>NC_134089.1:62788696-65288696 GCF_000715075.1 Nicotiana tabacum
TCCAACAACGATCTACATGATTTGATGTGGATGGCAGCAACAGACCACCAACATCATAAATTACGGAGGCATATGGATTCTATCAAGCAAGAAGACGAGGTAGCCTATTGTCGGTTAATGCGACATGACCCTGAAAAGTGGATGTTGCATGCGGATGGTGGCAGACGATGGGGAATTCTTACTACAAACGTGTCAGAGTCCTTCAACGGGTTATTAAAGTCGGCAAGAGGATTTCTTGTCATAGCCATGGTGCGGATGTCGTTTAAGCAGATGGCGGAGAGGTTTGTTGAACAGTCTGCAACTGCAACGAAATTGATGGAGAAGGGTGTTGAATTTATGCCAGTGCCTATGAAGAGATTTGAGAAATACATACGGCGAGCACATTGGCATTCATTTTTGCAGTATGATAACGAAAGAGGTGTTTTTGAAGTTCGCACCGCTATCCATAATAATCAGGGTAATAATGTACATACTGTAAATGAATCTGTAAGGTTATGCTCCTGTGGGAAATGGTCTATCTACCATATGCCTTGCTCACATGCCATCAAGTGTTTTCAACGTGTTGGTTATGTGGAGACCAACTATGTTGATCAACAATATAGTGTTTCCAAGTACCTAAACACATATAGTGGTCAGTTGCAGTCAGTAGGTGTTGAGCATTATTGGCCTCCGGAACCATTTAAAATGGTGCGTAACAAGTCCTATTTGCGTAAAAGATAGGTGCAGAAGAGAACAAGTATATGAAACCAAATGGATGTTAGTGACACCGTTTATGCGCGCAAATGTGATATATGCTCGCAAACAGGACACGACCGTCATAGAAGGCTACATAATAATATGAAACTTAGTATAGATAACTACATAACAATTCACAACAATTTATATTGTCTTACCATAATCGTCTCTAGATCTTGAATGTAGTCATCTATCGCTGTATCGCATGAAGCCTTAAAAAGGAAATTAATAAAGTTAAAGAAAATAAATAAGTTACAGTTAAAACAAATTCAAATTCAATACTAATAAACTCATACTTGCGCATGTGATGTGGAGCCATAACCCAGTCGGCACCCACTATAAAAATCTCGGGTCGGTCGATCCTCAACAGTGGTATACGGGCCTGGGAAGTATCTACCCCAATCCACTCCTTGAATATCCGAGCCCGTGATCAATAATTGACCCGATGGGGTCACCTGCGATGGCACTAGAGTGCGCTAAATTCCAAGGCTGTAAGACGACATGTCCGTCTCATGCATGCCACCTGCCATATCAGTAGCAACATCATCAATAAGAGCCTCAACACCCCCTTGCTGGGGATCACCTCCTCTCCGCCCACGACCACGTTGTCCGACACCACCAGCTCGTCGGAATGCGATTCAAAGAGTTGGAACAGCTCTGTTATGTCATTTTGGACATGTCTGCAAAATTTGGCGTCATTCCGAGTTGATTTGATAGGTTTCGGCACAAGTTTTTGAAGTTGGAAGATTTGGAAGTTCATAGTTTGATTCATGGTGTGATTCATTGTTTCGGCATTGTTTGATATGATTTGAGCCCACGAGTGAGTCCGTGTTAGGTTATATGACTTGTTTTAGTGTTTAGATGGGGTCTCGGAGGACTCGAGTGTGTTTCGGGTGTGTTTTGAATTATTTTGGGCTACTTTGGATGTTGATTATCTGATATCTGGTGTTGTTCTTCGCGTTCGCGAGGAGCCTCTCACGTTCGCAAAGAAGAATTTGGCTTCTGGAAGTGTGTTCTTTGTGTTCGGGAAGAGACTCGCATTTGCGGAGAAGGAAATCTCGGTTGCACAGGTCTGACTTCTCATATCTCACAATCTAGAAGGAATATTGAGATGATCCAAAAATGAAAGTTGTATTCCTTTGTGTCTAGATTTCAGAAATGTAAATTAACTGGCATTTAGATTTGTGTACAAAAGTTACAGTAGTTACACTACAGGCTGTCCGCGGAGAGTTCGAAAATCTCTGTTGCACAGGGTTGACTTTGGAAGCTTATATCTCGCAATATATAATGACTAAGGAAATGAGCAACCTATGAAACTATAGCCCTTGGTATCTATTTTTCATAATATCAAACCATTTGTCATTTGGATTTATGTGCAAAACGCTATGGCCATTATACTAAAGGCAGTCTGGAATGAGTTTGGAAATCAGTGACGAAATTTACTCATCGCGAACGCGAAGAACAACCACTGGGCAGGCAGAATATATTCCTAAATTGAGGGTTAGACCATTTTATTCATATTTTTTGAGGGTTTTTCACACAAATAGATTGGGTAAGTGTTCTTCATCTAGAATCTAACATATTCCATGATTATCTTCATTTTCATCATGTAATTTGTGTTTTGGATTTGGAAAAATGTTGGTTTTTGAAGAAAATTCCTAAAATAAAAAATCATGATTTGAGGGACTAAATGGTATTGGAATTTGATAAATTTTGTATGGTTGAACTTGTATCGGAATGGATATTCGGTTTTTGTAAAATATATTGGGTTTTGAGGTGCGGGCCTGGGGGGTCGACTTTTGGACCATTTTGCTAAAGATTGAGACTTTATGACCCGGAATAGTTTCTTATGTGTTTTATTTTTGGTTTGAAGTTAATTTGGTTAGATTTGAGCCGTCCGAAGGTCTTTTCACCCCAAAAGTGCATTTTAGAATATCGGTTTGTCGTCTTCGAGGTAAGTATCTTGCCTAACCTTGTGTGGGGGCTTCTCCTTAAGATTTGAGTCTGCTATGTTGATTGTAGTTCGTGTACTCGAGGTGACGAGTGTGTGCTCGGACTTATTTGTGGAAAAATTAGCCTTTTAGTGTTCCTAGGTCCTTATATTCACTGTGTATGAATGTTTACTTGATATGCTTGAGTTTTCCACTTAGTAGTTTTACCGCTACATGCTCTAATTGGAATTAATTGCTTATGATTCATTCTTATTGCCTATTTGACTCTTATTTTGCTTAACTGAAGATTTTTACCTCTTTTATTGTCATGCTATCTTTCATAACTGCTCTTCATTATTGGAAATCATTATTATCTCCCCTGTAATTGTTTAGACTTAATTGAGGTTATGATTATCTTCCCGCTGCTCATCCTTAATTGAAATTGTTGTATATTCTCCGTAAATTGCCCAACCTTAAAAGAAGTTTAGATATACTATATTTAGTTGACATTTCCTTATTTGGAATTATTTGATTCGTGTTAGCTTCCTTGTTGTTGATTACATATTGTGGGATCGTTGTTTCATATTATTTTCTCCCTTGTTGAGCTGTTCTTATTACGCTTAGTATTCTATATTGTGGTTATTCCTTGTGAGCTAAGGCGACCCGGAGTGATCTATCACCCCAAGTGCATCATTCGAGGCACTTTCCTCTGCTTGAGGAGTAACGACCATGGTCTCCTTGTCAACTTCCCCAGCTCGAGGCAAAATGTCTTCATCCCTCCCTGGTCCAGAGGCTTCGGCCACTACCTCCTCATCAGCCACCCTAATTTGAGGTAGTTCGATACCGCTTCTCACGTGGGTAATTAGCTCGGAAGCTTCTTATTCTTCATCTTCGGACTTATCCCTTAGTCGATTCAGTAAGTCCAATAGGACCTCCTGGCCGTTGGTACTTTCCTTGGATTTGCGCACCATCCTCCTTTTCGATTTTTTCTTCTCCGATTTCGAGGAACTCTGAGCCCTTTTTCCTTTCTTCTCTTTATCCTGCCTCGGAGCAGATGGTTTGGGGAGGATGTCTTCATTACCATATGGAGGCCTCATTTCAATATCTTTGGGAAAGACCTGCAAAGGAAGAAAAAAGTGAGAAGGAGTGCGGCAAGAAAACTAAGTGTTATGTATTCAACAAAGCAATCTCGCCATGGGAACGGGCCTCCCACCAGCCCTTCTAAATTTCGCACCACGCGAGCTCGGAATAGGGCTTCTGTGACATGATGCCCTCAACCCACTACTTGAGTCGAGGAACTGCATCTGGCATCCGAACAACAACTGCACCACAAAACATCGATAAGAAGGGAGGAAAAAAAAGCAATAAACAAAATCTTAAATGCAAGGTTATACTTATGTTTCATGTTCCATTTCTTGGGAAATGGCATGTCCTCCGTCGGGATTAAATTCGAGGTTTTTACTCGAACGAATCGACCCAACCAGCCTTGGTCCTAATCCTCGTTTATGCTTGAGAATGGGGCCTTACCAGTCCGACGGACAAGTTTTATTAATCCCCCTCGATAGAATCGGGGACTATACAGTTGCATGAGGTGATCGATAGTGAAGGGACACCCCTCGATTTTGTTTATAAAGAAGCGGAAGAGAATTACTATCCTCTAGAAAGAGGGATGAATTAGACCAAGGGTCACCTCGTATCTCTTACAGAAAGTGATAATAACTGGGTCCAAGAGGCCCAACGTGAAAGAATAAGCATAAACACTTAAAAACCCTACACTTGGGTAGTAATGCTTCTTCGAGCATAGGCACCACCATGTGCTTATCAACCCAGTTGCAATCCTTTCTAACCTTGGAAAGGAGACTATCGATGATCGAGCATATATATCTCGAGACCAGCTCGCACTAACCCGACACCGAGGAGGTTTTCTCGACCTTGAAATCAGCATTAGTCGTGCACCCCGCAGGAACAAACATCTTCAAGGGAGGCTCCGATGTCGACACAGGAACGGACATCTTCAAGGGGGACTCCGATGTCGTTCCCTCAGTAGCGGTAGATGAAACATTTTCCTCTTTAGCCGGTCGTGAGGCAGGGAGTTTTTGTTTAGGGAAAAGACTTTGAGGCCTTCGCCATTTTTTTGGAAAGTTAAGGGAAAAAAGGAAGTTGAAAGGATATGCTTGATAATTTGGGGTAAAGAACAAAAGTTCTTATAATGCGATTTCAGAGTAATCAAAAAATTGATGTTTGGGAATATTGAAATTTCTAAGGTACGGGGGAAGAAGTTTTTAAAGTAAAGTTTGAATGAGATAATGAGGGGGTATTTATAGTTTCTCGGCGACTTTTCATAACTGAGAGTGGACGACCGGCAACTGACAGGCACTTGGCTGGCAAGATGTTTTGATTGTTTTGTCGTTTCTGTCACAAAATATCGAGATCAAGATCGAAAGTTCATGTCGTTTCTCATAGTCTACTCTCCAAAAAATAGGCTACTATCTGTATACAGTCGAAGTCGATCTCGATACAACTTGGTGGATTTGGCTTAGAATGTGGCAACCACGGACTAGAGATTGACCTCGACTCTCACCGAGCTAGAACCTAAGATCGGAAGATCTGCCTTCGAGGAACGATGAGTCCGATATCAACCTTAGCCTCAAGCGAGATCAAAAATAACAAATGGGAGACCAAAATATCTACGACCGAGCGGATATTACGGTAGGAATCTCGGGGCATATCGACAAGGAATTGGCAATTAGCAAATATAGAGATTTTTACCTTTTATAGAAATGTACCTAGAATAGGACTCCTCTACTATATAAAGGGGGAGAGGTTTGATAATTCATTAGACACATTGTAAGATGCATCCGAAAGCAATATATTGTTATTACTAGTTCTCATTATCGCATCATTCTGTTCCGACATGGATTAAGGCATTTTTTACTCGAGGGTGACCAACCTTCAAGCCCAAGATTGTTCAAATTGTGTGGTTTGCATTCACTTTTCTATCATTAGTTTCAATATTAATCTGATTTCTCAATATGCATCAAGTTAGATCACGTATCCTTAAAATCGCGTATAAATTCAATTGTTATCCGATTTTGAGGGTAAACAGAGAGGTAATTTAAGATATGATAATGGGCCAACAAGTAGTTAGTAGTTGATTCAGGAGAGTCTATTTATGGCTAGACAAGAAGATACAAATAAATTAGTCGATCGTGCAAGATAAACATAGTGAAACCTAACATAGGGAATTCAGTCTCGCAGATATGATGACATCATGATCCTAGAGAAATATTCAGATAGGAGTTTGGGTAGTTAAAGGTATCGTATAAGTTTTACGGAAATAAAAGATAGTGCTACTAGGGAGAGAGTCAAAATTTCAGTTCAGAAGCAACCCTACGAGTAGTAACTAAGGATAATTATAGGCGAGTAAGAACATCAAAAATTTCTTCGGGTATACGATGTAATAAGCTCACAGCTTTACAGGAGTCAGAGGGTCTTCCCTAAGTACTACTACGAAAGACTAGCTAAGGAAATAAGGAAGAAGGCTTCAACCTAAGCATCGTGACCTAAAGAAAAAATGGTCTTGTAACAACAGTCTCACTACAACATTGGATACACTCCACAAGAAAGTGGCACCTATCGTGGTTAATGAACAAAAAATAAAATTAAAAGTAATATTCGAGATCATATGGGTTGCATGGAATTCCAATATGTATGGGCACTAAGATAAGCCAAGTATGCATACAACAAGTGGCAGAACAAATAGGAAAAATAATTGCTTATGTTTAAAGACAACTGAGAAGGCACGAAAGGAAATCTATGGTGCTAGCAAGTTAGTGGAAGGTTGCGAGTAGTATAACTAGATATGTGTAGGTCCCAAGCTAAAGTATAGTAGAGCGACAAGGTTTAGGTATATAGGAGTAAGGATAAGAAAATGTGGTTGAGAAGGCGACAAGAATAGGTAAGACCTCGGAATTAAGCCCATCAAAACAAGAGAGCTGATGGTTTTCGTAAGTTATAAAAAGCTCAGTATAGCCTGAATGAACTCAAATAAGTCTAAGACTAGGATCATTTAAAAGAGATAGAATGCTTCCCTGGTAGTAGAATAAGGGGATTATATTTAGGCTTTTGATTGAGTAATGATTTAAAGAAAAGGAATTTCATCAATTACACGGGATTAGAATACCCCCATAAGATGAATCACGTTGGGATGTTATGAAATACGGTTATTGAAGTATAGTATCGTCCCTAGGTGGATCAGGCAAATCACTTCAAATGTTCCCCGATGCGACACGAGCCCTAGTGACAATGTATTACGTAAGAGGTTTCAAGTTATCAGTGGTAGATTATGGATCAATATTAAGGTGAATCAATAATGTATGGATAAAAGTTACAAAGTATGAGACGAGAATAGGCCATCATTCTTAAGATGAATAGTAATGAGGAAGCATTAAATGACTTAGATTTATATATATAGGATAAACATCAAGATAGTAACTTGGAGTTGGGTAGAAGACCTCAATAATAATAAACCAAAGTAAGTATTATGGTATAGTATAACCTACCTAGATGTAGTAAAGCCATAAGCATAGATAACCAATGCTATGCAACAAGATATAACAATAATTGTACGTTCGACAAAGTACCAAGCGAAGGACTTCAGTACACCTATAGATGCCTAGAGGGAAAACTTGTCATAGTTTTGTATATGTTCACAAGTGAGGCATAGAGATTGGCTAAAAGTTGGAGGAAAAAGGAGAGAAGAGTCGCATAGGCGCACACACAAGGAAAAAGTCGTATAAGTTGCATGACAAAAGGTAGCAAGAGTTACGAGATTGGAAGAATTCCGCCCACAAGTTGTGGTGTGAGAAAGGGGGAAATGCTCTAGCCTTTGGATTTATTCATAAAACAGTTTCCTAGATGGCAAGGACAATATGAAAGAATTTGTAAGAGCTATAGGTTATGAGACTGATAAGTGCATCAGTTAACATTCGAAGACGAATGTTCCAAATGGGAGAATGATGTTAACCCCATATTTTCATACGTGAGAGTACGTCGTAAGTTAATTGATGTAAGCTCAAAAATGAGATTATATTTGAAAGTACATAAAGTAAGTTAATCATGTTACCTTTGAGGTTACAAATATTTAAGATCATGTATAACAAGTACCAAGAGCATTTAAAAGCTTAGAATCTAAACGAATTGAAGAAAATAAGTTTCATAGAAAGTCGACAAGTTTGGAATGTTATAACATGTACTTTTGGGGTGAGACTAGGGTGCTTAACATGATAAGAAGGTTATGTTATGAGTTATTTTAGTCATATGATAGTTGTGTGTTGCGTTTTGAAGTCGAGCAAGTTGTGGAACAAAAGTTGGCAAAGGTCATCACAAGTTACATTCATAATGTGTTGAAAATTAGGTCAAATGTAGATGAGCATTTCTACCAATATACTTGGAATTAAGGGACGATCCACATACCAAAATTAAAGGTTTACGAGACTAGCTTCCAACTCATTAAACCGTTCGTCGATACAATATCGGAGTAGAGAGATATCCACATTTTCACGAGACTAAGGAGCTCCCATGGGACCCACTTAGGCGGTGGGTGATTCTTCTAGATTTAAAGATCGGGGTAAAGCTTATTTGGGGTCATTATTCGACCCAACTAGACCCTATACTCTCCCAAAACACTCTCAAAGCAGTCTTTATAATTCTAGATTGAAAACCAAAGATAAAAACATGAATCCAATGCTAGAAATCCTGTGGTGCTTCCTAGATCGTAGTTCTTCATCTTGTGGCTATTTTAGAGGATCTTTCAAAGTGATGTAACCTCAGATTCCGTATTGTTCTTGTTGATTAAGGTAAGAATCAGTACCTCCATCATATATATTAGAGTTTCAAGGAGAAATACAAGTGTTTACCCACCAACTTGGACACAAAAATTGATTCAAGAAGAGAATACAACTTCTATAATATTGTGGTGTGATTGAGGGTTGGCTGACCCTGATTCTATCCGCAGAAGGAAACACACACACACACACACACACAGAGAGAGAGAGAGAGAGAGAGCGATGGAGAGTGCTAGAGAGAGGGAGAATCAAGAGGGAGGAGACGATCGACACAATCGCCGGCCTCCGACCAGCAAAGAAAAGAAGAAAAGAAGAAGAAGAAGAAAAGGAAAGAGGGAGAGAGAGAGAAGGAGAAGGAGAAAGATCAAGAAAGAGAAGGAGAGATGAAGAGGGGGAGAGATCTTACTTGTGATGCATTCTTTCCGGCAAGGAGTGAAGTGGGAGAAGAGGGTTTGCAGCGATAGTCGTTTGATTAACAAATAAAATAAAAAAAATATTAAATAATTATGGTTACTAGAATTGAAACAATATTCACAATATACTACTAGTATATTTAATGATATATATTAAGAAAATATGAGACAAATTTATCTAAATTATCCTAAAAATTATAAAATAAAATTATCTACAATATAAATAAAGAATTAAAAGTTTCAAAAATACAGTAAAAGAGTGACAAGGTAATTCTTGATAATCTTGATCGATAAATAATTATGTGGACAGTGACTCAATAATGTTTTTTAGAATTCATCTATTTAACTAGAAAGAACAAAAATAAATAAATGTAAAAAAAATGAGAAAAGTATGGACAATGAAAATTTACTTAAAACATAAAATAAAAATAAACAAAAAAAGTAAAAAAGAGTGAGAAGTATTTCAATGAAGAGATTTTATTGAAAAGAACAAAACTAAGAAAAATAAATTAATACAACAAAAAGATTTAGACAAGGAAAAAATATAGTAAAAAAGAGTAAAGAATTATTAGTACAAAGAATAAAATAAGAAAGAAATAAAAAAATAACTACAAAAATAAAAGAGCGCAAAATTTTATTAGAAAGAGAAACAAAGTAAAAACCAACAATAAAATGAGAAAAAAATAAAAAGAGTGACAAATAATTTTGATGAAGAGATTTTACTAAAAAAATAAAATTTAAAAAATAATATGCAAATACACAAAAAAAAATTAAGATAAAAATAAAGCAAAAAAGAATAAGAGATTATTATTAGAAAGAACAAAAAAGAATAAATAAAAATAAAAAATATAAAAAAATAAGAAAAACATAAAAAATGCAGAAGAGTACGAATTTAGAAAGAAAAAGACAATGAGAAACTAACAATAAAATAGAAAAAATAAAAAAAGTGAAAAAACAATAAAAAAGTGAAAATAAAGCATGGAAAAGAAATAAAGAAGGGAAGGGCCTTAGGTGAAACTTGGGCAGAGAAGGGAGAAGGTATCCGGTAATAATTTTTTAAAAGGAGCATATTATGTTAGTATATTTTAAAGAAGTGAGCATTGCAGTCATATAAGTATTATAAGGGGCTCTTAGTGTCTTTTTATGAATTATAATCTTACAAGTTCGAAATCAAGAGGCTTATTAGTTTATTTTGAAATTTCTTTTCTTGTTTTTATTTCTTTAAACATTTAACAAAAAATATATAACAAAAATCTTTCACAAATTTATTCAAAGAAATCTCCATAATAAGTTACTATTGTTTTAATCAATGATGAAAGTTTATTTTGTTGTCAGATTGCTCTGAAGTAGGACAATTGTATATAATATTGAGTGAGTTAATTTTCATAAAAAATATAAATTAAAAAATATCCGTAAACTTACTTAATATTTAGAGTGCTTATTAGTATAAGTTTTTGTCTTAAGTATTTAAATATAAAGTGATAACGAGCCTTTTTTCTTGTACAAAATGTATGCTTTAGTTGAATTTTTATGCTTTTTTTTCAAGTTATCATAATTATTACGTAATCTTTTTGCTCGATCAATTTGTTTATGTTAACTTCAAAGACGAATAACCCGAACCAAAATCCAAATAAACCAAACCGATTAAATTTATACCTTATTTAGATAATGTAAATCGTAATATGACTACTTTCAAAATTTTTGGCACCCAAAACCTGTAAATTCTGGATCCGCGGATAGATTGGAATTTGTTTTGGAAAAAATTATACTATTATCTATTGGGACTTGAAAAAAGAAAATCTTATTGGAGGGTTTAGGTTCGTGATGTGCAAATGAGAAACTTGGAGCTGGAATAGACCCTAGAAAGCGGGTCAGCGGAAGGATTGCTTTAACACCGACCGACGCGACCCTAGACAACAGACGTCAAGCAACACTTTCTGTGCTGAGAGAGTAGAAAGCATAGTGCCTAATGCACTACTATCTCTTTTCTCTCTCACACAGAAAATCTTATTGAAAACAATGGCGGTAGGCGGCGGCCGTACTTTGACAGCTGATGACTTAGTAGAAAAGTCGCCGCACGATAAGCGTCTCTACAGATACATGCAACTCCCTAATGGCCTCTGTGCTCTTCTAGTTCACGATCCTGATATTTACCCCGATGGACTTCCAGAACATTCCGAAAACGAAAACAACGAATCCGAAGAAGACGAAGGAAGTGAAGACGAAGATGAAGAAGAAACAGAAGATAGCGATTTTGACGAAGAAGAAAGTGACGGCGCTGATGAAGAAGATAGTGAAGTTAAGGACAAAGGGAGTAAAGGTGCTTCGCAGAAAAAGGTCTGTTTCTTTTAATTCTAATCGACTATTGATTAGGTATATGTTGCTATTCAATTTTTTTTTTTTTTTTTAAATTCTCAGTTTATTTGGTGGCATTTTGCAGGCAGCAGCTGCAATGTGTGTGAGAATGGGCAGTTTTGTTGATCCTTATGATGCTCAGGGTCTTGCACATTTTCTTGGTTAGTTTTGCATATTATTATTATATTATTAAATTACTTTGTGTTCATAGTTCGTGTGGTGGTAATGCAAATCATCATTGATTGAAAACCCCTAGAGAAGCTAATTGATTATATTGTTCATCAAGAGTACAAGTTGTTGACTCTTGCTTGAACGTTACCTAAAAAATACTAGGCGATTTCTTTCCATCTACCTAAGCTGCAATTACCGGGTACCTGTGCTGGGAGGTAGCAGGTATCTTGTTGCATAGTCAAAGTGCATGCAAGCTGGCTCGGACACCATTGTCATAAATTTAAAAAGAAGCTTGGACATCTACTTAGTTGATCATAAATTAGGATGGTTTTTCAATAGTACTTGACTAAGCTAAGGGTTTCTCTAATCATTTATTGGAGAGGAGTGGAGTGTTGAATGGATTAGCAAGCACGACAAGTGTTTTAACTGTCAAAGGAAGTGAAAAGGGAAAACTGAATGCTATTTACTATCGTGGTCTCGTGGGTAAAGATGATTGAGGCATAGTGAACAAACCAGGTGTAATAGTTCTCTCGTATTAGTTTGTTTTATTTGTTGTTATGACTTGTGGAAATAGTGGAAATGGCAGGCCTACTTCTTGTTGGAGAAGCATGTGGAGACCTTGCAGAGTGGGTAAGTGAAAAGGGGTCAAGTAGCGTATATTGGTTTATTGAATATTCAAAAGGTGGAGAGAGTCTAATTTTTATGTACTGAGAATGGCAAAGTAAAGGAGAGATTTCAGGAACCTAAATAATGAACCGAGAGCTGCTTGGCTACCTATTATGCAGTGAGAATAGTAATGGGAGATTGGAGGAGAAGTAAAGAAAGAGAAATAGCAGATTGAGAGTTCTTTGATGTCATTTGTGATTTGCACGCTAACGCAGATTGACGAGATTTTATTCAATTGATTGTTTTTGAAAATTGAGATGTTATTCCCTCGAGAAGATAAGCTTTAGCTGACATGCATAACTTTTATGATGATTTGCAATATGGTTCCATATCGAGATTTATGAACAATAGCAACTTCTGTAGGGATGTTAGCCCTTGTTAGAATTGCAAAGAACTAAAGCAAGGTTAGTTCATAATTGGTCAAGAATCAACTCAAGGGTCCAATCTCCTATCGAGTTCTTTATGCTCTAATCACACTAGACTCGTGCATATTACTGTGATCTCGGCTCATATGCACCCAATAAACCAATTGTTAGTGTTCCCTTTTTAGTGTTCTTTTTGCCGAGGGTCTTCCGAAACAGCCTCTCTACCTCCACAAGGTAGGTGTAAGGTCTGTGTACACACTACCATCTCCCGACCCCACTTGTGGGATTGTATTGGGTATGTTGTATTTTTTAGTGTTTCTCTTTTTTCATTTCATATGTATGCAATTTCCGGTCCGATACTTTCATTGATTGCACCAAGAAGGTGCCAATCTGTACAGTAGAAAAGGACTATCTCTTCCCTTAAACATGTAGGGAGTTCAAAAAGTTTATAAAATATTTCACGTTTTGGTTGTACTGCGTGTTACACCCAAGGGCCAATAATATAGCAATTGCAAGACCCTATATTTCATTACAATTTTTCTATGCCTGTTTTAAAAAAACTCTGTTGCTTCTTTCCTGCCACAATGACCAAAAAATGCTGAAATGGACAGTGTTCCATATGTATTACAGTAGTTGTTTCCTTATCTTCTGCGACCGCCTGCTCTGTACTGCTGATTTCGGTTATGCTGGAGCCACCCATTACACCCCAAATACATTTAGGAACAAGGTCCATACTTCCCATGAATATGAACAATGCAAAAGTAGGTGTGCAGGGGATTTGCTGTTAGATTCGCGCAAAAGACCTCTGCTGCACAGTTTGATGCCCCTCCTATCTTTCAAACTCGTCTTATGCTCCTTTACCATTGCCTTTTTTTTGAATTATATAGGTCAGCTTGATATTACTGAACCTTGTCTGGAAATCAAGCACAGCTTGCATATTAATGAACCTTGTCTGGAAATCAAAGTTTGAACTCCTCATTTTCTTGGCTTGGCGTTTTTACACTTGCAACTTCTTTAATGCCAGACATCCACTACTGGCTTTGGAGCATAACCATATTGAAGCTGCATTGTTAGAATTATATATCACATGCCACTTGGTTTAGGACCTAAAAGAGGTTTAGTTCACATTGATTTGAATAAATGTGTCCATATAAAAAATCAAATAAATTATTGATAATTTAAAGTATTGATTGCCCTTAATTTGTTCGTTTTTGAGTGAAGTGACTTGTACCAAGTCCCGAAGGGACTTCCTTACTTGGGCAGATTGATCTCCTTTTTTCTTTTTTGGGAGAATCGTGCATCTCGAATGATGCTTTATAATCATATCAATCAGATAGTTTTCTATGGCTAATGTGATAAAACACTAGGCACCATAATTGCAAAGATCTGAAAAGCTGCTGGGGTTGAAGCCGTGAATACTACTACTTGGCTTATTTCTTAAAGGATACCTCTTTCCATTTCCAAAAAAATTGTTGCAAGATGTCCAATTCATGGATGAACTTTTAACATATTGTTTAATCATCAAATGGAAGTTTGATTTATGATCATGATGATTGAGCTCATGAGGCACTTAAGCCAAAGTATGATTGTGTTGATGAAAATTAGAGTAGCATTTTCTGTTTGGTGGATAGGAGAGAAGGAAAAGGATGGAATGTCAAAGGATTTCCTTCTCACTGTTTCATTTGGAAGAAAAATAAATAAAATAGAACACTTCTATTTTTTGTAATCGTGAAATCTCCGAGGGCCAGCACACTCACAGTTAGAAATTCAGCCGATAATTGGCCTGTCCTCTATAGTCCACCCTTTTCCCCTAGCAATTACTAATTGAATGTGAGGCGATACAGGTTTTCCTTTCTTCCCTACCTTCTTTTTTTGTGTTTTCTTCTTCTTAAACCACATTAGTAAACAAATATTCTTATTTTTATCTGCAATTTCCTTCTTTTATCTTCTTTTCCTCCTATCCAAACCAATTAATATTAAAATTCAACTTTCTCATTCACCAGTGTCAATAATGCTGGAGACCATATCGCACAACTGACTTTGGCAATTTATATATTGATATAATGCATCTTGACCCTCAAGTAATTCTTCATATTTCTTATGCATTCAGAACACATGCTATTCATGGGAAGCACTGAATTTCCAGATGAAAATGAGGTATGTTGTTCTATTCTTGCTTCTGGATATGTTTGTTGTATCCTTTACTGGGTTATTGCTCAACCTCACTGAAATTGTCATCCTTTCTTCCCATTTACGTTTTCTTTGCAATTTCTCACATCTCATGCTAATTTTAAAGCATCAAGAAATATGACTCCATGGTGCAAAGTAATGAAGTGCCAATTCTCAAGTCAGTTTGAGAATGTGGATCTCTGTTTGACTCTTTTCTTTGCTAGTATGACAGTTACTTGTCCAAGCGTGGAGGGTGTTCAAATGCATACACAGAAACAGAACACACCTGCTACCATTTTGAAGTTAAGAGGGATTGCCTTAAGGGTGCCCTGAGAAGGTAAAATGCGTGTTTTATATCTCATTTTAAGTTTAAGAGCCTCTAACATTAGTTACTTATGTGAGTTATCTAATGAAACTAGTCTCGTCTGGAGCATCTTTTTTCTTTTTGTCTTTGCAACTTCCTATATGTTGATGTAAAAATTACTGCTAAACCCAAAACTTAGAGAAGTTCCTTTTTTTTTTCCATGTCCTTTTGAACAATAGGCCCTATTATGTCCTGACATAATGGCATCTGACAGTCATGTGCGGTGCATCATTCTTACCACACCCCAGAAAGTTGATGCTATTTGCATATGGCTGTGTCCTGTGTGTCTGGCGCAGTACAAGGAAAGATGCTACAGGGTGCACAAAAAAGCAGCAGATGCCTGATACGAGTCAAAATATGATTTTTCATTGAAGCTTAAGCTGGAATTATAATGTCTGTAAAGATTATACATTTCCAGCACATGATCTTTCTTAATCCCCTGATAATAGTTCAAACACAGACAAGTGAAGTTATTCTATCATGGTATGGTTTTCTTCTACATGGTCGTTTTTTGCTGTTAACTTCTTTGGATCGTACTGGTGCAATGTGGACATTTGGAACTTGACCAATACTGTGTCCCAAAAGTTCGACTTTCTCCGATTCGTCCCTTGTGGAAATACTTGGGAGTTATTCTTAATAGGAAAACTTTGACCTTGATTTGCCATTTAAATAACTACTCTACTTTTTCACAGAAGAAGTTGTTGTTTCAGTACTTTCCACATAACCCTGATATAATCTTTTGTTTCTGATTGGTCAAGTATGTTTAATTTAAACTTAAATCTTGAATGGATGGAGTACATTAAGTAGCTTTTTCTTCGTCCTCTCTTAACTTTATCTTTGAAGGTGCTTATCACCCCCACCCCCTCAAACAGAACGAAGCAACGTGAAAGGTGGTTATTCATCCTCTCACTATGTTTCCTTCTCAGGTTTTCCCAGTTTTTCGTTTCACCTTTGGTTAAAGCTGAAGCCATGGAGCGGGAGGTACAAGCTGTGGACTCAGGTGTGCAATACTATAATTTTGTTAATCTCATCAACGGACACGTCTTACCAACTTAAATGCTGTTATTTGACACTTGGGATACAGAATTTAATCAGGTCTTACAAAATGATTCCTGCCGCCTGCAACAACTACAGTGCCATACATCTACGCCTGGCCATCCCTTTAACCGGTTCTTTTGGGGTAAGTTTACGACATCAAAACCATCGCTTTATTTCTTTTCCCTTTGGATGTAATATTGATTATCTTTTCATGATCTTCGCATGACTTTGTGAAGGGAATAAAAAGAGCCTTGCTGATGCGGTGGAGAGAGGAGTCAATTTGAGGGAACAAATTCTAAAACTATACCATGACAACTATCATGGTGGATCCATGAAACTGGTTATTATAGGGGGAGGTAATTTTTTGCGATTCAGAATAGTAAATTCAATAAGTTATGATATACTATGTTTTAAGGCTAAAACCCGCTTCCACAAGGATTTTGTTGTTAGATGACGAGTTTGAGTCAGAGAGTATTAATCCCTGTACAAAACTGGTCTCAATACACATACTGGCCACATTAGTGTGGATAATCTCCACTCTGGATGCTGTTAAATTCTATTTTAAAATCTTCCATTAATATGTTTCTGATATGCTTTATTTTAGCTTGTCCCACATATAGTTATGGAGTAGCTACATAACTTTTCAGTGCAAGTTGTTGCGTGCTAATTTTAATATTTCTGAATATTGCAGAGTCCTTAGATATCCTTGAAAGTTGGGTTCTTGAATTATTTAGCAGTGTCAAGAAAGGTCCTCTGGTAAATCCAGATGGAAGAACTGAACTTCCGATTTGGAGAGTTGGCAAACTTTATTGGTTAGAGGCAGTTAAAGATGTTCATATCCTTGATTTATCATGGACGTTGCGTTCTCTCCGGAAAGGGTACTTGAAAAAAGCTGAAGATTATCTGGCTCATCTCCTTGGCCATGGTAAGTTTTATCAGAGGTGTTATCAGTTGTTCTTTTGGCTTCATAATAAGGATATACTGCACTGCACCTTGTTATGCATAATTATTGTATATTGGCTTGCTTCTCTCCTCTTTATTTTATTGTTTTCAGGCTGCAAATTCTGTTAGCTTTTTGCTTGCAGTTGGTTGACTGACTGTCATGTGCTCAAGTGCGGTCAACCAGCATCATAATTTGATAAATGATACATTAGTAAGACATCATGCTGGGCTAAGAGAACACTATCATATAAATATAACGCTCCATGAAGCTGATTTAGATCTGAAGATCAGCTTTACTGTCTCTACCTCTTTATTTTCTGTTTGGTATGTTTATTTATGTCACGTTCATTATATTTGTAATTGTAAATATTGATACCAGCACCACCATGGTGCTGATGATATACTGTTACCTTTCTCAATAAAATTTATGTCATATTCATCGTTTGAGTTCTTTTTGGCTGTGACCTTAAAGTCACTAAGATATTTGTACTGTATTATTGTTATCACACTTGGATTCACTAGCACATATTTCGCTTGATGATTTTGTGGCTGGGAAATTCAAATTATGTACTTGTACAAGTGTGCTTTAACTTAGTCAAAGTGGTATCACATTTTATTGAGATCTGACCATTGAGAAAAATATAATATTTCAGAAGGAAAAGGTTCCTTGCTCTTCTCCCTAAAAGCTAGAGGCTTGGTAACATCAATTTCTGCTGGTGTTGGTGATGAAGGAATGCATTGCTCCTCGTTCGCATACATATTTGGCATGTCAATACATCTAACTGATTCTGGCTTGGAAAAGGTTGTTTACTTTGTTTCACCTATTTTTCTAATCATTACTCTATATTGAACAGTGTAGTCAATTGGCATACTTCTCATAATCACTGATGCTTACAGAGATTTTAGGATAAATTATGTGGAATGACACAATTTTCTGGTGATGGATGTTAATGTTGTTGATAGACAGGAGAAGTATCTTCAGTTCATTATATTAGATCCTTAGTAGTTGTTAGATAGATATGTAAATAACCCTAGTATCACATGGAATAGGAATAGCATATGTATTGTGTATAGTTATAAATAGGGCTATTGTAAAACACTTAATAGAATATCAACAATATATTTTTCTCCCGTGTTTTCCCACATGGTATCAGAGCATAGGTGAGAAAAAATCATTGTGTGTCATTCCAGCGACATCCGGGAAGAAATAACTCAGTCACCTCGCAATTTTCCAGTGGCATAAGTGACTGTTTGCGTCAAAATTACTATTTATTAGTGTTGTACACAAACTAACACCACAACAAGGTCTGCCGTAGTCCTGCGACCAAACCCCATAAAACCCCATTGCAAAAATCCTACCCATGTGCTCTCACGCGCCGGACAAACATGAAAATTTTCGGCGAGATCTGTGCACGCGCCGGTGCATAAGACCTCTTCCAACTAGTTTCTAACAAAATTCCTTCAGGATAGTTTACTCGTAGTGATAATGAGTCCACCAGTACTATTTCGTACATATTCCAGCAACTTTGGAATTTTCCAGCGAGCTACAGTGTTTTCCGGCGAGAACAATATTTTCCCAGATATTTCTTCAGTTTTCCCGCAGGAGTTACTGATTTCCACTATTTCTAGTTAAGAACTTGGTTTCCAAGGTCGTCTTTCCCTTTCCAACTCCATCTAACTAAGAGTAAAGAAAAGTTTCCCATTCATCTTCTTTTTTAACTCCAGCTCCACCACGTACAACTTCACCACCTATAGCTCCAGTTTCATCACCTAGTCCAGTTCAACCTTCTATAACTCCACCACTCCTGACTTATCATCGTCGTCCACGCCCGGCATCGGGCCCAGCTGATTCACATCCTCTACCTGACCCTGCTCCTACTGCAGACTTGTCTCCTCCTAGTCCACCGATTGCACTTCGGAAAGGTATATGGTCCATGCTTAATCCTAATTCCCATTATGTTGGTTTAAGTTATTATCGTCTGTCATCACCCCATTATGCGTTTGTATCATCTTTGTCCTCTTTCCCATCCCTAAGTCTACAGGTAAAACACTGTCTCATCTAGGATGACGACATGCTATGATTGACAAGATGTCTACTTTACATATGGGTGGTACTTGAGAGCTTGTTTTTCTTCCTTCAGGTAAATCTACTGTTGGTTGTCATTGAGTGTATGCAGTTAAGGCCAGATTGATTGACTTAAGGCTCGTCTTGTTGCCAAAGGGTATACTCAGATATTTGGGCTTGATTACAGTGATACTTTCTCTGCTGTGGCTAAAATAGCATCATTCCGCTTTTTTCTATCCATGGTTGCTGTTCGCCATTGGCCTCTCTATCAGTTGGACATTAAGAATGCTTTCTTTACGATGACCTTGAAGATGAGGTTTCTAAGGAGCAACCTTATGTTTTTTTGCTCAGGGGGAGTCTAGTGGCCTTGTATGTTGGTTGAGCTGGTCCTTCTTTGGTCTAAAACAGTCTCCTCGAGCCTGGTGTGGTAAGTTCAACACAGTTATTCAGGAGTTTGACATGACTCGTAGTGAATCTGATCACTCTGTGTTTTATAGGCATTCTGCTTCAAATCTCTGTATTTATCTGTTGGCTTATGTTGACGATAAAGTAAGTTGAAACAATATCACTTTCAGACTGAGGATCTGGGTAGATTAAAGTATTTTCCAGGTATTGAGATCGCTCAGTCTAGCTCAGGCATTAGGATCTTACAATGATTAAAAAGGCGCTCACTTCATCGCTTTAAGCGAGAAGCGAAGCTAGGCGGGAAGGGAAGCGCTTCTGCTCTTTGAAGCTACTCTGGTACGAAAAAGCGACCGCTTCTCTGTAAAAAGTGAGAAGCGGTGAAGCGAGAAGAAGCGAGAGAAGCATACGCTTCTGTATTTAAAATTAACCCAAGCCCTATTTTATTAAAAAACGAGTTTGTAAACTATAAACGCTGTCTGGAGTCTTCAACAGCAGCGAGACTAGGGCTTTTCTTCAACAAGAGCAGCGATTTCTTCTTCTCTTCTTCATCAACTTCGGATTTCTGAAATTATCTCAAAGCATCAAGGTTTGTTTTTCTTCTTCTTCAAGACTTCAACAGTACAGGTATGTTCTGTCTTCTTCTTCTACTTTTGATTTTCAGTCTTCTTCTTCTTCTTTTTCTTTTTCTTTCTATACATCCAAAAAGTAGCGAAATGCTGGCAATTTTTTTTTACCTTCGGTTCTTTCTCAGAAAATTTCTGCCCAATTTTTCCAGTTTCTGCCCCATTTCTGCCCAATTCTTAGTTCTTATTGCCCAATTTTTATATCCTTTATTCAGAGGAAGGGAAACGAGGCAGCTACTTTGTCCCTAGTTGATGAGGAAGAAGTTGAAGAAGATGACGAGCAATATAATAATGATAGTGGAATACAAGAATTTGACAATCTTGTAGAAGAATAGGATGCTCATTTTGTGTTTTAATTGATGCTACTCTTTAGTTTTTTAATTAAAGTACTGAACATTTGCTTACAATTACATGTGTTGTCTATGCATTATTTATTTAAAACTTTTTTTTCTAAATTCCGCTTCACTTAAAAAAAGCGAGCACTTCGCTTCTCGCTTCTCGCTTTTCGTGAAATGGGGGTTGTCGCTTTTCCTCGCTTCACGCTCTTCACAACACTGGGATCTCACAACGAATGTATGCCCGAGACATTACTGAGGAGACAAGAATGCTAGGCTGTAGACCCGTTGACACTCCTATGGATCTGAATTCTAAACTTCTGTCAGGATAGGGGGAGCCGCTTAGTGATCCTACAAGATATAAGCGTCTGGCTGGTAAATTAAATTACCTCACTGTACTAGACCTGACATTTTCTTTCTTGTGAGTGTTGTGAGTCAGTTTGTGGATTCTCCTTGTGATAGTCATTGGGGTGCAATTGTCCACATGCTTTGGTTTAGAAAATTAGCTCTGGGCAAAGGATTATTGTTTGAAGATCGAGGCCATAAGCAATTGTTAGATACTCAGATGTTGATTGGGCAGAATTACCTTATGACAGACATTCTACGTCTGGATATTGTGTTTTAGTAGGAGGTAATTTGGTGTCTTGGAAGAGTAAGAAATAGAATGTGGTTGCTCGGTCTAGTGCAGAAGCAGAATATCGAGCAATGAAACAACATATGAGCTAGTTTGGATCAAACATTTGTTCAAGGAGTTGAAATTTGGTGAGATCAGCAAGCTGGAACTTGTGTGTGATAATCAAGCTACCCTTCATATTGCATCAAATCCGGTGTTCCATACTTCCATCAGAGGACTAAACACATTGAGATTGACTGTCACTTCGTTAGAGAAAATATACTCTCGGGAGATATTACTACATTGTTTGTGAAGTTGAATGACCAGCTTGCAGATATTTTCACCAAGTCCCTCACTGGTCCTCGTATTAGTTACATATGTAGTAAGCTCGGTATATGTGATTTGTATGCACCGGCTTGAGGGGGAGTGTTAGATAGTTATGTAAATAACCCTAGTCCCACATGAAATAGAAGTAGAATATATATCAATAATAACCCTAGTCCCACATGAAATAGGGCTACTGTAAAACACTTAATAGAATATCAATAATAATTTTTCTTCTGTGCTTTCTCACAGTGGCTCAAATCATGCTTATACGAGAAAACGAACATTTAGGTACCGGATCCATAAAATCCTTAAGAGGGAAATTATAGCTTTTTGATTAACAACAATGCCAATATCTCAATCCTAAGCTAGTTGGAGTCAGCAATATAAGTCCGCGCTAAACATGGCTTCATTGAGACCCCTAACAATCTAATGTTTGAAGATTTGGGTTCTCTAGCATTAGAAATTCATTACATTTTCTTTTGGCTTACAAATCTCAACATGACTAAAAGACTCTTGACGAACTAAACCTTAATCAGAACTAGTTGATATCACGCTATTTTACGCTTGTTCTTCGTGGACTCCAATGGAATGTAGGTCTTTTGAGACTATTCTTTTCATGTAATTTTATGTTTACCTCTTCTCCTTTTAATACCTTCAATTACCACGGTTTCAAACTCACAGGCCGGTGCTATTGGAGATCGATGTAGAATATGACCGTACGATCTCAATCTACCTTCTCTCTTACTTTTCTTTTGGGGATAATGGTGGTATCCAGATTATTTTGCGCACACCTCAACTAATCCACTTGGTACCTGCTACCAGCACAAGTACAATGCACATCTCCCACCAAAGATTAGGCAGATGATAAAAAATCATTTAGTGTTTTTTTTCCTGCTAGGATTTGGATCCTAGTTTTAGGGCCTTTATTCCCACTTTAGATACAACAACAAATCCAGTGTAATTCCATAAATGGGGTCTGGGGAGAGTAGTGTGTACGTAGACCTTACCTCTACCTTATAGAGATAGAGAGGTGGTTTCCGATAGACACTCGGCTCAAGGAATATATATGTATATGTGTGTGTATATATATATTATTGACAGAATATTACATTAATTAGTATTTTATGTTTATTAATTTTAAATAAAGATAAATTTTATACATTCAGATGTTGAAAAACAGTCTTAATCATTTAATATTTAGTTCTTAATACACATCTTAATATTCATCCTTGCTATAAATAAGTATATTATCAAAATAAACGACGACAAATTTTCCACTTTAGATAGTTTATCATTTTATCCCATGTGTGCTCTTGTACCGTCCACTATGTGATCATTTCTAATCTTGTGTAAGCTTGTCTGACCGCACATCCATCTTAACATTTGCATTCTTGCGACACACCTTTAGTGTGTGGATACGTTAGACCTTATGGGCTTAACATTCGCTCTTCAACGAAACTTATACCTTTTCATCAAAAAAATAAAATAAAATAAAAAAAAAAACAAAAACAAAAAACCATTGGCTCTCTTATAACTATTTTATTCTATTACACAAGGGGATAGAGGAAGGGGCAAGCAGAAAGGGGACAGTAAGAATTGAACCCACACTTATTATGAAGGAAATTCTCACAGGTACCACTAAACTATAAACCTTCCCAAGTTAAATGAGATTGAATCGATACTCTTTCAGATGCCTGAAACTGTAGCTTTCTCATCATCTCCACTAATTTTAGTAACCTACAACTATATCTTTAGGAGTGCATAATCATCTATATTTGTCTTGATTGGTGGCATTAATATTAATATGTAAATATTTCTTTTATACAGATCTTTGAGATCATTGGCTTTGTCTATCAATACCTCAAGCTCCTACGTCAAAATTCTCCTCAAGAGTGGATATTCAAGGAACTCCAAGATACTGCAAATGTGGAATTTAGATACGCGGAGGAGCAACCTCAAGATGATTATGCTGCAGAACTTGCAGGTTATCTACCTTTCCTTGTGTATTTTCTGAGTCTCTTTCTGCTCTCTATAATATTGAAATTGACAGTTGGTTAATTCAAACTGTTGCATGTTGCTAAATCTATTCTTTTTTTCTTTTAAATAATTTTTTTTCCTTCTACATATGTGTTCTAAGCAGTAAGCACTCTCATATAGTGTTCTCACCAACTCAAAGTATCCATTAAATAGCACAAGAGAAATGTTTCCTAGAATATCTTACTTCTGGAAAGGAAACATCAGTAAAGAAATTTTACTTATAAAAAGACATTAGCAAAGATATTTAGGAGATTTTTAAAAATATACAGCTCAAAACAACACTTTGCACCCATGTCGCTGCATATTTCTTTGTTGCTCGGACTCTTCAAAAATATTGCCGGGTGCGGTTGGATCCTCTAAAAATAGTGTATTTTTGGAGGATCCGACACGGGTGAGACATTAATTTTGGAGAGTTTGCAACATAGCATATTTTCGTTTACATAAGCATAACCAACATTTTTTTGCAACAGTGTTTATACACCCTTATACATTATTATACTGTATTTACACATTTAAATAATGTATCTACCTTGTATAAAAGTGTAACCAATAAAAACAACATTGTATAAAATGCATGAAATTGTATAAAAGTGTATAACACGTTGCTAGCTGTATAGATGAACTTCTTCGAGTTCAGTGGCAATTCTTGTTCAAAATCAGTCTAATAAAAAAAAAGGCGGTCCGGTGCACTAAGCTTCTGCTATGCGCAGGGTCCGGAGAAGGGCCGGACCACAATGGTCTATTGTACGCAACCTTACCTGCATTTCTGCAAGAGGCTGTTTCCACGGCTTGAACTCGTGGCCTCGTGGTCACATGGCAACAACTTTACCAATTATGCCAAGGCTCCCCCTCTTCAAAATCAGTCTAAATCTTCATGAAAGGACTTGAAATTTTGTAGACAACCTCGTTAGACTATTTTCAACAAGTCTAAACAACACCTGCTTGAAATTTCACACAAAAATCGGTTTTGAAATTCAATCCCACTTCTTCAAGCTTGTTCAACAACGGTTGGTTACTTTTCAATCTGATTTTCACTTCCCAAATCTTACAAGATCAATACTCTAACCATGATTTGAGCTCCAAACACAAGAACAAATCAAGTTTTTCAACTAACAATCAATAGGACTCACAATTTTCAGATTCAACTTTGAAGATATGAACTAAAAGATTTTAACAATGGAGATTCCAAGACTTCCCCTCCTAATCCGAATGCAAAAACACGGATGAATTCGCTGCTTGTCTAGAATTTTCCAGATTTGTGTGGCGGTTAGAGAGGGGAAAAGAGGACATAGAAAAATCAATCTGTTCTTTTACAAATTGTATACAAAGTGGGTTATATCGGGTAATGTTGAATGAAATGAAGAATGTATTAACACGTGCATCGACATAGGGTGTACAAATCTCAAGAAATTTTAGGATAACATGAGGTAAGCAGTTGAAGGTGAGGGGTTTGGAGCAACCGTTTAAGCACAATTGGTTAGCCGAAAACTTTACTTTGAATATTTCATTTATGACAAGGAGAAGTCTCCTTCGTTTCCCATAGCCCATAGGGTTCAAGAAGAAATGGAGATTAGCTTTGAACTCTTTCCTTTAGAATTCTACCTTGACTAAAAGAGACAGAAGTATGAGTGCATGCTACTAGCAGGAGGATGGAATAATCAAGGTTCGAGCAAGCAAGGCCAAACACGATAGTTATCTCAGGGAAAAAAAAGAGAGTATGCTCACCCTTTTGATGGGGGTTGCAGAGTAGTTGGTTGTCTGCAACAAACTTTTTATTTTATCTGTGGGAAGTTGTTCAGAATCTCTTTCATCCTTTTCCTTCTTTATATAGTAGGGTCTGATGTGTAACATCGGAAGTCTTCTGTATCTCAATCATATTTCTCGTATCTGCTAATATAGTTTCTTTGTTGCAGAGGGTTTGCTTGTTTATCCTCCCAAGCATGTCATTTATGGTGACTATGCATATGATCTTTGGGATCCAGAGTTTATAAAGTATGTTTTAGATTTCTTCAGGCCCGAGAACATGAGAGTTGACATTGTAACGAAGTCTTTTCAGAAGTCAGATGGTAACTTCCACAACTCATTTTTCTTAGTACTTCAAGTTTAAAGTAGCATGTTTGTCCTGTAAAAGATAGCTTTGGTACCGAATTCTGTTATCAAGAAAAAGTGTAGACATAGGGTTTAAAAAGGTGTCTGGTGATACTTTCTTCAGGTTATAGCTTAGAGTATTGATTCAATTGACTGGAAGAAGGATTTGCCTGGAATTTGTTGTGATTTGAGCTCTTTTGTGTAATTTCCATTAGTTTATTTTATGTCATGATAATGCGGGATATGCATTGATATGAAAAACTGCAACTAAAATAGTGCATGTAAAGCATTCAAAAGAGGTGGGGGGAATAATAAAGAAGAGTTCAAATGAAATTGGAAAGCTCATCAGCTCCTTGATCAGAAGGTTTCTTAACCCAAGAGGATAATCTAAATGGATATCATGCTGTAAATGGTAAAGATTCTTTTTTCGAAAAATCCTCTATATCTTTTATTCGGTAGACCCCAGTCAGGCAAATCAAACTGTCTTCAAAGCTCTGCTCTTCAAGGCTTATGATGTTAGGTTCTATGCCATAAAAGATGGTAGAACATTCAAAAGATGATTAGCTGATCCTCCTCTTTCTTACAAAGATTCAGTTTTTTATTTTGTTTTATTTTTGATAAGTAAGAATCAGTTTGCTAATCTGAATCCTCCGAATTGAAGATTATACCAAAATCAAATTATCCCAGTATATGCTGTCCGTATCAGAATTTGAACCTCAGAGCTGTACTACTTTTCCAAATATGTTTCCAAGAAAATGTATCATTAGACTTGCTCCAAGATATGAAATTTGCATTACTGGATTTGATAAAGAAGATGCAATAAGTTGGGCTTTTGCAGATAACTGATCCACTTCCCCGCCCTACATATCGTATTCAGATAAAGTTTGCAAGTAAAACTTCACTTCATGTGCAACAATGTGATCTTTGGTGAAAGCACTTGTTCTCTTATTGTGTTTTGTATCTGATAATATATATCTATCCTGTACTGCTGATGCATGCATTGGACACATTTAATTTTTAGTCGAATGAGCAGAACTCCAGAGGCACCTCAGCTTGCACTCCATTTTGTTTCTGGGACACAGCTTCATGTTTATACCCGTTCTCCTTTCCATTCCTTCCCCCTCCCCATTTTGAAAAAAAGAAAGCCATAACTTATACACTGAATTGTCTCTTTTATTCTTTCTGGGTTTGCCCCTTTTCTTTGTGGTTCTTAATGTCCTCCTTTCTCTCTCAGATGTTCAGCAGGAACCATGGTTTGGATCACGATATGTGGAGGAAGATATTCCATCTTCTCTGTTTGAATTGTGGAAGGACCCTGACGAAATTAGTGTCTGCTTACATTTGCCTGCGAAGAATGAGTTTATTCCATCTGATTTTTCAATACGTGCTGAGAAGGCTAACTGTGATTCGAAAAACGCTAAACCACGATGCATACTTGAGGAGCCTCTGATGAAGATCTGGTACAAGCTAGATAAGACATTTAAGCTTCCTCGTGCCAATACATATTTCCGTATCACACTAAGAGGGGGTTACGGTAATTTGAAGAATGCCTTGCTGACTGAATTATTTATTCACCTTCTAAAAGACGAGCTGAATGAGATTATATATCAGGTTATTTACTTGATTGTTCCCTTCTACAAATATGAACAACTTCTAAATTGCTCAATTACATAAGAACTACTAAGAACAGATGTAATACCATCAAATTTCTCTTAATAGTGGTATTTTTAGTTGTTGAATTATTAATATTCCTTCGTGGTATTTGGCTGTTGTTGCATCTAAATGCAGGCTAGTGTGGCTAAATTGGAAACTTCTGTTTCTCTATATGGTGACAAGTTGGAACTTAAGGTCTATGGCTTCAGTGATAAGCTTCCGGTTCTTTTATCGAAGGTTTTGGCAATGACAAAATCATTTTTGCCCAGGGATGATCGCTTCATGGTATATGTGAATGCTTTGAACATGCTTCTTTTGATTTATGTTTTCTTCAATTTTGCTTGTTCTTTTGCTTGGATCTTATGTTTCTCGTCATTTATTGTTGCTGTTCTTTGAGAATATGGGGGACAGAAATATAAAGGGATGTGGCAAAAGAGTTTTCCTGAAATTCACTTCAATTACTGAATTTTTGCGTCGCTGTTTACCCATCAGAAACAAAACGAAATGATGTTTTTTTTTTGTGTGGGTATAGTTGAAGGAAGAAAATGTGGAAAGGTTTCCATTTCTTCTATACTCTATTCTTGAGTAGTGAAAGGATGGCTCTTTGATGATCCTTGGCTCTTTCATTTTAACTTGCTCGTTCACTCTCCTCTTAGTGAATGTTTCAATTTTTGAATGTGTGTGTAAAGGTAGCGTTTGGAAACTGTGTCCAGATTGTTGTTATGTTTTCCCTAACTTTTCTAATGAAGGGGTGTCTTTGGGGAGTTCCTAGAAAGGCTTTTCTCCTGATCCATGCAAACTTAGCAAAAAATAGGGCTCAATGAAACAAAAAAGATCTTTATAGGCGATACCAATTAGTTGGGAATAAGTTTTAGTCATGTTAGTATGTTTTTGGTTCAATATTTTTAGGAATCTTTTAGTGTTGTTAGAGATTTATATGCCGGTAAAAAATATTGAGAAATGTAGTACCTTATATTTTTAATTTCAAATTATTTATATAATATTGGACGAAGATGTGCTTAAATGGAGCATTGTGGACAGTCAGGCGCATGTTGAATGGGCTTCTATGTTTAAAGCCTGTCTTTGTTGCTGAAGACCTTTCTGGCTTCTTTGCAACAGTAACTGTTTAGTATCTTTAGCATAAGCTAAATGTGTTGCATGCTTGAGCATACATTCGCTGTCTGTGATAATGATTTTGCTCTAAATGAGATTTAGGTGTTTTATTTCTTGGCTTCTTGCAATAAGGGTGAAGTTTGACAGGTTATCAAGGAAGATATGGAAAGAACTTTGAAGAACACTAACATGAAACCATTGAATCATTCATCATACCTGCGATTGCAAGTCTTGTGTCAGAGCTTCTGGAACGTGGAAGAGAAGTTGCTCTTGTTAAATGACCTGACTCTCGCTGAGCTGAAAGCTTTCATTCCAGAGCTTCTTTCCCAGGTATGCCAGTTAAAGTTTAATATCTTTAAGTGATCTGTAAATTGTAATTGACAGTTATATGTGAAGGCCTTGACCTTTTTAAGAGCCTTATTTTTTTTTAATGATGTTATTAGTGAATGGTTGTGTATATATGCAATAGTTGAAGGCGAAGGCACGTTGTATGTTCTTAGATTAAGCAAAACTGCAAAAGATAGGATAAAGGTTTCGGTATCATGTTTCTTGGCTAATTGTTGCCTCGAAATGACTCACAATGGATAAATGAGCTGAGAAATAATACTCAAGGTTACTTACCAAAAGATATGACTGAATGTACTATTTATTGCAAATTCTAATAAAGACCAATGGATTTAGCCAGTTACATCGACGCAACAGTTTTTAGCATTTTACCATGCAACTACTGATCGACACTTTGATTAGTTCCCTGTTGTTGCATGCTACACCTTTAGCTCTTTGTTACTGAAAAATTCTGTTGGCAAGGAACATTACAAGTTATGTATTTCTAGGTTATTGATATTTACAAGGGACATATCTGGTAACTGGAGGATCCACAAGCTGGAAATGAAATCATTTGGTCTTTTGGTGTTCTTTCATCTATGAAGATGAGAGGTCTATGGAGTTTATGAGAAAAATAAAAATCACAAGCAGAATGGTAAATCTAAAGAAGGCCCTCTGCTAAGGCTGGGGTATGACATTAACTACGGTAGCTGCATGTTTGCTAGAATCGATAAGGATGTCCAGCAAATGGAAGAGAAATATTACGAATACTTACTTTGAGTCTGGCAGAAAATGATAATCCACCTTTTAGTTTGACTGTTTATTGGCTGATGCGGGGTTGTACACAGGTTGCACTTCACACGATCACTCATTTCGTGCCTTGTGACAGATGTCATAAAAATGAAGAGTCTAGAGGGCAAATCATTTGTCACTAACCTCTCTATTTTTGCAGCTGTATATTGAGGGCCTTTGTCATGGCAATTTGCTGGAGGAAGAAGCACTAAACATATCAAACATTTTTAGAAGTAATTTCTCTGCACAACCGCTACCATCTGAGATGAGGCATAAAGAGTATGTCATGTGTCTTCCAGCCGCAGCCGACCTAGTCAGAGATATCAGAGTAAAAAATAAACTGGAAACAAACTCTGTGGTTGAGGTAATTAAACATGATTTTTTATGCATCCTTCTCTTCTTTTAATTCTCTTTCTCTCTTTTCTTTTCAGTCTTTTTGGTTCCTCCATAAATCCGATGAATCATGTGATCTATGCTTTTTTTGTCTGCAGCTGTATTTTCAGATTGAACCTGAAGAAGACACTTCCTTGATAAAATTAAAAGCAGTAACAGATCTCTTTGATGAATTTGTGGAGGAGCCACTTTTTAATCAGCTAAGGTATAATGAGACTGTTCTCTCTTGTATGACCACCTGTTGAGGCTTCAATACGTACTGATATTGCAGGTGTATCGTTTGATTCTTCTCAAGCTCCAAACCGTCCTTAATAGTGAGAGAGTAAATTAAATACAACTTTCTTGTGATAAGTGTTTCAACTCATATTCTGTGAGTCTGACATGCTTTATGTGGAAGCCATATTGTTATACATGCTTTACCTGGAATTTTCTATAGTTCCTTTGAATCCGTTATACATGCTTTGCCTGGAATTATCTATAGTTCCTTTGAATCCTGACCCACCTTATGCCTCTCTGGTGGTCAAGTATTTTCCTTCCATGCATCTTTGATATTTTCCAATTGGACCTTTTCTGGACGTGTTCATCATATTTCATTACCTCTTATACACTCTGAGTGACTCATCTTCAAGTGTTCTTATGTTATATTAATTTTAGGTTATCTTTTTTATTTTCAGTCGCTTCCTGTATCTTTGAGAACATTTTTTATGTGTGCTTTTATCCTGGTTATGTGTGAACCAGCAAACATGTCCATAATCTGTTTGCAGTTATGGACTTCTACCTTAAGGACTGTCACTTGATTGAATCTACCTTTTCTACTCTGAAATAGGACAAAGGAGCAGCTTGGTTATGTTGTTGACTGTAGTGCACGTGTAACATATCGCATAATGGGGTTCTGTTTCCGTGTTCAGTCATCTGACTATGATCCTGTCTACTTACAAGGGAGGATTGACAACTTCATAGATGGTGTGAAAGAGTTGTTGGTAAGCTTAAACTTTAGTTTTGGTTTGAGTTTCGTGAGTAGCTCTATGCTTTATTTAACTACTTGCCTCTTCTGCTGCTTTGGGTTTTGTCATAATACCTTTTCGAAAAGCAGAAGATGGTTCATAACACATGTTTTGAAATACCAAATTGTACATTGTGTTGAGATATATGTTGCATGGAGTAGGATATTAGTAGCAAGTGCTGCTGTTTGAGGATGTTTTGGAATTAGGAATTCATGTGTGCACAATAAGGATTATGGCTAAGATGAACTAAGTTATATAGGATCTGAAACTTCCTAGGTAGGATTGAATTGTTTAGTTGTTGATCAGAGACTTTGCATATGCCTAATGCTATTCATGACTAGGATATGTCCCAAGGTTATATACTTGAATCTTAATTTACGTTATTCATTGGGTACTGGGATGGGATGAATAGGAAAGTGTTTCTGATGTTTGCACGGCTGCAATTTGGCGATGTTTAATTTCAGGCACATTATTGAACATTTTTCAATTGACAGGACGACCTCGATGATAAATCTTTTGAGAGCTACAGAAGTGGGTTGATAGCAAAACTTTTGGAGAAAGATCCATCGCTCGCATATGAAACAAATCGCCTTTGGGGTCAGATTACTGATAAAAGGTATTTGGTCTATGCCATGTTGCACAATGCTGGGCATCTAGATGTCACCTATTAATAACAAAGAGTTTTGGAATGTGATGGTGCATTATTTTTTGCAGTATATCCTAATATTTTAATCATAATATAGTTAATGTAAACATCTAGAATCATGTAAAAGTTTTTTCAATTCAAAAAATGTTGGCACCGATATTTCTTTATTATCTTTTTAGTACGGCGAAATCAAGTTTGCAGGATGCTCCCAGTCACCTTTCCCAAGGTTAAGATCTCCTAACTTTTCCATCTAGCTACACCACCTTCCAAGGGTTTTCTCCAGCAACGTCAAGCAGATTTTCTTTCTGAGAGGCTTTCAACTATGCTCCCGATGCTACCTATGTGGTGAAGAAACTGAGACAATCAACCATTTTTTTTTTGCACTGTAGGATTACAGAGCAAATATGGAGGATTTTCATTAATCTGAAAGGGATCATGTGGGTAATGCCTCGGGGTATACTGGATGTTCTAAGATGCTGGAGCCAGTGGCGAAGCCAGGAAATTCAATAAGGGTGTTCAAATTTTTAACACCCTTTGCCAATGAGCTATGCAAGGGTGTTCAAAGTCTATTTTTAATAAAAAACAAGTAATAGTTTACCTTATACAGTATAATTTTTCGGCGAAGGGTGTTCAGTTGACCACCCTTAGCCCAACATAGCTTCGCCCCTGGCTGAACTCCGCCAACATTTACCAATGCCGGAAAGAGAGATGGAAGTTTGTCCCACCCTGCATTTGGTGAACAGTTTGGTTAGAGAGAAACCAAAGATGTTTTGAAGACAGAAGAAGCACTAGCAAGAAATTGAAAATGCAACGTTTAGTCCTTATCCACTTTTGGTGTAAACAAGACTATCTGGAATATCCAGAATCCATTGTTGAAGTTTTAGGAACCTTATACTACAGTAGGGAATCTGGATCTTCCTATCCCACTTTTTGTATATTTGGGTGACTGTTTTCCCCTTAATGCAGTCTATATTTGTGTATGTATGTATATATATATACATATGTATATATATATACATATATATATATATTACTTTTAAAAAAAAGCTTTTCAATTCTTAATGTAGCTTATTATGTTATGAACATGGCAGTACACTGTAAGTTGTAATAATAACGTAGAAGCTTATTATATTTTTGTTAATGGTAATATGCTAGCACAGTTTATAATTAATATGGTAATTTATCAAAGAGGTGATTGTACTTTGCTAAACTGTATTTGGGCGGAGGTTGATTTGCTGACAATATGTATGTATGTATGTATTCACATGAAGTATTATAACGTAGTATGCCCTCATATATGTTACCACAAACTGGATCGGAATCAGGCTAATTCAACTCCAAGTAGCTAGCCTTTTGCTTTGTCAAATGAAAATAGAAAAAGAAATAGCTTCAATTTTAGAATGGACCTCATCTCTGTTTCACTGATTTCAGGTACATGTTTGACATGTCTGAGAAGGAAGCAGAGGAGCTGCGGAGCATCCAAAAAAGTGATTTAGTTGAGTGGTACCATACTTATTTAAGACGACCATCCCCCAAGTGCCGGAGACTCTCTGTTCGGGTGTGGGGTTGCAACGCTGACTGGAAAGATGCGGATTCACCTGTAGCATCTGTGCAGGCCATCAAAGACCTTACTGCCTTCAAGAAGTCAGCCAAGTTTTATCCAAGCCTATGTTGAGAGCTATAAATTCCTATGAACTTCCTGTATCATTAGTTTTGGCTAGTTAATTGTCGTCTTGAGGTCTTTGTTTATTGTTTGAATGTGCGGAAAACTACTCAGGTCTTGATCATAGAATATCTGGAAGACTCATTATTTGACAAAACTTTCAATAAACCACTGCGTTCATTGATCGATAGGGGTAGAAATTTATAGTGCATATTGTAAGTTCTTCAGATTCCATATGGAAACTTGTTTTCCATTGGGTTTTCGTATTCAAGATAAGCTGTAATTGAAGTGTGGAGATTCCTGCACCTACTCTCTTTTGAGCGTGTGTTCTTTAGCATCTTCAGTTGTGCCCCTCGCGTCTTTGTGGCCGCTGTTGTAGGTTAGGTATTTATCTGAAACTTCGGAACCTTTTCCCAAACTTGAGGAAATATGAACATACAAATTTGCCGTGTTCATGCTCGATGTCCTGCTGAGGGTTTGTAACTGCTAATCACATTATTATTCTCACATAGGTGTTTGTGTCACTCATTTTGCTGAGTTCAGTAACACTGTTGAGTTATTTATGAAGTGGGACAGTAGTATTCATCGAATTAACAATGCTACTGTTACAATTGCTTGGTACTTTGTAGTTTGTGTTGTGCATGGCTAGTTAGTTTCTGCATTTTAATGGCTAATAATTAGTTAGTATTTCTGGATCACCAGATGTGGGATTTTTCTAGTAGGTGCCCATGATACTAGTAAGTATTGAGAAAAGGCTACATCTATTGTTGAAACCTATATTTTGTAGACATCTTAGGATCAACGGAAAACATCTTTTGTTTTTAGACATGTTAGAATCCAGGAAAATCTTTCCAGCTTTGTTTTTCCTAGACGTGTTCTATCCAAGGATATCTTTCCAAATCACAGTCCATATCGTGAGCTTTTTCTTACTGATATTGTGATGCCGTAAGAAGATGTGAAATGTCGGAATTCCGCAAGTAGATTACATATTGCATTTAGGGGGGCCAAACGGGCGGGTCGGGTCGGATATGAGCGGGTCAAAATCGGTAATTTAAAAATGGATAAATTATCTGACCCGACCCATATTTGAGACGGATAAAAAATGGGTTTATCCGGCGGATAATATGGATATCCATATTATCCATGGCTTCTTAAATATGATCATTTATGAGAAAATTCCTAGTCTTCAAATTTGAGGAACTCCAATTTGAGGCTTTCAAACTTGTGGAACTCCAATTTGAGGCTTTACAAATATAAAAGTTAAACACATTAGTTATCCATTGGTTATCCATTTGGTTAACCATTTTCTAAGTGGATAATATGGTTCTTTATCCATATTCGATTTGTTTTTAAATGATTCATTATCCAACCCATTTTTTGATGGATAATATGGGTGGATAACTATTTTCTTTTACTATTTTGCCACCTCTAATTGCATTCATGAACTTGTTTTCTGGTAACCTGTCACTAGTTTTAGGATGGTTAGAGGCTGATGTTGTTGGACAGGAGAAAACATCAACTATAATTCATCTATAACCTAATTGAATGCTGTGTTGGGCAATTTCTAGCTGCTTTAGCAACCAAGTGTATGAACAGAAAGTGCACATGGTGGGCTTATCATCATCATGTGGCTATGTATCACAAAGTCCTATTCTGTTTGCCTGTTATTTGCCCAAACAAAGCATCCAAATCTGTCGATTTCATGTCAGTTTGACACTACAGCAGATGTCTTTTTAATAAACAGGACCCTGCCTCCCCTGTCAGTATTTAATTAGCAGAACAGAAGGTGGATAAAATCCATACGGCTTCTGGTTGGGACAAATTGTGTGACGACGTGGTGGTCTTACACGATATAAAAACAAAGTTTGCTGTGTTATATTAAACAGTCAAAGTCTGAGATACCTGTATTTCCAACTTTTGTTTGGGGTCGCGAGAAATAGTTGAACATAGTCCTTTATAATTTGAATAGAACACAATGACCTTTCAAAGATCTTTTGTTTTATTATCTTCGCTGTGGATGATCCAGTCAGTGTGCGTATGAACGAACGGATTCTCCTTTCTTACTCTTCCGAGGATGGTTCAGGGGGAGCCGGTTCCGCCTCCGGCTGAGGAGGGAAATTTCAATCGATACGCGGTAGCTTCGACGAGCTGGGACGTGGAAGTGAAAACCCTAAACTTTAAACCCTACCCTTCTTTGCTACTCACTATCAACTCATCTTCCCCGAAGCGGAACCCACATATAAATTAGTGTATACATATGCACTTACAGTTACAAATACAGAAGGCGCAATCGGAGCACTAAGATCATGGGGTAAATGCACACTGTCATTACACAATGGGTAAGACGCGGAGCTACACTCTAAAGACAGATTCACAATGACCTTAGGAGATTTGACATACAAGCTAAAAAGGATCGATGATATACCTACCACTACAGTTGAGGGCCATGTTACATGAATCTTTCATTTGATTTGATATACTCATTTGAGCAGAGGTGCTTGTATAGGTTAAAATTTGCCCTTATTCTTCAGGAGGGATAAGAACGAGGTTCTTACGATGTAGCGTCCTTCGATCGTTATGAAGGGTGACAACTAACAATGGCTAGAAAATACACGGCGTATGTAGTAGTGTTAGCATGATAGGGAAGGAAATATGCCTTTCAAATATTCCTTGTGTTGTACCTTTTTAGGGTAAAAAGGGGGATTGTCCCCTATAAAAACAAAGGAGAACACTCTGTAAAAGGGGGGCTTTTGCTTATTACAAATAAAAAATCCTTACATCATCCTTGGTCTTGACTAATTGCATTTATTGCTATATTCTCTTACATCTGAAATTCTCGCATTTATGAATAATTATTTGGTTCCAACACACTAGGAACCATCGTTCACCTTGTCTTTCTCTTACATCATTCAATCTAGATTTTATTATACTTAGCTTAGATTTACCTCTTCACCTTCATTAATTGATTTAATAAAAAAGGTTTCAATATATTTTGGGTCAAACAATTTGGCGCCGTCTGTGGGGATTTCTTTAGCTAAGATTTTAGTTCCATCTAGCTTTGCATAAACTAACCCTTGAAAGAGATAATCGCCTCTTCCTAGCTTTGTACAAGTTAACAATTGCAGGTAAAGGAGATACAAGGCTGAAAGCAATAGTAGGTGTCTCAACCAACCTCCTAAACACCATCGACGAATACAGTAGGGAGGAGAATGAAAACGGAACAACAAATGCCACACCTAGAGGAGAAGCTTCACCTCCCCCACATGAAAGCGTAACCGCTTCACGCGAGAAGGAAGCCTCCACATCCGCAATAGGAAAAGCACCACCAGTTGTGAAAAGGCTATTGGAAGAGTGGCTGACAAACACTTTGAGAAACATACTTGATAAACCCGTTCAAAGGGATATCGGAGGCACAATGCATGCAGACGCCGTAATAGTCGCCGGCGAACTAGAAACTCCACGCACAGGTAACACTCATATTATTGTTGATACAGGTAACGACGCACTCGCAGCCATCCTAAAGAAAATGGAGGAAATGGAAAATGAGAACAAGGCGCTCTATGATCAGATGATGGAGCATCAAGAAAGGGTTGATAAAATACCGGGCGCTCCGAAGTTACTACCAAAATGGGACGTCGGTCGATTCGTCGAGCAACCATACAATGAAGAGGCAGCCCCCCACGCCATTCCAAAAACCTTCAAAATGCCACCATACTTGAAAATATATGATGGTACTTCGGACCCGGAAGATCACATAATCCACTACCTCACAGCCGTAAAAGGCAACGATCTGTCGAAAGAACAAGTGTCATCGGTGCTGCTGAAAAAGTTCGGCGAAACCTTGACAGGGGGGAGTGCTGACTTGGTGCTCACAATTTCCAGCACAATCAATATCAATGTTCGAAGAATGGCAGACAAATTCGTCACCGCTCATGCAGGAGCGAAAAAGGCAGAAGCCAAGGTAAACAACATCTTCGCCATTAGACAGATGACGGGCGAAGGACTTAGGGACTTCCTAGCCAGATTCAACAGGGTGAGAATGAGCCTACCAAACGTATCAGAGGGGATGCCAGTTGCAGCCTTCCAAAATGGGTTAAGCAGGAATGGGTCGAAAGTGACAAAAAAGCTGTTAAATAGGCTCATGAAATACCCTCCCACCACTTGGGAAGAAATCCACAACGCCTATTATGTCTAAGTAAGGGCAGACGAGGACGATCTCAATGGTCCGATCTAATGGCTGACATCAGTCCAAACTAAAACAAGGAAAGATCGCCACAACGCTGGCCGAAGTGATCAACTACCTCGTCTCAGTCGAGAGAGGCATCAGTCTTACATCTGGACATCCATCCTACTTCCTCCATGACACGTAGACATCACTCCTCGACATGCCGTGCCACATCGAAACGAAAGAGGTATGCCTCCACTATTATCTGCTCATAACTTTTGTGTTTCTCCTTCAGAAATAGTGTATGCACTAGAGAAGCTCGGCACAAAGGTGCAATGGCTGCAAAAGATGAAATTTGAGCACCCATAAATCGAATGTTCTGTGCGAATTCCATCAGGAAAAGGGGCATAAGACCCAAAACTGCATAGGCCTGCGACAGGAAGTAGTAAGAATGCTAAGCCAGGGACACTTGAAAGAACTACTGAGCGATCAAGGACGGGCTAACTTCGCTCGAGGGCGCGATCAACCTTAGGGACCCCCAAAACCACCTTCACCCACTCGTACTATACAGATGATCATCGGTGGCCGCGATGATACGACAATCAACCACGTAAATTTCACCACTACACACAAACTCAAACGGTCAATCGCTCACGAACGGTATGATGACCTCGAATATAGTATCATCTTCGATAAGTCAGATGCCGACGGTTTGTCTTTCCCTCACTATGATGCACTTGTTATAACTTTACGTGTCGCGGATACTGATGTAAAAAGAATAATGGTGGATGACGGAAGTGGCACATGTATTGTCCATCCTCGAGTCCTCGTACAAATGAGACTCGAAGATAAAATAATACCGCGTTGCATAACACTAACGAGTTTTAATAATGTAGTTGAACGAACCTCCGGAGAGATAGTGCTGCCCGTTCTGGCCGGAGGAGTCACTCTAGAAACAACGTTTCACGTCATGAACCAATAAACAACCTACAACGCCATCATAGGGCGCCCATGGATACACACCATGCGGGCCGTCCTATCAAGTTTCTATCAAGTAATCAAATTTCCTATTCCGTGGGGAATATTCAGCATCTGGGGCGAGCAACGCACCGCCCAAGAATGCTACCGAATTGCCCAGGATTGTGCACATACCTGGTCACACCTCCTTTTTACACCCCCGAAAGGGGATATACGGGACTTTTTCCGATTAAAGTGACAATAACCGAAACGAGATTATTTATTCAAATTCAGAGTCTCCACTTAGGATAATATATGGCGTCGCAAGTCACCGATTTAAAATACCGAATTGAGGAAGTTTGACTCTTATTTATGGTCTGCGAACACAGAAATCCGAGTAAGGAATTCTGTTAATCCAGGAGAAGGTGTTAGGCATTCCCGGATTCCGTGGTTTTAGCTCGGTCTCTCAACTATTAATAATTGGCCTCATTATCTGATTTATTACATGTTTTAAACCTATTAAGCATTTTTAATTTCTGACCGCTTTTAATTATTTATGAAATTATTCTGGAATAAGTTACGATTGTCGTACACTTGTTTGTTTGGTATACATTGTGAATCGCGTCACGGGAACCATATCCACGATTTACAACATGTTTAAATTATTAACATTATTAGTTGTTGTGGTCGGGTCACATAAATGTACCCCCGGATTTGGAAATTATATATCACAACTACGTCACGGGAACAGAACCCGTAGCTATGATAATTTTATTATAATGCGCCTAAAGCAACTAGCGCATTTAATTATTTCCTAATCTTTTGAGATTATTGATGCCAAATTTATGGACAAGAAATTATTGGGAAGCAAATAGGCTAGCTAACATGATTTATTACTTGGCCAGATTTCTTATGGTTCAAGACCGATCTATGGCCCATTTTTATTCCTTGCAAAGAAAGAAACAACTCCAATTTTTCCATCTACCCGATTAAAAGAATTTATTCAAGAACCCAAGATTACATGCATCACAATCGAAATAAAAACTAATTAAAACAATTTAAATGAAAACTAAGACATGCTACTCAAACAACGTAGAATCACAAATCAACCAATACGCGCACCAAGCTATGACAACACAATAGAATGAGAATAAAAATTGAGAAATAGACCTTTTATTGATGAACAAAGCTGAAAATTGCAAATCAATCGGGCTAAATAAAGCAACAATCCTTGAACTGAAACACCGAAATTGCGACCCGAAACCTCGAATCGACACCGGAAAGCTCGAAACCCAAATCGACCTCAGTCAAACAATAAACTAAAACCTCAAATATCTGACAACTGCAATAACTTTAGAACAAGTATGACCTTGACCCAACATAGTTGACACCCTTTTAAAGCTGGGAAACTTGATATTACGCGAATTGGGTAACAACGTTCTCGAGCGAAGTAACGCTAAACGGATAAATGCTGATAATTGGCGAGAAGTTGGAGTTAACGACGATGTGATTTACCAGAAAGAGAGAGCGAAATGAGCAGGTGCTCCAGTAATTGGCGGAATATGCAAAGAAGAAGAAGAAACTCTCAACATTTGAGCTGCTGATTGAATTTGATATTACTGCAATTTCTTTGCATTGTTTTCTGATCCCTTTCAGATCCAATCGAAACCACAAAGAGTGGTAATAGCATTTAGCTTATTTTTTTATTCTTTCACTATAGGTTCCAGACAAAGAGGCATGGGAATTCTAATATGGATCCTAAGCGGGAGGCTCATTGTTCGAAGATCAATGTCCAATCTCCAAGTTTTAGCTGCGACAGATTTTATAGGGAGTCCTAGGTTGTAGGTATTTTTGTTTTTGCAAGGTCTAGGAATTGAAAACTTAGGGTAGAGTTTCTATAATTAGGTATTTTATATGGAGGTGAGAAGGGATGATGACCATTGGATTAGAAGGAAATAGATGGTTAAGATTAAATCTTGCACTTAAGAGGGCTAATGAGTTGGGAAGAATGAGCTAAAGGTAATTGGGTTGGACCATGTCCTTTGGATTTGAACTTAGGCTAAAAAGACCAAATAAAACAATGTATCTATAAAAATATAAAAATCACTCTAAATTAAAATAAACTAATATAAAACTAAATACTACACGTGAAACTAATTTTTTTTTTTTGTATTTTCAAATGTTATAATACTATAAATATAAATATACTAATTAACTTTAACCTAGAGATGAAAAATATTTTTTTTGTTGAAATTTTTTACTTTTTTGTGATAAAAATAAAGTAAAAGAATCAACACTATTTAGAGTTGCGATACTACACCTAATTAAATATTGACGCTAAAATGTATAAAATCTTGGGGAGGGTCAAAAATTACATGTCAACAGCTGCCCCTCTTTGACTGGAAACGCGAAGAGTTTTTAGACAAAGAACGAAGAGACAGGTTTTTTGACCCGACCCTTATTTAGAGAGACCAAAAATTAAGAGAAAGGAGAATGCGACCGAGCCCTGGTATCTGAGCTACCTACATATCCTTGGCTAGAAAGGAATCATGCCACGTGTAGTTCAGAAGTGAATGAGGTGATGGATTATACCGAGGTGGAGAACCGATTGAGGTGCCGTCGAGGTTCCAGTCCGCGGTCCCGTTATTACATCAAAAATCAAAATTGAAAAGACTAACTAAGCCTATCAGCTATGAGTTACAAGATTCCTATCTATGAGTCTTCTGAAGCTTGATCTTGAGTCTTGAATGGTTCTTTATGCGGACTCTGATCTGAATCTCGATACTTGTTAGCTGCAGGTGTTGGTTCAATCTTCTTTAGCTTTTTCAGATCACGATGGGACATGCGGAGCTTGTGACATCAATTATGTCTTGAACAGTCCACATATTTTCTCTGCTTCTACACTTTGGATTCTCTTTTTCTTTTTCTTTTAATCTTAATTGAGACTTCTTTTGGTTATCTCGGACCCCTGTCGACCCACATTCTTGAGTCGAGCTTCTGCTACTTCTAACTTAAATAGGACTGGAGGTTGCCCTTATTCTTCAGGAGGGATAAGAACGAGGTTCTTACGATGTAGCGTCCTTCGATCGTTATGAAGGGTGACAACTAACAATGGCTAGAAAATACACGGCGTATGTAGTAGTGTTAGCATGATAGGGAAGGAAATATGCCTTTCAAATATTCCTTGTGTTGTACCTTTTTAGGGTAAAAAGGGGGATTGTCCCCTATAAAAACAAAGGAGAACACTCTGTAAAAGGGGGGCTTTTGCTTATTACAAATAAAAAATCCTTACATCATCCTTGGTCTTGACTAATTGCATTTATTGCTATATTCTCTTACATCTGAAATTCTCGCATTTATGAATAATTATTTGGTTCCAACACACTAGGAACCATCGTTCACCTTGTCTTTCTCTTACATCATTCAATCTAGATTTTATTATACTTAGCTTAGATTTACCTCTTCACCTTCATTAATTGATTTAATAAAAAAGGTTTCAATATATTTTGGGTCAAACAATTTGGCGCCGTCTGTGGGGATTTCTTTAGCTAAGATTTTAGTTCCATCTAGCTTTGCATAAACTAACCCTTGAAAGAGATAATCGCCTCTTCCTAGCTTTGTACAAGTTAACAATTGTAGGTAAAGGAGATACAAGGCTGAAAGCAATAGTAGGTGTCTCAACCAACCTCCTAAACACCATCGACGAATAGAGTAGGGAGGAGAATGAAAACGGAACAACAAATGCCACACCTAGAGGAGAAGCTTCACCTCCCCCACATGAAAGCGTAACCGCTTCACGCGAGAAGGAAGCCTCCACATCCGCAATAGGAAAAGCACCACCAGTTGTGAAAAGGCTATTGGAAGAGTGGCTGACAAACACTTTGAGAAACATACTTGATAAACCCGTTCAAAGGGATATCGGAGGCACAATGCATGCAGACGCCGTAATAGTCGCCGGCGAACTAGAAACTCCACGCACAGGTAACACTCATATTATTGTTGATACAGGTAACGACGCACTCGCAGCCATCCTAAAGAAAATGGAGGAAATGGAAAATGAGAACAAGGCGCTCTATGATCAGATGATGGAGCATCAAGAAAGGGTTGATAAAATACCGGGCGCTCCGAAGTTACTACCAAAATGGGACGTCGGTCGATTCGTCGAGCAACCATACAATGAAGAGGCAGCCCCCCACGCCATTCCAAAAACCTTCAAAATGCCACCATACTTGAAAATATATGATGGTACTTCGGACCCGGAAGATCACATAATCCACTACCTCACAGCCGGTAAAGGCAACGATCTGTCGAAAGAACAAGTGTCATCGGTGCTGCTGAAAAAGTTCGGCAAAACCTTGACAGGGGGGAGTGCTGACTTGGTGCTCACAATTTCCAGCACAATCAATATCAACGTTCGAAGAATGGCAGACAAATTCGTCACCGCTCATGCAGGAGCGAAAAAGGCAGAAGCCAAGGTAAACAACATCTTCGCCATTAGACAGATGACGGGCGAAGGACTTAGGGACTTCCTAGCCAGATTCAACAGGGTGAGAATGAGCCTACCAAACGTATCAGAGGGGATGCCAGTTGCAGCCTTCCAAAATGGGTTAAGCAGGAATGGGTCGAAAGTGACAAAAAAGCTGTTAAATAGGCTCATGAAATACCCTCCCACCACTTGGGAAGAAATCCACAACGCCTATTATGTCTAAGTAAGGGCAGACGAGGACGATCTCAATGGTCCGATCTAATGGCTGACATCAGTCCAAACTAAAACAAGGAAAGATCGCCACAACGCTGGCCGAAGTGATCAACTACCTCGTCTCAGTCGAGAGAGGCATCAGTCTTACATCTGGACATCCATCATACTTCCTCCATGACACGTAGACATCACTCCTCGACATGTCGTGCCACATCGAAACGAAAGAGGTATGCCTCCACTATTATCTGCTCATAACTTTTGTGTTTCTCCTTCAGAAATAGTGTATGCACTAGAGAAGCTCGGCACAAAGGTGCAATGGCTGCAAAAGATGAAATTTGAGCACCCATAAATCGAATGTTCTGTGCGAATTCCATCAGGAAAAGGGGCATAAGACCCAAAACTGCATAGGCCTGCGACAGGAAGTAGTAAGAATGCTAAGCCAGGGACACTTGAAAGAACTACTGAGCGATCAAGGACGGGCTAACTTCGCTCGAGGGCGTGATCAACCTTAGGGACCCCCAAAACCACCTTCACCCACTCGTACTATACAGATGATCATCGGTGGCCGCGATGATACGACAATCAACCACGTAAATTTCACCACTACACACAAACTCAAACGGTCAATCGCTCACGAACGGTATGATGACCTCGAATATAGTATCATCTTCGATAAGTCAGATGCCGACGGTTTGTCTTTCCCTCACTATGATGCACTTGTTATAACTTTACGTGTCGCGGATACTGATGTAAAAAGAATAATGGTGGATGACGGAAGTGGCACATGTATTGTCCATCCTCGAGTCCTCGTACAAATGAGACTCGAAGATAAAATAATACCGCGTTGCATAACACTAACGAGTTTTAATAATGTAGTTGAACGAACCTCCGAAGAGATAGTGCTGCCCGTTCTGGCCGGAGGAGTCACTCTAGAAACAACGTTTCACGTCATGAACCAATAAACAACCTACAACGCCATCATAGGGCGCCCATGGATACACACCATGCGGGCCGTCCTATCAAGTTTCTATCAAGTAATCAAATTTCCTATTCCGTGGGGAATATTCAGCATCTGGGGCGAGCAACGCACCGCCCAAGAATGCTACCGAATTGCCCAGGATTGTGCACATACCTGGTCACACCTCCTTTTTACACCCCCGAAAGGGGATATACGGGACTTTTTCCGATTAAAGTGACAATAACCGAAACGAGATTATTTATTCAAATTCAGAGTCTCCACTTAGGATAATATATGGCGTCGCAAGTCACCGATTTAAAATACCGAATTGAGGAAGTTTGACTCTTATTTATGGTCTGCGAACACAGAAATCCGAGTAAGGAATTCTGTTAATCCAGGAGAAGGTGTTAGGCATTCCCGGATTCCGTGGTTTTAGCTCGGTCTCTCAACTATTAATAATTGGCCTCATTATCTGATTTATTACATGTTTTAAACCTATTAAGCATTTTTAATTTCTGACCGCTTTTAATTATTTATGAAATTATTCTGGAATAAGTTACGATTGTCGTACACTTGTTTGTTTGGTATACATTGTGAATCGCGTCACGGGAACCATATCCACGATTTACAACATGTTTAAATTATTAACATTATTAGTTGTTGTGGTCGGGTCACATAAATGTACCCCCGGATTTGGAAATTATATATCACAACTACGTCACGGGAACAGAACCCGTAGCTATGATAATTTTATTATAATGCGCCTAAAGCAACTAGCGCATTTAATTATTTCCTAATCTTTTGAGATTATTGATGCCAAATTTATGGACAAGAAATTATTGGGAAGCAAATAGGCTAGCTAACATGATTTATTACTTGGCCAGATTTCTTATGGTTCAAGACCGATCTATGGCCCATTTTTATTCCTTGCAAAGAAAGAAACAACTCCAATTTTTCCATCTACCCGATTAAAAGAATTTATTCAAGAACCCAAGATTACATGCATCACAATCGAAATAAAAACTAATTAAAACAATTTAAATGAAAACTAAGACATGCTACTCAAACAACGTAGAATCACAAATCAACCAATACGCGCACCAAGCTATGACAACACAATAGAATGAGAATAAAAATTGAGAAATAGACCTTTTATTGATGAACAAAGCTGAAAATTGCAAATCAATCGGGCTAAATAAAGCAACAATCCTTGAACTGAAACACCGAAATTGCGACCCGAAACCTCGAATCGACACCGGAAAGCTCGAAACCCAAATCGACCTCAGTCAAACAATAAACTAAAACCTCAAATATCTGACAACTGCAATAACTTTAGAACAAGTATGACCTTGACCCAACATAGTTGACACCCTTTTAAAGCTGGGAAACTTGATATTACGCGAATTGGGTAACAACGTTCTCGAGCGAAGTAACGCTAAACGGATAAATGCTGATAATTGGCGAGAAGTTGGAGTTAACGACGATGTGATTTACCAGAAAGAGAGAGCGAAATGAGCAGGTGCTCCAGTAATTGGCGGAATATGCAAAGAAGAAGAAGAAACTCTCAACATTTGAGCTGCTGATTGAATTTGATATTACTGCAATTTCTTTGCATTGTTTTCTGATCCCTTTCAGATCCAATCGAAACCACAAAGAGTGGTAATAGCATTTAGCTTATTTTTTTATTCTTTCACTATAGGTTCCAGACAAAGAGGCATGGGAATTCTAATATGGATCCTAAGCGGGAGGCTCATTGTTCGAAGATCAATGTCCAATCTCCAAGTTTTAGCTGCGACAGATTTTATAGGGAGTCCTAGGTTGTAGGTATTTTTGTTTTTGCAAGGTCTAGGAATTGAAAACTTAGGGTAGAGTTTCTATAATTAGGTATTTTATATGGAGGTGAGAAGGGATGATGACCATTGGATTAGAAGGAAATAGATGGTTAAGATTAAATCTTGCACTTAAGAGGGCTAATGAGTTGGGAAGAATGAGCTAAAGGTAATTGGGTTGGACCATGTCCTTTGGATTTGAACTTAGGCTAAAAAGACCAAATAAAACAATGTATCTATAAAAATATAAAAATCACTCTAAATTAAAATAAACTAATATAAAACTAAATACTACACGTGAAACTAATTTTTTTTTTTTGTATTTTCAAATGTTATAATACTATAAATATAAATATACTAATTAACTTTAACCTAGAGATGAAAAATATTTTTTTTGTTGAAATTTTTTACTTTTTTGTGATAAAAATAAAGTAAAAGAATCAACACTATTTAGAGTTGCGATACTACACCTAATTAAATATTGACGCTAAAATGTATAAAATCTTGGGGAGGGTCAAAAATTACATGTCAACAGCTGCCCCTCTTTGACTGGAAACGCGAAGAGTTTTTAGACAAAGAACGAAGAGACAGGTTTTTTGACCCGACCCTTATTTAGAGAGACCAAAAATTAAGAGAAAGGAGAATGCGACCGAGCCCTGGTATCTGAGCTACCTACATATCCTTGGCTAGAAAGGAATCATGCCACGTGTAGTTCAGAAGTGAATGAGGTGATGGATTATACCGAGGTGGAGAACCGATTGAGGTGCCGTCGAGGTTCCAGTCCGCGGTCCCGTTATTACATCAAAAATCAAAATTGAAAAGACTAACTAAGCCTATCAGCTATGAGTTACAAGATTCCTATCTATGAGTCTTCTGAAGCTTGATCTTGAGTCTTGAATGGTTCTTTATGCGGACTCTGATCTGAATCTCGATACTTGTTAGCTGCAGGTGTTGGTTCAATCTTCTTTAGCTTTTTCAGATCACGATGGGACATGCGGAGCTTGTGACATCAATTATGTCTTGAACAGTCCACATATTTTCTCTGCTTCTACACTTTGGATTCTCTTTTTCTTTTTCTTTTAATCTTAATTGAGACTTCTTTTGGTTATCTCGGACCCCTGTCGACCCACATTCTTGAGTCGAGCTTCTGCTACTTCTAACTTAAATAGGACTGGAGGTTGCCCTTATTCTTCAGGAGGGATCCTGTTGTTTCTGACTGCAACTTGAAATTAATTCCCTTATTCCCTTAGCCTGCTACTGACTTGAAGCTTCGAATGACTCTGAAATGAATTCTGAAATGAGTTCCCTTATTCTCCAGGTGGGCACCTGCTACTACAATAAAACAGACAAAACAAAATAAACTTTTCTGCTCCAGTTTATACTAGGAAGATTTGTGAGTTGTTAGCAGAACTATAAATCATCTTGCTATTTGATGAGAGTAAAATTGAGGACTCGACTAGGATGTGTGTCTCCTGTGAGTAAAACCAAGAAAATTTCAACTAGCAAATACGTCTACTAAAAAAACCTAAATGACCCAAACTAGGAAGTGCATCTCCTAGATTTAAGATTGAACTTGCGGAAAACTATAAACTACGCTTGACTAAAGTTAAAACTGACCCTATTCTCCAGGCGGGACCCCTGATTTCGATAAAACTAAAGATTGATAACTTAAGAAAACTAAAAATTGACCTTTTTTTTTTAGAAAAATCCAGACTTCCTTTTTTTTTCAAATTATCCTAAGAGAAAATTCATCAGACTAGGTTTTCTATCTTAGGAGAAAGATTCATCAGACTAAGACGTTTATCCTAGGAGAAAATTCATCAGACTAGGTCCTTTTTTTTGGTATCTTAGGAGAAAGATTCATCCGACTAAGATATTTATCCTAGGAGAAAATTCTTCAGACTAGGTTTTCTATCTTAGGAGAAAGATTCATCAGACTAAGATTTCTATCCTAGGAGAAAGTTCATTAGATTAGGTCTTCTATCTTAGGAGAAAGATTTATCAGACTAAGATTCCTAAGAGAAAGTTCATCAGACCAAGTCCTTTTTTTTTGGTGTATTAGGAGAAAGATTCATCAGACTAAGTCGTTTATCCTAGGAGAAAATTCATCGGGCTAGGTTTTCTATCATAGGAGAAAGATTCATCAGACTATGATTTTGATCCTAGGAGAAAGTTCATCAGACTAGGGTTTAGCATCTTAGGAGAAAGTTCATCAGACTAGGTCTTCTATCTTAGAAGAAAAATTCATCAGATTAATATTTTGATCCTAGGAGAAAGTTCATCAGACTAGGTCTTTTTTTTCTTTTTTTGGTATCTTAGGAGAAAGTTTCATCAGACTAAGATTTCTTGTCCTAGGAGAAAGATTCATCAGACTAGGTTTTTTTTTGTTATCTTAGGAGAAAGATTCATCAGACTAAGATGCTTATCCTAGGAGAAAGTTCATCAGACTTGGTCTTCTATCTTAGGAGAAAGATTTATCAGACTAAGCTTTCAATCCTAGGAGAAAATTTATCAGACTAAGATTTTATTGGGAGAATCTATCAGACTAGGACTTTTTATCCTAGGAGGAAAAAATGTGAAGACCAATGGAAAGATTTTATGCATAATAGCAAGGCAAATAAAGCAAAGATTTGAGAAACTTCCCTTTATCAACTCTTCTCTTTTTTTCTTTTTCTTATCTTTTTTTTTCTTTTTTTGAAACCACTTTCCTTGCACTGCTTTGTTCCTATTAAAATAAAGAATTTTTTTTCAGTTTTAAAAGTAGTGGTCGGTTTGTGGCCTTGAGTCTTGAGAAGCTTGGCTTTTGCTTATCAGCTTGAGTCTTTGTTCTGTACCAACTCTGATTGTTTCACACCCAGTACCATTTGTATTTGTGGCTCAATCAGCCTTATCCCAACTGGAGATCTTTGCTTAGGTGACCTTTTCTGATATCTTGAATGACTTCCTACTTTTGAGCAATTTGTCTTTCAGAGAGAATCACAAGTTATCTTTGTTTGTGCCAAGTTGATTGACAAGAGTCTTTTGGGGGGATCTTTGCATGAATCCTCAAGGCATGTTGAAAGTAACAACTGAGTGTGCTGGCAAAATGTACTTTATGCAACTGAAAAGCTGGTAGCAGATTTTGAAATCTTTTCTTACTTGTTTTGACAAGGACTGATTCAGAGTGAAGGACACAATGATACAAAGAAACAAGTATTAACAAGAAATGCCCCTGTCGGAAGGTTAAAAGGAAGAGTTTTTTTTCAATAACTAGCCTTAATGATCATGACATGCATTTTGGACTTAACGGCCTGATCTATCAAACTAATCCAATCTTCCCTTTTACTATTGTTATGATTTTGAAGTCGGGCTTGTTCGTGTCAATCCTTCGTATCAGCTTCACGACTCATTTTCGACTAGTGGTACCCCGAGGGGTTTTGACCAACAAGTCTCTCTTATTTATTTTCTCTGCTTACCATCGCCTTACAGTGCCCGTGAAGGTTTTCACTAGCAAGACTCTCTCATTTTTCTTTTTCTTTTTCTTTTGTGAGCAACTTGACAGTGTTCTATGTCGCATGACAACCGTTGCTTATTGCATGCTTCTCTTGGTATTCTTGGAGCCATATCGGGAGGTTTTTATTTGGAAGGTTTTTAGATAAGGTTGGAAAGAAGGGATGATATGAAGGCTCAAAGTAGACTCAAAGTAAAGGAGGTTGTAGACTTACAACTCTTGGAATCGATTCTTTCAAAAGTGAAATAAAATCTTTGCCCCAGTTTCAGCTATTGGGATTTTTTGGAATTTTTTTTTCGAATTCTTATTTGGTTGGACCGAACCGTGAGGCTGCCTTCGTATCCTTTTTAAGGAATCAGGTCGAACGTAGTTCAAACATCTGACCCAACTATTTTTTTTCTTCCTTTCTGTATCTTTTTTTTCTTTTCTCTTTTTTTTTCTATCTTTTTTTTGTTTCTTTTTGTTTTCAAAACAAACTGCCCCAGCTTCTATTATTTGAGGGCATGGACCTTTGACAATTCTTTTTTTTTCCACTTAGAACTTTCTAAAAGATGCCCCGATTTGTACTCTTGGGGCATGGACTTTTATTGTTATTTCATTTTTTCATCATTTTCTTTGACTTTTGACTCTAAACTTGATTCCAAAAGAGGGTGGTCAAAGAAAATAATACAAGGTCAAAGGGGTGACAAAGGGTATAAAGTGTTTGGGTAGCAGAAAAAGAGCCTCCCAATCTCGAAAACGCCAAACATAGTATCTTTTCGCGATCACAACATTGACGAACATGTCTGTCTTCTTGGTGTGTCGTGGTCGAAAGACATTTTCCTTCCATTAATGTCAAACTTTCGACCAAGCTTCAATTGATTCAATATCCTCAAGCCCGATCTTCACAATGATTTGAAGGTGAATTTTACTCGACCTTAATTCCAAAGTATTTCAACTCTTTATTCATCCTCAAAAGTGTTTTTTTTTCAATTATCCAATTCCAGATTAAATCAGTTTCTAAGATCTGGCCAAAATTTCCGCATGCATGTCATGTCATTAGAACTAGAGAGAAAGAAACTAAGAACAGAATGACACAAAAGGACAAACTGTATTTCATTGAGTAAAGGATGAACGGATTTGACAACAAGACAATCAACCTAAAATCCGAGTTACAGACAAACAACTTGACGAATGAAAATAGCAACAAAACATGCAGACAAAACTCACACGAATAGAATAGAGGGATAGAAGTGTTTGACTCAATAAAACAAATAGAATATGGATCACAACCCTGAAATAAACCAGATAATAGAAAAAAATCAAAACAAACTACCAAGATTCCTTCCTAGTGAGGAGAGAATGACTTTTCAATTGCTAAGCTTGACATTTAGCCACAAATTTGCTCATCAGAATCACCATGACCTTCTCCAATTTCGGCCAACAAGTTCCCGAGAGGATTATCATACTTCATGCCACCGGGCATCATCCCCACAAAGTGTGCATCATCATGTGCAGGTAAATGATTCTGCACGATATTCTAGGTGTCACTGTCTTGGATCACAATCAGTTTTTTCTGGATCATCCTTTCTATTTCTCTTTTCAAATCTCGACAGCTTTCAACATTGTGCCACTGGGCATTGGAATGGTATTCATACCTTTTAGAAGGGTCAAAGCTTCTTGCACATGGGTCCACATGATTTGGAGGAATAGGTGCAATCATGTCATAATGCTTTAACTTCTCAAATAAGCTTGCATATGACTCTCCTATTAGTGTAAAATTATCTTTTAACCTTTGTTCCCTTCTATACCCCTGGCTTGGATGTGGATTATAGGGCATTTAAAAATTTTGTGGAGGCTGGTGGAGATTTTGCGGTGCTCGTGCTCGCCTTCTCGGGTGATTTGGTGGCTGGATGACATTCTGAGGTGGAGCAACAGAGTATTGTGAGTTCTGAGGTGGATAGTAGTGCTCCAGGGAGTCATGGGAAACCTGATGAGGCTACTCATAGCTTCGAGATGCTTTCCTAGGACCTCTTCTCGACCCTGATGTCATTATGATTTCTTCGTCCTTCTCATTCGTGTCACTAAAATTATTAGATTCAACCTGACAACCTGAGTTGCAGCTTTGATAACTGCTTGACTTATAATTCTGCCTGTCTTAAGACCATTCTCAACCATTTCCCCCCATTTTGATTGCTTCCGAGAAGGATTTACCCACTGCGGACATCATGTTTTGAAAATAATCTGGCTCTTGAGCCTGAAGAAAGACAGTGATTAGCTCGTGGTCATCCATAGGTGGCTTAACTCTAGCTGCGTGCTCTCTCCAATTAATGGCATATTCCCTGAAACTTTCAGTTGGTTTCTTCTTCAGGTTTGAAAGGGAATTACAGTCTGGGGCGTTGTCGATGTTGTATTGGAACTGTTTGACAAAGTCCTGTGCCATGTCATCCTAGACATACCAGCGATACGTGTCTTGATCCATAAACCATTCGGATGCTACTCCCATAAGGCTTTCCCCAAAATAAGCTATTAGCAATTCTTCATTTCTTCCCGCATCCCTTAGTTGATTGCAATACCTTTTCAGGTAGGCTATGTGGTCTCCATGTCCATCATACTTTTCAAATTTGGGAGTCTTGAAACCAGGCGGCAAGTGGACATCGGGGAACATACATAGATCCTTGAAGGCAATACTTTTCTGACCTGCCAACCCTTGCATATTTTTCAACCGTTGTTCTAAGTTTTTCACTCTTTGGGTCATTTCTTCCCGTGCCATCTTTCGGACATGCTTCTCAATGTTTGCAGAAAGATCAAACAAGTACGAGTGATACTCCGGAGAGTGGTACTGCTCTTGCTGGGTAGCAAATTGTTACTCATGACAAGGCTGTCCTTGGCCATTGGCCCATGCTTGACACATTTTGACCATTTACTGTTTCAGTATTCTATTTTCCTCAAACACAGTAGACTCTTGTCGAACCCTCTGACCCTGAGTCTTTTGAGAACTTGTAACAACTTCGATGTCAGTTATCATATTTCCTTGGATCTTGTGTTGTCCGCTTACTACAAACTGGCCACCTCAACTTTCTTTACAATTCAAAACAAGACATGTTAGAATGGACTCAGTCAGTCCTTATTATTATCATTTATTCTTTTTTTTCTTTTTTTTTTTCAAAATCATTTGATCGAACCTGATGTGGGTCGCCTACGTATCATGTGGGAACATGAATCAAATCTTGTGTAGTTCGGGAAGATTAGGAATAAAGGAAATAAACTAATTTTTTTTTTGGATTTTGAATTTTTTTTTTTTTTTTTTTTTGGAATTTCAACAGAAAAATTTCTAAAGAAAAAAGGAAATATTTTTGAATTTTTGGACTTTCGCTTTGAATACTTCGAAAGAAAGGAGAAAATATTTTTTGAATCTTAAATTTTCTTTTGAATTTTCGAAAGAAGAATGAAAATATTTTTGGATTTTTAGAGATATTAAAATAAAATAATTTTCTGTTTTTTAAAAATTGGGGTCTAAAAGAAAAACTTTCTAAAGAAGGAAGTAAAGGAAAATAATTTTAGATTTTTTGAAAATGGTGGACCGGAACTGATGAGGTTTGCCTACGTATCTCACATCCGATGATAATCAAACCCATGTAGTTCGCTTTTTTTATGGAACAGGGAAACATGATTTTTGAAAACATTGGCTTATTTTCTTTCTTTTTTTTTTCAAAATTTTGGCAGAGTTTCGAAAATTTTCAAATATCTACCTCTCACTCTTGTTTTTTTTTTTCTCTTTTTCCTTTTTTTCTTCTATTTTTTTTAAAATTTTCTTTCCATATTCTAGAAGCCAGTCAACATGCAAGCCAAAACAAATAAATGTACAAGTAGCACGTAAATGCATCAGGATGATCTTTTTATTTTTGGGTACCCCTGTCCTAGACATATCCAACCCCTGTGTTGAGTCCCCAAAGTCAAATGCACATGATGCAAACAAACGTACCTACTAGGGATCCGGCATGAGGCTATGTTATTCTAGGTTTAAAATCTGGGTGTAGTGTTCTAGACCTGACTTACCCGAGCGGACAACTCGAGCCGAGGGGGGGCAGCGTACCGGGAATACAGAAGCTTCACAGGCTTTGCAACTTATCCGAACCTCATTCTAATATTGGGATATGACTCTAACAGAAAATAAACCACACGAAGTGCAAGCTTCCCAGATGATTTAAAAGACTCAGAGAGAAGAGGGTTTCGTAACAGTTTATATACAGTCCAAGCAATATCAAAGCGGTAAAAAGCGACATTTAGCACATTAAGCTCAAACACGTAAAAATCAGATAATAAATAAAATCCAACTATAACAGTTATTCTAAGCTCGAATTCTAAACCCTGAACTAGAAGTTCTGGGTTCTTCTCCCCAGCAGAGTCGCCAGAGCTGTCACACCTCCTTTTTACACCCTCGAAAAGGGATATAAGGGAGTTTTTCCAATTAAAGTGGCAATAACCGAAACGGAATTATTTATTCAAATTTAGAGTTGCCACTTAGGATAATTTATGGTGTCCCAAGTCACCGGTTTAAAATTCCGAATCGAGGAAGTTTGACTCTTATATATGGTCTGCGAACACAGAAATCCGGGTAAGGAATTCTGCTAACCCGAAAGAAGGTGTTAGGCATTCCCGGGTTTCGTGGTTTTAGTACGGTCGCTCAACTATTAATAATTGGACTCATTATCTGATTTATTACATGTTTTAAACCTATTGTGCATTTTTAATTTTTGACCGCTTTTAATTATTTATGAAATTATTCTGGAACAAGTTACGATTATCGTACACTTGTTTGTTTGGTACATATTATGAATCGCGTCACGGGAACTGTACCCACGATTCACAACATGTCTAAATTATTAACATTATTAGTTGTTGTGTCCAGGTCACATAAATGTACCCCCGGATTTGGAAATTATGTATCACAACTACGTCACGGGAACCGTACCCGTAGCTATGATAATTTTATTATAACGCGCCTAAAGCAACTAGCGCATTCAATTATTTCCTAATCTTTTGAGATTATTGATGCCAAATTTATGGACAAGATATTATTGGGAAGCAAATAGGCTAGCTAACATGATTTATTACTTGGCCAGATTCCTTATGGTTCAAAACCGATCTATGGCCCATTCTTATTCCTTGCCAAGAAAGAAATAACTCCAATTTTTTCATTTACCTGATTAAAAGATTTATTCAAGAACCTAAGATTACATGCATCACAATCGAAATAAAAAACTAATTAAAACAATTTAAATAAAAACTAGGACATGCTACTCAAACAACGTAGAATCACAAATCAACCAACACGCGCACCAAACTATCATAACACAATAGAATGAGAATGAAAATTGAGAAATGGGCCTTCTATTGATGAACAAAGTTGAAAATTACAAATCAATTGGGCTAAACAAAGCAACAATCTTTAGACTGAAACGCCGAAATTGCGAACCGGAACCTTGAATTGACACCTGAAAGCTCGAAACCCAAATCGACCTCAGTCAAACAATAAACTAAAACCTCAAATATCTGACAACTGTAATAACTTTAGAACAAGTATGACCTTGACCCAACATAGTTGACACCCTTTTAAAGCTGGGAAACTGGATATTGTAACGCGAATTGGGTAACAGGGTTCTCGAGTGAAGTAACGCTAAACGGGTAAATGCTGATAATTTACGAGAAGTTGGAGTTAACAGCGATGTGATTTTCCAAAAAGAGAGAGCGAAATGAGTAGGTGCTCCAGTAGTTGGCGGAATATGCAAAGAAGAAGAATAAACTCTCACCATTTGAGCTGCTGATTGAATTCGATATTATTGCAATTTCTTTGCATTGTTTTCTGATCCCTTTCAGATCCAATCGAAACCACAAAGAGTGGTAATAGAATTTAGCTTAACATTTTTTACTCTTTCACTATAGGTTCCAGACAAAGAGGCATGGAAATTCTAATATGGATCCTAAGCGGGAGGCTCATTGTTCGAAGATCAATGTCCAATCTCCAAGTTTCAGCTGCGGCCGATTTTTTAGGGAGTCCTTCTAGGTTGTAGGTATTTTTTTTATAAGGTCTAGGAATTGAAAACTTAGGGTATTTGTATAATTGAGTATTTTATATGGATGTGAGAAAGAATGATGGCCATTGGATTAGAAGAAAATAGATGGTTATGATTAAATCTTGCACTTAAGTGGGCTAATGGGTTGGGAAGAATGAGCTAAGAGTAATTGGGTTGGACCATGTCTTTTGGGTTTGAACTTTGGCTAAAAAGACCAAATAATACAATGTATCTATAAAAATATAAAAATCACTCTAAATTAAAATAAACTAATATAAAACTAAATACTACGCATAGAACTAATTTTTTTGTATTTTCAAATGTTATAATACTATAAATATAAATATACTAATTGACTTTAACCTAAAGATGAAAAATATTTTTTTTTTGTAATTTTTATTTTTTTGTGATAAAAATACAGTAAAAGAGTCAACACTATTTAGAATAGCGATACTACACCTAAATTAAATATTTATGCTAAAATGTGTAAAATCTTGGGGAGGGTCAAATATTACATGTCTACAATACCCAACAACTAAAAGGAGCAAGTGCAGAAGCATAACAATCAGCCATATCGGGAACCAAACCCGACGTATAAATAGAGGCTATCAAAGACCCGGATGTTGTAGAAGCATGCGAGACAACTGTAGAGGACCTCGATCCCGTCCAACTGGACAATAATGACAACACAAAAAAGCTTATATCGGGCACAACCTCTCAGAACCAGTTAAGTTCCATAAATTCTTAACTAACAATGCCGATTTGTTTGCCTTCTCCCATTCAGATATGTCGGGTATCCCAAGAGACATCGCCACACACAAAATGAATGTTGACCCCCTCTACCCGCCTGTGCGGCAAATGAGGAGAAAGTTCAACGCTGCAATCAACGACGCAGTTAGCGAAGAAGTCGATAAGCTACTCGATAATGGCTCCGTCTGAGAATCAAAGTATCCTCAGTGGGTTGCCAATGTGGTCATGGTGAAACAGAAAAATGGAAAGTGGCGAATGTGTGTCGACTTTACCGACCTAAACAAAGCATGCCCAAAAGATTCCTTTTCGTTACCACACATCGACCAACTCATCGATGCAACAACGGGCATGAGTTGCTAAGCTTCTTAGATGCCTATTCTGGTTACAACCAAATTCTAATGGTAGAAGAAGACCAAGTAAAAACTTCTTTTATCACTCACCGATGAACGTACTGCTACAGAGTCATGCCGTTCGGACTCAAGAACACGGGGGCGACATACCAAAAGTTAGTCACCAAAATGTTCAAAGATCAACTCGGTAAGACCATGGAGGTCTACATCGACGACATGCTAGTGAAGTCAAAAAGGAAAGAAGATCACATCGATCATCTGAAGGAAGCCTTCGACATACTGAGGCAATACGTCATGAAATTAAATCCTGAAAAATGCACCTTCGGCGTAACCTCGGGTAAGTTCCTCGGCTTTTTGGTGTCGCAAAGAGGCATCGAGGTCAACCCAAATCAGATCAAGGCCATCGAAGGAATACCAGAAACATAAACCAGCAAAAAGCAGGTACAAAAATTGACAGGATGAATAGCCGCCCTGTCAAGGTTCATTTCACGATCATCAGATAGATGCCATAATTTTTTTAATGTATTAAGGAAAGATCACAGACTTCAGTGGAATTCAGAATGCGTCGATGCCCTAAGAAATTTGAAAGCGTACCTGTCCTCATCGCCATTACTTGGCAAAACAGATCTGGGCGAGTGCCTCCTGGTATACCTAGCGGTCTCCAAAGTCGTGGTAAGTGCAGTTTTAGTCCGCAAAAACAAAGGTATGCAATCTCCCATTTACTATATTAGCAAAACCTTAATTGATGCCGAAACGAGATACCCCCACCTTGAAAAATTGGCTCTGGCATTAGTCGTAGCTTCACGAAAGCTTAGACCATATTTTCAATGCCACCCATAAAGGTGGCAATAACCTTCCCCCTCAGGAGCATCCTACACAAACCCGAGCTATCGGGTAGGTTGGCCAAATGGGCCATAGAATTAGCGAGCACAAAATAACATATCAACTGCGAACTGCAATAAAGTCGCAAGTGCTCGCCGATTTCGTCGCTGATTTCAGTGCAAAAATACTGCCCAAGGTTGAGCAAGAAGCGCTTCGCACTTCTGCACGATCCGACCTCTGGGTTCTCTACACTGATGTCGCATCTCATGCGTAAGGATCGGGATTAGGACTCATCCTCGAAGTCCCTACGGGCGAAGTGATTTGCCAATCCATACGGGGTCCCGAAATGACTAACAACGAGGATGTGACGACCCGTCCGGTCATCTTAAGAATTCACGCCCCGAAATGTTCGGTTTTGAATTTCGGAGAGTTTTGGGACACTTAGTCCCTAAATGAGAGCTTAAGTATTGGAAAATTGACTATAGTCGGAACAGTATGAAGAAGGCCTCGGAATGGAACCGTTGGATGATTTTGGGATTAGGAGCGTGTTCGGATTGTGTTTTGGAGGTCCGTAGCTAATTTAGGCTTGAAATGCCGAAAGTTGAATTTTTTGAAGTTTCCGGTCCGATAGTGAAATTTTTATCCGAGGGTTGGAATGCAATTCTGAGAGTTTCAATAGTTCCGTTGTGTCATTCAGGATGTGTGCGCAAAATTTCAGGTCATTCGGACGTGATTTGGTTAGGTTTTTGATCGAAAGCGGAATTCAAAAGATTTTTGAAACTTAGGCTTGAATCCGATGTATTTTGGTTGTTTTGATATTGTTTGAAGTGTTTTGAAGATTGGTACAAGTTTGAGTAAGGTTTTAGGATATATTGATGCCTTTGGTTGAGGTCCCGGGGGCCTCAGAATGAATTCGGATGTTTGACGGAGGAAATTTTGGAGTTGAAGTTGTGCAGCAGTTGTTCTTCTGGTATTTTCGCATCTGCGGTTTGGGAACCGCAGATGCGGAGCCGTAGAAGCGGCGTAAAGGGCCATAAAAGCAAAATTTGGGATTTTCCTCAAGAACCGTAGATGCGGTTGAATGCCCGCAGAAGCGGAACCGCTCCTGCTGTTAGAGTTCCGCAGATGTGAAAGTTGGGTCCTTAAGTGAAAGTTACAGATGCGACACTTGTTCCACAGAAGCGGGACTGCAGATGCAGTCCCAGGGCCGCAAATGCGGGAATCGCTTGGCAGAACATATAAATAGTTGCCTTTGCGAAATTTAGCCATTCTTTCACCATTTTTATCCGGGTTTGAAGTTTTTGAGGGAGATTTTTGAGGAAAACAAAGAGGAATTACTTGGAGGTAACGTCCTTGACTTCATAACTCGTTTTATGTGATTGCAGACCTAATTAGTGATGAGAAATTTGGGAAAAATGGGTAATTAGGGCTTGAGTTTAAGAGGCCTTTAAATGAGGATTTGAGGGGTCATTTGGACTTCGATTTCAGTGTTCTTGTTATGTATAGACTAGTGAGAGTACGAGGTTTCTGATTGTAAATTTCACATGATTCCAAGATGTGCGACCGAGGGGTATTTTGGTCATTTTACATAATTTTGCGTATTATCTTAGACTTTAATTGTAGAATCAGTACTTGAAGTGTTATTTACAATATGCAATTGAATTTAAATAGATTTGGGCCATTCGCAGTTGGATACTCGTGGCAAAATTGTGGTTTCGGGTTGATTTTGAGCTGGTTTGAGGTAAGTGACTTGTCTAACCTTGTGTGGGGGACCTTCCCCTTAGGATATGATATATTTGATAATTGAAATGCCTTGTACGTGAGGTGACAAGCTCGTACTTGAGCTAATTGTTGAAAATTCGATTTTTTTCCTTAAGTATTTCAATTGAGTTCTTTTTCCTATTTTATTCTACTTGTGAATTTAGCCTGTTGCTAGTTCAGAAAAGCATGTTTAGTTGACTTAATTGTCTATTTTCTTAAACTGGCTTAATTGCATTACGTGAAGCATATTAGGCTAGAATTAACAGTTTACTTGGTACAAAATTTAGCTTAATTGGGTATTCTTGTGTTGCTGCTGTGTGTTTTTACCTTGGGACTACGGGACGACATCCCGGGAGATCCCCTGTATGTATTTATGATCTGAACTGAGGTGCGGGATACCAAGAGATCCCTATCATACATTGAGGATACCAAGAGATCCCTAGCATCTATTGAGGATACCGAGAGATCCTCAGGATACCAAGAGATCCCTATCATACATTGAGGATACCAAGAGATCCTCAGGATACCAAGTGATCCCTAGAATATATTGAGGATACCGAGATATCCTCGGGATACCAAGAGATCCCTATCATACTTTGAGGATACCAAGAGATCCTCGGGATACCAAGAGATCCCTAACATACATTGAGGATACCGAGAGATCCTCGGGATACTAAGAGATCCCTGGTATATATTAAGGGTACTAAGAGATCCTCAGGATACTGAGAGATCCCCAGTTATCATCCTTGTTATGAGTGGTACTTCCTGGTGTTTGCTATTATTTCTGTTTCCATTATTGTACTCCTTATTATCCTGTGTAGATTCTTACTGTAGATTTTCAACTGTACTGCTTATCTTATACTGTCATGTCTCATATTCTTTATTTTATCTCAGTAGGGCCCTGACCTTCCTCATCACTACCCAACCTAGGTTAGGCTTGGCACTTACTGAGTACCACTGTGGTGTACTCATGCCTCTTCTACGCATGTTTTTCATGTGCAGATCCAGGTATCGCTACTCAGGTCTACCATCCTTGAGGAGGCGACTGCTCTAGAGACTTTGAGGTACATCTGTCGCGTCCGCAGACCAAAAAGTCCCTTTCTATTCCTATTTTTAGTATTTAGCCCTTCTGTATTTTTCTGTTCTTATTAGACATTCTAGAGTTAGAGCTATGTAATGTTTTTCTTAGCTTGCGATTTGTGGGTTTCCGGGTCTTGGATTTATGTATTGGTATTGAAAGTTAAACATGGTGTAAGCCGAGCGGCACATTTAAACACTGTTACTAATTTATTTCTGTTTTAAATTGTTTACTTTCGCAAATTTTGGTTTTTCTTCCTCAAATTAGGCTTACCTAGTCATAGAGACTAGGTGCCATCATGATGGTTCACGGAGGGCGAACCGGGGTCGTGACAAGTTGGTATCAGAGCACTAGGTTTATAGGAGTCATGGATCACAAGCCGGTTTATTGGAGTCTCGCTGATCGGTACGGAGACGTCTGTACTTATCTACGAGAGGTTATGTAACTGTTAGGAAAATTCCACTTCATTTGATTTCCCTGTCGTGCGAGATTTTTGACATCACAAATTTTGAACTTCTATCTTCTATTCTCTCACCGATGGTGAGGACACACGCTACCTGAAATGATCAGGCACCGCGCCCCTGCGAGATTCGCCAGAAGTCGGGGCCGGGGTAGAGGCCGAGGATGTGCACGTGCATGCGATGAAGCAAAAGCACCCGCGCGAGCTGCCATCGAGGAGCCACCAACAGTTCCAGCCAGAGCCCAGGCACCGAATGCACATACTGCTACTACTGCTCCAACCTTTCAGGAAACATTTGCACAGTTGCAAGCATGTTTGGTACGTTAGTTCAGGCGGGGTTGATTCAGGTTGTACCAACTACTTCACAGATCAGGGAAGGGACCCAGACTTCCACCACCCCCACTCCAGAGCAGCGAGTTCTCATTGGTCGGGTTCCGGGCGTCATAGCGACACAGCCTGTGGTCCCAGTTTAGTGGGTGGTGAGGACCTCTCGCCGAGTAGAAGACAGGTGGGTCCAGGAGAGAGAGGACAGACGAGGTCAGGAGAGATAATATAGGGAAGTGAGGAGGCCTCGTGGACTGGAGAGACCCACTGGTCCTTATTTTGGAGGAAGAGTACGACATGGTAGAGGTTTTGTGGGTCAACTAACTCAGTTTGCATCTCAGATTTCACACAGTGTTTCAGGTGTTCAGGGGTCTTGGGGTACCCATACCGCACAGTTCCCACTGCCACGTCCTCCCAGAGCTTGTTTTGAGTGTGGTGACACATGCCACATGGTGAGGGATTGCCCTAGACTTGGGAGGAGTGCACCTCCACAGACTTCTCAGCCACAACATGCCCAACAGAGTTCTCAGGCTATGATTACAACTCCAGTTGCTACCCCACCTGCTCAGCCAGCTAGAGGTAGAGGTCGGGGAGGTAGAGGTCGCCCTCGAGGGGGAGGCCAGGCCAGATACTATGCCCTTCCTGCCCGTACCGAGGCTGCTGCCTCCGATTCTGTCATCATAGGTATTATACTGGTTTATCACAAAGATGCATCGGTTCTATTCGATCCAGGCTCCAGTTACTCTTATGTGTCTTCTTATTTTGCTCCGCATTTGGGTGTACCCCGAGATTCCTTGAGTTCCCCAGTTTATGTTTTTACTCCTATGAAAGATTCCCTTGTTGTGGACCGCGTTTATCGGTCGTGTTTGGTTGATCTTAGTGGTTTTGAGACCAGAGCCGATCTATTGTTACTCAGCATGGTTGATTTTGATATTATCTTGGGCATGGACTGGTGTCACGACCCAAGCTTAGGGGCAAGACTGGCACTCAGTGCCTCAACTATCCTTGCGTATCACCTGTGACTCAGAGACTTTGAACATGTAATGTCATATTTTTGGCCATGGGCTGCAAGAAAATGTACGATGTAAAGTATAAAACTGAATAGAGACTAACACTGACTAACCATCAACATAAGGCTGGGCCGGCAAGGCCGTCATATTTACTAGACCTGACAAGCCAACAAAATATACGTACAGGACCTACCAGTCCAACATACTGTGTTAACTGACAGGACATATCTACAAGCCTCTAATAATAAATGTACTATGATCGGAACAGGGCCCCGACCTACCCATAACCTATCTACATATATACACAAGATACACACCACACTGCTAGCCCCGGTAACTCCGAAAGAAGGGGAGCTTACCGATAAAGCTGATCTCGGGCAACACCTAGTGAGGAGGTCTACCCGTCTGTCTGTCTGACCCTGCATGCATAAAATGCAGCGTCCTCAGAAAGGGACGTCAGTACGAAATAATGTACCGAGTATGTAAGGCAATATACTGAAACTGAAACTGAACCGATAATATAACAACTGAGAACAACTGGGAGTCAAAGAAAACTCGAGGATATGCTCATCTGATAATACTGACTCAATTCTCTCAATATAGTAAGTAAAATAGTTGTCTGACTTATAAGGCTTGGTATATATATAACTGCTCTACCGTAGTAGGCTCGCTCATAGGCGCTCGGCCATACTAGGCTCTGTATCTCAGCCAACTGGGCTCGCTCATAGGCGCTCGTCCACTGTAGGCTCGGTATATAACTTACCATCTGATCAGAGATTGCCCAATAGGGGCATGCCCATCGATTATAGCTCGATGGTAATGAAAATACTTTTAATACTATATATATAGACTCTCTGCTCTCTCTTGACTGGAAGAAAGAAATACTCAATTGAATATGATTTATATTCATCCTATGAGAAATAGAAGAATGATCCTACAACAATTAAAATGAACTTAACTATTGAAGGTATAAGCGACAAGATTAAGAGGCATATTGAATTAATGACAGAAAATAAAAATTACGTTTAACTTAGTGAGTCATCATTCTTGGCCTTCCATTACCCATTACAGAGTCTCTTGTTTCTACTTTTGGGAAGTAACATCTCCTTCTGATTTTAAAACCTTTTTCTTATTTTTGACTAAATTCGTATTTAGTGTTCCAAAGCTCAGCCATTTCAATGTCGTTGACAAGAAAGAGAATACAATAGCTTGTTGAACCCGCAATATTTCGGCTTTTTACATGGTCATACCTTGAAACAGCTTCCCATTAAATGCAAAATTCGTTTTTGAATATGACCCAAACCGACACATTATTTGGTCCAAACCGACCGTCGTAACTTAGAAAACTAGAAAAATATACGTAACTTGCAAGACTAGCAAAATATACGTAAATTTCGGGATGTGAATTTTTCTTTATGGCTCATTAACAAAATCGTGTAATGACAAGATCATGCAAAATGAAATAAGGGCTTAGCCTTAACATACCTATAGTAGGAAAAACTCCGTATAATATTCTCGGAGAATATTGCACCGTATTCCTTTAGAATCCCAAAATGTACGTTATTAAATTTCCAATAATCTTCGTTGGATTTTGTTTTTTTGGTTGGAAAACGTTTTCTTGTGGGAGCTTGTCGTTCTGCTGGTGGTTGTTCATGAGAAATGGAAAATTTGCTTTGTTTAAAGCTTGAATTGACTACGTGGGGCCTAACATTTTTAAGATCAAGAAGCTACGTATTAAATTCAATCAATCCCTTAGGTAGCCACCTATTCCAACATGACCATGAGTCATTGTTTGGAAAAGGATTGGCTGCCACGTTCTTTTTGGGTGTAATCTTAATAATTTATCCACTTATTAGTTAACCGGGTAATATTTCGTTATCCGGTAATTAAACTATTACCCGCATAATTTAAGAATTATCATAATTACTTAAAATTCTATTTATTTTATTATTTTTTTTTTAAAATACTTCATATATACTTTATATATTATACTACCATGGTCATATGGTACCTTGCATGGTACTAGTTTATAATTATCGGGTATTATCGCTTAACCTGTATTTTATCCCAAATTGGCCACTTTCAACGAAACTCCTTTTCCCTAATTCGTGCATCCTTTATCCTTCATGGAACTTATTTTTTCCGCTTGTTATAAATAGCTTAAGTACGTCAAGATGATCTCATCCCCGCGTCTACGTCGGTTAACTAAAAACGAAATTGTAACGTACGAAAATGCGATATGTAACATCTTTCCCCCCTTAGAAACATTCGTCCTCGAATGTTCAACTCCTCGTGATCTATATAACTTTTGCAAGGTCATCTCTGTAACAACACCACTATCAACTCTCCCCGTAGGAGCTTAATAATCTAACGACATTCAGGACCATAATTATGAATAACGATGACAGCCTCTCATGACCAACGTAAGAATTTATACACATACCTTATGATTATGATGTCTCAGTCGAATCCTTTTCTGGAGGAGGAAATAAGTAGGGATATTTAGACTTCATGCTTTCCTCGGCCTCCCAAGTCATTTCTTCCACATTATTGTTTCTCCAAAGTACTTTCACGGAGGCTACCTCCTTATTCCGCAACTTACGGATTTGTCAGTCTAGGATGGCAATCGAAACTTCCTCGTATGATAAGTTCTCTGTAATCTGTACATCATCCGTGGGTACTACTCAGGTAGGATCGCCAATGCACTTCCGTAACATAGATACGTGAAAAACCGGATGAACAGACTCCAATTCCGAGGGCAATTCTAACTCGTAAGCTACTTGGTCCACTCTCCAAATGATCCTATAAGGCCCAATATACCGTGGGCTAAGCTTGCCTCTCTTTCCAAATCTCATTACACTTTTCATAGGTGACACCTTTAAGAATACCCAGTCATTAACCTCGTACTCTAAATCTCGTCGCCGCACGTCAGAATATGACTTCTGTCGACTCTGAGCTGTCAACAGTCGTTCCCGGATAAGCTTTACTTTTTCTATGGCCTGTTGAACCAGGTCTGGCCCTTATAACCCAAATTCTCCAACATCGAACCACCCTATGGGAGATCTGCACTTGCGCCCATATAAAGCCTCGTACGGAGCCATCTGGATACTGGAGTGGTAACTGTTATTATATGAAAACTCGATAAGAGGTAGATGTTCATCCCAACTTCTATTAAAATCCAGCACACATGCTCGCAACATATCCTCGAGCGTCTGAATCGTGCGCTCGGCTTGTCCATCTGTTTGTGGATGAAAAGTTGTGCTGAGATTCACCTGAGTTCCTAGACCTTTCTGAAATGACCTCCAAAAATGTGCTGTAAACTGGGCCCCACAGTAAGATATAATAGATACGGGTACTCCGTGTAGTCGCACTATCTCCTTAATATATAATTTTGCGTAATCCTCTGCTGTATAGGTAGATCTGACCGGTAGGAAATGAGCTGATTTCGTGAGCCTATCGACTATCACCCAAATAGAATCAAGCTTATGATGGGAACGAGGTAAACCTGTGATAAAGTCCATGTTAATCGCCTCCCATTTCCATGTCGGGATCTCTATAGTCTGCATTAGCCCTCCGGGCTTCTAGTGCTCTATTTTCACCTGCTGGCAACTAGGGCATTGAGCGACATACTCGGCAATGTTCTTTTTCATATCGTTCCACCAATACACATCCTTAATGTCATGATACATCTTTGTCGACCCAGGGTGAATAGAATACCATGAATAATGTGCTTCTGACATAATCCTATCTCGTAGCCCTGCTACCTCTGGAACACACAAACGACCCTTGTATCTGAGAACCCCATCTCCTTTGAGTTCTAACAACGGCTTCTTTTGTTGTGGAACCCGCTCTCTCAACTTGACTAACTCTGGATCCTCGTATTGCCTCTCCTTTACTTCAGTTATGAGAGATGATTTTGCAGTATTTTGGAGTACAACTCCTCCATTGCCAGAGTCCACTAATCGAACCCCCAAACAAGCCAATTGATGAATCTCCCTTGTCAATTGTCTTTTCTCGGCCTCTACATGTGTTAAGCTACCCATAGATCGGCGACTTAAAGCATCTGCTACAATATTAGCTTTCCCGGGATGGTAGAGAATGTTAACATCGTAGTCTTTCAATAATTCAAGCCATCGTCTTTGTCGCAAATTCAACTCTTTTTGCTTGAGGATATATTGCAGGCTCTTATGATCTGTGAATATATCAACATGCACACCATATAAATAATGTCGCCATATCTTAAGTGCATGGAAAATCGCAGCTAACTCGAGGTCGTGGGTCGGATAATTCCGCTCATGCTTCCTTAACTGCCTTGAAGCATATGCAATTACTTTTCCATGTTGCATCAGGACACATCCTAACCCGACACCTGAGGCATCACAATACATGGCATAACCATCTGGACCATCTGGAAGTGCCAGAACTGGCGCTGAGGTCAATCTGTTCTTAAGCTCTTGGAAACTCTACTCACAGGCCTCTGTCTACTGAAACTTAGTCGCTTTCTGTGTCAGCTTTGTTAATGGTGCTGAAAGAGAAGAAAACCCCTCTACGAACCTCCGATAATATCCTGCTAAGCCTAGAAATCTACGAATCTCTGTCGGAGTGGTAGGTCTAGGCCAGGATTTCACAGCCTCAATCTTCTGAGTGTCTACCTTTATACCTCCGTCGGATACAATGTGCCCCAAGAATGCTACGGACTTTAGCCAGAATTCACACTTAGAAAACTTAGCATACAATTTATTATCGCGGAGGGTTTGGAGTACTGCTCGTAGGTGATCTACATGCTCATCCTCTGAAAGTGAATAAACCAGAATATCATCAATAAAGACTATCACAAACAGATCCAAATATGGCCGGAATAGGCTATTCATCAAGTCCATAAATATGGCAGGTGCATTCGTCAACCTAAAGGACATAACAAGAAACTCAAAGTGGCCATATCGGGTCCTGAAGGCGGTCTTGGGGATATCTTTCTACCGAACTCTAACTTGGTGGTACCCCGACCTCAAATCTATCTTTGAAAAGCATCTAGCTCCCTGCAACTGATCAAACAAGTCATCTATCCTTGGAAGGGGGTACTTATTCTTAATAGTTACCTTGTTCAGTTGCCTATAGTCGATACACATCCTTAGAGATCCGTCCTTTTTTCGTACAAACAATACCGGTGCACCCCAAGGTGAGGTACTAGGCCTAGTAAAACCTTTTTCCAGTAAATCTTTTAATTGCTCCTTCAACTCCTTTAATTCGGCAGGTGCCATTCTATATGGAGGGATGGATATTGGTTGTGTTCCCGGAAGCAAATCGATTGAAAAATCAATCTCTCACTCTGGAGGAATACCTGGAAGTTCATCTGGAAATACATCCTCATACTCCTTTACTACTGGAATAGACTGAAGTATAGATTTCTCAGCATCGACATCTTTAACTCGCACAATATGATAGATGCACCCTTTTGCGATCATTTTTCTTGCCTTCAAATAGGAAATAAACCTGCCTCTGGGTTTCGCTGTATTACCTACCCATTCGAGGACTGGCTTACCCGGAAAATGAAATCTAGCTGTCTTCGCTCGACAATCAACCGTGGCATAACAAGTTGCCAACCAGTCCATGCCCATGATAGCATCGAAATCCAACATCTCTAGTTCAACTAGGTCGGCTGAGGTTTGATGACCACAAACTGTTATCGTACAACCTCGGTAAACACGTCTAGCGATAATCGATTCTCCGAACGGTGTAGATACCATAAAAGGATCACTTAGTATTTCAGGCACTATACCAAATTTTCGCGCGATAAATGGGGTAATACATGATAAGGTAGATCCTGGGTCTATCAAGGCATAAACATCGTGAGCACAAATAGTCAACATACCTGTCACAACGTCTGGTGAAGACTCTTGGTCCTGTCGACCTGATAGCGCATAGATACGATTCTGGTTACTACCTGAACTGAACCCTCTACCTCTACCTCGACCTCTACCAGCCAAAGACCGAGACTCGTGCCCTGAAGGATGCACAGACATAGCTGATCCTGTTGCTGATTCACTGGTTGCGCCATATCTCCAGAATCCTTATTTGGGCAATCTCGCATCATATGCCCTGGACGTCCACATGTATAACAAGCATCAGAACCGGCTCGACATTGGCCCAAGTGTCCTCGACCGCAGATGGCACATCGAGGCTGAAATGGCCCTGTCTGTCTCAAACCTCGTTGTTGCTGCAACCCTGACGCCTGAGGGCTCTCACCTGGTCCTAACTGAGTATAGCGGTCATTCCTGTACCCCTGTAGCTGAGGTGGCGGAGGTCTAGGTGGTCGTTTGAAGTACTGGGGCCGGTAGCTCCCCTGATACTGCTCCTGCGACCTGACAAATCTCATCCTTTTACGTTGCCCTGACTCAGTCCTCTCCACACTCTACTGCCGACGCCTACCCCTTTCTATATTTTGGGAAAATGCCTGAATTCGCGAGATATCCATACTACTGTAATGCAGCGGTGGCACACGCCTCGGTCAACTCTAGGGCCAACCCCGCTATAAACCTGTGGATTCTATCCCGCATAGTAGCAACTATGGATGGTGCATATCTGGCCAAGGAGTCAAAATGAAGACTATATTCTCAAACACTCATATTGCCCTGCTTGAGTGCTAGAAACTGATCGAGTTGGGCCTGCCGGATTTCTCGTGGTAAATACTGGTCGAGGAAGGCATTTGAAAAATCCTCCCAAATAGTAGGAGGGGCATTACGTCCCCTGGACCTTTCCCATCCCTCATACCAAAGGATGGCTATATCTCGGAGTCGAAAAGCTGCTAACTCAACTGCCTCTTTCTCCGTGGTATGCATAACCCAAAAAATCCTATGAAGCTGATCTATGAAATCCTGCGGGTCCTCCCTCTAATCTGTCCCCGTGAACTCTGGGGGATTCAAAGCAATAAACTCTCGGACCCTTGAACTCCCAGATCCCTCAGAAGGTCCTGAACTAGAGGATGCCCTAGCCTGTTGCTGGGTAGCTACCAACTGTGCCAACAAATGCACCACACCCCTCAAGTCCTGATCTGATGGAAGCGGAGGGAGAACTAGATGCGTGGTCTCCCTAGGAATCTCTTCAGGTGGCGGAGGAGCCGGTAATCGCTGAGTAGGGGTCTCTCCATGCGACTCCGATTGGGCCCCATCTATTGGGGGTACCCTGCTAGTCCCCTCACCTACTGCTGGTTCTCTCCTTTGACTAGCTGTAGTCTTCCTAGTTATCGCCATCTGTGCATGCAAACGTCAACACGTAAGTTTAACTTAAATTTTCTATAACTCTGTGCTACAACACGATTTAGATTTAAAAGAAGGGTAACCAACTCCTAGATGCCCTGTAGTCCCTTGTTTATATAATTTGGTGTACCACACATTTATAAACAAGACCCTACTAGACACGGCTTGTAGACTCCCTAGGACAAACTGCTCTGATACCACTTTTTGTCACGACCCAAGCTTAGGGGCAAGACTGGCACTCAGTGCCTCAACTATCCTTGCGTATCACCTGTGACTCAGAGACTTTGAACATGTAATGTCATATTTTTGGCCATGGGCTGCAAGAAAATGTACGATGTAAAGTATAAAACTGAATAGAGACTAACGCTGACTAACCATCAACATAAGGCTGGGCCGGCAAGGCCGTCATATTTACTACAACTAACAAGCCAACAAAATATATGTACAGGACCTACCAGTCCAACATACCGTGTTAACTGACAGGACATATCTACAAGCCTCTAATAATAGATGTACTATGATCGGAACAGGGCCCCGACCTACCCATAACCTATCTACATATATACACAAGATACACACCACACTGCTAGCCCCGGTAACTCCGAAAGAAGGGGAGCTTACCGATACAGCTGATCTCGGGCAACACCTACTGAGGTGGTCTACCCGTCTGTCTGTCTGACCCTGCATGCATAAAATGCAGCATCCCCAGAAAGGGACGTCAGTACGAAATAATGTATCGAGTATGTAAGGCAATATACTGAAACTGAAACTGAACCGATAATATAACAACTGAGAACAACTGGGAGTCAAAGAAAACTCGAGGATATGCTCATCTGATAATACTGACTCAATTCTCTCAATATAGTAAGTAAAATAGCTGTCCGTCCCTATAAGACTCGGTATACATATATATCTGCTCTGCCGTAGTAGGCTCGCTCATAAGCGCTCGGCCATACTAGGCTCTGTATCTCGACCAACTGGGCTCGCCCATATGCGCTCGGCCACAGTAGGATCGTCATATAACTTACCATCTGATTAGAGGTTTCCCAATAGGGGCCTGCCCATCGATTATAGCTCGATGGTAATGAAAATACTTTTAATACTATATATATAGACTCTCTGCTCTCTTGACTGGAAGAAAGAAATACTCAATTGAATATGAAATCTTGATAATGAGAATATTGTAACTAATACCCATATCTCCAACAATTAAAATGAAATTAACTATTGAAGGTATAAGAGACAAGATTAAGAGGCATATTGAATTAATGACAGAAAATAAAAATTACGTTTAACTTAGTGAGTCATCATTCTTGGCCTTCCATTACCCATTACAGAGTCTCTTGTTTCTACTTTTGGGAAGTAACATCTCCTTCTGATTTTAAAACCTTTTTCTTATTTTTGACTAAATTCGTATTTAGTGTTCCAAAGCTCAGCCATTTCAATGTCGTTGACAAGAAAGAGAATACAATAGCTTGTTGAACCCGCAATATTTCGGCTTTTTACATGGTCATACCTTGAAACAGCTTCCCATTAAATGCAAAATTCGTTTTTGAATATGACCCAAACCGACACATTATTTGGTCCAAACCGACCGTCGTAACTTAGAAAACTAGAAAAATATACGTAACTTGCAAGACTAGCAAAATATACGTAAATTTCGGGATGTGAATTTTTCTTTATGGCTCATTAACAAAATCGTGTAATGACAAGATCATGCAAAATGAAATAAGGTCTTAGCCTTAACATACCTAGAGTACGGAAAACTCCGTATAATATTCTCGGAGAATATTGCACCGTATTCCTTTAGAATCCCAAAATGTGTACGTTATTAAACTTCCAATAATCTTCGTTGGATTTTGTTTTTTTTTGGTTGGAAAATGTTTTCTTGTGGGAACTTGTCGTTCTGTTGGTGGTTGTTTAGGAGAAATGAAAAATTTGCTTTGTTTAAAGCTTGAATTGACTACGTGGGGCCTAACATTTTTAAGACCAAGAAGCTACGTATTAAATTCAATCAATCCCTTAGGTAGCCACCTATTCCAACATGACCATGAGTTATTGTTTGGAAAAGGATTGGCTGCCACGTTCTTTTTGGGTGTAATCTTATTAATTTATCCACTTATTAGTTAACCGGGTAATATTTTGTTATCCGGTAATTAATCTATTACTCGCATAATTTAAGAATTATCACAATTATTTAAAATTCTATTTATTTTATTATTATTATTTTTTTCAAATACTTCGTATATACTTTATATATTATACTACCATGGTCATATGGTACCTTGCATGGTACTAGTTTATAATTATCGGGTATTATCGCTTAACCCGTATTTTATCCCAAATTGGCCACTTTCAACGAAACTCCTTTTCCCTAATTCGTGCATCCTTTATCCTTCATGGAACTTATTTTTTCCGCTTGTTATAAATAGCTTAAGTACGTCAAGATGATCTCATCCCCGCGTCTACGTCGGTTAACTAAAAACGAAATTGTAACGTACGAAAATGTGAGATGTAACAACTGGTTGTCGCCCCATTATGCTATTCTTGATTGTCACGCCAAAACCGTGATGCTAGCTATGCCAGGTGTACCGCGTGTTGAGTGGAGGGGTACTTTAGATCACACTCCCAGTAGAGTTATTTCTTTCCTTAAGGCTCAGCGTATGGTTGAGAAGGGGTGTGACGCGTATTTAGCTTATGTGAGAGATCTTAGTATCGATACCCCTTCAATTGATTCAGTCCCGGTAGTACGAGATTTTCCCGATGTGTTTCCAGCTGATCTTCCAAGCATGCCGCCTGATAGAGATATTGATTTTGGCATTGATCTATTGTCGGGAACTCAGCCCATTTCTATTCCGCAGTATTGTATGGCTCCTTCTGAGTTGAATGAGTTGAAGGATCAGTTACAGGAATTGCTTGATAAGGGTTTTATTCGGCCCAGTGTTTCACCTTGGGGTGCTCCTATCTTGTTTGTGAAGAAAAAGGATGGTTCTATGCGTATGTGTATTGATTATTGCCAGTTGAACAAAGTGACAGTGAAGAACCGTATCGTATTGATGATCTGTTTGACTAGCTTCAGGGCCCATGCGTATTTTCTAAGATTGACTTGCGCTCAGGTTACCATCAGTTGAAGATTCGTGAGTCAGATATCCCGAAGACTGCTTTCAGGACTTGGTATGGTCATTACGAGTTCCTCATTATGTCATTTGGGCTGACCAATGCCCTAGTAGCCTTTATGCATTTGATGCACAGTGTGTTCCGGCCGTATCTTAACTCGTTCATCATTGTCTTTATTGATGATATCCTGGTGTATTCCCGGAGTCGGGAAGATCATGAGCAGCACCTGAGGACTGTGCTTTAGACTTTGAGAGAGAAGTTATATGCTAAGTTCTCGAAATGTGAGTTTTAGTTGGATTCAATGGCATTCTTAGGCCACGTGGTATCGAGTGAGGGTATTCAGGTGGATCCGAAGAAGATATAGGCCGTGCAGAGTTGGCCCAGACCATCCTCTGCTACACAGATTCACAGTTTCCTTGGTTTGGAAGGTTACTACCATCATCTTGTGGAGGGGTTTCCATCGATTGCATCCCCTATGACCAGGTTGACCCAGAAGGGTTCTCCGTTCTAGTGGATAGAGGAGTGTGAGACGAGCTTTTAGAAGCTCAAGACAGCTTTGACCACAACCCCAATTTTGATATTACCTATAGGTTCAGGGTCTTATACGATCTATTGTGATGCCTCGAGGGTTGGCCTTGGAGCGGTGTTGATGTAGGACGGTAGGGTGATTGCCTACGGGTCTAGGCAATTGAAGATACATGAGAAGAACTACCCTAATCACGACCTTGAGTTAGCTGCCATTGTTCACGCCCTGAAGATTTGGTGCCATTACTTATACGGTGTGCCTTGTGAGATTTATACTGACCATCGGAGCTTGAAGAACCTGTTAAAGCAAAAGGATCTAAATTTGCGCCAGAGGAGGTGGTTAGAGTTTCTGAAGGACTATGACATCACTATTTTGTATCACCCGGGCAAGGCCAATATGGTGGCTGATACTTTGAGTCGTCGGGCGGAGAGTTTGAGGAGTTTGGCTTATTTACCAGCATCGGAGAGGCCTATGGCGATGGATATTCAGTCCTTAGCCAGCCACTTTGTGAGATTGGATCTTTCGGAGCACAGTCGGGTTCTAGCTTGCATGGTTTCTCGGTCTTTCTTATTTGATAGTATCAGGGAGCGACAGTATGATGACCCTCATTTGCTTGTCCTCAAGGACAAGGTTCAGCACGGTGATGCCAAAGATGTGACTATTGGTGAGGATGAGGTATTGAGGATGCATGGTCGGATTTGTGTACCCAATGTTGATGGGCTTCGAGAGTTGATTCTAGAGGAGGCCCATAGTTCGCGATATTCCATCCATCCGGGTGCTGCGAAGATGTATCAGGATTTGAGGCAACACTATTGGTGGAGGCGGATGAAGAAAGATATAGTTGGATTTGTAGCTCGGTGCCTCAACTGTCAGCAAGTGAAGTATGAACACTAGAGGCCGGGTGGGTTGCTTCAGCAGATAGAGATTTCGGAGTGGAAGTGGGAGCGGATCACCATGGACTTTGTAGTTGGACTCCCACGGACTTTGAAGAAGTTTGATGCTATTTGGGTGATTGTGGATCAGCTGACCAAGTCCGCTTATTTCATTCCTGTGTGTACTACCCATTCTTCGGAGCGGTTGGCAGAGATTTATATCCGGGAGATTGTTCATCTGCATGGTATTCTAGTTTCCATTATTTCAGATAGAGGTTCTCAGTTCACACCACGGTTTTGGAGGGCTGTTTAGCGTGAGTTGCGTACTCGGGTAGAGTTGAGTACAATATTTCACCCCCAGACGGACGGACAGTCCGACCGCACTATTCAGATTCTTGAGGATATGCTTCGTGCGTGTGTGATTGAGTTTGGAGGGTCTTGGGATCAGTTCCTTCCACTGGCAGAGTTTGCTTACAACAGTTATCAGCCCAACATTTAGATGGCGCCGTATGAGGCTTTATATGGTAGGAGGTGTAGGTCTCCGGTGGGTTGGTTTGAGCTGGGAGAGGCTAGATTATTGGGCACAAACTTGGTTCAGGATGCTTTTGAGAAGGTTAAGGTGATTCAGGATAGACTCCGTACAGCCCAGTCCAGACAGAAGAGTTACGAGGACCGGAAGGTTCGTGATGTTTCCTATATGGTTGGAGAGCGGGTTCTGCTTCGGGTTTCGCCTATGAAGGGCGTTATGAGATTTGGGAAGAAAGGGAAGTTAAGTCTGAGATTTATTGGCCCTTTTGAGATATTGAGGCGTGTTGGGGAGGTTGCTTATGAGCTTGTCTTACCTCCCATCTTGGCCGGAGTTTATCCGGTATTTCATGTTTCGATGCTCCAGAGGTATCAAGGTGATCCATCGCACGTGTTGGATTTCAGTTCCGTCCAGTTAGACAAGGATCTATCTTATGTTGAGGAGCTAATGGCAATATTGGACAGGCAGGTTAGAAAGCTGAGGTCGAAAAACATTGCATCGGTAAAGGTTCAGTGGCGGGGTTAGCCGGTCGAGGAGGCGACCTGGGAGACCGAGCAGGATATGCACAGCCGTTACCCTTATCTTTTCACTAATTTAGGTATGTCTCTATGCTCGTTCGAGGATGAACGAATGTTTAAGTGTAGGAGGATGTGACGATCCGATCGGTCATCTTAATAATTAACGCCCCGATCCCTTATTAATTGCTTTCCCCAAGTTTATTTCTACAAATGTGATTTGACGGGATGTTCGGTTTTGAATTTCGGAGAGTTTTGGGACACTTAGTGCCTAAATGAGAGCTTAAGTGTTGGAAAGTTGACCATAGCCAGAACAGTATGAAGACAGCCTTGGAATAGAAATCCGATGGTTCCGTTAACTCCGTTGGGTGATTTTGGGATTAGGAGCATTTCAGATTGTGTTTTGGAGGTCCATAGCTAATTTAGGATTGAAATGCCGAAAGTTGAATTTTTTGAAGTTTCCGGTCCGATAGTGAGATTTTTATCCGAGGGTCAGAATGGAATTTCGAGAGTTTCAGTAGTTCCGTTGTGTCATTCGGGATGTGTGTGCGAAATTTCAAGTGATTCGGACATGGTTAGGTTGGGTTTTTGATCAAAAGCGGAATTCGGAAGATTTTTGAAACTTAGGCTTGAATCTGATGTGTTTTGGTTGTCTTGATGTTGTTTGAAGTGTTTTGAAGATTGGTACAAGTTTGAGTAAGGTTTTAGGATATATTGATGCCTTTGGTTGAGGTCCCGAGGGCCTCAGAATGAATTCAGATGGTTGACGGAGGAAATTTTGGAGTTGAAGTTGTGCAACAGCTGTTCTTCTGGTATTTTCGCATCTGCGGTTTGGGAACCGCAGATGCGGAGCCGCAAAAGTGAAATTTGAGATTTTCCTCAGGAACCGCAGATGCGGTGGAATGTCCGCAGAAGCGGAACCACTCCTGCGGTTAGAGTTCTGCAGATGCGAAAGCTGGGTCCTTAAGTGAAAGTCGTAGATGCGACACTTGTTCCGCAGAAGCGGGACCGTAGATGCGGTCCTAGGGCCGCAAAGGCGGGAATCGCTGGGCAGAACATATAAATAGTTGCCTTTGCGAAATTGAGCCATTCTTTCACCTTTTTCATCTGTGTTTAAAGTTTTTTAGGGAGATGTTTGAGGAAAACAAAGGGGAATTACTTGGAGGTAACGTCCTTGACTTCATAACTCGTTTTACGTGATTGAAGACCTAATTAGTGATAAGAAATTTAGGAAAAATGGGTAATTAGGGCTTGAGTTTAAGAGGCCTTTAAATGAGGATTTGAGGGGACATTTGGACTCCGATTTCAGTGTTCTTGTTATGTATAGACTCGTGAGAGTACGAGATTTCTGAAAACATAAATTTCACCCGATTCCGAGATGTGGGCCCAAGGGGCGTTTTGGTCATTTTACATAATTTTGCGTGTTAGCTTAGACTTTAATTGTAGAAGTAGTACTTGAAGTGTTATTTACAATATGCAATTGAATTTAAATAGATTTGGGTCATTCGGAGTCGGATACTTGTGGCAAAAGCGTGGTTTCAGGTTGATTTTGAGCTGGTTCGAGGTAAGTGGTTTGTCTAACCTTGTGTGAGGGACCTTCCCCTTAGGATATTGATATATTTGATAATTGAAATGCCTTGTACGTAAGGTGACGAGCGCGTACTTGAGCTAATTGTTGAAAATCCGTTTTTTCTTTAAGTATTTCAATTGAGTTCTTTTTCCTGTTTTATTCTACTTGTGAATTTAGCATGTTGTTAGTTTAGAAAAGCATGTTTCGTTGATTTAATTGCCTATTTGCTTAAACTGCCTTAATTGCATTACGTGAAGCATGTTAGGCTAGAATTAACAGTTTACTTGGTATGAAATTTAGCTTAATTGGGTATTCTTGTGTTGCTGCTGTGTGTTTTTACCTTGGGACTACGGGACGACATCCCGAGAGATCCCCTGTACGTATTTATGATCTGAATTGAGGTGAGGGATACCATGAGATCCCTATCATACATTGAGGATAACAAGAGATCCCTAGCATCTATTGAGGATACCGAGAGATCCTCGGGATAACAAGAGATCCCTATCATACATTGAGGATACCAAGAGATCCTCAAGATACCAAGTGATCCCTAGAGTATATTGAGGATACCGAGAGATCCTCGGGATACCAAGAGATCCCTATCATACTTTGAGGATACCAAGAGATCCTCGGGATACCAAGAGATCCCTAACATACATCGAGGATACCGAGAGATCCTCGGGATACCAAGAGATCCCTAGCATATATTGAGGGTACTAAGAGATCCTCGGGATACTGAGAGATCCCCGGTTATCATCCTTGTTATGAGTGGTACTTCCTGGTGTTTGCCATTATTTCTGTTTCCGTTATTGTACTCCTCATTATCCTGTGTAGATTCTTACTGTAGATTTTCAACTGACTGGGACTTTCCAAATTAAGAAACAGAGACTAAAGAAGTACTAGATAGAAATTCACAAACTACTACCAGAATTCGACGAATGCCGCCTCGACCAGATACCCCAGGCGCAAAACATCAAAGTAGACGATCTCGCCAAACTAGCGGCATCTACCAAAAATATCAGCAAAGAAAATATGGTCACCCTCCTCCATTCCTCAATAGACCAGGTCGAGGTACATTCTATAAATTTAACTTGGGACTGGCGCAACCGTATCATAATATATTTGCAGGAGGGGACGCTCTCGCAGGATAATAAAGAAGACAAAAAGCTTCGAATACATGCAGCCAGGTATAGCCTCGTAAACCATGACCTTTACAAAAGGATGTTTGGCGGTCCACTGGCCAAATGCCGTGGGCCAAATCAAACAAGGCGGGTGCTAGAAGATGTACACGAGGGTCACTGCGGTGCCTATAAAGGAAACCGAGCCCTTGTCAGATGCCTCATCCGCGTAAGATACTATTGGCCTACCATGAAAAAAGAAGCCATGGATTACGTCAAGAAATGTGAGAAATGCCAAAAATATGCCCCTATGGTACACCAAGCAGGAGAACTCCTGCATTCCATCACTTCGCCATGACCATTCATAAAGTGGGGAATGGATATCGTCGGACCCCTCCCAATAGGCCGAGGTAAGGTACATTTCCTTTTGGTTTAACTGATTATTTTTCCAAATGTGTGGAAGCAGGTGCGTACACCAAAATATGCGAGCAAGAAGTCATCGCATTCATATGGAAAAATATAATATGCCGCTTCGACATTCCCAAAGAAATCAGTTGTGATAATGGACCTCAGTTCATCGGGAAGAAAGCGACCGAGTTTTTTGAAAAATGGCGCATTAAACGGATACTCTCCACACCACACCATCCCGCCGGTAACGTTCAAGCTGAATCCTCTAACCAAACAATATTAAATGTATTGAAGAAGAAGCTCGAGGAAGCCAAGGGGCTATGGCCAGAACTGCTACCAGAGGTACTATGGGCATACCGTACCACGCCAAAAACTATCACAGACGAGATGCCGTATTCGTTAGTCTATGGGACTGACGCAGTTATATCCATCAAGGTCAGAGAACCTAGCCTGAGATACTCCAATGAGAGTGGACCAAGAAACGATGAAAGCAGATTACAAGACATGGATGAAGTCGAAGAGGGAAGGGATATGGCTCACATAAGAATGTTAGCCCAAAAACAATAAGCAGAAAGGTACTATAACAAGAAGGCCAAAGTACGACCATTCAGAGTCGGGGACTATATTTTTAAAGACAAAACACAAGCAGCGAAAGGCCTGAATGAAGGGAAACTAGGAACAAACCAGGACGGGCCATATAAAATCACAGCAGCAGCAAACAAAGGAGCATTCCAATTAGAGATAATGGAAGGAAAACTAGTACAAAATACCTGGAATGTCGCCCACCTCAAATACTTCCACTTCTAAAAAGAGACGCCGCCTAAGTCGTACTCTTTTTCCCTCACCCGGGTTTTGTCCTAATCGGGTTTTCTTGGGGAGGTTTTTAATGAGGAGATGAGGGAAATGTCTCGAGGTCCAAACTATTGTTCATTGCCCCGCCTGCTGATATCATCTCCAGGCCGAGCAATGAAGGGACTAGGTATAAAGAATCTCCATTGTATGTACGAAGTCGACATGTACCGCCATCGTAGATATAAAGAACCTCCATTGTACGCATGAAGTCATCATATATTTTCAACAGGAATTTCATCACTCCATCATGTATATGAAATGAATACGTGTCTCCAATGCATGAATAAAATCGGCATATGCGACACTCCAGCCAATACAATAGAACTCCATCCTCATGACGGGATATGAGTTCAACATAGTTTGAACCACAACGGGATACTACTTCCGCACCAGCTCGAAAGTAACATCCCAATGGCTAAGGCTATCATCAAAGATATGAGTTCGACGTAGTTCGAACCACGACGGGATACTACTTCGGCACCAGCTCGAAAGTAACATCCCAATGGCTAAAGCCATCATAAAAAGATATGAGTTCGACGTAGTTCGAACCAGGACGGGATACTACTTTGGCACCAACTCGAAAGTAACATCCCAATGGCTAAGGCCATCATCAAAGATATGAGTTCGACGTAGTTCGAACCATGACGGGATACTACTTCGACTCTAGCTCGAAAGTAACATCCCAATGGCTAAGGTCATCGTCAAAAAAATGAGTTTGACATAATTCAAACCACGACGGGATACTACTTCGGCACCACCTCGAAAGTAACATCCCAATGGCTAAGGCCATCATCAAAGATATGAGTTCGGCATAGTTCGAACCACGACAGGGTACTACTTCGACACCAGCTCGAAAGTAACATCCCAATGGCTAAGGCCATCATTAAAGATGTGAGTTCGACGTAGTTCGAACCACGACGGGATACTATGGATCCAGCTCGAAAGTAATATCCCAATGGCTAAGGCCATCGTAAAAAAATGAGTTCGACATCATTTGAACCACGACGAGATACTACTTCGACACCAGCTCGAAAGTAACATCCCGATGGCTAAGGCCATCGTCAAAGAATTTAGTTCGAATTCACTTGAAACACAACGAGTTTAAATATTTCGACAAAGGTTCGGAATAATGTGAATGCAACAAAGGTTACCACCGAATCGACAAAATGATTTTTCATTATAGCAAATATACTACAAGTACCTGTCTTTACAATGGGCTCAAAGACGCCCTTACAAAAATTGCAAAACAAAAGTAAATGCAAACCAAATACTAAACATCATTTTTGGTGGCATACACATCTTCGTACCAAGAGTCGGAGGTAAGTCTGTTCGCATCATCAAAATTAATATCATCCCCGTCAGGCGTGAGAGGATCGTACCCGCATGCCTCACGAGATGCACGAGCCTTGGCACGTACATACCGAAGCTCTACTTCGGATTCCATCCCATCAACACGAAGAGCCTTATACACATCGCGCTGGGCTTCAGCGTGAACCCACAACTCATACAAATGTCGAGGCACAAAGGGATCAGCCGGAACATGAGATGTAGAAAGCTATGACCGTCATCGTATGTCCTCCATTCTCAAAGAAGCCACTTGATCATTTAACGCAGGCAGTTCCGCCTCCAACACTTGAATACGCCCGTCAAGTCCTGCTATCTTAAGCGCACATGCCTCCATCTCCTTGGCCCGCTCCAACCTACAAACACGGAGGGCATCTTCTAAAAACGCTGCCTCAAAGATGGTAATCGCCCTCTCCCTCTCAACGTGGGCCAATCTATCTGCATTCACTCTCAATTCACCCTTAATCTCAACGACCTCCGTCGTCTTTATATCCAGTTCAGCAGTTAAATTGGCCACCTTTGCTTGGAGGTCGGCATTTTCGGCCATTATTCCCTACTTAGCTCAAGCTCATCTTCCTTGACCTTAAGGGATGCCTCGAGCTTACTACAACGGGCAACGACCTTCATGAGGTCCTCGTCCTATTCCTTCAACTCCTCGACCTTACACGCCAATTGATCCTCCCTCTGCTTGAGCCTTTTGCGGAACAACTGGAAGTCGTGATCCTGATTGTAGATGTCGGCAATCGCACGATGCTTGGTGCGATATTCTTGATACTTAGAAGAAATCTTTCCATAGACGGTCCTCCTCCTCCTTTCCTGACGCTTACGCTCGATCTCCATGATGAGGATCTAACACAAAAAGCAAAGTTAAAACAAAAAGATGGGCCAAAAATAGTAAAACAGATCCAACGACAAAAAGAAAAGAAATACATTTACCCATAGAGCCATGCCAGAAATGCTCTGTGACAACTCTGCATCACTCATCGCTTTAAGTGCCTCGCTCTCAGGGGCAGCACACAAAGGGGCGAAAATGGATGCCACCTGATCATAGTTCGACAACAAGTCGTAGTCCCCGGGGACGACTATGTGTCGATCAGAACCCTCCGTTCTAATCTCTACGCGAGTATGGAGCTCCAAAAACTCCCAAGCATCCTCTGGGTCGACGTCCAAACCCGATCCGTTGTTCTCGACATGTAAGCCCCCTCTAACAGTAGATGATGCGCCACCCTCAACAGAGCGCACCGATCCCCTCCTTGGTAAACTCCTTCCATCCGGGGAGACCTTCCTGCCAAGATAGCATCCGCCATAAAAGTGGGTACAGGTTCCATCCCCGACGCACCCGTCCTACTCTTATTAGTCTCAACGTCCACGTCTTTCCCTAGCTCTACCCTCTTTTTTTTTCCCAGCGAAGGTTCGTCCCCGTTAGAGGACTCGTCCAAGAGGTGATAGGCCGGTAAAGAAGAAATATCCTCCCTCAAGACCATATCCTGAGAGGAATCTCTCACCTGTACCGGTGGAACACAACCCTCTCGGACGGACTCATCCAAACTAAATTGCATCCCGCTGAGTCGATATCTTGGTGAAATGCAGGAACTGGGGCCCTCCGCCTAGAAGCTCCATGACCTGTCGTCACAAAAAGTTGTATCAGTAGATAATGACAAACAACCGAAAAGTGGTGTAGAGGAAAATACTTACCAGATGAGACCTTCGGCCCAAAACGTTTCATAAAAGTGGGCCAGTCCCGAGTCTCCACTGCGTGATCCAGTAAACGTGATACCCAGTCCCTTATACTAGCAATGGGATGGGGTGTACGACCAACAACTACAAAAGAAGGTCGTGGATAATTACTAAGTCGAATAAAAAACAAAAAAGAAAGAGTAATAAAGTTACGACACCTACGATTATTATTCCACCGCTCTAGGAATCCAACGGGGTCCGACACAATATGTTCAGTTCTGACAAAGAAATACTTATGCCAAAACTTATGGCTCGCCCGGTCGTCAATTTCGACCACCAGCCCTTTGGTTCCACGGTGCCTCAAGTGTACCATAGTACCCCTGTGAAAACTGGGGGAAAACAAGTGCAAGAGATGGTGAATATCGACTTCGCACCCCGCCAACTCTGCATATTCTGTCAACACCAAAAGTATTTTATATGTGTACGGAGAGAGTTGCGCTGGGCAAACTCGATAAAACCGACAGAATTCTTCCACTAATGGAAGAAGGGGGAAGGAATGACCGATTACAAAAGGGTATTCATAAAAGCACAATACCCCGATCTATGGACCTCCACGAGGTCCCTACCCTCCAGAACCATCTCGATGTGAGGGGGAATGCTATACTTGGTACGTAAGGCATTTATATGGGCCTGCTCTGTTTTAGATATTACCGGGGTTGGAGTAGCAGCAGGGTCCTTAAGAAAGTCACTTCAAGACATGGAGTGTCTTGGTAACAACTCATCTACGGTGGGAAAACTATCCCCTTCCCCAGCCTTCGCGTCCTCACCACTAGTAGGAAGCGCCACGAATAACGGAGTGGCGTCAGAAATCCCCTCACGTGATCAGTGTGTTCTAGGCATGTCTATGGAGGAAGATGTGCTAATGAAACGAGAGAGACCAAGAACAGTGAACAAGAAAGAGAAAATGAAGAAAATCGCATAAGCAAAGCTAAAAATGCGAAAGGGAATGATCAGAAGAGAAATGGCCAAGAGTTTTTGAAAAAACAAACCCTTCCCCTATTTATAGGATTTGGTGGCGCCAGAATCGAAGCGAAAGGCTTCCCGTGGCAGCAAAACCAAAGAGACAGGCCATCAATCTCTGCCTCAGGAAGATGCGCAATGATGACGCACGTGGAAGTGACGTCACTTCCCAAATAGAACACACCGCCCAGGGTATAGCGAAGTGCACCGTTCTTTCGTCATCGGCCAAAATCGTTATGGTTCGCAGATCAAATTTCTTCGTAAGTATGGGCGACGTCCGCTTATCAAGGACGCCCAGGCTGCGACCTCGGCAAGCGGAGGGACTTACTGTATAGGTCAAAATTTGGATGACCACAAACGTTACCGAGCGTAGCAAAGAACGAGGTCCTTACGATGCAACATCCTTCGATTGTTATGAAGGGTGACAACTAACAGTGGCTAGAGAATGCACGGCGTCTGTAGTAGTGTTAGCATGATAGGGAACAATGAGAATATGCCTTTCGAATATTCCTTATGTTGTACCTTTTTTAGGATAAAAAGGGGGATTGTCCCCTATAAAAAGAAAGGAGAACACTCTGTAAAAGGGGGGCTTTTGCTTATTACAAATCAAAAATCCTTACATCATTCTTGGTTTTGACTAATTGCATTCATTGCTATATTCTTTTATATTTGAAATTCTCGCATTTATGAATAATTATTTGGTTCCAACACACTAGGAAACATCGTTCACCTTGTCATTCTCTTACATTATTAAATTTGGATTTTATTACACTTAGCTGAGATTTACCGCTTCATCTTCATTACTTGATTTAATCAAAAATGTTTCAATATCTTTTGGGTCAAATAGTGCTGTTCTTGGCCATGTTTCATCAATCTTTCTTTTGTTTTACCATACCTGAATTAAAAAGGGTAGTATCATAGCAAGGCATATGTTCGTAAAAGGTGACATGTCGAGAAAAATAGATTCATCATGTAGAAGAATCATTAACACTTGAAACATGTAGTATTTGTTTTCCTGAGAATTAGCAACCGATTTATTTGTATAATTTGTTTAATAAAGTTCAATTACAACCAAAGGCAGACAACTTATTGCATTTTGTTGCTTCATTGTAAGTAATTCCTAATTGAATTAAAAATATAAAAGCTCATAGCGTAAGTAAAAGAATAAAAGAACGTCACCAACTCACCATACAGGAAAAAGAAAAAGCCTCCAAAAATATTAATCCGGATAGAGCAGAAACGTTATATTTTATTGCCGTATCGAATATACTTGTACTGTCGATCAATATTCATGGAAAACAACTACGGTAGTGTATCTACTAAAAATATAGTAGGTTATTATGGTATATTCTGTTGACATCTGACAAAAAATCATATCACCCCAAATAACTAAATTCAAGATTTTTGTAGAGAAGTGTTTGAATGGTTTGTAAGTATATGGTGACATGAAAGTAAAAGCACGTTAAACTATTCAAGTTTATGCGGTTCTACAAACGAGTCAATTTTTTGACATATGTGAAATCTTAAGGTTAGCATTATTATTATTATTATTATTATTATTATTATTATTATTATTATTATTATTATTATTATTATTATTATTATCATCTTGTTATAAGATTTGATCATTTTTGGGTGATGATTGAAAAGGATGAATGACTGAAAGAGAAGCAGCAGACGACCAAAAAAAAAAAAAGAAAGAGGCAGCAAATCTGGAACTGCCCATGTTCCCCCCTAACGTGGTAGGTCCTTCTCATACCTCACCTTTTAACTGTGACACACCCCTCCCCATTTTTTTTGGCATGTTTACTATCTAAGATATTGCTAACTTTTAGTGCAGAAAGTATCAAATTCAAGATCTTCACATTTTGCAATTTTTTCCAGAAATAAAGTCATTGGCACATAGGTTCAGGGTTAGACCGGCAACATCAAGAGCACTTATTTGTAAACTAGCTAAGGATACTGTTGACCTGAGCGGTATAGGTTTTGATGATTGACAAAGGAACACATGCATGAACCAAATTTATTGACACTGTACACAGGTTACAGTCAAAATCAAGCAAAAGGCATACACGTGCAAGGATAAGTATAAGCGGTTATTTCTGATAATCCCTGAATGAAAAGATTGCATATTTGATAGGGAGCAAGACTCCTTACTTGAAGAGAACTCTATCCAAGATAAAGAAAGAGTTAAAAGTTGAAGATAACTAGAACTCTTCCACCAAGGAAGAGTAAAGCATCACACTTCTAGTTAATCCTAATTCTACTAACTCTATATATATCAGTTTGTTCTCTTTTATAGGTATTGCACTCATACTGAAGTTACGCAAGAATTGAGAGCAAAATAACAAGGCATTTTGTGAGCAATTCCTGTGAGTTTCAAGAGGGCGAACCTGAAGCTACATGAACCTTTTTGAAAAACCAGTTACATGTGTATGTCTTTAAATCTAGTTCAATTGTAGTAGGATCTTTTAAATTGTACCTTTCAGCTTTCTTTAGAAGCAAGTTGTGATAGGTACTTAAGTTGTATCATTCAAGTTAGAGTTAATTTGAAATAGTCGCAACAGCCTATGGCATATTGCTACAAGGGTTAGAGTTAATCCTTAGGTTCGCAAGAGGTTATAAACTTTATTTTTGGCTCTGAGTTGTAGTGAAGTATTTGGAAAAAATCCTACTGGGAAGTAGATCTTGGGTTTTTCCACGTAAAAATACTTGTGTTCTTTATCTTTTGCATTACTTATTCTGCAACTGTAGTTTAAGGAACTCTTTGAAGAACCAAGTCCTTCTGTAAGGCAGTGCAGACGAAAATTGAATACCACATAAATCACCCTCCTCTTGTATGGTATTGAAGTATAAAACATCAATTGGTATTAGAGCGGGTTATCCTTGAAGAGGCTATACCTTAGAAAAAGATCAAGACGAGTGCACCACTTGAAATTTGGGAAGGGCAATCCATTGCTAGACCACCACTCTTTAATAGCCAGTACTACTCATGGTGAAAACTAAGGATGAGAGATCATTTGCAGGCAGAAGATTATGAGTTATGAGATATAATCACGGATGGCGCGCTGTCAACAGTCAGGAAGAATGCTGAAGGTGAGGATGTTCCAAAAACAAGAGCGGACTGCACTATAAGGATTTGAAGAAGTGCTGAAAAAATGCTAAAGCCAAAAAAGGCTTGTCATTGGACTTGGTCCTGATTGGTAGAACATAATCTGTGATCGCTCTACTGCTAAACAAATATGGGACACACTGCAAATGGCCCATGAAGGAACAACTCAAGTGAAAAGATTAAGAGTGTCACACCTCCTTTTTACTACCCGGAAAGGGTATAATGGAGTTTTTTCCAATTTAAGTGACAATCAAAACGGGATTGTTTTATTTAAAATTCAGAGTCGCCACTTGGGATAATTTATGGTGTCCCAAGTCACCGTTTCAAATCCCGAATCGAGAAAAGATTGACTCTATTTTATAGTCCGCGAACACAGAAATCCGGGTAAGGAATTCTGTTAACCCGGGAGAAGGTATTAGGCATTCCCGAGTTCTGTGGTTCTAGCACGGTCACTCAACTATTATTATTGGCCTATTTATCTGATTTTAAAATACTTTTAAACCTATGTGCATTTTTAACTTTCTAAACGCTTTTATTTGTTCAAGGGATTGTTTCAAGGTTATTTAAAACACATCGCAAACCACGCTACATGAAATGCACCCGTGATTCTCGACACATTCTATTTGACCTTGTTGAAAATTAGAACTGGGACACATGAAATGTACCCCCGGATTTTGGTAATAGCCATAATAATTATATAATTAACGCGCCTAAAGCAAACTACAAAGTTCATTTTTAATATCTAAATTATAACATGTGTGAGGGCCATAGACGATTTAATTTGATTATGGCACGCCTCAAATCTATTTTCTCTAGTGATTTCTAGTCTTACGAGGGTCATAGGTGACACAGTTAAATGGCACACCTCATCCTATTCTTTAAGCGTCATTCTTTTTAATTAGGCCCAAAGACACTTGCATTTGCAATGGTTTCAACTTAAAAGGGATTATTATGCGTGAACAAATCGCACAATGGGTCATTTCAAAGGAGCGAGCCCGCGTACAAATTCTATGGCCATTAAAATCAGATGGCCATTTTACTAAAAGACAAGAGGGTTGGGCCTGAGATTGAGCCCAATGGGAGAAGGGGAATGGCTGCGGCCTGTCAAGCCCAAACGACCTTATTTGGGTCAAGCCCCTGCCTCAAACTTGGCACTAACAAATCAGCCAAGCTTGAGTAAAGCCTTAATGACATTAATCAACATATGATAAGATAAAATGCAAGATTCTAAAACTACAACATCCCAATAATATGCTGCAGATCTGTCTAAAATAATCTACTGATAATAGACACCTGGAATCCGAAATTACGAATTAATTATTCCATATCCTACTCAGTACCTAACCAGTTTAATTTTGCAATGATTATTAAACATGTAATCCCTTGCTTGAATTATAATCCTCAAAAACTATGCAAACTTAAGATCAAATCCTAAAGGGCCTAAAGCAATGTATTCATGCCATGTATTGATTCAGAACTAAAATTCAAGCATCAATGATCAACTTAAGCAAATTTAGACCAAACGGACATAATATTTCCTAATGGGCTTAGGCCTGCATTACAAAACATTCAGATCCTTTGAATGTCCAAAAACAAAGACCTTCAGCTTAATCACAGAAACAACATACTAAGCTAAAAGCCTAAAACATACTTTGAAGATGAAATATAAGAAGATTAACATGATTGAATGTACGACACATGAAAAAAATGAAATTAACTCATGGATAAGGAAGAAACTCTAAAGATCATAGATTAACATTCAACAAAAATTGGGGTTCATCCTCAAAGCTTCCAACTCAGATTACATGCTTCAAGTTTAAACTTCAACATATGAGTAAAATCCGAAAGGGTACCTGGAGATAAAGATGAAATAGAAAAGTGAGGATTTCAGCAGTAACAATAGCTCAGCACATAAACAATAGCAGTACTCAGTTCTTCTAAACCATTTTTGGACCCAAACTGAACCAGTAATTCTTTGAAAGTTCTAAACTACTACTAATAATAACCTAGAGAGCAATTCTCAACAATTTAATTCAAAATGATGCAGAAAAACTTTTGTATTTCTTAAAGTATCCCTCTCAGCCGTTTTAAGTTTTTTAGTATTGTCATATCTGCCTCTAAATGAAAGAAAATGAGCTTTTTATAGCCAGCTCTTAGGGCAACAAAATCTGATTCTATTCATTCCAGATTACCCATTCTTCAAATCCCCTTTTGTTCAAATAACACCCTGAATTTTAAACCCATTTACTAAACTACCCAAACCCCACCTTCCTGGAACCTTCCTCAAGCAGTTAGGAAAGATTTCCCTGTCCAATTTCCCTAAACTACCCCTTAAAGACTTACTAATTACTTTCAGGGAAGTAAATATGGGTCAAGCTAGCGCAAATCCCAAAACCAAAATGACCGGGCTTCTTTAGAACGGGTCAGAAATGACGCAAAGGCCCAAAGCTGAACTTAACCCAACCACATGAGCATTTGAAGCTCACATTTTGACCCAACCAGACTAAAACCTAATCGATAGCATATAAAAAAAGCTCGATTATCTTTGAATACTAACTCAAAATCTAGAAAATAAAGACAAACAAACAAAATTAATTCTAAGCCGTTTGACAAAATTGTCCAGAATTACTCACAAACTAATGCTATCCAAATTTTAACCGGTCAAAAGAAAAGCAAACAAAAAATAGAAAGAACGGGGGAGAGAAGAAAACAAAGACAGGAGAATAAGCGAACAACGGTACCTAAAATAAGTAGACAGACTTTGGCTTGAATAGATCTTCGGTGTTCTGAGCCGAAATTGATATTAATCGCATGTTCTCATTGAGAACAAACGAACAATACAATTTTCAGCCTTAATCGTTCTTGGAAGCTTGAAGACTTGGAAATTTTTTCTTTTCTTTGTTTTTAGATCCAACGCTGGTCAGATTTGGTGAGGATTTGGGGAGATGTATCAGTCTATTAGGAATCGAGGGTGGGTGGTGGTTGTGTGGTAGGGATTTGGGGTCAGATTGAGGTTGCGCCGCCGGCTAGGCTGGTGAGATTCTAGGGGCGGCGGATCTAGGGTTCTTGGCTTGAGAGAGATGAAGGAGAAGTTGAACGGGGTCCTAGGTTGTTCTGGGGTCTTCAGAAAATTTTAAACAAAAATGGTGAGGCTTCCCTGGCCGTTGGATGAAATAAGCTGAAGGGCCAGGATCTCTTTAAACACCTGAACTCAAAGCAACGTAGTATTCCCCCCGTACTACGTCGGTTTAGTTGTCTTGATACTTGAATGGATTGGACCGGGTAGAAGGGTTGGTTTGGGTGTTTTTAATGACCTGGCCCAATTTCGGGTCTTTAAATGAAATGCCTAATTTTCCTTCTCTTTTTTGTTTCCTTTTATAAATGTTTTCTTTTCCCTTTCAATTAATTAAAACCTAAATTAAACTCTTAAACTAAATTAACTTACACAATTAAGCTAATTATCCACCATAATATTTATAAAAATTAATAACTCCTAAATTAAAAAAGAAACCACTAATTTAAAATTAAAAGGTTGGAAATGCAAAGTAAACCATTTTGGTGATTTTTATTTTTTTAATAAAACAAATAATTTACTAATTAACCTAGAAATGTAAAAATAAACCCTAAATGCACATGCATGGTATTTTTTGTATTTTCATGATTTAAATAAAACAAACATGCATAGAAAAATGCAAACAATTAACAAAAATCCTACAAAAAATCTACAAAATTACAAATAATGGAATTTTTTTTCTTGAATTTATGGGAGTAATTCATATAGGGCAAAAATCACGTGCTCACAGCTGCCCCTCTTTGCTCGGAAACACGAAAAGTTTTCGTGCAAAGATAAAGTGAGTGGATACGAGCGATTTTTGCCCGTTTGAATACTCTGCGGGAAGCATTTTTGAAAGATTTGACCGCACCCTGCTTCCGAGGTTGCCTACATATCCTTGGCTATAAAGGAATCAGGTCAGTGTAGTTCGAGAAGTTTTGGTAGATGGGACTACCAGGAAGCTGTGATTTCACTGTTGTTGTTGCTGCTGCTACTGCTTGCTGAACCCCTTATTACACCAAGACAGAATAAAAGAAGCTAGACTAAACTATGATCTATGAATTACAAGAATCCTATCTATATCTTCAAACTTGATCTTGCAGTTTCTGTTGCTTTGTTGACTTGTACTCTCCAGGTGAAATTCCTGTGTTGTTGACTTGAATTGTATTCTGAGGTGCCTTCCCTTTGATCTTCAGGTGGGCGCCTGATTGCTGAACTTGAACCGTCCTCCTTTGGACATTGCTGCTTTCCCTTTGTTCTCCAGGTGGGCGCCTGATTACCAACATTTTAATTATTGTTCTTTCCACAGACACTTGACTTGTTTTCCCTTTGTTTTCCAAGTGGGCGCCTGATTGCCGAACTTGCACAGTCTTCCTTTGAACATTGCTGCTTTCCCTTTGTTCTCTAGGTGGGCTCCTGATTAACAATACTCGAATTACTTTCCCTTTGTTCTCCAGGTGGGCTCCTGATTACCAACACTTGCATTGCTTTTCCTTTGTTCTCTAGGTGGGCTCCTGATTACCAACACTTGGCTTGCTTTCCCTTTGTTCTCCAGGTGGAATCCTGATTACCAACACTTGCGCTATTTTTCCTTGAGACTCGAACTGTTTCCCTTTGTTCTCCAGGTGGACTCCTAATTGCTGTCTTCATTTGAACATTGCTGATTTCCCTTTGTTTTCTAGGTGGGCGCCTGATTACCAACACTTGAACTATCTTCCCTTTGTTCTCCAGGTGGGTGCCTGATTTCCAACTCGAACTGATTCCTCTGAAATTGCTGCTTTCCCTTTGTTCTCCAGGTGGGTGCCTGATTGCTGAAACTTACATTGTCCTTTTCTTGAAACTGTTTTTCCTTTGAACTATCCTCCCTTGTTTCTCCAAGTGGGTGCCTGATTGCTTGACCCTGAACTGCTTTCTATTCTTGAAACTCGTGTTGTTCTCCCTTTCTCTCCAGGTGGGTGCCTAATTTCAACAAAACAGACAAAACAAAGAAAATTTCTTGCCCCAGTTTGGTAGATGGGCACGTCGTTGAGTGTTAATTGAACCATGTTACCAAATATCCCTAAGAATTTGAAAGCTAGATCCCATTATCCAGGAGGGTCTTGAAAACTCCTAGTAAAATGGCAGTTTTAAAGAAAAATTATATTTTCTAAAGGTATGACTTCCACTAAATCTTGTTATCTATGAAGGTCTTAAAACTAAATTCCATTATCCAGGAGGGTCCTAAAAATTTCCAATTGAGTCTCGTCCTAAGAATGAAAACTTCAAAAGCAACTTATATTTTCTCAAAGTAAATCTTATGCTAGATCTTGTTACTCATGAATGTTGAATTTCAACTAAGTCCCATTGTCCAGGAGGGTTCTGAGAATTTACGGTCGAACCTGTCTAGTACTTGCTTTCCTTAAGGAGGGTTTCTCCGAAACAAATGAAATTTTCTTCCTCTGTTTCAGATCAAAGAAAAATCTTGCCAGTTTAAAATGTGGTGGTTAGTTTGTGGCATTCTTGCTGAAGGTGGTCTCTCCGCTGCCGTGCTTTGCTTTGATTGGTTGCCTTGAACTGGCCAAGAACCGTTTGAGTTTTTGACTGACTCTCAACCGCATGACCTTGGATGATCCGAGTGCTCTACACCCAAACCGTTGTTTTACATTTCTGACCCTTCTACCTGAACCTCTGTATCTCCCACAAGATTACTAAACCATTCGACCAATGGAACTTTCACTGACACCTTATTTCCCACTTTACATCATGCTATCTCTGGGATGCTTTGGCCGCACTTTGATTTGTGCAATTTGGAAGTTGGTAGTACGCTTTGAAATCCTTTCTTACTTGCTTAAACAAAGATGACATTGGAAAAACCTTAGAGAAATAAACCCAAAAGAAATGAAATGCAATGATTTCGAGGGTAAAGAAATAAAGAATAGAAACCGAAATATGATGACTATTTAAGGGAGAAAAATGAAAAGGAACTTATCTGAGTGGGGCAGCTGGCACAAATGATCATGACATGCATTTTGGATTAATCAGCCCGACCCGTTCAACCAATCACCTTTCAGTTGTCATACTTTATGCCCCAGGATCTCCGTAACCCAATTTCTTTGCCCAATCACTGACCTTGTTCGGCCTGCGGTGCCCTGAAGGGTTTTTACCAACAAACCTCTCTCATTTGTTCATCTCTCAACTCATTGTCGCCTTACGGTGCCTGCGAAGGTTTTTACCAATAAGACTCTCTCATTTTTAATTTCTCTCAGTTTTCCATTGCCTTACGGCACCCGTGAGGGTTTTCACCAATACAACTCTCTCATTTTTCATTTTTCCTGCTTAGACTAGAGTGTTGCCCCTGATATGAATCACACTCATACTTGCTCGACTTGGCATCTCTCGAAGACTGATCGGAAGGTCTTTCTTTGGACCGTAATGTGGGCTTTGGATAGGGTTCGAAAGAAAGCATATCACAAAGGCTCAAAACAACTTGAATGGGTTCAAAATTACAACTTTTTGAATCAGATCTCTTACAACAACCAAACTTTCTGCCCCAGTTTCTTTGCTTGGGGACTTTTGAATTTTTATTTTTATGGGATCGAACCGTGAGGCTGCCTACGTATCCTTAAAAGGAATCAGGTCAAACGTAATTCATGACATAGGAATTACTTTGTTTGTTGTGGTTTTTCTCTTTTCTTTTCTTTTTTTTCCCACTCTTTTCCATTCTTTTCTTTCTCTTTTCTTTTCTCTTTTTCTTCTTTACTTACTTTTTGTGTTCGTGTTTCTGAAGTTCGCTACTGATTCCTAAAGAGGGGTATGAAAAGAAATAAATAAGGCTCAAAGGGGTAACAATGGATAAAGTATTTAGATAGCATAACAAAATGCCCTTGTCATTCCAATCTTCAAAACATGCCAAGTACAAACAAACACAACTTACCAAAGAAATCATACATAATATCTTTTGACTGTATCAGAATTGATAGCCATGTCTACACATTTACCTTCTATATCTGTTAAATATAAAGCACCATGGGACAACACTCTCGTTACGATGAACGACCCTTGCCAATTTGGGGTGAACTTGCCTTTCGCTTCAGCCTGATGTGGAAGGATGCGTTTCAATACTTGCTGAACCACTTCAAATTTCCGTGGACGCACCTTCTTGTTATATGCTCTTGCCATTCTATTTTGATACAACTGGCTATGATACACTGCTGCCAATCTTTTTTCATCAATCAAACTCAATTGCTCCAGATGGGTTTTGACCCACTCATCATCATCATCAATTTCGGCAATCCGAAGGGATATAATTTCAACTTCCACGGGTTTCACTGCCTTAGTGCCATATACCAACAAATAAGGAGTTGCACCTACTGAAGTGCAAACAGTAATGCAATAACCCAACAATGTAAATGGCAACTATTCATGCCATTGCCTGGAACCCTGCACCATTTTCCGAAGCATCTTCTTTATGTTCTTGTTGGCTGCCTCCACCGCTCAATTTACCTTGGGGCGGTACAAGGTGGAATTGTGATAGGTAATCTTAAATTGTTGACACACTTCTTTCATCAAATGACTGTTAAGATTAGCACCATTATCTGTGATGATCACCTTTGGGATTCCGAACCGACAATTGATATTTGAATGAACAAAATCGACCACTGCCTTCTTGGTCACAGACTTGAAAGTTTTAGCTTCAACCTGCTTAGTGAAATAGTCAATGGTCACCAGAATGGACCTATGTCCATTGGATGCTGCTAGCTCAATTGGTTCGATGAGATCCATACTCCAAGCAACAAATGGCCATGGTGCGGACATTGTGTGCAATTCAAATAGCAGCGAATGAATCAAATCTCCGTGTACTTGACATTGATGACACTTGCGCACAAAAGTAATACAATCTCGCTCCATGGTGAGCCAATAATAACCTGCTCGAAGAATCTTCTTTGCCAGAACATACCCACTTATATGCGGTCTGCGGACTCCGAAGTGTACTTTGGTCATGATAGCTGTGGCCTGTCTAACGTCTATGCATCTTAACAATCCAAGATCTGGAGTTCTTTTGTACAAAACTCTTCCATTGAAGAAAAATCCACCTGCCAAACGACGAATTGTTCTCTTTTGATCTACTGTGGCTTGTACTGGATACACCACCATCCTGGTATACTCCCTGATATCATGAAACCATGGTTCACCATCAAGTTCTTATTCAACCACATTACAGTAGGCATGCTGATCACAAACTTTAATATGCAGAGGGTTAACATAAGCTTTGTCTGGATGGTGCAACATCGATGCCAAGGTAGCCAAAGCATCGACAACCTCATTATGGATCCTTGGAATGTGCTTGAATTCTATTGATCGAAACCGTTGACAGAGATCATACAGACATTGTCAATACAGTATAAGCTTTAAATCCCATGTCTCCCATCCTCCTTGAATCTGGTGCACCAGAAGGTCCGAGTCTCCCAAGACCAAGACTTCCTGGATTCCTATATTTACAGCTAGCCTTAAACCCAAAATGCATGCCTTGTACTCATCCATGTTGTGGTATAATAGAAATAAAGCTGAGCCATAATAGGGTAGTGATTCCCTGTTTTAGAAATGAGTACAACTCCTATCCCAACGCCTTTCATGTTAACAACCCCATCAAAGAAGAGTTTCCAACTGGACTTTTCCTCCTTCTCGACCTCGTCAATGTCCATTACCTCTTTATCAGGAAAATAAGTCTTCAAAGGTTCATATTATTCGTCCACTGGGTTCTCAGCCAAGTGATTGGTCAAAGCTTGGGCTTTCATCGCCGTCCGAGTCACATATACGATGTCAAACTCTGTGAGCAAGATCTGCCATTTTGCGAGCCTTCCTGTGGGCATGGGCTTCTGAAAGATATACTTCAAAGGATCCAGACGAGAGATGAGGTAAGTAGTGTAGGATGACAAATAATGCTTCAACTTTTGTGATACCCAAGTCAGGGCACAACATGTCCTTTCAAGGGGAATATACTTAACCTCATAAGATGTGAACTTCTTGCTGAGATAGTAGATGTCTTGCTCTTTCCGGCCAGTGGTGTCATGCTGACCCAACACATAACCAAATGAATTATCCAAGGCTGTCAAATAAAGAATCAAAGGTCTTCTAGGTTCCGGCGGGACCAACACAGGTGGATTTGACAAGTACCCCTTTATCTTATCAAATGCTTGCTAGTACTCATCAGTCTATTTGACCACAACATCCTTCTTTAGCAACTTAAAGATGGGCTCACAAGTTGTTGTGAGCTGAGCAATAAATCTACTGATGTCGTTTAGCCTCCCTAACAGACTCATCACCTCGGTCTTGTTCTTGGCGGTGGCAATTCCTGGATAGCTTTGATCTTTGACGGATCCAATTCAATGCCCCGCCGACTGACTATAAATCCCAACAATTTCCCCGATGGAACACCAAACGTGCACTTTGCCGGATTAAGCTTAAGATTATACTTGCAGAGCCTTTGGAAAAACTTTCTCAAATCCCTGACGTGGTCAGACTGCTTCCTGGACTTTATGATCACATCATCCATATAAACCTCAATCTCCTTGTGTATAATGTCATGGAATATGGTCGTCATTGCCCTCATGTAAGTTGCCCCAATGTTTTTCAAACCAAAAGGCATGACCCGATAGCAGTATGTTCCCCATGGCGTGATGAATGCAGTCTTTTCCGCGTCTTCCTCATCTATTAAAATCTGATGATACCTCGTATAACAATCCACAAAAGACCCAATCTCATGCTTGGCACAATTATCAATCAAAATGTGGATATTTGGAAGTGGGAAATTGTCCTTTGGACTTGCCATGTTGAGATCACAGTAATCAACACACACTTTGGTCTTACCATCTCTCTTTGGCACATGCACAACATTGGCTAACCACATGGGATACCGCGTGACTCGAATCACCTTTGCATCAAGCTGCTTTGTGACCTCTTCTTTAATCTTCACACTCATATCAGTTTTGTACTCAACTTCTGCTTAATGGGAGGAAATGCTGGATCAATTGGCAATTTATGGACCACTAAATCGGTACTCAAGCCAGGCATATCATCATACAACCATGCAAAAATATCTTTATACTCAAACAATGCTTTAATTATCTCTTCCCTGATTTGTGGTTCAAGATGGACACTAATCTTAGTTTCTCTAACATTATCTGGGTCCCCTAAATTGATTGCTTCTGTATCATTCAGGTTAGGCTTGGGTTTTTCTTCAAAATGACTTAGTTCCGTACTAATCTCTTCAAATGCCTCATCCTCATCATATTTTGAATCGTCATCACACTCTATTTCTTGGATTATTATTTTAGAATTAGACTGACTTTTAAGACTGGGCCGAAGATTCCTCACGCATATCATGTCATTGAAACCAGTATAAAAGGAACTTTATAGAGAAGAAAAGAAAACAAAAATAAAACTATCAGGAGTGATGGAAAGGGAAATTGCATTTCCCTAAAATAAAGGATAACATGGTTTGTACATCAACAAGCGGAAAATAAAAGTCTGGGTCATAACCCTAGAATGACCCATATAGAAAGGAAACAAAACAAACTACCAAGACTCCTTCCGGGTAAGGAGAGGAGTAGCCTTACAATTGTTAAGCTTTACATTCAGCCCGACGAACTGCACGTCCGCTTTGCTAGAACCTTCTCCACCTTCTACCATGTTCACATCATCAAACAACCTATGGAATCTTTCAATTAACTCCTCATCAATGTTAACCATAGAACTTGGGACAGTCGTCACTGGGCGTTTCCTGGCACCCGGCTTGACAAAAGACCTGGAGAGACGCGGAATGGGCTTTGGAAGTGCCCACACCTTCTGTTTCAACCTTTTAGCCCTTTTCACATTTACCGCTGTAGGTTTGAATTCAAGACCGAACATACCCAAATTTTCAGGGAGGGATACTGGCTGTATGATATTCTGTAGAGATGCACCAGACCTTACCGGGCACAAAGCCATTTTTCAGCATTTCAAAGGCCACCATGACTGATGCGGAGGTTATTTTTGTAGTTGGAACACATTTCCCCTCTAGAACCTTCTCGACTGTCACTGCTTCAGAAACTTGATAGACCCAAGGCCCTTTGTCATCTTCAAACTCAATGAACGAGATAGAGGCATCAATGTGAGCACACAAATTGTCTTCACCATGCACGACGATCTCCTGTCTATCCCATTCGAACTTGACCATCTGATGCAAAATGGACAGGACTGCTTTGGCGGCATGAATCCAAGGTCAACCTAACTACAAATTGTAAGAGACGACTACGTCCAACACCTGGAACTCCATGGTGAATTCCACTGGTCCTATTGTCAACTCAAGCACTATATCACCAACCGAGTCTTTTTCTCTGCCATCAAAACCTCGGACGCATATGCTGTTTTTGTGAATCCTCTCATCATCAACTTTCAACTTGTTCAGAATAGAGAGAGGGCAGATGTTTGCACTGGAACCATTGTCAACAAATACCTTGGTGACCATAGAATCTTCACATTTTAATGTAAGATAGAGAGCTTTGTTGTGTTCAGTACCTTCCACAGGCAACTCGTCATCAGAGAAGGTGACCTTGTTCACCTCAAATATTTTGTTGGCGATCTTTTCCAGATGGTTCACTGAAATTTTGTCGGGGACGTGAGCCTCGTTCAGAATTTTCATCAGGTCCCGACGATGCTTGTCTGAGTGGATCAACATTGATAGCAAGGATATCTGAGCAGGCATCTTTCTCAACTGCTCCGGATGGAATAATCTTGTATCTTCATTTTTCTCAGAAACTCCTCCGCCTCTTCTTCAGTCACTGCTTTCTTTACTAGGGTTGGATTATCTCTGGGTGTTTTAGCTTTCCTTAATTCTTCTAGGGCAAAGCATCTCACCGAACGAGTTAATCCCTGGGCCTCATTGACTTCTTCTTTCACTTCCTTTCCCTTATAGGTCACTATCACCCGTTCATAGTTCCATGGGATGGCCTTGGTGCTGATTACCGGCAACCAGGTTACAGGCTTAATGATGATAGGATCCATACGGGCACCCTCTACAATTATTATAGGCTTGTTCTCCACTCCTGGCACAACAAATTTTGACTTTTCTTGCTTCGCCACAACATCACTTGGGGATCCTCCGTTGACTACCACAGATGGTTTGCCGTTTGCCCTGCTCAACTTGTTCACTGATCCTTCAACTGCTGATTTTTTAACTGGCTTGACCTCACTGGACCAAATCATTATGGCGGTCTGTGAAGGCTTCTTGGGCTCTCCTCCCTTATGTACTATCTCGATCATGTTTGTTTCCTGATGGGTTGGCAAAGGGTTCTGGTTGATGTTGGGTGCCTCTGGAGTTTGGACTTCAATCCGGTTTATGTCAATGAGCTCCTGGATGGCATTTTTCAGGTGCCAACACTTCTCCGTATCATGCCCCGGAGTACCAGAACAATATTCACAGCTCATGGAGTAATCAAGATTCTTTGGAGGAGGGTTTGGCAATTTCGACTCAATTGGCCTCAGCATATCCAACTACCTCAATCTATGAAATAAACTAGTATAGGACTCCCCTAATGGGGTGAAGGTTTTCTTCCGCTACAACCTCTCATTTTTGAATGTTCGATTGGGCCAAAAACCTGGGCCGACAAGGTTTCGGTAGGCTCGTGGGGGTGGGTAAGCATTTTGTGGAGCTGGGTAGGTGTTTTGTGGGGTTGGGGTGCGCCATTGTGCATAGGCAGGAGGTTGAGTATATATCTGGGTGTGGTGGACAAAAATATGAGGGTCTGGTGACGAGAAGTAGTGTTGGGGTGAATTATATGGGGTTTGGGTGCAGGTTCAATGATGGGGTCGAGGCTGGGTATATTGGTGTGACGGGCCCCTGGGTCCAAACCGTGGTCCTGAATCAATTGTTGCCACATCTTCTTTATTCTTCTTTCCAATCACTCCTCCAGTACTTTTCTGAATAGCTTGGGTAGTTGCCTTGATAGCCGAGTAACTCATAATTTTGCTTGATTTAAGCCCTTCTTCCATCATGCCACCCATCTTTACTACCTCGTTGAAAGACTTGCCTATGACCGATATCAGGTGGCCAAAGTAGGTGGGCTCCAGAGCGTGTAGAAAGTACTCCACCATTTCACTTTCCTCAATCGGGGGGTTAACTCTTGCCGCTTGTTCTCTCCTCGAAAACCATACTCTGAAACTTTCACTAGACTTTTTCTCAATTTTAGTCAAAGACAGATGATCTGGAACAATCTCGATGTTGTACTAGAAATGACGAGCGAATGCTTGGGCCAAATCATCCCAGGTATACCATCTGCCATGATCCTGACAAGTGTACCACTCCAATGCCGAGCCACTCAGACTCTGGCTAAAGTACGCCATCAATAGCTCATCTTTTCCACCGGTTCTTTTCATTTTACTACAGAATCCCCTCAAATGGGCCACCGGGTCTCTGTGCCCGTCATACAAATCAAACTTTGGCATCTTAAATCCCACCGGCAACTGACCATCGGGAAATAGACACAAATCCTTGTAAGCTACGCTCACCTAGCCTCCCAATCCCTACATATTTCTGAATGACTGTTCCAGGCTTCTAACTTTCCTGAACATCTTCTCATGCTCTGGGTTTTTAGGTGGTTTCTCAGTCTCGACAGGGAGGTCAAAATGAGGAGTATAGGAGTAATGCTCTATGGCCTTGAAGGTAGGCTCTGGGGGTAGTATTGGATATCCTGGGTTTGGAATAAGGGCTCACTGGAAGATCGATGGAGTGTAGCGGGTGGGGGTGCTACGAAGACAGGGGTGGCTGGTGGAGGAGGGTATGGGACTGGTTTGGGTGGTGGTGCTTGTAGGGTTTGGGAAGTGGTGCCCTGGTAGTGGTGGTAAATGGGGAAGCCTGGAGATGAATCAACAGTGGGTTGTTCTTGGGATTGAGCCAACGGCGGAATGAAAGCAGGGTTGGCGGGGTATGATGTGTAGACATGTGATTTTAGACCCTCCCAAAGATTTTTTATATTTTAACATGTAAATATTTAATTTAGGCCTAATATAGCTATTTCAACTATTTTTGACTTCTTTACTTTATTTTCATCATAAAAATGGAAAATTACAAAAAATATTTTAGCTTACGTATCTTTATTAATTTAAATAAAAAATATACAAAAATAGTACCTTATTTTTATCTTTACATAATCTTGAAAATACAAAAAATATATAATAGTTTCATGTTAGCTTTTGCATTGTGTAGTATTTTTATCTTATTTTAAAAAGGAGTCAATTACGGTGTTGGATCATAATTTTAAGAGTTTTAGAGCCAAATTCTTGGCCTAATTCGGATTAATCCATTAAGCCTAGGGACCCTTCTAGACTCTTTTATGGAACCAAAAACAAATAAAAAAGACCCTAAGGACTAAACACAAAAAGACCTAGGGACTAATTAGCAAAATACACAAAAACACACCTAAACCTAGACTCTACATATAAGGTAATGCTTAAAATCTGAAAAAAGAAAAAAAAAGACTGAAAAGCTGCGCAGCTTCTCACAAACGACCCCCCCTTCCATATTTTTGTCTCATTCGAACCCGACCCCCCTGATTTCATGTTCTCCAGACGCCAATAACCATTTGACCTTGAGCTTCAACCATGAAAGACCCCTAGGAGCTTAAGACTTTAGCATCCGCCACTGAACACATACAAGACCCCCCCTGAAACCTCGTGTCCTTCAGTCACCCTAACCCAAACAACCCCATCTCAAAACCACCAAACCAGCCACAACGACCACCCTTTAAGCTCCATTTTTGGCCACCGCCGCTATCGCCAGATTTCACCACTGCTTGACAAACAACTCTGCAAATTCGAAACAGGGAAGAGAAAGGAGCACGGACAGATTCACACAAAAATAGTTTTTTTCTTTTGTTTTGAATTTTGCTTCGAAAACAATGGAGTCTGTTTGAATCTTAGAGCTATCTCGGGTTGATTCGGACTGTTGTCGAGGTCGCTGTTCGAGTTTCCGATCTTAAGGGTCAGATGTTGATTCTAACGTTGCAGGGAATGTTTACTCGTTAGAGGTCCTTTTCGCACCTTGCTCTCTTAAAAATCCTTTGCACTTGGTATTTATTGAGTTGAATGCGATATTTTTCTTCTTCTTTGCATATATGCTTGTTTACGACCCAAATCCAAATCTTAACAGCGTTAAATAAAATGTGTCTCGGAATGCGAGTGCATTTCATGTGGCGTGGTCCAAAGATGTGTTTTGGATGACGTTGAAATCTTCGTTAAAATAATTAAAAGCGGTTTAAAGTTAAAATGCACATAGGTTCAAAAGTGTTTTAAAATCAGATAATAGGCCAATAATAACAGTTGAGCGACCGTGCTAGAACTACGGAACTCGGGAATGCCTAATACCTTCTCCCGGGTTAACAGAATTCCTTACCCAGCTTTTTGTATTCGCGGACTGTAATACAGAGTCAATCTTTTCCTCGATTCGGGATTTTTGAACCGGTGACTTGGGACACCATAAAATTATCCCAAGCGGTTCTGAATCATTAAATGAATAAATCCCATTTCGATTGTCACTTTAAGTTGGAAAAAACTCCCTTATACTCCCTTTCCGGGGGTGTAGGTAAAAAGGAGGTGTGACAGCTCTGGCGACTCTGCTGGGGATGACGAACCTAGAATCTCTGGTTCAACGTTCAGAATTCGAGCTTAGATGAATTGTTATAGTTGACTTTATTTATTATCTGATTTTATTACATGTTTGGGCCTAATGTGCTAAGTGTTGCTTTTACCGCTTTGATATTCTGTGAACTGTGTATAAACTGCTACGAAACCCTTCTTCCTTCTGAGTCTTCTAAATCATGGAGAAGGGTGCACTTCGTGTGACTTCTCTTCTGTCTAGAGTCTTATCCCATTTTAGAACGAGGTTCGGACAAGTTACAAAGCCGGTGAAGCTTCTGTATTCCCAGTACGTTGCCCCTCCCCCCGGCTCGAGTTGTCCGCTCGGGTAAGCCAGGTCTAGAACAATAAACCTAGGTTTTATACCTAGTATAACAAAGCCTCATGCCGGATCCCTAGTAGGAACGCTTATCTGCATCATGTGCATTTGACTTTGGAGACTCAACACAGGGGTTGTGTCTGTCTAGGAGAGGTGTACCCGAAATGAAAAAGACCATCCTGATGCATCCTACTTGCTACTTGTGCATTCATTTGCTTCGGATTTTCATGTTGACCGGCTTATAGGGGAAAGGTTGAGAGAAGGAAAGTCAATGTGAGGGCTAAGAGAGATAATTGTTTGTTTTTGAAAAACCGATGTTCCAAAATATACTGAAACTCTGCTGAAATTTTGAAAGAAAAAAAAAAAGAGAAATTTTTGTTTTGTTTTGAAAAAAAAGAAAAAGTTGGTTTTTGTTTTGTCAAAATTGCCCGAACTACGCCAGTTTGATTCTTACCGGATGTGGGATACGTAGGCAACCCCCATCGGATCCAACTTCCTTTTTGCAAAAATAGCCCAAAAGGCACCAAATTTTATTACTTTGTTGGAAATAAGTAAGGTGAAGCCATTCTTGTCGAGAATAGCCGAATGTCCCCAAAGGGCGCCGGAAGGCTGTTTTTGCAAGAACAACCACCTTTGGTCTCTGTTTTGGCATTTTGGCCGGTTAACAAGCACAACCTTAAAATCTTCTCCCCGGTAGTGCTGAAAGGCCGTATTTGCAAAGCCGAGTTTTATTTTGAAATAAAAATTTGAAAAAAAGAGAGAGAAAAATAGTGTTAACTTTGTTTTTGAGCCAAATGAGTCTTGATTTTGCTTAATCACCCTAATAAATATGCAGAATGAGCACGAGTCAAAGTTTGCCAATAATAGTCATGAACAAGATCCCTTTGGAGTTGCATATGTGGTGGGAAAATCTGGGTAAATCAGAGCAAGATAAGGTCAATCTACACTTGGGAAGTCTCACCGGGTTGTTGAAGATCATGCATAGAGGAGACATCATAAAGGCGTTGGTTACGTTTTGGGAACCAGCTCACAATGTCTTGCAGTTCTCGGATTTTGAACTCACACCCACCTTAGAAGAGATAGCAGGTTATATGGGAAGTATTGAAGGTCTGAGGCAAAAGTATCTGATAGCTCCAAGAGCCGTTCACTCTCACAAATTCATGGATTTGCTAAAAATAAGCAAGGGAATCCTGTACTCTGAGTTGGTGGACGGTTTTTCCACTCTACGTTTCATATACCAGAGGTACGGGTATGTAGGAAGATTCGACAACTCGGAAAGCGGGGTTTGTGGCAAAGGGAACCGAGCAAAATGGGATGAGCATAGGCGTTTCGCCTTCATGGTAGCTTTCTTAGGCCTCGTGGTGTTCCCGCGGAAAGATGGGAATATCGATCTGTGGGTGGCTGGAGTCGTCAAATTCTTGATTACCAACGCTAAGAGCACCCTTGCCCCTATGATAGTATCTGAGATATACCGAGCTCTCACAGCTTGTAAAGCTGGGGCAGATTTCTTCGAGGGATGCAATTTGCTACTACAAATGTGGATGATCGAACACCTGTGTCACCGCCCTCAGTATATGAGTTATAGGTCCGTAGAGAAAAGTTGCATAGAAGGGTTCAACATAAGTATTTCAGGGTTCAAGTCACCAGAAGGATTTGGAGATTGGGTATCCCGCCTTTGCTCCATCATTGCGGGGCAAATAGAATGGACACTGGGTTGGCTTCCTATTGAAGAAATTGTGTATATGCCCGCCACCGGTCCTTACTTCCTCCTAATGGGTCTTCGAGGCATTCAGCCTTACACTGCATACCAGACGATGAGACAGTTGGGAAGGTGCCAGGTGATGCACCTAGATGAAAATCTTAGTGTTTATGCGGTCGAGGTTAGCTCCGATGGCCAATTTCATGAAGAAATAGTTCGTTCTATTTGGAACGAGGGTCAGTATTTGACAGCGAACACTTGAGTGCATGACCTATCTAGAGGTAAGGTCTCACCCGCCTACCTTGCCTAATATAGAAAGAAGAAAACTGCAAGGGCCGAACCGGAAAGACCAGCCAAAAAGCCTCACATTCAAGAATTCGTTGAGGCGTCGCAAGAACAGTGAGCTTGGTTGGCCAAGGAGAATGAGTACAAGGCCATAATAGGAAGGCCGGAAAAGCAAGTCAGGGATCTCCAATTCAAGAACGGTTTGCAAGCTGCGGCGGATGAGGGTGAAAGGTAAAAGCTTGCCAAATAAAATGAGGCCCTTCAAGCCCAGATTCGAGAAATGAAAACAGCAACTGAAAATCCCGCCAGAAGTGCAAAGGATGAAAAGCTTATAAAGAACCTTAGGAAGAAGGTGGATGAGCATGGTTTTGATTTGAACAAAGCAGATGGTGAACTAGCCAGGGCTCGAACAAAATTGGCTAAGAATATGAAAGAATGAGCGCGTCTGGTTAAACAATTAAAAGAGAAATACGACAATGAGGTTGCGGGGTTGAAGGAAAGGGTCATCACCATTGAGAACAAAATGATCAAGCAGGCGAAAGAATTTAAGGCTGAAAGAGAACACTGTTATACAGCAATGGCGCAGTTAGAAAGACTTAGAGACTATTTTAAAAAATGTTATGAATTTGGCCTTAGAGAAAGAAAGGTTCCTAAACCTTGTCCGACTAGATGGAATTACATGTATGAAAGTTTAGTTGTTGCATATGAATATAGGAACCCAATAAGCGCAACGTATAATGCTCGTGTAGTTGATGGTGATGATGATTATGATGAGCACCTTACAAATCAAGATTGGAGTAATGTTAAAATGCTTGTAGACTTTTGGTATTCAAAAATTTATAACGCTTTATCACTTTCAGCTGAGGAATTTGCTACACTTGGAGATGTACAAGCCTCAATTAAAATAAATGCTCAAACTATTTATAATGCTTATCAACTTGCCTTAGATCAAACTTGACCAAATGTTCCAACTCCTCCTTCGTCTAGTTCGCAAGCATCTAAAAGAACTGCGGGCCTAAAAGTCCTTAGTTCTTGGACGGAGTTCAGGGGTTCTGAAAGTGATAATTTTGGTGATAGTTCACAACTAAATGAGCTTCAAGTTTATTTGTCGCAGGGATGTGAATCAGAGAATCCTGACGGCTCCTTCGATGTTTTGGAATGGTGGAAGGACAAACAAAAACACTATCCGGTTCTTTCAAGGATGGATCGAGATATTTTAAGTGTTCAAGCTTCAACAGTGGCATCAGAGAGCGCATTCAGTCAAGCGAGACTTCAAATCGGTGATCATAGAGCGTCTAGGAGGGAGAGCTTGAAAAAATCAGTACTCTTCAGAGATTGGATCTGTTTGGAAAGAAGAAATTATGGACTTGCAGAATCACAAACGGAGATAGATGAAGCTTATGAAGAAATGCTAGCAAATCCATGAATCGACGATTATACTCCTGCATGGCCATAGGATCGTGGACATAACTCTGCATCTGCTGCCCCATATGATAGATGGTATGAAATCCAATCGCCTGCACAAAGTAAAAAATATAAACTATATATTTGGCACTAAACTACAGCTATATAACTAATAATAACAGAAAATATACCAGGGCCTCGTGTCTCCCGGCGTATGGGACGTACCAACCGTGTGCCTGATGAACTGGGTTCCCGATAAAAAGTCGGGAAACAGTGCGGTACAGAATCATGTAGCCAAACAAACTTTGAAAGTCAGGGCCCAGCAGATTGGGCGTTTGTTGCAAGGAAAGGGTGTCATAAGAGAGAGAGAGTTAGAAGGATCGCCGACTACAACGCGATGAAGTGCAGTAGTTGTGAGGGTATGACTAGATCCATGTTCTTTGCCACTTTGGTGACCTTTGTCCGCCAGATAATGGGAGATCTCTACCACCTCCAAGGGGATTTAGCGCGTAGGCCCGTGGCGAGACCGAATGATGTCTCGCGGGCCCCAAGAGCAGTTGAGGTGTTGATGTATTCGTGATTTTCATTGGAGTTTGTTAGTCTGTTTTCGAGTCTGTATTTTCATTTTCTATTGGAGTCTGTTAGTTTGTTTTGAGTTTGTATTTTCATCTTTTCATCAAAGTCTGTTAGTGTCTTTTTGAGTCTGTTAGTTTTCAAGTCGTTGTAATCAAAGCATTTTCTTTTTATGAAAATCTCCAAAATATTTTATTACTTATTTTTACACTTATCCCCCCAGAACTACGCAAAGATATGATTCATGCAGGGTCATGATACGTAGGCAATCTCCATAGGATTCGATCATAACCAAAAGAACAAAAGAGAAGAAAAAAAAGAAAAAAAAAGAGAGAAAAAGGGGAAAAACAAGAGAGAAAAGAAAAGAAAAAGAGAGAGAGAAAGCAAGAAACTGTAGGAAGGAAACAATGACAAAGCAAGAGGGAGAAATAAGAGAATAAAGAGCAACGAGAAATCAAGCAAAGAAAGGCATGAGTGAAAAAAAAGAGAGGAAGAAGTTGCAAATGGAAATTAGGAAAAGCCGGGATGACGCAAGCAACCGATCAAATGCATAATAAAAATGGTTAACTGCTTAGGTGCCTTGCATCCCCAATGTGCGGTTGTCTATCTGTTAAACGCCCTAACGTTAACGGGATGACCCCATTTTGTTCCTTTTGATATCTTCATAGCAGAAAGGTGGTTGGTTTGTGGTTCTCGAAGTAGTAAATCCTCTCCACAACATAAGGTCAAAAGGCAATGGTAGACAACAACAAAATTGGGTTGGTTGATACCGGTACCCGAAAGCAGTTGGTTGAATAGAACCATGGTTTGGCTGATGAGGTAAGGATGTTAAGACAACACATGATGGACATGTATCAAGCCTGGATGACTAGGAAGGCACCACCCTCGCCACCTCCTAGCCTCTTAGATGCTTCATTTACCCAAACTCCGGTCATAGTGCCGGATGATCTCCCATACTCTCCAGATCCACCCGTTTATCACAGCTTTCCCAACCGTCCTAGTAGCTCTATCACTCATCCTCCAATTACCTCTCCCCAAAATTGCCCTCCTGTCATATCCATTATTCCCAACAATGAATATCCACTCAAAGCTCATGATGCCCAATACTACCCCGCAAAGGTTGCCCACAAGGTTCCTGACTCATACAAGAAGAGCCCTCGGGATGAGCTTCATGTTGAACATGAAAAAGTCATGGGAAAAGAAGGGTGAGACGAGATATCCAGGAAACTGAAAAGCATAGAACAGTCCTTAAAGAACATGTAAGGGATGGGAGACCAGGTTAACATGTCTTACAAAGAGTTGTGTATGTTCCCGGACGTTTTCCTTCCTGCAGGGTTTAAAATGCCAAAGTTTAACTTATATGATAGGTACGGAGATCTGGTAGCCCATTTGAGGGATTATTGCAGTGAAATGAGAAGTGTTGGTGAGAAAGATGATTTGTTGATGGCGTATTTCAGTGAGAGCTTGACTGGGGCAGCTTTGGAATGGCATAATCGTCAAGATGTCGGTAAGTGGCACATATTGGGTGACGTAGCTCAAGATTTTATGCGACGTTTTTGGTACAATATAGACATTGTCCTAGACCGCTCCTCCCTATCTCAGATGGAAAAGAAACCCAAGGATAGTTTTAATGATTTTTGGCTCAGATGGAACGAACAAGTTGTTCAGGACAGTCCTCCCATTGATAGAAAAGATGTTGCTGAGCCCCGCCGACGACAAGATCCAGTGGTCGTTCTTGCTAAATGCTTTCAACCTCAATATCGACCTCATAGATATCCTTGTAATCCTCCCCACTGCTACTTCTCTCCACAGAACCCCCAAAATTGCACATCACTTCCCCGATACCCCGTCCACAATACACTACCATATGCTCCACATCCCCGAGGCCCGCGATGGCCCGCACCACTTCCACAAATGTCTCACCCGCCCCCTCAGGCATATCAACCACCTGCTCACAAAAGGTTCCAGCCGAGGCCAGAATATAAAATGAAAAGACTACTGAAAAAAGAAAATGCTTTCACCCCTATTGGAGAATCGTATGCCAGACTATTCCAAAGGTTGAGGCAATTGGACATGTTGAAGCCGATTCAGATAAAAAGGCTAAACCCTCTTCTAAAGAAGTTTGATTTTTCTCAAAGGTGCGCATATTGTTCAGATGCCCCGGGGCACGACATAGAAAGGTGTTGGCGTCTGAAAGGAGCAGTCTAGAAGCATATTGACGCAGGTGACATTACCGCGCAAAATCCAAATGCAGCAGATACCATCCAAAGTCCATTGCCTGAGACGCATATGGAGGACATGATTCATGTGGAAAACGAATATGAGAACTATTCTAAGATCCTCAGAGGGCCAGTTTCCGCAAAGCTTTCAGCGCTATCACTCTTGGTTCCAAAAGTTGAGCATAAGAATGAGCCGGCCAAAGGGACCCAAAAGCAATTTGCTAAAGACAATGAGAGGAAGACTTGTGAAGGTTCTAGCAATGTTGATGTTGAACTCAGTGGCTAAGATGCAGAGCTTGGTAATTGGAAAGATGCTCCTCTTTTGGCTAGCTGGGGTGGAGTCTTGGCGGTTTATTTTGTTGTCATTTCTGTTGTCCGGGTAATTTTCAGGGTTGTAATCCAGATATTGTCTTGTGACTCAAACCCTTCTATCCTTTTATTTTTCCTAGTTTGTTTAGTCGCAGTAGCTCGTTTAGTGTTGTCTAGGTTTGTTCCAGGGTTGTAACCCCAGTTTAGTTTGCTTGTTTTGTTGTTCAAACCCATTCACCATCTGTCCAATGCAATTTTCTGTTTTCTATTATTTCTAGTCGTTTTTGTTTAGTTCTCTTTTCTTTTTATAGTCCTTTTCCTATTGACTCTAGTGATATGACATGCATGCGTAACTCTCAGCCTGGTTTTAAAAAGTTAGTTTAATTGTGAAGCAATTTGGGAGATGATATGGACATTTGAGGAAATAAGTGAAGGGATTTTGAGATCACAAAGCCCGAATTGTGTGAAAATGGGGTAGATAAAAGAAGTACTATTGAAACATATCTGTCCACATCAGGCTGAAGCAAAAAGCAAGTTCGCCCCAAATTGGCAGGGTCCGTTCATCGTAACGAGAGTGTTGTCCAATGGTGCTTTGTATTTAACAAATGTAGAAGGCCCATATATGGATATGGCTATCAATTCTGATGCAGTCAAAAGATATTACGTATGATCTCTTTGGTTTATTTAATTGTGATGTTTGTGTTTGGTATGATTTGAAGATTGGAATGGTGAAGACATTTTATTCTGCTATCTAAATACTTTATCCTTTGTCACCCCTTTGAGCCTTATTTTTTTTCATATCCCTCTTTTGGAATTAGAAGTAGAGTTTAGAAATATGATACAGAAAAAGGGAGAAAAAAGAGAAAAAAAAGAGAAAAAGAGAAAGAAAAAATGGAAAAAGAGTAAAGAAAAGAAAAGAAAGGGAAAAAGAGAAAAAGAGAAAAAGAGCGAGAGAGAAAAGTACAAAAACGAAGCAATTCCTATGTCATGAACTACGTTCGACCTGATTCCTTTTAAGGATACGTAGGCAGCCTCATGGTTCGGTCCCATCAAAATAAAAATTCAAAATTCCCCAAGCAAAGAAACTGGGGCAGAAAGTTGTGATTGTTGTAAGAAATCTGATTCCAAGAGTTGTAATTTTGAACCCATTCAAGTGGTTTTGAGCCTTTTGATTTCATTTCTTTCTAACCCTATCCAAAAGCCTACATTACGATCCAAAGAAAGACATTCTGACCAATACTTGAGAATGCCAAGTCAAGCGAGATTGAGGTATGATTCGCACCAGGGGCAGCACTCTATGCTACACAAAGAAAACAAAAATGAGAGAGTCTTATCGGTGAAAACCTTCACGACCACCATAAGGCGACGGTGAGTCGAGAGAAATAACAAAATGAGAGAGGCTTGATAGTGAAAACCTTTCGGGCACTACAAGTCGAATAAGGATTGTCAATCAAATTGGATAATCGGAGCATTGAAGCCCAATTTCACGGTTTAGGGGTATAACAAGAGCTGAACATCAGACTTGCTTGACAGATTAGGCCACTTACTCCAAAGGTGCATGTCATGGTCATTAGAGTTGGTATCCACATCTGATAAGTTTCTACTTTGTAGTTTTCTTGTTAGGAATCGTCTCGTTCCATTGTCCTTTACTCTGTTCCTTTTGTCTTGTTTACTTCCTCTTCCTGAGTCTGTTTGGTCAGAACAAGTGAGAAATGACTTCAAAATTTGCCACTATCTTTCCAATTGCACAAAATGGGATCTGGCTAGCATATCAAAGTGGCATAAGTCAGGAAAAGAGCAGCAAACGCACTGACTTGGTAACAATCAACGTGCTTTGAGATTCATGTGAAATACAAAGGATCGGTATATGTCAATTCATGAACAATGCAACAGATAGAGGGTGTTGGCTTGGAACATATCAAAGGTATTTTCTGTGATAAAATTGACAAAAGAAAGTGGTTAACCAGTGACAAGCAAGGTCTTCCAAGCAGAAATCAAAGTTATTATGGCAAGTGATGGAGCAATAGACCTCAAGGCCAAGGCCAGTGGTTTAAGTCAAGAAGGAATAGCATACGCACTGAGTCGGTGGTAATAGACGTGCTTTGGGATTCATGTGAGACACAAAGGTTTGGTAAATGTCAGTTCATGAGCAATACAACAGATAGAAGGTATTGTGTATGAACGGAGAAAAGGTATTTTCTGTGATACGGGTGACAAAGAAAGTGGTTGGTAAATAAACAAGCAAGGTTTTCGAGTGGAAATCAAAGTTATCGTGGGAAGCGAAAGAGCAAACGTCCTCAAAGTCAAGGCCACAAACCAACCACCATATTTTAAAACTGACAAGATTTTTCTTGATTGGAAATAGGGGCAGAAAATTTCGTTTGTTTCGAAGAAACCCTCCGTAAGGAAAAGCAAGTACCAGACAGGTTTGACCGTAAATTATCAGGACCCTCCTGGAAAATGGGACCTAGTTTAAAATTCAAAACAATCATGAGTACAAGATCTAGCATAAGTCTTACCCCAAAGAAATATAAGTCGGCTTTGAAGTTTTCATTCTTAGGATAGGAAACAATTCGAAATTGTCAGGACCCTCCTGAATAATGGGACTTAGCTTGAAGATTTCCATTAGATAACAAGATTTAGCGTAAGTTTTGTTGAAGGGTATTATAATTCAGCCGTAAAAATTATCACTTTTAACATAAGATCTGATTGTTGATTTTCAGGACCCTCCTGGATAATGTGATGTAGTTTTAAGATCCTCTTAGATAATAAGATTTAGTGGAAGTCACACCTTTAGAAGATATAATTTAGATTTAAAACTATCATTTAACTAGGAGTTCTCAGGACCCTCCTGGATAATGGGATTTAGCTTTCAAATTCATAAAGATATTTGGTGACATGATTCAATTAACACTCATAGATGCGCCCATCACCAAACTGGGGCAGGAAAATTTCTTTTATTTTGTTGTAATCAGGTTCAAAGGCAGCAGTTTCAGATGAACAGTTGAAGTTTTGGCAATCAGGCGCCCACCTGGAGAGCAAGGGAATACAGTTAAAGTTCAGCGATCAGGCGCCCACCTGGAGAGCAAGGGAATACAGTTAATGTTTTGGCAATCGGGCGCTCACTTGGAGAGCAAGAGAATACAGTTAAAGTATTGGCAATTAGGCACCCACCTGGAGAGCACGGGAATACAGTTCAAGTTTTGGCAATCAGGCGCCTACCTGGAGAGCACGGGAATACAGTTCAAGTTCAGCAATCAGGCGGCCACCTGGAGAGCAAGGGAATACAGTTAAAGTTTTGGCAATCAGGTGCCCACCTGGAGAGCACGGGAATACAGTTAAAGTTTTGGCAATCAAGCGTCCACCTGGAGAGCACGGGAATACAGTTAAAGTTTTGGCAATCAGGCGCCCACCTGGAGAGCACGGGAATGCAGTTCATGTTTGGTAATTAGGCGCATACCTGGAGAGCACGGGAATACAGTTCAAGTTTGGTAATCAGGCGCCCACCTGGAGAGCACGGGAATATAGTTAAAGTTCAGCAATCAGGCGCCCACCTGGAGAGTAAGGGAATACAATTCAAGTTTCGGCAATCAGGCGCCCACATGGAGAGTAAGGGAATACAATTCAAGTTTTGGTAATCAGGCGCACACCTGGAGAGCAAGGGAATACAGCTCAAGTTTTGGCAATCTGGCGCCTACTTGGAGAGCAAGGGAATACAATTAAAGTTTTGGCAATCAGGCACCCACCTGGAGAGCAAGGGAATGCAGTTGAAGTTTCGGCAATCAGGTGCCCACCTGGAGAGGAAGGGAATACAGTTCAAGTTTTGGAAATTAGGCGCCCACCTGGAGAGCAAGGGAATACAGTTAAAGTTTTGGCAATCAGGCGCCCACCTGGAGAGCAAGGGAATACAATTAAAGTTTTGGCAATCAGGCACCCACTTGGAGAGCAAGGGAATATAGTTAATGTTTTGGCAATCAGGCGCCCACCTGGAGAGCAAGGGAATATAGTTCAAGTTTTGGCAATCAGGCGCCCACCTGGAGAGCAAGGGAGTACATTTCAAGTTTCAGCAATCAGGCGCCCACCTGGAAAGCAAGGGAATACAGTTCAAGCATTGTAATCAGGCGCCCACCTAGAGAGCAAGGGAGTAAAGCTAAGGTTTTGGTAATTAGGAGCCCACTTGGAAAGCAAGGGAGTATAGTTCAAATATTGTATTCAGGCGCCCACCTGGAGAGCAAGGGAGTACAACTAAGGATGTGGTAATTAGGTGCCCACCTGGAAATCAAGGGAATATAGTTAAAGTTTTGGCAATCAGGCGCCCACCTGGAGAGCAAGGGAGAACAACACCAGTTTTAAGGAAGGGAAACAATTTAAGTGTCGGTAATCAGGCGTCCACCTGGAGAATAAGAGAATTCACTTCAGAATGTAATTCAAGTCAGCAACAAAAGAAGCTCACGGCAATAATGCGAGTCAACAGTCCGAGGTGATCAACAGAAGTTAGTTAATAATGAAAAAGGACAAGGGCAAAAAGTTAATCCAAATGCAGAAGTTGATGGAAGATGTGAGCTGCTTAAGACATGACTGAAGTCACAAGCATGGTGTGGTGTCCGGGTTTGGTCCGAAAAGCTAAGGAAGAATGAACTAGCACCTGCAACTAGCAAGCATCAGGGTTCAAATCCAAAGTCTGCATGAAGAACCATTCAAGACTCGAGATCAAGCTTCAGAAGACTTATAGATAGGAATCTTGTAACTCACAGTTGACAGCCTTGCTAGTCTTTCTTATTTTTTTTGATTTTTGATGTAATAACAGGACCGCAGACCAGAACCTTGATAGAATGGCACCTTGATCGGCTCCTCAATATACTCCATCAGCGCACTCACTTCTGAACTACACGTGGCCTGATTCCTTTATATCCAAGGATATGTAGGTAGCTCAGATACCAGGGCTCGGTCACATTCCTCTTTTTTCTTAGTTTTGGTCTCTTTAAATAAGGGTCGGGTCAAAATAACTGTCTAGTCGTTCTTTGTCCGAAAACGCTTCGCGTTTCCAGTCAAAGAGGGGCAGCTGTAGACATGTGATTTTTGACCCTCCCCAAGATTTTTTATATTTTAGCATGTAAATATTTAATTTAGGCCTAATATAGCTATTTCAACTATTTTTGACTTCTTTACTTTATTTTCGTCATAAAAATGAAAAATTATAAAAAATATTTTAGCTTACGTATCTTTCATAAATTTAAATAAAAATATACAAAAATAGTACCTTATTTTTTTCTTTACATAATCTTGAAAATACAAAAAATATATAATAGTTTCATGTTAGCTTTTGCATTGTGTAGTATTTTTATCTTATTTTAAAAAGGAGTCAATTATGGTGTTGGATCACAATTTTAAGAGTTTTAGAGCCCAATTCTTGGCCCAATTCGAATTAATCCATTAAGCCTAGTGACCCTTCTAGACTCTTCTATGGAACCAAAAACAAATAAAAAAGACCCTAAGGACTTAACACAAAAAGACCTAGGGACTAATTGGCAAAATACACAAAAATACACCTAAACCTAGACTCTACATATAAGGTAATGCTTAAAATCTGAAAAAAAAGAAAAAAAAGACTCTGAAATAAAAGACTGAAAAGCTGCACATCTTCTCTCAAACAACGCCCCCCCTCTTCCAGATTATCGTCTCCTTCGAACCCGACCCCCCTAACGGTAGGTGGTGGACTAGGAATCGATGGTAGGTGGTGGTTGTGTGGTAGAGATTTGGGGTCAGATTGAGGTTACGCCACCGGCTAGGCTGGTGAGATTTTTGGGGGCAGCGGATGTAGGGTTCTTGGCTTGAGAGAGATGAAGGAGAAGTTGATCGTGGTCCTAGGTTGTTCTGGGGTCTTCAGACAATTTTAAACAAAAATGGTGAGGCTTCCCTGGCCGTTGGATGAAATAAGCTGAAGGGCCAGGATCTCTTTAAACACCTGAACTCAAAACGACGTAGTATTCCCCCGTATTACGTCGTTTTAGTTGTCTTGATACTTGAATGGCTTGGACCAAGTATGTGGTGGACTTGGGCGGGTAGAAGGGTTGGTTTGGGTTTTTTAATGACCTAGCCCAATTTTGGGTCTTTAAATCAAATGCCCAATTTTTCTTCTCTTTTTTGTTTCCTTTTATAAATGTTTTCTTTTCCCTTTCAATTAATTAAAACCTAAATTAAACTCTTAAACTAAATTAACTTACACAATTAAGCTAATTATTCACCATAATATTTATAAAATTTAATTACTCCTAAATTAAAAAAGAAACCACTAATTTAAAATTAAAAGGCTAGAAATGCAAAAGTAAACCATTTTGGTAATTTCATTTTTTAATAAAATAAATAATTTACTAATTAACCTAGAAATGTAAAAATAAAACCTAAATGCACATGCATGATATTTTTTGTATTTTTCATGATTTAAATAAAACAAACATGCATAGAAAAATGCAAACAATTAACAAAAATCCTACAAAAAATCTACGAAATTGCAAATAATAGAATAAAAATATTTTCTTGAATTTATGGGAGTAATTCATATGGGGCAAAAATCACGTGCTCACAAAGAGGAATATTGTTGTTTTCACAATATGAAAATCTTGCTATGAAGGATGGAGAAACCATTCAGTAGATGTATACAAGGTTCACTACCTTAACACATGAATTGAGGTCTCATGGAAGGATTACATCTAAAGAAGAAAGGGTTGAAAAAATCCTAACTAGAGTTTTACAAGTCACTTGAGAAAGCAAGATCCCTGCCATTCAGGAATCAAAGAACATTGCTACACTTCTCTTGGATGAGTTGACTGAAAATCTCAAAGCTTATGAGCTCAAGAGGCAAACCATGAAGATGGATGTACCTAAGAAGGAAAGGAGTATGGTACTCAGAATCACTGAAGGTTCTGATTTAGAAGATGATAAGATAGTAATGATCACCAAAAACTTCAAGAAGTACCTAAGGAGAGAAAAATGTTCTTCAAGAAGGGGAAGCTACAACAAGGCCAAAGCTCCAGAAAAGTAGATGACTGATGGATGCTACAAATGTGGAAATGCTTATCACATAATCAAGAACTATCCTTTGTGGGAGATTGAATGGAAAAAGAAAAGAGCGGAAAAATGAACATGAAGAAGGAAAAGGTTAACCCCAAAAAAGCAACAATAAAGGATCAACCAAAGCAATGATCGCTACTTAGGAAGATAGCTCAGATGAGGGTTCTGATGAAGATGATGATGATGAACGAGCTCTACTGGCTATTGGAGAATTTGAAGAAGAACCTGATGAAGAAGCTGAGGTAAGTTTCCTTCAATTAAAAGATACAATCAAATTTCTTTATAAAGAAAGATTATCTGAATTGCTACTGGAGTTAATTGATGAGTATGAAGATGTAAGTATTAAAAAGGAACATCTATCAAATGAGTGTGTCATTTTGAAAGCAGAGTGCGAAAATGGGAAAATTAGGGCTGGTGAAACTGAAAAGGAAAATATCATTTTGAAGAACCAGGTTCATGCACTTGATACAACTGTCTTAGAACTTAGATCTGAAAATCTGAAATTAAAGTTAGGAACACATAAATAAATAACTAGTGTCACACAACTCACACTAGAAGAAGAATTAGGAAAGTTAAAAGATGAGCTACACAAAAGGGATGAACTGGTAAGAGTCTAGAAAGAGGACTTTACAAAGTTTAAACATGAGCTTGATAGAACATGTAAATGGAACAGGTCCTCTGATGCACTTTCATTGCTACAAGAACACATAGTAGCAATAGAGAGAGATTTGGCTTTGGGAACTTTGCACCTAAATGGGATCCTGAAAGCAAGTACCTCACACTTCCTGAACAAGATTTGCACTGACTGGGGTAACACTGGACACTATAAAAGTAAATGTGTAGAAAAAAAAAACAAGTTTAAGGAACAAACATTTTGTTCCAGGGAAGAATAGGCTGCCAAGTTGGGTTGCCAAACAGTAAGTTCAAGGACGATAAAGTTTGTGAGGCTTATTGAAGGGGGAAGTAAGGTAACATCTTCTTTCACAAGTAAGAAAATGCTAGTACTATCAGGTCGATGGAACATGTCCATGATTTGTGTGGACCAATGATGACTTTGAGCAGAGATGTTAAGAAATATGTTATGGTGCTTGTTTATGATTATTCTAGATTTACTTGGACACTATTTATAATATTTAAAGATGAAGCATTTGACATATTCACTTTATTTGTTAGAAAAACTCAAAAATAACTAGGTAATAAACTTGCATCAATTAGGTATGATCATGGTACTGAGTTTGAGAATGCTAAGTTTTCTGAATTTTGTGATGAGAATAGCACATATCATAATTTTTCTGCTCCTAGAACTCCACAACAAAATGAAATATGAAAGAAAGAATAGGACTTTAGAGAAAATGGCTAGGACCATGTTACTTGCTAGTAAGTTGCCTCATAGATTCTAGGCAGAAGTTGTGAACATTGCGTGCTACATCATAAAGAGGTGCATGACTAGACCTCTTATGGAGAAAACTCCCTATGAGTTACTTGCATTTGGATGCAAGTGCTTTGTTCATAATAATGAAAAAGACTCTGTAGGAAAGTTGATCTCAGAAGTGATGAGGGAGTATTCTTGGAATATTTTTCACATTGTAAAGCATATAAGATATACAATAAAAGAACTATGTGTGTAGAAGAAACTACACATGTTGCTTTTGATGAAACTAACATTTTTCCTGAAAGGCAGGAACAAGATGATGAAGCGATTGGACAGATAAGACATTCAAATGATGAAGCCACATTCCACCCTGAAGCTGTATCACAAGAAGGAACAAGTGATGGACCAAATCCTTCTACCCAGGGCAACCTGACAGAGGGAACTGACCAGAGAGGAATTGATCCTCAAACCTCGAGGGAACCTATCCATGAACTTGTTACTCAGCAACAAAACAATGAAGGAGCATCTAGAGAAAACTAGTTGGTTGTGAAACCTTACAAGTATCAAAGTTCTCATCCCATTGGGAACATAATAACCGATCCAATCTCTGGAATAAAAGCCAGATCTTCTTCAAAGAATATCTGTGCTTTTGATGTTTTCTTGTCTTTTATTGAACCTAAAATTTTTTATGATGCTTTGCTGGATGCAGATTGGGTGAATACAATGCAAAATGAACTTAACCAATTTGAGCGAAGTTACGTTTGGCATCCGATACCAAGACCCAAGGACATAATAATGATTGGCACTAAATGGGTCTTCAGGAATAAACTTGATGAAGAAGGAAAATTTTTAAGGAACAAGTCAAGATTAGTGGTTCAAGGATATAGTCAAGAGGGGAGCATAGACTACGATGAGACTTTTTCTCCAATTGCAATATTGGAAGCAATTAGACTCCTAATAGCCTTTGCTGCTTACATGGAATTCACTCTCTATCAGATGGATGTCAAAAGTACCCTCCTCAATGGCTATATAAAGGAAAAAGTGTTTGTCAAGTAACCTCCTGGCTTTGAAAGCAAGGAATGTCCTGAGCATGTGTACAAGTTTGACGAGGCACTTTAGGGGCTTAAGCAGGCCCCAAGAGCATGGTTGGAAAGATTGTCCAAATTCCTGCTTGAGCATGACTACAAAAGAGGTAAAATTAATAATACTTTATTCTTGAAAGAAAAAGGTAAAGATCTTTTGGTTGTTCAGATATATGTTGATGATATAATCTTTAGAACAACAACTGATAGGTTAAGTGAAGAGTTTGCTAAGCTAATGGGGTATGAATTTGAAATAAGTATGATGAGTGAGCTTAATTTCTTTTTAAGCCTCCAAATTAAATAAAATTCAGATAAAACTATGATCCATCAATAAAAGTATGCCAAAGAGTTGCTCAAAAGGTTTAGGATGAAAGATACCAAAGAAATTGACACTTATACAACAACATCCAAGAAATTGGATTTGGATGAACCTGGTTCATCTGTTGATCAGAAAATGTATAGGGGAATAATTTATTCTTTGTTATATTTCACTGCTAGTAGACCTGAAATTATTTTCAGTGTAGGCCTTTGTGCTAGGTTTAAGGCAAATCCAAAGGAGACTAACTTGAAGGTTGTCAAGAGGATCTTGAGATACTTTAAAGGAACAACTGATCTTTGCCTATGACATCCAAAAGGTAGTAATTTTGACTTAGTAGGATATGATGATGCTGATTATGTATATTTTCTTGTGGATAGAAAGAGTACTTCAAGTATGACATATTTTCTTGGCTCATGTCTTGTCTTGGGCCACCAAAAAGAAAAATTTGATGGTCTTATCTACTGGTGAAGCTAAGTATGTGGCTACTACCTTATGTTGTGCTCAATTGTTGTAGATTAAAAAACAATTAATGGACATTGGAATTGATGTATGTTGTATCCATATCTTTTGTGACAATACTAGTGCAATCGGTATGACCAAGAACCCGGTTCATCACAAAAGAACTAAGCACAAAGATGTTAGGCACCATTTTTTGAGGGATAATTTTGAGAAAGGTTTGATCACTATGAAATTTTATGGTACTGATAAGAAAATTTTTGACATCTTCACAAAAGATTTGAGTAGGGATCACTTTAAAAGGAACATGTTAGAATTAGGGTTGATTAAGATCACCTAAAAAGTTCTAACTCAATAATTGGTTTGATAATCTATGAATTATAAATTATTAGATTAGATATTTCTCAGTCTTATACCTTTATTAGTATACTCTTGTGCCATGTACTAAAATTATTCACTGATGTCTAATGATATTACCCTTACTTTCTTGGAAAATTTAATCTTACACAAGAGAACTTTCAGTGAAGAACCTGGTTCATCGAACTTATAAGGTATGTGTTCTACAACCCACATAAGTTTAAATAACTTCATATGAATCATGATCTGAAAAAGAATTCTACTTTATCCCAAAATGCTTTTTATATAAATCAATTACAAATGAACCGGTTTCATCCCAATACTCATGCACCATAATTGTCGAAATTTTTAAGAAGGAGTCCAACGCCTCTTCAAAATGATACTCCCAAAGTGAAAAGACTTCTAACCTCTAAAAGCTGTCGTTATACACCCATCCGCTTCCCTCTTCAAATTGATTCGACTTCCCTTCTTCTTCTCTCCAAACCTTTGAAAGATCAAAACACCAAAACCTTAAATCTCTCTCAAATCCTTTCAACTTTCTAAATTGATCAGATGGCAAACACAATTGAAAACCCAAAAGATTATGAGAATCCTTCTTCAACACCCAAAGAACCTTCACCCACCCAAGCCCCCAAGAAAAAAACATGTGAAAATGATGGCATGTAAAACAATATCAGGCAAAGAATAATCCAAGAAGTTAAACAAATTAAAGGCTAGTCAAGCAGAAGAAACTAAAAAATCTAATGATTCTTTTCAATCTGCGACCGAGGAGGAAGAACCAGTTTCATCTGAAACTGAACAAGTAACTTCTGGGTTAAAATCTTCTGTTGTTGGTTCTATAGTTGCAAAAAATCTTGAAACTAGGTTGGTGTTGATTGGTTCTATTACTGGTGTAGAGACTGTTGGTACAGAAAAATGAAAAAGAAAAAAAAAAGAGTGAGGGTGTTGAAGCAGATGTGAGAGGAAGGGAAGAAGAAAGAGTGCCTGGATATACTTCACCTACTTTTGTTGGGCTGGATGAAGAAACATATACAATGGTGTTATGGAGTGAAGAGAGTGCTGATGAGGAAGGAATTATTGAAAGGGAATGAGGGAGTGGATTTGATGACACCACTGCAACTAAAAGGGTTGGTAACATTAAGGAAATAGTTCCAATAACCTGTTTCTTCTAGGAAAGAACCACTTCATAACTTGTTGCAGAAAGTATTTATAGCTACCCCCAAAAGAAGAAGAGTTCCGGTGATAAAACCCCTGGAAAGGGTATGGATGGCAAGAAGAGAAATACTGCCTCTTCTATCCCTATGGAGACTCCTTCCACAAGAGGAAGAACTACAAGGAGATAGATAAGCAGAGTGAAGCCAACTTGAAAATGCCTTAGCTGAGAGTGCCAAGAAGGCTGCTGCCAAGGGGAAGAAGAAAGTTGGAGAAATAAGTGAGGAAATTCAGATAGAGGTAATGGACCTGGTCCTTCAAGATCAGGATGAGACAAAGGAGGTGGAAGTACCCACTCCTAGTGCTAAGAAAAGAAAGGTTTCTGAGGTAGAGACTCTATTTTGTCCAAAAGAACCAGGTTTACTAGAAAGCAAAGAATGTTCAAGTAGTTGAGGAAGAAAGTGAAGAAGAGACTGATGTGGAGGAAGATAAGCTGACGAAAGTCTAGAAAAGAACTATTTTGAAGGGTAGTCTTCTTCGAGATGTAGAGAAAGAAGTGATGGTTTTGTTAATGGAAAAATTGGAATTACAAGGATGGAAGGACATGGTCCTTAAATTGGAATGACGATTGGCTTGGGCTGAAATTGTGGAATTGTTTACAACTTGTGAGATTGAAAATGGAGGGGTCACCAGATCGCGAAGAACACTGGCCAAATGGCCATCACAATCGCGATCAACCCTTCTCATTCGCGAAGGCTTAGCTCCCCCCTTTGCCTTCGCATTCGCGAGCCAACGCTTGCGTTCGCATAGAGTTACTGCCGAACCTGCCCCCAAATCCCATAACCTATTGCGTTCGAGAAGGGTAAACCCCCCGCTACTTCACGTTCGCATAGAAGAAATTCTGCCCCATCCCCATTTCCCCTTTGTGATCTTGAGAGTTACTTGGCGATCGTAAAGCACAAAGCATCAAACACTAGCAACAATTGAAAACCAACAACTTTCTAAGTTTAAAATGATCTATAGACTATCCGAACCCACTCGAGCCCCCCGGGCTCCAAACCAAACATGCACATAAGTGTAATAACATCATACAAACTATCATGTGCAATTAAAATACCAAAATAACACCTAGAACTATGAATCGGACATCAAAATGCATGAAATCTTCAAAAGAAACTCAAGAACTTTGAAAAATCACAACCGAGTGTCCGAATCCTATCAAACCAACTTCGTTTTGCACAGGATTTTGCAGACAAGTTTCAAATAGAAAATAAACCTATACCAAGTCTCGACAAAAAGATCCGAATCTGATAACCACAAAGTCAACCTACGGTCAGACCGAGGAATTTTCTAAACCTTCAAATTACTAGCTTTCAGCAAAACAAGTCAAATCAAGTTAGGAACTTCCGAATTTAATTCAGGGCATACTCCCAAGTCAAAAATCACAGTATGGACCCACCAGGATCATCAAAATACCAATCTGTTTACACAAAATATTGACCGTAGTCAACTCAAGTTATTTTTAAAAGCTTAAATTCATGTTTTCTTCAAAGTTTCACATAAAAACTTTTCAGAAAAGACACGGACTACACACACATATCGAGAAATATTAAATGGAGCTAATAGAGGTCTCGAAATATGGAAATAAGAGCTAGTACAGAAAATGACCTAGCGGGTCATCACATTCCTCACTTCTAAAAGAAATGTTCTTGAATGTGCATAGAAAAGTACTTGGACTAGTAAAAAGGTGTGGGTATCTAGTCCGCATATCGGACTCCGACTCCCACATAGGTGCCTCGATCGGCTGACCTCTCCACTACATTCTAATAGAAGGATAATACTTAGACCTCAACTTCTGGACCCGTCGGGCTAGAATAGCCACCGGCTACTACTCATAAGTTAAATCCTTGTCCAATTGGACTGATATGAAATCTAATACATCGAAAGGATCTCCATGATACTTCTGGAGCATGAAAAGATGGAACACCAGGTGAAATGTCGATAAGATGGGTTGCAATGCAAGTCTATAGGCCACCTCACCAACTCTCTCAAGGATATCAAAGGGACCAATATGCCTAGGGCTCAACTTACCCTTATTCCCGAACCTCATCACATCATTCATGGGTGAAACCCGCAGCAAAACCCTCTCTCCCACCATGAATGCTACATCACGAGCCCTCCAATCACCGTAAATCTTCTGCCTAGACTGGGCTGTACGAAGATGATCCTGAATTAACTTGACTCTCTCTAAGGCATCCCAAACCAAATCAGTGCCCAACAACCTAATCTCTCATGGCTCAAACCAATCAACTAGGGAATGACACCGCCTCTAATATAAGGCCTCAAAAGGAGCCATCTAAATACTCGATTGTTAGTTATTATTGTAGGTAATCTCCATAAGCGGTAAGAATTGATCCCAAGAACCCCCAAAATCCATAACACAAGTGTGAAGCATGTCCTCAAAAATATGAATGGTGTGCTCAGACTGCCCATTTGTCTAGGGGTGAAATGCTGTACTCAACTCAATCCGTGTACTTAACTCCCACTATACAACTTTCCAGAAATGCGATGTGAACTATATGCCTCGGTCGGAGATAATAGACACTGGCACACCATGGAGACAAACAATCTCCCAGATATAGATCTAAGCCAACTGCTCTGAAGAATAGGTAGCCATCACTGAAATAAAATGCAGCAAGTTGGTCAACCTATCCAGAATGACCCATTGTCACGACCCGAAGTTCCCACCGTCGGGACCGTAATGGCGCCTAACATCACATTCGTTAGGCAAGCCAAAGTTAGAGTCCTATTCACCTTTTTACATTTCATTTTATAATTAAGATTTAACAAAACTAAATCAACGGAAATAAAAGCGAAAGTACAAAATTAACTGATTATCCTTATGCCATTAACAAAACTGAAACAATTACCAACCAGAAACTGGTGTCACAACTCACGAACATTCTATGAATAATGACAAGTATGGGTTTGAAAGAAAAATACATCTGCCTCGAAAGAAATTAAAACAAAAATGAGGAAAACATAGGAGGGGATGACAGGACCTGTGGACGCCTGCAGGATTACCTTGGGTCTCCTAGGTGAATGCCTGCAACCGACCTCTCGATCAGCCATAACCAGCTCCAAAATTTGCACAGAAAGTGCAGAGTGCAGTATCAGTACAACAGACCCCATGTACTGGTAAGTGTCGAGTCTAAACTCGATGAGGTACTGACGAGGCTATGGCGGGGCATATACAGTATAACCTGCTACAGTATATAATAAAGCAAAAAGGAAATACGAAAAAAAATGGAACAGTAACTTGCAACAAATAAATACGGAACCCAAATAATACGCCAGTACTCACCTATAACCAATCCTTAAGAGAGTTACAATACCACAGATTAAAATCACAATAGAGGAAGAATCCATAAACAACAAAATGATGCGGTGCGCATATCAATCCCACCATATAACAAATAACAATATGAACATTCACCCTTATTACTCCTTGCTGCGGCGTGCAACCAGATCCTACCAGTCCACCCTTATTACTCCTCAATATATCACCTTTATTCCTCCTGTTGCGGCGTGAAACCCAATCCCACCTGTCCACCCTTATTACTTTTTGTTGCGGCGCGTAACCCGATCCCACCAGACAATCACATTTCACCCTTATTCCTCCTATTGAGGCGTGCAACCCGATCCTACCATATCAGTATCAATCACAAAATAAGAACAAGTATTTCACAATTTATCTCAAAACCCTCCACAACATTTATGCCTTAAACCAAAACAACGGGAAATCTATACAATTATAAAACTTCATCAGTTAATACTACATAGCGAGACCAACCCAAGTGTACCATGAAGCACCAATAAACCAACTTAAACCAACAATTTAATATAATGAAAACACGGAAAAATTAATACCTTCCATAGAGAAACAACATTTAACAAGAAGCAATTAGAAATGGAAGCATCAATAAGCAAGTAGCAATTAAGACAGAAAAACAATATACTAGGAATGGGGAATGGAACATGCTAAAAAGATAATCTGGCGACGCATAGGTACTCGTCACCACACGAAAAATAAAACTATCAGGAGTGATGGAAAGGGAAATTGCATTTCACTAAAATAAAGGATAACATGGTTTGTACATCAACAAGCGGAAAATAAAAGTCTGGGTCATAACCCTAGAATGACCCATATAGAAAGGAAAACAAAACAAACTACCAAGACTCCTTCCGGGTAAGGAGAGGAGTAGCCTTACAATTGTTAAGCTTTACATTCGGCCCGACGAACTGCACGTCCGCTTTGCTATAACCTTTACCACCTTCTACTATGTTCACATCATCAAACAACCTCTGGAACCTTTCAATTAACTCCTCATCAATGTTAACCATAGAACTTGAGACTGTCGTCACTGGGCGTTTCCTGGCACTCGGCTTGACAAAAGACCTGGAGAGACGCGGAATGGGCTTTGGAAGTGCCCACACCTTCTGTTTCAACCTTTTAGCCCTTTTCACATTTACCGCTGTAGGTTTGAATCCAAGACCGAACATACCCAAATTTTCAGGGATGGATACTGGCTGTATGATACCCTGTAGAGATGCAGCCAGACCTTTACCAGACACAAAGACATTTTTCAGCATTTCAAAGGCCACCATGACTGATGCGGAGGTTATTTTTGTAGTTGGAACACATTTCCCCTCTAGAACCTTCTCGACTGTCACTGCTTCAGAAACTTGATAGACCCAAGGCCCTTTGTCATCTTCAAACTCAATGAACGAGATAGAGGCATCAATGTGAGCACACAAATTGTCTTCACCATGCACGACGATCTCCTGTCTATCCCATTCGAACTTGACCATCTGATGCAAAGTGGACAGGACTGCTTTGGCGGCATGAATCCAAGGTCAACCTAACTACAAATTGTAAGAGACGACTACGTCCAACACCTGGAACTCCATGGTGAATTCCACTGGTCCTATTGTCAACTCAAGCACTATATCACCAACCGAGTCTTTTTCTCTGCCATCAAAACCTCGGACGCATATGCTGTTTTTGTGAATCCTCTCATCATCAACTTTAACTTGTTTAGAATAGAGAGAGGGCAGATGTTTGCACTGGAACCATTGTCAACAAATACCTTGGTGACCATAGAATCTTCACATTTTACTGTAGGATAGAGAGCTTTGTTGTGTTCAGTACCTTCCACAGGCAACTCGTCATCAGAGAAGGTGACCCTGTTCACCTCAAATATTTTGTTGGCGATCTTTTCCAGATGGTTCACTGAAATTTTGTCGGGGACATGAGCCTCGTTCAGAATTTTCATCAGGTCCCGACGATGCTTGTCTGAGTGGATCAACATTGATAGCAAGGATATCTGAGCAGGCATCTTTCTCAACTGCTCCGGATGGAATAATCTTGTATCTTCATTTTTCTCAGAAACTCCTCCGCCTCTTCTTCAGTCACTGCTTTCTTTACTAGGGCTGGATTATCTCTGGGTGTTTTAGCTTTCCTTAATTCTTCTGGGGCAAAGCATCTCACCGAACGAGTTAATCCCTGGGCCTCATTGACTTCTTCTTTCACTTCCTTTCCCTTATAGGTCACTATCACCCGTTCATAGTTCCATGGGATGGCCTTGGTGCTGATTACCGGCAACCAGGTTACAGGCTTAATGATGATAGGATCCACACGGGCACCCTCTACAATTATGATAGGCTTGTTCTCCACTCCTGGCACAACCAATTTTGACTTTTCTTGCTTAGCCACAACATCACTTGGGGATCCTCTGTTGACTACCACAGATGGTTTGTCGTTTGCCCTGCTCAACTTGTTCACTGATCCTTCAACTGTTGATTTTTTAACTGGCTTGACCTCACTGGACCGAATCATTATGGCGGTCTGTGAAGGCTTCTTGGGCTCTCCTCCCTTATGTACTATCTCGATCATGTTTGTTTCCTGATGGGTTGGCAAAGGGTTCTGGTTGATGTTGGGTGCCTCTGGAGTTTGGACTTCAATCCGGTTTGTGTCAATGAGCTCCTAGATGGCATTTTTCAAGTGCCAACACTTCTCCGTATCATGCCCCGGAGTACCAGAACAATATTCACAGCTCATGGAGTAATCAATATTCTTTTGAGGAGGGTTTGGCAATTTCGACTCAATTGGCCTCAGCATATCCAACTACCTCAATCTATGGAATAAACTAGTATAGGACTCCCCTAATGGGGTGAAGGTTTTCTTTCGCTGCAACCTCTCATTTTTTAATGTTGGATTGGGCTGAAAACTTGGGCCGAAAAGGTTTCGGTAGGCTCGTGGGGGTGGGTAAGCATTTTATGGAGCTGGGTAGGTGTTTTGTGGGGTTTGGGCGCGCCATTGTGCATAGGCAGGAGGTTGAGTATATGTCTGGGTGTTGTGGACAAAAATATGAGGGTCTGGTGACGAGAAGTAGTGTTGGGGTGGATTATATGGGGTTTGGGTGCAGGTTCAATGATGGGGTCGAGGCTGGGTATATTGGTGTGACGGGCCCCTGGGTCCAAATCGTGGTCCTGAATCAATTGTTGCCACATCTTCTTTATTCTTCTTTCCAATCACTCCTCCAGTACTATTCTGAATGGCTTGGGTAGTTGCCTTGATAGCCGAGTAACTCATAATTTTGCTTGATTTAAGCCCTTCTTCCACCATGCCACCCATCTTTACTACCTCGTTGAAAGACTTGCCTATGGCCGATATCAGGTGGCCAAAGTAGGTGGGCTCCAGAGCGTGTAGAAAGTACTCCACCATTTCACTTTCCTCAATCGGCAATCGGGGGGTTAACTCTTGCCGCTTGTTCTCTCCTCGAAAACCATACTCTGAAACTTTCACTAGACTTTTTCTCAATTTTAGTCAAAGACAGATGATCTGGAACAATCTCGATGTTGTACTAGAAATGACGAGCGAATGCTTGGGCCAAATCATCCCAGGTATACCATCTGCCATGATCCTGACAAGTGTACCACTCCAATGCCGAGCCACTCAGACTCTGGCTAAAGTACGCCATCAATAGCTCATCTTTTCCACCGGTTCTTTTCATTTTACTACAGAATCCCCTCAAATGGGCCACCGGGTCTCTGTGCCCGTCATACAAATCAAACTTTGGCATCTTAAATCCCACCGGCAACTGACCATCGGGAAATAGACACAAATCCTTGTAAGCTACGCTCACCTAGCCTCCCAATCCCTACATATTTCTGAATGACTGTTCCAGGCTTCTAACTTTCCTGAACATCTTCTCATGCTCTGGGTTTTTAGGTGGTTTCTCAGTCTCGACAGGGAGGTCAAAATGAGGAGTATAGGAGTAATACTCTAGGGCCTTGAAGGTAGGATCTGGGGGTAGTATTGGATATCCTGGGTTTGGAATAAGGGCTCACTGGAGGATCGATGGAGTGTAGCGGGTGGGGGTGCTACGAAGACAGGGGTGACTGGTGGAGGAGGGTATGGGACTGGTTTGGGTGGTGGTGCTTGTGGGGTTTGGGAAGTGGTGCCCTGGTAGTGGTGGTAAATGGGGAAGCCTGGAGATGAATCAATAGTGGGTTGTTCTTGGGATTGAGCCAACGGCGGAATGAAAGCAGGGTTGGGGGGGTAGGATGTGTAGACATGTGATTTTTGACCCTCCCCAAGATTTTTTATATTTTAACATGTAAATATTTAATTTAGGCCTAATATAGCTATTTCAACTATTTTTGACTTCTTTACTTTATTTTCTTCATAAAAATGGAAAATTACAAAAAATATTTTAGCTTACGTATCTTTATTAAATTTAAATAAAAAATATACAAAAATAGTACCTTATTTTTATCTTTACATAATCTTGAAAATACAAAAAATATATAATAGTTTCATGTTAGTTTTTGCATTGTATAGTATTTTTATCTTATTTTAAGAAGGAGTCAATTACGGTGTTGGATCACAATTTTAAGAGTTTTAGAGCTCAATTCTTGGCCCAATTCGGATTAGTCCATTAAGCCTAGGGACCCTTCTAGACTCTTCTATGGAACCAAAAACAAATAAAAAAGACCCTAAGGACTTAACACAAAAAGACCTAGCGACTAATTGGCAAAATACACAAAAATACACCTAAACCTAGACTCTTCATATAAGGTAATGCTGAAAATCTGAAAAAAGAAAAAACAAAGACTGAAAAGCTGCGCAGCTTCTCACAAACGACCCCCCCTTCCATATTTTTGTCTCATTCGAACCCGACCCCCCTGATTTCATGTTCTCCAGACGCCAATAACCATTTGACCTTGAGCTTCAACCATGAAAGACCCCTAGGAGCTTAAGACTTTAGCATCCGCCACTGAACACATACAAGACCCCCCCTGAAACCTCGTGTCCTTCAGTTACCCTCACCCAAAAGACCCCATCTCAAAACCACCAAACCAGCCACAACGACCACCCTTTAAGCTCCATTTTTGGCCGCCGCCGCTGTCGCCGGATTTCACCACTGCTTGACAAAAACCTCTGCAAATTCGAAACAGGGAAGAGAAAGGAGCACGGACAGATTCACACAAAAATAGTTTTTTTCTTTTGTTTTGAATTTTGCTTCGAAAACAATGGAGTCTGTTTGAATCTTAGAGCCATATCGGGTTGATTCGGACTGTCATCGAGGTCGCTGTTCGAGTTTCTGATCTTAAGGGTCAGATGTTGATTCTAACGTTGCAAGGAATTTTTACTCGTTAGAGGTCCTTTTCGCACCTTGCTCTCTTAAAAATCTTTTGCACTTGGTATTTATTGAGTTGAATGCGATATTTTTCTTCTTCTTTGCATATATGCTTGTTTACGACCCAAATCCAAATCTTAACAGCGTTAAATAAAATGTGTCTCGGAATGCGGGTGCATTTCATGTGGCGTGGTCCAAAGATGTGTTTTGGATGACGTTGAAATCTTCGTTAAAATAATTAAAAGCGGTTTAAAGTTAAAATGCACATTGGTTCAAAAGTGTTTTAAAATCATATAATAGGTCAATAATAACAGTTGAGCGACCGTGCTAGAACTACGGAACTCGGGAATGCCTAATACCTTCTCCCGGGTTAACAGAATTCCTTACCCAGCTTTTTGTGTTCGCGGACTGTAATACAGAGTCAATCTTTTCCTCGATTCGGGTTTTTTGAACCGGTGACTTGGGACACCATAAAATTATCCCAAGCGGTTCTGAATCATTAAATGAATAAATCCCATTTCGATTGTCACTTTAAGTTGAAAAAAACTCCCTTATACTCCCTTTCCGGGGGTGTAGGTAAAAAGGAGGTGTGACAGCTCTAGCGACTCTGCTGGGGACGACGAACCTAGAATCTCTGGTTCAACGTTCAGAACTCGAGCTTAGATGAATTGTTATAGTTGGCTTTATTTATTATCTAATTTTATTACATGTTTGGGCCTAATGTGCTAAGTGTTGCTTTTACCGCTTTGATATTCTGTGAACTGTGTATAAACTGCTACGAAACCCTTCTTCCTTCTGAGTCTTCTAAATCATGGAGAAGGGTGCACTTCGTGTGACTTCTCTTCTGTCTAGAGTCTTATCCCATTTTAGAACGAGGTTCGGACAAGTTACAAAGCCGGTGAAGCTTCTGTATTCCCAGTACGCTGCCCCTCCCCCCCTCCCCCCGGCTCGAGTTGTCCGCTCGGGTAAGCCAGGTCTAGAACAATAAACCTAGGTTTTATACCTAGTATAACAAAGCCTCATGCCGGATCCCTAGTAGGAACGCTTATCTGCATCATGTGCATTTGACTTTGGAGACTCAACACAGGGGTTGGGTCTGTCTAGGAGAGGTGTACCCGAAATGAAAAAGACCATCCTGATACATCCTACTTGCTACTTGTGCATTCATTTGCTTGGGATTTGCATGTTGACCGGATTATAGGGGAATGGTTGAGAGAAGGAAAGTCAATGTGAGGGCTAAGAGAGATAATTGCTTGTTTTTGAAAAACCGATGTCCCAAAATATACTGAAACTCTGCCGAAATTTTGAAAGAAAAAAAAAGAGAGAAATTTTTGTTTTGTTTTGAAAAAAAAGAAAAAGTTGGTTTTTGTTTTGTCAAAATTTCCCGAACTACGCCAGTTTGATTCTTACCGGATGTGGGATACGTAGGGAACCCCCATCGGGTCCAACTTCCTTTTTGCAAAAATAGCCCAAAAGGCACCAAATTTTATTACTTTGTTGGAAATAAGTAAGGTAAAACCATTCTTGTCGAGAATAGCCGAATGTCCCCAAAGGGCGCCGAAAGGCTGTTTTTGCAAGAACAACCACCTTTGGTCTCTGTTTTGGCATTTTGGCCGGTTAACAAGCACAGCCTTAAAATCTTCTCCCCGGTAGTGCTGAAAGGCCGTATTTGCAAAGCCGAGTTTTATTTTGAAATAAAAATTTGAAAAAAAGAGAGAGAAAAATAATGTTAACTTTGTTTTTGAGCCAAATGAGTCTTGATTTTGCTTAATCACCCTAATAAATATGCAGAATGAGCACGAGTCAAAGTTTGCCAATAATAGTCATGAACAAGATCCCTTTGGAGTTGCATATGTGGTGGGAAAATCTGGGTAAATCAGAGCAAGATAAGGTCAATCTACACTTGGGAAGTCTCACCGGGTTGTTGAAGATCATGCCTAGAGGAGACATCATAAAGGCGTTGGTTACGTTTTGGGAACCAGCTCACAATGTCTTGCAGTTCTCGGATTTTGAACTCACACCCACCTTAGAAGAGATAGCAGGTTATATGGGAAGTATTGAAGGTCTGAGGCAAAAGTATCTGATAGCTCCAAGAGCCGTTCACTCTCACAAATTCATGGATTTGCTAAAAATAAGCAAGGGAATCCTGTACTCTGAGTTGGTGGACGGTTTTTCCACTCTACGTTTCATATACCAGAGGTACGGGTATGTAGGAAGATTCGACAACTCGGAAAGCGGGGTTTGTGGCAAAGGGAACCGAGCAAAATGGGATGAGCATAGGCGTTTCGCCTTCATGGTAGCTTTCTTAGGCCTCGTGGTGTTCTCGCAGAAAGATGGGAATATCGATCTGCGGGTGGCTGGAGTCGTCAAATTCTTGATTACCAACGCTAAGAGCACCCTTGCCCCTATGATAGTGTCTGAGATATACCGAGCTCTCACTGCTTGTAAAGCTGGGGCAGATTTCTTCGAGGGATGCAATTTGCTACTACAAATGTGGATGATCGAACACCTGTGTCACCGCCCTCAGTATATGAGTTATAGGTCCGTAGAGAAAAGTTGCATAGAAGGGTTCAACATAAGTATTTCAGGGTTCAAGTCACCAGAAGGATTTGGAGATTGGGTATCCCGCCTTTGCTCCATTACTGCGGGGCAAATAGAATGGACACTGGGTTGACTTCCTGTTGAAGAAATTGTGTATATGCCCGCCACCGGTCCTTACTTCCTCCTAATGGGTCTTCGAGGCATTCAGCCTTACACTCCATACCGGGTGATGAAACAGTTGGGAAGGTGTCAGGTGATGCACCCAGATGAAAATCTTAGTGTTTATGCGGTCGAGGTTAGCTCCAACGACCAATTTTATGAAGAAATAGTTCGTTCCATTTGGAACGAATGCTAGTATTTGACAGCGAACACTCGAGTGCATGACCTATCTAGAGGCAAGGTCTCACCCGCCTACCTTGCCTAGTATAGAAAGAAGAAAACTGCAAGGGCCGAACCGGAAAGACCAGCCAAAAAGCCTCACATTCAAGAATTCATTGAGGCGTCGCAAGAACAATGAGCTTGGTTGGCCAAGGAGAATGAGTACAAGGCCATAATAGGAAGGCCGGAAAAGCAAGTCAGGGATCTCCAATTCAAGAACGGTTTGCAAGCTGCGGCGGATGAGGGTGAAAGGGAAAAGCTTGCCAAAGAAAATAAGGCCCTTCGAGCCCAGATTCGAGAAATGAAAACAGCAACTGAAAATCCCGCCAGAAGTGCAAAGGATGAAAAGCTTATAAAGAACCTTAGGCAGAAGGTGGATGAGCATGGTTTTGATTTGAACAAAGCAGATGGTGAACTAGCCAGGGCTCGAACAAAATTGGCTAAGAATGTGAAAGAACGAGCGCGTCTGGTTAAACAATTAAAAGAGAAATACGACAATGAGGTTGCGGGGTTGAAGGAAAGGGTCATCACCATTGAGAACAAAATGATCAAGCAGGCGAAAGAATTTAAGGCTGAAAGAGAACACTGTTATACAGCAATGGCGCAGTTAGAAAGACTTACAACAACTTCAAGAATAGAATCATGTAGCCAAACAAACTTTGAAAGCCAGGGCCCAGCAGATTGGGCGTTTGTTGCAAGGAAAGGGTGTCATAAGAGAGAGAGTTAGAAGGATCGCCGACTACAACGCGATGAAGTGCAGTAGTTGTGAGGGTATGACTAGATCCATGTTCTTGGCCACTTTGGTGACCTTTGTCCGCCAGATAATGGAAGATCTCTACCACCTCCAAGGGGATTTAGCACGTAGGCCCGTGGCGAGACCGAATGATGTCCCACGGGCCCCAAGAGCAGTTGAGGTATTGATGTATTCGTGATTTTCATTGGAGTTTGTTAGTCTATTTTCGAGTCTGTATTTTCATTTTCTGTTGGAGTCTGTTAGTTTGTTTTGAGTTTGTATTTTCATCTTTTCATCAAAGTCTGTTAGTGTCTTTTTGAGTCTGTTAGTTTTCGTGTCGTTGTAATCAAAGCATTTTCTTTTTATGAAAATCCCAAAATATTTTATTACTTATTTTTACACTTATCCCCCCAGAACTATGCAAAGATATGATTCATGCAGGGTCATGATACGTAGGCAATCTCCATAGGATTCGATCATAACCAAAAGAACAAAAGAGAAGAAAAAAAAGAAAAAAAAAGAGAGAAAAAGGGGAAAACAAGAGAGAAAAGAAAAGAAAAAGAGAGAGAGAAAGCAAGAAACTGTAGGAAGGAAACAATGACAAAGCAAGAGGGAGAAATAAGAGAATAAAGAGCAACGAGAAATCAAGCAAAGAAAGACATGAGTGAAAAAAAAGAGAGAGGAAGAAGTTGCAAATGGAAATTAGGAAAAGCCGGGATGACACAAGCAACCGATCAAATGCATAATAGAAATGGTTAACTGCTTAGGTGCCTTGCATCCCCAATGTGTGGTTGTCTATCTGTTAAATGCCCTAACGTTAACGGGATGACCCCATTTTGTTCCTTTTGATATCTTCATAGCAGAAAGGTGGTTGGTTTGTGGTTCTCGAAGTAGTAAATCCTCTCCACAACATAAGGTCAAAAGGCAATGGTGGATAACAACAAAATTGGGTTGGTTGATACCGGTACCCGAAAGCAGTTGGTTGAATAGAACAATGGTTTGGCTGATGAGGTAAGGATGTTAAGACAACACATGATGGACATGTATCAAGCCTGGATGACTGGGAAGACACCACCCTCGCCACCTCCTAGCCTCTTAGATGCTTCATTTACCCAAACTCCGGTCATAGTGCCGGATGATCCCCCATACTCTCCAGATCCACCCGTTTATCATAGCTTTCCCAACCGTCCTAGTAGCTCTATCACTCATCCTCCAATTACCTCTCCCCAAAATTTCCCTCCTGTCATATCCACTTTTCCCAACAATGAATATCCACTCAAAGCTCATGATGCCCAATACTACCCCACAGAGGTTGCCCACAAGGTTCCTGACTCATACAAGAAGAGCCCTCGGGATGAGCTTCATGCTGAACATGAAAAAGTCATGGGAAAAGAAGGGTGAGACGAGATATACAGGAAACTGAAAAGCATAGAACAGTCCTTAAAGAACATGCAAGGGATGGGAGACCAGGTTAACATGTCTTACAAAGAGTTGTGTATGTTCCCTGCCGTTTGCCTTCCTGCAGGGTTTAAAGTGCCAAAGTTTAACTTATATGATAGGTACGGAGATCTGGTAGCCCATTTGAGGGATTATTGCAGTGAAATGAGAAGTGTTGGAGAGAAAGATGATTTGTTGATGGCGTATTTCAGTGAGAGCTTGACTGGGGCAGCTTTGGAATGGCATAATCGTCAAGATGTCGGTACAATATAGACATTGTCCCAGACCGCTCCTCCCTATCTTAGATGGAAAAGAAACCCAAGGAAAGTTTTAATGATTTTTGGCTCAGATGGAACGAACAAGTTGCTCGGGACAGTCCTCCCATTGATAGAAAAGATGTTGCTGAGCCCCGCCGATGACAAGATCCAGTGGTCGTTCTTGCTAAATGCTTTCAACCTCAATATCGACCCCATAGATATCCTTGTAATCCTCTCCACAGAACCCCCAAAATTGCACATCACTTCCCCGATACCCCGTCCACAATACACTACCATATGCTCCACATCCCCGAGGCCCGCGATGGCCTGCACCACTTCCACAAATGTCTCACCCGCCCCCTCAGGCATATCAACCACCTGCTCGCAAAAGGTTCCAGCCGAGGCCAGAATATAAAATGAAAAGACTACTGAAAAAAGAAAATCACCCCTATTGGAGAATCGTATGCCACTCTATTCCAAAGGTTGAGGCAATTGGACATGTTGAAGCCGATTCAGATAAAAAACCTAAACCCTCTTCTAAAGAAGTTTGATTTTTCTCAAAGGTGCGCATATTGTTCAGATGCCCCAGGGCATGACATAGAAAGGTGTTGGCGTCTGAAAGGAGCAGTCTAGAAGCATATTGACGCAGGTGACATTACCGCGCAAAATCCAAATACAGCAGATACCATCCAAAGTCCATTACCCGAGACGCATATGGAGGACATGATTCATGTGAAAAACGAATATGAGAACTATTCTAAGATCCTCAGAGGGCCAGTTGCCGCAAAGCTTTCAGCGCTATCACTCTTGGTTCCGAAAGTTGAGCATAAGAATGAGCCGGCCAAAGGGACCCAAAAGCAATTTGCTAAAGACAATGAGAGGAAGACTTGTGAAGGTTCTAGAAATGTTGATGTTGAACTCAGTGGCTAAGATGCAGAGCTTGGTAATTGGAAAGACGCTCCTCTTTTGGCTAGCTGGGGTGGAGTCTTGGCGGTTTATTTTGTTGTCATTTCTGTTGTCCGGGTAATTTTCAGGGTTGTAATCCAGATATTGTCTTGTGACTCAAACCCTTCTATCCTTTTAATTTTCCTAGTTTGTTTAGTCGCAGTAGCTCGTTTAGTGTTGTCTAGGTTTGTTCCAGGGTTGTAACCCCAGTTTAGTTTGCTTGTTTTGTTGTTCAAACCCATTCACCATCTGTCCAATGCAATTTTCTGTTTTCTATTATTTCTAGTCGTTTTTGTTTAGTTCTCTTTTCTTTTTATAGTCCTTTTCCTATTGACTATAGTGATATGACATGCATGCGTAACTCTCAGCCTGGTTTTAAAAAGTTAGTTTAATCGTGAAGCAATTTGGGAGATGATATGGACATTTGAGGAAATAAGTGAAGGGATTTTGAGATCACAAAGCCCGAATTGTGTGAAAATGGGGTAGATAAAAGAAGTACTATTGAAACATATCTATCCACATCAGGCTGAAGCAAAAAGCAAGTTCGCCCCAAATTGGCAGGGGCCGTTCATCGTAACGAGAGTGTTGTCCAATGGTGCTTTGTATTTAACAAATGTAGAAGGCCAATATATGGATATGGCTATCAATTCTAATGCAGTCAAAAGATATTACGTATGATCTCTTTGGTTTATTTAATTGTGTTGTTTGTGTTTGGCATGTTTTGAAGATTGGAATGACGAAAACATTTTATTCTGCTATCTAAATAGTTTATCCTTTGTCACCCCTTTGAGCCTTATTTTTTTTATATCCCTCTTTTGGAACTAGAAGTAGAGTTTAGAAATATGATACAGAAAAAGGGAGAGAAAAGAGAAAAAAAAGAGAAAAAGAGAAAGAAAAAATGGAAAAAGAGTAAAGAAAAGAAAAGAAAAGGAAAAAGAGAAAAAGAGAAAAAGAGAAAGAGAGAAAAGTACAAAAACAAAGCAATTCCTATGTCATGAACTACGTTCGATCTGATTCCTTTTAAGGATACGTAGGCAGCCTCACGGTTCGGTCCCATCAAAATAAAAATTCAAAATTCCCCAAGCAAAGAAACTGGGGCAGAAAGTTGTGATTGTTGTAAGAAATCTGATTCCAAAAGTTGTAATTTTGAATCCATTCAAGTGGTTTTGAGCCTTTTGATATCATTTCTTTCTAACCCTATCCAAAAGCCTACATTACGATCCAAAGAAAGACATTCTAACCAATACTTGAGAATGCCAAGTCAAGCGAGATTGAGGTATGATTCGCACCAGGGGCAGCACTCTATGCTACATAAAGAAAACAAAAATGAGAGAGTCTTATCGGTGAAAACCTTCACGACCACCATAAGGCGACGGTGAGTCGAGAGAAATAACAAAATGAGAGAGGCTTGATAGTGAAAACCTTTCGGGCACTACAAGTCGAATAAGGATTGTCAATCAAATTGGATAATCGGAGCATTGAAGCCCAATTTCACGGTTTAGGGGTATAACAAGAGTTGAACATCAGACTTGCTTGACAGATTAGGCCACTTACTCCAAAGGTGCATGTCATGGTTATTAGAGTTGGTATCCATATCTGATAAGTTTCTACTTTGTAGTTTTCTTGTTAGGAATCGTCTCGTTCCATTGTCCTTTATTTTGTTCATTTTGTCTTGTTTACTTCCTCTTCCTGAGTCTGTTTGGGAAAAACAAGTGAGAAATGACTTCAAAATTTGCCACTATCTTTCCAATTGCACAAAATGGTATCTGGCTAGCATATCAAAGTGGCATAAGTCAGGAAAAGAGCAGCAAGCGCACTGACTTGGTAACAATCAACGTGCTTTGAGATTCATGTGAAATACAAAAGATCGGTATATGTCAATTCATGAACAATGCAACAGATAGAGGGTGTTGGGTTGGAACAGATCAAAGGTATTTTCTGTGATAAAATTGACAAAAGAAAGTGGTTAACCAGTGACAAGCAAGGTCTTCCAAGCAGAAATCAAAGTTATCATGGCAAGTGATGGAGCAATAGACCTCAAGGCCAAGGCCAGTGGTTTAAGTCAAGAAGGAATAACATACGCACTGAGTGGGTGGCAATAGACGTGCTTTGGGATTCATGTGAGACACAAAGGTTTGGTAAATGTCAGTTCATGAGAAATGCAACAGATAGAAGGTATTGGGTATGAACGGAGAAGAGGTATTTTCTGTGATACGGGTGACAAAGAAAGTGGTTGGTAAATAAACAAGCAAGGTTTTCGAGTGGAAATCAAAGTTATCGTGGGAAACGAAAGAGCAAACGTCCTCAAAGTCAAGGCCACAAACCAACCACCATATTTTAAAACTGACAAGATTTTTCTTGATTTGAAATAGGGGCAGAAAATTTCGTTTGTTTCGAAGAAACCCTCCGTAAGGAAAAGCAAGTACCAGACAGGTTTGACCGTAAATTCTCAGGACCCTCCTGGAAAATGGGACCTAGTTTAAAATTCAAAACAATCATGAGTACAAGATCTAGCATAAGTTTTACCCCAAAGAAATATAAGTCGGCTTTGAAGTTTTCATTCTTAGGATAGGAAACAATTCGAAATTGTCAGGACCCTCCTGGATAATGGGACTTAGCTTGAAGATTTCCATTAGATAACAAGATTTAGCGTATGTTTTGTTGAAGGGTATTATAATTCAGCCGTAAAAATTGTCACTTTTAAGATAAGACCTGATTGTTGATTTTTAGGACCCTCCTAGATAATGTGATGTAGTTTTAAGATCCTCTTAGATAATAAGATTTAGTGGAAGGCTCCAGCAAGGTTTTATGACTGTTACTCAGTGCGAGACCAGATTTATTGACTTTGCTCGTCATGCTATTCTTATACTCCCCACTGAGAGAGAGAGAGAGAGAGAGAGAGAGAGAGAGAGAGAGAGAGAATGAGGAGATTCATTGAGGGACTCGTTCAACCTATTCGATTGCAAATGGCTAAGGAGACAGGAGTGAGGTTTTTTTTCAGAATGCGGCCAATGTGGCTAGGAGAGTTGAGATGGTTCGATCACAGGGGAGTGGTCAGGGGTCTGACAAGAGGCCTCGTCATTTAGGCAGGTTCTGTGGTGCCTCACCTAGAGGTAGGGATCCTTTTGGTAAGGGTCATCCTCCCAGGACGTTTCATTCAGCACTTCAAGCTTCTCACGATGCTCCAGGTAGTCGTGGTTCTCATATGCAATATTCCGATCAGTTGCCCTAGAGTGCACCGCATGCTCCTATTAGTGCTCCTCCGCTCCAGAGTTTTTAGAGTGGTTATTCAGGCCATCAGGGTCAGCAGTCTTAGTTGTCAAGGGCTTGTTATACATGTGGTGATACGAGGCATATTGTTAGATTTTGCCCTCGAGCACCGAGCAGCTCTCAGCATTAGGGTTCCCGTGCCATGGTTCAGGAACCGAGTGTTCCATAGCCCGCTCAGACAACTAGAGGTGGAGGTAGAGGTGCTAGAGGTGGAGGTAGAGTTACTAGAGGTGGAGCTCAGGCTGCTAGAGGTGGAGGTAGCCAGCAGGAGGCCATCCCAAAGATGTAGTTCAGGGTAGTGGCGCCCAGCCCCAATGCTATGCTCTTCCAGCTAGGCCTGAGACTGACACCTCTGATGCAGCTATCACAGGTACTGTTCTGGTTTGTAGTACATATGCTTCAGTTCTATTTGATCCAGGATCTACATACTCCTATGTTTCATCTTATTTTTCACCATATCTGGTCATGCCTAGTAATTCTATGATTGCTCCTGTATATGTGTCTAGACCGGTGGGTGATTATATTATGGTAGATCGTGTCCATCATTCATGTATAGTTGTGATTGGGAGTCTTGAGACTCGAGTAGATTTGTTACTTTTGGACATGGTTGATTTTAATGTCATATTGGGGATGGACTGGTTATCACTTTACCACGCTATCTTGGACTGTCATACCAAGACTGTGACCTTAGCCTTGTTGGGGTTGCCTCGTTTAGAGTGGAGAGGGACTCCTAGTTATTTTACCCATAGTGTTATCTCATATATAAAGGCTCGGTGAATGGTCGAGAAGGGGTGTTTGGCCTATTTGGCATATGTTCATGATTCTAGTGCTGAGGTTCCTTCTATGGATTCTGTGCCTGTCATTCATGAGTTTCCTGAGGTGTTTCCTTCAGACCTGTTGGGCATGTCACCCGACAGGGATGTTGACTTCTGCATTGACTTAGCTCCGGACACTCAGCCCATTTCTATTCCGTCGTATCGTATGGCCCCGCCTGAGTTGAAAGAATTGAAGGAACAGTTGCAAGACTTTCTTGATAAGAGATTCATTAGACCTAGTGTCTCATCTTGGGGTGCACCAGTGTTGTATGTTAAGAAAAAGGACGGATCGATGAGGATGTGTATAGATTACCAGTAGTTGAACAAGGTTACAATCAAAAACAAGTATCCATTGCTGAGGATTGATGATTTGTTTGATCAGCTTCAGGGTTCCAAGGTATTTTCGAAGATTGACTTGAGATCTGGCTACCATCAGTTGAGGATTAGGCATCTGATGTCCCTAAGACATCTTTCCGCACTCGGTACGAGCATTATGAGTTCTTGGTGATATCATTTGTGTTGACAAATGCCCCAACATCTTTTATGGATTTGATGAACCGAATTTTCAAGCCTTACTTGGATTCGTTCGTGATAGTCTTCATTGATGATATTTTGATCTATTCTCGCAGCCGAAAGGAGCATGAGCATCATCTGAGAGTGGTTCTTCAGACTTTGAGAGATAGTCAGTTGTATGCTTAGTTTTTGAAGTGTGAGTTCTGGTTGATTTCAGTTGCATTCTTGGGTCACATAGTTTCAGTAGAGGGTATTCAGGTGGATCCAAAGAAGATAGAGGTAGTCAAGAATTGGCCTAGACCCGCATCAGCTACAGAGATCCGGAGTTTCTTGGGTTTGGCAGGCTATTACCATCGGTTTATAGAGGGGTTTTCATTTATTGCAGCCCCGATGACCAGGTTGACCCAGAAGGGTATCCAGTTCAAGTGGTTGGATGAGTCTCAGGCGAGCTTTCAGAAGCTCAAGACAGCTTTGACTACGTCGCCGGTGTTGGTTTTGCCCACAGGTTCAAGTCCATATATAGTTTATTGTGATGTATCTCGTATTGGACTTGGTGCGGTGTTGATGTAGGATGGCAAGGTCATTGCTTATGCTTTGCAGTAGTTAAAGATTCATGAGAAGAACTATCAAGTTCATGATTTGGAGTTAGCAGCCATTGTTCACGTGTTGAAGATTTGGAGACACTACCTGTATGGGGTGTCATGTGAGGTGTTCATGGATCACAAGAGTCTACAATATTTGTTCAAGTAGAAGGAGCTAAATTTGAGGCAGAGAAGGTGGTTGGAGCTATTACAGGACTATGATATCACCATCTTATACCATCCGGGAAAGGCCAATGTGGTGGTTGATACTTTGAGTAGGAAGTCAGCCAGTATGGGCAGTATTGCATATATTCCGGTCGGTGAGAGATCGCTTGCTTTGGATGTTCAGGCTTTGGCCAATCAGTTCACGAGGTTGAATGTTTCTGAGCCCAACCGTGTGTTAGCTTGCAAAGTTACTCGTTCTTCATTATTTGAGAGTATCCGAGATTGGCAATATGATGATCCTCATTTGTGTGTCCTTAGGTACACGGTGCAGCACGGAGGTGCCAAGCAGTTTACATTAGGACATAATGGAGTTTTTGAGGCTATAGGGTCGAGTTTGTGTACCTAATGTGGATGGGCTTCAAGAGTTGATTTTAGAGGAGGCCCATAGTTCCCAATACTCTATTCATCCGGGCGCCGCTAATATGTATCAGGATTTGCGGCAGCATTATTGGTGGAGGAGGATAAAGAAGGATATTGTTGCATATGTGGCTCGGTGTTTGAATTGTCAGTAGGTAAATTATGAGCATCAGAGACCTGGTGGTTTGTTCCCAAAGATTTAGATTCCCGAGTGGAAGTGGGAGCGTATCACTATGGACTTTGTTGTTGGACTTCCACGGACTCAGAGGAAGTTTGATGCAGTGTGGGTTATTGTTGATAGGCTGACCAAGTCAGCACATGTCATTCATGTGGCAGTCTCCTATTCTTCCAAGAGGTTAGCTAAGATCTATATCCGAGAGATTGTTCATCTTCATGGTGTGCCTGTGTCTATCATTTCGGACAGAGGTACACAGTTTACCTCACATTTCTGGAGAGCAATTCAGCATGAGTTGGGCACACGGGTTGAGTTGAGCACAACATTTCATCCTCAAACGGACGGGCAGTCCAAGCATACTATTCAGATTTTGGAGGATATGCTCCGAGATTATGTCATTGACTTTGGAGGCTCGTGAGATCAGTTCTTGCCTTTAGTGGAGTTTGCCTACAACAACAGCTACCAGTCAAGCATCCAGATGGCTCCTTATGAGGCTTTATATGGTAGGCGGTGTCAATCGCCGGTTGGATAGTTTGAGACGGGAGAGGCTCAGTTGTTGGGTACGGATCTAGTACAGGATTCTTTGGACAAGGTCAGGATCATTCAGGATTGGCTTCGTACAGTTCAGTCCAGCAAAAGAGTTATACTGATCGTAAGGTTCGTGATGTGGCATTCATGGTCGGCGAGCGGGTGTTGCTTCAAGTGTCGCCTATGAAGGGCGTGATGAGATTTGGAAAGAAGGGCAAGCTTAGCCCTAGATTCATTGGTCCTTTTGAGATTCTTGATCGAGTGGGAGAGGTGTCTTACAGACTTGCATTGCCGCCAAGTTTATCAGCCGTGCATCTAGTGTTTCATGTGTCCATGCCACGGAAGTATCACGGCGATCCATCCTACGTGTTAGATTTCAACACTGTCCAGTTGGACAAGGACTTGTCCTATGAGGAGGAGCCGGTAGCTATTCTAGACCGGCAGATTCGTCAGTTGAGATCAAACAGTTTCCCTTCTGTTCGTATTCAGTGGAGAGGTCAGCCTGTTAAGGTAGCAACCAGGGAGTCCGAGTCCGATATGCGGAGCCGATATCCCCACCTTTTCTCTGACTCATGTACTTCTTTTCTATGTCCGTTCGAGGACGAACGGTTGTTTTAGAGGTGGAGAATGTGATGACCCAAAAGGCCATCACTCTTTTGGCAAGTCGATTCTGTGTTCCAAGGCCTTAAAACCTCCTTTTTGTCTCACTTGGATTTGCGTGCGCAGTCTGGGCGTGTATCCGGGAAGCCATTATGTGAAAATTTGAGAAAAATGGTAAATTTTACTTTTAAAATAAATTTAAGTTGACTTTGGTGAATATTTTGGGTAAACGGACCCGGACCCATAATCCTCCGGTATCGGAGGGTCCGTAGGAAAATATGGGACTTAGGCATATGCCCGGAATTGAATTCCGAGGTCCCAAGCCCGAGAAATGATTTTTGAAGAAAATTGTTTAACTGAAATTATAAGAGTTTTCAGAAATCTAAATGAGTTTGAGTTTGATGGTATCGGGCCCGTATTTTTTTCGGAGCCCGGTATAGGTCTTATATGGTATTTAGGTTGAGCCTGTAAAATTTGGTAAGAAATGGACTTGAAATGACGTGAATTGGACCCTCGGTTGTTAAAAATGGAACTTAAGAGTTCATGAGATTTTTCTTTGGTTTTGATGCTAAATTCATAGTTATTGATGTTATTTTGATGATTTGATCGCACGAGAAATTCCGTATGATGTTTTTGGACTTGCGTGCATGTTTGGTTTGGAGCCCCGAGGGCTCGGATGAGTTTTGGATAGGCCATAGAGTATTTTGAACTTAGGAAAAAAACTGTTGTATGTTGCAGGTCTGCAGGCTGGATCGCAAATGCGAGCTCGCATTTGCGAAGACCCGTCGCAATTGCGACGATGGGCTGGGGCAGGAACCTTCGCTTTTTTGAGGCTTATGTCACAAATGCGACTTCAGCAGGGACCGCAAATGCGAACAACTGTTCGCAATTGCGAAGAAAGCAGGATTTGGCCTACCTTCGCATTTGCGAAGCCTGGGCCGCATTTGCGAGGTTTGCAAATGCGATATCTGCACCTATGCAAATAATAATTTGGCCGAAAATTCTTCATTTTTAAACTTTCTCAAAACCTAAACATCTTTTGGCGATTTTTCAAAAGCAAGTACTCTGCCAAATCGATTGTAAGTCATTTCTAACTTATTTTCTTTAATCTCTAACATCTTTTCACATGGTTTCAACTCAAAATCAAGGGTTTTCATAGGAAAAATTGGGTGTTTTGGGTAGGACCTAGGATTTTCAAAATTTGGGGATTTGAACCTCGATTTGAGGTCCGATTTCAAAATAAATTGTTTATTTGGGTTCGTGGGTGAATGGGTAATCGGGTTTTGGTTCGAACCTTGGGTTTTGACCATATGGGCCCGGGGTCGATTTTGACTTTTTGGGGAAATCAATGGAAAACCTATTTTTATGAATTAGAATTGATTCATTTAGCATTTATTGATATCGTTAAGTAATTGTGGCTAGATACAAGTGAATTGGTGGTGGAAACAAGAGGTAAAGCGGTAGTTGAGGCTTGAATTGTGTTCGTGGCATCGAGGTAAATGTTTGGTCTAACCTTAGCTTGAGGGATTAGGAGTTGTGTCTTATTTACTATGTGGTAATTGTTGAGTACGACATATAGACATGGTGACGAATATCTATACGTTGGTGTCAAGCATGTTTGTGAGTCTTATACTATGATTAATGTGACTCCGATTGGTATTGTTCATGCTTTATATGAATATTTCTTTTATTAAACATTGTGGAAGTATTATTGGTAATTGAACATTGAAGAGCGTTGGCTCAAGTTGTAAAATAATTTGTGGAAGTATTATTGGCAATTAAACATTGTAGAGCATTTGATCAAGTTGTGAATTGAGTTGTGAAGTAAATGTGGAAAAGAGAAGAGGTTTATGATATTGTCTCCCTTTCCATGATGTTGTTACTTTTGATGTTATCTCCCTTGCCGGGATGTTATTGTTTTGATATTGTTTCCCTTGTCGGGATATGGTTGTTATACTATTGTTCCCTTGCCGGGATTTTATTGTGATTTTATTGATTCCCTTGCCCTTATTGCTTTGTGATTGTTGTTTGGGTAAGGAAGAGTGTTAAAGCATGAAGGGTGATGTCGTGCATGATATTTGTGAGAGAGTGTTAGTGCACGAAGAGTGATGGCATGCCGATATTGTGAGGTTAAAGCATGAAGGGTGATGCCATACCGCACGATGTACAATGTTGTGCCATGATATGAGTGTTAATGCACGAAGGATCATTCCGTGCCATGATTATGTGAGGTAAAAGCACGAAGGGTGATACCGTGCCGATTATATTGATTTTTATGGTGAGGACGAGAGTAAAAGCACGAAGGGTGATGCCGTGCACTTGTCTTTGATTTCCTGATTCTTGCTAATAATTGAGTTATGGTGTTCTTTACGGTTATTTATTGGTTTTCTGTTGTTAGTTATTTCCCTCGCAACATGTTTTCCCCTCCTATCCTTACCAATACATATCTGCCTTTATTTTTCGTTGTATATGATTTAACTGCACAGGTTTATTTGGTAGTCTGGTCCTAGCCTCGTCACTACTTCGTCACGGTTAGGCTAGGCACTTACCAGCACATGGGGTCGGTTATACTGATAATACACTCTGCACTGTGTGTAGATCCCAGTGCTATAGCTTTTGGACTGCAGTAAGGTTGCTGCCTTCAGTCCATTCAGGCGACCCGAGGTAGTCCTGCAGGCATCCGCAGGCCTTGGCGTCTCCTTCTATCATTTCCTTTCTGTTTTTACTTATTTAGGGACAGATTCGTGTATTTCTATTCAAACTTTATTTGTAGTATTCATAGATGGTCTGTGACGTTGTGACACCAAATTCTGGGTAGAGTTGTACTTAGACTTTCGCAGTTTGTATTAATCTAAATTATTAAATTTTGTCTTCCGCACTATTTTTGTTATTATTATTTCCGCTGCTTTTGGTTATGTTGTTTTGGAATTGCTAAGGGATTAACAATGAAAATGGTTAAATAATTGGAATAATTGTCTAGCCTAACTTTTACCAGTAGGCACCATCACGACTCCCGAGGGTGGAAAATTCGGGTCGTGACAACCGAATCCAACCAAAATTCACACTTTGAAAACTTAGTATATAACTGACTATCCTTCGAGGTCTTAAGTACGATCCGCAAATGCCTCTCATGCTCCTCTTGACTGCGGTATTAGACCAAATTAATCATCAATGAAGACGATCAAAAAAGAATCCAAACAGGGATTGAATACTCGGTTTATTAAATCCATAAATGTTGTTGGGATATTTATCAAGCCAAAAGATCATACCAGGAACTCATAATGCCTATACCAAGTCCAAAAAGTTGTCTTGGGGTCATCCGATGCCCTAATCTTCAACTTATGGTAGCCAGATCTCAAATCAATCTTCAAAAACAATTTAACACCCTGAAGTTGATCAAATAAATCATTAATCCTTGACAAAGTATACTTGTTCTTGATGATGAATTTGTTCAACTGCCGAAAATTTATACACATCCTCATCGAACCATTCTTCTTCTTCACAAACAATATTGGTGCATTCCAGGATGAGACTAGGTCAAATGAATCCCTTATCAAGCAAATCTTGCAACTACTCTTTCACATATTTTAACTCAGCTGGGGCCATACGGTATGATGGAATAGAAATGGGCTGAGTGCCCAGAGATAAGTCAATACAGAAGTTGATATCTCTATTAGGTGGCATCCCCGACAAATCTACATGAAAAACCTCTAGAAACTCGCGCCCAACTGGTACTGAATCCATGGAAGGAACCCCCATACTAGGATCACAGATATAGGACAAATATGCTAGACATCCCATCTCGACCATATGTCGAGCCTTCACATAAGAAATAAACATGCTAGTAGAATGGCCAAGAGTCCCTCTACACTCTAATAGAGGCAACCCCGACATGGCTAATGTCACTGTCTTGGTGTGAAAGTCCAAAATAGCATGACAAGGTGACAACCAATCCATGCTCAAAATAACATCAAAGTCTACCATATCAAGAAGTAAAAGATCTACACTAGTCTCAAGGCTCCTGATAGAAACCACATAGGAGCGATTAACACGATCGACTACAATAGAATCTCCCACATGCGTGGACACATAGATAGGAGCACTTAAAGAATCACGAGGCATAACCAGATTGGAAGCAAAATAGGAGGACACATATGAATAAGTAGACCCCGAATCAAATAAGACTGAGGCATCTCTATGGCAAACAAGAACAATACTTATGATGATGGCGTCATGCAACTCTGCCTGAGGTCTAGCTGGAAATGCATAAAAATGGGGCTGGGCCCCACCACTCTGACCTCCGCCTCTCGGATGGTCTCTAGCTGGTGGGCCTCCACCTCTAATGGATGACCTCCACCTCTAATGGACTAACTTCGACCTCTAGAATATTGGCCCTCGCCTCTAGCTGCCTGAACCTTCCTCTAGCTAGCTGAGCGGGTATGGAGCAACTAGTGCCGAAACTATGGTACGAGAACCCTGTTGTGGCATGTTGACTCTGGAACTAGCCCTTACTGATGTGACTGTTGACTCTGGAACTGGACCTGTCGACCTGGATAAGCACCCTGATAACTCTGGATCAGAGGTGGACTAATAGGAGCTGAAGGCGCGCTGTAGGCTAACTGCTCAGGACGAGACCCATAAGAACCACGACTACCCGAAGCACTATGGGATGCCTGAAGCACTGACTGAATTAGCCTGGGAGGATAGCCTCTACCAAATGAACCTCTACATCTAAATGAGGCAACACTAAACCCACTGAAATGATGAGGCCTCTTCTTAGATACTGCCTCCCTATCATGACCATGAACCATGTCGATCTATCTAGCAATCTCTACGGCCCTCTGGAAAGATATACCGCCTTCGGTCTCCATGGCCATTTGTAGTCTGTTACTGAAAGTAAGTCCATCAATGAATCTCCTTACCCTCTCCCTCTCATTAGGGAGTAAGATAGCTAGATGGCGAGCTAGGTCCACAAATCGGGTCTTATACTAGGTAACAGTATGCTACCCTATTAAAGGCCCTCAAACTGCCTGTGGTACTCCTCTCTCAGAGTGAAAATAATAAACTTCTCCAGAAAAAGCTACGAGAATTGATCCTAAGTGAGGGGTGGCAAACTTTCTGGTCTACCCCGCTCATAATCCTACTACCACCTCTTGGTAGAACTGGTCATCTAAAACATTGCAAAGTCTACTCCATTAGACTCAACAATACCTATGTTGCGCAACATCTTGTACCAACGATCCAAATAATTTTGTGGGTCCTCAAAAGGTGCACAAATGAAATGAATATGGAAGAGATTTGTGAACTTATCTAACCTTATCTATCCCTTAAATTATTGTAGGCCTCTCCCTGGTCTGTGCAGCAACAATAGGCTAAACTACCCTAGCTGGCAGAACTGCTGGAGTATAATATATGGGAGTCATCTGCTCCGGAGGGTAGCAGGAGTCTGTGCTCCTCCCCCAGCCTGAGAGACAGTTGGTGCCATCGAAAATGCACCGATCTGGGCCACTCTCTCCATAAGATCCACCAAGCGAACTAGAGAATCCTGAAGTACGGGAGTGACTATGAATCACTCCAGGACCTGAGCCGGTCTGACTGGCGCAGTCTGAGCTGGGATCTCCTCCTCAAGATCAATCCGAGGCTCCATAGTAGGTGATATGTCACATGCTCTAGGCTGAGCTCTGCCTCTGCTTCGGCCCCTACCTTGGCCCCTACCCCTACCCCTGATAGTGGCAGCAACATGGGGCTTTGGCTTCTGATCTACTGTTGATGTTGTGCGTGTTCTCTCCATCTACGAGAGAAAAATAATGGAATGATTCAAACTTCACTTATAAATCGCACGGTAGAGAAAGAAAGAAGTGAAATTTTTCTAAAGCTCCATAGCCTATAGAAGATACATACAGACGTCTCTGTACCGATCCTCCAACCTCTACTAAGATTTCTCATGACTCATGAAACCTAAGCATCCTAGTGCTCTGATACCAACTTGTCATGACCCGGAATCCCACCCCTGGGACTATGATGGCTCCTAACATTTCACTTGCTAGGTAAGCCAATGTTAGCTAGTTTATTTACCCAATTTTAACAATTCAAAATAAAACATTAATAAAAATAAACCGAAATATTCTGAAATGGATAATAAAATACATATGTTGATAACTAAACATCTCCTAGAATCTAGAGTCACAAATACATGAGCAACTAAAACAAGTAGGGGACATGCGAAGGGGGGCATATATAAAACAACAAAAAAACTAGTAGAACAATAAAATATTAACTGAGAGAGGGCACACGAAAGGGGAAATATCATGAGAATGACAAGTACGAAATCACCAAATAACATCTTCCGAAATAAGCAACAATGTAACCAAGTAAATCACTAATCCGAAAATCAAATAAAGATGACATGGTATCACTCTTCGTGTTGTTACTCTCATCCTCACCATGTAATACTCATAAATAAAATGGCACGACATCACCCTTCGTTCTTTTACTCTCTGGCACAACACCACCCTTAGTGCGTTCATCCTCACAACCTCTCAATATATGATAATGTATGAAAATAAGGCACAACAACACCATTCATACGTTTCACTCTTCCTCACCAAGAAACAATACAAATATTACTAACAAATGCAAGGCAGGAAGCAATTCACTTCAATTATATTGCCGAGATAACAAACACAACTTTCAAAATTCTGAACATATTCAAAATAAACATGAGGCGAATAATTAAAAAGTAATAATCTAACCTAAGCATGGAGAAAATATTCGATGAAACAATATAATATAAAGGAATAATTTCCACCTGCTTGCTTTAACCCAATGACAACACATATATAGTTGTCACCTTACGTATATGCCTTCCTCACATATAATACACATACCAAATAGACCAGCAAGTCCTAATCCCTCAAGTAAAGATTAAGCACGACACTTACCTCACTCCGCAACCAAATCAATGCTCAACTGTGGCTTTTCCTCTTAAATTAGCCTCCAAACCAATCAAATCTAGCTAAATATAGTTCAAATATTTTAAAATAGGCTTTAGAAACTACCCACGGGTGAAAAACATGAAATATTGAATGATTTTGAGAAAAGTCAACAAAAGTCAACCCCGGGCTCAATTGGTCAAAACTCGAGATTCAGCCAACATTCAGTTACCCATTCACCCCCGAGCTCGGTTATATAGGTAGTTTCGAAATCCGACCTCAATTTGAGGTCTAAATCTTGATTTCTCAAAATTCCCAATTTCTACCTAAATCCATAAGTTCTACCATAAATAATCATAGATTAAAGGTTACAATAAATGGATGTTTATGGAAATGTAATGAAACAAGTTAAAATCTACTAACCAATGAAGTTGGGATGAAAAATCACTTCAAAATCATCTCTAGGCCGAGCTCAAACTTGAAAATGGTCAAAAGTGAAGAAAATCCCGACTTTTGAAATGTTTAATACCTAGGCGTCAGGTGTTCTTCACGCTCGTGAATCACTTGACCATTCACGAAAAAAAATGGCCAAATGGCCATCGCGATCATAATCAACCCTTCTGGTTCGCGAAGGCTTAGCTCCCCCTTGCCTTCGTGTTTGCGAGCCAATGCCCGCATGTAACAGCCCAGCATGCTAGTGATATTGTCCGCCCTGGGCCTAGGCCCTCACGGGTTTACAATGTGTCCCTAGGGTATAAGGCTTATTAACTTATATACCCAGCATCCCGCTTGTGTTTTGCCGATGTGGGACTCTATCTAAAGCCTGGGGTGTTACATACACCCCCTCTTATGGGCTCAACGTCCTCGCTGAGGTTTGCCCCACCGCATGGGATTTGCCTAGACTCAGCACTTAGGTTTGCCCCGCCTAATCGGGATTTGCCTAAACTCAATTGAACTCTGACCCACCATCGGCAAGGCTGACATAAGAGTGGCTCTGATACCATCTGTAACAGCCCAGCCCGCTAGTGATATTGTTCGTTCTGGGCCTAGGCCCTCACGGGTTTAAAACGCGTCCCTAGGGTTTAAGGCTTGTTAACTTATATACCCAGTATCCCTCTTGTGTTTTGCGGATGTGTCACTCTGTCTAAAGCCTAGGGTGTTACATCGCATTCACGTAGAGTTACTGCCCAGCCTACCCCCCAGATCCCACAACCCATCATGTTCGCGAGGGAACAACTGTGTTCGATAATGGTAAACCCTCTGCTATTTCGTGTTCGCGAACAAGTCCCCGCATTCATGTGGAAGAAATTCCTCCCCAGCCCCATTTCCCTTTCGCAATCATGAAAGTAGCTTCGCGAAGTACAAAGCATCAGACCAACAACACTTGAAAACTAGCAACTTTTTAAGATTAAAATGGTCCGTAGCCTATCTGAAACTCACCCGAGCAACTTCTTAAGTTTAAAATGGTCCCTAGCCTATCCCAAACATGCACACAAGTGTAATAACATCATACAAATTTGCTCACGTGATCAAAATACCAAAATAATCGAAGGTGTACTAATATGAGCTCTAGGTGCGTAGTAGGCTAGCTACTCAAAATGAGATCCATAAGAACCACGATTACCCGAAGCATCACGGGATGCTTGAAGCGTTGACTGAATCGAACTTGGAGAATAGCCTCTACCAAATGAACCTTTTCCTCCAGATGAGGCACCACTAAACCCACCGAAATGATGAGGCCTCTTTTCAGATACAACCTCCACAAACCATCTCGATCTGTCTAGCAATTTCTACGACCCTCTATAAAAGAAATATCATCTCCGGTATCGTTGGCCATCTATAGCATGATACTGAAAGTAAATCCATCAATGAATTTTCTCACTCTCTCTCTCTCAGTAGAGAGTAAGATAACTGCATGGCGAGCTAGGTCCACAAATTAGGCCTCGTACTGGGTAACGATCAGGCTACCCTACTAAAGGCACTCGAACTTCCTCTGGTACTCATCTCTCAGAGTGAATGGAATAAACTTCTCCAGAAAAATTTGCAAAAATTAATCCCAAGTGAGGGGTGGAGAACCTGCTGGTCTACACCGCTCATAATTCTGCCACCACCTCTTGGCAGAATCGGTCATCTAAAATGCTGCAAATTCTACTCCATCGGACTCAACAATAACTATGTTGCACAAAACCTCGTAGCAGCGTTCCAAATATCCTGTGGTTCCTCAAAAGGTCCACCACTATAATGAATAAGGGAGAGCTTTATGAATTAATCCAATATCATCAATCCTTCAGAAGACATCGTGGGCCTCTTCCTGGTCTATGTAGCTATAATAGGCCAAACTATCCCAACTAGCGAAACTGCAGGAGTCTGATATATGGGTGCCATCTGCTCCGGAGTGTGAGCAGCAGGAGTCAGTGCTCCTCCCCTATCCTGAGAGATAGTTGGTGCCACAAAAAATGCACTGGTATGGGTCATACTATTCATAAGGACTACCAAGCGGACTAGAGCATCATGAAGCATGAGAGTGGCTATGAATCCCCTCCGGGACCTGAGCGGGTCGAACTGTTGCAGTCTAAGCTGGGATCTCCTCCTCATGATCATCTGAGGCTCATTAATGGGTGATGTTGCATGTGCTCTAGGCTGAGCTCTTCCTCTGCCTCGGCCTCTACCGCTGGTAGTGGCAGCAACGTGGGGCTCCGTCTCATGATTCGTTGTAGATATTGTGCACGTTCTCACCATCTGTGAGAGAACAAGAATGGAATGATTCAAACTTTAATGCTAGAATAAAATCGCACGATGGAGAAAAAAGGAAGTGAACTTTTCCTAAAGATCCATAGCCTCTAGAATATAAGTACAGACATATCCGTACTGATCCTCCAGGCTCTACTAAGCTTTCTCATGACTCGTAAGACCTAAGCAACCTAGTGTTCTGATACCAACTTGTCACGACCCAAAATCCCACCCTCGGGACCATGATGGCGCCTAACATTTCAATTGCTACGCAAGCCAATTTTAGCTATATTATTTACCCAATTTTAACAATTCAAAAAAACATTAATAAAAATAAACCAAAATAGTCTAAAACGGATAACAAAATACATATGTCGATAACTAAGCATCTCCTAGAATTCAGAGTCACAAATATATGAGAAACTAGAGTACTACATATATGGTCTGAAACAAAGTGCAACTATCTAACACTAGGTAAATAGTAAAATGGTGGAAGAAGGGGGCTTCAGGGTTGCAGACGTCGTGCAACTATACATCAAGTCACCAAATGTGGTTGAATCCGACTAGAACACTACTAGACGCCTGTGGGACCAACACCAGTATCGCTGAAGAAATGCAAAAGTGTAGCCTGAGTACAACCACCCAATGTACTTCGTAAGTGTCGAGCCTAACCTCAAAGAGGTATTCATGAGGCTATAACAAGAGGCGTACATATAATCTTGTACAGATATATATAAAGCAATAAAATAACAAGTAGAATCAACAAAATATTAACTGGGAGGGGACATGCGAAAAGGGGAAATATCATAAGAACGACAAGTATGAAATCACCAAATAACATCTTCCGAAATAATCAACAATGTAATCAAGTAAATCACCAATCCAGGAATCAAATAAGGCAATGAATAAAGACGGCACGACATCACCCTTCGTGCATTTACTCTCGTCCTCACCATGTAATATCATAAATAAAATAGTATGGCATCACCCTTCGTTATTTTACTCTCTGGCACGGCACCACCCTTTGTGATTTAATCCTCACAACCTCTCAATATATGATAATGAATGAAAATACGGCACGACAACACCCTTCGTACTTTTCACTTTTCCTCATCAAGTAACAATACAAATCCGAATAACAAATTGAAAGCGGGAAGCAATTTAACTTCAATTATAGTGCCAAGATAACAAACTCAACTATCAAAATTTCGAACATATCCCAAATAAACAATAAATATGAGGCGAATAATTAAAAAGTAATAATCTAACCTAAGCATGGAGAACATAATCAATGAACAATATAATACAAAGGAACAATTTCCACATGCTTGCTTTAACCAAATGACAATGTATATATACTCGTCACCTCATGTATACGTTGTCCCTACACATAATACACATAGCAAATAGACCAACAAGTCCTGATAATCCCTCAAGTCAAGGTTACGCACGATACTTACCTCACTCTACAACCAAATCAATGCTAAATTGGGGCTTTTCCTCAATAATTAGCCTCCAAACCAATCAAATCTAACCAAATATAGTTCAAATAATTTAAAATAGGCTTTAGAAACTACCCATGAGTGAAAAAGATAAAAACGTTAATGATTTTGGAAAAAGTCAACAAAAGTCAACCTCAGGCCCGCTTGGTCAAAACTCGAGATTTGGACCAAAACCCAATTACACATTCACTCCCGGGCCCGATTATATAATTAGTTTCGAAATTTGACCTCAATTTGATGTCTAAATCTCAATTTCTCAAAATTCTTAATTTCTATCTAAATCCCTAATTTCTACCGTGAAGAATCATAAATTAAATGTTAAAACCAATGGGTGTTTATGAAAATGTAATGAAACAAGTTAAAATCTACTAACTAATAAAGTTGGGATGAAAAACCTCTTCATAATCGCCTCTAGGCCGAGCTCAAACTTGAAAATGGTGAAAAGTGAGGAAAATCCCAACTTTTGAAATGTTAATACCTGGGCGTCAGGTGCTCTTCACGTTTGTGAAGCACCTAACGTGTTCGTGAAGCACCTAACGCGTTCGCGAAGAACACTGGCCAAATGTCCATTGCGATCGCGATCAACCCTTCGCCTTTGCGAAAGCTTAGCCCCCCTCCCCTTGCCTTGTGTTCGCATAGAGTTACTCCCAGCCTGCCCCCAGATCCTACAACCCAATCTTGTTTGCGAGGGAATGGCTGCTCTTGTGAAGACTAAATCCCCCGCATTCACGTAGAAGAAATTCCTCCCCAACCTCATTTCCCATTTGCGATCGCAAGAGTAGTTTCGCTATCGCGAAGCACAAAGCATCAGACACCATCAATAGTTTAAAACCAGCAACTTTCTAAGTTCAAAATGGTTTGTAGCCTATCCGAAACTCACCCGAGCCCATCTAGTTCCAAACCGAACATGCACAAAACTAATAACTACATATGAACTTGCTTGCATGATCAAAACACCAAAATTTCACCTAGAATTATGAATTAGACATCAAAATGCATGAAATTTTTAAAGAAACTCAAGAACTTCTAAAATCACAACCGATCGTCCGAATCCTATCAAACCAACTCCGATTTGCACCAGATTTTGTAGACAAGTTTCAAATAGCAAAATGAATCTCTACCATGTTCCGGAACCAAAATCGAAATCCCGATAACCACAAAGTCAAACCACGGTCAAACATAAAAATTTTCCAAACCTTCAAATTACTAGCTTTCGGCAAAACAAGTCAAATCAAGTTATGGAATTTCGAATTTGATTTCGAACATATGCCCAAGTCCAAATTCACAATACGGACCAACCGGGATTGTCAAAATACCGATCCGTTTACATAAAATGTTTACACAAACTGTGCATGCAAATCATGAAATATTAAATAGAGCTAATAGAGGTCTCGAAACACGAAAATAAGGGCTAGTATTCAAAATGACCTAGCGGGTCGTCACACAAATCCACCAATGCAGAGATATAAAGGAGTTATTTTTATCCCAAAAATAATATATTAAGAAGGTAATCAACAGGTTCAATATGACAAATGCAAAATTGATATCAGAATGAGGTTCAAGATAGGTTTATCTAGGCGGGTTTGGTTCTAGCCGTAATTTATTTGACGATAATCATAATTTTTGTCTGAGAAAGTTGAAGATTATATGAAGAAGGTGGATCAAGTCTGTTTTTTTTTTTAGAAAATTAAGGCCAAGGGGGAGAATTGTTAGGTATTTGTCATAATTTTCTTACCATATTTGATTTTTCTATTCCTTGAAGGAAAGATAATATATTTACCATAATTGATTTTATATTTTACGAAAAGAAAAATATAATTCTTCCAAATTTGGCTAGTCCTTTTTTTTTTAGAGGAAAATGTTATGGACTTCTATAAGTTGAGGATTCTTCCTTCTCCTTTAATAACATTCAGAATGTAGCCTTATGGGATTTGAGAGTCTTGTTTAGGAGAAGAATTTTGAGACAAGTGTTAGCCTTCCACTTGTATATGCCTTTTTGCGAGGTTGTTCTATTGATATATGTAATCTCTTTTATACAGTGGATGGCTCACCTCCGCTTGTGGATGTAGGTTAATCGACCGAACCACGTTAAATATTTGTGTCGTTTTAGGTATGTTTCAGTTTTGTTGTCCGGTTTATCATCGTCAAGATTTTCTTTAGTAGGTTTTACATGACACCTGATTATTTCGATCCTAATAATTTATTCACTTGAAATATATTATTTATCCGATTTTTCAAGTTACTATATCAAGCTTGCTATGAATAGTTTCCATGTTGTAGGTTTTGATGATGATGTAAAAAGAAGTTATACATTGTCAATGTAACAACGAGTTTAAGTACGATATACTGTCTATTTACAGGAACAATCAGGTCACTTATAAGATAATTACAGGTGAAATTTAAAAAAGAAAAAGAAATAAAGAAGGTAAATCTCAATAATAAATATTTAATACTAACCTAAATGTAAAAAATACTAGTTATTATAGCATGTTAAATTACAACAATAATATAAAAGGATTGTTTACATTACAATTTTTTTATTCTTTCAATGTTTATAAGTTATAACTTAAACGGTGTTGTTTAATATGTAAAACCTCCTTATAGGAGGGGATAAGATCAACATTATTTTGGATGCATTGCACCTTATTGTTACGTTAGGAAGTCCTCTTCTTCTGCTTTTCTCTTATGTCTGGCTCTTGTGTGTTTCCATGGGTTGCACCGCAGCCGCAGCCGCAGACATTGACACAATTAATTCGTTATAAATTACTATTGGTTTGTAGCCATGATTTGCTTAGGATTTGCCACTTGTTTAGACTTTTCAGAAGTAGGAAATGGAAGCTTCATGCACATTTCAATTTCAACTGTCCATTTTTTAATTAAGAACTAGTACTTCCTATTTTAATTCTCGTCATGTGCGTGAAAATTGAAATTTCATACGGCTTTCTGTCGAATGATAAGAATCGTCAATTAAACAATTTTGATCCATGTGAAAACACATCACAGAAATAATTCAGAAATAACTGGTGTCAAATCCTCGTGCCTTGATTTGTTTTTCTCTTTCGCTCTATTTGGTAATGAAGAAATTCATACTCTTTTGTCTTCAAAGATCTTCTTGTTAACTCATTCTATCCCATTTTAGGCGAAAATATTTGTCTGCACGCTTAGTTTGACGAGTGTATGACTTTTGAATCTTGTGATTTTGAACGTGTTATTAATATTTATTTAGAAATAAATTATATTATTAAAAGTAATGTTAAAGTTAAATTATCTCTAAATATAAAATGTATTTTTTTTTTTGAAACAAATTAAAAAAAGATGTGCCGAATAAAAGTGATACAAAGAGAGTAACCTTTGTGGTTCACTATTTTTTCAAATATAAAATTAAAAATTGTTAAATCTTTGGAAAATTTAAACCCTTCATATGATACTATCTTAATTAATTTGTCCTTTTCAACCTTTGATTGCTCCCATTTTAGTGTCCCACAGTGCTTTTTAGGGATGTGAGGTTTCTACGTATCTATGTTTCATTATAAATCTAATTACCATTTACCACTATTAAATAGGTTCTTTTTAATTAAATATCCTATACATATTTACTAATTGTGTATAAAGTAATATATTAGGCACCTATTTTCACTCCCTCTTCGTCCTCTCTTGTTCCAACAGACGTCCAACGTCAATTTATCGCTGACAACAGTAGAGACCTTGACCTCATTCAATTTTATTTTTAGCCCCCACTATTGTTGGACAAAGAAATCTTGGAACTCGAAAGTTGGAGGAAGACATGGAAGAAGGTGATGGATGATCAATGGAAGAAAGTATGAGAGAAAATAAAAGATCTGGTTAGAATTTTAAATTGAAATTCGAAGAGGAAGATATAAATAAATTATATGTATTTTGTTTGTCGGATTTCCAAACGACAAATAAAATATATACAATTAATATAATTTTATGCAAGTTGTATGTGTTTGACCCGATTCTGTATGAGCTAACAAGTTGTATGAGGAAGACAATCAAGTTATATACAATTATTTATATGGTCTTTTACCTCATGAGCTAACATTTAACGTTAAGTTAGGCCCAAAATTTAGTTCATAATTACCATTAGAAACAATTTTAAAATACTTTTGTCAGTTATTCACCTTGAGAGATATTCAATTGTTAAAGTAAGAAGCTTGGAATTGGACCCACATACTCGTTTATTGGAGAATTTTCATAAAGCACTATAATTTAGAGCCTAGTAACTATAGTTTGCCTAATTACCATTCGTAGCTACTGTTCAATTGTTACTAGCTTGTATCACTTGTCTTCAGATGTACAACAAATACAACATGTGTCAACTGTATTCGTTCGTGAAACGAATACAACATACAACCAACGTGAAATACATGGGCGCATATAAAGAATACAACATGTATCGATTGTATTTGCTCGCGCAACGAATACAACCAAAATTAAATACAGAAATATAGAAAAATAAAATGCTCTTGTTGAGAGTTCGAACTCAAGACTTCCGCCAACTAAGCAAGTCTAACAAACTGAGCTATGAGAGTTTATTGCTCTTTTATTTCAGTTCAAAATAATTGATCTCATGTTTCATAGATTTGCTAATGCAACGTTCCGACCAGTCATTTTGTATATTTGAGCCTCGTTTCCCTTTTTAAGCTTTCCATATGTGTATTTGTTGTTATGTGACTTACGGGGATGGTTGGTTTGGTTCCGGGGAGGACTTAGATTGATTTCGAATGCTTGATTCCTAGTTTGGAAACTTAGGTTGGAAGTATTGATCGAGGTTTGACTTTTGTGAAAATAACCTCGGAGTGGTAATTTAATTGTTCAAATAGATTTGTACGGTGATTTCGGACTTAGGAGTATGTCCGAAATTTGATTCGAAATTTCCTAGGTTGATTTGGCTCTTTTTGTCGAAGTTGGCAATTTGAAGGTTTAGAAATCTCCTATGTTTGACCATGGGTTGACTTTGTGGCTATGGATTCGGATTATAGTTTCGGGACCTAGAATAGGTCCGTTTTGTCATTTGTGACTTTTTTGCAAAGTTTGGTGTCATTCCGAGTTAGTTTAATTATCAGACGCTTGGTTGTTAATTTAGCAATTCTTCAGTTTCATTGTGAATTCTATGTATTTAGGTATCCGATTCATGATTTTGGATGTTATCTAGGTGTTTTGAGCTCGTGAGCGAGTTCGTATGATATATTTAGACTTGTATGGATGTATGATGTGGAGCCCAGGGGCTCAGGAGAGTTTCGGACGTGTTTTAGACCATTTGAGTTGAGTTTCAAATTTGTTGATTCATTGCTAGTGTTGCAGGTCTCGCAAATGCGAGATCCTATTCGCATTTGCGGACCTCGCATTTGAGAGGTGTGCATCGCCTTTGCGATTGTTGCCTGAGTGGATTGGCTTCGCATTTGCGGAGCTAGTGTCATAATTGCGGAAGTTGGCAGGGATGTCAGGCTTCGCATTTGCAATGCCTGGATCGCATTTGCGATGGGGAGTTGGGGCTAGAGCAGGCAACATTTGTAATCTTCATTATGCATTTACGATGCCGGCTAGGTTCGCATTTGCGGAACCTTAGTCATTTTTGCGATATTCTCAGGGCTGGTAGGCTTCGCATCTGCGACGCCTTTGTCACATTTGCGGAGGTCGCATTTGCAAACCTCAGGTCGCAAATGTGACATCTGCAACTGGTTTAAAGGATGGAATTTCAGGACTTAATTTTATTTTATCAAATTTCGAGCCCTAGACTCGGTGGGAGATAATTTTAGGAGGTGATTTTCATACCAAGCTATTGGGTGAATATTTTTTTATATCCAATTTTGATAATATAACTTGATTGTCTATGAATTTAATATCTAATCTATGAGATTTGAAGAGAAATTTTGGGAATTTTTTACTACATTTTAAAAAATAAAATATTGTGATTTGGTAGTAGAGTTAGACTCGGATTTGGAAACTAATACATATTTGGACTCGTGGGACTATGCATAGTCGAGATCTAACCTTCAACTAGGGTTTTGACAAGGCAAGCGCAGGGTTGACTTTTGTTGACTTTTTGGGAAAACTATAAAGATCTTAACTTTATTAATTGAAATTGATTTCTCTTGCATTGCTTGATATTATTAAGTTATTTTTGGCTAGATTTGAGCCAAGCAGAGGTGAATTTTAAGGGAAAAGCATTTTTAGAGTATTGATTGAGGGCTTTGAGGTAAGTATCTTACCTAATCTTGTGTGGGAGAATTATCTTCTTGGGATTCAACTTAATTGCTTATATATGATATGTGTGAACAAAGTGAACACGAGGTGACCAGTGTGTACATGGTCATATGTATGATTTATGACCAGATGTGATTCGAGGTTGTTCATATTGCCTTGTTTTGCTTGAGAGGTGTCTGCACTATGTGTGTTCGTTTTGGTTGATTACTTACATTTATGTTTTATGCTAGAGATCATGTCTTAGGAATTTATTTCTTTAATTTGCCAAGTTGGGCGTTCATTAGATTGTTGCTATATGGGTTAGCTGAATTCATGTATATATGTTGAATACCCATCTGCATTCCCTTATTGATTTGTCCTTGTTCACTGCTTCGGCAGACTTTGAGTTTATGTATTGATGACAATTATGACATATTGTGTTGTTATGATTATGACACATGTGGACTTGTTTGGCAAATAGTTCGGGTGTTGGCATGAGGTTTCTGCCATGCTATTGTTAATGATATAGCACATGTGGCAAGACAAGGTGGGTTATATCGGGTTTACACATGTAGCGAGACAAGGTGGAATAATTTGTTAATACGCATGTGATAAGACAAGGTAAGAATTTATTTTACTGTTGCACAAGCGGTGAGATAAGGGTGGCAATATATGGATGATATATGATGGCATGGGGGAGTTTTATTGATGATGTTTGTGTGAGGGTGAAAAAGGAGTATTCTTGGTTGTGCTTATGACTTTCTTATGTGTGTCATGCATTTTTTTACATGAGATTGGTGTGTGATTTCTAATGTGCCAATCCATGTCTCTATTTTATTAGATGATTTGGTTGCCAAGAAGGATTTACCTACATGGAGTTGTTACCTCGTATTTGGTTGTGTCGTTGCTAGCGTAATTGGTTAAAGTTAAAAAGGAAAGTCGTTATCATGCATTACTATGTTTGATTCTGGAAGAGTTTTCTTGAACGTGTTATTTTGAAATTGATACGAAATCGTATTATAATGTGGCACAAGGTCTTTGCCATACGAGTGTGACTTATACTGTGGCACGAGGTTTTTGCCGTATGAGGGTGATTGAAAATGTGGGCACAAGGTGCCATATGTGTGTGATTCTATTTGATGGCTTATTTTCCAAACTAGGCCTTTATTTGTACTAAATTGTTATCACTTGTTCTGATGAGATTATAGTTATTTCTTTATGTTATTTTCTTGTTGTTGGTCCTTAATATTTTGCACTGGTTATTTGATGAGTGAGTATCTTGACTTGAACCTCGTCATTACTCTATTCGGGTTAGTTTTGATACTTACGAGGTACCGAATGTGATGTACTCATACTACGCTTCTGCATATTCTTTGTGCAGTTCTAGGTTCCTCAGATTATGTTGGTCGTTAAAGAGTGATGTCGAGCTATTAGAGACTTCAAGTTATACTTGTTGTGCCATTCGCACGCCTCGGAGTCCTTATTCTATTTCTTTTTCTACTATTTATGTCTTCCAAATAGTGATGTATTTTTAGACTTTATATACATTCTATGTAGAGCTTATGACTCAGTATTACCAGGTTTTGAGTAGTTTTTTATTGTATTCATATTTGGCAGTTTTATTAAATTTCGTAGCTTTTATTAAATTCTAAAGTTTTCATATTCGGATTGGCATCATGATGTGATAGGCTTGCTTAGTCTTAAGAACTAGGTGCCATCACGACCCCGACTGTTACACCCCACATTTTCATACGTGAGAGTATGTCGTAAGCCATTGATGTAAGCTCAAAAATGAGATTATATTTGAAAGTAAATAAAGTAAGTTAATCATGTTACCTTGGAGGTTACAAATGTTTAAGATCATGAATAACGAGTACCAAGAGGGTTGGAAAGCTTAGAAGCTAAACCAATTGAAGAAAATAAGTTTCGTCGAAAGTCGACAAGTTTGGAATGTTATAACATGTACTTTGGGGTGAGACTAGGGTTATTAACATGACAAGGAGGTTATTCTATGAGTTATTTTAGTCGTATGATGGTCATTTGCTACGTTTTGAAGGCAAGCAAGTTGTGGAACAAGAGTTGGCAAAGGTCATCATAAGTTACATTTATAAATTTGAGGAACATTAGGTCGAATGTAGCTGAGCTTTTCTCCAAATATACTTGGAATTATAGGGTGATCTACCTACAAAATTTAATATTTGTGAGTCTAGTTTCTAACGCATTAAGTCGTTTGTCAATACAACATCGGAGTAGAGAAATATTTGTGTTTTGTGAAACTGCGCAAGCAGCTCCCAATGGGACCCACTTAGGCGGTGGTTGACCTACTTCACTTTATAAACGATTTGGACGCCTATTTTTAACTTATTTTCAACTCAACTTCGTCTCCAAACTTCTCCCAACCCTTTTTAACAGATACCACAAGGGTTTGAAGTGATTCCAAGGTGATTACACCATATTTCAACATCAAAACTTAGTTCTAGTGAAGAACAACACCTCTTTGAGGTTGTCTTGTCATTGAGGATTATTGTGGATTGTGTTTTGCTGAAATTGCAAGTTATTGCTACTGCCTAAGGTGAGTATAATAGCCTACTAATTGTGCTTAAGCTTTCTTGTATGTTTGTTAAGTTGTTAGGATGATAAACTACAAGATAATACTTGGATTTGTTTAAGTCACTTCTATGGTGTTGTATTGCCATTGAGAGTTGTTGTAAGTTGAATATAACTTGGATTTCAACTTGAAGTTACTATAGGAGGTATGTGTATTGTGCTCTTGCATGTTCTTAAGTTTATATTGATGTTGATGAAGTTAAATGGATGGAGTAGACATGAACTAGTGAATAAAGTTACTAATTAAAGACAGTTGGAATTGAGGATTGCTTCCTTTGATATAAATATATGGTATAAGGATGGAATCATTGATGAATGACTTCATTATCATGTTAATGATACTGTTAAGTTAATGTAAGAAGTTTATACGAGGTGATATGGGTTATACGGATTCTAATCGGAGCTTGCCACTTGTCGTGAATTAATTGTGACTTGTTGTTATTATATGGTGTCTTGTTATTGATATTTATATGCTGATGGATTTCTATGGTTGTTGTTGTTGGTATATGGTTTTGTAGGAGACCCTTATTACAGGGAAAATATTGCCCAAATTTACGCAAATGACTACTAGCTTAAGTTATAGACTTAGCCTTTGCTCAACACTGATTTTGAATCTCCTTATACTATGATAGATTGAGTTGACTTGTTTGAAGAGTTTCTTGGAAGGTATTAAGGACTCAACGGATTTAAGGTATGTTCAGGCATTTCCTTCTTTCTTTTTACATGATCTAAATGAATACGCTATTTCATAACGGATCTACTCCTAGCAACTAAGGTTGCCCATGTTGTACTTTCCTTATAAAGTTATTCTAAGCAAGTATGTATGATCCTTGAATCCTATAGAAGTTCATATTGGTGGTATGATGTCCATAATGTTAATCGGAGGTGCAACAACCTTACGTCATTCCTAACGGTTTAGAACGCGATTCTATGAGTCTAGCATGCATTATATGTAGTATCTATTTTACTCTACCGAGTCGCGCTATAGTCTGCTAGGTACGACACCTATTGTGCAACCACTGATCAGTTGGGTTTACCGAGATCCAAGTGGCCGTGTACGATTATACCAAGCCTTACGATGGCCGGGTACATTTTTATCGAGTCCTTTTTGAGTCCGGGTATGATATGATGATGATGATGCCCACAGAGGCGTATGTTTTTATAAGCTTATGTATATATATGCATTATGCATTTCATGTCAGTAGCCCCAGAGGCACTCAAATGCTATAGGTTGTATGGCTTTGTATGGCTCCCGTCCCTAGTAAAAAGAGAATGCTAGGTGACCTGAAGAGCCAGTGAGATGAAGCAAGGGAAGCTAAAAGTGAAAGAATGTTTTGTTGAAGTTATCAGAATAAAGTGATAGACAAAAATATTAGTCGAAGAATAAGAAGAGAGTAATTGAAGCATTATGAGTAAGATATGATAAATGGATGATAACGGTAAATTAAAATATGACAGAATGACAAAGTCTATAGTCAAGTGAAGGAAAAGACAAGAGGTGATAGGCCTTGAGACAATAAAAGAGTATAGGACAAAGGCTATACCCTCATTCGAGAATTGAGTTGGTGACCCAAAAGTGATTAGCAGAAGGAAAAATTAGACCCCCGTAGTAAGAAAATTTAGTATGGGAGAGTAACTAAGATATAAAAAAATCGAACATGAATTAGGGATCGAAGGAATTGGTAATAGTCGGCATTGTGAGAATTTTAGAGATCGTGTTCCAACAATAATAGAATAGACAATTGGATCAAGCAAATCACTTAAGATGTTCCCCGATGAGACGTGAGGCCCAATGATAATGTATTACATAAGAGGTTTCAAATTATGAGTGGTAGATTAAGATCAACATTAAGCTGGATCAACGATGGATGGATAAAAGTTAAAAAGTATGAGAGGAGATTAGGTTGTCATTCTTAAGATGAACAATAATGAGGATACATTAAAGGACTTAGATTTATACATATAGGATAAGCAGCGAGAGAATAACCTGGAGTGGGTAACAAACCTCGATAATAATAAAACAAAAGTAAGAGTTATGGTATAGTTTGACCTACCTAGATGCAACAAAGCCACAAGGATAGATATCTGAGGCTATGAAACAAGATATATCAATAGTCGTAAGTTCAACAAAGTACCAAGCGAAGAACTTCAGTACACCTATAGATGCCTAGAGGGATAGCTTGTCATAGTTTTGTATATGTTCATAAAGTGAGGCTTAGAGATTGGATAAAAGATGGAGCAAAAGGGGAGAAGAGTCTCTAGGCACTTATACAAGGACACAGTCGTACATACTGCATCACATAAGGTAGCAACAGTTACGAGATTGGAAGAATTCCGACCACATGTCATGGCGTGAGAAAGATGCCTAAAGGGGGGAATACACCGGCGTTTAGATTTATTCACAAAACAGTTGCCAAGATGGCAAGATGAACATTAAAGTATTCATAAGAGCTACAGTTTACGAAACTGATAAGCGCATTAGTCAACATTCGAGGACGAATGCTCCAAAGAGGGGAATGATGTTACACCCCACGTTTTCATACATGAGAGTACGTCGTAAGCCATTGATGTAAGCTCGAAAATGAGATTATATTTCGGAGCAAATAAAGTAAGTTAATCATGTTACCTTGGAGGTTACAAATATTTAAGATCTTGAATAACAAGTACCATGAGGGTTGGAAAGCTTAGAAGCTAAACCAATTGAAGAAAATAAGTTTCGTCGAAAGTCGACAAGTTTGGAATGTTATAAAATCTACTTTGGGGTGAGACTAGGGTTTTTAAAATGATAAGGAGGTTATTCTATGAGTTATTTTAGTCTTATGATAGTCATTTGCTATGTTTTGAAGGAAAGCAAGTTGTGGAACAAGAGTTGGCAAAGGTCATCACAAGTTACATTCATAAATTTGCTGAAATTTAGGTCAAATGTAGCTGAGATTTTCTTCAAATATACTTGGAATTATGGGGTTATCTACCTACCAAATTAAAGATCTAGGAGTCTAGTTCCTAACGCATTAAACCGTTTGTCAATATAACATCGGAGTAGAGATATATTCATTTTTTGCGAGACCGCGCAAGCAACTCCCAATGGGACCCACTTAGGCGGTGGTTGACCTACTTCACTTCATAAACGATTTGGACGCCTATTTTTAACTCATTTTCAACTCAACTTCGTCTCCAAACTTCTCCTAACCCTTCTAAATAGGTACCACAAGGGTTTGAAGTGATTCCAAGGTGATTACACCATATTTCAACATCAAAACTTAGTTCTAGTGAAGAACAACACCTCTTTGAGGTTGCGTTGTCATTGAGGATTGTTGTGGACTGTGTTTTGCTAAAATTCCAAGTTGTTGCTACTGGATAAGGTGAGTATAACAGCCTAATAATTGTGCTTAAGCTTTCTTGTATGTTGGTTAAGTTGTTAGGATGATAAACTACAAGATAATACTTGGATTAGCTTAAGTCACTTCTATGGTGTTGTATTGCCATTGAGAGTTGTTGTAAGTTAAATATAACTTGGATTTTAACTTGAAGTTGCTGTAGGAGGTATGTATTGTGTTCTTGCATGTGCTTAAGGTTATATTGATGTTGATTATGTTAAATGGATGGAGTACACATGAACTAGTGAATAAAGTTACTAATTAAAGATAGTTAGAATTGAAGATTGTTTCCTTTGTTATAAATATATGGCATAAGGATGGAATCATTGATGAATGACTTCATTATCATGTTAATGATACTGTTAACTTAATATAAGAAGTCCATAAGGGGTGATATGGGTTATACAAATTCCAATCGGAGCTTGCCGCTCGTCGTGAATTAGTTGTAACTTGTTGTTATTATATGGTGTCTTGTTATTGATATTTATATGTTGATGGATTTCTATGGTTGTTGTTGTTGGTATATGGTATTGGAGGAGGCCCTTGTTACCGGGGAAATGCTGCCCAAATTTACGTAAATGAGCTACTAGCTTAAGTTACAGACTTAGCCTTTGCTCAGCAATGATTTTAAATCTCCTTATACTATGATAGATTGAGTTGACTTGTTTGAAGAGTTGCTTGGAGGGTATTAAGGACTCAACGAATTTAAGGTATGTTCAGGTACTTCCTTCTTTCTTTTGGTATGATCTAAAGTTAAATGAATACGATATTTCATAACATATCTACTCCTAGCAACTAAGGTTTCCCATGTTCTACTTTCCTTATAAAGTTATTCCAAGAAAGTGTGTATGATCCTTGAATCCTATAGAAGTTCATATTGATGGTATAATGTCCATAATGTTAATCGGAGGTGCAAACCTTACGTCACTCCTAAAGGTTTAGAACGTGATTCCATGAGTCTAGCATGCATTATATATAGTATCTATTTTACTCTACCGAGCCACGCTATAGTCGGACGGGTATGACATCTATTGTGCAACAACTAATCAGTTGGATTTATCGAGCTCCACGTGGCCGGGTACGATTCTACCGAGCCTTATGATGGCCGGGTAGTTTTTACCGAGTCCTCTTTGAGGTTGGGTATGATATGATGATGATGATGATGATGATCATAGAGGCGTGTGTTTTTAAATGCTATGTATATATATGCATTATGCATTTCATGTCACTAGCCCCATAGGCACTCAAATGCTACAGGTTGTATTTCATCTATCTCTCATTTACATTACTGTTCTTGTTTATGCTTTCCTGCCTTACATACTCGGTACTTTATTCGTATTGACGTCCCTTTTGCCTGGGGACCCTATGTTTCATGCCCGCAAGTCCCGATAGATAGGTTGACATTCCTCCTAGTAGGCTATCAGCTCAGCGGAAGGTGTTGGTGCATTCCACTTGCTCCGGAGTTGCCTATTTGGTCAGTATTATGTGGACATGTATTGATTGGTATGGCGGGGCCCTGTCTCGACCTTTATGATATGTATGTACTCTTAGAGGCTTGTAGACGGATGTCATGTATATAAAAGACTGTATGGCCTTGTCGGCCTATGTTCAGTGTACGAGTGTTCATTTTGGTCTAATAGGACTATATGTCATATGTATAAGTTTATATTACATGTTGGGTCGTCTAATGTCAAGTATTCCCCTATGTTTTATTTTGGTTATATCATGACGAACCATCCATACTATTTACTCATGATGGTATGATAAGAAAGATACATTACGTTGGTACTCGATTGGGTAAGGTGTCAGGTGCCTATTACGGCCCTTCGATTAGGGTCGTGACATCGACGGTGGGATTTTAGGTCAAGACAAGTTGGTATCAGAGCTTTAGGTTTATAGGTTCTCCAAGACATAAACAAGTTTAGTAGAGTCTTTCGAATCAGTACGCAGACGTCTATACTAATCTTCGAGAGGCTATAAAACTAATAGGAAATTTCACTTTTTTCGTTCCGATCGTGCAAATTTATTGATTTTGAAGTTTGACCCTTTTTCTTTCTATTCTCCAACAGATGGTGAGGACATGAGCTGTAATTACTGATGATGATTCCCTAGGGCTGGTGTTGCTAGGGGTCGGGGCAGAGGCATAGATCGAGGAGGGGCACCTTCTACAGCTAGAGGACATAGTAGAGTAGCAGCTGAGGAGCCACTATTAGCTCCAAATAGGGAGCAGGCACCTGAGGCGCGTGTTGCAACTCTTTTACTTTAGGAGATTTTAGCGCACTTTCTAAGCATGTTTGGTACCTTAGCTCAGGCGGGATTGATCCCAGTTGCACCAGCTACTTCTTAGGCTGGGGGAGGATCTCAGACTCCCGCTGTCCGTACTCTAGAGCATCGGGCTCATACTAATCAAGCTCCGGGTGTTATGCTAATGCAATTTGTGATTGTGGTTCAGTCTGAGATAAGACCAATAGCGTTAGAGAAGGAGCATAAGAGGTTAGAGAGGTTCAAGAAGTATCTTCCTCCCACTTTCAGTGGCACAACTTCTGAGGAGGAACATGATTTTCTAGACCAGTGTCACCGTATTTTACGCACCATGGGCATAGTAGAGTTAAGCAGGATGGACCTTACTACTTTCCAGCTGATGTGGAAAGCATATAGATGGTGGCAAACTTATGAGAAGAGTAGGCCATATGGCACAGCGCCACTTACTTGGTACTAGTTCACTGATCTCTTCTTGAAGGAGTTCGTTCCACAAACCCTCAGGAATATGTTGCGCACCGAGTTCGAGCAGTTATGCCAGGGGAGTATGATTGTGTCCCAGTATTCTATGAGGTTTACTGAGTTATCTCGTGATGAAACTGCTTTGGTTTCCACTGTTACATAGATAGTCTGCAAATTTACTGAAGGACTCGGTTATGGTCTCAAATTTGGGATGGCACGGGAGTTGGAGACTAATACTCCATTTCATCAAGTTGTGGAGATCGCTGAGAGGTTAGAGCGTATCCACGGTCTAGAGAGGGAGGATAGGGAGGCTAAGAAGCCTCGTGTACCTGGACGATCTATTAGTCCTTATTTTGGGGGTAGGACGCATCATGGTAGAGGTTTTGTTGGTCAGCTAGTTCAGTTTGCACGTCAGGTTTCACGTGGTTCTCTAGTTATCCATAGGTCCTAGAACACTTGTTCCGGGCAGCTCCCACAACCATGTCAGTAGAGAGGCTTCTTCGGGTGTGGGGATATCATACACATGGTGAGAGATTTTCCCAAACTCCAATCAGGTGTACCTTAACAAAGTACTCAAGCTATGGGTTTTGCTCCAGTTACTACTACGCCTGCTCAACTAGCTAAAGATGGGGGATAGTCGAGTATAGGGAATCCTATAGGGGGAGGCAAAGCCCGTTGTTATGCTTTTCTTGGTAGGACTAATGCTACTACACTAGATGTTGTTATTACAGGTATTGTTCTGGTCTGCCATAGAGAGGCATCAATTTTATTTAATCTGGGTCCTACATATTTGTATGTGTCATCCTATTCTGCTTCATATTTAGATGTATCTCGTGATTTTTTCGATACTCCTATTATGTGTCTACACCCATTGGGGATTCTATTATAGTGGACCATGCCTATCATTCTCGTATGGTCACTATTGGGGACTATGAGACTAGGGTTGATCTTCTATTACTTAAAATGATGGATTGTGATGTGATGTTAGGTATAGATTGGCTATCTTCATATCATGCTATTCTTGATTGTCGTGCTAAGGCCGTAACATTGGCTATGCCAAGGTTATTGAGGTTGGAATGGATGAGTATCGAGAAGGTCCTAATGGGTTTCGAAGAGTTTGGGATGGGTTGGCCACGACTTGTGGTTGTGGTACTTTGCATGCATAGGGAATCCATTGTTTATCATGATTTTTGTTCAGTGGAGTTGAGTTAGTGAAAGGTTTTTAGTTGATGGGATTTTTATCCTACTTGTGACCCCAATTTGAGGATGGGATCCTCGTGCTTCCATGTGGATTGGTATGTTTGGACCGGGCTATGTGCCGTAGTGGGGGTTATTTTAGGATGAGATTCTTTATGGTCATTTCATATGTTTTGCTTCTCCCCTATGGAATGGATTCATACTATGGTACCGATGGGGAATTGTACCTATTGGACTTGTCTGATAGCTCTCTTTATGTATTTATCTTTCCATCTTAAGTTATATTTGAGTTGTGCTTGTTAGTTATGGATTGCGGTGTATGTGACTAGGTGGCGTTTGGTATGGCTTATTAGTCGAATATATTGTATTGGATGAGATGAGATCATTGGACCTAAAATTAGTACGATCAGACATAAATAAGGTATGTCTGGATAAGAATGTCGTTGATCAGCTTGGAGCTTGGCGTTGGTTCTTGTCGGGCGAGAGAACTCCATGACTTGTCAGTTGGGAGAGTAGTTATGAGTTTCCACATGTTTCTTACATTATTAGCAGTATTGTGAAGGTTTAGAATAAAGTTTATTTTATATGAGGTTATTTACCAGTACCGAGTTTCGTAATGGGCAACTATTGTGGTCGAAGATGTTGTTATCGGCATATAAGCATGAGTTACGTCGTGCAGTTATACCATACGAATGTATTATGATATGTTGCAACTGTCTAGGGTCGATACAGTATATGTGATAATAGGGTCTTAGGAGTGGGCCTGGTTGTTGAAATTTGGTTCTAAGGCTTATCGGTTAAGGTTGAAGGAATAATCTTCAATCGAGATGGTGTTGACGGGCTTATGTGGATTTAGGTGACGTGGGATCACCCGTGGGTATGTGTATGGTGAGTTTATACAGTGATTTGATGGCTATGGAGTGACTCTTGGTATGTTCGAGAGGGAGAATGTAATGACTCGACCAGTCGTTTTGTGTAATTGAGTTGTGTTTCCCCTTTTTAAGCTTTCCTTATGTGTATTTGTGGTTACGTGACTTGTGGGGATGGTTGGTTTGGTTCTAGGGAGGTCTTGGATTAATTTGGAATGCTTGATTACTAGTTTAGAAACTTAGGTTAGAAGTATTGATCGAGGTTTGACTTTCATGAAAATGACCCTGGAACGGTGTTTTAGTGGTTCCAATAGGTTTGTATCGTGATTTTGAACGTAGGCGTATATCAAAAATTGTATTCCGAGGTTCCCATGTTGATTTGGCTCTTTTTGGTAAAGTTGGTAATTTGAAGGTTTAGAAATCCCCTAAGTTTAACCATGGGTTAACTTTGTGGCTATCGGGTTCGAATTTTGGTTTTGGGACTTCAAATAGGTTTGTTTTGTCATTTGTGACTTCTATGCAAAGTTTGGTGGTATTCCGAGTTGGTTTGATAGGAATCAAATGCTTTGTTGTGATCTTAGCGATTCATGAGTTTTAAGGTTAATTCTATGTGTTTGGTGTACGATTCGTGGTTCCGGATGTTATTTAGGTGTTTCGATCTCGTGAGAGAGTTCATATGATATTTCTATACTTGTGTGGATGTTTGGTCTAGACCCCGGGGGCTCAAGAAAGTTTCAGACGTATTTCGAACGTGTTTCGAACCATTTGAGTTGAGTGTTCATTGTTGGTGCTGGAGGTCTCGCAAATTTAAGATGTTGTTCGCATTTGTGGACCTCCCATTTTTTAGATGTGCATCGCTCTGTGATTTTTGCCTGAGTTGACTGGCTCGCATTTGCGGAGCCATTGTTGCAACTGCTGAAGTTGGCAAGGATGCCAGGCCTCGCATTTGTGTCGCCTGGATCGTATTTGCAATGGAGAGCTGGGGCTGAAGCAGGCTGCATTTGCGATCTTCATTCCTCATTTGCGATGCCTACTGGGTTCGCATTTACGGAGCCTTAGTCGCATATTCGATATTCTCAGGGTTGGGCAGGCTTCGCATTTGTGATGCCTTTGTCGCATTTGCGAACCTCAGGTCGCAAATGCGACATCTACAGATGGTTTAAAGGATGGTATTTCAGCACTTAGTTTTATTTTATTGTATTTTGAGCCCTCGACTCGGTGGTAGGCGATTTTAGGTGGGGATTTTCATACCAAGCTATTGGTTGAGTGTTTTCATCCAATTTTGATAATATAACTTGATTATCTATAAATTTTAACATTTAATCCATGAGATATGGAGAAAAATTTTGGGGACTTTTGACTATTTTTTGAAAGATGAATTTTGGTATTTGAAAGTTGATTTGGACTCGGATTTGGAAACCAAACACATATTTGGACTCGTAGGGATATGAGTATTCAAGATCAACCCTTCGACTTAGGTTTTGACCGGACGAGCCCATGGTTGACTTTTGTTGACTTTTTGAAAAAAGTGTAAAGATCTTAACTTTACTAATTGAAATTGGTTTCTCATGCGTTGCTTGATATTATTAAGTTATTTTTTGTTAGATTTGAGCCAAACAGAAGTGAATTTTAGAGGAAAAGCATTTTTAGAATATTGATTGAAGGCTTTTGTGGTAAGTATCTTGCCTAACCTTGTTGGGAGGGGGGGCGGATTACCCCTTAGGATTCAGTTTAATTGCTTATCTATTATATGCGTGAATGATGTGTACACGAGGTGATGAGTGTGTACACGATCGTATGTATGATTTATGACCGGATGTGATTCGTGGTTGTTCCTATTGCCTTGTTTTTATTGAGAGGTCCTACACTGTATGTGTTCGCTTTGGTTGATTACTTGAGTTTATGTTCCATGCTAGAGATCATATTTTAGGAATGTATTTCCTTAATTGTTTAAGTTGGGTATTTGTGAGGTTGTTGTTATTTGGGTTGGTTGAATTCATATTTATATGTTGAACACCCATCTGCATTTCCTTATTAATTTGTCCTTGTGCGCTGTGTTAGCGGAATGTGAGTTTAAGTCTTGATAACAATTGTGGCATATTGTGTTGTTATGATTATGGCACATGTGGATTTGTTGGGCGAATTATTCAGGTGTTGGCACGAGGTTTCTGTCGTGGCACTATTATTATTGATATTGCACATGTGACGAGACAAGGTGGGTTATTTCGAGTTTGCACATGTAGCAAGATAAGGTGGTATGATTTATTAATACGCATGTGCTGAGACAAGGCCGATATTTATTTTGTTGTTGCACATGCGGTGAGATAAGAGTGGAATATGGGGATGATATGTGATGGTCTGGGGGCATTTTATTGGTGTGTGGTGGTGAAAAAAGAGTATTCTTGTTTGTTCTTATGACTTCCTTATGTGTGTCATGTATTTTTTTTACATGAGCTTGTTGTGTGATTTCTAATGTGCCAATCCATGTCTCTGTTATTACTTGATGATTTGGTTGTCAAGAAGGATTTACCTACATGAAGTTTTTACCTCGTATTTGGTTGTATTGTTGCTAGCGTAACTGGTTAAAGTAAAAAAGAAAAATTGTTATGATGCATTACCATGTTTGATTTTTCAAGAGTTCTCTTGAACATGGTATTTGAAAATTGATACGGAATCGAATTATAATATGGCACAAGGTATATGCCATGCATGTGTGACTTATGATGTGGCATGAGGTCTTTGTCGTACGAGGGTAATTCATAATTTTTTGCTCGAGGTGCCATATGTGTGCTATTCTATTTGATGACTTATTGTCGAAACTGGGCCTTTATTTATACTAAATTGTGATAAGATTATAGTTATTGCCTTCTATTATTCTTACTGTTGTCGGTCTTTGATATTTTGTACAGGTTATTTGATTAGTGAGCATCTTGACGTGAATCTCGTCACTACTCCACCGAGGTTAGTCTTGATACTTACTAGGTACCGACTGTGGTATACTCATACTACACTCTTGCATATTGTTTGTGCAAATCTATGTACCTCAGATTGTGCTGGTTGTTAGAGAGTGGTGTTGGAGACTTCAAGGTATACTGATGTACTGTTCGCAGGCCTCGGAGTCCTCATTCTATTTCTTTTTCTATTGTTTATGTCTTCCAAACACTGATGTATTTTTGAGACTTCATATACATTCTATGTAAAGATTATGATTCGGTATTACCGGGTTTTGTGAAGTTGCTTATTGTATTCGTGTTTGGCAGTTTTATTATAATTCACAACTTTTATTAAATTCTAAAGTTGTTATATTCAGATTGGCATCGTGATGTAATAGGCTACCTAGTCCCATCACGACCCCTACGGTGGAATTTTGGATCGTGACAGCTGTAAAAAATAAAATATAGTCATAAATGATAAATTTACTAAAAATATAACTATAAATAATAAATACCGTGTATATATTTAACGTGTCACATCATTTTTTCCAATAGCACAAGGGATATGTTAGTACCTACCGTCTTCCCTTCTCAAATTCCCTTGCCAAACCTTGTTCACACTAAATTTGGTGAGCCCATAATATGCTACATAGGCCCCAACTATTAAAAAAAAATGTGATGCGGAACCAAAGAAACACATGATTTTGTTTCAAACTTAAAAAAATTGGAACGTGTTCTAGTTTATTTTTGTGAGTTGGCCATCCCTCTGGCATAACGTCCATACAGTACCCAGACAGACATATCATCGTAGATGTCTTGCTCCTTTTCGTCCTATGAATATGCCCAATCTTATAAACTCACTCTTTATGATTAGGATTAAGATTAAATTACATACACTCATAATGAAAGTTTTTATACTATTAGTACAATTTAATTCATTTAAGCAAGTCGTTTATCTTATTTTTCAAATTATTAATTTCGCAAAACATGAACAAGTATATGTAAAATTTTTTTATATGGAGTATCATAATGTAAAATTTGTTTTTACAATGCTAGCGTACGAGAGTCAAAGTGTCAAACTCAAACCAACAAAGCATGCTCCACTTCCTACCTCGATGCATGTTAAATCTCAAAGGAGGATAGCTTATTAAAGATGGGACTTTTTTCTTTTGGTAATATATTAAAAGGCGACTGTAACATATGCTTTTCCACTGGATTATAAATTATTCTGCTTATTTTCTGCAATAAAATGCCACTGACGATATCTCTTAGCCACAAATAAAGGAATTATAAAAAATGGAGAAAAGTTAAAAGGACAACGTACAAGATAGGGATGGGTTTGTTGCATTATGATACTACCATTATATAATAAGCTCTTGTAAACTTGTCTGACCTAAGTTTAGTTAAACATTGTTAATACAATTAAATTAAATTACTGGAAGCACATTAAAGGTTACTTATTATGGTAAACAAGAGTTGACAATGGTGAATGTGTAACGACCCAACGAGCAGTTTCGTGTATTTGAGCTCCATTTTCCCTTTTGAAGCTTCCCATATGTGTATTTGTGGTTTATGACTTAGGGGTGGTTATTTTGGAACAATTGGTTTGTTGTTTGGAAGCTAAGTTAGAAATATTGACCGAGGTTTGACTTTGGTAAAAACGACCGTGAAATAGTGTTCTGATGGTTCAAATAGATTCATATGGTAATTTTAAACTTATGCGTATACCCGAAATTAAATTCGTAGGTTCCTAGGAGTTGACTTTTTTTGTCGAAAGTTGGCAATATAAAGGTTTAAAAATTTCCTAAGTTTGACCGTGGGTTAACATTATGGCTATCGGGTTCGGAGGTTGGTTTCGGGACTTGGAATAGGTTCATTTGTCATTCGAAACTTGTTTGCAAAGTTTAGTATCATTCCGAGTTGGTTTGGTACCAATCGGATGCTTGGTTGTTATTTTAGCGATTCTTGAGTTTCATTGTAAATTTTATGTGTTATTGCAGATTCGTGGTTCTGGATGTTACCTTGGTATTTTGAGTTTGTGAGTAAGCTTGTATGATATTTTAAAACTTGTGTGGATGTTTGGTGTGAGCACTGGGGGCTCGGGTGAGTTTCGGATGCATTTCAGATTGGTTTCATCATGATTCAGAAGGTGTGTTGGTGCTGCAGTTATCGCAAATACGAGCAGTAGTTCGCATTTGCAAGTACAGGATTTGCAAAATGTATATTGCATTTGCGACAACGGCAGTGGGTGGCATGCTTCGCATTTGCGAAGCCAACCTCGAAAATGCAAAGAGGGATTTTAGGCTGGGGACAGGTTGCTTTTTGCGGCCTGTAGGCCGCTTTTGTGAATGGTCTGACTTTGCAAATGCGAAGTCATGGTCACATTTGCGACATCCCCTGGTTTCGGCAGGTATCGTATTTGCGATGCAATCATCGCAATCTCGGGGTTCGCATTTGCGAACCCCATGTCCCATTTGCGACATATGCAACTGATCAGAGGAATGAGATTTTGGGACTTAGTCTCATTTATTAAATTGTTTAGTCCTAGACTTAGTGGGAGAGGATTTTAAGGGAGATTTTTCATACAAAGCTATTGGGTAAGTGATCTTCATTCAATTTTGAATATATAACATAATTGTTTCTAAGTTTTAACATCTTAGTCATGAGATTTGAAGAGAGAATTTGGGATTTTTTTACTATGTTTTGAAAAATAAAAATTTGAGATTTGAGAATCAAATTAGATTCGAATTTGAAAATCAAACACATATATTGACTCGTTGGGTTATGGGTAGTCAAGATCTACCCTTCGACTCAGGTTTTGACCAGGCAAGTCCGGAATTGACTTTTGGGGAATTAGGTAAAGATCGAGCTTTATTAAACGAAATTGGTTTCTTTAGCAATATTTGATATTGTTAAGTTATTTTTGGTTAGATTTGAGCTGAGCCGAGGTAAATTTTTGGGGAAAAGCGTCTTTAGAGTATTGAATTGGCCTAATTGAGGTAAGTATCTCGCCTAGCTTTTCGTCCAAAAATTATCCCCTTATGATTTGGTCTAATTGCATAAATTGTACTATGTGAAATGATGTGTACATAAGGTAAAGTGTGTACACAAGCGTATGTGTGTTAATTGATCGGATTGGACCTTAGGCTATTAATATGCCTTTATTTGGAGTTGTTTGTTGTATGAAGCACATTTTATTGTTGATTCAGTCCTTGTACCCTTGTATTATCATTATGATTCTTGTACATATTGTTGTTAAGCAATGGGTTATATGTTATTGCGGTTTTGGTATTGTTATTTAGGCGATGTTTTGGCATATGTGCAAATGTGGTGCGGTTTGATTGTTGTGTTGTGAATGAGATGCGCATGCGAAGACATAAGGGTGGTGTTATTGATGCATATGCAGCGAGATAAAGGGGATTATGCGCATGTTGCAAGTATGGGAAAATACTTCATTTTATGCACATGCGGCGAGATAAGGGGGCTTATGCGCATGTAGCTATATAAGGAAAAATATTACTATGTGAAGCTCACGCAATGTCATAAGGGTGATTTGTGATTATGTTATGTGGTGCTTTAGGGTGATTCTTGATGTTATTCCTGTATTGGAACGGGTTGATGTTTTGAACATGCCATTATTTTCCTTAAAGTGACTTCACCTTGTGTTTTACGTGTTTTTGGTTAATTGTCCGTGTTATCACATGCCTATTCTTTGTTGCAATTAATTGGTCATGCTTTTCGTTGTTAGTTTTATATTGATATTCTTTACAGGTTATTTGTTTAGTGTGTGTCTCGACTTGAACCTCGTCACTACTTCACTGAGGTTAGTCTTGATACTTACTGCATACCGATTGTGATGTACTCATACTATGCTTCTGCATATTTTTTTGTAGATCCAGGTACCTCAGATCAACCTAGTCTCTAGAAAGTCGAGCTAGAGTTGCGGAGACTTCCTGGTATACCTGATATTTCGCTTGTAGGCCTCGGAGTCACCTTATATTATTTATTACAGTATATGTATTTTAAATGGTAATGTACACTTTAAGATTTATGATGTACTTCTTGTAGAGCTTATGACTCAGTATTACCAGATTTTGGGGATGTATGACTGTTGATCATTTTATTTTACTATGCTATGTCATTTACCAACTTTTATTTAATAGTTGAGTCATTTTATTCTGTTGATTTCATAATGTGTTAGGTTTACCTAATCTTAGAGACTAGGTTCCATCATGATCCTTAAGTTGTGATTTTGGGTTGTTACAAGTTGGTATCAAAGCCCTAGGTTTATAGGTTCTACGAGTCATAAGAAAGTTTAGTAGAGTCTTGCAGATCGGTATGGAGATATCCGTACTTATCTTCGAGAGGCTAAGGAAATATTAGGAAATTCTACTTCTTTCATTTCTTATCGGGCGGATTTATTTATTTCAAAATATAAGCATTTGTCTTTCTATTCTCTTATAGACGGTGAGGATATGAACTTCAGTTACTAATGATGCTGCCCCCGGTGCCAGTGTTGCTAGGGGCCAGGGTAGAGGCCGAGGCAGAGGCGGAGCATGTGCTACAGCGAGGGGCTGTGCTAGGGCCACGACCGAGGAGCCACCTATAACTCCAATTGGGGAGCAGGTACCCGAGGAGCCTGTTGTTACCCCTGAGTTTCAGGAGACTTTAGCGCACTTCCTGAGCATGTTTGGTACCTTGGCTCAGCCAGGATTGATCCCAGTAGCACCAACTACTTCTCAGGCTAGGGGAGGAGCTCAGACTCCCACCGCCTGTACTCTAGAGCATCGGGCTCATGTTGATCAGGCTCTGGGTGTTATGCAGGTGCAGTTTGTAGTTGCCATTCAGCATGAGGTCAAGCTAGTGCATCAGAGGAGGAGCAGGAGAGGATAGAGAGATTCAAGAAGTACTTTTCTCCTACTTTTAGCGGCACTGCTTCTGAGGATGCACATGGTGTTCTAGACCAGTGTCACCATATTCTACGCACTATGGGCATAGTGGAGTTGAGCGATGTTGACCATAGTACTTTCTAGTTGATGGGGTTTGCATATAGATAGTGGCAGGCTTATGAGAAGAGTAGGTCAGCTGGTGCAGTGCCACTTACATGGGCTCAGTTCATTGATATATTTTTGAGGGAGTTCGTTCCACAGACCCTCAGGGATGTGTTGCACACTGGGTTCGAGCAGTTGGGGACTATGACATGTCTAAATATGCTATGAGGTTTAGTGAGTTATCTCGTCATGAACCTGCTTTGGTTTCCACTTTTAGAGAGAGAGAGAGAGAGAGTCCGTGATTTATTGAGGGACTCAGTTATGGTCTCATATTTGGGATGACACGAGTGTTAGAGACTGATACACCATTTCAGCAGGTTATGGAAATCGCTAGGAGGTTGGAGTGTATCCGTGACTAGGAGAGAGGGGATAGGGAGGCCAAGAGGCCTCGAGATTTTACAAGATTTTATTGGTTCCTACTTTGTAGTTTCATATCGTCATGGCAGAGGTTATTTCAGTCGACTAGTTTATTTTGCACTTTAGGCTACTCGCAGTGCTCCAACTATTCAGGGACCTTAGAGTACTCATTTTGGACAGCCATATTCAAGTGCACCTCCTACACGGGGTTCCTACAGCAGTTATTCTAGCCATCCAGGTCAGACTCAGTACCAGCAACCATGCCTGTAAATGGGTTGTTTTGAGTGTGCTGATACTAGGCACATGGTAAGAGATTGTCCCAGGCTTTGGAGGAGTGGACTTCCGCAGGGTACTCAGGCCATGATTTCTGCTCCAGGTTCTACTCCACCTACTAGCCAACTAGAGGTGGTGGACAAGCGGATAGAGGTCGTTCTAGAAGGGGTGGTCAGACACATTGTTTTGCTTTCCCTCGTAGGACTGAGGCTGTTGCATCAGATGCTGTCATCACAGGTATTGTTCCGATTTGTAATAGAGATGCATCAGTTTTATTTGATCCGGGTTCCACTTATTCGTATGTCATCTTATTTTGCTTTATATTTGGATATGTCTCATGATTCTTTGAGTACCCTATTTATGTGTCTACACCTGTTAGAGAATCTATTATGGTAGACCGTATCTATCTTTTGTGTTTGGTCACTATCGGGGGTTATGAGACTAGGGTTGAACTTCTGTTACTCAAGACCGTGTCGTTGACTATACCGGGGTTGCCGAGGTTGGAGTGGAGAGGTTCATGGGTCATGTTTTGAGTAGGGTGGTGTCTTTTCCGAAGGCACAACAGATTGTTGAGAAGGGATGTTTGGCATACTTAGCCTTTATGAGGGATGTTAGTGCAGACACTCCTACCGTCGAGTTAGTTTCGCTAGTGAGCAAGTTCCCATATCTGTTTCCAACAAACCTACCGTGAATGCTACCATATAGAATATTAATTTTAGTATTGACTTGGTGTCGGACACTCAGCCCATATCTATTCCACATATCACATGGTACCAGTGGAGTTGAAGGAATTAAAGGAACAACTTCAGGAGTTGCTTGATAAGTGCTTCATCAAACCGAGTGTATCGCTTCATCAGCCTATATCTATTCTAGTTCTTTTTCTCCAAGTGCGAGTTTTGGCTTAATTCAGTGGCATTCTTGGTCTACGTGGTGTCCAATGAGGGGGATTAAGATGGATCTGAAGAAGATTAAAGTAGTTTAGAGTTGGCCGAGGCCTTCAAATGCTACTTAGATCTGGAGTTTTCTATGCTTGACTGGATATTATCGCCATTTCATCGAGGTTTTCTCATCCATCGCAGATCTTTTAACTTGATTGACTCATAATGGTGCTCCATTCAGGTGGTCTAGCGAGTGTGAGCATAGCTTTCAGATGCTCAAGACTGCCTTGACTACATCTTTGGTTCTGGTTTTTCCTTCGACATCGGGTTCTTATACAGTCTATTGTGATGCTTCACGGATTAGCATTTGGGTGAGTGTTGATGCAGGGTGGTAGGTTGATTACTTATGCTTCATGCAAATTGAAGCCCCATGAGAAGAACTACCTAGTATACAATTTGGAGTTGGTAACCATTGTTCACGCGCTCAAGATTGGAGGCACTATCTCTGCGGCGTGTCTTGTAAGGTGTTCACGGACCACATGAGTCTACAATAATTATTCAAACAAAAGGATCTGATCTTGAGGCAATGGATGTGGTTAGAGCTAATAAAGGACTATGATATCCCCATACTTTATCATCCCGAAAAGTTCAATATGGTGGCCGATGCTTTGAGTAGGAAGGCTGAGAGCATGCGTAGTCTTGCTTTTATTCCAGATGAGGAGATGCCATTAGCCTTGGATGTTCAAGCTTTGGAGAACAAGTTTGTGAGGTTGGATATTTCGGAGCTTAACAGGATTCTTGCTTGCATGATTTCACGGTCGTCTTTGTTTGAGTACATCAAGGTGTGTCGGTATGATGATCCCCACTTGCTTGTCCTTAAGGACACGGTGCAGAATGGTGTTGTTGGTGATGAGGGGGTGTTGAAGCTTCATGGCCGGATTTGTGTGCCCAATATTGATGGGTTATGGGAGCTGATTCTTGAGGAGGCTCATAATTGGTGGTATTTCATTCAACTGGGCGTCGCAAAGATGTACCATAATTTGAAGCAGCACTACTGGTGGACAAGAATGAAGAAGGATATTATAGAGTATGTTGCACGATGTTTGAAATGTTTTGCAGGTTAAGTACGAGCATTAGAGACCTACTGATTTGCTTTAGAGGCTTGATATTCCAAAGTGGAAGTGGGAGCGTATCACTATGAATTTTGTTGTTGGGCTGCCACGGACCTTGAGGAGATTCGTTGCAGTGTGGGTCATTGTGGACAAACTCACCAAATCTACACACTCCATTCCAGTCATGACTATCTACTCTTCAGAGCAGCTGACTCGCATTTATTTTCGTGAGATTGTTCACCTTCATGGTATGCCACTATCTATTATCTCGGTTAAAGGCACGCAAATCACATTGAATTTTTGGAGAACCGTGCATCATGAGTTGAGTGCACCGATTGAGCGGAGTACAACATTTCATCCACAATGATCCACATGCATTGGTCTGGTTGGATAGCCAAAGTACCAAACCGATATTAAGCCAACTAGGTCCAGCCTTTTTACATGCATTAATTTCTCATGTTTTTTGTTGGGAGGGGGTTTATTCATAGAATTATTTTCCTTTTTGTACAATTACGTAATACATACGTGTATCGAATCTACATATAAAAAGTTAAGAAAAGCGAGAAGTTTCCCTTTTAGAAAAAAAAAAGGCCAAATATATATATAACCCATTTAACTTGGTACTATTTTTTATTTTGACACTATATCTTTATCTTGTTCCATTTTGGCGCTCTAACTCTATTTATATGTTCCATATTGGCACTCCAACTCTATTTCTTCTGTTCCACTTTAACGCAAAAGTTAAAATCGGTGCAAAAAAAATATAGCGCATGTATATACACAAATCTGAGGTATAATAAATATCCAATTAAATGTTGTCATCTCGTTTTTTCTCCATGTCAAACAGGTCAATACTAAAATATCCGAACTTGGCCGTATTTTTTCATCCACTGTTGCTCCATCTTCATTTTCTAAGTTCCAAAGCTTTCATTTGCCGATTTCATACCTGGCCCGTTTAGATGAAATAAACCCAAAAAAAATATGGTTGGGTTCAGATATTTTAGTATTGATCTGTTTGACATAGATTAAAAAAATAGGTGGCAAAAGTTAATTGGATATTTATTACACATCAAATTTGTGTATACACACGCGCTATATTTTTTGCACTGGTTTCAACTTTTGTGTTAAGGTGGAACATAAGAAATAGAGTTGGACGACAAAAATGGAACATATAAAATAGAGTTGGAGGGCCAAAATGGAACAAGGTAAAAATAGAGTGTTAAAATAAAAAATGGTGTCAAATTGAATGGACTGTATATGTATTTGGCCAAAAAAAAGGATAGATATGTCTAAGAGGTTTCAGATTAAATTATGACATAGTATTAAATCAAATTTTGATAGGCCGATCTTTGCACGTATTATTATTATTGTTATTATTATTATTATTATAAGCTTCTTTGTTTAATATATACTTTTTTTACATGGCGAGTCAACTTTTTATATTCTAGACCACTCTTTAGCCTGTTGAGTCCACTCTTAATATTTTTTATAGGGTGGGCCATACCTCACATCCGTCATTGCATTTATTGCTATTCATAAACAGGGGTTGTTTGTGAAAGCATTTATTTTATGTGAAGAACAAGAATATGTGGGTTAGACTTATTATAATAAGGGATTAGGATTAGGTCGGTCATGGAATGTTATTAAAAATAAAAAGGAAAGATAAATACTGCTTTCTCGCTGTCAAATTCGTAGAGGTGCTTTGCACGTAATCAAGACTAAAATGACAGTAATTTCAATTTTTCCACCTTAGCTTTGGTGGTGTTGCTGACTCCAACTGCTGCTTGATACACTCATACTAGCTTTATTCTTGTCGAGTCGCTTTTCTCCAATATCCTTCACTGCCCTACTGGAGGGGCATAGGCACCTTATGTCAAGCGGTGTTCGTAAAATAATTTCTTCAATATGAATATATAGATAGTAAGAAAATGAAAATATTTAGTACAAATACAAAAAATATCGTTATAGATTTATTTATTTGTTCCTTACTTTAAATGTTGACCCCGTTTATAAAAATTCTTGTATACGCTACTGTCCTAATTCTTATTTCGAAAAAGCTACTTTTAATTAGATTATCTTATTCTGTTACAACCCATAATCTCACTTTAAGGACCGTGATGACACCTAGTCTCTAAGACTAGGTAATCCTAACACGTGATGAAATAAATAGAATAAAAGGACTCAAGTATGAAATAAAAACCATGAAATGACATAGCGTGGTCAAAAAATGATCAATAGTCATACATCCTCAAAATGTGGTAATACTGTGTCATAAGCTCTACAAGAAGTAGATGATGTCTCAAAGTATATATCACTGTTTGAAATACATAAACAATAATAAGGAAACAATAGAAGGTGACTCCGAGGCTGCGAGCGGAACAACAGGTATACCTTGAAGTCTCTGCAACTCTAGCTCGATTCTCTAGCGACCAGCACGATCCTAGGTACTTAGATATGCACAAAAATGTAAAGAACCATAGTATGAGTATACCACAATCAGTACCCAGTAAGTATCAAGACTAACTTCGATGAAGTAGTGACGAGTTTCGAGTCAAGACACTCACGAGACAAATAACTTATACAGACTATCAATTTAAAACTAACAATGAAAAGCATGTCCAATTAAATAGCAACAGAGAATAGGCATGTGATAACACGATAAATTAACCAAAAACGCGTAAAACATAAGGTGAAATCATTTAAGGAAAACAATGGCATGTTCAAAACATCAACCCATTCCAACACAAGAATAACATCAAGAATCACCCGAAGCACCACATAGCATAATCACAAATCACCCTTATGACGCCGCGTGAGCTTCACATAGTAATATTTTCCCTTATATAGCTACACACAAATAAGCCCCTTATCTCGTTGCATGTCCATAAAATGAAGTATTTTTCCTTCCTTGCAACACGTGCATAAGCCCCCTTATGACGCTACATGTTCATCAATAACACCACCCTTATATCGCCGCATGTGCATCTCATTCACAACATAATAATCAACCTGCACCACATGTGCACATATGCCACAACATCGCCTAAACAACAATACCAAAACCACAATAACATATAGCCCACGGCTCAATAATAATGTGTACAAGAATCACAATGATAACACAAAGGTACTAGGAGTGAATCAATAATAAAATGTGCTCCATATAACAAACAACTCCAAATCAAAGCATATTAATAGCCTAATGTCCAATCGATCAATTAACACACATATGAACGTGTATACACTCGTCACCTTATGTACGCGTCATTTCACATAGTAAAATTAATACAGTTAGACCAAATTCTAAGGGGGATAATTCTCCCACACAAAGTTATGCAAGATACTTACCTCAACTAGGCCAATTCAATACTCTAAAAATGCTTTTACTTTAAAATTCACCTCCGCTCGGCTTAAATCTATAAAAAAATGACTTAACAATATCAAACATTGTAGAGAAACAAATTTCGATTAATAAAGTTAAAATCTTTACATAATTCCCTAAAAGTCAACACTGGGCTCGCCGGTCAAAATCCGAGTCGAAGTGTAGATCTCGACCACCCATAACCCCACGAATCCATATATGTGTTTGGTTTTCAAGTCCGAATCTAAATCCACTCTCAAATCTCAAATTTTTATTTTTTAAAATATAGTCAAATATCCCCAAAATTTCTCTTCAAATCTTATGATTTAGATGTTGAAACTCATAAATAATTATGTTATATAATCAAAATAGAGTCAAGATCACTTACCCAATAGCTTTGTATGAAAAATCCCCTCCTAAATTTGCCTCCCACTAAGTCTAGGACTAAAAAATGTGATAAATGAATGAGACTAAGTCTCGAAATACCGCTCTTTTGATCAATTGCGAATATTACAAATGCAACTTGTGGTTCGCAAATGTGGACCCCGCAAATGCGATCCCCGCTGAACCCAGCGGATGTCACAAATGTGACCCTGACCTCGCATTTGCGAAGTCAGATCCCTTCGCAAAAACGACCAACTGGTCGCACAAGTGACCTGCCCCCAGCCCGATTCCTCTTCGCATTTGCGACGTTGGCTTTGAAAATGCGAAGCCTGCCACCCCACTGCCCCCTTTGCAAATGAATTACACATTTCGCAAATGTGGTACTCCCAAATGCGATCTGGTGGTTGCATTTGCGATAATTACAACACTAGCACACCAGCAATTATGAATCATGACCAAACCAATCCAAAACGCGTCCAAAACTCAACCGAGCCCCCGAGGCTTCACACCAAATATCCATAAAAGTCTAAAAATATCATACGAACTTGCTCGTAAAATCAAAACCCCAAGATAACATCTGGAACCATGAATTAGACACAATAACACATAGAATACATAATGAAACACAAGAATCTGATTCCTACCAAACCAACTCAGAATGACACCAAACTTTGCACATAAGTTCCAAATGATAAAGCAGACCTATTCCAAGTCTCAAAACCAAACACCAAGCCCCGATAGCCATAAAGTCAACCTACAATCAAACTTAGAAAATTTCTAAACCTTCAAATTACCAACTTTTTCAAAAAGATCCAATTCAACCTAGGAACTTCCGAATTCAATTATGGGCATACGCATAAGTCCAAAATAATCATACGAACCTATTAGAGCCATCAAAATACCATTCCAGGATTATTTTTACCAAAGTCAAATCTCGATCAATATTTCCAACTTATGCTTCCAAACTAAGAACCAATTGTTTTAAAATAACCAAAAACATCCTCGAAATGAAACCAATCATCCTCGGAAGTCATAAAACCACAAATACACATACATGAAGCTTCAAAAGGGGAAACATATCTCATGATACATGAAAAGATTGGTCTGGTCATTACATTCTCCCCCTTTTAAACAAACATTCATCCTCAAACGAGTATAGAGACATATCTATAGTGCCAAAATGATGAGGATAATGGCTCTACATATCATTCTCGGTTTCCCAAGTTGCCTCCTCGATCTTTTGACCTCTCCATTAAACCTTCACCAATGCAATGTTCTTCGACCTCAGCTTCCAAACCTGCCTGTCCAAAATAGCCACTGGCTCCTCAACATAGGTCAAATCCTTATCCAATTGTACTGAGCTAAAATCTAACACATGTGACGGGTCACCATAATACTTCTGGAGCATGAAAACATGGAACACCATATGAACTCCCGATAAGTTGGGCGGCAATGCAAGTCTGTAGGCCACCCCACCCACTATCTCAAGAATCTCAAAAGGACCAATGTACCGATGGCTCAACTTGCCCTTCTTCCCGAACCTCATCACACCCCTTCATGGGTGAAAATCTGAGGAAAACCCTTTTACCCACCATGAATGCCACATCACGACCCCTATTATCAGCATAACTCTTCTACCTAGACTGTGTTGTACGAAATCTATCCTGAATCAACTTTAACTTCACCTTCTCCAAGGAATCTTGAACCAAATCAGTGCCCAACAACCTAGCCTCCGCAGGCTCAAACCAACCAACCGAAGAACGATATCGCCTCCCCTATGAGGCCTCCTACGGATCCATCTAGATGTTCGTCTAGAAGTTGTTATTGTAGGCGAACTCTACTAGTGGTAGAAAGCACGTACCATGTCCTCCAAGATCTGAATAGTGCACTCAGACTGTCCATCTATCTGTGGATGAAATGTCGTACTCTACTCAACCTATGCACCCAACTCACGCTACACGACTCCCCAAAAATGCAATGTGAACTACGTGCCTTGATCCGAGATAATAGACAGTCACACACCACAAAGGTTAACAATCTCACAAAGATAAATCTGAGCTAGCTGCTTTGAAAAGCAGGTAGTCATGACTGGAATGAAGTGTGCAGACTTGGTCAATTTGTCCACAATGACCCATACTGCATCAAATCTCCTCAATGTCCATGGAAGCCCAACCACAAAATCCATAGCAATACGCTCCCACTTCCACTCTGGAATATGAAGGCTCTAAATCAAACCACCAGGTCTCTGATGCTCATACATAACCTGCTAACATTTCAAACATCATGCAACATACTCTGCAATATACTTCTTCATTATTGTCCACTAGTAGTGTTGCTTCAAATCACGAGTCCCATCGACTTAGATTGCACAATTAAAACATCGTTTACAACTATTTGATAAAATTGACTAATTTCGGTCGGTAATGGGCAATAAAAATCCAAAACGTGACCAAATATGCTCGGTCAGTAATCAAACGGACGGTAGAGCATACCAACCAAAAATGATCTAAAATTACCGACCAACATCGATCGATCAGTGTAAATGACCATTTGATAATTTAATTGGTACACTGACCATTATTGGTCGGTATAAATAATCGTATTTACCGACCTACTTTGATCGGTAATGAAAAATAAATTAATCAAATTTAATTTTAAGTACCGACCAACGTTGGTCGGTAACAGAAAATTCTTTTTTATTTAAAATAATTAAAATTTAAGAATATCGACCAAAGTTGGTCGGCAAACTTGATTTTCTGGATGTTGTCAGCCAATTTAGCTACCGATATTGGTCGGTATTGTTGAATTTCTAGTAATTTATGTGACTTTACCGACCAACATTTGTCAGTATTTAACATTTTTTCATCTACCGACCAATGTCGGTCAGCTTTCTGGGCACAAATTTGGTAAAAATGTCTGTTTTGGTAGCAACACCACCTTCCAAATAGAAATACATATCCAACAATAACCCCCAATTCACCACCGATACTCCCTATTCAAGAATATCCAAGAACCCATACACCCAATTCATCGCCCATACACCCAATTCAAGCATACCCAACCAAACATCCTAATTCAAACCAATCAAACCTTTAAAACAAGTTCAATTGAACATCACAATTCAAACAAATCAAAAACTAAGTAATTAAAACAAGTTCAAAAATATTTATTCGAATTCAAACCAAGGTTAATTAAAATAGTTCAAAGTATATCAAACTAAAACACAAGGGGTATTTTCTACTGCATCACCACTCTCTGATGAACGATCATTTGGAGGATGGAAATAAGTATTTTCTACTACATCACCACTATCTGATGAACGATCATTTGGAGGATGGAAATAATGATCATGTGGAGGACAGGCAGAACGATCAAGTTGAGGACGGGCGGAACGATCACGTGGAGGTCGGGCCTATGGCGATGACTCACGAGACCAGAGCAATGAAAAAAACTCCAATATAAATGAGAGTTCTGATTTGAGCTTGCATACCAAGAAATTATGCAACTCTAAGCCTTTATCTTTCCTTGGATGCTTCAAGCTCGAATGTAAGCCTTCTCACCTTCTCCTGCATAGCTGAGAAGGTCTCCCAATTAAGTGCCTCGCCTTGTGAGGAAGTCCCTATTCCTTGCACACCACACTTGTAGCGGTGGAATGTTTTCTAAGGAAGCTCGTATACCTTCCCCTTTTTGGACCTCCAACAATCTCCAACCACATTCTTTCAGCATCCTCGTCCGAAGGTTGGGTTGGCTCGTCCGATTCACCAACTGGCTAAATACGAATGAATTTCTCCACGGTACTTTGATAGCCACCCTACATTGTTTTAAATTAAATTATTATATAAAATCTTATAAAAGTAAATTATAACACTTTAAAAAAATTGAAAGCTTACATATGTAGTCTCTGCCTGGTCCTCGACCCACTTATCTGCATCTGTCTCTCCCTGAATAGCTCATTTTGCTATAGTGGATGCCCATACTTTTTTTTCCTGAAAACAAATTAATTTTGTTAGTAAAAAGGATTGATATACTTGGAAAAGTAAAAGCATAATAATTTAAGGAATTACCAGTCTTCTTCTTATTGTCCAAATACTGATAATACCCCTAGTGTGGAAGAAGCCTCCCTTCTCGGATGAGCGAGATTTCTTTCCTTGTTCCCTTTTCTTTAAGAACTCCTCGGTTTGCCATTGCCTTAGCAAATTATCCCATGAATGCTATAGACACCAGCCAGGCCTTTTATTCTCTTTTTACCATTCGAGAAATGATCTGATAATCTCTTGTGGGCTTTATGATGAATTTCTAGACACTGCCTCGCTATAGCGGTCTTCCCATATACACTTACTCTGCATATCAAAAGTTACATATTAGATGGAAAATAAAAAATATATAAATACTTAACCTACTTAAAATAATATTTATACCTTAAACTGTTAGAAAATTTGCTCCTTCAGCGAGTATGGAAAATCACTCCAAATCACATAGGGGCCATCAAAAAGCTTGTAGATAGCATTGATGATTATCTTCATAGTCTGCTTGCCTAGTTTGAACCAGTAATTTAACAATAAAAATATATGAAAATATTAGTTAAAATATTATAAAACAATAAATGAAAAAATAACAAATAACTCTTACCCATTCCCCTCAGGGACTATGATGATCCTGCTATACCGATCATAATGCACTACCTCTAGATCATCAACCTCAGCATGTGTATCTGAGGAATGCGTAGATGGGGTAGATGAGGGCTCAGAGCTATGGTCTCACAGGCGAAGTCCTGAAATGGAAGGAGTACATGATGAAAATGGTTGTGATCCCTATGAATACGACATACATGGTTGTGATCCATGTGTTTGTGATGCGGACGGCTATGACCCATGTCGCTTTGATAGGGATGGTTGTGATCCACGAGGATATGATATAGATGGCTATGATCCATGGTGCTGCGATGTTGATGGTTGCAATCCAAGTGGATGTGAGGCAGCTGGACTATATGACGGACGTATAGTCCTATGGCCATATGATGAAAGACCCGGTGTATGCATGAAAGTTTAACCCTGGTACTACTGTGGCATCTCATATAGCCTTGTGGTGGAGGAAATGACATATGCATCTGTGAAGAGGCTGGAAATGATGGAGTAGTATTATCCAGATTCTATCCTCCTCCTTGCCTTCCTAGCCTTTTCTCGACCTTGATAACTGGTAGGGTCATTGTTACCTTGACCCTTGCCTACTATCTACATAATACAATATATATATTTAGAATGAAAAAACATTAAACTAGTTATAACACGAGAGTGATTTAAAAAACCAACTTGTTAATCCTCGTCGACGTATTATTCCTCATCTGAGAATTCTTTGTTCTCACTTATTTCAATATCATCAGCTGATTCTTTGTCCTCATTTTCTATAGTTGTTACTTCATTTATATTAACTTCTTCAAATATGCGTTCAGGTTGCTCCAAATCATTTTCTAACTGATCGTCCACTTTTTGGTGAATACTTGAGATATCGTTTTGATATGCAACATCTAACACATTCTAGACTTCCACCCTACTCACAAGCTTAGTTTTGATTACACCACCAATCGACTTACTCCTCTACAATGGATAAGGAGCACAGTACACTTGCCAACCATTATGTGAAATTATTAAATGATCATTGCGTTCATACTCCCTCATATGATTAACCTCAATTATGTTGTATTGCTGTTGTACTTTTGTACCTCTTGTGGCTTCGGGTCTCACCATTTGCATCTAAAGAGTATCAATTTCTTATATGGCCAATCGATATATTATAGTTGTAATATTTCTTTGACCACACCATAATAATCAGTATCTTCAACTTAGTTTCTATCACCACCTTTAACCCATACCCCATTGTTATTGCTAGTTTTATTCTTAAAGAAATCCTCCGTATGAAACTTGTAACCATTCATTACGTACTTAGACATTGTTGTGACCTGAAGCTTAGGTCCCCAAGATATATCTTTCAAAAATTGATTTACACCATTATTTGGATTATTTACCTACATATAGTGTTAAAAAAACTCATAAGTTATCTCATATATATATATATATATATATAGTAGTTACATCAGTGTAATCGCTGTAATTTTACATTTTGATTACTAATAAATCAACACTTACTTAAGAAATGGTTGAACTTCAGGACAATTTAGCAACACATGCATTGCAGTTGACTTGTACTCCATATCGCTCAAACTTCTCTTTCTAACATCCTTAGAACATCGACCTAGTTGATTGAAGATGGACACTGGTGAATATAATGGATCATTCACACATTGGAAAGTGTGCCTATTGGGTCTATTCGTAGAACATGGCACGTTACTCTCGAAATAGTAAGAACAAAAATGTGCAGTTTCCTTTACAAGATAGGCTTCGCATATAGATCCTTCAATCCTATTCCTCTGCTTAACAAATTGTTTGCATTTACCAATTGTCCAGCATAATGTAACGCTAGACAAGAATATTCAAATAAAATAGAATATTACATCAAACTTATAATATTACCTCTCAAAGGGATACATCCATTTGCATTGAACATGCCCTCCATGTCAAGCGTTGTGTACAAGGTGGATTGGAAGGTGTTCCATCACTTCAAAGAAACTACATGGAAATATTTTTTTTATCTTCCTAGAAGTTACATGAATGTTCTGATCCATCTGTAGTATGTTTTCTGCCCTCAAAGTGGTAGAACACAAGTCTTTGAAGAACAAATTAATCTATGTTATAGGTTTCCAGATTCTTTCAAGCAAACCGCAAAATTCAGTAGGCACTAAGGTCTCCAAGAAAACAGGAAAGTTACGACTTTTCAAATGGCTCAACATCCTTACCTCCATATCTACACGTTTTCCCAAATTTGACGCATAACCCTCAGGGATCTTCAAGTTTGTAACCCAATCACAAATCTGTCATCTCTCCTCCAAAGTGATTGTGTAACTTGCTTTAGGCTTGAACACCTTACCATTGTTCGCCATCTACAAATACAATTAAGGTCGCCTACAATATTCTTCTAAATCCATTCTAGCCTTCGGGTTATCTTTTGTCTTACCTTTAATATTCATCACTATGTGGAACGAATTATCAAAATAATTCTTCTCAATATTGTCATGACCCTAGTTCTCCCTCCGTTAACCGTCGTGATGGCACCTAGTATCTATGACTAGGTAAGCCTAACACTTTGCAGAATTTAGACGAAAATATAAAAAAACTAACAATTTGACGGGTAAATTTAATTAAGAAATTTAAATGCCGCTCGACATATACAATAAACACTCTCGAATTGAACATAAATGCTCCCAAAACCCGGAATATCATGAGTCACAAGCTACAAAAGTAAATAGTGCCCCTAAACACCAGACACTATCAACGAAGAACATACAAGAAAAGTTCTTAACTTAAGGAAGAGTAGATAGGGACTTCTAGGTCTATGGATGTGGTAGATATAACTCGAAGTCTCTACAGTCATCTCGCCTCACTAGAACAATATGGCTGGAAAGAGGTACCTGGATTTGTATACGAAAAACATGTGCAGGAAAGGGCATGAGTACACCACAACAGTACCCAGTAAGTGCCAAGTCTAACCTCGGTCGAGTAGTGACGAGATAATGTAAGGGGCCTACTAGTATATACGTATAATAAAATAATACAGTATGAAATATCACAGTAAAGATAAATACTAACATTTAACGAGAATGAAATCACAGAAAAACAACAACTCAGTATATAAAGGTAGCAACAAGGGATCTCCTGGGATACCATCCTGTAGTCCCAAACGTAAATGTACAGGGGATCTCCCGGGATACCGTCCCGTAGTCACAAATGTAAATGTGCAGGGAGATCTCCCAGAATACCGTTCTATAGTCCCAAAGTAAATATCCAGTGCAGGGAGAACTCCCGGGATACCATCCCGTAGTCCCAAACATAAATGTTCAAGGAGATCTCCCGGAATACTATTTCGTAATCCCAAAATAAATATGCAACTAAATCAACATAAACAATAGTTTCAACAAGGAATTTTACAGTTTAGACTAAGTTCGTATCAAGGAAGACAGATAATTTTTCACTAAACATGCTGCATAGAGTTCAGATAGGCAGTTAAGGCAGTTAAGATAGTTAAGGTCCGTAGGCATGCTTTGCTAAACAGGATAGTTACATATACTAGTGTGCTCAATTAAAGGAAAAACAAATATTTACTTAATGAAAAATATGGTTTTTCAACAAATAGCCAGTGTACGCACTCGTCACCTCACGTACACGTCGCTCATATATCAAACAGTACAAAATCCTTAGGGGAGTTCCCCCACACAAGGTTAGGCAAGACACTTACCTCAAACCAAGCTCAAATCAATCTGAAATCACGCTCTTGCCGCGAGTATCCAACTCCGAGTGGCCCAAATATAATCAAATCAATTACATAACGTAAATAGTTACAAGCAACTAATTTAGCTAGTTAAATCAAAGCTAAGGCCAGAAAATAGAAAAACGCCCAAAAATCCTTCCCAGGCCCACGTCTCGGAATCGGGTAAAAGTCACAAATTGTGAACACACATTCACTCATGAGTCTAACCATACCAATTTTACTCAAATCCAATACCGAAATCTCGATCAGAATCCCAAAATTCGGCCTAAGAACTTTTCTCAAATTTTCCCAATTTTCCACCACAAATCCGAAATTAAAAGATGAAATCAAGCTTATATTAATGGGATATAATCAAAAAGGAGTTAGGAATCATTATCCACAAACTTCTTACGAAAATCATCAAAATTTCGCCTTCTACCGAGCTCTCAATCAAATTTTGGAGTTATGAACTCAAACCCTAGTTTTTGAACTCTAAAATCTTCCCAGTTACGTCCTTCTTCGCGAAAGCGACCACCACGTCACGTTCACGTAGAAAAAAAGTCAACTGCTCCATTTTCCTTTTTCACGAACGGAGTTCCTTCCTGCGAATGCGTAGCTTCAACTACCAGGACCTTCGCGAACGCGACCCATTATATGCGAACGCGAAGAGCAACTTCCTGAGGTCCTAGCTGCTCCACCTTTCCTCTTCACGAACGCGTTCAGCTCATCGCGTTTGCGATGCTTCCACTGGCCAACCTTCACGAACGCGAGCTCCCCTTCACGAATGCAAAGAATAATCCCTCTTCCTAACCCAGCTCTTCTTCACTGACGCGAGCTCCACTTCGCGAATGCGAAGAACAAATATCTGTAACAGAAAAACTAGCAAATCTACTATCCTTCTAAGTCCAAAAGTGACCCGTTGAGCATCTGAAATACACCCGAGGCCATCGGGACCTCAACCAAACATACCAACCAATCCTAAAATACCATACGAACTTAGTCGAGCCGTCAAATCACATCAAAAAATACTAAAATCACGAATTACCCTCCAATCCAAACTTAATGAAATTTAAAATTTAAAATTCTATAACTGATACCGAAACCAACCAAACCACGTCCGATTGACCCCAAATTTTGCACACAAGTCATATTCAATACTAAGGACCTACTCCAACTTCCGAAATCAGATTTTGACCCCGATATAAAAAATTCCACTATCGGCCCAAAACTCCAAAAATTTAACTTTCGCCATTTCAAGCCTAAATAAGCTACAGACCTCAAAAACACAATCCGGATACGCCCATAAGACTTAAGCTCTCATTTAGGGACTAAGTATCCCAAAACACTCCAAAACTCAAAACGAATCATCCCGACAAATCACAATAGATACAAGGAAACAGTTAATATGGGATCAGGACGTTAATTCTCAAAACGATCGGCTGGGTCATTACGTCCTCCCCCTCTTAAAACATTCATTCATCCTTGAACGTGCATAGAGACATACCTGAAGTGGTGAAAAGATGAGGATAACGGCTGCGTATATCTTGCTCGATCTCCCAAGTCGCCTCCTCGGCCGGCTGACCCCGCTGCTGAAACTTTACTAATGCAATGCTCTTTGACCTCAGGTTTCGAACCTGCTTGTCCCATATATCCACTGGCTCCTCAACATAAGATAGATCCTTGTCCAACTGGACTGAGCTAAAATCCAACACGTGAGACGGATCACCGTGATACCTCCGGAGCATCGAAACATGAAATAATGGATGAACTCCTAATAGGCTAGGAGGTAAGGCAAGCTCATAAGCAACCTTCCCAACACGCCGCAACACCTCAAAGGGACCAATAAACCTTGGGCTCAACTTGCCCCTCTTTTCGACTCTCATAATGCCCTTCATAGGCGAAACCCGAAGCAAGACCCGGTCTCCAACCATAAATGAAACATCGCAAACCTTTTGGTATGCATAACTCTTTTGTCTGGACTGGGCTGTGCGAAGTCTATCCTGAATCACCTTAACCTTCTCCAAAGCGTCTTGAACCAAGTCTGTGCCCAATAATCTAGGCTCGCACCGCTCGAACCAACCCACTGGGGACCTATACCGCCTACCATACAGAGCCTCATATGGTGCCATCTGAATGCTAGACTGATAACTATTGTTGTAGGCAAACTCCGCAAGTGGCAAGAACTAATCCCAAGAACCTCCAAACTCCATCACACATAAACGAAGCATATCCTCAATAATCTGAATAATGGGCTCGGACTGTCCATCCGTATGGGGTTGAAATATTGTGCTCAACTCCACCCGAGTACCCAACTCATGCTATACGGCTCTCCAGAACTATGATGTAAACTACATGCCCCGATCAGAGATGATAGATGCCAACATGCCATGAAGTATGACAATCTCACAGATATAAACTCGAGCTAGCTACTCGGAAGAATAGGTAGTCATCACAGGAAGGAAATGAGCTAAATTGGTCAGCCTATCTACAATCACCCAAAATGCATCAAACTTCCGCTGTGTCTGTGGGAGTCCAACAATGAATTCCATAGTGATCCGCTCCTATTTCCACTCCGGAGTCTCCAACTTCTGAAGTAATCCATTCGTTTATTGATGCTCACACTTCACCTGTTGGAAATTTAGACACTGAGCAACATACTCCACTATGTCCTTCGTCATTCTATGCCACTAATAATGCTTTCACAAGTCCTAATACATCTTCGTAGCACCCGGATGAATAGAGTACTGCGAGCTGTGAGCCTCCTGAAGAATCAACTCATGCAAACCATCAACATTAGGCACATATAGCCTACCTTGCATCCTCAATGCACTATCATCCCCAATAGTGACCTCCTTAGCTTCACTGTGTTGAACCGTGTCCTTTAGGAAAAGATGGTGGGGGTCATCATACTAACGCTCCCTGATATGATTATAAAGAGAAGACTGAGAAACCATACAAGCCAACACTCGAATCGGCTCAGAAATATCCAATTTTGCAAACTGACTGGCTAAGGACTGAACATCCAATGCCATGGGCCTCTCTGTTGCAGGTAGATAATCCAAACTCCCCAAACTCTCTGCCCGACGACTTAAAGCATCGGCCACTACATTGGCCTTCCCCGGGTGGTACAAAATAGTGATATCATAATCCTTAAGTAGCTCTAACCACCTCATCTAATGCAAATCAAGATCCTTTTACTTGAATAGATGCTTCAAACTCCGGTGATCAGTATAGATCTCACAAGGGACACCACACAAATAGTGCCTCCAAATCTTCAAGGCATTAACAATATCAGGTAACTCCAGGTCGTGGACATGATAGTTCTTTTCATGCACCTTCAACTGTCTAGAATCGTAGGCAATCACCCTACGGTCCTATATCAATATCGCGTTGAGGCCAACTCACGATGCATCACAATAGACTGTATAAGACTCCAAACCTGTAGGCAATATTAATATTGAGGCTGTAGTCAAGGTTGTCTTGAGCTTTTGAAAGCTCTCATCACACTCTTCCATCCACTTGAATGGGGCACCCTTCTGAGTCAGCCTGGTCATAGGCGCTGCAATAGATGAAAATCCCTCAACAAATCGACGATAATAACCTACCAAACCAAGAAAACTTTGGATCTCTATAGCTGAGAATGGTCTGGGCCAACTCTGAACTACTTCCACTTTCTTCGGATCCACCTTGATCCCTTCACTAGATACCTCATGACCCAAGAATGCCATAGAATCTAACTTGAACTCACATTTTGAGAACTTTGCATATAATTTCTTTTCTCTCAAGGTCTAAAAAACTATCCTCAGGTGATGCTCATGATCTTCCCGACTCGGGGAGTACACCGGAATGTCATCAATAAAGACAATGAAAAATATGTCAAGATAAGGCCAAAATACATTGTGCATCAAATGTATAAATGCTATTGGGGGTCTTGGTTAGCCCAAATGACATAACAAGGAACTCGTAATGACCATACCGAGTCCTAAAAACAGTGTTCGGGATATCTGGCTCCCAAATCTTCAACTAATGATAACCTGAATGCAAATCAATCTTGGAAAACACTCGAGCACCCTATAACTAATCAAATAGGTCATCAATACGTGGCAAAGGATACCGGTCCTTCACTGTAACTTTGGTCAATTGGCGATAATCAATGCATATACGGATAGAACCATCCTTTTTCTTCACAAACAAGACAGGAGCACCCCCATGGTGACACACTAGGCTGAATAAAGCCCTTATCAAGCAATTCTTGTAATTGTTTCTTTAACTCCTTCAACTCAGGAGGGGCCATACGATAAGGAGGAATAGAGATGGGCTAAGTGCCTGGCAACAAATCAATGCAAAAATCAATATCTCTGTCGGGCGGCATGCCCAGAAGATCAGCTGGAAGCACATCAAGAAAATCCCTCACTACTGGGACGGAATCAATTGTAGGGTATCAATACTGACATCTCTCACATAAGCTAGATATGCGTCACACCCCTTCTCAACCATTCACTATGCTTTACGAAAGGAAATAACTCTACTGGGAGTGTAATCTAAAGTACTCCTCCACTCTAATTGTGGTAAACCTGGCATAGCCAGTGTCACGGTCTTGCGTGACAATCAAGAATAGCATAATGGGGCGACAACCAGTCCATGCCCAAGATAGTATCAAAATCTACCATGCTGAGCAATAATAAATCGACTCTGGTGTCAAAACCACTAAGAGCAATCAAACACGACCGATAAACGTTGTCTACAATAAGAGAATCTCCCACAGGAGTAGACACATAAATAGGGAAGTCAAAGAATCCCGAGATACGCCCAAATGCAGGGCAAAATAAGAGGATACAAAGGAATAAGTGGAGCCTGGATCGAATAGAACCAATGTATCTCTATGACAAATTGGAACAGTACCTGCAATGACAGAATCAGAAGCAACAACCTCTATACGAGCAGGAAGGGCATAGTATTTGTCCTGGCGACCTCTACCTCCCCGACCTCCGCCTCTAGCTGGCTGAGTAGGTGGGGTGGTAGTTGGTGCTGTAATCATAGCGTGGGAACCCTGTGGAGTGCGATGTGGCTGAGAAGTCTGTGGAGGTGCACCCCTCCTAAGCCTTGGACAATCCCTCACTATATGGCGAGTGTCACCACACATAAAAAAAGCTCCGGGAGGGCATGGCAGCTGTGACTGGCTCGGGCCAGGTCTCCTGGACTGACCACTGAAAGCACTCTGTGTAGGAGGCACACTAGATACTAGAGGTGTATAATAAGGCTCCTAAGGTCTAGGAGGAGATGAAATACCATTGGCTATTGGAAGAGCTGAGGGGTGACTCACATAACCCCTACTATGACGAACTGCAGCTAGGGAACGGGCACCAGAAAAATGGCCCGACTCTTGAGACCTCTTGGCCTCTCTCTCCTCCCTATCCAGAGCAAGCATGCCCTTTACTCTCCTAACAATACTCACCACCTGCTGATAGGTGATACCCATCTCTAACTCCCGGGCCATGCTAGACCTGATGCTGGGAATGAGCCTCTCAATAAATTGGCGAACTCTCTCTCGAATTGTAGAAACAAAGGCCGGTGCATGCCTGCCTAGCCAAGTCACTGAAACGGATAGTATACTCTGAAACATCATAGTACCCTAGCGCAAATGATCAAACTCCACGCGCCATGCTTCCTTGAGGCTCTGAGGGACATACTCCCTAAAAAACATATCCGAGAACTGAGTCCATGTAAGGGAAGCTGCCTCAGCTGGACTGTCCAACTCAAAAGTACGCCACCTCTAATAGGCTAACCTTCGGAGCTGGAAGGTAGTGAAAAAAACCCCACTCTACTCTGTTATGCCCATAGGGTGGAGGATATTGTAGCACTCCTCCAGAAATCCCTGAGCATCCTCTAATGCTAGACCACTGAATGTAGGAGGATCATACTTCTTGTACCTTTGAAGCCTCCGTTGATCCTCCCCAGAAATTGTTGCCCTACCCTCGGGCTGGGCTGGGGCTACAAGCAGTACCGGTATAACCTCTAGGATTTGATGAACCTGAACCTGCTACTCTAGGGTGCAGGCGGTGAGAGTCTGTGCTCTTCCCCCAGCCTGAGATATGGCTGCAGCAAAGGGAATCAACCCTGCCTGAGCTAGAGTGCTGTACATGCTCATGAACTATGCAAGGGTCTTCTGGAGAGCTGGAGTAGTAGTAGTAGGTGTATCAGGTTCCTGGGCTCCGGCTGGATCTACTGGTAGCTCCTCTATAGAAGCTCGCATGAGTGCTCTGGCTGCACCATGTGCGCGTCCTTGGCCTCTACCCTGGACCCGGCCTTGGCCAACTCTAGTAGGGGCGCTGGTGCCTGGTGATCTCCGGTAGCACGTGTCCTCACCATCTGTGAGAGAATATAAGACAGAAGTTTAGAATTTTGAAGTCAATAATCTCGCACGACAAGGAATTAAATGAATTGGAATTTCGTAACAGTTCTATATCCTCCCAAAGATAAGTACATATGTCTCTGTATTGATCTGCGAGACTAAAATAAACCGACTTATGACTCACGACTCCTATGAATTTAGAGCTCTAATACCAACTTGTTACGACCCCAGTTCTCCCTTCATGAACCGTCGTGATGGCACATAGTCTCTATGACTAGGTAAGATTAACACTTTACGAAATTTAGACGAAAACATAAAAAGACTAACTATTTAACAATTAAATTTAATTAAGAAATTTAAATACCGCTCGGCATATACAATAATCACACTCAAACTGAATATAAATGCTCCCAAAACCCGGAATATCATGAGTCACAAGCTACAGAAGTAAATAGTGCCCTAAACTCCAGAAACTATCAACGAAGAAAAATACAAGAAAAGTCTTTAACTTAAGGAAGATTAGATAGGGACTTTTAGGTCTATGGACGCGGTAGATATAACTCGAAGTCTCTACAGTCATCTCGCCTCACTAGAAAAATATGGCTGGAAAGAGGTACCTGGATTTGTATACGAAAAACATGTGCAGGAAAGGGCATGAGTACACCACAACGGTACCCAGTAAGTGCACAGCCTAACCTCGGTCGAGTAGTGACGAGATCAGGTCAGGTCCCTACTGGTATATATTTATAATAAAATAATACAGTATGAAATATTGTAGTAAAGATAAATACTATTTCCTCCATTCCAGTTTATGTGAACCTATTTCCTTTTTGGTCTGTTCCAAAAAGAATGAACCCTTTCTAAATTTGGTAACAATTTAGTTTAAATTTATAATTCTACCCTTGATGAGAAGCTTTTATAACCACACAAATACTCTGGGCCCCTTCTTGAATTGTTTAGGACCACAAATTCCAAAAGTCTTCATTTTTTCTTAAACTCTGTGCCCAGTCAAACATGTTCACATAAATTGGAACGGAGGGAGTAACATTTAACGAGATTAAATCACAAAAAACAACAACTCAGTACACAGAGATAGCAACAGGGGATCTGCCGGGATACCGTCATGTAGTCCCAAACGAAAATGTGCAGGGGTTCTCCTGGAATACCGTTCCATAGTCCCAAAGTAAATATCCAGTACAGGGGGAACTCCCGGGATACCGTCCTGTAGTCCCAAACATAAATGTGCAGGGGGATCTCCCAAAATACCGTTCCATATTCCCAAAATAAATATGCAACTCAATCAACATAAACAACAGTTTCAACAAGGAATCTTACAGTTTAGAATAAGTTCATATCAAGGAAGACAGATAATTTTTCACTAAACATGTTGCACAGAGTTCATATAGGCAGTTAAGACAGTTAAGGCACGTAGGCATGCTTTCCTAAGCTAAATAGGATAGTTACATATACTGGTGTTGCTCAATTAAAGGAAAAACAGATATTTGCTTAATGAAAAAAGGGGTTTTCAACAAATAGCCCGTGTACGCACTCGTCACCCTACGTACACGATGCTCATATATCAAACAGTACCAAATCCTAAGGAGAGTTCCCCCACACAAGGTTAGGCAAGCCACTTACCTCGAATCAAGCTCAAATCAATCCGAAATCACGCTCTTGCCACGAGTATCCAACTCTGAGTGGCCCAAATCTAATCAAATTAATTACATAACATAAATATAGTTACCAATAACTAATTTAGCTAGTGAAATCAAAGCTAAGGCAAGAAAAATAGAAAAACGCCCACAAATTCTCCTTGGGCCCCCGTCTCGAAATCGGGTAAAAGTCACAAATTATGAACACCCATTCACTCAAGAGTCTAACCATACCAATTTCACTCATATCCGATACCAATATCTCGATAAAAATCCCAAAATTCAGCCTAAGAACTTTACTTTTCCAAAACTTCACCCCAAATCTGAAATTAAATGATGAAATCAAGATTAGATTAATGAGATATAATCATAAAGGAGTTAGAAATAACTACCCACAAAATTCCTCCAAAACTCTCTCAAAATTTTGCCTTCTACCGAGCTCACAATCAAATTTTGGAGTTATGAACTCAAACCCTCATTTTTGAACTTTAAAATCTGCCCAGTTACGTCATTTTTCGCGAACGCGACCACCACCTCGCGTTCGCATAGAACAAAAGTTAACTGCTCCATTTTCCTCTTTCGCGAATGTGAGTTCCTTCCCGTGAACACGTAGCTTCAGCTTCCAGGACCTTCGCGAATGCGACCCCTTATAGGCGAACGCGAAGAGCAACTTCCTGAGGTCCCAGCTGCTCCACCTTTCCTCTTCGCGAATGAGTTCAGCTCCTCGTGTTCTCGATGCTTCCACTTGCCAACCTTCGCGAACGCGTACTCCCCCTCACGAACGCAAAGAACAATTCCTCTTCCTGACCCAGCTCTTCTTCGCGGACGCGAGCTCCACTTCGCGAACATGAAGAACAAATGTCTGCAATAGATAAACCAGCAAATCTGCTATCCTTCTAAGTCCAAAAATGACCCGTTGAGCATCCGAAACACACCCGAGGCCCTCGGGACCTCAACCAAACATACCAACCAATCCTAAAACACCATAGTAACTTACTCGAGCCCTCAAATCACATCAAACAACGCTAAAATCATGAATCACCCTCCAATCCAAACTTAATGAACTTGAAATTTGAAAATTCTACAACTGATGCCGAAACCAACCAAACCATGTCCAATTGATCCCAAATTTTTCACACAAGTCATATTCAACACTATGGACCTACTCCAACTTCCGGAATCGAATTTCAACCCCGATATCAAAAATTCCGCTATCGGCTCGAAACTCCAAAAATTAAACTTTCGCCATTTCAAGCCTAAATGAGCTACGAACCTCAAAAACATAATCCGAACACGCCCCTAAGCCCAAAATAACCCAACAAAGCTAACGAAATTGACGGAATTCCTTTCCGGAGCCGTCTTCACACTGTTCGAACAACGGTTCAAATTCTAAGACTTAAGCTCTCATTTAGGGACTAAGTGTCCCAAAACACTCCGAAACTCAAAATGAATCATCCCGAAAAATCACAATAGTAGAAATAGATACAGGGAAAGCAGTTAATAGGGGATCGTGGCATTAGTTCTCAAAACACCCGGTCGGGTCGTTACAAATATGCATGACATCAAGATTGTGTCGGGGAAGATTATCCTTCTAATAAGGCAACTCCTATAATATAATCTATTTCGTCCAATTATGAGTAACACTATATTTGGGGAATCTAGAAGGTGGAGCCTCAGCAACTTTAGTGTTGTTCTGCATCCTCTCCCAAATTTTCCTCACCCGAAAGTATCGGAGGTGGAGAATCATGTTCTACTTTATTCTTTTTGAATGCATTTTTCTTCCTTCTAAACTCATGATTAGCAGGCAAGAACTAACGGTGACAATCAAACCATGATTGTTTTCGCCTATGTTTTAAGGTGAATGCTTTACCATTTTCCATGCAGAAAGGATAAGCTAACTTCCTAGTACTCATCCACCCAGACAATATTCCATATTCAAGAAAATAGTTAATAGTCCCCATTAAATTAGCACGCAAGTTGAAATTCTGCTTGGTTGATATGTCATATGTTTCAACACCATCATACCACAATTGTTTTAGCTCATCAATCAAAGGTTGCAAATATACATCAATCAAACTTTTTGAATTACGTGGATCAGGGATAATACAATTTAAAAATATATATGGACTATTCATACACAACTCAAACAGTAGATTATAAGGTGTAAGAAAGATAGGGAAGCATGAATATGGTGTCGCAGATATAGAAAATGGCGTGAAGCCATCCGCACACAAACCTAACCGAATTTTCCTTGGTTCACTATCATAATCTGGATATGTCCTATCATAGTGCTTCCAAGCTTCTCCATCTGAAGGATGACACATAACACCAGGTGGTCTTCTATTTTTAAAGTGTCATCTCATATTAGGAGCAGAACTCATCGACGCATATAACCTCTTTAACCTAGGTATAAGAGGTAAATAATGCATCGCCTTCATAGCAACCGTATTTCTGCTGGAAAGCCTCTTGAAACGAGTCTTTTCATAGAATTTACAAGTTTCTAAATTTGCATCATCTTTATAATATAATATGTAACCATCTTCACAACAATCAATTCTCATCGACGAAAGTCCGAACTTAGAAACCAATCTCTTTGCCTTATATAAATCACCATGTAAGTTGATATCTGGGTCAACTAGTTCACTCATAAGGTCAATGAAAGAGTCCATGACCGCTTGGGAAATATTCCAATTAGATTTGGTACTTAGTAATCTAACTGCAACAGATAACTTAGAGTACAGACTTCCTTCACGTAGTGGACAACTAGCTTCCTCTAACTGTTCATAAAAATATTTTGCATCATCGTTAGGAGTCTGTTCAATATTTTCATCAGGCTCAACCCCAAAGTCCATCCCAAAAGTATCTGTAACCATATCATGAATTCTAGAATCTTGATTCCTATTCTCCACCGGCTTACTACTTTCACTAGCAACCATGTTGTGGAATATTCTACAGCTACATCAATCTCTCCATGATTAGTCCATACAAAGTAATTCTCTACAAACCCCCTACTATAAATATGCATCTTAACTTCCTCCAGTTTTTTAAACTTCACACAATCTCACATCGTACAAGGACACCTAATTACTCATTCAATTTGATATGATGAAAGTGACATTGTTTGTCTAATAATATCATCAACCCCTTCTAAAAAATCTTCCCCCAATCCCTGCCGATTAGGATAATTTCTATTGTACATCCAAGTATGATATTCCACCTATACAAAGAAAACAAAAATAAATTGAGATATTTCTGTAAGTGTTAGCACTACTTAATTTATTTTATAATTATAAATTAATTAATAAATTTTTAGTTAGTTAAGATAATTAATTTTTACTAATCAAACTAAAATTAAATTATAATAAATATAATTAATTATGATTAATACAATTTAAACATAAATAATAAGTTTAATTCATATCCTAAAAGTTCAATTCATACTCTAAAAGTTTGATTCATATCCTAAAAGTTCAATGCATACCCCAAACAATTCAATTCATAACCTAAACAATTCAATTAACCTTACAAAAGATAAACCTTTAACAATTCAAATCATACCCTAAAACTTCAAGTCATATCCTAAAAGTTCAATGCATACTCTAAATATTTCAATCTTACCCTAAACAATTCAATTAACCTCGCAAAACATAAGCCCCTAACAATTCAATGCATACCCTAAAAGTTCAATTCATATCCTAAAAGTTCAATGCATACCCTAACCAATTCAATTCACACCATAAAAAATTCAATTAACCTCACAAAATATAAGCACGTAACAATTCAATTCATACCCTAAAAGATCAATTAATACCCTAAATATTCAATGCATACCCTAAAAAATTCAATTCATATCTTAAACAATTCAATTCATACCCTAAATAATTCAATTAACCTCACAAAACATAAACCCTTAACAATTCAATTCATACCCTAAAATTTCAATTCATACCCTAAATATTCAATGCATGCTCTAAACAATTCAATTCATATCCTAAACAATTCAATTAACCTCACAAAACATAAACTCTTAACTGTCATGACCCTAATTTCACCATAAGATGTCGTGATGGCGCCTAGTGTCGTGCCCCATTTTCTCCCGAAAGAGGATTTTGACATGTGACAACTCTTTTAAAATAGGTATTAAAAGAGAAAAGTCACCACCTAACAATTTTTAAGGTGTGTTAGGGCACCTATTTGCAGATAACTCTGTTTGACTAGTCAACGTCACCAAAGATCGGGTAAGGTCTCAAATTACCTCAAAGAGAAGGTGTTAGGCACTCTTCGAGGTCCACAACTGTGGGTCCCGGCCGAACTTAAGACTATGTGGATTGTAATTAGGGTAGATGATCAAATAAACAAAGAGAATATAAAGGTCGAAGAATTATAACACAATTAGTACAAATCTTAGTACGATAAGGATACAACTACTTAAGTCTAATAGCAAATATATAAAGGGGGGGAGTCCTAAGTTTTTTAGCCTAAGGGATCACCCCATGCAACATAAATAATACTTCGCAACTCTTTATGGAGAGGATTTGCTCATATGTTTCAGCTAGCACAGACTATCATCTCATGCTACCTAATTCCTATGTTGAAGTTGTTTATCTAAAGCGTTCTAGTTCAATTCTAAGTCGTGCCCTACGCGTGCGCTACCTGTCCCATGCCTCTGATCCAGGAGGCTTTGGACCTACTATTTGGGTGGTTCTAGACTTTACTTAGGTTGCTCAAAATGATAAAACTAAGTGACATTCAAAACAGATAGAACTTCACGTAAAGACAATTAAGGCCCAAGTTAGCCTCCACACATAACAACAACTGCACGAGGGCAAATTCCATATTATGTATAGGCAGTTTCATGTTCGAGGTGTAATTTTAAACCTATATACATGGTTACTAAGTGACCACACATCTTAAGAATGTCTCAAGGCAGTGCTGCTATTTAGATTATCGGGATTATAAAACCTATAGATATGATCTCTAAGTGATTTGTGCAAGGGGGCAATGACAGGCATTGAAAAACTCAGAATTACTCTCGTTTGATCCTATTGGCATACTTTATAAGTGAGTAGCAGTGGTTATAGCTTGGTTCTAATAATTGGAAGGTTTATCGCTTATTCCTATAGGCATGTTATCTAGGTGAGCAGAGTAATAAGACAACAGAAACAGTCGATTAGTTAGTCAATTAAAGCCCTATAGACATGGTATCTAGATGCGAATGAGCAGAGCATAAATTAATATAATCCTATAGGCATGTTATCTAGTAAGTACACTGCAGTTTCACAAATTGAGTGAATAGTTATTGACACTTGATTCCTATAGGCATACTATCTAATAATGCATAGTATTAGACATGGGAACAAGTAAAGTACATAAACTCATGCTTCTGATAGTAAAACAGGTTGAGTGAGTGTGTGATTCCCTATAAACATAGTTTCTACTAGTGCACATGAAAAACCAAATAGCATATATGGCAAGTTGGATAGAATAACAGGTAGGTCACATAAACCCTATAGGCATGTTCTCTACCCTTTTATGCAAACATTAGAATATACCTATTTCCCCAATTTCACTAACACCCCAATTGTTTGTTAACAAATTATTACAGGCCCAATTAATGAACATAAATATAAATATTATACACGGGAAATAGGCCCAAGAGCAAGCCACAAAAATGAAAATAACCTAGTACTACTTGGGCCTTCCACTAGCTCACTTTTCTATGAATAGCAGGCCCAGATGCGAACTCAGCTCAAGCACTGAAGCGTATCAGTTGCACAACCCAAGTCCATATTTGGACCCATGTTAAAACCCAGATGGAGTCTCACTTACCAAGTAATTGTGAGTTAACAACTTGACATAACAAATACACATAACAATAACTTAAAGAATTCTGGACCTACTAACAGCAACTAAGTGATAGAATTTGTAAAAAATGCATTTTTATTTTAGAAGTAGATATAACAGGGTTGATTAAACAAAGAACATGCAAACTAAGAGAATCAATAAGGCTTAGCTTCATCATGGCAAGTTGATATAACAATACTGATATTGCAGGTTGGATCACTTAGCAGGAGATAGTCTATTGAGCATAAAAACACATTGAGAGAGAGTTAGGGGGATCATGTTCTTTGAGATTATAGGATAAACATATAAGGGTGCATAATGCTAAACGAGTTCAGAATAGAGCACTAACCTAAAGGATTTTAAAACCCAGGGATTCCAGTCATGAATGGTTAGGCAGAGTCATATTCAGGGAATGATAATCAAAGATAAGCTTAATCATGTTGAGTATCCATTACCATACCAGAAAAACTTATAGTAAACAAAACATGTCGACTTTACATCAATAGGACTGACAAGCATCAAACCTTATATGAGAAAATACTAGTTATGATATTTACTCTAAAGGTCTAAACCAACATTGAGAAACACAGGATCAGGCAAGTCAGAAACAAAATAGAGTTACAAATAGCATAGGAACAGGTCATAGCTTAAAAGTATAACTCCAGAAAGATAACAGGTTGGGCATGAATGTTTTAACAGAGATTAGAACACATTCTGGGTATGAGTTAGTCATCACAAGAGTTCAAAATAAAGTAGGGAAGTAAACTCAAGCCAAGTAGCAGACATAAACATCCAGGCACCAATACACTAGGCTAAACGCTTAAGAGAACCAAAATTGTTCAAGTTAAACACATGTAATAGACATGTCTCAGAATTGGGAATTCTAGGCAAGTTCAAATGCTAAAGAAGTTCAGAGTCACAAAACAATTTCAGTACCAATAAGGCTGCAAACAAAGATGGCCTAGAAACATATTGAATCACAAATATTCAGGGGAATGAAGATGTATAATATAAACGTAAACAAAAGAGAATAAAACTACGAAGGTCAAGGAACTTACCAGTTATCAATTGATTGACAAACAAGCAAGAAGAATAGTCTCAATAGTACTCTAAACGTCAACAAAGAGCAGTAGAACCCAAAGTCTTGGTGCGTCAGAGTTCCCAAGGGTTTCAAATGAACCCCGGGCAGTGCTCGCACCAAGAAAGGTTAATTAGTCGAATTCCAATGGCCTTGGCTTTCAGCCGGCCAAGAGCCAAAGTTCAGAAAAATATAGATTTAAGGAGTAAGAGAGTAATAGTTCTTATGGTGATTAAAAGTCCATCTAAAAGAGAAATTGGGGATGGGTTTATATAGTAATAGAAATTGAACAACAAACAAGGAAACACTGTAAAATCAAACATAATAAAAGAAATAATAGCATGCAGAATCGATTTAGTAATCGGATTAGGAGAAAAATTCGGTAAACCCTAGTTCATGATGGAGAACCAAAATAGTTAAAAAAATCTTACTGAATCGGAACCATATAATCTCGCCATGAATGTATATAGACGAAAAATTGTTTGAATCTTGAGGAGCTAGTGATGATTGTGCTTGATTTGGAAGATTGGTACTTGCCAAGAATGAGGCAAGTACTATGTAATACTATAATCTTGTAAGTAGAAATGAGGTAACATGTAAAAGGTAAGAAAATCACAGAAGGAATCCATGATTTGATCAGATTCAGAGAAGATTGAGGAACGCGACCAGCATTTCTGAAGGAGGGAGGGTTTGAGAGAGTATAGAGGTAGCTGCTAAGGGGAAATGAAGATTAGGATTTGAGGTTGGGTAATTAAAAAAGGGGGATGGTTTATGGGCTTTTGATCTCTGAGATCAACGACAAAGATTAAAAGAAAAATGGGGCTGGTTATGGAGACGGGTCCCGACCGGGTTAGAAATAGAGGGCTTGTCTGGCTTAGGCTCTGTGAATTGGGCCAAAGGTTTGTGGTGTTTGGGCCATTAATATGGTATGAAAATTGGCCTAACTTGGGCTATATTTTAAAATACAAGGAATTAGGAAAAATAATTTGATAAATAATTAAATAGAATATAAAAATGTTATTTAAGAAACTTAATACTGTAAAACAACAACAAAATATTATAAAAAGGTAAAAAGTTATTTTGACCTTGAATAAAATGCCAAATGCAATAAATTATAAAATATAGGCTATTATTGCAAAAATTTTGCAAATAGCCTAAAAATGATAATATAATTATATTAAATGAAGTAAAAATATTTGAAATATATATGTTGATGCAAATAATATATTTGGATAATTAAATCATCATAAAATAATTTAAAGGATAATTAATAAATATTCAAATAATTTAAATTCAAGAAAATTAACTTTAAAGCTCTAAAAATTATGGAAAATTAAAAATAATGCTTGTATAAATCTTGTAAATTAAACAATGGTGCAAAATGATATTTTGAAAGTATATATACCATTTGAAAAATGTGAGGGCAAAATTGAGTATCAACACCTAGTCTCTAAGACTAGGTAAGCCTAACACTTAATAGTAACTTAACAGAAATAATCAACTAGAAATAATAAAGTAAAATTGATGAACTCATATAACCTTCCAAAATAGGATCTCGACAAAACTTCTCCAAAAATCGATAGAACTGAGTCATAAGCTCTACAAAATAATCTAGAATGTCTACTACAATACTGTCTAAATAAGAAATACAACAGAATGAAAAGGTAAGGGAAGGTGACTTCGAGGCCTGTGGACGCCGAGCAAATATACTTTGAAGTCTCTGAAAAATAGCTACAATCAATCACTAACGTCAAGCATGAATAGACATACCTAAATCTGCACAAAAAGATGCATAGAATCGTAGTATCGGTATACCACAACGGTACCCAGTAAGTATCAAGCCCGACCTCAAAAGAGTAGTGACGAGGCCAGGTCAAGACACCTACTATGACTTAATTAACAGAATGAATAAATAATAATGAGAAGTAAGGGAAGGCGGAGAAATAAATGATAATGAAACAGGTTAATAACATAGACTAATGAGAGAATCGTAAGCATATAGATAACAAGAAGGAAGTAAATAAAGTGAACCATAATAGTCAAATATGGACATAAATGATAAGACAAGGAAGAATAAAAGCAACAAGAATTGTTCCACCAATAACTCTTGTCAATATGAGATGCACAACAAGAATCACAACTGAGGTATCTCCTCGAATACAATAAGATTCACAACTGAGGTACCACCTCGTATTCATATTTCTTAATTTCAATCATAATTTTTTCTTATATCACCACGTGAGCCTTACAGCTCAATAGTTTTGAAAATATTTTTTCCCAAAATAGTTACACACACTTTAGCCCACCTTATGATGCCACGTGACTTCAAGTAATTCCCATACTAGCAATATGCACATAAAACCCACCTTATACCGCTACATGCACATTAAACCCTATTCTTATACCACCGCACGCGCATCAATATTCCAACACAGTAACAACTCGCACCACAAGTGCCCATGTATCACAACTTGCCAAAATCAACAAAACAATATCAATGTTTCCACAACAAATAGCCATGGCTCAACTACAATGTGTACAAAAATATCAATAATAACAATGAATATGAATTTCTCAACAAGGATGATATCTCAACAAATGACAACTTCGCCTCAATGTGATAACGACTTTCACAACTTCAACACCAATAACTCCACAAGAAGATAATTCACGAAATAATGGCTTCAAGTAAAAGTAATTCAACAATTAAGGATGTAACAATGCAATTATGAAAGCAGTAACTTCAACTAAAGCATAAGAGCAAAGTATCAAGTGTCATGCCCCCTAATTTCCTCCACGGAGAAAGTCCGGGTTCTGACGTTCACGGGGGGTAATAACTCATTTCCTTTTGGGAATTTAGGTATTTGAAGAGTCGCCATCTACCGAATTAAGGTGTGTTAGGGAACCTAGAGTAATTAACTCTTAGACTAGTTTGCATTACCAGAGATTTAGGGTAAGAGCACGAAATAACCTTGAGGGGAAGGTGTTAGGCACCCCTCTCGGTTCACAATAGTGGGTCCCGACCGAACTTATACTTATGAATTAGTCCTTTAACAAACAAGAAGTTGAAACACATAATTTGTAAATAAAAGCATGTTGGACATTGTTTGACTCAAATTACAATAAGACAAAGAATTTAAGCAAGTTGCATATAAAAGAGTAAAGTTTAAACATTGGGAATTGGAGAAAGGGGTCCTAGGTTGGTTAACCTACAGGATCATCCCACACAATGCCCGATAAACACTCCTCAATGAGGGGCTACACGTGACATTAGCGCATAGTCATCATATCCCTTTCTACCCAATTCCCCCCCCCCTTTTGGTCATAGCCTAAAGTGTTCTAGTAACCTTGAGAATGTCCTATGCGTGTACTACCCGTCCCTTCCTCATGGTCCTGGAGGTATGTTAGGACCTCTATTCTTTGGACAGTTCTAGACTTTCCTAAGGTTTTAAAGGATAAAAATCTAGGCGTCAATCAAGAATAGTTAGGACTGCTTTTAAAGAAACAAGTTATAGGCTCATAGTTACCTCCTCATAAGTAAGTGCACGTCTTCAAACAACATTCCAATACTTAAGAGAAAATCCTAGAACATGATATCCAGGTGAGCAGGGGTTATATAGTGGAATTAGGACAATGTGTGAGAAATCCTATTTAGCTTGCTTACTGATTTAAACCTGTTAAATCTGGACAACTTAAGTAGCAAAACACAGTTTCAGAGTTGCAGAATTTAAAATCGCCTATAAGCTTGCCTAAACACAGAACAGTGATGTCCTAAGAGCATGATAACTACATTGATGTAGTAAAACATCGAACAGGTTTAAACGAATATTTGAGATCCTATAGACATGCTTTCTAGTGATAGTAAATTAAGGCAGTGTTCGAAAATTTGTTCAACGAAATAGACAGCTGATTTAAGCCACTTCAAAAGGAACTAACATGAATTAGACTAATTTGTTTAACTAAATTGATTTTAGTTCTGTAGGCAGGATTTCTGATTTTTTTATTCCTATAGGCATGGTATCTAATCATTAAGAGCTGATGTTGGAACTTATAGGCATGATTTTAGTGAGACAAATGTAGATACATGCAGTAGCAGTAATTGAACTCAATCACTTTACACTCTATAGGCATGATATCTAATTATGAAGTTTATTTTAAACCTATAGACATGGTTTCTATTATTGAATCTATTTAAATCCTATAGACATGATTTCTAATATGGAAACCATTTAAATCCTATAGGCATGGTTTCTAGTGGGGAAAAGCAAACATAGCAAGTATATTAACATAATCCTATAGGCATGGTCTCTACCCAAATTACCCAACAGATATAGCTACCCACCCTTTTTTACTAATCACCCCAAATTTGTTTACAAATAATTATTACAAACCAGTTGAATAAATTACATAAATAATAAAGAAAAGAAGAAGTTAACTATAGGGAGCCTGAAGCAAGCCCAAATGACTTCCCCAAGCCTCCAATAGCCTCAAAGGCCAAAGTTCTATAGACAATATCATTGTCTAGGTGCGTCAGAGTTCCCTAAGGATCTCAAGGATCCCGGGTAGTGCTCACACCTAGACTTTGTAACCAAATAAGTAACTGATTTAGGTACAGTGTGGAAAGGCCAGCTCTGACATGCCAGAGTTCAGAGAGATCTCAAGGATCTCAAAGCAGTACACATGCCAGAGGGGCATGACCTAAATATTCTAGGAGTAGTGGAGAGTGCTTGACATAGTTTTATTTTGAAAATAGTACAAGGATGGCTTCAGAAGTAGAAAGGTTTTTCAGAAACATGAACAACTTATTAGTAAAAGATAGTTTGAGAAGAGTACCAAAACACCAGAAAATTGATTGGTCATAAGAGACATTCAGACTTAGGAAAGGAACATTTAACAAACAGATCCCATATGAGAATGGTGGCACATAGAAATTACATTAGGGTACATGGATAGGGATAAATGAAGCATATACTCACAAATTTCATATAGAGGGCCTTGGGGATTTTAACAGGTTAGTCATGCTAGGCAAAGAAATAAACAGGACATAGTGCATACATTGAACATGACAGAAATTTAGACATGCTAGGCAAGGAAGTAAGCAAGAAAGAGTGCAGAATGTAAAGAATACATTGAACATGTAGATTTTAGATATGCTGAGTAAAGAAGTAGGCAGGAAATTGAACTCATAACTAATGGACTAGTGCAAGAATGAAAACACATAGAGTTTGAATCTCAAACCTTAATTAGAGACATACCAGTTGAAGAAAGGTGCAGAATATGAAGAAAATAAAGTTCCAATATCTAGCCTTGGCTTTCAGCTGGCTAGATCAGCAAGTATCACAAATAGTAGAAGAGAAAATGAACTTTTAACGTATGAGTGTGCTTTTTTGTGAACTCAATATTCTGCCTAATGAGAGTAGAAGAAGGCATATAAATATTAGTTTGTAAGCTAGGTAAATAAGGTAAGAATCAAATTGTTCAGTGATTGAACAATCTCGGAATCAATTAAAGTAAAATCAGTCCAATTCTTCCTTTAATTAAAGGAATTAGTTCAAACGGTAAAGAGCAGGTGACAAGTAAGGAAAGAAATCATACATAACTGGAGTATAACAAATAAGGAAAGACTTCAAACAGTACAAGTATAGAACAAGTAATTAGGGTTAGTTACATAAAGTTCTAATTAGGGAAATAATCAGTAAGAATCAAGTAATAATGCAAACAAGGTAGGAAAAATTTAATTAAGGCTAGCAAATCAATCAAATTGAGTAGAAAGGTAAGAATCGAAAGTTTAAGTAAAAATGTTCAAATCAACCCAAGAAATAAGGAATTCAGAATATTCAATGGCTCAATCGAAGAGAAAGTCATGAAAAGAGTCAGCATGTTTAGCATATAAATAAGGTAAAACATGGATAATCAGGAATCTACACATAACTCTAGCAAAATAAAAGTTAAACAATACTGATTCGATGAGAAAGATGCAGGTCTTGATGTAAACAGTCAAGATGAACAAAAGCACATAGAATCAGTGAAAGCTTACACTAAGAAACTCCGTAGAAGCATATTAAGTCATGACAGTTATGAGAAATCACAAGAACTTAAAGCGAGAACCAGTCAGACATGCTAATACTCAGATACCAAACGAAGAACCCTAAAAATTATGGCTTTCAGCATAGGCGAGTTAAGGCTGTAGTAGACTCGTAGAATAAGTCAAAATATGTGAGAAACAGAAGTTTAAACACAAACATCATCCAACAAAGTTTAAAAAGAAATTTCGAAAACCCTAATTTTAGAAAAAGATGAAAAGCACTTGAAATCATATGATTCTTTTAAAGAAACTCAAGGCTATTGTAAAATACACAAGAAACAAACTTAAATCGTCCCAGATCTATACAGATCTAGGAGGTTTAGAAACGAAATTAGGGTTTCAAAGAGAACCATACAGAGATGAAAAAACCTGTTTAGAAACCCATAGATCATGGCCAATGTTGAATGATTTCACTCGAAATCACACTGGAATGGCCAAGATCAGGCGATAGATGAACCCTAGATGCAAGTCGGCATGGACCCGGTCCCTTAAGAGCCTTAGAGATGGCAAGAATGAGAGAAGCCATTAGAGGCCTGAGAGATGATGAGAGGTCACTGGAGATGGCCATGTATGGGGGGGAGACATTTGGAGATTAGGGTTTAGGTTGAGAGTGTTTTGAGAGCAGAGAGGATTTTAGGGCGGCGGGGTGGGTTGTAAAATTAATTAGGTTTAGGGGGTAATTGGTTGGTTTAATTAGGAAAGGGAGAATCTAGGCCGTTGATCAAAACGATCAACGGCCAGGATTTGGACAGGATTGGGTCGGGTAGGCAGTGGTTTGGGCCTGGGTAATTTAATCCAAAAATTGGACTGGGTATTGGGGCTAAAATTGTAATGAAATTAGGTTAGATTTTAAATAGCCATTTTAACAGTATATAATTTATAAGAAATGATAAATGATTTCTAAACAAAAATTTTATGTGCTAAAATGATTTAAAATAGTTGTTTAACATTTTAAAAATATCAAAAACCATTTTATGTATTAAAAACGTAATTTTGCTTTAATAGGGTTAGTATTGCAAATATACGCAAATTGATTTAAAAAATATAAAAGCAATTATAAAAATGCACTAAAAATATTTTAATAATATTTTGGTATAAATATAAAATTTAGATGGCTAAATCGCTACAAAAATAATTTGAAGGATAATTATTGGAAATTTTATGCGTAAAAAGGGGAGAAATAAATCAATTTGAAGCCTTTAAAAATTATAGAAAAATTATAAAAAATTATAAAAATGCTCATGCATGCTTATATATGTATATATTCTATTTTTATAGAGGGGAAAAATTGGGTATCAACAACTGCCCCTCTTTACCCGGGAAAGATGAAAGAATTTTCAGGTAAAGAAATGATGGCCAATTTTGACTGGGCAGAATGCTTTGAAAAATAGAGGTCGAGTTCTGGTCTTCGAGTTGCCTACATATTCTTGATTTTACAGGAATCAGGCCATGTATAGTTCTGGATTCATCGACGAAATATGCCGATGAAGTCATTGCCAGAATGGACGTGGTGCCGAAGTGGCTATGGTGAGTGGTTAAGCTCCGAGACAATTGAAGGAACTGGAGCGAGATCACTCCTGCTAAGATAGCGGTTACTTACTGGTTACCTGCAGATAAAAGAGTCTACAAACATGTATTTGCGAAAATTTAAACATGATGCAGAATCCCATTTGGACCATGAAGGTTGTCTTTGGACGGTTAAAGATGAAGTCCTTGGACCATGACGTCCTGGGCCATGAATTATTTAGTGAGGGATTCGCATGCCATAAAATGATGTTCTCTGGCCGTGAAAAATGGTGCCTCCAAACCATGACGCCTTTGAATAACGATATGCAAATTTGAAGGATCCTCAGGCCATGGCATGGTGTCTTCTGGCTATGAGGATGATGCCTTTTATACTATGATGCCTTTGGATAGATTGACAATATTTTAGCCTATGATATGCAATAACATGATGTTAACAAGACAAGGCTTAGTCTTGTGAAATGGAGGGCAGAGCTTATCCCGACTGAAAAGCAAATAGATAGTACTAGAAATAGCATAATATTTGTGTAGAGAGGGACAGTGCTTAGTCCCATGCAGATGGGGAGGCAAAGATTAGCCTCATACAAATATGGAGGCAAGGATTAGCCTCATGCAATATGGAGGCAAGGATTAGCCTCATGCAAGTAGGGAGGCAGGGATTACCTCATGCATGTATGGAGGCAGGGATTAGCCTCATGCAAATATGGAGGCAAGGATTAGCCTCATACAAGCATGGAGGCAGGGATTAGTCTCATAAAAATAGGGACGCAGGGATTAGCCTCATGCAAGCATGGAGGCAAGGATTATCCTCATGCAAATATGGAGGCAGGGATTAGCCTCATGCAAATATGGGCAAGGATTAGCCTCATGCAGGCATAGAGGCAGGGACTAGCCTCATGCAAATAGGGAGGCAGGGATTAGCCTCATGCAAATGGGGAGACAAATATTAGCCTCATGCAAATACGGAGGCAAGGATTAGCCTCATGCAGATATGGAGGCAAGGATTAGCCTCAAGCAAGTAGGGAGGCAAGGATTAGCCTCATGCAGATATGGAGGCAAGGATTAGCCTCGTGTCAATAGAGAGGTAGGGATTAGCCTCATGCATATTTGGAGGCAAGGATTAGCCTCATGCAAATATGGAGGCAAGGATTAGCCTCATGCAGGTAGGGGTGTACATGGACTGGGTTTGTTCGGTCTTTATCAAAACCAAATCAAACCAACTATATCGGTTTGAATTGGTTCGGTTTTGTCGAATTTTTTGGGTTTTCGGGTTTTTTTGTTACATGAATATTATTTCAATCTTACTTTGTTAAAATTATAGATAAAGCTTTGATAAGTGAATATATGTTTAGTAAATATGGAAAAAATTGATAAGCATATGATCTATTAAAATATTCTAATAGGAGAATTTTTAGTAATACGTGAAAGTTATTTTCTTAGTCATCTAACAATAATTTTTCGTTAATTTACGCTTTCAAGGTTAATACAAGAGAAAATTCCAAATATTTCTACCTTTTCTAAAGAAAATTCACTATAAAGTCTTAAAAATATAAATAAAATTTATATATTTATATGTCAGTTTGGTTCGAATTTTTTTCCTCAATACCAAACCAAGTCAAACCAAACCTAGTCGGGTTTTTTAATCGGTTTGATTTGGTTTTTCAGTCTGGTGCGGTTTTTCAGTTTAGTTTGAACACCCTTACATGCAGGTATGGAGGTAGGGATTAGCCTCATGCAGATATGGAGGCAAGGATTAGCCTCATGCAGATATGGAGGCAAGGATTAGCCTCATGCAGGTAGGGAGGCAAGGATTAGCCTCATGAAGATAGGGAGGCAGGGATTAGCCTCAGATATGGAGGCAAGGATTAGCCTCATGCAAATATGGAGGTAGGGATTAGCCTCATGCAAATATGGAGGCAAGGATTAGCCTCATGCAGATATGGAGGTAGGGATTAGCCTCTTGCAAATAGGGAGACAGGGATTAGCCTCTTGCAAATAGGGAGACAGGGATTAGCCTCATGCAAGCATGGAGGCAAGGATTAGCCTCATGCAAGTGGGGAGGCAAGGATTAGCCTCATGCAAGGGCAAATAGCAAACAAAAGTAGAATGTTCCTTAGCTGGGACTACGTTCAGTGTCTGGTGACCCGTTTGGTAGTGACTTTGCTTCATGTAAATATATTTGCAGACGCTATTACTACGTCAGATGTACCTGCGTTCAAAGAATAAATTATAAGTTTTGTGAGGGGAGGTTGGTTCATGCTTTGCTCCTCTAGCCTTGCTTTTCTCTGCTTTGGAGGCCTTTTCGAGTTTCCCTGGGTAACATCCGATTGTGAAGGAAATAAAGTTTTCGAAAATATGCAATTATTGATAAAAATAGAGTCATTTTAGAAACGTATTGATATATCAAGTAATTTTGATGAACGAGTGACTGTAACATATCTCAAAGGCATTGCAGCTCTTTTATGTTAGAATTTTGAGGGTCCTCCTCAAAATTCTGCCCCAATTTAGTAGATGATCCTTCGGTTGTTTGTGGATAATAGGATTTGCTGAACCTTCTTTGAAATTTTGGGAATCCTTCTCAAAATTCTGTCCTAGTATTCTTAACTGATTACTGATCGTCAGACACATGTTGCCGCTGGCTGAACTTGCTCCAGAATTTTGAGGATCCTTCTCAAAATTCTGCCCAGTTTCTGATCTTGGGGGAAATGAAAATTTTATTATGATATGACCGAACCCATAAGGCTTCCTACGTATCCCCTCTTAAATGGGAATCAGTCAAGCATAATTCAATTACATCAGATGAGTAAATGTAAATAATCTAAGCATAGTATCTCTTGACTGCATCTAAATTGATTGATTTTGGCCAGATTTCTCCATAAATTTCTGCAAGTATGAGTGCTCCTCCTTTTAACACCCTATGAACCATGTAAGGACCTTGCCAGTTGGGAGAGAATTTCCCTTTTGCTTCATCTTGATATGGGAAGATCCTCTTCAGCACCAACTGACCTGGTGCAAATTGCCTTGGTTTAACCCTTTTGTTGAAAGCTTTGGACATTCTATTTTGATAAATTTGGATGTGACACACTGCGTTCATCCTCTTTCCATCGATAAGGGACAATTGTTCATAGCAACTTTTTATCCACTTTGCGTCGCTGAGTTCAGCTTCCTGTATGATTCTTAAATAAGGAATCTCTACCTCGGCTGGGATGACAACCTCGGTACCATAAACCAGCATGTAGGGAGTTTCCCCAGTTGATATTCGAACTGTAGTGCGGTATCCCAATAAAGCAAAAGGTAGCTTCTCATGCCATTGTTTGTGCTTCTCTACCATCTTCCTTAGTATCTTCTTGATGATTTTGTTAGCGGCTTTTACGACTCCATTAATCTGGGGTTTGTAGGCTGTGGAGTTCTTGTGCTTGATTTTGAAAGTTTCACACATGACTTTAATCATATCACTGTTGAGGTTGGAGGCATTATAAGTAACAATAAACTCGGGAACTCCGAATCGACAAACAATTCGATCCTTGATAAAATCTGCGACGACTTTCTTGGTTACAACTTTGTAAGATGCTGCTTCCACCCATTTCGTGAAGTAATCAATGGCTACCAGAATAAATCTATGTTCGTTTGAAGCAGTGGGATCAATCTAACCAATAACATACATTCCCTGGGAGGCGAATGACCAAGGAGAGCTTGCTGCATTGAGCTCATTTGGCGGCACTTTTATCATATAGGCATGCACCTGGCACTAAAAGAATTTGTGGACATACTAGATGCAATCTGTTTCCATAGTTATCCAAAAGTAACCGGCCCTAAGTGTCTTCTTAGCCAAGATGAAACCATTCATGTGCAGGCCACAAGTCCCGACATGTACATCCTCAAGTAGCTTAGAAGCTTCCTTTGCGTCGACACATCTTAGCAAACCCAAATCAACAGTTCTCCTATACAAGATTCCTCCGCTATGGAAGAAGTGATTGGAGAATCTCCGGAGTGTACGTTTCTGAGTGTGGTTTGCATACTCCGGATATTCTCCCTTTGACAAATACTCCTTGATGTCATGGCACCAAGGTTTTCCATCTGTTTCTTCTTCAACATGAGCACAATATGCCAGCTGATTATGGATCGTCACTGGAATGGGATCAATATAATTCTTATCTGGATGTTGTATCATAGATGACAAGGTGGCCAATGCTTCGACAAATTCATTCTAAATTCTAGGCATTAATCGAAATTCTATCTTCGTGAATCTCTTTCTTAATTCCTGCACATGGTGCAGATATGGCAGTATCTTGGAATTCTTGGTGGTGCACTCTCCTTGTACCTGGTGCACAAGCAAATCTGAATCACCGATTACCAACAATTCCTGAATGTTCATGTCGACTACCATGTTGAGCCCTAGTATGCAGGCTTCATACTCTGCCATGTTGTTGGTGCATGAAAATCTGAGTTTAGCAGATATCGGATAATGTTGACCCATTTCTGATACCAAAACTACTCCAATACCCACTGCTCTAAAATTTGCAGCTCCATCAAAGAACATTCTCCAATCGTCATATGCTTCGGTAATATCTTTTCCTACAAATGATTCATCAGGAAAATACATCTTCAAAGGTTCGTACACTCCTCCCACCGGTTTTTTAGTCAGGTGATCTGCCAATGCTTGCCCTTTGACAGCCTTTTGAGTTACGTAGATGATATCAAACTCACTTAATAGTATCTGCCACTTGGCCAACTTTCCAGTCGGCATGGGTTTCTGGAATATGTACTTTAGAGGGTCCATCCTGGATATGAGGTATGTAGTGTAGGCACAAAAGTAATGCCTCAAGTACTGAGTTGTCCAGGTCAAAGTACAGCAAGTGCGTTCAAGCAGAGAGTACCGTACTTCATAAGGTGTGAACTTCTTACTCAGATAATATATGGCTTGCTCCTTTCTTCCTGCCTCATCATGTTGTCCCAAAACACATCCGAAGGCTCCATCCAATACAGATAGATAGAGTAGCAAATGTCCTCCTGGTTCTGACGGGACCAGAACTGGTGGAGTGGACAGGTACTCCTTAATCTTGTCAAAAGCTTTCTGACAATCCTCTATCCATCTTATTTCAGCATTTTTCCTCAGCATCTTGAAGATGGGTTCACATATGACTGTGGACTATGCTATGAAGCGGCTGATATAGTTGAGATGTCCTAGGAAGCTCATCACGTCTTTTTTTCTCTTAGGTAGTGGTAACTCCTGAATAGCCTTGACTTTAGATGGATCTAGCTCGATCCCTTGATGACTGGAGATAAAACCTAATAACTTTCATGCAGGAACCCCGAATGCACACTTTGCGGGGTTCAGTTTCAAGTTGTACCTCCGTAGCCTGTCAAAAAACTTTCTCAAATCCGCTATGTGATCTGCAGCCCTCTTGGATTTGATAATGACGTCGTCCACATACACCTCTATCTTTTTGCATATCATATCATGGAAGATGGTTGTCATGGATCTCATGTAAGTAGCTCCAGCATTCTTCAGACCGAATGGCATCATCTTGTAATAGTATACGCCCCAAGGTATAATAAAAGTTGTCTTCTCTACATCTTCTTCATCCATCCAGATCTGGTGATAATCCGCGAAACAATCTACACTGGATTGGAGTTCATGCTTGGAGCAATTATCAATCAGGATGTGTACATTTGGTAGTGGGAAGTCATCCTTGGGACTTGCTCTGTTCAAAATCCCGGTAGTCAACACATACTCTGACCTTCCCATCCTTCTTCGGATCTGGCACAATGTTAGGTAACCAGGTTGAGTACTCAACTACCCTGAGAACTTTGGCTTTGATATGTTGGTGGCTTCCTCCTTGATTTTCAAACTCATATCTATTTTGAACTTTCTGAGTTTCTTCTTCACTGGCAGGCACATGGGATTAGTAGGCAACTTGTGAGCCACTATGGACGTGCTCAAACTAGTCATATCATAATACGACCATGCAAAAATGTCCTCATACTCTTTTAGTAAATGAATGTACTCTCCCTTCTCTGTTGGTGACAAGTGAATACTGATGCGGGTCTCCTTGACGGTCTCAGCATCTCCCAAATTTACTACTTCGGTCTAGTCCAGATTGGACTTAGGCTTATTCTCAAAATTTTCAACCTCCCTGACAATTTCCTCGGGTATCTCATCTTCTTCATCTGAATCACTATTCTCATACTGCGTTGCCTTATTACATGTCACAGTCACTGGTTCATCAAGAAAAGTAATAATAACGCTGTAGAAAGAAAAAATATAAAAATAGTAATGAATAATAAAGAGAAAACGCATTTGATTAAGATTGAAAAATCATCCAGACAAGTACGACTCAATGAATCAGGCATTTATTTTAAAACAAGTAAATCTTAAAATAAAATTACTGGAAATCTTAAATGCCTAGAATGGCTATAGAAGTAAAATTTGCCAAGCTACCCAGGGACTTGGCGGGCTCGGGATGGTGTGTCGGTCTAGTTCCTGAGAACGGCTCCCTTATTTACGGTCTGAATGGTGAGGCCTTCTTCTTCCTCCTCCTCAATTATGGCACTACAATCCATGTCCGCATCCTCCAAGAACAAATTCCTCAACCCAGCTAGTGCTTCCTCTTCTGTAGTCCCCCATATCGTTTTAGCTTGGTGAAAGCTTGTTCCAAACGTGGCACCAGTTGCTCGAGAGGGTAGTACGATCCATGCCACGGAGGCGACCAATTTCTATACTTTTGCCATGTGTACTGGTATCCGAGCCCAAAGGTGGTACCATGATGTTTCAACTGTATTGGTTTGGTGATACCTTGGAGGTTCTTTTCCAATCCTTTGTCGGGTTCATATCTAGACCAGGCCAATATGCTTTCTATTTTACTACTTCACCATTTATCCTTTTCGACGGAGTTGACCCGTTCACTATGATAATAGGTTTCCCCTCCTACCCTTCTTCTATGTCCAATAGCCAGAATGGTTTGACTAGTGTAAATGGGGTTACTCCTATCTCTGTGAATGATCACCTCATGACGATTCCATTCGAATTTCACGGCTTGATATAGTGTGGAAGGCTCGGCTCCGGCGGCATGGATCCATGGTCGGCCCAATAGAAGATTATATGATGCTGGTATGTCAAGCACCTAAAACTCGACGTCGAACCAAGTTGGCCCCATCTGCAAACAAAGGTTGATTTCCCTGATTGTGGCCCTTTGGGACCCATCAAAAGCTTTCACGTTCATGATTCCTGCCCGTATTTCATGAAATCCTCTGTCCAACCTTTTCAGAGTGACCAATGGAAAAATATTTAGGCTTGAACCTCCGTCAATCAAGACCCTTGCAATGAATTTGTCTTCAAATTGCACTGTAATATGCAATGCTCGGTTGTGATTCAATCCCTCAGGCGGTAGCTCATCTTCGTGGAAGATAACCTTATAACTTTCTAGTACTTGCCCCACCATATTGATCATTTCTCCGCTAGTGATATCTCGCTCAGCACTTTCATTAAAGCATTCTTATGTGCCTTTGAATTTTGCAACAGTGACAGGATAAATATCTAAGCTGGGGTTTTGTTTAGATGGTCAATGACGAAATATTCCTTTGCCTGTACTTTCCTCCAAAGGTCATCTGGTCCTGTCTCAATGATGGGCTACCTGGTAGTGGCATCCTTGCTTGATCCTCCCAAGTGTTTAGGTGTATATACTCTTCCAGTCCTAGTAATTCCTTGTGCAACATCAGATTCTTCTACCTTGGCCTTCCCTTTTCGCCGAGCCTCTGCAACGTAATCCCAGGGTATTGCTTTTGAGTTGAATGGAGGTGTGGTTGATACTGTCACAGTGAAAGGTGTGACCACTTCTACTTCAAATGGAGCGGGGGTGGCCACAGGCGGAGCCACCTCTACCTCAAATGGGACTGAAGCAGTTATCTCAACCTCGATTGGTGATTGAGTCTGTACTACAACAGGAGTAAGTGTGACTGCAATTTTAAAGTCATCGCCTTCTCGAATAAGCCTAATTGACCCCTGAGGTCCCACTCTTTGTTCGTCTCTATCACATGTACTCCACCACCTCTATGATCAGGGAGTTGGTTATCGCGGACATTAGGTGCGGCTTCCTTTGCCTGTATGACCTTGGTGTCAATTAGCGTCTGAATCTTATCCTTCAATGTTCGGCACTTAGCAGTGGTGTGACCCTTCATACCGGAATGGTACGTACAAGTTTTGTTCGGATTGACCCATTGGGATGGGTTTTCTAATGCCACAGTGGGAACAAGAGTGACGTAACCCGCGGCTTTCAACCTTTCATATAACTGGTTGATGAGCTCAACAATGGCGGTGTATTGTCTGGGTGGCTTGCGCTCGAAGTTGGGTCTTGGTCTTAGAAAGTTTTGGCGAGTTGGAGGTAATTGGAAATGGGATGGTTGAGAGTTATAAGTGTGGTGGGCAGTGGCTGGTTGGGAATATCTGGGAGATGAGGGTTGATATGTGGGTGGTGGTGCTTGGTACGTGGGTGGAGGTGTTTGATATGTAAGTGGAGATTTCAAGCCTTGGGCTACCATTACTACCCCAACATCTCTCTTCTTTGACATGCCACCTGATTGTAATGCCTTATTTGTGGCCTGTAGTGCCTCAAAGTTCGTTACCATCCCGCTTTTGATTCCTTACTCGATTCTTTCTCCAAGTTTGATGATATCAGAGAATTTATGATTTTCGATAACCATCAACCTTTCATAATATTGCGGATCATGTGCTCTAACAAAGAATTTGTTCATCTGTTCCTCATCCAAAGATGGCCTGACCTTGGTTGCTTCCGACCTCCAATGAGTAGCATACTCACGAAAAGTCTCAGTAGGTTTCTTCTTAAGATTCTGGATGTAGTAAACATCCGGTGCATTCTCTATATTGAACCTGAACCGGTCCATGAAATTTGACGCCATACTTACCCAATTAGCCCATTCTTGGGATCTTGACTGATGTACCAGAACAAATCATCCCCGTTAAGACTCCTCATAAAGAGTTTCATTCGGATCTTTTCGTCTTTCCCGACCCCAACAAGTTTGTCGCAATATGTCCTCAGATAAACTCTGTGATCACCTAAGCCGTCGAACATCTTAAACATGGGAAATTTGTATCCCTCTGGTAGTTCTACATCTGGCTGGATGTATAGGTCTTCATAGTTCAGCCCTTCTATTCCTTTGCCACATTCGACACCTTGAACTCGGCTTGTTAACTTCTTGAGTTCTTCAGCCATGTTTTTAATGAGCAAGTCCTTTTCGGAGGACTCTGGTGTATAGGAGATAGGTTGGATAGAGTGAGGTACGGTTTCTACATATATAAGGTTGTTTTCATGGGTGTTAGGGACTTGGTTGTAATGATGGTCATTAGTTGAGTTTTGGGGAGTGTGATAAGTGGTGGTTGGTGGGTACTAAATTGGCTGTTGGTGATGTTGTGGAGAAGTTGGTATTGGTAATGGATTGAGATTTTGGGGGGGAGTTACGTATTGATTTGGTGCGGAAGGATTTTGTAGATATTGGTTTTGTGTGTTTTGGGGAGGTATTGGGTTCTTTGTGTTCTGTTGGTTAATGTCGGGGACATTTAGGGTGAGTGACAAGTTTGCCAAGTTGCGAACCTGCTCAAGTTCTCCTTGCAATTCCAATATCTTTTGTTCTAATCTCAGGACTAGATCATTTGGGTCCGGAGTACTACGGCCATCTGAGGTTTCTGCATTCTCAACATTCTCCTTTCGGATACCACTTAAGTCGTTCATTTTTTCTTTTCCTCTACCTTTTGTATGTCTTGGAGAAGGAGGAGGTGGAGGGCCTCTAGATCTGGTGTGGTATGCTGACGAGACCAGTATGAGTGAACCAACCTAAGGGGATGCGAATAATAAAAATAAGTAAAAAGATAAAAAGGTAACGAGTAAGTGAGGATTCTGAAATGTTTGCAGTATTTAAACACATATTGCAAAAACGTAAATTCGCATCTTAATTTGGGAGCCTTGTTGTGCCCGAGGTAGGCCTAGCGACAAATAAATTTGGAGATCTTTAAATGTCAATAAATGCTTCATTTCATATATAAAAGTAGGCGAATCCCAAAACGAGACTAAGATAATAAAAATAAGTCACTATTGGCACTTGGCCTTACTACATTTAGAAAGCAAATAAATCTAGCCTATTTGGTCCTAGAAGGACCTTCCCCATATTGGATCTTCCTAACTCCATCATATAGGTCCCCCAGCTCACGCAGACCCAGCAACAAGTAGGTTGTGGCCAGATGTCCTCCTTCAACTCCTTCAGCGTTCTGGCAATCCTCGATCCTCTTTATGACTTTACTTTCAAAATCTACTATTCCTCGCTCCAAATATTCCAATTTCCTGTTGGAAGTGTCTGCCATCTCTTTCCATTCTTCAATCAACCTCACATTCCTCTCGTGTATTTCTCGGTGCTCATTCTCAAAGTCGTGGACCCTTTTGCGCAACCTGTTGTATTTGACTTAAGCCTCAGCTTCTTCGTCTATGATCCTATTCCCTCAACCAGTTCCTGACATTACAATCCTTTTCAGATTGTCTTCCAACCATACTAGGTAGAGAGGCTCACACCCCGCATGATACCTGTCTAGCTCAACACTGTTCTTTTCTACAATGATTTTGCAGTGCCACATGTGCTGAGCTTGGCACTTGTAAGGGACGTCGTCATCTTGAAAGTCTGCCCTAAAATGACTCATCTGATAACTCTTGGTACAACCTGTTTTCTACCTACTTGACTCATAACTCACATAGGGACGTATAGGTATATCCCTCTCAACCCAATCAACACCAAGTGTAGAGCATCCCTAGATCTGATGATGAATTCGTCTGTTGGGAACCATTCAAACATCCATTGCACATGTTCCTCGATCAGACTGTCGAAGAACTCTACCCATTCTTTGGCACTTTCCGGCTGAGCAAACCTATCTGGAATGTAAGTCATCCACTTGGGGTGATGGAAGGCAATATGGTCGTTTCAAGCCCTTTGCGAAAATTCTTGGCGATAGTGACCCTTTTGAAAATGTTCTAACAACAGCAACTACAACAACAAGTTCCAACCCTCGAAATGCTTGACCCCTTTTTTATAGCGCTCCAGAGCCCTATAGATGTCGGCTATGATCATGGGGTCTATAGTGTATGTTTGTCCATTGATCCCTTCCATTAAAGTCTTGGAGACCATGGCCAACCTGGTGTGGATTCTTTCCCTTTTCATTGGGAATACTATCAGGCCCAAGAAGCATATAATGAACACGAACACTCTGTGGTGGATGTGGCCCATAGAAGTGAGAGAGATCTCATCATGGTAGGTACAGTAGGACTTGCTATGGCCATACCTCTCATACAGTTATTCAAAGGGTATGTAAGATTCTTTCAGTCATACCAAGTCAGCATTCTTCTTCAACCCCATCATCTTTAAGAACCCTTTACCGGTACGGTTCTCCGATACTAATAACCCAGGACTATCCCAAGTCAATCCCACAAGCACTCAAATTTCTTCTAGAAGTGGTGTCATTTCTATATTGCCAAAATGGAACACATACCTCTCACTATTGTAGAACAAAGTGGCAGCCTCGATCAACTTGTTGTTTGGCTCAATGTCTAGCAGGGAAGGCAAGTTGCCCAGGTACTTCCTTACATGTTTCTTGTCACTTGAGGAAAGGTCCTTCCACCAATCTAGCAGCAATGGTGGAATGTTGCTAACCATACTGAATCTGGGAAACTCGTGCCTCATTTTCTGCAAAACAAAAGGGTTAGGCCTTTCTCCCCCACCAAACTCGACTATTTATACATTTATGATTAGCATATTGGCATTTAGTTCTCCAAATTAATGCACATAACGTGGTTGTGTCTGTTGGGATTATGGAAACCCCGGTGGACTTTGGATAAAGCTCATCTTAAAGGATCATTATGTGGACAACATAATTGATCCGACTAGGTTTGACCATGATGCATGCACAATTTCGATCAGAGTAAGGCTACTATAGGGTTTTAGACTGGTACCCTCAAACGGATAACTTGAGGGGGAAAGGCACAGAACCGTCGACTACACCGCTGATCGACTGGTTTTACCGCAAATAAAACTTTTTCGAATTTAATGGTAATAAACAGGAAGAGCGCAACCACTCATTAAGCGTTACTATAGGATTTGATATGCACGAGTGTAATATGATGTGGAGCATGATATATGCAGCAATAAATAGCACGTAGTCAAGTATTTGCACGTAGGAAAAATAAATACAGTATATAAATAATTGAAAGACAGTTACAGAAAAAGAAAACAAAGAGACAAGTGAGTTTCATGAATAAAGAAACATAAATGCTTTAAATAGGCAGTTAAATTCAAATAAGGGGAAAGCGTTTAGGATAGAGCATGCTTGGACTAATTCAAAAAAATAAGTTCGTTATGGTAAGAGCCTAAGATATTCCCAGTAGAGTGGCCATGCTGTCGCGTCCCCTTTTTTCCTCCGCGGAGAAAGTCCGGGTTCCGATGTTCATAGGGGGTAATAACTCATTTCTTTTTGGGAATTTGGGTATTTGAAGAGTCGCCACCTAATGAATTAAGGTGCGTTAGGGCACCTAGAGTATTTAACTCTTAGACTAGTTTGCATTACCAGAGATTTAGGGTAAGAGCACGAAATAACCTTGAGGGGAAGGTGTTAGGCACCCCTCTCGGTCCACAATAGCGGGTCCCAACCGAACTTATACTTATGAATTAGTCCTTTAACAAACAAGAAGTTGAAACACATAATTTGTAAATAAAGCATGTTGGACAGTGTTTGACTCAAATAACAATAAGATAAAGAATTTGAGCAAGTTGCATATAAAAGAGTAAAGTTTAACCATTGAGAATTGGAGAAAAGGGTCCTATGTTGGTTAGCCTACAGGATCACCCCACACAATGCCCGGTAAACACTACTCAATGAGGGGCTACACGTGACATTAGTGCGTAGTCATCATATCCTATTCTAACCAATTCCCCCCTCTTGTTCGTAGCCTAAAGCGTTCTAGTAACCTTGACAATGTCCTATGCGTGCACTACCCATCCCTTCCTCGTGCCCCTGGAGGTATTTTAAGACCTTTATTCTTGGGACAGTTCTAAACTTTCCTAAGGTTTAATGGATAAAAATCTAGGCATCAATCAAAAACAGTTAGGACTGCATTCAAACAAACAAGTGTAGACATGTGATTTTTGACCCTCCCCAAGATTTTTCATATTTTAGCACGTAAATATTTAATTTAAGCCTAATATAACTATTTCAACTATTTTTGACTTCTTTACTTTATTTTGTTCATAAAAATGGAAAATTACAAAAAATACTTTAGTATGTATCTTTCATATTCTTAAAAAAAATACAAAAATAGTACCTTAATTTTATCTTTATATAATCTTGAAAAATACAAAAAAAAAAATATGTAATAGTTTCATGTTTTAATATAGTATAGTTTAATTAATTAGAATTTATTTTTTGCATCATGTAGTATAGTTATCTTATATTAAGGGAATTTAGCTATGGTTTTAATTAATAATTTTTGGATTCTTCTTAACCCAAAATTGAAACACACAAAAAAAAATGACATGGTCCAACCCAATTACCCTTGGCCCATTCTTCCCTACCCATTAGCCCATTTAAGTTCAAGATTTAATCCTAACCTTCTATTTCTTTATAATCCAATGGCCATCATTCTTTCCCACTTCCATATAAAATACCTAATTATAGAAACCCTACCATAAGTTTTCAATTCCTAGACCTAGACTCTAACTCCAAAATAAAATGGGGACCTTCCCAAAATAATATTTCGATCCTCTCTTTCTCTGAAAAGGGATCCCACACCATCTCTATTTTTGGCAAAGGGATAGATGATCCCCATCCGACAAAAAAAAACAAGAAAAAATGGCGTTGGTTTTGCTGATTGTTAGTAAATGAACCCCAAATTGAGATCGAAGATGATTGGTGGCGGATGAAAAATCTGAGAAAAGTTTGCAATTGAAAATGTTTGCAATTGAAAACATTGGCAAAACTCACTTTTTCATGATGTGCAATTGATAAAGAGGTTGGACCCACTAACAATATTGGAAAAGACTTTGCTTTTAAATTAGCCAGAAAAGGGCTAAATCAGTCGAGGTTTCGGTATGTTAATTGCGGTGTTTCGGTCCAAGGATTATTGCTTTGTTTAGCCCGATTGATTTGCAATTTTCAACTTTGTTCATCAATAAAAGGTTCATTTCTCAATTTTATTCTCATTTCGTTGTGTTATAATAGTCTGGTGCGCGTGTTTATTGGTGATTCTATGTTGTTTGAGTAGCATGTCTTAGTTTTTCATTTATATTGTTTTTAATAAATTTTATTTCGATTGTGATGTATGTAGTCTTGGTTCTTGGATAAATGCTTTTAAGTTGGTAGATGGAAAATTGGAATTCTTTCTTTCTTGGTAAGGGATAAGAATAGGCCATAGGGTGAGTTTTGAACTATAAGGAATCTGGCCAAGTAATAGATCATGTTAGCTAGCCTATTTGCCCCAATAATATCTCGTTCATAAATTTGGCCTCGCAACAATCATAAAGATTAGGAAAATAATTCAAATGCGTAGCTTGCTTTAGGCGTGCTAGTTAATAATTTATCTTCCTAAACTCGGGTGCGCATTTATGTGACCCAAATTCAAATTTCAACAATGTTATATAAAATGTGTTGCGGACTGCGGGTGCATTTATGTGCATTTATTTCTTAAAAATAAATAAAAGCGGTTTTAAAGTTAAAATTGAACTATAGGCTAAAACATGTGTTAAAATCAGATAATAGGCCAATTATAACGGTTGAGCGACCGTGCTAGAACCACAGAACTCGGGAATGCCTAACACCTTTTCCTGGGTTAACAAAATTCCTTACCCGAATTTCTGGTGCGCGGACTGTTAAACAGATTCAATCTTTTCCTCGATTTAGGATTTGAACTGGTGACTTGGGACACTATAAAATTATCCCAAGTGGCGACTCTTAATTTAATAAATAAATAATCCCGTTTCGATTGTCACTTAAATTGGAAAAACTCCCTATATGCCCCTTTCGAGGTGTAGAAAAAAGGAGGTGGCGACTCTGCTGGGGACCGAACCCAGAATCTCTAGTTCAGGGTTCAAGAATTCGAGCTTAGAATAATTGTTATAGTTGGCTTTATCCATTATCTTATTTTGTTACATGATTTGGGCCTAATGTGCTAATTGATTGCTTTTACCGCTTTGATATTCCATAAACTGTATATAAACTGTTATGAAATCCCTCTTCTCTCTGAGTTTTCTAAATCATGAAGAAGTGTGCACTTCGTGTGACTTCTTTTCTGTTAGAGTCATATTCAAAATTTAGAATGAGGTTCGGACAAGTTGCAAAGCCGGTGAAGCTTCTGTATTCCCGGTACGCTGCCCCCCCCTCGGCTCGAGATGTCCGCTCGGGTAAGCCAGGTCTAGAACAATAAACCCAGGTTTTGAACCTAGAATAACTCATCCTCATGCCGGATCCCTAAATAGGAACGTTTGTTTGCATCATGTGCATTTGACTTTGGAGACTCAACACAGGGGTTGGGTTTGTCTAGGACAGGTGTACCCGAAATGAAAAGACCATCTTGATGCATCCTATGTGCTACATGTTGTATTTCTTCAAGGTTAAAAGGGTCATTTGGCGGACCAATGATAGTTGAGATCAAACGAAAAGAAAGAAAAGAAAAAGGAAAAAAAAAGGTGAAGTGTGAAAATAAAGCAAAGTAGGGTCCGATTATGTTTTCTGTCACATTTTATTAAGGAAAAAGCATGAAAAATTCAAAAAGATTTTGCACTTTTTCATCATTTTCTGAAAATTAAAAAAAAAGGAAAAAGAAAATCCAAAAGAATTTACATGTTTCATGATTTTTCAAAAAAAAAATATTTTCTCTAAATTAGTTGTTTCTTTTATTCTCGCTCGTATCCAATCTGCCCGAACTACGCATACCTGATTCTCGTCTTTCGGGGCGTGATACGTAGGCAACCCACATAGGGTGCGGTCTTCCTAGTAAATCTTAGGTTCTCGGCTTTGCGGGGTCCTAACCAAATTTTTCACTTCTTACCACCTTTTGGCCAAATAAGCCATTTTGCAAAGATAGCCTAAATCAGGTCTTGCATGTGTCTAGTAGGGAATGGTATTGTCTCACATAGTGTTGGTTTAAGTTTTCTTATAAAAGTGAGGATTTACTTACTAGAGTTTGAGCATAACAGATACTCTAGGATCACTGCATTCAGGAGCTGCTCGAGGAGCCATTTTATATTTTTGAGTCTATTGTTCATGTTTTACTTTCTAGTCCTGTATAGTAGTATTCAGTCATTTAGTTGATTTTCTTGAGTCTGTCATAGTCTAGTTAAGTTTGTCAGTTTTTTTTTATTATTTCCCTTTTTGTATTTGAAAATGTATTATGAATCAAAATCCAAAAAAAATATATTTTGTGTTTTTATATTTCCGTTAGAATTTTCTCTAAAAATACTACTCGTAGAAATTGAAAAAAAAATCAATTGAGGTGGATTTTTATTTAGGCAATTAATACCTAGAACTTAAAATAATTATTTTTATATTTTCCTTAGTATATTAAGACTAAAAATCCAAAAAAGAAGAGAATTTTCCTTTAGTACCTCTTTAAAAGGTTTTCTTTAAGGTATTAATTCCAAAAATCCAAAAAAAGATTTTCTTTTGAGGTTCTTATTTGGGGAATTAATGAAAAATGAAAAAATTTATTTTTTATTTTACAAGAACTTTAGGACATCGTACATAGAAGAAATAACATATCTTATCTTCTGTTTATTTTCAAAATTTCTCCTTTAGCTAATTAAAAAGTGAAATCCAAAAAACAGTTTTATCTTTTTCATTTCTCGTTACGAAGTTTTTCTTCAGGGATATCAAATGAAAATTCAGAAAAAAGGAGTCAAAAAAAAATATATCTTTCTTTTCTACGATTTTTCCTCAATAGAGTATTTGTTTCCAAAAAGAAAAGAAAAAGAAAAAATCCGTTAAGCTTGAGTTTAGAATAGGTTATAGAACATTAAGTCTAGAAAATTCAAAAAAAAAAGGTTTTGCTTCTTTATTTCTCATTTCTTATCGGATTAGTCATTAAGGTAAAAAAAGAAAAAAAAAGAGAATGTTAGTTTGTTTCCTTTATTCCTGATTTTCCAGAACTGCGCAATGATCTGATTCATGCGGGGTCATGATACCTAGGCAACCTACATAGGGTTCGATTGAATCATTTTTTTATTAAAAGAAAAAAAAGAAAAGAAAAAAAGAGGTGAAATTGTGGGATGTGAGATATGAGAGAAAGAAAGGGTGATGATAAAACAAAAGAGAAATGAAGGAAAATAGGCAAGCCAGCAAGTGCTAGAAAAGCAAAGAAAAGAGAGGTTGAAATGAACAAATTGGGATGATGCCAACTGACCTTTGTACCCTCGAAGTCATTTTAGAACCGATAACTGTGGCTAGGTGCATTGCACATAAAGTGAAGTTATCTTATGTTAGCTGCTCTAACGCTAACGTGATGACTTCATTTTGTTATATTCATAGCAGAAGGGTGGTTGGTTTGTGGTTTTAAAGTGGTAACACTTCTCTACAATATAAAGTCAAAGGCAATGGCAGACAACAACAGAACTGAGTTGGTTGATACCGGCACTCAAAAACAGTTGGTTGAACAGGATAATAGGTTGGTTGAAGAGGTAAAGATGTTAAAACGACAAATGGCTGACATGTATCAGGCTTGGATGACTGGGAAGGCGCCACCACCGCCACCACCTAGCTTCCTAGATGCTTCCCTTACCCAAACTCCGGACATAATGCCAGATGATCCTCCATACTCTCCAGATCTACCTGCTAATCTCCAAGCTCATGATGCCCAATATTACCCCTCAGAGGTTTCCCACAAGGTTCCCTACTCATACAAACAGGGCCCAAGGGATGAGCCTCATGTTGAAATGAAAGGTTCGCAGGAAGAAAAGGGAAAGATGGGGCACCCAAGAGGCTGAAAGGCATATAACAGTCCTTAAAGAACAAGCAAGGAATGAGAGACCAGGGAAGCATGGCTTACAAGGAACTATCTGTGTCCCTTGACGTTCGCTTGCCCGCGGGGTTTAAAGTGACAAAATTTAACTTGTATGATGGGTGTGGGGATCCGGTAACCCACCTGAAGGTTTATTATGGTGAAATGAGAGGTGTTGGAGAGAAAGATGACTTGATGATGGCGTATTTCAGTGAGAGCCTGACTGGGGCTTGGACTGGCATGCTCGTCAAGATGTTGGTAAGTGACCTACATTGGGTGCCATGGCTCAAGATTTTGTTCAATACTTTCAATATAAATCAGGCATTTCCCCAGACCGCTCCTCCATATCTAGGATGGGAAAGAAGCCAGAGGAAAGCTTTAGAGAGTTTGGGCTCAGATAGAGGGAGCAGGCTGCTCGAGTCAATACCCCGATTGGTGAAGAAGAAATTATTGAGCTTTTCCTACAAGCTCAGGGGCCCACCTACTTCAGTCATTTGATCCCGGCCCTAGGGAATCCTTTCAATGATGTGTTAAGAATGGGGGAGCTAATAGAAGAAGGAATCAAGTCAGGCAAAATCATGAGTTGTTCGAAAAATATTCAGAACATCCCAGTAAGCTTGGGTGGAAGAAAGAGAAACAGAGAAGATGATCCAATGGTCTTTCCCGATCAATACTTCCAGCCTCGAGATCGTCCCTGTGGATATCCTTATGCACCAGATGATCCTCCCTAATGCCACTTTTCTCCACAGAACTCCCAAAGTCGTACATCACTCTCCCAGTACCCAGCTCCACAAAATACCTATCTACCCCCACGAGCCCACCAAAAACTTCCTGGATCAGGTTTCCGGCCCAATCAAACCTTTAAGAATGAGAGGTTATGGAATAAGAAGACCTTCACTCCATTGGGAGAGTCATATGTCAGTCTGTTCCAGAGGCTAAGGATATTGGACATATTGAAGCCGACCTAGATAAAAATGCCAGACCCTCTTCCAAAAAAGTTTGATTTTTCTCAAAGGTGCAAATATTGCTCGGATGCCCTGGAGCATGACATAGAGAAGTGTTGGAATCTGAAGAATGCAATTCAGAAGCTTATTGATGCAGGTGACATTGTCGTGCAAAATCCAGATGCAGCAGACACTAGCCAAAGTCTGTCACCTGTGCATAATGAGACGCATATGGTGGGTATGATTTATTTTGAAAAGGAATGTGAGAATTCTTCTGGGATCCTTGGAGGTCCACATGCTACGAAGCTTTCAGCGCTATCAGAGGTTGATCCTAAGAATGAGCAGGCAAAGAGAACCCAAAGACAATAGTTTCAGAACAATGTGATGGAGGCTTGTGAAGGTCCTAGCATTGTTGATGCAGAAGTCAGTGGCTAATATGTTGAGTTTGATGATTGGAAAGACACTCTTTTCTTGGTTTGCCATGACGGAGTTTTGGTGGTTTGTTTTGTTATCATTTCTGCTGTCCGGGTTATTTCAAGATTGTAATCCGGATATTGTCTTGTGACTCAAACCCTTATATCCTTTTATTTTGCTTAGTTTGTTTAGTTATAATAGCCCGTTTAGTGTTGTCTAGGTTTGTTCTAGGTTTGTAACCCCAGTTTGGTTTGTTTGTTTTGTTGTCCAAACCCTTTCACCATCTGTCTAATGCAATTTTCTGTTTTCTATGATTTCTAGTCATTTTCGTTTAGTTCTCTTTTCTTTTTATAGTTCTTTTCTTGTTGACTTTAGTGACATGACATGCACGTGTAACTCTCAGCCTAGTTTTAAAAGTCAGTTTAATCACAAAGCAATGAAACAATGTTGAAGATGTATGGACATTTGAGGGAAATAAGTAAAGGCATTTTGAGATCACTTCAAGCCCGAATTGTGTGAAACTGGGGCAGGTAGAACATAAAAATACACTATTGAAATGCATCATGCTACATCAGGTGGAGATAATGGCAAGTTTGCCCCAAATTTGTAGGGGGCGTTTGTGGTAATGAGAGTGAGGGTGTTGTCCAATAGGGCTTGGTAACTAACAGATGTAGAAGGCGAATGTGTGGAAATGATTATCAAGTCTAGTGCAATCAAAAGATGTTACAAAGGTTTTCCTTGGTTTGTTTAATTGTGTAGTTTGTACTTGGCATGTTTTGGAGATTGGAATGACGAAGGCATTTTGTTCTGCTATCTAAACACTTTATCCTTCGTTACCCCTTTGAGGCTTATCTATTTTCTTTCATACCCCTATATCGGAATCAGTAGCAAAGATCAGAAACACAAGCGTGAAAGATGAGTAAAGGAAAAAGAGAAAAGAAAAAGAATGAAAAGAGAGAGAAGAAAAAGAAGAAGAAAGAGAAAAGAAAAAAAGAAAAGAAAAAAAGGAAAAAGAAGAAGAAAAACAACAACAAAAAGAAAAAGAAGGAAAGAAGAGAAAAGAAAAAGAAAAGAAAAATCACAACAAACAAAGTAATTCTTATAACATGAACTACGTTTGACCTGATTCTTTTTAAGGATACGTAGTCAGCCTCACGGTTTGGTCTCATCGAAATAAAAATCCATAAGTCCCCAAGCAAGAAACTGGGGAAGAAGTTATGGTTGCTGTATGAAATTTGATTCTGAAAGTTGTAATTTTGAACCCATTTGAATTGTTTTGAGCCTTTTATACCTTTTCTTTCTAATCCCGTCCAAAAGCCCACGTTACGGGCCAAAGAAAGACCTTCTGATCAGTCTTCGAGCGATGCCAGGTCGAGAAAATAGAGGTGATTCATATCAGGGGCAACACTCTCGTCCAAGCAGGAAAAATAATGAAAATGAGAGAGTCTTATCGGTGAAAACCCTCACAGGTACTGTAAGGCGACGGGAGCTGAGAGAAATCAAAATGAGAGAGTCTTATTCATGGAAAACTTCATGGGCACCGTAAGGCGATGAAAGCAGAGAGAAATAAAAAAGAAGAGAGCCTTATTGGTGAAAACCTTCACGGGCACCTTGAGGCAACTGTAAGTTGAGAAAAAGAATAAAACGAGAGAGGCTCGATGGTGAAAACCCCTCGGGCACTATATGTCGAATAAGGATTGTGAATCAGATTGGATAATCGGAGCATTGAAGCCCACTTTCACGGTTTGGGGTATAGTAGGAGTTGAACATCAGACCTAGTCGACAGAATAGGCCACAGGTGCATGTTACGGTCATTAGAGTTGGTGTCCACATCTGATAGGTTTCTACTTTGTAGTTTTCTTGTTAGGAATCATCTCTTTTCATTGTCCTTTACTCCGTTCCTTTTTGTCTTGTTTACTTCCTCTTCCTGAGTCTGCGCGGTTAGAACAAGTGAGAAATGACTTCAAAATTTGCCACCAGCTGTCCAATTGCACAAAACGGGGTCTGGCTAACACATCAAATGTCATAAGTCAGAAAAGAACAACAAGCACATTGAACTGGTAATAATCAACATGCTTTGGGATACCTGTGAAATACAAAGGTTTGGTACATATCAATTCAGGAATAATGCAACAAGATCGAGGGTGTTAGGTGAACGAATCAAAGGTATTTTTGGTGAAACACAAAGGTTTGGTATATATCAATTCATGAACAATGCAACAGATGGAGGGTGTAGGGTGAATGGATCAAAGGTATTTTCTGTGATAAGATTAACAAAGAAAGTAGTTAACCACTGACAAGCAAGGTCTTCCAAGCAGAAATCAAAGTTATCATGGCAAGTGAAGGAGCAATAGACCTCCAGGCCAATGCCGGTGGGTTAAGTCAGGAAAGAACACCATGCACATTGAGTGGATGGTAATTGATGTTCTTTGGGATTCATGTGAGACACAAAGGTTGGTAAATGTCAGTTCATGAGTAATACAACAGATAGAGGGTATTGGGTCTGAACGGAGAAGAGGTATTTTTTGTGATAAGGATGGCAGAGAAAGTGATTAGTCAAGGAACAAGCAAGGTCTTCGGGTGAAAATCAGTAATCATGAGAAGTGAAGGAGCAACAGCCCTCAAAGTCAAGGCCACAAACAAACCACCATATTTTAAACCGACAAGATTTTTCTTTGATTTGAAATAGGGGCAGAAAATTTCGTTTGTTCCGGAGAAATCCTCCGCTGGGTAAAGGCAAGCACCAGACAGGTTTGACTTGTGATTTGCAGGACCCGCTTGGATAATGTGATTTCATTTGAAGTTCCAGGACGCTCCTGGAAAATGGGACCTAGTTTAAAATTCAGAAATAGCATAATCTAGCACAAATATACCCCAAGGAATAGAAGATGGTTTCAAAGTTTGCATGTTCAAGACAGGATTCAATTAGGAATTTTCAGGACCCTCCTGAATAATGGGACTTAGTTTTAAGATTTCAATTAGATAACAACATTTAGCGTATGTTCTGTTGTAGGGTAGTATTATTCAGCCGTAAAAGTTGTCACTCTTAAGATAGGATTTGGTGTTTGATTTTCAGGATCCTCCCGGATAATGGGATTTAGTTTTAAATTCTCAGGATCCTCTTGGATAATGGGATTTAGTTTTTAAATCTTCAGGACACTCCTGGATAATGGGATTTAGTTTTTAAATCTTCAGGACCCTCCTGGATAATGGGATTTAGTTTTTAAATCTTCAGGACCCTTCTGGATAATGGGATTTAATTAAAATTTTCAGGACCCTCCTGGATAATGGGATTTAGTTTTTAAATTTTCAGGACCCTCCTGGATAATGGAATTTAATTTTAAAAAGTTTTCAAGACCCTCATGGATAATGGGATTTAGTTTTTAAGTTTTCAGGACCCTCCTGGATAATGAGATTTAGTTTTTAAATTCTCAGGATCCTTCTGGATAATGTGATTTAATTTAAAATTCTCAGGACCCTCCTAGATAATGGGATTTAGTTTTTAAATCTTCAGGACCCTCCTGGATAATGGGATTTAGTTTTTAAGTTTTCAGGACCCTCCTAGATAATGGGATTTAGTTTTTAAATTCTCAAGACCCTCCTGGATAATGAGATTTATTTTTAAGGTCTTCATAGATAACAAGATTTAGCGGAAGTTGTACCTTTAGGAAATATAACTTAGATTTAAAACTGTCATATAACTAGGAGTTTTCAGGACCCTCCTGGATAACGGGATCTAGCTTTTAAAATTCTTTGAGATTTTCTGGTAACATGATTCAATTAACACTCACAAGTACGCCCAACACCAAACTCGGGCGGAAGTTTTCTTTGTTTTGTTTATTTTGTGGAAATCAGGCACCCACCTTGAAAACAAGGGAATACATTTTCAAGTCCAGCAATCAGGCGCCCACCTGGAGAACAAGGGAATACATTTCAGCAATCAGGCGCCCACCTAGAGAACAAGGGAATACATTTCAAAGTTCAGCAATCAGGCGCCCACCTGGAGAACAAGGGAATACATTTCAAGTTCAGCAATCAGACGCCCACCTGGAGAACAAGAGAGTATAGTTCAAGTTTCACCTTTCAAGTTCTTACTGATATTTGGTAACACACCAAACTGGGGCAGAAGTTTTCTTTGTTTTTGTCTATTTTGTTGAAACCAGGCGCCCACCTGGAGAACAAGGGAATACATCTCAAGTCCAGTAATCAAGAGCCCACCTGGAGTACAAGGGAATACATCCAAGTTTCAGTAATCAAGAGCCCACCTGGAGAACAAGGGAATACATTCAAGTTTCAGCAATCAGGCATCTACCTGAAGAACAAGGGAAAACAATTTGAGTTTCAAGGGAAAGCAGTTCAAGTCTCAAAGGAAAATAGCTCAAGTTGGAAGTGGCAGAAGCTCGCGGCAGGAAGGCGAGTCAATAGACGAGATGATCAATGGAAGTAATCTCAGTCCAAAATAAAAAAAAATAAAAAAAAATAATAAGAAAAGAAAAAGGAAAAAAGGAGTGAATCCAAAATGCATAAGTTGAAACAAGAGGCGGATTGCTCAAGACATGACTGAGGTCACAAGCACTGCATGTCCGGTCTTGATCCAAAAGCTAAAGAAGAATGAGCTAGCACCTGCAGCTAACAAGCACCGAGGTTCTAATCTAAAGTATGCATGAAGAACCATTCAAGACTCAAGATCAAGCTTCAGAAGATTTATAGATAGGAATCTTGTAACCCATAGTTGATAGGCTTAGCTAGTCTTTTTCATATTTTGATTTTTGATGTAATAACAGGACCGCGCACCGGAACCTCGGTGGAACGGCACCTCGACTGGCTCTCCACCTCGGCATACTCCATCATCTCACTCACCTCTGAACTACACGTGGCCTAATTCCCTTATCGCCAAGGATATGTAGGCAGCTCAGATACCAGGGCTCGGTCACATTCCCTTCTCTCTTAGTTTTGGTCTCTCTAAATAAGGGTCGAGTCAAAAACATGTCTAGTCATTCTTTGTCTGAAAATACTTCGTATTTCCAGTCAAAGAGGGGCAACTGTAGACATGTGATTTTTGACCTTCCCCAAGATTTTTCATATTTTAGCACGTAAATATTTAATTTAGGCTAATATAGCTATTTCAACTATTTTTTGACTTCTTTACTTTATTTTCGTCATAAAAATGGAAAATTACAAAAAATACTTTAGTATGTATCTTTCATAATTCTTAAAAAAAAAAAATAGTACATTAATTTTATCTTTATATAATCTTGAAAATTACAAAAAAAATGTAATAGTTTCATGTTTTAATATAGTATAGTTTAATTAATTAGAATTTATTTTTTGCATCATGTAGTATAGTTATCTTATATTAAGGGAATTTAGCTATAGTTTTAATTAATAATTTTTGGAGTCTTCTTAGCCCAAAATTGAAACACAAAAAAAAAAGACATGGTCCAACCCAATTACCCTTGGCCCATTCTTCCCAACCCATTAGCCCATTTAAGTGCAAGATTTAATCCTAGCCTTCTATTTCCTTCTAATCCAATGGCCATCATCCTTTCCCACTTCCATATAAAATACCCAATTATAGAAAGCCTACCATAAGTTTTCAATTCCTAGACCAAGACTCTAACTCCAAAATAAAACGGGGACCTTCCCAAAATAAGATTTCGATCCTCTCTTTCTCTGAAAAAGGATCCCACACCATCTCTATTTTTGGCAAAAGGATAGACGATCCCCATCTGACAAAAAAAACAAGAAAAAACGGCATTGGTTTTGCTGATTGTTAGTAAATGAACCCCAAATTGAGATCGAAGATGATTGGTGGGGGATGAAAAATCTGAGAAAAGTTTGCAATTGAAAATGTTTGCAATTAAAAACATTGGCAAAACTCACTTTTTCATGTTGTGTAATTGATAAAGAGGTTGGACCCAGTGACAGTATTGGAAAAGACTTTGCTTTTCAATTAGCCCGAAAAGGGCTAAATCAATCGATGTTCTGGTTTGTTAATTGCGGTGTTTCGGTCCAAGGATTGTTGATTTGTTTAGCCCGATTGATTTGCAATTTTTAGCTTTGTTCATCAATAAAAGGTTCATTTCCCAATTTTATTCTCATTTCGTTGTGTTATAATAGCTTGGTGCGCGTGTTAATTGGTGATACTATGTTGTTTGAGTAGCATGTCTTAGTTTTTCATTTATATTGTTTTTAATTAGTTCTATTTCGATTGTGATGTATGTAGTCTTGGTTCTTGGATAAATGGTTTTAAGTTGGTAGATAGAAAATTGGAATTGTTTCTTTCTTGGTAAGGGATAAGAATGGGCCATAGGGTGAGTTTTGAACTATAAGGAATTTGGCCAAGTAATAGATCATGTTAGCTAGCCTATTTGCCCCAATAATATCTTGTTCATAAATTTGGCCTCGCAAAGATCTCAAAGATTAGGAAAATAATTCAAATGCGTAGCTTGCTTTAGGCATGCTAGGTAATAATTTATCTTCCAAAACTCGGGTGCGCATTTCTGTGACCCAAATCCAAATTTCAACAATGTTATACAAAATGTGTTGTGGACTGTGGGTGCATTTATGTGACATGGTTCAAGACATATTTTATGACGTTGCAATTTTCCTTAAAAATAAATAAAAGCGGTTTTAAAGTTAAAATTGAACTATAGGCTAAAACATGTGTTAAAATCAGATAATAGGCCAATTATAACAGTTGAGCGGCCGTGCTAGAACCACGAAACTCGGGAATGCCTAACACCTTTTCCCGAGTTAACAGAATTCCTTACTCATATTTCTGGTGCGCAGACTGTTAAACAGAATCAATCTTTTCCTCGATTCGGAATTTGAACCGGTGACTTCGGACACCATAAAATTATCCCAAGTGGTAACTCTGAATTTAATAAATAAATAATCTCTTTTCGATTGTCACTTAAATTGGAAATACTCCCTATATGCCCCTTTCGGGGTGTAGGAAAAAAGAGGTGTGATAACAAGTTATAGGCTCACAGTTACCTCCTCATAAGTAAGTACACGTCTTCAAACAACATTCCAATACTTAAGAGAAAATACTAGAACATGATATCTAGGTGAGCAGGGTTTATACAATGAAATTAGGACAATGCGTGAGAAATCTTATTGTATGCAGCGAAATTAGAAGGCCTAATTTCTTGCTATCGGGTCACTTCAGGAGAACACCTTGAGACCCTGAGGAGGCGAAGCTGTGACCGAGTTCCCTCCCTTGGAGCTCGTCGAGGTCTGACTTAAAGAAGATACAAATCGAGGCTAGAGTCAAATGCGGAACTCCCCAAGCACACGGCTAAGTCTGACAAAGCCAACCTACCCGGAACCTACGCCAAAGCGTCATGTTTAGTTGTCCCATCCCCCTGCCTTTAAAATTAATGTATTTTGTACTATGGAGGAATTCCCCTCATATATAAAAGGGATCCCCATCACTTTGTAAAGGGCAGTTGTTGCTCCAACCATTATACATAAGATCAATAACAACTCTCTCTCATTTCTCTAACTTGCTCGCTCGAGGCTGCCTCTTTCATTTATTGCTTTCATACTTGTTCCTCATTTATTGCTTGATATTGGCCATAAAGAGCCTCTGTTAATTATATTCTAACTGTTATTCCCTTCCCGGTTACCCCCGATAGCTTGAGCTCAAGCCTAGGCATCGACCTCGAACCTAGGCATTGATCTCGAGGCCTCCCATCGACCAATTCGAGACCAGAGTAACTGACCTCTCGATTTGATTATAACTCTGTTTTAGCTTGAATTTCATCTCTTATCTTCATACACCTAGCATCAACTGCTTTAACAACTAGCGTAAAAATAGATCACGTATTTTTAGAGTCCCATTTACAAATTTAATTGTTATTACCATTTTCACGGTAAACAGTTTGGTGCCCACCATGGGGATAAAAGTAATAGTGATTAAACAGTTTGGTGCCCACCAAGTTATCTTTCACACTTTTTCTTGTCTAAGATCTTCGATTTCAGGTCAAACTATCTGGCTCAGTGAATAGAGTCAAGAACAACAACCTCGAAAACCACGGAGAAAACGGTGAGGCTGTTCCAGTTGTTGGAGCGTCACCGCATAACCCTGATAATGCACCTGGACTGATCCCAGCGGACACGGATTTGCAAGACGCGCGGCAGGTTGACGAAACCTCACACACCGATAGGAGCATACGACACGGTGCCCAACAGGAAGCCCAAGAAACCGTAGCTAGGGAAGAACATGAAGTTAGTCTTCGTGTTATTTTTGAAATGTTGCAGGCACAATAGCTGGCTATTGCCCAGCTACAAAGCCACCCGAAGACTCCCAGCATGGTAGCACCAGGGATAGCCCCCCCAGCTGAGCAGGTACCTAAGAGATCGAGCAATAACAGATCGATAGTCGACCCTACCATCGTAAAAATGCTCGAGGACCTCACCAAAAGGGTCGAGCTAGGGGAGAAAATGATAGCAGCCAATGATAAGAAGGTCAAAACCTATAACTTCAAAGGCGACCAGATCTCGGGAGCACCCCCGGTCCAAAAGGGTGTAGATTCGAAGAAGTTCATACAATAGCCGTTCCCAGAGGAAGCGGCTCCGAAACTCATTCCAAAGAAGTTTAGAATGCCAGAACTCCCAGAGTAAAACGGGACCACAAACCCTAATGAACACGTTACTGTCTACACCTGTGCGGTAAAATGCAAGTGTATAAAGAATGACGAGATCGGGTCCGTATTGCTGAAGAAGTTCGGGGAAATTCTCTCGAAGGGGGCCATGAGATGGCATCATAACCTAGCTCCCAACCCCACAGACTCACTTACCATACTGGCAGATTCCTTCGTAGAGGCACACGCTGGTGCCATCAAAGTTGCAACAGGAAAGTCCGATGCATCCGAGACTAAGCAAAGGGAGAATGAAATGTTGCAAGGATTCGTATCTCGTTTCCAAACGGAATGAACAGAACTACCCTTGGTCTCCGACGACTGGGCGGTGTAGGCCTTCACTCAAGGCCTGAATGAATGAAGTTTGGTGGCTTTAGGATAGTTGAAACAGAACTTGATCAAGTATCCAGCTAAGACCTGGTTGGACGCCCACAACCGGTACTTGTCGCAAATCAGGGTTGAGGATGACTAGCCGGGAGCTCCATCGGGCTCTGTATATCTAAGCAGGCACCTAGCAAAGGAACTGAAACCAAACAAAGAAAGATACCGGCTGTACGCCGAAGATAGGAGGAATGCCCCGAGGCGCAACCTACCTTGCGACGGTCGAAGAAGGGATCGAGGACAATATCCTTGAGGACTCGCCAACAAAGCCAGATTTGACGGAGGCACGAGGCCAGTGGGGGTGCCTCGTCCATCAGAATAGAACTTCAACATCGTTGTATCGGACATCGTGTTCACTGTCAACAAAACCAGGGACAACGAATGGCCCAGGCCTATTCAGTCGGATCCTTCCCAGAGGAATCGCAGCTTGTTATGTGAACTAAATAATACGCACAACCACATGACCAAAGATTTCCATCAGTTCCGAAAGAAAATAGCCAAGTTACTCAATAAAAGTCACTGCCGAGAACTTTTGAGTGATCGGGATCGAGTTCAGTTTCGAGTAAGAAAGGCGGCCAAGAAGAACGAAGCAAATGGGCCGCAACATATTACCATGCTAGTGGAGGAGCGACGACACTTTCCAGGAACTTATAAAGAGGAGGATAAAAATGTCTGTCACCAGAGGAAAACGGACTCGGGGATACGTATCCGAAGATACCCTCGCATTTTGGCGAGGAAGGCTCCGAAACCTCGCCCCAACCTCGTAACAACGCACTAGTAACCTTTTTCCTCATTCGATTCATTCCAAATAAAACATGTGCTCATGAATTCAGGTGACTCGACCAACATTATCGGGTCGAGAGTGATAGAGCAGCTCGGACTGCCGAACCAAATCATGCCCGCCTCTCGAATCTTTGGCGGATTCAACATGGCGATCGAAACAATGAGAGGAGAGATCATTCTCTCAGTCAATATGGATGGCGCAGACCGGAACGCTAAATTCTATGTCGTCAAAGGAGACGTAAGGTACAAACGCCTTATTCAGATGGCCGCGAATGCACCGCATGAAAGCGATACCATCCCCTCTTTGCCAAATGATGAAATCCCTTGCAAAGGACGGAATTAAAACCGTCAATTTAGAGTAGCACATGGCAAGAGAAGTGTTCGCGTTACGTAACATAGCGTCGGCACCGATATCTCCACTCTCGAAAAAGTCAAAGGGTAATCAAACCATGTCTTTGGCTAAGCCCGATTAAACACAGTGGAGGTCCGTACAGAACCTTCGCTCCAAAATAGTAGGGACACGTTGGACCTCGGAACATCACCTGCACACCCCGCAATAAGGTAAGACCACCTCCCTCATATGTTACTTTACACTAACCCATTTGAAGGCACCCGGTCAGGGCATTCGAAATTGTTAACTCAACCCGAAGATCCCAAGGCCTTAATGGCACTCGTTGCACTCTTTCCCTTCGGCCGAGCTTTCTTCCCAAAGAGGGTTTCACCAGCAAGATTGTTAACGGGGCGATGCGCCGCCTAAGGAGGATCTGACAAACTCCCAGTGCTTCTTTTGCAATCAACCCCGAACACTGGAGGGCACCCCCTTTAGGAGGCCATCCGCTTGGAAGAGCCAGAGAACGAAGACTAAATTTCAATAGGAAATGATGTACCAGACCAAACGGTTGAGCGAACCATGTCTGCGTAAGCCGGGCTTACGGCAACACAACTTCATGTACTTATGCCAAGCAATCAAAGAATATCTTTCACCAAAAGCATCTCATACTCCAAAGAAAATTTATCATGTTCACAGCAAGGATCCCTCCATCGAGTACGTCCTGGAATACTCGGAGACTAGCGTCAACAATTCGATACCCGTATGACCTTAGGGTCGAAACTCCATGCTCGTAAGTCCTCAATGAGGCAACTCCGATGACTCAGAGATAGACGCCGGTCGCCACTCACTTAAAAACCCGAGGCCGTAAGACCCTGAGCTGGAAAACTCGGTCTAGAAAGATCTATTTAACATAGCAACAAAATCTGTAAGACCTCAACATGCATGACAAAACTGTAAGACCTCAACAGGCATGAAAAAACTGTAAGACCTCAACAGGCATGAAAAAACTGTAAGACCTTAACAGGCATGGCAAAACTGTAAGACCTCAACATGTATGAAAAAACTGTAAGACCTCAACAAGCATGAAAAATTTGTAAGGCCTTACTACAAGCATACAACTAGATCCCCAAAGTTTAGGCTATATGTCGCATTTGTAAGACTCCCGAAAGGGCATACCCTCGATGTAGACGCCTAAACTACAACACTCGAGATAAAAAATGGCTCTGACCAAACACAAATGACTACGGTCCATGTGGCTGCACTAACCAAATTAACATGACTCGGGGACGCCCGACTGTCGCTATAAAATCACAGGCCATTACTTTGAATCTACTTCGAAAAGAACCAATTAAAATAGTCTACCCTCAACACGCAAATGAGCTTCGACCATGTCAGCTCCAAATCACAAGGCTTTGAGCTACTCAGCCTACAAGCTAAACCTTCTGAGGTGCTCAAACATCGCCGCTAATGACTTGAAATCGAGGTTCTTCCCGAACCGACGATGGGTCAGGCAAAATTATTTCAAAAAGTCCTTAACGATTAGAAAACAAGCCTACATATGCCTAAGGGCAAAAGCGTAAGAGCTATTATCGCCAGCCAGATGAGCCTCCAGGTCACACACTAAAAGGTTGCAACAACCAAAAGCATAAAAGCCACAGTCGCTAGCTTAAAATTTGAAAGCTTGAGGATCAAAATGAGCTCGAGTCATAACCCGATTCAGAGACCGGATCCAAAATAGATAACTATACATGCCTAAGGGCATGGCGTAAGAGCCATTGCCTCCAGCTTCACGAGCCTCAGGGACACACACCTAAAAGGTCACCTCGACCCAAGGAGTAAGAGCCACTGTCGCCAGTCCTAAAAAAACTTAAGGGTCAAGTGAGCTCGAGTCGCAACTCGACTCGGAGACTGAACCCAAAATAGTTAAAATACAAATTCCCAAAAGGTCGCTCCGACCCAAGGCATAAGAACGGTTGTCGCCAGCCGACAAAAACACAAAACTTGAGGGTCAATTGAGCTCAAGTCATAATATAACTCGGAGACTGAATTAAAGACAGTCAAGAAAAAATGTAAGGGTTCCAACTCCAGCTTACACTAAAGGCTGCATCGATCGAACACGTAAGAGCCCCCGGGCATGCCTGATGAGCCTCAGAGCCATATTACGAGTCTAAGGATTCTTGCCAACTCCGAAACCAGTCCACCTGGTCAGAAGCAAAGCAGAAAGGGATATGCAGGAAATAAAGCTTCAGGTTTTCTTTTATTTACATACGCAAAAAGTGCATTTTCCATCTACAAACGCGCACTACGAATATCACATACAAAATTACAAAGTCTACGCCCCGCTCCAGAAGGCTACGGCCTACCAGTCTCATCTTCACTTTTTGTGGCATCGGCAGAAGTGACCGAGCGTCACGCTTGTCTGCCCTCCCTCGAGCCAGCTCTTCCGGGAGAACGAAACCCATGGCGCCAATCTCTTCAAGTACCTCTCTTTGGGATCTGCAACGAACATATTCCTCGATCCTCTCTTCACGATCGAGGGACTTATTCAACTTGGCTTGAGCATTAGTAGCATCCTTCAAATGAATCGCTATCTCCTGGTCAGCCTTAGTCCGGCTCAATGCTGCTTCAACCTGAGTATCAACGATCTCGGCCCTGACCTTCGAAAGTTCAGACTGGAGCTTCGCGATCATATCCACTTGAACTGAAGCGTTGTCACGAGCCAAGAAGAGTTGGGCCTTGAAGGCAGGAACTTTAGCCAAGGCACCCTTCTCCTTTGAAGATTGAGCCCGCACCTGAGTTCTCAGCTCGCCACAGTCATTCCTAACTCGGTCGGCTTCACCCCTAAGGTGCTCTAGAGCCTCCGTCTTTTACTGAAACTGAGATAGGCAAGAAGTTAACCTAAAAGTTTAAAAGGCGAAATGCATACCACGAGAAGTTACCTACTTTATCAAATAGCTCTCATAATTCGAGCTCCGATATGCCTCATATCACCAGTGCATCAACTCAACTTCCTTTTCCTTACAATGGAGTCTAAGGGACCTACCCTCATCCAGAGCCTTCCGGAGCCTAGCCCCATGATGGAGCAGCTCAGACCTAAGCCTATCAAAGGCCTACAGAAGAAAAACACGATTAGGAAGAGAAGGCACGAGATGCGGAAGGCCTATGCCAAAACTCACCGCGAAGTGAAGCCGACGGACTTCCTCGAAGGTTGAGCATACCTCTGTTGGTCCAACCACCTCTGCCCTGGAAGAACCAACCTCAGTCGAAGCATGATCACTCGGAGTAACCACCACTCCGGAACCAGAGACTTCAGGTACAAGAAGCTCGGGCAATGTTTTCTCCTCGAAGACTCGGACCCGTTTAGCCCTACCAAAAGATCCATCGCACTGCGAGTGCATATCCCATTTATCACCACCGACCTTTGGCTTGGAAGCTGACAACTCCTCCCGCTCTCCGGAGGAGCATAGCCTCACCCGTGGGGACCTTCCGACACCTATGACAGCAAGGTCAATACATAAAAAGAGGAAAATGCCATCTCAAATATACTAAGGGCAAGATAAAAGTGGTGTACGCACACACCTTGGTATTTTGCTTCCCACCTACCCCGAGACACAGCTCACCACCTACGCTCTTCACAAGTCGAATAGGTCACCAACCTTCGGACCCAGCCGGGCAGATTAGGAACTTCACCCGACACCCATGAAGCTAATGCAGAAAAGAAAGAAACACAATTACTAAACTGACTTTCTCCACGAGCGAATCTGAGAAAGCACGAGACACTCCACTCACGCACGTAATTCCATTTCTCGGGAAAGGGCATAAGTTCCATGGGAATAACGTCAGTCGTCCGGACTCGGACAAATCGGTTGACCCACTCTCAATCTCCATCTTTCTCATCATCAACAACAAAGGGCATGGACGAACATCACCGCAAGGTTGGCAGACCTCGATGATGTAAGGGCCGGTACAACCTGACAAGGTGATTGAGCGTGAATTCAAGCCCTGCCTTCTCCGCAAAGATCCTCATCATCAGCACTACCCGCCAAAACGACGGATGTGTCTGGGCCAAAGTAACCCGATACTTTAAATAGAAATTGAGCATGACCCTATCAAGGGGGCCTAGTATGAAAGGATACAAGTACACATTCAGGAATCCATCAGCGGGGTCCGTAATATCCTCATCCGGGGAAAGCGCCTGCAATGCTATCCCCTTGTCCCATCCGTAGCCTCTCCTCACTATCTCTAGATGCTCCTCTCTAATCAAAGATATGGTCTTCAGAGTAAACTCCCGTAGATCCTGAGCACTGGGAGTGGAACTCTCCCCTCCCTGCCAGGCAGGCCCCGAAGTGATAGTCATGACTGTGGTGGAACTAGCAAACTGAAGCAGGAACCTACACGAATACTTTTACACTTGAGGTAACGAAGGACTCGATGCAAAGGCAGAAGGATAGCTATCTAAAATAATGGGATCTTCCAAGAAGCGGGAGACACCCCATATATATGTGGGGAACAACAACGGTTCGCCTACCCAGGATAGGCCCCGGGAGGTCAACAGCTTTGGTATGGATCTCGAGGTGGTACCCGACCCCAAGGATCTCCGTTAAAAGGAAGTTAGGCCCCGAAAGGTTAGCGACATCCTCTCCAGTCCCGAGAAGGTATACGGCCTCGAAGGCTCCTCCCAAGAAGAAAAGTAAGCACTTCAAGCTCCATCCATGAGGGTTCAACCTCAGGACACCACCCGGCCGTGGGCAACCTCTCCACAGGAACCCATCTACAATGCCCTAAAAGATTATCTACATCAAATCCAAAGTAAATCTCTAGGTGCCTGAAGCTGACCTTCACTCAGAGACCACCCTCGAAGATTCCAAGATTCGATACGCCATCTTCATGCGGTTCGAGGGTACCGATGATCTGAGTCTATTGGATCACTTTGGGCTTGGTCCAAGGACCATAGTAGGCTCTAAAAGAAGCCATTTCTGTCAGCCAAAAGCTGGAAAGAATATCGACGATCATCAACAAAGGCATACAGTCAAAATCCACGCAAATGTACAAGAATATGCAAGAATATGGTGAATACCAAAAGTAGAAGTAAAGAAGATGTCCTTTTATTTCATAAATATTGGCTTACAATGGCCCCGATATGTCCTTACATACAATTACAAAAGCCCGCAAGGGGTCCTTACACAGAAACAAAGAAATAAAGGGGTATACACCCATAGTGAAAACCTAAGAACCTAGTCCATCCTCGAAGGTTCATCTCCAGTATCAGCATCCCCGAGTCTCGCCTCCTCAAGCTCGCATCCTTGGAGGCAACTCCTTCGACCGTCATCTCCTCTAGGTTCCCAGCTCAATCCAGCGGAAAGTCCTCGCCGAGGGAGAAGATGAAGAAGAGGAAAAGGCGGGATATAGAAGAAGCAAAGAAAAGAGACATAGACCGCCGAAGCCAAAGGTTGAAGATTTCACGGGCCCCAGCCTCGGCGACCGGTTGTGCCATTTTATCCCTCGGGAAAGAAAAAACCCAAGGGATGAAGTGCCACACCAGGCCAATGTAGGAGAGTGAGCAGCGATGCATAGTCCGAATAACTTTCTAAAAGAGGGGAAGGTCGATTCCCCGTCTGTTGTCATCTCGAGCTAATGAGGACATCAATAAAAATCGCAACAACAATGGCAGCGACGACAAAATGATATAATTTCGACCTACAAAGGGAAGCTCAAGCAAGAGGCCGCAACTCGGCCTATTGGAACGTTGCCAAACAACCCTAAGGCCGTGAAATCCAAATATGGTGATCAATAATAGAGGAAGATGACGAGGAGAAAGGGATGAATGAGCAGATGAAGAAATCGGAATAGAAAAACAACCCCATAACGCCCTCATTTATAGGAGATAATGACACGTCATCGAGGACTTTGAAACACTGATGGGTAGACGCAATTACTGCATTCATGAAAAACCAAATCGATGGTGGTACTTTTGCCTTGGAGAACGGGATTCGACAGTGCATTGAATGAAGTCGAAAAGACAAATCCATGGGATGTCCCGATTATCGTAAAAACTCGTTCCATAGGTTGCATCATCAGTATGACGTCATCACAGGAAGCTCGAGGAGTTGTGTATCAGAATCATTTCCCATCACTTCGTTCTGGGAAACGCAAAGACTATCTGTATGCAGCGAAATCAGAAGGCCTAATTCTTGCTATCGGGTCACTTTAGAAGAACACTCAGGACCCCGAGGATGCGAAACTGTGACCGAGTTCCCTCCCTCAGAGCTCTTCGAGGTCCTACTTAAAGAAGATACAGATCGAGGCTAGAGTCAAATGGGGAACTCCCCAAGAACACGCCTAAGTCTTAAAGCCGACCTACCCGGAACCGCGCTAAGGCGTCATGTCTAGCCGTCCCATCCCCCTGCCTTTACAATTAATGTATTTTGTACTATGATAGAATTCCCCTCCTATATAAAGGGGATCCCCATCACTTTGTAAAGGGCAGCTGTTGCTCCAACCATTCTACATAAGATCAATAACAACTCTCTCTCATTTCTCTAACTTGCTCGCTCGAGGCTGCCTCTTTCATTTATTGCTTTTACACTTGTTCCTCATTTATTGCTTGAGCTCGAGCCCAGGCATCCACCTCGAACCTAGGCATTGATCTCGAGGCCTCCCATCGACCAGTTCGATACCAAAGTAACTGACCTCTTAGTTTGATTATAACTCTGTTTTAGCTAGCATTTCATCTCTTATCTTCTTACGCCTAACATCAACTGCTTTAATAACTAGCATAAAAATAGATCACGTATTTTTAGAGTCCCATTTACAAATTTAATTGTTATTACCATTTTCACGGTAAACACCTATTTAGCTTGCCTACTAATTTAAACCTATTAAATCTGGATAGCTTAAGTAGCAAAACACAGTTTCAGAGTTGTAGAATTTAAAATTGCCCTATAGGCTTGCCTAAACGCAGAACAGTGATGTCGTAAGGGCATGATAACTAAATTGATGCAGTAAAACAACGAACAGTTTTAGACGGATATTTGAGATCCTATAGGCATGTTTCTAGTGATAGTAGATTAAGGCAGTGTTCGAAAATTCGTTCAAAGAAACAGACAGCTGATTTAAGACACTTCCAAATAACTAGCATGAATTAGACTTATTTGTTAAATAAATTGATTTTAGTTTTGTAGGCAGGATTTCTAATTTTTTATTGCTATAGGAATGGTATCTAATCATTAAGAGCTGATGTTGGAACTTATAGGCATGATTTTAGCGAGACAAAAGTAGATACATGCAGTAGCAAGAATTGAAATCAATCACTTTACATTCTATAGGCATGGTATCTAATTATGAAGTTGAATTTAAGCCTATTTTCATGGTTTCTATTATTAAATCCATTTAAATCCTATAGACATGATTTCTAATATGGAAACCTTTTAAATCCTATAGGCATGGTTTCTAGTGTGGTAAAGCAAACATAGCAATTATATTAACATAATCCTATAAGCATGGTCTCTACCCAAATTACCCAACAGATATAGCTACCCACCCTTTTTCACTAATCACCCAAAAGTTGTTTACAAAATTTTATTGCAGACTAATTGAATAAATTACATAAATAATAAAGAAAAGAAGAAGTTAACTATAGGGAGCCTGAAGCAGACCCAAAGGACTTCCCCAAGCCTCCAATAGCCTCAAATGCCAAAGTTCCATAGACAGTATCATTGTCTAGGTGTGTCAGAGTTCCCTAAGAATCTCAAGGATCCCGGTCAGTGCTCACACCTAGAGTTTTCCTCAAACAAGAACTGATTCAAGTGCAGTGTGGAAAGGCCAGCTCTGACATGCCAGAGTTCACATAGATCTCATGGATCTCAAGGCAGTACACATGCTAGAGGGGCATGACCTTAATATTCTAGGAGTAGTGGAGAGTGCTTGACATAGTTTTGTTTTGAAAATAGTACAAGGATGGCTTCAGAAGTAGAAAGGTTTTTCATAAACAGGAACAACTTAGTAGTAAAACACAGTTTGAGAAGAGTACTGAAATAGAAGACAATTGATTGGTTATAAGAGACATTCAGAATCAGGAAAGGAACACTTAACAAACAGATCTCATATGAGAATGGTGGCACGTAAGAATCACATTAGGGTACATGGATAGGGATAAAGGAAATATATACTCACAAATTGCATACAACACTTAGGACCTTGGGGACTTTAACAGGTTAGTCATGCTTGGAAAAGAAATAAACAGGACAGAGTGCATACATTGAATAGGACAAAAATTTAGACATGCTAGGCAAGGAAGTAAGCAAGAAAGAGTGTAGAATGTAAAGAATACATTGAACATGCAGATTTTAGACATGCTGAGTAAAGAAGTAGGCAAGAAATTGAACTCATAACTAATGGAATAGTGCAAGAATGAAAACACATAGAGTTTGAATCTCAAAACTTAATTAGAGACATATCAGTTGAAAAAAGGTGCAGAATATGAAGAAAATAAAGTTCCAATATCTAGCCTTGGATTTCAGCCGGCTAGATCAGCAAGTATCACAAATAGTAGAAGAGAAAGAGAACTTTTAATGTCTAGGTTTGCTTTTTTGTGAACTCAATGTTCTGCCTAATGAGATTAGAAGAAGGCATATAAATAGTAGTTTGAAAGCTAGGTAAATAAGGTAAGAATCAAATTGTTCAGTGATTAGAGAATCTCATAATCAATTAAAGTAAAATCAGTCCAAGTCTTCCCATAATTAAGGGAATTAGTTCATACGGAAAAGAGCAGGTGACAAGTAAGAAAAGAAATCATACATAGCTGGAGTATAACAAATAAGGAAAGACTTCAAATAGTACAAGTATAGAACAGGTAATTAGGGATAGGTACATAAAGTTCTAATTAGGGAAATAATCAGTAAGAATCAAGTAATAATGCAGACAAAGTAAGGGAAAATTAATTAAGGCAAGCAAATCAATCAAATTGAGTAGAAAGGTAAGAATCGAAAGTTTAAGGGAAAGTGTTCAAATCAACCCAAGAAATAAGGAATTCAGAATATTCAATGGCTCAATCGAAGAGAAAGTCATGAAAATAGTCAGCATGTTTAGCATATAAATAAGGTAAAACATGGATAGCTAGGAATCCGCACATAACTCTAGCAAAATAAAATTTAAATAATACTGATTCAATGAGAAAGATGCAGGTCTTGATGTGAACAGTCAAGATGAACACAAACACATGGAATCAGTGAAAACTTAGACTAATAAACTCAGTAGAAGCATATTAAGGCAAGACAGTTACGAGAAATCACAAGAACTCAAAGCGAGAACCAGTCAGACATGCTAATACTCAGAAACCAAACGACGAACCCTAAAAATTAGGGCTTTCAGCATAGGCAAGTTAAGGCTGTAGTAGACTCATAGAATCAGTCAAAATATGTGAGAAACAAAAGTTTAAACACAAAAAAACATCCAACAAAGTTTAAAAAGAAATTCTAAAAACCCTAATTTTAGAAAAAAATGAAAAGCACTTGAAATCATGTGATTCTTGTAAAGACTCTAAAGGCTATTGTAAAACACACAAGAAACAAACTTAAATCATCCTAGATCTGTACAGATCTAGGAGTTAGAAACGAAATTAGGGTTTCAAAGAGAATCATATAGAGATAAAGAAACCTGTTTAGAAACCCATAGACCGTGGCTAATATAGAACAATTTCACTCGAAATCACATTGGAATGGCCAAGAACAGGCGAGAGATGAACCCTAGATGCAAGTCGGCATGGCCTCGGTCCCTTAAGGGCCTTAGAGATGGCAATAATGAGAGAGATGATGAGAGGTCACCGGAGATGGCCATAGATGGGGGGGCGTTTGGAGATTAGGGTTTAGGTTTAGAGTGTTTTAAGAGCAGAGAGGATTTTAGGGCCGCGGGGTGGGTTGTAAAATGAATTAGGTTTAGGGGGTATTGGTCGTTTTAATTAGGAAAGGGAGAATCTGGGCCGTTGATCAAAACGATCAACGACCAGGATTTGGCCAAGATTGGGTCGGGTAGGCAGTGGTTTGGGCCTGGGTAATGTAATCCAAAAATTGGGCTGGGTATTGGGGATAAAATTGAAATAAAATTAGGCTAAATTTTAAAGACATTTTAACACTATATAATTCATAAGAAATGATAAATGATTTCTGAAAAAATAATTTCATGTACTAAAATAATTTAAAATAGTTGTTTAACATTGTAAAATATAAAAGACCATTTTATGTATTAAACACGTAATTATGCTTTAATAGGGCTAGTATTGCAAATATACGCAAATTGATTTAAAAAATATAAAAGCAATTATAAAAATGCACTAAAAATATTTTAATAATATTTTGGTATAAATATAAAATTTAGATGGCTAAATCGCTACAAAAATAATTTGAAGGATAATTATTGGAAATTTTATGCGTAAAAAGGGGAGAAATAAATCAATTTGAAGCCTTTAAAAATTATAGAAAAATTATAAAAAATTATAAAAATGCTCATGCATGCTTATATATGTATATATTCTATTTTGAAAGTATATATATGTATTAAAAATATATAGGGGAAAAATTGGGTATCAACAGCAAGAAAGATGTAGAACAAGTGTTAACAAGGTCAAATAAGGCATGTAAGGATAGGCTAACACAAGTAAGAGTAGATTAACAATGAGAATTAAAACATGATATGACAATTCAATTAAAAGCGTGGAAAGAATCTAAATAACCTAAACCGGCCAAATACTATATATAATCTATGTACCCACTCGTCACCTGTTGCGTATACGGCTTTCATATAACTCAAATAAAACAATCAATCCCAAATCCTAAGGGGTAGTTCCGTCACACAAAGTTAGGCAAGATACTTACGTCAACTAGGCCAACTCAACCCTCGGAAATAGCTTTGCCCCTAAAATTCGCCTCACACAGCTCAAATATAATCAAAATTGACTTAATATCATCCAAAAATGCAAGGGAAACAGTTACAATAGATAAAGATGTGATCTTTATAGTTTTTCCAAAAAATCAACAAAAGTCAAAACAGGGCTCGCCCGGTCAAAATTCGATTCCAAGGGTAGATTCCGACTACTCATAACCTCACGAGTCTATATATGTGATTAATTTCAAAAGAAACTTGACAAAATTTCCCAATTTTTCCTCTTTGATCCACATAAATTTGATGTTAGATCTAAGATATACTCATTAAATATTGTTGGAAATTATTTAGAATAACTTACCCAATGATTGTAGATGAAAATCCCCTCTTCAAATCGCCTTCTACCGAGTCTAGAGTTCTAAAATGAGAGAAATGAGATGAAATTCGGACTTTTCTAACCTTTTGTTCAGTTGCAGATGTCGCAATTGTGACATGGGTTTGAAATTGCAAACCCTTACAATTGAGAAGTAAAGCTCGCAATTGTGGCAGTGACATGCTTAGGGAATTTCTTGCAAATGCGAAGATGGGTTCGCAAAGAGACAAAGTTGTCGCAAATGCAAACCTAGCCCAGCCCAAGCTAACATCGCAAATGCGACCCAGGCATCGTAGTTGTGATACCCGTGATCCCTCTACTAAGGTCGCAATTGCAACCCTAGTGTTCCCAAATGCGAAACCAGAGGCACTAGCACACTAGATTTCAGTTTTCAGTCCAAAATATTCCAAAACATGTTTGAAACTCATCCGAGCCCTCGGGGCTCCAAAACAAACATCTACACAAGTCTAAAAATATCATACGAACTCTCTTGCACGATTAAAATACAGAAATAATGTCTAGAACTCCAAATCATACACCAAAATGCATGAATTTAAAGTAAATTTCAAAAACTTCTAGAATTGCAACTAAATGTCTGAATCCTATAAATTCAACTCTAAGTGATACCAAATTTTGTAGAAAAGTTCTAAATAACATAATGGACCTATTCTAAGTCCCAAATTCACATTCCGAATTTGACAGCCAAAAGTCAAACTACAGTCAAATTTAACAGCAACAACCCAATAGAATCCCACTAGTGGGGTCGGGAGAGGGTAGAGTGTACATAAACCTTACCCTACCCCAGAGGGTAGAGAGGTTGTTTTTGGACACCCTCGGCTGGATAGAAGAGACAATATTATCAAAAAAGAAAAAAAGAATAGATTTGTAACAACAGATGAAATCAGAAAAATAATATCAGCATCGTAAGAGACAACAAATAAGTGGAAGGGCAATAACACAACACTATGCAAAACAAAAAAAAGTGTGATCACAACACAAACCACTAGCAGTCCTAGACAAAACTCTATCAGACTAGCCGGTACAAAGAGCAAAAATGCTCGACTATCCCCTAGCCTACAAATCAATCATGTCCACAAAAATTTAAAGTTGCGCCATGTCCTGTCTAATCACCTCACCCCAATTCTTCTTAGGCCGTCCTCTACCTCTTCTCGTACCTACCAAAGCCAACCGCTCATATCTCCTAACCGAGGTATCTAGTCTTCTCCTCCGTACGCGCCCGAACCATATAAGCCTCGCTTCCAGCATGTTGTCGTCCATGGTACCAGCACCCACCCTCTTCCGAATATCTTCATTCCTAATCTTATCGAGCCTAGTATACCCACACATTTATCTTAACATCCTCATTTTGGCTACTTTCATCTTCTAGATATGTGAATTCTTGACTGGACAACACTAGGACCCATACAACATGGCCAGTCTAACTACCGCTTGATGATAGGCTATAATATTGTGTTTTAGTCGCTTATTTCACTCTAATTGACTGTACTTTAATTTAATCGGAGCTTTAATCGCTAGTGTTTTGCACTAATTGTGTGGTTTATGCCTTGTAGGAGTGATTCTAAGCTATGTAGATATTATGGAATGAATTTGAGTTATTCTGGAGCTATGAAGTCTGAGTAAAAGTCCAAGGAATTAAGATGGGATCATGTTCGAGGATTAATAGATGATAGTGCACTTTAAGAATGAAACGAAGAATCGAGCAGGTATACTGCGCATTATCCACTAAAATGCACATAAAGTTTTACTCGGAATTCCGTTTGATCTCCATATTTTATCATTGGAAAGATATTTAAAAGGGCTACAACTTTCATGTTTTAGACTTTCCTAAATTCCCAACAGAACACCACCCACTTGCGCGGCCACACACTAGTCACGCACTGGAGGCAGAACAGGGTGAAAAATGGGCGGCCAATTGTGCGAGCACACTTCCAGGTGCACGGTGTCGTGCCCCCTTTTTCCTTCCCCTTTTTGACGGGGAAGAGGTCCGGTTTTCGACATTCACGTGGTATAATAACTCATTTCTTTTTGGGAATTGGATATTTGAAGAGTCGCCACTTAACAGGTTATGGTGCGTTAGGGCACCTAGAGCGATGAACTCTGAGTTGGTTTGCATTACCAGAGATTAGGGTAAGGGCTTGAAATAACCTCGAGGGGAAGGTTTTAGGCACTCCTCTTGGTCCACAACAGTAGGTCCTGGCCGAACTTATATTTACAAATTTGTCCATATAAATAGTTGAATCAAATAAGTTGCAAGTAAAGCACGTTAGATAACTCAAGTGGCAAGATAAAGGTTTGAACAAGCATAAATAGAGAGAGAGAGGATTTTGTAAAGAGGGGTCCTATGTTGTTTATCCTATAGGATCACCCCACGCAATGTCCAGTAAACACTCCTCAATGAGGGGCTACACATGACATTAATGCGTAGTCATCATATCCCATGTCTACCCTTCCCATCCCCTTAATGGTCATGCAAAGCGAGTGTTTGGTCACTGATTGTTAATGGTCCTGAAGGGGGTTAGGACCTCTACCTATAGGTAGTTCTAGACGTACCCCTAAGGTTTAGAAAGGTGAAAACTCTAAAGCAACAGTCAAAACATTTAGGACTTTCACACATAGTGGGAGCAAATAAGAGGCTCACAGTTTACTCCTCAAGTAAACATACAAGCAGCACAACTCAAACACAATTAAGGTCTTTATTAATTAATGTCCTAAAGCAAGATATCTATGTGAATATGTAGAAACAGACAAAAACTTTTATACCCGGAAGTTAAAACCTAGTAGTTGCCTAGGGACTCCCTTTTAAAAGCCTGTTAGAATCAGAAACGCTAAGCGACAGAGACGGCTTCAGGGAAATGCAGTTTGTTTTTCTGAAAACACCCTAAGGCTTGCCTATATGCAGTATACTGGCATCTATATTAATGCAGAAACAAACAGGTTTTTCATAATAGACTCCTTTAATACCTATAGGCATGATATTTTATGATATTAAAGCAATTATGGTTTGGAACCTATAAACATGGTTTCTAACATGACAGAATGCAGAACCTTATGAACATGATTGCTGTAAAAAACAAAATTAGAAGTGAGATCCTATAGGCATGATTTCTATTAGGCAAAGCAAACAGATCCAAAAAGCAAACCTATGAGCATGTTTTCTACTTATGCAAGCAGTCAGACTTTTAAAAATAATGTCCTAAGTGCAATATTTCCACCTGTATTACCCTTTAAAGTATACATCTACCCACCCTTTTACTAAATACCCCAAATATCTATTTACAAATTATTACAGGGCAATGAATGAATTACATAAATAGAAATTAAAAATCAAGAAACTATTCAATAGGGAGCCTGCAATTAGGCCCAAGTTTCCCAAAGCCTTCAATGGTCTCACATGCCTCAATTCCATAGATAAATCAGAGTCTAGGTGCATCAAAGTTCCCTAAGGGTCTCAAGGATCCCATGCAATGCTTACACCTAGACTTAGCAAACAAGCATTGAACCAGTGCAGTGTGGAAAGGCCAGCCTCAGTATGCTAGAGTTCAGAGGGCTCTCAAGAGGATCCCAAGGCAGTACACATACTAGAGGGGACAAAACTTATTGACTAAGAGTGAAGTGAATGTGCAGGACACAAGTTGAAATAGGTTTATTAAAGACTGGGTAAGAAAGTCTATTTTGAAAGTAATTAGTAAAGCAACAGAGATTGTTGGAAAAAGAGGTTGGAGTAGTAAACAAAGCTTAAACACCTTAAGATAGGATCACACACAACTAGTTTACAAAATCCAAATGAATTCAGTAGTTACACAAGGGTCAAGGATTTTGGGAATCACAGACATTTGACTGCAAACACATAACCCAGCAAGGGTCTTAGGACTGGTTTGGACATGCTTAGTAATAGTTGACACTGGTATAATCACAAACCAGTCAGGAAGGACACACACACATAGAGGGGGATAGGGATTTGGGATTTATCAGATGGTAAGTACGTAGTAATTAAAAGCCAATTGACAAGGCATGCTTTGAAACACACATAAGGGAATACATTAAACTAAAGGGAAGGGTAGACATAATAACATGCTGATAATGTAACTTAACTACAAGTTTCACAATATAACCACAAGTAAAAGCAGACTAGAAATAAGAGAAACTGAAACAATAAGAGAATATGTTGTTATTGAGGCTTTAAATTAAAACTAGGACATACCAGTGAAGAGAGAAGTAAGCAGAATGAAAGAACAAGAGAGCATAGATGATTAGCCTTGACAACCAACATAGCAGCAAATAGCACAAGAGAGAGGGGAGAGCAGAGATTTTTAGTAAGAGAGGTAGTTTTGACAACCAAAATGTTCGTCTGTTTTAATGAAAAATTTAGGGTATCTATAGTTTTGAAAATAGGCAGAAAATAAGGTAACAAGTAAAGGTTCAGCATAATTATGGAAATAATCACAATTAGAATCCAATTAATATAAGTACTCTCCTTCAATCAAGGAATCACAGCTTAAACGGATACCAAAATGGATAATCAAGGAAAGGAAATCAGTTGAGAAAGACTGATTATTACCATATAAGGGGTAGTAAAAGTATAGAGCATATGATTGAGTTTAAGTACAGAATATACCAATTAAGGAAAGGATTCAGTAAGAATGAAGTACCATAGTAAATAAAGAAATGAAATCAGTCAATTTAACCAGACGAGTAGAACTTTAGTGTTTTGAAAGAAAATCTTGCAATCAAACCATCGATTAAGGAAATTAGAATCAAATCAAGAGAGGGTCATGATTCTATATTGCAACATATAAATAGAGAAGAACGAACAGACGTAGCAAACAGGCAAAGTCAGCCATATCGACAAAAGGAAGCAAGAGATAAACAAATCAAGATGAATAACAATCACATGGAGGTGATACAAATAAGCTAAATCTCAGTAGAAAAACCCATTCGATGCATAGTAACTAGCAGGAACTTTAACAAGATCAAGTAATCATGCTAACACGCAGAACAAAACAAAGAAGGTCTTAAAAAATAAGGGCTTTTTAACAGAGTCAAGTTAAAAAGAAGTAGGAACATAAGATCAGTCAAAACTAGCAAGGAAAGAGGTTTAATCATAAAGAAAATCGGCTAAAACAAGTGTAGAAGAAACTCCGAGGAACCCTAATTTTTTTAAAGAAAGTAAATTGTTTGAAGTTGAGGATCTTTCAGAAGACATTCGAGAATAATGCAAAACATAGGAAGAAATAGACTTAGAGCATAAAAATAGCACAGATCTGAGAGATTCAGACGAGAGTTAGGGTTTCAAAGGAAACCCATATAGAAACGAAAGAACCTGTTGTAAACTTCACCGATCGTAACATATAAGGTGTGATTTTGCCCAAAATAACACCGAAGAAGGCATAAGTAATAGAAACAGAAACCCTAGATCCAAATCGGCATGGCCCAGGACCCTTGAAGGCCTTAGAGATGATGAGCAAGGCGGTGGAGTGACCATTGGAGGCTTGGGGTTGAAAGGTAGTCGCCGGAGATGACCGGAGAAGGAGGCGGTGGTTGAAGAACGATTATGGTAGGTAGAGAGAGAAGAGAGACGAGAGCATCTGAAGGAGGTGGGGGTTTGGAAATCAGTAGGGTTAGGGGGTCGTTTAGGAATTAAAAAGGAAAGGGTGTGTGCGGACAGTTGATCTAGGAGATCAACGGTTAGGATTCAACCGGGTAGGTGGGTTTCGGTTTTGGGTAAGGGTTTATAGGGTCTGGGTTGGGTTATTTAATAGGAAATTGGGCTGGGGATTGGGTCCGATTTGGGCTACAATTGAAAGCCAAATCTGGCTATTATTGAAATAGCCACTTTCCCTATTTTAATTTATAATAAATCATAAATAATTTCTGGAAAATAATTTAAGGTGCTAAAATGATTTAAATTACATAATTAATATTTTAAAAATATAGGGACTGATTTTACGCATATAAAGTATAATTATATCTTAAAATGGGCTAACATTGCAATTATATGCAATTTAGCTTAAAAATACTAAATGTAATTATAAAATTGCATGAAAATTATATTAGCTATATTTTGGCATAAGTATAGAAAGAAAATAAATAAATTATCATAACAATAATTTTGAAAATAATTATTGGGGATTTTATGAATAAAATAGGAGAAAATAAATCAACTTAAACCCTTAAAATTATGGGAAAAATTATAAAAACCTTGTGCATGCTTATATATGCATATATATGCTATTTTGAAGGTATTTATGCATATTTAAAATACATAGGGAAAAATTGGGTATCAATAGCTGCCCCTCTTTACCCGGAAAGGATGAAAGAGTTTTCGGGTAAAGAAATGATGACCAATTTTGACCGGATGGGGTGTTTTGAAAGACAGAGGCCGCGCTTCGATTTTAGAGTTGCCTACATATCCCTGGTTTTATAGGAATTAGGTCTTGTGTAGTTCTGGATTCACCTGCGGAGTATGCCGATGAAATTATTGTGAGAACATACATGAGATGTGGAAGCAGCTACGATGAGCGGTTAAGGCTCAGGACGATTGGAGGGAACTGGAGCGAGATTTCTCCTGCTAGGATAGTGGTTGTTTGTTGGTTACCTGCAGATAACAGATGCTACAAACGTATTTGCAAAATTTTAAACATGATGCAAATTCCCTTTGGACCATGAAGGTTGTCTTTGGACGGTTAAAGATGACATCCTGGGCCATGAATTGTTTAGTGAGGGATTCGCAGGCCATGAAATGGTGTTCTCGGGCCATGAAAATGGTGCCTCCGAACCATGATGCCTTTGAATAATGATATGCAAGTTCGAGAGATCCCCAGTCCATGACATGGTGTCTTTCGGCTATGAGGATGATGCCTTTAGACTATGATGCCTTTGGACAGATTGGCGATATTTCAGCCCATGATATGCAATAATATGATGTAACAAGACAAGGTATAGTCTTGCGAAGTAGAGGCAGAGCTTAGCCCGATTGAAAAGCAGGTAGATAGTAGTAGAAAATAGAGCAATATTAGTGCAAAGAGGGATAGTGTTTAGTCCCGTGCAAGTGGGGAGGCAGGGATTAGTCTTATGCAAATAGGGAGGCAAGGATTAGCCTTATGCAAATATGGAGTTAGGGCTTAGACTCATGCAAGTATGGAGGCAAGGATTAACCTTATGCAAATATGGAGTCAGGGCTTAGACTCATGCAGAGAGAAGGCGGTGCTCAGCCTTATGCAAATATGGAGTCCGGGATTAGACTCATGCAAATATGGAGTCAGGGGTTAGACTCATGCAGGTATGGAGGCAAGGATCAGTCTCATGCAAATATGGAGTCAGGGATTAGACTCATGCAAGATTGGAGACAGAGCTTAGTCTCATGCAAGGAGAAGGCAGCGCTTAGCCTTATGCAAATATGGAGGTAGAGCTTAACCTCATGCAAGATTCGGGACAGGCCTTAGTCCCATGCAAATGGAAGGCAATGCTTAGCCGTATGCAAATATGGAGATAGAGCTTAACCTCATGCAAGATTCAGGACAAGGCTTAGTCCCATGCAAATGGAAAGAAATGCTTAGCCTTATGCAAACATGGAGGTAGACCTTAACTTCATGCAAGATTCGGGGAAGGGCTTAGTCCCATGCAAATGGAAGGCAATGTTTAGCCTTATGTAGATATGGAGTCAGGGCTTAGACTCATGCAAGATTGGAGACAGGGCTTAGTCTCATGCAAATGTGGAGTCAGATATTAGACTCATGCAAATATGGAGTCAGGGCTTAGACTCATGCAAATATAGAGTCAAGGATTAGACTCATGCAAATGTGGAGTCAAGAATTAGACTCATGCAAATGTGGAGTGAGAGATTAGACTCATGCAAATATGGAGTCAGGTCTTAGACTCATGCAAATATAGATTCAAGGATTAGACTCATGCAAATGTGGAGTCAAGGATTAGACTCATGCAAATGTAGAGTCAGAGATTAGACTCATTCAAAGAGAAAATAGCAGATAAGGGTAGAGTATATCTTAGCTAGGATAGGTTCAGCGTCTAACAACCAGATGGATGGTGAATTTGCTTTGTCTACGAATGCTATCATCAAATGTGCCTGCGCTTAAAGAAAAATTGTATGTCGCATAAGGGGAGGTTAGTTCTTGCTTCGTCTACCGGCCTTGCTTTGCCCCGCCCTAGAAGCCCCCTTCGAGTTCCCTTGGTAGCACCTGACTGTTATGAAAAAATAGAATTTTCGAAAAATATGCATTCATTGATAAAATAGGATTGTTTTGGAAGCGTATTGATATATCAAGTAAATTTTGATGAACTAGCGACTATGACACATTTTAAAGGCATTGCAACTCTCTTATGTTGGAATTTTGAGGGTCCTCCTCAAATTCTGCCACCGTTTGCAGATGGTGGACGTGCTGAATCTTCTTCGGAATTTTGAGAATCCTTCAAAAAATTTTGCCCCAGTTTTTGACTGGCGACTGACTTCTTGGCATGTGATGGTGCTGGCTGGACGACTTGCTCCGGAATTTTGAGGACCCTCCTCAAAAGTTTGCCCTAGTTTCTGATTTTGAGGGAAATGAAAATTTTATTATGATATGATCGAACTTATAAGGCTGCCTATGTATCCCCTCTTAAACGGGAATCAGGTCAAGCATAGTTCAATTACATCAGAAAAAAAAATGTGAAATAATCTAGGCATAGTATCTCTTGACTGCATCTGAATTGATTGGTTTTGGCTAGATCTCTCCATCCATCTCTGCAAGTATGAGTGCTCCTCCTGTTAGTACTCTGTGAATCATATACAAACCTTGCCAGATGGGAGAGAATTTCCCTTTGGCTTCATCTTGGTATGGGAAAATCTTCTTCAATACTAGCTGCCCTGGTGCGAACTGTCTTGGTTTGACCCTTTTGTTGAAGGATCTGGTCATTCTGTTATGATAAAGTTAGCTGTGACATAGTGCGTCCATTCTCTTTCCATCTATAAGGGCCAATTGCTCATAGTGGTTCCTTATCCATTCTGCATCGCTGAGCTCAGCTTCCTGTATGACTCTTAAAGAAGGAATCTCTACCTCGGCTGGGATAACAGCCTCGGTACCATAAACTAACATGTAGGGGGTTGCCTCGGTTGACATGCGAATTGTGGTGCAGTACCCAAACAGAGCAAAGGGTAACTTCTCATGCCACCGCTTGTGATTCTCTACCATCTTCCTTAGTATCTTCTTAATGTTCTTGTTGGCAGCTTCCACGGCTCCATTCATCTGAGGTTTGTAGGCGGTGGAATTCTTGTGCTTGATTTTGAAGGTTTCAAATATAGCTTTCATCAAATCACTATTGAGGTTGGCGGCATTGTCAGTAATAATGGACTCAGGAAATCCGAATCAGCAGACAATACGATCCTTGACAAAATCTGCGACGACTTTCTTGGTTACAACTTTGTAAGATGCGGCTTCTACCCATTTTGTGAAATAATTAATGGCTACCAGAATAAATCGGTGTCCGTTTGATGCAGTGGGCTCAATCGGACCAATAACATCCATTCCCAGGCGGCGAATGGCCAAGGTGAGCTTGTTGCATTGAGCTCGTTTGGTGGAACTTTTATCATGTCGGCATGCACTTGACATTGAAAGCATTTGCGGACATACTAAATACAATTAGTCTCTATGGTCATCCAGAAGTAACCTGCCCTGAGTATTTTCTTGGCCAGAATGAAGCCATTCATGTGCGGCCCGCAGGTCCCAACATGCACGTCCTCAAGTAGCTTAGAAGCTTCCTTTGCGTTGACACACCTTAGTAAGCCCAAATCCGGAGTTCTCTTGTACAAGTTCCCTTTGTTGTGGAAGAAATGATTTGACAATCTCCGGAACGTGCATTTCTGAGTGTGATTTGCATGCTCCGGGTATTCTCCTTTTGATAAGTACTCCTTGATGTCATGGAACTAAGGCTTTCCATCTGCTTCTTCCTCAACATGAGCACAATATGCCGGCTGATTATGCATCCTCACCGGAATGGGATTAATATAGTTCTTATCTGGATGTTGTATCATTGATGACAAAGTGGCTAATGCGTCGGCGAACTCATTCTGAATTCTGGGCAAATGTCAGAATTTTATCTTCGTGAACCTCCTTTTCAATTCCTGCACAAGGTGCAGATATGGCAATATCTTGGAATTCTTGGTAGCCCATTCTCCTTGCACCTGGTGCACAAGCAAATATGAATCGTCGATCACTAACAACTCATAAATGTTCATGTCGACTGCCATGTTGAGCCCTAGTATGCAGGCTTCATATTTTGTCATGTTGTTGGTGCAGGGAAATCTTAGTTTAGCAGATACTAGATAATGCTAACATGTTTCTGATACCAAAACTGCTCCAATGCCTACTCCTTTGAAATTTGCGGCTCCGTCAAAGAACATCCTCCAACCGTCATATGATTCCGTAATGTCTTCTCCCATTAATGATACTTCTTCATCAGGAAAAATACGTTTTCAAGGGTTTGTATTCTCATGCCACCTGATTTTTAGCGAGGTGATCTGCCAATGCTTGTCCCTTGACTACCTTTTGAGTTACATAGATGATGTCAAACTCACTCAGCAGTGTCTTCCATTTAGCCAACTTTCCCATAGGCATGGGTTTCTGAAATATGTACTTCAGAGGATCCATCCTGGATATGAGGTATGTTGTGTAAGCACAGAAATAATGCCTCAATTTCTGGGCTATTCAGGTCAAAGCACAGCAAGTGCGTTCAAGAAGAGAATACCATAATTCATAAGGTGTGAATTTCTTACTCAGGTAGTATATGACTTGCTCCTTTCTTCATGTCTTATCATGTTGTCCCAAAACACATACGAAGGCTCTATCTAACATGGAGAGATAAAGTAGCAAAGGTCGTCCTAGTTCTGGCGGGACTAGAACTGGCGGTGTGGACAGGTATTCCTTGATCTTGTCAAAAGCTTTCTGGCAATCCTCGGTCCAACTTGTCTCGGCATCTTTTCTCAGCATCTTGAATATGGGTTCACATATTACTGTGGACTGTTCTATGAATCGGCTAATATAGTTGAGCCGCCCCAGGAAGCTCATCACATCCTTTTTGCTCTTAGGTGGTGGTAACTCCTGAATATCTTTGACTTTAGTCAGATCTAGCTCGATCCTTCGGCGACTAACAATGAATCCCAGTAACTTTCCTGCAGGGACCCCGAACGCACACTTTGTGGGGTTCAACTTCAAATTTTACCTCTTGAGACTGTCAAAGAATTTCCTTAAGTCTTCTATGTGATCTACGACCCTCTTGGATTTGATAATGACGTTGTCCACATACACATCCATTTGCTTATGTATCATATCATGGAAGATGGTTGTCGTGGCCCTCATGTAAGTGGCCCCAACATTCTTTAGTCCAAACGGCATCATCTTGTAACAGTATACACCCCAAGGCGTAATAAAGCTGTCTTCTCTGCATCGTCTTCATTCATCCAAATCTGGTGATAACCCGCGAAACAATCTACAAAGGATTGGAGTTCATGCTTGGCGCAGTTATCGATCAGGATGTGTATATTTGGTAGTTGAAAATCGTCTTTGGGACTTGCTCTGTTCAAATTCCAATAGTCAACACATACTTTAACCTTCCTGTCTTTCTTTGGAACTGGCACAATGTTAGCTAACCAGGTTGGATATTTAACCACCCTGAGAACCTTGTCTTTGATCTGCTTGGTAACTTCCTCCTTGATTTACAGACTCATGTCTGGTTTGAATTTTCTGAGTTTCTGCTTGGCTGGCAGGCACAAGGGATTGGTAGGCAACTTATGAGCTACTATAGATGTGCTCAAACTAGTCATATCGTCATACGTCCATGCGAAGATTTCCTCATATTCCTTTAGAAAATGGATGTACTCTTCCTTTTCTATTGGTGACAAGTGAATGCTTATGCGGGTCTCTTTGACGATCTCGGCGTCTCCCAAATTTACTGCTTCTGTTTCGTCCAAGTTGGATTTAGGCTTGTTTTGAAAATTCTCAACTTCTCTGATAATTTCCTCGGGTATCTCATCATCTTCCTCTGAGTCACTATTCTCATGTTGTGTTGCCTCATTACATGTCACAGTCACTGGTTCATCAGGAAAATTAATAATAACATTGTAGAAGGGAAAAAGTATAAAAATAGTAATTAATAATGATAAAGTATAAATGCATTTGACTAAAACTGAGAAATTGTTCAAACAAAGCTTGTCTCGGTGGGTCGAGAATTTAGTTTAAAACAAAATTGATGAATAATTTAAATGCCTAGAACAACTATAAATTCTACCAAACTACCCAAGGACTCGGCGGGCTCGGGATGGTGTGGCGGTCCAGTTTCTAAGAACAGCTCCCTTTACCAAGGTCTGAATGGAGAGGCCTTCTTCTTCCTCCTCCTCAATTATGGCACTGCAGTCCATATCCTCATCTTCCAAGAACATGTCCTTCAGCCCAACTAGTGCTTCTTCTTCAGCAGTTCCCCATATCGTGTCCGCCTAATGGAAAGCTTGTTCCAAACGGGGTGCCGGTTGCTCAAAAGGGTAATAAGGTCCACGCTATGGAGGCGACTACTCTATGTACTTTTTCCATGTATACTGGTATCTGATCCCAAAGGTGGTACCATGAGTTTTTAGCCGTATCGGCTTGGTGATACCCTGGAGGTTCTTCCCCAACCCCTTGTCGGGTTCATATCCGGACCATGCTAGTATGTTTTCTATTTTGTTACTCCACCACTTATCCTTCTCGACGGCATTGACCCATTCAATGTGATGATATGTTTCTCATCCTAGCCTCCTTCTATGTCCAATGGCCGGGATGGTTTGACTAGTGTAGATGGGGTTACTCCCATCTCTATGAATGATTACCTCCTGACGGTTCCATTCGAATTTTATGACTTGATGTAGTGTGGAGGGCACGGCTCCAGCAGCATGGATCCATGGGCTGCCCAACAAACGATTATATGAGTCTGGTATGTCAAGCACTTAGAATTCCACATTGAACCAAGTCGGCCCCATCTGCAAGCAAAGGTTGATTTCCCCGATCGTGGCCCTCTGGGAACTATCGAAAGCTTTCACATTCATGCTTCCGGTCCGTATTTTATGGAAACCTTTGTCAAACTTTTTCAGGGTATCCAGTGGACAAATATTCAGACTAGAACCTTCATCAACCAAGACCTTGGAAATGAACTTGTCTTCAAATTGTACCGTAATGTGCAATGCTCGATTGTGATTCAGACCTTCGGGCGGTAGCTCATCTTCGTGGAAGATAATCTTATGGCTCTCCAGCACCTGACAGACCATGTTGGCCATTTCTCCACCAGTGATATTATTGGGTACATAAGCCTCGCTCGATACTTTCATCAAGGTGTTCTTGTGTGCCTCTGAATTCTGTAGTAGTGACAGGATAGATATTTGAGCAGGTACTTTGTTCAGATGATCAACAATAGAATAATCTTTCGCCTTTACTTTCCTGCAAAAGACATCCGGTTCGGTTTCAATAACAAGCTGCCTAGCAGTGGCATCCTTAATTGAACCTCCCAGGTGTTCAGGTGTGTAGACTCATCCAGTTCTAGTCATTCCTTGTGCGGCGTCAGATTCCTCTATCTTAGTCTTCCCTTTTCGCCGAGCCTCAGCAATATAATCCTAGGGTATCACTTTAGAGTTGAATGGGGGTTTGGTTGACACCGTCACAGTAAAAGGTGTGACCACTTCTACTTCAAATGGAGCGGGGGTGGCTGCGGACGGAGCTACTTCTACCTCAAATGGAACTGATTCAGTTACCTCAACATCAATAGGTACTTGAGTCTGAACCACGATAGGAGTAAGTGTAACTGCAACCTTAAAGTCATCGCCTTCTCGGATAAGCCCGATTGACCCCTCAGGGCCCCATTCCTCATTTGTTTCTATAACATGTACACTGTAACCTCTATGATCAGGGAGGGGATTGCCGCGGACATTAGGTGTGGATTCTTTTGCTTGTTTGACCTTGTTGTCAATGAGTGTCTGGATCTTGTCCTTCAATGTTCGGCACTCAGCAGTGGTGTGCCCTTTCATACGGGAGTGGTATGCACAGGTTTTGTTTGGATTGACCCATTGGGATGGATTTTCTACTGCCACAGCGGGAATAGAAGTGACGTAACCTGCGTCTTTTAACCTTTCATACAATTGGTCGATGGGCTCAGCAATGGCGGTGTATTGTCTGGGTGGCTTGCGGTCGAAATTGGGTCTTGGTCTTGGATAATTTTGGCGAGTTGGTGGTGACTGGAAGTGGGATGGTTGGGAATTATAGGTGTGATAGACAGTGACTGGTTGGGAATGTATGGGTGATGAAAGTTGATATGTAGGTGGTGATGCTTGATATGTGGGCGGAGGTGTTTGATAGGTGGGTGGAGGTGTTTGATAGGTGGGTGGAGGTGCTTGATATGTGAGTGGAGTTTTTGGGCCCTGGGCCACCATTACTACCCCAACATCTCTTTTCTTCGATATGCCCCCTGATTAGAGTGCTTTATTCGTGGCTTGCATTGCTTCGAAATTTGTTACCATCCCGATCTTGATTCCTTCCTCGATCCTTTCCCCGAGCTTGATGATATCAGAGAATTTGTGATTTTCGATGACCATCAGTCTCTCATAATATTGTGGATCCTGTGCTCTGACGAAGAATTTATTCATCTATTCTTCGTCCAAAGTGGGCCTGACTTTGGATGCTTCCGACCTCCAATGAGTAGCGTATTCGCGAAAAGTCTCAGTAGGCTTATTCTTAAGATTCTGAATGTAGAAGACATCCAGTGCATTTTCTATGTTGAACCTGAAACGGTACATGAAATCTGACGCCATGCTTACCCAATTGGACCATTTCTTGGGATTCTGGCTGATATATCAAGACAAAGCGTCCCCAGTAAGGCTCTTCATAAAGAGCTTCATTTGAATATCTTCATCTTTTCCAACCCCGACCAGCTTGTCACAGTAAGTCCTTAGGTGAACCCTGGGATCACCTGTACCATCGAACATTTCAAACTTGGGAGGTTTGTACCCCTCTGGCAGTTCCACATCGGGCTGTATGCACAGATCTTCATAGTTTAAACCCTCTATTCTTCCGTTTCCTTCAACACCTTGAACTCGACTTGTTAACTTCTCGAGTTCTTCGGCCATATTCTTAATGAGAAAGTCCTTTTCGGAGGATTCTAGTGCATAGGAAATTGGCTGGATAGAATGTGGTATAGTTTCCACGTATACGAGATTGCTCTGATTGGTGCCAGGGGCTTGGGTATAGTGATGGTCATTGGTTGAGCTTTGTGGATCGGGAATGAGTGGTGGTGTATTTTGGGGAGTGTGGTAGGTGGTGGTTGGTGGGTACGAGATTGGTTGATGCTTTTGTGGTGGAGTTGGAATTGGCAATGGATTGATATTTTGTGGTGGAGTGGCGTATTGATTTGGTATGGTAGGATTTTGCAGCTGTTGGTTTTGTGTGTTTTGGAAGAGGCGTTGGGTTCTTTGCGTTCTGTTGGTGGATATCAGAAATATTGAGGGTGAGTGATAAGTTTGCCAAATTGCAGACCTGCTCAAGTTCTCCTTCCAGTTCTAGTATCTTTTGTTCAAGTCTCAAAACCAGGTCATTCGGGGCCGGAGTACTACGACCAACGGAGGTCATTGCGTTCTCAATGTTTTCCTTTCGGATTCCACTTAAGTCGTCCATCTTTGATTTCCCTCTACTTTTTGTGTTGCTTGGAAGAGGAAGAGGTGGAGGTCCTATGGATCTAGTATGATATGCTGATGAGGCCAGTATGGATGAACCAACCTATGGGGTGGGAATAATAATAAAAATAAACAAAACAAAAAGGTAACAAGTTAGTGGGATTCTGAAATGTTTGCAGTAATTAAACACATATTGCGAAATGTAAACTCATTTCCTAATTTGGGAGCCTCATTGTGCCCGAGGTAGGCCGAGCGACAAATAAATTTGGAGAACTTAAAATGCCAATAAATGCTTCATTTCATAATATAAAAATAGTTGAATCCCAAAACGACACTAAGACAATAAAAAAATAAGTCACTACTGGCAATTGGCCTTATTACATTTGGAAAGCGAGTAAACCTAATCTATTTAGTCTCGGAAGGGCCTTCCTCAGGTTGAATGCTCTCGTTGATCAAATCCTCCAGTTCGCGTAGGTTAACCAGTAAAAATGCCTTTGCCAAATGTTCTCCTTCATTTCCCCCAGCGTTCTGGAAGTCGATGACTCTCTTCCTCACTTTTCCTTCCAATTCCAACAGGTTGTATTCCAGATATTCCAGCTTCTCGCTGGATTTGGTGGCCCTCTCTTTCCATTCATTGATTTGGTCATTTGATGGAAGATTCCTCCACCAGTCCAGTAAGAGTGAGGGTATGCTAACCATACCGAAGCTAGGGACCTCATTCCTCATTTTCTACAAAACAAAAGGGTTAGCCTTACCCCACCAGACTCGACTATTTATATATTTATGATCAACATATCGGCATTTAGTTCTCCAAATTAATGCACAAACGTGGTTGTGTCCGTTGGGATCATGGAAAACCCGATGGACTTTGGATAAGGCTGATCTTAAAGGATCATTATGTGGACAACGTAACTGATCAAACTAGGTTTTACCATGATGCATGCACAATTTTAACCAGAGTAAGGTTTCTATGGGATTTTAGACTGGTACCCTCAAGCGGACAACTTGAGGGGGAAGGCACGAAACCGTCGACTACACCGCTGATCGACTGGTTTTACCGCAAATAAGTCTTTCCGAATTTAAGGGTAGTAAATAGGAAGAGCGCAACCACTCATTAAAGCATTGCTATAGGATTCAAGACGCATGAGTGGAATATGATGTGGAACATGATTTATGTAGCAATTAATAACATGTAGTCAAGTATTTTCATGTAGGGAAAAATAAATACAGTATTTAAATAATTGAAAGACAGTTACAAGAAAATGGAACTAGGGAGACAAGTCAGTTTCCGAGCAATAAAGAAGTCATAAATGCTTGAAAAATAGGCAGTTAAATTCAAATAAGGGAGCAGCGTATGGGATAATCATGCTTGGACTAATTTCTAAAAGATAAGTTCGTTATGGTAAGAGCCTAAAAATATCCCCAGCAGAGTCGCCATGCTGTCGCACCCCCTTTTTCCCTCCCTTTTTTGACGGGAAAGAGGTCCGGATTTTGACATTCATGGGGTGTAATGACTCATTTCCTTTTGGGAATTGGGTATTTTAAGAGTTGCCACCTAACGGGTTATGGTGCGTTAGTTTACCTAAACCGATGAAATCTGAGTTGGTTTGCATTACCAGAGATTAGGGTAAGGGCTCGAAGTAACCTCGAGGGGAAGGTGTTAGGCACCCCTATTGGTCCACAATTGTGGGTCCCGACCGAACTTATATTTACAAATTAGTCCATATAAATAGTTGAATCAAATAAGTTGCAAGTAAAGCACGTAGATAACTCAAGTGGCAAAATGAAGGTTTGAACAAGCTTAAATAGAGAGAGGATTTGGTAAAGAGGGGTCCTAGGTTGTTTATCCTATAAGATCACCCCACACAATGTCCGTTAAACACTCCTCAATGAAGAGCTACACATGACATTAATACGTAGTCATCATATCCCATGTCTACCCTTCCCATCCCCTTATTGGTCATGCAAAGCGAGTGTTTGGTCACTGATTCCTATTGCGTGCTGCTACCCGTCCCTTCTTAATGGTCCCGAAGGGAGTTAAGACCTCTACCTATAGGTAGTTCTAGATGTACCCCTAAGATTTAGAAAGGCGAAAACTCTAAAGTGACAGTCAAAACATTTAGGACTTTCACACATAGTGGGAGCAAATAAGAGGCTCATAGTTTCCTCCTCAAGTAAACATACAAGCAGCACGACTCAAACACAATTAAGGTCTTTATTAATTAATGTCCTAAAGCAGGATATCTAAGTAAATATGCAGAAACAAACAAAAACTTATATACCCGGAAGTTATAACCTAGTAGTTGCCTAGGGACTCCCTTTGAAAAGCCTGTTAGAATCAGAAACGCTAAACGATAGAGACGGCTTCAGGGAAATGCAGTTTTTTTTAAAACACCCTAAGGCTTGCCTATATGCAGTATACTGATGTCTATGTTGTCACACCTCCTGTTTCCGGCACCGCGAGGTGCGTAGGGAGTTTTTTCCAATTAAAGGACAGTCGAAACGGGATTGGTTTAATTATTTCAGAGTCGCCACTTGGGAGATTTAGGGTGTCCCAAGTCACCAATTTTAATCCCGAATCGAGGAAAAGAATGACTCTATATTACAGTCTGCGTACCAGAAATCTGGATAAGGAATTCTGTTAACCTGGGAGAAGGTGTTAGGCATTCCCGAGTTCCGTGGTTCTAGCACGGTCGCTCAACTGTTATATTCGGCTTATTTATCTGATTGTTAATACAATTATGAACCATGTGCAAATTTTATCTTTTACCGCTTTATTATTATAATTATTATTTTTTAGGAATGTGAACATCGCTTAAAACATATCTTTGGATTGTGTCACATGAAATGCACCTACAATACGGAACATATTTTATTTGATGTTTTAGGATTTAGATTTGGGTCGCATGAAATGCGCATCCGAGTTTAAGAAGGTAAAATTAATTAAATCGCGCCTAAAGAGTCTAACGCGTCATTATCTTTGGGGAAGGAAGTGAAATTCACTAAACAATCCATCCCAAATTCTAAGTAATTTTTTTTAATAATTAAATAAATAAATGAGATTGGAGAATCCTATACATTCGTATTATTTACATCTATTTATTTTTAGCGAAATCCTTTAATAATATCCTTTAATGACTACCTTTTTATTATTACTAAGTTTTTTTATAAATATAAAATCAATATCTACATTCTTGAAAATGACATATTAAATAGAAGAGAAAAACAAATATTAGCAGAAAGTAATAAAATTATAATCATAGATACAACATGGAATTATCAAAAAGTAAAAAATAAAAATAAAAATAAAAAAAAACTAATTATCCCATAGTTGGATTAAAATTCAAATTATTAGTAAGACTTAAGCTTATTGAAACTAATTATTTACAAATACTGAAAATTGAAAGAAATAAAAACAAAAACTTGAGTTCTAAATCATATTTCTAAAAATTTAAACAATTTAACATTAACTAACTTTGTTTTAATTCATCATGTCCTAATACTTGTTTGCAAATTAATTCATGTTATAACTGAAATTGACTACATGATTCGGATTAACTTATCGTTGACGAAAAACCTTCTGAATAAGGAACTTAGTTAATTTTTGCCAAACTGATTCAATAACGCCATTTTTACGTTATTTCTTCTATTTTTTTATTAAACAGTTTTAATTAATAATCAGGCTTAAATATATTTCCTAATAATCTGGTAAAGGCGTTATTTAATATGTCGCTATAATATGCCTAGTTATGCTGATGACAGTGATTTACAGAATAATAATACATGAATAACCTAAATACAATACAAAAATTAAATTAAACTAAATTAAAATTTAACACTCCATTCTTCATTTCAGCTTACAAAATGCCAAAATTACAGTTGTGTACCTGATATTGTCAATATAAGAAGAAGAGAGTCAGCAACGTAATACGTAACACAGCAACAGCAACAATAACCAGCAATAACCAGTCAACGAAAATCCCAGTGACAGCTTTGAAAAATTCAAAATAAAATCCAGGAATGCCGAAAATAATGGACAGAAACCAAAGGAAATTTCAGATTTTTGAAAGGCTAGTTAATCTTCAACCCTTAATTTCTACACCTGTATACCAGAATATTTCTCAGGTGTGTACTACTTTCTCTTCTAATTTTCAAATTTTTTTTCTTTGTATGTTTTTTCTTTTCTTGAGAGTTTCAATGTTTTTTTTTCGGAATAAATGTTCAGCTTTTTTTTTCAATCCCTTTTTTTCTGTCTGTATTTCTTCTCCTCTCTTGTGTTCAAGACTTCACATATATATATCCCATCCCATAAATCAATTAAAATCAATCCCTTTCTCTACCAAACCCATTATCTTCCCACTCATTCCCATTATATTAAAAAAACATATCACACCACCCCATTTCATTTTGTCCCCCATGCTTCTTTTAAAATAATGCAAGATTCCCCTTTAAATTAAATCTTGTCCCCCCTTTATATTAAATAATAATATCACAAACCACCCCATTTCATTTTGTCCCCCATGCTTCAAATAAACAATTACAAAATGTACAATTCCTAAACTACCCCTTCCGACCTTACTGAAATTACCAAACTACCCCTGAACGTATTACAAATTTACCAAACTACCCATCAGCTATAACACATCAATTAATCAAACTTAACCAAAATATAGACAATATGATCAATTTCTAACAATGTTCAAACAACAATATGAACATGGATGAACATCATAACAACAATATCACATGAACATGATTTTAACAACATTTCAACAACAAATCACATGAACACAAATTGAACAACCAAGAACAACTAAAATTTGATTGAACAATATTTTAGCAACAAACAATCCTATTTTCGGATTCAACACCAACAACAAACAAAGTATGAAGATTTCTAAATTCAATCATATTGAACTTAAAATCAACTCTAACAACATTACAACAAACAATTCTTATATTAAACTTTAAACAAGATTATGAGAACAATTCAAGCAATAATCATAAATGGTAAACAAGAAATCAAACTATACAAAATTCGGATTCAAGATCATCCAAACAAAGTATGAACATGAATGAATCTATTTTAAGACAACAAACATGACGGATTAAACGATTAAAACAATATATTCCTTTAATACAACTAAATTCTTTAAACAAATAACAAGATCGACGAAAAAACAATTATGAATTTAAACTTGAACTTATCAATATTAACAATTTCTAACAATACATAAACACATGAAACAAATTGAAGAAATAGTTGATTAAATTTCAATTTGAATCTAACAAACATCAAACTAACAAATACATACTTAAACAATAATACAAACATGAAATAAACATGAAAACAACTAATTAAACTTCTATTTTGAAATCTGAAAATTAATTTAACAAACAACATGAACATGAACAAAACCAAAAATCAAATATCTAACCATAGACATGAATAAAACAAACATTTGCCGATTTTAAATTCGAAAAATATCAAAACAAAATACGGACAAAATAAAACTCAAAAACTACTAACCGGATCGAAAGACGAACAACGACCAAACAAACAACGAACTTGACGATGAACTCACGACGTATAGGATCTTCACTTGACGAAAAACCCTCGAACTTTTGCCGGACTTTAACCGGACTGCCTTGCGTCGTCCACAACAGTGCAATGGTGAGCAACCAAACGGAAGACTCCTGGGGTCGTCGATGGCAGTACACAGCAGTGAAGGAGACGACGTGAAGCAGCAACAGTCCAAAGCAGCGAGCAGCAGCAACTGTCGACGACGTCCATGGCGGAATGGATTGCTTCCGATGGCAGCGCGCGAGCTTGGTCGTGACGAGCAGCGGCGATGGGAGCTTCGAACAGCAACTGACTCATCGAGGCTGTGTTCGTTTGGTTGTTTGGTTGAGACAGAAACAACAACGACATAGACGTCGAGCTCAACGAGCTTGAGCTCGCCGAGCTTCATCAATGGCGGATAGGGTTGGGGTCGTTTGAATGCGAAGGAGGTTGTGTCATTTGGTGGTGTTTGGACGGTGCTTGGGTGGTGTTCGACGAAGGGGGGGTGGCTGCTGGGTAGCCATGGCAGCTCACTATTTGGAGAAGGAGAAGAAGAAGAAAAGAAGAAGAAGAAGAATGGGGGGGGGGGCGGATGACTTAGGTCATTTTTAGGGTTTTTGGGTTTTTTTTTTTTTTTTTTTTGTTTTGTTTTGTGTCTTTGAAATGCAAGATAGGGGTATTGGGTCTTTTGGGTTATGGACTGGGTCGACCCAGTTCGAAATGGACTGGGTCGTAGGGAAGATTGGGCCATTTTTTGGGCCTATGGCTTGAAATCGAAGAAGAGGCCCAATTCCGACTTTCTTTATATTTTCGCTCTCTTTTCTTCTTTTATTTTTCTAAAACTAAATTATAAAAATACTTAAACTATTATTAAGAACTAAATTAAGTTATAAAAGTGCAAATTAACTCCCAATAACAATTAACGCACAATTAAGTATTAATTAAGCAAAAAATTGTATATTTGGACATTAAATGCTAAAAATGCAAACGATGCCTATTTTGTAATTTTTGATTTTTGTAAAACAAATTTAATTACTTACAATTGTAGAATTAAATCCTATATGCAAAATGCGACATATTTTTGTATTTTTTTATTAATTTATCAAATAAACACGCACAAACAAATACAAATAATTATTCAAAATATCACAAAATATCACAAAATTGCACACCAAAGAAAAATCATTTTATTTTTGGATTTTTTGGGAGTAATTCTCATATAGGGCAAAAATCACGTGCTTACAGCTGCCCCTCTTTGCCCGGATACACGAAGGGTTTTCGTGCAAAGAAAAAGCGAGCGATTTTTGCCCATCCGAGTACTCCGTGTGAAGCATTTTTTGAAAAAGATTTGACCGAACCTTTGCTTCAAAGGTTTCCTACATATCCTGGGCTAAACAAGAATCAGGTCAATGTAGTTCGGGAAGTTTTTGGTAGCTGGGACTACCGTGGGACTGCGATGTTACTGCTGTTGCATGTTGTTATCACTGCTTACCGATCTCCTTGTTACACCGTGCTTAAAAGAAAACAAGAAGCTAGGCTAAACTAAAATTTGTTCTTGTTGTCTTGCTTTCTTGTCGGCTTGTGTTTCCTCCGGTGCTTTTCTTCCGATGTTTTTCTTCCTTTTGACACATGGACTTGAGTTTATGCTGGGACCTCTTGTTGCAACCTTCTGCTTCCCGGTGCTGGGGATTTTATTGTTTACTGCTGGGGATTCCTGTTGTAACCTTCCGCCTTCTGGTGGGGTTACTGATTCCAAGCTCTGTAATACAAAACTAAAAAGTTGCTTCAATGCAAAATTATGAAATGTATGCCCGCATTATACTGGTGGACGACCTAGAACTGAAATGTATTCCCGCATTTTACTGGTGGGCAACCTAGAACTGAAATGTATTCCCGCATTTTACTGGTGGGCGACCTAGAACAGAAAGTATTCCCGCATTTTACTGGTGGGCGACCTAGAACTGAAATGTATTCCTGCATTTTACTGGTGGGTGACCTAGAACTTAAAAGTATTCCCGCATTATACTGGTGGGCGACCTAGAACATGAAATGAAAACATAAATGCATACCCGCATTATACTGGTGGGCGACCTAGAACTGAAATGTATTCCCGCATTATACTGGTGGGCGACCTAGAACTGAAATGTATTCCCGCATTATACTGGTGGGCGACCTAGAACTTAAATGTATTCCCGCATTTTACTGGTGGGCGACCTAGAACTTAAATGTATTCCCGCATTTTACTGGTGGGCGACCTAGAGCATGAAATGAAAACATAAATGCATACCCGCATTATACTGGTGGGTGACCTAGAACATGAAGTGAAAAGACAGAAATATATTCCCGCATTATACTGGTGGGCGCCTAATTGGTAAAGAATAATTTGAATTTGTTTCCTCGATTCTCCTAGAAAATTTCCGCTTGTGGCAGAAAATTTTATGCCCCAATTCTGGCGATCTTTCTTATGGCGTATTTTTAAACCATCATCAACACTTTATTTTCCTGTTCAAATCAAAGAAAATTTAGTTAGTTTTTTTTTTTTTTTTTTTTTTTTGAAAAATGGCGAATGGTCATGTCACTCCTGATGGGGATGACTGTTCCCTTTCCCTTATTCTTGTTCGGCATTCTCAAAACTTGTTGGGGATGATGTTATTTTCTGGGGATTACATTCTGCTGGGGATGGTTTTTCCATTTATCCCTTCACCATTTTGTATCTCAAAAATTTCTGGAGGTTATTTTGCCGAAGATGAATTTTCCTTTCTTCTCTTCCCCTTCTGTGTTGTCCGACCACCTCGTAGCTTGGTCGATATTCGGTCGGAGTACTTTGGGGATCGTCTTGGAACTTGGCTTACAATTTCCTCAACATGTTTTTTTTTTTTTTTTTTTTTTCCGGCTCTTCCCCGTACTTCCCTTGTCATTTTAGGACAGTATTATTCGGCCTAGCAACCAACGTCTTTTGCCTTATTGCCTTGTCTCTTGCCTGCCCTTTTCACTTTTTATGTTGTACCATTTTGGCAACTGGTAGTAAGCTCTGAAAGACCTTCCTTAAAACATAAATTTCTAGAAAAATTCTTTTAAACAACAAAATGAAAAGATAGAAAAATGAGAAAATCTTTCTGAACAAAAAAAATGAACTTATCTGGGTGATACAACCGATTCCAATGATCATGTTGTGCATTCCGGATTAATCAACCCAGTCTATTTGTGTCGATCAAACTTTCTGATGTCTTCACTTGCTGGGGATAAATAGGTGCCCAATTCTTCGCAAAATACGGATCTTTTCCGTCAATCTATCTTGTCGCCTTATAGTGCCCTTCGCGGGGTTTTCACTAACAAGGCTCTCTCATTTCTCACAACTCCCGTCGCCTTATGGTGCCTGTGAAGGTTTTCACCGATAAGACTCTCTCATTTTGTATTTCTCAGCTTACGTCGCCTTATGGCGCCTGTGAAGGTTTTCGCCGATAAGACTCTCTCATCTTATTTTCTCAGCTTGGGATTGGAGTGTTGCCGATAAGATTTATCTCTGCCGGGAATTCTTTTGGCTAAAAATTCTTTCAATTCATGATCCTCATTCAGTCAGGGACCGATGTTTTATTCTTGGTTTTCATTTGCCTATCTTAACACCTCTCGGATACTGATCGGGAGGTCTTTTTTGGATATTAATATAGGTTTTAGAAGAAAAGGATATAAAATTCAAAATAACTTTGATGGGTAAAGTATTACAACTCTTGGAATCAAACTCTTTTTTTTCTTTTTTTTTTTCAAAATTTAGAAACATAATTTCTGCCCCAGTTTTCTTACTTGGGGATTTTTCTTTTGATTTTTTTCTTTTTTTTTTTTATTTTATTACCTTATGACCGAGCCGTGAGGCGCCTACGTATCCTCTTTGAGGAATCAGGTCGAACGTAGTTCACTAACTCCTTTGTTTTCTTGCGACCTTCAAAAAGTTTTTTTTTTTTTACATTTTTTCATTAATGATTCCAAGAGAGGGGTATAAAAAGATAAGTATGGCTCAAAGGGGTAAAGCAAAGGTTAAAAGTGTTTGGATAGAAGAAAGAATTGCCTCCGTCATTTCATTATCCGATAAGCACTAAGTATAAACAAACAAATAAACAACAAAAGAAATTACACATAATATCTTTTGACTGCATCAGAATTGATAGCCATGTCGACGCATCTTCCTTCAACATCCGTCAGACGTAAAGCACCATTGGATAATACTCTGGTCACAATATACGGCCCTTGCCAATTCGGGGCGCACTTGCCTTTTGCCTCAATCTGATGTGGGAGGATCTGTTTCAATACTTGTTGCCCTACTTCAAATTTTCTGGGGCGCACCTTCTTATTGTATGCTCTTGCCATTATCTTTTGATACAACTGGCCATGACATACTGCTGCCAATCTTTTTTCATCCATTAAACTCAGCTGCTCTAGTCGGGTTTTGACCCATTCATCATCGTCAATCCCGGCCTCAGCGATAATTCGAAGGGAAGGAATTTCAACTTCCGCTGGTATTACTGCTTCGGTTCCGTATACCAACAAATAAGGAGTCGCACCTATTGAAGTACGAACAGTAGTGCGGTATCCTAACAACGCAAATGGTAGCTTTTCATGCCATTGTCTGGATCCTTCAATCATTTTCCTCAATATCTTCTTTATATTTTTGTTGGCTGCCTCAACTGCTCCATTCGCCTTGGGCCGATACGGAGTGGAATTACGGTGTGTAATCTTAAACTGTTCACATACTTCTCTCATCAAGTTGCTGTTAAGATTAGCACCATTGTCCGTGATTATTATATTTGGGATCCCAAATCTACAAATGATATGGGAATGGACGAAATCCACCACTGCCTTCTTGGTTACAGACTTAAAAGTTTTGGCTTCAACCCACTTAGTGAAATAATCGATGGCTACCAGAATGAACCTGTGACCGTTCGAAGCTGCCGGCTCGATAGGCCCAATGACATCCATGCCCCATGCTACAAATGGCCATGGTGCGGACATTGTGTGCAATTCCATTGGTGGAGAATGAATCAGATCTCCGTGTATCTGACACTGATGGCATTTTCGTACGAAACTGATACAATCATGCTCCATAGTGAGCCAATAATATCCCGCTCGCAGAATCTTCTTTGCCAACACATATCCGCTCATATGGGGCCCACAGACTCCAGCATGTACCTCTGTCATCACTATCGTGGCTTGACCTGCATCAATACATCTCAGCAATCCCAGATCTGGGGTTCTTTTGTACAACATTCCTCCACTGAGGAAAAATCCATTTTCCAGTCGTCGAATGGCTCTCTTTTGATCTCCGGTTGCCTGCTCCGGGTATATTCCTATCCTGAGGTATTCCTTGATATCATAAAACCATGGCTCGCCATCCATTTCTTCTTCTATTATGTTGCAGTAGGCATGCTGATCACGAACCTGAATATACAATGGGTCAACATGGATTTTGTCTGGATGGTGCAACATCGATGCTAAAGTGGCCAAAGCATCGGCAACCTCATTGTGAACTCTCGGGATGTGTCTGAACTCCACTGATCGAAATCGCTTGCTCAAATCGTGCAAACATTGTCGGTATGGTATAAGCTTCAAATCCCGTGTTTCCCATTCACCCTGGATCTGATGTACTAGGAGGTCCGAGTCTCCCAAGACCAAGACGTCCTGAACATCCATGTCTGCAGCCAATCGTAGGCCCAAAATACATGCCTCATATTCAGCCATGTTGTTAGTACAATAGAAACGTAGCTGAGCTGTAACAGGATAGTGATGTCCTGTTTCTGAAATAAGTACTGCTCCTACTCCAACTCCTTTCGCATTAGCAGCCCCATCAAAGAAAAGCTTCCACCCTGGCTCCTCATTCAGTTCTAACTCCTCTATATGTATCACTTCTTCATCTGGAAAATACGTCCTCAAAGGCTCGTATTCTTCATCAATAGGATTCTCAGCCAAGTGATCGGCCAATGCTTGAGCTTTCATGGTCGTCCTCGTCACATAGACAATGTCGAACTCTGTGAGTAATATCTGCCATTTTGCCAATCTTCCTGTGGGCATAGGCTTCTGGAAAATATACTTTAATGGATCCAGACGTGAAATAAGGTATGTAGTATGTGACGACAGATAATGCTTAAACTTCTGTGCTACCCAAGTTAGAGCACAACATGTCTTCTCAAGTTGGGTGTACTTATTCTCATAGACTGTAAACTTCTTGCTGAGATAATAGATGGCTTGCTCTTTTCTTCCTGTGATGTCGTGTTGACCCAACACGCAACCAAACGAATGATCCAGGACCGTTAGATAAAGGATTAATGGCCTCCCCGACTCAGGTGGAACCAATACAGGTGGATTAGATAAATAACCTTTGATCTGGTCAAATGCCTCCTGACATTCTGCCGTCCATTCTATCGCGGCATTTTTCCTCAACAATCGAAAGATGGGTTCACAAGTTGTTGTGAGCTGAGCGATGAATCTGCTGATATAGTTCAACCTTCCCAACAGACTCATTACTTCTGTTTTGTTCCTCGGTGGCGGCAATTCCTGGATGGATTTGATCTTTGACGGATCCAACTCAATGCCTCGCCGACTGACGATAAATCCTAACAGCTTTCCAGATGGAACACCAAATGCACATTTGGCTGGGTTGAGCTTAATGTCGTACCTTCGAAGTCTTTGGAAAAACTTCCTAAGGTCTGCTACGTGGTCTTCCTGACGCTTGGATTTGATGATCACATCATCTACGTACACTTCGATCTCTTTATGTATCATATCATGGAACACAGTAGTCATTGCTCTCATGTACGTTGCCCCAGCGTTCTTCAAACCGAATGGCATTACCCGATAACAATAAGTCCCCCATGGCGTAATGAAAGCTGTTTTCTCTGCATCTTCTTCATCCATCAAAATCTGATGATACCCAGCGTAGCAATCCACAAAGGAGCCGATTTCTTTCCCGGCGCAATTGTCGATCAAGATATGGATATTGGGCAATGGAAAGTTATCCTTTGGGCTTGCCCTGTTCAGATTACGGTAGTCGACGCATACCCTGATCTTCCCATCTTTCTTTGGTACTGGCACTACATTAGCCAACCAATCAGGATATCGAGAGACCCGAATAACCTTTGCTTGCAGCTGCTTGGTTACTTCTTCTTTAATCTTCACACTCATATCTGTTTTGAACTTCCTCAGTTTCTGCTTGACAGGAAGACAGGCCGGGTCAATGGGCAATTTGTGAACCACTAGCTTGGTGCTTAAACCCGGCATGTCGTCATATGACCATGCAAAAATATCTTTAAACTCAATGAGTGCTTTGATTAATTCTTCCCTGATGCCAGGCTCAATGTGGATGCTGATTTTGGTTTCTCGGACATTATCCGCATCCCCTAGATTTACAGCCTCGGTGTCATTCAGATTAGGCTTGGGTTTCTCTTCAAATTGGCATAGTTCTCGGTTTATTTCCTCGAAGGCTTTATCCTCATCATATTCAGACTCATAATCGATCTCTTGTATCATTAAATCAGAGTCAGATTGATTTATTAGACTAGGTCGAAGATCAGTCGTGCATGCCATGTCATTAGAACCAGTAAAAAGAGAACTGTTCAGAAAAAGAAAAGAATAAAACAAAATTAAAATGAGACAAGAAAAGAGTTTTATTAAAATGCGGGATAACAGGGTTCACACTTTTACAAGATAAAATGAGATTTGGATTACACCCTGAATAATCCGAAAAATAAAAAAGCAAAAATCAAAGCCTACTACCAGGACTCTCCCCGAGTAGGAAGAGGAGTAACCGTCCAATTGTTAGTTTTGGCTTCAGGCCCCATAAACTGTATGTTTGTTCCACTGGAACCCTCTCCGACTTCTACCATATTGACATTAGTGAACAATCTTTCGAAACTCTGATTCAGATCCCCGTCAATCCCAATCAATCGCCCGAGAACTTTCGGGACTGGTGACCCCTTGGCGCTTGCTCTAACAAAAGATCTTGAGAGACGTGGCACAGGTTTGGGAAGAAACCAAACTTTCTTCTTCATTTTCCGAGCTCGTTTTACATCTGCCGCAGTCGGTTTGAACCCCAACCCAAAGGTCTCCAAATTCTTGGGCAAGGAAACAGGTTGAACAATTCCCTGAAGTTCAGCTCCCAAGCCTTTTCCTGGCATAAACCCATTACCTAGCATTTCTGAAACCATCATAACCGTTGCGGAAGCTATCCTAGGATGCTGAATGATTTCACCCTCGGGGATCTTGTTTGCCGACACTGCATCAAAAATCTGGTAGACCCAGGGACCTTTGTCATCATTAGTCTCTATGAAGGGTACAATGGCGCCTCCTACGGTGCACGCAGTGTCCTCGCCGTGCAATACGACCTCTTGTCTATCCCACTCGAACTTGACCATCTGATGCAAGGTGGATGGCACTGCTTTGGCTGCATGGATCCACGGACGTCCCAACAGAAAGTTATAAGATACCGTAGCATCTAATACCTGGAATTCCATGGTAAACTGGACTGGACCGATGGTCAACTCAAGTATAATATCCCCCACGGTGGCTGTTCCATTTCCGTCAAATCCTCGGACGCAAATGCTATTCTTTTGGATTCTTCCGTGGTCGATCTTCAATTGGTTCAGGGTGGATAATGGACAAATATTGGCACTTGAGCCGTTATCCACTAATGCCCGAGTAACTGCCGAATCTTCACATTTGACAGTTAGGTAGAGAGCTTTATTATGCTCCGTGCCCTCCACTGGCAGATCATCATCTGAAAATGTTACCCTGTTCACCTCGAAAATTTTGTTGGCAATCGTTTCCAGGTGATTTACAGAAATTTCATTGGGCACATGAGCTTCATTCAGTATCTTCATCAGGGCCCGACGATGTTCATCCGAATGGATTAATAATGATAGCAGTGAGATCTGGGCCGGTGTTTTCTTCAACTGTTCGACCACGGAGTAATCCTGCACTTTCATCTTCTTTAAAAAATCCTCAGCTTCTTCTTCTGACACAGGTTTCTTTATTGCAGCCGGATTGGGTCTTCTCAACTCCGCCGGAGCAAAACACCGTCCTGATCGAGTCAGTCCCTGCGCCTCACAACTATTCTCCTCCACTTGTTGTCCCTTGTACATCACCACTGCCTTCTCATACTTCCAAGGCACAGCCTTGCTATCAATCATTGGTGTTTGGACTACTGGTTTTATGATGACCAGTTCCCTGCAGACCCCTTTCACAACAACCACGGGTGTAGATGATGCTCCCGTTATTACCAACTTGGCTGGTTCTGGTTTCCTTGTAGCGGCAGATGGATTCTTCCCCAATATCACCACTGGCTTGACATCTTCCCCCTTCAACTGTACCCCTGCTTCCTCATTGATCGATTTTTCTTTTGGAGTGGCACGGATCATCATCACTGTCTGTGGGGGTTTCTTCGGCTCCCCTACTTCGTGCACAAGCTCGATCATGTGGGCTTCAGGGTGCTTTGGCAATGGGTTCTGGTTAATGTTAGGTGACTCCGGTGCCTGTACCTCGATCTTGTTGGTATCAATAAGATCTTGTATTGCATGTTTCAGCCTCCAACATTTCTCGGTATCATGTCCGGGAGCTCCCGAACAATATTCACATCTTACCGAGTGATCCATATTTTGGGGTAAGGGATTTGGTAATCTAGGCTCAACAGGATTTAATAAACCCAACTGCCTCAATTTGTGGAACAAGGCAATATAAGTTTCCCCCAACTCAGTAAAAGTTCTTTGCCTCTGCAATCTTTCATTTCTGGCGGCCGGATTTCCCCTGAAACCCATCCCTGGAGGGTTCCTGTAGGCTCTTGGTGGTGGATAGGTGTTTTGTGGTGGTGGGTATGTGTTATGTGGAGGTGGGTATGTACTGTGGGGAACCGGCGCGCGCCATTGTGGGCGAACCGGAGGTTGGGTGTATGTCTGGGCTTGATGGACGGTGAAATGTTGTTCTTGTGGTTGGTAGTAGGGTTGTGGAGGGTAATTTGGAATGTGTGGGTAGTTTAGACGATGGGGTCTGGGTTGGTAATGAGGGGAAGGACCTCTAGATCTGGACCAATTGTCGGCCTCTAATGTCGTGACCTCCTCTCTCCTTTTCTTCCCTAGCGCACCTCCCGTGCCGCTCTGAATGGCCTGAGTTGTTGCCTTAATTGCCGAATAACTCAGGATCTTATTAGACTTAAGTCCCTCTTCTATCATACCTCCCATTTTCACAACTTCATTAAATGATTTGCCAACTGACGTCACCAAGTGACCAAAGTAAGTTGGCTCGAGAGTTTGTAAGAAGTAATCCACCATTTCTCCTTCTCTCATTGGGGGATCAACTCTGGCTGCCTGTTCTCTCCATCGGAACCCAAATTCCCGGAAGCTTTCTCCGGGTTTCTTCTCGAGCTTTAGCAATGTGAGACGGTCTGGGACTATCTCAAGGTTGTATTGGAAATGTCCTGCGAAAGCCTGTGCCAAGTCATCCCAGGTGTACCACCTGCTCGGATCTTGTCTTGTATACCACTCTAACGCCGACCCGCTCAAACTCTGGCCAAAGTAAGCTATTAATAGCTCATCTTTGCCCCCTGCTCCCCTCATTTTGCTACAAAAACCTCGTAGATGTGCCATAGGATCACCATGCCCTTCGTATAAATCGAACTTGGGCATTTTGAACCCTGCTGGTAATTGAACGTCAGGGAAAGGGCATAGATCCTTGTAAGCCACGCTGACTTGGTTACCTAACCCGTGTATGTTCCTGAAGGATTGCTCCAGGCTTTTAAATTTCCGCATCACCTCGTCCTGCTCTGGGCTCTTAGCCGGCTTTTCAATCTCCGCCGGGACCTCAAAGTGGGGATTATAGGTATGTGGCTCGGGTGCTTTGAATGTGAGTTCAGGGGGTAGTATTGTGTATCGTGAGCCTGAAACAATGGCTCACTAGATGATCTGTGCAATGGGGCTGGGGGAGGTGCCACAAAGACGGGAACATTTGGTGGAGGAGGGTTTTGAGTGGGTGGTGGAGCTTGGGAATCATAAGCCTCTCTTCCCTGATAATAATGATGGCTTGGGAAACTTGTTGAAGGACCGGGAGAAGGGTATTCCGGCGTGTGTGTTGGTTGGAGGGTAGGAGTAACGGGTAATTCTTGCCCCTTCTGGGCTCTAGCTAAGGCTATCTGCATTTCATTCATTTCTAGCCTCATTTTTTCCATTTTCTCCAGGGCTTCTTTCAGCATCTGATTGGCCGTTTTTTCTGACTCAACGCTGTTGTCTGACCCAGTCATACTTTCTGGTATAGGACCTTTTGATCTTGTCTGATAATGGTACGGTGCCAGTACGCTCTAACAACTAACTGATTGTTATGAAAAAACAACAAACTTGTCAGTGGTAGAGTCTTAACAGATATTGTAATTGCACGTTAGGGGGATGCAATGCTCCTAGGCAGTTAATCATTTCTAACATGCTTTTGCTCCGATCCGCATGCATCATCCCGGCTTATTTTTGCTCTGACAAATATATATTCTTCCTCTTTTTTTTTTTCTTCTTTTTTTTCTTTTTAATTACGGTCGAATCCTATAGAGATTGCCTACGTATCGTGACCCCGCACGAATCAGACCAAGCGTAGTTCGTGCCATAAGACCAAATATATATATATATTTTTTTTTATATTACTCAAAAATAATGCTATTACAAGCCATCACAGAAAAAACAAAAAATACAGACTTTATATATATATATATATATATATATATATATATATATATATATATATATATATATATATATATATATTTTTTTTTTTTTTTTTTTTTTTTTTGAGAATGTTTGAAGAAAAGGAAAAAACATATGGGTAGACAACAGACTCGAAAAACAAACAAGTGCAAGATTGAACTAGGGATACATTAAAGCTTTGAATTTTGGTGCCCACGAGGCATCATTCGGCCTTTCCGCGGGCTTGGGGGCCAGGCTTCTTTGCAAGCTTTTTAGTTCCTCCATGATCTGATGGACATAACCCATGATTGAGGCAAATAGGACATCACGAGGCATCTCTTCACATGTTAGGCACTTTGTGGTGATATAGCGCCCTATATCATTGATCCTACCCCTGATTCTATCCCTCTCTATGCACAGCTGTTCTATCCGTTGATTCTTTAGTCCCAATATTCGAGTATTGTCAATGAGCTGCTCTTGGAACCTCTCCATTTGTTCTTCCATCCGGGCTATCGACTCATGGTAGTGTTCTCTATATGTTCTAGCATCCTGGGCTTGTTTGAGGACCCGATTATTGAGAATGGAGTTTATCTCTCTCAATGTCGCGACACTCATTTCATAGTCCCTTTTTACTTTCCATAGGTGCTCTCTCCGTGATGTTGTAACTGTAGCCCACCTGACCCGCATTCTTGTTATACAAGCCTGGGATCTCTCCAAGTCTTCTCGGCTTTGGCTGACTTGATTTCTCAATTCCGCTATCAACCTTTCATCAGATCGACGTTTCTGTCGGTCGCTATCACTCTTACTGACTTGGCGAATTCGGGCTTTCAGTGCCTGGTTTTCTTTGGCTAATTTGTTCTTCTCACCCTGCTCTGAGGCTACCTGAACGTTGTTTTCAAACATAAGTCTTTCAATTTGTCGCTTCAGCTTCCCGATTTCAACCCGGTAGCCTTCCTCTCTCTCTAACCAGCCCCACTGTTCCTGCGAATCATCCGTAAATTGTTGGACGTGAGCTCTTTTGGCAGGCCTCTGACGAATCTGGAACCTTTTCCCGAACCAAACATCGTATTTTGGGTCTACCTCACCCTTAGCCAGCTCTCGAACCATAGTCTTGGGTTCAAGGAATCTACATTCGTGCCACAACTTTCTAATTTTTCCTTCGGGGAACACGACTCCTGGACTCAACTCAATGGCGTGCTTGCTTAGATCCTCATCAGTGGGAATTACCTGAAATCTTCCTAGTTGGCGCAGTACCCGATGAGGAGCATATGGTTGGATGCTACGAAGTCCCATCAAAAGAACATGACATTCCTCGGCCGCCATGTATATTACCTCAGTATCATTCAACCACCCAAATGCCCATTCAACTTGGTCGGCTGTTGTTGACCTCAATTGTGCAAGCCATGCTTCGACGCCTTCGGGAAATATGACGCCTGTCATTCGTTTCTCAAAGCCGCTAATGCAATTTTTCTCAGTCAACCCGTGGTTCATGTATCCCACTCGGTGATGGAGGTGTTCTTGCATCCACAACTGGAGTAACAGATTGCATCCCTGAAAGAACTTGCCTCCTTCTCGGCATATAGTTAAAGCTCGGTAGATTTCAGACAAAATCAAAGGAACCACAGTACTGTCGGTTCTTTTGATTGCAACATCGGCCATCCCTACAAGGCCTATCTCTATTTTTTTATCTTTGCGGGGACAGACCACAATTCCCAGAAATGCTGTGATAAATGCCAAAGTACGTCTTGCTTCCCACCTGATTCTGTTCCCAGTGTGAGTTAATCCGAGGTTTGGTTCTTCCAAACCCTGAGGAATTCCGTACCGTTGATACAAGAATTGGAGAGTACAACATCCCTTCGACAAATCATCATTCTGTACCTTCCGACTAATGCTTAGTAAATCCAAGAACGCGTGCGGAGATACTGGTCTTGGTGAAAGTAAATACTGCCCTCTTAGTTTCCCATTCAACCCCGCATATCCGGCGACTTCCTCTAGTGTAGGTGAAAGTTCAAAGTCAGCAAAACGAAACACGTTGCGTGTTGGGTCCCAGAACGGTATTAGAGCCTCGATGATATCTGTCCTTGGCTTGATATTCAACAGATCGACAAAACCTCCCAAAACTCTTTCCACTATCTTTATACTATCCTTTCCCATATCATTCCACCACATGTGGAGTTGCGAAGGGACCTCGCTACACACTGAGAATGGTTCATTTTGACTTGTGCTCATCCTGCACATTTATTATAGTGATTAAAGAAGGAAAAACTTTTATTTGACTTAAAAACTATCTATATTCTAAAGAAATATTTTTTGGATTTTAATAAATTTTTTTTCTTGAAAAAAAACTTTTAAGGAGAAAGGAAATATTTTTGAACCAATATTCTGAATTTATGAAAGAAATACTACAGAAAAAATATTTTTGAATTTTATTTTGAATATCTTTTAAACAAATAATTGGGATTTTGAGATTAAAAGGAAATATATTTTTTTTTTAAAAAAAAAAAATTGAGGTCTAAAAGAAAAACTTTCTAAAGAAGTGAGTAATGTTAAATATTTTTGGATTTTTTTTTGAATATGGTGAGCCGAAACCAAAGAGGTTTGCCTCTGATCTCACATCCGGTGAGAATCATACCCGCGTAGTTCAGGCTATAAACTAACTAATTTTTTTTTTTTGAAAACAAACAAATTTTTCCACTTCCTTTTATATAAAAAAAAACTATTTTCATTTTTCATTTTTTTTTTTAATAAAGCAAATTAAAATAAAAGACTTATTCCTACACACTTTCTGCTTTCTAGGCAAAAAAAATAAAAATATATATATGTTTTTTTTTTTTTAAAAAAAAATTCGGCAGCACTTCGACAGTACTTGGACACTGATTTTTTCTAAATTAATCAAATAACTTTTCACTTGCTATTTTTATTTTATTTTATTTTTTACACTCCCGAGACTCAGAAGCCGGTCAACATGCAAGACCGAGCAAATAAATGCACATAAAACAAATAAGATGCATCAGGATGGTCATTTTCATTTTTGGTGCACCTGTCCTAGACAGACCCAACCCCTGTGTTGAGCCTCCAAAGTCAGATGCACGTGATGCAAACAAACGTTCCTACTAGGGATCCGACATGTGGTTTTGTTATACTAGGTTCAGAACCTGGGTGTTTGTTCTAGACCTGGCTTACCCGAGCGGACAGCTCGAGCCGAGGGGGGTAGCGTACCGGGAATACAGAAGCTTCACCGGCTTAGCAACTTGTCCGAACCTCGTTCTAAATTGGGATTTTATACTATACAGAAAAGAAGTCGTACGAAGTACACCCTTCTTCATGATTTAGAAGACTCAGAGAGGAGATGGGTTTCGGCACAGTTTATACACAGTTCATGTAATATCAAAGCGGTAAAAGCAGCATTTAGCACATTAGGCTCAAACATGTAAAAATCAGATAAAACCAAATATAACAATTTATATGAGCTCGAATTTCTAACCCTGAACCAGAGATTCTGGGTTATAAAATTCCCCAGCAGAGTCGCCAGAGCTGTCACACCTCCTGTTTCCGGCACCGCGAGGTGCGTAGGGAGTTTTTTCCAATTAAAGGACAGTCGAAACGGGATTGGTTTAATTATTTCAGAGTCGCCACTTGGGAGATTTAGGGTGTCCCAAGTCACCAATTTTAATCCCGAATCGAGGAAAAGAATGACTCTATATTACAGTCTGCGTACCAGAAATCTGGATAAGGAATTCTGTTAACCCGGGAGAAGGTGTTAGGCATTCCCGAGTTCCGTGGTTCTAGCACGGTCGCTCAACTGTTATATTCGGCTTATTTATCTGATTGTTAATACAATTATGAACCATGTGCAAATTTTATCTTTTACCGCTTTATTATTATAATTATTATTTTTTAGGAATGTGAACATCGCTTAAAACATATCTTTGGATTGTGTCACATGAAATGCACCCACAATACGGAACATATTTTATTTGATGTTTTAGGATTTAGATTTGGGTCGCATGAAATGCGCATCCGAGTTTAAGAAGGTAAAATTAATTAAATCGCGCCTAAAGAGTCTAACGCGTCATTATCTTTGGGGAAGGAAGTGAAATTCACTAAACAATCCATCCCAAATTCTAAGTAATTTTTTTTAATAATTAAATAAATAAATGAGATTGGAGAATCCTATACATTCGTATTATTTACATCTATTTATTTTTAGCGAAATCCTTTAATAATATCCTTTAATGACTACCTTTTTATTATTACTAAGTTTTTTTATAAATATAAAATCAATATCTACATTCTTGAAAATGACATATTAAATAGAAGAGAAAAACAAATATTAGCAGAAAGTAATAAAATTATAATCATAGATACAACATGGAATTATCAAAAAGTAAAAAATAAAAATAAAAATAAAAAAAAACTAATTATCCCATAGTTGGATTAAAATTCAAATTATTAGTAAGACTTAAGCTTATTGAAACTAATTATTTACAAATACTGAAAATTGAAAGAAATAAAAACAAAAACTTGAGTTCTAAATCATATTTCTAAAAATTTAAACAATTTAACATTAACTAACTTTGTTTTAATTCATCATGTCCTAATACTTGTTTGCAAATTAATTCATGTTATAACTGAAATTGACTACATGATTCGGATTAACTTATCGTTGACGAAAAACCTTCTGAATAAGGAACTTAGTTAATTTTTGCCAAACTGATTCAATAACGCCATTTTTACGTTATTTCTTCTATTTTTTTATTAAACAGTTTTAATTAATAATCAGGCTTAAATATATTTCCTAATAATCTGGTAAAGGCGTTATTTAATATGTCGCTATAATATGCCTAGTTATGCTGATGACAGTGATTTACAGAATAATAATACATGAATAACCTAAATACAATACAAAAATTAAATTAAACTAAATTAAAATTTAACACTCCATTCTTCATTTCAGCTTACAAAATGCCAAAATTACAGTTGTGTACCTGATATTGTCAATATAAGAAGAAGAGAGTCAGCAACGTAATACGTAACACAGCAACAGCAACAATAACCAGCAATAACCAGTCAACGAAAATCCCAGTGACAGCTTTGAAAAATTCAAAATAAAATCCAGGAATGCCGAAAATAATGGACAGAAACCAAAGGAAATTTCAGATTTTTGAAAGGCTAGTTAATCTTCAACCCTTAATTTCTACACCTGTATACCAGAATATTTCTCAGGTGTGTACTACTTTCTCTTCTAATTTTCAAATTTTTTTTTCTTTGTATGTTTTTTTCTTTTCTTGAGAGTTTCAATGTTTTTTTTTTCGGAATAAATGTTCAGCTTTTTTTTTCAATCCCTTTTTTTCTGTCTGTATTTCTTCTCCTCTCTTGTGTTCAAGACTTCACATATATATATCCCATCCCATAAATCAATTAAAATCAATCCCTTTCTCTACCAAACCCATTATCTTCCCACTCATTCCCATTATATTAAAAAAACATATCACACCACCCCATTTCATTTTGTCCCCCATGCTTCTTTTAAAATAATGCAAGATTCCCCTTTAAATTAAATCTTGTCCCCCCTTTATATTAAATAATAATATCACAAACCACCCCATTTCATTTTGTCCCCCATGCTTCAAATAAACAATTACAAAATGTACAATTCCTAAACTACCCCTTCCGACCTTACTGAAATTACCAAACTACCCCTGAACGTATTACAAATTTACCAAACTACCCATCAGCTATAACACATCAATTAATCAAACTTAACCAAAATATAGACAATATGATCAATTTCTAACAATGTTCAAACAACAATATGAACATGGATGAACATCATAACAACAATATCACATGAACATGATTTTAACAACATTTCAACAACAAATCACATGAACACAAATTGAACAACCAAGAACAACTAAAATTTGATTGAACAATATTTTAGCAACAAACAATCCTATTTTCGGATTCAACACCAACAACAAACAAAGTATGAAGATTTCTAAATTCAATCATATTGAACTTAAAATCAACTCTAACAACATTACAACAAACAATTCTTATATTAAACTTTAAACAAGATTATGAGAACAATTCAAGCAATAATCATAAATGGTAAACAAGAAATCAAACTATACAAAATTCGGATTCAAGATCATCCAAACAAAGTATGAACATGAATGAATCTATTTTAAGACAACAAACATGACGGATTAAACGATTAAAACAATATATTCCTTTAATACAACTAAATTCTTTAAACAAATAACAAGATCGACGAAAAAACAATTATGAATTTAAACTTGAACTTATCAATATTAACAATTTCTAACAATACATAAACACATGAAACAAATTGAAGAAATAGTTGATTAAATTTCAATTTGAATCTAACAAACATCAAACTAACAAATACATACTTAAACAATAATACAAACATGAAATAAACATGAAAACAACTAATTAAACTTCTATTTTGAAATCTGAAAATTAATTTAACAAACAACATGAACATGAACAAAACCAAAAATCAAATATCTAACCATAGACATGAATAAAACAAACATTTGCCGATTTTAAATTCGAAAAATATCAAAACAAAATACGGACAAAATAAAACTCAAAAACTACTAACCGGATCGAAAGACGAACAACGACCAAACAAACAACGAACTTGACGATGAACTCACGACGTATAGGATCTTCACTTGACGAAAAACCCTCGAACTTTTGCCGGACTTTAACCGGACTGCCTTGCGTCGTCCACAACAGTGCAATGGTGAGCAACCAAACGGAAGACTCCTGGGGTCGTCGATGGCAGTACACAGCAGTGAAGGAGACGACGTGAAGCAGCAACAGTCCAAAGCAGCGAGCAGCAGCAACTGTCGACGACGTCCATGGCGGAATGGATTGCTTCCGATGGCAGCGCGCGAGCTTGGTCGTGACGAGCAGCGGCAATGGGAGCTTCGAACAGCAACTGACTCATCGAGGCTGTGTTCGTTTGGTTGTTTGGTTGAGACAGAAACAACAACGACATAGACGTCGAGCTCAACGAGCTTGAGCTCGCCGAGCTTCATCAATGGCGGATAGGGTTGGGGTCGTTTGAATGCGAAGGAGGTTGTGTCATTTGGTGGTGTTTGGACGGTGCTTGGGTGGTGTTCGACGAAGGGGGGGTGGCTGCTGGGTAGCCATGGCAGCTCACTATTTGGAGAAGGAGAAGAAGAAGAAAAGAAGAAGAAGAAGAATGGGGGGGGGGGGGCGGATGACTTAGGTCATTTTTAGGGTTTTTGGGTTTTTTTTTTTTTTTTTTTGTTTTGTTTTGTGTCTTTGAAATGCAAGATAGGGGTATTGGGTCTTTTGGGTTATGGACTGGGTCGACCCAGTTCGAAATGGACTGGGTCGTAGGGAAGATTGGGCCATTTTTTGGGCCTATGGCTTGAAATCGAAGAAGAGGCCCAATTCCGACTTTCTTTATATTTTCGCTCTCTTTTCTTCTTTTATTTTTCTAAAACTAAATTATAAAAATACTTAAACTATTATTAAGAACTAAATTAAGTTATAAAAGTGCAAATTAACTCCCAATAACAATTAACGCACAATTAAGTATTAATTAAGCAAAAAATTGTATATTTGGACATTAAATGCTAAAAATGCAAACGATGCCTATTTTGTAATTTTTGATTTTTGTAAAACAAATTTAATTACTTACAATTGTAGAATTAAATCCTATATGCAAAATGCGACATATTTTTGTATTTTTTATTAATTTATCAAATAAACACGCACAAACAAATACAAATAATTATTCAAAATATCACAAAATATCACAAAATTGCACACCAAAGAAAAATCATTTTATTTTTGGATTTTTTGGGAGTAATTCTCATATAGGGCAAAAATCACGTGCTTACATATGTTAATGTAGAAACAAATAGGTTTTTCGAAATTGACTCCTTTAATACCTATAGGCATGATATCTAATGAGATTAAAGCAATTGTGAAAGAGCTTGTTTCAGGAAATGTTTAACACTTAATAAGACTAGTTTTTTTAAATGAATGAGGTGTAGTGAAGTTGATTTGTTAGGCCGAATTAAATTATCAGACAGTATTGCGAGTAGAATCCCTATAGGTATGATGTCTAGGTGGATTACTGATTTTAGTCGATTCGCAACAACATACAGAAAGACTTATTAGAATTGAATCAGAGTTGAGTCCTATAGGCATTGCGTCTACTAATTTAAGACATAATGGTTTGGAACCTATAAACATGGTTTCTAACATGACAGAATGCAGAATATTATGAACATGATTATTGTGCAAACGAAATTAGAAGTGAGATCCTATAGGCATGATTTCTATTAGGAAACACAAACAGATCCAAAAAACAAACCTATGAGCATATTTTCTACTTATGCAAGCAGTCAGACTTTTAAAAATAATGTCCTAAGTGCAGGATTTCCACCCATATTACCCTTTAAAGTATACATCTACCCACCCTTTTATTAAATACCCTAAATATCTGTTTACAAATTGTTACAGGCCAATGAATGAATTACATAAGTAGAAATAAAAAATGAAGAAGCTATTCTATAGGGAGCCTATAATTAGGCCCATGTTTCCCAAAGCCTCAAATGGTCTCACAAGCCTCAATTCCATAGAAAAATCAGAGTCTAGGTGCATCAAAGTTCCTTAAGGGTCTCAAAGACTCCGGCCAATCCTTACACCTAGACTTAGCAAACAAGCATTGAACCAGTGCAGTGTGGAAAGGACAGCCTCAGTATGCCAGAGTTTAGAGGGCTCTCAAGAGGATCCCAAGGCAGTACACATACTAGAGTGGGTAGAACTTATTGACTAAGAGTGAAGTGAAAGTGCAGGACACAAGTTGAAAGAGGTTTATTAAAGACTGGATTAGAAAGTCTGTTTTGAAAGCAATTTGTAAAGCAACAGAGATTGTTTGAAAAAGAGGTTGGAGTAGTAAACAAAGCTTAAATACCTTAAGATAGGATCACACACATCTATTTTACAGAATCCAAATGAATTCAGTAGTTACAAAAGGGTCAAGGGGTTTGGGATACACAGACATTTAACTGCAAACACATAACCCAGCAAGGGTCTTAGGACTAGTTTGGACATGCTCAAAAATAGTTGACACTGGCATAGTCACAAACCAGTCAGGAAGGACACACACACACATAGAGGGGGGTAGGGATTTGGGATTCATAAGATGGTAAGTACACAGTAAGTAAAAGAAAATTGACAAGGCATGCTTTGAAACACACATAAGGCAATACATTAAACTAAAGAGAAGGGGAGACATAATAACACGCTGATAATATAACTTAACTGCAAGTGTCACAACAGAACCACAAGTAAAAGCAGACTAGAAATAAGAGAAACTGAAACAATAAGTGAAGCATGTTGTTGTTGAGGCTATAAATTAAAACTACGACATACCAGTGAAGAGAGAAGTAAGCAGAATGAAAGAACAAGAGAGTACAGATGATTAGCCTTGGCTTGAAGCCGGCTAATAGCAGCAAATAGCATAAGAGAGAGGGGAGAGCAGAGATTTTTAGTAAGAGAGGTAGTTTTGACAACCAAAATGATCGTCTGTTTTAATGAAAAATTTAGGGTATCTATAGTTTTGAAAATAGGCAGAAAATAAGGTAACAAGTAAAGGTTCAGCATAATTATGGAAATAATCACAATTAGAATCCAATTAATATAAGTACTCTCCTTCAATCAAGGAATCACAGCTTAAACGGATACCAAAATGGATAATCAAGGAAAGGAAATCAGTTGAGAAAGACTGATTATTACCATATAAGGGGTAGTAAAAGTATAGAGCATATGATTGAGTCTAAGTACAGAATATACCAATTAAGGAAAGGATTCAGTAAGAATGAAATACCACAGCAAATAAGGAAATGAAATCAGTCAATTTAAAAAGACGAGTAGAACTTTAGGGTTTTGAAAGAAAATCTTGCAATCAAACCATCAATTAAGGAAATCAGAATCAAATCAAGAGAGGGTCATGATTCTATATTGCAACATATAAATAGATAAGAACGAACAGACGTAGCAAACAGGCAAAGTCAGCCATATCGACAGAAGGAAGCAAGAGATAAACAAATCAAGATGAATAACAATCACATGGAGGTGATAAAATAAGCTAAAAACTCAGTAGAAAAACCCATTCGAAGAATAGTAACTAGCATGAACTTTAACAAGATCAAGTAACCATGCTAACACGCAGAACAAAACAAAAAAGGTCTTAAAAAATTAAAGCTTTCTAACAGAGTCGAGTTAAAAAGCAGTAGGAACATAAGATCGTCAAAACTAGCAAGGAAAGAGGTTTAATCATAAAGAAAATTGGTTAAAACAAGTGTAGAAGAAACTCCGAGGAACCCTAATTTTTTTAAAGAAAGTAAAATGGTTTAAAGTTGAGGATCTTTCAGAAGACGTTCAAGAATAGTGGAAAACATAGGAAGAAACAGACTTAGAGCATAAAAATAGCACAGATCTGAGAGATTTAGACGAGAGTTAGGGTTTCAAAGGAAACATAGATAGAAACGAAAGAACCTGTTGTAAACTTCACCGATCGTAACATATAAGTGTGATTTTGCCCAAAATCACACCGGAGAAGCCATGAGTAACAGTAACAGAAACCCTAGATCCATATCAGCATGGCCCAGGACCCTTGAAGGCCTTAGATATAATGAGCAAGGTGGTGGAGGGACCATTGGAGGCTTGGGGTTGAAAGGTAGTCGTCGGAGATGACAGGAGAAGGAGGTGATGGTTGAAGAACGATTAGGGTTAGGTTGAGAGAGAAGAGAGACAAGAGCATCTGAAGGCGGAGGGGGTTTGGAAATGAGTAGGGTTAGGGAGTCGTTTAGTAATTAAAAAGGAAAGGGTGTGTGTGGACCGTTGATCTGGGAGATCAACGGTCAGGATTCAACCGGGTAGGAGTTTCCAGGTTTGGGTAAGGGTTTATAGGGTCTGGGTTGGGTTGTTTAATAGGAAATTGGGCTGGGGATTGGGTCCAATTTGGGCGACAATTGAAAGCCAAATCTGGCTATTATTTAAATAGCCACTTTCACTATTTTAATTTATAATAAATAATAGGTAATTTCGGAAAAAAAATTTAAGGTGCTAAAATGATTTAAAATACATAATTAACATTTTAAAAATATAAGGTCCGATTTTACGCATATAAAAAATAATTATATCTTAAAATGGGCTAACATTGCAATTATATGCAATTTAGCTTTAAAAATACTAAATGTAATTATATAATGCATGAAAATTATACTAGTCATATTTTGGAATAAGTATAGAAATCAAATAAATAAATTATTATAACAATAATTTTGAAAATAATTATTGGGGATTTTATGAAAAAAAAGGGAGAAAATAAATCAACTTAAACCCTTAAAATTATGGGAAAAAATTATAAAAACATTGTGCATGCTTATATATGCATATATATATATATATATATATATATATATATATATATATATATATATATATATATATATATATATATATATATATATATATATATATGCTATTTTGAAGGTATTTATGCATATTTAAAATACATACGGAAAAATTGGGTATCAACGCACGACCGCGCACGTCTTGTTCCGGAAAAGTGTCCTATGTCAAGTAGGAGAAGGTGTTTTCGTTTGGGCCCGACCCTACTTTGTATATATACATGTTCAAAATGGTATTTTGAGAATTTTGACATATCTAAGACCTTAGGAGGCTAAGGAGAAGTTGGAGAAGCAAGAGCACAAGGAGTCCACCATTCAATCTTAATCATGACAAGGGTTTGGATTGTTTTATATTTTTCTTTGCTTTATTGTATTGATGAATTACTTCATATACATGGAGTAATTTCCTTTACGATTTGATGGATTTTGTGTATTGATACTTGTTTGTGGATAATTAACTCTAGTTCTATGTATTGAATTATTTTGGATGTTTTAATCGTTGCATCTATATTCACTTTGTAACGACTCGACCGGTCATTTTGAGCAATTTCACTTTGTTCGCCAGTTCTCGGGAATGACTAGCCCCATGTGCTGTATTATGACTCATGTAAATCATCGGTTTTGGTTTTCAAGATAATTGGAATAGATTTGGAAAAACAATTCTCAATTTGAAGCTTTAAATTTGAAAGGTTTGACAAAGTTTTGACTTCTTAGTATTCGATTTTGGATTTGAATTTTTATGATTTGGTTAGCTCCGTCGGGTGATTTTGGACATAAGAGCGCGTTCGGAATGGAATTTGGAGGTTCGTGGAAGATTTAGGCTTGATTTGGCGAAATTGGAATTTGGCATTTTCCGGTCGGTAGTAGAAATTTTGATATCGGGGTCGGAATGGAATTCCATAAGTTGGAGTAGTTTTGTAGTGTCATTTGTGACGTGTGTGCAAAATTTCAGGTCATTTGGATGAGGTTTGATAAGTTTCGGCGTCGTTTGTGAAATTTGAAAGTTTATAAATCCTTAGGCTTGAATCCAATGGTGATTCGATGTTTTGATGTTATTTTGCATGTTCCGAGGGTTGGAACAAGTTTGAATGATGTTATGGGATATGTTGGCATATTTGGTTGAGGTCCCGAGGGCCCTCGGTGTGTTTTCGATGCTCAACGGGACATATTTGGACTTAAAGAGTTAGCAGATTTTTGCTAGTTTTATGTTGCAGAGGATTTGTTCTATGCGATCGACAACTTGGGACTGCGATTGTGAAGGTCTGTGAAGTTGGCTATCGCGAACGCGTGGCTAAGGTCGCGTTCTTTTAGCATTGGGTCTCAGCTGAGGTTGATGGTTATCTCTTCGCATTCGCGAGGGTTGTTCCGCGAACGCATAGTTCATCCAGCAATGTTTTAATGCGATCGCGAAAGGGATTATGCGATCTCGTAGGGCAATTTCAGGAGCATCTTTTCTTCTTCTTTGCGATCGTGATGGTTCTTCCGCGATCGTGATGAATGTGTATCTGGGTAGAATTAAAAGATTCAAACGAGGGTTCCGAGTTCATAACATAAAATTGAAGTGGGAGCTCGGTATAAGGCGATTCTTGAAGGGATTTTCAGAGAAGTGATTGGGGTAAGTGTTCTTCACTTAATTTTTGTTAAATTCCATGATTTCATCTTGATTTTTATCATATAAATTGGAAATTTGGGGTTAAAATTGGGGGGGGGGGGGAATGGAAGAGAACTGGAGAGATAATTTTTGGAATTTGAATGGGAATTTGATGTCGGATTTTGATGATTTTGGTATGTATAGACTCGTGAGAGGATAAGGATTCTATTGATGTGATTTTTATCGTATTCCGAGATGTGAGTCCGAGGGTCAGGTTTAACCAATTTTGGGATTTTGAGTTTAATGTGATAATTTTCGCGTGGGCTTTGTCCCTTTGGCATGTATTGATGATATGATTCTGATTTTGGATAGATTCAAGGTGATTTGAGGTCGATTCAAGAGGTAAGGGAATTGCGGAGTAGATTTTTGTCCGATTTTAGGTAAGTAATGATTGTAAATATTGTCTTGAAGGTATGAAATCCCGGATTTCACATCGTTGTGCTACTTTGAGGTGACACACACACTAAATGACGAGTGTGGGGTTGTGCACCGTTGGGGATTGTGACTTGGTCCATCCCGTACGATTGTTAAGTCGCGTACTTGATTGAAAACTATTTTGATATCAGTGTGTTTTGGAAAGTATTGCTATGTTTTGAGCGGAATGCCATGATTGGGCCTCGTGCCAACTATTTTGGACCCTTATGGGGCTTTTTACTACTATTCCTCACTGTTTTGACTTAATATTTGTACACAGTCATGCTGTGTTTTAATGATTTCATAACTGAGCCTTATTCACTCAATTTTGATATTATAAATGATATTTTTGGGTTGAACGCCCTGTTTTATTGATAGTCCAAGTGGCTTGTGAGGTTTATGGCTGAGAGAGAGGCTGAGGGCCTGATTGTGAGGTTGATGATTGAGAGAGAGGTCGAGGGACTAGTTGTGAGGATTATATATTTATGGATCGGGTTGCACGTCACAGCGATATATATATATATATATATATATATATATATATATATATATATATATATATTCACTCAATTTTGATACTATAAATGATATTTTTGTGTCGAATGCCCTGTTTTATTGATAGTCTGAGTGGCTTGTGAGGTTTATGGCTGAGAGAGAGGCCGAGGGCTTGATTGTGAGGTTGATGATTGAGAGAGAGGTCGAGGGACTAGTTATGAGGATTATGTATTTATGGATCGGGCTGCACATCGTAATTATATATATATGTATCTATATATATATATATATATATATATATGTATGTATGTATATATATATATATATATCGGGCTGCACGCGTAGCGATATAGCGCTTGGGCTGTAGGAACCCCTCCGGAGTCTGCACACCCCACTGAGCGCAGTCAACTATATATATGGATCGGGTTGCACGCCGCAACGATATATGGATTCGGCTGCATGTCGCAGCGGTTATTATATGGTACCTATTGAGCGTGAGTGCTGATTGATGAGAGTTGAGTCATGAGTGACTGAGAGGCTTGCCCGAGGGGCTATATATACATGTATACGAGTGATGCTTTGCCTGAGGGGCTTGTTTTACTAAATTACTGTTTTCACTTATTTTTATACTGAGCCTCTATTGAAAATGTTAAACAAATATTTTGAACAACTTTCATTGAAACTAGAATTTTTACGAGATGTTTGGAATTCAATTGCTGATTTGATTTTGTTATTTCCATTGAAATGTTCATGTTATGTGATGTATATGAATGACCGAGGGGTTTGCTAGAAGGGTGATGGGCTGATTACGATTTTCATCACTTTCACTATAAACTACATTGAACCTCTATTGAAACTATTAGAAAGTTATTTTTCAAAGGATTTTACTGAAATTGGAGTTTAACGAGATGATTTGATTTGTGTCTTGTTTTTTGGAAACATATTGTACCCGATGTGGTGCTATGATATGGATTACGTGATTTCTTACTGCTTAGTCTTTATTTACTTTTATTACTTACTAAGTTGGCGTACTCACATTACTCCTTGTACCTTGTGTGCAGATTCAGGTATTTCTTAGCTTTCAACAGCTGTTGTGTATTTTCCGGAGTTAGCAAGGTAGCTGCACGACGTTCGCAGCCCTGACCTTCTCCTTCCTATCCTAATACTTTATATTTTAGACTTAATTTGTATTAAATAGACAATGTTGAGTTGTACTTAGTGGCTCATGACTAGTGACACCAGATTCAGGCTGTGTTGATTGTATTTTCGCACTTGTTTCCGCATATTTCTCTTGATAATTTAAAATGAAATAATTGAGACTTAATCTATTTAGAAAAAGAGTAAATTTTACAAAAGATTTCTATGTGGTTTGTGTTGTTTCGGCTGGCCTAGTACTGTGATAGGCGGCATCACGACTGGAGTCTTTGGGGTCGTGACAAGTTGGTATCAGAGCCTAGGTTACATAGGTCTCACGAGTCATGAGCAAGTTTAGTAGAGTCTCGTGGATCGGTACAGTGACGTCTGTACTTATCCTCGGGAGGCTGCAGAACCTTTAGGAAATCCCACATTCTTAAATTCTTATCGTGCGTCATTGATTTAGCTTGAAATGTAACTCTTTAAATTCCTTCCACGCGTTTGTATGTGCACATGAGCGCTCGGTATCTGGTGTGCATTGATGCCTTGTGATTTCCCTGATTGAGGGGCGATATGTGGTTTTTGTGTGTTGATGTTAGGCCAGTCTGGAGGACTCGAGGACAAATTTTTGCTTGTAGCTTGAGCGCTGAGGCATTGATTATGTGAGCACGTGCTTCTGGATTTATATGTTCGGTAGTGTCCCTACTAGTGGAAGTGATGGCTAGATGGTTATGTGACGAGTATGATGTGACTGCGAGATGTGTTCATATGATTGAGATGTGATAAGAAGGGTCTACCCGAGGGTAGGAAGAATGATTTGGTGCTTGATTTCCATCTTGGTTTGATGTGTATCCCCGAGTTATAGGTGTGTTGAAGGATCTTTTCATGTTGTCTAGTTGTGGAATAAAGTAAATTTCATGTCGCGATATGAGTTCAGACTCAGGACGGTTAAGTGATCGGGTAAAAGTTATGATTATAGAAGAGTATAAAGAGATACCAATTTGAGGCTAAGCATGTGGATTATCTCCTGCGGAGTGTTCTAAGGTTTGTGTGGTCCTTATATCATTGGTTGGGAGTCCCCTTTTATCATTCAATTATACGTGCTGTAGTTTGAGTTTGGATCGCGTAGAAGAGTTGTCTTGACTGTTACGAGGGTGAATGCGGGGTTCGCAAATGATTTGAAGTACTAAATGGTCTGTGTTGCACGAGCTTATGAAGGATTAAGTTTAACCTCGCTATGGTATTTAGATTATATGCATTATGAGTTATTGTGTGTTTGGATCTACGGTTTTGAGCCAAGTGGGGGAGTCTGCTATTAATCAGTTAATTGCACGATTATGTACTATGTTGATAACAGTTTGAGGCATACTGGTGAATCAATTATGGCTTACAGAGGTTGAGATCAAGGACGACCCGAATAAAGGGAATTTTGGATAGAGGTCGTGTTATGCCTTATGGGTGTATAAGAATTTTGGAATGACTTGAGTTGTTATTGGTGAGAGATGTAATGTACGCGGAGCAGGAATTTATTTGGTTGCATTAAGGTGGGGTTACTCTCTGGGGTGTCAGAGTACTAATGGAGCACAGGTCGTCCAGTCCATTTGACCAGTCTAATTGAGGTTTGAGCAGAGTGGATGACTCCCAAGAATGGTTCTAATGGTTCAAGATTTTACATGTAATAATTGGGATTTCAGGTGTATTTGGCTAGAAGGTCTCTTCAGAGCGGGTATCTCGGTTGTGGTACTTTTGGGGTGCTTCAGAAGAATCCAATGGTTTATGAGCCTTAGTGCGGTGTGGTTTTATACTTGAGTCTCGTGTGGTGATTCTGGGTTGAGGACTTTGGTATCATGGCAAGGAGAAGAATCAATTCGAAGTTAAATCAGAAGAGACTTGGGATAAATAGGACAGCTTGGTAGTAGGTCGGATTGGCATGGTAAGGGATATGATTAGTTCTTTGGGTGCTTATGAGGTAATGAGTTTCTATAGGTATTTCGTGGCAATGCTCTTAGGTTTTGATGGCTTGTGCAGCATGGTTGAGATAAAAGGATTCAGTCCTGACGGTCTGGTTTTGTGCAAATAAGATTCAGAGAGTTCTTGATGATTTCTACCACGGTTAGAGATGTATATTTTCTACTGGTGTGAGGAGCATGTGATACATAGCGATTTTCTTCTAGATGGGATAAACTGGAAAGTTCTTGGCTAGCTGAGTACGTAGTAGCTTGTGGCTCAGAATGGATTATGAAGTCCTCGTATTTGGCATAGGATGGCATGGTATATGCGGTATGTTGTGTAGGGTTGAGATTGCATGTGTAAGGTTACGGTTCAATTTTGGAAGGAAGGTTATAAATTCTTAAGAAGCATGGATAGTTTTAGATGACTAGATAAATGAGGTCATTGATTGGTGTGGCTTGATAAGGGTATACGTTTCAGGAAGGGTGATGTGTTTGAGTTATGTATACTTCATTAGTATTGCGACACTCTCTTGGGTGATCGATTGCTGGAGTTCATATTTTACCTTACGACACAGAAAAATTTCAGGAGTATTCCTCATAGGATAACTGTGTAATCGGAGAAGTGAGATATTCAGGCGGTGGAGTTGAGACCAGAAATGGTGATTCATATGTTCTAATTGATTTGGTGACTGAGAGTTTCATAAGTAGATGGTTTCGTGGTTGTGGACTGTGAAAATGTAGCTAAGGTTAGTCAGAGGGTGGTATGTGTTGTGATTCAATCACTGTGGACTTTCGGAGGGTTATATATCTATTGTGGGTGACCAGAGTTGATTTAGGGATCATTAGTAGGCCTAGTATGGATGTGTGTTCTGCATCGAGTCGAAATTGTTGACTCCAAATTGCTATTTTCGAGGGTTGTGCCATTCGATTGTCATTGAACCTATTCGTGTTCTAGAGTGATCTATGAGTTACCCCTCCATGCTATGAGGGGTTGTGATTTGTTGGTTATATGCACATATGGTGCGGTTCTATTTGGGCCTTATAGCGAAACTCGAGCGGAATAGGTATTTGGGTGTTTCATGATTGATTACGCATTGGATATGCTCTTTCAGACTGGTATGGCATTGTGTTACTTACTTCTCCATGGTTATGGTGATTCACTTTTGGGTGCTAGACATCAAATTGTGCGTGGTTGTTGATTTTGAGTATAGTAACTTGAGGTGTTTCATGTGGACCCATGTTTGGATAGGATCGCGCATTGCAGCAAAGTTATCTTGAGGTATGATCCTTCAGGTTAGATTCGTGTGTTCTGGTTGTACGGTGTGTGATGGGTTCATAGCATCGTGTTGTTGTGGTACTGGTGAGGTTGTGGTATAGCTCTCTTATTTGATTCACTTCCAATGATTTGAGTACATTCGGACTGTTGCTTATTGGTGCACGGATTGCATGGGTTGTGGATTTAGATTGTATTGATGTGTCATGTCACCAAAGTATTCGTGTTGGATTAGATGAGGTCATTGGACCTAGAATGGATACTAACGGATTCGATTTCAGCATGTTGGAAGGATAATATCGATGTTCGGCATAGAAAGTTACTATGGTCCTTGCCAAAGGAGAAATGGCTCCACGAATGCTTGATGTGAGGAATGGTTATGACTTTCTGCGTGTTTCATTCATCATTGGAAGCATACGGAAGTGTTGGAATGAGGCTTTATTTGATAAGAGGTTTGTCGCGCCCTCTTTTTCTCGCGAAATCGGGGTTATGATATTTGGATGGACAACTCGTTCCTTTTGGGAACTAGGTTTTTGCATTTGAAGAGTCGCCACCTAATGATTAAGGTGCATTAGGACACCAATAGAGATTCAGTTCTAAGTTTGTTTAGGTAACCAGAGATTGGGTAAGGGCTTGAAATTATCCCAAGGAAAAGTGTTAGGCACCCCTCAAGATCCACTAGTGTGGTTCCCAGCTAGACAATTATTGTGAATTTGGGGTGCAATTAACATATAAGCAGATAAGGCTCAAATAAGAGGGGATTTCAATGTAAAATGTTTTGAAAGTAAAAAATGTTTGAAAGAGCAATTAAAAGAGCTGATTTTAAATAAGGAGTTACAATGCTTAAAAAAAGAAGGGGGGAATAAAGAAAGGGGGTCATAGGTTTACAAAAAATATGGATCACATCAACGAAATATCCGGTAATCACTCATCAATAGAGGGGTTACACGTGGCATTAGCGCACCGGTCATCATATCCATATCCACCCTTCCCACCTTATTAAGGTATTACAATGCGGATTGGTCTCGATTACTATTGCATGCTATTATCCGTCCCATTCCTATCAATCCCGGAGGTACTTAGGACTACTATTCCTAAAGGGAGGGGATATTAGGCTGATTGGTTTCAAAGGATAAAAATCTAAGGCGACATACAAAAATAGATAATATGGCATATAAAGGGGAAACATGTAAACAGACAAAAGGCTCATGTATACCTCCTCAAAACAAAAGCACATAACTAGCATGACTTGCACATACCTTTTAGGTCTGATTTAAAGCACATAAAGACAAGGGAAGTTAATTGTTGAGGCAGATTAGTTTATTACATAACTCAGATAAGAAGTCCGAATGAGGCCTGTCTGCTGGTTGTAATAACTAACAAAGGCGGATTCAATTTTACAGTTATTACTCTAAATCTTGCCTAAGTGTTTAGACGGGGTCCTATAGGCATGATATCTACTTAATTCAGAAGGTGGTGAAACAGTGATAACTCAAAACGTACTGCTTGAAATCCTATAGGCATGCTTGCTAAACCTTGTTTAAACTAAGGGAACTATTAAACAGAGGTTCAGAATGGACGAATTTAAATTAGACTAGTTCCAAATTCTGTAGATGATGGTATCTACTATTACTGATTCTAATCCACATAGGCATGATATATAACATTGAATGTGAATGAAATGACTCAAACTTATTTACGAACCCCTATAGGCATGATTTCTATGTGTTACTGATTTCAGCATGCTACTGGGTTATAACCAATAGGCCCTAAAAAAACATGATATCTAAACGGTGACAAATGTGCAAAATTTTATATAATCCCTATAGGCGGGTTATCTAGATGTGATGTTGAACAAGTAAGTCCTATAGATATGGTTTCTAAATGTAATGTGAATATACAGAATTGGAGCGGTCCTATAGGCATGTATTCTAAATGCGATTTGAACAAGTAGAGAATGTAGTCCTATATGCATGTTTTCTACCCTTGAGCATGCATAATTTCCCAACCCTTTTTTCACTAGCCAGCCCCAAATGTTCATTACAAATTATTACAAACCAGGAATAATAAATTAAATCAGAAAAGTACAAAGAAAAGTTACAACCAAAGGAAGCTTGATTCATGACTTCCTCTCTGAGTTATGAGATAAACCAACTCAAAATACCATTGATCCAAAGCCTTTCTCAGCCTTGAGTGTGTCAAAGTTCCCTAAGGGCCTTAATAGGACCCCGAGTAGTGCTCACACCCAAGTTTTATAATCAGAATAGGGACAAGTGTAGTGTGGAAATGCCAACCCTCATGTGTCCAAGTTCAGAGGGAGCTCATGGGTCCCAAGGCAAGGCTCACACAAGAGAGGCAGAACTTAAGTCTAAGAAGAGAGTGAAAAGTGCAAAAACTGAGTTCTAAGAACTAAGGGAATAAAGGAGAGGGAAAGGGTGATGTGAGTCAGCCATTAACACTTCAAAGAATTGATATTTCACACAAAGGGGTAGGGGATTGGGAATCCATTGCAAGGGGGCCTATATACTTAGGCATGGGTTGATTTTTGGCAAGCACATCAATAGGGAGTGCTGCCATGCTTGTAAATCAACCAAAACACACAACATATAAGGGTAACATGGAGGTTATGATCCTATGAGGATCAAGTTTGGGTCATGCTCAGCAATATTCAATGCTGTCATGCCCCAAACTAACCACAAGTATTAATCACATTGGGGTAGGGATTTGGGATTCATAATACATTGATTCAGAACAGGAGAAAGGAAATTACAGCATGCTAAATAATGGTACTAAATTAAATACAAGCAGTAGGCAGACAAGAATGCAAAATCAGTAAGTAAGCATGTTGTTGTTGGTGCTGAAAAACTTAATTAGAACATACCAGTCAAAGAAGCAAAGTGCAGTAAAGAAAAGTAGCAGGACTTCGAAATATAGCCTTGGATTTCAACCGACTAAACAGGCAGTAGTACAAGTAGTAGTAAAGCAAGAGAGAGTGTTTGTGTGTAAGTGTGAGTTCAAAACTAAAAGTGTTCGTGTTTGAAAGAGAAGAAGTAACGGGAATTTATAGTTTTTTGAAAACAAGTAAGAAAGAGGTAATAAGCTACAAACATGTAAACAATCATGATTCAGAATTAATTATACAAGTGATTGCCCTTAATTAAGGGGTCACTTGCTAAACAGGCAGTGACAAGTTCGAAATAAGGAAAGCAATCAATTAAAAAGTAGGCTGAAAGTTGCCATAAAAGAAGTGGTAAAATAAAAAGTAAGCAATTCGAGTCTAGGTACAGAGATACTTTAATTTTGGAAAGGATTCAGTAAGGCAAAAGAGGAAAGAAATCAATTAACCTTAATAGGCAAGTGGAGACATGCTCTTGAGTCTAAAGGTTTCAAGTTGAGCAGGACGAAGACGGAATACCTAGAGTGCAAATTTGGAGTTGAGCCGACGGAAGCGGGAGTTGAAGTGAGGCTTGACTCTCAAGTCATTCCCAAGAGGGGTAGTTTCAAGTACCTTGGATTGGTTATTCAGGGGATCGGGGAGATTGACTAGGATGTCACACACCGTATAAGGGTGGGGTGGATGAAGTGGATGTTAGCGTCGGGAGTCTTGTGTGACAAGAAAGTGCCACCGTTACTAAAAGGTAAGTTTTATAGAGCAGTGGTTAGGCCTGCAATGTTATATGGAACTGAATGTTGGCCGGTAAAGAACTCACACATCTAGAAGATGAAAGTAGCAGAGATGAGGATGTTGAGGTAGATGTGCGGGCATACAAGGATGGATAAGATTAGGAATGAAGATATTCGAGAGAAGGTGGGTGTGGCCCCCATGGAGGACAAGATGCGGGAAGTAAGACTCAGATGGTTCGGGCACATTCAGAGGAGGAGCACTGATGCACCGGTGATGAGGTGTGAGCGACTGGCTGTAGTGGGCACGCGGAGAGGTAGAGGGCGACCTAGGAGTATTGGGGAGAGGTGATCAGACAGGACATGACACGACTTAGCATTACTAAGGACATGGCCCTTGACAGAGAATTATGGAGGTCGAGCATTAAGGTTGTAGGTTAGGGGAAAGTTGTGAATATTTCTATAGCACAATAGAGTGAGACTAGCTAGTTAGGAGTTAGTCTAAGAATGTCATTGGTCGCCTATTGATGCAGGGCTTTACCTGCTAGTTTTACTATACCAGCCATCTATTTCGTATTTCGTATTCCGTATTTCATATCTCTTATATTGCTGTTATTTTATTATGCATTTTTATGGTACTAATATATCGGCTCCTATTACCTTTTTGAGCTGAGGGTCTCCTGGAAATAGTCTCTCTACCCTTTGGGGTAGGGGTAAGGTCTGCGTACATATTACCCTCCCCAGACCCCACTTGTGGGATTATACTGGGTCGTTGTTGTTGTTGTTGTAGGCAAATGAAATCAGAATCTCAAAAAGGAAAAGTTTAAACTTATTCACGAGTTTGAAAATTAGTCAAAGAAGGAGACTCAGAATATAAATAGGGTGCATAAACATTATACATGTGAGGCTAGGCCTATTGGTAAGAAGAAATAGCACACAACAGTAGCACAAAAGTTCAGTAAATAGCAACATTCGAAGCATGACAGTCCAGTAGGTCAAGTAGTGAAGAAAACATAGAATATTAAAAGCATGCGAAGGTCTCACAGTAACAGGTAAGGAAAACCCCTTTAGAAAAATTAGGGTTTCGAGCATTTTTGAGTTTCAGAGAAGATAGAAACTAGCAAACAGAAGAATCAAACAAAAAGGGAGAAAAAGATTTCGAAATAAAGAACTTCAAATCGAGTCATGCAATTAAACGAATAGTCTCAGACCCAAAACCCTAGGATTTTCAACAATAGGAGAGTTTTAAAAGAGAATAAGCAAACAAATCAGACAAACTCAGGCAAACAAACATTCGTTTAGTAAACAGTTAAAAGAAATTGGGGGGTTTTAACATGCAAACTCAAGTAGAAGAACGGCATAAGCAAACATAGCCAAACATGTCAAAGAATCAGAGAAACATTTTGAAATAACTTAACAGAAACCCTAATCGGAAAGATAAGGGGGTTTGAAAGTAGAGTTTTAAAAGAAAATTTGAGAAAAAGACTTAGAAGTTCAGAGCAAGCATAGTTTGAAACAGATCTAAAAAGAAATCGAAGGAACCTTAAAGGATAAGGTTTCAGAAGAACCCCAAGTGGTGAGAAAGGCTTTGAAAACCAATGATCTGAGCAGAAGAGTCAAGAGTCTGACTCGAATAGCCATAGTTGGCCAGAGAAAAAGTTGGAGACGACCGGAGAATAGCCGTGAACTGCAATCGAACAAGCCTGAACCAAGCTCTTTCGAGAACTAGCCTCGAGACCATAATAATCGAGCACGTAGAAGCCATGGGAAGTGGATATAGGCCTCCGATGACTTTGGGAACCATAGATTTGGGGAGGTATTAGGGTTGTAGTTGATGGCGGCGGCTAGGTTTTGAGAGGATTTGAGAGAGAGTTGAGAGAGAAGGGGATTCAGAGGCGGCGGAATTTGGAAATGAGGCTAGGGTTAGGGGTCGTTTGAATTAAAAAGGCAAGGATGGTTGTTGGCCGTTGATCTGAATGATCAATGGCCTGGATCAAAACGGGTGGTGGGCGGGTTATGAAGATGGGTTTGGTTCGGATTAAATCGAAATTGGGTCGGGGGTTCAAATGGTTTCAATTGAGTTCAATTGGAGTCAAAATTGGGCTATAATCGAAATGAAATTGGGCTAACATTTAAATAGCCAATTTTCCCTATTTAATTTATAAGAAATAATAAATTAATTTCTGGAAATAAATTAAAGGTACCAAAAGAGGCTAATGTTGTAATTATATAGAATTTAACTTTAAAAATAATAAATGACTTTGTAAAAATATGCAAAAATTATATTACCTATATTTTAGCATAAAGATGAGAATCCAATAAATGAATCACCAAAATGATAATTTTGGGAATAATTATTGGGTTTTTATTGATAATATAGGGCAATAAAATGATTTAAAAATCTTTAAAAATTAAGGAAAAATAATAAAACATTTGGACATACTTATATATGCATACATATGCTATTTTCAAAGTATTTTGCATATTAAAATATACAGGAAAAAATTGGGTATCAACAACTGCCCCTCTTTACCCGGGAAGGATGAAAAAGTTATCGGGTAAAGATATGATGACCAATTTTGACCGAACAAAACGGTTTGAGGAGGTTTAGGCCGCGTATTGCCTTTTGAGCTACCTACATATCCCTGGTGTTACAGGAATCAGGCCATATGTAGTTCCGCATCCGTCGGCAGAGTATGCCGATGGAGACTTTTCAAGAACGGACGTAATATCTAGGGTCGGGTGTGTGGTAGGTTTGTAGAAATGTTTAGGTTTGATATGGCTATGGGAACTGGAGCGGAACTGCTCCTGCCGAGATGGACGTTGCTTGCGAGTTTACCTGAAAATAAGGAATACAAGCATATATTGTGCATAAATTTAAACATGATGCAATTTCTCATCGGACCATGAGGATTGTCTTCAGACGGTTAGAATCACGTCCCTAGACCATGATGTCCAGGGCCATGAAGCATGTAATAAAGGATTTGCGGGCCATGAAATGATGCTCTCGGGCTATGAGGATGATGCCTTCGAACCACGATGCCTTTGAATAATGATATGCAAAAGATTAAAAAGGGTCCTCAGGCCATGACATGGCGTTCTCGGGCTATAAAAATAGTGCCAACAATGACGCCTTTGGATATTTTGGCGATCTTTTAGCCCATGAGATGCAGTAGGTGGCGATCTTTTAGCCATGCAAATGTAGAGGCGGCGATCTTTCAGCATGCAAATGTAGAGGTGGCGATCTTTCAGCCATGCAAATGTAGAGGTGGCGATCTTTCAGCCATGCAGGTGGCGATCTTTTAGCCTGCAAATGTAGAGGTGGTGATATTTCGGCCATGCAAATGTAGAGGTGGCGATCTTTCAGCCATGCAAATGTAGAGGTGGCGATCTTTTAGCCATGCAAGTAGCAATCTTTCAGCCATGCAGAATGAAGAGGTGGTGATCTTTCAGCAATGCAAATGTAGAGGTGGCGATCTTTTAGCCATGCAAATGTAGAGGTGGCGATATTTTAGCCATGCAAATGTAGAGGTGGTGATCTTTCAGCCATGCAAATGAAGAGGTGGTGATCTTTCAACCCATGAAAATGAAGAGGTGGCGATCTTTCAGCCATGAAAATGTAGAGGTGGTGATCTTTCAGCCATGCAGGTGGCGATCTTTCAGCCATGCAGAATGAAGAGGTGGCGATCTTTCAGTCATGCAAATGTAGAAGTGGTGATCTTTTAGCGATGCAGGTGGCGATCTTTCAGCCATGCAAAATGAAGATGTGGCAATCTTTTAACCATTCAAATGTAGAGGTGGCGATCTTTCAGCCATGCAAATGTAGATGGAGACAGTGTTTAGTCTCGGAAGGTAGAATGGTAGCCTTATGCAATGTAGAAAATACAGATGGAGACGACGTTTAGTCTCGAAAGGAAGAATGGTTGCCTTATGCAATAAATAAAGTAGCAAACGGAAACAGAGCTTTCTTAGCTGATAGTAGGTTGCGATATTGTGACTGCTAGGGACATTGTGCCACACGGAATATCACCGGCATGCGAGAATAGCAAATGTTGGTAAGTGCAATAATTCTGAGAATTGTATTCCTGAACAGTGTTTGTCTCGTGAGTGTATAACATGTCTGATGCTTTCGTAATCTAAGTGCCTGTATCCAAAGAAAAACCGTGAGTTTTGTAAAAGGGGGAGGTAAGTTCGTATCCTTACTGGATCTGCTTGATCTGCATGGCTTTGATCTTGTGATATTGTATGTATCATTGGGGTAGCGTTGCTAAATAGGACAGTTTCAGTAATAAACATGCATGATTTTATAAAATATGACATAAGTATATAATTAAGAAACAACTTTTAGATGAACCGACGACTGCGACGTGGTTCAAGACATTGCAATCTCTCTTGCTATGGAATTTTGAGGGCCCTCCTCAAAATTCTGCCCCAGTTTAATGGGTTGATGTTTCTGATTGTTGTTTGTGATGATTGGCTGAAATCACTTTGGAATTTTGAGGGTCCTTCTGAAAATTCTGCCCCAGTTTCCAATTGTGGGGGAAAATCAAAATTTTATTGAATTACGACCGAACCCATAGGGATGCCTCTGTATCCCCTCTTAAACATGAATCAGGTCAGGTGTAGTTCAATTTACATCATATAGGAAAGCATAAAAATTACACATAGTAACGTTTGACTGCATCTGAGTTGATAGGCTTTGGCTAGACATCTCCGTCCATTTCTGCGAGTATGAGGGCTCCTCCTGTCAGAACCCGATGAACCATGTATGGACCCTGCCAGTTGGGAGAGAACTTCCCTTTGGCTTCATCTTGATGAGGAAAATTTTTCTTTAACATCAGCTGCCCTAGTGTGAATTGTCTTGGCTTGACTCTTTTGTTGAAGGCTTTGGACATTCTATTCTGATAGAGTAGATCATGGCAAACTGCGTTCATTCTCTTTCCGTCTATAAAGTCTAGTTGCTCATAATGAATTTTTACCCATTATGCGTCGTCGAGCTCAGCTTCTTGTATGATCCTTAGGGAAGGAATTTCCACTTCGGTGGGAATGACTGCCTCTGTACCATAAACCAGCAATAGGGGGTTGCCCCAGTCGATGTGCAGAATATGGTGCGATATCCCAATAGAGCGAATGACAACTTTCCGTGCCACTACTTGTGCTTTTCTATCGTTTTCCTTAGTATCTTTTTGATATTCTTGTTCGCGGCCTCTACAGCCCCGTTTATCTGAGGTTTGTAGGCTGTAGAATTCTTGTGTCGGATCTAGAAGGTTTCACACATAGCTTTCATCAAGTCACCATTGAGGTTGAAACCATTATCAGTAGTGATTGACTCTGGAATCCTGAATCAGCAAACGATGCAGTCGCGGACAAAGTCTGCCACGACTTTCTTGGTTACTGCTCTAAAAGATGCTGCTTCGACCCATTTGGTGAAACAGTCGATTGCTACCAAGATAAATCTGTGTCCATTGGAAGCAACGGGCTCGATTTGTCCAATAACATCCATCCCCCAAGCGGCGAACGTCCATGGTGAGCTTGTTGCATTAAGCTCATTTGGAGGTACCTTTATCATGTCTGCATGTATATGGAAACGATGGCATTTCTGGACATACTGGATGTAGTCTGTCTCCATCGTCATCCAAAAGTAACCAGCTCAGAGTATCTTTTTGCTAAGACAAAACCGTTCATATGCGGACCACAGGTCCAAGTGTGAATTTCTTCTAGTAGCCTGGATACTTCCTTTGTGTCGACATACCTTAATAGTCCCAAATCAGGAGTCCTCTTATACAAGATTCCTCCGCTGTGAAAGAAATTATTGGACAACCTCCAAAGTGTGTGTTTCTGAGTAGGATTTGCAAGTTTTGGGTATTCTACTTTTGCCCAATATTCTTTGATATCATGAAACCAAGGTTTTCCATCTGCCTCTTCTTCAACATAGGCACAATAAGCTAGCTGATCATGGATCTTTACTGGAATGGGATCAATGAAGTTTTTGTCTGGATGTTGTATCATGGATGATAGGGTAGCCAATGCATCGGTGAACTCATTCTAGACTCTGGGAACATGTTGGAACTCCGTCTTCGCGAACCTCTTTCTCAATTCCTATACGTGATATAGATACGAGAGTATCTTGGAGTTCTTGGTTGCCCATTCTTCTCGTACCTGGTGTATAAGCAAGTCTGAATCTCCAATCACTAACAACTCTTGAATGTTCATGTCAATAGCCATCTTGAGCCCTAGGATGCAGGCTTCATACTCGTCCATGATGTTGGTGCACGGGAATCTGAGTATGGCGAACAGCGGATAATGCTAACCGGTTTCCGATATGAGGACTGCTTCTATGCCAACTCCCTTGATGTTTGTTGCCCCGTCGAAAAACATTCTCCAACCATCATAGGATTCTGCAATATCTTCTCCTATGAATGATACCTCTTCGTCAGGAAAATATGTTTTTAGAGGTTCGTATTCTCCATCCACGGGGTTCTCAGCAAGGTGATCTGCTAGTGCCTGTCCCTTGATTGCCTTCTAAGTTACGTAGACAATGTCAAATTCACTCAACAAGATTTGCCACTTGGCCAGCTTTCCAGTGGGCATGGGCTTCTAAAAGATGTACTTCAGATGATCCATCCTTGATATGAAATATGTCGTATAGGCACAGAAGTAGTGCCTCAGCTTCTAAGCTACCCAAGTCAAAGCACAACAAGTGCATTCTAATAGAGAATATCGGGCCTCGTACGGGGTGAACTTCTTGCTGAGATAATAGATGGCCTGCTCCTTCCTCCCTATTTCGTTATGCTGCCCCAGAACGCAGTCGAAAGCTCCATCCGATACTGCAAGGTAGAGTAATAAGGGTCTACCTGGCTCAGGCAGGAGTAAGACTGGTGGTGTTGACAAGTATTCCTTGATTCTGTCAAAGGCTTTTTAGCAGTCATCAGTCCATTTGATAGCGGCGTTCTTCTTTAACTTCTTAAAGATTGGCTCACAGATAACTGTAGATTGTGCTATGAACCGGCTGATGTAGTTAAGTCTTCCCAAGAAACTCATTACGTCCTTCTTGTTCTTTGGCGGTGGCAATTCTTGAATAGCTTTGACTTTCGATGGATCCAGTTCTATTTCTTGGCGACCTAAGTAATTTTCCAATTGGAACCCCAAATGCACACTTTGCGGGATTCAGTTTTAGGTTGTACCTTCGCAGTCTATTGAAGAACTTCCTCAAATCTTCCCTGTGATCGGTGGCTTTCTTGGACTTAATGATGACATCATCTACATATACCTCAATCTCCTTGTGTATCATATCGTGGAAAATAGTGGTCATGGCCTCATGTAGGTGGCCCCTACATTCTTTAACCCAAATGGTATCATCTTGTAATAATACATTCCCCACGGCGTAATGAAAGCCGTTTTCTCAGCATCTTCTTCATCCATCCAGATTGGATGATAACCAGCGAAATAATCTACAAACGATTGCAACTCATGCTTGGCGCAATTTTTGATCAGGATGTGTATGTTTGGCAAAGGGAAGTCGTCTTTTGGACTGGCCCAGTTGAGATCCCGAAAGTCGACATATACTCTAACCTTCCCATCCTTCTTCGGTACTGGAACGATGTTGGCTAACCATGTCGGGTATTCTACTACCCTGAGAACCTTAGCTTCGACCTGCTTAGTGACTTCTTCCTTGATTTTTAGAGTCATATCAGGGTTGAACTTTCCGAGCTTTTGCTTTACCGGTGGACATGTTGGATCGGTTGGCAGTTTGTGAGCCACAATAGATGTACTCAGACCAGTTATGTCATCATACGACCAGGCAAATATGTCCTCATATTCTCTTAGAAATTCTGTATATTCCGTTTTTTCTGATGGCGATAAGTGAACATTGATTCATGTTTCTTTGACGTTTTCTGCATCTCCCAGGTTAACAATTTTTGTAGTATATAGGTTGGACTTAGGTCTATTCTCAAAGTTCTCAACTTCTTTGACAATATTCTCTGGTATGTCATCTTCCTCTGAATCATTGTCCGTTTGTTGTGTTGTCTCATTGCATGTTACAGTCATTGGTTCATCAAGATAAGTAATAGTAATGATGTGTAAGTAAAGTAATGAGAGAAATAATAATGAGTGTTGATTCATAAGAAAAGTCAAAATGTTTTGATAAATTGCATAATTGTTTTGAACATTGAAGATCTTATTGCGGGAATTAAAAATGCGAGAAGAAAATCATTTAGTAAATAAAAATAGTGCATGATACTTATTTTAGCCTTGCTACCCCGAGGCTCGCCGAGCTCTGGTCGTCCTGATGGTCCAGTTATTGAGGCATGCCCCTCTGCTTACAGCTTGTATGGAAGGGCCTTCCTCCCCCTCCTCCTTGAGAACAACACAACGGTCTATGTCATTGTCTTCTAGGAATAAGTTCTTTACCGCTGCAGTGCTTCCTCTTCTTCTGACCCATAGATAACATCGGTCGGTTGGAAAGTTTGCTCTAAATGTGGTATTGGCTGCTCTAGCGGATAGTAAGGACCGCGCCATGGTGGCGACCAGTTGTTGGATTCTTCCCAAGTGTACTCGTATCCCAGACCGAAAGTGGTGTCGTGTTTCTTGAGTTTTTGGGCTTAGCGATTCCTTGGATATTCTTTCCGAGTCCTTTGCTAGGTTCGTACCCACTCCAATTTAGTATACTCTCGATCATATTATCCCACCATTTGTCTTTGTCAACAGCATTTACCCGTTCGATGTGATGATAAGTCTTTCCACCTAGCTTCCTTCTTCCCTCGATTGACGAAATAGTCTGGCAACTGTATATAGGGTTGCTACCATCGCCGTGAATGATCACCTCCTGGTGATTCTATTCAAATTTTACCACCTGATGCAGTGTTGATGCTACGGTCCCAGCAGCATGAATCCATGGTCGTCCCAACAATAAATTGTAAGATACTGGCAGGTCTATTACTTGGAAATCAACATCGAACCAAGTTGGCCCCATTTGTAAACACAGACTAATTTCCCCAATAGTGGACCTCTAGGAACCGTAGAAGGCTTTCACATTTATGGCTCCATCCTTTATTTGGTGCAGTCCCTTGCCCAACTTCTTGAGTGTTACCAGCGGACAAATATTGAGATGAGAACCCCCGTCGATCAAGATCCTGGTGATAAAGTAGTCCTCGCATTGCACAGTGATTTGCAGTGCTTTGTTGCGACCCAACCCTTCAGGTGGCAGCTCATCCTCATGAAAAGCAATTTTATGACTTTTCAATACCTGTCCTACCATGTTAACCATTTCTCTGCCAATGATGTTGCTTGGCACGTACACTTCACTCAGCACCCTCAACAGAGCATTCTTGTGTGCCTCAAAATTTTGTAGCAAAGCAAGGATGGAAATTTGAGCCGGTGTTTTGTTCAACTGGTCGATGACCGTGTATTCCTTGGCCTGTATCTTTCTCCAAAGATCGTTTGGACCTGTCTCAATGATGGATGACTGGTTAGAGGCCTGCTTGCTTGACTCAGCTAGGTGTTCCGGGGTATAGACCCTACCAGTTCTCGTCATACCCTATGCGGCAACAGTTTCCTCGAACCTAACCTTGCTTTTCCTCCTTGCATCGGCTCTATAGTCCCATGGTATAGCCTTTGTATGGAATGGTGTCATGGTCGACATCACCACTCGGATCGGCGTGGGTATCTTTACTCCGAACGGAGCGTGTACCTTGGGCAGTAAAACTGCAACTTTGAATGGTGTATGTGCATTTGCTAGAGACACAAATTCGACCTCAATTAGCACTGGTATTTTTGCAGATGGCGTTGTTTCAAACTTAAGTAGCACAAACATATTTACCTCAGTGTCCCCAGAGGGATGCATCTGGACTACAATCGGATTAAGAGTAACTATTGGCTTCTTTGGGTCATCACCCTTTGCGGTCAACCTGAATGATCCCTCGGGATCCCAATTATCCTTTGTTTCAATCATGTGAACACCTCAACCCTTGTGGTCTGGTAGAGGATTATTGTAGACATTCGGAGCGGGTTCCTTCGCCACAATAGTCTTGTTGTCAATCAAAGCCTGGATCTTATCTTTCAAAGTGCGACATTTGTCGATGGTGTGTCCTTTCATGCTAGAATGGTGCGCACAGGATTTGTTTGGGTTAACCCACTGAGAGGGGTTATCAGGGGTTGCAGCAGGGATGGGGGTAATATAACCAGCAGCTTTGTGTGTCTCGTACAACTGGTCAATAGGTTTAGCAATGGTTGTGTATTGTTTAAGAGGTCTGCAGTCAAAATTTGGTCGAGGTCTAGGGAAGTTTTGGCGTGCGGGAGGTGATTGGTAGTGGGATGGATGAGTATTGTAGGCTTGGTAAACATGTGTGGGTTAGAAATATATGGGTGAAGTAGGCTGATATGTAGGAGGCGGAGGTGATTGATAAGTGGGTGGTGGAGTTTGGTAGGAGGGTGAGGTTGCTTGGTAGTTTGGATTACGCTGATATGTGAGTGGAGGAGTTGGGTAAATTTTGTATTTGACAGGAGATTTGGTTCTCTATGTAACCATTACGGCTCCTATGTCCCTTTTCTTGGACACACCACTAGACTGTAAGGCCTCATTGGTAACTTGCAAGGCCTCGAAGTTCGTAACCATACCGCTTTTGATGCCTTCTTCGATCCTTTCACCTAGCTTGATAATGTCAGAAAATTTATGGCTCTCAATCAACATTAGCCTTTCATAATACTGCGGGTCCTGAACCTGGACAAAGAATTTGTTCATCTGTTCCTCCTCTAAGGCAGGTCTGACCTTAGTAGCTTCGGACCTCCAGCAAGTAGCATACTCACAAAATGTTTCTGTGGGCTTCTTCTTTAGATTCTGAATGTAGAACACATCCGGCGCATTCTCTGTATTGAACCTGAACCTATCCATAAAGTCGGACGCCATGCCTACCCAGCTCGACCATTTCTTTGAATCTTGGCTAATATACCAGGACAAATCATCTCCTTTCAGGCTCCTCATGAAAAGTTTCATGCGGATTCTCTCGTCTTTCCCTACTCCAACTAGCTTGTCATAGTAAGTTCTCAAATAGACCCTTGGATTTCCTGTACCATCAAACATTTCAATTTTCGAAGGTTTGTACCCCTCGGGTAGTTCGACATCGGGCTGTATGCAAAGATCTTCAAAGTTCAGCCCCTCAATCCCCTTGCTTCCTTCAACGTCTTGAATCCGGCTAGTCAATTTCTTAAGTTCCCCAGCCAGGTTCCTGATGAGCCAGTGTTTATCATCAGACTCGGGTGTGTTTGAGATGGGTTGGGTGGATTGTGGCATAGTCTCCACATAGATGGGGGTATTATGGTGGGTGTGGAGTTTTGGGGTTCTGGGATGGGTAACGGGGTGTTGTTTCAGGTATAGTAGGTGTTGTAGTGGTGGTGAGGAGCGGGATGGTTTTGTTGCTTTGGGATGTTCTGTGAAGGTGTAGGGTTCTGAGTGTTTGAGAAAATGATATCTGGAGTGGTGAGGGAAAATGACAAATTTTCCAGATTCCGGACCTGATCAAGTTCTTCTTGAAATTTCAGTAGTTTTTGTTCAAGTTGGGATGCATATTCCTTAGGGATCAAAGTACTATGACCATGAGTGACCTCTATCCGTTCAGTTGAGTTTTCCTTTCTGGCGTTGTTCAAATCTTCCATCTTCCCTTTGTTCTTGTATTTGACAAGACTAAGAGGAGGAGTGGGTGGAGGGCCCTTGGATCTCGTGGAATAGGATGATGTTGCCAGAGTGCACGAACTAACCTTTGGGTAGGGGAATAATAAAACAAAAAGTAAAAACAAAAAGGTAACTAAGTTAGTGAGGGTTATAAAAAGCATTGCAATATTTAAACACATAGTGCGAAATGTAAAACGTGTCCTAATTTGGAACCTCTTTGTGCCCAAGGTAGGCCTAGCGATAAATTGATTTGGAAAAATTAGGATGCTAAATGCCTCATTTTATTGATAAAGATAGACGAATCCCAAATTGACACTAAGTAAACAGGAAATGAAAATCATTAATGGCCATTGGCCATATTACAATTTATAAAGCGAAATGATAAACTCCTATTTATTTGGTCCCAGAAGGACCTTCCTCAGGTTGAACGCTCTCGTTAATCAAATCCTCCAATTTCAGTAGGTTCACCAGTAAAAATGCCTTTGCCAGGTGTTCTCCTTCGTTTCCCTCAGTGTTTTGGCAGTCGGTGACTCTCTTCCTTACTTTTTCTTCCGACTCCAGCAAACTGTATTCCAGATATTCCAACTTTTTGCTAGCTTTGGAGACCCTCTCCTTCCACTCATTGATTTGGTCATTCGATGGAAGACTCTTCCACCAGTCTAGCAAGAGTGAGGGTATGCTAACCATATCGAAGCTGGGGACCTCGTTCTTCATTTTCTTCAAAACAAAAGGGTTAAGACCATACCCCCACCGGACTCGACTATTTAATGTCAACAATTAGCATGAAGCATTTAGTTCTCCAAATAAATGAATAGAATGTTGTCACATCCGTTTGGGTTTAGGAAACCCAGTGGACTTTGGTCAAGGCTATCTTAAAGGGTCATTATGTGGACAACATAACTGACCCGACTAGGTTTGACCATGTTGCATGCACAACTTGAATAGAGTAAGGTTTCTATGAGGTTCTAGACTGGTACCCTTGAGCGGACAACTCAAAGGGGAAAGGAATGGAACCGTCGACTACACCGTTGATCGACTGGTTTTACCGTAAATACGCCTTTTTCGAATTTAGGGGGTGATAATATCGGAAGAGCGCAACCACTCATCATAAGCGTTGCTATGGGATTTGTTTGGCACGAGTGGAATATGGTGTTGAGCATGATTATGAAATAATTAAAAACATGTTGTCACATATTTGCACGTTTAAGAAAGCAGTAAATACAACAGTTTCATAATTTTACAGCAGTAGTAAAGGAAAGAAACAAAAAGACAAGTCAGTTTTGCAATCGAAAATGGGAATTGAATGTTTAAAGGAATTCAACAAGTAATAACACATAAATTCACAATAATAGTCTGAAAAGGTAAAATCCTAAAAGTCCCCAGCAGAGTCGCCATGCTGTCGCGCCCCCTTTTTCTCACGAAATTGGGTTTATGACATTTGGAAGGACAACTCGTTCCTTTTGGTAACTAGGTTTTTGCATTTGAAGAGTCGCCACCTAATGATTAAGGTGCATAAAGACACCAATAGAGATTCAGTTCTAAGTTTGTTTAGGTAACCAGAGATTGGATAAGGGCTTGAAATTATCCCAAGGGAAAGTGTTAGGCACCCCTCAAGATCCACTAGTGTGGTTCCCAGCTAGACAATTATTGTGAATTTGGAGTGCAATTAACATATAAGCAGATAAGGCTCAAATAAGAGGGGATTTCAATGCACAATGGTTTGAAAGTAAAAAATGTTTGAAAGAGCAATTAAAAGAGCTGATTTTAAATAAGGAGTTACAATGCTTAAAAAAGAAGAGGGGAATAAAGAAAGGGGGTCATAGGTTTACAAAAAATATGGATCACATCAATACAATACCCGATAATCACTCCTCAAAAGAGGGGTTACGCGTGGCATTAGCGCACCAGTCATCATATCCATATCTACCATTCCCACCCCATTAAGGTATTACAACACGGATTGGTCTCAATTACTATTGCATGTTATTACCCATCTCATTCCTATCAATCCCGGAGGCACTTAGGACTACTATTCCTAAAGGGAAGGGATATTAGGCTGATTGGTTTCAAAGGATAAAAATCTAATGTGACATACAAAAACAAATAATATGGCATATAAAGGGGAAGCAAGTAAACAGACAAAAGGCTCATGTGTACCTCCTCAAAACGAAAGCACATAACTAGCATGATTTGCACATACTTTTTAGGTCTGATTTAAACCACATAAAGATGAGGGAAGTTAATTATTGAGGCAGATTAGTTTAGTACATAACTCAGATAAGAAGTTTGAATCAGGCTTGCCTGCTGGTTGTAACAACTAACAAAGGCGGATTCAATTTTACAGTTATTACTCTAAATCTTGCCTAAGTGTTTTGACAGGGTCCCATAGGCATGATATCTACTTAATTCAGAAGGTGGTGAAACAGTGATAACTCAAAACATACTTCTTGAAATCCTATAGACATGTTTGCTAAACCTTATTGAAACTAAGGGAAATATTAAACAGAGGTTCAGAATAGACTAATTTAAATTAGACCTGTTCCAAATTCTGCAGATGATAGTATCTACTATTACTGACTCTAATCCACATGGGCATGATATCTAACATTGAATGTTAATGGAACAACTCAAATTTAATTACGAACCCCTATAGGCATGATTTCTATGCGCTACTGATTTTGGCATGCTACTTGGTTATAACCAAATGGGCCCTAAAAAATCATGATATCTAAACGGTGACAAATGTGCAGAATTTTAGATAATCCCTATAGGCAGGTTATCTAGATGTGATGTTGAACAAGTAAGTCCTATAGACATTATTTCTAAATGTAATGTGAATATGCAGAATTGGAGCGGTCCTATAGGCATGTTTTCTAAATGGGATTTGAACAAGTAGAGAATGTAGTCCTATAGGCATGTTTTCTACCTTTGAGCATGAATAATTTCCCAACCTTTTTTTCACTAGCCAGCCCCAAATGTTCATTACAAATTATTACAAACTAGGAATAATAAATTACAAAAAAGTACAAAGAAAAGTTACAACCAGAGGAAGCCTGATTATTGACTTCCTCTCTAAGTTATGAGATAAACCAACTCAAAATACCATTGATCCAAAGCCTTTCTCAGCCTTGAGTGTGTTAGATTTCCCTAAGGACCTCAATAGGACCCCAGGAAATGCTCACACCCAAATTCCATAACCAGAATAGGGACAAGTGTAGTGTGGAAATGCCAGCCCTTATGTGTCCAAGTTCAGAGGGAGCTCATGGGTCCCAAGGCAAGGCTCACATGAGGGGGGGGCGGAACTTAAGTCTAAGAAGAGAGTGAAAAGTGCATAAACTGAGTTCTAAGAACTTAGGGAATAAAGGAGAGGGAAAAGGTGAGGGGAGTCAGCCATTAACACTTCAAAGAATTGATAACTTCACACAAAGGGGCAGGGGATTAGGAATCCATTGCAAGGGGGCCTATATACTTAGACATAGGTTAATTTTGGGCAAGCACAACAATAGGGAGTGTTGACATGCTTGTAAATCAACCAGAACACACAACATATAAGGGTAACATGGAGGTTATGATCATAGCAGGATCAAGTTTGGGTCATGTTCAGCAATATTCAATGTTGTCATCCCCCAAACTAACCACAAGTATTAATCACATTGGGGTAGGGATTTGAGATTCATAGTACATTGATTCAGAACAAGAGAAAGGAAATTACAACATGCTAAATAATGGTACTGAATTAAATACAAGTAGCAGGCATATAAGAATGCAAAATCAGTAAGTAAGTGTTGTTGTTGGTGCTGAAAAACTTAATTAGAACATACCAGTCAAAGAAGCAAAGTGCAGTAAAGAAAAGTAGCAAGATTTCGAAATATAGCCTTGGCTTTCAACCGGCTAAACAGGTAGTACCACAAGTAGTAGTAAAGCAAGAAAGAGTGTTTGAGTGTAAGTGTGAGTTCAGAACTAAAAGTGTCCGTGTTTGAAAGAGAAGAAGTAACGGGTATTTATAGTTTTTTTGAAAACGAGTAAGAAAGAGGTAATAAGCTACAAACATGGAAACAATCATGATTTAGAATCTATTATACAAGTGATTGCCCTTAATTAAGGGGTTATTTTCTTAACGGGTAGTGACAGGTTCGAAAGAAGGAAAACAATCAATTAAAAAGCAGGCTGAAAGTTGCCATAAAAGAAGTGGTAAAATAACAAGTATGCAATTCGAGTCTAGGTACAGAGATACTCTAATTTTGGAAAGGATTCAGTAAGGCAAAACAGGAAAGAAATCAATTAACCTTAATAGGCGAGTAAAATCAGAATCTCACAAAGGAGAAGTTTAAACTTAGTCACGAGTTTGAAAATTAGTCAAAGAAGGAGACTCAGCATATAAATAGGGTGCATAAACATTATACATGCGAGGCTAGGCCTGTTGGCAAGAAGAAATAGCACACAACAGTAGCACAAAAGTTCAGTAGATAGCAATATTCAAAGCATGACAGTCCAATAGGTCAAGTAGTGAAGAAAACATAGAGTATCAAAAGCATGCGAAGGTCTCACAGTAGCAGGTGAGGAAAGACACTTTAGAAAAATTAGGGTTTCGAGCATATTTGAGTTTTAGAGAAGATAGAAACCTAGCAATACGAAGAATCACACAAAAGGAGCAAAAGATTTCGAAATAAAGAACTTCAAATTGAGTCATGCACTTAAACGAACAGTATCAGACCCAAAACCCTGGGATTTTCAACAATAGGAGAGTTTTAAAAGAGAATAAGCAAACAAATCGGACAAAACTCAGGCAAACAAACATTCGTTTAGTAAATAGTTAAAAGAAATTGGGGGTTTTAACATGCAAACTCAAGTAGAAGAATGATATAAGCAATCATAGCCAAACATGTCAAAGAATCAGAGAAACATTTTGAAATAACTTAACAGAAACCCTAATCGGAAAGATAAGGGGGTTTGAAAGCAGAGTTTTAAAAGAAAATTTGAGAAAAGGACTTAGAAGTTCAGAGCAAACATAGATCTAAAACAGATATAAAAAGAAATCGAAGGAACCTTAAAGGCTAAGGTTTTAGAAGAACCCCAAGTGGTGAGAAAGGCTTTGAAAACCAACGATCTAAGCAGGAGAGTCAAGAGTCTGACTCGAATAGTCATGGCTGGCCAGAGAAAAAGTCGGAGATGACTGGAGAACAGCCATGAACTGCAATCGAACAAGCCTGAACCAAGATCATTTGAGATCTAGCCTCGAAACCATAATAATCGAGCATGTAGAAGCCATGGGAAGTGGATATAGGTCTCCGATGACTTTGGGAACCATAGATTTGGGGAGGTATTAGGGTTGTAGTTGATGGCGACGGCTAGGGTTTGAGAGGATTTGAGAGAGAGTTGAGAGAGAAGGTGATTCAGAGGCGGCGGAATTTGGAAGTGAGGCTAGGGTTAGGGGTCATTTGAATTAAAAAGGCAAGGATGGTTGTTAGCCGTTGATCTAAATGATCAACGGCCTGGATCAAAATGGGCGAGTGGGCGTGTTATGAAGATGGGTTTGGGTCGGATTAAATCGGAATTGGGTCGGGGGTTCAAATGGTTTCAATTGAGTTCAATTGGGGGTCAGAATTGGGCTATAATCGAAATGAAATTGGGTTAACATTTAAATAGCCAATTTTTCCTATTTAATTTATAAAAAATAATAAATTAAATTCTGGAAATAAATTAAAGTTACCAAAATAATTTATAGCACATAATTAACTATTTAAAAATGCCAGACCTAATGTTTATGAATATAAACGTAATTAATCTTAGAAGAAGCTAATGTTGTAATTATATACAATTTAACTTTAAAAATACTAAATGACTTTTTAAAAATATGCAAAAATTATATTATCTATATTTTAGCATAAATATGAGAATGCAATAAATGAATCACCAAAATGATAATTTTGGGAATAATTATTGGTTTTTTATGGATAAAATAGGGCAATAAATCGATTTACAAATCTTTAAAAATTAAGGAAAAATAATAAAATATTTGGACATACTTATATATGCATACATATGCTATTTTGAAAGTATTTTTTATATTAAAATATACAGGGAAAAATTGGGTATCAACAAGGTTTATTATCGATATTCGGTTGTTCTGAGCAACTGCTGTGATTAGAAGTTATCGCTACGAGTGTTTGAGCTATGTGGTATATCATGTAATTGCATCTGAGGTTGTAGGTATGGTTTGTTACAATTTTTTCGGACTTATTCAGAGTATAAATGTGAGATTCTGATCTTATAGATGATTTCGGAAGTGGAAATTTGGTTCTAAGGTTTATGGGATAGGTTATATTGTGAAATTTCAGTTATGTTGTATTATCGGACCTATATGGGATAGGGTGTTGTGGGATCACCCCCGGGTATATGCATGGTAAGGTTTCATAGTGGTTTGATGGTTTTCGGAACAACTCTCGGTACGTTCGAGGACGAACATATATTTAAGTGAGGGAGGACGTAACGACCCGACCGGTCATTTTGAGAAATTGCATTTCACTTGCCAGTTCTCGGGCATGAATAGCCATGTGTGATTTATTATGACTCATGTAAATCATCGGTTTTGGTTTTCAGGATAATCGGAATATATTTGGAAGAACAATTCTCGGTTTGAAGCTTTAAATTTGAAAGATTTGACAAAGTTTTGACTTCTTAGTATTCGATCTCGGATTTGTATTTTTATGTTTGGTTATCTCCGTCAGGTTATTTTTGACTTAGGGGCGCATACAGAATAGAATTTGGAGGTCCGTGGAAGATTTAGGCTTGAATTGGCGAAATTTGAATTTGGCATTTTCAGGTCGGGCAGTGGAAATTTTGATATCTGGGTTGGTATGGAATCTCGAAAGTTGGAGTAGGTTCATAGTGTCATTTGTGACGTGTGTGCAAAATTTCAGGTCATTCGGATGAGGTTTGATAAGTTTCGACGTCGTTTGTGAAATTTGGAAGTTTATAAATCTTTAGGCTTGAATCCGATGGTGATTCGATGTTTTGATGTTGTTTTGAGTGTTCCGAGGGCTGGAACAAGTTTGAATTATGTTATGGGATATGTTAGCATATTTGGTTGAGGTTCCGAGGGCCCCAGGTGTATTTCAGATGCTCAACGGGACATATTTGGACTTAAAGAGTTAGTAGATTTTTGTTGGTTTTATGTTGCAGAGGATTTGTTCTATGCGATCGCCAACTTGGGTCTGCGATCGTGAAGGTCTATGAAGTTGGCTACTGCGAACGCGTGGCTGAGGTCTCATTTGCGTAATGTTGGGTCTTAGCTGAGGTTGATGGTCTGAGGTCTCATTCAGAGAAGTGATTGGGGTAAGTGTTCTTCACTTAATTTTGGTTAAATTCCATGATTGTATCTTGATTTTTATCATATAAATTGGAAATTTGGGGTGAAAATTGGGGGGGGGGGATGGAAGAGAATTGGAGAGATGATTTTTGGGATTTGAATGGGCATTTGATGTCGGATTTTGATGATTTTGGTATGTATAGACTCATGAGAGGATAAGGATTCTATTGATGTGATTTTTATTGGATTCTGAGATGTGGGCCCGGGGGTTAGGTTTGGCCAATTTCGGGATTTTGAGTTTAAATTTATAATTTTCGCGTGGGCTTTGTCCCTTTGGCATGTATTGATGATATGATTCTGATTTTGGATAGATTCGAGGTGATTTGAGGCTGAGTCGAGAGGCAAGGGCATTTCAAAGTAGATTTTCGTTCGGTTTAAGGTAAGTAATGATTGTAAATATTGTCCTGAGGGTATGAAACCCCGGATTTTACATTGTTGTGCTACTTTGAGGTGACACACACGCTAGATGACGAGTGTGGGGTCATGCACCGTTGGGGATTGTGACTTAGTCCATCCCATACGATTGTTAAGTCACGTACTTGATTGAAAACCTTTTTGATATCAGTATGTTTTGGAAAGTATTGCTGTGTTTCGGGCGGAATGCCATTATTGGGCCTCGTGCCAATTGTTTTGGACCCTTATGGGGCTTTTTTACTACTATTCCTCACTGTTTTGACTTAATATTTGTACTTAGTGATGTTGTGTTTTACTGATTTCATAACTCAGCCTTATTTAATCAGTTTTGATACTATAAATGATATTTTTGGGTTGAACGCCTTGTTTTATTGATAGTCCGAGTGGCTTGTGAGGTTGATGGCTGAGAGAGAGGCCGAGGGTCTAATTGTGAGGTTGATGATTGAGAGAGAGGCTAAGAGCCTAGTTGTGAAGGTTATATAATTATGGATCAGGCTGCACGCTGCAGCGATATAGCGCTTGGGCTGTAGGTGCCCCTTCGGAGTCTGCACACCCCTAGTGAGCGCAGTCGACTATATATATGGATCAGGATGCACACTGCAGTGATATATGCATCGGGCTGCACGCCACAACAGTTATTATATAGTACCTATTGAGCGTGAATGCTAAGTGTGAGCGCTGATTGATAAGAGTTGAGTCATGAGTGACTGAGAGGCTTGCCCGATGGGCTATATATACATGTATATGAGTGATGCTTTGCCTAAGGGGCTTGTTTTATGAAATTACTATTTTTACTCAGCTTTATACTGAGCCTCTATTGAAAATGTTAAACAAATGTTTTGAACAACTTTCATTGAGACTGAAATTTTTACGAGATGTTTGGAATTAAATTGCTGATTTGGTTTTTTTATTTCCATTGAGATTTTCATGTTATGTGATGTATATGAATGACTGTGGGGTTTGCTAGAAGGGATGTTTATGATTTATTTTTGCCCGAGGGGCCGATTAAGATTTTCATCACTTTCACTATAAACTACATTGAACCTCTATTGAAACTGTTAAAAAGTTATTTTTCAAAGGATTTTACTGAAATGGGAGTTTAACGAGATGATTTGATTTGTATCCTGTTTTTTGGAAACATATTGTACCTGCTGTTGTGATATGACGTGTATTACGTGATTTCTTACTGCTCAGTCTTTATTTACTTTTATTACTTACTGAGTTGGCATACTCACATTACTCCCTGCACCTTGTGTGCAGATTTAGGTATTTCTGAGCGTTCAGCAGCTTCTGTGTAGTTTTCGGAGTTAGCAAGGTAGTTGCACGGCGTTCGCAGCCCTGCCCTTCTTCTTCCTATCCTAATACTTTATATTTCAGACTTAATTTGTATTAAACAGATGTTGAGTTGTACTTAGTGGCTCATGACTAGTGACACCAGATTCGGGCTTTGTTGATTGTATTTTCGCACTTATTTCCGTGTATTTCTCTTAATAATTTAAAATGAAAGAATTGAGACTTAATCTATTTAGAAAAGAGTAAATTTTACAAAAGATCTTCCATGTGGTTCGTGTTGTTTCGGTTGGCCTAGTACTATGATAGGTGTCATTATGATCGGGGTATTTGGAGTCGTGACACACTTTTTAATGTAATCGAGAGAGGCATAACTTGTGATATTGTTTGCATTAAATTTTGTTGGTTGAATTCATTAATTCTTCGTAGTAATGGAAAGAGTCTAGTTGAATTGGTGATTAAACTTAGTTAGGAGGATAATCGAGAGAAGTCCTCTTAAAGACCAATTCACTACGAATTCTTGCATATATTCATGTACTTAAAAATTAGTTCATCTTGTGAGGTTGAGGCTTAATCGAGAGAGGAGTTTCTACTAAACAATTGAATTAATAACTAAGTGAATTCGAGAGACTCACTTGAACATTAGAAGTGAATTATCTAGAGTTAGATCCTAAACACATGTCTTGCATCTATCCTATCAACCCTATCTTTTCCCAATTGATAAACTTCTTTGCTCATTACTTGGGTCGACTGTCATTAGCCAATAGTTTAGATTCTTAGTTAATTTTAGTTTAACTCACATAGTTCTCAACTGCTAATCATCTTGGATAGCAATTGAACTATAAACTACAAAAATATTGTTCAACTCTAATCCCTGTGGAGACGATATTATAATTTACTATATTTGACTAGCGAGCATATTTAGGTGTATGTTTTAAGCTCGTCAAATTTTGGCGCCGTTACCGGGAATTGGCAATCAATAGTGTTTGAAATAGTTTGTAGTGCTAATTCAGGAATGTTTCTTTTTATTTTATTTTCTCTGTTTTACGCTGGGTGTTCTTTGACTGTGTGCATGCTATAGGTTAGATTGGCGCATGACTCGATCTTCTGGGAAAGAAGTGCAACCATACGAACCAGAAATCGAGAAACAACTGCGATAGTTGAGGAAGGAAAGAAATATCCCTGAGAAAATAGAGAAGATTAGGCAATCCTTAACCAAAGAAGATATGGCTGGAGATGATAATAATGTTCATTTGGCTACGAGAGAGGTAGCCCAACTTAGAGAGAACGCTGCAAGGGATGATGAAGAAGCAGCACTGAGAGAGGCACGCTTATGAAGAGGAGAAGGCTCTATGAGTGGCTCAGAATCAGCCCTTGGGTGCAGACCAATACGGAAACGTAGCCCCTGGCCAAGGAGAACACTTGGCAATTATGCTAGACCAGTCTACAACCAAGGTTTATCAAGTGTGAGACCACTTCCAATTGTATCAAATAATTTCGAATTGAAGCAAAGGTTGCTCCAAACCCTCCAAAATAGTTGTGTCTTTAGAGGAAAGATGAACAAAGATCCAAACAATCATCTGATGGACTTCGAGTAGATCATGAATCCCTTTCAGTATAATGGTGTGTCATAAGATGTTGTTTATCTAAGGACATTCCCTTCACACTTAAAGATGATGCAAAGCATTGGCTTTGAAGCTTGCCCCAGGGATTGATTAGAACATGGGAGGAGATGACCAGAAAATTTCTTGCTAAATATTTCTCCTCAGCTAAAACGAGCAAGTTTAGAAGAGAAATCAATAACTTCTGCCAGAACAAGACTGAGACCATGTTTGAAGTTTGGGAGAGGTTTAAGGAGATATTACGAAAGTGTCAACACAGCGGAATTGAACTCTGGATGCAACTCCAGCACTTTTGGGATAGTTTGACACCAACCTCACGCAAAACATTGAGCAATGCATATGGAGGTCAATTGAGGAAAAAGACTCCAGAGGAGACAGTCACTATTCTTGATGAGTTGTCTGAAGATGCAAATCAGTGGCCCTTTGAAATTGAAGTGTGCACTAATTCGGGCGCGTGGAATAGGTCCCGACTTCGATTCAAACCTCGACTAGAGATTCAGGAAAGTTTCCTCTACCTTATGATTTTTAATTGTGTGTCATGGGGACATCCCACAACTTAAAGTGTGGGGTGGGGGATATTTGTATGTTCTATGTATACTAGTTAGATTTTGCTTTTTAGTAGTTAGAAAAAAATGAAAAAAACATAAATTTTCTGAAATTTCCGACATTTCCCGACGATGGATATCATTCGACAGGTTTCTTGAGAGATTAAAGTGGAAAGCAAAATACAAAAAGATTTTATCGTGTAGGATAGTGTATTAATTCCCCCTTGGTTTTTCTCTGGACCGCGGTTCTTTTTCAAGGGTTTTGTTTGAACTGGGAGTAGTTAGTTTTTATTTTTGTTAGAAGTAGGAAACCTTATGCTATGAGTTGAAAAGAAAACAATATCTCTTAACTTTGTTATGCCTTGAGAATAGTGAGTGATGTAGTTGTGGCGCTTAGGTTCAGTTTTTAACTCTTGTATAAGTACCTTAAATTGTATGATCTTAACTTTGTTTAACTGTTTTGACTAAAGTGTCTTGACAAACCAATTGTGACGACCCGACTGGTCGTCTTAAGAATTAACGCCCTGATCCCCTATTAACTACTTTCCTCGTGTTTATTTCTGCTATTTTGATTTGCCGGGATGTTCAGTTTCGAGTTTCAGAGAGTTTTGGGACACCTAGTCCCTAAATGAGAGCTTAAGTGTTGGAAAGTTGACCGTAGTCAAAACAATGCGAAGACGACCTCGGAATGGAATTCTGATGGTTCCGTTAACTCCATTGGGTGATTTCAGGCTTATGAGCGTGTTCGGATTGTGTTTTGGAGATCCGTAGCTAATTTAGGCTTGAAATGCCGAAAGTCAAATTTTGAAGTTTCCGGTTCGATAGTGAGATTTTGATCCGAGGGTTAGAATTGAATTCTGGAAGTTGGAGTAGCTCTGTAGCGTTGAATGTGATGTGTGTGCAAAGTATCAGGTCATTCGGCGAGCTTTGATAGACTTTTTGATCGAAAGCGTATTTTTAGAGTTTTGGAGTTCTTAGGCTTGAATCCGTGGGTGATTCGTCATTTTGATGTTGTTTTAGGTGTTTTAAGGATTGTTATAAGTTTGGATAGTGGTATTAGACTTGTTTGTGTTTTTGGTTGAGGTCCAGGGGGAGGGGGGAGGGATGATTTCGGAAGGTTATCGGAAGGATTGAGAGTTGTTTGAGCAGCTGAAGCTGCTGGTCTTCTATCACAACCGCACCTGCGATTGGGTCCCGTAGGTGTGTAGCCTCAGAAACGTCGTTCGTCATCGCAGAAGCGGAATTGGGCAGGAGTAGCAGAATCTACAGATGTGGGAGATTTACCATAGAAGCGGTATCACATCTGCGAATGGGGAATCGCAGGTGTGGAAACAGGCTGAGTTAGTGATTGTCACAGATGCGACCGTTGGTCCACAAAAGCGAGACCGCAGAAGCAGAAACATATAAATTCTTGCCTTCGCGAATTTTAGTCATTTTCACCTCTTTTCAAACGGGAAGAAGCCTTGGGGAGCATTTTCAAAAGGGATTTTCAGAGGAGTTCATTGGAGTAAAGTATTTGGTTAAACTCGTTATTGGAATGATTTTTATCATTTTAAGCATGAAAAATTAAAGCAAAATCAGTTGTAAATTGGGGGTTAGGGCTTAACTAATTAGAGACCTTTGAGTGATGATTTGAGGGACCATTTAGGTCCAATTTTGGTACTTTTGGTATGACTGAACTCGGGAGAGTGTGAGGATTATGGAAATGTAAATTTTACTTGATTCCGAGATGTGGGCCCGAGGGGCATTTTGGTCATTTTACCTAATTTCGCGTATTATCTTAGAATTTAATTGTAGAATCAATTACTTGAAGTGTTATTTACATTATGAAATTGAATTGAATTGATTTGGGCCATTTGGAGTCGAGTACTCGTGGCAAGAACATAGTCTCGGGTTGATTTTGAGCTAGTTCAAGGTAAGTGGTTTGCCTAACCTTGTATGGGGGACCTTTCCCTTAGGATTTGGTATTACTGTTAATTGAAATGTCTTGTACGTAAGGTGACGAGTGCGTACTTATGCTAATTATTGAAAAATTCAGTTTTCCTTAAGTAATTACTAGTATGTTTCTTTTCCTGTTTATATTACCTGCATTTAAAGCCTGTTGTTAGCTTAGGAAAGCATGTCTAAGTATTTTAAATGCTTTATTTGCTCAAACTACTTTATCTGAATTCCGTGCAGCATGCTAGGCTAGAATTACTTGTTTTCCTTGATATGAAATTGACATTTTTGAATATTTTCCTAATGCTACTGTGTAATTACATTTGGGACTACGGATGTGGGATTCCAGTAGCTCCCCCTTGTCTGTTTATTTGGGATTACGGATGTGGGATTCCGGTAGCTCCCCCTTGTCTGTTTATTTGGGACTACGGATGTGGGATTCCAGTAGCTCCCCCTTATCTGTTTATTTGGGAGTACGGATGTTCCCGGTAGATTCCCCCAATACTAGGTATTTACATTTGGGACTATGGAACGGGATTTCGGTAGATCCCCGAGCACTATGAGTCGGACTACGGGACGGGATCCTAAGAGATCCATTGGATATGTATAATTGGGACTACAGGACGGTATCCTGGGAGATCCCCGATTGTTGTTTTGGTGCTGAGCCTTATTTCTTTGTGTTTACCTTGCCTCTGTAATAGTTGTTGTTGCCCTTATTATCTTGTGTTACTTTTACTACTATACTTATTTATACCGTTCTGTTCTACACTGTCAAACTTTATATTCTATTTAACCTCAGTAGGGCCCTAACCTTCCTCATCACTACCCAACCCAGGTTAGGCTTGGCAATTACTGAATACCGCTGTGGTGTACTTATGCCCTTTTTGCGCATGTCTTTCATATGCAGATCCAGGAACTTTGACTCGGTCCTATCACTCTTGAGGCGAGGCGACTGTTCCTGAGACTTCGAGGTATATCTGTCGTGTCCGCAGACCGAGGAATCCCTTTCTACTCTCTCTATTATACTAACCCTTTTGTATTTTCTTTTCCTTGTTAGATACTCTGGAGTTAGACACTGGTAGACATTCCAAGGCTTGTGGTTTCATCAGATTTCGGGTTTTGGGAAATGTTGTTAGTTCGAGAAGTTGTATTGTATATGCCGAGCGGCATTTTTAAATTCTGTTTCATTCAGTTATTTTGGCTTTAAATTATTTCTTTCGCAAGTTTTATTTATTTTTCATATTTGTTAGGCTTACCTAGTCGTAGAGACTAGGTACCATCACGATGGTTCACGAAGGGCGAACCGGGGTCGTGACACCAATCCTGAGCGAGTTATGCGCCATGTGTGTGTGAGGTTATGTGTATTCTGTGCATTACATTTGATGCCTAGAAGTTACCCTGTGTGTTTGCAAAGCAAAATAGTAAGTTTATTCAGTCTTGGAAATGATATAGGCATTTCTTTGTTGAGCCAGATATATGTGTTTTCCTTCCTAATTGTTATGTATCTTAGTTAACCCATTTTGAGCATGTAATTCTGTTTCTTTGGCAACCACATTACAAGCATTACCTATTTGTTTGAATTGACTATCTATTTGAACCTTGTATCTCTCATTAGCACTTAAAAATTGTTATGAACTTTTTAAAAGTTGAAGTGTGGGGTGGTTGGTTGGGCTTTTGAGTAGAACTAATGAAATAAGGAGAAGGGTGCAATGTTTTGAAAAACTAAGAGCCACTTGAATTGAAAAAAGAAAGAAAAAATATAGTTGTATTGTTGTGCAAAATATTCTTTGATAGTGGTAACTCTTGATGCAAATGTGCTTAAATATTTTAGGAGTTGATGTATATTGGTGTGAAGGTGGAGTCATGGCTTGACATAAGTGTGGAATTTTGAATGTTAAAGTGTATGTATTAAAGTGCTTAGGGAGGTGTAGTCACTCTTATATCTAAATGTATCATACCCGTCCAGCAACATACATTACAACCAACGAAAGTCTTACTTGATCCTTGACTGAATGAGCTCGAATAGTGGAGTAGTACATTATGGGAAAGCCTATGGTTCATCGTTTGTGACATACGAATGTTGTTTCTAAGAGTGAGTGAATTCTTTATATTTTGAGTTCCTAATTGTTCTTGAATTTTATGTGTGTGGAACAAATCTCTTTTGTTGTGTGAGCGCACATGATTCATGAAGGAAGGTAATGTCGTTGACGTTTATGTTAGTGTAAGTTGTGAATGATGTGTGGAGCTTGTGAGTCAATTCTTGAGGTGAAGATGTTACACTATTTTTCTTAGTCTATTTTAAATATTCTCGATGTGATCAGTTAGGAAAGTTGCTTAATAAGGCTGTGTCTTTATAAAGTGTAGTTTGATTGCTCCATAATGAGCAATGGTTTAAGTGTGGGGCATTGATGGTAGACTATAATCTTGTATTTTAGTCGCTTATTACACTCTAACTTACTACACTTTAATTGAGTTGGAGCTTTAATTGCTAGTTTTTTGCACTAACTGTGTATTTTATGCCTTGTAGGAGCCATTCCGAGCTATGTAGATGTTATGGAATGAATTCGAGTTACTCTGGAGCTTTGAAGTATAAGAAAAATCCCAAGGAATTAGGCCGGGATTGTGTTCGGGGATCAACAGATGATAGTGCACTTTGTGAATGAAGCGAAGAATCGAGCAGTCATACTGTGCATTGTCCAGTAAAATTCACATAACTTTTCGCTCAAAAATCCATTTGGGATCCACAATTTATTATTGAAAAGATATTTAAAAGGGCTACAGCTTTCATGTTTTACACTTCCCCAAATTCCCAATAGAATACCAACCACGTGCGCGTTCGGGCACTGGTGGCGCATTGGGCGCGCACTGGATGCAGAACAGGGTGAAAAGTGCGCGGGCAAGTGCGCGAGCACACTTCCAGGTGCGCGGCCACGCACGTTGAGTTTCAGAAAAGTGTCCTATGTCACATAGGAGAAGGCGTTTTCATTTGAGACTGACCCTACCTGGTATATATACATAAAAATGGATTTTTTGGGACTTTTGACAGATTTAAGACCTAAGGAGGCTAAGGAGATGTTAAAGAAGCAAGAGCACAAGGAATCCATCATTCAATATCAACTCAAGACAAGGGTTTGGATTGTTTTAGTTTTTTCTTTACTTTAAACATTGTATTGATGAATTATTCCATATCAATGGAGTAGTTCTCTTTAGGGTTTGATGGATTTGGTGTATTGATACTTGTTTGTGGATAATTAACTCTAGTTCTATGTATTGAATTATTTTAATCGTTGCATCTATATTCACTTGTTAATGTAATTGAGAAAGGCATAACTTGGGATATTGTTTGCATTATATTTTGTTGGTTGGATTTATTAATTCTTCGTAGTAATCGAAAGAAGCTAGTTGAATTGGCGATTAAACCTAGTTAGGAGGATAATCAAGAGAAGTTCTCTTAAAGACCAATCCACTACGAATTCTTGCATATCTTCATGTACTTAAAAATTGGCTCATTTTGTAAGGTTGAAACTTAATCGAGAGTGGAGTTTCTACTAAACAACTGAATTAATAACAAAGTGAATTCGAGAGATTCACTTGAACATTAGAAGTGAATTATCGAGAGATAGTGTTACAACCCATATCCACATGTGTTAGTTCATGCCATATATTAGTTAACATAAATCCAAGAAGGAATTATCTTTGAGATGATAAGAAGTCAATCCTATTGGTCTTAAGTGATATAAGAGCGTATAAGGGTGATTAACAAGTATTAGAAGTTAAATGAATCAAGGATGTTGTAACTAGTATTTTCAGGTAATCTAGCGGTGCTTAATACACTAAAGAGTTCATTTATTAAGGTATTTTAATCATATAATATCCGTATCATAAGTCTTGAAGTCAAACGAGTTATGAAACAAAAGTCGACAAAAGTTGTCGCAACTTAGGTTCATAATTTTACTTAAACATTAGGTCAAATGTTTCTAATCTTTTCTCCTAATTTAAAAAGAATTACGGGGTGATCTACCAACCAAATTAAAGATCTGTAAGTCTAGTTTCCAACACATTAAACCGTTCATCGATACTATCTCGGAGTAGAGAGATATTCGCGTTTTCGCGAGCCCGCACCAAGCACCTCTCTATGGGGCCCACTTAGGCGGTTTAAGATATTTGGACCTATATAGGATACTTCCAACCCGTTTTAAGTCATTTATTCTCACTATTTTCAGACCTTAGTACCCTAGGAAAATCCTCTCAAGGTTCTCTCAATATTCAAGACCCAAAGAAAGGGCAAACAACACAAATCAAGTGTCGGGAATTCCGTGGCGCTAGTAAGTCTCTTGTTCTTCTTGTTGTTGCTCATTTTTGTGTCGTTCCAGCTCGTGTGGGAGGTTGTTTTAAAGTGTTTATGTTCTGTAAATACTCACTCATGTTCTTAATATCAATCCTAGGTGATTTCAAGCCTTCTAAAGTGATTCTAGTGCCGAAAAACACTAATTGATCGCTAGTTTCGCTTTTTTGTTGTTGTGGCAGCATTGGAGGGATATTTCATGGAAATTTAAGGTCAAATTGGAGTTGTTCTTTCTGTATAAAGACTAAGGAGTTTTGACAATTGCATAGCTTGAGATTGGGGCAGTATATACAAGGTATGTGAGGCTATCCCTTTTCATCTTTTGCACGACTCCGATTGTACATAATGTAATGAACGAGCTTCCAAGATACTCTACTCTTAGAAGCTAGCAGTACTTACATTGTTTTCCCTCTTATGGAACGATTGATGTTAATGTTGCTTCTCTTATTCTTATGTTATCAATGTTGTTGGTACTTCCTGATTCTTATAAGGTTCATAGTGAAGAGTTAGTCCTAATAACGTGTACAGAGGATACCGACCTTACGTCACTCCGACAGGTTTAGAATGTGATTCCATGAGTCGAGCATGCATTATATATATGTATCTATTTTACTCTACCGAGCCACGCTATAGTTGGCCGGGTACGGCACCTATTGTGCAACCACTGATCAGTTGGGTTTTACCGAGCTCCACGTGGCCGGGTACGATTCTACCGAGCCTTATGATGGCCGGGTACATTTTTTTACCGAGCCTATTATTGTCGGGTACGATATGATGATGATGATGCCCACAGAGGTGAATGTTTTAAAGGTTTATGTATTTATACATATGTATCATGCATTTAATGTCAGTAGCCCTCAGAGGTACTAAGATGTTACAGGTTGTATATTCTCTATCCTTGTTTACATTAGTGATCGTATTTATGGTTCCCTGCTACATACTCAGTACTTTATTCGTACTGACGTCCTTTTATTTGTGGACGCTGCATGTCATGCTGCAGGTCCTGATAGACAGGCAGGTGCAGCTCCCCCACCACAGTAGGTTGTCCAGTTCAGCGGTGATTGGCGAGATCCCTTCTCCGGACTTGCCTTGGTCTTGGTATGCATTTTTGTTATAGACATTATGGGTATGTCGGGGCCCTATTCCGGCTATGTTGCAGCACTTATGTTCCTTTAGAGGCTCATAGACAGGTGTCGACTCATGTATAGTTTGGTATGCCTTGTCGGCTAGTTTTTATTGTATAGTCTTTCATAGTAGCGTGGTAGCTCATACCTTATATGTAGTTTCTTGATTTTCTGGTCATCCCCTGCTATGCATGTTCATGCCGTCATATTTTATTGCTGGTTGTCCATGATCCAGGTCTACCATTTATATTGATCTTGTCAGCCCTAAAAGATAATAATGAAGGTTAGATGAAATGTACGTTGGTACTCGGCAAGTGTGGTCGGGTGCTAGTCATGGCCCTCCAGTTTGGGTCATGACAAACTTGGTATCAGAGCAAGTCTATCCTAGGGGTTGTCTATGAGCCGTGTCTAGTAGAGTTTTGATTATGGATGTATAGCGAGCCACATTTATAATCAGGAGGCTACATGAAATCTAGGGTTGTTACCTTCTTCCTGAATCTAGATCGTGCGTAGAGTTGAGTCGTAAATGTTCGTCTCTAATATTCACCTTGTTATTTTTCAGTGATGCCTTCAACTAGGAAGCAAACGATTAATAGACAGCTTGATACAACAGCGAGAGAGGGTACCAGTCAGGTGCCCCAAGTCAGAGCAGGACAAAGTGAGGCTCAGAGTGAGATGCCCTCTTATACCTCATCTACTCCATCTCCTCCAGAGGATATTAGAAGGCACCCAGCGCCTCCAGTTCCTCCGTCTGGCACTCCAGACCAGGATATGCGGAGTGCTTTGCAGTTATTGACTAGCTTGGTAGCTGCTCAGGCTCAGAGGCAGAATACAGGTGCTGCTAAGAAACCAGTTAGTACAAGAGTTCGTGATTTTATTAATTTAGACCCTCCAGTGTTTACCGGATCAGACCCCAAGGAGGACCCACAGACTTTTATTGACTAGGTTCATCGTACACTTCGGGTTATGCATGTTAGTGATACAGAGGCAGTAGAGTTGGCTTCTTATCGGCTACGGGATTTAGCGGTTCTCTGGTATGATAGTTGGGAGAGATCCAGGGGTCCGAATGCTCCTCCAGCTGTGTGGAAGGAATTTTTTGAGGCCTTTATTCGTCACTACTTGACAGTTGAGATACGACGAGCTAGAGCTGATAAGTTCTTTAACCTTAGACAAGGTAATATGAGTGTGCGAGAGTACAATATGCAGTTTGATTCTTTGGCAAGGTATGCTCCCCATATGGTGGCCGAGATGAGTGATAGGGTGCATATGTTCGTGAATGGGTTGGGACCACATCTGATAAATGAGTGTACGACAGCCTCCTTAGTGGAGGGCATGGATATTTCCCGTATTCAAGCTTATGCCCAGACCCTAGAGGATCGTAAGCGCCAGCAGAGGGCAGTTAGGGAGCAGGATAGGGGCCAGCATAAGAGGGCGAGATTTGCAGGGTATTCTGATGACTTCAGAGGCAGCATCAGGCCACAGTTTTCGAGGAGTTCGGCGCCACCTGTAGCTAGTGCTCCTCCACAGTTTCAGAGGCCTCGATATGATCGATCCTATTCTGGTCCAGGTCAGAGTTCGCGGGCATCTGGCTCGCAACATCACAGGGATACTAGTCAGATGAGACCCCCAACACCACATTGTGATCAGTGCGGCAAGGCCCACTTTGGACTATGTCGTCGAGGTTCTGATGCATGCTATTCGTGCGGGCAGCCTGGCCATATGATGCGGGATTGTCCTAATAGAGGAGGTGATGGTATGGCTTAGCTGACTGGATCTGTTTCTGGTTCTTCCTCATCAGTTCGACCTCCAGCACGAGGTTTTCAGCAGTCGACAGGTCGTGGTAGGGGTAGAGTTGCAGTGTCGAGTTCGAGTGGTGCTCAAAATCGAACCTATGCTCTAGTAGGTCGACAGGATCTCGAGCGTCTCCAGATGTTGTTACAGGTATTATATCTGTGTTTTCTTATGATGTATATGCGTTGATTGATCCGGGATCTACATTATCATATGTTACACCCTTTGTGGCTAATAAGTTTGGCATTGAACCTGAATTGATAAGTAAACCCCTTGCGGTATCTACTCCGATAGGAGATTCTGTGATTGCTAGAAGGGTATATAGAGGTTGCACTGTGATGATTTGTAGTCGTCAAACCTCGGCAAATTTATTTGAGTTAGAAATGGTTGATTTTGATGTGATAATGGGAATGGACTGGTTGGCCTCATGCTATGCAAATGTTGACTGTCGTAAGAAGATGGTTAGGTTCCAATTTCCGGGTGAACCCGTCATTGAATGGAAAGGGAACATTGCTACACCGAAAGGTAGGTTTTTTTCCTATCTTAAGGCAAGGAAAATGATCTCAAAAGGTTACATTTATCATCTCGTTCGCGTTAGGGATGCGGAGGCGAAACCGCCTACTTTACAATCAATCCCTGTGGTCAACGAATTCCCAGATGTTTTCCCAAATGAACTCCCAGGCCTTCCTCCTGAAAGGGAGATTGAGTTTAGCATTGATGTGTTGCCTGACACTCAACCGATCTCTATTCCTCCATACAGAATGGCCCCGGCAGAGTTACGAGAGTTGAAGGTGCAGTTGAAGGACTTGCTGGATAAGGGCTTTATTAGGCCTAGCACTTCACCTTGGGGTGCACCAGTCCTATTCGTGCGGAAGAAAGACAGGTCGTTATGGATGTGTATCGACTATCGACAGTTGAATAAGTCTACTATAAAGAACAAGTATCCACTTCCAAGAATTGATGACCTGTTTGACCAACTCCAGGGTGCTAAGTATTTCTCCAAGATTGATTTACGTTCAGGGTATCATCAGGTGAGGGTTAGGGAGAAGGATATTCCAAAGACGGCCTTCCGGACAAGATATGGGCACTTTGAGTTCTTGGTGATGTCGTTCAGGCTAACAAATGCCCCAGCAACTTTTATGGATCTCATGAATACTATATTCAGGCCCTATCTTGATGTGTTCGTGATTGTATTCATTGATGACATTCTAGTGTATTCTCGTTCGGAGGCGGAACATGCGGGCCACTTGCGGATAGTATTACAGACGCTTCAGGATCGTAAGTTATATGCTAAGCTCTCCAAATGTGAATTCTGGCTGAACTCAGTAGCATTCCTTAGCCATGTGATATCTGATGAGGGTATTAGTGTCGACACTCAGAAGATCGATGCAGTAAAGAATTGGCCGAGACCTACAACACCATCAGAAGTCCGCAGCTTCCTAGGGCTAGCAGGATATTATAAGCGGTTTGTAGAAGGGTTTTCCTCTATATCATCACCATTGACTAAGTTAACACAGAAAGCTACCAAATTCCAGTGGTCTGACACTTGTGAACATAGTTTTCAGGAGCTGAAGAATCGATTGACATCCGCACCAGTGCTCACTCTTCCTGAAGGAACAAAAGGTTATGTGGTATATTGTGATGCCTCAGGTATAGGTTTGGGGTGCGTATTGATGCAGCGTGGGAATGTGATTGCTTATGCATCAAGACAATTGAAGAAGCATGAAAAGAATTATCCAACCCATGATTTGGAATTGGCTGCAGTAATATATGCTTTGAAGATATGGTGGCACTACTTATACGGCGTCCATGTTGACATCTACACAGATCACAAGAGTTTACAATACATCTTCAAGCAGAAAGAGTTGAATTTGAGGCAGCGTAGGTGGCTTGAATTATTGCAAGACTACGACGTCGAGATATTGTATCATCCCGGTAAAGCCAATATTGTGGCAGACGCTCTCAGCCGTAAATCAATGGGAAGCTTAGTACATATTGAGGCAGGTAGATGGGGGTTGATTAAAGAGCTTCATCAGCTAGCCAATATGAGAATCAGATTATTAGACTCTGATGATGGAGGTGTTACTGTACATAATACATCAGAATCATCTTTGGTAGCCGAGGTAAAAGCACGACAATATGAAGATCCTATCTTAGTACGATTAAGAGAAACCATTCAACAGTGTAAAAGTATGGCTTTTGGGATCGGAAAGGACGGGGCACTGAGATACCAGAGCCGATTGTGTGTGCCCAATGTGGCAGGGTTGCGAGAGAAGATTATGAATGAGATTCATCAATCCCGATATTCCATCCATCCCGGCTCGACAAAGATGTATCATGATGTCAAGGAGCAGTATTGGTGGGATAATATGAAGAAGTCTATTGCAGAATTTGTAGCCCAGTGTCCCAATTGTCAACAAGTAAAGATAGAACATCAGAAACCCGGTGGATTGCTTCAAAATATAGAGATTCCGACTTGGAAGTGGGAGGTGATTAATATGGACTTCATTATTGGATTACCTCGCTCTTATCATAAGTTTGACTCCATCTGGGTGATAATTGATCGACTTACAAAATGTGCCCATTTTCTGCCAGTGAAGACAACTTACACGGCTGAAGATTATGCGAAGTTGTATATCAAGGAGATTGTTAGGCTTCATGGTGTGCCCGAATCTATTATATCAGACCGAGGAGCTCAATTTACGGCTAACTTTTGGAGGTCTTTACAGAAGGGTTTAGGCACACAAGTAAATCTCAACACTGCATTTCATCCGCAGACTGACGGACAGGCTGAACGTACCATTTAGACACTGGAAGATATGCTACGAGTATGTGTTCTAGATTTTAAGGGGAATTGGGATGATCATCTTCCACTCATAGAATTCGCCTACAATAATAGCTACCATTCCAGTATTAAAATGGCCCCATACGAGGCACTATACGGGAGGAGATGTAGATCACCAGTTGGATGGTTCGAAGTCGGTGAAACAGAATTATATGGGCCAGATTTGATTCACCAAGCTATTGAGAAGGTGAAAGTGATACAGGAGCGATTGAGGACGGCACAAAGCAGGCAAAAATCTTATTCTGATGTCCGACATCGTGATCTAGAGTTTGAGGTTGGTGATTGGGTTTTCCTGAGGATCTCACCAATGAAGGGTATTATGCGTTTTGGGAAGAAAGGTAAGCTGAGTCCAAGGTATATCGGGCCGTATAAAATTCTTCGACGGATTGGACAGGTTGCTTATGAGTTAGAATTGCCATCCGAATTGGAATTTGTCCACCCGGTATTCCATGTATCTATGTTGAGAAAATGTATTAGAGACCCTTCTCGAGTCGTCCCTATCAAAGATGTACAAGTTACAGAGGACCTATCATATGAAGAAGTGCCAGTGGCGATATTAGATCGGCAAGTCCGCAAGCTGAGAACAAAAGATGTAGCTTTCGTCAAAGTATTGTGGAGGAACAAAAATATGGAAGAGAAATGACATGGGAAGCAGAAGAGGAGATGAAGTCTAAATACCCTTACTTATTCCAGAATGAAGATAACAAGGATTCTGGTGGAAGACAGGATACATTGGAAGGTGAAACGGCTCTATGAGGTAAGCAATAATTTGAGAATACTCCTCCTTAATACAAAATGGTGATATGTAGATAATGTAAATACGCATAATGCTTTGTGTAGCCTTGTGAAGCCATATGTTGGGCTTAATTACTTGCAAGTTTTTCTAGTGACCATTTTATAGGGGAAAATTGATCGGAAATTTCCATTGGAATCCATGATGATTTAAACTCCCCATGAACCCTTACATTCGAGGACGAATGTTCCTAAGGGGGGGAGGGTGTTACAACCCATATCCATATGTGTTAGTTCATGCCATATATTAGTTAACATAAATCCAAGAAGAAATTATCTTTGAGATGATAAGAAATCAATCCTATTGGTCTTAAGTGATACAAGAGTGTATAAGGGTGATTAACAAGTATTAGAAGTTAAATGAATCAAGGATGTTGTAAATCATATTTTCAGGTAATCTAACGGTGCTTAATACACTCAAGAGTTAATTTATTAATGTATTTTAATCATATAATATCCGTATCATAAGTCTTGAAGTCAAACGAGTTATGAAACAAAAGTCGACAAAAGTTGTCGCAACTTAGGTTCATAATTTTACTTAAACATTAGGTCAAATGTTTCTAATCTTTTCTCCTAATTTAAAAAGAATTACGGGGTGATATACCAACCAAATTAAATATCTGTGAGTCTAGTTTCCAACACATTAAACCGTTCATTGATACGATCTTGGAGTAGAGAGATATTCGCGTTTTCGCGAGACTGCGCCAAGCACCTCTCTATGGGGGCCACTAAGGCGGTTTAAGATATTTGGACCTATATAGGATGCTTCCAACCCGTTTTAAGACATTTCCTCTCACTATTTTCAGACCTTAGAACCCTAGGAACATCCTCCCAAGGTTCGCTCAAGATTCAAGACCCAAAGAAAGGGCAAACAACACAAATCAAGTGTCGGGAATTCCGTGGCGCTAGTAAGTCTCTTGTTCTTCTTGTTGTTGCTCATTTTTGTGTAGTTCCAGCTCGTGTGGGAGGTTGTTTTAAAGGGTTTATGTTCTGTAAATACTCCCTCATGTTCTTAATATCAATCCTAGGTGATTTCAAGCCTTCTAAAGTGATTCTAGTGCCGAAAAACACTAATTGATCGCTAGTTTCGCTTTTTTGTTGTTGTGGCAGCATTGGAGGGATATTTCATGGAAATTTAAGGTCAAATTGGAGTTGTTCTTTATGTATAAAGACTAAGGAGTTTTGACAATTGCATAGCTTGAGATTGGGGCAGTATATACAAGGTATGTGAGGCTATCCTTTTTCTTCTTTTGCACGACTCCGATTGTACATAATGTAATGAACGAGCTTCCAAGATACTCTACTCTTAGAAACTAGCAGTATTTACATTGTTTTCCTTCTTATGGAACGATTGATGTTAATGTTGCTTCTCTTATTCTTATGTTATCAATGTTGTTGGTACTTCCTGATTCTTATAAGGTTCATAGTGAAGAGTTAGTCCTAATAACGTGTATAGAGGATACCGACCTTACGTCACTCCGACAGGTTTAGAATGTGATTCCATGAGTCGAGCATGTATTATATATATGTATCTATTTTACTCTACCGAGTCACGCTATAGTTGGCCGGGTACGGCACCTATTGTGCAACCACTGATCAGTTGGGTTTTACCAAGCTCCACGTGGCCGGGTACGATTCTACCGAGCCTTATGATGGCCTGGTACGTTTTTTTACCGAGCCTATTATGGTCGGGTACGATATGATGATGATGATGCCCACAGAGGCGAATGTTTTAAAGGTTTATGTATTATACATATGTATCATGTATTTCATGTCAGTAGCCCTCAGAGGTACTAAGATGTTACAGGTTGTATATTCTCTATCCTTGCTTACATTACTGATCGTATTTATGGTTCCCTACCTTACTTACTCAGTACTTTATTCGTACTGACGTCCTTTTATTTGTGGACGCTGCATGTCGTGCTGCAGGTCCTGATAGACAGGCAGGTGCAGCTCCCCCACCACAGTAGGTTGTCCAGTTCAGCGGTGATTGGCGAGATCCCTTTTCCGTACTTGCCTTGGTCTTGGTATGCATTTTTGTTATAGACATTATGGGTATGTCGGGGCCCTGTTCCGGCTATGTTGTAGAACTTATGTTCCTTTAGAGGATCATAGACAGGTGTAGACTCATGTATAGTTTGGTATGCCTTGTCGGCTAGTTTTTGTTGTATAGTCTTTCATAGTAGCGTGGTAGCTCATACCTTATATGTAGTTTCTTGATTGTCTGGTCATCCCCTACTATGCATGTTCATGCCATCATATTTTATTGCTGGTTGTCCATGATCCAGGTCTACCATTTATATTGATCTTGTCAGCCCTAAAAGATAATAATGAAGGTTAGATGAAATGTACGTTGGTACTCGGCAAGGTGTGGTCGGGTGCTAGTCATGGCCCTCCAGTTTGGGTCGTGACAGATAGGTCCTAAACTCTTGTCTTGCATCAATCCTATCAACCCTATCTTCTCCCAATTAATAACCTTTTTTTTCTCATTACCTGCGTCGATTGTCATTAGCCAATAGTTTAGATTCTTAGTTAATTTTAGTTTAAGTCACATAATTCTCAATTGTTGATCATCGTTGATAGCAACTAAACTATAAGCTACAAAAATACTGTTTAACTCCAATCCATGTGGATACGATATTATAATTTACTATATTTGACTAGAGAGCATATTTAGGTGTGTGTTTTAAGCTCATCACCACTCTACGGTTTAACATCAAATTGCCAATTTTCTGCAAAACAACGAAAATCAACCTATATACTTCCGAATTTGATTCCGGGTATATACCCAAGTCCAAAATCACTATATGAAGCTATCAGAGCCATTAAAACACTATTCCGAGGTAGTTTTTACAAAAGTCAACCATTGGTTAACATAAATAACTTTGGCTTCTAAGCCAAGAATCAAAGGGTCCAATTCAATCCAAAATATTCCCGGAATGCGACCTATCAATCCCGTAAGTCATAAAATTATAAACATACATGTGTGAAGCATCAAAAGGGGAGACATGGAGTAATTACACAAATTTACCAGTCAGGTCGTTACATTAACAATTTAATTCATACCTTAAAAATTTAACTCACAAGAACTAAACCCTAAAAACTCAATTCAATTCAAAGTTAAACATTCAATTTCTAACTAAACTATTCAATTAAATACAAACTTAAACATTCAATATACACCCTAAGTAATTCTATTCAAGTCAAAGTTAACAAGACCTAAACACTAAAATTTCAATTCAATTCAAAGTTAAACAATCAATTAAAACACTAATTAACTAATTCATACACTAAAAATTAACAAAACATAAAAACTATACAAACAATGTAATACAAACGAAACCTGGAATTTTAGGAGGTAGAAGAGGAGGGGCAGTAGTGGCAGTGGCAGCAGTGGCAATGGCAAGAGATTGGAGATTGCGGGGGTGGCAATAGAGGAGTGGATAAGGGGGTGTGTGTGTGTGAGGGAGAAGAGAAGGAATGGGGAACGGGAAGTATGTGTAAGGGAGAAGAGAGGGAGAGACTTAGAAAAAATGAGAAAAGAAGAAAGACATGAGAAAGAATCCCAAATTTAGATATGGAATTTAAAGGTACCGACCAATTTTGGTCGGAGTGACCATTGACTGGGGATTGACCATAATTAACCAACCGATTTCGGTTATAAGTCGATGACTGGATTTATATTCATTGATGCATCTAAGTTAATTTTAATTTCTAAGTTATAAGTGAATGAATCAATATAATAATTATTCAAATAGATATATTTGATGATGATCAATTATATATACTAGTTAGATTATTACTTCTTCACAAGTCTATCACCCAAAAAATCTGACCCTGTAGCCCTAACACTTCGTATTTTAGATGCGACTATATATATACTTCGTTGTGAAACTTTAACTATATATATAGCTTATTATAGTATATGTTAGTGCATTCATTATTTGTATTACAAAATAAAATAGTACATGAATTATCTTTATATTATTTATATAGTAAATTTTAATGTGATTTAAAAGTTTGATCATGTGAGCAGCATAAACTTCATTGAAAAAAAAATTTTGGAGAGAGAAAAACCAAACCTCTCTCCACTCTCAAACCACGCAATACTGAAATGGCCACATCCCCACTCCCAGTGGAGGACCCATCCTCCAAAATCCCACTGGAACCACCAGACCCCCCTACGGAAGCCACTCAAATTGAGATGGAAGAGAACATTCCTCAGAAAAATTCTTTCAAAGAGATCTTACTGAAAAGGAATTTAATTTTCACTACTTCATATGAGTTAACTCACTCCCCCCCCCCCCTATTCGAATTAAATGCGGGGAATATCCCCATTACTTTGACAAAGGAAGACACAAACATTCTATACCTCCCCTAGAAATACTCCTTAATAGTGAAACTATTTGGGGAAAAACTCCCTCATCAGTTACTGCGAGCAAAGTTTGTACAACTTTGGAAATCCATTGAACCCCAAACACTAATCGATCTAGGGTGGGACTTTTTTATCATAAAATTCAACCTTGAATCAAGTATGAACAAAGTTCTGACAGAGGAGCCTTGGTTTGTGATGGGCCATTTTTTATCTATACGAAGATGGGAACCAAACTTTGTTCCAGCGGAATCCAAATTAGCTATTAAAGCAATTTGGATCAGACTCCCACAGCACCCAACGGAATTTTATGTTAGAGAAATCCTAAAGAAAATGGGCAAAAAAGTTGGCAAACTATTGAAAATAGACACATGTACCTCCTCCACCCTTAGGGGGAGGTATTCTAGGATTTGTGTCCTAATTCCACTCGACATTCCTATCACCACCTCTATTATCATCGGCACTCATAATCAAACCAACTTATATAAAGGGGATGGGATTCTCTACAAGGGATGTGGGAGAATTGAAGCCTATTGAATCCAGCAGTCCGATTGACCCAACATCTACTGCCCCAAATGATGGTATAGTCCCAGACAAATACTCTTCGTGGAGGACATTCCCATTCATGCGGAATAGAAAAGGACACCACAAAGAAAATCATACATACCGACCAACCGGAGAAACATCAAATCAACCCACAACCCAGGTAAAATGGTACAGTGAAACCACAGTACGTTCCTTGACCTGGTAGACACCAATACTAGCGGCAGCAGTTTAAGGCCCACGACAGGTTACCATTTAGGCTCTATGGGGCGTGCTATGGGGAACCAACAAGAATTGAGGCCAACTTGGGCCAATTTTGATAAAGGCCCAGCTTTAGAACTGGGCCATGTCAAATCAACTACCACCCCACAAGCCAAAATTATTGGGCTAAAACGGCATCTGCCTAAGTCAGGAACAATCCTAAAAGATGTCGTTTTAGGAATATTTTAACCCCCAAAAATCCCAAACCAAAATACAAAAATGGGATTAAAGATCCCCCCCCCCCCCAACTCTAGTCTCTCCAAATTGGGTATGCTTACACATAAAGATAGTATCTCTTTTTGGAAAGGGATCATTTATCAGTGCAACCCCACCCCAAAATGACCCACACGTTCCCTGAAAAGCCATAATACCGTGCATGTGTATTCATCACACACAATCTACTCTCAACTCTTCCCCTATCTTGCCTCTTTTAGTAGAGGTAATCAAGTGCATGTTACAAATCCAATGCCCAATATTATCAATGAGGTGACTCTCCTTTTGAATCCCTCAAGATTAATTGTAGAAGGCAAATCGCCTCATACAAAACCTAAAGAGGAAATGGATTATAATAGTGTTTCTCCCTCCTCTGTCATTACTCAAAGCCACACCAACAGTCTCATCTACTTTGAACCTTCCGATAGAGAATAACTCTCCCTCTTCTCAAGCACAAACCACAACTCTGCTAGCAATCTCAACCACCCCACTGCCACCGAAGCTTATGCCGAAATCATGGTTGGAGATGACCCTCCAAGGATATACCCAGAACCTCCAAATGATGGTAGGTCTCCCCCGATGGAAATATCTATCCAAAACCCTATATACTTAGCTCGCATGGAGACCAACTCCTCTACTAGGGTCTGGCAAATTTTGGGCACCAATTATGGATGTCCACATTACTCCAAGCCCAGCAGGGAAAATCAACACCCTTTTGGGCCAGCTTTGCCAGACCATGCATTTTTCCCCCTCGTGAATTTAGAAACTCTAGTCTTATCTCCATCCTTCAAACTTTGGCCGCCAATAGTCCAAGTTCCCTAACCAACATCCCAACCATTGTCACCTATCAAACTACTAAGCAGGGGTACCACCATGGCATTGGACTATCTTAGGAGTCCAATGTGGACCTGGAGAACATGCTAGAAAAACTAGGATGCCAAAGAAAAAGGCCTTCCTCGTGTAGAAACCACTGGAGATACAATTCAAATAGCAAACATGTGAAATGCTTACTTCTCTATGTCCCAAAAAACTTATAAGTTGCAAACTCGATCTCCGAGTGCCCTCATTTCCAAACTCAAAAAACACAGCAGTGACACTAGTCCCTCTAGTAGGTATGTTGAAGCCAACCCCAATGAGCAAGGAGAAGGGAATCAAAAGTAAGGCTCCAACCCAAAATCCCATGTTAATGAATTTCATAATATAGAATGCGAGATAAGCCAATAGTGTTGAGTTCAGTAGGTACTGTGCATCGATGGTGAAGCTCTATAACCCTGTTATGCTGGTCTTGCTGGAGACTAGAATGGCAGACCACAAACATCTCACTACTGAGCTCAAACTTGATGTTCAATTCCAGTCCCCTATTGTAGGCCAGTCTAGTGGGATTGTGCTTATGTGGAAAGATGAGTTGGTTAAGCTAGAGTAAGTTTCCACTCCTCCACAGTGGGTGCATATTGTGGTTAAGGTACTCCCCCTTTCTCTAAATGGATTTTTCTGCTATGTATGCTAGTAACTGTATTAACAATAGTAATAAACTTTGAAATACACTAGAGGATCTGGCATATGTGTATAGACGTAGTTGTCTTGTTGGGGGAGACTTCAATGAACTCTTAAATGCCAAGGACAAGTTTAAGGGTAATAGCTTGAACACTAGTAGAAGCAACAGGTTTTGGAAATGCTTGAAAAGCTGTAAATTAGTTGATCTAGGATTCGAAGGTTCAAAATACACTTGGTCTAATAAAAGATATACCAACAGGCAAGATTTGATCCTAGAAAGACTTGGTATGTGCTTTGCCACTTATGATTGGATAGAAGAATTTCTTGATTCTACTGTTACCTATCTACCTAGGACACACTCTGACCACTATCATCTTCTCTTAAGATTAATCTATCAGTGTCAGAACATGGCCAATAAGCCTTTTAAGTTTGAGTCCATATGGTGCAATCATCCTGATTTCCTTCCAATTGTGCAAGATAGCTTTGCAACCAATACTGATATCCTAAGAGGTACTATTGTTTTTACTAATAGGGTGACTGATTATAATAGACATGTATTTGGAACATCTTCCATAGGAAAAGGTAGATGCTTTCTAGAATAGCTGACATTCACAAGTCTAATGCCTATACCTTTAGTACTTTCCATCAGGACTTAGAAGCCAAGCTCCAACAGGATTTCTCTGTCATTCTCAAGAGTGAAGACTTCTAGAAGCTTAAGTCCAGAATCAATTGGTTAAGTGAGGGTGATGCCAACACTAAAATCTTCCACATATCCACACTTAACAGAAGAAGTAGGAACATGATCATGTCTTTAAAAAATTAGGTGTGCAACAGTATCCAGGATTCCCAAGACATTAAAGACACAATCCTTAACTACTTCACTAAGATCTATGCCACTGACCATCAATGCTCAAATTTGAACAATAACCACATTACTGACAAAGCTAATGTCCCGTCTACCAGGGAGAAGAACATCATTGACTCTCCCCTTAGGCTCTCTAAGATTAAGTATGCCTTGTTCTACTTTAAAGCCATGGAGGCACCTGGGCCTGATGGACTTACCCTCTTTTCTATCAGAAGTACTGACACATTCTTTTTGATAAAATAGTCTAATACTGCTACACTTTCATCTCCACTTGTAAAATCCCTCCTAAAATAATCAAAATCAACCTCTGCCTCATTCCTAAGTGCCCTAATGACAACATAATGAAAAACGTCAGGCCAATAGGTTTGTGCAACACCATGTATAAGTTGATTACCAAGATCATTGCCAATAGAATCACACATTTGCTGCAGAATATCATTGGCCCAACTCAAGCCCGTTTTTAGCTAATAGAAGGGTTGCTGACAATGCCATTGTGGTACAATTGTACATTACCCATTTCCAAAATATATAAGAGAAGAATGCCAATATGATCTTAAAAATAGACATAGAAAATATTTTTGACAGGTTGGAGTGGTCTTTCATCAGAGAATCCCTCCTTTTCTTCAACTTCCCTACCAAATTAACCACTTTAATCAGTCTTGTCTTACTCTAAGCTCCATCTCCATTCTTGTCAATGGTACTCAAACTGAATACTTCAAGCCTAGTAGAGACATTAGACAGGGGGATGCCATCTCACCTTACTTGTTTATCATATGTATGGAAAGGCTTTCCAGAAATATTGACATTGTTGTTGCTAATAAGGAATGATTTCCTATCAGCATCAGCAAGGGAGGGCGTAGGATCTCTCATCTGTTCTTTGTTAATGACCTTACTATATTTTCTAGAGCCAATAGGAGACATTGTGAGACAATCTTATCCATCCTGGATAATTTCAATGCTGCCTCTAGGTACACATATAAGGTGATCTTTTCTTCCAGCTGTCAGGAAGAGTGTGCCACAACTTGTAGTACCATTCTCGGTATCAAGGGTGCCAATGACTTTAGTAAATACATAGGCTTCCCCATCATTCGTAGAAGGTTTACAAATAGTGACTTCCAATTCATTCTGGATAATCTCAACAGTAGGATAGTAAGTTGGAAAATCAAGTTCCTCAACATGGATACTCACACTACTCTGGCCAAATCTTGCCTAAGTAGTATTCCCAACCATATAATGCAATACATGCAATCGCCTTCCCACATTATCAACCAAATTGACAAAATCTAAAGAAATTTTATCTAGGGAACAACCCATGCCAAAAGAAAACTCCACATAGTTAAGTGGACCACTATCACCAAACCAAAGAACAGGGGAGGTCTGGGCCTCTAACAGACCCATCTAAAGAACAAAACTTGCCATACCAGCCTATCTTGGAGACTCTATAATAACAATAACTCCATCTAGGCTAGGGTATTTATGGGAAAGCACCATAGTGGAAGAGGGAACATGGCTAAGGCTAAAACTAGAACATTTAAATGTGTCTAGGAGGGCTGGAAGATATGCGCTAATTGCACTAGATGGGTGGTTCACAAAGGGGATAGGGTAAGATTCCTTACTGACACATGGCTTCCCAAAATATAACTATTAGATACAATACTTAGAGATCCATGGCACCACAATGATATGAACACCACGATAAATGAAGTGTACTCCAATGGGGGTTGGGATTTCACCTCCATTCCCTACCCAATCCCTCATGACATCAACATCATAATCCAAAATACTTTCATTCCCACCTCTACCTCGGTTGAAGACAATCTCTTGTGGAACCTTAACTCCAATGGGTTGTTTAGTGCCAAATTTTCCTACTCTTTCATTGATGCACTCATACAAAAGGACACATCACACAAAGACCACTTCATTTGGATTTGGAAACTTAAAACCCCAAATAAGATTAAGTCTTTTATATGGCTTATGCAGCAGAGCAGACTGCTTGTAGGGAACCACTTATACCACATAGGCTTGAGAATAATCCAAACTGCTATATCTATGATTCTAGAGTAGAATACATAAACCATATCTTCTTTGAATGTACAAATGTTAAGGAGTTCTGGCAGCAAATGCTGCACTTGTGCAACTATAGGCCAAGCCTTAGTGTACCTCTCATTTCTATGGCAAATTGGGAAGACACATGGAATAAGCTTCAAAATGTTGATTACAATGCTTGCATAAATTAAAAACAGTTATTTCCCTTCTACCTTGGGCCATCTGGCTCACCAAGAACTCTAATGTCTTTGAGAAGAAAAGAAATCACATTAATGTTCACCAAACAATTGTTAAAGCTATTGAATACCATCATGTTGCTGCCACGAATAGACCTGCTATAACCACCAGCACTTTATACCTGAAGTGGCAACCACCAAATAGGAGATTTTATAAGTTGAACGTTGATGAAGCTGCATGCCTTAATACAGGAAAATGAGGTGAGGGGGGTGTATTCATTAACAACAGGGGTGACTAGGTTTTAGGCTTCATAAGGGGGCTCCCTAACACTGACAGTCTAACGGCAGAATTTTCAAGCCTTACCGATGGGGGCTAAAAATAGCACTTGAACAAGGCTTGTCACACTTTGTGATAAACACTGACTCTGAAATGATGTTTGTCCATGAAATTTGGCCAGTTTTAAAATAAATTTAATATGAGTTCAAAAACCAAAAACTGGTTTTGACCACTTTTTCAAAAATTTTAATATTTTTTTGCCTCACTTACAAAACTGTAATATTTTTTCAAGTGAAATAAATATCTAAATAATTTCAAATTTCAAAATGTCATTTTCCAACTTTAACTCTAATTACTATTTTTATATCCACACGCCTGCTTAATTTTGATTACGTGATTCTTGTAGTGTCCTTTGGACGGCAAAGGTCTTTATCTTGTATGCCTTCCTTCTACTTTTGCACTATACTCTATTTCTCTTTCCTTTAGTTATAAATAGAGTAGCCATAAGCAAATACCTTCTCACCAAATTCACTTCTCCATAAACTAAAACAATATTAATCCTTTAGTACTACTTAAAACTCCTTCTTAAATTTGAAACTACAAATTATGGCACTCACTTTTGCAAAACTTGCTTTCTGCTTTCTTGTCTTATCACTAAGATTGCATAGTAGTAAAGCTGATTATGGAAGTTGGCAAACTGCACATGCTACTTTCTATGGTGGTGGTGATGCCATTGGTACAATGGATAAGTTTTAATATATCTTTTATGGGTGGAAGGGAATGAGAATTTGAGCTAATTAAGGGTTAATAATTAATTAAATTGCAGGAGGAGCATGTGGATATGGGAATTTGTATGGGCAAGGATATGGAACTAATACTGCAGCATTAAGCACATCATTGTTTGATAATGGGTTGAGTTGCGGGGCTTGTTTTGAACTGCGGTGCGCTGGTGAACCAAGATGGTGCCTCCCTGGTACCATTACTGTCATTGCTACTAACTTTTGTCCACCCAATTTTGCTTTTCCCAGTGACAATGGTGGGTGGTGCAATCCTCTTTATCCCCATTTTGACATGTCTTAACCTGCTTACCTTTAAATTACTCAATACCGTGCCGGAATCGTCCATGTTACCGTCCGAAGGTAAACACTGTCAAATTACATAAAAAGAATGTGTATGTTTTATGAATATATGTGTTCGTTCATGTGTTGGATATTTGCAGGGTGCCCTGAGTGAAGAAAGGAGGAATTCGGTTTACAATTAATGGACACTCTGTTAACACTAATAAGGACTGTTCAACTAAAGGAAAGGGATCAGTCCAACAACAATGAGACACTGCCTGAAGTACCCGGCTCACTTGGACCACTTGTATTTTTTCATTCTTTCATTTCTTTTATTTTTACACATTTAGTGGTGTAAATATAAATACACAGCCATTATGTACATTTAACAATAATAAAAATAAAAGAGTTGGTTCTTTTGATTAAACCGACTCATGTTCTCTCTTCTCTCTCACCCTAGCTAGGGTTTTCTAAATTTCTTTTCCGCCATAGTTACCGATTCTTCAGTCTAACATGGTATCAAAGCGGGAATCATGATTCCTCACTTCATCAGCTTCAATCCGATGTTACCCTTGCTTAAAGTTTTGGAGGATTTCATGTGCGTTTCTGGATGATCGAAGTTTACTGTCAATCGGTGATTTTGCCATCAAAACTTGGGGATTTCTTCATTTTCTCTTTCAAGCGACTGGTATCTGGTATAAGTTTTATATTTTCGAGGTCTACTTCAGTGATTTCTTCAGATTCGATTCTTAGGTTTTCATGTTCAGAGAAGACTCTTCTTCTTTGAGTTTGAGAAGAAGGCTGGTAATACCTTTCCTATTCAACTCCGAAATTGTACAAATCCGACACTGTTCCAGCATACTCCTATAGAAATTATATTGATTCAATTGATAGTAGTTTGTCTCATCTTGCTGAAGTTGATTTTTTCACTGCATGGGTAGTATTATGGAAAACGTAGGTTCACCTAGTAGTACAATCTCTGAAGGTTTTACTCCCTTTATGGTTGATCTATCTCATCCTCTATATGTGCATCCGTCTGATAGTCCTGGTAGTCAACTAGTGTCCATACCTTTCAATGGTTGTGGTTTTGTTCTATGGAGAAGCAGTATGCTTACCTCCTTATCTACAAAGAACAAATTAGGTCTCCTAGATGTTAGGGTCCCTCAACGAACACCTGATTCTCCCTATTATCCATATTGGGAAAGGTACAATGATATGGTGAAAGCATGCATAACTAATTCTGTGTCTAGAGAAATTGCTACCAGTGTCATGTGTCTTAAAACTGCAAGAGAAGTCTGGAAAGACATCAATGAGAGGTTTGGTCAGTCAAATGGATCAAAGTACCTTCAAATACAAAGAGAAATTAGTACTACAAGCCAAGGTTCATCAGACATTGCTACTTACTTCACTAAGCTTAGGAGCCTATGGGATGAACTGAACTCCTCTTATGTTGGTCCAGTGTGTTCATGTGGAGCACTTCCAAAATTCATAGAAGATCAACAGTTGTTCTAGTTCTTAAATGGTCTGAATGAGTTATATTCCACTGTTAAGAGTGCCATCATGATGATGAATCCTCTACCTCCCATAAGCAAGGCTTACTCACTCCTCTAACAGGATGAGAGTCAAAAGTAATCTCTTTCCAATGTTTCTAAATTTTCTGGGGACTCTGCTTCCTTTTCTATAACTCCTATTCAGTATAACAACAATAAAATTTTTACTTAGAGAGTCAATTTTGAACCCAAGAAGAATATGTCCACAGTATCATGTAAATACAGCAAGAAACCTGGACACACAGTGAAAAAATGCTACAGGCTGCATGGTTTTCCCCCTGACTTCAAATTTACTAAGGGTAAGAAGTCTGCTTCTTGTGTCCAAGGTGAGGTTCTCTATTCTCAACCACCTTCTGGGTCCAATCAGACTTTTGGTAACTCTACTTCAACTCATGGGTTTACAAAGGAGCAGTATCAACATCTCCTCACTTTATTCCAGCAAATTCAGATCTCTCCTGCTGCTACACCATCTATGCATTCAGATGAGGATTTTGCTTTTGCTCACTTTGCAGGTTTGTTTACTGCATATGCTGTAGAATCTGTAGATTCTCATGTGTGTGCTTCTTCACAATTAAATCCAAACCCTTGGATTTTGGATTCAGGGGCCACTAATCACATGACTCCACACAAATATTTGCTTCACAATATTGTACGTTTATCTAAACCATTTCTTGTCACCTTACCTAATGGATGCAAAGTTAAAGTTATATCAATTGTCCTTTTGCATCTAAGACATGACATAACTTTACTTAATGTCCTTCTAGTTCCATCTTTTCATTTCAATTTAATCTCTATTCATCAACTCATTACTCAGCTTGATTGTATTGCAGTACTTACCAAATTCCATTGTTCTCTACAGGGCCCTTCTCTGAATAGGCCACTGGTAATTGGTAAAGCTGCTGGCAGGCTTTACTATCTTTATCGTGATGGATATTTATTTCCCACCACAAGTTCTTCTGTATCTTCTGTTGTTGCTACTACTTATAATGAGTCTACTTTTGATGTAGGTTCAATTCCATGTAATAAGTCTGCTTTTGCACCTTTACATCTTGATGTTTCACCTAGTTGTAATCATATTTCACTTGTCAATAAGTTGGATGTACTTTGGCATCAAAGATTGGGTTACATGCCTTTTCATAAGATGCAGTCTATTTCTTTTCTATCTGATAAAATCTCTACCAAACAACCTTTTATATGTTCAATTTGTCTAATGGCTAGACAACAAAGTCTCCCTTTCCATGACAGTACCATTCATTATGCCAAACCTTTCCAACTTGTTCACATTGACATTTGGGGACCATATAACACTAAAACTTACAATGGTTTTAGGTATTTTCTCATCTTAGTTGATGATTTTACTAGAGTCACTTGGACTCATCTTCTTTCTTCCAAAAGTAATGCTTTGTCAATCCTTAAGTTTTTTCATCTATGGTGAATGTTCACTTCAACTCTTCAATACACACTTTTAGATCAGATAATGCTTTTGAACTTGGGGGTAGTTCTGAAGCCATTAGTTTCTTTGCTTCTCATGGCATTTTATATCAAACTTCCATTCCCTATACTCTACAACAAAATGGTGTTGTGGAGAGGAAACATAAACATCTTTTAGAAGTCTCAAGATCCCTACTCTTTCAATCCAAACTACCACTGAAATTTTGGGGGGAATGTGTTCTCACTGTCACATACCTTATCAACAGGATGCCTTCACCACTTCTTCTTAAGCTTTCTCATTTTGAAAAGTTGCATGGATATCCACCTTCCTACGACCATTTGAGATCCTTTGGGTGTCTCTGCTTTGCTACCTCTCCTAAGGTAGGCAGAGATAAATTTAAATTTAGAGCCATTGACTGTATATTCCTAGGCTATCCCTGTGGCAAGAAGGGTTACAAATTGCTCAATTTGTCTAACTCTTCCATTTTTCATTGTAGGGATGTGGTTTTCCATGAACACAATTTTCCCTATTCTTCTTCTCCTCCTTCTTCTTCTCATTTTAATGTGTTACCTCCCACTATTGTGGATGTCCTAGCTCCTCCTTCTGTAGTTCCTCCCTCTACTAAACATCCTGATCCTCTCCCCCTTCCTCATCCTGTTTCCTTTTCTTCTTCTCCTCCTTCCACCACCATTATTCCTGATCCTTCTCCCTTAAGAAAGTCCACCAGAACTGTCATCCAACCCTCTTATCTTAAGGATTATGTTTTTTCCTCTGTCCTTTCCAAATCTGTTCCTCCACAATCCAAAATTTCTTCCAGTGAAGCACACAACATGAACCTTAGTTCTACCAGCAGGCTGCAGGCAATCCTGCTTGGCAAGAGGCCATGCTAAAGGAATTCCATGCTCTTGAGGTTAATCAGACTTGGGACATTGTCCCTCTTCCCCAACATAAAAAGGTTATTCCCTGCAAATGGCTTTACAAGATTAAGTAAAGGAAAGATGGGTTTATTGAAAGATACAAAGCTAGGTTGGTTATTAGAGGTGATACAAAGGGAGGGTATAGATTTCACTGAGACTTTCTCCCCTGTTATCAAGCTCACTACCATCAAATGTCTTCTGACTCTTGCCATCAAGAAAGGTTGGACTGTGTACCAGCTGGATGTTAATAATGCCTTCCTCCATGATGATCTCCATGAGGAGGTCTATATGAAAATTCCTCCTGGCCTTGATGTCTTCACTGCCTCTTCTTCAGCTCATCTAGTCTGCAAACTTAAGAAGTCTCTATATGGCCTTAGGCAAGCTTCTAAACAATTGTTTTCCAAATTGTATGAAGCTTTTCTCTCAAGGGGCTACATCTCCAGTCTCAATGATTACTCTCTCTTCACCAAATCTTCTTCTAGTTCTCTAGTGGTTCTGGTTGTCTATGTTGATGATATACTATTGGTTGGTGATGATCTTGCTAAAATGCAATCTCTGAAGTCTTTTTTGGATGATCAATTCAAGATCAAGGACTTGGGTTCAGTCCACTATTTCTTAGGTTTGGAGATTTCCAAGACTCCTTAGGGTCAAATATGCTTTTGATCTTCTAGCTGAGTTCAAATGCACTCATTTTTCTACTGTTGTGGCTCCTTTGGAACTTCTGTCAAGCTGACTATGGATATGGGTGATCCATTCCCTGATCCTAGTTTGTATAGAAGGCTAATTGGCAATCTCAACTTCCTGCAGCACACTAGGCCAGACATTTCTTTTTCTGTACAACATTTGAGCCAGATCCTTCAGAAGCCTCATGTTCCTCACATGATGGCTGGTTTACATGTTCTTAGATATCTGTTGGCTGCTCCTTCTCAGGGTGTACTCCTCTCCAATTCTCCTGTCTTGTCTCTTATTGCTTACTCTGACTCTAATTGGGCAAATTGTGCTATCTCTCGCAAATCAGTGACTGGTTTTTATGGGACACTTGGTGGGAGTCCTATCTCTTGGAAAAGTAAGAAACAACCCACCATTTCCTTGTTTTCTGCTGAAGCTGAATACAGGGCTTTAAGGAAGGTTACTGCTGAAGTTTCTTGGCTTGTCAGACTGCTTGGGGACCTTGGTCTTCTTTTGATTCTCCTATCCCAGTTCATTGTGATAGTCAGGTTGCCCTTCACATTGCCAAAAATCTGGTCTTTCATGAGTGTACGAAGTATATTGAGATTGATCGCCATTATGTTCGTGAGTGTTTGAATTATGGGCTTATCTCTTTACATTTTATCTCTAGTACTAACCAATTGGCTGATATTATGACCAAGGCTCTATCTGGGCAGCTTCATCACAGCATTCTTGGCAAGCTTGGTGTGTTTCCACCCTCCAGCTTGAGGGGGGTGTTAACACTGATAAGGACTATTCAACTAAAGGAAAGGGATCAGCCCAACAACAATGAGACACTGCCTGAAGTACCCGGCCCACTTGGCCCACTTGTATTTTTTCATTCTTTCATTTCTTTTATTTGTAAACATTTAGTGGTGTAAATATAAATACACAACCATTATGTACATTTAACAATAATAAAAATAAAAGAGTTGGTTCTTATGATTAAACCGACTCATGTTCTCTCTTCTCTCTCAACCTAGCTAGGGTTTTCTCAATTTCTTTTCCGCCATAGCTGCTGATTCTTCAGTCTAACACACTCTTACTTCAACTTGGTACTAGTTACCAATGTTGCAGTTCCAAGGGATATCCATTCTATTTCAATTAAAGGATCTACAAGTGGTTGGCAGACAATGTCAAGAAATTGGGGTCAGAACTGGCAGAGTAACTCTTACCTCAACGGCCAAAGCCTTTCTTTTAAGGTCACAGCTGGTGATGGAACAACTATCACTAGCTACAATGTGGCACCTGCTAATTGGCAGTTTTGTCAAACTTTTGAGGGTGCTCAATTTTAGACATATAAATTAACTTTTTAAGGGCAGCATAAAATTTGTAATATGCATGATTTTTTGGGCAATGGTACTATATATTATTTCCCTTAGAAATATATAAGTACTAAAGAAGTGTGTTTAGGAAAAAAAACAAAAAACCCAAAAAAAAAAGGTGAAGTGAGTGTAGTAGTCCTTAGTAACAAAAGGAGCCTGACTAAATAGAGATGGCTAAGTAGCACCCGCTTTTGGCCATCAATTGTAGTAAAATGTTACTACTATTCATTAATGATTGGCGGAATGGCTTCGTGGCCACTTAAACTTGACGGGGTTTTAAAAGTTGATACATAAACTTTTAACTTTCCCATTTGAACATTCAAACTCATTTTTTTCGTAACTAATAAACACATTTGATCATTGACCATGCCCATGTGGCGTCAGTTGGTTCTAATCAGCAGGCCGCGTGAGGAACATGACGCACAGGAGCGTGAAAGCCCCCTTCCCAATGCCTAAGAGTACAAAATGGGTTGTATTTAATTATTTTCTTATTCATTCCTTCTAAAATACATCCTTCCTCTATTTTTAAAAATTTGAAGCTCCATTCCTCCTTCTTGTAAAATTTGAAGCTCCATTTTTAATTTGTTTTTCATTTTTTCAAACCGTGAAAATGGTGAAAAGTTGTATATTTTGTCATTATAGAGTTGAAGCAAAGTCTTGTATCACTTGGACCAAACTAAGCTCGATCAGAACAAGATTAACAGATAATAAACGAAAACAAAAAAAATGAGTGAGTGATTATGATCGATTTTGGAAGGGGGTGAGTGATTACGATTGATTTTGAAAGTTCATCCCGCATGACTGACCTCATGCCATATCCTCCACCATAAACAAGTCCTTTTTGAATGTTGGATAAGGTTAAAAGAATGTGGAAGATTCTGGAATTTAGCGATCGAAGAAGGTGAAAAGAATCTTCTAGAATTTTGATGCAAATGGCAATGAGGGTCTTAACCGCGAGGAAATGGCAGCTTTGGTGGTTGCTGTAAACCCTAGGGTCATACTCAGCGATGAGAAAATCAGTGCCATTCTCGACAAAATTTTCCGAACTTATGGAGAGTTCATCGATGGCGAGAAGGGCCTTACATATGACGGCCTATGGGCCTTACATATGTTCTCCTCACTTTTCAGATTCTTTTCACCTCCTCCGATCATCAAAATTCTTGAATGAACAGGGGAGGGATTCGTCAGTGAGAGGTTAAAATGAGGGGGGGTCGGTCTATGGAATGAAAGAGGAGACCAGGGTTAGGGTTTTCACGCCCTTGACGTGTAAGACATCTATTGGTCATTTGCTGACTTGATGGACACGTATGTGTATGTTTAATGCACACGCACATGATCTCTTATCAGATGTGTTTATTAGTCACGGAAAAAATGAATTCGAGTGTCCAAATGGAAAAATAGAAAGTTTATATATCGTCTTTAAAAAATCCGACAAGTTTAAGTGGCCAGGAAGCCATTTCGCCTAAATCAATAAGATAAATATAGGGATATGTGTAGACACCGGATTTTTGACCCTCCCCGAGAATTTTCACATTTTTAGCGTGAATATGTGAAATTGGGTCTAATATAGCCATTTTACCTATTTTACTTTATTTCGTTGCAAAAAGAAAAAATCACAAAAATACATATATAAATTTTAGTATTTCTCATAAACTTGAAAAATACAAAAATTGTACTTTATTTTGGTACTTTATATAAATTCGAAAAATTACAAAAAAATATAATTCTATTAATGTTTTGTAGTCATTTTAATTTTGGAAAAATACAAAAATATTACTTTATATTTTGTCTTTATTAAAAAAACGAAAATTACAAAAAAAATAGTTTTATTAATATTTTGTAGCTATTTTAAATCTTGAAAAATATTTAAAAAAGGATATAGTTTTGTTTAAATATTAGTCTTATTTTTGGTAGTTATTTTGCTTGCATAGGACTAGTTAAACAACGTCGTGTCCTTAATCGGGTCCGGGCAAAAGAATAATATTCGGGTTCAAACTACCCGGTTTTAGGCCTAATTTTCGGACCTAGCCCATAATAATCCGAGTCCACCACACATGGGGGACACGCGTGGGGAACACGGACGGAACACGACACACGGGGAACCCCACCACGCGTGGGGGACACAAGTCTCGAACCCCACCACGCGTGGGGCTCATTTCCCTGGGCAAAACCATTACAAATGCACGGAAAAAAAATTTTCAAAGGGAGGGGATTTATGTTTCCACTGTTCATCTTCTTCTTCCAAAGAAGAAGAACCGAAGAACCCTAGCAAACCTACCACCAAACGACCACTCCTTCTTCCTCCGTGAATCCGCCATTGTCACCGGCCCCTACTCCCCCACGTCCAAACCCACCGACCAAACGACCCGCCATAACCATCGCCTTCACCAGTTTCACGCCCAAACACCTACACTAAACGGACCCTTCCACCACCAAAACCACCCTCGACACAGTCCAAACACCACCCCCCCTCACGTCCAAAATCACCAGCAACCCGACGCCTGAACCACCGGCCCCGTCGAGCAGCAGCTGCTGCTGCTGCGCCACCTTCCCTACTGTCCAAACACCACTCCGTCACCTTCCTGACTGACCAAACAGTCCACCAGCCATTACCGTTACCAGCTAGGCCACCAGCTCCCCGCCACCCGCGAAACCTCCCCAGTTCGACAGCTCCACGCACAGCCCGAATGAAAACCAGCCGTTTCACCATTTCCAGTCCAACGAGTAGCTATCGCTGCGTGCCAAGCAGTCGTTGCTACGTTTTCGGGCAGCTGTTGGTTGCCGCGATTCTGCCTTGCCGAGTTTTCTGTTTTCCGTCGAGGTCGACTTTGGTCCGAGCTTTCTGTTTTTCCGGTGAGGTTGCTTTTGCTCGTCGAGGTGTTTGTCCGAGGTTTCGTCATTGTTTCCTCGTTTAGTGAGGTCAGGTTCGAAGTTCCGTCGGGGGCGCTGTTTGTCGTTCTAGGTTTGTCGAGGTTCGAAGGTTAGTGTTCTTCGTCCTTTGTTTCATTTCGTTCGATTCGCATATTATTGTTTAAGATGAATGTCAACAATGCAATTTTTGTCGTTTTTGTTAAAAATGTTCATCTTATGATCAGTTACTGCATATGCTTAAAGTAAATGTGAGAACATATTGTGAACTTAAGTTTTTGTACGAGAATGTCTACTTCTATGCATATATTTGTGTTTATTAAGGGAACAATTTGATATCCAGTGATTTGTTGCGAACATATGTGCTCGCATATATTATGTACTCTCGTTGTAATAGGTATGTGAACGTCTGAATGAAAAATCATGACTACTAGCGTTTAAACCTTATTTCTCATTTTTTAGTAATAGAAGTTGGGTTTAATAACAATAACAATACGTTAGCAAAGTTAGGACTAATAGGAACCTTATTAAAATTCTTAGAATTCGGGACAGGCCGCTTAGCGAATTTCACAGCCTTTCCCAAAATACCAATACGTTAGTTGCTTTAAGCGCGTATTTAATAATGTTACCTTCTTAACTCGGGTGCACATTTATGTGACCCAAATCCAAGTCTCAACGGAGTCGAAATGTGTTTCTAATCACGGGTACATTGATTGTGACGTGGTCTGAGATGCATTTCCATGACGTTGCAAATTCTTTTAAAAAATAATAATAATAAAATGAGGTGAGCCTCGCCAAATAAAAGGGACAAATTGCGGGGCCCTCACAAAATATATGTATTAAATACTTAGATTCCGGGACGGGGCGTTTAGCAAATTTCACGGCCCTACCCCAAAATAATAATGCGCTAGTTGCTTTAGGCGCGCCTTTAATAATGATATCTCCCTAAATTCGGGTACACATTTATGTGACCCAAATCCAAATCTCAACCGAGTCGAGATATGTCAATAACCACGGGTGCATTGATGTAACGTGGTTCGAGATATGTTTTCACGACGTTGCAAGTCCTATAAAAATAACAGTGAATGATAAAAGTGGTTAAAAGATAAAATTGGCACATAAGTTCACATTTGTATAAAATCAGATAATCGAGCCGAATATAACAGTTGAGCGACCGTGCTAGAACCACGGAACTCGGGAATGCCTAACACCTTCTCCCGGGTTAACAGAATTCCTTATCTGGATTTCTGGTACGCAGACTGTAATATGGAGTCATTCTTTTCCTAGATTCGGGATTAAAATTGGTGACTTGGGACACCCTAAATCTCCCAAGTGGCGACTCTGAAATAAATAAATAAATCCCGTTTCAATTGTCCTTTAATTGGAAAAAACTCCCTTGCACCCGCCCGGGTGTGGAAAAAGGAGGTGTGACAGCTCTGGCGACTCTGCTGGAGAATTTGACCCAGAACCACTGGTTCAGGGTTAGAAATTCGAGCTTAGATACATTGTTATATTTGGCTTTATTTGATTTTTACCTATTTTGAGACTAATGTGCTAAATGCTGCTTTTACCGCTTTGATATTATCTGAACTGTATATAAATTGTGCCGAAACCTTTCTCTTCTTACCTCCGGGGATGTGCTTACTAGTTGAGACTCCCTATTCTGTTAGTGTCATACCCTAAATAAAAGAGGATCGGAAAGTTTCTAAGCCGGCTGGCCTTTTGGTTCCCGGAAAGGAGCTCCTTCCTCAGCTCGAGTTGTCCGCTCGGGTACACTGTCTAGAACACCGACCCAGGTTTTGAACATATAATAACATGACTTCATGCCGGATCCCTAGTAGGAACGCTTATTTGCATCACGTTGCATTTGACTTAGGGGACTCAACACAGGGGTTGGGTCCGTCTAAGACAAGCAACCTGAAAATAATGGACCATCTTAAGGCATCCTATGTGCTACATGTTGTATTTATTCAAGGGTTCATTTGGGCGGACCAATGATAGTTGAGGACAAATGGCACTCCTTATCATGCTGATCACATTAAATAAGAAAGTTGCACGTTTTTTAGATAGGCATGATATTATGTTAATTAAGCATGGGGAACATTTGTGGAATTCAAGAAGCCTTGGTATTCCCTATGTCCCCCATGCTTCATATTTTGGGAAAAGCGCATGGGAAACATTTGCGGAATCCAAGAAGTCTTGGAAATCCTTATGTCTCCCATGCCACATTTTTGAAAATAATAATAAATATAAAAAATAAAAATACATATAAAAACAAAGCATGAAAATTCAAAAGAGTTTCGTATGTTTTCATCATTTTCCAAAAGAAAATAACAGTGTAGAAATATAACTACTTATATTTAGAAAAAAAATCAATGTCCAAGTAGTGTTGAAACTCTGCCAAAATTTTGAAAAAAGAAGGAATGTTTTATGTTTTTTGTTAGTTTGATAGTTTGTTATGAATGAAAAATAATAGTTTGTTTGTTTGTTTTGAAAAACAATATATAGAAAATGGAAAAGGGTCTTCTCAAAAATAGTTGATTTGCCCGAACTACGCGGGTTTGATTCTCACCGGATGTGAGATACGTAGGCAACCCTCATCGGGTCCAACCCCACCTTTTGCTAAAATAACCAAAAACAAATAAAAAAAAACATGTCAAAATTTTAATTTTGTCATAAAGAAGTCGGGTGACGCTGTTTTATCAAGACATAGCCGAATATTCCCGAAAGGGACGCCGGAAGGCTGACTTTGCATAAACAGCCACTTTTGGGTCATTTTTAAGACTTGGTCCAGTTGACCCCCACAGCCTAAAAATCTTCGTCCCCGAGACGTTGAAAGGCCGTGTTTGCAATATTGACTTTTCTAATTTGAAAAACGATAAAAAAGAGTTATAAATAAGTCAGGTGATGTTGTTTTGTCATAAATAGCCGAATGTTCCCGAAAGGGACGCCGGAAGGCTGACTTGGCATAAACAGCCACCTTTGGGTCATTTTGAGATATGGACCCACACAGCCTTAAAAATCTTCGTCCCCGAGGCGCTGAAGGGCCGTGTTTGCAACACCAGGTTTTTATTATAATTTGAAAAAAAAACAAAGAGTCGGCGGTCAGGTGAATACCGTTTGAATTTTGTCATAATAAGCCGAGCCAGCTTCGGCCGCGTCTTAAACCGTTCTTGCCGAAACAGCCTTAGAGTATCTTTCAGTTGTCGAAAGGTTGTTTTCGTAAAAAATGGACAAGTTGGTAAAAGTGTCATAAAATAATCCTCCCCGGCCTCAAAATTCATGTGAGAATTGGAAGGGGCCACATTTGCAAAAATAACCATTTGGTTAAAATTAGCAAACGGAGGAAGGAAGTTGGCCATTTGTTTTGAAGTTTATAAATCTTTTGACTAGAATACGCGGGTTGTTTGATTCTCAAGTTTGTGGGTCATCTTAAATCCTTGAAACCCAGTTTGTTTTAAATTTTTTTTTTAAAAAAAATGTGTTTAGTATTGTTTATCTTTTATTGGTCCGAACTACGCAATGTCTGATTCATGCGGGGTCATGATACGTAGGCAATCTCCATAAGATTCGACCGCCACCATAAAACCAAAAATAAAACATATAATAATAACACCACTAATAATAATAAATAAATAAAGGAAAGTGTGGGAGAATTTTCGGAGGGGCACAATTGCCTAACTGCTTAGGTGCACTGTATTTCTGACATATGATTGTCTGTCAAATGCCCTAACACTAACGTGATGCCTTCCCTTTGTTGTGTTCATATATAGAAAAGTGGTTGGTTGTGGTAACTCCTCCCTGCAATGCAAAGTCAAAGGACGATGACTCAGAACCACAACACCGAGTGGGTCGGTACTGATGACCGGCAACAATTGGTCGAACGGAACAACGAGTTGGTAAAAGAAGTGAAAATGCTGAGACAGCACGTGGCCGACATGTATCAGGCATGGACGACTGAGAGCGCACCAACCCCTCCACCGCCAAGCTTCTTGAACTCTGTCTTTACCCAAACACCCAATACCATAACGGAGGATCCCCCATACTCTCCATACCAACCCACTTATGGCAGTTTTTCCAGCTACCCGAGTAGCTCCATCACTCGTCAACACTGCTATCCTCCCCAACACTACTATTCTCCACGAGATTCCCAAGAACGGACTTCACTGTACAAATACTCAGCTCCACAAAAGGCCTATCCACCCTCACAAGCCTACCGAAAGCCCCCTGGATCTGGTTTCCGGCCCAATAAAGCATTTAGGAATGAGAGGTTGCTGAAACGAGAAAAGGCTATCACCCCTATCGGAGTATCTTATGCAAGTCTGTTCGAAAGGCTAAATCATATTGGCCTGATGGAGCCTCTCCCCGCATATACTCCAGATCCACGTGCAAGAAACTTTGATCCGGCAGCACAATGTGCATACCACTCCAATGTCAGAGGGCACAACATTGAGAGATGTCGTATCTGAAAAGGGAAGTAGAAAAATTGATCCAAAAGGGGCGGATTGTGATCGATAACAGTGACATAGAGCACTCGAACCCTATCGAGAACTCGTTGACGGAGGTTGATGGTATTGAAGCTGGTAGTGGTCTTGGTAGTATTGAGGCAAAGCTCAGTGGCTAAGATGCCAGGTCTGATAAGTGGGAGGACGCTCCGTTCTTTGGTTAGCAAGAGAAAAGCTTGTTGGTGGCTTATTTTGTTGTCAATTCTGTTGTTCGGATTATTAGAATTGTAATTCGGATTTTGTCCTGTGTCAAACCTTTTTATCTTTCCGTTTTGTCATAGCGGTTTGTTTAAATTTGTCCAGGTTATTTTAGGATTTCATTCTGGTTTGTTTGTTTGTTTTGTTATTCAAACCATTTTCACCGGTAGTCTAATGCAAATCCGGTCTTTTATTATTTCCAGTCCTCTTTTTGTTTAGTCCTTTTATCATTTTGTTCAATGCCGATTCTAGGGACAGGACATGCGCACCCATGTTTGGGCCTAATCTTAAAAGTTAATCATAAAACCCTGGGAAGGTGATCAAAGCATTTAAAGGAAATAAGAACGGTTCAAGATTATTTGGAGCCCGAGTCATGTGGAACTGGGGCAAGTAAAACATAAAGAAAACCGTTAAATGCAAGATTCGCCTAAATTGGCATGTGGGTCATTCATAATAATGAGAATGAGAGTGTCGCCCAACGGTGCTTTAGAAGTGACAAATGACCAAACAGATGTTGAATATAATTGTCAAGTCCAGCACCATCGGAAGAGACTATAAATCTATTGTTTAATTGTGTTGTTTGCACTTGGCATGTTTTAAAGACTGGAATGAAGAAGGCATTTTGTTTTGCTACCCAAACACTCTATCCTTCGTTACCCCTTTTGAGCCTTATTTATTTTCTTTCATACCCCTTGTTCGAAATCAGTAGCAACGAAGGAAAAAAAAAGAAGAAGAAGAGAGAAAGAAAGAAAACAACAAAACGAAAAAGAGAAAAAAATAAAGAAAAGAAAATGATAACAAAAAAAACAACAAAAGAAAGTCGGAATGAAAAGAGGAATTGGGAACTACGTTTGACCTGATTCCTCAAAGAGGATACGTATGCGCTTCACGGCTCGGTCATAGTTTTGAAAAATGAAAAAAAAATCAATTAAGATATCCCCAAACAAGAAACTGGGGCAAATGTTGCGTTTGTTGTAAATAAATCTAGTTCCGAAGGTTGTAATTAATAACCCAAAATCGATGCATTTTTTAGCCTTTAATACCCTTTCTTTCTAGCCCTATCGAAAACCCATATTACGGTCCAAAGAAAGACCTTCTGACCAGTCTTCAAAAGATGCCAAGTCAGACAAATGAGAGTCTTACCGGCGAACATAACATTCTGTTCCACAGCAAAAATGACTCTAATCTCCAGTAGAAAGAGTCATACCGGCGACACTCCAAACCCCCAGCTGGAAAGTGATACAAATGAGAGAGTCTTATCGGTGAAAACCTTCACAAGCACCATAAGGCGATGAAAGCTGAGAGAAAAACCAGAAATGAGAGAGGCTTGATAGTGAAAACCCTTTGGGCACTACAAGTCGAATAGGATTGAGAATCAGATGGGGTATTGCCAATTGAAGGTCTGGAAAGATGATTAATGGCGGAGGATAGGCCACATATGCATGTCATGGCCATTAGAGTCGGTATCTGCGTTTGATAGGTTTTTATTTATAGTTTCTTTTGTTAAAAGGTCGTCTTTTTCCTTTTGTCCTTTTATTCTGTTCCCTTTTTATCTTTTACCTTTCATAGAAAAATCCCCAATAGAGTCTGCTTGGTCAGAACAAGTGTAAATTGACTTCAAAATAGGCCATCAGCTTTCCAAAATGAGATCTGACTAGTACATCCAAGTGGTTTAGTCAGCAAGGAACAAACGCGAGGCCTATGTCAACAAAAATATCCCCAGCAAAAGGGAATTGACAAAAGGATTGACGAGTGTCAAGAGGGATACCCTTGACAAAACCAAGGTTATAAACCTCAAGGCCAAGGCCCGTGAACAAAGCAAGGAAAGCAGTGAGCATGAATTTGTGGGAAATTCATACAAGACTAAAAGTCGGGGAAATGCCAGTTTCCAAGCTATGCCACAAAAGAAGAGGGATACCCCCAGCAGAAAGGGATTATCCCCAGCACATAATATCATCCCCAACAAGTTGTTGAACGCAGAGCAAGGAAGGAGAAAGGGAAATCTATCCCAGTAGGAGTATCACAACCAACCACCATGTTTTAAACTAACAAATTTTTGTTTGATTTGAAGCAGGTAACGGAAATGGCATTGATGCCAGAACTGCATGCCACAAGGGATATTATCAAACTGGGGCAGAAAATTTTCCTTCCATTTAGAAAATTTTCTGGAAGTCAGGTACCCCCAGCTGATAACATTTTACCCCCCCCCCAACAGGTAAGTAAATAATTCCCCAACAGTGTTATCCCTAGCAGTTGCGAGGAGTCCAACACAAGGTTGGAAAGTCAGTATCCTCAGCGGTTCCTTTCGGGGAAAGACAAAACGACTCTCAAGGGAGGTAGTCTTCGAAGGAAGAAGCTATGCAAAAACAAAACAAAAAAAAAAAAGAATAAAAAAAAAGAATAAAAAAAGAATAAAAAGATAATAATGAAAAAAAGGGGGAAAAATCATCCCCATCTAAATAATCCCCAACAGTTTCGAGGGAAGACAACACAGGTAAGTAAATAATTCAAAAAAAAGCGAAGGTTTCATTAATAGGAGACACACTTCCTAGTTTGAAATCATTTAAGTTTTACCCATAGGAGACGCATTTCCTCCTAGGTTTGTTTAGTTTCACCCATAGGAGATGCATTTCCTCCTAAGTTTAAGTTTTACCCCCTAGGAGACACATTTCCTCCTAAGTTCGTTTTAGTTCCACCCATAGGAGATGCATTTCCTCCTAAGTGGTTGTTAAAGATAAAAAAAAAAAAAAGACCTAGTCTGATGAACCTTCTCCTAGGATCAAAATCTTAGTCCGATGAATCTTTCTCCTAAGATAGAGACCTAGTCCGATGAACCTTCTCCTAGGATCAAAATCTTAGTCTAATGAATCTTTCTCCTAAGATACCAAAAAAAACAAGACCTAGTCCGATGAGCCTTCTCCTAGGATCAAAATCTTAGTCTGACGAATTTTTCTCCTAAGATAGAGACCTAGTCTGATGAACCTTCTCCTAGGATCAAAATCTTAGTCTGATGAATCTTTCTCCTAAGATACCAAAAAAAAACAAGACCTAGTCTGATAAACCTTCTCCTAAAATCAAAATCTTAGTCTGACGAATTTTTCTCCTAAGATAGAGACCTAGTCTGACGAACCTTTTGCTAGGATCAAAATCTTAGTCTGATGAATTTTTCTCCTAAGATACCAAAAAAAAAAGACCTAGTCTGATGAACCTTCTCCTAGGATCAAAATCTTAGTCTGATGAATTTTTCTCCTAAGATAGAGACCTAGTCTGACGAACCTTCTCCTAGGATCAAAATCTTAGTCTGATGAATCTTTCTCCTAAGATACCAAAAAACAAGACCTAGTCCGATGAGCCTTCTCCTAGGATCAAAATCTTAGTCTGACGAATTTTTCTCCTAAGATAGAGACCTAGTCTGATGAACCTTCTCCTAGGATCGAAATCTTAGTCTGATGAATCTTTCTCCTAAGATACCAAAAAGAAAAAGACCTAGTCTGATGAACCTTCTCCTAGGATCAAAATCTTAGTCCAATGAATCTTTCTCCTAAGATACACAAAAAAAACAACGTTTGAATTTGAAAAAAAAACAACGATTGAAAAAAGAAAAAGAAAAAAAGAGAGTCATTTTTAGTTTTCTTAATATTATCAATGTTTAGTTTTCCTAAAACCAGGAGCCCGCCTGAAGAGAGGAGTGGCGTTTATTTTTAAGTTGTTTAAATCTCGCCAACCTAAAAAGAGGAATGACATTTTATTTTCAGAATTATTGAAATCAGGATCCCGCCTGAAGAGAGGAGTGGCGTTTATTTTTAAAGTTGTTTAAATCTCGCCAACCTAAAAAGAGGAATGGCATTTTATTTTCAAAGTTGTTAAAATCAGGAGCCCGCCTGAAAAGAGGAATGGTGTTTATTTTAAAAGTTGTTGAAATCAGGAGCCCGCCTGAAGAGAGGAGTGGCGTTTATTTTTAAAGTTGTTTAAATCTCGCCAACCTAAAGAAAGGAATGGCATTTTATTTTCAAAGTTGTTGAAATCAGGAGCCCGCCTGAAGAGAGGAGTGGCGTTTATTTTTAAAGTTGTTGTGAAAATCAGGAGCCCGCCTGAAGAGAGGAGTGGCGTTTATTCTAAAAGTTGTTGTTGAAATCAGGAGCCCGCCTGAAGAGAGGAATGGCATTTTATTAACAAAGTTGTTGAAATCAGGAGCCCGCCTGAAGAGAGGAGTGGCGTTTATTTTTAAAGTTGTTTAAATCTCGCCAACCTAAAGAAAGGAATGGCATTTTATTTTCAAAGTTGTTGAAATCAGGAGCCCGCCTGAAGAGAGGAGTGGCGTTTATTCTAAAAAGTTGTTGTTGAAATCAGGAGCCCGCCTGAAGAAAGGAATGGCATTTTATTTTCAAAGTTGTTGAAATCAGGAGCCCGCCTGAAGAGAGGAGTGACGTTTATTTTTAAAGTTGTTGTGAAAATCAGGAGCCCGCCTGAAGAGAGGAATGGCGTTTATTTTTAAAGTTGTTTAAATCTCGCCAACCTAAAGAAAGGAATGGCATTTTATTTTCAAAGTTGTTGAAATCAGGAGCCCGCCTGAAGAGAGGAGTGGCGTTTATTTTTAAAGTTGTTGTGAAAATCAGGAGCCCGCCTGAAGAGAGGAGTGGCGTTTATTCTAAAAGTTGTTGTTGAAATCAGGAGCCCGCCTGAAGAGAGGAATGGCGTTTATTTTAAAGGTTGTTGTTAAAATCAGGAGCCCGCCTGAAGAGAGGAGTGGCGTTTATTTTAAAAGTTGTTGTTGAAATCAGGAGCCCGCCTGAAGAGAGGAATGGCGTTTATTTTAAAAGTTGTTGAAATCAGGCGCCCACCTACATAACGAGTGGAATACTTTTCAGTCTTTAAATTTCTTGTCAGGCGCCCACCTACATAACGAGTGGAATACATTTCAGTCTTTAAATTTCATGCCAGGCGCCCACCTGTATAATGAGAGGAATACATTCCAGTCTTTACTTTTCAAGTGTTGAAATTGGGAGCCCGCCCATAATAACAGAGGAATACATTCCAGTCTTTACTTTTCAAGTGTTGAAATTGGGAGCCCGCCCATAATAACAGAGGAATACATTCAGTCTTTACTTTCAAGTGTTGAAGTTGGGAGCCCACCCATATAACAGAGGCATACATTCAGTCTTTAGATTTCTAGTGTTGAAGTCAGGCGCCCACCTGTATAACGAGAGGAATACTTTTCAGTCTTTACATTTCATGTTAGGCGCCCACCTGTATAACGAGAGGAATACATTTCAGTCTTTACATTTCATGTTTCAGGCGCCCACCTGTATAACAAGAGGAATACTTTTTAGTCTTATACTACAGATTTTGGAAATCAGTAACCCCACCGGAAGGTAGAAGGTTACAACAGGAATCCCCAGCAGGAAACAATAAAGATCCCCAGCACCGGGAAGCAGAAGGCTACAACAAAAATCCCCAGCATTCAACCAAGTTATAAATAGCAGAAGCTCGCCTCAAGAATGCGAGTCAACAGGCTGAGATGGTCAACAAAAGCTGGTCACAAAAACAAAAACAAAAAAAAAAACAAAAAACAAGAAAAGAAAAAGAAAAAGAGAAAAATGAATGAATCCGAAGCACGGAAGTGGAGAACGGATGTGATCTGCTCAAGAACTAGCGCCTATAACTAGCAAGTATCAAGGTTCAAATCCAAAGTCTGTATGAAGTACCATTCAAGACTCAAGACCAAGTTTCAGAAGACTTGAAGATAGGAATCCGTGTAACTAGTAGCTGATAGGTTTAGTTAGTCTTTTTTAGTTATCATTTTTGATATAATGACAGGACCACGGACCGGAACCTCAACGGAACGGAACCTCTATCGGCTCTTCACCTCGGTACACTTTACCATCTCTCTCATTCCCGAACTACACGTGGCCTGATTCCTGTATAACCAAGGATATGTAGGCAGCTCAGATACCAGGGCTCGGTCACATTCCCTCCCTTTCCTTAGTGTAGTCCGTCCAAGTAATGGTCGGGTCAAAAACATGTCTAGTCGTTCTTTGTCGGAAAACTCTTCGTGTTTCCAGTCAAAGAGGGGCAGCTGTAGACACCGGATTCTTGACCCTCCCCGAGAATTTTCACATTTTTAGCGTGAATATGTGAAATTGGGTCTAATATAGCCATTTTACCTATTTTACTTTATTTCGTTGCAAAAAGAAAAAAATCACAAAAATACATATATAAATTTTAGTATTTCTCATAAACTTGAAAAAATACAAAAATTGTACTTTATTTTGGTACTTTATATAAATTCGAAAAATTACAAAAAAAATATAATTCTATTAATGTTTTGTAGTCATTTTAATTTTGGAAAAATACAAAAATATTACTTTATATTTTGTCTTTATTAAAAAAACGAAAATTACAAAAAAAATAGTTTTATTAATATTTTGTAGCTATTTTAAATCTTGAAAAATATTTAAAAAAGGATATAGTTTTGTTTAAATATTAGTCTTATTTTTGGTAGTTATTTTGCTTGCATAGGACTAGTTAAGCAACGTCGTGTCCTTAATCGGGTCCGGGCAAAAGAATAATATTCGGGTTCAAACTACCCGGTTTTAGGCCTAATTTTCGGACCTAGCCCATAATAATACGAGTCCACCACACATGGGGGACACGCGTGGGGAACACGGACGGAACACGACACATGGGGAACCCCACCACGCGTGGGGGACACAAGCCTCGAACCCCACCACGCTTGGGGCTCATTTCCCTGGGCAAAACCATTACAAATGCACAGACAAAAAATTTTCAAAGGGAGGGGATTTATGTTTCCACTGTTCATCTTCTTCTTCCAAAGAAGAAGAACCGAAGAACCCTAGCAAACCTACCACCAAACGACCACTCCTTCTTCCTCCGTGAATCCGCCATTGTCACCGGCCCCTACTCCCCCACGTCCAAACCCACCGACCAAACGACCCGCCATAACCATCGCCTTCACCAGTTTCACGCCCAAACACCTACACTAAACGGACCCTTCCACCACCAAAACCACCCTCGACACAGTCCAAACACCACCCCCCCTCACGTCCAAAATCACCAGCAACCCGACGCCTGAACCACCGGCCCCGTCGAGCAGCAGCTGCTGCTGCTGCGCCACCTTCCCTACTGTCCAAACACCACTCCGTCACCTTCCCGACTGACCAAACAGTCCACCAGTCATTACCGTTACCAGCTAGGCCACCAGCTCCCCGCCACCCGCGAAACCTCCCCAGTTCGACAGCTCCACGCACAGCCCGAACAAAAACCAGCCGTTTCACCATTTCCAGTCCAACGAGTAGCTATCGCTGCGTGCCAAGCAGTCGTTGCTGTGTTTCCGGGCAGCTGTTGGTTGCCGCGATTCTGCCTTGCCGAGTTTTCTGTTTTCCGTCGAGGTCGACTTTGGTCCAAGCTTTCTGTTTTTCCGGTGAGGTTGCTTTTGCTCGTCGAGGTGTTTGTCCGAGGTTTCGTCATTGTTTCCTCGTTTAGTGAGGTCAGGTTCGAAGTTCCGTCGGGGGCGCTGTTTGTCGTTCTAGGTTTGTCGAGGTTCGAAGGTTAGTTCTTCGTCCTTTGTTTCATTTCATTCGATTCGCATATTATGGTTTAAGATGAATGTCAACAATGCAATTTTTGTCGTTTTTGTTAAAAATGTTCATCTTATGATCAGTTACTGCATATGCTTAAAGTAAATGTGAGAACATATTGTGAACTTAAGTTTTTGTACGAGAATGTCTACTTCTATGCATATATTTGTGTTTATTAAGGGAACAATTTGACATCCAGTGATTTGTTGCGAACATATGTGCTCGCATATATTATGTACTCTCGTTGTAATAGGTATGTGAACGTCTGAATGAAAAATCATGACTACTAGCGTTTAAACCTTATTTCTCATTTTTTAGTAATAGAAGTTGGGTTTAATAACAATAACAATACGTTAGCAAAGTTAGGACTAATAGGAACCTTATTAAAATTCTTAGAATTCGGGACAGGCCGCTTAGCGAATTTCACAGCCTTTCCCAAAATAACAATACGCTAGTTGCTTTAAGCGCGTATTTAATAATGTTACCTTCTTAACTCGGGTGCACATTTATGTGACCCAAATCCAAGTCTCAACGGAGTCGAAATGTGTTTCTAATCACGGGTACATTGATTGTGACGTGGTCTGAGATGCATTTCCATGACGTTGCAAATTCTTTTAAAAAATAATAATAATAAAATGAGGTGAGCCTCGCCAAATAAAAGGGACAAATTGCGGGGCCCTCACAAAATATATGTATTAAATACTTAGATTCCGGGACGGGCCGTTTAGCAAATTTCACGGCCCTACCCCAAAATAATAATGCGCTAGTTGCTTTAGGCGCGCCTTTAATAATGATATCTCCCTAAATTCGGGTGCACATTTATGTGGCCCAAATCCAAATCTCAACCGAGTCGAGATATGTCAATAACCACGGGTGCATTGATGTAACGTGGTTCGAGATATGTTTTCACGACGTTGCAAGTCCTATAAAAATAACAGTGAATGATAAAAGTGGTTAAAAGATAAAATTGGCACATAAGTTCACATTTGTATAAAATCAGATAATCGAGCCGAATATAACAGTTGAGCGACCGCGCTAGAACCACGGAACTCGGGAATGCCTAACACCTTCTCCCGGGTTAACAGAATTCCTTATCCGGATTTCTGGTACGCAGACTGTAATATGGAGTCATTATTTTCCTCGATTCGGGATTAAAATTGGTGACTTGGGACACCCTAAATCTCCCAAGTGGCGACTCTGAAATAAATAAATAAATCCCGTTTCGATTGTCCTTTAATTGGAAAAAACTCTCTTGCACCCGCCCGGGTGCGGAAAAAGGAGGTGTGACAATATGTTATGTGTGATTTCTAACTTACTTGATATGCTAAAATTATTAAATGAAAATTGACATCGGGTGACGGCATATAATTTAAATTTATAATTTTTTGGCCTTAAATTATGTTTGACAAAGACATTCCAAAAAATTGGCAATGTATAGATAACTCACAAATATCTACTTCCCTATTTATTCTCTCTCACCATAACCCCTATCTACTTCTCTTTGTCGTCTCTTTCTCCCTCTCTTTCTCTCCATACTTCTTCTATCGCTCCTTTCTCCCTCTCATCGATTAGGGAAGATTAAAAAGCTAATAACAAAGCGTGAGATTAGAGCAAATCATACTCGCATGCAGTTTTCTAGGCGAAAGTCGCAATACTTTTATTCTACGTCATTTTAGTAGACACATTGTTTGATGTGTGATACCTCATGAAATACAAATAATACAATTATTTTTGTGTTATACACTTGGATATAGAGAAAACAATAAATTATAGATAACTATATTATAGTTTCATATTTTAGATATAAAGAAAGAATATAAAAATTTTAATATACATTTTGATATGTAAAGTTGTGATATATATACCGGCCTTAAAGGTATTTGTTTATTTTAATTTATTTTATTTTATTGTATAGTATTTAAATTATTTTGTTTCTTTCCACTGTCGTGACTATGTCCGGCTAAGCGGATTCATATCTATGTTGAAGAACTTATTAGTTTTCTAGGAGAAATATTATTTCTTTCTTTGATAGTTTTTCGTAGGACTTGATATCATCGTTCTCCTCTTCTCTAGCGATTGAAGCAAATGTATTACTTTGCTTTATGCGGAAAAAATAATTTATTAATTCTAACCAATTAGTAGGGTGAAGTGATATACGACGCCAAATTCCCATTATTTAATACTCAATACGTTTGCATTTGAAAAGTCTTGAATATTGTAGGTGAAAAATGGTTCCCCTTGTTTGGGCTTGTGTGCACTATTCTTATTGTTTTGTTTCCAAAATTTGGTCAATAATATTTTCCTATGCCAAATCTTGGGCCTGTGTACTTAAATGGTTAACGTCTTCCAATTGGATAATAGACAGCAAAGGGACGACGTGGTTTTTGAGCCCATCAAAAAGTGGAACTTGGGATGCTCATTTTGGTAAGCGTCCTATTTGGTCACCCCTATTTAAGATGTATTCTTTTAAAAAAAAGTTTAAATGGTACCTAAATTTTGGGTAACTTCATATACAATTTTCTCTTCATATTCGTTGCTGCTTTCTTCTTCTTTATATTCATGTCCCATATATCCGGAAGCTTCCTGTTGCTTTCTTTTTCTTTGTATTCATGTCCCATGTATTCAAGAGCCGTTTGGTTTCTTCTTCTTATTCTTCTAGTTGCAAAACACCATTGTAGGTTGTGCTTAGGGTTTCTTCTTCTTCTTCTTCTTAGTTGTAAAATGGTTTTGTCAGATATATTATTTTGACAATTTAATGACTAGGATTTGTTCTTTATGATTTTTAAAAGTTACCGTTTCAAATTTAAGCACATTTGAAATAGATTTGGGCATTGAATCATTTGTTATAATGTTGAAATTTGAAGAACAAGTTTACTCTTCAGAACTTAAGATCTGATTTCTAAAGTTGCATTGAAGAGATAGAACTACTTAAGACCCTATTTTCTAGAGTTGCATAGGAAAGATACAAGAACTTCAGATCCAATTCTAAAGTTGTATTGAGGAGGTAAAAGAACTTCAGACTCACGTGGGCAAATATTCTAGTTTTGTGCAATGCATGTATAATTTCAATGGCGACCCCAAAAGTGGGTTGTAACGACCTAGCCGGTCATTTTGAGTATTTTAGTCCCGTTTTCATATTTATTACCTCCTCTATGTTATATTATGGTTATGTGACTTGTTGGGGTGGTTGGTTTTATTTCGGGTGAGGTTCGGGTGAGTTGGGACACTTAGTCCTAAAGTTGGAAGCTTAAGTTGAAAGAGTTGATCGGAGTTTGACTTTTTTGTAGATGACTTCGGAATGTAGTTTTGATGGTTCTGATAGCTTCGTATGATGATTTTATACATAAGCGTATGTCCGGATATTGATTTGGAGGTCCCTAGGTCGTTTTGGCTTGAATTGACGAAAGTTAGGAAGTTGAAGACCTGGAAGATTGAGAAGTTTGATCGAAAGTTGACTTTATTAATATCGGGGTCGGATTTTGATTCTGAAAGTTGGAATAGGTCCATTGTGTTATTTATGACTTGTGTACAAAAAATTGAGGTCAATTGCAAATGGTTTGGTACGTTTTGGCATTAGTTTTAGAAGGTAGAAGTTCAATAGTTCATTAGGCTTGATTTGATGTGTGATTCATAGTTTTGGTGTTGTTTGATGTGATTTAAGGCTTCATGCGAGTTCGTATCGTATTTTAGGACTAATTGGTATGTTGGAACGGGATCTCGGGGGCCCAAGTGTTTCAGATTGAGTTCGGGCCGTTTATGCATATGTTGAGGTTGCTGGTTTCAGAGCTTTTGGTTTCCTTCTTCGCGATCGCAAAAATATAGGACGTGATCGCGTAGGGTATTTGTTAGCAGATGATCTTTGCTCTTCGCGTTCATGAAGATTTGGCTACGTTCGCGGAAGGTTGGTTGGTTGTGCATCGCGAACGCATGTGGGGGACCTGTTTGCATAGAAGGAATAAGGGAAAGTGGGATGTCATGCGTTATTCATTACATTCGTGTGGAGTTGTCTGCGATCGCGAAGCCTTGGGATGTTTTGCCATCACGTTATCGTCTGTAGTAACGCGATTGCATAGTGTATTTTGTGAGCTGGTGGAGTTTGTTCTCCGTGATCGCGTGTGCTTTTCCACGATCGCGTAGAGTAATCACTGGGAAGTAGATATAAAAATTTCCAAATCGATGGTTAGAGTTATTTTTTATCTTTTGAGTTAAAGAGCTCGGTTTTGGGAGATTTTTTGGGGTATTTTCAAGGAGTTGATCGGGGTAAGTGTTTATGACTCGAATTTGATTATATTACATGTGTCACGACCCAAACCGAAGGGGCCGCGACGGGCACCCGGTGCCTTACTCAACCGAGTACCAATGTAACATATCTTTCTTAACATGTTATCATGAGTAAATGAGCCAGAAAACCCGTCATGAGATAACAAGAATAAAACATAAGGGAATACCTAACATATGAAGACTCAATAGGATATACAAACTAATATATGGGACATACGGGCCAATAAGGCCGACATGACCATTAGTAAACTCAAAACATAGGCCGACAAGGCCATACAAGTATCTATACACCTGGCATCTGTCTACAAGCCTCTAAGAGTATATAAAATCATAAAGGTCGGGACAGGGCCCCGCCATACCAATCAATACATATCCAAAGCATACTAACCAACTAGGCGACTCCGGAGAAAGTGGAGTGCACCAACACCTTCGCTGAGCTGATAGCCTACTAGGAGGACTGTCAACCTATCAATCGAGACCTGCGGGCATGAAATGCAGCGTCCCCAGGCAAAAGGGACGTCAGTACGAATAAAGTACCGAGTATGTAAGGCAGGAAAGCATAAACAAGAACAGTAATGTAAAGAGAGAGATAGAGGGGATACAACCTGTAACATCTGAGTGCCTCTGGGGGCTACTGACATGAAATGCATAATACATATATATACATGAACTTTTTAAAAACATTCGCCTCTGTGGGCATCATCATCATCATATTGTACCCGGCCTCAAAGAGGACTCGGTAAAAACATACCCGGCCATCATAAGGCTCGGTAGAATCGTACCCTGCCACGTGGAGCTCGGTAAACCCAACTGATCAGTGGTTGCACAATAGGTGTCGTACCCGGCCGACTATAGCGCGGCTCGGTAGAGTAAAATAGATACATATATATAATGCATGCTCAACTTATGGAATCACCTTCTAAACCTTTTGGAGTGACTTAAGAGCACTATGGATATCCATACCCTCAATATGAACCTTAGTAGGATTCAAGGATCATACACACTTGCTTAGAATAATTTTATAAGGAAAGAACAACATGGACAACCTTAGTTGCTAGGAGTAGATCCATTATGAAATAGCTTATTCATTTCACTTTAGATCATGCCAAAAGAAAGAAGAAAGTGCCTTAACATACCTTAAACCTGTTGAGTCCTTAATCACTTCCAAGCAACTCTTCAAACAAGTCAACTCAATCTATCATAGTATAAGGAGATTCAAAATCAGTGCTGAGCACAGGCTAAGTCTATAACTTAAGCTAGTAGCTCGTTTACGTAAATTTGGGCAGCATCTCCCTTGTAACAAGGGCCTCCTCCAATACCATATACCAACAACAATGACCAGAGCAATCCATCAATACATAATTATCAATATCAAGACACCATATAACAACAAGTCACAACTACATTACGACGAGCGGCAGGCTCCGATTTGAATCCGTATACCGCTTATCAATCCTTATAGACTTCTTAATTCAACATAAAAGTATCATTAACATGATAATGAAGTCATTAATCAATGATTACAGCCTTATACCATATATTTATAACAACGAAAATAATCCACAACTTCAACTATCCCCAACTAGCAACTTTATTCACTAGTTCATGTCTAGCCCATCCATTTAACTTAATCAATATCAAGATAACCTTAGGCACAAGCAAGAACACAATATACATACCTCCTACAGTAACGTCAAGTCAAAATCCAAGTTATATTCAATTTACAACAACCCTTAATAGCAATACAACACCATAGAAGTGACTTAAGCTAATCCAAGTATTATCTTGTAGTTCATCATCCTAACGACTTAACCAACATACAAGCAAGCTTAAGCACAATTAGTATGCTGTTATACTCACCTTATAAAGCAGCAACAACTTGGAATTTCATCCAAATACAGCCCACAACAATCCTCAATGACAACACAACCTCAAAGAGGTGTTGTTCTTCACTAGAACTAAGTTTTGATGTTGAAATATGGTGTAATCACTTTGGAATCACTTCAAACCCTTGTGGTATATGTTTAGGAGGGTTAGGAGAAGTTTGGAGATGAAGTTTAGTTGAAAAATGAGCAAAAATAGGCGTCCAAATCGTTTATAAATTGAAGTAGGTCAACCACCGCCTAAGTGGGTCCCATTGGGAGCTGCTTGCGCGGTCTCGCAAAAACGCAAATATCTCTCTACTCCGATGTCGTATTGATAAACAGTTTAATGCGTTAGAAACTAGACTTGTATATATTTAATTTGATAGGTAGAACACCCCATGATTCCAAGTATATTTGGAGAAATTCTCAGATACATTCGACCTAAATTTCAGCAAATTTATGAATGTAACTTGTGATGACCTTTGCCAACTCTTGTTCCACAACTTGCTTGCCTTCAAAATGTAGAAAATGATTATCATACGACTAAAATAACTCATAGAAAAACCTCCTTATCATGTTAAGAACCCTAGTCTCACCCCAAAGTACATGTTATAACATTCCAAACTTGTCGACTTTTGACGAAACTTATTTTCTTCAATTGGTTTAGCTTCTAAGATTTCCAACCCTCTTGGTACTCGTTATTCATGATCTTAAATATTTGTAACCTCCAAGGTAACATGATTAACTTACTTTATTTGCTTCCAAATATAATCTCATTTCCGAGCTTACATCAATGACTTACGACGTACTCTCACGTATGAAAACTTAGGGTGTAACAACATGAATCCATCACTATTTTTATTATTTAATTAGTATTTTGAGTTGGAAAAATTGGGAAATTTTGTGAAAAATTCCTAAATTATAAATTGAGGATTTGAAGATCGATTTTAGCTAGGAATTGGATAATTTTAGTATAGTTGGACTCGTGATTGAATGGATGTCCGGATTTTATAAGTTTGGTCGGGTTCCGAGATGCAGGTCTGGGGTTGACTTTTTGGGTTGACATTTTGATTTTCTTTAAGGATTGAAACTTTATTATCCAGATTGTTTCCTATAGTTTGCATTTTGATATAAACTTATATTGGCTAGATTCGAGCCGTTCGAAATTGGATATTTACTGAAAAAGCTTACTAGTGGATTGAGTAAGCTTGTTTGAGGTAAGTATGTTGCCTAACTTTATGTGGGGGAACTACTTCTTAGGAGTTGGGTTGATTTTACTATTTGTGCTATGTGAAAGCCGTATACACAAAGTGACGAGTGGGTACATGAGCTATATATGGTATTTGATCGGTTTAGGCTATTTGGACTCTTTTCGTGCCTTTAATTGAATTATCATAACATGTTATACTTACATGTATTAATCTACCTCACATGCCTTATTTGACATTGTTAACATTTGTTCTACTTTTTACTTATTATTTTGTCTTATATGCTTTAGTTGAAGTTATTATCTTCCTTATTATCTGTTACTTCTTTAATTGTTGAATTGTTTACTTGAAGTTGTTGTTTTCATGGAATAACTTCTTGTTGAGTTATTGGCATTGAAGTTGTAAAAGCCGTGATCACATTGAGGCAAAGTTATTAATTGTTTAAGTACCATTCTTGTTGAGCTATTCACTTTCAGTTTTCTATTGTTGAGACTCCTATACATATTATGGTTGAGTCATAGGCTAATTATTGTGGAAAGATTGGTATTGTTGATTCTTTTGGCAAGTTGTGGTATATGGAAACTTGTGGTGCGAGTTGTGATATTGATACGCATTCAACGGTATAAGGATAGGGGTTAATGTTCATGTGGCGACATAAGATGAGATAACGTGTGTGTAGCTATTTCGAAAAACTTATTTTCAAAACTATCTAAATGTAAGACTCATGCGGCGGTATAAGGAAAGATTGTAATTGTGATTGTGAAATGTTATTTCGAGGTGATACCTCGGTTGTGATTCTTGTTGTTATCCCTCATTTACCTCACTTGTATTTGTTTGCATTGTTATCTTGATGTTCTTATTATGTGTTTCTTCCTTGTTGCATTTATTGTTTTAAATTTAGTTGTAGTCTATCTTGTTGTATTTTTTATTACCTCATTTTTCCTCATTTCCATTCTTAGGCTATACTATACTTGTTAAGCTTATTTTTCTTATCCTAGTAGGCTTCTTTACCTGGCCCCGTAACTACTCTACCGAGGTTAGACTTGATACTTACTTGGTACCAGTATGGTGTACTCATACTACGCTTTTGCACATTGTTTTGTGTAGATCCAGGTACTTTATATCAGGATAGGCATCAATGATTTGGCTATACACTCGAAGACTTCAAGGTACCTGCTTAGCGTCTGCATGCCTTGAAGTCACTCTCTATCCTTATCTTTCTACTACTTACTCGTTTTAGATAGTGATATATTAGGAATTTTATGGTATATTTGGGTAGAGCTTACGACTAAGTCTCACTAGATTTTAGGAGTTATTGCCAGCGGTATTGTTGAGTTCTTTTATGATAGCTAGATGATTTAAATTTGAAGTTCTATATTGTTTCCGCTATTTCTCCATGCATGTTAGACTTGCCTAGTCTTCGAGACCAGGTGCCATCCCAACATCCTTCTGTGGGGGAATTGGGGTTGTTACAAGTTGATATCAAAGATCTAGGTTCATAGATGTTACGAGTCATAAGCAGGTTTAGTAGAGTCTTGCGGGTCGGTATGAAGACGTCTGTGCTTATCGTTGTCTTTGTATTATCTCATAGATTGTGGTGACACGTACCGCTAGATCTAACACTTAGACACCCGCTCCCCCTGCTAGAGCCGCGAGAAACTGGGGTTGGGATAGAGGCCGAGGAGAGGCACATGGTGCAGCTATAGCACCTGGGCGAGCTGTAACAAAGGAGCCACCAGTAGCTCTTGTTGGGGGAGGGGACAGGCAGGCACCTGAGGCGCATGTTGCTACCCCTGCACTTCAAGAGACCCTCACATAGTTATTGAGCATGTTCAGTACTTTATCTCAGGCAGAATTTATTCCACTTATACCAGCCATATCTCAGACTCGGGGAGGAGCTTAGACTCATGCGACCCGTAATCCAGAGCAGCAAGTCCATGTTGATTAGGTCTTATAGGTTATGCCAATGCACCCTGTTGTTTCGGTTCAGCCCGAGGTTAGGGCAGTGGCATCTGAGGAGGTGCAGCTTAGATTTGAGAGGTTCAAGAAGTATCATCCTCCTACTTTCAGCGGCCTAGCTACAGAGGATGCACAAGGTTTTCTAGAGAAATGCCAATGTATTTTCTGCACCATGGGTATTGTGGAGATGAGCGGGGTTGCTTTTACTACATTCCAGCTTTTAGGAGCAGCGTATTGTTGATACCCAATTTTTCTATATATATATTGTAATATGCAAAATACTTTCAAAATAGCATATGTATGCATATATAAGTATATTATTTTTCCTTAATTTTTAAAAGGTTTTAAACTAATTTATTTCCTTATTTTCATCCCTAAAATCCAATAATAATTTCCAAAATTATTATTTTTGATGATTCATTTATAGGATTCTCATACTCATACTAAAATATAGCTAATATAAGTTTTGCATATTTTGACAAAGTTATTTAGTATTTTTAAAGCTTAAATTGCATATAATTGCAATATTAGCCTCTTTTAGATTTAATTGCATTTATATTTATAAAAATTAAGTCTAGTATTTTTAAATTGATAATTATGTATTACAAATCATTTTAGTACCTTCAATTGACCTTCGCATGCTTTTGATATTCTATGTTTCTTCACTACTAATTCAATTGACTATCATGCTTCGAGTGTTGCTATCCATTGAATTTTCTTTTTATTCTACTACTGTATGCTGTTTTCCTTTTGCCAACAGGTTTGACCTCGCATGTATAATGTTTATGCACCCTATTTATATGCTGAGTCTCCTTCTTTGACTGATTTTCAAACTTGTGACTGATTTCAAACATTTCCTTTGTGAAATTCTGATTTCACTCGCCTATTAAGGTTAACTGATTTCTTTTCCTGTTTTGCCTTACTCAATCCTTTCCAAAATTAGAGTATTTCTGTACCTAGACTCTATTGTTTGCTTAATGTTTTACTACTTCTTTTATGGCAACTGTCAACCTACTGACAAATTGATTTCATTCCATGTTTTGAACCTGTAAATGCCCGTTAAGCAAGTGATCCCTTAATTAAAGGGAAACACTTGTATAATTGATTCTGAATCATGATTGTTTCCATGTTTGTAGCTTATTACCTCTCTCTTACTCGTTTTCAAAAACTATAAATAACTTGTACTTCTTCTCTTTCAAAGACACACGAACACAAGGCATAAACTGGTGAGTTCAAACACACACTACACTAAACCTCCTTCTCTTCTCTGTTACTATTATATTGATGCCTTACCTAGCTGGCTGAAAGCCAAGGCTAGGCTATGGGGAAACTTGCTTATTTTCTGCATTTGCATTTCTTACTGGTATGTTCTAATTAAGTTTCCTACACCAACAACAACATGCTTATCCATTGTTTCTTGCATTCTTGTCTGCCTACTGCTTGTATTTAACCCAGTACCATTATTTATCATGCTGTAATTTCCTTTCTCCTATTCTGAATCAATGTATTATGACCTGTGAATTCCAAATCCCTACCCCCAATGTGTTTAATTCTTGTGGTTGGTTTGGGGCATGCCAGCATTGGAAATTGTTGTGCATGACCCAAACTTAATCCTCTTAGGATCATAACCTCCATGTTTCTCTTAAATGTTGTGTGTTCTAGTTTATTTACAGGGATGTCAGCACTTCCTATTGTTGTGCATGCCCAAAGTTAATCCATGCCTAAGTGTATAGGCTCTTTGCAATAGTTTCCCAATCCCCTGCCCCTTTGTGTGAAGTTATTGACTCCTTGAAATGTTAATGGTTGTCTCTCATCATCCTTCCCCTCTCCTTTATTCCCTCAGCTCCTAAAACTCAGTTTCTGCACTTTCACTCTCTTCTTAGACTTAAGGTCTCCCCCCCCCCTCATGAGAGCCTTGCCTTGGGACCTATGAGCTCCCTCTGAACTTGGACACAAGAGGGCTGACATTTCCACACTGCACTCATCTCTATTCTAGTTATGTAACTTGGGTGTGAGCACTGCCCAGGGTCCTATTGAGGCCCTTAGGGAACTCTGACACACTCAAGTCTGAGAAAGGCTTTGGATCAATGGCATTTTGAGGTGGTTTATTCCATAACTCAGAGAGGAAGTTAAGAATCAGGCTTCCTTTGTTTGTAACTTTTCTTTGTACTCTTCTGATGTAATTCAGTATTCTTGGTTTGTAATAATTTATAATGAACATTTGGGGCTGGCTAGTGAAAAAGGGTTGGGTAGTTACGCATGCTCAAGGGTAGAAAATATGCCTATAGGACTGCTTTTTCTACATGTCCAATTCGCATTTTGAAAATATGCCTATAGGACTGCTTTTAAATTCTGCTTACTCACATCGCATTTAGAAACCATGTCTATAGGACTTACTTTAAATCCTGTTTGTTCACATCTAGATAACATGTGTATAGGAATTATCTAAAATTCTGCGTGTTAGTCACCGTTTAGATATCATGTTTTTAGGGCCCAATTAGTTATAACCCAGTAGCATGTTAAAATCGGTATAATGTATAGAAATCATGCTTATAGGAATTCCCCAGTAAGAACCTGTCTGTTTCCATTGTTTAAGATATTATGCCTATAAGGTTTAACATTATTCATTTAAATACTTTATATACAAAGGTTTAAAATCAACAATTATGTCTATAAGGGTCTAAAATCAGCAATCCTAGATCTCGTGTTCATAGGAGTAAAAATCAGCGATAGTAGATACTGTCATCTGCAGAAACTGAAACTAGTCTAATTTAAAATTCATCCATTCTGAACCTTTTTTAATAACCTAATTTCCTTATTTTAACAAGGTTTAGCAAGCATGCCTATAGGATTTCAAGCAATTCGTTTTGAGTTATCACTGTTTCACCACCTTCTGAATTAAGTAGATATCATGTCTATAAGACCCCGTCTAAATACTTAGGCAAGCCTTAGATTAATAGCTGTAAAATTGAATCCGTTTTTTTGTTAATTGCTACAACCAGTAGGCAGGCCTAATTCAGACTTCTTAACTGAGTTATGTAATAAACAAATCTTCTTCAATAATCAAATTTCCCTTATCTTTAGTATTTTAGTCAGACCTAAAAAGTATGTGCAAGTCATGTTAGTTATGTGCTTTTGTTCAAGCAGGCGTATTTGAGCATTTATCTGTTTATATGCTTCCCCAACATCCAGTATGTGTTTTGTATGTCGCCTTAGACTTTTATCCTTTGAAACCAATCAGCCTAATATCCCACCCTTTAGGACTAGTAGTCCTAAGTGCTTCCGGGACTGATAGGAATGGGACGGGTAATAGCATGCAATAGTAATCGAGACCAATTCGCGCTTTAATACCTTAATGGGGTAGGAAGGGTAGATATGGATATGATTACCGGTGCGCTAATGCCACGTGTAACCCCTCTTTTGAGGAGTGATTACCGGGTATTGCATTGATGTGATCCATATTAAATATAAACCTAGGACCCCCTTTTTCCTTTTATTAGCAAACTCTTTTTACTCTTCTTTTAATTGTTCTCTCTTTTTATGTGTTTAAATCCCCTAATATTTGAGTCATATTTGTCTATTGCTAAATTTACAATAAAATGTCTGGCCGGGAACCACACTAGTGGATCTTGAGGGGTGCCTAACACCTTCCCCTCGGGATAATTTCAAGCCCTTACCCAATCTCTGTTTATCCAAACAAACTTAGAATTGAACCCCATTGGTGTCCTAATGCACCTCAAATCATTAGGTGGCGACTCTTCAAAATGCAAAACCCAGTTCCCAAAAGGAACGAGTTGCCCTCCAAATGTCATAAACCCGATTTCGCAAGAAAAAGGGGGCGCGACAGCATGGCGACTCTGCTGGGGATATTTAGGCTTTTACTATTTCAGACTATTATTGTGAATTCATACTTCTTTATGTGCAATTACTTGTTTAATTCCTTTAAGCATTCAATTCCCTTTTCAATTGCAAAATTGACTTGTCTTTTTGTTTCTTTCCTTTATTACTGTTTTAAATGATGAAACTGATGTATTTACTGCTTTCTTAATGTGAAAATACATGTTAACATGCTTTTAATTATTGCATAACCATGCTCAACATCATAATCCACTCGTTCCAAACAAAATACCATAGCAACGCTTATAATGAATGGTTGCGCTCTTCCTATATTATTACCCCATAAATCCGGAAAAGGCATATTTGCGGTAAAACCAGTCGATCAGCGGTGCAGTTGACGGTTCCGTGCCTTTCCCCCTTTGAGTCGTCCTCTCAAGGGTACCGGTCTAAAAACCCATAGAAACCTTACTCTGTTCAAGTTGTGTATGCATCATGGTCAAACCTAGCCAGGTTAGTTATGTTGTCTACATAATGACCCTTTAAGATAGCCTTGACCAAGTCCACTGGGTTTCCTAAACCCAAATGGATGTCACCACGTTCTGTGCATTTATTTGGAGAACTAAATGCTTCATGCTAATTATTGATATTAAATAGACGAGTCCGGTGGGGGTATGGTCTTAACCCTTTTGTTTTGCAGAAAATGAAGAACGAGGTCCCCCGATTCGGTATGGTTAGCATACCCTCACTCTTGCTAGACTGGTGGAAGAGCCTTCCATCGAATGGCCAAATCAATGAGTGGAAGGAGAGGGCCGCCAAAGCTAGTGAAAAGTTGGAATATCTGGAATACAGTCTGCTGGAGTTGGAAGGAAAAGTGAGAAAGAGAGTCACCGACTGCTAAAACACTGAGGGAAACGAAGGAGAACATCTGGCAAAGGCATTTTTACTGGTGAACCTACTGGAACTGGAGGATTTGATTAACGGGCGCATTCAACTTGAGGAAGGTCCTTCTGGTACCACATAGGAGTTTATCTTTTCGCTTGTAATAAGGCTATGACCATTACTTTCTTTTACTTCTTGTTTATTTAGTACCGATTTGGGATTCGTCTATTTCTATCAATAAAATGAGGCATTTAGCATTCAAAGTTCTCCAAAACAATTTATCGCTAGGCCTACCTCGGGCACAAAGAGGTCCCCCAAATTAGGACACGATTTAAATTCCCGCACTATGTGTTTAAATACTGCAATACTTTTTATGATCCTCACTAACTTGGTTACCTTTTGTTTTATTCTTTGTTTTTGTTTTTATTATTCCCTTTCCCAAAGGTTAGTTCGTGCAATCTGGCAACATCATCCTATTTCATGAGATTCAAGGGCTCTCCACCCACTCCTCCTCTTAGTCCCATTAAAGGCAAGAACAAAGGGCTCGGCAAGAACCTTCAAGGAATCTCTAAATCCATAAAACTAAAGAAACATGGCACTACCTTAGGTTTAGGATATGGATACACGTAGGAGGAATTCAATAGCTGGTCGCCACCATGGCGTGGTCCTTACTATCCATTAGAATAGCCAATACTACATTTAGAATAGACTTTCCAATAGGCTGACATTATTTATGGACCAGATGAAGAAGTAGCACTGGCAGCGGTGAAAAACTTGTTCTTAAAAGATAATGACATGGATTGTTGTGTTGTTCTCAAGGAGGAGGGGGAGGAAGGCCCTTCCATACAGGCTGTAAGCAGAGGGGCATGCCTCATTAACTGGACCATCAGGACAACCAGAGCCCGATGAGCCTCGGGGTAGCAAGTCTAAAACAAGCATCATGCACAGTTTTAATTTATTAAATGATTTTCTTTTCACATTTTTAATTTCCGCAATAAGATCTCCAATGTTCCAAATAATTATGCAATTTATCAAAGCATTTTAACTTTTCTTATGATTCGACGCTCATTATTATTTTTCTCTCATTACTTTACTTATACAGCAATACTATTACTTATCTTGATGAACCAATGACTGTGACCTGCAACGAGACAACACAACAAACGGACATAGATTCAGAGGAAGACGGCATACCGCAGGGGATTGTTAAAGAAGTTGAGAATTTTAAAAACAGACCCAAGTTTAGCCTGGACGACACCGAGATTGTTAACCTGGGAGATGCAAAAAACGTCAAAGAAACACGAATTAGCGTCCACTTATCGCCATCAGAAAAGAAGGAATACACAGATTTTCTAAGAGAATATGAGGACATATTCGCCTGGTCGTAACATGACTGGTTTAAGTATGTCTATTGTGGCTCACAAACTGCCAACCGATCCAACATGTCCACCGGTAAATCAAAAGCTCAGAAAGTTCAAGCCTGATATGAGCCTGAAAATCAAGGAAGAACTCACTAAGCAGGTCAAAGCTAAGGTTCTCAAGGTAGTAGAATACCCGACATGGTTAGCCAACATTGTACCGGTGCCAAATAAGGATGGGAAGGTTAGAGTCTGTGTCGACTACCGGAATCTCAATCGGGCCAGTCCAAAAGACGACTTCCCTTTGCCGAATATACACATCGTAATTGACAATTGCGCCAAGCATGAGTTGAAATCATTTGTAGATTGTTTAGCTGGTTATCATCAAATCTGGATGGATGAGGAAGATGCTGAGAAAACGGCTTTCATTACGCCGTAGAGGATATACTGCTACAAGATGATGCCGTTTGGGCTAAAGAATGCTGGGGCCGCCTACATGAGGGCCATGACTACCATTTTCCATGATATGATACACAAGGAGATAGAGGTATATGTGGATGATGTTATCATCAAATCCAAGAAGGCCACTGATCACAGGAAGATTTGAAGAAATTCTGCAATAGATTGCGGAGGTAAACCTAAAACTGAATCCCGCAAAGTGCGCATTTGGGGTTCCCGCTGGAAAATTACTGGGGTTTATTGTGAGTCGTCGAGGAATAGAATTGGATCCATCAATGGTCAAAGCCATTCAAGAACTACCACCGCCAAAGAACAAGAAGGATGTGATGAGTTTCTTGGGGTGACTTAACTATATCAGCCGGTTCATAGAATATTCTACAGTTATTTGTGAGCCAATATTTAAGATGTGGAAGAAGGACGCCGCTACCAAATGGACTGATGACTGCCAAAAGGCTTTCGACAGAATCAAGGAATACCTGTCAACACCACCAGTCTTAGTCCTGCCCGAGCCAGGTAAACCCCTATTAGTTTACCTCGCAGTATTGGATGGAACTTTCGGTTGTGTTCTGGGGAAGCATGATGAAACGGGGAGGAAGGAGCAGGACATCTATTATCTCAATAAGAAGTTCACCCCGTACAAGGCCCAATATTCTCTGTTAGAGCGCACCTATTATGCTTTGACTTGGGTAGCTCAGAAACTGAGGCATTATTTCTGTGCCGATACCATATATCTCATATCAAGGATGGATCCTTTGAAGAACATCTTTTAGAAGCCCATGCCCACTAGAAAGCTAGCCAAGTGGCAAATCTTGTTGAGTGAATTTGACATTGTCTACGTGACTCAGTAGGCAATCAAGGGACATGCACTAGCAGATCACCTTGCTAAAAACCTGTGGACGGAGAATACGAACCCCTGAAAATGTATTTTCCTGACGAAGAGGTATCATTCATAGGAGAAGACATCGCAGAATCCTATGATGGTTGGAGAATGTTTTTCGATAGAGCAGCAAATTTTGAAGGAGTTGGCATAGGAGAAGTCCTAGTATCAGCAATCGGTCAGCATTATCGATGTCCGCCAAACTCAGGTTCCCGTGCACCAACAACATGGTCGAGTATGAAGCCTGCATCATAGGGCTCAAAATGGCCATTGACATGAACGTTCAAGAGTTGCTAGTGATTGAAGATTCGGACCTACTTATACATTAGGTCCGAGAAGAATAGGTAGCCAAGAACTCCAAGATACTCCCGTATCTGCATCTTGTACAGGAATTGAGAAAGAGGTTCACAAAGACAAAATTTCTAGCATGTTCCTAGAATCCAGAATGAGTTCGTCGATGCATTGGCTACCCTATCATCTATGATACAGCATCCGGACAAAAACATCATTGATCCTATTCCAGTAAGATCCATGATCAGCCAGCTTATTTTGCCCATGTCGAAGAAGAAGCAGACAGAAAGCCCTGATTTCATGATATCAAGGAATATTTGGCAAAAGGCGAATACCCAGAACTTGCAAATCCTACTCAGAAACGCACACTTCGGAGGTTGTCCAACGACTTCTTTCACATCGGAGGAATCCTGTATAGGAGGACTCCTGATTTGGGGTTACTAAGGTGTGTCAACGCAAAAGAAACATTCAGGCTACTACAGGAAATTCACGCTGTGTCCTGCGATCCACATATGAACGATTTTGTCTTAGCAAAGAAGATACTCTGAGCTGGTTACTTTTGGATGACTATGGAAACGGACTGCATCCAGTATGTCCGGAAATGCCACCGCTATCAGATACATGCAGACATGATAAATGTAGCTCCAAATGAGCTTAATGCAACAAGTTCACCTTGGCCGTTAGCCGCTTGGGGGATGGATGTTATTGGACCAATTGAGCCTGCCGCTTCCAACGGGAATAGATTTATCCTGGTAGCAATCGACTATTTCACCAAATGGGTCGAAGCAGCATCTTACAGGGCATTAACCAAGAAAGTCATGGCGGACTTTGTCCGCGACCGCATTGTTTGTCGATTCGGTATTCTAGAGTCAATCATTACTGATAATGGCTCCAATCTCAATAGTGACTTGGTGAAAGCTATGTATGAAACTTTCAAGATCAGACACAAGAATTATACAGCCTACAGGCCTCAAATGAATGGATCCGTAGAAGCCGCCAATAAGAATATCAAGAAGATATTGAGGAAAATGATAGAGAAGCATAAGCAATGGCACGAGAAGTTATCATTTTCTTTATTGGGATATCACACCACAGTTCGCACATCAACCGGAGCAACCCCCTATATGCTGGTTTATGGTACAGAGGCAGTCATTCCCAATGAGGTAGAAATTCCTTCCCTAAAGATCATACAGGAAGCTGAGCTCGACGATGCAGAGTGGGTGAAAGGTCGTTATGATCAAATAGCCCTTATAGACGGGAAGAGAATGAATGCAGTTTGCCATGGTCAACTCAATCAGAACAGAATGTCCAGAGCCTTCAACAAAAGAGTTAAGCCAAGACAATTCACACCGGGGCAGCTGGTGTTAAAGAAAATTTTTCCGCATCAAGATGAAGCCAAAGGGAAATTCTCTCCCAACTGGCAAGGTCCATACATGATTCACCGGGTCCTGACAGGAGGAGCCCTCATACTTGTAGAAATGGACGGAGAAGTCTGGCCAAAGACCATCAACTCAAATGCAGTCAAGCGTTACTATGTGTAATCTTAATGTTTTCCTATATGATGTAAATTGAACTATGGCTGACCTAATTCCCATTTAAGAGGGGATACGTAGGAAGCCCAATGGGTTCGGTCACAATTCAATAAAATTTCCATTTCCCCCCGCAATCGGAAACTGGGGCAGAATTTTGAGGAGGACCCTCAAAATTTCGAAGTGATTTCAGCCAATTGTCGCAAGCAACGGTCAGAAGCATCAACCCATTAACTGGGGCAGAATTTTGAGGAAGACCCTCAAAATTCCATAGCAAAAGAGGTTGTAATGTCTTGAACCACATCACAGTCATCGGTTCATCTAAAAACATTTCTTAATTGTATACTTATATCGTTTTTTATACAAAATCATGCATGTTTATTACTGAAATTGCCTTGTTTAGCAATGCTACCCCAATGATACATACAATATCACCAGATCAAAGCCTAGCAGGTCAAGCAAAGCCAGTGGGGATACGAACTAACCTTCTCCCTTTACAAAACTCATGATTTTTTATGGATGCAGTCACTGAGATTACGAAAGCACAAGACATACTATACACTCACAAGACAAACATTGTTCAGGAATACAACTCTCAAAACTATCGCACTTACCAACATTTTCTATCCACACACGCTAGTGATATTCCGTATGTCACAATGTCCCTAGCAGTCACAATATCGGAACCTGCTATCAGGTAAGAAAGTTCTATTACTGATTGCCCTTTTATTTATTGTATAAGGCTACCATTCTGCCTTCTGAGACTAAACACTGTCTACATCTACATTTTCTGCATTGAATAAGGCTACTATTCTGCCTTCCGAGGTTAAGCTCTACCTCCATCTGCATCTACATGGCTGAAATATTGCCACCCTATCTGCATTTGCATGGCTAAAAGATCGCCGCCTTATCTACATTTGCACGGATGAAAGATCGCCACCTCATCTACATTTGCACGGCTGAAAGATCGCCACCTCATCTATATTTGCACGGCTGAAAGATCGCCAACTCATCTACATTTGCATAGCTGAAAGATCGCCACCTTATCCACATTTGTGCGGCTGAAAGATCGCCACCTTATCCACATTTGCATGGCTGAAATATCGCCACCTTATCTCCATTTGCATGGCTGAAAGATCGACTCCTTATCTCCATTTGCATGGCTGAAAGATTGCCACCTACTGCATTGCATGGGCTGAAGGATCGCCAAACCATCCGAAGGCGTCATTGTTCGGAGGCACCATTTTCATAGCCCGAGAACGCCATGTCATGGCCTGAGGACCCCCTTTTAATCTTTTGCATATCATTATTCAAAGGCATTATGGTTCGGAGGCATCATCCTCATAGCCCGAGAGCATTATTTCATGGCCAACGAATCCTTTATTATGCGCTTCATGGCCTAGGACATCATGGTCCAAGGACGTCATTCTAACCGTCTGAAGACAATCCTCATGGTCCGACCGGAAATTGCATCATGTTTAAATTTATGCACAATATATGCTTGTATTGCTTATTTGCAGGTAAACCAGTGAGCAAATGGCCATCTCAGTAGGAGAGATTCTGCTCCAGGTCTCGCAGCCCTATCAGACCTTAACCATTCACCCCGTCCTAGATATTGCGTCCGTTCTTGAATGTCTCCATCGGCATACTCCGCCGATGGATTCTAAACTACATATGGACTGATTCCTGTAAAACCAGAGATATGTAGGCAGCTCAGAAGCCAGGGCACGGCCTAAACTTCTTCGAACCGTCTCGCTCGGTCAAAATTGGCCATCATATCTTTACCCGACAACTCTTTCATCCTTCCCGAGTAAAGAGGGGCAGCTGTTGATACCCAATTTTTCCCTATATATATTTTCTAATATGCAAAATACTTTTAAAATAGCATATGTATGCATATATAAGTATATTATTTTTCCTTAATTTTTAAAAGGTTTTAAACCAATTTATTTCCTTATTTCATCCCTAAAATCCAATAATAATTTCCAAAATTGTTATTTTTGATGATTCATTTATTGGATTCTCATATTCATACTAAAATATAGCTAATATAATTTTTGCATATTTTTACAAAGTCATTTAGTATTTTTAAAGCTAAATTGCATATAATTACAATATTAGCCTCTTTTAAATTTAATTGTGTTTATATTTATAAAAATTAATTCCAGTATTTTTAAATTGATAATTATGTATTACAAATCATTTGAGTACCTTCAATTTGTTTTCAAAAATTAATTTGCAATTTTTTATAAAATAAATAAGGGAAAAGTGGCTATTTAAAATCTAGCCCCAATTACATTTCAATTACAGCTTGAATTGGACCCCCAATTTAAACCCAATTACCCAGCCCAATTGCCATTTGAACCGACCCAAGCCCTAAATCCGCCTACCGACTCAAGACCCGATAAATCCTAGCCGTTGATCTAAAAGATCAACGACCCTCACGATTCCTTTCCTTTATTAATTCCAACGACCCCCAACCCTAGCCTCATTTCCAAACTCCCCTTCTATCTCAATCCTCTCTCAAATCTTCTCAAACCCTAGCCGCCACTATCAAACTACAACCCTAATACCTCCCAAATCTACAACTTCCGAGGTCATCGGAGACCTGTATCCACCTCCCATGGCTTCTACGTGTTCGATTCTATGGTCTCATGACCAGATCGTGAAGGGGCTTTGTCCAGTCTTTGCTCGATGACTATTTTCCAGTCATCTCTGACCTTTATCCAGGCTAACCATGGCTATTCGAGTCAGATTTTTGACTCTCCTGCTTAGATCGAGGGTTTTCAAAGCCTTTCTCATCATTTGGGGTTCTTCTGAAACCCTAACCTCTAAGGTTCTTTCGATTTCTCTTAGATCCGTTTCAGATCTATGTTTGCTTTGAACTTTTAAGCACTTTTCTCGAAGTTTCTTTTAAAACTCTTCTTTCAAAACTCCTTATCTTTTCAATTAAGGTTCTGTTAAGTTATTTCAAAAACTTTTCTTTGATTTTTGACATGTTTTGCTCTGTTTGCTCGTATTATTCTTCTGCCTGAGTTTGCATGTTAAAAGTCTTAATTCCTTTTGAATTGTTTGTTAGAACTAATGCTGGTTTGCTTGAGTTTTTCCGGTTTTGTTTTGTTTATCCATCTTTTAAAATTCTTCTATTGTTGAAAACCCTATTGCTTTGGATGTGAGACTGTTAGTATAAGTACAAGGCTCGATTTGAAGTTCTTTATTTCGAAACCTCTATTCCTTTGTGTGATCCTTTTTATTCTGGGTTCCTGTTTCCTCTAGAACTCACGTATGCTCGAAACCTTAATTTTTCAAAAGGGGTTTTCCTCACCGGCTACTGCGAGCCCTTCGCATGCTTTTGATATTCTATGTTTCTTCACTACTGATTCAATTGACTATCATGCGTCGAGTGTTGCTATCCATTGAATTTTCTTTTTGTGCTACTACTGTATGCTATTTTTCTTTTGCCAATAGGTTTGGCCTCGCATGTATAATGTTTATGCACCCTATTTATATGCTGAGTCTCCTTCTTTGACTGATTTCAAACTTGTCCTTTGTGAAATTCTGATTTCACCCGCCTATTAATGTTAACTGATTTCTTTTCCTGTTTTGCCTTACTGAATCCTTTCCAAAATTAGAGTATTTCTGTACCTAGATTCTATTGTTTGCTTAATGTTTTTATGGCAACTGTCACCCTACTGACAAATTAATTTCTTTCCATGTTTTGAACATGTCAATGCCCGTTAAGCAAGTGATCCCTTAATTAAAGAGAATCACTTGTATAATTGATTCCAAATCATGATTGTTTACATGTTTGTAGCTTATTACCTCTCTCTTACTCGTTTTCAAAAACTATAAATAGCTTGTACTTATTCTCTTTTAAAGACACACGAACACAAGGCATAAACAATTGAGTTCAAACACACACTACACTAAACCTCCCTCTTTTCTCTGTTACTACTATATTGCTGCCTTACCTAGCTGGCTGAAACCAAGGCTAGGCTATGGGGAAACTTGCTTATTTTCTACATTTGCATTTCTTACTGGTATGTTCTAATTAAGTTTCCTACACCAACAACAACATGTTTATCCATTGTTTCTTGCATTCTTGTCTGCCTACTGTTTGTAGTTAACCTAGTACCATTATTTAGCATGTTGTAATTTCCTTTCTCCTATTCTGAATCAATGTATTATGACCTCTGAATCCCAAATCTCTACCCCAATGTGTTTAATACTTGTGGTTGGTTTGGGGCATGACAACATTGGAAATTGATGTGCACGACCCAAACGTGATCCTCTTAGGATCATAACCTCCATGTTTCTCTTATACGTTGTGTGTTCTGGTTGATTTATAGGCATGTCAGCACTTCCTATTGTTGTGGATGCCCAAAGTTAATCCATGCCTAAGTGTATAGGCTCCTTGCAATGGATTCCCAATCCCCTTCCCCTTTGTGTGAAGTTATTGACTCCCTGAAATGTTAATAGTTGTCTCCCATCATCCTTCCCCTCTCTTTTATTCCCTCAACTCCTAAAACTCAGTTTCTGCACTTTCACTCTCTTCTTAAACTTAAGTTCTGCCCCCCTCATGTGAGCCTTGCCTTGGGACCCATGAACTCCCTCTGAACTTGGACACGTGAGGGCTGGCATTTTCACACTACACTTATCTCTATTCTGGTTATATAACTTGGGTGTGAGCACTGGCCGGGGTCCTATTGAGGCCCTTAGGGAACTCTAACACACTCAAGTCTGAGAAAGGCTTTGGATCAATGGCATTTTGAGGTGGTTTATTCCATAACTTAGAGAGGAAGTCAAGAATCAGACTTCCTTTGTTTGTAACTTTTCTTTGTACTCTTCTGATGTAATTCAGTATTCCTGGGTTGTAATAATTTGTATTGAACATTTGGGGCTGGCTAGTGAAAAAGGGTTGGGTAGTTACACATAATCAAGGGTAGAAAACATGCCTATAGGACTGCTTTTTCTACATGTTCAATTCGCATTTTGAAAAATATGCCTATAGGACTGCTTTTAAATTCTGCACACTCAAATCACATTTAGAAACCATGTCTATAGGACTAACTTTAAATCCTATTTGTTCACATCTAGATAACCTGCCTATAGGATTTATCTAGAATTCTGCATGTTAGTCACCGTTTAGATATCAGGTTTTTTAGGGTCCAATTGGTATAACCCAGTAGCATGTTAAAATCGGTATAATGTATAGAAATCATTCTTATAGGAGTTCCCCAGTAAAAACCTGTCTGTTTCCATTGTTTACTAGATATTATGCTAATAGGGTTTATCGTTATTCATTTAAGTACTTTGTATACAAAGGTTTAAAACCAACAATTATGTGTATAAGGGTCTAAAATCAGTAATCCTAAATCTCGTGTTCATAGGAGTAAAAATCAGTAATAGTGGATACTGTCATCTGCAAAAACTGAAACTAGTCTAATTTAAAATTTATCCATTCTGAACCTTTTTTAATAACCTAATTCCCTTATTTTAACAAGGTTTAGCAAGCATGCCTATAGGACTTCAAGCAATTCATTTTGAGTGATCACTGTTTCACCACCTTCTGAATTAAGTAAATATCATGCCTATAGGACCCCGTCTAAACACTTAGGCAAGCCTTAGAGTAATAGCTATAAAATTTAATCCATTTTTTGTTAATTGCTACAACCAGCAGGCGGGCTTGATTCGGACTTCTTATCTTAGATATGTAATAAACAAATTTGCTTAAATAATCAAACTCCCCTCGTCTATAGTACTTTAATCAGACCTAAAATGTATGTGCAAGTCAAGCTAGTTATGTGCTTTTGTTCAAGGAGGTGTATTTGAGCCTTTATCTGTTTATTTGCTTCCCCAATATGCAGTATGTGTTTTGTATGTCGCCTTAGACTTTTACCTTTTGAAACCAATCAACCTAATATCCCACCCTTTAGGACTAGTAGTCCTAAGTGCCTCCGGGACTGATAGGAATGGGACGGGTAATAGCATGCAATAGTAATTGAGACCAATCCGCGCTTTAATAGCTTAACGGGGTGGGAAGGGTAGATATGGATATGATGACCGATGCGCTAATGCCACGTGTAACCCCTCTTTTTAGGAGTGTTTACCGGGTATTGTATTGACGTGATCCATAATAAATATAAACTTAGGACTCCCTTTTTCCTTTTATTAGCAAACTCTTTTTACTCTTCTTTTAATTGTTCTTTCTTTTTATGTGTTTAAATCCCCTAATATTTGAGCCCATATTTGTCTATTTGCTAAATTCACAATAAACTGTCTGGCCGGGAACCACATTAGTAGATCCTGAGGGGTGCCTAACACCTTCCCCTCGGGATAATTTCAAGCTCTTACCTAATCTCTGGTTATCCAAACAAACTTAGAATTGAATCCTATTGGTGTCATAATGCACCTCAAATCATTAGGTCACAACTCTTCAAAATGCAAAACCCAGTTCCCAAAAGGAACGAGTTGCCCTCCAAATGTCATAAACCCGATTTCGCGAGAAAAAGGGAGTGCGACATGTATCAGTGGTGGCGAGTTTAGAGGGTAGCCCAGTTGATGTAGCTCCACTCACATGGACTCAATTTTTAGAGATGTTCTTGAGAGAGTTTGTTCCCTAGAGCCTTCAGGATGCATGGCGTTTGGAGTTTGAGCAGCTGCGCCAGGGTACTATGACAATATCAGAGTATGCTGTAAGATTTAGTGAGTTGTCTAGACATGTACCTGCCTAAGTTTCTATAGTCAGAGAGTGAGTCTGTTGATTTATCGAGGGGCTCAACTATGGTATTAGATTCAGCATGGCTCAAGAGTTGGAGAAAGATACCCCATATTATCAAGTGGTAGAGATCGCATAGAGGCTGGAGGGTATGCAGGTCCGTGAGAGAGAGGATAAGGAGGTCGTCTCAAGGTACTGGAGGATTTAGTAATGGCCACGCTGCAGCTACAACCTGTCATGGAAGGGGTTGTGTGAGTCGTCCAGTTCCTTCAATAATTATAGCTTCTAGTGGTGCTCTAGCTACTTCCAGGTCTCAGATTGCCCATTATGCAATGCCATTGTCTAGTGCACCTCTTGCACGAGGTTTTTTAAGTGATCAATCCGGTCGACCAGACCCAAGGTAGTTTCAGAAGCCACGCCCACCGAGATCTTACATTGAGTGTGGTGATACCAGTCATATGGTAAGGGATTGCTCTAGACTCAGGAGGGGTGCACCTCCACAAACTACTCAGGCTCCATGTATTCCATCGGGTCCATAGACTTCTTAGGTCGTGGTTGATGTTCCAGTTACTGCTCCACCTACAAAGCCAGCTAGTGGTAGGGTTAGACATGTAGGTATCGCCTTATAGGGGAGGTCAGGCCTGATGCTATACTTTTTTGGGGTAGGACGGAGGCGGTCACATCAGACGCACTTATCATAGGTATTGTTTTGGTTTGTCAAAGAGATGCATCAGTCTTATTTGATCCAAGCTCCACTTACTCATATGTATCATCTTACTTTGCTCCATATTTGGGTATATCTCGTGATTCTTTGAGTTCTCCAATATATGTTGCCACACGTGTAGGAGATTCTATTATTATGAACTGTGTGTATCGATCATGTTTAGTTGTTATTTGTGGTTTTGAGACCATAGTTGATTTATTATTGCTCAATATGATAGATTTTAATATTATCTTGGGCATAAGCTAGTTGTCGCCCTATCATTCTACTATGTATTGTCACTCCATGACTGTGACACTAACTATGCATGGTTTTCCATGGTAAGAGTAGGGGGGATACATTGGATTATATTCCTAGCAGGTTTGTGTCCTTCTTTAAGGAACAATAGATGGTTGAGAAGGGGTCTGATGTATGTCTAGACTTTGTGACAGATGTTTGTGCTGATACTCATAAGTTTGAGTCATTTCTGTTAGTGGGATACTTCCCAAATGTATTTCTAGCAGATCTTCCGAGCATGCCGACCGATAGAAATATTAATTTTGGTATTGACTTGTTTCCAGGAACTCATCTCATTTCTATTCCACCATATCACATGGCATCGCCGGGGTTGAAGAAGTTAAAGGAGCAGCTACAAGAGTTGCTTGATAAGGGCTTAATTCAGCCTAGTGTGTCGTCTTGGTGTGCTTCGATTTTGTTTGTAAGGAAAAAGGATAGTTCTATGCGCATGTGTATTGATTATCGGTAGTTAAACAAGCTTACAAAGAAGAACAAGTACCCATTTTTCACGCATTGATGACTTATTTGATTAGCTATAGGATGCTAGAGTGTTCTTAAAGATTGATTTGTGGTCAAGGTATCATCAGCTGAAGATTCGGGATCCGAATATCCCAAAGACTACTTTGAGTATTAGGTATGGTTAATACGAGTTCCCAGTGATGTCAATTGTGATGACCAAGGCCTTAGCAACATGTATGCACCTGATGAACAGTGTATTCCAGCCATTTCTTGATTCATTCGTTATTGTGTTTATTGATGACATCTTGGTGTATTCCCAAAGTCGGGAGTATCATGAACACTATTTGAAGATTGTGCTTTAGACCTTGAGAGAAAAGAAGTTGTTTGCCAAATTCTCAAAGTGTGAATTCTGGCTTGACTTGGCGGTATTTTTGGGTCATGTGGTGTAGAGTGGGGGGATCAAGGTATATCCTAAGAAGATTGAAGTAGTGTATAGTTGGCCCAGACCATTATTAGCTACTAAGATTCGGAGTTTCCTGGGTTTGGCCTGATATTATCGCCATTCCGTAGAGGGTTTCTCATCTATTACTGCACATATAACTAGATATACCCAAAAGGGTGCTCCTTTTAGACTGTCCGAGCAGTGTGAGGAGAGCTTTCAAAAGGTCAAGACTGTTTTGACGACCCTCATTTGCTTGTCCTTAAGGACATGATGCAGCACTATGATACCAAAGAGGTTTCTATCGGAGATGATGGTATGTTGCGGATGTGAGGTCGATTGTGTGTGCCCAATGTGGATGGGTTACGTGAGTTAATTCTTCATGAGGCCAACATTTTACGGTACTCCATTCATCCGGGTGCCGCTAAGATGTATCAGGATTTGAGGCAGCACTATTGGTGGAGGAGAATGAAGAAATACATATTGGAGTATGTAGCTCGGTGCCTAAATTATCAGCAATGAAGTATGAGCATCAGAGACCAGAGGTCATGCTTTAGAGACTTGAGATTCTTAAGTGGAAATGGGAGCGTGTTACCTTGGACTTCATTGTTGGGCTCCTACGGACTTAGAAGACATATGACGTTGTATGGGTGATTGTGGATAGTTTGACCAAGTCGAATCATTTCATTCCAATGGTGACTACCTATTCTTCAAAGAATCTGGCTCAGATCTATATCCGCGAGACTGTTCGACTTTATGGCATACCGGTATCTATTATCTCTAACCGAGGCACGCAGTTTACATCGCACTTAGAGAGAGTCGTACAAGGTGAGTTAGGCATGCAGGTTGAGTTGAGTACATCATTTCACCCACAGGCGGATGGACAGTCCGAGACCACCATTCATATCTTAGAGGATATGCTTTGTGCCTGTGTTATGGATTTCGGGGGTTCTTGTGATAAGTTCTTTCCTCTTGCGAAGTTTTCCTACAACAATAGCTACCGGTCAAGTATTTAGATGGCTCCTTATAAGGCCCTATATAGGAGGCAATATCATTCTCTAGTTGGTTGGTTTGAGTCGGGTGAGGCTAGATTGTTGGGCACAGATTTGGTTCGAGATGCCTTGGAGAAGGTCAAGTTGATCCAAGATCGGCTTCATACACCATAGTCTAGGTAGAAGAGTTATGCGTATCAGAAGGTTCCTGATACATCATTTATGGTTAAAGAGAGGGTTTTGCTCCGGGTTTTACCCATGAAGGGTGTGATGAGGTTCAGAAAGAAAGGCAAGTTGAGCCCTAGGTATGTCGGTCCTTTTGAGGTCATTGAGAGAGTGGGGGAGGTGTCCTACAAGCTGGCATTTCCACCTATTTTATCTACATTTCACCTGGTGTCCCATGTTTTCATGCTTCAGAAGTATCACTGTGATCTATCCCATGTGTTAGATTTTAGCTCGGTCAAATTGGACAAGGATTTGACTTATGTTGAGGAGTCGGTGGCTATCTTGGACAGACAAGTTCAAAAGTTAAGGTCAAAGAACATTTCTTCAGTAAATATTTAGTGGAGGGGTCAACTAGTCGAGGTTGGGAGACCGATTATGATATGCGTAGCCGTTATCCTCATCTTTTCACTACTACAAGTATGTCTCTATACTCGTTTGAGGATGAACGTTTGTCTTAAGAGGGGGAGGATATAATGACCCAGACGGTCTTGTTGAGTATTTTAGCCTTGTTCCCCTATTTATTGCCTAATCTATGTTATATTTTAGTTATGTGACTTGTCAGGGTGGTTGTTCTAGTTTTGGGTAAGGTTCAGAGTGGATTGGGACACTTAGTCCCAAAGTTGGAAACTTTAGTTGAAAGAGTTGACCAAAATTTGACTTTTATTTAGACGACTCCGGAATGGAGTTTTGCTGGTTTCAATAGATTCATATGGTGATTTTGGACTTTGGCAAAAGTTGGAAAGTTGAAGGTTTGGGAGATTGAGAAGTTTGACCGATAGTTGAATTTATTGATATCAGGGTCGAATTCTGATTCCGGAAGTTGAAATAGGGTCGTTATGTCATTTATGACTTTTGTGCAAAATATGAGGTAAATTGGAGATGGTTTGGTACGTTTCTGTAAGGACTCAACCGGTCATTTAGAGCACTAGCGCGTCGTTCAGCGGTTTGAGGTTATGAACATCTTCACTTCAGGTATTATGATTTGTACGCATGGACAAAATTGAAATTCGGGGAGTTCGGAGTTGATTTGGAAAGAGGATGCTCATTTCGGAAGCTTTAAGTTGGAGGAATATAACTAAGGGTTGATTTTGAGTAAACAACCTCGAAATCGGGATTTGATGGTTTCAATAGGTTCATATGATGATTTTGGACTTGGGTGTATGTCCAGATCAGGTTTTGGATGACACAAGAGCATTTCTGCGCCTATTGTGGAAGTTAGCATTTTGGGATTCTGAGCCTGGGAATAGCTCTGTATGGTGATTCTGGTATTAGGGGTGCGTCTGAAAGTGGATTCGGAGGTCCGTAGGTCAGGGTCAGAATCCGATTCTGGAAGTTGGAGCAGGTCCGTAATGTCAAATATGACATGTGTGCAAAATTTGAGGTCAATCAGACGTGATTTGATAGGTTTCGGCATCGAATGTGGAAGTTTGAAGTTTAAAAGTTCATTAAGCTTGGATTGGAGTGTGATTCATGGTTTTAGCATTGTTTGTTATGATTTGAAGGCTCGACTAAGTTTGTAATGTGTTTTGGAACTAGTTGGTGTGATTGGACGGGGTCCCGGGGGCCTCGGGTAGATTCCGAGTGGTTAACTGATCGAATTTGAGTTGGGAGAAAGAGCTGAAACAGCTGGGCATCTGTTGTAACCGCACATGCATTAAGAGGGCCAGAGGTGCCAACCCGCAGGTGCGGCTAGGTGGTCGCAGAAGCGACGTTTGGTCAGAGCTGGATCGCCACATATGCGAGGGTATTTTCGCATCCGCGAGCTGAGCTCCGCAGAAACGGAAAATCGAGGGGGCAGCTGGGTCACAAAAGCGAAAGGGGCACCCGCAGGTGCAAAGGCACAGAGGCGCGTGGAGGACCGCAGAAGCGGATTTTGCTAGCTTGGAGGGAACCGCACCTGCGATCGATTTCCGCAGGTGCGGCTGGTGTAGCGCAGATGCGGAAGTGCGGGCTCGGCAGTGTGTCTCTTTAAAACGAAGATTTGGCTCATTTTCACTTCATTTTCCTCCATGGGAGCCGGTCTTGGAGCGATTTTGGAACTCCATCATCATCATCTATGCCAAGGTAAGTGATTCTCACCTATTGCAAGTTAAATACATGATTTATATATGGATTTAAGCATGGAAATTAGTTGAAATTTGGGGCTTGGAAGAAAAACCTAGAAATTCATATTATTGGATTTTGACCACGAAATTGGATATGGAATTTGAAATAAATTATATGTTTGAGTTCTTAATGTTATGGGTAATGTTTATCTTCGAAAATATTTTGGATCCGGGCATGTGGTCCCGAGGGTGATTTTATCGACTTTCCGAGCGGAGTTGGGAATTGTTGTAAATTGAATCGTTATGAGTATTAGAGTATATTTTCATTGGTTTACATATTGTTTGGCTTGTTTTGGAGCGTAAGGCATCAGATTGAGGTGTTGGAGTGGCATTGGAGCCGGTTATGGAACTTCAGAGCGAGGTAAGTCTCCTTTCTAACCTTGTAAGAGGGAATTAACCCCATATGTGAACTAAATTATTATGTGCTCCTATTTGTGGGAGCTACATACGCACGAGGTGACGAGAGTCCGTATGCAGCTACTAGTTATGCCTGTGTCCGGGTAGTTTAGGTTCACATCATGCCTCGTTGTCCTTGCTATTTGGTTTATGGTTATTGCTTGCCTTGAGAAGAAACAAGATCGAGGTTGTGTAATATTGTGTTGAAAAGAATTTAAATTGACGAATTTAGGATTTTAAGAATTTCCATTGAACTTCATATTTTTGAAAAGGATTGAGGAATATCATAATAACTTAAGAAATCTATATGTAACCGCGTCGCATGTATGTTCCGTGAGCGGGGTAATTTCCTTAAAAACTCCAAGTTGAATTGTCTTTACCTTGAAAACAATCAAGAAAGGGTTATGATTTAATGTTAAAATTTATATTTTGACCGCGTCGTAGGTATAATTCGCGAGCGGGATAATTCCTTAAATTCATATTTGACCGCATCGCAAGTATGATTTGCGAGCAGAGAAATTTCTTAAATTTACATTTTGACTGCGTCGCATGTATGATTCGCGAGTGAGGTAATAGATGCATCTATGGTTCGCAGCCTTCGACCCTCGGCAATGTACAATTTACATTTATGTTGGATCGGGCCGAACGTCGTCGGTGGAATTTGTGTGTGATAACAGAACTGGAAGTCCCTTATATAATTGGTATAAATTCATTGTTTGTTGATCATATGTTTTAAAGGAAGCAAGTGATTTAGGTTCTTAAATATGGTGAAGACCTGTTCAGTTATTTCTTGTTCCGAGTCTTATTGTTGTATATCATGCTTTATTAAAATTTCGTATTATCATATTATTGGACCACTAGTAAGTGTCGGAGTCGACCTCTTGTCACTACTTCTTCGAGATTAGACTGGATACTTACTGGGTACGCGTTGTTTTCGTACTCATACTATATTTGTTGTACATTTTGTTGTTTAGGCGCATGTATGGCTAGTGGCCTTATGGGCGCAACGACATAGTTGATACGGGAACTTAGGTGAGTTACATCTTATGAGACGATCCGCAGCCAGCAGAGTCTCCTTCAGAGTACTTGTATTTTCTGTCCAAATTTGTACTTCGGACATTTATCGTATTGTATTTTAAATTCCTAGTAAATGGTCATGCACTTGCAACACCGGGTTTTAGGATGATTATGGGATTATTCAGTATTGGCACTTATTAAAAACCATTATTCTTTACTCTGTGAAGTTCATTACTTACTATTTAATTGAAAAATATTATGATTTTGAAATATTAAAAGTGAGAACTAAATTAACTATTTGGTGTTGTCTTGCTTGATAGTGGTGTCTGGCGCCATCACGACCTTTAACGCATTTTGGTTTAGAAGTTCTTTAAATTTGGTTTGGAGCGGGTTTTTGTGATATCGAGGTCCAAATAAGATTTCGAGATCGGGAAAAGTTCTGTAATGTCATTTAAGACTTGCACACAAAATTTGGTATCATTCCGAGTGGATTAAGTACGTTTTTGGCGCATTGGGAGTAAATTGAAGAACTTGAAGTTCATAAGTTTGATTCAATTGGTTTTGGGGTGTAATTTTTAGTTTTAATGTTATTTCGGGAGTTCTGAGAGTTCGAACGAGTCCGCTTTATAATTTCATGCTTGTTGATACGTTCGAGTAGGGCCCGGGGGGCCCCGAGTGTTAATCAGACGAGGCTCGGTACAAGTTGGTAAGTTAGAGCAACAGTTGAAGCTCCCATCTGCTGTCTAATCGCACTTGTGCTTGGCTAGCCATAGGTGCGAGTTCACAGGTGCGAACCATGAACCGTAGAAGCGAACCAGTGAGGGAAGCCCAGCAATTCGCAGGTGCGGAAGTTTTGGCGCACCTACATGACCTCATGTGCGAGAATAGTGGTCGTATGGGACGAAGGGGCGCAGAAGCGGCCCTTTTTTAGTCTACAGATGCGGAGCTTAGCCAGGTAAGGGAAATGTGCACCTGCGAGGATTTTCTGTAGCTGCAGGACTGCTGATGCGACCAAGGCACCGTAGGTGCGAAAATCGCTGGACATAAGGGTTCATTTATTACAGGACTTAAGCTATTTCTAACACATTTCTCTCATTCTTTGGGCGATTTTGGAGCTTCTTGAGAGGGGTTTTCACCTAGCACTTTGAGGTAAGTGATTTCTACCAATTGTGAGTTAAATACATAGTTTATGGGTAGATTATAACATGTATATTAGTGAAAATTACGGATTTAGGTGAAAACCTGGGTTTTTGATATACAATGAGATTTAACCACGAAATTGGTTATGGAATTTAATGAAAATCATATATTTGAGTTCACGAGGTTATGGGTAATAACTTTTTTCAAAGATTTCCGGAATCTGAGCATGTGAGCCTGGGGTGAATTTTAGAAATTTTGCAAATAGGCTTGGGAAATCACTTTGATATTCAAGATATGAAATTTTACGTATGTGTTAATTATTTTAAATAACATTTGACTAGTTGCGAGTCGTTTGGCACAAAATTGAGGGTTGGGGCACAATCTTGAACCGGAAAGTAGGCCTTGAGACGAGGTAAGTCTCTTTTCTAACCTTGTAAGAGAGAATTAACCCCATAGGTGAATTTTAATTAATATGTGCTCTAATTGGTGGATGTTACGTACGTACGAGGCGACGATAGTCTGTACATAGCTACTAATTATGCTATTATCCGCGTAATTTAGGACCCATATTGTGCTATACTTGCAATTTTTTACCCTATTTGATAACTTAATTACCTAAGTCATATTGAAAGTTGATAAAAGAATTGTAAAAGGTTGAATTTCATATACTTGAAGTTGTAAATGAGACACTTGACTGTTATTTAAAATTTGTGTTTCTTTGAAGGTTTTTTCTATTTGTCGAGCAAGTCGAACGCCTCGGTAACAGATAGATGAATCTATGGTTCGTGTCATTCGACATTCGACAGTGCACAGTTTAAATATTATATTGGATCGGACCGTACGACCTCGACATAATTTGCGCATGATAAATCTTTGGAACTATTTATTATTGATATTGTTTAAATGCCTTGAGATACAAACTATTAAATGATGAAAATAACTTGGGAATTTATATCTATGAAAGGAGTATTTACTATTCTCTATTATTGAGTTTTTAGTATTATTCATGTCATTCATGCTTAGTATACAAATTTTGATATATCATTGTTAGCCCATAGTAAGTGTCAAAGTTGACCCCTCGTCATTACCTCTTCGAGATTAGTCTGGATACTTACTGGGTACATGTTGTTTATGTACTCACGCTACATTTCTGCACTTAAATGTATAGGATCTGAGGTAGGTACATCTGGTTATTAGTCCGGCGGGTACGTTTGACTCCCGGTACGAGACTATACGATGAGCTGCCCTTCCGAGCCATTCTGCAACAATCGAAGTCTTCCTTTTGTTATATTTTTCTGTTTATTTCATTTCAGATAGTAGACTAGTATTCTTTTGTATATTCTACTAAAATGCTCATAAACTTGTGACACCGGGTCTTGGCACACACTAGTAGACTTATAATTTTGGGTTGTATTTCCATGATTATGATTGCATTTAACTGCTTTCGTTTCGATTATTTTAAATCCATTATTCATCAAATCTTTTTTAAATTAAGGGAAGTTATTTATTTAAAAACTTAAAAAAATGGGAAATCACTAGATTGTTCACTGTTGGCTTGCCAAGCAACGGTGTTGGGCGCCATCACGGCCTAAAATGAAATTGGGTCGTGACACAACCTACACCTTCTCTGCTACATAATAATATTCCCAAAAATATTTCTTTAAAGTATTTCATAAAATCTTTCTTTTCATTATCCCTTTTGGACATTCATCATCTCATTTTTGGCAAAAATGGCCATATATCATCTTCAATCTTGCCATGGATTTTCAAAAGTCGTAGAAATGTATTTAAAATATCGGGTAGCCATAGCTACAAACACATGAGTACATGCAAGCTTAAACATTTGAAATAAATCTCAAAGAATAGTCATAATAGTGACAATGTAACATAAATCGGGTTCATAAGCTTTTGATAATTCAAATATTTGAGGCAGTTCAAAACAAAAGGAATAAAAACTTCAACAAACCATATTTAGAGCTTATGAGGAGTTCATAGAATCCAATTCTATGAGAAGGGTTTATCCAAACATTTCTTAATCAAGCTTTCGTAGGGTCCTTACTGTGTTTCACTACTTGCAATACTTCAATCTACATCACAAAAGTTCAATTCACCCAACATTAGCAAGAATTTTCATGTTTTAGGTTATATAGGTATTTTATCAAACACCTAGAGTGCATATCATTTTATCACCTCTAGTAATAGTATTTTCTTTATTCTTCACACCCTTTCCATAACTACATTCATTCCCACATCCATCCTTGCGTAGTAGGTAACCTCCAACAACACATGCATGGTCACCCAACTATTCCTAATCAACACCTCCATCATACAACCTTATTTCCCTATTCTCCACAAAATCCAATTTCAAGGTTGAGAGTTTATGGCTTCAATCACCATCCCATAAGCTCCAACACTAAAAATCTACTTATAAACTCATTATTGAATATTGACTGTGAGCTTGGGATGAAATCTTATCTTGATGGTAGAACAGAGATAGACAGATAGAGAGAGAGAGAGAGACCGAGAGATGTTAAAAATTATGTCCTAGATGGTTCCTTAGAGGGATGATAATGTTCCATCTTTAGTTTCTTCGAGAAGCTAATTATACAAGACAAGAAAGGACCTTTTTATGACTGGACTACTCTACAATTCAAAAAGGACTATTGAAAAGGCATTTCATGGATTGCATAATTAAAACTCGATGATGGTTGATGTCAGAGGGCTGGTGAGAATGCGCTCTAGCTCGCACTGGAGTCAGAACCAAAGAAAAAGATCTGTTGGGCTTGGTTCATTGATCATTCTGAGACGACACCGTTGTCTTAAGATACCGGTGATAATGACTTTGAAACCATCAACTAGAGCCTCCAGCCACAATATCGCGGAGTGCCCAACTCTGATCGGGCCATGACTTCCATGTGTCGCATTCCTATTGGTCTACCTAGCAGGTCTGAAATTTCACCCCATACAATTAACTTCATTGCAATGCATTTAGAAAGAGGGGGAAGAGGAAGGAAAATGGAACAAAGAAACAATAACAAACAAAAGTATAAAACAATTCAAGTGGCTGCTTGCAGTCATGTCAATTGAATTAGATGGAATGCATTTCGGACCATATAGTTAAATTTACAAGTATAATAATATACAAAGTTATGTACAATATATAAACTACAGAATATATTGTTAACCCTGGATTCCTTAATTTTGAAATTTGCATGTATTCTACATCAAATTTTAGGAAGCTAAACATCTGGCAATATCGGCGACATGGATTATAAAGTTTTCAAAACTGCCGACCAATTTGTGGCTTTGGCATTAGCCTGAATAAAGCAAAAAAGTCACCATCTCAAATTTGTCTATTTTCTATGAAGCTTCTCAAAATTGTCTATTTGTCTACTGTAGCCATAGAACTCTAAAATGTACTTAACTTGTAACAAGAGTTTAAGCTAGTGTTTGGACATAGATTTGATTAAAATTTGAAAAAAGAATTTTTGAAGTTGTGTTAAAAAATAATTTTTGAAAGTTGAAGTTGTGTTTGGACATGCATTTTATTTGAAAAAGAAGTTGAAGATTTATGAGTGGAAGAAAACATTTCACCCAAAAACTGCCATAAACCAGTTTTTGGGAACTTGAAAATTTTTGAAATCTCTTTTTCCAAAACATGATCATATCTCATAAAAAATATTTTCAAAAAAATTAAAAATATTAAGCCAAAATCTATAATCAAACGGGAGCTTAGTTTCATGCACAAAAGTCATTGATAAGATATATGTTTTACACAATTAGATTTAGTTGATCGTATATAAAAAGAGGTAATTCTTAATAACAGATATCATATAATAACTTGGAAAATAAAGTAATAAAATGTTATAGCTTATGGGTGTGGTTGGTATGAAGTTTTTCAATTTTCTCATATTTAGTTGGCTTAAATGTTTTGAGAAATATTTTCCTAAGGAACTTATTTTTCTTCAATTGGAAGAAAATATTTTTCCTACCAAGAGGAAGGAAAGTATTTTCCTAAACTCTTTTCAACCTTCCCCGCCCTATTTTTCATGCCCACCACCCACTCACACCCCACCCCTACCCATTCCCTTACCCCCACCCCCACTCCCACCCCCACCTGCCCACATCCCCATTACATAATATTTGCCTAAATTATATATTTTTCAAAATAATATTTTTTTACTCACCAATCAAATACTAAAAAATATTTTTCGAATTTGTTTCCCTCTCACCAACCAAACATAAGGACAAAGGATAAAACCACTCATTTTGAAAAATATTTTCCTTTATACCAAACACACCCTATAGAAAGTTAAATTACATAATAGTGAAATTCTTGACTCCCGGATAGTAACGAAAAGTAAAATGTTATATTTTCTGGATTGAATTTATAAATATGTTAATAGATTCTTGATTTATATCTTCCGTGCAAAAAGCCCTCTCCCTTCATAAGGCTAAGACTGATCCTCATATGTGAAACCAGCTGATTACTGATTGAGCATGATGACAAGCGATGCCCTTAGCTTAGCCCATTCTTTGGTTCAGGATGGATCCGGAATAGATTAAGCTTGAAGATCTAATAATGGAATAAATTTTTTTTTGTCTCTGCTAGACTCATTTGTAATAGCTTGACAAGTTGAACCAATTACATTGCACCTTATACGAAGATAATTTGAGAAATCCTAAGAAATCATTTAATATAAATTATAACCTTATAGTTAATGTTTAGAATCTAGTAAGTGTTGACTATTATATTTAATATTTAAGTAAGAATTAATAAAATGACATTAATCCAAATTATAACCTCATTTATTAATGTCTAGAGTATTGCAGTAGAACTATTCAATATTTAAAATCACAGTTGCCTTCTTTTTGTATTTAGTAACAAAGATTGATATTACATAAGATCTACAAAAGTTACCATTGTATAGCGACTTTCGATAAATTCTCTCTCTGATTTATTGTTTTTATTTTTCGTTGAATTATTTGGATGTCATTTTTTGAGAAAGTTATTAGTAAAACTATTGTGCAGTCATGATGGGTTAGTATCTATAATATGCGAAGTAGGACGTATGTTTTTTTTATTCAGTCAGTAGGATTCTATATATTATTAAAAGCAACAAAAAAAAAAGCACCACATTAAGCCAAATGGTAGTATAGAAAAAATGTCACATAGCATAATTAGTATAGTTGGATTCGTGATTGAATGGATGTCCGGATTTTATAAGTTTGGTCGGGTTCCGAGATGTAGGTCTGGGGTTGACTTTTTGGGTTGACATTTTGATTTTCTTTAAGGATTGCAACTTTATTATCGAGATTGTTTCCTATAGTTTGTATGTTGGTATAAAGTTATATTGGCTAGATTTGAGCCGTTCGAAATTGGATATTCACGGAAAAAGCTTACTAGTGGATTGAGTAAGCTTGTTTGAGGTAAGTATGTTGCCTAACTTTGTGCGGGGGAACTACTTCTTAGGAGTTGGGTTGATTTTACTATTTGTGCTATGTGAAAGCCGTATACACAAAGTGACGAGTGGGTACACGAGCTATATATGGTATTTGATCGGTTTAGGCTATTTGGACTCTTTTCGTGCCTTTAATTGAATTATCATAACATGTTATACTTACATGTAGTAATCTACCTCACATGCCTTATTTGACATTGTTAACATTTGTTCTACCTTTTACTTATTATTTTGTCTTATATGCTTTAGTTGAAGTTATTGTCTTCCTTATTATCTGTTACTTCTTTAATTGTTGAATTGTTTGCTTGAAGTTGTTGTTTTCATGGAATAACTTCTTGTTGAGTTATTGGCATTGAAGTTGTAAAAGTCGTGATCACATTGAGGCAAAGTTATTAATTGTTTAAGTACCATTCTTGTTGAGATATTCACTTTCAGTTTTCTATTGTTGAGACTCCTATACATATTATGGTTGAGTCATAGGCTAATTATTGTGGAAAGATTGGTATTGTTGATTCTTTTGGCAAGTTGTGGTATATGGGAACTTGTGGTGCGAGTTGTGATATTAATGCGCATTCAACGGTATAAGGATAGGGGTTAATGTGCATGTGGCGACATAAGATGAGATAACGTGCATGTAGCTATTTCGAAAATTATTTTCAAAAATATCTAAATGTAAGACTCGTGCGTCGGTATAAGGAAAGATTGTAATTGTGATTGTGAAATGTTATTTCGAGGCGATACCTCGGTTGTGATTCTTGTTGTTATCCCTCATTTACCTCACTTGTATTTGTTTGCATTGTTATCTTGATATTCTTATTATGTGTTTCTTCCTTATTGCATTTATTGCTTTAAATTTAGTTGTAGTCTATCTTGTTGTATTTTTTATTACCTCATTTTTCCTCATTTCCATTCTTAGGCTATACTATACTTGTTAAGCTTATTTTTCTTATCCTAGTAGGCTTATTTACCTGGCCCCGTAACTACTCTACTGAGGTTAGACTTGATACTTACTTGGTACCAGTATGGTGTACTCATACTACGCTTTTGCACATTGTTTTGTGTAGATCCAGGTACTTTATATCAGGCTAGGCATCAATGATTTGGCTATACACTCGGAGACTTCAAAGTACCTGCTTAGCGTCCGCAGGCCTTGAAGTCAGCCTCTATCCTTATCTTTCTACTACTTACTCGTTTTAGATAGTGATATATTAGGAATTTTATGGTATATTTGGGTAGAGCTTACGACTTAGTCTCACCAGATTTTAGGAGTTCTTTTATGATAGCTAGATGATTTAAATTTGAAATTCTATTATTGTTTCCGCTATTTCTCCATGCATGTTAGACTTGCCTAGTCTTCGAGACCAGGTGCCATCACAACATCCTTATGTGGGGGAATTGGGGTTGTTACAAGTTGATATCAAAGATCTAGGTTCATAGGTATTACGAGTCATAAGCAGGTTTAGTAGAGTCTTGTGGGTCGGTATAGAGACGTCTGTGCTTATCTTTGTCTTTCTATTCTCTCATAGATTTTGGTGACACGTACCGCTAGATCTAATGCTTAAACACCCGTGCCCCCTGCTAGAGCCACAAGAAACCGGGGTTGGGACAGAGGCCGTGGAGAGGCACATGGTACAGCAATAGCACCTGGACGAGCTGTAACAGAGGAGCCACCAGTAGCTCTTGTTGGGGGAGGGGGCAGGCAGGCACCTGAGGCGCATGTTGCTACCCATGCACTTCAAGAGACCCTCGCATAGTTCTTGAGCATGTTCGGTACTTTAGCTCAGGCAAAATTTATTCCACTTATACCAGCCATATCTCAGACTCGGGGAGGAGCTTAGACTCATGCGGCCCGTAATCCAGAGCAGCAAGTCCATGTTGATTAGGTCCTATAGGTTATGCCAATGCACCCTGTTGTTTCGGTTCAGCCCGAGGTTAGGGCAGTGGCATCTGAGGAGGTGCATCTTAGACTTGAGAGGCTCAAGAAGTATCATCCTCCTACTTTCAGCGGCCTAGCTACAGAGTATGCACAAGGTTTTCTAGAGAAATGCCAATGTATTTTCTGCACCATGGGTATTGTGAAGATGAGCGGGGTTGCTTTTATACATTCCAGCTATTAGGAGCAGGGTATTGTTGATACCCAATTTTTTCTTATATATATATTGTAATATGCAAAATACTTTCAAAATAACATATGTATGCATATGTAAGTATATTAGTTTTCCTTAATTTTTAAAAGGTTTTAAACCAATTTATTTCCTTATTTTCATCCCTAAAATCCAATAATAATTTCTAAAATTATTATTTTTGATGATTCATTTATAGGATTCTCATATTCATACTAAAGTATAGCTAATATAATTTTTTCATATTTTTACAAAGTCATTAGTATTTTTAAAGCTTAAATTGCATATAATTGCAATATTAGCCTCTTTTAGATTTAATTGCATTTATATTTATACAAATTAAGTACAGTATTTTTAAATTGATAATTATGTATTACAAATCATATTAGTACCTTCAATTTATTTTAAGAAATTTATTTGCTATTTTTTATAAAATAAATAATGGAAAAGTGGCTATTTAAAATTTAGCCCCAATTGCATTTCAATTACAGCCTGAATTGGACCCCCAATCTAAACCCAATTACCCAGCCCATCCATCTGAACCGACCCAAGCCCTAAATCCGCCTACCCGACTCAAGACCCGCTAAATCCTGGCCGTTGATCTAAAAGATCAACGGCTCTCACGATTCCTTTCCTTTTTTAATTCCAACGACCCCCAACCGTAGCCTCATTTCCAAACTCCGCCGCCTGTGAATCCCCCTTCTCTCTCAATCCCCTGTCGAATCTTCTTAAACCCTAGCCGCCGCCATCAAACTACAACCCTAATACCTCCCAAATCTATGGCTTCCGAGGTCATCAGAGACTTGTATCACCTCCCATGACTTATACGTGTTCGATTCTGTGGTCTCATGACCAGATCGTGAAGGGGCTTTGTCTAGTCTTTGCTCGATGATTGTTTTCCGGTCGTCTCTAACCTTTCTCCAGGCAGCCATGGCTATTCGAGTCAGACTTTTGACTCTCCTGCTTAAATCGAGGGTTTTCAAAGCCTTTCTCATCATTTGGGGTTCTTCTGAAACCCTAACCTCTAAGGTTCTTTCAATTTCTCTTAGATCCGTTTCAGATCTATGTTTGCTTTGAACTTTTAAGCGCTTTTCTCGAAGTTTCTTTTAAAACTCTGCTTTCAAAACTCCTTATCTTTTCAATTAGGGTTTTGTTAAATTATTTCAAAAACTTTTCTTTGATTTTTGACATGTTTTGTTGTGTTTGCTCGTATTATTCCTCTGCCTGAGTTTGCATGTTAAAAGTCTTAATTCCTTTTGAATTTTTATTAGACTAATGCTGGTTTGATTGAGTTTTGTCCGATTTGTTTGTTTATCCATCTTTTAAAATTCTTCTATTGTTGAAAACCCTATTGCTTTGGATCTGAGACTGTTAGTTTAAGTACAAGGCTCGATTTGAAGTTCTTTATTTCGAAACCTCTATTCCTTTGTGTGATCCTTTTGATTCTGGGTTCCTATTTCCTCTCGAACTCAAGTATGCTCGAAACCCTAATTTTTCAAAAGGGGTTTTCCTCACCGGCTACTGCGAGACCTTCGCATGCTTTTGATATTCTATGTTTCTTCACTACTGATTCAATTGACTATCATGCTTCGAGTGTTGCTATCCATTGAATTTTCTTTTTGTGCTACTACTGTATGTTATTTTCCTTATGCCAACAAGTTTGGCCTCGCATGTATAATGTTTATGCACCTTATTTATATGTTGAGTCTCCTTCTTTGACTGATTTTCAAACTTGTGACTGATTTCAAACTTTTCCTTTGTGAAATTCTGATTTCACCCACCTATTAAGGTTAACTGATTTCTTTTCCTATTTTGCCTTACTGAATCCTTTCCAAAATTAGAGTATTTCTGTACCTAGACTCTATTGTTTGCTTAATGTTTTACTACTTCTTTTATGGCAACTATCAGCCTGCTGACAAATTGATTTGTTTCCATGTTTTGAACCTATCAATGCCCGTTAAGCAAGTGATCCCTTAATTAAAGAGAATCACTTATATAATTGATTCTGAATCATGATTGTTTCCATGTTTGTAGCTTATTACCTCTCTCTTACTCATTTTCAAAAACTATAAATAGCTTGTACTTCTTCTCTTTCAAAGACACACGAACACAAGGCATAAACAGTTGAGTTCAAACACACACTATACTAAACCTCCCTCTCTTCTCTATTACTACTATATTGCTGACTTACCTAGCCGGCTAAAATCCAAGGCTAGGCTATGGGGAAACTTGCTTATTTTCTGCATTTGCATTTCTTACTGGTATGTTCTAATTAAGTTTCCTACACCAACAACAACATGCTTATCCACTGTTTCTTGCATTCTTGTCTGCCTACTGTTTGTATTTAACCCAGTACCATTATTTAGCATGTTGTAATTTCCTTTCTCCTGCTCTGAATCAATGTTTTATGACCTGTGAATCCCAAATCCCTACCCCCAATGTGTTTAATACTTGTGGTTGGTTAGGGGCATGTCAACATTGGAAATTGTTGTGCATGACCCAAACTTAATCCTCTTAGGATCATAACCTCCATGTTTCTCTTATACGTTGTGTGTTCTAGTTTATTTTTCAGGCATGTCAGCACTTCCTATTGTTGTGCATGCCCAAAGTTAATCCATGCCTAAGTGTATGGGCTCCTTGCAATAGATTCCCAATCCCCTGCCCCTTTGAGTGAATTTATTGACTCCTTGAAATGTTAATGGTTGTCTCTCATCATCCTTCCCCTCTCCTTTATTCCCTCAGCTCCTAAGACTTAGTTTATGCACTTTCACTCTCTTCTTAGACTTTTGTTCTTAAGTTCTGCCCCCCTCATGTGAGCCTTGCCTTGGGACCTATGAGCTCCCTCTGAACTTGGACACAAGAGGGCTGACATTTCCACACTGCACTCATCTCTATTCTAGTTATGTAACTTAGGTGTGAGCATTGCCCGGGGTCCTATTGAGACCCTTAGGGAACTCTAACACACTCAAGTCTGAGAAAGGCTTTGGATCAATGGCATTTTGAGGTGGTTTATTCCATAACTCAGAGAGGAAGTCAAGAATCAGGCTTCCTCTATTTGTAACTTTTCTTTGTACTCTTCTGATGTAATTCAGTATTCCTGGTTTGTAATAATTTGTAATGAACATTTGGGGCTAGCTAGTGAAAAAGGGTTGGGTAGTTATGCATGCTCAAGGGTAGAAAACATGCCTATAGGACTGCTTTTTCTACATGTTCAATTCGCATTTTGAAAATATGCCTATAGGACTGCTTTTAAATTTTGCATACTCACATCGCATTTAGAAACCATGTCTATAGGACTAACTTTAAATCCTGTTTGTTCACATCTAGATAACCTGCGTATAGGAATTATCTAAAATTCTGCGCGTTAGTCACCGTTTAGATATCATGTTTTTAGGGACCAATTGGTTATAACCCAGTAGCATGTTAAAATCGGTATAATATATAGAAATCATGCTTATAGGAATTCCCCAGTAAGAACCTGTCTGTTTCCATTGTTTACTAGATATTATGCCTATAAGGTTTAACGTTATTCATTTAAATACTTTGTATACAAAGGTTTAAAATCAGCAATTATGTCTATAAGGGTCTAAAATCAGTAATCCTAGATCTCGTGTTCATTGGAGTAAAAATCAGCGATAGTAGATATTGTCATCTGCAGAAACTGAAACTAGTCTAATTTAAAATTCATCCATTCTGAACCTTTTTTAATAACCTAATTTCCTTATTTTAACAAGGTTTAGCAAGCATGCCTATAGGATTTCAAGCAATTCGTTTTGAGTTATCACTGTTTCACCACCTTTTGAATTAAGTAGATATCATGCCTATAGGACCCCGTCTAAACACTTAGGCAAGCCTTAGAGTAATAGCTGTAAAATTGAATCCGCTTTTTTGTTAATATCTACAACCAGCAGGCAGGCCTAATTCAAACTTCTTATCTGAGTTATGTAATAAACAAATCTGCTTCAATAATCAAATTCCCTTTGTCTTTAGTATTTTAGTCAGACCTAAAAAGTATGTGCAAGTCATGCTAGTTATGTGCTTTTATTCAAGGAGGTGTATTTGAGCCTTTATTTGTTTATATGCTTCCCCAACATCCAGTATGTGTTTTGTATGTCGCCTTAGAATTTTATCCTTTGAAACCAATCAGCCTAATATCCTACCCTTTAGGACTAGTAGTCCTAAGTGCTTCCGGGGCTGATAGGAATGGGACGGGTAATAGCATGCAATAGTAATCAAGACCAATCCGCGCTTTAATACCTTAATTGAGTGGGAAGGGTAGATATGGATATGATTACCAGTGCACTAATGCCACGTGTAACCCCTCTTTTGAGGAGTGATTACCGGGTATTGCATTGACGTGATCCATATTAAATATAAACCTAGGATCCCCTTTTTCCTTTTATTAGCAAACTCTTTTTACTCTTCTTTTAATTGTTCTTTCTTTTTATGTGTTTAAATCCCCTAATATTTGAGTCATATTTGTCTATTGCTAAATTTACAATAAAATGTCTGGCCGGGAACCACACTAGTGGATCCTGAGGGGTGCCTAACACCTTCCCCTCGGGATAATTTCAAGCTCTTACCCAATCTCTGGTTATCCAAACAAACTTAGAATTAAACTCCATTGATGTCCTAATGCACCTCAAATCATTAGGTGGTGACTCTTCAAAATGCAAAACCCAGTCCCCAAAAGGAACGAGTTGCCCTCCAAATGTCATAAACCCGATTTCGCGAGAAAAAGGGGACGCGACAGCATGGCGACTCTGCTGGGGATATTTAGGCTTTTACTATTTCAGACTATTATTGTGAATTCATACCTCTTTATGTGCAATTACTTGTTTAATTCCTTTAAGCATTGAATTCCCTTTTCAATTGCAAAATTGACTTGTCTTTTTGTTTCTTTCCTTTATTACTGCTTTAAATGATGAAACTGCTGTATTTACTGCTTTCTTAATGTGCAAATACATGTTAACATGCTTTTAATTATTGCATAACCATGCTCAACATCATAATCCACTCGTGCCAAACAAAATACCATAGCAACGCTTATAATAAATGGTTGCGCTCTTCCTATATTATTACCCCTAAATCCGGAAAAGGCATATTTGCGGTAAAACCAGTCGATCAGCGGTGCAGTCGACGGTTCCGTGCCTTTCTCCCTTTAAGTTGTCCGCTCAAGGGTACCGGTCTAAAACCCCATAGAAACCTTACTCTGTTCAAGTTGTGTATGCATCATGGTCAAACCTAGCCGGGTTAGTTATGTTGTCCACGTAATGACCCTTTAAGATAGCCTTGACCAAAGTCCACTTGGTTTCCTAAACCCAAATGGACATCACCACGTTCTGTGTATTTATTTGGAGAACTAAATGCTTCATGCTAATTATTGATATTAAATAGTCGAGTCCGATGGGGGTATGGTCTTAACCCTTTTGTTTTGCAGAAAATGAAGAACGAGGTCCCCAGCTTCGGTATGGTTAGCACACCCTCACTCTTGCTAGACTGGTGGAAGAGTCTTCCATCGAATGGACAATCAATGAGTGGAAGGAGAGGGCCGCCAAAGCTAGCAAAAAGTTGGAATATCTGGAACACAGTCTGCTGGAGTTGGAAGGAAACGTGAGGAAGAGAGTCACCGACTGCTAAAGCACTGAGGGAAACGAAGGAGAACACATGGGAAAGGCATTTTTATTGGTGAACCTACTGGAACTGGAGGATTTGATTAACGAGCGCATTCAACTTGAGGAAGGTCCTTCTGGTACCAAATAGATAGGAGTTTATCTTTTCGCTTGTAATAAGGCTATGACCATTACTGACTTTTACTTCTTGTTTATTTAGTATTGATTTTGGATTCGTCTATTTCTATCAATAAAATGAGGCATTTAGCATTCAAAGTTCTCCAAAACAATTTGTCACTAGGCCTGCCTCGGGCACAAAGAGGTCCCCCAATTTAGGACACGATTTAAATTCTTGCACTATGTGTTTAAATACTGCAATACTTTTTATGATCCTCACTAACTTGGTTACCTTTTGTTTTATTCTTTGTTTTTGTTTTTATTATTCCCCTCCCCAAAGGTTAGTTCGTGCACTCTGGCAACATCATCCTATTTCACGAGATTTAGGGGACCTCCACCCACTACTCCTTTTAGTCCCATTAAAGACAAGAACAAAGGGCTCGGTAAGAACCTTCAAGGAATCTCTAAATCCATAAAACTCAAGAAACATAGCACTACCTTCGGTTTAGGATATGGATACACCTAGGAGGAATTCAATAGCTGGTCGCCACCATGGTGTGGTCCTTACTATCCACTAGAATAGCCAATACCGCATTTGGAACAAACTTTCCAACAGGCTGACATTATTTATGGACTAGATGAAGAAAAAGCACTAGCAGCGGTGAAAAACTTGTTCGTAGAAGATAATGACATGGACTGTTGTGTTGTTCTCAAGGAGGAGGGGGAGGAAGGCCCTTCCATACCGGCTGTAAGCAGAGGGGCACGCCTCAATAACTGGACCATCAGGACAACCAGAGCCCGATGAGCCTCAGGGTAGCAAGGCTAAAACAAGCATCATGCACTGTTTTTATTTATTAAATGATTTTCTTTTCACATTTTTAATTTCCCCAATAAGATCTCCAATATTCCAAATAGTTATGCAATTTATCAAAGCTTTTTAACTTTTCTTATGATTCGACGCTCATTATTATTTTTCTCTCATTACTTTACTTATACAGCAATACTATTACTTATCTTGATGAACTAACGACTGTGATATGCAACGAGACAACGCAACAAATGGACATAGATTCATAGGAAGATGACATACTACAGGAGATTGTTAAAAAAGTTGAGAATTTTGAAAACAGACCCAAGTCTAGCCTGGATGATACCGAGGTTGTTAACCTGGGAGAAGCAGAAAACGTCAAAGAAACACGAATCGACGTCCACTTATCGCCATCAGAAAAGAAGGAATACACAGATTTTCTAAGAGAATATGAGGACATATTCGCCTGGTCGTATGATAACATGACTGGTTTAAGTATGTCTATTATGGCTCACAAATTGCTAACCGATCCAACATGTCCGTCGATAAATCAAAAGCTCAAAAAGTTCAAGCCTGATATGAGCCTGAAAATCAAGGAAGAAGCCACTAAGCAGGTCAAAGCTAAGGTTCTCGGGGTAGTAGAATACCCAACATGGTTAGCCAACATTGTACCGGTGCCAAAGAAGGATGGGAAGGTTAGAGTCTGTGTCGACTACCGGAATCTCAACCGGGCCAGTCCGAAAGACGACTTCCCTTTGTCGAATATACACATCCTAATTGACAATTGCGCCAAGCATGAGTTGCAATCATTTGTAGATTGTTTTGTTGGTTATCATCAAATCTGGATGGATGAAGAAGATGCTGAGAAAATGGTTTTCATTACGCCGTGGGGGATATACTGTTACAAGATGATGTCGTTTGGGCTAAAGAATGCTAGGGCCACCTACATGAGGGCCATGACTACCATTTTCCATGATATGATACACAAGGAGATAGAGGTATATGTGGATGATGTTATCATCAAATCCAAGAAGGCCACTGATCACAGGAAGATTTGAAGAAATTCTTCGATAGATTGCGGAGGTACAACCTAAAACTGAATCCCGCAAAGTGCGCATTTGGGGTTCCCGCTGGAAAATTACTGGGGTTTATTGTGAGTCATCGAGGAATAGAATTGGATCCATCAAAGGTCAAAGCCATTCAAGAACTACCACCGCCAAAGAACAAGAAGGATGTGATGAGTTTCTTGGGGAGACTTAACTATATCAGTCCGTTCATAGCATATTCTACAGTTATTTGTGAGCCAATATTTAAGATGTGGAAGAAGGACGCCGCTACCAAATGGACTGATGACTGCCAAAAGGCTTTCGGCAGAATCAAGGAATACCTGTCAACACCACCAGTCTTAGTCCCGCCCGAGCCAGGTAGACCCCTATTACTCTACCTTGCAGTATTGGATGGAACTTTCAGCTGTGTTCTGGGGAAGCATGATGAAATAAGGAGGAAGGAGTAGGACATCTATTATTTCAGTAAGAAGTTCACCCCGTACAAGGCCCAATATTCTCTGTTAGAGCGCACCTATTGTGCTTTGACTTGGGTAGCTCAGGAACTGAGGCATTATTTCTGTTCCTATACCATATATCTCATATCAAGGATGGATCCTTTGAAGCACATCTTTCAGAAGCACATGCCCACTGGCAAGCTATCCAAGTGGCAAATCTTGTTGAGTGAATTTGACATTATCTACGTGACTCAGAAGGCAATCAAGGGATAGGCACTAGCAGATCACCTTGCTAAAAATCTTGTGGACGGAGAATACGAACCCCTGAAAATGTATTTTCCTGACGAAGAGGTATCATTCATAGGAGAAGACATCGCAGAATCCTATGCTGGTTGGAGAATGTTTTTCGATGGAGCAGCAAATTTTAAAGGAGTTGGCATAGGAGCAGTCCTAGTATCAGAAATCGATCAGCATTATCCGATGTCCGCCAAACTTAGGTTCCCGTGCACCAACAACATGGCCGAGTATGAAGCCTGCATCCTAGGGCTCAAAATGGCCATTGACATGAACGTTCAAGAGTTGCTAGTGATTGGAGATTCGAACCTACTTATACATTAGGTTCGAGAAGAATAGGAAGCCAAGAACTCCAGGATACTCCCGTATCTGCATCATGTACAGGAATTGAGAAAGAGGTTCACAAAGACAAAATTTCCAGCATGTTCCCAGAATCCAGAATGAGTTCGCCGATGCATTGGTTACCCTGTCATCTATGATACAGCATCCGGACAAAAACTTCGTTGATCCCATTCCAGTAAAGATCCATGATCAACTAGCTTATTGTGCCCATGTCGAAGAAGAAGCAGACAGAAAGCCATGATTTCATGATATCAAGGAATATTTGGCAAAAGGCGAATACCCGGAACTTGCAAATCCTACTCAGAAACACACACTTCGGAGGTTGTCCAACAACTTCTTTCACAGCAGAGGAATCCTGTATAGGAGGACTCCTGATTTGGGGTTACTATGGTGTGTCAACGCAAAAGAAGCACCCAGGCTACTAGAGGAAATTCACACTGGGTCCTGCGGTTCACATATGAACGGTTTTGTCTTAGCAAAGAAGATACTCCGAGCTGGTTACTTTTGGATGACTATGGAAACGGACTGCATCCAGTATGTTCGAAAATGCCACCGATGTCAGATACATGCAGACATGATAAAGGTACCTCCAAATGAGCTCAATACAACAAGCTCACCATGGCCGTTCACCGCCTAGGGAATGGATGTCATTGGACCAATTGAGCCTGCCGCTTCCAACGGGAATAGATTTATCCTGGTAGCAATCGACTATTTCACCAAATGGGTCGAAGCAGCATCTTACAGGGCATTAACCAAGAAAGTCATGGCGGACTTTGTCCGCGACCGCATTGTTTGTCGATTCGGTATTCTAGAGTCAATCATTACTGATAATGGCTCCAATCTCAACAGTGACTTGGTAAAAGCTATGTGTGAAACTTTCAAGATCAGACACAAGAATTCTACAGCCTACAGGCCTCAGATGAATGGAGCCGTAGAAGCCGCCAACAAGAATATCAAGATGATATTGAGGAAAATGATAGAGAAGCATATGCAATGGCACGAGAAGTTATCATTTACTTTATTGGGATATCACACCATAGTTCTCACGTCAACCGGAGCAACCCCCTATATGCTGGTTTACGGTACAGAGGCAGTCATTCCCGATGAGGTAGAAATTCCTTCCCTAAAGATCATACATGAAGCTGAGCTCGACGACGCAGAGTGGGTGAAAAGTCGTTATGAGCAAATAGCCCTTATAGACGGGAAGAGAATGAATGCAGTTTGACATGGTCAACTCTATCAGAACAGAATGTCCAGAGCCTTCAACAAAAGAGTCAAGCCAAGACAATTCACACCGGGGAAGCTGGTGTTAAAGAAAATTTTTCCGCATCAAGATGAAGCCAAAGGGAAATTATCTCCCAACTGGCAAGGTCCATACATGATTCACCGGGTTCTGACAGGAGGAGCCCTCATACTTGTAGAAATGGACGGAGAAGTCTGGCCAAAGACCATCAACTCAAATGCAGTCAAGTGTTACTATGTGTAATCTTAATGTTTTCCTATATGATGTAAATTGAACTACGCCTGACCTAATTCCCATTTAAGAGGGGATACGTAGGAAGCCCTATGGGTTTGGTCACAATTCAATAAAATTTCCATTTCCCCCCGCAATCGGAAACTGGGGCAGAATTTTGAGGAGGACCCTCAAAATTTCGAAGTGATTTCAGCCTATCGTCGCAAGCAACGGTCAGAAGCATCAACCCATTAACTTGGGTGAGAATTTTGAGGAGCACCCTCAAAATTCCATAAAAAAAGAGGTTGTAATGTCTTGAACCACATCACAGTCATCGGTTCATCTAAAAACATTTCTTAATTGTATACTTATATCGTATTTTTTACAAAATTTTGCATGTTTATTACTGAAATTGCCTTGTTTAGCAATGCTACCCCAATGATACATACAATATCACCAGATCAAAGCCGAGCAGGTCAAGCAGAGCCAGTGGGGATACGAACTAACCTTCCCCCTTTACAAAACTCATGATTTTTTTTAGATGCATGCACTGAGATTACAAAAGTATAAGACATGCTATACACTCACAAGACAAACATTGTTCAGGAATACAACTCTCAGAACTGTCGCACTTACCAACATTTGCTATCCACACACGCTAGTGATATTCCGTATGTCACAATGTCCCTAGCAGTCACAATATCACAACTTGCTATCAGCTAAGAAAGATCTATTACTGATTGCCCTTTTATTTATTGCATAAGGCTACCATTCTGCCTTCCGAGACTAAACGCTGTCTACATCTGCATTTTCTGCATTGAATAAGGCTACTATTCTGCCTTCCGAGGTTAAGCTCTACCTCCATATGCATCTACATGGCAAAAATATCGCCACCCTATCTGCATTTACATGGCTGAAAGATCGCAGCCTTATCTACATTTGCACGGCTGAAAGATCGCCACCTGATCTACATTTGCACGGCTGAAAGATCGCCACCTCATCTACATTTGCATGGCTGAAAGATCTCCAACTCATCTACGTATGCACGGCTGAAAGATCGCCACCTCATCTACATTTGCGCAGCTGAAAGATCGCTACTTTATCCACATTTGCGTGGCTGAAAGATCGCCACCTTATCCACATTTGCATGGCTGAAAGATCGACTCCTTATCTCCATTTGCATGGCTAAAAGATCACCACCTACTACATTGCATGGGCTGAAAGATCGTCAAACTATCCAATGGCGTCATTGTTCGGAGGCACCATTTTCATAGCCCGAGAACGCCATGTCATGGCCTGAGGACCCCCTTTTAATCTTTTGCATATCATTATTCAAAGGCATTATGGTTCGGAGGCATCATCCTCATAGCCCAAGAGCATTATTTCATGGCCTATGAATCCTTTATTATACGCTTCATGGCCTAGGACATCATGATCTAAGGACGTCATTCTAACCGTCCGAAGACAATCCTTATGGTCCGATAAGAAATCGCATCGGGTTTAAATTTACGCACAATATATGCTTTTATTGCTTATTTGCAGGTAAACCGGTGAGCAATGGCCGTCTTAGTAGGAGTGATTCTGCTCCGGGTCCCGCAGCCCTATCAGACCTTAACCATTCACCCCGTCCTAGATATTGCGCCCGTTCTTGAAAATCTCCATCGGCATACTCCGCCGACGGATTCTGAACTACATATGACATGATTCCTGTAAAACCAGGGATATGTAGGTAGCTCAGAAGCTAGGGCATGGCATAAACTTCTTCGAACCGTCTCGCTCGGTCAAAATTGGTCATCATATCTTTACCCGACAACTCTTTCATCCTTCCGAGTAAAGAGGGGCAGCTGTTGATACCCAATTTTTCCCTATATATATTTTCTAATATGCAAAATACTTCAAAATAGCATATGTATTCATATATAAGTATATTATTTTTCCTTAATTTTTAAAAGGTTTTAACCAATTTATTTCCTTATTTTCATCCCTAAAATCCAATAATAATTTGCAATATTATTATTTTTGATTATTCATTTATTGAATTCTCATATTCATACTAAAATATAGCTAATATAATTTTTTCATATTTTTACAAAGTCATTTAGTATTTTTAAAGCTAAATTGCATATAATTGCAATATTAGCCTCTTTTAGATTTAATTGCGTTTATATTTATAAAAATTAAGTCCAGTATTTTTAAATTGATAATTTTGTATTACAAATCATTTGAGTACCTTCAATTTGCTTTCAAAAATTAATTTGCGATTTTTTATAAAATAAATAAGGGAAAAGTGGCTATTTAAAATTTAGCCCCAATTGCATTTCAATTACAGCCTGAATTGGAACCCCAATTTAAACCCAATTACCCAGCTCAATTGCCATCTGAACTGACCCAAGCCCTAAATCCGCCTACCGACTCAAGACCCGCTAAATCCTGGTCGTTGATCTAAAAGATCAACGACCCTCACGATTCCTTTCCTTTATTAATTCCAACGACCCCCAACCCTAGCCTCATTTCCAAACTCTGCCGCCTCTGAATCCCCCTTCTCTCTCAATCCTCTCTGAAATTTTCTCAAACCCTAGCCGCCGCTATCAAACTACAACCCTAATACCTCCCAAATCTATGACTTCCCAGGTCATCGGAGACCTGTATCCACCTCCCACGGCTTCTACGTGTTCGATTCTATGGTCTTATGACCAGATCGTGAGGGGGCTTTGTCCATTCTTTGCTCGATGACTATTTTCTAGTCATCTCTGACCTTTCTCCAGGTTAACCATGGCTATTCGAGTCAGACTTTTGACTCTCCTGCTTAGATCGAGGGTTTTCAAAGCCTTTCTCATCATTTGGGGTTTTTTGAAACCCTAACCTCTAAGGTTCTTTCGATTTCTCTTAGATCCGTTACAGATCTATGTTTGCTTTGAACTTTTAAGCGTTTTTCTCAAAGTTTCTTTTAAAACTCTGCTTTCAAAACTCCTTATCTTTTCAATTAGGATTCTGTTAAGTTATTTCAAAAACGTTTCTTTGATTTTGACATGTTTTTCTGTGTTTGCTCGTATTATTCTTCTGCCTGAGTTTGCATGTTAAAAGTCTTAATTCCTTTTGAATTGTTTGTTAGAACTAATGTTGGTTTGCTTGAGTTTTGTCTGATTTGTTTGTTTATCCCTCTTTTAAAATTCTTCTATTGTTGAAAACCCTATTGCTTAGGATCTGAGACTGTTAGTTTAAGTACAAGGCTCGACTTGAAGTTCTTTATTTCGAAATCTCTATTCCTTTGTGTGATCCTTTTGATTCTGGGTTCCTATTTCCTCTAGAACTCACGTATGCTCGAAACCCTAATTTTTCGCATGCTTTTGATATTCTATGTTTCTTCACTACTGATTCAATTGACTATCATGCTTCGAGTGTTGCTATCCATTGAATTTTCTTTTTGTGCTACTACTGTATGCTATTTTCCTTTTGCCAACAGGTTTGGCCTCGCATGTATAATGCTTATGCACCATATTTATATGTTGAGTCTCCTTCTTTGACTGATTTTCAAACTTGTGACTGATTTCAAACTTTTCCTTTGTGAAATTCTGATTTCACCCGCCTATTAATGTTAACTGATTTCTTTTCCTGTTTTGCCTTACTGAATCCTTTCCAAAATTAGAGTATTTCTGTACCTAGACTCTATTGTTTGCTTAATGTTTTACTACTTCTTTTATGGCAACTGACACCCTGCTGACAAATTGATTTCTTTCCATGTTTTGAACATGTCAATGCCCGTTAAGAAACTAATCCTTTAATAAAGGGAATCACTTGTATAATTGATTCCGAATCATGATTGTTTCCATGTTTGTAGCTTATTACCTCTCTCTTACTCGTTTTCAAAAACTATAAATAGCATGTACTTCTTCTCTTTCAACGACACACGAACACAAGGCATAAACAATTGAGTTCAAACACACACTACACTAAACATCCCTTTCTTCTCAGTTACTACTATATTGCTGCCTTACCTAGCCAGCTGAAAGCCAAGGCTAGGCTGTGGGGAAACTTGCTTATTTTCTGCATTTGCATTTCTTACTGGTATGTTCTAATTAAGTTTCCTACACCAACAACAACATGCTTATCCACTGTTTCTTGCATTCTTGTTATCCTACTATTAGTATTTAACCCAATACCATTATTTAGCATGTTGTAATTTCCTTTCTCTTGTTCTGAATCAATGCATTATGACCTGTGAATCCCAAATCTCTACCCCAATGTGTTTCATACTTGTGGTTGGTTTGGGGCATGACAACATTGGAAATTGTTGTGCATGACCCAAACTTGATCCTCTTAGGATCATAACCTCCATGTTTCTCTTATACGTTGTGTGTTCTGGTTGATTTATAGGCATGTCAGCACTTCCTATTGTTGTGGATGCCCAAAGTTAATCCATGCCTAAGTGTATAGGCTCCTTGCAATGGATTCCCAATCTCGTGCCCCTTTGTGTGAAGTTATTGACTCCCTGAAATGTTAATGGCTGTCTCCCATCATCCTACCCCTCTCCTTTATTGCCTCAACTCCTAAAACTCAGTTTCTGCACTTTCACTCTCTTCTTAAACTTAAGTTCTGCCCCACTTCCTCATGTCAGCCTTGCCTTGGGACCCATGAACTCCCTCTAAACTTGGACACATGAGGGCTGGTATTTCCACACTGCACTTATCTCTATTCTAGTTATGTAACTTAGTTGTGAGCACTGCCCGGGGTCCTATTGATACCCTTAGGGAACTCTAACACACTCAAGTCTGAGAAAGACTTTGGATCAATGGCATTTTGAGGTGGTTTATTCCATAACTCAGAGAGGAAGTCAAGAATCAGGCTTCCTCTAGTTGTAACTTTTCTTTGTACTCTTCTAATGTAATTTAGTATTCCTGGTTTGTAATAATTTGTAATGAACATTTGGGGCTAGCTAGTGAAAAAGGGTTGGGTAGTTACGCATGCTCAAGGGTAGAAAACATGCCTATAGGATTTCTTTTTCTACATGTTCAATTTGCATTTAGCAAATATGCCTATAGGACTGCTTTTAAATTCTACACACTCAAATCGCATTTAGAAACCATGTCTATAGGACTTACTTTAAATCCTATTTGTTCACATCTAGATAACCTGCCTATAGGAATTATCTAAAATTCTGCGTGTTAGTCACCGTTTAGATATCATGTTTTTTAGTGTCCAATTGGTTATAACCCAGTAGCATGTTAAAATCGGTATAATGTATATAAATCATGCTTATAGGAGTTCCCTAGTAAGAACCTGTCTGTTTCCATTGTTTACTAGATATTATGCCTATAGGGTTTATCGTTATTCTTTTAAATACTTTGTATACAAAGGTTTCAATCCAGCAACTATGTGTATAAGGGTCTAAAATCAATAATCCTAGATCTCGTGTTTATAGGAGTAAAAATCTGCGATAGTGGATACTGTCATCTGCGGAAACTGAAACTAGTCTAATTTAAAATTCATCCATTCTGAACCTTTTTTAATAACCTAATTCCCTTATTTTAACAAGGTTTAGCAAGCATGCCTATAGGATTTCAAGCAATTCATTTTGAGTTATCACTGTTTCACCACCTTCTGAATTAAGTAGATATCATGCCTATAGGACCCCGTCTAAATACTTAGGCAAGCCTTAGAGTAATAGCTGTAAAATTGAATCCGCTTTTTTGTTAATTGCTACAACCAGCAGGCGGGCCTGATTCGGACTTCTTATCTGAGATATGTAACAAACAAATCTGCTTCAATAATCAAACTCCCCTCGTCTATAGTATTTTAATTAGACCTAAAATGTATGTGCAAGTCAAGCTAGTTATGTGCTTTTGTTCAAGGAGGTGTATTTGAGCCTTTATCTATTTATTTGCTTCCCCAACATGCAGTATGTGTTTTGTATGTCGCCTTTGATTTTTATCCTTTGAAACCAATCAGCCTAATATCCCACCCTTTAGGACTAGTAGTCCTAAGTGCCTCCGGGACTGATAGGAATGGGACGGGTAATAGCATGCAATAGTAATTGAGACCAATCCACGCTTTAATACCTTAACGGGGTGGGAAGGGTAGATATGGATATGATGACCGGTGCGCTAATGCCATGTGTAACCCCTCTTTTAAGGAGTGATTACCGGGTATTGTATTGACGTGATCCATAATAAATATAAACTTAGGACTCCCTTTTTCCTTTTATTAGCAAACTCTTTTTACTCTTCTTTTAATTGTTCTTTCTTTTTATGTGTTTAAATCCCCTAATATTTGAGCCCATATTTGTCTATTTGCTAAATTCACAATAAACTGTCTGGCCGGGAACCACATTAGTAGATCCTGAGGGGTGCCTAACACCTTCCCCTCGGGATAATTTCAAGCTCTTACCAAATCTCTGGTTATCCAAACAAACTTATAATTGAATCCTATTGGTGTCATAATGCACCTCAAATCATTAGGTCACAACTCTTCAAAATGCAAAACCCAGTTCCCAAAAGGAACGAGTTGCCCTCCAAATGTCATAAACCCGATTTCGCGAGAAAAAGGGAGTGCGACATGTATCAGTGGTGGCGAGTTTAGAGGGTAGCCCAGTTGATGTAGCTCCACTCACATGGACTCAATTTTTAGAGATGTTCTTGAGAGAGTTTGTTCCCTAGAGCCTTCAGGATGCATGGCGTTTGGAGTTTGAGCAGCTGCGCCAGGGTACTATGACAGTATCAGAGTATGCTGTAAGATTTAGTGAGTTGTCTAGACATGTACCTGCCTATGTTTCTATAGACAAAGAGTGAGTCTGTCGATTTATCGAGGGGCTCAACTATGGTATTAGATTCAGCATGGCTCAAGAGTTGGAGAAAGATACCCCATATTATCAAGTGATAGAGATCGCATAGAGGCTTGAGGGTATGTGGGGCCATGAGAGAGAGGATAAGGAGGTCGTCTCAAGGTATTGGAGGATTTAGTAGTGGCCACACTGCAGCTACAACCTGTCATGGAAGGGGCTGTGTGAGTCGTCCAGTTCCTTCAATAATTACAGCTTCTAGTGGTGCTCTAGCTGCTTCCAAGTCTCAGATTGCCCATTATGCACCGCCACTGTCTAGTGCACCTCTTGCACAAGGTTCTTTTAGTGATCAGTCCGGTCGACCAGGCCCAAGCTAGTTTCAGAAGCCACGCCCACCGAGATCTTACATTGAGTGTGGTGATACCAGTCATATGGTGAGGGACTACCCTAGACTCAGGAGGGGTGCACCTCCATAAACTACTCAGGCTCCATGTATTCCATAGGTTCCCCAGACTCTTTAGGTCGTGGTTACCACACCAGTTGCCTCTCCACATGCATAGCCAGCTAGGGGTAGAGGTCAGACATGTAGGGATCGCCTTATAGGGGAGGTCAGGCCTAATGCTATACTTTTTTGTGGTAGGACGGAGGCGGTCACATCAGACGCACTTATCATAGGTATTGTTTCGGTTTGTCATAGAGATGCATCAGTCTTATTTGATCCAAGCTCCACTTACTCATATGTATCATCTTACTTTGCTCCATATTTGGGTATATCTCATGATTCTTTGAGTTCTCCTGGTTATGTGTCCACACCTGTGGGATATTCTATTTTTATGGACTGTGTGTATCGGTCATGTTTAGTTGTTATTTGTGGTTTTGAGACCAGAGTTGATTTATTATTGCTCAGTATGATAGATTTTAATATTATCTTGGGCATGAGCTAGTTGTCGCCCTATAATTCTACTATGTATTGTCACTTCATGACTGTGACACTAACTATGCATGGTTTTCCATGGTAAGAGTAGGGGGATACATTGGATTATATTCATAGCAGGTTTGTGTCCTTTCTTAAGGAACAATAGATGGTTGAGAAGGGGTGTGATGTATGTCTAGAATTTGTGACAGATGTTTGTGCTGATACTCATAAGGTTGAGTCATTTCTGGTAGTGGGATACTTCCCAGATGTATTTCTAGCAGATCTTCCGGGCATGCCGACCGATACAAATATTAATTTTGGTATTGACTTGTTTCCAGGAACTCATCTCATTTCTATTCCACCATATCACATAGCATCACCGGGGTTGAAGGAGTTAAAGGAACAGCTACAAAAGTTGCTTGATAAGGGCTTAATTCAGCCTAGTGTGTCGCCTTGGCGTGCTTCGATTTTGTTTGTGAAGAAAAAGGATAGTTCTATGCGCATGTGTATTGATTAATGGTAGTTGAACAAGGTTACAATGAAGAACAAGTACCCATTTTTCACGCATTGATGACTTATTTGATTAGCTATAGGATGCTAGAGTGTTCTCAAAGATTGATTTGTGGTCAAGGTATCATCAGCTGAAGATTCGGGATCCGAATATCCCAAAGACTACTTTGAGTACTAGGTATGGTCAATACGAGTTCCCAGTGATGTCATTTGTGCTGACCAAGGCCTTAGCAGCATGTATGCACCTGATGAATAGTGTATTGCAGCCATTTCTTGATTCATTCGTTATTGTGTTTATTGATGACATCTTGGTGTATTCCCAAAGTCGGGAGTATCATGAACACTATTTGAAGATTGTGCTTTAGACCTTGAGAGAAAAGAAGTTGTTTGCCAAATTCTCAAAGTGTGAATTCTGGCTTGACTTGGCGGTATTTTTGGGTCATGTGGTGTAGAGTGGGGGGATCAAGGTATATCCTAAGAAGATTGAAGTAGTGTATAGTTGGCCCAGACCATTATTAGCTACTAAGATTCGGAGTTTCCTGGGTTTGGCCTGGTATTATCTCCATTCCGTAGAGGGTTTCTCATCCATTACTGCACATTAAACTAGATATACCCAAAAGGGTGCTCCTTTTAGATTGTCCGAGGAGTGTGAGGAGATTTTCAAAAGGTCAAGACTGTTTTGAAGACCCCCATTTGCTTGTCCTTAAGGACATGATGCAGCACTATGATGCCAAAGAGGTTTCTATCGGAGATGACGGTATGTTACGGATGCGAGGTCAATTGTGTGTGCCCAATGTGGATGGGTTACGTGAGTTAATTCTTCATGAGGCTCACATTTTGCGGTACTCCATTCATCCAGGTGCCGCTAAGATGTATCAGGATTTGAGGCAGCACTATTGGTGGAGAAGAATGAAGAAATACATAGTGGAGTATGTAGCTCGGTGCCTAAATTATCAGCAAATGAAGTATGAGCATCAAAGGCCAGAGGGATTGCTTCAGAGACTTGAGATTCTTAAGTGGAAATGGGAGCGTGTTACCTTGGACTTCATTGTTGGGCTCCTACGGACTCAGAAGACATTTGACGTTGTATGGGTGATTGTGGATAGTTTGACCAAGTCGGATCATTTCATTCCGGTGGTGACTACCTATTCTTCAAAGAAGCTGGCTCAGATCTATATCCGCGAGACTGTTCGACTTCATGGCATGCCGGTATCTATTATCTCTGACCGAGGCACGCAGTTTACATCGCACTTAGAGAGAGTCGTACAAGGTGAGTTAGGCATGCAGGTTGAGTTGAGTGCATCATTTCACCCACAGACGGATGGACAGTCCGAGACCACCATTCAGATCTTAGAGTCTATGCTTCGTGCCTGTGTTATGGATTTCGGGGGTTCTTGTGATAATTTCTTTCCTCTTGCAAAATTTTCTTACAACAATAGCTACCGGTCGAGTATTTAGATGGCTCCTTATAAGTCCCTATATAGGAGGCAATCTCATTCTCTAGTTGGTTGGTTTGAGTCAGGTGAGGCTAGATTGTTGGGCACAGATTTGGTTCGAGATGCCTTGGAGAAGGTCAAGTTGATCCAGGATCGGCTTCATACAACACAGTCTAGGCAGAAGAGAGGGTTTTGCTTCGGGTTTTACCTATGAAGGGTGTGATGAGGTTCAGAAAGAAAGGCAAGTTGAGCCCTAGGTATGTCGGTCCTTTTGAGATTGTTGAGAGAGTGGGGGAGGTGGCCTACAAGCTAGCATTTCCACCTATTTTATCTATATTTCACCTGGTGTCCCATGTTTCCATGCTTCGGAAGTATCACTGTGATCTATCCCATGTGTTAGATTTTAGCTCGGTCCAATTGGACAAGGATTTGACTTATGTTGAGGAGTCGGTGGCTATCTTGGACAGACAAGTTCGAAAGTTAAGGTCAAAGAACATTTCTTCAGTAAATATTTAGTGGAGGGGTCAACTAGTCGAGGTTGGGAGACCGATTATGATATGCGTAGCCGTTATCCTCATCTTTTCACTACTTCAGGTATGTCTCTATACTCGTTTGAGGATGAACATTTGTCTTAAGAGGGGGAGAATATAATGACCCGGATGGTCTTGTTGAGTATTTTAGCCTCGTTCCCCTATTTATTCCCTAATCTATGTTATATTTTAGTTATGTGACTTGTCGGGGTGGTTGGTCTAGTTTTGGGTAAGGTTCGGAGTGAATTGGGACACTTAGTCCCAAAGTTGGAACCTTTAGTTGAAAGAGTTGACCAAAATTTGACTTTTATTTAGACGACTCCGGAATGGAGTTTTGCTGGTTCCGATAGATTCATATGGTGATTTTGGACTTAGGCGTATGTATGTATATTGATTTGGAGGTCCGTAGGTCATTTTGGCTTGAATTGGCAAAAGTTGGAAAGTTGAAGGTTTGGGAGATTGAGAAGTTTGACCGAGAGTTGACTTTATTGATATCAGGGTCGAATTCCGATTCCGGAAGTTGGAATGGGGTCGTGTTGTTATTTATGACTTTTGTGCAAAATATGAGGTCAATTGGAGATGGTTTGGTACATTTCTGTAACGACTCGACCGATCATTTTGAGCACTAGCGCGTCGTTCAGTGGTTTGAGTTATGAACAACTTCACTCCAGGTATTATGATTTGTAGGCGTGGTCGAAATTGAAATTCGGAGAGTTCGGAGTTGATTTGGAAAGAGGATGCTCATTTCGGAAGCTTTAAGTTGGAAGAAACTAACTAAGGGTTGATTTTGAGTAAACAACCTCAGAATCGGGATTTCATGGTTTCAATAGGTTCATATGATGACTTTGGAATTGGGTGTATGCCCGGATCAGGTTTTGGATGACACAGGAGCATTTCAGCGCCTATTGTGGAAGTTAACATTTTAGGATTCTGAGCCTGGGAATAGCTTTGTATGGTGATTCTAGTATTAGGGGTGCGTCCGAAAGTGGATTTTGAGGTCCGTAGGTCAGGTTCAGAATCTGATTTTGGAAGTTGGAGCAGGTCCGTAATGTCAAATGTGACATGTGTGCAAAATTTGAGGTCAATCAGACGTGATTTGATAGATTTCGGCATCGAATGTGGAAGTTTGAAGTTCAAAAGTTCATTAAGCTTGGATTGGAGTGTGATTCATGGTTTTAGCATTGTTTGTTATGATTTGAAGGCTCGACTAAGTTTGTAATGTGTTTTGGAACTAGTTGGTGTGATTGGACGGGGTCCCGGGGGCCTCGGGTGGATTCTGAGTGGTTAACTGATTGAATTTGAGTTGGGAGAAAGAGCTGAAATAGCTGGACATCTGGTGTAACCACACATGCGTTAGAGGGCCAGAGGTGCCAACCCGCAGGTGCGGCTAGGTGGTCGCAGAAGAGACGTTTGGTCAGAGCTGGATGGCCGCATATGCGAGGGTATTTCCGCATCCGCGAGCTGAGCTCCGTAGAAACAGAAAATCGAGGGGGCAGTTGGGTTACAGAAGCGAAAGGGGCACCCGCAGATGCAAAGGCACAGAGGCGCGTGGAGGACCGCAAAAGCGAATTTTGCTAGCTTGGAGGGAACCGCACCTGCGATCGATTTCCGTAGGTGTGGATGGTGTACCGCAGATGCGGAGGTGCGGGCTCAGCAGTTTGTCTCTTTAAAATGAGGATTTGGCTCATTTTCACTTCATTTTCCTCCATGGGAGCCGGTCTTGGAGCGATTTTGGAACTCCATCGTCATCATCTATGCCAAGGTAAGTGATTCGCACCTATTGCAAGTTAAATACATGATTTATATATGGATTTAAGCATGGAAATTAGTTGAAATTTGGGGCTTGGAAGAAAAACCTAGAAATTTATATTCTTGGATTTTGACCACGAAATTGGATATGGAATTTGAAATAAATTATATGTTTGAGTTCTTAATGTTATGGGTAATGTTTATCTTTGAAAAATTTTTGGATCCAGACATGTGGGCCCGAGGGTGATTTTATCGACTTTCCGAGTGGAGTTGGGAATTGTTGTAAATTGAATCGTTATGAGTATTAGAGTATATTTTCATTGGTTTACGTATTGTTTGGCTTGTTTTGGAGCGTTAGACATCAGATTGAGGTGTTGGAGTGGCATTGGAGCCGGTTATGGAACTTCAAAGCGAGGTAAGTCTCCTTTCTAACCTTGTAAGAGGGAATTAACCCCATAGGTGAACTAAATTATTATGTGCTCCTATTTGTGGGAGCTACATATGCACGAGGTGACGAGAGTCCGTACGCAGCTACTAGTTATGCCTATGTCCGGGCAGTTTAGGTTCACATCATGCCTCGTTGTCCTTGCTATTTGGTTTATGGTTATTGCTTGCCTTGAGAAGAAACAAGATCGAGGTTGTGTAATATTGTGTTGAAAAGAATTAAAATTGAGGAATTTAGGATTTTAAGAGTTTCCATTGAACTTCATATTTTCGAAAAGGATTGAGGAATATTATAATAACTTAATAAATCTATGTGTAACCGTGTCGCATGTATGTTCCGCGAGCGGGGTAATTTCCTTAAAAAACTCCAAGTTGAATTGTCTTTACTTTGAAAAGAATCAAGAAAGGGTTATGATTTAATGTTAAAATTTATATTTTGACCGCATCGTAGGTATGATTTGCGAGCGGGATAATTCCTTAAATTTATATTTGACCGCATCGTAGGTAAGATTCGCGAGAAGGGAAATTTCTTAAATTTACATTTGACCGCGTCGCATGTATGATTCGCGAGCGAGGTAATAGATGCATCTATGGTTCGCACCCTTCGACCCTCGGCAGTGCACAGTTTACATTTATGTTGGATCGGGCCGAACGCCCTCGGTGAAATTTGTGTGTGATAATATAACTGGAAGTCCCTTATATAATTGGTATAAATTCATTGTTTGTGTGATCATATGTTTTAAAGGAAGGAAGTGATTTAGGTTCTTAAATATGGTGAAGACCTGTTCAGTTATTTCTTGTTTCGAGTCTTATTGTTGTATATCATGCTTTATTAAAATTTCGTATTATCATATTATTGGACCACTAGTAAGTGTCGGAGTCGACCTCTCGTCACTACTTCTTCGAGATTAAACTGGATACTTACTAGGTACGCGTTGTTTTCGTACTCATACTACATTTGCTGTACATTTTGTTGTTTAGGCGCATGTATGGCTAGTGGCCTTATGGGATCAACGACGTAGTTGATACGGGAACTTAGGTGAGTTACATCTTATGAGACGATCCGCAGCCAACAGAGTCTCCTTCAGAGTACTTGTATTTTTTTCTATCCAAATTTGTACTTCGGACATTTATCGTATTGTATTTTAAATTCCTAGTAAATGCTCATGCACTTGTAACACTGGGTTCTAGGATGATTATGAGATTATTCAGTATTGGCACTTATTAAAAACCATTATTCTTTACTCTGTGAAGTTCATTACTTACTATTTAATTGAAGAAAATTATGATTTTGAAATATTAAAAATGAGACCTAAATTAACTATTTGGTGTTGTCTTGCCTGATAGTGGTGTCCGGCGCCATCACGACCTTTAACGCATTTTGGTTTAGAAGTTCTTTAAATTTGGTTTGGAGCGGGTTTTTGTGATATCGAGGTCCAAATGGGATTTCGAGATCGGGAAAAGTTCTGTAATGTCATTTAAGACTTGCACGCAAAATTTGGTATCATTCCGAGTGGATTAAGTACGTTTCGGCGCATTGGGAGTAAATTGAAGAACTTGAAGTTCATACGTTTGATTCAATTGGTTTTGGGGTGTGATGTTTAGTTATAATGTTATTTCGGGAGTTCTGAGAGTTCGAGCGAGTCCGCTTTATAATTTCAAGATTGTTGATACGTTCGAGCAGGGCCCCGGGGGCCCCGAGTGTTAATCAAACGAGGCTCGGTACAAGTTGGTAAGTTAGAGCAACAATTGAAGCTCCCAGCTGCTGTCTAATCGCACTTGCACTTGGCTAGCCATAGGTGCGAGTTCACAGGTGCGAACCACGAGCCGTATAAGCGAACCAGTGAGGGAAGCCCATCACTCCGCAGGTGCGGAAGTTTTGGCGCACCTGCACGACCGCAGGTGCGTGAATATGGTTGTAGGGGCCGAAGGGGCGCAGAAGCGGCCCCCTTTAGTCTGCAGATGCGGAGCTTAGCCAGGTAAGGGAAATGTGCACCTGCGAGGATTTTTCTGCAGCTGCAGGACTGCAGATACGACCAAGGCACCGTACGTGCGAAAATCGCTGGACATAAGGGTTCATTTATTACGGTACTTAAGCTATTTCTAACACATTTCTCTCATTCTTTTGGCGATTTGGAGCTTCTTGAGAGGGGTTTTCACCTAGCACTTGGAGGTAAGTGATTTTTACCAATAGTGAGTTAAATACATAGTTTATGGGTAGATTATAACATGGATATTAGTGAAAATTACGGGTTTAGGTGAAAACCTAGGTTTTTGATATACAATGAGATTTAACCACGAAATTGGTTATGGAATTTAGTGAAAATCATATATTTGAGTTCACAAGGTTATGGGTAATAACTTTATTCAAAGATTTCCAGAATATGGGCACGTGAGCCTGGTGAATTTTAGAAATTTTGCAAATAGTCTTGGGAAATCACTTTGACATTCAGGATATGAAAGTTTACGTATGTGTTAATTATTTTAAATAACATTTGACTAGTTGCGAATCGTTTGGCACCAAATTGAGGATTGGGGCACAATCTTGAATCAGAAAGTATGCCTTGAGACGAGGTAAGTCTCTTTTCTAACCTTGTAAGAGGGAATTAACCCCATAGGTGAATTTTAATTAATATGTGCTCTAATTGGTGGGGGTTACGTACGTACGAGGTGACGAGAGTCTGTACATTGCTACTAATTATGCTATTATCCGCGTAATTTAGGACCCATATTGTGCTATACTTGCAATTTTTTACCCTTTGATAACTTAATTACCTAAGTCATATTAAAAGTTGATAAAAGAATTGTAAAAGGTTAAATTTCATATACTTGAAGTTGTAAAGGAGACACTTGACTGTTATTTAAAATTTGTGTTTCTTTGAAGGTTTTTTCTATTTGTCGAGCGGGCTGAACGCCTCGATAGTATATAGATGAAACTATGGTTCGTGTCATTCGACCCTTGACAGTGCACAATTTAAATATTATGTAGGATCGGGTCGTACGACCTCGACATATTTGCGCATGATAAATTTTTGGAACTATTTATTATTGATATTGTTTAAATGTCTTGAGATACAAACTATTAAATGATGAAAACAACTTGGGAATTTATATTTATGAAAGGAGTATTTACTATTCTCTATTATTGAGTTTTTAGTGTCTACACCTCCTTTTTGCGTTCCCGGCCCCGAAGGGTAAGAAATGCGCGGGTGGAGTTTTTTCAATTTAAGTGACAATATTCGAAATGGGATTATTTAGTTAATTCAGAGTCGCCACTTGGGAAAGGTTTGGCTTTTGGTGTCCCAAGTCACCGGTTTATCTTGAATCCCAAATCGAGGAAATTTTCGACTTTTCCGAATGAAGTTTGCGAACCAGAAATTCTAAGTAAGGAATTCTGTTGACCCGAGGGAAGGTGTTAGGCACCCTCGAATCCCGTGGTTCTAGCACGGTCGCTTAAATTGTTATAATGGCTAGATATCTGATTTAAATATATGTTATGACTTACGTGCTTTTATTAAGTTTAAACCGCTTTTATTATTATCATTTATTTTTATAGAATTGCAACGTCGTGAAAATGCATCTCGAACTACGTCACAATCAATGCACCCGTGGTCGTCGACACATTCTGACTCCGTTGAGATTTGGATTTGGGTCACATCAATGCGCACCCGAATTTAAGAATATAATTTACTTAAACCGTGCCTAAAGAGTCTAACGCGTTAGTATTTGGTGGAAGGCCATGAGATTCACTAAACGGCCTAGCCTGAATTCTAAATATTATGATTAGTTGTTGAGGGCCCCGCAATTTACATTTTTATTTGGCGAGGCTCGTCTCATTATTTTTTAAAAGGATAAACCTATAATGACTACATTTCTTATTATTTTTTGTTTCCAGAAATAGAAGAAAGAAAGATGTATGCTAATTGAAGTATATGTTTTGGCATAAACCGGATTCCTATCAATTTCTAATTACTTATAAAGTGAAAAGACGCCATACCTTACGAAATATTTTGGTTGAACAAAAGAAGCTATATGGAGATGGATGGAATGCAATACTTAATCCGAACATTTCTCGAATCGAACTTAACTAGATTTATTTAAGCTAGGTTAAGGAAATTGAATGCTAGGCATTGTTACTAATGGGGATTCGAACGTGTTCCTATATATTGCCTAACGGTCCTGATAAAAGAAAAAAAAATAACACAGAACATTATTGTGTAGGTGGAAATATTCTATCCCATGCATATCATTAGTTAACGGGAATCCCGTCGAAAATTCTATACCAATTATCCATACCTTCTATATATTGTACCATTACATCTTGTACTAGCAAACAACTATAAACTAAGATGCAAGAAGCTAAACTTGATTAAGTATTGTCTAACTAATCTTTCACTACTGAATCACACACTAATCAATTTATACAAAAGGAGTCAATATACCATGAGCATTACAAAACAGACATCTAAATTTTCTTCAAACTCCTTTCATTTCATGCTTTCGAACTGTTACAGTTAATACCAAAATGGGACTCGAAATGTGTACCTGGAAATACTGAAAACGCAAAGGAGAAGAAGAAGAAGATGGGGAAATCAGCTGCAGCAAGAAACAGGACTAGCAGTAGCAGCAGGACAGAATAGCAGCAGCAACAGGAAACAGAATAGCAGCAACAACAACTCACAAAACAATTGGAGTGGGATCAACACCCCAACTAGACCAAGTTCTCGAGTAGAACAAACAACAACCAAGCAGACTCAGTTGGGAGAAATCAGTGTTGCACAAACAGGTCCAGATTTAGTGAAATCAAAACAACAGGAAAGAATGCAATTTCTAGTTTTGTCTGTCTGAGTTATCAAACAAAATTCTTTTCCAGTTTTCTGTTTCCAGAACTTCACTCTCCTGAAAGTGTCTCCTCTCAAATTACTCTGTTCTTGTCAATGTCTGTCTCTATGTGTGTGTGTGTATATCTCTCAGTGTGTATCACCCTCTCTCTCTTTCCAATTTCTCCCTCTCTCTCTCTATGCCCTCTCTTTTTTCTCTTATTCCCTGTCTCTCCCCCTCTATCTTTCAGCTCCCTCCCCTTTATAAGCCTAAACCTCAGCCCTTTAACAGCCTGTTAGACCCAAAAGAACACCCCTCCCATGTGCCCTCTTCTTTTCAGTTCCACTTAGTTATTTAAGTATTAACCCCCATCAACATTCCCTGGCAGACTTATTCTTTAAAAAGGTTTAATACTTCTTAAACTAAAGCAAAGTATGGGCAGCAGAATATATCTGACAGCATATGCTGTCAAACTATTTTAAAATCAAAAGCCCCTTTATGCAGGAACCAGGCTGTGCACAATGCACATGCTGTGCACAAGTGCACATGCCATCAATTCGGATTGCAGCTAACAATCTACCCTTTTATTTTCAGATTCAAATATAGCAACTATAAGTGACCCTACTTGATTCTTACTTTGATTCAAACAAAGTTGCAGCAAGCAACAGGTTCAATCGTTAACATTTGAACTACTGAAATTAATTGACGACATTCGTCGACTCGACTATATTAGTTATAACACATACAGTCGTAACCAATATCAGACATTCAAAAGTATAGGACACATGATTTGAAATACACTGACTAAGCAAAGTGGTACTCGATGAATCAATTGATCAGTATAAATTTGGAATTCAACTAATTGCATAACAAATACATACATACACATTATCAGAACAAGTAGAAGAAGAAACTTAATCAAACAACAAAGGTTCAGGCAAAGTGGACAGGGCATAGTCGACAAAATTCGGGGACACAAACAAAAATAACAGCCTTTCAAACAAACATGGACTAATAGAACAAAGAAAAGAGAACAGAACTCACCTCAAATCCCGAAAAATCAAAACCGTAACTCGGACTCGGTCAGGCCTTTCTGAAGGCTGAACGGACTTTAATCGAAGTGTTTCTCAGATGAGAAACACTTCGATTAAGGTCCATTAGACCTTAATCCTTTGGTTTGAACAAGACACGGCCCATCGACGAGGAACCTTATGTTTCCAAAAATCAGATCTGGGATTCGTGCTTCCCTGGTCAGATTCGGACCAAACCAAGCATGGTTTGGTCACGAGATGGGTCAGGGGAGTGTCTGGTGTGAAGCTAGGGTTAAACGGTGTAGATGGAGTTTTGACTCGAATCTTCAAATGAAGATTCGAGAAGGTGGGATGGGATTCGAACTACGTGGTTAGCAGATCCGTGTTCTGGATGGCAAGGGGGTTCTGTGGTGTTAAGGGTAGGGTCACCGGCGTCCATGCCGCCAGCTTTCATGGTGAAGGATACAGGGGAGGCTAGGGTTTGAAGGGGACGGGTTTGGTGAAGACGAAAGCTGGGGTGTTGGATAGGGGGCAGGGTATGGTAAAGGGTTTATATAGTTAGTGGGTAGGTGGATCCTGGCCGTTGGATGAGATGCGATGAAGGGCCAGGATCCTTCAGCTTGAAGGAAACGGTATCGTTTCATCTTTTAGAGGGTTTGGGTCGATCCGGGTGGAAACGAGTCGGGTTCCTTAGTGGGTTATGGGGAATCGATCTTGACCGTTGATCAATTTGGAGATCAACGGACTAGATCAACCTGTATTAATACGACGTCGTTTGGACTCTCTGGGTGTTTAGCTGGTGTGGACCGGGCAGGCCTGGTTTTGGGCTGTTTGTTTGGGCCAATTTTAATAAATTGGCCCAATCCGGAAGAAGAAGATTTTTTTATTATTATTATTTCTTTTTCTTCTCTATTTTAAAAACAAAACTAAGCAAAAAAAATCAAATTAAAATTAAATACACACTCAATACAATTATTTGCACACACACTAAAATATTTCAAAACAGGTAAAATCAAACAAAACAAAATCACGGACGAAGATGCCTATTTATGATTTTCTATTTAACGACCGGATTATGGTTCGAATTATGCATGACGCACACATTTTTTGTATTTTGTTTTAAATAATAAAAAAATAAAAATGGGCAAAAGTCACAAATAAATCAACAAAGTGCCGTACAGAAATCCAAAAATTGTACAGCAGGACCAAAAAACTTTTTTTTTTATTCTTTTGGAGTGATTGTCGCACAAAACAAAAATCACGTGCTCACAGCTGCCCCTCTTTGTTCGGAAATACGAAGAGTTTTCGTGCAAAGATAAAGTGAGCGTGTATGAGCGATTTTTGCCTATGAACTACTCCGTATGAAACATGTTTTTTGAAAGATCTGACCGAATCTTGCTTCAAAGAATTCCTACATATCCTGGGCTAAACAGGAATCAGGTCAATGTAGTTCGGGAAGTTTTGGTAGCTGGGACTACCATGGGATTGCAATGCTTGTTGCTACTGCTGTTGTTGTTGTCACTGCTGCGTCACTGACCGCCTTATTACAACCAAACGAAAATTGGAAACTGAACTAACTACTTATATGCATGTCAACTTCTAGTTACAAGATTCCTATCTATGATTCTTTTACGACTTGATCTTGGGTCTTAGTTGATTCTGCTTGTAGACTATGATCTGAATCTTGATGCTTGCGAGTTGCGGCGACTTGTTTAATCTCTGAGATACTGAGTGAGACGCGATCGGCAGGGTTCAGGACCTTAATCAAATGTTGGAGTCAATCTGCCTTCCATTTACTCTGATATCTCGGGACATCTTCTCTCCTTTTTTTTCTTTTTCTTCTTTGATTCCGAGCTGGGACTCATCTCGTGGGTCATTTCGATCCATGTGGCTCGAGGTTAGACCTGCGGAAGAAAACAAACGAACGAAATTTTCTGCCCCAGTTTCACTAGGAAAATTTCGTTAATTATTTGCCAGGAAGTTCATAAAATTGATGAAGGAAGATAAAAATGCTTAGTTCAGGACTGGAGCCCTAATACCAACTAGCTGGGGAAAGGTTCAGTTTAGGGTTTTAAAACCCTATTGCCGAACAAAGGAAAAATTCAGTTTAGGGTTTAAAACCCTAATGCTGATTGCATGGAAAAGCTCAGTTTAGGATTTAAAACCCTAATGCTGATTGCATGAAAAAGCTCAGTTTAGGTTTTAAAACCCTAATGCTGGCTGAATGGAAAAAGTTCAGTTTAGGGTTTAAAACCCTAATACTGACTAAAAGGAAAATTCAGTTTAGGGTTTAAAACCCTAATGCTGATTACATGGAAAAGCTTAGTTTAGGGTTTAAAACCCTAATGCTGGCTGAATGGAAAAAGTTCAGTTTAGGGTTTAAAACCCTAATAATGACTAAAAGGAAAATTCAGTTTAGGGTTTAAAACCCTAATGCTGATTGCATGAAAAAGCTCAGTTTAGGGTTTAAACCCCTAATGCTGGCTGAATGGAAAAAGTTCAGTTTAGGGTTTAAAACCCTAATGCTGACTAAAAGGAAAATTCAGTTTAGCGTTTAAAACCCTAATGCTGATTGCATGAAAAAGCTCAATTTAGGGTTTAAAACCCTAATGCTGGCTGAATGGAAAAAGTTCGGTTTAGGGTTTAAAACCCTAATGCTGACTAAAGGAACAATTCAGTTTAGGGTTTAAAACCCTAATGCTGATTAAAAGGAAAATTCAGTTTAGGGTTTAAAACCCTAATGCTGATTGCATGGAAAAGCTCAGTTTAGGGTTTAAAACCCTAATGCTGGCTGAAAGGAAAAAGTTCAGTTTAGGGTTTAAAACCCTAATGCTGACTAAAGGAACAATTCAGTTTAGGTTTTAAAACCCTAATGCTGATTAAAAGGAAAATTTAGTTTAGGGTTTAAAACCCTAATGCTGATTACATGGAAAAGCTCAGTTTAGGGTTTAAAACCCTAATACTGGCTGAAAGGAAAAAGTTCAGTTTAGGGTTTAAAACCCTAATGCTGACTAAAGGAACAATTCAGTTTAGGGTTTAAAACACTAATGCTGATTAAAAGGAAAATTCAGTTTAGGGTTTAAAACCCTAATGCTGAATGAATGGAAAAAGTTCAGTTTAGGGTTTAAAACCCTAACGCTGACTAAAGGAAAAATTCGGTTTAGGGTTTAAAACCCTAATGTTGATTTCATGGAAAAGCTTAGTTTAGGGTTTAAAACCCTAATGATGGCTGAATGAAAAAAGTTCAATTTAGGGTTTAAAACCCTAATGCTGACTAAAAGGAAAATTCAGTTTAGGGTTTAAAACCCTAATGCTGACTGCATGGAAAAGCTCAGTTTAGGGTTTAAAACCCTAATGCTGGCTGAATGAAAAAAAGTTCAGTTTAGGGTTTAAAACCCTAATGCTGACTAAAAGGAAAATTCAGATTAGGGTTTAAAACCCTAATGCTGATTGCATGGAAAAGCTCAGTTTAGGGTTTAAAACCCTAATGCTGGCTGAATGAAAAAGTTCAGTTTAGGGTTTTAAAACCCTAATGCTGACGGGATGGGGACAAAGTTCGAGAATACTAAACGATTTATTTTTTTTTGATTTTTCTTGTTTTAATAGAAGATAAAAGGGAGTTTCGTGGAAACTTACCTTTCGAGTGAATTCATCATTGCCGAAGTACTTCCTGTACCCGTGTACCTTCTTCTCTGGGCGACACCTGCTTCTTGCACAGTTGTCTTGGATTAGACCTGTTTCAACCTTTCAGACAAAGAATCATTTGTTAGTTCGGAAATGACGGTCGGTTTGGTGACCTTGATCGTTCCTAGTTGCTTTCTTGCGTCTTTATTTCTGTTGTGAAGTTCCGCCATTGATTTGATTCGAATGGCGAAACCCTTTAGACTGCTCAGGCTTGTATTTCCAGATTCTGTGATGATTTGCCTCGTAAGGCCTCTTTTTTTTTTTGTCTCTTTTTTTTGTCCCGTTTTGATTGGAGGTTCTCAACGGGGATTTTATTGGAGGTATTCTGTGGGCATTTGTACAAAAGGAAGCTCTGTGGGGGAATATTTACGAAGTGGATTCTTTGTGCGGATTTTGTACAATGGGGCATGCTGGGTATTTGTTTCAAAACGAGTTTCCCAGGGTTTGTTGGGGTAAGCTTGTTGGGGAATATTTACAAAGGGACTCGCTGGGGATGTGCTGAGGAAATTCCAAGGGGGATTTTTTTTTCATATTGGGGGGACTCTGTGGGAGATTGTACAAAAGGAGAGACTCTGTGGGGATTTGTACAGAAGGAGAGATTCTGTGGGGATTTGTACAGAGGGAGACTCTGTGGGGATTTATCTGAAAGTGGACTTGCTGGGGGGAAATTTCTCTTTTCCTCTTTACTTTAAACACCATCACACGTCATGATTCATCAGGCTCGGGCAATAGTAACAATGAAATGAGGCGTTTTCCTTCATGAAACGGGATTCCGTGCAAACAAACCTGCCACCTGCCCTTTCCGGTGTATCCTGAACTTGGGGTTAAAACATAAAAGAGATTCGAAAAGAAACAAATAAAGGAGAAAACAAATCAGAAAAGGAGTGTCCTTTTCAGGACGAGAAAGACTTATCTGAGGAAGATAACGCTGGCTTTAAATGACATGACATGCTCTTTGGACTGGACGCCTGACCTTCCATGAACTTGCGTTTCTCTGAACCAGAACGGATCTGTGATTCCAAACCTGGTGGAACTTTGCCGAAACCCCCTTGGGGTGGAGTCATTCTTTTTCGGCCAACAGCGCCCTTTGCGGGTTTTCGCTGGCTGACCTCTCTCATTTCTCTTCCTGTCATCGCTTGATAGCACTCTTTGTGAGTTTTTACTAAAACAAGCTCTCTCATTTTGGTTTCTCTACTCCCGTCGCCTCGTGGTTCCCGAAGGTTTTCACCGACGAGACTCTCTCATTTTATCTCTCTCAATTCAGAGTGTGCTGGTCTCCATTTGCGACGCTTATTGCTTTCCCACTATCTTTGGTAATTGATCTGAAAGCTTGTGCTTGGTAAAGAGAGGCAGATGATACTAACTTCCAAACTGCTCGACGTGCCCCGGTTTCAATTTCAGGGTGAATGGGATTTTATTGTTGGTGTGACTGAACCTCAGGGAGAGGCTGCCTACGTATCCTTTCGGAATTAAGTCAAACGTAGTTCAGGCCTCAATCAATGTTTTTTTTTGTAAGCGGCTCAAAGGTTTGAAACGTAGTTCAGGCCTCAATCAATTTATTTTTTTTGTTTTTTTTTGTAAGTGGCTCAAAGGTTTGTAGAGAGAATTGGGTAGTGTTTGGGGAGTAGTGGGGAATAAAACCTTCGCCATTTTCAAATGTGTCAGGACCACTGGAGTATGATTTAGACGTAGTATCTCTTGACTGCATCTGCATTTACTGCTGTGTCGGGGTCATTTCCTTCGATATCACCTAAATACAATGCTCCTCTCGGCAATATCTTCCTTATGATGTATGGGCCTTTCCAATTTGGAGCGAACTTCCCTTTTGCTTCCTCATGATGCGGCAGAATACGCCTCAGTACCAATTGACCTACTTCGAAATTCCGAGGTCGGACTTTCTTGTTGTAAGCACAGGCCATCCTTCGTTGGTATAACTGTCCGTGACAAACTGCGCTTTTCATCAATCAACGTCAATTGCTCTAATCGAGTCTTGACCCACTCGCTGTCCTCGATTTCTGCTTCGACAATGATTCGAAGCGAAGGAATTTCTACCTCTGCCGGTATTACAGCCTCGGTCCCATAAACCAAAAGATAAGGAGTCGCTCCCACCGATGTGCGTACCGTAGTGCGGTACCCCAACAATGCAAATGGTAATTGCTCATGCCACTGTCGGGAACTTTGGATGGTCTTCCTCAAAATCTTCTTGATGTTTTTGTTTGCCGCTTCCATAGCACCATTGGCCTTTGGCCGATAAGGCGTGGAATTCCTATGCGTTATCTTGAATTGCTCGCATACATCTCCCATCAAGTGACTGTTCAAGTTTGCTGCGTTATCTGTAATGATAGTCGCAGGAATACCGAAGCGACAGATAAGATTTGAGTGTACAAAATCCACCACAGCTTTCTTAGTGACCGACTTGAGGGTGACAGCCTCTACCCATTTTGTGAAGTAGTCTATGGCAACCAATATAAACCTGTGTCCGTTCGAGGCCTTTGGTTCAATTGGTCCAATGACGTCCATGCCCCAGGTGACAAATGGCCAAGGTGCGTACATGGGATGCAGTTCCGTGGGAGGTGTATGAATCAAATCACCGTGCACCTGACACTGATGACACTTTCGAATGAAGCTAAAGCAATCCTTTTCCATGGTCATCCAGTAATAACATGCTCGAAGGATTTTCTTCGCTAAGACATACCCGTTCATGTGAGGTCCGCACACACCTGCGTGTACTTCGTGCATGATATTTCTCGCTTCCTCGATATCGACACATCTTAGGAGATTGAGGTCCGGGGTCCTCTTATATAACAAATCACCGCTCAGAAAGAAACCACTTGCATGTTGCCTGATGGTCCTCTTTTGATCTCCGGTAGCGTGCTCGGGGTATTCTTGTGTCTTCAGGAATTTCTTGATGTCATGGTACCAAGGCTGCGTATTTGATCCCGCCTCGATTACATTGCAGTAACCGTGTCTTTCCTTGATTTGGATTTCCAAAGGATCGACGTGGGCGTTGCCCGGGTATGGTAGCATTGAAGCCAAAGTAGCAAATGCATCTGCCAGTTCATTGTGACACCTCGGAATATACCTGAACTCTATTGATGTAAAGCGCTTGCTGAGGTCCTCCACATGTTGTCGGTATGGGATAAGTTTGACATCCCGAGTTTCCCATTCTCCTTGAGCTTGCCGGATGATCAGGTCAGAATCTCCCATAATCAGTAAGTCTTCGACATCCTGATCGATTGCCATATGCATGCCCATAATGCAGGCTTCATACTCAGCTGTATTATTTGTGCAAAAGAAACGCAGTCTAGCTGTGGCGGGATAATGCTGACCGGAAGGCGAGATCAAAATTGCCCCAATCTCCACACCCTTGGCATTCACGGCTCCGTCAAAGAACATCTTCCAAACATGAGCTTCCTCCGAGATCACTTCTACGGTGTTTACTTCTTCATCTGGAAAGTAGGTATCCAATGGCTGGTATTCTTCATCGACCGGATTTTCGGCCAAATGATCTGCTAACGCCTGGGCTTTCATTGCCGTGCGAGTGACATAAACTATGTCGAATTCAGTAAGCAAGATTTGCCATTTAGCCAGTCTCCCAGTGGGCATTGGTTTCTGAAATATATATTTCAAAGGATCCAACCTGCTTATGAGGAATGTAGTGTGGGCTTGGAGATAATGTCTCAGCTTTTGAGCAACCCATGTGAGAGCGCAGCATGTCCTTTCCAGCAGAGTGTATTTGGCCTCGTAGCCGGTGAATTTCTTGCTCAAATAGTAGATTGCTTGCTCCTTCTTTTCGGTTACGTCGTGTTGCCCGAGGACGCAGCCGATAGAGTTCTCCAAGACTGTCAGATACAAGAAAAGTGGCCTCCCTGGTTCTTGAGGGACCAAGACTGGGGGATTCGAAAGGTATTCTTTGACTTTATCAAAGGCTTCTTGACACTCAGTTGTCCATTTGATCGTCGCATCTTTCCTTAACAGCTTGAATATGGGCTCACACGTGCTTGTCAGCTGGGCAATGAACCGACTGATGTAATTCAACCTGCCCAACAAACTCATCACGTCTTTCTTTGTTCTCGGGGGAGGTAGATCTCTGATGGATTTTATCTTAGTTGGATCTAGCTCGATTCCTCTCCTGCTTACGATGAAGCCCAGAAGTTTGCCCGACGGAACTCCGAAAGCGCATTTGGCTGGGTTTAGCTTCAAGTCATACTTCCTTAATCTCTCGAAGAATTTCCTCAAGTCTTGGATGTGATTATCCTGCGTCTTGGACTTGACTATCACATCGTCCACGTACACCTCTATTTCCTGATGCATCATGTCATGGAAAATGGCAGTCATGGCCCTCATGTAAGTAGCCCCAGCATTCTTCAGACCAAATGGCATGACTCGGTAGCAGTAGGTGCCCCAAGGCGTGGTGAAGGCAGTTTTTTCGGCGTCCTCTTCATCCATCAATACCTGATGATACCCAGCATAACAATCTACAAAAGACTGTATCTCGTGCTTGGCGCAATTATCAACGAGGATGTGGATGTTGGGCAGCGGGAAATTATCTTTAGGACTTGCTCTGTTCAAATCTCGGTAATCTACACATACTCGAGTTTTTCCGTCCTTTTTTGGTACTGGAACCACATTTGCCAACCATGTTGTATATTGGACTACCCGAATCACTCCCGTTTTCAGTTGTTTGGTGATCTCCTCTTTAATCTTGTCACTGACCTCAGTTTTGAACTTTCGTTGCTTTTGTTGAACTGGAGGACAATCAGGATGAATCGGCAATTTATGAACCACTAGATCAACACCTAGTCCCGGCATGTCATCATATGACCAAGCAAACACGTCTTTAAATTCAAAAAGAAGTTGAATTATCGCCTCTCGCGTTTTCTTGTCCGTGTGAATGCTTATCTTGGTCTCCCGGATTTCTTCCGGGGTTCCTAAATTTACCGGTTCAGTGTCATTTAGATTTGGCTTAGGTTTATTTTCGAAATATTCCAACTCTCGGTTTATCTCCCTAAAAGCCTCTTCCGCATCATATTCTGGTTCTGGGTTCATTAATTCGCAGTTAAATAGCTCATTGTGATCTGGGCGTGAAGTCCGCAAGCATGTCATATTTAAAGCCGCATTATTAGGACTGAAAAGAAAGATAAAAGGCAAAATAACAAAAAATTAGAACAAAAGAAAGAATGGGAAAGCAATGATGATTTTTTTTTATTTTCTTTGGAAAGTTGGAAGACAACAATGTTTACAACTAGGGATTCAAAACAACAAAAAGAAGAAAACGTTCAAGTTATGTCCTGGAGATAACTTGTGACACAGGAAAGGTGGCAGGACAGGTCTACCCGGACTTCCGTCTAGTCGGGAATGGCGTGGCCTCCCAGTTTTGGAGTTTGGCGTTTGGCCCCATGTACATCATCTCAGCAGTGCTTGTGCCTTCACCTGGTTGAACCATGTGGACCTCGTAGAGCATTTCCCTCATCGCCCCACATATCTCCTCGATTTCCTCAGCTGTGAAGACCTCATCATCTTCTTCTTCAACGTACCTTGGCCTGATGAAAGTTGCATATAAATCCGGCAGTGGTTGAGGTAACTTCCAACCCTCATTTCTCCTTTTCTTTACCCATTCTTCGTCTGCTGGAGTAGGTTTGAAACCTAGTCCAAAAGGTTTCTTGGTGACTGGCAAGGTAATGGGTTCTGTTATTCCTTGGAGGGTTCGTCCAAGTCCTTTCCCTGGCCTAAATCCATGCCGGATCATCTCTTTGGCCACCATAACCGAGGCGTTAGACAAGAAAGGCTGGGGGCAGGGTATTCCCTCTTCGTGCAGCTCTGCCAGTACAATCTCGAAAGCTTGATAGACCGTATGTTCGCTCCCTTCTTTCGGTTCAAGATACGGGATGGATGGGTCACGATAAATGGCATGCTCATCTTCCCCATGGACCACGATCTCTCGGTCTTCGTACTCGAACTTCACCATCTAGTGAAGAGTGGAAGGCACGGCTCCTGCCGCATGGATCCAAGGTCTGCCAAGGAGAAAATTGTAGGATGTGTCCATGTCGATCACCTGGAAGGTTACTCGAAATTCGACTGGTCCTATGACCAACAACAGGTCTATTTCTCCCATGGTATCTCTCTTGATGCCGTCGAAAGCTCTTACGCAGACATTGTTGGGTCGGATTCTTCCGGTCCCAATTTCCATCCTTTGTAGCGTGGAAAGCGGGCAAATGTCAACACCTGATCCCCCATCCAACATTACCCACTTGACATAGTAGTCCTCGCATTTAACTGTTAAATGCAAAGCCTTGTTGTGTGTTTCTCCTTCCGGGGGTAAATCATTCTTGCTGAAAGAGATTTGGTTAACGGCGAAGAATCTTTCTGTCATCCGCTCTAGTTGTTCCACCGAGGTTTCAACCGGTACATATGCTTCATTCAGGGTTTTCAGTAGGATCCTTTGATGCTCGGTCGACCTCATCAATAATGACAGCATGGATACTTGCTCAGGGTACTTGCGCAGCTGATCTATCACTTCGTAATCCGGCATTTTCATTTGTTGGAAGAACACTTCCGCTTCTTCAACACTCACGGGCTTCTTTGGCGGGAAGCGCCTTTGTGTGGCGTTGTTCAGTTTTTGGGTATTTGAATACCCTCCAATGAAAGTATTTTCTGGAAGTTCTCCCATGACCTCTTTTCCTTTGTACATCACCAAAGTCTTTTGATAATTCCACGGCACTGTGGACAGGTTGGTCATTGGCTTTTGTGGCACGCGTCCGATAACCACTGGCTCATTCAGCCGAGGTGGTTGAATCGTCCCCCGGACCACATAGGCCCCTTTTGGCACGTACATAGGTTTTGTCTTTTTGATCCCGAAGTTCTGCGTCTTCTCAGCTCGACCTCGTGGTATGTAAAGAACTTCATTTTTTACAGGTACCACTTTCTTCTCTACCGTTTTTCAGGCTTGTTCTTTATAGCCTTGGCCTCTTCCTCCTTTGCTGGTTTTTGGTTCGTTTCAGGCCTCTTTCCCGTGTCGACAATGGCAATTATGGCTTTCAGAGCAGGGTCGAACTCTTTGTCTTCACAAATCATTCCGATCAGCGGCCCATTATTGTGAGTGGGCAATGGATTGTTAGTCACATTTGGGATCTCTTCGTCCCTTAGCACTATTTTCCCCTGCTCTATCAAATTTTCGACCACTCTTTTCAATGACCAGCAGTCGTTTGTATCATGTCCCTCGGCCCCTGAATGATAGGCGCATCTGACTCCAGCTTTGTAAGAAGGTGATGTTGGGTTTTGCCTCGTTTGGGGAATTGGTTGCAAGAAACCCAACTGGACTAGCTTAGGGAACAAAGTAGAGTATTGTTCACCGATGGGCGTGAAAGTCCGCCGTCGAGGTGGCTCCTGAGGGCGAAAGTTATTCTGCGGGGGTTGTGGGTTATAGTGGTTGCGGTAAGGAGGCTGATTTCTGGGAGGTGGAGCTGGGCCTCGGTTGGCTTGTTGTGGTGGATGGTTATAAGGTTGGGCATTCATGACCATATAAGGTTGATGAGCATATGCCAAATTTGAGTGGGAGTAGTAGTGTTGTGGGGCTCTTTCCGGAAAATGGGGCCTGGGATGACGATACTCCCTTGCTTCAGAGGCTGCCATAGTCGTTTCTTCCTTCTTCTTCCCCCTTGTCGTTCCTCCGGACCCGCTTTGGACGGCCTGGGAAGTTGCCCTTATAGCGGCTTGACTCAGAATCCTACCTGTTTTCAAACCATTTTCCACCATCTCTCCAATATTGATTGCTTCCGCGAATGGCTTACCCATGGCTGACATCATGTTTTGGAAATAGTCAGACTCTTGAGCCTGGAGAAAGGTAGTGACCATTTCCACTTCATCCATGGGAGGCTTCACTCTCGACGCCTGTTCACGCCACTTAATAGCATACTCTCTAAAGCTTTCCGAAGGTTTCTTCTTCAAATTCAACAGAGAGTTTCGGTCTGGCGCAATGTCGATATTATACTGGAATTGTTTTACAAAATCTCTGGCGAGATCATCCCATATATGCCATCGGGACATTTCCTGATCCATATACCATTCCGAGGCTATCCCTACTAGACTTTCCCCAAAATATGTCATTAGCAGTTCTTCTTTTCCACCGGCTCCCCGCAATTGGTTGCAGTATTTCTTAAGATGTGCAACGGGGTCACCGTGCCCATCGTATTTCTCGAACTTCGGGGTCTTGAAACCCGTTGGCAGGTGCACGTGAGGGAACATGCACAGGTCGGCATAAGAGACGCTCTTCTGTCCGCTCAATCCTTGCATATTCTTCAAACTTTGTTCAAGGCTTCTCATTCTCTTGGCAATCTCATTTTGTTCTGCAATTCTGGGGTTCTGATCTTGCCCGGGTGCAAGCTCGCACTGAGGCGGTAGAGGATTAGTGCTGGTAGCGAACCTAGTTGGTTCCATTGAGAACGATGGTGCTTGGAATGTAAAAGAGGATGAGTCAAAGCTTGGCTTGTACGTGGTAGGCTGTGCCGTAATCGGGTAAGGCGATGCAGTAAAGATGTTCATGCTTGCATCAGTGGGTGACATTCGGGGATGAGGCTCAGAAGGCGATCCAGCAGAGAAGGCTGAGGTGGCTGGGTACCCGAATAGGGTAGCAGGATAATTTATGGGGACATTAGACGTCCCACTTGACCTGGAGAATAATTCAGGGAATCCGGGGACGACACTTGGCGGCTATTTCCCATTGTTCCAATCGTCCAGCATTTCCAACATGCGGAGCCGTAGGATTCTATTTTCCTCCGCAGTTGCGGACTCAGGTGTGAGGACGGCTGAGATCGAGCTTTCCTCGGAAACAGGGATCGTTTGCAATGGAATTTCTGAAGACATTTCCACACTTCCTTTTGACCTGGTGAAGTAAGTGTGAGTACTGCTTCTGGTCCTAACAACAGGTAGTTGAACACTTCTCCTTGACCTCGTGAAGTATGAGTGCGAGGCCAGACTTTCACCAAACCAACCGTCTTTTCAAAAACCTTGGATATACTCAACGACAAACGCACGGTTAATTTGTAGCAAATAACAGATAGTTAATCTCACGTTGGGCATGATGCACCTATACAGTTAAGTGGATTACTATATGTTTGCTACGAGAGCATGCGTCATTCCGGCATTTTTATTAGTTTTTTTTCTTTCTTTTCTTTTTCTTTTTCTTCTTTCTCTTTTTTTTTGTTTTTCTTTTATGTTTTTTTTTATTTTTGCAGTAAAAGAAATGCGACCGGATCCGATGAGGATTGCCTACGTATCACGATGCCTGCGTGAATTAGATCATTACGTAGTTCGAAAAACACAAATGAGCGTAAAAGAAGCAACCTTTTATTGTTGAAGTGGTCTATTACAAACTACATTTTGCAAAAGAAAAAGCAAACTTCGAAAATAAACCTAGACTCAACATAGACTAAAATCACCCTGATGGAAAAACAGGCAGAAAATGCTAAGATACAGATTTGACTTATGAGTGCATTATGGTTTTGAAAATTGGTGTCCGCGGGGCATCGTTCGGCCTCGCCGCGGTCCTAGGCGTGAGATCCCTCTCAAGTTGCTCCAGCTCGTGCATAGTCTGCTTGACATAACCCATTACTGCCGAGAGGACGGTAACGCTGGACATGTTCTCACATCGTAGACACCGTCTGGTGATGGCATGGGCAATGGCCTTGATCCTATCTCTGGTTTGCTTTTTCTCCACGAGTAGGCGTTTTATCTGATCGCTGCATGTCTTGAATACTTGAGCATCTTGTATATGCTGATGCTTCAGTCGCCGTACTTCCAACCTCATCTGGGCTATTGAGTCGTACCAGTATCTGCTCTCAATTTGGAAAACCTTGGCCTTATTAACTGCTTTGATCTTAGATGCAGCCATCTCTCTCTTTATTTTAGCAACAGTTTTCTCGTGGTCGCCTTCCAATTGATTCAAGTATCGGCGATGCTCATCTGTTCTCGTATCCCACTGTGCCTTGAGCTCCGCTATGACGTTTTCAGATTTCTCCAAACCATCTTGCCATTCTCTGATTTCGCTTTTTAGCCTTTTTATCAGGTGCTCGTCTGATCGACGCCTTGGCTGTTTATCCGCATCCACCCTTATCTGTTTGATCTGGGCCCTGAGCATTTCGTTCTCCTGAACTAACCTGTTCCGTTCTCCCGAATTGGTAGCAGCTTGCACATTGTGCTCATATTTCAAGCCTTCCATTTGTTGCTTTAACCTGCTGATTTCGGCGCAATAGCCTCTTTCCTTTGCTAACCAATCCCACTGCCTTTATGATGATTCGGTAAAATTCCGGATGTGGGGTCTCTTAGCCGGCCTTTCATGCTCAAGTTCCCTTCTATACTATGCAAGGTAACCTGGCGCCGTCTCTCCTTTGGCTCGATCCCGCACGCAAGTATCTGATTTCAAATATTGACACTCACTCCAGATTTGGCGAATCTTTGCTTCTGGGAATTGTCCGTTAGGACTTATCTCAACTGCTTGAGCGCTAAGATCTTCCTCATGAGGTACTGTCTGGCATCTTCCGAACTGTCTCAAAACTCGGCAGGGTGCGTAAGGTTGAATGCTCTTAAGCCCCATCAGTAAGAAATGAGTTTTAGCTGCAGACATATATAGGATCTCATCAACAGGCAACCATCCCAACGTCCATTATACTTGGCTGGCAGTAAGAGCTTGAAAGAACGAGGTCCATGCCAGGACTCCTTTGGGCAAAATGATCTCTTTGGTTCTCGTGTAAGATTCTTCTACGCAGGTCTTTTCCGGGGAACCATGGCTTAAAATCTCGGAATGATGGCAGAGGTGCTCGGTCATCCATATCTGTAGGAGCAAGTTACAACCTTCGAAGACATTTCCCCCAGCTTTACAAGCTGTGAGAGCCCGAAAGATGTCAGATACCACCATTGGCACGAGAGTACTGTCACTTTGCGTGAGTAAAGTGCTGACGACCCCAGATATCTTCAAATCAATGTTTCCATCTTTCCTTGGAAATACCAGAAGGCCCAGGAACATTATCATGAACGCTACCCGTCTTTGCTCGTCCCACTTCTGACGAACTCCTTTGCTGCACAGTTTGTTGATTGGATTATTGAATCCCCCTTCATGACCGTACCTATCATATATGAAGCATGGAGTACAAAATCCGGCTGCCAGATCCGGGTTGTGGACTGTTCTAGGTATCTTCAATGAATCTAGGAATCGATGTACCGTGACGACTCTTGGGGCAACCAAGTATTTTTCCCTCAAGGGAAGTTCAGTATTCCCGATATATCCGGCCATTTCTTCCAAAGTTGGGGTGAGTTCAAAATCAGAGAAATGGAAAACATTGTGCGCCGGGTCCCAACGGGTAACCAAAGCTCTTATGATATCTCCCCGAGGCTGAATTTCCAACAAACCCACAAGACCTTTCAGATATTTCTTAACCTCGTTTTGTCCTTCAACACCTAGATCATTCCACCATAGCCGTAACTTGACAGGGATTTTGGTCATTATTGAAAAATGTTCATTTTGCATCGTGCTCATCCTGCACATTTATTAAGGTGATTTTAACAAAATGACTTGACTCAAAATATTTTACAGAGGGGATCAAGTTTTGAACACGGCCTTTAAACACTTCGGGGACGAAGATTTTAAGGTTATGTGGGTCAACTGGACAAAAATGCTAAACAAGACCCAAAGGTGGCTGTTTATGCAAAGTCAGCCTTCCGGCGTCCCTTTCGGGAACATTCGGCTATTTATGACAAAACAACGTCACCTGACTTATTTATGACTCTTTAAAAATTTGATACATCTATTTTTTATTTATTTATTTATTTATTGATTTTGGCTATTTTAGAAAAATGGGGTTGAACCCGACGAGGGTTGCCTACGTATCTCACATCCGGTGAGAATCAAACCGGCGTAGTTCGGGCATACCGTAAATAGGGAAAATCGCATAAACCTAGAAATCAAGAATACGTATTTTTATTATTTTTGAAAAGATGACAAAGACTAAAGAAAATATTTGTTATTTTTTATTTTTTTTTTAGGAAAAATTTGGACTATTAGTCTGAATTCATAAAAGGGGTACTACGAAAGAAACAACATTTTTTTTTTGAATTATGAATTTTCCATTTTTTTTTTACTTTTAAAATAAATACCTTATTTTTTTTTTTGATTTTGAAGGTGATAAAAGAAAAAATTTATATTATTTTTTTTTTAATAACTCTCAATAAATTTTTTTTTTTTTAGAAAAATTCCAGCGAGGTTTTGACACTACTTGGGCATTGGTTTTAATTTCCAAAATAAGTAATTATCTCCCCTATGCTGCTATTTTTCCCTTTTTAGGAACCGGTCGACATGCGGAACCGAAGTAAATAAATGCACAACACAGATAGGAATGCAGCATGATGGTCTTTTCATTTCAGGTTGCCTGTCCTAGACAGACCCAACCCCTGTGTTGAGTCTCCTAAGTTAAATGCAGCATGATGCAAATAAGCGTTCCTACTAGGGATCCGGCATGAAGTCAAATTATTCTAGGTTCGTAACCTGGGTATTTGTTCTAGACTATGTACCCGAGCGGACAACTCGAGTCGAGGAGGGGGCTACGTACCGGGGACCCGCGAGATCGTCCGGCTTTGTAACTTGTCCGACCTCTTTCCTATTTCAGGTATTGACACTAACAGAATAGGGAGTCTCGACCAGCGAGCTTCTCCCCGGAGGTAAGAAGAGAAGGGTTTCGGCACAGTTTATATACAGTTCAGATAATATCAAAGCGGTAAAAGACAACATTTAGCATGTTATGCAAAAACATGTAATAAAGATCAGATAATAAAGCCAAATATAACAATTATTCTAAGCTCGAATTCTTGAACCCTGAACCAGTGGTTCTGGGTTTGGTGTCCCCAGCAGAGTCGCCAGAGCTGTCACACCTCCTTTTTGCGCGCCCGGCCCCGAAGGGTAAGAAATGCGCGGGTGGAGTTTTTCCAATTTAAGTGACAATATTCGAAATGGGATTATTTAGTTAATTCAGAGTCGCCACTTGGGAAAGGTTTGGCTTTTGGTGTCCCAAGTCACCGGTTTATCTTGAATCCCAAATCGAGGAAATTTTCGACTTTTCCGAATGAAGTCTGCGAACCAGAAATTCTAAGTAAGGAATTCTGTTGACCCGAGGGAAGGTGTTAGGCACCCTCGAATCCCGTGGTTCTAGCACGGTCGCTTAAATTGTTATAATGGCTAGATATCTGATTTAAATATATGTTATGACTTACGTGCTTTTATTAAGTTTAAACCGCTTTTATTATTATCATTTATTTTTATAGAATTGCAACGTCGTGAAAATGCATCTCGAACTACGTCACAATCAATGCACCCGTGGTCGTCGACACATTCTGACTCCGTTGAGATTTGGATTTGGGTCACATCAATGCACACCCGAATTTAAGAATATAATTTACTTAAACCATGCCTAAAGAGTCTAACGCGTTATTATTTGGTGGAAGGCCATGAGATTCACTAAACGGCCTAGCCTGAATTCTAAATATTATGATTAGTTGTTGAGGGCCCCGCAATTTACATTTTTATTTGGCGAGGCTCGTCTCATTATTTTTTAAAAGGATAAACCTATAATGACTACATTTCTTATTATTTTTTGTTTCCAGAAATAGAAGAAAGAAAGATGTATGCTAATTGAAGTATATGTTTTGGCCTAAACCGGATTCCTATCAATTTCTAATTACTTATAAAGTGAAAAGACGCCATACCTTACGAAATATTTTGGTTGAACAAAAGAAGCTATATGGAGATGGATGGAATGCAATACTTAATCCGAACATTTCTCGAATCGAACTTAACTAGACTTATTTAAGCTAGGTTAAGGAGATTGAATGCTAGGCATTGTTACTAATGGGGATTCGAACGTGTTCCTATATATTGCCTAACGGTCCTGATAAAAGGAAAAAAAATAACACAGAACATTATTGTGTAGGTGGAAATATTTTATCCCATGCATGTCATTAGTTAACGGGAATCCAGTCGAAAATTCTATACCAATTATCCATACCTTCTATATATTGTACCATTACATCTTGTACTAGCAAACAACTATAAACTAAGATGCAAGAAGCTAAACTTGATTAAGTATTGTCTAACTAATCTTTCACTACTGAATCACACACTAATCAATTTATACAAAAGGAGTCAATATACCATGAGCATTACAAAACAGACATCTAAATTTTCTTCAAACTCCTTTCATTTCATGCTTTCGAACTGTTACAGTTAACACCAAAATGGGACTCGAAATGTGTACCTGGAAATACTGAAAATGCAAAGGAGAAGAAGAAGAAGATGGGGAAATCAGCTGCAGCAAGAAACAGGACTAGCAGTAGCAGCAGGACAGAATAGCAGCAGCAACAGGAAACAGAATAGCAGCAACAACAACTCACAAAACAATTGGAGTGGGATCAACACCCCAACTAGACCAAGTTCTCGAGTAGAACAAACAACAACCAAGCAGACTCAGTTGGGAGAAATCAGTGTTGCACAAATAGGTCCAGATTTAGTGAAATCAAAACAACAGGAAAGAATGCAATTTCTAGTTTTGTCTGTCTGAGTTATCAAACAAAATTCTTTTCCAGTTTTCTATTTCCAGAACTTCACTCTCCTGAAAGTGTCTCCTCTCAAATTACTCTGTTCTTGTCAATGTCTGTCTCTATGTGTGTGTGTGTGTATCTCTCAGTGTGTATCACCCTCTCTCTCTTTCCAATTTCTCCCTCTCTCTCTCTATGCCCTCTCTTTTTTCTCTTATTCCCTGTCTCTCCCCCTCTATCTTTCAGCTCCCTCCCCTTTATAAGCCTAAACCTCAGCCCTTTAACAGCCTGTTAGACCCAAAAGAACACCCCTCCCATGTGCCCTCTTCTTTTCAGTTCCACTTAGTTATTTAAGTATTAACCCCCATCAACATTCCCTGGCAGACTTATTCTTTAAAAAGGTTTAATACTTCTTAAACTAAAGCAAAGTATGGGCAGCAGAATATATCTGACAGCATATGCTGTCAAACTATTTTAAAATCAAAAGCCCCTTTATGCAGGAACCAGGCTGTGCACAATGCACATGCTGTGCACAAGTGCACATGCCATCAATTCGGATTGCAGCTAACAATCTACCCTTTTATTTTCAGATTCAAATATAGCAACTATAAGTGACCCTACTTGATTCTTACTTTGATTCAAACAAAGTTGCAGCAAGCAACAGGTTCAATCGTTAACATTTGAACTACTGAAATTAATTGACGACATTCGTCGACTCGACTATATTAGTTATAACACATACAGTCGTAACCAAAATCAGACATTCAAAAGTATAGGACACATGATTTGAAATACACTGACTAAGCAAAGTGGTACTCGAGGAATGTTGATCAGTATAAATTTGGAATTCAACTAATTGCACAACAAATACATACATACACATTATCAGAACAAGTAGAAGAAGAAACTTAATCAAACAACAAAGGTTCAGGCAAAGTGGACAAGGCATAGTCGACAAAATTCGGGGACACAAACAAAAATAACAGCCTTTCAAACAAACATGGACTAATAGAACAAAGAAAAGAGAACAGAACTCACCTCAAATCCCGAAAAATCAAAACCTTAACTCGGACTCGGTCAGGCCTTTCTTAAGGCTGAACGGACTTTAATCGAAGTGTTTCTCAGATGAGAAACACTTCGATTAAGGTCCATTAGACCTTAATCCTTTGGTTTGAACAAGACACTGCCCATCGACGAGGAACCTTATGTTTCCAAAAATCAGATCTGGGATTCGTGCTTCCCTGGTCAGATTCGGACCAAACCAAGCATGGTTTGGTCACGAGGGGGGTCAGGGGAGTGTCTGGTGTGAAGCTGGGGTTAAACGGTGTAGATCGAGTTTTGACTCGAATCTTCAAATGAAGATTCGAGAAGGTGGGATGGGATTCGAACTACGTGGTTAGCAGATCCGTGTTCTGGATGGCAAGGGGGTTCTGTGGTGTTAAGGGTAGGGTCACCGGCGTCCATGCCGCCGGCTTTCATGGTGAAGGATACAGGGGCGGCTAGGGTTTGAAGGGGACGGGTTTGGTGAAGACGAAGGCTGGGGTGTTGGATAGGGGGGCAGGGTATGGTAAAGGGTTTATATAGTTAGTGGGTAGGTGGATCCTGGCCGTTGGATGAGATGCGATGAAGGGCCAGGATCCTTCAGCTTGAAGTAAACGGTGTCGTTTCATCTTTTAGAGGGTTTGGGTCGATCCGGGTGGAAACGGGTCGGGTTCCTTAGTGGGTTATGGGGAATCGATCTTGACCGTTGATCAATTTGGAGATCAACGGCCCAGATCAACCTGTATTAATACGACGTCGTTTGGACTCTCTGGGTGTTTAGCTGGTGTGGACCGGGCAGGCCTGGTTTTGGGTTGTTTGTTTGGGCCAATTTTAATAAATTGGCCCAATCCGGAAGAAGAAGATTTTTTTTTATTATTATTATTTCTTTTTCTTCTTTATTTTAAAAACAAAACTAAGCAAAAAAAATCAAATTAAAATTAAATACACACTCAATACAATTATTTGCACACACACTAAAATATTTCAAAACAGGTAAAATCAAACAAAACAAAATCACGGACGAAGATGCCTATTTATGATTTTCTATTTAACGACCGGATTATGGTTCGAATTATGCATGACGCACACATTTTTTGTATTTTGTTTTAAATAATAAAAAAATAAAAATGGGCAAAAGTCACAAATAAATCAACAAAGTGTCGTACAGAAATCCAAAAATTGTACAGCAGGACCAAAAAACTTTTTTTTTTATTCTTTTGGAGCGATTGTCGCACAAAACAAAAATCACGTGCTCACATTTAGTATTATACATGTCATCCATGCTTAGTATACAAATTTTGATATATCATTGTTAGCCCATAGTAAGTGTCAAAGTCAACCCCTCGTCATTACCTCTTTGAGATTAGTCTGGATACATACTGGGTACATGTTGTTTATGTACTCACGCTACACTTCTGCACTTAAATGTATAGGATCTGAGGCAGATACATCTGGTTATTAGTCCGGCGGGCACGCTTGACTCCCGGTACGAGACTATACGATGAGCTGCCCTTCCGAGCCATTCTGCAACAGTCGAAGTCTTCCTTTCGTTATATTTTTCTGTTTATTTCATTTCAGATAGTAGACTAGTATTCTTTTGTATATTCTACTAGAATGCTCATAAACTTGTGACACCGGGTCTTGGCACACACTAGTAGACTTATAATTTTGGGTTGTATTTCCATGATTATGATTGCATTTAACTGCTTTCGTTTCGATTATTTTAAATCCATTATTCATCAAATCTTTTTTGAAATTAAGGGAAGTTATTTACTTAAAAACTTAAAAAAAAATGGGAAATCACTAGATTGTTCACTGTTGGCTTGCCAAGCAACGGTGTTGGGCGCCATCACGGCCTAAAATGGAATTGGGTCGTGACACAACCTATACCTTCTCTGCTACATAACAATACTCCCAAAAATATTTCTTTAAAGTATTTCATAAAATCTTTCTTTTTCATTATCCCTTCTGGACATTCATCATCTCATTTTTGGCAAAAATGGCCATATATCATCTTCATTATTTTATTTCATTCTCTTGCCATGGATTTTCGAAAGTCGTAGAAATGTATTTAAAACATCCGATAGCCATAAATACAAACACATGAGTACATGCAAGCTTAAACATTTGAAATAAATCTCAAAGAATAGTCATAACAGTGACAATGTAACATAAATCGGGTTCATAAGCTTTTGATAATTCAAATATTTGAGGCAGTTCAAAACAAAAGGAATAGAAACTTCAACAAACCATATTTAGAGTTTATGAGGAGTTCATAGAATCCAATTCTATGAGAAGGATTTATCCAAACATTTCTTAATCAAGCTTCCGTAGGGTCCTTACTATGTTTCACTACTTGCAATACTTCAATCTACATCACAAAATTTCAATTCACCCAACATTAGCAAGATTTTTCATGTTTTAGGTTATATAGGTATTTTATCAAACACCTAGAGTGCATATCATTTTATCACCTCTAGTAATAGTATTTTCTTTATTCTTCACACCCTTTCCATAACTACATTCATTCCCACATCCATCCTTGCGTAGTAGGTAACCTCCAACAACACATGCATGGTCACCCAACTATTCCTAATCAACACCTCCATCATACAACCTTATTTCCCTATTCTCCACGAAATCCAATTTCAAGGTTGAGAGTTTATGGCTTCAATCACCATTCCATAAGCTCCAACACTAAAAATCTACTTATAAACTCATTATTGAACGTTGACTGTGAGCTTGGGATGAAATCTTAACTTGATGGTAGAACAGAGATAGACAGAGAGAGAGAGAGAGAGATGTTAAAAATTATGTCCTAGATGGTTCCTTAGAGGGATGATAATGTTCCATCTTTAGTTTCTTCGAGAAGCTAATTATACAAGACAAGAAAGGACCTTTTTATGATTGGACTACTCTACAATTCAAAAAGGACTATTGAAAAGGCATTTCTTGGATTGCATAACTAAAACTCGATGATGGTTGATGTCAGAGGGTTGGTGAGAATGCGCTCTAGCTCGCACTGGAGTCAGAACAAAAGAAAAAGATCTATTGGGCTTGGTTCATTGATCATTCCGAGACGACACTGTTGTCTTAAGATACTGGTGATAATGACTTTGAAACCATCAACCAGAGCCTCCAGCCACGATATCGCGGAGTGCCCAACTCTGATCGGGCCATGACTTCCATGTGTCGCATTCCTATTGGTCTACCTAGCAGGTCTGAAATTTCACCCCATACAATTAACTTCATTGCAATGCATTTAGAAAGAGGGGGAAGAGGAAGGAAAATGGAACAAAGAAACAATAACAAACAAAAGTATAAAACAATTCAAGTGGCTGCTTGCAGTCATGTCAATTGAATTAGATGGAATGCATTTCGGACCATATAGTTAAATTTATAAGTATAATAATATACAAAGTTTATGTACAATATATAAACTACAGAACATATAATTAACCTTGGATTCCTTAATTTTGAAATTTGCATGTACTCTACATCAAATTTTAGGTAGCTAAACATCTGGCAATATCGGCGACATGGATTATAAAGTTTTCAAAACTGCCGACCAATTTGTGGCTTTGGCATTAGCTTGAATAAAGCAAAAAAGTCACCTTCTCAAATTTGTCTATTTTCTATGAAGCTTCTCAAAATTGTCTATTTGTCTACTGTAGCCATAGAACTCCAAAATGTACTTAACTTGTAACAAGAGTTTAAGCTAGTGTTTGGACATATTTTTGATTAAAATTTGAAAAAAGAATTTTTGAAGTTGTGTTGAAAATTAATTTTTGAAAGTTGAAGTTGTGTTTGGACATGCATTTTATTTGAAAAAAAAGTTAAAGTTTTATGAGTGGAAGAAAAAATTTCACCCAAAAACTGCCCTAAACCAGTTTTTGGGAACTTGAAAATTTTTGAAATCTCTTTTTCCAAAACATGATCATATCTCATAAAAAATTATTTTCAAAAAAATTAAAAATATTAAGCCAAAAATCTATGATCAAACGGGAGCTTAGTTTCATGCACAAAAGTCATTGATAAGATATATGTTTTACACAATTAGATTTAGTTGATCCTATATAAAAAGAGGTAATTCTTAATAACAGATATGATATAATAACTTGGAAAATAAAGTAATAAAATGTTATAGCTTATGGGTGTGGTTGGTACGAAGTTTTCAATATTTGGTTGGCTTAAATGTTTTGAAAAATATTTTCCTAAGGAACTTATTTTTCTTCAATTGGAAGAAAATATTTTTCCTACCAAGAGGAGGGAAAGTATTTTCCTAAACTCTTTTCAACCTTCCCCGCCCTATTTTCCATGCCCACCACCCACTCCCACCCCACCCCCAACCAATCCACCAACTTCCCACCCCTACCCATTCCCTTACCCCCACCCCACCTGCCCACATCCCCATCCTATAGTATTTGCCTGGATTATATGTTTTTCAAATTAATATTTTTTTACTCACCAATCAATTACTAAAAAATATTTTTCGAATTTTTTTTTCTCTCACCAACCAAACATAAGGAAAAAGGATAAAACCACTTATTTTGAAAAATATTTTCCTTTATACCAAACACACCCTATAGAAAGTTAAATTACATAATAGTGTAAAAATTCTTGACTCTCGGATAGTAACGAAAAGTGAAATGTTATATTTTCTGGATTGAATTTGTAAATATGTTAATAGATTCTTGATTTATATCTTCCGTGCAAAGAGTCCTCTCCCTTCATAAGGCTAAGACTGATCCTCATATGTGAAGCCAGCCGATTACTGATTGAGCATGATGACAAGCGATGCCCTTAGCTTGGCCCATTCTTTGGTTCAGGATGGATCCGGAATAGATTAAGCTTGAAGATCTAATAATGGAATAGACTTTTTTTTGGTCTCTGCTAGACTCATTTGTAATAGCTTGACAAGCTGAACCAATTACATTGCACCTTATACGAAGATAATTTGAGACCTCCTGCGAAATCATTTAATATAAATTATAACCTCATAGTTAATGTTTAGAATCTAGTAAGTGTTGACTATTATATTTAATATTTAAGTAAGAATTAATAAAATGACATTAATCCAAATTATAACCTCATTTATTAATGTCTAGAGTATTGCAGTAGAATTATTCACTATTTAAAATCACAGTTGCCTTCTTTTTGTATTTTACTAACAAAGATTGATATTACATAAGATCTACAAAAGTTACCATTGTATAGCGACTTTCGATCAATTCTCTCTCTGATTTATTGTTTTTATTTTTCGTTGAATTATTTGGATGTCATTTTTTGAGAAAGTTATTAGTAAAACTATTGTGCAGTCATGCTGGGTTAGTATCTATAATATGCGAAGTAGGACGTATGTTTTTTTTATTCAGTCAGTAGGATTCTATATATTATTAAAAGAAACAAAAAAAAAAGCACCACATTAAGCCAAATGGTAGTTTAGAAAAAAAGTCACATAGCATAATTAGTTAATAATTAATTATTTAGTTAATAATAAGTTATTGGTTTTGTTTGAATTTTAAAAAGTTAACTGAATTTTATAAACCATTTATGCTTAAGATAATAAGTCATACTTTTAAGATAATGTAATAAATGTAGTTATTTTGATGTAATGTTTTTGAATTTAATTTAACATATCTATCATGCAGTTATCAAAAGGAGTTACGATAAGTTTATGTTGGATGTGGATTTAGATAAGAGAACGTGGTTAGAGAAAATATAGGTAGTAGTTATCTTCATATCCTTGGGATATAATTTTTCTTTTTTAAATGTAATAAGAAATTATTGAAAAAATGCTGAGAAAAAAAAAAGTAACTTAATGAACGTTGTTAGACAACATGGATATATTGTTGGATGTGGATAGAGATGTGGTTAACGAAAATATAGGCAGTAATTATATAGCCTATTGTAAACTATTTAGTAGTAATACATTTCCGTATAAACATCTGCAAAATTATTGAGAACTTTTGAAAAAGCATAGAAATATAAATTATTTTATCCAAAAAAAAAAAAAAAAGAGATATATCTTAGTTATGTTATGAATGGATCTTTTTTTTTATAATAAATGGATGAGTTTGAATCCAACTTTTAATCAAGTAAGTTGAGGACGATTTATCACGTTCTATTACCATTAAAAATACGAAAAAGGTCTGATCTGTCCATCTATGATAAATTGTTTAAAGTTGTCCCCCGTTATACTATTGGACCATAAAATTTCATGTCGTCTTACTATCCTAACAAATCTATTCTTAATTAGACGGAGGTGACACGTGGCACCCATCCATGCCCTTTTTACTGTAACGACCCGGCCGGTCGTTTCATGAGTTACCGCTCTATTTTCCCCATTTCTGCTTCTTATTGCCTTGTTCAGCTGTATTTTATGCTATCGGGTTGGTTGGCTCGGGTTCGGAGAGATTTTGGTAAGGTTTAAGACACTTAGTCTCTTTTGAGTAAGCTTGAGTTGGAAAAGTCAACTGGATGTTGACTTATGTGATAAAGGGCTCGGATGTGAGTTCTGATGGTTCGGATATCTTCGAGGGGTAATTTGGGACTTAGGAGCGTGATCGGAATATGTTTTGGAGGTACGGAGTAGATTTAGGCTTGAATTGGCGAAATTGGAATTTTGGCGTTTTCCGGTTGGTAGGTGAGATTTTGATATAGGGGTCGGAATGAATTTCTGGGAGTTGCAGTAAGTCCGTTGTGTCATTTGGGATGTGTCTGCAAAATTTCAGGTCATTCGGACGTGGTTTGATAGACTTTTTGATCGAAAGTAAAATTTGGAAGATTTTGGAATTTTTAGGCTTGAATCCGATGTAAATTTGGTGTTTTAATGTTGTTTTGAGCATTTCGAAGGTTGGAACAAGTTTGAATGATGTTATGGGCTATGTTGGTATGTTTGGTTGAGGTCCCGAGGGCCTCGGGTGAGTTTCGGGTGGTTAAACGGATCGTTTCAAGTTGAGAAAATCTGTTGTGAGTGTTGCAGATTTTTGGCCTTCACGTTCGCGAGTGGGCCCTCGCGTTCGCGAAGGGTTAAGATGGGAGGCTGTGAAGTTGGCCTTCGCGTTCGCGAAGGAGGTCCCACGATCGCGAAGGGTTGAGCTCAATGGTCATCGCGTTCACGTGTGTTTAGTCACGTTCGCGTAGAGGAAAAGCTAGCAGGTGGGTCCAGGTCAGATTAGGCGCGTGGTGGCCGCGTTCGCGAAGAGTTGTGTAGCTAAAGGTTTATGGACTTAATACTCAATCCTAATGTGATTTCTACCTAATTAACCATGGAATTTATAGAATTTAAGCCTAAATATTAAAGAACTAGGGCTTGTAATTGGAGACCTAGAATTTGGGATTTGAGGGGCCGTTTGTGGTTGGATTTTGATGCTCTTGATATGAATGAACTCGGGGATTGATAAGGAGTCTATTGATGTAATTTTTATTGGATTCCGAGACGTGGTCCTGGGGGTCGGGTTTGGGCAATTTCGGAATTTGTGTCGTAATTTGATTTCTTTCGAGTGGGCTTTGTTCCCTTAGCATATTTTAATGATTTTGCACTGATTTTGGTTAGATTTGGAGCATTCGGAGGCCAATTCGAGAGGTAAAGGCATCGCGGGCTAGAGTTTGAACTGGATAGAGGTGAGTAATGATTGTAAATATTGTCTTGAGGGTATGAAATCCCAGATTACACATCGTTGTGCTATATTGAGGTGACGCACACGCTAGATGACGAGCGTGGAGCCGTACACTGTTGGGGATTGTGACTTTGTCCGTCCCGAATGACTGTATTACTGCATATTTGATTGGAAACTGTTTGCTATCATCATGTTTTGGGCTGAATGTCATATTTGGGCCTCGTGCCAACTGTTTTGGACCCTTAGGAGATTTTTACTACTATTCCTCACTATTTTGACTTTATACTTGCACTCAGTCATGCTATAATCTATTATTTTTATAACTCAACCATGTTTACTCTATTTTGACATCTTAAATGATATTTTGAACTGAGCTTCATATTTTACTGTGCCCAAGTGGCTTTTTAGAGATTTCTGACTGAGTAGGGCCGATGGCCTGTATTGTGAGGTTATTTTGGGATCGGGCTGCGCGCCGCAGCGGTATTGAGCTGATTCATGATTATGAGGCCGAGGGCCTGAGTTGTACGCCACAAGATGGCTTGATATGAGGCCGAGAGCCTATTGATTATGCCACGAGGTGGCTTGATATTGTGCTTGTGCCGTAAGGGGCTCCTCTTGGAGTCTGTACACCCCTAGTGAGCGCGGGTACCCAGTGTGATATGTGATATAGCTCGAGGGGCTATGTTGTTCCATGTTATTGCCCGAGGGGCTGATTCTGTTGATATCGTGCCCGAGGGGATGAATTTATGTGTTTGTCTTTTCTCGCTGCTTTTCATTCACTTGTTTAACTGTTAAAAGATGTTTTAAAGAAGCTTATACTAAACTAAGGTGTTTTATGAGATTTTACTATTTTGTTGCTTTGCAAAGGTTTTTCACTGTCTCTTTGTAGCATTTTGCGTGATTTTATGTGTTTTCTTATCGGTCAACCTTAATTTATTTTTATTACTCACTGAGTTGACGTACTCACATTACTCTCTGCACCCTGTGTGCAAATTCAGGAGCTTCGGGCCCTGCTAGCGAAGGTTGATTGCTTCCAGCAGACCGTGCAGAGATCACTAGGTAGTTGCTCGGTGCTCGAGGCCCAATGTTTCTCCTTCCTATCTTTATCTTCTTTTGCACTGAATTGTAGTAGACTATTTAGTCTTTTCCATACTCTTAGACTTATGTTAGATGCTCATGACTGGTGACACCCCGATGTCGGGCTGTGTTTTACTATGAGCACATGATTTTTGCCTCGCATGAATTACTCCTACAGAATCTCCAAAATTAGGATTTTTTTTCTTTTTGTTATTTGGTTTTTAGGAATTAATTGCTCAATTTTCGTGTTTGTTTACATTTTGTGTGCATAATTAATTTTATTTAAATCATGAAAAATAGCAAAATATCACGCATTGCATTTAGGATTTAATTTTACATTTTTTAGATTAATTAGTAAATTAGTTTGTTTTATAAAATATGAAAATCATAAAAAAATAGTTCATTTTTGCATTTTAACTCTTTAATTTTTGAATTTTATAGTTTTTCTTTAAATTTAGGATTTAATTAATTACTGTAAATACTATGATGAGTGATTTCTAATCTAGTAGGTTAATTTAGTTAAAAAATTAATTTCGTTTTTATTTTAATTTAAAAAGAAAAAGGATTTGAAATTGAAAAAGGAAAAAGAAAAGAAATAAAAGAAATTCGATTTTGGGTTGTTACAATTGAACTTTCCCCATGCCCAAGTGTTAAACACCCATTACCCGTTAAAATTGGCCCAAACCCGTCCCAAAACCCGGGTCCAACCTGGTCTGCCTCACTCGGAACCGAAACGACGTCGTTCTGATTACCCTTTGATCACGACTGTTGGATCTCTTTAATCCAACGGTCCGGAACTGGGGTGCCTCTTAATATATATATGTCCAAACGCACGTACCCCCCTTCGACCCATCTCTTTCAACTCCCCTTCTCAGAGATCGTTACCACGAACCTTAGAGTGTTGCCCTCAAAACCTTGTCATCTCCTGTGGCGGTGCCGGTCCCAATCAACACCAAATCAACACCCCAGACTCCCCTTCACCTCCCCGTTCCGAATCCTCACTCCTATTCTTTCGAACCTGTCTGGAACGCTTCGAATCTTGATTTAAAAGGGAAACCCTAACGTCGCCCTTGTTCTCTCCGGTGGCGGCGCCACCTCTGTTCAACCCCAAATCTACACCAAGGAATCTCCATGGCTCCCTCTTCCCACCCTAATCCTCTTCGAATCTTAAATCGAAGATCGGAGCCCTAAAATCCCAAGACCCCAAATCAGTAAGTTGATGAAGTTTTGAGGCCGAAATCGATCTTATTCGTGTGTTCTCGTTTGAGAACACACGATTAAGGCCCGTTTCGGTTAAAAATCGAAGATTCCTTTGAAGGTTTACAAGATTTTACCCGCCTGGTTTTAGGTATTTTCGGCTTCGTTTCCTTCCTTTCAATTTTTCTCTTCTTCTTCTTTTTGTTTTAAATTCTAGTCTTCATCCCCTTTCACTTCGTCTTTTCTGTTTTGTTTTAAATTTGTTCTGTTATGTGCTTTAAAATCAAGGTTTTTCATGCATGTCGTTTAATTTCTTTATTCTTTGTGTTATTTCATTTTTTTTAGTTTCCAAAGAAAGGAAATCTGAATTTCTCTTGGGCAATTCTGTCTAGCCCAATGATTCTATATGGGCTCTGTTAGACAGAGGCCAAGGAGAAAGGATTCAGCCCAGGTCTTGTAGATCAGGTCTGGTTTGAACCATTGGGTTAATTTGACTCATTGGTTTCATAAGTAAAAATAGAGGGTCTGGGGGTTATTTTAGGAATTATAAGTTAGAGAACCTTTAATAACTGAATGGGAAGCTGCCTAGAAGGTGGGTGTTGGGATGAATCTGAAAAATTGACTTTTAGACTAAGGATTGAACAGCAAAATTGAAAATTTCAAAAGGGTAAAAGTGCAAAACCTGAACTTTTTCTGTGGCCCTAGAAGCTTGCCTATAAAGGCATTGTTACTTGAAGCTCAAGAGGGATTTTTTGAGAAAAAAAAAGGGGAGATTAAGAAACGGCGGGGGGGGGGGGGGGGGGTCTTTTCCAAGCTCTAAAAAACACTGAAATTTTGGCAGAAATTTCGGTTGAAAATTTGGTTTTTGCTTCATTTGGTTCATTAGAATTTCTGAAAGATCAAAATCAAGTAGCTGGGTTTTGTTTGGTATTGTTGGTTGAAAATGGTCTTGAGTTTGGAATTTTAAAAGGCTTGGTTTGAGTTGCTGGTTTCTGCACTGCTACATTGCTATTTTCTGCTGCTATTGTTTCCTCCTAATCTCAGGCTAAATTTCTGATCTATTTTGCTATACTCAGGTACATGTTTCTGAATTCTACCTCATGTAAAGTTTGACTTGAAGCATGAAATGGAAATCTGGAGCTTTAAACATAGCCTCAACCTATTTTGATTCATAGCTTAGCTTCATTTTTTCCTGAATCACGTGGTTATAAAGTTTATTTGATGCACTGTATTTTGCTGGCTGATCATAATACTCTTCTAAGAGCTGTATTTGGTTTATACCTTAGTGGGAATCCAAATTTTCTACCAAGCATCTTATAGTTAGATGTTGGTTTTTGACAATTGAATTCTTATTATTGTATTTGATCTTGAACTGTCACAAAAGCTTGATGAAAACCTATTTAATCGAATCAGTAGTTAGATTCTGCGTTCAATCATGTTAAGTAGGGTAGGTTGTACTAGACCTTTTCCTGCTATGTAATTCATTTGGATGTTATAACATAGTGTTGTGTTCATGCAATGGGCAACTGATTGCTTCTTAAGTAGTAGTTAGCATAGAGTCATGATAAAAGAAAAGGAAATGGTTTAGGTTACTTTAAGAGTAAAAGCATGCATTGATTTACCTATGAACATGTTTAAGTTGGAATTGACGCTTAAAATTCAGAATGTTCAGCTAATGGATTTATGCTTAAATAGTTAAAAATTCAGAAGTAAATATTAGTTCAATTTCATGTTTCACACAGTCTTGGTTGATTGACATTTAATCGATTTTTGTACGATTGTTTGTTTCTGAAAGTTGGGCCTAATGATGGCCCAGTTAATGAAAGTTTCATTCTCAGATTCGATTGTATGTTATAAGTCTTTGGACGTCCTTCTTCCGTTAAGAATTGGGCTCATTTTGGGCCCAAGCGTGAAGGCATTTGCAAATAGGCTCATTTAGTTGTCGTTGCTGAAGCGCCCTTCCTTTAGTTGATCGGACATCCAACACGATGCTTGTTAGTTGATAAGTAAGGTCGAACCTTTAGTTAAAAATAATTAGAATTCCATTAAGCCTTCCTTAATCAACTAGTTGGGCTCTAAAAAGTAGATTTGAGGCGTGCCACATTAAGTAAGATATAGTTATGGCCCTCAAAAGCTTAGTTTGAGTTCCTTTTAAAAATTGGATTCGAGGTGTACCGTGCCAAATAAAATCTCAAAACGCATGGCCCTCATTTATTAATTTTAACCTTTTAGAAATCGAGGCGTGCCATTTAGTAAATTTCCATGGCCCTCCCAAAGTTAAAACGCGTAGTTGCTTTAGGCGCATATTTTAATAATATTATTTTCCTAAACTCGGGTGTACATTTCATGTGACCCAAATCCAAATCTTAACAACTTTGAATAAAATGTGATTTGGATTGCGGGTGCATTCATGTGGCGCGATCCAAAGACATGTTTTAAACGACGTTAAATCTTCCTTAAAATAATTAAAAGCGGTTTAAATAAGTTTAAATGTACCATAGGCTAAAACATGTATTAAAATCAGTTAATATGCCAATTATAATAGTTTAAGCGACCGTGCTAGAACCACGAAATCCGGGGGTGCCTAACACCTTCCCTCGGGTTAACAGAATTCCTTATTCAGAATTTCTGGTTCGCAGACTTCAAAAGGAAAGTCGAAATTTCCTCGATTTGGGATTTTAAAATAAACCGGTGACTTGGGACACTAGAAAGCAAACCATCCCAAGTGGCGACTCTGAATAAAAATGAATAAATAATCCTATTTCGAATAATGTCACTTAAATTGGAAAAACTCCCCTTATACTCCCTTACGGGGGTGTAGGTAAAAAGGAGGTGTGACAGCTATGGCGACTCTGCTGGGGATCGAACCCAGAATCTCTGGTTCAGGGTTCAAGAATTCGAGCTTAGAATAGCTGTTATGATTGGCTTTATCTATTATCTGATTTTCCTACATGTTTGAGCCTAATGTGCTAAATGCTTTTACTTCTTTGATATTTTGTGAACTGTATATAAACTGCTATGAAACCTTTCCTCTCTCTGAGTCTTCTAAATCATGGAGAAGGGTGCACTTCGTATGGCTTCTCTTCTGTATTCCCGGTACGTTGCCCCCCCTCGGCTCGATTTGTCCGCTCGGGTAAGCCAAGTCTAGAACAATAGACCCAAGTTTTAAACCTAGTATAACAAAGACTCATGCTGGATCCCTAGTAAGAACGTTTGTTTGCATCACGTGCATTTAACCTTGGAGACTTAACACAGGGGTTGGGTCTGTCTAGGACAGGTGTACCTGATGCATCCTACTTGCTACTTGTGCATGTATTTGCTTCATATTTGCATGTTGACCGACTTATGAATAATAGGAGAAAAGTTGGGAAAAGAAACTCAATGTGAGGGCTCGGAGAGATAATTACTTGTTTTGAAAAATCAGTGTCCAAAATATGCTGAAACTCTGCCGAAAATTTTCAGTTTAAAAAAAAACAGTTGGTGTATTTTCATCCAATCTGCCCGAACTACGCCAGTTTGATTCTCACCGGATGTGGGATACGTAGGCAACCCTCATCGGATCCAACTTTCCTTTTTTTTTTTTGCAAAAAATAGCCCAAAAACAATAAAATTTTAGTTTTTGTCACAAATAAGTCGGGTGATGCCATTCTTGTTTAAATAAGCCGAATGTCCCCAAAAAGGGCCTCGGAAAGTTGTTTTTGCAAGAACAACCACCTTGGTTCATTTTTAACGGTTAACAGGCACAACCTTAAAATCTTCTTCCCCGAAGTGCTGAAAGGTCGTATCTGCAAAATCGGGTTTTATTTTTGGAGCAAAACTTTGAAAAATGGTGTTACTCTTTTGGGTCAAAATGAGTTATTAAATCACCTTAATAAATGTGCAGGATGAGCACAAACGAAATTGAACCCTTCACAGTCCTTGATGAGATCCCCTTAAAGCTCCACATGTGGTGGAATGATCTAGTAAAAGGCAGTAGAGAAACAGTGGTAAGAGTTCTGGGAGGCCTTGTCGGACTATTGAACGTCAAGCCAAGGTCGGACATAATTGAAACTTTAATACCTTTTTGGGACCCGACTCGCAATATGTTCTGTTTCTCTGACTTTGAGCTCACACCTACATTGGAGGAGGTTGCAGGTTATGCGGGCCTTAATGGAAACCTTAGAAGTCGATATCCATTATCACCAAGACCGGTATCTCCCCACAGATTTCTAGATTTGCTGAGTATTAGTCGGGATATTCAGGACAGAAACTTATCTGAAGGGTATTGCACGCTGCAGTTCTGGTATCATCGATATGGTAACTCCCGAGGTTTTCAAGAGTCGAACACTAGTCTAACCCGCGTCGGAAATAAAGACAAATGGGAGGCAAGGCGGGGTTTAGCTTTTATGGTAGCCTTCTTAGGTATGTCATTGAATTGGGCCCGAAAGCCACATTTCCAGAAGGGAATATTCGCCAAGTGTGGAATGAATGTAGATTTCTTGAACCTAAGACCATGGTGTGAGATCTAGCCAGAGGTGAAGTGGACCCTTAGTATATTTTCTGGTTCGGCAAAAGATTCCAGATTCCTGAAAGTCCTGCAAAGAGACCCTATGTCCAACAGTTCACCGATGGGGCCCAAGTGCAGTGAGACTAGTTGACCAAAGAAAACGAGTATAAGGCCAAAATAAGCCAGTTAGAAAGGCGAGTCATGGAGCTTCAGTTTGAAAATGGTGTTCAAGCCGCTGCAGACGAGGGATAAAAGAAAAACTAACTCAGGAAAATGAGGCCCTCAAAGCTCAGATTCGGAAGATGAAAATACCTGCCAGAAACCCAGAAAGAAGCCGGGCTGACGAAAGACTTATAAGCGGTCTGAAAAAGAAAGCCCTCGAATGTCAAGAAGACCTAGAAAAGTCTGAAGCTAGTCTAGCGAAAATCCGGGCACAATGGACAAAGAAGGCAGAAGAGCGGGCACGGTTTGTGCAACAAATGAAGAGGAACTATGAAGGGACTATCACTAGCCTAAGAAGAAAGGTAACCACTCTCGAGAACGAGGCGTCCAAGCAGGCTAAAGATTTCAAAGCCGATAGAGAATACTGTTATGATTTGATGGCTCAAATGGAGGAAGGAATGCAGCAGTTGCAAGATTAACACATTCATGACTCTCAAGTATTAGAAGCCCGGAATCAGTAGATAGAGCGGTTGCTTCAGGAAAAAGGCAGAATTAGAGAAAGGATCAGAACCATTGCTGAATACATTACCATGAAATTCCAAGCGTGCGAAGACATGACTCATACCACCTTTTTCGCTGCAGTAATGACTTTTGTCCGCCAAGTTATGAGTGATTTCGAGCGACTGCAAGGGGATCTCGCATTTAGGCCCGCGGCAAAACCGAATGATGTCCCGCGGGCACCAGGAGTATTAATGTATTCTTGATTTTTACTTGAGTCTGTATCTTTCTTTTCTGTTGGAGTCTGTTTGTTTATTTTCGATTCTGTTAGTCAGTTCTTGAGTCTGTATTGTCATTTTGTTATTGGAGTCTATTTTTTTCTTTTTAGTTTTGAATCGTTGTAATCTAGAGTATTTCCCTTTTACGAGAAAAATTGAAGATCCCAAAATATTTTGTTATTTAGGTTTACATTTTAACGCCCTTAGAACTGCGCTTGGTCGGATTCATGCGGGGTCATGATACGTAGGCAATCTACATAGGATTCGATCATAACCCAAAAAAAAAGAGAAGAGAAAGAATAACCAAAAGAAGAAAAATGTTGATAAAAGCAAAAGAGAGATGAAAAGAGAGAGAGTGGAATTGGAAAGGGAAAGGAAAAAATAAAAAAAAAGTAGTAAGTAAAGCTGGGATGAAATATGCAACCGTTGCAAAACATGTAGAAATACATTTAACTGTATAGGTGCATCACACCCCAACATGTGATTACCTATCTGTTATTTGTTTCAAACTAACTGTTTGCTGCTATACTCAGTCCAGGTTTTTATAGAACGGTGGTTGGTTTTTGTAGTAACCTGGCTTCGCACCCATACTTTACTAGATCAAAGGGGAGCATCGGAATGTCTTTAGAAATGACTCTACCAACAATTCCCATCACGGATGATAGCCCAATCTCGGGCATCCAGACCTCAGAATTGGCAACCGCCGAAGAAAACAGAATCTTGCGTCTTCGAGTTATGGAGATGTGGGACACTTGGGCAAATGGAAGAGAACGACCAAGCACCATCCCGGGATTCCCCGAACTCTTTCCTAGAGCAAGCGGTACCTCCATCATACCGATCAGTCACCCAAATACCCCACTAGGACACCCAACTATTTCAGCTCATTTTGTGGGAACACCTTCTGAGGTTCGCCCCCAGGTGTCAATGTCCGGTGCAGCTTCGAATATCTTCACTGCTCCCCCATGCTCGGCCATGACACAACCTACACTGCCTAGGCCCAGTTTTGACCCCTCAGATTTCACCTTCCAAACACCTACCTTCCAAATGGAACCTCCTCAGTTTCCCACTTATACTTACTTTCAGCCGCCATAATTTAAGTTCACTGCGGGGCAAGAAAAGACCGCCAAAAATCCTGAGAAAGAAGAGATTGTGAGGAAGATGAGAAGTATGGAACAGAGTCTCAAAAGCATACAAGGCCTGAGTGGACAGAAAAGTGTATCCTATGCCGACTTGTGTGTGTTTCCCCATGTGCACCTACCATTGGGATTCAAAACCCCAAAATTTGAGAAGTACGATGGGCACGGTGATCCTATTGCTCATCTCAAGAAATATTGCAATCAATTGCGAGGGGCCGGTGGAAAGGAAGAACTGCTCATGCCCTATTTCGGAGAAAGTTTGGTTGGCATCGCTTCTGAGTGTATATGGACCAGGATATATCCCGCTGGCACATCTGGGATGATCTTTCTAGATACTTCATCAGGCAGTTCCAGTACAACATTGATATTGCTCCAAATAGGAACTCATTGACGAACTTGAAAAAGAAATCCTCGGAAAGCTTCCGGGAGTATGCAGTTAAATGGCGAGAGCAGGCATCTAGGGTAAACCCTCTGATGGATGAGGTCGAAATGGTCACAGTTTTCTTACAAGCTCAGAAAGCCGATATGATATCTGTCATGGGTAAACCGTTCGCTGAAGCCATCAAGATTGGCGAAATGGTTGAAAATGGGTCGAATTCTAAGCCAATCCGCTATCAGAGCTACTTCCCAAGCCATTCAAGGTGGGTCCAAAGGAATAGCAAAAGGCAAGAAAAAGGAAGAAACATCCATGGAACTGTCGGGTACAAGAAAACACCGTACTCTCAGATCCCTTCTCCCAGAAAGGACCCCGCAACACTATTACCCCCACCAAGACATGGCCTATGCTCCTCATCCATACACGGTCATGAATGCTCGACCTTATGTCCGTCCATAGCAACAAGCCAACCGTAACCAAGCTCCATTTCCTAGAAACCAGCCTCCTAACCAAATCCACTACAACCCCCGTCCTCCACAAAACAATTTTCCCCCTCGTGAGCCACCTAGAAGGCCAAATTCCACACCAATCAGTGAATCCTACTTCAGTTTGTTTCCAAAGCTTGTCCAAATGGGTCTGCTACAGCCGGTTCCTCAAACCAGGCAAAACCCAACATCATCTGCTTATAGAGCCGGTACCCGATGTGCCTATCACTCAGGGGCAGAAGGGCATGATACGGATGACTGTTGGACTCTGAAAAGAGCCGTGGAAAACTTGATAGAACAAAGGAAGATAGTACTAAGGGATGAAGATATTCCCAATGTGACTAACAACCCACTGCCGGCCCACAACAACGGGCCGATAATTGGAATGATTTGTGAGGCCAACGAATTTGACCCGGCATTGAAGTCCATCATTACCATTGCTGACGTAGAAAATAAACCAAAAGTTGCCCCGAAGTAAGACAAAGGGGAGAAAAAGAACAAAACCACCCCTCCAAAATCCGAGAAGAAAGTTGAAGTGGGGATTGGGGCAACACCTCCCAAAGATGTTGTTCTCTATGTCCCTCGGGGCTACAAAGAAAAACAGATGACTTTGAGTCCTCCTAGGAGATTCGAGCTGAACAAGGCAGCCCAAATGTATGTGCCCAAGGGAGCCTATGTGATGCGGGGGCTAATTAATCCACCAAGGCTGAGTGAGCCCGTGGTTATTGGACGCGCGCCACAAAGTCCCATGACAGATCCTACCGCTGTGCCCTGGAACTACAATAAAATGGTGGTGACCTATAAGGGCAAAGTAATCTCAGGAGAAGTTCAATAAAATAACCCCGTTGAAAAGTATTCTAACTTGGAAGAGGTGAACAATGCCACTCGAAAGCGCTTCCCATCTAAGAAGCCCGTGAGTGCCGAAGAAGCGGAGACTTTCTTTCAAAAGATGAAAATGGCGTATTATGAGGTGATCGACCAGCTTCGAAAATTTCCCGAACAAGTCTCCTTGTTGGCTTTACTGATGAACTCCACCGAACATCAGAAGGTATTGATCAAGACCCTTAACGAAGCATATGTTCCTATTGAGACTTATATAGAACAGTTGGAGAGGATGGCAGAAAGGTTTTTCGCAATTAACTAGATTTCCTTCAGCAAAAATGACTTGCCCCCAGAAGGGACCGCGCATAACAAAGCCCTGCACCTAACAGTCAAATGCGAAGGGTACTATGTGAAAAGGGTTATGTTGGACCGACGCTCTGGGTTAGACATCTGCCCACTCTCAACTCTACAACGCATGGAAATCGGGACCAAAAGAATTCGACCCAACAATGTCTGTGTACGGGCTTTTGATGGTATAAAAAGGGACACAATTAGAGAGATCGATCTGATTTTGACCATCGGCCCAGTAGACTTTGAAGTAACCTTCTAGGTTCTGTACATGGACACATCCTACAATTTTCTCTTGGGAAGGCCATGGATTCATGCAGCGGGGGCAGTACCCTCTACCCTCCATCAGATGGTAAAATTTGAGCATGAAGATCAAGATATTATAGTCCATGGGGAAGACGAGCTATCAATTTATCGGGACCCATCAGTCCCATGTCTTGAAGCGAGAGAGGGGAGTGAGCACATAGTTTACCAAGCCTTTGAAATTGTGGTCGTAGACCAGTACGAAGAGGGAAACCCTTGCCCTCAACCCTTTCTTTCTAATGCATCAATCATGGTGGCCAAAGAAATGATCAGACATGGCTTCAAACCGGGGAAGGGGCTCGGGAAATCATTGCAAGGAATAACTGAACCTGTCACCCTGATCGCCAGTGAAATGTTCTTTGGGATAGGCTTCCGACCCACTCTAGCTGATGTAAAATGGGCAAATGATAGAAAGAATGATGGTTGGGTCTTGCCTCAGCCGGTGCCGCATCTATATAGAACATTTGTCAAGCCAAATTACCATGAGGAAGAAGAATATGAGGTCTTCACGGCCGAAGAGATTGAAGAGATCTGTGGGGCGATGAGGAAGATACTGTATGAAGCCCACATGGTTCAGCCAGGGGAAGGCTCAAGCACCGCTGAGGTGTTGTATATGGGACCTAACGCTAAGCTGCAGAACTGGAAGGCTACGCCATTCCCGATCATGCGGGAGTCCCGGTAGACCTGTCCTGCCACCTTTTCTGAATCATGAGTTATTTCAGGGTGTAACTTGGATGTTTCATTTAGCTTCTTGTCTTTTAATTTTCCAATGTAAACCCTGTTATCTTCAAATTCCAAGAAATGAAATCAATATTTCATCATTCATCTTTCTTTATTCTTTCTGATTTTGTCATTTTTCTCTTTTCTTTCAGTTCTAATAATGCAGCTTTAAATAACATGACATGCTTGCGGACTTCATTCCCAGATCCAAACATGTTGTCTAATTGCGAAATAATGAACCAAGAACCAGAATACGTTCAAGAGGAGGCTTTTAGGGAAATAAATCGAGAATTGGAACAATTTGAGAATAAACCTAAGCCGAACTTAAATGATACTGAATCAGTTAATTTGGGTAGTTCTGAAGAAATCATGGAAACCAAGATAAGCATTTTCACAGACGGAAAAACTCGGGACGCATTAATCCAACCCCTGTTTGAGTTCAAAGATGTTTTTTCTTGGTCATATGACGACATGCCCGGGCTGAGTGTTGATTTGGTAGTTCACAAGCTGCCAACATACCCCGATTGTCACCCAGTCCAGCAAAAGCAAAGGAAGTTCAAAACTGATATCAGTGACAAGATCAAAGAAGCGGTCACGAAGCAGTTGAAAGTAGGGGTGATCCGAGTGGTCCGGTACACCACATGGTTAGCTAATGTAGTCCTAGTGCCAAAGAAAGATGGTAAAACCCGGGTATGTGTGGATTACAGAGATTTAAACAAGGCAAGTCCCAAAGATAACTTCCCTTTGCCGAACATCCACATCCTTGTTGATAACTGCGCCAAGCATGAGATACAGTCCTTCGTGAATTGTTACGCAGGATATCATCAGGTGTTGATGGATGAAAAAAATGCAGAGAAGACAACTTTTACCATACCCTGGGGTACATACTGTTACAGAGTCATGCCATTTGGTCTCAAGAACGCTGGGGCAACCTATATGAGGGCCATGACTGCCATTTTTCATGATATGATGCACCAAGAGATAGAGGTGTATGTGGACGATGTAATCATCAAATCCAAAACCCAGGGCGACCACGTTCGGGACTTGAGAAAGTTTTTTGAGCGGCTGCGCAAATATGATTTGAAGTTGAACCCAGCCAAATGTGCATTTGGGGTACCATCCGGCAAACTCTTGGGATTCATTGCCAGTCGAAGGGGCATCGAGTTAGACCCAACAAAGATAAAGTCTATCCGAGATTTGCCTCCTCCAAAAACCAAGAAGGATGTTATGAGTCTGTTGGGTAGACTGAACTACATCAGTCGATTCATTGCCCAGCTGACATCCACATGTGAACCCATATTCAAATTGCTGAAGAAAGACGCAGCAGTCAAGTAGACGTATGAATGTCAAGGAGCTTTTGATAAAATCAAGGAATATCTGTCAAATCCTCCAGTCTTGGTCCCGCCTGAGCCAGGGAGGCCCTTGTTCTTGTACCTGAAAGTCTTGGAAAATTCTTTCGGCTGCATCCTTGGGCAACACGATGTGACCGGAAAGAGAGAGCAGGCTATTTACTATCTGAGCAAGAAATTCACCAGTTATGAAGCCAAATACACTTTGTTGGAAAGGACCTGCTGCGCTTTGACTTGGGTCGCTCAGAAGCTGAGGCATTATTTGCAAGCCTACACCACTTACCTCATAACCAGGTTGGATCCTTTAAAATACATATTCCAGAAGCCGATGCACACTGGGAGGCTAGCAAAGTGGCAGATCCTGCTTACGAAATTTGACATAGTATATGTCACTCGCACGACAATGAAAGCCCAGGCGTTAGCGGATCACTTGGCTGAAAATCTGGTCGATGATGAATACCAACCTTTGAATACTTACTTCCCGGATGAAGAGGTAAACTCAGTTGAGGCAATATCCGAAGACATCGACACTTGGAAAATGTTCTTCAATGGAGCGGTAAATGCAAAAGGTGTTGGAGTTGGCAATCTTGATCTCGCCCACCAGTCAGCATTACCCGGCCACAGCTAGGCTTCGGTTTTTCTGTACAAATAATACTACCGAGTACGAAGCTTGCATTTTGGGCATGAACATGGCAATCGACCAAGATGTTGAAGAACTGTTAATCATGAGAGACTTAGATTTGATTATTCGACAAGCTCAAGGAGAATGGGAAACCCGAGACGTCAAGCTTATTCCTTATAGGCAACATGTGGAAGGACTTGTCAAATGATTCAAGTCAATAGAGTTCAGGTGCATTCCTCGCTCACAATGAACTAGCTGATGCACTTGCCACTTTAGCCTCAATGCTGCCGTACCCAGGCATTGCCTACATTGATCCATTGGAAATCCAAATTCGGGAAAGGCATGGTTATTGTAATACGGTTGAAACAACACAAAATACCCAACCATGGTATCATGACATCAAAAGGTTTTTGAAAATGCAAGAATATCCCGAGCAAGCCAGTGGAGACCAGAATAGAACCATTAGGCGGCACGCGAGTGGTTTCTTTTTGAGTGGTGATGTCTTGTACAAGAGAACTCCGGACCTCAATTTATTGAGATGTGTTGACGCGGAAGAGGCTGGAAGAATCATGCATGAGGTACACGCGGGAGTATGCGCACCCCACATAAACGGGCATGTTTTAGCAAAGAAAATCCTTCGAGCGGGCTATTACTGGATGACCATGGAAAAGGACTATTTCAGCTTTGTACGGAAGTGTCATCAGTGTCAGGTGCACGGTGATTTGATTCATGCACCTCCTACAGAACTGCATCCCATGTCAGCACCTTGGCCATTTGTTGCTTGGGTTATGGATGTCATTTGGCCAATCGAGCCAAAAGCCTCAAATGGGCACAGATTCATACTAGTTGCTATTGACTACTTCACGAAATGGGTTGAAGCCATCACTCTCAAATCCGTCACTAAGAAAGCTGTGGTAGATTTCGTGCACTCCAATCTTATCTGCTGTTTTGGCATTCCTGCAACTATTATCACCGACAATGCTGCCAACTTGAATAGTCATTTGATGGGAGAGATATGTGAATAATTCAAGATAATGCCCCGGAACTCTACTCCTTATCGGCCCAAAGCCAATGGTACCGTCGAAGCAGCAAACAAAAACATCAAAAAGATTTTGAGAAAGATGATTCAAAGTTCCAGGCAGTGGCAAGAAAAGTTACTGTTTGCATTGTTGGGATATCGCACTACTATGATCACATCAATTGGATCCACCCCATATCTTTTGGTTTATGGCACTGAAGACGTAATACCCACGGAGGTTGAAATCCCCTCTCTACGGATCATCGTTGAAGCTAAAATTGAAGACAGTGAGTGGGTTAGAACCTGGCTAGAACAGTCAACCTTGATCGATGAAAAGCGAATGGCCGCGGTCTGCCACGGGCAGTTGTACCAACAAAGAATGGCCCGTGCCTACAACAAGAAAGTGCGGCCTAGAAATTTTGAAGTAGGGCAACTCGTTTTAAGGCGCATCCTGCCCCATCACCAGGAAAAGAAAGGAAAATTTGCTCCTAATTGGAAGGTCCCATACATCATCAGAAAGATATTGCCAAAAGGGGCATTGTATCTGGGAAATATCGAAGGGAATGATCCCGAAACAGCTGTAAATGCGGATGCAGTCAAAAGGTATTATGTTTAGCTTTTCTGCAGTGACAACTTTGTCCGATTGGAATGACGAAGGCTTTCATTCTCGCTACCCAAACACTCCCCACCCTTTGCAAACCCATTTGAGATGGTTACTCTTCTTTGATTACCCTCTTGGGAACCGTAAAGTGTTAAAAAAAAAGCAAGCAAAAAGCAAGAGCAAAAACAACAAAACAAATGTTTCCCTGAACTACGTTCGACTTGATTCCGAAAGGATATGTAGGAAGCCTCTCCCTGGGGTTCAGTCACACCAAAACAAAAATACAATTTTCCCCAAAAGTGAAACTGGGGAAGATGTTATAATGGTTTGGCAATGAGCCTGCCTGAACGGTTCCAAAGTTGTAATTTCATCCAGATTCTTTTTACCCAAACCTTGTTCAAGTCCTTCTGATCAATCAGCAAAGGCATCGGAATTAGAAAACACAACTGTTTGGATCTGATACAATCAAAATGAGAGAAATAAAATGAGAGAGTTTTATCGGTGAAAACATACGCACACCATAAGGTGACGGTGAGCAGAGAAATTGAAAAAGAGAGAGCTTGGTTAGTGAAACCTCGTAAAGAGAACTATTAGGTGATGATGATAAGAGAAATGAGAGAGGTCGATTGGCGAAAACCCGCAAAGGGCGCTGTTGATCGAAAAGAAGATACCCTTGCCACCATTGGAGTCCTGCTAGGTTTCTCGATTTTGAAATATGGTTCACAATGAGTTTATGAGGAATTAGGGAAGTTTGTTCGGGTTGGACATCCAGTCCAAGAAGCATGTCATGTTTGTTGAAGCCCGTATGCACCCCAAATAAATCCTTCCTTCCCTCCCAAAAGGGACGCTCCTCCTTTAAATTCGTTCTTTTTGTCCTTTGTTTACTTTTCCGTGAATCCCTTTCGGTCTAACTCCGTTCCGAAACTGATAAAAAGACAAGGTGACAAGATTGGTTTTACAGGTTTCCATTTGATAAAAGCCAAATCAAAGAAGAGTACCCAGCCTCAGCGGTTGCATCAGTCGATCCCGACTGGCCATGATAGTTGATGCTCTGAAGCCAGAATTTTTGAAAATGAAAGAAATCCAAAGTCAAAAGCCCTAAAAGGGTGGGATGAAGTGAAAAGTATAAAGCCCCGCACGTTGAGTCATCGTCTAGGAAGTTTGAAAAGTTGAGTTCCTCGATCTCAGGAGAGAGATCAGTTTTCAGTAAGCCCGCAAGCAGCAGAGGTTCTCACCAAAAGAGTTGGGCCGAGATCAAGTGATCAACGCAATGAAGGCCACAAAATCGACCACCGTTTCAAACTAAAAATTGTTATTTGTTTGAAACAGGTGCAATCCAAGCAACCTTGCAAGAAGCAGGTGCAGCCGAAAAGGAAAAGATGTGCAAGAGCTAGAAACAGCTTTGCAGCAAATGATTAATCCAAAAAGGACGTTTCCTCCAAGTTCTTTCCTGCATTTTATTAAAAATGAAATGAAAACGAAAAGAGAGAAAGAAAAAGAAGAAAATCCAAACAAAATGATAGCTTAGATTCCCAACGTTAATCTGTTGTCCTTTTGCCAACATTAGAGCTCCAATCCCTGAGTTGAGCCTTTTTTAGACATAGGGCCTCCATTCCCTAGTCGCCTTTTGCCAACATTAGGGCTCCAATCCCTGAGTTGAGCCTTTTTAGACATAGGGCCTCCATTCCCTAGCCGCCTTTCCCTGAATTGAGCCTTTTAGACATAGGGCCTCCATTCCCTAGTCGCCTTTCTGCCAACATTAGGGCTCCAATCCCTGAGTTGAGCCTTTTTAGACATAAAGCCTCCATTCCCTAGTCTCCTTTTGCCAATATTAGGGCTCCGATCCCTGAGTTGAGCCTTCCATTCCCTAGTCGCCTTTTGCCAACATTAGGGCTCCAATCCCTGAGTTGAGCCTTTTTAGACATAGGGCCTCCATTCCCTAGTCGCCTTTTGCCAACATTAGGGCTCCAATCCCTGAGTTGAGCTTTTTAGACATAGGGCCTCCATTCCCTAGTCGCCTTTTGCCAACATTAGGGCTCCAATCCCTGAGTTGAGCCTTTTTAGACATAGGGCCTCCATTCCCTAGTCGCCTTTTGCCAACATTAGGGCTCCAATCCCTGAGTTGAGCCTTTTTAGACATAGGGCCTCCATTCCTTAGTCGCCTTTTGCCAACATTAGGGCTCTAATCCCTGAGTTGAGCCTTTTTAGACATAGGGCCTCCATTCCCTAGTCACCTTTTGCCAACATTACGGCTCCAATCCCTGAGTTGAGCTTTTTTAGACATAGGGCCTCCATTCCCTAGTCGCCTTTTGCCAACATTAGGGCTCCAATCCTTGAGTTGAGCTTTTTAGACATAGGGCCTCCATTCCCTAGTCGCCTTTTTGCCAACATTAGGGCTCCAATCCCCGAGTTGACATTTTAGATATAGGGCTCCATCCCCTGGAATAGCTTAGATTTTGTTGCAAATAACTCACAAAATTTTCCTAGTGAAAACTGGGATAGAAAAATTTCATTCGTTTGCTTGTTTTGGTGTCTGAGAAGGTTTTACCTCGAGACACAGGGTTCGAGATGACCGAAAGAATGAATCTCGATTCAGAATAAAGAAAAGAAGAAAAAGAACAAAAGAAGTGAATTCAAAAGGTTGAAGCGGAGAAAGATGCGGACTGCTCAAGAAATAATTGAAGTCACAAGTTTCGCCTGTCCCACCTTGATCCAATGCTGAAGAAAAAATCAGTACCTACAACTTGCGAGCATCAAGATTCCGATCGGGGTCCACAGCAAAATCAGTTAAGACTCAAGATCAAGTTTTAAGAGATTTAGATAGGAATTTTGTAACTCGCAGTTGATAGGCCTAGCTAGCTTAGCTTTGGATTTTCTTTTTCGGTGTAATAAAGAGGTCAGCGAGCAGTAACAGCAGCAGCAGCAATGAAATCATAACTCCTGGTAGTCCCAGCTACCGAAACTTCCAGAACTACACTGAGCTGATTCATTTATAGCCAAGGATATGTAGGCAACCTTGAAGCAAGGTTCGGTCAGAGTCTTTTCAAAAATGCTTCTCATGGAGTTTCCAAACGGGCAAAAATCCCTCATAATTGCTCATTTTGTCTTTGCCCGAAAACCCTTCGTGTCTCTAAGCAAAGAGGGGAAGCTGTGAGCACGTGATTTTTGCCTCGCATGAATTACTCCTACAGAATCTCCAAAATTAGGATTTTTTTTCTTTTTATTATTTGGTTTTTAGGAATTAATTGCTCAATTTTCGTATTTGTTTACATTTTGTGTGCATAATTAATTTTATTTAAATCATGAAAAATAGCAAAATATCATGCATTGCATTTAGGATTTAATTATATATTTTTTAGATTAATTAGTAAATTAGTTTGTTTTATAAAATATGAAAATTATAAAAAATAGTTCATTTTTGCATTTTAACTCTTTAATTTTTGAATTTTATAGTTTTTCTTTAAATTAGGATTTAATTAATTATTGTAAATACTATGATGAGTGATTAATTTAATCGGGTAGGTTAATTTAGTTAAAAAATTAATTTAGGTTTTATTTTAATTTAAAAAGAAAAAGGAAAAAGAAAAGAAATAAAAGAAATTCGATTTTGGGCTATTACAATTGAACTTTCCCCAGGCCCAAGTGTTATACATCCATTATCCGTTAAAATTGGCCCAAACCCGTCCCAAAACCCGGGTCCAACCTGGTCTGCCTCACTCGGAACCGAAACGACGTCGTTCTGATTACCCTTTGATCACGACCGTTGGATCTCTTTAATCCAATGGTCCGGAACTGGGGTGCCTCTTAATATATATATGTCCAAACGCCCGTACCCCCCCTCGACCCATCTCTTTCAACTCCCCTCCTCAGAGATCATTACCACGAACCCTAGAGCATTGCCCTCAAAACCTTGTCATCTCCGGTGGCGGCGCCAGTCCCAATCAACACCAAATCAACACACCAGACTCCCCTTCACCTCCCCGTTTCGAATCCTCACTCCTGTTCTTTCGAACCTGTCTGGAACGCTTCGAATCTTGATTTAAAAGGGAAATCCTAACGCTGCCCTTGTTCTCTCCGGTGGCGGCGCCACCTCTGTTCAACCCCAAATCTATACCAAGGAATCTCCATGGCTCCCTCTTCCCCAATCCGGAACCATTTTCCCTCGAATCACCCTAATCCTCTTCGAATCTTAAATCGAAGATCGGAGCCCTAAAATACCAAGACCCCAAATCAGTAAGTTGATGTAGTTTTGAGGCCGAAATCGATCTTATTCGTGTGTTCTCATTTGAGAACACACGATTAAGGCCCGTTTCGGTTAAAAATCGAAGATTCCTTTAAAGGTTTTCAAGATTTTACCCGCCTGATTTTAGGTATTTTCGGCTTCATTTCCTTCCTTTCATTTTTACTCTTCTTCCTCTTTTTGTTTTAAGTTCTAGTCTTCATCCCCTTTCACTTTGTCCTTTCTGTTTTGTTTTAAATTAGTTCTGTTTATGTGCTTTAAAATCAAGGTTATTCGTGTATGTCGTTTAATTTCTTTGTTCTTTATGTTATTTCATTTTTTTTAGTTTCCAAAGAAAGGAAATCCGAATTTCTCTTGGACAATTCTGTCTAGCCTAACGATTCTATATGGGCTCTGTTAGACAGAGGCCCAGGAGAAAGGATTCAGCCCGGGTCTTGTAGATCAGGTCTAGTTTGAACCATTGGGTTAATTTGACTCATTGGTTTTATAAGTAAAAATAGAGGGTCTAGGGGTTATTTTAGGAATTCTAAGTTAGGAAATCTTTAATAACTGAATGGGAAGCTGCCTAGAAGGTGGGTGTTGGGATGAATCTGAAAACTGATTTTAGACTAAGGATTAAACAGCAAAATTGAAAATTTCAAAAGGGTAAAAGTGCAAAACCTGAACTTTTTCTGTGGCCCTAGAAGCTTGCCTATAAAGGCATTATTACTTGAAGCTCAAGAGGGATTTTTTGAGAAAAAAAGGGAGAGATTAAGAAACGGCGGCGGGGGGGGGGGGGGGGTTCTTTTCCAAGCTCTAAAAAACACTGAAATTTTGGTTGAAAATTTGGTTTTTTGGTTTTGGTTTTTGCTTTATTTGGTTCATTAGAATTTCTGAAAGATCAAAATCAAGTAGCTGGGTTTTGTTTGGCATTGTTGGTTGAAAATGGTCTTGAGTTTGGAATTTTAAAAGGCACTGCTACATTGCTATTTTCTACTGCTATTGTTTCCTCCTAATCTCAGGCTAAATTTCTGATTTATTTTGCTATACTCAGGTACATATTTCTGAATTCTACATCATGTAAGGTTTGACTTGAAGCATGAAATGGAAATCTGGAGCTTTAAACATAGCCTCAACCTGTTCTGATTCATAGATTAGCTTCATTTTTTCCTGAATCACGTGGTTATAAAGTTTATTTGATGCACTATATTTTGCTGGCTGATCATAATACTCTTCTAAGAGCTGTATTTGGTTTATACCTTAGTGGGAATCCAAATTTTCTACCAAGCATCTTATAGTTAGATGTTGGTTTTTGACAATTGAATTCTTATTATTGTATTTGTTCTTGAACTATCACAAAATCTTAATGAAAACCTGTTTAATCGAATCAGTAGTCAGATTCTGCGTTCAATCATGTTAAGTAGGGTAGGCTGTAGTAGACCTTTTCCTGCTATGTAATTCATTTGGATGTTATAACATAGTGTTGTGTTCATGCAATGGGCAGCTGATTGCTTCTTAAGTAGTAGTTAGCATAGAGTCATGATAAAAGAAAAGGAAATGGTTTAGGTTATTTTAAGAGCAAAAGCATGCATTGATTTACCTATGAACATGTTTAAGTTGGAATTGGCGCTTAAAATTCAGAATGTTCAGCTAGTGGATTTATGCTTAAATAGTTAAAAATTCAGAAGTAAATATTAGTTCAATTTCATGTTTCACACAGTCTTGGTTGATTGGCATTTAATCGATTTTTGTACGATTGTATGGTTCTGAAAGTTGGGCCTAATGATGGCCCAGTTAATGAAAGTTTCATTCTCAGATTCAATTGTATGTTATACGTCTTTGGACGTCCTTCTTCCGTTAAGAATTGGGCTCATTTTGGGCCCAAGCGTGAAGACATTTGCAAATAGGTTCATTTAGTTGTCGTTGCTGAAGCGCCCTTCCTTTAGTTGATCGGACATCCAACACGATGCTTGTTAGTTGATATGTAAGGTCGAACCTTTAGTTAAAAATAATTAGAATTCCATTAAGCCTTCCTTAATTAATTAGTTGGGTTCTTAAAAGTAGATTTGAGGCGTGCCATATTAAGTAAGATATAGTTATGGCCCTCAAAAAGTTAGTTTGAGTTCGTTTTAAAAATTGGATTCGAGGTGTACCGTGCCAAATAAAATCTCAAAACGTATGGCCCTCATTTATTAATTTTAACCTTTTAAAAATCGAAGCGTGCCATTTAGTGAATTTCCATGGCCCTCACATTAAAACGCGTAGTTGCTTTAGGCGCGTATTTTAATAATATTACTTTCCTAAACTCGGGTGTGCATTTCATGTGAACCAAATCCAAATCTTAACAACGTTGAATAAAATGTGTTTCGGATTGCAGGTGCATTTCATGTGGCGCGATCCAAAGACTTGTTTTAAACAACGTTAAATCTTCCTTAAAATAATTAAAAGCGATTTAAATAAGTTTAAATGTACCATAGGCTAAAACATGTATCAAAATCAGTTAATATGCCAATTATAATAGTTTAAGCAACAGTGCTAGAACCACGGAATCCGGGGGTGCCTAACACCTTCCCCCGGGTTAACAGAATTCCTTATTCAGAATTTCTGGTTCGCAGACTTCAAAAGGAAAGTCGAAATTTCCTCGATTTGGGATTTTAAAATAAACCGGTGGCTTGGGACACTAGAAAACAAACCATCCCAAGTGGCGACTCTGAATAAAAATGAATAAATAATCCCATTTTCGAATAATATCACTTAAATTGGAAAAACTCTCCTTATACTCCCTTACGGAGGTGTAGGTAAAAAGGAGGTGTGATATTTACTTCCGCAAATTATACTATTTCACTGTTCTTTTGGGATTTAATCATGTTAATGACTTAAATTGAATTATTATATCTGTTTAAATAAATTGGATGTTGTGTTGGCTGACCTTATTTCACGATAGGCGCCATCACGACCGAGTCCAGATTTAGGGTCGTGACATTTACATCTGGGCACATAATAAACAACCCGTTCCATGAAACCCATATACCCATAACCCGTAACAATTAGTCCATCCGGGTTCTTTTATAATCTTACCCGACCCAATACCCCTAAAAAGATGACCCGATTAATACATTTCCAGCAAATAAGTCTACTTTTTTTTTTCCTTTTCCTTTTGTCTCTTTTGTTCATCTTTCTTTTCAACTCACCTCCGCCTATGCACCACCACATAACTGCCAATGCACACTTTCTACCCATATGTATTTAACAAAATCAAAACTCAATTTTGAGCAAAATTAAATCACTAATTGGTTCACTTAGTGGCAAAATTTGGCCGAGAATGGGCGGAACCTCCATGGTCGCCGATGTCAAGTTTGCCGGATTTATTTTTTCAGATTCGTGGAACCTGGGACAGTAAAATGATCGGAGTTCCTTTTCACCACCAGCAAGATTCGGATTTTTGAAGGACTTCCCACAGTTGAAACGAATCGAAATCTGAGATGTCAGTATATCCAAACAAGAGGAAGAGATCTCTCGGTTCACATCTTCATTTCGAGCATTTTTTACTCCCGATTCATTGGTTGCCGGAGGCGATTTAGAAGAATGGTGGATGTTCGAGTTAGGAGTAAATGGGTTTAGTAGCCGGCTGCTATTCTAGTACTAACATGTGTTGTGCTTGTTGTCTGTAAGGGTTTGCTGCCGGAATAATGGCTTTGGTTGCCGGTGATTTTTGACACTAAAAGTGAAGTTCACCATTTTTTATCTTTTGATTTTTGTGTTGTTTAGCCACGTGTTATTTTTATGGTACATATTATATGCTTAGAGACTAATGAATTCATAAAAGATAAACGGGTCTTTTTTTAGGTGGGTTTGAGGGTATTGTGTTATAAATCACGGGTTACGAGTTATGGGTATGGGGTTTTATGGAGCGGGTCGCTTAATATATGTCCAGATGTAAAAAGGATATGGATGAGTGCCACGTGTCACCTCCGTCTAATTAAGGATAAATTTGTTAGGATAGTAAGATGACAGTGAATTTTATGGCACAATAGTATAACGGGGGACAACATTAAACAATTGATCATAGTAGAGAGACAGATCAGACCCTTTTCCGTTAAAAATATTATGTTAAACACAAATATTCTTTATGTAAATAAATTCATAGCAGGATTCTCATGAGAATTAGGCAGATGGAGATGCCGAGTGAGAGAATATGTAGAAGATGGGCCTCCAAAAAGTATATGGCAAGGAAATGACAAAAATAGTGAAAAGGAGTAAAGTAAAAATGAAAGAGAATGATCTCCATCCCTGTTTGAAAGAGGTATTAGTACGACCTCTATTAAAACTTAAAATATTTGGGCATATTTCATTTTCAAAGAAATTTTTTATTGTGCTTCATCAAAAAATTTTTTTACTTAATTATAATCCACAAGACTATCTGTACTGACTACTATATTTGCATCTGTAATGATCCGACTAGTCATTTTGAGAATTAGCATCCCGTTCGGTGGCTTAAGGTCTCGAGTAGCTTCGTGTTATGTATTATGACTTGCGTGTGTGGTCCAACTTGATTTTCAGATGATTCGGAATTAATTTGGAAGGATGACTCTTGTCTTAGAAGTTTAAGCGATAAGAGTTGATCGGATTTTGACTTTTGTGTAAATAAATTCGGAATGGTATTTTGATGACTCCAATAGCTTCATATAGTTATTTTGGAGTTAGGCGTATGCCTAGATTTGGATTTGGAGGTCCGTAGACTGATTTAATGCATTATGGCGAAATTGAAAAGTTGAAGGTTTGGAAGGTTGAGAGGTTTGACTGGGAGTAGACTCTGTGAATATCGAGCTCAGATTGCGGTTCCGAGAGTTGGAATAGTTTCGTTATGTCATTTGGGACTTGCATGTAAAATTTGAGATTATTCCAAGTTGATTTGATATGATTCGATTTGAGGTGTGATTCTTAGTTTTGATGTTGTTTGATGTGATTTGAGACCTCGAGCAGGTCCGCGTTATGTTATAGAACTTGTTGGTATGTTCGGATGAGGTCCCGAGAGGCTCGGATGAGTTTCGGGGTACTTTTGGACCATTTTCTTGGCCATTTTTAATTACGGGTTTTTTGCCCGAGGGACATGCATCGTGATCACTTTGGCTCGCGTTCATGAAGAGAAAATTTGCTATTTCGGCACTGTGAGTCACGATCGCGGAAGACTTTTTGCGATCGCGAAGAGGATATTTTGCTATCAGTGACCCGATTTTGGAAGCTTATATCTTGCAATCTATAAAGAATTTGGAAATGATCTAAAATTAAAGTTGTAGCTCTTTGAGTCTAGTTTTCAGAAAGTAAACTGTTTGACATATTGAGTATTATACAAAAAGTTATGGTTATTATACTACATACTGTCTAAGAAGAGTTTGGAAAGGGTAATGAGAATTTGTTCATCGTGATAGCGGGAAAATGGCCGCGATAGCGAAGGGTAAAATTTTGTGCTGAAAATTTTTTGAATCGTGTTTGCGAGGTTGGTTACCGCGATCGCAAAGGGTACCTCTAGAGCAGTGTTTAAAATCCTCTATTTTGAAGGTCTTGGTCATTTTATCATATTTTGAGCTATGGAGCTCGGATTTGGGTAATTTTGAATAAAATTTTTACACTTTGGATTGGGGTAAGTGTTCTTTATCCGAATTTGATTATATTTTATGATTCCATCTTTATTTTTAAAATTAAATTAGTGATTTGAATGGGAGAAAATGAGAAATTTTAATGTAAAATGATGATTTGAAGGGCGCTTTGGTGTCGAAATTGGATAATTTTGGTATGGTTGGACTCGTATCAGAATGGGTGTTCGGATATTGTGAATTTTTATCGAGTTCTGAGATACGTGCTTTGGGTTGACTTTTTGGGTTGACTTTTTAGCTTTCATTAAAGATCTAATCTTTATTACCTGGAATTATTTCCTATGGTTTTTATTTATGATATTGAGTTATTTTTGCTAGATTTAAGCCGTCTGGAGATTGTTTCGCACGAGAAGGTCATTTTAGAGTAACGGTTTAGCTTCTTTGAGGTATCTATCTTGCCTAACTTTGTGTGAGGGAACTACCCCTTAGGATTGAGTCGTTTGTGCTATTTGTGTCGTGTGAAATCCATGTGCACGATATGACGAGTACGTACTCGGGCTTATATGTGAAAGATTTACCTGTTTAGACTCTTAGGCTTCCTTTATGTATTTATTTGGAATTTGTTACCACATTGTTGTATCTTTTATTCGTCGTGTATGTTATCCCATGCTTTATTTGAAGTTACCGTTACATGTCACATTTTTACGTGTCGAGTTTGCTCTTTTATGCCTTATTTGTAGTTTTTACCACTTTTACAATTATATTATTACTTTTATTTTTTAATTATTCTTAGTTGAAATTGTTGTACATTATATCCTTTTGTTGCCGGGCTATTCTCATGCATTTTGACATATATGCTAGTTCGTGCCATTTCCTTCATTATTAACCTAATTCATACACTAGAATCCGAAGTGTGCCATTTCATGAAAATTCTTTCACTATCGAGTTCATCCTTAAATAATTAATTAGAATCGAGGTTATCAAAAGTCATTAATCTATTTTAATTGAAGTTGTGTTTAAAGGGGGTGTTGTTCCTTGTTGAGTTACTTTCCCATTCATTTTGTTGTTATTGAGATTTTATACATATTGTGTTTGAGTCATGGGTTATTTGTTGTAGAATTATTGATATTGTTGGGTCTTTGGAAAGGTTGTGACCTATGGACACTTGTGTTACGAGTTGATATGTCGTGTTGTTGTGATGTTAGCATTTGTGAATTGTTGTGTGGTTTGGTTGTTGTTATGCGGAGTGTAAGGGTGGCATTTCACCGTTGTTGTTATGCGAGGCATAATGGTGGCATCTCACCGTTGTTGAATGAACAGAGTGATACGGGTGGCTACTGTGTTATTGTCCGGACGGAGAGACAACGGTGGTTATTATACAGAGTGATATGGGTGGCTATAAGAGAGATAAGGGTGGCTAATGATAATGTCAGGGCAGAGTGATACATGTGGCTGTCGGAGGGATAATGGTGGCAATGTCAGGGATGATGTGATGGCTTGGGGACATTGTGTTGGTGATTTTCTTGTGATTGTGTGTTTTTCCTTGTGTATATCATACACCTTGCGTGACTTGTTTTGTTGCTTCGATGAACTACTTGATGTCTTTGATATTACTTGTTAACTTGGGTTGTAGTAGTACACTCGCAGAAGCATACACCGTAGCAAGCCACTTACTAGCTCATGAATATGAAACTTGACATTCATTTATCATGCTCACGTGTTCTTGTATTATCTATTTTCATGTTGATATTGAGCATGTGATCATGCTAGGCGAATTGTGATTGCGAGCCTGTAATCATACCAGGTAGATTGTGATTGTGAGCATGTGATCATGCCGGGAGGATTAGGAAATTAGCATGCCTGCTGATATTGATCCCAAAAAAAGGACGGTAGGTACAGCTAGGCCATGAACAGAAATCCATCATACTGTAAAAATTTGATATGTTCGATCTATAGTCATTAGGGCATGTTTGTGCGGTTGTGATTCGAGATGTGGGCATGAGGTTCCGTGAGTATGTGATGGTGGGTTGAGACTCGTGACTATGAGATAAAGTATCACGGGGTTATTTCGTTGTGAAACTTGTGTAGAACAACTTGATTAGTTGGTTGTCCTTTGCGTTCCTTAATTGTTTTCAATGATAATTCGCAGTGTCCCTTTTTTATTTACCGTCTTTATCGCATGTTTATTTTGTTGCCGTTTACTGATTTCTGCTTCCCATTATTAGCTTTATACTTCTATATTGCACAGGTTATTTTGTCTAGTGAGTGTCTTGACATGTACCTCGTCACTACTCCACCGAGGTTAGTCTTAATACTTACTAGGTACCGAGCGTGGTGTACTCATATTACACTTCTGCACATTTTTGTGCAAAGCCAGGTATTGGAGATATCGGACCCAGGCAAAGTTAGCTTGTTGATCGCGAGGATTCAAGGTAGAGTTGCTTCATCGTCGCAGTCCCTTGGAGTACTTTCCTTATGTTATACTGTCAGTTTGTTATTTGAATTGTATTGTATTTAGATCCTTGAGATCATTCCATGTACTTAGCTACAGTTTGCGACTTTGTATTACCAAATCTTAGGTGGTTGTTATGATTATTGCCATGTACGCTTATTACGCTTTTGTTTCAGTATTCGTATTAGACGATGTTTCAAATTATTATTGTTAAAAATTTGCCTAATCGTTGTTAGTAATTGGCTTACCTAGTCTTAAAGACTAGGTACCATCACGACATCCCATGGAGGGAGTTTGGGGTCGTGGAAAGTTGGTATAAGAGCTCTAGGTTCATAGGTTTTACGAGTCACGAGCAAGTTTAGTAGAGTCTTGCAAATCGGTATGGAAACTTCTGTACTTATCTTCAAGAGGCTGCAAAACTGTTAGGAAAACTCCACTTCTTTAATTCATGTCGTGCGAATTTGTTGATTTCTAAGTTTGAGCCTTTGTATATCTATTCTCTCACAGATGGTGAGGAGACAGGCTACCGGATCAGTTGAGTAGACAACTGCGCCCCCTACTAGAGCCGTGCGAGGCCGAGGCTGAGGTAGAGGAAGGGGAGGGACACACATTGTAGCTAAAGCACATGTTAGAGCAGCAGCTGAGGAGCCGCCAGTAGCTCTAGTTGGGGGACATGCACCATAGGCGCTTGTTGTTACACTCTGACTTCAGGAGACTTTAGCGCAGTTCCTGAACATGTTTGGTACATTGGCTCAGGTGGGACTAATCTCCGTTGCACCAACTACTTCACAGATTGGGGGAGAAGCTCAGACTCTCACTGCCCGTACTCCAGAGTAGCGGGCTCGTATTGGTCAGGTTCCGGGTGTGGTGTTGGTGCAACCTGTTATTCCAGTTCAGCCTGAGGTCAGGCCAGGGGCATCAGAGGAGGAGCAGAAAAGGCTTGAAAGGTTCAAGAGGTATAGTCCACCTACTTTTAGTGGCATAACTACTGAGGATGCACAGTATTTTCTAGAGAAGTGTCACCATATTTTCCATACCATGGGGTATTGTGGAGGTGAGCGTTGTTGCTTTTATTACATTTTAGCTGTTGGGAGTAGCGTATCAGTGGTGGCAGGTTTATGAGGAGGGTAGACCAGCCGATGCAGCATTACCCACTTGAGCTCAGTTTTCAGAGATGTTCTTGAGGGAGTTTGTTCCCTAGACCCTCTAGGATGCGTAGCGTACAGAGTTTGAGCAACTGCATCAGAGCACCATGAAGGTATTAGAGTATGCCATAAGTTTCAGTGAGTTATCCCTCCATGCACCTACTTTGGTTCCTACAGTCAGAGAGAGAGTCCGCAGATTCATTAAGGGGCTCAGTTATGATCTTTGATTCATCATGACTCGGGAGTAGTAGACTAATACTCCATTTCAGAAGGTGGTGGAGATTGCCAGGATGTTAGATCGTATTCGGGATAAGAAGAGGGAGGCTAAGGAAACCAAGAGGTCTCGAGGTTCTGGAGGGCTTAGTGGATTCTACTATTTAGCTATGACCCATCATGGCAGAGGCTCGGGCAGTCGGGCAGTACAGTCCGCACTTCAGGATACTCGTGGTACTCCAGTTAGTTAGGGTACTCATGTGGGGCAGTAATATTTTAGTGCACCATCGGCACAGAGTTCCTACAGCGGTTATACCAGTTATCTGGCACGAACTCAATATGAGCAGCCACACACGTAGTAGGGGTTTTATGAGTGTAGTGATACTAGGCACATCATGAGAGATTTTCCCAGACTCGGGAGGGGCGGATTTTATCAAAGCACTCAGGCTAAGTGCTCCATTCTAGTTACTACTCCACCTGAACAACTAGATAGGGGTGGAAGACAGGCGGGTAGAGGGCGCCCTAGAGGGGGAGTACTGACCCGTTGATATGCTTTCTATGGATGAGTCCTCCTATCTTGCTTCACATATGGGTGAGTTTCATGATTTTGTGCTCTGCTTATGTGTTTACCCCTTTTGGGAGATTATATAGTGGTAGTGTTGCTCCCAAAAGCACACACAAGTATAAGTGATCGACAAGTAAAATAAGATTGTAAGTCCAGATTTTGTACCCATAGGGACTTATGATTAACTATTTACTAAATTAAACCCAAACAATTAATCTATCCAAGCAAATATCTAACCATGAATATTTAAGTAAAAGTAATCTAGAGTAACAAATTAAGATATTAAAGAAAATAATGACATGCTTAAAGACGAATTCAATGGGAGAGAATATTCTAGAGCTATGGGTTAGCTAACAATCCCGTTGAGTTTTCTACTTAAATTGTCGAATTAATTTGTCTAGTTTATTGATTGATGGGGTTAATATTGCTCGTAGCCTTCTCCCAAAGTACAACTCGCCTATTCAAGCTAACCTAATGCTTATATTCCTATGGAATTAGGATTAACAAGAACGCATTTATAATTATCGTATAATAAACAAGCATATATTCCTATCCTAACCGCAAATCTTTTCCAGATACTCGAGTTCAAGATCTTACTCTACTCAATCTTATATGCAATCTCGAATTCCCTCTCTTGAGTTCAATCCTAGATTCGTATATAGTAGTCAATTGGTGATCAAGAAATCAAGTAATTAAGCGCAAGATTGAATAAATAAACCAATATGATAAAATAATAAGAAAAATTCAAGCTTCAAACTACAATGTTCATGTAGCACCCCACAACTCTAGAACTAATAAACTATGAAACTAAGAGAAGAGAAGATAAGATAAGAAAAACTAGTTAGAAGCCTCCTCCAAGCATGGTGTGTTCTCCCTCCGCTCTAAAATATGTCAAAAGTTAGAAAATAACATTTTTTCCATGTATTTATACCAAGTACGGTTGGACCTAGACGAAATCTCCCTTTCTTTGCCGAAATAGAAAAACTTGCAAACTTAATGCTTTCGATGAGTCGCACTGTGCGTCGTACTAATGCTTTTTCCTTTCAGACCACAAAAAATGCAATCTCTGAACTTTGGAAATTTTTTGACAAAAATTAGCGCTAATGTGTCGCAAGGTGTGTCACACTAGTGCATTTCTTCAACGGTTGCTTCTTCCTTGAATTTTGACGTCCAGAATTGATCCTCGACCCCCGAACATGATCCCAGCTTAATTCCTTGGGCTTTTGCTCAGACTTCAAAGTTCCAAATAGCTCGAATTAGTTCCACAACATCTACATAACTCAGAATTTCTCCTACAAGACATACAACACACAATAAGTGCAATACACTAGAGATTAAAGCTCAAACACAATAAAAGTGCGATAAGCGACTAAAATATGTAATTACAACACCCACACTTAAACCATTGCTCGTCCTCGAGCAATCAAACTACACTTTATATAGACACAACCTTATTAAACAATCCTCCTAACTCATTACCCTAAGAATATTTAAAATAGACTAAGCACAATAATATAACATCATCACCTCAAGATTTGATTCATAAGCACCACACATTTTTCACAACCCACTCACTTACTCTAACGTAGAGGTCAAGCATTACCTTTCCTTTATGAATCAAGTGCCCTCACACAACAAAAGAGAGTAGTTCCACACTCAATAAAATTTAAGAACAATTAGGAACTCAATATAGAAAGAATTCTCTCACTCTCAGAAACAACATTCATATGCCACAAAAGATGCACAATAGGCTTGCCCGTAATGTGTTGCTCTACTAATCGAGCTCATTCAATCTAAGATCAAGTAGGACTTTAATTGGTTGTAATGTAGGTTGTGGGACGGGTATGATACATTTGGATATAAGAGTGACTACACCCCCCTAAGCACTTTAATATATACACTTTAACATTTAAAACCCTACACTTATGTCAAACCAAACTCCACCTTCATATCAATATACATCAGCCCTACTTATTTAAGCATAATTATATCAAGAGTTACCACTTTCAAGGAATATTTTTCACAACAATATAACTATATTTCTTTCTTTTCGTTTTTAATTCAAGTGGCTCTTACTTTTTCAAAACAATGCACCTTTCTCCTTATTTCATTTGTTCCACTCAAAAGCCAAACCAACCATTCCGCACTTTAACTTTTACAAAGTTCATAACAATTCCAAGTGCTCATGAGAGGTGAAAATGTTCAAATAGATGGTCAATTCATACAAATGGATAAGACTTGTAATGTGATTGCCAAAGAAACAGGATTATAGGCTCAAAGGTTTAACTACGATATATAACAATTAGGTGGGTTAACTATATATATCTTGCTCAATAAAGAAATGCCTATATCACTTCCTAGACTGATCGAAACTACTAATTCGCTTTGCAAACACACGGGACAAGTTCTAGACATCAAATGCAATACACAGAATAACACACAAACCTCACACACACACAGCACATAACTCACTCAGGATTGGACTCATCAAGATACTCTAGTCAAAGTAGTTAAGCAAAGTTAAGATCATACAATTTAAGGTACTTATACAAGAGTTAAAAACTGAGCCTAAGCGTCACCACCAAAGTACTCACTATTCTCAAGGCATAACAAAGTCAAGAAATATTGCTTCATTTCCAATCACAGCACAATGGCTCCTACTTCTAAAAAAACTAACTATACCCGGTTCAAACAAAACCTTTGAAAAAGAACCGCGGCAAAAAGAAAAACCAAGGGAGAATTACTACACTACCTACAAAGAAAATCTTTTTGTCCTTTTTCTTTTGACTTAAATCCTTCAAGAAAACTATCTAGGATATCCATCGTTGGGAAAAGTCCCAATTTTTGGTTTTTTTCAACAAAAACTACTATATTAAGCTAAGATAGCACAGAAAATCACTCGGATAATCTCCTCACCCCACACTTAAAATTGTGCAATATCCCTCATGCACACTATAAATCACAAGAGGGTAAAAGAGACTCCCTGGTAGGCCAATGACCGAAGAAATAGCATCTCACGGGATACTCAGACTTTCCCCATATATGGTCCTTTGTGCGGGCATCTTACACTTAGTTTTAACTGCCTGCTCAATTTTGCACATGCCTATTGGCTTTGACTCTATGCTCCTACTCCTACAAAACACAAAAATAATACTACAAAAAAAATAACACAAATAAAATAAAAAATAAAACAAAAGAAAAAGAAAAAAATAGAATTGGGTTGCCTCCCAACAAGTGCTTGATTTAACGTCACAGCACGATGCCGTCACTTTCACCATTTTTCCTTTCACTTTGAGGATATGAATTGTGCCCCCAATTTTGCATCATTTTTTCTGTCACGTTCATTGGGTGGTGGTGTAAAAATAAAGAAACCAAGCAATAGATATCGCATCTTGCACTTTTTGGCCTTTAAGTGAGGGATGTCATTTTGTCTCCTTGGCATCATAAATTTCAGAATATAAGCACTTTGTTCCCCATTCATTGACTCCTCCATAGGCTTGAATGGATCAATTCTCATGTCACCAACCAAACACAATGTTGAAAAATGGTTAGAATGAGGCCCAATGTGCTCCAACTCTAGAATCACTTCACTTTTGACATCCTCACTTTTGCGCACTTCGTCAACCTTGGCATTATTAATAATATTTTTGTCAAGTAGTTGGAATTCCTTTTTCCGCCCCACAAGCTGGCCAGTATCCACAAAAATTTATTGTAGGTCATCAAATGCCTCAAACTTTTTATTCAATTGAGCCTGCACGTCATGGATATCTCAGCCAAATTGTTCTATCTCTTGCCTGAGCTCATTTCTTTTGTTTATAAGATATTCTGCCATATTTGACAAACCATTACGTAGAACCCCATGAAATTTTACCAGTTGAGCTTGTTCCTCTAGCCAATATTGACTCACGATATCTGCTTCTTCAAAGTTATCTTCTTGTGGGAACTCGCTCTCTTCGTCGAGTTGAGGTTTTTCTTGAAAATTGGCCATTAATTCGTCCATTCTAGCCTACAGTCCTTTGATCGCTAAGGCGCCAACAACTTGTTGCTCGGCTACTTTTCTCATCATGTCCTGTCGCTCAGCTGCTACTTGCCTCATCATGTCCATAATACGGGCAACACATTCCATATCCTCCATGTCCTTGCTCCTATCAAACTCATAAACATTATTAGAAACATTATAATAAGAGCTCTGAGAGGGATAATAAGAATTAGGAAACCATCCTAATGGCTACCTTGACAACCACACACATTACAAAAATTCCACATATAAGATTGAGATTCACAATTTTGCCACAAGTGTGGTCCTCCACAATATGGACAAGGATCACCAAAATAAGAATAACCAATATTTGACAAATTCTCGTTCCAAGATGCCATGTAAACAAAGATAATGAAATGTTAAATTAAGCTAAAATTTAAACTTTAATAGACAAAAAGTAAAATTTAATCTAGTAGACTAGTTAATTTCTAAGTCCCCAGCAATGGGGCCAAAAACTTATTGCTCCCAAACACACACGCAAGTATATATGGTCGACAAGTAATATAGGATTGTAAGTCCAGATATCGTACCCAGAGGGACTTATGATTAACTATTTACTAAATTAAACCCAAACAATTAATCTATCCAAGCGAATATATAACTATAAATATCTAACTAAAAGTAATCTAGAGTAACAAATTAAGAGATTTAAGAAAACAAAGACAAGCTTAAAAATGAATTCAATGGGAGAGAATATTCTAAAGCTATGGGTTAGCTAACAATCCCGTTGAGTTTTCTACCTAAATTGTCCAATTAATTTATCTAGTTTATTGATTGACAGAGTTAATATTGCTCATAGCCTTCTCCCAAAGTACAACTCGCCTATTCAAGCTAACTTAATGCCTATATTCCTAAAGAATTAGGATTAACAAGAACGCATTTATAATTCACGTATAATAACCAAGCAAGGTGATTAAGTATATTCCTATCCTAACCACAAATTCGTTCTCGATACTCGAGTTCAAGATCTTGCTCTACTCAATCTTATATGCAATCTAGAATTCCTTCTCTCGATTTCAATCCTAGATTCGTAGATAGTATTCAATTGATAATAAAGTAATCAAATAATTAAGAGCAATATTGAATAAATAAACTAGTATGATAATATAACAAGGACAATTCAAGATTCAAACTACAACATTCATGTAGCACCTCACAACTCTAGAACTAATAAACTATGAAACTAAGAGAAGAGAAGAGAGAAAAACTAGTTAGAAGCCTCCTCCTAGCGTGGTGTGTTCTCCCTCCTCTCTAAAGTATGTCAAAAGTTAGAAAATAACATTTTTTCCATGTATTTATTCCAAGTAGGGTTGGACCTAGACGAAATCTCCCTTTCCTAGCCGAAATAGGAAAACCTGTAAACTTAATGCTTTCCATGTGTCGCAGTGCGCCGCACTAATGCTTTTTCCTATTAGACCACAAAAAACTCAGTCTCTGAACTTTGGAAATTTCTGACAAAAATTTGTACTAATGCATCGCACAGTGCCTCGCACTAGTGCATTTCTTCAGCGGTTGCTTCTTCCTTGAATTTTGACGATCCAGAATTGATCCTCGATCCTTGAACACGATCACAACTTAATACCTTGGGCTTTTACTCAGACTTCAAATCTCCAAATAGCTCGAATTAGTTCCACAACATCTACATAACTCAGAATCGTTCCTACAAGGCATAAAACACACAATAAGTTCAAAGAACTAGAGATTAAAGCTCAAACACAATAAAAGTGCATTAAATTAGAGTGAAATAAGCGACTAAAATATGTAATTATAGTCTACCATCAGGTATCATATGTCTATCATTTTGTTTTGTTCACTATTGAGAGCTATGAGACTAGAAGTGACTTTTTTGTTACTCATTACAGTAGGTTTTGATGTGATTTCTAGATGGGTTGGTTACAATTTGTGATTTAGATACTCTATTGATATAGGAAGTTCATTACATGTTGTGACGCGGAATTGAATTAGTGGAAGGGTTCGGTTGGTATGATGTGTATTCTAGCTGTGATTCAGAGATGGGGATGGATGGGATCCTCGCATTTCATGTGATTTGATATGTTTGAACCGGGCTACGTGCCGCGGTAGGTTTATATTAGTATGAGATCCTTGTGATAAGTTCATATGATTTGATTCTCCCTAGTTGGAATCGATTCGTAGTATGGTACTGATAGGGAGTTGTGCTTGTCGAGCTTGTTTGATAATTCTCTCATGTATTTCTCTTTGCATATTTAGTCTTATTTGCATTGTGCTTATTGGGTTTTAGCTTGTGAGATGTGTGCCCAAGTGGCGTTATATGTAACTTGTTGATTTGAGTGAATGACCATAGGATCTTCATGTTTCTTGCATAGTTGCCAGTGTCTTGGAGGTTTGGAAACAGGGTTCTAGCTGATATGAAATTAATTGTCGATTTTGGATTTGATTTTGGGCAGCTATGGTAGTCAGAGGTATTGTTATGGGCATATGTTTGATGTGTTACGTCATGTGGTTGTACCACGTGAGTGTAGGAATGGGTTGTTGCAGCTGGTTGAGGTTGATATCGTGTGTTGATGTAGGAATTGGGTTTTTGGGAAATGATCGGATGGTAAAAAATTTGGTTCAAAGGTTTATTAGTGTGGGTGGAAGGAACTATATTCAGTTTAGATGGTGTTGTCGGGCTTATGTGGATTGGGGTGACGTGGGATCACCCGCGAGTATATGTATGGTAAGTTCATTCAGTGATTTGATGACTTCGAAATGGTTCTTGGCACATTTGAAGACGAACGTTTGTTTAAGAGGGAGAGGATTACCGTTTTGAGAATTAGCGTCCCATTCGGTGGCTTAAGTCATAATACATAACACGAAGCTACTAGAGACCTTAAGCCACCAAACGTGACGCTAATTCTCAAAATGATTGGTATATTCGAACGGGTGTCCCGAGGGGCTCGGGAGAGTTTCGAGGTGGTTTTAGACCATTTCTAGGCCATTTTTAATTGCTAGTTTTGGCCACAGGGTTATGCATCACGATCGCGGACTTTGGGTTGCGTTCACGAAGAGCAAATTTGTTGTTTGGGCACTGGGAATCGCGATCACGGAAGCCTTTTTGCGATCGCATAGAGAAAATTTTGTTGTCACTGACCCGACTTTGGAAGCTTATATCTTGCAATCTATAAGAAATTTGGAGATGATCTAAAAATATTGTGGCCTTTTGAGTCTAGCTTTCAAAAAATTAAACTGCTTGTCATTTGGAGTTTTGTATAAAATGTTATGGCTGTTATACTACTGTCACGACCCCAAAACCGACCCGGTCATGATGGCACCTATCATGAACTAGTCAGCCAACTCATTTCCAAATAATTCATATTTCATTTAAAACTTAAGTAAAATCATATTTTCAACAGAAATACGATAAAAGATATAAAGTAAAAATCAAAACAAAGCAGAAAATACAAGCCCGGCCTCGGGTGTCACTAAGTCATGAGCAAAATACTACAACTGCTCGAAATAAAACAAGACTAACATAGTCGGAGAATGGCCAACAAATACACTAAGAGGAAGATAAGGAAGGAGAAAGGCGGGACTGCGATCGCCAGGCGGCTACCTCGCTATCTCTAATGAAAGCCCACAACTAAAATGATCAGCAACCGCTACCGTGGCCCGAGATACGTGGATCTACACACAAGGTGCAGGGGGTAACGTGACTACACCAACTCAGTAAAGTCTAAACTATGGACTGAGAGGTAGTGACGAACTCAACCTCCTCAAAGATAACAAAAATAACTTACAGAAATGTAGGCATGCTTTCAACTAAATAGACAGTTCAAAATAGGGAATAGAGCAGATTTGAACATGGTAAAGAAATGAGACTCTGCTACATCTATATATTAGTGCACACTGTATGGAATGCACCATGCTGAGTGCCTCATATGCCCGCAATCTCAAATGCTCGCCCACTCAATACTGTATATGGCTCATACGACCCAGGGAAGATCCATCTGGGAATATATACATCTCTGAAAGCAGTCACTCAGTACTGAGGAAGGCCAATCCAACCTGTGGAGAAGATCCATCTCCAGATAATAACAATGATAACAACCTCACAACCCCTCGGTACTGCATATGGCTCACAAGGCCCAGGGAAGATCCATCCCGGAATATATACACATCGCAGACCATCGGTCTCCAGTACTGAGGAACGGGCCAACCAACCTCATGGAGAAGATCCATCTCCATACTAAGGGAAGATCCATCCATGAATATAATCAACTGCGCTCACTGGGGGTGTGTTACAGACTTCGGAGGGACACCTACAGGCCAAGCCCTATCATAATCATCAACATAACCGCTATGGCATGCAGCCCGATCCCATAATTGTCACTCACAATCAGGCTCTCAGCCTCACTCAGTCATCACTCTCCAGTCTCACACACACGGGCTCACAATGTCATGAAACTAGCCCGAAACAATATGATGTGCCAAATAATAATAACTGAGACTGAGACATGGTATGATATGCATGAGCAAGACTGAGTACAGAATATCAATGAATGTAATGAGATGACATCAAAAAACGACCACTCGGGTCTCAACAGTATCAGCGTAAAGCCCTAACAGGATATCTAGCATGTTTTTACAACACACTTACTTAATCACATGATTGAAACATGAATATCAATAAGAAAGAGTTACTAAGCGGTGCCATGGAATGATCCAGGACACAATTCTCACGGTGCACGCCCACACGCCCGTCACTTGGCATTTGCGTCACCTCAATAGTAATCATAGGACACATAGTTCAGGGTTTTTGGAAGCGTTACTTACCTCAAGCCAAGCCAAACTCTAGCCCACGACGCCCTTGCCTCTCGATTCGGCCTCCAAATGCCCCGAATCTAACTAAAATCAGTATATTATCATCAATATACGGTAAAGGAATGAAACTCATACGAAAATTATCAAATTAACTCAAAAATCCCGAAATTGGCCAAACCCGACCCCTGGACCCACGTCTCGGAATTTGATAAAAATTACATCATTAGAATCCTTATCCTTCCACGAGTCCATTTATACCAAAAGCATCGAAATCGGACCTCAAATGGCCCCTCAAATCCCTACTCAAAACTCTCCAAAACTCAAGCCCTATTCTCCCAACTTTCTTCCTTAATTTCCACTAATATTATGATTAAACAATGGAAAAATGGTCATAAACACAAGTAATAAAGATTAAGTGGCTTACCCAACTGAAAACCCTTGATCCCTCTTGAGAAATCACTGCCCAAGCTCAATTCCCGTCTTCAAAAATTGAGAAACTTAGCAAAATTCGTGAAGAAGACCTTTTTATGCCTTCTGTCTAGTGGTTTCCACATCTGCGGTCTCAGAGTCGCTTCAGCGACACCGCACCTGCGGAAAAACCATTGCAGGTGCGGTTTTCACTTAACCCTGGGATTCTCGCTTATGCAGTCAGCTTCCCACTCCTACGGTCTCGCAGGTGCGGTCCTTGTGCGCACCTGCAGTTCTCTTCAGCTCCTCAATTCTCCGCATATGCAGCCCCTATCTCACTTCTGCGAGGCTCGCACCTGCGGTCCCCAATCTGTAGGTGCGGAAATTACAAAAGCAGCAAAGTTCAGCTACTCAACCACATTCCAAATCCTTCCGTTAGCCATCCGTTACCTTTCCTTTATGAATCAAGTGCCCTCACACAACAAAAGAGAGTAGTTCCACACTCAATAAAATTTAAGAACAATTAGGAACTCAATATAGAAAGAATTCTCTCACTCTCAGAAACAACATTCATATGCCACAAAAGATGCACAATAGGCTTGCCCGTAATGTGTTGCTCTACTAATCGAGCTCATTCAATCTAAGATCAAGTAGGACTTTAATTGGTTGTAATGTAGGTTGTGGGACGGGTATGATACATTTGGATATAAGAGTGACTACACCCCCCTAAGCACTTTAATATATACACTTTAACATTTAAAACCCTACACTTATGTCAAACCAAACTCCACCTTCATATCAATATACATCAGCCCTACTTATTTAAGCATAATTATATCAAGAGTTACCACTTTCAAGGAATATTTTTCACAACAATATAACTATATTTCTTTCTTTTCGTTTTTAATTCAAGTGGCTCTTACTTTTTCAAAACAATGCACCTTTCTCCTTATTTCATTTGTTCCACTCAAAAGCCAAACCAACCATTCCGCACTTTAACTTTTACAAAGTTCATAACAATTCCAAGTGCTCATGAGAGGTGAAAATGTTCAAATAGATGGTCAATTCATACAAATGGATAAGACTTGTAATGTGATTGCCAAAGAAACAGGATTATAGGCTCAAAGGTTTAACTACGATATATAACAATTAGGTGGGTTAACTATATATATCTTGCTCAATAAAGAAATGCCTATATCACTTCCTAGACTGATCGAAACTACTAATTCGCTTTGCAAACACACGGGACAAGTTCTAGACATCAAATGCAATACACAGAATAACACACAAACCTCACACACACACAGCACATAACTCACTCAGGATTGGACTCATCAAGATACTCTAGTCAAAGTAGTTAAGCAAAGTTAAGATCATACAATTTAAGGTACTTATACAAGAGTTAAAAATTGAGCCTAAGCGTCACCACCAAAGTACTCACTATTCTCAAGGCATAACAAAGTCAAGAAATATTGCTTCATTTCCAATCACAGCACAATGGCTCCTACTTCTAAAAAAACTAACTATACCCGGTTCAAACAAAACCTTTGAAAAAGAACCGCGGCAAAAAGAAAAACCAAGGGAGAATTACTACACTACCTACAAAGAAAATCTTTTTGTCCTTTTTCTTTTGACTTAAATCCTTCAAGAAAACTATCTAGGATATCCATCGTTGGGAAAAGTCCCAATTTTTGGTTTTTTTTCAACAAAAACTACTATATTAAGCTAAGATAGCACAGAAAATCACTCGGATAATCTCCTCACCCCACACTTAAAATTGTGCAATATCCCTCATGCACACTATAAATCACAAGAGGGTAAAAGAGACTCCCTGGTAGGCCAATGACCGAAGAAATAGCATCTCACGGGATACTCAGACTTTCCCCATATATGGTCCTTTGTGCGGGCATCTTACACTTAGTTTTAACTGCCTGCTCAATTTTGCACATGCCTATTGGCTTTGACTCTATGCTCCTACTCCTACAAAACACAAAAATAATACTACAAAAAAAATAACACAAATAAAATAAAAAATAAAACAAAAGAAAAAGAAAAAAATAGAATTGGGTTGCCTCCCAACAAGTGCTTGATTTAACGTCACAGCACGATGCCGTCACTTTCACCATTTTTCCTTTCACTTTGAGGATATGAATTGTGCCCCCAATTTTGCATCATTTTTTCTGTCACGTTCATTGGGTGGTGGTGTAAAAATAAAGAAACCAAGCAATAGATATCGCATCTTGCACTTTTTGGCCTTTAAGTGAGGGATGTCATTTTGTCTCCTTGGCATCATAAATTTCAGAATATAAGCACTTTGTTCCCCATTCATTGACTCCTCCATAGGCTTGAATGGATCAATTCTCATGTCACCAACCAAACACAATGTTGAAAAATGGTTAGAATGAGGCCCAATGTGCTCCAACTCTAGAATCACTTCACTTTTGACATCCTCACTTTTGCGCACTTCGTCAACCTTGGCATTATTAATAATATTTTTGTCAAGTAGTTGGAATTCCTTTTTCCGCCCCACAAGCTGGCCAGTATCCACAAAAATTTATTGTAGGTCATCAAATGCCTCAAACTTTTTATTCAATTGAGCCTGCACGTCATGGATATCTCAGCCAAATTGTTCTATCTCTTGCCTGAGCTCATTTCTTTTGTTTATAAGATATTCTGCCATATTTGACAAACCATTACGTAGAACCCCATGAAATTTTACCAGTTGAGCTTGTTCCTCTAGCCAATATTGACTCACGATATCTGCTTCTTCAAAGTTATCTTCTTGTGGGAACTCGATCTCTTCGTCGAGTTGAGGTTTTTCTTGAAAATTGGCCATTAATTCGTCCATTCTAGCCTACAGTCCTTTGATCGCTAAGGCGCCAACAACTTGTTGCTCGGCTACTTTTCTCATCATGTCCTGTCGCTCAGCTGCTACTTGCCTCATCATGTCCATAATACGGGCAACACATTCCATATCCTCCATGTCCTTGCTCCTATCAAACTCATAAACATTATTAGAAACATTATAATAAGAGCTCTGAGAGGGATAATAAGAATTAGGAAACCATCCTAATGGCTACCTTGACAACCACACACATTACAAAAATTCCACATATAAGATTGAGATTCACAATTTTGCCACAAGTGTGGTCCTCCACAATATGGACAAGGATCACCAAAATAAGAATAACCAATATTTGACAAATTCTCGTTCCAAGATGCCATGTAAACAAAGATAATGAAATGTTAAATTAAGCTAAAATTTAAACTTTAATAGACAAAAAGTAAAATTTAATCTAGTAGACTAGTTAATTTCTAAGTCCCCAGCAATGGGGCCAAAAACTTATTGCTCCCAAACACACACGCAAGTATATATGGTCGACAAGTAATATAGGATTGTAAGTCCAGATATCGTACCCAGAGGGACTTATGATTAACTATTTACTAAATTAAACCCAAACAATTAATCTATCCAAGCGAATATATAACTATAAATATCTAACTAAAAGTAATCTAGAGTAACAAATTAAGAGATTTAAGAAAACAAAGACAAGCTTAAAAATGAATTCAATGGGAGAGAATATTCTAAAGCTATGGGTTAGCTAACAATCCCGTTGAGTTTTCTACCTAAATTGTCCAATTAATTTATCTAGTTTATTGATTGACAGAGTTAATATTGCTCATAGCCTTCTCCCAAAGTACAACTCGCCTATTCAAGCTAACTTAATGCCTATATTCCTAAAGAATTAGGATTAACAAGAACGCATTTATAATTCACGTATAATAACCAAGCAAGGTGATTAAGTATATTCCTATCCTAACCACAAATTCGTTCTCGATACTCGAGTTCAAGATCTTGCTCTACTCAATCTTATATGCAATCTAGAATTCCTTCTCTCGATTTCAATCCTAGATTCGTAGATAGTATTCAATTGATAATAAAGTAATCAAATAATTAAGAGCAATATTGAATAAATAAACTAGTATGATAATATAACAAGGACAATTCAAGATTCAAACTACAACATTCATGTAGCACCTCACAACTCTAGAACTAATAAACTATGAAACTAAGAGAAGAGAAGAGAGAAAAACTAGTTAGAAGCCTCCTCCTAGCGTGGTGTGTTCTCCCTCCTCTCTAAAGTATGTCAAAAGTTAGAAAATAACATTTTTTCCATGTATTTATTCCAAGTAGGGTTGGACCTAGACGAAATCTCCCTTTCCTAGCCGAAATAGGAAAACCTGCAAACTTAATGCTTTCCATGTGTCGCAGTGCGCCGCACTAATGCTTTTTCCTATTAGACCACAAAAAACTCAGTCTCTGAACTTTGGAAATTTCTGACAAAAATTTGTACTAATGCATCGCACAGTGCCTCGCACTAGTGCATTTCTTCAGCGGTTGCTTCTTCCTTGAATTTTGACGATCCAGAATTGATCCTCGATCCTTGAACACGATCACAACTTAATACCTTGGGCTTTTACTCAGACTTCAAATCTCCAAATAGCTCGAATTAGTTCCACAACATCTACATAACTCAGAATCGTTCCTACAAGGCATAAAACACACAATAAGTTCAAAGAACTAGAGATTAAAGCTCAAACACAATAAAAGTGCATTAAATTAGAGTGAAATAAGCGACTAAAATATGTAATTATAGTCTACCATCAGGTATCATATGTCTATCATTTTGTTTTGTTCACTATTGAGAGCTATGAGACTAGAAGTGACTTTTTTGTTACTCATTACAGTAGGTTTTGATGTGATTTCTAGATGGGTTGGTTACAATTTGTGATTTAGATACTCTATTGATATAGGAAGTTCATTACATGTTGTGACGCGGAATTGAATTAGTGGAAGGGTTCGGTTGGTATGATGTGTATTCTAGCTGTGATTCAGAGATGGGGATGGATGGGATCCTCGCATTTCATGTGATTTGATATGTTTGAACCGGGCTACGTGCCGCGGTAGGTTTATATTAGTATGAGATCCTTGTGATAAGTTCATATGATTTGATTCTCCCTAGTTGGAATCGATTCGTAGTATGGTACTGATAGGGAGTTGTGCTTGTCGAGCTTGTTTGATAATTCTCTCATGTATTTCTCTTTGCATATTTAGTCTTATTTGCATTGTGCTTATTGGGTTTTAGCTTGTGAGATGTGTGCCCAAGTGGCGTTATATGTAACTTGTTGATTTGAGTGAATGACCATAGGATCTTCATGTTTCTTGCATAGTTGCCAGTGTCTTGGAGGTTTGGAAACAGGGTTCTAGCTGATATGAAATTAATTGTCGATTTTGGATTTGATTTTGGGCAGCTATGGTAGTCAGAGGTATTGTTATGGGCATATGTTTGATGTGTTACGTCATGTGGTTGTACCACGTGAGTGTAGGAATGGGTTGTTGCAGCTGGTTGAGGTTGATATCGTGTGTTGATGTAGGAATTGGGTTTTTGGGAAATGATCGGATGGTAAAAAATTTGGTTCAAAGGTTTATTAGTGTGGGTGGAAGGAACTATATTCAGTTTAGATGGTGTTGTCGGGCTTATGTGGATTGGGGTGACGTGGGATCACCCGCGAGTATATGTATGGTAAGTTCATTCAGTGATTTGATGACTTCGAAATGGTTCTTGGCACATTTGAAGACGAACGTTTGTTTAAGAGGGAGAGGATTACCGTTTTGAGAATTAGCGTCCCATTCGGTGGCTTAAGTCATAATACATAACACGAAGCTACTAGAGACCTTAAGCCACCAAACGTGACGCTAATTCTCAAAATGATTGGTATATTCGAACGGGTGTCCCGAGGGGCTCGGGAGAGTTTCGAGGTGGTTTTAGACCATTTCTAGGCCATTTTTAATTGCTAGTTTTGGCCACAGGGTTATGCATCACGATCGCGGACTTTGGGTTGCGTTCACGAAGAGCAAATTTGTTGTTTGGGCACTGGGAATCGCGATCACGGAAGCCTTTTTGCGATCGCATAGAGAAAATTTTGTTGTCACTGACCCGACTTTGGAAGCTTATATCTTGCAATCTATAAGAAATTTGGAGATGATCTAAAAATATTGTGGCCTTTTGAGTCTAGCTTTCAAAAAATTAAACTGCTTGTCATTTGGAGTTTTGTATAAAATGTTATGGCTGTTATACTACTGTCACGACCCCAAAACCGACCCGGTCATGATGGCACCTATCATGAACTAGTCAGCCAACTCATTTCCAAATAATTCATATTTCATTTAAAACTTAAGTAAAATCATATTTTCAACAGAAATACGATAAAAGATATAAAGTAAAAATCAAAACAAAGCAGAAAATACAAGCCCGGCCTCGGGTGTCACTAAGTCATGAGCAAAATACTACAACTGCTCGAAATAAAACAAGACTAACATAGTCGGAGAATGGCCAACAAATACACTAAGAGGAAGATAAGGAAGGAGAAAGGCGGGACTGCGATCGCCAGGCGGCTACCTCGCTATCTCTAATGAAAGCCCACAACTAAAATGATCAGCAACCGCTACCGTGGCCCGAGATACGTGGATCTGCACACAAGGTGCAGGGGGTAACGTGACTACACCAACTCAGTAAAGTCTAAACTATGGACTGAGAGGTAGTGACGAACTCAACCTCCTCAAAGATAACAAAAATAACTTACAGAAATGTAGGCATGCTTTCAACTAAATAGACAGTTCAAAATAGGGAATAGAGCAGATTTGAACATGGTAAAGAAATGAGACTCTGCTACATCTATATATTAGTGCACACTGTATGGAATGCACCATGCTGAGTGCCTCATATGCCCGCAATCTCAAATGCTCGCCCACTCAATACTGTATATGGCTCATACGACCTAGGGAAGATCCATCTGGGAATATATACATCTCTGAAAGCAGTCACTCAGTACTGAGGAAGGCCAATCCAACCTGTGGAGAAGATCCATCTCCAGATAATAACAATGATAACAACCTCACAACCCCTCGGTACTGCATATGGCTCACAAGGCCCAGGGAAGATCCATCCCGGAATATATACACATCGCAGACCATCGGTCTCCAGTACTGAGGAACGGGCCAACCAACCTCATGGAGAAGATCCATCTCCATACTAAGGGAAGATCCATCCATGAATATAATCAACTGCGCTCACTGGGGGTGTGTTACAGACTTCGGAGGGACACCTACAGGCCAAGCCCTATCATAATCATCAACATAACCGCTATGGCATGCAGCCCGATCCCATAATTGTCACTCACAATCAGGCTCTCAGCCTCACTCAGTCATCACTCTCCAGTCTCACACACACGGGCTCACAATGTCATGAAACTAGCCCGAAACAATATGATGTGCCAAATAATAATAACTGAGACTGAGACATGGTATGATATGCATGAGCAAGACTGAGTACAGAATATCAATGAATGTAATGAGATGACATCAAAAAACGACCACTCGGGTCTCAACAGTATCAGCGTAAAGCCCTAACAGGATATCTAGCATGTTTTTACAACACACTTACTTAATCACATGATTGAAACATGAATATCAATAAGAAAGAGTTACTAAGCGGTGCCATGGAATGATCCAGGACACAATTCTCACGGTGCACGCCCACACGCCCGTCACTTGGCATTTGCGTCACCTCAATAGTAATCATAGGACACATAGTTCAGGGTTTTTGGAAGCGTTACTTACCTCAAGCCAAGCCAAACTCTAGCCCACGACGCCCTTGCCTCTCGATTCGGCCTCCAAATGCCCCGAATCTAACTAAAATCAGTATATTATCATCAATATACGGTAAAGGAATGAAACTCATACGAAAATTATCAAATTAACTCAAAAATCCCGAAATTGGCCAAACCCGACCCCTGGACCCACGTCTCGGAATTTGATAAAAATTACATCATTAGAATCCTTATCCTTCCACGAGTCCATTTATACCAAAAGCATCGAAATCGGACCTCAAATGGCCCCTCAAATCCCTACTCAAAACTCTCCAAAACTCAAGCCCTATTCTCCCAACTTTCTTCCTTAATTTCCACTAATATTATGATTAAACAATGGAAAAATGGTCATAAACACAAGTAATAAAGATTAAGTGGCTTACCCAACTGAAAACCCTTGATCCCTCTTGAGAAATCACTGCCCAAGCTCAATTCCCGTCTTCAAAAATTGAGAAACTTAGCAAAATTCATGAAGAAGACCTTTTTATGCCTTCTGTCTAGTGGTTTCCACATCTGCGGTCTCAGAGTCGCTTCAGCGACACCGCACCTGCGGAAAAACCATTGCAGGTGCGGTTTTCACTTAACCCTGGGATTCTCGCTTATGCAGTCAGCTTCCCACTCCTACGGTCTCGCAGGTGCGGTCCTTGTGCGCACCTGCAGTTCTCTTCAGCTCCTCAATTCTCCGCATATGCAGCCCCTATCTCACTTCTGCGAGGCTCGCACCTGCGGTCCCCAATCTGTAGGTGCGGAAATTACAAAAGCAGCAAAGTTCAGCTACTCAACCACATTCCAAATCCTTCCGTTAGCCATCCGAATTCATCCCGAGGCCCTCGAGGCCTCCACCAAAAATACCAACAAGTCATATACCACTATTCAAACTTATTCCAACATTCGGAACACTCAAAACAATATCGAAACACCAAATCGACCTCGGATTCAAGCCTAAGAGCTTGGAAACTTCCAAATTTCGCATACGATGTCAAAACATATCAAACCAACTCCGAATGACCTAAAATTTTGCACACACGTCCCTAATGACACTACGGACCTACTCAAATTTCTGGAATTCCATTCTGACCCCGATATCAAAATTTCCATTACCGATCGGAAAATGCCAAATTTTCAATTTCGCCAATTCACACCTAACTCTACCATGGACCTCCAAACCACATTCTGAACACGCTCCTAAGCCCAAAATCACCTAACGGAGCTAGCCGAACCATCAAAATTCACATCTGAGACCTTTTACACATAAGTTAATACCCGGTTGACTTTTCCAACTTAAACTTACTCAAAAGAGACTAAGTGTCTTATACCTCTCCAAAACCACTTCGAACCCACCAACCAACACAATACCAGATAATACAGCTGAACAAGACATAAAGAAGCAGAAATGGGGGAAATGGGACTAAAATTCATAAAATGACCGGTCGGGTCGTTACATCCTCCCCCTCTTAAACAAACGTTCGTCCTCGAACGAGTCAAGAAACATGCCTGAAGCCTCAAACAGGTGTGGATATCTGCTCAGCATCTCCGGCTAGGTCTCCCAAGTAGCCTCCTCCATGGGCCGACCTCTCCACTGCACTTTCACTAAAGCTATATCTTTGATCTTAACTTTCGAACCTACCACTCCAAAATAGCCACTAGCTCCACATCGTAGGTCAAATCACCGTCTAACTGAACCGTGATGAAATCCAAAACATGAGATGGATCTCCAATATACTCTTGGAGCATAGAAACATGAAATATAGGATGCACACAAGACAAGCTAGGTGGCAAAGCCAGCTCATATGCCACCTCCCCAATACTTCGAAGCACCTCAAAAGGCCCAATGAATCGAGGACTCAATTTACCCTTCTTCCTAAATCTCATAACACCCTTCACAAGCGAAACCTTCAGTAGGACCTTCTCCCCAACCATGTAAGACATATCACGGACCTTCCTGTTAGCATAACTCTTTTGCCTCGATTGCACTGTACGAAGCCGCTCCTGAATCACCTTCACCTTGTCCAAAGCATCCTGCACCAAGTCTGTACCCAAAAGCCTAGCCTCACCCGGTTTAAACCAACCAGCTAGAGATCTCCACCGTCTCCTATATAAAGCCTCATATGGAGCCATCTGAATACTCGACTGATAAATGTTGTTATATGCAAACTTTGCGAGCGGTAGAAACTGATCCCATGATCCCCCAAAATCAATGACACCAATACACAACATGTCCTCCAATGTCTGAATAGTGCGCTCGGACTGCCCGTCCGTCTAAGAGTGAAACATTGTGCTCAACTCAACCTGAGTACCCAACTCTCGCTGTACGGCACGCCAAATCTGCGAAGTAAACTGAGTACCTGTATCTGAAATGATGGAAACTAGGATGCCATGCAAGTGAACAATCTTTCGGATATAAATCTCTACTAACCGCTCTGAAAAATAGGCAGTACATACAGGAATGAAGTGCGCGAACTTGGTCACCCGATCCATAATCACCCAAATAGCATCGAACTTCTTCAAAGTCCGTGGGAGTCCAACTACAAAATCTATGGTGATCCGCTCCCACTTCCACTCTGGAATATCTAACCACTAAAGCAAGCCACCCAGTCTTTGATGCTCAAATTTCACCTGCTGACAATTAAGACACCGAGCTACAAATCCCACAATATCTTTCTTCATTCTTCTCCACCAATAATGCTGTCTCAACTCCTGATACATATTCACGGCACCTGGATGGATGGAATACCGCAAGCTATGGGCCTCCTCTAGAATCAACTCCCGAAGCCCATCTACATTGGGCACACATATTCGGCCCTGCATCCTCAATACCCCATTATCACCAATAGTCACATCTCTAGAATCGTCGTGCTAAACTCTGTCCTTAAGGACAAGTAAATAAGGATCATCATATTGGCGCTCTCTGACGCGATCAAACAAGGAAGATCGAGAAACCACACAAGCTAAGACCCGATTGGGCTCCAAAATATCCAACTTCACAAACCGATTGGCCAAAGCCTGAACATCAACTACAAGAGGTCTCTCCCCAACAAAAATATATGCCAAACTGCCCATACTCACCGCCTTCCTACTCAAGGCATCGACCACTACATTAGACTTCCCCAGATGGTATAAGATAGTGATATCATAGTCCTTTAGCAGCTCCAACCATCTCCGCTGCCTCAAATTGAGATCCTTCTACTTGAACAAGTGCTAGAGGCTACGATGATCAGTAAACACCTCACAAGACACACCATAGAGATAATGCCTCCAAATCTTCAATGCGTGAACAATGGCAGCCAACTCCAAATCATGAACAGGGTAGTTCTTCTCATGGGGCTTCAACTGACGAGAAGCATAAGCAATCAATCTACCTTCTTGCATCAACACACATCCGATACTAACTCTGGAAGCATCACAATATACAGTATATGAACCTGAAGTTGATGGCTACACTAACACTGGAGCTGTGGTCAAGGTAGTCTTGAGATTCTGAAAGCTCGCCTCACACTCATCTGACCACCTGAAAAGAGCACCCTTTTGAGTCAATTTGGTCAAGGGTGATGCTATAGATGAAAATACCTGAATGAACCGACGGTAATAACCCGCCAAACCAAGAAAGCTACAAATCTCTGTGCCTGAGGACGGTCTGGGACAACTCTGAACTGCCTCTATCTTCTTCGGATCAACCTGGATACCCTCACTGGACACCACGTGCCCAAAGAAAGCCACTAAACTGAGCCAAAACTCACACTTGGAAAACTTTGCATAAAGTTTCTCCTCACTCAACTGCTGCAACACAACTCTCAAATGCTCAGCGTGCTCCTTCTAACTATGTGAATACACCAGAATATCATCAATGAATACAACAACGAACGAGTCGAGATAAGGCCAAAACACGCTCATTAACGTTGTTGGGGGCATTGGTCAGCCCAAAAACCATCACAAGAACTCATAATGACCATATCGGGTCTTGAAGGTTGTCTTAAGAATGTTTGAGTCCCTGATCTTCAACTAGTGATCCCTAAAAGGAGATCAATCTTGGAGAACACTCTCGCTCCCTGAAGCTGGTCAAATAAATCATCAATACGAGGCAAAGGACACTTGTTCTTGATTGTGACTTTGTTCAACTGCCTGTAATCAATGTACATCCTCATCGTGCCATCCTTTTTCTTCACAAATAGCACCGGCGCACCCCAAGGTGACATATTAGGTCAAATAAACCCTTATCAAGGAGTACCTGAAGCTGCTCCTTCAACTCCTTCAATTCCGCCGGTGCCATATGATACGGTGGAATAGAAATGGGCTGAGTGCCCGATACCAAATCAATACAAAATTCAATATCATTGTCCGGTGGCATACCCGGTAGGTTTGCAGGAAACACATTCAGAAAGTCCCTCACTACCGAAACTGAATCAATGGTAGGAGTCTCTACACTAACATCCCTCACAAAGGCTAAGTAAGAAAGACAACCCTTCCCAACCATCCGTTGGGCCTTCAAAAATGAAATCACCATACTGGGAACAAAATTAGTCAAACTTCACCACTCAATCTGTGGCAACTGCAGGATGGCCAACGTCACTATCTTAGCATGACAATCCAAAATAGCATGACACAGAGATAACCAATCCATGCCCAATATCACATCAAAATCAATCGTACTAAGCAACAAGAGATCCACTCGAGTATCCAAACCCCCAATAGTCACCATACACGACCGATATACATGGTCCACGATAATCGTATCACCCGCCAGACTAGATACATGAACAGATGAACCAAGAGACTTGTGGGGCGTATCCAAATAATGAGCAAAATATGATGACACATATGAAAAAGTGGAACCAGTGTCAAATAGTACAGAGGCATCTTTGTGACATACAGAGACAATACTTGTGATCAAAGCATCTGAAGCAATGATATCTTGCCTGGCTGGAAGTGTATAAAAATGGGCCTGACCACCACCTGATCGACCTCCCCCTCTAGGGCGACCCCTAGCTGACTGACCTCAACCCCGAGCTAGTTGGGTGGGTGGGGAATAACTGGTGTTGAAGCCGAAGGCTGACTCCTCTACTGGGATGAACTTCCCGAAGGACAGAACCTCTTGATATGACCCAAATCTCCAGACTCGAAGCAACCTCTCCCAGCAAATGGCGGTGGGACTGAAGGGAGCCTCGAGCACGGGGATACCTACTAGAAGAACTAGGCATAGATGAGCCCTGAACTGATGGTGCCTGAGTCAAACTCTAAGCTAGAAGGGTACTGAGAAATGAGTGACCCTGATGTGAACTATGAGAACCGTGGCCAGATGATCCACCATGGTGGCCCGAATGGGCTGGCTGAGCATGTTTGAATGAACGACCTCTGTCATGCTGAAATTGACCTCCCGAAGGAACACCACCAAAACTATCAGATCCCCGAGGCCTCTTGGCCTCCCTCTCAACTCGCTCCTTGTGGCAAACCGACTCTATCTCTCGAGCAATGTCAACCACCTTCTTAAAAAAAGCACCAGAGACCCTCTCTCTAGTCATAAGAGTCCGTAGCTGATAAGCGAGGCCATCCACGAATCTCCTGATCCTCTCCCTGTCTATAGGAACCAACTAAGCAGCATGACAGGCTAACTTAGAAAACCTCATCTCATATTGCGTCACAGTCATATCATACATACGCAACTGCTCGAACTGCCTGCGCAACTCCTCTCTGTGGGAATACGGCACATACTTCTCAAGGAATAGAGTGGAAAACTATTGCCAGGTAAGAGGTTGCACCAATAGGCCTATGCCTCTCATAAGCCTCCCACCAAGTAAAGGTAGCTCCAGAGAACTAAAACGTAGTAAACGAGACCCTACTAGTCTCCAGAATACCCGATGTACGTAGAATCCTCTGACACTTATCCAAGAAACCTTGGGCATCCTCGCCCTCTATACTACTCAAAGTCAGAGGCTGAAGTCTACCAAATCTCTCCAATCGACGCTGCTCGTCATCAGGCATAACTGGAACCACATAATCCTGAGCAGGTACAACCAGCTAGGTTGTGGTGCCTCTGGTGTATGAAGTCCTTGAGCAACCTGCTCAGGGGTACGAGCGGCGGGAGTCTGAGTGTCTCCCCAGCCTGAGAAGTAGCTGTTGTAGTAGAAACAGTGACCGCCTGAGCAAGACTGGTGCACACGGTCAGAATCTGGGCCAAGGTCTCTTAAAGACTCGGAATAACAATAGGCATAGTCGGTGCCTGAGCTAATACTGCTAGAGCATCCCCCGCTGGAGCCTGATCATGAACTGGGGCGGCTGGTGGATCCACAGGTGCTATCCTAGTTGCGGTGCAGGCTACACCCTTGCCCCTACCACAGACTTGATTGCGACCTCGGCCTCTAATGGTCCCAATTGGTGGTACTGGTGGTCGTCCGTCCTGACCGGTAGCACGTGTCCTCACCATCTGTGAGAGAATAGAATAACAGAAGTTTAGTACCAGAATCAATAGATTCGCACGACAAGAATTCAAGAATGTGAAGTTTTTCCTAAAGGTTTTGCAGCCTCCCGAAGATAAGTACAGACGTCTCCGTACCGATCCGCGAGACTCTACTGAACTTGCTCATGACCCGCGAGACCTATGTAACCTAGGCTTTGATACCAACTTGTCACGACCCCAAAACCAACCCGGTCGTGATGGGGCCTATCGTGAAACTCGTCCAGCCAACTCATTTCCAAATAATCCATATTTCATTTAAAACTTAAGTAAAACCATGTTTTCAACTGAAATTCGATAAAAGATACTCCCTTCATTTCAATTTATGTGAACCTATTTTACTGGGAATGCAGTTTAAGAAAAAATGAAGTCTTTTTGAATTTGCGGTCCTAAACAAGTCAAAAAGGGCCCCAGAGTATTTGTGTGGTTATAAAAGTTTCTCATTAAGGGTAGAATGGTAAGTTTAAGCTAAATTGTTATCAAATTTAGAAAGTGATCATTCTTTTTGAAACAGACCAAAAAGGAAATAGGTTCACATAAACTGGAACAGAGGGAGCATAAAGTAAAAATCAAAACAAAGCGGAAAATACAAGCCCGACCTCGGGTGTCACTAATTCATGAGCAAAATACTACAACTGTTCGAAATAAAACATGACTAACATAGTTTGAGAATGGCCAACAAATACACTAAGAGGAAGATAAGGAAGGAGAAAGGTGGGACTGCGATCGCCAGGCAGCTATCTCGCTATCTCCAATAAAAGCCCATGACTGAAATGATCAGCAACCGCTACTGTGGCCCGAGATACCTGGATCTGCACACAAGGTGCAAGGGGTAACGTGAATACACCAACTCAGTAAGTAACAAGTCCAAACTATGGACTGAGAGGTAGTGACAAACTCAACCTCCTCAACGATAATAGAAATAACATACAGAAAAGTAGGCATGCTTTCAGCTAAATAGACAGTTCAAAACAGGGAATAGAGCAGATATGAACATGGTAAAGAAATAAGACCCTGCTACATTTATAAGTCAGTGCACATGCTGTATGGAATGTACCATGCTGAGTGCCTCATGTTCCCACAATCTCAAATGCTCGTCCACTCAGTACTGTATATGGCTCATACGGCCCAAGGAAGATCCATCCCGGAATATATACATCTCTGAAAGCAGTCACTCAGTACTGAGGAAGGCGAATCCAGCCTGTGGAGAAGATCCATCTCCAGATAATAACAATGATAACAACCTCACAACCCCTCGGTACTGTATATGGATCACAAGGCCCAGGGAAGATCCATCCCGGAATATATACACATCGCAGACCATCGGTCTCCAGTACCGAGGAACAGGCCAACCAGCCTCATGGAGAAGATGCATCTCCATACCAAGGGAAGATCCATCCCTGAATATAATCAACTGCGCTCACTGGGGGTATGCTACAGACTTCGGAGGGGCTCCTACGGCCCAAGTCCTATCATAATCATCAACATAACCGCTGCGGCGTGCATCCCGATCCCATAACTGTCAATCAAAATCAGGCTCTCGGCCTTGTTGATACCCAATTTTCCCCTATATATATATAATTTTTTTTCTATTATGTAAAATACTTTCAAAATAGCATATGTATGCATGTATAAGTGTGTCCAATTGTTTTATTATTTTTCCTTAATTTTTAAAAGGTTTTATACCAATTTATTTCCTTATTTTCATCCCTAAAATATTTTGATGATTCATTTATTGGATTCTTATAGTCATTCTAAAATATAGCTAATATGATTTTTGCATATTTTTACAAAGTCATTTAGTATTTTTAAAGCTAAATTGCATATAATTGCAATATTAGCCTCTTTTAGATTTGATTGCATTTATATTTTTAAAAATTAAGTCCAATATTTTTAATTGATAATTATGTATTGAAAATCATTTTAGTACCTTCAATTTGTTTTCAGAAATTAATTTGCTATTTTTTATAAAATAAATAAGGGAAAAGTGGTTATTTAAAATTTAGCCCCAATTGCATATCAATTACAGCCAGAATTGGACCCCCAATTTAAACCCAATTACCCAGCCCAATTGCCATCTGAACCGACCCAAGCCCTAAATTCGCCTACCCGACTCAAGACCCGCTAAATCCTGGCCATTGATCTAAAAGATCAACGACCCTCACGATTCTTTTCCTTTTTTAATTCCAATGACCCCCAACCCTAGCCTCATTTCCAAACTCCGCCGCCTCTGAATCCCCATTCTCTCTCAATCCTCTCTCAAATCTTCTCAAACCCTAGCCGCCGCCATCAAATTACAACCCTAATACCTCCCAAATTTATGGCTTACGAGGTCATCGGAGACCTGTATCCACCTCCCATGGCTTCTACGTGTTCGATTCTGTGGTCTCATGACCAAATCGTGAAGGGGCTTTGTCCAATCTTTGCTTAATGACTGTTTTCCGATCGTCTCTGACTTTTCTCCAGGCCAGCCATGGCTATTCGAGTCTGACTTTTGACTCTCATGCTTAGATCGAAGGTTTTCAAAGCCTTTCTCATCATTTGGGGTTCTTTTGAAACCCTACCTTCTAAGGTTCCTTCGATTTCTCTTAGATCCGTTTCAAATCTATGTTTTCTCTAAACTTTTAAGCGTTTTTCTCGAAGTTTCTTTTAAAACTCTGCTTTCAAAACTGCTTATCTTTTCAATTAGGGTTCTGTTAAGTTATTTCAAAAACTTTTCTTTGATTTTTGACATGTTTTGCTATGTTTGCTCGTATTATTCTTTTGCCTGATTTTGCATGGTAAAAGTCTTGATTCCTTTTGAATTGTTTATTAGACTAATGCTGGTTTTTTTGAGTTTTGTCCGATTTGTTTGTTTATCCATCTTTTAAAATTCTTCTATTGTTGAAAACCCTATTGCTTTGGATCTGAGACTGTTAGTTTAAGTACAAGGCTCAATCTGAAGTTCTTTATTTCGAAACCTCTATTCCTTTGTGTGATCCTTTTGATTCTGGGTTCCTATTTCCTCTAGAACTCAAGTATGCTCGAAACCCTAATTTTTCAAGAGGGGTTTTCCTCACCTGCTACTGCGAGACCTTCACATGCTTTTGATATTCTATGTTCTTCACTACTGATTCAATTGACTATCATGCTTCGAGTGTTTCTATCCATTGAGTTTTCTTTTTGTGCTACTATTGTATGCTATTTTCCTTTTGCCAATAGGTTTGGCCTCGCGTATATAATGTTTATGCACCCTATTTATATGTTGAGTCTCCTTCTTTGACTGATTTTCAAACTTGTGACTGATTTCAAACTTTTCCTTTGTGAAATTCTGATTTCACCCACCTGTTAAGGTTAACTGATTTCTTTTCCTATTTTACCTTACTGAATCCTTTCCAAAATTAGAGTATTTCTGTACCTAGACTCTATTGTTTACTTAATGTTTTACTACTTCTTTTATGGCAATTGTCAGCCTGCTGACAAATTAATTTCTTTCCTTGTTTTGAACCTGTCAATGCCCGTTAAGCAAGTGATCCCTTAATTAAATGGAATCACTTGTATAATTGATTCCGAATCATGATTGTTTCCATGTTTGTAGCTTATTACCTCTCTCTTACTCGTTTTCAAAAACTATAAATACCCTGCACTTCTTCTCTTTCAAACACACGAACACAAGGCATAAACACTTGAGTTCAAACACATACTACACTAAACCTCTCTCTCTTCTTTGCTACTACTATATTGCTGCCTTACCTAGCCGACTGAAAGCCAAGGCTAGGCTATGGGAAAATTTGCTTATTTTCTGCATTTGCATTTCTTACTGGTATGTTCTAATTAAGTTTACTGCACCAACAACAACATGCTTATCCACTGTTTCATGCATTCTTGTCTTCTTACTATTTGTATTTAACCCAGTACCATTCTTTATCATGCTGTAATTTCCTTTCTCCTATTCTGAATAAATATATTATGACCTGTGAATCCCAAATCCCTACCCCAATGTGTTTAATACTTGTGGTTGGTTTGGGGCATGACAATATTGGAAATTGCTGTGCATGAACCAAACTTGATCCTCTTAGGATTATAACCTCCATGTTTCTCTTATATGTTGTGTGTTCTGGTTGATTTACAGGCATGTCAGTACTTCTTATTGTTCTGCATGCCCAAAATTAATCCATGCCTAAGTGTATAGGCTCCTTGCAATGGATTCCCAATCCCGTGCCCCTTTGTGTGAAGTTATTGACTCCCTGAAATGTTAATGGCTATCTCCCATCACCCTTCCCCTCTCCTTTATTCCCTCGGCTCCTAAAACTCAGTTTCTGCACTTTCACTCTCTTCTTAGACTTAAGTTCTGCCCCCCTCATGTGATCCTTGCCTTGGGACCCATGAGCTCCCTCTAAACTTGGACACATGAGGGCTGGCATTTCCACACTGCAACTCATCTCTATTCTGGTTATGTAATTTGGGTGTGAGCACTGCCCGGGGTCTTATTGAGGCCCTTGGGGAACTCTGACACACTCAATTCTGAGAAGGCTTTGGATCAATGGCATTTTGATGTGGTTTATTCCATAACTCAGAGAGGAAGTCAAGATTCAGGCTTCCTCTGGTTGTAACTTTTCTTTGTACTCTTCTGATGTAATTCAGTAATCCCGGTTTGTAATAATTTGTAATGAATATTTGGGGCTAGCTACTGAAAAAGGGTTGGGTAGTTTTGCATGCACAAGGGTAGAAAACATGCCTATAGAACTGTTTGTTTTCTACATGTTCAATTTGCATTTAGAAAACATGCTTATAGGAATGCTTTTAATTCTGCATATTCACATCACATTTAGAAACCATGTCTATAGGACTTACTTTAAATCTTGCTTGTTCACATCTAGATAACCTGCCTATAGGAATTATCTAAAATCCTGCGTGTTAGTCACCGTTTAGATATCATGTTTTTGGTGCCCAATTGGTTATAACCCAGTAGCATGTTAAAATCGGTATAATGTATAGAAATTATACTTATAGGAATTCCCAGTAAGAACCTGCCTGTTTCTATTGTCTACTAAATATTATGCCTATAGGGGTTTGACACTATTCAGATACTAGGGTTAAAATCAGCAATTATGTCTATAAGGTCTAAAATAAGTAATCCTAGATCTCGTGTTCATAGGAGTAAAAATCAGCGATAGTGGATACTGTCATCTGCAGAAACTGAAACTAGTCTAATTTAAAATTCGTCCATTCTGAACCTTTTTTTTAATAACCTAATTTCCTTATTTTAACAAGGTTTAGCAAGCATGCCTATAGGATTTCAAGCAATTCGTTTTGAGTTATCACTGTTTCACCACCTTCTGAATTAAGTAGATATCATGCCTATAGGACCCCATCTAAACACTCAGGCAAGCCTTAGAGTAATAGCTGTAAAATTGAATCCGCTTTTTGTTAATTGCTATAATGAGCAGGCAGGCCTGATTCAGACTTCTTATCTGAGTTATGTAATAAACAAGTCTGCTTGAATAATCAAACTCCCCTCGTCTTTAGTATTTTTTATCAGACCTAAATAGTACGTGCAAGTCATGTTATATATGTGCTTTGTTTGAAGAGGCATACTTGAGTCTTTATTTGCTTGCATGCTTTCCCCTAATGTGCAGTGTTATTTGTTTCGTATGTCGCCTTAGACTTTTATCCTTTGAAACCAATCAGCTTAATATCCCACCCTTTAGGACTAGTAGTCCTAAGTGCCTCCGGGACTGATAGGAATGGGACGGGTAATAACATGAAATAGTAATCAAGACCAATCCTCGCTTTAATACCTTAAGAGGGTGGGAAGGGTAGATATGGATATGATGACCGGTGCGATAATGTCATGTGTAACCCTTCTTTTGAGGAGTGATTACCTGGTATTGCATTGACGTGATCCATATTAAATATAAACCTATGGACCCCCCCCCCCCCCCCTTTTCTTTTATTAGCAAACTCTTTTTACTCTTCTTTTAATTGTTCTTTCTTTTTATATATTTAAATCCCCTAATATTTGAGCTCGTACTTGTATATTTGCTAAATTCACAATAAACTATCTGGCCGAGAACCACACTAGTGGATCCTGAGGGGTGCCTAACACCTTCCCCTCGGGATAATTTCAACCCCTTATCCAATCTCTGGTTATCCAAACAAACTCAGAACTGAACCTCATTGGTGTCCTAATGCACCTCAAATCATTAGGTGGCGACTCTTCAAAATGCAAAACCCAGTTCCCCAAAGGAACGAGTTGCCCTACAAATGTCATAAACCCGATTTCGAGAGGAAAAAGGGGTCGCTACATGCCTCACTCAGTCATCACTCTCCAGTCTCACACACACGGGCTCACAATGTCATGAAACTAGCCTGAAACAATGATATGATGTGCCAAATAATAATAACTGATGTCACACCTCCTTTTTACCTCCCCTGAAAGGGTATAAGAGAGTTTTTCTCCAATTTAAGTGACAATCAAAATGGAATTATTTATTAAAAATCAGAGTCGCCACTTGGGATAATTTATGGTGTCCCAAGTCACCAGTTAAAATCCTGAATCGAGGAGGGTTGACTCTATTTACGGTATGCGAATACAGAAATCTGGGTAAGGAATTTTGTTAACCCAGGAGAAGGTGTTAGGCATTCCAAGATTCCGTGATTTTAGCACGGTCGCTTTGATCATACTTGGCTTAAACAAATTGTCTAATTACTGATTTTAGAACCTATGTGCATTGGCCTCTTTTAATTAAGAAATTATCTTGAAACGGGTCACGCGCACGTGTACCCATTTGTTTGGCGCGTCAAAAATCATGTCACGCGAACATATCCACGATTAATAACGCTTTGTTGTTATTATTAAGAAATGTTTGGCCAAAATTGCACGAACGCATACTCCAGTTTTGTTTTTAAAATCATAATCCTGTCACGCGAATGTGTACGCAATCACGATGGTATATTAAACGGGCCTAAAGCAACTATGAGCATTTGTCATTTTTATATTCTAAGTCATAAGATTAATACGAGGGCCATGAATGGTTAAATTGTGGATGGCACACCTCGCTCTAAAATAACTACGTTCAATTAGGAGATTATAAGGCTCTTGACGAATCCACTCAAAGTTTATCTAACTCGAAGTTCCATCTAAGGCCCTAATTACAGCCACACATCAAGGTAATTAAATAATTTTGATTGCTCAATAGAGAATGAACCAGCTACAGACCAACTGGGATTTGCGAGTTATGCATTGGATTGGGCTCGAAATTGAGCCCATCTCTCAGAATGAGAGCCAACTGCACAGCATTGATATCAAGCCAAACACAGATCCAACAGGATGCTGGGCTTCAGTCACCAAACCATTCCATTAAACGTAAAGTGCAAGGAAAAGAAGAAGGGATAAGGGTGAATATTCTTGGGCTTGACATTGAGCCCAAACATGGCAAAATAACATAGAGGCAAAACTGGAAAGTCAACATGTACCTAAATCATTATACAACTCATTTGGGATTGCCAGAATGTTTAAACACCAAATAAACTAAATTGAAGCATTCACCTCTGACCCTTACGACTTCTTTATATACATTACATTAATTGACATATAGGCTCAGTACTATTTTAACAAAACTTTGAATCATTAAAGAACAAATAACTAGTAAATAGAGATTAATAAGCCTAGTTCTATGAAATAACAAACAAAATTACTCTAAACTACTAAAACCAAATCTACATTTAGATTCTAATCCTCCATAAGCTGCCAGCTCCTCCATCATAGGAATAATATCAATTTCTGCTTCTAACTCTCATGGATCTGATCATGTTGAGATCAGATCCAACAAGAGCCATGTTGCACATATGCTGACCCCTGGCCAATACTCACAACTTAAACCATAAAGCAAAATATTAGACATGAATAATCAAAAACAAAACAGTGTACTTAGAGCTTAAGCCCAGCAGATATCAACTAATATATTTGGAGCACAAGAATAATATGTTTTCAAGCATGTGAAATAAGAATCTACACAGATATACACTCTATCATTCAAGCAACACTTCTAGTGCCTTAGTGATGTGTACCTTAGTGCCTGAAATTCTGCTCCAAAATATCAAATAAAACACATCTACTTCGACAAATAGAGAGCAAGGCAGCAAATAGTCAGCAAGCAGCTTCAGTCTCAAGTCACAAGAACTCTAAAATCCAGAAATATCAACAAGATTGTTCAATTTTTTTTTCCTTTCTTTTTTTTCTTCTTTAAACCAGAAAAAAGAAAAAGCTTCCTATTTGAGAGATTTTTTGAAAGATTTTCAGGTCTGTTTTCTGTGTGTGAAAAGTGAGGGGAAGGCCTTATTTATGCAACAGAAATTTGTTGTGTGCCTTTCAAGGCAAGGAGATAGGATCTTTTCCAAAATACCCCTCATAGGGTATCTTTTAAAACTGATTTATGTACAGTTGTCCCTTTCCTTTCAGATATTTTCATTTTTCAGCCTCTTATCCTAACAATTTTGGGCAGCTGTCCATTTTAAGAAGCTTCCCAATCAGTTACTAAAGATTCTTTCATGTTAATAATCCCCAAATTACCCGTTTAAGTTCCTAGCTATTCAATTACCACCTAAAGTTCTGAATATAAACAAACAAGCTGATATCTTCAGATGGATTGAAAAAAATGAAATTCAAAACTAGAAATGCATCTAACAACTGGTGAATGACATTAATTCATGAAGAACTGGTCTGTACAAGAAACCCTAAATGGAACTTTCACAAGTGCTAGAAAAACTAATGCATTCCAAACCATTCTCAAATAAACCACAACAAATGCAATTGAACCTCGAATTAAACGTAAATCCTTCTCACATAAGCTAAAATCAGAAAAATACCATTGGAACAAGGATTAATTCAAATGATGAACTAAACTGACTATAATTAATGATTAAGCTTCGGAATTAATTAACAAATCTAAAATGAACACTAAGATTATTATTTAATAGGGAGAATCAAAAGAGCAAAAGGAATGAAAACCTAATGAACCATGAATTGAAACCAAACTAACGAACCCCCTATGAAACTGATTTTAAACACGTCCAAAGACTGAAACAGGGACGACTCTTAAAGATGAAGAACAAACAGATTTATGGATGGAAAAACAACCTGAAAGAATACTGAAGAAAAGAGAAGAACAATGGAGAGGTAAACGGTGAGACCTTACCATTTGTAGAGTGGAAAACACCAGGACCGCTTTTAATATCATCATCACCATGATTGACCAATAGAGGTCTTCTCCTTCAAGGGATCTGGTCTTGCATGGCTTTGACCGAATCTATTTGAAAGAGAAGACTCCTAAAAGCCTAATCCTAGAAGAAAACACCAGGAAGTAGTTCAGGACTCGAGCACTGATGGAACGACAGCTCGGAGGTTTTCTTCGAACCAAACATAACTCCCTCTTAAACTTTGAATTGCGGAGTTTTGTGGGGTTGTTTGGGGGAAATCAGTGAGATATTAGGGGTGGGGGGAGTGAGGAGATGGTGTGGTGAAGCTTTGGGTTGATTCGGAGGAACTAGGGTTTTCGGTATTGGTTCTAGATCTAAAATTGGAGAGGATTAAGAGGGATTCGAGGGAAATAGTTTTGGGGTTTAGGAAGAGGAGAGGACATGGATTATAGGGTGTAATTTTGGAGCAGATTGGAGTTGTTCATGGCATCGCCGCCGGCGGAGGTGGCGGAGAGAATTTAAGGGCGGCTGATGGTCTCTAGGGTTTCTGAGTTGAGGGAGATGAGAGTGAGATGGGGGTTCCGAAGTAGGGGGGAGTGATTTCACACAGTTTTATATTTATTGGTGCCTAGTTCACAACCGTCAGATCACATGAGATCAACGGCTGTGATGGAAAGAGATAGAAACGGTATTGTTTGGTTATAGTGGGGCCTGGACTGGGTTACTTGATTTTGGGCTCGAATTTGGGGTGGGGAGGGGGAATGTCGGGTGCACTCGCCCAAATTCAACACTAAATTAAACCCTCTTCTCAATTCCCTTTCTCTTTTGTTCTATTATTCTTCCCCTTTCTTCTTTTCTATTATTAATTAAATCTTAAATTAAACCCCAAATTAGTCTAAGTTGTAAAATTAAACTAATTACCAAACTACAAAATTTATAAAAATTATTTGATCCTAAATTAAAAGAGAAAAATCAATAATCTAAAATTAAAGACAATAATTGTAAAAATGAGCCAATTTTTGTGATTTTCTTTTTTGAACAAAACAAATAACCAGTTAATCAATCCTGGGACTGTATACTAAAACCTAAATGCAATGCATGATATTTTTATACTATAAACATGCACAGAAAAATGCAAACACTTAACAAAAATCCTATGAAAAATCTACGAAATTGCAAATAATGGGAAAATTTATTTTTCTTGAATTTATGAGAGTAATTCATATAGGGCAAAAAATCACGTGCTCACAACTGAGACTAAGACATGATATGATATGCATGAGCAAGACTGAGCACAAAATATCAATGAATGTAATGAGATGACAACAAGAAACGACCACTCGGGTCTCAACAGCATCGGCATAAAGCCCTAACAGGATATCTAACATGTTTTTACAACACATTTACTTAACCACATGATAGAAACACGGATATCAACAAGAAAGAGTTACTAAGCGGTGCCATGGAATGATCCAGGTCGCAACTATCACGGTGCACGCCCACACGCCCGTCACTTGGCATTTGCGTCACCTCAATAGTAATCATAGAATGCATAATTTAGGGTTTCGAACCCTCAGAACCAAGTTTGGAAGCATTACTTACCTCAAGCCAAGCCAAACTCTAGCTCGCGACGCCCTTGCCTCTCGATTCGGCCTCCAAATGCCCCCAATCTAACCAAAATCAGTGTATTATTATCAATACACGCTAAAGGAATGAAACCCATATAAAAATTATCAAATTAACTCAAAAATCCCGAAATTGGCCAAACCTGACCCTCGGGCCCATATATCGAAATTCGATAAAAATCACACCACTAGAATCCTTATCTTCCCATGAGTCCATTCATACAAAAAGCATCGAAATCGGACCTCAAATCCCCACTCAAAGCTCTCCAAAACTCAAGCCCTAATCTCCCAACTTTCTTCCCTATTTCCACTAATATCATGATTAAACAATGGAAAAATGGTCATAAACACAAGTAATAAAGCTTAAGTGGCTTACCTAACTGACAACCCTTGATCCCTCTTGAGAAATCACTGCCCAAGCTCAATTCCCGTCTTCAAAAATGGAGAAACTTAGCAAAATTCATGAAGAAGAACTTTTTATGCCTTCTGTCTAGTGTTTTCTGCATCTGCGGTCTCAGAGTCGCTTCTGCTATACCGCACCTACGGAAAAACCATTGCAGGTGCGGTTTTCACTTAACCCTAGGATTCCGCTTCTGCGGTCAGCTTCCTGCTCATGCGGTCTCGCAGGTGCGGTCCTTGTGCGCACCTGCAGTTCTCTTCAGCTCCTCAACTCTTTGCATATGCAGCCCCTCTCTCTCTTTGCGAGGCTCGCACCTGCAGTTTCCAATCTGCAGGTGCAGAAATGACAGAAGCAGCAAAGTTCAGCTGCTCAACCAAATTCCAAATCCTTCCGTTAGCCAGCCGAATTTATCCCGAGGCCCTCGGGGCCTCCACCAAAAATACCAACTAGTCATATACCACTATTCAAACTTATTCCAACCTTCGGAACACTCAAAACAACATCGAAACACTAAATCAACCTCGGATTCAAGCCTAAGAACTTGAAAACTTCCAAAGTCCACATACGATGCCAAAACATATCAAACCAACTCCAAATGACCTAAAATTTTGCGCACACACGTCCCAAATGACACTACAGACCTACTCCAGTTTCTGGAATTCCATTCCGACCCCGATATCAAAATTTCCACTGCCGATCGAAAAATGTCAAATTTTCAATTTCGCCAATTCACACCTAAATCTATCACAGATCTCCAAACCACATTCCGAACACGCTCCTAAGCCCAAAATCACCTAACGGAGCTATCTGAATCGTCAAAATTCATATCCGATACCTTTTGCACATGAGTCAATATCCGGTTGACTTTTTCTAACTTAGTCTTACTCAAAAGAGACTAAGTGTGTCATACCTCTCCAAAACTACTCCGAACCCGAACCAACCAACCTGATACCACATAATACAACTGAACAAGATATAAAGAAGAAGAAATGGGGGAAATAGGGCTGAAATTCATAAAATGACCGCCCAGCTCGTTACAACTATAGACTGTCTTAGAAGCGCTTGGGAAGGGTAATGAGAATTTGCTCATCGCAATCGTAGAGAAATGGCCGCAATTGCGAGGTTGGTGACCGCGATCGCGAAGGGTACCTCTAGAGAAGTGTATTAAGTACTCTATTTCAAAAGTCTTGATCATTTTATTACATTTTGAGCCATGGAACTCAGATTTGGGCAACTTTGAAGGGGATTTTCACATTTTGTATTGGGGTAAGTGTTCTTTATCCGTATTAGATTATATTTTATGATTCCATCTTTGTTATTAAATTAGTGATTTGAATGGGAAAAAATGAGAATTTTTAATGTAAAATAATGATTTGAATACTGCCTTAATGTCGGAATTAGATAATTTTTGTATGGTTGGACTCGTATCAGAATGGGTGTTCGGATTTTGTAAATTTTATCGGGTTCCTAGGTGAGGGCCCGGGGTTTACTTTTTAGTTTTCATTAAAGATCAAATCTTTATCATCCGAAATTATTTCCTATGGTTTTTATTTATGATATTAAGTTATTTTGGCTAGATTTGAGCCTTCTAGAGGTTTTTTCACATGAGAAGGTCATTTTATAGTATTGGTTTACCTTCTTTGAGGTAAGTATCTTGCCTAACTTTGTATCGGGGAACTATCCCTTAGGATTTGAGTCATTTGTGCTATTTGTGTCATGTGAAAGCCATGTACGCAAGGTGATGAGTACATACTCGGGTTTATATGTGCAAGATTTACCAGTTGGGACTCTTAGTCTTCCTTTATGTATTTATTTGGAATTTCTTAGCACATGTTGTATCTTTTATTCGTCGTGTATGATATCACATGCTTTATTTGAAGTTATCGTTACATGTCACATTCTTTACTTGTCGAGTTTGTTCATGTATGCCTTATTTGTAATTGTTACCACTTTTACAATTATATGATTAATCTTATTGTTGAATTATTATTAGTTGAAATTGTTGTACATTATATCATTTTGTTGTCAGGCTATTCATGTATTTTGACATAGTTACTAGTTCGTGCCATTTCCTTCATTGTTAGACTAACTCATACACTAGAATCCGAAGCGTGCCATTTCATGGAAATTTTTTCACTATCGAGTTCATCCTTAAATAATTAATTAGAATTGAGGTTATCAAAAGTTATTACTCTATTTTAATTGAAGTTGTGTTTAAAGGGGGTGTTGTTCCTTGTTAAGTTACTTTCCCATTCATTTTGTTATTATTGAGATTTTATACATATTGTGTTTGAGCCGTGAGCTATTCGTTATGGAATTATTGATATTGTTGGGTCTTTGGAAAGGTTGTGGCCTATGGGCACTTGTGTTACGAGTTGTTATGTCATGTTGTTGTGATGTTAGCATTTGTGAATTGTTGTGTAGTTTGGTTGTTGTTATGTGGAGTATAAGGTTGGAATTTCACTATTGTTGTTATGCGGGGCATAACAGTGGTATCTCACTGTTGTTGAATAAGCAGAGTGATAAGGGTGTGTGATGACCCAAAATGTCATCGCTCATTTTCAAAGTAAATTCTGTGTCCCAAGGCCTTGAAAACCTCTTTTCGTCTCACTTCGATTTGCGTGCGCAGTCCGGACGCATTTCCGAAAAGCTTTTATGTGAAATATAAGAAATTTTATGAAATTGGCCTTTAAAATTGATTAAAGTTGACTTTGTCAACATTCTTTGTAAACGGACCCGGACCCGTGATTGGACGGTCTTGTAGGGTCCATAGTAAAATATGGGACTTGGGCGTATGCTCAGAATCGATTTCCGAGGTACCAAGCCCGAGAAAAGAATTTTTAAAGAGAATTGTTTGCTGGTAAATATAAAGGCTTTTATAAGTGAGTTGATACAATTTCTTGATGGTATCAAACCCGTTTATTGGTTCCAGAGCTCGGTACAAGTTTAAAATAATAATTAAGTCGAATATGTGAAGTTTGGTATGAATCAGAGTTCGTTTGGTATAAATCGGACCTTTATTTGAGAAAATGGAAATTTCAATGTTCTTGTGTAATTTTATGAATTTGAGGTTGAATTCGTAGTTGTTGATGTTATTTTGATTATTTGATCAACGAGCAAGTCCGTATGATGTTTTTATACTTGCGTGCATGATTGGTTTAGAGCCCCGAGGAATCGGGTGAGTTTGGATAGGCTACGGAGTGTATTTGGATTTAGGAAAATTGTTGCAGGTTCAGTTCGGGTATTATGGCCCCTAATCTCGCAAATGCGAGATCAGAGATCGCAAATGTGATGTCTGATGGCATGGGAATTGCAAAGGGATGATCGCAATTGCGAAATAAGCCATGGCCAGCCTAGCTCACATTTGCGAAACCTCAGAAATCCCAGAAGTTGTAAATGTGACATCTTCCTTCGCAATTGCGAAGATGGCAGGAATTGTCAGGGGTCGCAAATGCGAAAGTTTCTTCGCACTTGTGAAGCTAGCAAAAATTCTCAGGATTCACAATTGCGAAACCCTGGTCGCAATTACGACATCTGTACCTGATAAATGGGATTTCTGACGGGATTCTTCTTTATTTTTACAACTTTTCAAATCCTAAAACATCTTTGGGCGATTTTTCAAGGGCACGAACTCTTCCAAATCATTAGTAAGTCATTTTTAACTCATTTCTTTCAATCTAATCGATCTTTTAACAAGATTTCATCATAAAATCTAGGGATTTTCATGGGAATTTGGGTGTTTTTGGTAGGAATTAGGATTTTCAAATTTTGGGGATTTGGACCTCGATTTGAGGTTCGATTTCAAAACAAATTATATATTTGAGTTCGTGGATGAATGGGTGATCGGGTTTTGGTTAAAACCTCGGGTTTGACCAAGTGTGCCCGGGGTTGATTTTTGACTTTTTGAGGAAATCATTTGAAAACCTATTTTCATGCATTAGAATTGGTTTATTTAGCATTTATTGATATCATTAAGTAAATTGTGACTAGATGCAAGCGAATTGGAAGTGGAATCGACAGGTAAAGCGGTAGTTGAGGCTTGATTGTGTTCGTGGCATTGAGGTAAGTGTTTGGTCTAACCTTAGCTTGAGGGAATAAGAGTTGTGGTCTTATTTGCTATGTGTTAAGTGTTGAGTACGTCGTATAGGTGTGGTGATGAGTATCTATACGTTGGTGTCAAGCATGCCCGTGAGTCTTATACTATGGTTGTTGTGACTCCATTATGTATTGTCCATGCTTAATATGATGATTTTAAATGTTGAACAAGGCTTATGAAAGTATTCTTGGTAATTGACCATTGTGGAGCATTGGCTCAAGTTGAGACTTAGGTTGTGAAATGATTGTGGAAACGAGATGAGATATATTGTTGATTCCATTGCTGTGATGTAATTGTTTATAATATTATTTCCGTTGCCGGGATGTTATCATTTAGAATATTGTTTCCCTTGCCAGGACGTTATTACTTATGATATTGTTTTTCCTTGCCAGGATATTGTTGTTATACTATTGTTCCCTTGCCGAGATTCTTTTATGATTGATGTTGATTTGTATATTGAGATCGGGTTGCACGCCACAATAAGGAGTAATAAGGGTGGACAAGTGGGGTCGGGTTGCACGCCGCAACATCATTATATGATTGGATCGAGTTGCACGCCGCAACAAGAAAGAATAAAAGCGAATATTGATTTGTTACTATTTTCCTTATTCTTGCTAATATGAAATTATGGTGTTTTTTATGCTTCTTTACTGAAATTCTATTAGTACATAACATTTCCCGCAACATGTTCCCCCTTCGCATTTTTAACTGCTAGTTTTTGTTATCATTATTTGCCATATATGATTTAACTGCACAGGTTTATTTGGTAGTGTTGTCCTAGCCTCGTCACTACTTTGCCGAGGTTTGGCTCGACACTTACTAGTACATGGGGTCACTTGTGCTGATGCTACACTCTTCACTGTGTGCAGATCCCGGTACTGGAGCTTTTGGACCATAGCGAGGTTGTTGCCTTTGGTCCAGCGGAGACCCGAGGTAGTCCTGTAGACGTCAGCAGGCCTTGGTGTCCCCTTCTATCCTTTCCATTATGTTTTTATTTATTTCAGAGACAGACTTGTATTTTTCTATTTAGGCCACTATTTGTAGTATTCATAGATGGTCCGTGACATTGTGACACCAGTTCTGGGTAGGGTTGTATTTTGGATTTTCGTACTAGTATTTAGTTAAATTATCAGATTTTGTCTTCCGCATTTCTTCTTTTATTATTATTATTATTATTCTGTTGTTGATCCCATGTTAATTTGAAATTGTTAAAAGGTTAAGGAAAAAGGGTAATAAAATCTAAACATTTGGCTTGCCTAGCTTTCATGAGTAGGCACCATCACGACTCTTGGGGGTGGGAAATATAGGTCATGACAATTTGGTATCAGAGCTCTAGGTTGCTTAGGTCTCACAATTTACGGACAAGCTTAGTAGAGTCTGAGGGATCGATACGGAAACATCTGTGTTTATCCTCCCCGAGGCTACGAAGTTTAGGAAAACTTTACATTTATTCTTTCCTGTCGTGCAACTTGATTTCTCAATGCTAATTGAACTTCCACTCTATTCTTTCTCTGATGGGGAGAACATGTACCGCTTCATCAGCTTACCAGCAGCCCGAGCCCCCAGTATCAGCTCCTGCGAGGGGAAGAGGTCGAGTCTGTCCTAGGGACCGAGTCAGAGGTAAAGCTCAGCCCAGAGCTAGAGCAGCAGTACCAGCGGTGGAGCCTCAGGTTGAGTTTGACGATGAAGTTCCAGCCCAACCCAGACCGTTCCAGTAGGGCCAGCTCAGGTCCTAGAGGGGTTCATCGCCACCCCGGTACTTCAGGATACTCTGGTCCGTCTAGTGGGACTTATGGAGAGTGTCGCCTAGGAAGGCTTACTTCTTGTAGCACAAGCTGTCTCTCAGGATGGAGAGGAGTACAAACTCCCGCTACTCGCACACCGGAGCAGATGGCTCCCCAGTTTCAGACTCTAGCAGCTCAGCCAGTTGGGGTAGTTCAACCGGGAGTTGTGGCTCAGACCGATGATGGAGCAGCTATGTTTACTGATGCTTTGTGGAGGTTGGATAGGTTCACCAAGTGTGGTGCCCCCTTTTTCCCTTTTTGCGGGGAAGTCCTGGTTTCGACATTCATGGGGAAATAACTAGTTTCCTTTTGAAAATTGTGTATTTGAAGAGTCGCCACCTAATGAATTATGGTGCGTTAGGGAACCTAGAGAGATTAACTCATGTAACTAGTTTGCATTACCAGAGATTAGGGTAAGGGCTCGAAATAACCTTGAGGGAAAGGTTTTAAGCACCCCTCGCGGTCCACAATGGTGTGTCCCGGCCGAACTTAAACTATATGAATTAGTCAATTAACAAGCAAGCAAGTATTTGTAGATAAAGTGGATTTCCCCATCTAAATGCATATATGATCAAGGAAGTTTTAATAATGAAGGTAAAGAGATTTGGACAGCTTATGTATACGTAAAGAAAAGAAAGTTCAAAGAGTTTAAACACATATGGAATTGGGAAAAGGGAGTCCTAGGTTGATTAGACTACAGGATCATACCCATGCAATGCCCGTTAATCACTCCTCAATGAGAGGGGCTATATGTGACATTAACGCAGGTCATCATATCCTTTTACTGCCCATTACCCTCCCCTTAGTGGTTATATGAGCGAGTTTAATTTATGACCTCTAAGCGTGCTGCTACCTGTCCCTTCCTTATGGTCCTGGAGGAATTTGGGACCTCTAAATCTGGACAGTTCTAGATGACCTAAGGTTTTAAAAGGTAAAAAATCTAGGCAACAGGCAAATAACATGTAGGACAAGCAAATAGGGACAAACAATTAGAAGGCTCATATTCACCTCTGCATGTATATAGGCAATCAAACATCACGTCTAAAACACAGATTTTCAAAAGAAGTTCAGAAATCCTAAGAACATGATATCTAGATTAACATCACAAAACAGAACATGCAGCATTTATTTTTTAAAGGAAGTAGCAGGATCCTAACCAGTTTGCCTATTGGTTTTACAGCTTGTTAAACCTGGATAATTTCACGTATAAACAGAACTGGTTTCACAATTATTTAATGCCCTAAGGCTTGCCTAAATGCGTATATGCAGTCGGTGGGTTTCTTCTTAAGGTTCTAGATGTAGAAAACATATGGTGCATTTTCTGTGTTGAACATAAATTGGTCCATGAAATCAGACGCCATACTCACCTAGTTGGATCATTTCTTAGGATCCTGACTGATGTACCAGGAGAAAGCATCCCCCGTAATACTTCTCATAAAGAGTTTCATCCAGATCCTTTTATCCTTTCCAAACCCGACAAGTTTGTCACAATAGGTCCTCAGATGAACCCCGGGATCACCTGTACTGTCAAATATCTTGAACTTGGGAGGTTTGTAACCCTCTGGCAGTTTTACATCTGGTTGTATGCATAAGTCTTCATAGTTCAAACCTTTTATCCCTTTGCCTCCTTCGACACACTCAACTTGACTTGTTAATTTCATGAGTTCTTCAGTTATGTTTTTGATGAGCAGATCCTTCTCAGTGGATTCTGGGGTATAGGAGGTTGGTTGGATAGAGTGAGGAACGGTTTCTACGTATATTGGGTTGTTTTGGTGAGTGCCAGGTGCCTGAGTGTAGTGGTGGTCATTGGTTGAGTTTTAAGGATCGGGAATGGGTTGTGCTGTATTCTGGGGAGTGTGATAAGTGGCGGTTGGTGGGTACTGGATTGGTTGATGGTGATGTTGTGGTGGAGTTGGTATTGGTAAGGGATTGAGATTTTGGGGTGGGGTTTCATATTGATGCGGTGCAGAAGGGTTTTATGGATGTTGGTTTGGTGTGTTTTGGGGAGGTGCTAGGTTCTTTGTGTTTTGTTGGTTGATGTCGGGGACATTCAGGGTGAGTGATAAGTTTGCCAAGTTGTGGACTTGCTCAAGTTCGCCCTGTAACTATAGTATCTTTTGTTCCAACCTCAAAACTAGATCATTTGGTGCCGGAGTACTCTGACCGTCTGTAGTTTATGCATTTCCCACATTCTCCTTTCAAATACCACTTAAGTCGTCCATTTTAGCTTTCCCTTTTGCTTTTTGTATTTCTTGGAGGAGGACTAGGTGGAGGGCCTCTAGATCTGGTGTGATACGCTGATGATGCCAATATGAACGAACCAACCTTAGGGGATGGGAATAAAGAATAAGGAAAAACAAAAAGGTAAACAAGTCAGTAAGAATTCTGAAATGTTTGCAATATTTAAACACATATTGCGAGAATATAAATTCGCGTCCTAATTTGGGAGCTCCGCTGTGCCCAAGGTAGGCTTAGTGATAAATAAATTTGGAAATATTTAGTGCCAATAATTGCCTCATTTCATTAATGTAAAAATAAATGCCCCAAAACGAAACTAAACAAAATAATGTTGCCAATGGCACTTGTCCTTATTACATTTGAAAAGGAAAACAAGTAAATCTAATCTACTTGGTCCCAGAAGGACCCTCTCCAGACCGGTGCTGTTGTCGATCAACTCTCCCAACTCGCGCAAGTTCAGCAGTAGGAATGCTCTTGCCAGATGCCCTCCTTCATTTCCTTCAGCACTCTGGCAGTTGGTAACCATCTTCCTCATCTTCCCCCTCTAATTCTATTAAATTGTACTCCAGATATTCCAACCTCTCGCTGGATTTAACAGCTCTTTCTTTCCACTCGTTAATCATTTCCATGCCAGCCTTATGTTACGCCATATGCTCAGCTTCAGACTCTCGAACTCTTTTGCGCATCTTGTTGTACTTCACCTCTGCTTTAGCAAACTCATCTATGACCCTGTTTCCTGGACCAACCCTTGGCTCAAAGACTCCTGACAGATTATCATCCAACCATGAGGGGTAAAAGAATTAGTGGCCCGCATGTTATCTTTCTGGATTAATCGTATCCTTCTCTACAATGATCTTCAAAGTCCACATATGTTGCGCTTAATTCTTATACGGGATGGCGTCACCCAATAAGTCGGCTCTAAAGTGGCTCATCTTAGAAACTTGTGGTGTGACTTGTCTTCTACCTGCCTATCTCATAACTTTAAGGGGAGCATAAGGGTATATCCCTCTTAACCCGATCAACACCAAATGTGGGACATCTCTGGATCTTATGATGAACTCGTCAGTGGGGAACCACTCCAACATCCACTGAACCTGGTCATCAGTCAGCTTGTTGAAAACCTGCACCCATCCTACAACATCCTTAGGTTGATCGAACATGTCCAGCATGTAAGTCATTCTTTTAGGGTGGTGGAAGGCTATGTGATCATTCCACAGCCTTCGTGGAAACTCTTGGCAATATTGGCCCCTTTGGAGATGTTCTAACAGCCAGACTTGTAACAGTAAGTTGCAACCCTTAAAGAATCAGGACCCCATCGGACAACATTCCAAGGCCCGGTACATATCCATAATGATCATAAGGACAATAGTATATGTCTGCCCCTCGATCCCGTCCATCAGAGTTTTGGCCACCAAGGCCAGACTAGTATGGATTCTATCCACTTGGATTGGGAATACCAGCATGCCCTAGAAGCACACAATGAACATGAAGACCCTGCGATGGACCCAACCCAAAGAAGTGATTGAGAACACATCATCAAAAATACGGTAGGAGCTGCTATGACCGTATATTTCATAAAGGAAATCAAAAGGTATGTAGGAGTTTTTCATGCACTCCAAATCATCATTTTTCTTTAACCCCATCATCTTAAGGAACCCTCTGGTGGTACGATTTTCAGGTGCTAGCAGACCAGGGCTATCCTAAGGCAACCAGCAAATCCCCCTATTTCTTCTAGGAGGGGAGTTATTTCTATGTCTCCAAAACGGAACACAGCCCTTTCCTTATCCCAAAACAGAGTGGCAGCCTTGATTAGCATCTTGTTTGGTTGAAGATCCAATAGTGATGGCAAATTACCCAAGACTCTGTTCACGTGATTTTGATCACTTGAGGGAAGATCCCTCCACCAATCTATCAAAAGTAGAGGTATGCTACCGACCATACCGAATCTAGGGACATCGTGCCTCATTTTCTGCAAAACAAGAGAGATTTAGGCCCTTTCCCCCTCCAGGTTCGTTTATTTATACAGTAATGATTAGTATATTGGCACTTATTTCTCCAAATTAATGCACATAATCGTGGTTACATCCATTGAGATTATGGAAAATCCTATGGAATTTTGGACTAGGCTTGTCTTAGAGGGTTATTATGCGGACAACATATTAACCCGGCTAGGTTTGATCATGATGCATGTACAATTAATCAGAGTAAGGATGCAATAGAGGTCTAAACTGGGACCCTCAAGCGGACAACTTGAGGGAAAAAGGCACGGAACCATCGAACACACCGCTGATCAACTAGTTTTACCGCAAATACGCCTTTCCGAATTTAAAGGGTGATATATAGGAAGAGCACAAACACTCATCAAGCGTTGCTATAGGATTGATTACACACGAGTGGAATATGATGTTGAGAATGATTTATGCAACAATGAATAGCATGTTGTAAAGTATTTGCACGTAAGAAAAATAATAAATGCAGTATTTAAATAATTGAAAGATAGTTACGGAAGAGAAAACAAAGAGACAAGTTAATTTCAGGAAAATAAAGAAATCATAAATGCTTGAAAATAGACAGTTAAATTCAAATAAGGGGAAAGGGTACGTGGGACGAAGCATGCTTGGACTAATTCACAAAAATAAGTTTGTTATGGTATGAGCCTAAAATATTCCACAGCAGAGTCACCATGCTGCCACGCCCCCTTTTTCCCTTTTTGCGGGGAAGTCTGGGTTTCGACATTCATGAGGGAATAACTCGTTTCCTTTTGGGAATTGGGTATTTGAAGAGTCGCCACCTAAGGGATTATGGTGTGTTAGGGCACCTAGAGCGATTAACTCATGTAACTAGTTTGCATTACAAAAGATTAGGGTAAGGGCTCAAAATAACCTTGAGGGAAAGGTGTTAGGCACCCCTCGCGGTCCACAACGGTGGGTCCCAGCCGAACTTAAACTATATGAATTAGTCAATTAACAAGCAAGCAACTATTTGCAGATAAAGTGTCTTTCTCCATCTAAATGCATATATGATCAAGGAAGTCTAAATAATGAAGGTAAAGAGATTTGGACAGCTTATGTATACGTAAAGAAAAGAAAGTTTAGAGAGTTTAAACACATATGAAATTGGGAAAGGGGAGTCCTAGGTTGATTAGCCTACAGGATCATACCTATGCAATGCCCGGTAATCACTCCTCAATAAGAGGGGATACACGTGACATTAACGCGCAGGTCATCATATCCTTTTACTAACAATTACCCTCCCCTTAGTGGTTATATGAGTGAGTTTAATTAACGACCTCTAAGTGTACTGCTACTCGTCCTTTCCTTATGGTCCTGGAGGAATTTGGGACCTCTAAATCTAGATAGTTCTAGATGACCTAAGGTTTTAAAAGGTAAAAAATCTAGGCAACAGGCAAATAACATGTAGGACAAGCAAATAGGGACAAACAGTTAGAAGGCCCATATTCACCTCCACGTGTATGTAGGCAATCAAACGACAAATTAAAACACAGATTTTCAAAAGAAGTTTAGAAATCCTAAGAACATGATATCTAGATGAACATTACAAAATAGAACATGCAGCGTTTATTTTTTAAGGGAAGTAGCAGGATCCTAACCAGTTTGCCTACTGGTTTTACAGCTTGTTAAACCTGGATAATTTCACATATACATAGAACTTATTTCACAATTATTTAACGCCCTAAGGCTTGCCTAAGTGTGTATATGCAATCGCAATTCTGGGAAGCATTTTGAAGTCCTTTATCCTATTGGCGTGCTTTCTAGTTATATTAATTAACACAACATTGAAGACTATTAAAGAAATGAGTAGGATAATTAATTAAATTGATTCAGAACCTACAAGCGTGAGTTAAATTGATTTTAGACCCTATAGGCATGAGTTCTAATTTAAATTGATTTTAGATCCTATAGGCATGATTTCTAAAGAGACAAATTTGAATATATGCCGTAATGGAAACTGAACCTTAGTTATTTGATTCCCTATAGGCATGGTGTCTAATTATGTAAAGCAAAGCAGGCAGAACTTATTTGACCAAAGCAAAACCCTATAGGCATATTATCTAACAAAACACATTTGAACCAAAATGAACCCTATAGGTATGTTATCTAACAAAAACACATTTGAACCAAAATGAACCCTATAGGCATGTTATCTAACAAAACACTTTTGAACCAAAATGAACCCTATAGGCATGTTATCTACCCAACTTTACCACAGTATACAACTACCCTCCCTTTTCACTAGTCACCCCAATATCTGTTTACAATTAATTATTACAGACCAATGACTGAATAAAAAATACATAAATAGAATAAACATTAAGCTATAGGGAGCCTAAAGTAGGCCCAAAGCAAATCCTGGTGTACCAGGCCTTTAGTAGTCTCGAATGCCCAAGGTTCATTGCCACATTTGTGTCCAGGTGTGTCAGAGTTCCCTAAAGACCTCAAGGATCCCGGGCAGTGCTCACACCCAGACTTTCTCAAATAAAGACTGATTATGTGCTGTATGGAAGAGCCGGCCCTGATATGCCAGAGTTCAGAGAGGTCTCAGGGACCTCTAAGCAGTACACATACCAGAGGGGCAAGACTTAATAAGCTAAGAATAAGTAAGAGTGCTTGACATGATTTGAAAGAGTTTTGGTAAACAGTATGAAGAGGGTATTAGGAGTGAAAAGATTTTCTGAAAATCTGTACTAGTTTGGTAAAACAGCAGTTAGAAAAGCATGAAAAACATTTTGAAATCAGAACACAAGTCACAGAACAAACAGCTTCAGAAAACACTTTGGCAAACAGATTCCACACGAGGAAAGAGGGGTTGGGAACACATAGAATGCACCTTAGTGTATGATGAAGCACATAAACAACTGGGTGCATAGAATTCTCAAGCGGTTCTACAGAACTAACAGGTTAGATATAAGATAGGTTATTGCAGCATAGAGCAAGGATCATAGTAAAGCTACATTGAAACACATGAACACTGGACAGAACCAACTACACAACTTAGAGTTGCCTGAAGGACTAGATGACTTAGCATGAGCGAAATAGAATGGGCAAGAGCCTGAATGGATAGGCTAGGCAATTATCAACAAGTAGACATAGTATAGGCATGCTGAACAAAACAAGATTTAGACATAATAAATAAAGGCAAGCATAATTTAGACATGCTAATCACATATGGAACCAGGCAGAATTTAGGCATGTTAGATAAACAGTAGACAGGCAAGTAACTTAAGATATGCTAATCACATATTGAACAAGGTGTATTAGGCATGCTAGATAGGTAGTAAATAGAAGCAGGAATGGACTCAGGTCTGATGAACTAAGGCAGTAAATAAACACATAGGTTTAGATTCTAAAATTTAATCAGAGACATACCAGTTAAGGGAAAGAGAAAACAAGATGTAAGACAGGTGTTGCGTAGTTTCTAGCCTTGGCTTACGCCGGCAAGACTAGTGAAGATCACAATTAGCAAAAGAACAGAGAGTTTTTTAGAGTGTAAGAGTAGTTGATGAACTAATGTTCGTCTCTTAAAGGAGCAAAATGAGAGTGTATATATAGCACTTTAGAGAGTACAACAAATAAGGTAAAGAATCATAGTTCAATCAATTAGGAGCAATTAATCAATCATAGAGTCAATTCCTATAAAAAAAAGTCCGGAATAGACCCCTTAATTGGGGTCAATTAATTAACGGTCAGAACTGGGACTCAAGTAAGACAATAAATCAACACCAAACCATATAAGGAGTCCATCAAATCCCTAAGACTGATAACTAATTAAGTGTCACGACCCCAGCTCGCCCTCCGTGAACTATCGTGACGACACCTAGTCGCTACGACTAGGTAAGCCTAACAAATGCGGAAAGGAACAATTAGCAGAAAGAAAATAATATAAAAACTGAAATAACAAAATGAAATAGTGTTTAGGATGTCTCCTGGCATATAACAATACAAGAAGTCTCAACCGAACACTCCCAAAAATCCGGAACCCCGTGAATAACAAGCTAATAGATACATAAAAAGCTCTAACTCCAGAAATGTCTAACAAAAGGAAAAAACAGAAGGCCTATACTATTACAGAAAGATAGAAAGGAACTCCTCAGTCTACGGACGTGGTAGATATACCTCGAAGTCTCTACAGAAGCGCCTCGCCTCAAGGATGATAAGACTGAGTGGAAGTACCTGGATCCACACATAAAAACATGTGCAGAAAGGGCATGAGTACACCACAGCGGTAATCAGTAAGTGTCAAGCCTAACCTCGATCGGGTAGTGACGAGGAAGGTCAGGGCCCTACTGAGGTTAAATGAAATACAAGGTATAACAGTGTAAAATAAGGCAGTATAATAAGTGCAACTGTAAGAAGTAACACATGATGGAAAGAACAACAACAAATATAATAGAGAAGAAATAATCACAAAAAAGAAACAACTCAACACAGAGATAACAACCAGGGATCTCCCGGGATACCGTCCTGTAGTCCCAAATATAAATATCCAGTGGATCTCCCGGGATACCGTCCCATAGTCCAACTCATAATGTGTGGGGATCTCCTAGATTACCGATCTGTAGTCCCAAATGTAAATACACAGTACAAGGGGAATCTACCGAGTGCAGTCCCATAGTTCCAATATAAAAGTGCAGGGGGAATCTCCCAAAATACCGATTCATAGACTCAAAGTAAACATGCATGGGGATCTCCCAGGATACCGTCCTGTAGTCCCAAAGTAAATACACAACAACAACAAGAAGGGTAAACATTTCAATTCAAATTCCATACCAAGGTAAAATAGGTACTTCTAGCCTAGCATGCTGCACATAGTCCAAATAAGGCAATTGAGCAAGTAAGACAATTAAGTCAACTAGACATGCTTCCCTAAACTAGCAACAAGCTTGAATTGCAAGTAGTATAAATAGGAAAAGAAACACAATTATAATTACTTAATGAAAATCGGATTTCAGCACAAGTACGCACTCGTCACCTTAGTACAAGGCATTTCAAATATCAATAATACCAAATCCTAAGGGGGAGGTCCCCCACACAAGGTTAGGCAAGCCACTTACCTCGAACCGGCTCAAAATTAACCCGAAACCACGTTTTTGCCATGAGTACTCGACTCCAATGGCCCAAGTCTATTCAATTCAATTGCATAATGTAAATATAACTTCAAGTAACTGATTCCACAAATAAACTTTAAGCTAATACGCAAAATTAGGTAAAATGACCAAAACGCCCTCCGAGCCCACGTCTCAAAATCGAGTGAAATTTACATTTTCAGAATCGTCATACTCTTACGAGTCTAACCATACCAAAATTTTCCAAATCTAATGTCAAATCCCCAATCAAAACTTGAAATTTAGGTCTAAGAACTTTCCCCCAATTTTCATTCAAATTCCGAAATTAAATGACAAAACAAAGATTAGATTATAGGAATACAACTAGAAAGGGATTAGGAATCGTTACCCACTTATTTCCTCTTCAAAATCCTCCCAAAATCGCCCTCTCCCGAGCTCCACATCAATTTCTAACATTTGAAACTAAACCCTCGAAATTCTGATTTTTCTGCCCAGCAAATCCGCATCTGCGGTACCGCCTTTGCGGTCAAAGGAACCGCTTCTGCGATTTCCACTTAAAACCTCTTCGTCGCACCTGCAACCCAGAATCCGCATCTGCGGTCACGCATATGCGGTACATCTTCCGATTCTGCAGTTCCTGGCCTTTCCTCATCTGGCCGCTTCTGCGGCTTGATTCCGCATCTGCGGGAGTCGCACCTGCGGCCTCTCAACCGCAGATGTGGTCATGACAACAGTCATAACTTCAGCTGCAACTCCAAATTCCAAATCCTTCCGTCAACCATCCGAAATCATCCCGAGGCCCCCGGGACCTCAACTAAAAGCACAAACAAGTCTAATACCACTGACCAAACTTATACCAATCGTCAAAACACCTAAAATAACATCGAAACATCGAATTGACCATGGATTTGAGCCTAAGAACTCCAAAACCTCTCAAATTACGCTTTCGATCAAAAAGTCTATCAAACCTCATCCAAATGACCTGAAATTTTGCACACACGTCACATTCAACACTACGGAACTACTACAACTTCCGGAATCCCATTCCGACCCTTAGATCAAAATCTCGCTATCGAACCGAAAACTTCCAAAAATTCAACTTTCGGTATTTCAAGCCTAAATAAGCTACGAACCTCCAAAACACAATCTGAACACGCCCCTAAGCCCGAAATCACCCAACGGAGCTAACAGAATCGACAGAATACCATTCCGAGGACGTTTTCACACTGCTCCAACTATGGTCTAAATTCTAAAGCTTAAGCTCTCATTTAGAGACTAAGTGTCCCAAAACACTCCGAAACTCAAAACCAAACATCCCGGCGAATCAAAATAGCTGAAACAAACACGGGAAAAGCAACTAATAGGGTATCGAGGCGTAAATTCTTAAAACGACCGGCCGGATCATTACATCCTCCTACACTTAAATATTCGTTCATCCTCGAACGAGCATAGAGACATACCTGAAGTAGTGAAAAGATGAGGGTAACGGCTGCGCATATCCTGCTCGTTCTCCCGGGTTGCCTCCTCGACTGGTTGACCCTGCCACTGAACCTTTACTGATGCGATGTTCTTTGACCTCAGCTTTCAAACCTGCCTATCCAATATTGCCACTGGCTCCTCAACATAATATAGATCCTTGTCCAACTGGACTGAATCAAAATCCAACACATGCGACGGATCGTCGTGATACCTCCAGAGCATCGAAACATGAAATACCGGATGAACTCCTGCCAAGCTGGGAGGTAACGCAAGCTCATAAGCAACCTCTCCAACACGCTGCAATGTCTCAAAAGGACCAATAAACCTCAGACTCAACTTCCATTTCTTCCCAAATCTCATAACACCCTTCATAGGCAAAACCCGAAGCAAAACCCGCTCTCCAACCATATAGGAAACATCACGAACCTTCCGGTCCACGTAACTCTTCGGTCTGGACTGGTCTATACGGAGTCTATCCTGAATCACCTTAACCTTCTCTAAAGCATCCTGAACCAAGTCCGTGCCCAATAAACTAGCCTCGCCCGGCTCGAACCAACCCATTAGGGATCTATACCGCCTACCATATAAAGCCTCATATGGTGCCATCTAAATAACGGACTGATAGTTGTTGTTGTAGACAAACTCCGCCAGTGGCAAGAACTGATCCCAAGACCCTCCAAACTCGATCACACACGCACTGAGCATATCCTCAAGAATCTGAATAGTGCACTCATAATGTCCGTCCATATGAGGGTGAAATGTTGTACTCAACTCCACCCGAGTACCTATCTCATGCTGTACGGCCCTCCAAAATCGTGATGTGAACTGAGTGCCTCTATCTAAAATGATGGAAACTAGAATACTATGTAGACGAACAATCTCCCGGATATAAATCTCGGCCAACCGCTCCGAAGAATAGGTAGTACACATAAGGATGAAGCATGAGGACTTTGTCAGCCGATCCAAAATCACCCAAATAGCATCGAACTTCCTCAATGTCCGTAGGAGGCCAACTACGAAGTCCATGGTGATCCGCTCTCACTTCCACTCCGGAATCTCTATCTACTGAAGCAAGCCACCCGGTCTCTGGTGCTCATACTTCATCTGCTGACAATTAAGGCACCAAGCTATAAACCCAACTATATCTTTCTTCATCCGCCTCCACCAATAGTGCTGCCTCAAATCCTGTACATCTTCACGGCACCCGGATGAATGGAATATTGCGAGCTATGGGCCTCCTCTAGAATTAACTCCTGAAGTCCATCAACATTGGGTATACAAATCCGACCCTGCATCCTCAATACCCCCATCATCGCCAATAGTCACATCTTTGGCATCACCGTGCTGAACCTTGTCCTTAAGGATAAGCAAATGAGGGTCATCAAACTGATGCTCCCTGATACGATCAAATAAGGAAGACCGGGAAACCACGCAAGCTAGAACTCGATTGGACTCTGAAAGATCCAATCTCACAAATTGGCTGGCTAAGACATGAACATCCATTGCCATGGGCCTCTCTACTACTGGTAAATAAGCCAAACTCCCCAAACTCTCTGCCTGGCGACTCAAAGCATTGGCCACCACATTGGCCTTGCCCAGGTGATACAAAATAATGATATCATAGTCCTTCAGCAACTCTAACCACCTCCTCTGGCGCAAATTAATATCCTTTTGCTTGAACAGGTGTTGCAAGCTCCGATGATCAGTATAAATCTCACAAGGAACACCGTACAAATAATGATGCCAGATCTTCAAGGCGTGAACAATAGCAGCTAACTCGAGATCATGGACAGGATAATTCTTCTCATGTACCTTCAACTGTCTCAACGCGTAGGCAATCACCCTACCATCCCGCATCAATACCGCTCCAAGGCCAATCCTCGAGGCATCACAATAGACAGTATAAGACCCCAAACCTGTAGGCAATATATAAATTAGCGTTGTAGTCAAAGCTATCTTGAGCTTCTAAAAGCTCGCCTCACACTCTTCCGTCCACTGGAATAGAGCACCCTTATGGGTCAGCCTGGTCATAGGGGATGCAATGGATGAAAACCCCTCAACAAATCGACAGTAATAACCCACCAAGCCAAGAAAACTGCGGACCTCTATAGCTGAGGATGGTCTGGGCCAACTCTGCACTGCTTCCACTTTCTTCGGATCCACCTGAATACCCTCACTCGATACCATGTGTCCTAAGAATGCCATGGAATCCAACCAAAACTCACATTTTGAGAACTTTGCATATAACTTCTTTTCCCTCAAAGTCTGAAGCACAGTCCTCAGGTGTTGCTCATGATCTTCCCGACTCCGGGAATACACCAAAAAATCATCAATAAAAATAATGACGAACGAGTCAAGATATTGTCGGAACACACTGGGCATCAAATTCATAAAGGCTGATGGGCATTGGTTAGCCCAAATGACATAACAAGGAACTCGTAATGACCATACCGAGTCCTGAAAGTAGTCTTCAAGATATCTCGCTCCTGAATCTTCAATTGATGGTACCATGAGCGCAAGTCAATCTTAGAAAACACTCGTGCACCCTGTAGCTAGTTAAATAGATCATCAATACGAGGCAAAGGATAATGGTTCTTCAGTAACTTTGTTCAACTAGCGATAATCAATACACATACACATAAAACCATCATTTTTTCTTCACAAACAAGACAGGAGCACCCCAAGGTGATACACTAGGCTGAATAAAACCCTTATCAAGAAATTCCTGTAATTGATCCTTAAACTCTTTCAACTCAGGAGGAGCCATACGATACGGAGGAATAGATATGGGCTGAGTGCACGGCAACAGATCAATGCCAAAATCAATATCTCTATCTGGAGGCATGCCCAGAAGATTAGCTGGAAACACATCAGGAAAATCTCGTACTACTCGGACTGAATCAATTGAAGGGGTATCAATACTGACATCTCTCACATAAGCTAGATACGTGTCACACTCCTTCTCAACCATATGCTGAGCCTTAAGGAAAGAAATAACTCTACTGGGAGTGTGATCTAAAGCACCCCTGCAATCAACACGCGGTACACCTGGCATAGCCAGCGTCACTGTTTTGGCATGACAATCAAGAATAGCATAATAGGGTGACAACCAGTCCATGCCCAAGATAATATCAAAATTTACCATGCTAAGCAACAAAAAATCGGCTCTGGTCTCAAAAACACTAAGAGCAACCAAACACAACCGATAAATGTGGTCCATAACAAGAGAATCTCCCACATGAGTAGAAACATAAACAGGGGAACTCAAAGAATCCCGAGGTATACCCAAATGTGGAGCAAAATAAGAAGACACATAAGAATAATTGGAGCCTGGATCAAATAGAACCGATGCATCTCTGTGATAAACCAGGACAATACTTGTGATGACAAAATCGGAGGCAACAACCTCGGTACGGGCAAGAAGGGCATAGTATCTGGCCTGGCCTCCCCCTTTAGGGCGACCTCTATCTCCCCGACCTCCACCTCTAGCTGGCTGAGTAGGTGGGGTAGCAACTAGAGCTGTAACCATAGCTTGAGAACTCTGCGGGCACGTTGTGGCTGAGAAGTCTGTATAGGTACGCCCCTCCTAAGTCAGGGGCAATCCCTCACCATATGGCATGTATCACCACACTCAAAATAAGCTCTAGGAGGATGTGGTGGTTGCGACTAGCTCGGGCCAGGTCTGCTGGACTGACCACTGAAAGCACCCCACATGGGAGGCGCACTAGATAATGGAGGTGCATAAGAAGGCTCCTGAGGCCTAGGAGGAGCTGGAATACCACTGGCTGTTGGAAGAGCTGAATGAACAGGGCGACTCATATAAACCCTACCATGACGACCTACAACTAGGGCACGGGCACTAGAATAATGGCCCAACTCTCGAGACCTCTTGGCCTCCCTCTCCTCTCTCTCCCTAGCATGCATATCCTTTATCCCTCTAGCAATGCTCACCACCTGCTGATAAGAAATATCCATCTCCAACTCACGAGCCATGCTAGACCTGATGTTGGGAATGAGCCCCTCAATAAATCGGCGAACCCTCTCGTAAACAGTAGAAACCAAGGCTGGGGCATTTCTAGCCAAGCTGGTGTAACGGACAGCATAACATACTCTGAGATAGTCATAGTACCCTGGCGCAAATGCTCAAACTCTGCACGCCATACGTCCCTGAGGCTTTGAGGAACAAACTTTCTCAGGAACATATCTGAAAACTAAGTTCAAGTCAGTGAAGCTACCTCATCCGGACTGTCTAACTCATAGGTACGCCACCACTCATAGGCGGCTCCTCGAAGCTGGAAGGCAGTGAAAGAAACCCCACTTGATCCCGATATACCCATAGTGTAGAGGATACGGTGACACTCTTCCAGGAATCCCAAGGCATCATCTAATGCTAACCCACTGAATACAGGAGGATCATACTTCTTGAACCTCTCAAGCCTCCACTGCTCATCCTCTAAAGCCGCTGCCCTATCCTCGGGCTGATCTGGGACTGCAGGTTATACAGGAATAATCTCTAGAACTTGATCAACATGCACTCGCTGCTCAGAAGTGTGGGCGGCGGGAGTCTTTGCCTCCCCCAGCCTAAGATGTAGCTGCAGCAAGGGGAAGCAACCCTGCCTGAGCTAGAGTGGTGTACATGCTCATGAACTGCGTAAGAGTTTCCTGAAGTGTTGGAGTAGTAGTAGTAGGCATATCAGGTGCCTGGACTCTAGCTAGAACTGCTGGTGGTACCTCGGTGGCAGCTTGCGCGGGTGCTCTGGCTGCACCACGTGCGCGTCCTCGGCCTCTACCCCGGCCCCGACCCTGACCTTTGACGGCTGCAGTAGGGGGCATGAGTGCCTGATCATCTCGGGTAGCACGTGTTCTCACCATCTGTGAGAGAATAGAAGACAGAAGTTTAGAGTTGTGTTGTCAAAAATCTCGCACGACAAGGAAATCAAATGAAGTGGAATTTTCCTAACAATTATATATCCTCTCGTAGATAAGTATAGACGTCTCCGTACCGATCTGCGAGACTCTAATAAAGCGGCTTGTGATTCATGACGCCTATGAACCTAAAGCTCTGATACCAACTTGTCACGACCCTATTTCACCCTCCATGAACTATCATGACGGCACCTAGTCTCTACAACTACGTAAGCCTAACAAATGTGGAAAGGAACAATTTGTGGATAGCAAATAATATAAAACCTGAAATAACAAAATGAAATAGTGTTTAATATGCCGTCTGGCATATAACAATACAAGAAGTCTCAACCGAACACTCCCAAAAATCCTGAACCCCATGAATCACAAGCTAAAAGATACATAAGAAGCTCTAACTCCAGAAATGTCTAACAAAAGGAAAATACAGAAGGGCTATACTATTACAGAATGATAGAAAGAGACTCTTCGGTCTGTAGACGCGGAAGATATACCTCGAAGTCTTTACAAAAATGCCTCGCCTCAAGGATGATAAGACTGAGTGGAAGTACCTGGATCTGCACATGAAAAACATGCACAGAAAGGGCATGAGTACACCACAACGGTACTCAATAAGTGCCAAGCCTAACCTCGGTCTGGTAGTGACGAGGAAGGTCAGGGCCCTACTGAGGTTATATGAAATACAAGGTATAACAATTTAAAATAAGACAGTATAATAAGTGCAACAGTAAGAAGTAACACGGGATGGAAAGAACAACAGCAAATATAATAGAGACGAAATAATCACGGAAAGGAAACAGCTTAACACAGAGATAACAACCGAGGATCTCCCAGGATAACGTCCTGTAGTCCCAAATATAAATATCCAGTGGATCTCCCGGGATACCGTCCCGTAGTCCAACTCATAATGTGTGGGGATCTCCCGGATTACCGATCCGTAGTTCCAAATGTAAATACACAGTACAGGGGGAATCTACCGGGTGCAGTCCCGTAGTTTCAATATAAAAGTGCAGGGGGATCTCCCGGAATACCGATCCGTAGTCCCAAAGTAAACATGCAGGGGGATCTCCCGGGATACCATCCCATAGTCCCAAAGTAAACACACAGCAACAGCAAGAAGGGTACACAGTTCAATTCAAATTCCATACCAAGGTAAAACAGGTACTTCTAGCCTAGCATGCTGCACATAGTCTAAATAAGGCAGTTGAGCAAGTAAGGCAATTAAGTAAACTAGACATGCTTCCCTAAGCTAGCAACATGCTTGAATTGCAAGTAGTATAAACAGGAAAAGAAACACAATAATAATTACTTAATGAAAACCGAATTTTGCAACAATTAGCACAAGTACGCACTAATTACCTCACGTACAAGGCATTTTAAATATCAATAATACTAAATCCTAAGGGAGAGGTCCCCCATACAAGGTTAGGCAAGCCACTTACCTCGAACCGGCTCAAAATCAACCCGAAACCACGTTCTTGCCACGAGTACTCGACTCCAAATTGCCCAAATCTATTCAATTCAATTGCATAATGTAAATATAACTACAAGTAACTGATTCCACAATTAAATTCAAAGCTAATACGTGAAATTAGGTAAAATGACCAAAACGCCCTCCAGGCCCACGTTTTGGAATCGGGTAACATTTATATTTTCAGAATCCTCATACTCTCACGAGTCTAACCATATGAAAATTATCCAAATTCAATATCAAATCCCCAATCAAAACTTGAAATTTAGGTCTAAGAACTTTCCCCCAATTTTCATCCAAATTCCAAAATTAAAAGACAAAACTAAGATTAGATTATAGGAATACAACTAGAGAGGTATTAGGAATCGTTACCCACTGATTTCCTCTTCAAAATCCTCCCAAAATCACCCTCTCCCGAGCTCCAAATCAATTTCTAACTTTTTGAAACTAAACCCTCAAAATTCTTATTTTTCTGCGCAGCAAATCCGCATCTGCAGTCCACCTTCCGCATCTGCGGTACCACTTCTGCGGTCAAGGGGACCGCTCCTACGATTTCCACTTAAAACCTCTTTGCCACACCTGTGACCCAGAATCCGCATCTACGGTCACACAGGTGCGGTACATCTTCCACTTATGCGGTTCCTGGCCTTTCCTCATCTGGCCGCTTCTGCGGCTTGATTCCGCATCTGCTGGAGTCGCACTTGCATCCTCTCAACCGCAGATGCGGTTATAACAGCAGCCATAACTTCAGTTGCAACTCCAAATTCCAAATCCTTCTGTCAACAATACGAAATCATCCCGAGGCCCCCGGGACCTCAACCAAAAGCACAAACAAGTCTAATTTCACTGTCCAAACTTATACCAATCCTCAAAACACCTAAAACAACATCGAATTGACCGTAGATTCGAGCCTAAGAACTCCAAAACTCTCAAATTATGCTTTCGATCCAAAAGTCTATCAAACCTCATCCGAATGACCTAAAATTTTGCACACACGTCACATTCAACACTGCGGAACTACTCCAACTTCCGGAATCCCATTCCGACCCTTAGATCAAAATCTCACTATTGAACCAGAAACTTCCAAAAATTCAACTTTCAGCATTTCAAGGCTAAATAAGCTACGAACCTCTAAAACACAATCTGAACATGCCCCTAAGCCCGAAATCACCCAACAGAGCTAACAGAACTGAAGAAATTCCATTCTGAGGCCGTCTTCATACTGCTCTGACTATAGTCCAAATTCTAAAGCTTAAGCTCTCATTTAGGGACTAAGTGTCCCAAAACACTCTGAAACTTAAAATCAAACATCTCGGCGAATCAAAATAGCTGAAACAAATACGGGGAAAGTAGTTAATATGGGATCGGGGTGTAAATTCTTAAAACGACCGTCTGAGTCGTTACATTAAGTCAAGGGTAATTAGTCACAATAGGAAAACAAGTAGAAAATCTTAGAAAATACTGATTTTAACCAAGAAAGAATCATTTAAATTCCCTAATTGAAATCAATTAAGCGACAAAATCCCCAAGAATACTAGATATAATAGGAAAATCACTCAAAACCCTAAATAGAGTCAGTTAATATGACTAGTTCACAGAAAGAAATATAATAGAAGAAATCAGTGTTACCATCAGAACATCTAGGGTTCATACATACGAAAGTTAACCAAACACGTAAAGAGATGAACAGGTAAAACATTGAAAGTAGAAAAAACCTCTTAAAGTGGAGCCTAGTAAGAACTCTAATTTGAAAACACTTAAAGAAGGAAATAGCCATGGAAAACTTGAAAGCATGTCAACACACAGAGATTCGAACAATAGAAATCGTAGAAATTGAATCTAAAGTAGTATAGTGCTTAAAAATCGGTTAGTAGTAAAGAAGTAAAAGAACCCAAAAGAATAACCATGCAAGTTTGAAAATACTTCAGATACCTAGAGGTTCGACCAACAAACAACAAGAAAACAAACCCTAATATAACAAAAATATTCAAAAATCGATTAATCAGTAAAGAAATGAAGGAGCCTTAAGGAAAAAGCACTGATGAAGTCAAATCGCTCCAGATCTACAAGGATCTGGGCGGATTCAAGTCCAAATACTATGTTTCAAAGAAAAAGAGAGGGTAAAGAGAATCTGGCCCTTGAATCAAAGATTTGAGCCGTGAAACTTTTATAGAAAGCACTCACATACCATAGACAGGCTCTTTGAAGAGTTTTGAATGAGATATAAACCAGATCTCTTCGAGGTCTTTCCATGAAACCACATAATCGAGCAACCAGGGGAGATAGGAGACAAGTAGAGGCCTCGTACAGCCATAGGAAGCCATAGATCGAGTAGGAATCACAGGGATTAGGGCTGGTTTTGGTGGCGGCGGATAGGGTTAAGCTTGGTTTTAGAGAGAATTAGAGAGGAGAGGGTTTCAGGGGCGGCGGGTGTAGGCAAATGATTTAGGGTTAGAGGTTATTAGGAATAAAAAGGAAAGTTTTAATGGGGGCCGTTAATCTAAAGGATCAACGACCACGATCTGATGAGGTTTTAGGTCAGGTAGGTATCTCTAGGTTTGGGCTGGGTAGTTTTTGGGCCCAGTTTAATTGAATTGGAATTGGGGGGCGGGGATTGGAATTGGGCTGATTGAATAGGCTAGGTCCAAATGAAAGGGGCTATTTGTTAAATACCCTATTTAATTGATAAAATAATTTTTAAAAATAACTAATAGGCTGTAAAAATGATTTTCATTCCTGAAAATATTTTAAAATAATTACTTAATATTTTAAAAATATAAAAGGCTATTTTCTGGTAAAATAATGTAGTAATGCGTGTGTGGGCTATAATAGCAAAGTAATTACAATTGCGGCTTAAAATACAAAAGTGACTATTTCTGAAACAATTAAAACTTAGTACAAATGCAAATGATAAAATTAAACCACAAAATTATTATAAAACTTTTTGTAATGCAATCAGTGATTGTTTTTATAAATAAAATATTGGGATAAATTGATTAAAATATTTAAAAATGCAGAAATTGTATGAAAAATATTAATTAAGGCCAAGGCATAGCTTTGAAAATGTTATAGGGAAAAATTGGGTATCAACAGCTACCCCTCTTTACCCGGGAGGGATGAAAGAGTTTTTGGGTAAAGAAATGATGGCCAATTTTGACCGGATGGGATATTTTGAAAGATAGAGGCCGAACTTTGGTCTCTGAGCTATCTACATATCCCTGGTTTTACAGGAATCAGGCCATGTGTAGTTCTGGATTCATTGGCGGGACATACTGATGAAGTCATTACAAGAACGGACACGAGATTTCGGAATGGATGCAAGAGCGGTTATGGTGAATGGTCAGGCTTGAGATAGTTGAAGGAATTGGAGCGAGGTTGCTCCTACTGGGATAGCAGTTGCTTACTAATCGCCTGTAGATAAAGATATGCTACAAACATGTATTTGTGCAAAAATTTAAACCATAAAAACATCCTCAGACCATGATGTCCTGGGCCATAAATTGTTCGGTGAGGGATTCGCAGGCCATGAAATGGTGTTCTTAAGCCACGAAAATGGTGCCTTTGAACCATGACGCCTTTGAATAATGATATGCAAATTTGAGATATCCTCAGGCCATGTCATGGTGTCTTCCGGCTATGAGGATGATGCTTTTTAGACTATGACGCCTTTAGATAGATTGGCGATATTGCATCCCATGAGATGCAATAATATGATGTTGACAAGACAAGGCTTAGTCTTGTGAAATGAAGGGCAGAGCTTAGCCCGATTGAAAAGCAAATAGATAGTACCGGAATAGAGCAATATTTATGTAGAGGGACAATGCTTAGTCCCATGCAAATGTGGAGGCAGAGATTAGCCTCATGCAAATATGGTGGTAGGGATTAGCCTTATGCAAGTAGATGCAGGGATTAGCCTCATGCAAATATAAAGGCAGGGATTATCCTCATGCAAATATAAAGGCAGGGATTAGCCTCATGCAAATATAAAGGCAGGGATTAGCCTTATGCAGGTTGGAGGCAGGGATTAGCCTTATGCAGATATGGAGGCAGGGATTAGCCTCGTGCAGATATGGAGGCAGGGATTAGCCTCATGCAAATGTGGAGGCAGGGATTAGCCTCATACAGATATGGAGGTAGGGATTAGCCTCGTGCAAATATGGAGGCAAGGATTAGCCTCATGCAAATATGGAGGCAGGGATTAGCCTCATGCAGATATAGAGTCAAGGATTAGCCTCATGCAGATAGGGAGGCAAGGATTAACCTCATGCAGATAGGGAGGCAAGGATTAGCCTCATGCAGATATGGAGGCAAGGATTAGCCTCATGCAAGTATACGGGACAGGGCTTAGTCCCATGCAAAGAACGAGTAGCAAATAAGAGTAGCATATTTCTTAGCTAGAGATATATTCGGTGTCTGATGGCCCGAGTGATAGTGATTGTTTACCGTGAAAATGGTAACAACAATTAAATTTGTAAATAGGATTCTAAAAATACGTGATCTATTCTTGAGCTAGTTGTTAGAACAGATGATGCTAAGAACGTGGAGTTTAACAATGAAGTGCAAGCTAAAACGAGGTAGTAATCAAACCTAAGGGGCTTGTTGCCCGTGATGCAGAACTAGTCGATGGGGACCTCGGGGTCGAGATTCGAGTCGAGCTTGAGCTATCGGGGGCAGCCGGGAATGGGATAACAATTAAGGATACGATTAAGCAAGGCTCTTTACGACTGATATTGAGTAATATAGTGAAGAACAAGTAGGAGAATGATAGATATTAAAGTGGCCTCGGGCCAGTGAGAACGATCAAGTTAGAAAGAAAAGAGAGAGAGATATATTATTGCACTTGTGGAGAAAATAGAGCAATATTAGACCTTTACAAGGTAGGGTGAGTTGCCTTTATATAGGAGGGGGGACTCAGCTATAAGTATGTGGAGATTAATTACAAAGTATGGAGATGGGATGGCTTGATGGATGCCTCAGTATAGGCTCTGGATAGGCCGGCCCTGTCAGACTTAGTCGTGTGCCTTGGGAGCTTCCCCCTCTGTCCTGGGTTCGGTCTCCATTTTCTCTGAGTCGGGCTCCGATGATCCCCGAGTTCGGGAATTCGGTCGTGGCCTCCCGTCCTCACGGTCCCTAGGCATGCTTCCAAAATAACTTGACAGCGAGAAATCAAGTCTTCTAATTTTGTCGCATACAGTTAGTCTCCGTGTTTCCCATAAAGAAGTGATGGGAAATGATTTTGACTATTGACTCCTCGAGCTTCTTTCGACGACGCCATATTGATGATGCGACTCCTGGTGCGAGCTTTGTGGTAACCGGACATCCACGGGCTCGTGCTTTTCGACCTCATTCATTGCACTCCTGATTCTCGCTTCCCAAGGTAAAGGTACCGCCATCGGTTTGGTTTTCCATGGATGCATTGACTGCACCCGTTGGCCAATCTTCAAAAGCCTAGATGACTGCGTCTTAACCCCCTATAAATGGGGGATGCATTGGCTTTGCTTTTCCTATCCCAGTGCCTCCGTTGGCTTGCTTGCCTATTTCTTCTTATCATCTTCTTTCACCCTTGAACATCATTCCATGGGCTCATGACCTTAAGGCCGTTTGGAGGAGTTTCCTTAGACTGTGTCATGGCCTTCTGTCGGGGGTTCCCTTCGTCAAGCATAACCGTGTTGTCCTGCTATTGATGTGGCCATTAACATGTTCATTATGGCTGCTGTTGTTGGCCCGAGGTGATGACGGACGGGGAATCGATTTCCCCTTATGTAGACAGTTGTTTGGATTATGCATTGCTGCTCACTCTCCTACCCAGGCCTGGTGTGGCACTTCATCCCTAGGGTTTTTTCTTTCCCAAAGGATAAAGTGGCACTACCGGCCTTTGAGGCTGGGGCCCGCCGAATCTTCAACCTTTGGCTTCGGCGGGCCATGTCTCTTTTCTCTGCCTTCTCTACGTCCCCTCCTTTTCCTCTTCTTCATCTTCTCCAGTGGGAATCCTTCGGGGGATTGAGCTGGGAACCTATGGGAGGTGGAGGTCGAAGGAATCACCCTCGAGGATACGTGCTTGAGGGTGCGGCGCTCGAGGATGCTGATATCGGAGATGGATCTTCGAGGGCAGACCGGGCGTTTGGGTTTCATCACATGTACATCCTTTCATTCCTCCGCTTTAGGTGTAGACTCCTATAGACTTTTGTAATTGTATATAACGACCCCTCGAGGGTTGCTTGTACACAAATTTTTATGAATTCTAATACGCTTTTATTGACTTCTACTTTCCTCAATTCTGTATGCTCTCATACCCTTCGAGGCCCTTTGAATGCCTTCTTTTATTTGTTGACTGCTGATATCTGACTTGGGCACAAGCATTCTTTCTAATCCTCTGCGGAATGACATGGCTCTCTTTCGAACCCATCGTCGTACTTTGGACCAATCCCGGATTGATCTGATAGGCCCGGGATACCGAGGTCCTCCGAGTTGTATGGAGACAATTCATTGAATTCCGGATCCTTCAGGAATGTTATCCTGAACGAAGGTCAGATTTGGGTACCTGGGGGTCCTTTTTGATCTTGATGTAGATAACCCTCTCTTAACGCGTATAGGATAGACTTCTGTTGAGGAGTTACCTGTGCTCAGGTGCAGCCTCGGACCCTCATGGAGCTTTTGTGATCAGAGTTTCCCGTGCTTATTCCTCTCTTTCAGAAGAGGGGAACCACGAGACTAGGTACTTGCCTCGCGTCGAGTGATAGCGTCGAAAGTTTCCCGAAGTCCAACTTCTTCGGGTCGGGAGTCCTCGAGATAGAATGCTATCTCGAGCTTGGAGATAATATGGACGGCTCCACGAGTCTTGACTTCTCATTGAAATATGCCATCTGGATCGGGTATCGACCCGTCGATCTGTATCGAGGCTGTCGGCTTCCCGAGGCGATCCTCGGGTTGGCGAGTCGTCGCTACCTATCGCATATATGTGGAGCGATGTTGTCCTCTTCATAAGACCTCACTATTTTAGATAGATGCCCTTCCGCTTTGGCATAGGGTTCTCCATTTCTTCAGGCGCAAAAAATATTAGTGCACGTCTTTGCTCTGATCTGTTAATTTTGCCACAGTCATGGTGAGCACTTTGGGGCCGGCTCGTCAGGAAGTAGGGAGTGCTTTTCCCTGCACCCAGGATCCGTTGGGGTTCATTCTGAAGACCGTTTCTTTGATAAAGGTGGAAAATCTAGAGATGGTGAGGAGATACTGCAGGTGGAGCGAAGGGATAATACTGCAGGTGCTTTCCCCAGATGAGAGTATTACGGACTCCACTGATGGATTCTTGAGTGTATACCTATACCCTTTCACATTTGGCCCCCCTGATAGGGTTTTGCTAGATTTTTCTTAAAGTATCGGGTTACTCTAGTGCAGATACATCCGTCATTTTGGCGAGTGGTGCTGATGATGAGGTTCTTTGCGGAGAAAACTGGGCTCGAATGCTTGATCACCTCGTTAGGCTATACCGGCCCTTCCATCATCGAGGCCTGCTAACTCTGAGGTGTCGTTCATCTATGCACTTTGTTGTTGACGACGAAGAAGATGGGGATCGAGAGTGGTCCAGTTGGTTTATCCGGGTCCGGACGGCTGACATTATCCTTGTGAGGCTTTTGCCATTTCCCGAAGGGTGGAATCATGCACGTGAGTGGGGCGTCTAGCGCTTTTTCAGATTTTGCCTATAACGAAAATCAGTTGAGTAATAATGTTGTCTCCCTTGTTGCAGCAACTTCGTGCACGCCGGGAAAAGTCCTTGACCTGCTCGGCTGGGTCCGGAGGCTGGTGACCCATTCGACCTACGACGAGCGCAGGTGGCGAGCTGTATTTCGTACCAGATGGGGAGTGAAATACCAAGGTATGTGCATATGTCGCCTTTGCCTTGGCCTTCATATATTTGAGGTAACATTTTCCCCTTTCATTTGTATTGGATTCGCCATTTGCAGACATTGGGTGGTTCCTTGGGATGAGGTAGTGCTCTTCCGAAGAGGGGAAGGAGTCATCGGCCTCCGAGCAGAGGGACGATGGCGATAAGGGGGATCGGCACCCGCGGTGTGATGGAGCTTTTAGTGGAGCTGGGTGGGCTCGTATCTTTGAGGAGAGGGCATCGTCCGAGCCTGATATTCTTGGAGTATCAGATTCCCAGGCGGCAGTTCCTCCGAGTGAATATGACCCGCCCGAGGTTGGTTCTCCTAGGGCCGCAGAGGCAGGATCAACAGGAGTGTGTTCCAACTTAGAGGAAGTCTGTCGTCTTCTCTTCGAGGTGAGTTTAGGCGCGTTTTTTACTGTATGTCACGCTCTCCTCCCTTTATTGAGTTTTCCTTGTGCAGGCCTGTGATAGGTTTATGTTTGAGCTGCTCCGTCAAGGGTCCAGGCTCCAAAAAATCCTGAACGAGGGCGAGTCCCTTAGGCTCCTTAGCGGGGAGAAGGAGGCTGAGTTGGTGCATTGGAGCTCAAACTATGAGAGCTATTTGATGGAGCAGGTAACTTCCTATAGTACGTGTTTCGCTCCTTTCTAACCTTAGGGCTAACCCCTTTTGTTATATCAGCTGCAGAAAAGGGTGGAGGCCTTGGAGTACCTCAAAGGCGACGTCAACCGCGTTAGAGTTGCTTGTGGGGAGCTAAGGGCTCAAGTGCAGGCTCGAGCTTTGGAAGAGATAAGTGCCTCGGCCAAGATCCCTGCCTTCGAGGTTCAACTCCGCTTGACTCGTGACAATGCCAAAGTTCAAGCGGATATGATTCGGAAACTTGAATCTGATCTCTCGAAAGTCAGAGCTAAGATAATTGACGCCCGAGCTGAAGATGCACTAAGACGAACCAAGGCTGATCCGGAGATGTCGATTTGTATAAAGGATGCTGCTGATGCCCAAGCTGAGCTGAAGCGAGCCCTCGACCGGGAGAAGAGGATCAAGGAATATGTTCGTTGCAGAACCCGAAGAGAGATACTCGAGGAGGTTGGTGCAAGGGGCTTCGTTCTCTCGGAGGAATTGGCTCGAGCAAGGGCGGACGAGCATGACGCTCAGTCAATTTTCGCTAACGTTGCGGAGGGCGAATTAGACAAGTTGTAGCCCTTTAGTGCGGAGTGTAGATTCTACCGTATTGTTGCTTTGTTTCTGATATATGTAGAGCATGCCTGTAGATGGAGAATGCACCTTTGTCGCACATGTAATATATAGGAAGAAACTTGAATCTTTATTTCTTCTGTACCTCTTTTCTGTTATTGCTTTCTATCGGGCAGGCTGGTTTTGGTGTTTACAGGGATCCTCGTAGGTGCGGAACTGATCAGAAAAGCTCGGGAGCTCTCAAGTCTGATCTTTGACATGAGCAGGTGTTGGGGCCTCCGTGCTCGGCCCGGTTGTTTAGGCTTAGTTTCCGAGTCGGGCTTCGACTTGAGCCTTCTTTCCCTAGAATCTTTTATGCTCATGCGAGCAAGTAGTAATTGTTCTTATCTCTTTCCCTTGGGCATTTGCCGTTTCAACTATTTTGTGTCCAGTCTCCGAGTAGCATTGTGACTCAAGCTTCAGTTGACCCTCAAGCTTTTTCCTGCCTGCATGGGCGGATGATAATGGCCTTTTGTGCTTTGGGTTGAAGTGACCTTACAGGCGCGTGGCCCGGAGACTCGCTCGGCTGGAGATAGTGGCATTTATGTTGTGCCTTTAGGCATACTACGGTTTAGCTATTTCGGGCCCAGTCTCTGAGTCGCGTTGCGACTTGAGCTTTAATTGACCCTCAAGTACCTTTGGTTTTCAGACTGGTGATAGTGCCTCTTACGCTGTTTCGATCATTGAGACCTTTCAATATGTGTCCTGGAGGCTTGCATAGTTAACTATTTTGGATCCAGTCTCCGAATCGGGTTACGATTCGAGCTCATTTTAATCCTCAAGTTGTCAATTTTTTAGCTGGCGATAATGGCTCTTATGCTGTTTGGTCGTAGAGACCTTTTAATATGTGGCCTGGAGGCTTGCTTAGCTGGCGACAATGGCTCTTACGTTGTTTTTTCCTGTGGGCTTTTTTGTAGGCTTTGTTTTCCACTCATTAAGGTCTTTTGAGATATTTTTCCTGACCCGTCGTCAGTTCTAGAAGAACCTCGATTTCAAGTCATTATCGGCAATGTTTTGAGCACCTTGGAAAGTCATAGCTCGTAGGTCGAGTAGATCGACACTCTTGCAATTGGGAGCCGACATGGTCGGAGCTCGTTTTTTTCCTGTTAAGGGAAGCCTATTTTAACCGGTTCTTTTCGAAATATATTTGAAGTAGTGGCCTACGATTTTAGCAAAAATCGGGCGTCCCTAAGTCGCGTTATTTTGGTTTTATCAGCCGTTTTAACCATAGTCATATGCGTTTGGCCGTAGCCATTTTTGATCCCGAGTGATAGCTTAGGTGTCTACACCGAGGATATGCCATTTAGGGATTCTTACAAATGCGGCGTATAGCCTAAAATTTGGGATTTCCATGCATGTTGAGGTCTTACAGTTTGTTATGCCTATTGAGGTCTTACAGTATGTCATGCATATTGAGGTCTTACAGTATGTCATACTTGTTGAGGTCTTACAGTTTGTGTAATGTAGAATAGATCTGGTTATGCCGAGGCTGCCCGCTAGGGGTCTTATAGTTTTGGGTTTTCCAGCATATGGCAATTAATGGTAGTCATCGAGTTTGTTTAAGCATGAAGACTGCTTCTCGTGAGCTTCGGAGTTGCCTTGTGAAGGCTTCATGAGCCCGGAGTTCCGACCCTAGGATCGTGCGGGTGTTGAATTGCTGATGCTAAGTCTCCGAGTATCTCGGGACGCATTTGGGGGAGAGGCCCTTGCCGCGAGTATGCTAAAATCCCCTTTTTCGAAGTATGAAATGCCGAAAAGATATTCTTTATTTCTTAGCATAAATATATGTTGTAAATACATGTTGTCTCGTTGTTGTGAGCTCGGCCCGCGTAGGTATGGCTCTTCGAACCATCTGATTCGTTACTAGGTTCCCTTTTGAAACTCAGTCTGCTATTTTCGGTCCTTTCGAGGGAATGGTGCCCTTAAGAGAAGATCATCGCTCGTCATCCGATTGTAGAAGAAGACCTGTGATCTTATTGGATCCTGCTGGTGGGACCCTCTTTTGGGGTACGCTGCTCCGCTAATAATCTTGCTGGTGGGCCCTCTTTGGGTCTGATGTCTGATCGAGGGAAGAGAGCACGGCGGGCCCTGCTAAGGCCTTGAATCTCTGGGTGGAGTTAGAACTTCCGAATGCCCCGGCTGATTGCCTACATACAGGTTAGTGGAAAAATAACAAAGGAGCGAAGTAGTTCTTCCTCACCATGGGATGTGTAGGTGACATTTTGAGGTTTGGTATGTTCCTGCCGTTTCAAGGCGCGAGCCCTAATACAGCCTTCTGCTGTGTTCAACCAGGCTTGGCTGAAGATATAGTTTGGCATATCCTCCAACCCCTTTGAGGGCGGAGGCATTGATGCCGGCAATGCGTTATGTGGTGAAGAATTTTCTCTCGTGGCATGTTGCCCCTTGCCGCCTTATTTTAATCCCGCCCTTTTACATGGGATTTCATCTTTTCGGCGAAGTGGGGTTGATGCTATCTCCGGGCAGTGTACCGGTGTCCGTCTGAATAGGATGCATGCGCCTTCTCTGATGGTGCGAAGCTCGGCGTCTCAGCCTGAGCTCAGATGGGCTATATTAAGAGAATGGTTTTCGTAGCGATCGTCGTCTGGAATCTGTTGGGGAATCTATTGCGGATTCAAGATGCGAAAGCGATTCGGTCCGTTGGTCCGGACCACTCAATTGATTTTGGTCCGACATTGTCGGTGTAATTGATCGAATCTCCTAAACTCATGAACATACATTTTATTGAAAATAGATTAAACGAGGGGGGGGTTACCAATGTGTTGGTGTGAGACCGAGGTGAGGTCTTGGTGTCCTTTTCTCTGGATGTAAGGGTGCCCTCTGGAATATTTCCTGGACCCGTCTTTCCCCAATGACAAGCACTTTCACTCTACATTTTATGGATCTTTGAAGGGTGTTGCCACCCCTTTACAGTCGTGGAAATACGTCGCGGCTTGTCAGCTTCATTCTTCCTGGTCTCCTTCCTCCCTTGGAGCTGGATTCGAGTCTGACCGCTCGATAGTACTCGGTGGTGATTTTTATTGAATAGCACGGTTGTCGTTCTTTTGAGCCGGTGGCCATTTTTGACTCTGTGGTTGTGCGTGCCCTACGATTCCTGCGCGGGGCTATGGTTCTTTTGAAGGGTTCTTGGTCGAATAGGTCTGAATCGCCTAGCGTTCTTGTTTTTGCTTAAGGTGATCACGATGTTTGGTAAATCAATGCTGAAATCAAGCTCAGCTGAGCAGGGTTCCCTTGTTGGCTCTGCCTTGTCGAATCTGGTTCCATTGGATATTTTATCGGGAATGTTGCCCTCGAGCTATTTATCTATCGTTGCGAGGTAGGTTGCATCTCGTGTCGTTCCTTCCATTTTGTGGCGTATGGACGGTAACTCCATCTATTTGGCATTAGCTTCTTTGTCGGGAGTCTGCTTGGATATACCGAACTCGAGGAGGTTCCCGAACAGGTTGTCCACGGCCCCGATTCGTGGCTGGTGCCGGGTATGGGCATCCGACTAGATCTCGGCTGGGTATCTGATCAAATTTCATTTGAAATGTCCTAGAGTCGTCGGGCATGCTTCGTTTAAGATTCGGGTGAAGGCCTTGGTTGCCCAATCATCCGAAACCGGGAGCGATCTCATTCGTTCTATCAGGGAATGAGGTGCGGCTTCCCGTGGTGCTTCATTTTTTCTTCGTTCGACCTCAAGTGTATCGAGCCCTCTTGTTACTACTTTGATGGCATCGGCACATGCTTCTGCAGAGGAACACGCCAGTATGGTAAGCGAGTTTGTGAGGTCAGGTGCCAGGCGGTGGCGCTGCATCATGGTTTCTTTCGAAAGAGTTTCCTCAAACTTCCTCAACGAGATGGGCTCGAACTCATCATCTTAGAGGTCGCTTCCTTTGAATGAGCACGTGTAAGCGGTGGTGTGCTCGTAGGGATCCGAGGTCCTATCGTACCTAAGGAGTTTCGGCGTTCCGAATTTCCTTGAAGCGGGTTTCGGGACCGCTTCCTTGGGGGACGATTGCCATATGAACTTCCATGAACCTGACTCGATCCTTCTGAAGAGATCCCCAAGCATCCTTGCTGCGGCGGGATCAGTTACCGATCCATTGTTGTTTTATCTCTCGGGTACTCGTTCGGCATCGGGAGATGTTTCTAGCGCTACTGTGCTGGGAGTCTCCGGGTGACTTTGTAGCTAAGTGATAGCCAACTGCTGTGCCTGCAATATTTTAAAAATACCTCTAAGACTCACTTCCTATTCTTTCCGGACCGGGGTTTTTTGAGCTTCCTGTTGATCGATATGTTGTATGCTACCATTGGTGCGTGAGGCTTCGTCAACCTGTTGCGCGCCTTGCGAGCCCGCGTCTGCTTGAATTGATCCAGATGCGTTATCGAGGTTCTGTGGCATCACGCCAGCCACTGGAACAGCCACACCGTTTTCGTCGTGATTTTTGGGGTAGTCGTTCTCGACTTTGCTTACCGAGCTGGACATTTTAACCTAAAATCAAAGGATCTTGGACAAGAAAAAGTATGAAAGATAATGTGCGCATGTGCAATGAAACCAGCAAGAAAATAATCACTATTATTTTTAGCCCCACGGTGGGCGCCAAACTGTTTATCGTGCAAATGGTAACAACAATTAAATTTGTAAATGGGATTCTTAAAATACGTGATCTATTCTCGAGCTAGTTGTTAGAGCAGATGATGCTAAGAACGTGGAGTTTAATGATGAAGTGCAAGCTAAAACGAGGCAGTAATCAAACCGAAGGGGCCTGTTGCCCGAATGTAGAACCAGTCGATGGGACCTCGGGGTTGAGATTCGAGTCGAGCTCGAGCTATCAGGGGCAGCCGGGAATGGGATAACAATTAAGGATACGATTAAGCAAGGCTCTTTACAACCAATATTGAGCAATATAGTGAAGAACAAGTAAGAGAACGATAGATATTAAAGTGGCCACGGGCCAGTGAGAACGAGCAAGTTAGAAAGAAAAGAGAGAGAGAGAGAGAGAGAGAGAGAGAGAGATTATTGCACTTGTGGAGAAAATGGAGCAACATCAGCCCTTACAAGGTAGGGTGAGTCCCCTTTATATAGGAGGGGGACACGGCTACAAGTATGTGGAGATTAATTACAAAGTATGGAGATGGGATGGCTTGACGTGATGCCTCAGCATATGCTCTGGATAGGCTGGCCCTGTTAGACTTAGTCGTGTGCCTTGGGAGCTTCCCCCTCTGTCCTGGCTTTGGTCTCCATTTTTTCTGAGTCGGGCTCCGACGAGCCCCGAGGTCGGGAACTTAGTCGTGGCCTCCCGTCCTCGGAGTCCCGGGGCATGCTTCCGAAATGACTTGACAGCGAGAAATCAAGTCTTTTGATTTTGCCACATATAGTGATCTTGTTACATGTATATATTTGTGTATGTTACCATTACATCAAATGTGCCTATGCTCAAAGAAAAATTGTAAGTTTGTGAGGGGGAGGTTAGTTCATGCCTTTGTCCGCTGGCCTTGCTTGCTCCGTTCTGGGGGCCTTGTTTGAGTTACCCTGGGTAACACCTGACGGTTACGGAAATAGGGTTTTCAAAAATATTCAATTATTGATAAAAATAGAGGTTTTTTAGAAACATATTGAAATATCAGGTAATTTTATATAAACTAGTGACAATAACACATTTCAGTGACATTGCAGCTTTCTCATGTTAGAATTTTGAGGGTCCTACTCAAAATTCTGCCCCAGTTTGGTAGATGATCCTTCCGCCATTTACGGATAACGAGCCTTGTTGAACCTTCTTCAAAATATTTAGAATTCTTCTCAAAATTCTGCCCTAGTTTCTTAAACCGATTTCTGACCGTCTGGCATATGTTGGCGTTGGTTGGACTTGCTCTAGAATTTTGAGGGTTCTCCTGGATATGAGGTATGTAGTATAGGCACAGAAGTAATGTCTCATCTTCTGGGCCGTCTAGGTCAAAGCACAGCAAGTGCGCTCTAGCAGAGAGTACCGTGCTTCATAAGGTGTGAACTTCTTACTCAAGTAGTATATGGCTTGCTCCTTCCTCCCTGTCTCGTCATGTTGTCCCAGAACACATCTGAAGGTTCTATCCAATAAAGATAGATAAAGTAGCAAAGGTCGTCCTAACTCTGGCTGGACCAAGACCAAAGGTGTGGACAAGTACTCCTTGACTTTGTCGAAAGCTTTCTAACAATCCTCGGTCCAGCTTGTTTCGGCATCTTTCCTCAGCATCTTGAAGATGGGTTCACATATAACTGTGAACTATGCTATGAAGTGACTGATGTAGTTTAGACGTCCTAGGAAGCTCATCACGTCCTTTTTGCTCCTAGGCGGCGGTAACTCCTGAATAGCTTTGACTTTAGATGGACCTAGCTCGATCCCTCGGCGACTGACAATGAATCCCAGTAACTTTCCTACGGGTACCCCGAATGCACACGTTGTGAGGTTTAGTTTTAAGTTGTACCTCCTTAGCCTGTCAAAGAACTTTCTCAAGTCTGTTATGTGATCTGCGGCCCTCTTTGATTTGATAATGACGTCGTTCACATACACCTCTATTTCTTTGTGTATTATATCATGGAAGATGGTTGTCATGGCTCTAATATAGGTAGCCCCAGCATTCTTTAGACCAAATGGTATCATTTTGTAACAGTACATCCCATATGGTGTGATGAAAGCGGTTTTCTCTAAGTCTTCTTCGTCCATCCAAATCTGGTGATAACTTGCGAAGCAATCCACAAAGGATTGGAGTTCATGCTTGGTGCAAGTGTCGATCAGGATGTGTATGTTTGGTAGTGGAAAGGTCTTCCTTGATACTTGCTCTATTTAAATCCCGATAGTTAACACATACTCTGACTTTCCCATCTCTCTTCGGAACTGGCACAATGTTGGATAACCAGGTTGGGTACTCAACCACCCTGAGGACTTTGGCTTTGATCTACTTAGTAACTTCCTCCTTGATTTTCAAGCTCATATCTAGTTTGAACTTTCTGAGTTTTTGCTTTACTGGTGGACACATGGGATTAGTAGGCAACTTGTGAGCCACTATGTACGTGCTCAGACCAGTCATGTCATCATACAACCATGCGAAATATCCTCATACTCCTTTAAGAAATGAATGTAGTCCTCTTTCTCTGTCGGCGATAAGTGAATGTTGATGCGAGTCTCTTTGACGGTCTCGGCATTCGCCAAATTTACTGCTTCGGTTTCATCCAGGTTGGACTTAGGCTTGTTCTCAAAGTTTTCAACCTCCCTGACAACTTCCTCAGGTATCTCATCTTCTTCATCTGAATCATTATCCTCATGTTGCGTTGCCTCATTACATGTCACAGTCACCGGTTCATCAGGAAAAGTAACAATAACGCTATAGAAAGAAAAATATAGAAGATAATAATAAATAATAAAGAGCAATGCATTTGATTAAGACTTAAAACATCCAAACGAGTATGGCTCGATGAATCGAACATTTATTTTGAAACAAGTGCATCTTTAAAAACAAAATTACTGAAAATCTTAAATGCCTAGAATGGCTATAGGAATAAAATCTACCAAGCTACCTAGGGACTCGGTGGGCCCGCGATGGTATGGCGGTCCAGTTCCTGAGAACAGCTCCCTTCTCCACAGTCTGAATAGTGAGGCCTTCTTCCTCCTCCTCCTCAATTATTGCAATGCAGTCCATGTCTTCATCCTCCAAGAAAAGATTCCTCACCCCAGCTAATGCTTCTTCTTCTACAGTTCCCCATATCATATCAGCCTGGTGAAAAGCATGATCCAGATATGGCACTAGTTGCTCGAGAGGGTAATAAGGTCCACGTTATGGAGGCGACCAACCATTATACTCTTGCCATGTATACTGGTATCCGAGTCCGAAGGTAGTACCATGACGCTTCAGTTGTATCGATTTAGTAATACCCTAGAGATTCTTCCCAAGCCCTTTGCTGGGCTCATACCCAGACCATGTCAGTATTCTTTCTATTTTGTTACTCCACCATTTGTCTTTCTCAATGACATTGACACGTTCGATGTGATGATAGGTTTCTCCTCCTAACCTTCTACTATTTCAAATAACCGGGATGGTTTGACTGGTGTAAATGGGGTTACTCCCATCTCCGTGAATGATTACCTCCTGATGGTTCCATTCAAATTTCACAACTTGATGTAGTGTGGAAGCCATAGCCCCAGCGGCATGTATCCATGATCGGCCCAACAGAAGATTGTACAAGGACGATATATCGAGCACCTGAAATTCAATATCGAACCAAGTTGGCTCCATCTGTAGACAAAGAATAATTTCCCCGATCGTAGCCCTTTGAAACCCATTGAAGGCTTTCATGTTCATGCTCCCTGCCTGTATTTCATGAAAACCTTTTCCCAATCTTTTCAGAGTATCCAACGGATAAATGTTGAGGCTTGAACCTCCATCAAACAAGACCATGGCAACGAATTTGTCTTCAAATTGCATTGTGATATACAGCGCTCGGTTGTGATTCAACCCTTCAGGTAGTAGCTCATCTTCGTGGAAGATTATCTTATGACTTTCCAGCACCTGCCCTAACATATTGGCCATCTCTCCGCAAGTGATATTGTTGGGTACATAAGCTTCACTCAACACCTTCATCAAAGCATTCTTGTGTGCCTCTGAATTTTGCAATAGTGACAGTATGGATATCTGAGATGGGGTTTTGTTCAGATGATCGATGACGGAGTATTCCCTTGCTTGTACTTTCCTCCAATAGTCATCTGGCCATGTTTCAATGATAGGCTACTTGGTAGCGGCATCCTTACTTGGTCCTCCCAAATGTTCAGGTGTATAGATTCTCCCGGTCCTAGTCATTCCTTGCGCAGCATCATATTCCTCCATCTTTGCCTTTCCTTTTCGCCTAACTTCGGCAAGTAATCCCAAGGTATTGCTTTTGAGTTTAAAGGAGGTGTGGTTGATATTGTCATTGTCAAAGGTGTAGCCACTTCTACTTCAAATGGAACAGAGGTGGCCGCAGGTGGAGCTACCTCTACTTCAAATGGAACTGATGCAGCTACCTCAACTTCGATCGGTGACTGCACTATAATAGGAGTAAGTGTGACTGCATATTTAAAATCATCACCTTATCGAATGAGCCCGATTGACCCCTCAGGATCCCATTCTTCGTCCATCTCCATCACATGTATCCCACCACCCCTAAGATCCGAGAGAGGGTTATTGCGGACATTAGTGCAGTTTCTTTTGCCTGTATGACCTTGTTGTCAAACAGCGTCTGGATTTTATCTTTCAATGTTCGGCACCCGTAAATAGTGTGCCCTTTCATACTGGAATGGTATGCACAGGTTTTGTTTGGGTTGATCTATTAGGATAGATTCTCTAATGCCACAACGGGAATAGGGGTGACGTAACCAGTGGCTTTCAACCTTTCATACAGTTGGTCGATGGGTTCAGCAATGGTTGTATATTGTCTGGGTGGCTTGTAGTCAAAATTGGGTCGTGATCTTGGATAATTTTGGCGAGTTGGAGGTGACTGGAAATGAGGTGGTTGGGAATTACAGGTATGATAGGTAGTGGCTGGTTGGGAGTATCTGGGAGATGAGGGTTGGTATGTGGGTGATGGTGTTTGGTATGTGGGTGGAGGTGTTTGATATGTAAGTGGAGATTTCGGGCCTTGAGCCACCATTACTACCCCAGCGTCTCTTTTTTTATATGCCGCCTGATTGTAATACCTCAAAGTTTGTCATCATCCCTCTCTTGATTCCTTCTTCGATTCTTTATCCGAGTTTGATGATATCAGAGAATTTATGATTTTCAATAACCATCAATATTTCATAATATTGCGAATCATGTGCTTTGACGAAGAATTTGTTCATCTGTTTCTCGTCCAAAGATGGCCTGACATTGGCCGCTTCCGACCTCCATCGAGTAGCATACTCGTGGAAAGTTTCGATGGGTTTTTTCTTGAGGTTCTGGATGTAGAAAACATCTGGTGCATTTTCTGTGTTGAATGGCCCACATGGTATTTGTCCGGCTCGATGGTATCCTTCTCCATAATGATCTTCAAAGTCCACATATGTTGCACTTCATTCGTATACGGGATGGCGTCACCCTGGAAGTCGGTTCTGAAGTGGCTCATCTTAGAAACCTATGGTATGACTTGTCTCTTACCTGCCTGTCTCATAACTCTTAGGGGAACATAAGGTTATATCCCTCTGAACCCGATCAGCACCAAATGTGGGACATCTCTGGATCTTATGATGAACTCATCGGTGGGGAACCACTCGAACATCCACTGAACCTGGTCATCAGTCAGCTTGTTGAAAAACTGTACCCATCCTACAATATCCTTAGGTTGATCGAACATGTCTGGCATGTAAGTCATTCTTTTAGGGTGGTGGAAGGCTATGTGATCATTCCACGGCCTTCGTGGAAACTCTTGGCGGTATTGGCCCTTTTGGAGATATTCTAACAGCCAGACTTGTAACAGCAAGTTTCAACCCTCAAAGAATCAGGACCCCTTCTGACAGCATTCCAAGACCTGGTACATATCTACAATGATCATGGGGACAATAGTATATGTCTACCCCTCGATCCCATCCATTAGAGTTTTGGAAACCATAGCTAGCCTAGTATGGATTTTATCCCCTTGGATTGGGAATACCAACATGCCCAAGAAGCACACAATGAACACGAAGACCCTGCGATGGACCCAACCCAAAGAAGTGATTGAGAACTCATCAACAAAAATACGGTATGAGCTGTTGTGACTGTATCTTTCATAAAGGAAATCAAAATGTATGTAGGAGTTTTTTAGGCACTCCAAATCATCATTTTTCTTCAGCCCCATCATCTTAAGGAACCCTCTGGTGGTACGATTTTCAGGTGCTAGCAGACCAGGGCTATCCCAAGGCAACCCAGCAAATCCCCTTATTTCTTCTAGGAGGGGAGTCATTTCTATGTCTCCAAAACAGAACACAACCCTTTCCTTATCCCAAAATAGAGTGGCAGCCTCGATTAGCATCTTGTTTGGTTGAAGATCCAATAGTGATGGCAAATTGCCCAAGACTCTTTTCACGTGATTTTTATCACTTGAGGGAAGATACCTCCACCAATCTATCAAAAGTGGAGGTATGCTACCGACCATACCGAATCTAGGGACATCGTGCCTCGTTTTCTGCAAAACAAGATAGAGTTAGGCACTTTCCCCCTCCAGATTCGTCTATTTATACAGTAATGATTAGCATATTGGCACTTATTTTTCCAAATTAATGCACATAATCGTGGTTATGTCCGTTGGGATTATGGAAAACCCTATGGACATTTGGAAAAGGCTTGTCTTAAAAGGTTATTGTGCGGACAACATATTAACTCGAGTAGGTTTGATCATGATGCATGTACAATTAATCAGAGTAAGGCTGCTATAGAGGTCTAGACTGGGACCTTCAAGCAGAAAACTTGAGGGGGAAAGGCACATAACCGTCGAACGCACCGCTGATCGACTAGTTTTACCGCAAAGACGCCTTTCCGAATTTAAAGGGTGATATATAGGAAGAGTGCAAGCACTCATCAAGCGTTGCTATAGGATTGATTATGCACGAGTGGAATATGATGTTGAGCATGATTTATGCAACAATGAATAGCATGTTGTCAAGTATTTGCACGTAAGAAAAATAATAAATGCAGTATTTAAATAATTGAAAGACAGTTACGGAAAAGAAAACAAAGAGACAAGTTAGTTTCAGGAAAATAAAGAAATCATAAATGCTTGAAAATAGACAGTTAAATTCCAATAAGGGGAAAGGGTATGTGGGATGGAGCATGCTTGGACTAATTCACAAAAATAAGTTCATTATGGTAAGAGCCTAAAATATCCCCAGCAAAGTCGACATGCTGTCGCGCCCGCCTTTTTCCCCTTTTTATGGGGAAGTCCTGGTTTCGACATTCATGGGGGAATACCTCGTTTCCTTTTTGGAATTGAGTATTTGTAGAGTCGCCACCTAACGGATTATGGTGCATTAGGGCACCTAGAGCGATTAACTCATGTAACTAGTTTGCATTACTAGAGATTAGGGTGAGGGCTTGAAATAACCTTGAGGGGAAGGTGTTAGGCACCCCTTGCGGCCCACAACGGTGGGTCCTGGCCGAACTTAAACTATATGAATTAGTCAATTAACAAGCAAGCAAGTATTTGCAGATAAAGTGGCTTTCCCCATCTAAATGCATATATGATCAAGGAAGTTTAAATAATGAAGGTAAAGATATTTGGAAAGCTTATGTATACATAAAGAAAAGAAAGTTCAGAGAGTTTAAACACATATGGAATTGGGAAAGGGGAGTCCTAGGTTGATTAGCCTACAGGATCATACCCATGCAATTCCCGGTAATCACTCATCAATGAGAGAGGCTACACATGACATTAACGCGCAGGTCATCATATCCTTTTTACTACCCATTACCCTCCCCTTAGTGGTTATATGAGCGAGTTTAATTAACAACCTCTAAGTGTGCTGCTACTCTTCCCTTCCTTATGGTCCTGGAGGAATTTGGGACCTCCAAATCTGGACAGTTCTAATAACCTAAGGTTTTAAAAGGTAAAAAATCTATGTGACGGGCAAATAACATATAGGACAAGCAAATAGGGACAAACAGTTAGAAGGCTCATATTCACCTCCGCAGTATGTAGGCAATCAAACAGCACGTCTAAAACACAGATTTTCAAAAGAAGTTCAGAAATCCTAAGAACATGATATCTAGATGAACATCACAAAACAGAACATGCAGCGTTTATTTTTTAAGGGAAGTAGTAGGATCCTAACCAGTTCGCCTACTAGTTTTATAGCTTGTTAAACCTGGATAATTTCACATATAAACAGAACTAGTTTCATAATTATTTAATGCCCTAAGGCTTGCCTAAGTTCGTATATGCAGTCGCAATTCTGGGAAGCATTTTGAAGTCCTTTATCCTATAGGCATGCTTTCTAGTGATATTAATTAACACAGCATTGAAGACTATTAAAGAAACAAGTAGGATAATTAATTAAACTGATTCAGAACCTACAGGCATGAGTTAAACTGATTTTAGACCCTATAGGCATGAGTTCTAATTTAAACTGATTTTAGATCTTATAGGCATGATTTCTCAAGAGACAAATTTGAATATATGTCGTAATGGAAACTGAACCTTAGTTATTTGATTCTCTATAGGCATGGTGTCTAATTATGTAAAGTAAAGCAGGCAGAAATTATTTGACCAAAGCAAAACCCTATCAGCATATTATCTAACAAAACACATTTGAACCAAAATGAACCCTATAGGCATGTTATCTAACTAAAACACATTTGAACCAAAATGAACCCTATAGGCATGTTATTACCCAACTTTACCCACAGTATACAACTACCCTCCCGTTTCACTAGTCACCCCAATATCTGTTTCCAATTAATTATTACAGACCAATGATTGAATAAAAAATACATAAATAGAATATAAATTAAGCTATAGGGAGCCTGAAGTAGGCCCAAAGCAAATCCTCGTGTACCAGGCCTTCACTAGTCTCAAATGCCCAAGGTTCATTGCCACATTTGTGTCTAGGTGTGTCAGATTTTCCTAAGGACCTCAAGGATCCCGGGCAGTTCTCACACCCAGACTTTCTCAAATAAAGACTAATTATGTGCAGTGTGGAAGAGCCATCCCTGATATGCTAGAGTTTAGAGAGGTCTCAGGGACCTCTAAGCAGCACACATACCAGAGGGGCAGGACTTAATAAGCTAAGAATAAGTGAGAGTGCTTGACATGATTTGAAAGAGTTTTGGTAAACAATATGAAGAAGGTCTTAGGAGTGAAAAGATTTTTTGAAAATCAGTACTAGTTTGGTAAAACAGCAGTTAGAAAAGCATGAAAAACATTTTGAAATCAGAACACAAGTCACAGAACAAACAGCTTAAGAAAATACTTTGGAAACAGATTCCACACAAGGAAAGAGGGGTTATGAACACATAGAATGCACCTTAGTGTATAATAAAGCACATAAACAACAGGGTGCATAGAATTCTAAAGGGGTTCTATAGAACTAACAGGTTAGCTATAAGATACGTCATTGCAGCATAGAGCAAGTATCATAGTAAAGCTACATTGAAACACATGAACACTGGACAGAACCAACTACACAACTTAGAGTTGCCTGAAGGACTAGATGACTTAGCATGAGCGAAATAGAATGGGCAAGAGCCTAAATGGATAGGCTAGGCAATTATCAACAAGTAGACATAGTATAGGCATGCTGAACAAAACATGATTTAGACATAATAAATAAACAATAGACAGGCAAGCATAATTTAGACATGCTAATCACATATGGAACCAGGAAGAATTTAGGCATGTTAGATAAATAGTAGACAGGCAAGTAAGTTGAGACATGCTAATTGCATATTGAACAAGGTGTATTAGGCATGCTAGATAAACAGTAAACAGAAGTAGGAATGAACTTAGGTCTGATGAACTAAGGCAGTAAATAAACACATAGGTTTATATTCTATAATTTAATCAGAGGCATACCAGTTAAGGGAAAGAGAACACAAGATATAAGACAGGTGTTGCGCAGTTCCTAGCCTTGGCTTACAGCCGGCAGGACTAGTGAAGATCACAAGTAGCAAAAGAACATAGAGTTTTTTAGAGTGGTAGTTGATGAACTAATGTTCGTCTCCTAAAGGAGCAGAATGAGATTGTATATATAGCACTTTAGAGAGTACAACAAATAAGGTAAAGAATCATAGTTCAATCAATTAGGAGCAATTAATCAATCACAGAGTCAATTCCTATAAAAAAAGTTCAGAATAAACCCCTTAATTGGGGGCAATCAATTAACGGACAGAATTGGGACTCAAGTAAGGCAATAAATCACCACCAAACCATATAAGGAGTCCATCAAATACCTAAGACTGATAACTAATTAAGGCAAGGGTAATTAGTCGCAACAGGGAAACAAGTAGAAAATCCCGAAATATACTGATTTTAACTAAGAAAGAATCATTCAAATTCCCTAAATAGAAATCAATTAAGCAACCAAATCCCCAAGAATACTAAATTTAACAGGAAAATCACTCAAAACCCTAAATAGAGTCAGGTAATATGACTAGTTCACAGAATGAAACATAATAGAAGAAATCAGTGTTACCATCAGAACATCTAGGGTTCATACATACAGAAGTTAGCCAAACACGTAAAGAGATGAACAGGTAAAACATTAAAATTAGAAAAAACCTCTTGAAGAGGAGTGTGGTAAGAACTCTAATTTGAAAACACTTAAAGAAGGAAACAACCATGGAAAACTTAAAAGCATGTCAACACACAGAGATTCGAACAACAGAAATCGTAGAAATTGAAATTTAAAGTAGTGTAGTGCTTAAAAATTGGTTAGTAGTAAAGAAGTAAAAGAACCCAAAAGAATAGCCATGGAAGTTTGAAAATACTTCAGATACCCAAAGGATCGACCAACAAACAACAAGAAAACAAACTCTAATATAACAAAAATGTTCAGAAATCGATTAATTAGTAAAGAAATGAAGGAGCCTTAAGGAAAAAGCACTGATGAACTCAAATCGCTCCAGATCTACAAGGATCTGGACAGATTCAAGTCCAAATACTAAGTTTCAAAGAAAAAGAGAGGGTGAAGAGAATCTGGCCCTTGAATCAAATATTTGAGTCGTGAAACTTTGATAGAAAGCACTCACATACCATAGACAGGCCCTTTGAAGAGTTTTGAATGAGATCTGAACCAGATCTCTTCGAGGTCCTTCCACGAAACCACACAATAGAGCAACCAGGGGAGATAGGAGACAAGTAGAGGGCTTGTACAGCCATGGGAAGCCATAGATCGAGTAGGAATCACAAGGATTAGGGCTGGTTTTGGATGGCGACGGATAGGGTTAAGCTTGGTTTCAGAGAGAAGTAGAGAGGAGAGGGTTTCAGGGGCAGCAGGTATAGGCAAATGATTTAGGGTTAGGGGTTATTAGGAATAAAAAAAGGAAAATTTTAACCGGGCACCATTGATCCTTGGATCAACAGCCACGATCTGATGGGGTTTTGGGTCGGGTAGGTGTCTCTAGGTTTGGGCTGGGTAGTTTTTGGGCCCGGTTTAATTGAATTGGAATTGGGGGGGTGGAATTGGGCTTATTTAATAGGCTAGATCCAAATGAAAGGGGCTATTTGTTAAATACCATATTTAATTGATAAAATAATTTTTAAAAATAACTAATAGGCTGTAAAAAATGATTTTCATGCCTGAAAATATTTTAGAATAATTACTTAATATTTAAAAAATATAAAAGTCTATTTTCTGATAAAATAATATAGTAATGTGTGTGTTGGCTATAATTGCAAAGTAATTATAATTGCGGCCTAAAAATACAAAAGTGGCTATTTGTGCAATAATTGAAACTTAGTACAAATGCAAATGATAGAATTAAATCACAAAAATTATTATAAAACTATTTGTGATGCAATCAGTGATTGTTTTTATAAATAAAATGTTGGGATAAATTGATTAAAATATTTAAAAACGCAGAAATTGTATGAAAAATATTAATTAATGCCAAGACATAGCTTTGAAAATGTTGTAGGGAATATTGGGTATCAACACCAAGCTCTTCACCACTACTTTTGGCGGTACATCTTCTGAGGATCCCCAAGATTATTTGGACAGATGTCATGAGGTTCTACGGAACATGGGGATAGTGGAGACCAATGGGGTCGACTTTGTTGCTTTTTGCCTGTCAGGATCCACCAAGACTTGGTGGAGGGATTATTGTTTGGCTAGGCCAACTGGGTCACCTGCTTTGACTTGGGATCAGTTTTCTCAGCTATTTCTGGAGAAGTTTCTTCCAGTCACTCAGAGGGTGAACTATCGGAGGCAGTTTGAGCGTCTCCAGTAGGGTTTTATGATCGTCACTTAGTACGAGACCAGATTTATTGACTTGGTCCGTCATGCTCTTTTTATACTTCCCACTAAGAGAGAGAGAGTGTGAGGAGGTTCATTGAGGGACTCGTTCAGCCTATTCGATTGCAGAAGGCTAAGGAGATGAGGAGCGAGATTTCTTTTCAAGATGCGGCCAATGTGGCCAGGAGAGTAGAGATGGTTTTATCATAGGGGAGTGATCAGGGGTCTGACAAGAGGCCCCGTCATTCGAGCAGGTTCAGTGGTACCTCGTTTGGAGGCAGGGATTCTTTTGGTAGGGGCCATCCTTCCAGGCTGTTTCATTCAGCACTATAGGTATCTCATGGAGCTTCAAGGGGGTGTGGTTTTTATGTACCTCCTTCAGGACAGCCATCTCCTATCAGAACACCTCCTCTTCAAAGTTATCATCATGGTTAGTCGGCCCGCCAGGATTAGTCTCAATTTCCTCAACCGCAACACTCAGGTGGATGTTTTGAGTGCGGTAAGTATGGTCATATTCGGAGGGCTTGTCCGAGATTAGTAGGTGTTCAGTCACAGCATCAGGGTTCCCGTGCCATGGTTCAGGCACCAAGAGTTCCACCGCCCACCCAGCCAGCTAAAGGTGGGGGTAGAGGTGCTAGGGGTGGAGGTAAAGGTATTAGAGGTGGAGGTCAGGTTGCTAGAAGTGGAGGCCAGCCAGCAGGAGGCCGTCTCAGGGACGTAGTTCAGAGTGGTGGGGCCCAGCCCCGATGTTATGCTCTTCCAGCCAGGCTTGAGGCTGAGGCTTCCGATGCAGTTATCACAGGTACTGTTCTAGTTTGTAGTAAGGATGCTTCAGTACTATTTGATCCAAGGTCTACATATTCCTATGTGTCATCTTATTTTGCCCCATATTTGGTCATGCCTAGTGATTCGTTGAGTGCTCTTGTATGTGTGTCTACATTGGTGGGTGATTCTAATGTGGTGGATCGTGTCCATCGTTCATGTATAGTTGTGATTGGGGGTCTTGAAACCTTAGTAGATCTATTACTTTTGGATATGGTTGATTTTGATGTCATATTCAGGATGGACTGGTTATCACCTTACCACGCTATCTTGGACTGTCATGCCAAGACTGTGACCTTAGCCTTGCCGGGTTTACCTTGTTTAGAGTGGAGAGGGACTCATGGTCATTCCACCCATAGGGTTATCTCATATATGAATGCTCGACATATGGTTGAGAAGGGATGTTTGGCCTATTTGGTGTATGTTCGTGATTCTAGTGTCGAGGTTCCTTCTATGGATTCCGTACCGGTTGTTCGTGAGTTTCTAGAGGTATTTCCTTCAGACCTGCCGGGATGCCACCTAATAGGGATATTGACTTTTGCATTGATTTGGCTCCGGGCACTCATCCCATTTCTATCTCGACATATCGTATGGCCCCGCTAGAGTTGAAAGAATTAAAAGAACAGTTGCAAGACCTTCTTGATAAAGGCTTTATTAGACCTAGTGTCTCGCCTTGGGGTGAGACGATGTTGTTCGTTAAGAAGAAGGATGGATCGATGAGGATGTGTATAGATTATCGGTAGTTGAACAAAGTTACCATCAAGAATAAGTATCCATTACTAAGGATTGATGATTTGTTTGACCTAGAAGGGTGCCCAGTTCAGGTGGTCGGACGAGTGTGAGGCGAGCTTTCAGAAGCTCAAGATAGCTTTGACTACGGTGCCAGTGTTGGTATTACCTACAGGTTCAGGGACATATGCAGTATATTATGACGCATCTTGTGTTGGACTTGGTGCGGTGTTGATGCAGGATGGCAAGGTCATTGCTTATGCCTCGCGATAGTTGAAGGTCCATGAGAAGAATTATCTAATTCATGATTTGGAGTTGGCAGCCATTGTTCACGCGCTAAAGTTTTGGAGGCACTATTTATATGGCGTGTCATATGAGGTGTTCACGGATCACAAGAGCCTGCAGTACTTGTTCAAGCAGAAGGAGCTAAATTTGAGGCAGAGAAGGTGGTTGGAGATATTGAAAGACTATGACATCACCATTTTATATCATTCGGGGAAGGCCAATGTAGTGGCTGATGCTTTGAGTAGGAAGTCAGTCAGCATGGGCAGTCTTGTGTATATTCCGGTCAGTGAGAGACCGCTTGCTTTAGATGTTCAGGCTTTATCCAATCAGTTCGTGAGGTTGGATGTTTCTGAGCCCAGCCGTGTGTTAGCTTGCACAGTCGCTCGTTCTTCATTATTTGAGCGTATCTGAGATCGGAAGTATGATGATCCTCATTTTTTTGTCCTTAGGGACACAGTGCGGCACGGAGGTGCCAAGCAGGTTACAGTTGGAGATGATGGAGTTTGAGGATGCATGGTCGTATTTGTGTGCCTAAGGTGGATGGACTTTGTGAGTTTATTCTAGAGGAGGCCCATAGTTCCCGATATTCCATTCATCAGGATGACGCTAAGATGTATCAGGGTTTGCGGCAACATTACTGGTGGAGGAGGATGAAGAAGGATATTGTTGCATATGTGGCACGGTGTTTGAATTGTCAGCAGTAAAGTACGAGCATCAAAAACCTGGTGGTTTGTTTTAGAAGATTGAGATTCCTGAGTGGAAGTGGGAGCGTATCACTATGGACTTCGTTGTTGGACTCCCCAGACTCAGAGGAAGTTCGATGCAAGTGTGGGTTATTATGGATAGGCTGACTAAGTCAGCACATTTCATTCCTGTGGCAGTCTCCTATTCTTCGGAGAGGTTAGCAGAGATTTATATCCGGGAGATCGTTCATCTTTATGGTGTGCCCGTGTCTATTATTTCTGAATGAGGTACGCAGTTTACCTTGCATTTCTGGAAAGCAGTTCAGCAAGAGTTGGGCACACGGGTCGAGTTGAGCACAGCATTTCATCCTCAAACGGACGGACAGTCTGAGCGTACCATTCAGATTTTGGAGGATATGCTCCGAGCATGTGTTATTGACTTTGAAGGTTCTTGGGATCAGTTCTTGCCATTAGTAGAGTTTGCCTACAACAATAGCTACCGGTTGAGTATTCAGATGGCTCCCTATGAGGCACTATATGGTAAGCAGTGTCGGTCGCTGATTGGGTGGTTTGAGCCGGGAGAGGCTCGGTTGTTGGGTACAGATTTAATCCAGGATGCCTTGGACAAGGTTAAGATCATTCAGGATAGGCTTCGTACAGCTCATTCCAGGCAAAAGAGTTATGCCGACCACAAGGTTCATGATGTGGCATTCATGGTCGGAGAGCGGGTATTTCTTCGGATGTCGCCCATGAAGGGTGTGATGAGATTTGGGAAGAAGGGCAAGCTAAGACCTAGGTTCATTGGTCCTTTCGATATTCTTGATCGAGTGGGAGAGATGGCTTACAGACTTGCGTTGCCGCCGAGTTTATCAGCTGTGCACCCAGTGTTTCATGTGTCCAAGCTTCAGAAGTATCACATCCCACGTGTTAGATTTCAGTATTGTCCAGTTGGACAAGGACTTTTCCTATGAGGAGGAGCCGGTAGCTATTCTAGACCAGCAAGTTCATCAGTTGAGATCGAAGAGTTTTCCTTCGGTTCATGTTTAGTGGAGAGGTCAGCTTGTTGAGGCAGCAACCTGGGAGTCCGAGTTCGATCTGCGGAGTCGATATCCCCATCTTTTCTCCGACTCAGGTACTTTTCTTATGTCCGTTTGAGGACGAACGGTAGTTTTAGAGGTGGAGAATGTGATGACCTTGTGTCCTGAGGCCTTAAAAACCTTTTTTTTGTCTCACCTCAATTTGCATGCGCAGTCCGGGCGAGTTTTCGGAAAGCTTTTATGTGAAATATAAGAAAATTAATGAAAAAATTGATTAAAGTTGACTTTGGTCAATATTCTTGGTAAATGGACCCGGACCCGTGATCAGACGGTCTCGTAGGGTCCATAGTAAAATATGGGATTTGGGCGTATGCTCGAAATCGAATTGTGAGGTCCCAAGCCCGAGAAAAGAATTATTAAAGAAAATTGTTTGCTGGTAAATATAAAGGCTTTTAGAAGTGAATTGATGCAATTTCTTGATGGTGTCGGGCCCGTATATTGGTTCCGAAGCCCGATACAATTTTAAAATAATAATTAAGTCAAATTTGTGAAGTTGGTAAGAATCGGAGTTCGTTTGGTATAAATCGGACCTTTAGTTGAGAAAATGAACGTTTCAATGTTCTTGAGTAATTTTATGAATTTGAGGTTGAATTCGTAGTTGTTGATGTTATTTTGATGATTTCGTACGAGCAACTCCGTATGATATTTTTAAACTTGCGTGCATGATTGGTTTGGAGCCCCGAGGGCTCGGGTGAGTTTTGGATAGGCTACGGAGTGTATTTGGATTTAGAAAAATTGTTGCAGGTTCAGTTATGGTATTCTGGCCTCTGATCTTGCAATTGCGAGATCAGGGATCGCAAATGCGATGTCTGATGGCATGAGAATTGCGAAGGTCTGATCGCAATTGCGAAATAAACCATGGCCAGCCTAGCTCGCATTTGCGAGCATTTCTTCGCAAATGCGAAAAACCTCAGAAATCCTAGAGGTCACAAATGCGACATCTTCCTTCACAATTGCGAAGATGGCAGGAATTGTCAGGGGTCGCAAATGCGACAGTTTTTTCGCATTTACGAAGCTAGTAGAAATTCTCAGGGTTCGCAATGTCGCAATTGCGAACCCCTGGTCGCAATTGCGATATCTGCACCTGTTAAGTGGGATTTTAGACGGTATTCTTCTTCATTTTTACAACTTTTCAAACCCTAAAACATCTTTGGGCGATTTTTCAAGGGCACAAACTCTTCCAAATCATTAGTAAGTCATTTCTAACTCATTTCTTTCAATCTAATCCATCTTTTAAGAAGATTTCATCACAAAATCTAGGGATTTTCATGGGAATTTGGGTGTTTTGGGTAGGAATTAGGATTTTCAAATTTTGGGGATTTGGACCTCGATTTGAGGTCAGATTTCAAAACAAATTATATATTTGAGTTCGTGGGTGAATGGGTGATCGGGTTTTGGTTCAAACCTCGGATTTTGACCAAGCGGGCCCGGGGTCGATTTTTGACTTTTTAGGAAAATCATTTGAAAACCTATTTTCATGCATTATAATTGGTTTATTTAGCATTTATTGATATCGTTAAGTAAATTATGATTAGATACAAGTGAATTGGAAGTGGAATCGAGAGGTAAAACAGTAGTTGAGGCTTGATTGTATTTGTGGCATTGAGGTAAGTATTTGGTCTAACCTTAGTTTTGAGGGAATAGGAGTTGTGGTCTTATTTTCTATATGTTAAGTGTTGAGTACGATGTATAGGTGTGGTGACGAGTATCTATACGTTGGTGTCAAGCATGCCCGTGAGTCTTATACTATGGCTGTTGTGACTCAGTTATTTATTGTCCATACTTAATATGATGATTTTAAATGTTGAACAAGGCTTATGAAAGTATTCTTGGTAATTGACCATTGTGGAGCATTGGCTCAAATTAAGACTTAGGTTGTGAAATGATTGTGGAAACGAGATGAGATATATTGTTGATTCCCTTACCGGAATGTAATTGTTTATGATATTGTTTCCATTGTCGGGATGTTATCCTTAGAATATTGTTTCCCTTGCCGGGACATTATTGCTTATGATATTGTTTTCCCTTGCCCGGATATTGTTGTTATACTATTGTTCCCTTACCACGATTCTTTTGTGATTAGTGTTGATTTGTATATTGGGATAGGGTTGCACGCCGCAATAATATTATATGGGATCGGGTTGCACGCAGTAACAAGGAGTAATAAGGGTGGACAGGTGGGGTCGGGTTGCATGCCGCAACATCATTATATGATTGGATCGGGTTTCATGCCGCAACAGCATTATATGATTTGGGATCGGGCTGCATGCGACAACAGTATTATATGATTGAGATTGGGTTGCACGCCACAACAAGAAAGAATAAAAGCGAATATTGATTTGTTACTGTTTTTCTTATTTTTGCTGATATAAATTATGGTGTTTTTTATGCTTCTTTACTGAAATTCTGTTAGTACTTGATATTTCCCGCAACATGTTCCCACTTCCCATCTTTAACTGTTAGTTTCTATTATCATTATTTGTCATATATGATTTAATTGTACAGGTTTATTTGGTAGTCTTATCCTAGGCTTGACACTACTTCGCCTAGGTTAGGTTCGACACTTACAGCATAAAGGGTCGGTTGTGCTGATACTACACTCTGCACTGTGTGTAGATCCCAGTACTGGAGTTTTTGGACCATAGCGATGTTGTTGCCTTCAGTCCAGCGGAGACCCAGGTAGTCCTGCAGACGTCCGCAGGCCTTGGCATCCCCTTCTATCCTTTCCATTCTGTTTTTATTTATTTAAGAGACAGACTTGTATTTTTCTATTCAGACCACTATTTGTAGTATTCATAGATGGTCTGTGACATTGTGATACCAGTTCTGGGTAAGGTTGTATTTTTTATTTTCGTACTAGTATTTAGTTATATTATCATATTTCGTCTTCCGCATTTCTTCTTTTATTATTATTACTATTCCGTTGTTGATCAAATGTTAATTTAAAATGGTTAAAAGGTTAAGGAAAAAGGGTAATAAAATCTAAACACTCGGCTTGCCTAGCTTTCACGAGTAGGCGCCATCACGACTCCCGAAGGTGGAAAATCCGAATCGTGACAAGGTGGCTATTGTATTATTGTTCGGACAGAGAGATAAGGGTGGTTATTATCCTGAGTCATATGAGTGGCTATAGGAGAGATAAGGGTGGCTAATAATAATGTTAGGGCGGAGTGATATGGGTGGCTATCGGAGGGATAAGGGTGGTAATGTCAGGGATGATGGGTGATGGTTTAGAGACATTGTGTTGGTGATTTTCGTGTGATGATATATTTTTCCTTGTGTGTGTCATACACCTTGCGTGAATTGTTTTGTTTCTTTGATGAACTACTCGAATGCTTTGATATTACTTTTTAACTTGGGCAGCAGTAGTACATTCGCACAAGCATACACCGTAGCATGCCACTAATACTAGCTTAGGAGTATGAAACTTGACATTTATTGATCATGCCCATGTGTTCTTGTATTATCGGTTTCCATGTTGATATTGAGCCTGCACTCATGCTGGGTGAATTGTGATTGTGGGCCTGTGATCATACCGGACAGATTGTGATTGTGAGCTTGTGACCATGCCGGCAGATTGTGATTCTGAGCATGTGACCACGACTGGCAGATTGTAAATATGAACTTATGGTTATGCTAGGGGGATTGAGATATTGGCACGTAAGTTGTCCGTGCGGTTGTGATTCGAGATGTGGGCACGAGGTGCCGTGAGTATGTGATGGTGGGTTGAGACCTGTGACTTGTGAATGATATAATATATCACGGGGTGATTTTGTTGTGAAACTTGTGTAGAACGGCTTGATTAATTTGTTGTCCTTTGCGTTCCTTAATTGGTCTCAATGATACTTCGCGGTGTCCTTGTTGCTTTACTGTCTTTATCACATGTTGGTTTTGTTGCCATTTACTGATTTCTGCTTCCCATTATTAGCTTTATACTTCTATAATGCACAAATTATTTTGTTTAGTGAGTGTTTTGGTTTGTATCCCGTCACTACTCCACCGAGGTTACTTACTAGGTACCGATCGCGGTGTACTCATACAACAATTCTGCAATTTTTTGTGCAGAGCCAGGTATTGAAGATATCGGATCCGGACAGAGTTAGCTTGTTGATCGGGAGGATTCAAGGTAGAGTTGCTTCGTCGTCACAGTCCCTTGGAGTTCTTTTCTTACATTGTACTGTCAGTTTGTCATTTTAACGGTATTGTATTTAGATCCTTGAGATCATTTCATGTACTTAGCTAGAGTTCGTGACACTGTATTACTAAAACTTGGAAGGTTGTTATGATTATTACCATGTAGGCTTATTACGTTTTTGTTTCGTTATTCATATTAGACTATGTTTCAAATTATCATTATTAAAAATTTGCCTAATCATTGTTAGTAATCGGTTTACCTAGTCTTAGAGATTATGTGTCATCACAACATCCTATGGACAGAGTTTGGGGTCGTAACGGCATCCAATGCAGATCCATAAAGCTACAATAAAACAATTGATGGAGCTTATGAAATTGGACTTTTTAATTGAGAAATATGGGCGGTACTATGCATATAATTGGTAAAGTTATACAATTCATTTATTTGTGATGCTTTAATGACTAATTTACTAATGTTGATTGAATAATATTTTAATGACAAATTGTGTAAATTTTGACATTCGTCACAGGGGAAACAAATTTTGGTAGACAAGTTGCTAAAGTGTTATATAAGAATTGAGGCGATTTCAGAAATTTAAAATATTTACGAAAGAATCATGCATTTTAGTAGAATTGAATTTTTAAATTAATTTGCAAATCAGAAACTAAAACTTGCAGCCAAATTTGTTCTCAAGCCATATAAAGTGAAAGTGTGGTTTTATAATAGAAGAAGGTACAAGAAAATATTTTATTTTTAACTTATATGCATTTAGTATAAAAAATTTTGACACTATCAATATACTTTAACCGGTTATAATAGAGTTTTAACACTTCTAATTTATCAGATTAGGAATCATGGTCATTTCATATGATTGGTATAACAAAAATTTTATTGCCAATGAATATATTTTAAACTTAAATTTTATTTATTGTGCTATGTTTTTATTTTTTTCCTTAGCTTTTTTTATTTAATAAATTTGTTCATGTCTTAAGTTACTAAACGAAGCAGACTGTGAGGTTTTGATGTAATGCTGAAAAAATTTTAAAGAAATTGTTACATGGTCATTTCAAGATTAGGAATCATGGTCATTTCATATGAGGGGTATGACAAAAAATTTTATGCCAATGGATATATTTTAAGCTTAATTTTCATTTACTGTGCTATGTTTTTATTTTTTTTCTGTATACTACCACAATTTTTTTTTATTTAATAGGATTGTTCATGCGTTATGAAGTTACGAAAAGAAGCAAACTGTGAGTTCTTGATGGAATGCTGCAAAAATTTTAAACAAATTGTTACATGGTTATTTCAAGATTGATCAAGTGGTCAACACCTTTTGTAGCTTATTTAATGTTACCTAAACATAATCTATAATTTTTCAATTTGAATTTAAGTGAAGTTTGAGTTGGTAAGCAAATACAACTTAGTATATATATATATATATATATATATATATATATTTAGTGATTCGGAAATGTCATTGCTTTCCTCTTCTTCTTCTTTATTGTTATTTTCATTGTTTTGTTTGCTTATTTTGTAGTTATTGCTGATCTTTAGTTTAGTTATCTTATTTTCTATTATTTCATTATGTTTATGGTTTTTTTCGGTGGAATAATAATTCGCATCGGTGTTATGATGGGATGTATGACCTTTCCTTTATTATTACTTTATATAAGCATTTAGCTAAATTTTATTTTTGTAGATGTGCCCAGATTTAATAAAGAAAGCAAAGGAAGGTGGATTGTGTACACTTGAAACTAATGTGTTCTAAAAGACACAAGAGTCAGTGTGTCGCTTAATGAAGAAAACACACATAGTAAAATATTATTCTTGACCGTGGTAATTATTTTTATGAGAATGTGCGTTGCATAGAATTTTTTTAGAGTTCAAACATCATTATTATTTATTCTTTATCCTATAAATTGGAGTTGATTCTAGGAAAAACTTGGCATGTGAATAATTTTAGCTTAATGTAAGAGTATCACATCTAATAATTTTATACAACATTATGTTTATTGTCGTTTAATATAAATTAGTGAATTTTATAATGGTGAAACAATATAATGTTGAAGCTAGAAATTATCTGGAGGATACTTCATGCCGACAAAGAATATTTATTTTTGCATGTGTCACACCTCCTTTTTACGCATCCGAGGGTAGTACAAGGGAGTTTTTCCATTTTAAGTGACATTATACGAAATGAGATTATTTATTCAATTTAGAGTCGCCACTTGGAATATTTTAATTGGTGTTACAAGTCACCGGTTTATTTTAAATCTCAAATCGAGGAAATTTCGACTTTCCTTTTGAAGTATGCGAACCAAAAATTTTGAATAAGGAATTCTGTTAACCCGAGAGAAGGTGTTAGGCACCCCCGGATTCCGTGGTTCTAGCACTGTCGCTTAAACTGTCATAATTGGCCTATTATCTGATTCTAATACAGGTTTTAACCTATGGTACATTTTAACTCGTTAAACCACTTTTAATTATTTTTAGGAAGATTTAACGTTATTTAAAACACGCCTTGAACCACGCCACATGAAATGCACCCGCGGTCCATGACACATTTTATTTAACGTTGTTGAGATTTGGATTTGGGTCACATAAAATGCACACCCGAGTTTAAGGAAATTAATTTAAATAGCGCCTAAAGCAACTACGCACTTTCAAGTCTGCGAGGGCCATGAAAAATTCAGTTAATGGCACGCCTCGATTTCTAAAGAGTTAATATTAATTACATGAGGGCCATGGGTTATTTAATGAGAATGGCACCAAAATTATTAGCTCAAAATCCTAAATCAATGAACTGTTGGTTTGTCTCCAATTAAATTATCCATGCAGCAATACCAAAATTGTCTCACTAGATATTATCCAAAACATGACAACCAGGAAGAATTCACATACGAACATTTAAAGCATGATTCAATATTTGACCACATAAAGGTAAATCACACACAGTACTAATATTGGTTACAATCAAGCAATTCAAACTATTCTCACGTGATTGTATACCAAACATGGTTATGTATCATTCAGTTACATTCGGAAATATCTATTTTACTATGTGCTCCATGAATTTCTTTAACAAAAAAATCAGTTACCCATTTATTCTTTGGTTCACTTCAAAAATCGCAATATGCCTCTGTCACTTAATATTCACAACAAACTCATGGAAAAGTTCATCACAACAAAGAATTCAAAAGCATTCAAAGCTTTCTCATCACAGATGCATTAATAGAACCGATTTTGGTGAATTCGGAACTGTTTGCAGTTGGTTCTGCTGCTGGTTCGATGGCTAAAGAAGCAGTGTGTTTCTGCTGCAATTTTGAAGCTGTTTTCGGGCTTAATTCGGAGGTCGTTTTGGACATGGATTTTGGGGCGACGCAGCTAGTTTTAAAGCTGCATTAATGGAGATTTTTGGACTGATTTTAATGGTGAAAAGGTCGTTGTTATTTGGTGAATTTTGAAGGTTATTTGCTGGAGTTTTGTATAGAAACAGGGACTGTGTTTGAGGTTGGAGGGAGGTACTTCAATAGCTGATTTTTGAGAAAACTTTGTAGATATTTTAACGGAGGAAAGGGGTATAGCTCATGGTGTCCATGATGGCTTAAGGAGGATTGTCCCGTTTGGAGAGGAAGCACAAGATTTTATTGTGCGTTTTTACTGAAGAAAAGGCCGATCCAAATTTTAGATGTCGGTCACTATTTAGGAATTAGGTACTATTATATAGGGGTAGAGATTAGGTTAGGGGTATGCGCCTAGGAATTATGGGCTTGAGAATTATGGGCTAGGTCCAAAATTAGGCCTAAAATGGGTTGCTCGAGCCCAAGTTTTATTCTTTTCCCGCGAATGAGGTTAAAATACGACCTCATTTATTAATTAGTCCTACTTAATCAAAATAATTGTTATAATAAAACTGGCCGTTAAAATAAACTGTTTTTTTGGTATTTTTCAAGATTAAAAATGACTATAAAACATTAATGGAACAATTTTTTATTATTTTTATTTCTCTTGTAATAAAATAAACTAAAAGAGTAAAAATTAGTTGAAATAGCTATATTAGGCCTAAATTAAATATTTACATGCTAAAATATAAAAAATCTTGGGGAGGGTCAAAAATCACATGTCTACAGCTGCCCCTCTTTGACTGGAAACGCGAAGAGTTTTTAGACAAAGAATGACTAGACAGGTTTTTGACCCGACCCTTATTTAAAGAGACCAAAAGCTAAAAGAAAGAAGAATGTGATCGAGCCCTGGTATTTGAGATTCCTACATATCCTTGGCTATAAAGGAATCAGGACACGTGTAGTTCAAAAGTGAGTGAGATGATGTAGTACCGAGGTTGAGAACCGAGCGAGGTGTCGTCAAAGTTCCGATCCGCAGTCCCGTTATTACATCAAAATCAAAAATGAAAAAGACTAACTAAGCCTATCAGCTACGAGTTACAAAATTCCTATCTATGAGTCTTCTGAAGTTTGATCCTGGTTGGTTCTTCATACGGACCCTGATCTGAATCTTGATGCTCGTTCGATGCAGCTGCGAATTCATTCTTCTTCAGCTTTTCGGATCAAGGCGGGACATGCAAAGCTTGTTACTTCAATCATATCTTGAGCAGTCCGCGTCTTTCTCCGCTTCAGCACTTTGCGTTCACTTCTTTTGCTCTTTTCTTCTTTTCTTTATTCTGGATTGAGACTCATTCTTTTGGTAACTAAGGTAAACAACATAGAAAAATCACTTATATTGAACCCTGTGCCTCGAGGTAAAACCTGCTCAGACACCAAAACAAACAAGCGAACAAAATTTTTCTGCCCCAGTTTTCACTAAGAAAATTTCGTGAGTTATTTGTAACTAAAATCTAAACTATTTCTTTTTTTTTTCTTTTTTTTTAAGGCGATAAAATAAATATTGTGTGCCTTTATGATAAAGAGATTAGGAAGTGGAGCCCTATATCTAAAATAACCTCAACTAGGGATTGGAGCCATATGTTGGCAAAAAACGACTAGGGAATGGAGGCCCTGTGTCTAAAAATCTCAACTAGGGATTGGAGCCCTATGTTGGCAAAAGGCGACTAGGGAATGGAAGCCCTGTGTCTAAAAATCTCAACTAGGGATTGAAGCCCTATGTTGGAAAAAGGCGACTAGAGAATGGAGGCTCTATGTCTAAAAATCTCAACTTAGGGATTGGAACCCTAATGTTGGCAAAAGGCAACTAGGGAATGGAGGCCTTATGTCTAAAAATCTTAATTTAGGGATTGGAGCCCTAATGTTGGCAAAAAGGGCAACTAGGGAATGGAGGCCCTATGTCTAAAAATCTCAACTCATGGATTGGAAGCCTAATGTTGGCAAAAAGGCGACTAGGGAATGGAGGCCCTATGTCTAAAATCTCAACTTAGGGATTGGAGCCCTAATGTTGTCAAAAGGCGACTAGGGAGTAGAGGCCCTATGTCTAAAATTCTCAACTCAAGGATTGGAGCCCTAATATTGGCAAAAGGCAAGTAGGGAATGGAGACCCTGTGTCTAAAAATCTCAACTCAAGGATTGGAGCCCTAATGTTGGCAAAAAAGCGACTAGGGAATGGAGGTCCTATGTCTAAAAATCTCAACTCAAGGATTGGAGCCCTAATGTTGGCAAAAGGCGACTAGGGAATGGAGACCCTATGTTTAAAAATCTCAACTCAGGGATTGGAGCCCTAATTTTGGCAAAAGGCGACTAGGGAATGGAGGCTCTATGTCTAAAAATCTCAACTCAGGGATTAGAGCCCTAATGTTGGCAAAAGGCGACTAGGGAATGGAGGCCCTATGTCTAAAAATCTCAACTCAGGGATTGGAGCCCTAATGTTGGCAAAAAGGTGACTAGGGAATGGAGGCCCTATGTCTAAAAATCTCAACTCAGCGATTGGAGACCTAATGTTGGCAAAAGGCGACTAGGGAATGGAGGCCCTATGTCTAAAAAGCTCAACTCAGGGGTTGAATCCCTAATGTTGGCAAAAGGCGACTAGGGAATGGAGGCCCTATGTCTAAAAATCTCAAATTAGGGATTGGAGCCCTAATGTTGGCAAAAGGCGACTAGGGAATGGAGGCCTTATGTCTAAAAATCTCAACTCAGGGATTGGAGCCCTAATGTTGGCAAAAAGGTGACTAGGGAATGGAGGCCCTATGTTTAAAAATATAAACTCAGGTATTGGAGCCCTAATGTTGGAAAAAGGCGACTAGGGAATGGAGGCCCTATGTCTAAAAATCTCAACTCAAGGATTGGAGCCCTAATGTTGGCAAAAGGCGACTAGGGAATGGAGACCCTATGTTTAAAAATCTCAACTCAGGGATTGGAGCCCTAATATTGGCAAAAGGCGACTAGGGAATGGAGGTCCTATGTCTATAAATCTCAGCTCAGGGATTAGAGCCCTAATGTTGGCAAAAGGCGACTAGGGAATGGAGGCCCTATGTCTAAAAATTTCAACTCAGGGATTGGAGCCCTAATGTTGGCAAAAAGGTGACTAGGGAATGGAGGTCCTATGTCTAAAAATCTCAACTCAGCGATTGGAGACCTAATGTTGGCAAAAGGCGACTAGGGAATGGAGGCCCTATGTCTAAAAAGCTCAACTCAGGGGTTGAATCCCTAATGTTGGCAAAAGGCGACTAGGGAATGGAGGACCTATGTCTAAAAATCTCAAATCAGGGATTGGAGCCCTAATGTTGGCAAAAGGCGACTAGGGAATGGAGGCCTTATGTCTAAAAATCTCAACTCAGGGATTGGAGCCCTAATGTTGGCAAAAAGGTGACTAGGGAATGGAGGCCCTATGTTTAATTATATAAACTCAGGGATTGGAGCCCTAATGTTGGAAAAAGGCGACTAGGGAATTGAGGCCATATGTCTAAAAATCTCAACTTAGGGATTGGAGCCCTAAAGTTGGCAAAAGGCGACTAGGGAATGGAGGCCCTATGTCTAAAAATCTCAACTCAGGGATTCGAGCCCTAATGTTGGCAAAAAGTGAATAGGGAATATGCGATCCATCCTACGTATTAGATTTCAGCACTGTCCAGTTGGACAAGGACTTGTCTTATGAGGAGGAGCCGGTAGCTATTCTAGACTGGCAGGTTCGTCAGTTGAGATCGAAGAGTTTTCCTTCTGTTCGTGTTCAATGGAGAGGTCAGCCTCCTGAGGCATCGACCTGGGAGTTCGAGTCCGATATGCGGAGCCGTTATCCCCATCTTTTCCCCGACTCAGGTACTTCCTTCTTCTGTCTGTTCGAGGACGAACGGTTGTTTTAGAGGTGGAGAATGTGATGACCCAAAAGGTCATCACATGTGTTGCAATAAAATTCTATGTTCTGAGGCCTTAAAAACCTCCCTTAGCACCACCTCAATTTGTGTGCGTAGTCCGGGCGCGTAGCCGGAAAGCTTAAATGTGAAAATCTGTGAAAAAGGATAAGTTTTGACTGTAAAATGAATAAATTTGACTTCGGTCAATGTTTTGGGTAAATGGACCCGGACCCGTAATTTGACGGTTCCGAAGGGTACATAGAAAAATTTGGGACTCAGGCATATACCCGGAATCGGATTCCGAGGTCCCAAGCCCGAGAAATGAATTTTTTTTTAAAGAAAATTATTTTCTGAAATTGTTTAAAGAAATTTGAAATGAAATTTGCTTAGAACATGATGGTATCGGGCCCGTATTTTGGTTCCGGCGCTCGGTACAGGTCTTATATATGATTTAAGACGTTTCTGTGGAATTTGGCGAAAAACGGATGTCATTTGACGTGATTCGAACTTAAATTGCAAAATTGATGTTTAAAGAAGTTTTGAGAAAATTTCATTGATCTCGAGGTTTACTTTGATGTTCATGATGTTATTTTGATGATTTGATTATACAACTAAGTCTATAGGATATTTTTGAGGTTTTGTGTACACTTGGTTTGGAGTTCCGAGGGCTCGGGTGAGTTTCGGGTAGGTTCCGGGATGTCTTAGGCTTAAAAACATAGGTGTTACAGGTTCAGAGAGGTGGAAGGCCTCTGAACCAACCAGTGCGGTCCGCACAAAAAGGAATGCTGCCGCGGAGGGGATTGTGCGGCCACACTGGATTTTGTGCGGACTGCGGTGAGGGCCTGTGCGGCCGCACTAGTTTTGGTGCGGTCGGCGGTGAAGAGCAATTCACTGGTCCTACTTCGAAAGCCTATATCTTTTGATTTACAAGGCCTTTTGAGATGCTTCAAAAATGAAAGTTGTAGTCCTTCGTATTTAGTTTCTAGAAAGGTAAAGAAATCACAATTTGGACATCTATAGAGAAAGTTATGACCAAAATACTAAGACCTATCACTGCAGAACACAGGAAGCCTGTGCGACCGCGGTTGATTTTGTGCGGTCCGCACATGGCATCTGAGGGCAGTATATTTAGATGGGATTTTCAGTTATTTTTCATTTTTTAAGACCCCAAAAATATAAGAGGCGATTTTTCAAACAACCTTTCTTCTCCAAATCAATTGTAAGTCATTTTTAACTAGTTTTCTTTAATCATTAACATCTTTTAACATGATTTCAACTTCAAATCAATGATTTTCATGGGGGAAATTGGGGTGTTTTGGGTAGAACCTAGGTTTTTCAAAAAATTGGGGATTTGGACCTCGATTTGAGGTCCGATTTCAAAACAAATTATATATTTGAGTTCGTGGGGGAATGGGTAATCGGGTTTTGGTTCGAACCTCGGGTTTTGACCATGTGGGCCCGGGGGCGATTTTTGACTTTTTGGGTAAAACTTTGGAAAATTCATTTTCATGCATTCAAATTGATTCATTTAGCGTTTATTGATGTAATTAAGTAACTTGTGACTAGATACGAACGAATTGGTGGTGGAATCAAGGGGTAAAGCTATAATTGAATCGCGAATTGTGTTCGTGGCATCAAGGTAAGTGTTTGGTATAACCTTAGCTTGAGGGATTAGGAGTTGTGTCCTATTTGCTATTTGCTACTTGTTGAGTACGATGTATAGGGATGGTGACGAGTATCTATATGTTGGTGTCAAGCATGATCGTGGGTCTTATATTGTGATTTTCATGACTTCGTTGTATTATTCATGTCTTGGTGAAGATTTCTATTTGTTGTGTAAAGTTGTGGAAAAGAATTATGACCTATGAAAATTGAGGAGCGTTGGCTCCAGTTGTATAATGAATTGTGAAAGTATAAGTAATAATTGAAACTCTAGAGTATTGGTTCGAGTTGTGAAGTAAATTGTGAAGTAGAAGTGAGAAAGAGAAGAGATCATTATGTTGGCCCCTTGCCGGGCTATTGTTGAGTTGTGGTTCCCTTGCATTGTGTTCTTAATTGATATTATGGATGTTTAGGTTGATGATTCTTGTGTTAGGTGTTGTAACAAGTTTGGTTATAGCTGAGGTGGTTAGGTGTTGTAACAACTTTGGTTATAGCTGAGGTAGTTAGATGTTGTAACAAGTTTGGTTATAGCTGAGGTAGTTAGGTGTTGTAACGAGTTTGATTATAGCTGAAGTAGTTAGATGTTGTAACAAGTTTGGTTATAGCTATTTCTCCCTTGTCGGGATATTATTTGTCGATATTATTTTTTCCTTGCCGGGATTCCTTGTGATTATTGTTGGCTTGTCATGGGAGCGGGTGGTATGTCTACCACAAGATATAATAAAATAGGAGCGGGTGGTACGCCTACCACAAGACATAATGAAATAGGAGCGGGTGGTACGCCTACCACAAGATATAATGAAATGGGAGCGGGTGGTACTCCTACCATGTGATAAATGAAATGGGAGCGGGTGGCATGCCTGCCACGAGATATAATGAAATGGGAGCGGGTGGCATGCCTGCCACGAGATATAATGAAATGGGAGCAGGTGGCACGCCTGCCACAAGATACAGGAAATGGGATCGGGTTGCACGCCTGCAACAAGATATGAAAAGAAAGTAAAATCCGCCTTTATTTTCCTTATTCTTGTTAGTGGTTGGATTTTGATTCCTTATAGTTCTCTTGATATTCTATTTTTACCTATTTTTCCCTGAAGCATGTTTCCCCTCCCATCTTTACTTGTTTATTTCCATATTTCTTTTCCACTATATATATATATATATATATATATATATATATATATATATTCGAAATGCACAGGTTTATCTGGAGTCTGGTCCTAGCCTCGTCACTACCTCGCCGGGGTTAGGTCAGGCACTTACCAGCACATGAGGTCGGTTGTGCTGATACTACACTGAGCTAGGCAGACCTCAGTGTTTTAAACTTCGGACAGCAGTGAGATTGCTGATTCTTGTTCATCAGGCGACCCGAGGTAGCCCTGCAGGCGTCCGTAGGCCTTGGTGTCTCCTTCCATCTACTTTCCTGTTTCTTACATGTATTTCCAGAGACAGTGTTGTATTTAATTCTTTCAGGCCTTTATTTGTAGTATTCTTAGACCGTCTGTGAAACTGTGACACCAGTTCTGGGTATTCGAGACTCAAACAGTTGCATTAGACATTCAAGTTCAGATGGCTTATTGTTTTCGTCCGCTTATGTTATATTCCTTTTTTAAATGTTATTTCTTCGTAATTGTTAAAGAGAATAAAATTGGAAAAAAGATAGATGGTTAAATAATTGGCTTGCCTAGCTCACATTAGTAGGCGCCATCATGACCCCCGAGGTGGGAAATTCGGGTCGTGACAGCACACTTCCCAGATGATTTAGAAGACTCAGAGAGAAGAGGGTTTCATAACAGTTTTATATACAGTTCACACAATATCAAAGCGGTAAAAAGCGACACTTAGCATACTAGGCTCAAAATATGTAAAAATCAGATAATAAATAAAGTCAAGTATAACAGTTATCCTAAGCTCAAATTCTTGAACCCTGAACCGAAGTTATGGGTTTGGATCCCCAGCGAAGTCACCAAAGCTGTCACAGCTCTTTTTTACGCACCCGAAAGTAGTACAAGGGAGTTTTTCCATTTTAAGTGACATTATTCGAAATGGGATTATTTATTCAATTCAGAGTCGCCACTTGAAATATTTTAATTGGTGTTCCAGGTCACCGGTTTATTTTAAATCCCAAATCGAGGAAATTTTGACTTTCCTTTTGAAGTTTGCGAACCAAAAATTCTGAATAAGGAATTTTGTTAACCTGAGGGAAGGTGTTAGGCACCCCCGGATTCCATGGTTCTAGCACGGTCGCTTAAACTATCATAATTGGCCTATTATCTGATTCCAATACATGTTTTAACCTATCATACATTTTAACTCGTTAAACTGCTTTTAATTATTTTTAGGAAGATTCAACGTTATTTAAAACACGCCTTGAACCACGTCACATGAAATGCACCCGCGGTCCACGACACATTTTATTTAACGTTGTTGAGATTTGGATTTGGGTCACATAAAATGCACACCCGAGTTTAAGGAAATTAATTTAAATAGCGTGCCTAAAGCAACTACGCACTTTCAAGTTTGCGAGGGCCATGGAAAATCCAGCTAATGTCATGCCTCGATTTCTAAAGAGTTAATATTAATTAAATGAGGGCCATGGGTTATTTAATGAGAATGGCACCAAAATTATTAGCTCAAAATCCTAAATCAATGAACTGTTGGTTTGTCTCCAATTAAATTATCCATGCAGCAATAAAAAAATTGTCTCACTAGATATTATCCAAAACATGACAACCAGGAGGAATTCACATATGAACATTTAAAGCATGATTCAATATTTGACCACATAAAGGTAAACCACACACAGTACTAATATTGGTTACAACCAAGCAATTCAAACTATTCTCACGTGATTGTATACCAAACATGGTTATGTATCATTCATTTACATTCGGAAATATCTATTTTACTATGTGCTTCATGAATTGTCTTAAACAAAAAAATCAGTTACCCACTTATTCTTTGGTTCACTTCAAAAATCGCAAGATGCCTCTGTCATTTAATATTCACAACAAACTCATGGAAAAGTTCATCACAACAAAGAATTAAAAAGCATTCAAAGCTTTCTCATCACAGATGCATTAATAGAATCCAAACAAACAAATGGAAAAGGATTTGATGGCAAACGAAAATTTTAAAACAAAAAAAAAACACTAAGGAATTCAAATAGCAAGGGTAAGAATGAACCTTAATATTCAGTAAATAAACTTCTTCAATAGATGAAAACCCAAAGCTCCTGACGTCGACAAACTACATGAATTCCAAAGATTACAACCTCAATAAAGAGTCAAACAAGATCCACGACATGAGCACTCGAACGACGACCTCGACGGAACCTCCGATTTTGGTGATGTCGGAACTGTTTGCAGCTGGTTCTGCTGCTGGTTCGATGGCTGAAGAAGCAGTGTGTTTCCGCTGTAATTTTGAAGCTATTTTGGGGCTTAATTTGGAGGTCATTTTGGACATGGGTTTTGGGGCGACGCAGCTGGTTTTAAAGCTGCATTAATAGAGATTTTCGGACTGGTTTTAATGGTGAAAATGTCGTTGTTATCTGGTGAATTTTGAAGGTTATTTGCTAGAGTTTTGTATAGAAACAGGGACTGTGTTTGAGGTTGGAGGGAGATACTTCAATGGCTGATTTTTTAGAAAACTTTGTAGATGTTTTAACGAAGGAAAGGGGTATAGCTCATGGTGTCCATGATGGCTTAAGGAGGATTGTCCCGTTTGGAGAGGAAGCACCAGATTTTATTTTGCGTTTTTGCTGAAGAAACGGCCGATCCAAATTTTAGATGTCGGTCACTATTTAGGCATTAGGTACTATTATATAGGGGTAGAGATTAAGTTAGGGGTATGGGCCTAGGAATTATGGGCTTGCGAATTATGGGCTAGGTCCAAAATTAGGCCTAAAATGGGCTGCTCGAGCCCAAGTTTTATTCTTTTCCCATGAACGAAGTTAATATACGACCTCATTTATTAATTAGTCTTACTTAAGTAAAATAATTATTAAAATAAGACTGACCGTTAAAATAGACTATTTTTTTTTTTTTTGGTATTTTTCAAGATTAAAAATGACTACAAAACATTAATGGAACAATTTTATAATTTTTATTTTTCTTGTAATAAAATAAAGTAAAAGAGTAAAAATTAGTTGAAATAGCTATTTAGACCTAAATTAAATATTTATATGCTAAAATATATAAAATCTTGGGGAGGATCAAAAATCACATGACTACCGCATGTGAACGCAATAGCCCAAAGCCCACCATTATATGGACTCTTTGAAGAAATTGTAAGTGTGTCATCCATGTAACGTGAGATTTTCATTCCTTTATTGATATAAAGAGAAGCAACGACAAAATTAGCAAGAGAAACATAAAAGTTTAACCTTTGATATACAATTTCCAACTAAGGAGAGGAGTACTCTGATCATTTGTTAAAGAAGGGAATCCACAATGCAATTAAATTGAAAATATATTGGTAATGGTTTAATCTTAAGTCAATTGTAGCTAGGTGTATTTCTTTGGATGCTGATGCGTATTTTTTAAATCTAATACTCCTAAAAGATTTGCTATGATTGTTCTAATTTTAATGTAGTGGAAGTAAATTATAAAAAAAATACTTCAACTCATTCATGAAAAAGAATATTTGTCATGATGAAGACAATACTATTAGTTTGTCATCATGAAGACAGTATTATTCTTTGTTGTATTATTTTTTTTATAATTATTATATTTTTCATATGTGTTACCAATTCAATAAATTTTTACAGTTAACGAGCATTTTGATGAAATGAAACAAGAATGATAGAAGCATTACATTTTACATCATCTTGGTTTTGCTAATAATTTAAGTCAACTATAAGTTCATTATGTTCTCTAATGTTGATGCATTTTGATTCCAATGAAAGTGTGGCTTGATATCTGTTACGATAAACTTAAATTGATTTTATAATCTAGGACAAAAGATAGCACAAAGTTATAATGACTACTTAAAAATGAAACACAAGAAGTATGAACTATGATTGAGAACTACAAATATTATTGTATACGGTTAAAATCGGGCTTGCCCGATTTTGCTATTTAATCGGGACCTGGAGATCACATCGAGGGTCAACCTCGCAATGGATCGGGCTATAGCACGAAGACAAGGTGTCGAGTTCAAGAATCAATATATCCGTCGAGATCGAGGCCAGCAGTAATCAATACTAAGTATGACCGACTTCGAGTGAAGTGCAATAACGGAAAGGGGAGATATCCGTAACCGGTCGAAGATCACGGCGAAAATTCCGGAACATATCAAATGGGCGGTTATTCGTACCAATCATGGGATTTACTTTCATAATTAGAATTGTACTATTATTAGGATTCCTCTAGTATATAAAGGGGAATCCCCATCATTTGTAGCACCCCTTACATTCATACAAATCAAAGCAATATAATATTTCTCTTTTTCTCTAGTTCATCAGCTTGTTGTTCTCTAATTGTTCTTACTTTACTAAGCTCGAGGGTTCATCAGTTCAAGGGCATTGTCCAAATATTGGTTTGTTTTACATTCTTGTCAATTCCCATCACTTATCTTTAAGCTAATCAATTGGTATTAGGTGAAATCATGTATCCTTAAAACCATATTATAAGTTTAATTGTTATCCAATTTTTAGAAAAAATAATTTGGCGCCCACCGTGGGGCTAAGGGTAATAGTTATTGCTTAATATTTTAACCTTCATAACACACACTGCTTTTATGCTTGTACTTGTGAGTATTTTTGATTTCAGGAATCAACATGTCAAACTCTCAAGCAGTACTCACTCACACTAATAGAGGCCTTGGTCTTCATGGAGAAAACGAACACGTAGTTGCCCTGGGAAACGGAGTGCCTCCAATCAATCCCGACTCACCACAGGCCGTAGATCCGGTTGATGACAGTTCTCGTATCTCCATTCATGGAGACTTAGGCGCCGACCCTGAAAATAGAATCCACAATGACACCCGAGCAGCTGATCAGAACACACAAAATGGTGAAGAAGGCGATATTAACCTTCAAATGATATTTGAAATGTTACAAACTTAGCAAGCTACAATAGCGCAACTCCAGAATCGAGCACCAAGCATAATCGAATTCGATACATCACAGGAAGTTGTTCATAGGGTCGAACCTGTACAGGAGAAATTGAATGATAATGTATCAGGAACTGACCCCGCCGTCATGAAGATGCTCGAGGAGCTCACTAAACGGATAGAATCATATGAAAAGAAAATCGAGGCTAATGACAAAAAGGTAGAAACGTACAACTCACGGGTTGACCAAATACCGGGGGCACCCCCGATCCTAAAGTGTTTGGATTCGAAGAAGCTCGTGCAGAAGCCTTTTCTTCAAAGTGCGGCTCCGAATCCCATTCCTAAGAAGTTCCATATGTCATACATTCCCAAGTACAACGGCAACACCGATCCTAACACATCACTTCGTATACATGCGGAATAATGGGAAATGACTTGGAAGATGATGAGATTGAATCCGTTTTGTTGGAAAAATTTGGAGAAACTTTATCGAAGGGGGCAATGACATGATACCACAATTTGCCGCCCAATTCATCGATTCTTTCGCCATGCTCCCCGATTCGTTTGTAAAGGCACAAGCCGGAGCAATAAAGGTCGCAACCAGGAAGTCGGACCTCTTCAAAGTGAGACAAAAGGACAATAAAATGCTAAGGGAATTCGTATCTCGATTTCAGATGGAACGCGTGGACCTACCCCCGGTTACTGATGATTGGGTTGTCCAAGACTTTACTCATGCTTTGAACAAGCAAAGTTCGGTAGCATTTCAAGTCAACTAAAGCAGAATTTGATTGAATATCCAGCGGTGACCTAGGCCGATGTGCATAATCGGTACCAGTCAAAGATCAGAGTCAAGAATGATCAGTTGGGAGCCCCGTCCGGTTCCGTTTGCCTAAATAGATCCGAAGGCGGGATTCAAAGAGACATCGACAGAGAGCCCCAATCAAACAGACATTGGTACCAATCATATAGCTCAGATCGTAGAAACAACGGACCAGGACGTAATCCCGTTTGAAATGATCGAAGGAATGATTGAGGTCAAAATTCCCGAGGTCTCATGAGTAAGAGTGACTTTGATAAACATGTCGATCCTAAGGAAGCACCACGGTTATAGAAATACAACTTCAACGTCGATGCTTCAGGTATTGTGTCAGCCATTGGATGAATCAAGGATACTAGGTGGCCTAGACCCCTTTAAACCGATCCAGCTCAAAGGAATCCAAATCAAGTGTGCAAGTACCATGGAACCTATGGTCACAGAACCAAGGACTGCAGACAATTAAGGGATGAGGTAGCTCATTTATTCAATGAAGGTTATCTTTGAGAGTTCTTGAGTGACCGAGCAAAAAATCACTTTAGAGACAGGGATGCAAACAGGAAAAACGAACAGGAGGAACCGCAACACGTGATTCATATGATCATCGGTGGGGTCGATAACCCTCAAGGCCCGACATTTAAATGCACCAAAGTCACAATCACAAGGGATAAGCATACCCGGGACTAATTACTAGAAGATACCTTATCTTTCAACGATGAGGATGCAGAAGGGATCGAACAACCTCACAACGACGCACTAGTAATATCTATCCTTATAAATAAAATTCAATTTAAATGTGTGTTGGTTGATCCAGGTAGCTCGGCAAATATTATTCGATCGAGGGTCGTGGAGTGGCTCGGCCTTCAGGATAAAATCGTGCCTGCAGCTCGAGTGCTTAACAATTTCAACATGGTGAGTGAAACCATCAAAGGGGAAATCATGTTGCCGGTAAACGTGACCGGAACTATCTAGGAAACGAAGTTCCACATGATCGAAGGTGATATGAGGTACAATGCACTGCTCGGAAGACCTTGGATCCATAATATGAGGCCAGTACCTTTAACGCTTCATCAAGTCTTGAAATTCCCAATACCGGAAGGAGTCAAAACGGTGTATGGCGAATAACTAACAGCCAAAGAGATGATTGCAATTGATGAAGTAATACCAGTATCGGCACTAACATCAACAAAGGGACCAGAATCGAAGGAAAAGCATGAAGTCAAATAGCAACCACAGGCGCCGGCCTCGACCAGATTGGAACAACAAGAAATTATTAAAGATGATGATTATATGATACCTCAAACCTTCATAATCCTCGATGATTCTAAAGCCACAAAGTTAACGGTCGAAGAGCTGGAGCAAGTCAAACTGATCGAGCATCTGCCCGATCGAAAGGTATACCTGGGCACGGGGTTAACTCTCGAGCTCAGGGAAAAACTCATTAAATTACTTATTAAAAATATGGATTGTTTTGCTTGGTCCCACCTTGACATGATAGCAATCCCACGGGAGATCACCACTCATCGACTGAGTTTGGACCCAATGTTCAGACCGATGAAGCAAAAGAGAAGGCCACAGTCCAAGGTAAAGCATGCATTTATCAAGGACGAGGTAACCAAACTTCTCAAAATAGGATCCATCCAGGAAGTAAAATATCCAGAATGGTTAGAAAATGTAGTTGTAGTCCCCAAGAAGGGGAATAAACTTAGAATGTGCGTAGACTACAAAGACTTGAACAAAGCATGCCCTAAGGACTCCCTTCCTTTGCCGAACATCGATCGCATGATCAATGCCACGGCCGGCCACGAGATCCTCAGTTTTCTCGATGCCTACTCCGGGGACAACCAAATACAAATGAACCCGGAGGATCAAGAAAAGACTTCGTTTGTCACTAAGTACAGTACTTATTGCTATAATGTAATGTCGTTTGGGCTAAAAATGCTGGTGCTACTTATCAACGCCTAGTAAACCGAATGTTCGAACAACAAATAGGTAAATCAATGGAGGTTTATATTGATGACATGCTAGTTAAGTCCCTGCGCGTAGAGGACCATTTGATACATTTGTAGGAAACCTTCGGTATATTGAGAAGATACAACATGAAGCTCAACCCCAAGAAATGTGCATTCGAGGTCCGTTCAGGAAAGTTCCTTGGATTTATGGTGTCAAATTGAGGAATCGAGATCAACCCCGATAAAATCAAGGCAATCAAAGAAATCACAGTCGTGGACAGCGTTAAGGCCATACAAAGGTTAACAAGACGGATAGTCGCTTTAAGCCGATTCATCTCGAGGTCTTCGGATCGAAGTCACAGGTTCTTCTCACTGTCAGAAAGAAGAACAATTTCACTTGGACCCAGGAATGCCAACAGGTGTTAGAAGAGTTAAAGCGGTAATTTTTCGAGCCCACCGTTGCTTCATACTCTAAAAACGGACGAGCAACTCTACTTATATTTGGCAGTCTCGGAGGTCACGGTAAGTGGTGTCCTAGTTCGGGAAGAGCAAGGTATGTAATTTCCTTTTAACTACGTTAGTCGAACTTTAGGTGAAGCAAAGACCCAGTGCCCAAACTTAGAAAAATTAGTGCTTGCTCTAATAAGCACCTCTAGAAAATTAAAACCATATTTTCAATGTCACCCAATTTGTGTTGTAACCACTTATCCCCTTCGCAACATTTTGCACAAGCCCAAACTCTCGGGTCGACTGGCCAAATGGGCCATCGAAATCAGTCGATACGATATCGAGTATCAACCCTCAATGGCCATCAAGTCTCAAATCTTGGCAGACTTCGTGGCCAACTTTACACTAGCCCTCGTACCCGAGGTCAAAAAGGAACTATTGCTAAAATCAGGTACATCCTTGGGGTGTGGACCCTTTTCACATATGGTGCTTTGAATGTGAAGGGGTCCGGGCTAGGCATCGTTTTGAAGCCACCCACAAGAAATACAATTAGACAATCTATCAAAACCCCTAAGTTGACTAACAATGAGGCCGAGTATGAGGCCATGATTGCAGGTCTCGAGTTGGCTAAAAGTTTGGGAGCAGAGGTCATCTTGGACAAGTGTGATTCCCAACTCGTGGTTAACCAAGTCAACAAAAACTTTGAGGTTCAAGAAGATCAAACGCAGAGGTACTTGGACAACTTGCAGGTAACATTACACCGGTTCAAAGAATGGACCCTACAGCATATACCTCGAAAGTAGAATGGTGAGGCCGATGTCCTTCTAAACTTAGGGTCATCAGTCGAAGATGATGAAATTAGCTCAGGGACTGTCGTACAACTTTCAAAGTCGGTAGTCAAAGAAGGTCATGCCGAAATAAACTCCACAAACCTAACTTGGGATTAGAGGAACAAATATATCGATTATCTAAAGAATGGGAAACTTCCGTTGGACCCCAAGGAATAGAGGACTCTGCAAATGAAAGCTACACGATTCACATTGGCCGAAGATGGAACATTGTACAGAAGGATGTTTGATGGGCCGTTGGCAATATGTTTGGGTCTGGGAGACACCGACTACGTCCTACGAAAAGTTCACGAGGGCACTTGCAGGAACCATTCCGATGCTGAATCACTGGTTCACAAAGTCATCAGAGTAGGGTATTATTGGGATAGTATGGAAAAAGATACTAAGGAGTTCGTTCGAAAATGCAACAAATGCCAAAGACATGCACCAATGATTCATCAGCCCGGGGAGCAGCTTTCATTCAGTCTTATCCCCATGGTCGTTCATGAAATGGGGAATGGATATCGTCGGCCCTCTGCCATCGGCCCCAGGTAAAGCTAAGTTCATTTTATTTATGACTAACTATTTCTCTAAATGGGTTGAAGCACAGGATTTTGAGAAAGTCAGAGAGAAAGAAGTTATAGACTTCATCTGGGATCACATCGTATGTCGATTCAGGATACCCGCCAAGATAGTGTACGACAATGGAAAAAAAATTATCGGCAGCAAAATAACAAAGTTCCTCGAAGATCACAAAATAAAAAGGATATTATTGATGTCGTACTATCCTAGTGGGAACGGACAGGCCGAATCTACGAACAAAACCATTATTCAAAACCTAAAGAAAAGGTTGAACAACTAAGTGGAAATGGAGAGAAATTTTACCTGAAGTCCTTTGGGCATATTGGATAATGACAAAATCCAGTACGGGGTAACGCTGTTCTCCTTAGTATATAGCACCGAAGCTCTGATCCCGGTCGAAGTCGGGGAACTAAGCGTCAGGTTTCGATACACAATGGAAGAATCAAATCATGAGGCTATAAACACAAGCCTAGAATTGCTAGACAAAAAAAGGGAAGCCGCCCTTGTTCAAATGGCCGCCCAAAAATAGCGAATGGAAAGATATTATAATCGAGGATCCAATCTTCAGCACTTCAAAATAGGGGACTTGGTTCTGAGAAAAGTCCCCCTCAACACTCGAGATCCAAACTAGGTGAAACTCGGCCCAAATTAGGAAGGACCATATCAGGTCCTCGGTGTAATTGGTACATATCACTCCTAAAACGATACTATTGCTAAGGTATGACTCTCTCCCTTTTTCATTTATATTCGATACTAACTTATTACAGGTGTTCGATCAAAGACATCGGGAAACTCTTCAACACAAAGACCTCAGGTTTTAAAGCATGCATTGCACTCTTTTTCCCTTAGATCGGTTTTTGTCCCAAATGGGTTTTTTCGGTGAGGCTTTTAACGAGGCGACAATTATCTATGCTACCTGGGGACAATTCAACAGTATCCGAGGCTTCTTTACAATCAACCTCGAATACTGGAGGGCATCACCCTTGGATGTTATGTTTTCAAGGAAGATACTTCGTGTCAACAGGGTATCGATAGGAAAATTTTGTAAAGGGACAAACGGTCAAGTGAACCATGGCTATGTAAATTGCCTGAGCCCTAATGACAAAACATGTACGCATGAATGATCTATTGAAAGAAGTTCTTTTTCCTTACCAGATGTTACATGCCTAGTGAAATTTCTACTTTACAATTTCGTACTCACGATATATTATAGAAACCAGCTCATGAGCAAATCATAACAAAAGCTCGAGCAATTAACCTCGTACTCGGGGACTGCCGTCCAAAAATCGACATGCTCTAATTGTTAAACTTTGAAATATTATACACCTTAAAAAGGAAATCCTCGATTTTATAGGCCACAGCCACCCCACTCGGGGACTGATACTTCGAACAAGTTTGAAGTATAATCGAGGAACAAGCCCAATGGGAAAATAACAAGTTAACGCCTACGGCCAAACTAACACGGTTCGGAGACGTTCGAATTCCTTAATCAAACAGGCCTTCAAATATTTTCATAAAACCGGTTAAAAAGGGCTACCCTCGGCAAATTTACATAGGGTTTCGATAACATCAACCCTCGAAAACCTTAAGAGGTACCAAATTGTTCGAAACTCTCGAACAAACTTATGCTAAGGCATAAAAAGCTTTTCGATGACACTGAATCCTAATGGGTACAGATTTATCTCATGCTAAGGCATAACAAATTTCTATATGATTAAACTTTTTAAGCCGAAAAAGGGAAAAAAGCCATTCTTTTAAGGTCGCATCAGCCTAATTCAAGAGCCCAAGGGCCGTTTTATTTTTGAGTCAGAGGATCTACCCTCGCTCAAACGAAATCTACGAGTTTTTTCTACTCCGAGTTTGAGCAAGTACTCACTCAATTATAGAGATTATACCAATTTGATTTCGACAAAATTTTCACAAGGCAATGAAGTGAGTCAAAATTCTCACAAGATCTAAAGTGTATAAGAATTATCATAAGGCAAAGGAAAACAGAGTTTTCACAATTCACAAAGCAGAAATCAGAGACAAATCGGAAAGAAAAGGGATCTTTCATATATGCAAAAATAATTACAAAGACCACTCAGGGTTTTATAGAAAAATCCAAAAAAAAAAAAGTAAAATTTTTAAGTGTGTAGTCTTCCCCGGGAGCCTCATCTTCATTCCCTCCACTCTCGGATACACTCGAGCTCCCGGAACCATCATCATTAGAGAGTAAAGCTTTGACTTCAGCCTCTAGTACTTTTGCATTCTCGATATCAGCAGTAAGGTCAAAACCATGAGTATGATTCTCTTTGAGAGTATCTCTTCGAGACTGGCATTTGGCATGCTCGGCAACGTAGAATGATCAGACTTAAGAAGCATCAGAAATTTCATTTACTCGAGCGTGAGCGGTTTCAACATCAGCTCGGTAGCCGGCCACAATTGCTTCCGTGTCGGCCTTTACTCTTTCTGCCTCAGATGTGGCCTTTACAAGCTCAGCGGCCAACTGAGTCTCGAGCTCCTCAATTTTCTTGGCTCGGGCCAAGCTCTCCTCCTTCATTTTTTGGAGTTGATGGTCAGCCAAAGATAGCTGGGCTCGAGTTGTATCTTTCTCCGAGGCAAGGCGGTCCATGTTCTACTTCCACCATAAAGTCTCTTCCTCTTTCATCTTAGCCTCCTCATGAAGCTACTCGATCTTTTCGACTTTCTGCTGAACCTGCAGGATCAAAGTATTAGTTGCCATCCACAAATCGACACACCAAACTTCTAAGAAAATTCTTCATTACTTGTTCGATCATGTCAGTCTGCTCTTTGTGAGCTTTGGCTAGATCAGCTCGGAGGCCCTTGATCTCCTCTTCTTTTTTCCCACTGAAGAGTTTGAGGGCATCCCTCTACTCTGTAAGCCTTTTGAGATCAGGCCCACACCGGTTCAGCTCGGCTCGGGATTTGGAAAATGCTTCCAGATGAAGCATCATGACCTATGGAGAAAGGAAGGAAATCAGGCAAAAGGAAATAAAGGCAAACATAAAGCTGGGGGCTGAAGTCTACCTGGTTCAGGAGTTGCTGAGCCTCATCGAAAATGATCGATGCATCCAGATCAGAAACATCATTGACCCCCGTAAAGCAGCCACGTAATAAATCATCCCCTTCATGGGACGTTCCCACGTCGGGGGTCTCCAGAGCCTGGGCCTCCTAATATTGCCCCTCAGAAAATGTGGAGAGGGGCGGCGAATTGTCAATGTTGATTCCCCATGCAAGACACTTGGGGCGCTCTCTCCTTTTCGAGGGGCCTCGGAACCGTACCCTTCAGGCATACCTGTCGATTATTTGTCATGGCAGACAAGCACACTTGCCGATTGTTCGTCACGGCGAGAGACATCGTCGGGCTCCGATGACTCAGGGACTTTGCTCGGACCATCTTTTGAGATCTCCTTGGTCCGAAGATGAGCCTCCTCGACCACCACCAGCTTAGCTGCCATGGAAGCCTCATCGCTCTCCCTCTTTCGAGCCACCAGCTCGTAGCCAGCATCTTCATTCTCCTCTTCTTCATCTCGTAGCTGCTGAACTACGTTTTCAGAAAGGGCGGCGGTATCTTTCTTCGACTTGCGAGCCTTGCTCTTCTTGAGCTTTGGAGTATCGGAAGGCGAGACCCTTTTGCTCTTCTTCTCTTTCGACGGCTTCGGAACCTTCTCTTCCCCAGGCGGAGGCGGCCTCATAATAGCATTGTCCTCGAGACCTGTATGATAGGAAACCAAGTACAGATAAAAAAAAGAGATATTTCAGAGAAGAACTTCAAACACATGAAAAGAAACTTACCATGATTTTTGGCCTCCCATCGGCCCCTTTCTAAATCACGCAATGAGCGTTCGGCATATGAAGAAGTCGATGCCAGTTTCTGAACCCAGCCCTCGAGGTTCGGAATTGCACCAGGCACCCAAGAGACCGTTGCATCGTAGGAAGGAACATTAATGAGAAAAAAGCAAAGCAATAAATAGAGGTCAAGGACGGGGTTTGTACTTACGCTTCATGTTCCACTCTTCGAGGAGTGGCATCTTCTCGGACAGGATTATGTCAGAATTTTTCACTCGGACAAACTGGCCCATCCTTTCTCAGTCCTTGTCCTCGTCAATGCTCAAGAACAGCACCTTGGTAGCCCGATGTTGAAGCCTTATTAATCCGCCTCGATAGAGACGGGGGATATACAGTCTAATAAGATGATCGAGGGTGAAAGACATCCATTCGACCTTGCTCACGAAGAACTACCGCAAAATAACGATGCGCCAAAAAGAGGGGTGGATTTGTCCTAGTGTTATGCGATATTGGCGGTAGAAGTCGATAATAACGGGATTGACGGAACCTAGTGTCACAACCCCCAAATCGGACCCGGTCGTGATGGCGCCTCTCGTGAAGACAAGGCTAGCCGACACAATCCCCAAGTTCATTTAAAAAGTTTTAATAAGTCAATTTAAGCCTTTTTTAGTTAATCAGGTAGTGCATAATGTAAGTTTAAAAGAATAGTGCGGAAATAGATACAGCCGGGCATCGGGGTGTCACAAGTCACGAGCATCTACTAAGGTCTAAAATACAATGAAATTTCTGTAAATGTACTAAATACAGTATAATGACCTCAAAGGGAGAAAAGCAGTGCTGCGGACGTCGGCCAGCTACCTTGCTAAATTCCAAAGACTCTGCCTCTGATCAACCAATACCCGCTATCGGGTGCAGAAATACCTGAATTTGCACACAAGGTGCAGGGAGTAAATTGAGTACTCCAACTCAATGAGTAATAATCATAACTAAAGACTGAGTGATAGGAAATCATGAAAAGTACATCAACATGTTGTATAGAAGTAGTACAAAACCAGTAAGAAAGCAATGAAGTTGTGAAATCTCTTAAAGCATCTTAGCTCAGTTTAAACTACTTAAAAATGACTTTTTAATAGTTAAGCAATTGAATGTAAAGCAATTAGAACAGATAAGCACAGAAAATCCGCCCCTCAGGCACAAATACACAATTTCACAAGTAAATGACAGACAAATAAGACAGATAAGCACATAAAGGATAGCCCCTCGGGCACAATGTCAACAATACCAACCCCTCGGGCTATATCTCACATCACAATAGGTACCCGCGCTCACTGGAGGTGTGCAGACTCCTAGCGGGGCCCCTTACGGCCCAAGTACAATATCAAGTCATCTCGTGGCATCATCACTAGGCCCTCAGCCTCATATCAACAAGCCACCTCGTGGCGTACATATCTCAGGCTCTCGGCCTTACTCAGCCAAAAATCCTCACAAGCCACTCAGGCAATAGTAAAATATGATTATCAGCCCAAAATATCATTTAAAAGATCATTTAAGTGTTAAAACAGAGTAAACATGGCTGAGTACGAAAATAGTGAAATATAACATGACTGAGTTCAAGTGAGGAAATATCAATAAAAGTCCCCTAAGGGTTCAAATAGTTGGCACGAAGCCCAAATATGGCATTCAGCTCAAATAATGATGATAGCAAATAGATTTCAGTCAAATACGCAGCAAAATAGTCATTCGGGATGGACTAAGTCACAATCCCCGATAGTGCACGACCCCACGCTCGTCATCTAGCGTGTGCGTCACCTCAATATAGCACAACGATGTGCAAATCCGGGGTTTCATACCCTCAGAACATCATTTACAATTATTACTCACCTCTATCCGGTCCAAACTCTAGCTAGCGATGCCTTTGCACTCACGAATTGACCTCCAGATGCTCCAAATCTAGCCACAATCAGTACATAATCATTAAAATATGCTAAGGAAACAAAGCCCACTCGAAAATATCCAATTTACATCAAAAATTCCGAAATTGCTCAAACCCGGCCCCCGGGCCCATGTCTCAGAATCCGACAAAATTGACATCAATAGTATCCTCATCCTCCCACGAGTCTATACATATCAAGAACATCAAAATCGGACCTCAAATGGGCCCCCAAATCCCCTATCTAACTTTCCAATTTCAAGCCCTAATTTCCCCAACTCTTTCTCTAATTTTTCCCACAAATTTCATGATTAAACAATGAAATAATCACCATACACACAAGATACAAAGCCCAAGTAGCTTACCTCTCTATCAACACTTGATTCCCTCTTGAAATCACAGCTTGGAGTTCCAAAATCTCACAAAAATGATGAACAAATGACTGAAAACCGCGAAGGGGCCTTTTTATACATTCTGCCCAGAACCTTCGCACCTGCGATCCCATAAGCGCATATGTGCTTCCGCTTTTGCGGAAAAATATCCGCTCCTGTAGATTTCACTTATGTCACCAGGCCTCGCATCTGTGGTCGCCTCACCGCTCCTGCGGTATTGTAGATGCGGTTACCAAGCTGCACCTGCACATTTCTTGCGCTCCTGCGGAGCGCGCACCTGCATTTTCTCAAGTTCAACCTTACCGAAAACTATCCGAAATCATTCCGAGGCCCCCGGGACCTCAACCAAAAATACAAACAAGTCACATAACCTTATTAAAACTCGTCCCAGCCTTCGGAATGCTCTAAACAACATTAAAACACCAAAATCACATCAAATTCAAGACTAGGATTCCAAAATCTTCCGAATTCCGCTTTTGATCAAAAACTCAACCAAACCACGTCCGAATGACGTGAAATTTTGCACACACATCCCAAATGACACAACGGAACTACTGCAACTTCCGGAATTCCATTCCGACCTCCATATCAAAATCTCACCTATCGACCGGAAAACACTGAAATCTCATTTTCGCCAATTCAAGCCTAAACCTTCCACGGACTTCCAAAATTCATACCGATCATGCTCCTAAGCCACAAATCTCTTAACAAAGCTAACCAAAACATAAAAATTTCGATCCGATATCATATACCAACAAGTCAAATCTTGGTCAAACCTTTTAATTTTCAAGCTTCAAACTTAGAATTGTTCGTCCAAATTCATTCTGATTACCCTGAAAACGAAAATCAATGATTTACATAAGTCATAATACATCACACGGGGCAAATCATGCTCGAGAACTGGCGAGCAAAGTGCAAAAGTTCAAAACAACCAGTCGGGTCGTTACATCCTTCCCCACTTAAATATACGTTCGGCCTCGAATGTGCCCAGAGTTGTTCCAAAAGCCATCAAATCGTTGTGTAACCTTACCATGCACATACCGGGGGTGATCCTACGTCACCCTATCTCATATAGGTCCGATAACATAATGTAACTGAAATTTTACAATCCTGCCTAGCCATAAACCTTAGAACCACATTTCCACTTCCGAAATCATCCACCAGATCAGAATCTCACAGCTATACTCTGAATAAGCCCGAACAAGATGTAATAACCCATACCTGCAACCTCAGGTGCAATTACATGATATACCACACAACTCAAATGCTTGTAGCGATAACTTCTAATCACAGCAGTTGCACCCAACAATCGAATACCGATAGAAAACCTCTTATCAACTAAAGTCTCATCCCAACACTTTCATTTCTGCCAATGATAAATGAAACACGCAATAAACCGTAACCATTTCTCAGATCAACCATTCATGAAGCCACCTCTCCTTTGGCAAGGACCATAGCAAATTTCTGAGCTGAACCTCGATGTTATCCTTCCCACACACTGAAACCGAATCCGTTTGTATTCATTAAAGACCCCAACGATCTTATCTAATCCAACATCATTACTCTAGTGACATGACACATCAATACAGGCTAAAGCCGCAACTTGTGCAATCCGCGCACCAATAAGCAACGATCTGAATAGACTCAAATCATGAAATAACTCAAACGAAAGAGTTGTACCACAAGCTCACCATTACTACCGCACACAATGCTGAGAACCCGTCACACATCATAGAAATAGAACACACGAATCTAACCCGAAGGATCATACCTCCACATAGCTTCGCTCCAATGCGCGATCTCATCCAAACACTGGTCCATATAAAACACCTCAAGTCACTATGCTCAAAATCGACAACCATGCGCAATATGATGTCTAAAACCAAAGCAATCATCATAACCACCGCGAAGCAATTGACATAACATTACACATACCCGAAGGGACACAACCGATATGCCATCCACCGAGCAATACCTAGTACTCTTTCCCGCTCGACTTCCACTATGAAACCCCAATGGAACCGCACCATCTGTGCCTATAACCAATAAATCATAACATCTCGCAACACAGAAAAGTAATTCATAGATCATCTCAGAACACTAATATCTCAATAACAACCGAATCAACACATCCTTCACCAATAGCAACTCAAAGTCAACAAAGTCGTCTTGATGTAGAACACACATCCATATAGGTCTACCAATGAACCCCTTATCAAGGAGTTCCGGAAGCTACTCCTTCAACTCCTCTCACTCTACCGGTGCCATACGATACGGTGCCCAGCACCAAATCAATACCAAAATCAACAACCCTGTCCGGCGACATGCCCGGCAGCAGGAAACACATCAAGAAAAGTCCCCCATCTCTAGAATAGAATCAATGGTAGGAGTCTCTGCACTGACATCCATCACAAAGGCCAAATAAGAAAGATAACCCTTCCCAGCCATCCGCTGGGTCTTCAAAAATGACACCACCCTACTGGGAACATAATCCGTCGAACCTCGCCACTCAATCTGTGGCATTCTCGGCATAGCCAACATCACTATCTTAGCGCAATAGTCCAGAATAACACGACACGAATACAACCAGTATGTACCCAATATTACATCAAAATCTAACATACTGAGCAGCAAAAGATCGACTCGGGTCTCCAAACCCCGATAGTCCCTAAACAGTGCCGATACACGTGACCCACAACCACATCATAACCTGTATATGAGAACTCCCAGTCTCCAACTCCATATAGAACACGAATCACCATACCTGATCCCAATTCTGTCGTCCGAATATACAACGCACCTCTAATACCCAATCATTCCATAAGAGGTACTCCTATAATCCTTCTGTGCCACCAAGCAAACTCGAATCTCGGCAGTCGATCCGACAGAAGAGTGCCGCAATACTAATAAAGTACCATCAACTTAATCACATTGTCTTTTTCTAGAACATATACCCTCGTCAAATCACCACAATTAGCAATACCATTTCCTTAATCATCTGAAGATCATTTCCCTAGTCATTTGAAGCTCATTTACCTAATTATCTGAAGTTCATTTCCCTAATTATTTGAAGCTGCCCGCTGCCTAAGGATTTTATGATCTTCCTTTCGGAACTGAACCAAGACCTTACACATGCAAATCTCAAGCCTACACCACATACCACATAAACCATACCGTCCTAGGATAACCATGAAAACTTCGTATCCTCCTCCGAGCCATAAGCAACTATGTACTCAACTAGCCAAGAACTTTCCATTGATCCCATCTAGAAGAAAATCACTACACATCCCATGCCCGTCACGCCAGCAGAAAATATACCTCTCTAACCATGGTAGAAACTATCAAGAACTCTCCAGATTCCTTTTGCACAAAACTAAACCGTCAAGACTAAATCCTTCTAACTCAACCAAGCTACGCAGGCCACTAAAAACCCAAGAGAATTGTCGCGAAACACCTACAGAAACTCATTACCTCGTAATCACCCAAAGGACTAATCATATTTTTACCATGTTGATCCGACCTACTACCAAGCTATCCTATTGATCCTAGTTCCTTCTAAATTACCTTCAAATTGATACTTCTCCTTGACATAACACCAAAATTCCTCAACCCGGTCTCACCACATGAGACCCAAGCATAAAACCACACCATCTAAGGCTCATAAGCCGCCGAACTCTCTCTTAAATATTCCCAAACGCACCACATTCAAAATACCTACCCTGAAGAGATTTCCCTGCGAAACCAAAGCCATTACCTTCACCTTCTAATACTGATACATAGAATCCCATAATGATATAGAAATACTACGAGTCTTGACACCCTCCAATGCAAACTTCTATTTCTAGCCAAAAATACAACTCGAAAATTTTCACTTATTACATGAAAAATCTTGAACCCATTAGAACAATTCCCGAGAGTCATTCACTCTACTCAAACTGCAATTAGCCTGACTAAACGAACCGAACAACCTGTGCCTCATTAGCACTCCGACACCGTAGAGTGTAACCTCATCCTAAAACAACCAAGCAATTTCCTGCTCTATGCACCGATCACCCTTTACCAACAACAACTCATGACATTCCGTGATTCTCACACACCTATGAATCATACTATAACCTTTGTCAAGAATTTTCCTTTACTCGAGCCATCTTCGGTCTCTATCTCCGTAGGCTATAACTGATTCTCCCGTACGGCTCAAACTAGAACCAACATAGCACATAACCGTACAATCAACTAATCAATAGAAGACTCCCCCACTTAGCTCGAAGCCATAGATCAAAACACACTCAACAACTCATAACGCATATACTCTATCGCTGCCATAGTACCATAGTGAGATTAAACTCGATCCTTCATAAGTTCGTGAAACATAGACCATCTGGTACTTTAACTCTTATACAAATCTCACATTCACTCTCATAACAGTTAAACCCACTCTCTTAAGCAACCCCAAATTTAAATTGCAACACATATATTTCACTTGTAAATGAGATCGTCTAACAGACAACATAAGGATCACACAACCTCAGAACACTCCGCAGGAGATAACCCACCTGCTTTGCCTCAAACTAGCATTTCTTTATACCCTTCCACCTTCATAACCATTACGCAGTCACTTAATCTTCCTGAGTCTGAACCCATATCGCAACGTGAAATCCACCTCACTTCCCTAACTAGAAAACACGGAAGGATTCTTCACACACCCTAACTCGGGGCTATACCTCCAATCAAGATAAAAATCGAGCACCTAATAGTCCTTTTATCCTCCAGCAGACCCTTCTCGTCGCTTCCAAATCACATGAATACATCTCGCAGTTACATCACACTCATCATGTAACTATCCAGTCATCACCTCCCTTAACAGGGACACAACAGAACATATGGATCCAGAAACATGCACTCACGAAATCAACAGCTCAGGGCTCAAGCTACAGGCAAAAATCCAGCCTTGAGTCCTCTAGACTGGCCCAACATCAACACATAGAGATCACATCTCGCCCCTCGATCAGGGAATCACAAGCCATCAATGCGCATCTGATACCGAGCGCTCATATGCGTATACGAATGCGTGAAAGGAATTCAAAGAGTTACATTTCAAGCTGAATCAAGGACACACGATAAGAATTTCAAGAATATGAAGCTTTTCCTAAAGGTTCTACAGCCTCTCAAGGATAAATACAGACGTCTCCGTACCGATCCACGAGACTCTACTAAACCTGCTCATGACTCGTGAGACCTATGTAACCTAGGCTCTGATACCAACTTGTCATGACCCCCAAACCGGACCCCGTCGTGATGGAGCCTCTCGTGAAGACAAGGCCAGCCGACACAATCCCTAAGTTCATTTCAAAAGTTTTAATAAGTCAATTTAATCCTTTTATAGTTAATTAGGTAGTGCATAATGTAAGTTTAAAAGAACAGTGCGGAAATAGATATAGCCCGACATCGGGGTGTCACAAGTCACGAGCATCTACTAAGGTCTAAAATACAACAGAATTTCTGTAAATGTACTAAATATAGTCTAATGACATCAAAGGGAGAAAAGCAGTGCTGCGAATGTCGGGCAGCTACCTTGCTAAACTCCAAAGACTTTGTCTCTGATCAACCAATACCCGCTACCGGGTGCAGAAATACCTGAATCTGCACACAAGGTGCAGGGAGTAAAGTGAGTACTCCAACTCAGTGAGTAATAATCATAACTAAAGACTGAGTGATAGGAAATTAGGAAAAGTACATCAACATGTTGTATAGAAGTAGTACAAAACCAGTAAGAAAGCAATAAAGTTGTGAAATCTCTTAAAGCATCTTAGCTCAGTTTAAACTCCTTAAAAATGACTTTTAACAATTAAGCAATTGAATGCAAAGCAATTAGAACAGATAAGCTCAGAAAATCCGCCCCTCGGGCACAAATACACAATTTCACAGGTAAATGACAGACAAATAAGATAGATAAGCACATAAAGGATTGTCCCTCGGGCACAACGTCAACAATATCAGCCCTTCGGGCTATATCTCACATCACAATGGGTACCCGTGCTCACTGGGGGTATACAAACTCCTGGAGCGGCCCCTTACGGCCCAAACGCAATATCAAGCCATCTCGTAGCATCATCACTAGGCCCCCGACCTCATATCAACAAGCCACCTCGTGGCGTACATATCTCAGGCCCTCGGCCTCATAATCAATATCAAATGTCTCCTCACAACATAGGCCCTCAGCCTTACTCAGTCAAAAATCCTCACAAGCCACTCGGACAATAGTAAAACATGATTCTTAGCTCAAAATATCATTTAAAAGATCATTTAAGTGTTAAAACAGAGTAAACATGGATGAATACAAAAACAATGAAATAGAACATGACTGAGTTCAAGTATACAGTCAAAACAGTAAGGAAATATCAATAAAAGTCCCCTAAGGGTTCAAATAGTTGGCACGAATCCCAAATATGGCATTCAACTCAAATAATGATGATAGCAAATAGATTTCAGTCAAATACGCGGCAAAATAGTCATTCGGGGAGGACTAAGTCACAATCCCCAACAGTGCACGACCCCACGCTCCTCATCTAGCGTGTACTTCACCTCAATATAGCACAACAATGTGCAAATTCGGGGTTTCATACCCTAAGAACATCATTTACAATCATTACTCACCTCGATCCGGTCCAAACTCTAGCTCGCGATGCCTTTGCCCTCATGAATCGACCTACGGATGCTCCAAATCTAGCCACAATCAGTACATAATCATTAAAATATGCTACGGGAACAAAGCCCACTTGAAACATCTAATTTATATCAAAAATCCCGAAATTGCTCAAACCCGGCCCCGAGCTCACGTCTCAGAATCCGACAAAATTGATATCAATAGAATCCTCATCCTCCCACGAGTCTATACATATCAAGAATATCAAAATCGGACCTCAAATGGCCCCTTAAATCCCATATCTAACTTTCTAATTTCAAGCCCTAATTTCCCCAACTCTTTCTCTAATTTTTTCCACAAATTTCATGATTAAACAATGAAATAATCACCATAAACACAAGATACAAAGCTAAAGTAGCTTACCTCTCTATCAACACTTGATTCCCTCTTGAAATCACAGCTTCGAGTTCCAAAATCGTACAAAAATGATGAACAAATGACTGAAAATCGCGAAGGGGCCTTTTTATACATTCTGCCCAGCACTTTAGCCCCTGCGATCCCATAAGCGCATCTGTGCTTCCGCTTCTGCGGAAAAATATCCGCTCCTGCGGATTTCACTTATGTCACCAGGCCTCGCATCTGCGGTCGCCTTACCGCTCTTGCGGTATTGCAGATGTGGTTACCAAGCCGCACCTGTGGTCCTTCTCGCACCTGCACTTTTCTTCCGCTCCTGCGGAGCTCGCACCTGCAGTCCCCAATCTGCAGGTGCGGATATGACAAAAATAGCAACATCAGCTGCATTTTCTCAAGTTCAACCTTCCCGTAAACTATCCGAAATTATTTCGAGGCCCCCGGGACCTCAACCAAAAATACAAACAAGTCACACAACCTTATTAAAACTCGTCCCAACCTTCGGAATGCTCAAAACAACATTAAAACACCAAAATCACATCAAATTCAAGCCTAGGATTCCAAAATCTTCCGAATTCCGCTTTTGATCAAAAACTCAACCAAACCACGTCCGAATGACCTGAAATTCTGCACACACATCCCAAATGACACAACGGAACTACTGTCAACTTTCGGAATTCCATTCCGACTTCCATATCAAAATCCCACCTATCGACCGGAAAATGCTGAAATCTCATTTTTGCTAATTCAAGTCTAAACCTTCCACAGACTTCCAAAATGCATACCGATCACGCTCTAAGTCCCAAATCTCTTAACGGAGCTAACCAAAACATAAAAATTCCGATCCGAGATCATATACCAACAAGTCAAATCTTGGTCAAACCTTTCAATTTTCAAATTTCAAACTGAGAACTGTTCTTCCAAATTCATTCTGATTACCTTGAAAACCAAAACCAACAATTTATATAAGTCATAATACATCACACGGGGCAAGTCATGCCCGAGAACTGGCGAGCAAAGTATAAAAGTTCAAAACGACCGGTCGGGTCGTTACACTCAGCGTGAAAGGGTAAGTATAAACACTTAAAAACCCTTACACATAAGTGGTAATATCCTCCTCGAGGGTAGGAATCACCACCTCCTTGTTTTCCTAATGCCAATCTTTTTTCACCTGCTCAAGATCACCCTCAGTTATCGAGCATATGTATCTTGACATTGTCTCACATCGGCCAGGTATCGATGAGGGTTTCTCATTTTTAAAGTCGGAAGTAAGATCGTATGACCCAGGAACACACTCTTCGATGCGTGGCTCCACCGGTGTTTTATCGCTGGTCGGCCGCGATGAAGAGGCTTTTTCTTTTTGATGAACGATTTTCGATGTTTTCGCCATTTTTAATGAGTTCAGGGAAAGAAGAAGATACAACTTGTTGTATGATGATAAGGTTGGCAAACGGGATTTGAAGAATTGAAAAACTTGAAGGGAGAAAAAGTGCTTTGAAGATTAGAAGAGATTTTGGAAGTAAAGTTTGAGAAAATTATAAAGATGATCTATTTATAATATTTGCTATGATGGTTCAAAGGCACTAGTAGCCGACCGTCAACTAGCGCTAATTAATGATCTTGGGAACCGAACCAACGCGACGCTTCGGTCGTTTATGTCACTTACATCATAGGAATGATGTCATAATTGGTCGAAGTATAAAATCGAAGACTCAGTTCGTTTCTTTTCATTACACTCCAAGAAACGAGGGGACTATCTGTATACGGTTAAAATCGGGTTTGGCCGATTTTGCTGTTTAATCGAGACCAGGAGATCACATCGAGGGTCAACTTGGCAATGGATCGGGCTATAGCACGAAGACGAGGTGTCGAGTTCAAGATTCAAGATGTCCATCGAGACCGAGGCCAACAGCAATCAATACTAAGTATGACCGAATTCGAGTGAAGTGCAATAACGGAAAGGTGAGATATCCGTAACCGGTCGAAGATCACGACGAAAATTCCGGAACAGATCAAATCAAGGGCGGTTATTCGTACCAATCATGGGATTTACTTTCGTAATTAGAATTGTACCATAATTAGGATTCCTCTAGTATATAAAGGGGAATCCCCATCATTTGTAGCACCCCTTACATTCATACAGATCAAAGTAATATAATATTTCTCTTTTTCTTTGGTTCATCAGTTTGTTGTTCTCTAATTGTTCTTACTTTACTAAGCTCGATGGTTCATCAGCTCGAGGGCATTATCAAACATTGGTTTGTTTTACATTCTTGTCAATTCCCATCACTTATCTTTAAGCTAGTCAATTGGTATTAGGTGAAATCACGTATCTTTAAAATCACATTATAAGTTTAATTGTTATCAGTTTTTAGGGTAAATAGTTTTACAAGATATAACAGCTTATTGTATTAAAACTTTACTTTTTAAAATTTCATAACTTATTATTTCTAAATAATTCTTATAATTGTTTGAAGGGAATTGTTTGCTATTATCAATTTTATCTTGAGACCGCACATCACGAGTACGAATACTAGTATTTGTAATAATGTATATGCAAAAGTCCAAATCGTTGGCACATATTATGTTGCACATAAACACATTTTCTTTAAATTTATTGAGATATTTTGAACTCAACACCTCTGAGACCATTAAGTTAACGTTTTATTACTACAATACATCATTTATTATTTCTTTTTAGAAAAAATTCTTCTAAGGTGTACGAGATAAAAGAGATGGAAAGAGTCGTCACAAGTTCTCCAAAAACTTATGTTGACCATTTTGAGCCTAGCTAATTTATGCCCCTCAAGTTGTTGTTTTTTGCTTTAAGATAAGCTCCTATCAAGTTCTAACCTTTTCATTAACGAATATTAATTTGTTTTCGGTGGATAAAAAGATTTTTCCCTTTTTTGGGGGGAATTGTTTTAACTTCTTAATTCCCTACTTGCTACAATCTCTTTCCTATAAGAACTTCACTCAAATGCCTAAATAGAAAATATTAATTATTCATTCATTCTCTCGAGTTCTATTTTTGTACTAGTAAAAAGAAGAGAACAAAATCCATCTATGTTATTGGCAATATTTGGTAAGTAACAAACTTCAACTGTTCAATATTGCCCAGAAAAGAAGTAATTGAAATGAAAATAACAAATATCAAGATATTGGAGCTTTTCCTAACAAAAATAGAAAGAGAAAGTTCAGCTACCGTTTGACCATAGATTCCCAAATTTATTTTGAAAAATCTGATTAGGGTGAAGTTTGGTTTGAAGATGAAAATGTGTTTGGACATCAGTTTTTAAAACATATTTCCCAAATTTAATTTGAAAAATCATGAAACATGACTTATACCCACAAGTTCTAAAAACTATCATAAATAACCAACAATACTATTATCAATAACATTCATTATATTATCGCAAACCATAGTGCTGAACATAAATAAATTTGGTACAAAATTATTTTTTTTATAATGAACTACATGATACACTATCAGATGACCAAGAAGACGAAGCAACATTGTTACAAAATAATAAATGGTGGGCTTTTTTATAAAATACAAAAGTTTGGGACAATTTTTAAAAAATATAATAGTGATATTTTGATCCAAAACCAACTATTGAGCTCGTTTTGAGATTTGAAATTTTGCCAAAATATAGGCAAAATCTATGGCCAAATATGTAATTACCAAATAAAATCCAAATTTATTTTAACAAAATCTATGATCAAACGGGTCCTCAGTATCTCGCCCTTTAACCAAATAGGTTATTTGAAGTCAAAATATAGAGAAGAATTTGAATGACACTTATACAATTTTTACTTCTTATAACCATTAATCAAAGCAAATGGGAGAAGCTTCTCTAGTACTAAGCATTTATGATTAGCAAGTAGTTTAATAGTAGCTGTTTACTTCATTTAATATAACAAAAATATTCGGTAGGGAACCAACTCAAGTGTTATGCTACGTTATTATGGTGATTTTGCAACAACCGATAAGGAAAATTGAGGTCCCTACATTCTTAGACAGAGCCACAGAGGTTAAAATACAGAAATTAAAGAATAGTTTCAAATATCAGACCAAATAATTAAATAAAAAGGTAGGATTTTATTTTTATTTTTTTATATCTGCATTAGTCCAGCCCCAAAAAGCTATCACACACTGGGTGTGGATTAAATAAATGAAAAACAAACAAAAAGAAAAGCACCTCCATTTTTCATAGATATATATTTCATAAATAGACTGTCACATGGTTCCGCCGGCGAAAAGCTAACCGGAGCTTCAGTTTATTTTTTTATTCCTACTTTTTATATTCTAAACTCATATTTCCATTTCTGAAAAAACTATAAATAGTTTCCACTAATCTACATACGTTTAATTCATCTATTTCCGTGATCCAATGTCTCAGAGGTTCATTCTCTCTTCTCCAGTTTTCATCAAGAGTATCAGATCTAGGGTTTCATGAATTTGATGCTACATTTTCTTAATATTGTTTAAACAATTTGTTTGTGATGCAGCTGAAACTGGTAATCTTCGAATACAGGACCGCAATGAGGTGAGAATGTTGGAAAAATGATTATATTTTGTTGTAATGACTGATATAAGAGCGACTATGTACTGTTTGCAATGCAGATATTGCTGAGGTTGGGAAAGAAGATGAGCGAAGGGCAACGGTATCAGCTGGGGACAATAGGAGCACTGTCTCTGTCTGTGGTGTCCTCTGTCTCCATTGTCATATGCAACAAGGCCCTTATTACCACTCTTGGCTTTACGTTTGGTCAGTTTTTGAGAATTATTCATTACATACTGAATTATGTAAATGAAATTAGCTATGTCATATGCTCTAGTTAGATTCACTGACAATTTGCCTCAAAAAATAAAATATCTTGGGGCACATTGTAATTAGTGAGGAGAGAACAAGCTCAAATTTGTGGTTTAGTTGTATATCTACTTTACTTTTGTTTCTACTTCTTTGAGGCAACGAAGATTGACTTGACACTTGAAGTAAGAAATCAACTTGGCTTATGTTATGGCTTAAGATTAATTGTAAGATTTTGTATTCATAGTTTGATTTAGAAAGTACAATGTCATGGTTTAATTTGAATTATATATGTATGTAAATATATCCCAAAGTAACTGTGTGTTAGGTTGAATAGATGCAACTTTAATCTTTTCATGTCAATCGGATTTCAGTTCTAACATCTGATATTACTCTCTCAGCTACAACTTTGACAAGCTGGCATCTTCTAGTTACATTTTGTTCTCTCCATGTGGCAATATGGATGAAACTATTCGAGCACAAACCTTTTGATCCGAGAGCTGTTATGGGCTTTGGAATTCTGAATGGGTCTTCCATTGGACTTCTTAATCTAAGTCTGGGTTTCAACTCTGTTGGTTTTTATCAGGTTGATATCTTTTCCCTTCTGCCATTAGTAATTATTTGGTTAAAATCTTTTCACTTTTCTTTTTTGATATTATCTATCAGGTTAAGTTGTTCCATTCTTTTTTTTTTAAATAACCGTGGTGTTCGGGTCAGCGGGCATGCACCTCGACTAATTCCACGGGTTACCTGCTACCTCCCACCAGCATAGGTATCGGGGAACTCTGTCCATTAAGGCTTTGGACAGATGGGAAAAAATCACCCAATGTTTAAGTTGTTTCATTCTTTGCCTTCATTTCCTTTTCTCTTCATCCTTTTCTCCTTTTTTCTGGTTTGCAACTTACCAGCCTTGAACTCTTGACCTAGTGTTGTGGAAAAAAACTCCCTCAACGACTATGACAAAGAGTGACCGGTATCTTTTTCTCCTTTTCTCATTCCTTTCCCTCTTTTGGTGTCCGTACCTGTGTATCCAGCAACGTACTTCATTGCGTAGCTTTTGCTATATCACTGTTTCCCATTGATAGTTTGCAATTGAGACTACTCAAGTTTTTTTATAAGATCAATGAGGCTGTATTGCCGGTCTCTGCTGCTTGAAGTTGCAACTTGCATCCCTCTGACCTTAAGTTGTTCTTGTCACGATGCAGTAGGTAGTAATTATAAAAATAATAATTATCTAGCTTAATTCTAGGTCCATTTCTGTTTTTGTTCTTTAGAAAGACACAGAAAGAAAATCATTTCCCCTAGTTTTGTGATTGCAAATACTATAATTGATGTGATAAGCTCCTCTTGTATCTTGTTGCTATCAAAACATTCTCTAGAGCTTATTCTATGTCATTGTACAAAGTTGTCGTCTTAGCATTGGGTACTTTAGTAACTTAAAAGCTGTTCCCTTTTCTTTTCTGATTTTTCTCTTTCATGCTTTTGCATTGTAGATGACAAAATTGGCAATCATCCCCTGTACAGTTCTTTTGGAGACTCTTTTCTTCAGGAAGAAGTTCAGGTGAAGTTCCAAAGTAGACTTGGAATATTTTGTTTATAATAGATGAGTGCAGGATCACCACTGTTCTTGTTTTCTTTGGAGCCTTTTCCTTATATATATAGGCACGGGAATAGAAGGTGTTCTTTTTCCTTAAGTTTTGACCATTTCAACACTAAGCTTTGAACCAAATCTTGTGTTTGGTTTAAACCAGAACTAATTATTTTGGATATTTAAATAGGATAAAAATAAACAGTAGATCTTGTGCTCATATGTTAAGTTGAACACTGTGAGTACTATTCATAATATATAATCATTTCTTCATGAAGTCTTCCTATTTTTTCACTTGATGAGAATCATAAGGTAGAGGTCTCTAAACTATGTCGAAGGACGAGGTATTTACCACAATTTTATTCCCCAAAAACAAGAATAACAGGCAGTGTATAGGTAATACTCATATACGGTGTATTACACACAACACTCAGCTATTTTTATGTGCTTTTTTGCCAATTACAATGATATCTTAGTCAATTTTCCTGAATGGAGTCAGAATTAAAGCAGAATGCACGCAGTTAAAAAAATGTTGGTTGCATCACCTTAGTCAATGAAATTTTAGCACTTATGAAAAAGTCTTTAGCACAATTCAAAGATCTTGGGTGCTAGTTCACCCACATGCTAAAGGGTTAAGGGAGAGCAGAAGCCGATGTCATATGTACTTGTGAATCTGTGATCAGGAGCAGTAAGCTTGTTAAACTTCGCTGCAGAGAGTTGTCTTTTTCTTTATTCAGCATGTTCTGAACATTGCCTGCTAATTTTGTTAAATCTGTGATTCCACCAATATCAAATTTTTGTATCCTATTTAAAATGCAATGTTCAAAAGTTTACTTTTCAACGTGAACGGAACTCTTGTTCAAGCGTACACTTTCTTGGTTGATCTATATTGCCTAGTTATTAAAATCTTATTCAGGTGCACTGGTTCAGCAATCCAGTCAACGTACTTTTTAAATGGGTCCCTCTAATCAAAAGAAGTTTGTTTCACTCAATTTGAGTATCAGGGGGCACCACGAGCTGTCAGTCTGTCTACATGAACTTTCAGGGGTCAATCGGACTGACCTCTGGACGTCTTCTGGTCTCATGTTTGTGGTCCATGTACTAATAATATGTATCTTTAGACTTTTGCTTTGCTTTTTAAACATCTCACACACTTTAGTTTGCACCCTCGAAATTTTACTTTTCTGCAATATAGTAACTAGTCTCTATGATTTACAGTAGGAATATCCAGATTGCACTTGGTATTCTTCTCCTAGGGGTTGGCATTGCAACAGTGACTGATCTGCAGCTCAATTTCCTCGGTTCCGTTTTGTCTCTACTTGCAATTGTGACAACTTGCATTGCTCAGATTGTATCCTCAGCTGAAGTGCCTGTCAGTTCTTTTCAGTTTCTTATATCACTGTAACTCCCAAACTCACTCCCCACAGATCCTTATCCTTAGCAGCGTAGACAATTTTTTGTAAGGGGACAAGATTAAATTTTCTCCGATGGAAGTTTCTTTTATGTATGTTCTGAAAATGTTATTGCTCATATAGTTTTTGCTTGAAATCCTTAACCTGTCTTCTTAGATGACCAATACTATCCAGAAGAAATTCAAGGTTTCTTCAACCCAGCTCCTATATCAGTCTTGTCCCTATCAAGCATTAACATTGTTTATTGTAGGACCATTTCTAGATGGGCTTTTGACAAATCAAAATGTGTTTGCTTTCAAATATACACCAAACGTGCTGGTAAGGATCAAAATTGGTTTTATTCGTTTAAGCTAGGTATTTGCATAACATTGCTTTTAATTTGATGGCAGGCCTTCATTGTCCTATCCTGTCTAATATCAGTTTCTGTGAACTTTAGCACTTTTCTTGTAATTGGCAAGACATCTCCAGTTACCTATCAGGTCCTTGGACATCTGAAAACATGTCTAGTTTTGGCTTTTGGGTATGTTCTCCTTCGTGATCCCTTCAGTTGGCGAAACATTCTGGGCATCTTCATTGCCGTGGTTGGAATGGTTGTATATTCTTATTATTGTTCTGTTGAGAGCCAGCAGAAGTTTACAGAGGCTGCATCCCAGCTATCTCAGGTGTTCTAACCTACCTTCTTTAGTATTTCTCATAATCCTTGGTGTTCTTTCAGCATAGACAACAGGGAAGCACAATCTATGATACGAGGGTCACTACTATATCGTGTGTTCTCTTTTTGATAAGTATTTTACAGTATGCTAACCAATTCTAGCTGATGTCTGTAATTGAAGGTGAAGGAAATGGAATCTGATCCCCTACTAAATGCTGAAAAAGGCAACGGCATTTTAGCTGATAGTGTTGTTGCGAAGGCTCCAGGGTGGAATTCTAACAAGGACTTCCTTGCATAAAAATATTCTGATGGCTGTCAATTGGTTAGCCCTTGATTAGAGTACAGAAGGGAGTTCCAGCAGATTCGAGTTCCAATGAAGAAGCTGTAGCTGCAAGAACATCCAATCATCACATAATTTGTGTTACATTTGAAAAAGATATAGCTCTCTATTTTCCAGTTGGTAGAGTTGAAGGATATGTATCGTCAAATAGCAGTTCGGTGATGAGTGTTGTATGAGTTAGACATCCCAAAAAATGCATACTGTGGTGGAGTATTATTTCCCCACCAGAATCTCAGCTTATTTGTTTCTCAGATTACTTTGGTCGTTCATACGAAGCCCATGAAGGTGTTGCAAGTGGATTTCTCCAATGCATGCAGATTTGTTTACTTTGTTTCCCTCTTTTCACCTTCTCGTGTCTGGATAGACATGCCGTGTTGTGTTACCTTTCAAACAGGCCCGCTGATTTAGATTTCGGTGTTGGGTAGGATAGATCAGATTCAATCGGACTTTCTGGTGTTGTACTGCAATTAGACCGTAAAGGAGGAAACATAAAACCTTGAGGAGTCGTTTGGTTGGTGAACACGTTATACTGGTACATATTACAATCCTGGAATTACAGTAAGGAGATTAAATAATGAAGGGCTTAACTAGTGGATATATTTTATTGGTAGATATTTGGTTTATTGGAATAAAAATAAGATATTTAAGATATAATACAAAATATATATTTGCTTTTCTACTAAATATGTTGGGATAAACTTTATTTTAATTTTAACCTTGATTTTTAAAAGAATTATGGGAGAAGATATATAGGAGGGGGAGGGGGGGGGGGTCTTATCCGTAGCTAGTAATCCCGAGATTATTATCCCACTTAGAACATAATAAAAAGTAAACACTAAGAATTATAGTAAAGTATAACTAATCTCGAAATTGCTAAAGTTTGGAATCAAAAGTGACGCAAAATATACTTTATCTCATGATTGTTTACCCTTGTCTTACCAACCAAACTACTAGATTGTCTAGTATGTGCTCTATCAACGTATCATTATTGAATACTCCCTCCATTTCAGTTTATGTGAACATATTTTTTCTTTGGTCTATTCCAAAAAGAATGACCCCTTTTTAAATTTGGAAATAATTTAGCTTAAACTTACAATTATACCCTTAATGAGAAGCTTTTATAACCACACAAATACTCTGAGCCCTTTTTTGACTTGTTTAGGACCACAAATTTCAAAAGTCTTCATTTTTTCTTAAATTTCGTGTCCAGTCAAACATGTTCACATAAATTGGAATGGAGGGAGTACTTTTTTTCTTCCAAGATGACAACACTAAAAGAATAGGCAAAATACATAAGTTACCCCCCGAACTATGACCCAAATCACTGTTGCACACTTTCTAGGAACGAATGTTACTTTACACACCCAACCTTTCCAAAGTGTATCTAATACACACTGCTTTGCCCACGTGGATAGTGCGTGTTTTTCCCAACAAATGAGTCGCATGAACAGGAGAATTTTGTGTCAGATGTCAACTTTTTTTTTAGTTTTTTAAAATTTTAAATTGAGTAATCTTCTTCCTTTTTAAAAATTCTGCCATAGTTACTCCTTGAGCTCCACCACCCGATCTCCTTCTTCTCAAATAGATATACCACAATTTCTTATATCTCTTCTCGTTGTAGAGAAGCTTAACTTGAGCTTTACCCATGGCGAAGTCAAATTTTCAGGAAGCGAGAATTTTTCGAAATATTTTCCAACCATTAAAGCTTAGCTCAAGATTTTGCACATTCTTTAATTTTATTAATGGATGATTTTTTAAATAGTTGACTTGTGGCGATGGCAGTTAATGGCGGTCGAACTTTTACAGAAGTGAAATGAAATTGGATCTGAGCTCAAAAATTTTGATTCAATTTCAGCGGAAAAGATGGAGTTTTGGGTGTGTTTTTTGGTGATTTTTGTTAGTTAATGGTGGCTTTGCTATTAAGTAAAAGGTGGAGGAAGAAGCTATGGTGTTTGATGGTGAGAGAGGAGGAAGACGGCCATGGTAGTTTAGATGAGGAAGATGAGGGGGATAATTATTTTATTTTTAAAATGACACGTGTCACTATTTGATTGGTGCGTGATATTGCACATATTCTGAAAAACTGGTTAAGAAAAAAGTGGTGTGTCTTAGATACACTTTGGAAAGGTTGGATGTGTAAAGTAATATTCGTTCCTAGAAAGTGTGTAACAGGGATTTGGGTCATAATTCGGGTGACAACTTATGTATTTTGCCAAAAGAATATAATAATTCTTTTAATAACAAAAGGAGCACATGTAAAATAACATAAAACCATGGAGGTGGAGTCTAAGGGTAACATTTGGACCGGGTCAGCCCGAGACCAAACCGATCCGCCCCGATTAAAACTTGTATTTGAACGGCTCAGCTAGATCGAGGTGGGCTGGACTAGGAGAGACCAGATTGGGGGTTGGGCCAACCAAGGAACTGGGCCCAGTAGACTGGCCCAAATACGAACCTGGGTCTCGGCCCACCATGGCACTAGCTCAGACCGGCTCTGTAACAGAAAAATTCTCTCTCTCTCTATCTCTCTCTCTTTTAAATTTAATTTCTGGCACTTTATAGCCAATGGCCAACAGCTATACAAACGGCCAAAATGGCCACCCAACCCCCAAACACCCTGCACCATCTTCCCCTTAAAGTTTTAATCCCTAAGATTATAAAATTATATTTTGGCCCTAATTTCACCTATAAATACTCATTATTCTTCTTTTTTCACATAATTTCTACTTATTATCTCTCTAATTCTCTCTTTCTCTCTCACTTAAATTACTATCAACCTTTTATTTTAATTATTTTGGATGAAGTTGCGATTAACAAGAGAAAGTACATTCAAGTTTTAAGTATTCAATTCATCAATTTAGGGTCACCTTGTTTCTATTTTTTCTCCGGTAATTTGGTACATTCGTTCTATATATATACTTTTATTTAGTAATTTAATCATTGCATATTTATTTTTATTATTCTTGTATTGTTATAAAATAATAAAAGAAGAAGAGTATGACAAAAAAAGTAGGGAGAGAGAATTCTTATTGATTTGAGATGAATTATGATGGAATAGAACACCTCTATTTATAGGGAAAAGGGGGCTTAGCCGCCAAGTAACACAGCCTAAGATCTCTCTAAAATATAGATATTCACCTTAAATATAGTTCTATTTATAACACTCCCCCTTGAATGTCTATTCAACAGATAATGTGCCTCGTTAAAACTTTAATTAAAATAAAATTCAATGGGAAAAAATTCTAGGGAGGGAAAAAGAGCACATATCTAACAATACGCCTTTTGGTTGCCTCGTTAAAAACCTTGCAAGGAAAATCCAGTGGGACAAAATCTTATAAGGAAAAAAGAGTGCAACGCGTATTAACTCCCCCAGATGAGAGCAACAATTCACATCCTTGAGCCTCTGCATCCCAATCGTGTACACTAGCTTCTTGAAGGTTGACATCGGTAGAGATTTGGTGAACAAATCAGTCATATTATCACTTGAATGAATATGTTGTACCTTGAAATCACCATTCTTGTATATATGTAATCTCTTCATATAATGTCATGGAATAGCCTTTTTAATATCTCCATAGAGGTATTCTCGCTATCACATTATCATGATTATAGTTATAGTAAGATACATATGTGCACAAATAGCACTTAGGATATGGTACTTCAAGACCAAGAATTGTTTATGCTTTAAGCGATTAAAATCCTTCAAGGATTGTCATATAAGTTAAGTCATATAATAGACTTTAATTAGATTCACATCAAGTTTTCATGTCATGCTAGACAAATAAGATATCGAAAATTGATTGCACATATCATTGACTTTATACTTTCAAGTGTTCGAACTACAGGTTCAAAAGTACATGTCTTTCATATGAAACCAATTCTACTTGAATTGCTTCTCTTTCATTTGACTAATATTTTTGTGTCTATATTCGATAGACTTAAGATTCACATCTATACTTAGCGCTATCATAGATGTCGTCGATGAATATTTTATATCGGTTCTAATATTTGTTTTTCATAAAGACATAACATAGAGATTCTTCCTTCATATTTTCAGGTACCTGAACCTCTCTTGAGATTTTATGAAGTATTATGTCATGTGATCTTCTAGATCACTTGCCTCCCTTTTATGATCATTTGCTCATCTTCTTTATCAAGAATTTTATTTGAAGCCGATTTGTCTATACGCTTTAACCGTACCATAGACTTTGTCCTTCTAGGACCTATTCTAATATGAGCATTTGCAGTGAGAATATAGTTACTTTCTTTGGTCATCAAATGCGTCTGACATGCTTTATAATATATTGCAGATGAATTATCTTTTTATGAACTTCAAGTTCATATTGTTTTATTCGAGGATCTAAATATACAAATGACAATTCATTCCACGCAATATTTTCTCAATTGTTTATCATGTCTCCCCCTCGTGTTAGAAAAACTAACTTGCTTCCTCAACTTTGGAAACTCACCTTTGTGCGTTATGGTATTAATCAAAATATACGCCGCACATTAATAATAATAATAATAATAAGATGAAATTATTTGATTCATGTACCTGAACTACTTGTGAGAGGAGAATGTAATATACTTTCATATATAAACTATATCATCAAACTGATATAGATAACTTTGTTCTCATAAGCAATATTTTAGTTATTAAGTGGAGGCACTCAATAAATCATTTTGCTAAACCAGTTGTAATGTAAACCAACTTATTAAGATGAACTGTCTTGAATAGAAAATATGGAAATTATGCTCGGAATTAAATTATTGAGCAAATTACCTCGCAAACATCAGGTTGCGAGTTAATAATAATCACACATATAACCATCTTATAAATGCATCTTATGTGGTATATATGGCAGGTGAATGGGCACATTTTCACATTTGATATTTCCAGCATTCATGGGATTCAATTCCAAATTTAGTTGGTCTATTAATTAATGAGAACAAGCAACATAAGAGAATTCGTAAAGAACTTTCTAGTTCATTAATATAAACCCCATGTGAATTCTCTTTTATTTTTGCACATCTGTCACGATCCAAAATATACTAGTCGTGATGGCACCTAACCCAACCCGCTAGGTAAGCCAACTAACAACTATACAATTTTAATAATATTAATAAGATAATTAAACAAAAGAATTATCTGAATCTTATGCACTTCCCAAGGGCTGGTAGTACAAATCATGAGCTTCTAAGAATAGAGTTTATAAAGATGGTATGAAGTAAATACAACATCTATCTGAAAAGTACATAAACAGAGTTCTATGAATCTAAGGCTACCATGAACAAGAGGCAGCTACAGCAGGAACGCAGGTACATCTTCAAATCCAGCTCCCATCGAACACATCAACATCAACTGTCAACATCTGCACGCAAGGTGCAAAAGTGTAGTATGAGTACAACCGACCCCATGTACTCAATAAGTAACAAACCTAAGCTTAGGTTGAAAGTAGTGATGAGCTTGTACCAAGGTCGGGTCCACCACCACGAACGCGGGAAATTCACCGCGTTCGCGATGAATAAAACTTACACTGCCACAAAAGACTCTACGCGTTCGCGATACACCCCACGCAAATGCGATGACCACTGCTGCCAAAGCTTCGGAACGCGACTCACCTTCCACGATCGCATAGAAGAATGCTCCAACTCCCAGTTGCCAACCTCAACACTATGCGATCGCGATCCTCCATACGCGAACGCAGGACATACTTTGCAATCACGAAGAACAATTTGCTGCTGCCATCAGAATACACTATGCGTTCACGATACTTTCCATGCAAATGCGGTGAAGAAATGTGACACCAGATATCAGCAGAACACAACAATGAAAAATTAAGGAAAAATAGCTCGAAATCAATTCGAAACACGCCCGAGCCCCTCGGGACCACGTCCAAATATACCAACAAGTCCCATAATATAACACGAACCTACTCGAGGCCTCAAAATACACATAACAATATCGAAACAATGAATCACACATCAATTCGAAAATCAATGAACTTTGAAATTTCAAACTTCACAACCGATGCCGAAAGCTATCAAATCACGTCCGATTGACCTCAAATTTTGAACACAAGTCACATTTGATATTACAGACCTGTTCCAACTTCCAAAATTTGAATCCGACCCCAATATCAAAAAGTTCACTCCCGGTCAAACATTCCAAAATTCCAACTTTCGTCATTTCAAGCCAAATTCTACCACGGACCTCCAAATCACAATCCGGACGTGCTCCTAAGTCCTAAATCACCTAATAGAGCTAACGGAACCATCAAAAATCTAATTCAAGGTCAAATACTAAAAAGTCAAACTTGATCAACTCTTCCAATTTAAAGCTTCCTAATTGAGAATCATTCCTCCAAATCAATTCCGAATAACCTGAAAACCAAAGTCGATGATTCACATAAGTCATAATACATCATTAGGAGCTATCCATGCCCGTACCGAGCAAAGTGCAAATGCTCAAAATGACCGGTTGGGTCGTTACAACATCATACTTAAATTAACATGGCCAAACAAATTATGACAACTGAATAAATTATCAATACTGATAAACTTCAGGTTTACACCATGACGTGTGCAATTATCAATAAACTCCAAGTTTATTGTGATATGGGTTTTTATATCCATAAACTTATACTTTATTGTGTTATCTTTTATTTGTATAGTACAAACTGGAGAATAAAGCGGTAGTTTTTCACATACATATTATCCTGCTACAAGTTATAGTAATAGAAGATACTAAATCTTCTAACTATTTATAGTCTCAATGTAACCAACCGCTTTCGCGAATACTTTAGAAACTCAATAAATTTCTTTGAGACTTGCTACGATACTATACCTTATTGATAATCAATTTTATTTCTCCAAAATGGTATAATTGGCTCTTCCGGAGCTTTCAATTAATTTTGTACTGCCACATATTCATAAACATCCATATGGTGAATATCTCTTTCAAGAAGAAAGTTATACCATTATTGTCACGACCCAAATCCTCCCTCCATGAGATGCCGTGATGGAACCTAGTCTCTACGACTAGGTAAGCCTAAACAGTTACGGAAATAACAGGAACAAAGGTAAAACTCACAACTAACTGCAACAATAATAACATAACTGATAATCATGTCGCTCGGCATGTACAATAACCAATACCTCAATACTACACAGTCTTCCCAAAACCCGGAACATCATGAGTCACAAACTACAAAAGGAAAACTAGTGTCTCCATACATCAGAGTCTAACAAAAGAAGTACAGAAGATAATGGACATATGAAAGAATATAGGGGGACTCCGAGGTCTACGGACGCGACAGATATACCTTGAAGTCTTCACTTTCGCTGCTCACTAATGACGTGGCTAGTAAGAAGTACCTGGATCTACACAAAAAAACATGTGCATAGAGTAGCATGAGTACACCACAATCGATACCCAGTAAGTGCCAAGCCTAACCTCGATCGAGTAGTGACGAGGTCAGGTTAGGGCCATACTAGTATATATATATATATATATATATATATATATATATATATATATATATATATATATATAAGACAATGAAATATCGTAGTATAATAAAAGAAGAAAATCACAAAAGCATAACAGTATAGGGAACAGAAAACAACAGGGGATCTCCCGAGATACCGTCTCGTAGTCCCAAAAGTAAATGTGCAGGGGGATCTCCCGGGATACCGTCCTGTAGTCCCAAAGTAAATATGTAGGGGGATCTCCCGGAATACTATTGTGTAGTCTCAACAGTAAATGTGCAGGGGGATCTCCCGGTATATCGTCTCGTAGTCCCAAAGTAAATATATAGGGGGATATCCCGGAATGCCATTCCGTAGTTCCAAAAGTAAATGTGCAAGGGGATCTCCCGGAATACCATTTTGTAGTTCCAAAATAAATAAGTAGCTCAGACAATGGAGATAACAGCTATAACACGAAAACCTACAATCTAGACTAAGTACAAGTCAAGGAAGAAGAAGGAAATCCACTAAGCATGCTGCACATGGTTCAGATAAGCATTTAAGACACTTAGACATGCTATTCTAGGCTAACAGGCTAATTGCACATGCTAGTATAACTCAATTAAAGTGAAACAGATTATTACTCAGTGAAAAATGGAGTTTTACAATAACTAGCTCGTGTACGCACTCGTCACTTCACGTACACGGCGCTCACATATCACAATAGTAACAAATCCTAAGGAGAGGTCCCCCACACAAGGTTAGACCAGCCACTTACCTCGAACCAAGCTCAATCAGTCGGTAACAATGTCTTTTCCACAAATATCTAGCTCGGAATGGCCAAATCTAGCCAAAAGCAATTACATATACTAAATATAGATATAATAGACTATTATAATTAATAAAATCAAGAGTTTAATAAGAAATTCAAAAATCACCCTAAAAGCCTCCTCGGGCCTACGTCTCGGAATCAGGTAAGTCACAAAATATGAACACCCATTCACTCACGAGTTCATTCGTACCAAAATCATCAAAATCTGATGTCAAAATCTCAATGAAAACCAAAATCTTAATTGAAGAACTTCCAACCTTTTCCCCAAATTCCTTAATTTAATGATGAAATCAACTATAGATTAATGGAATACAACCAAAAACGAATTAAGAATCATTACCCCAAAGTTCTCTCTGAAAAATCCTTGAATTATCGCTTTAATCCGAGCTCTCAGAGTCCCAGTTGAAAATGGGATAAACCCCTCGAACTTGCCCTTTTCTGCCAAGCGATTTCGCATCTGCGGGCCAATAATCGCACCTGTGACGCTGCACCTGTGGAATTTCCATCGCGTGTGTAGATTGCACTAAGAACCCAGAATTCGCTTCTGCGGCCAATCATCCGCATCTGCGATTGCGCAGATACGGCTTCCTTCTCGCATCTGCACCCACAGACCAATTCCTCCAGGCCACATCTGCAGCACTCCTCTCGCACATGTGTGCCCGAACATGTAGTCTCCCCACCACAGGTGCGAAAACACCAGATACCTAAAGACTTGAGCAATAACACAAATCTAATTTTGGATCCGTTAAGCATCCAAAACTTACCCGAGGCCCCCGGGACCTCAACCAAACATACCAACCAGTCCTAAAATACCATACGAACTTAGTCGAGCCCTCAAATCACATCAAACTGCACTAAAAACATGAATCACCTCCAATACAAACTTAATGAACTTTAAATTTCTACAACCGATGCCGAAACCTATCAAACCATGTCTGATTGACCTCAAATTTTGCACACAAGTCATATTCAACGTTACAGACCTTCTCCAACTTCCCAAATTGGAATTCGACCCCGATATCAAAAAGTCCACTACCGGTCAAAATCTCCAAAAATTCGACTTTCGCCATTTCAAATCTTAATCAGCTACAGACCTCCAAAACACAATCCCTACATGCCTCTAAGTTTAAAATCACCCAATGGAGCTAAAGGAATTGGCGGAACTCCATTCTGGAGTCATCTTCATACAGTTCCGACTACGGTCAAAATCCTAATGCTTAAGCTTCCGTTTTAGGGACTAAGTGTCCCAAAACACTCCGAAACCAAAAATAAAACCTCGAGGAAAGTCACATAAGCAGAAAAAGATATGGGGGAAGCAGATAATAGGGGATCGGAGTTATTATTCTCAAAATGACCGATCGGATTATCACAATTATGGTCATGGTTAAAATCATTATAGGCAAGATATGTTGCTTCTATTACTTTTGCCCTATAATAATCACATTGCCATAATATTTTGCTATAATCACAATATGTATATGATCAGTGATCGTTCATACCATAATAATAAAATTATTTTTTTATTTCATCTCAAACCTCTTTCTAGAGGTTAGTGTGGCATATTCACTACCACTAGCACGTTCATATTCTTCCAAGATGTGCCATAATCATCTATATGTGCTTTACAAGATTTCATTGTCAAATTAATGACAAACATTACTTTCACAGAGTGAAAGATTATTTTGAGAATTCTTATTATTTCATTACCACAATGATGACAATTATAATTTTGTCGATTGCCACGTCCACATCCATTGATACCTTCATAGTAATAATTTTGTCTTCTTTCAGAATTATTATATATCGCTACCACATTCTCATAAGGGAATAAGAATGAAGCAAATCCAATGGGATGGGTTTCCACTTCTTTGCCTACAATCATACATGAATTTGATCATAACAAGGCATAGAAATTTTACCACTTTGGATAGTTATAATTTCTTGCAAACTTTATTAGAGTTATAATCAAAGTTTATTGTCTTTGCATGTATTTGAAATCAAATTATAGAATTTCAAAAATTTAAAATAGAAAAATAAAGTAAAGCACTTACCTTAAATCCAGAACTTATTGTTGAAGAAAGTTCATGGAACAATTGATAATCATTATACTCAATATTATGTACAAGTTGAGCACCATGCACTTATCCCAAAGCCTCTGCTCAATTTGTTGGAGTCCCGTGCTGATAATGTATTATAAAATAATAAATGAAGAAGAGTATTACAAAGAAAAGTAGGAAGAGAAAATTCTTATTGATTAGGGATGAATTACAATGGAATAGAATATCTCTATTTATAAGAAAAAAATGGCTTAGCCACCAAGTAACAAAGCCTAAGATCTCTAAAATATAGACATTCACCTTAGATTATATTTATAACATGCATTTTAATTTTAAATTTGTATAATGGATAAGTTTAAAAGGTTCAAAAATAACTGTGTTCCCAGTCTGGTAACGGTAGTCAGAGTAAGAGTAAGAAAATAGTTGGTAGAACTAGCACTAAATATTATTCATGCATTCTGGATATTGAAGTAGAACATAAAGGTGTTGATTTAGGTTGTGGTGCATATGATATGAATTCTCTAGAGCAACAAGAAAATTATAGTGTAGAATCTCGGGGCAGCCCAAATAACATAGAGAAAAGATACTTATTTTTAAAGTGATTCAAATAGTTCAGTCGACTGAAAATTTTAGTATGGTTCGAATCCACATATACTTCACAACTCTAATAGTCCATACCAGCAGCTTGTGTCATTACTGCTGAAGCATATATTCTAGGTTTCCTTAAAAGCAATCCTCATTAAGATGACCAATATTTTATGGTAACAAACCCAAAAATACCTATGGACCAACAATAGCTTTTACTCAATTTTCCCCTTGTTTCTTGAACCCCGAACCTCATGGGGAGAGTCCTCTCCATTAAGACTACGATTTTATCAAAAATATTTTTTTTATGATTGGTGGTGTACGGCTGTTCCATTTAATTTCTACTAGGACGCAAATTGCACTTGGTAAACTCTACCCATCCATCAAGATTTAGGCAAATGAAAAGAAATCACATATTTAAGAATATTATAGTACACTAGACATCTTTTATACATGTACATACATATATACACACGCACACACAAAGCTGGAAAGCCCCTAAAACACATAGACATTGAAGTTGATTATTCTTTAAAAAAAACATCAAAGAAAAAGAAATTTGAAGGCTTTCCGGACAAAGCATTGGTTTTGGATTTTGGACATTCAAACCCACGAAGGAAGATATAAGTGGACTTATGAGTACATAGCAGTTTTCTTTAAATTTGATTAATATTTTTAACAAGTGCAAGATGACCAACATTTTATACTCTATCAACCCGAAAACTCATAGGGATCAACAGTGATTTCAGTATTCAAACAAAAAAATAAAAAAAATGTCTGGAACAAAGTGGACAATTTCGAGACTTTATCCAGGAAAGCTTGGGTTGGGTCGGGTCACAAAGAAGAGAATATGAGAAGTGCAATAAAAAATGCGCTTGCGAAAATTTTCAACGTTCTTAGTACATTGTTCAATGAGAGACAACAACACTTCTTCTTGCTCCCTTCTTATCTCCTTTGCGATAACCTTTTTTTCTTCTTTTCCCACCATTTTTCTCCTCCCCACCGTCCTGTACTGCTTCTTCTTTCCACAAAATTCAAGTTTTGAGGATACCCGCATCTCTGTGTAAAGGGGTAAAATGGTGTGCTACCCAAATTAAAGTAAATAACAACAGTAAATATTTATTTAAAATAACAAAAATAGATTTGTTTAACAAATGATAGTTTTTTATAGTCAATAATTTTTTTTAAAAAAAAATCAAAAATATTTGGGTTTAATATTAATTTTTTAAAGCTTTATCTATTAATATTATCAAAAGTATTAATCTGATACGTCATTTTGCTAGATGTGAGTATTTTATTTATTAAATTAATGGGTATGGCTTGACTGATAAATCAATGAGCTTTAATTTTTATTAAACATATTTCACTAAGCATGATTAAGAATGTGGACTTGAGATTTGCTCACGGTAATATTACCGACAAATTTAATAATGCTACTTATATATCTTGAAAATTAATATTAAGAAAAAAAAATTAGATGTACGAATATATTACATAAGCAGGAGGATTTATAATGTCAAGGGAAAAATAGACTTTTCAGGTGAAAGGTTTGTAAAATATGGTCAAAGTGATTATTATGATAACTAGAGCATATTAAAATGATTTTTATATAACAAAAGAAAGAAAAGTGACTTTTGGGTAATAAACACAAATTTCAATGATTATTACGTAAAAAAAAAAAAGAGTGACTTTTGGATAATGAACAAAAAATTGAATGACCTCCCATGAAATTTACTTGTTTAGTTAAACATTTGAAGGTTTACTTCAATTATGGGGTAAGTTTTATATTTTCTCTAATTTTTCAAACTTCCATTGAATTTCAGTAATTCATGAATGATCTTAAAACTTCTATAATTCCACTATATGTTACTTCTATTCTATATTCTTTTAGAAATTAGAGTTTGTTTATGGACTTTTCTAAAATATTATATAGTTTTTCGTATTTATGATTACATATACTAGAACCAGGTTTTGAGACTGGTAATTTACGATACCCATTGAGTCGAGTAGGAGTATGCTATTGGAGATTTCGCAGTAAGCTACTATGTTTTGATCCGATCCATAGCACATAGAGTCCCCTTCTCTACTCATTCATATCTGTCTATGTATTTTATTCCCAGACAAAGATTGTTATTTTAATGAGATTATTTAGTCAATTAGATGCTCGTGATATAGTGACACCGGGTTTTGGGCGTTGTAGACAGTTTTGGTCGTATTTAGACCTTGTCAATGATTATGTAAATATGATGTTGAATTAAGATTTATTCCGCATTGTTAATTATATCATGAAATAGTTAAATGGTTAAACAATTGAATTCTTTTGTTGATGTTAAGTGTTGGCTTGCCTAGCGAGCGGGTTAGGCGTCATCACGGCCTTTGGTGGAATTTTGGATCGTGATAAGTTGATATCAGAGATCTAGGTTCTAAGGGTCCCACTAATCACGAGCATGCCTTGTAGAGTCTTTTGAATTGATACAGAGATGTCAGTATCTATCTGTGAGAGGTTATAGGGCTTTAGGAACTTTCACTTTCTTGATTTCTTATCGTGCTACTTTATTTCGGCTTGAAGCCTATATCTTTAGTTCCTTCCTATTCATTCGTACGCGATGTTGAGTTCTCAATATCAGTTTTGAATCGATGAGTGTGATGATGCTATCGAGGTGGCGCGTGATGTTTTTCCCCTGTGCTATGAGGGCAAATTACTATTGTCCTTTGTGGAGGAGTTTCCATCTATTGTAGCCCTAGTGTTGGTATTGACCATGGGTAAGGGGCCTTACACAGTATATTGTGATGTTTTACGCATTGGTCTCGTGCAATGTTGATGAAGAATGGTAGAGTGATTGTTTGTATGTCACGGCAGTTGGAACCTTATGAGGATGGATTATTAGGTTCATGGTTTGGATTTCGACATTTGTTCCAGCAGAGGAGAGGCAATAAGCTATGGACTCCGGCTTATAAATTTGTGAGATTGGATATTTTTTATCCTAGTAGAGTTCTCGCTTGTGTGGTTGAATGGTCATTCTTGTTTGAGCATACCAGAGCTCGTCAGTATGATGATCCTCATTTGTTTGTCCTTAGGGATACAATGTTGCGTAGTGGTGCTAAGGAGCTGATCCTCAATGATGACGGTGTACTGCAACTTTCGGGTCAGATTTATGTTTCTGGTGTTGATGTATTGAGGGAGTTGATCACTAAGGAGATTAATAGCATGTAGTATTTTATTTATTTGAGTAGTACGGGGATGTATCATGGTTATTATAGGTTTTGGAGGTAGGATTTCCACAGAACTTGAGGATGTTTGATGTTATTTGAGTCAATGTGGACAAATGACTAAGTATGTGCATTTCATTTTGGTGATGACTTCTTACACTTTAAGAGTTCAAATTTGACGAGAAGGGTTTGCTTGAGCTACTAAGTGTCGTGCCTCGTTATTCTGTGAAAGCGGGGTTCGACGTGTGAAAACTCTTTTAAATGGGAATTAAAAGAGAAGAGTCGTCACTTAACGATTTTTAAGGTGAGTTAGGGCACCTATTTGCAAATAACTCTGTTTGACTAGTCTACGTTACCAAAGATCGGCTAAGGTCTCAAATTACCTCAAACAGAAGGTATTAGGCACTCTTTGAGGTCCACAACGGTGAGTCCCGATTGAAGTTTACGCTATGTGGATTATATAATTAAGCTAGGTAACCATATAGGTGAGGAAAGATACCAGTGCTTATTTTTATAGACATGCGTCTTAGGCAGGTGACAATATCCTGTAGGCAAGATTTCTAATATTTGATAACTAAAATTATAACTTTATACTTATAGGCATCTTATTTAAGAGAGACAATATAGTAAAAGTGAAGAAGTAACAAAATAATTGATTGTTTGAGTAAAATCCTATAGTTATGATATCTAGATGGGCAGTATACTAAATGTAATAGAAGCGATTGACCAATTGATTAGTCGGAGTACTATAGGCATGGTATCTAGATTAACAAATCATATGTTATTACATCCTATAGGCATGCTGTCTAAATGCACAGTAGTAACATAGAAACGAATATGACAAATACTTGGACTAATATGTTTGAACACTGTACAAGCGAGGTGTGCATGATTCTTATAGGCATGATTTCTATTAGTGTGCAACACACTAAACGAAATAATAAATAAGGCATGCTGAACGGAGTAGCAGATATAACACATACACCCTATGTGATGACCCAAAAGGTCATCACTTGTATTAGAAATGAATTTTGTATTCCGAGGCCTTAAAACCTCCTTTTTATCTCACCTCGATTTATGTGAGCAGTCCGGGCGTGTATCCGGAAAGACATTATGTGAAAATATGTGAAAAATAATAAAATTTGCATTTAAAATGAATTTAGGTTGACTTCGGTCAATATTTTGGGTAAACAGACCCGGACCCGTGATTTGACGGTCCCGGAGGGTCCGTAGGAAAATATGGGACTTGGTCGTATGCCCGGAATTGAATTCTGAGGTCCCAAGCTCGAGAAATGAATTTCTAAAGAAAATTATTTTCTGGAATATATATGAGTTTTTGGAAATGAAATGTGTTTGGAATTTGATGGTATCAGGCCCGTATTTTGGTTTCGGAGCTCGGTACAGGTCTTATATGTAATTTAAGTTGAGCCGGTAAAGTTTGGTAAGAAACGGAGGCCATATGACGTGATTCGGAACCTTAGTTGTAAAATTTAAAACTTTGAAAGTTCTTGAGATTTTCTTTGATTTTGATGCTAAATTCATAGTTGTTGGTGTTATTTTGATGATTTGATTGTACGAGCAAGTCCGTATGATGTTTTTAGGTTGGTGTGCATGTTTGGTTTGGAGCCTCGAAGGCTCGGGTGAGTTTCGGATAAGCCATGGAGTGAAATTTGCACTTAGGAATTTCTTGTATGTTGCAGGTCTGCACGCTTCGCATTTGCGAAGCCTGTCTCGCAAATGCGAAATCGCAAATGCGAAAGAAGGCATGGGCAGGCCTGGTCGCAAATGCGACGTCTGCCTTGCAAATGCGAATCCCTCAAAAATATGGGATGGTCGCAAATGCGAAGATGACAGTGGTCGTAATTGCGACATCTGCAACCTGCAAATTTATAACTTAGTTGAAAATCTTTTATTTTTCAAACTCTTTCAAAACATAAACTCTCTTGGGCAATTTTCCAAAGAAAAGTTCTTCTCCAAATTGATTGTAAGTCATTTCTAACTCGTTTTCTTCAATCATTAACATCTTTTCACATGATTTCAACTCAAAATCAAGGGTTTTCATGGGGGAAATTGGGTGTTTTGAGTAGAACCTAGATTTTTCAAATTTTGAGAATTTGGACCTCGATTTGGGGTCCGATTTTAAAACAAATTATATATTTGGGTTCGTGGGTGAATGGGTAATCGGGTTTTGGTTCGAACCTCGGGTTTTGACCATGTGGGCCCGGGGTCGATTTTTGACTTTTTGGGGAAAACATTGAAAAACTTATTTTCATGCATTAGAATTGATTCATTTAGCATTTATTGTTATAATTAAGTAACTTGTGGCTAGATACAAGCGAATTGATGGTGGAAACGAGAGGTAAAGCGGTAGTTGAGGCTTGAATTGTGTTCGTGGCATCGAGGTAAGTATTTGGTCTAACCTTAGCTTGAGGTATTAGGAGTTGTGTCTTATTTGCTATGTGTTAATTGTGGAGTACGACATATAGGCATGGTAACGTGTATCTATACGTCGGTGTCAAGCATACCCGTGGGTCTAGTATTGTAATTGTAGTGACTCCGTTGAGATTTATTCATACTTAAAATGTTGATTATCATTGTTGGTTCCCTTGCCGGGATGTTATTGTTTATGATATTGTCTCCCTTGCTGGGATGTTATTATTTACGATATTGTTTCCCTTGCCGGGATTCTTTTGTGATTGTTGTTGATTTGTAAATAGGATCGGGTGGCACGCCACTACGAAAATATATGAAATAGGAGTGAGTTGCACACCTGCAACGAGATATATGAAATGGGAGCGGGTTGTATTCCTGCAATAAGATATATGAAATGGGAGAGGGTTGCACGCCTGCAACAAGATAAATAAAATGGGAGCGGGTTGCACGCCTGCAACAAGATATATGAAATGGGTGCGGGTTGCATGCCTGCAATGAGATATATGAAATGGGATCGGGTTGCACGCCTACAACGAGATATATGAAATGGGATAGGGTTGCACGCTTGCAATGAGATACATGAAATGGGATCGAGTTGCGCCTGCAACAAGATATGAAATGAAGTTGAATTCTGCATTTGATTTCCTTATCCTTGTTAGTAATTGGATTTTGGTTCCTTTATATTCCTCTTGATATTCTGTTGTTATCTGTTACTCCCCAAAGCATGTTTTCTCCCTCCCATCTTTAACTGTAATTATCTGCTTTTATTTTTCTGCTGTGTATGATTTAACTGCACAGGTTTATTTGGTAGTCTAGTCCTACCCTCGTCACTACTTCGCCGAGGTTTGGTTAGGTACTTACCAGCACATGGGGTCGGTTGTACTGATACTACACTCTGCACTGTGTGCAAATATTGGTACCGAAGCATTTGGACCGCAGTGAGGTTGTTGCCTTCAGTCCAACAGACAACCCGAAGTAGTCCTGCAGGCGTCCGCATGCCTTGGCGTCTCCTTCTATCATTTCTTTTCTGTTCTTACTAATTCAGAGAAAGATTTGTGTATTTTTATTCTGACTTTATTTGTAGTAATCTTAGTCAGTCTGTGAAATTGTGACACCAAATTCTAGGTAGAGTTGTATTTAGACTTCCGCAGCTTGTATTAAGTTAAATTATCATATTTTGTCTTCCGCTTAATTATTTTCGCTATTTGTATGATATCTACTCATCACTGATAATGGTTTAAACTGGAAAAGGTTAAGTAATTAGAATAATTGGGCTTGCCTAGCTTTTACCAGTAGGCGTCACGACTCCCGGGGGTGGAAAATTCGGGTAGTGACACCCTATAGGCATGTTTCCTACCCTTTTATGCAAGCATTAAAATACCCCAGCCTCCTTTTCATTAATTTCCCACTATTCGTTATTACAAATTATTATAGGCCCAAATGAAATAGTGCAAACCCAAATATGACTAGTTATAGAATGAAACAACTACAAGCCCAATAGAACAAATACAAGCTAATACAGAACAACCCAGGGATGTCTCCAGGCCTTAAATGGTCTTAATCTTCGAACAACAGCAAAACCATACACTAGTTTACCATAGTAGCCTGAGTTCCATGCTCAAACCCAACATGTATGGCCTAACACTAGGCCTAACGAATAACTTACTTACCCAAACATATGCGAAATTTAGCCATACAAGTAACAAAATACTCATAAAATTAATTAAACAACTTAAACACTTAGTTCTTAAAGCTATAGCTAACAACAGTTCTAGCTAAGACATATAAACAGGATCAGACTGATTTGAAAGGCACATATAAGGCAAGTTTTATGCTTGTAATTCCAGAAACAAAGTTTAAGAGTGATATGATTGACCATTATAGGATAGTAAACCATTCAAAATAGTTTTGAAAAGAAGCATGATCCAGAATCAACCTAGAAAACCTTAGATGAAGGTCTAGCAGAATCAGACAAGAAACAAGCAAAGCACAACCATCGCATGAAAGTATCCACCATGAAAAGCCCAATGAAAGGAACAACGTAACATAACAAACTTATGATCAAGCAATTGCTTAATGGAGCAGGGGAAATATTTTAGCATGCTGAACATTAGTCACAATATAAGAGACATATCAATTTTCAGAGGCAAGACAAGCTAGTATTGAACCTGGTACTAGTTGTCCATATATACGAGGAGAGGCTAGTTATGATATTTACTCTAGGGGTCACAATTAATACACAGAATCGAGCAGGTTAGAAGTACACAATAGAACAACAAATAACATGGGGACATGGTTATAACTAACAGTAGAAACCCAAAAAGAAAACAGGTTAGGCATGAATGACTCAACAGGAATTAGAATACTTTCTAGGCATGAGTTATTTGTCATAACAGAGAAGAATAAAACAGAGAGGCAGACTCAGGACTAATATTTAATATCAACATACAGATAGTAAAACAAACTGGTTAAGTGAGATAGAAATCGCCCAATGTTAAATACGTATATATGCATTCATAATCAGAATTTAGGCAAGTTCATATGCTAAAGGTATAGAAACATAATAAGTCCTCAGAGCAAACAAGGTAGCATAGTAAAATGTTATTTCATAGAAGCTTCAGAGATATGTATACACAAATCACAAGATATAAACAAAGAAGAATGAAATTGCTATGGCCAAAGAGACTTACCAGTTGCAGATTAATCAAATAAGCAATAATTAGAAGAACACTTTAGTAATACTACAATAGTCAATAGCACAAAGAGCAGAAGAATCCCAAAATCCAATGCATCAGAGTTCCCAAGGGTTTCAAGTGAACCCCGGGCAGTGCTTGCACTGAGAAAAGAACACAATCGAATTCTAATGGCCTTGGCTTTCAGCCGGCCAAGGTCTCAAGTTTAGAACAATAGAATAAGTGAGAGTGTGAGAGTATTTTCAGTAATTAAGGTCTGTGAATTTAGAGAATGGTTTATATAGTAGTCGAAATCAAACATCTAAATATGGACAACACAATAAATCAAACATAAATAAAGAAGGAAGAGCATGCATAATCATCTAGTTTGACCATAATAAAAGATTGGTCGAGGATCTTGGTAAATCGGACCCATATAATCTTGCTATGATGCATATAGATGAAATATCGTCTAAATCTCGAAAGGTGAAGCCGATTTTACTTGATTTGGAGACTGGTATTTTTCAAAAGTGGGAAAAATACTAAATAACACCATAATCTTGTAAGTAACAATGAGGTAACCCGTAAAAGGTGAGAGAATCACAGAAGGAATCCATGCTTTGATCGGATTCGAAGAAGATTTGGGGAGGCGACTAAGGTTTGTGAAGTGAGGAGAGGGTTTGAAAGAGTATAGAGGTGGCTGCTAAGGGTAAATGGGTTTAGGTTTTAGGGGTTTGGTTAATTAGAAAGGGTGGGTGATCATGGAGCGTTGATTTTGAGAGATCAACGGCCAGGATTAAAGAATAAGTGGGATGGTTCGTCTAACGGATTGAGGATGAGTATAGAGAAGGGGTCATTTGGTCTTAGGCTGGGAGCTATTGGGCTGATGGTTTGGCTAAGCTTTGGTCCTAAATTATCCTTATATTGGGCTGGATTTTAAATACAAGAAATTAAGAAAAAATAATTTAACAAAATAGATAAATAAATATAAAAAATACTACTTACACAAATAAATATGTTAAAATAATAGATGAAGATTATAAAAATATAAGAAATTATTTTGACCCTAAATAAAATGATAAAATGCAATTAATTGTAAAGTATAGGCTATTATTGCGAAAAATGCATAAATAGTTCAAAAATGCAGATGTAATTTATATAAAATGAATTAAAATGTTATAATGCATATATGTAAGTGTAAAAAATAAATTTTGATAATTAAGTTATTATAAAAATAATTTAAAGGAGTAATTAATAAATATTTGAATAATTTAAATGCAAGAAAATCAATTTTAATACTTTACAAATTATGAAAAATTACAGAAAGTACTTATATGACTTGTGTAAATTTGTAATGATGCAAAATGATATTTTAAAAGTATATAGGATATGTAAAAGAATATGAGGGCAAAATTGGGTATCAACAGCTACCCCTCTTTACCCGAGAATGATGAAAGAGTTGTCAGGTAAAGAAAATGATGACCAATTTTGTCTGAAATGAATGGGGGATGATGTGTTTTCAAAAATGGGGGCCGAACCCTGGTTCTTGAGTTGCCTACATATTCCTGGTATTACGGGAATCAGGTCGTGTATAGTTCTGGATCCAACGACGAACGAAACTGATGGAGTTGTTATAAGAGTGGTTGTGTGTTTCGAAAAGAATCTTTTGGATATGATAGTGTCATGAGTAACGAATAATTTTAAGTGGAGCTATGAATGTAAATTTGAACTTTACAGATGTATAAGCCAAATAATTGAGCGATTACGGGACAAAGGGTAATCAATTGCTGATCGTCGGTTATGTTTGAGAGGGTTGAAGGATGTGAACGAAAACCGAAGTGAGAATTGCTCCTATTTGTAGGATGGTTACCTCCCGAGTTACCTGCAAAACTTAAAACACAATGCACGCGAATATACGGGGTTATTGCGAAAATTTATACATGATGCAAACTCCCTTCGGATCATGAGAATTGTCTTTGAACGATGAGGATGATGTCCTTAGATCATTATGTCCTGGGCTATAAAGCATATGATAAGGGATTCGTAGGCCACAAAATGGTATCCGTGAGCGATGAGGATGGTGCCTTTGGACTATGACGCCTTTGAATATTGATATGCAGCTTTGAGAGATCCTTAGGCCATGGAATAGTGTCTTCAAGCTATGAGGATGGTGCCTTCGGACTATGACGCCTTTGGACAATGTGGTGATTTTTTAGCCCATGAAATGCAAAGATGTGGTGATATCGATCATTTTATAGAGGGAACAGGTAATGCTTAGTCATATGCAAGAATGAGACAAGACAAGGTTTAGTCTTGTATGAGATGAGGGCACTGCTTAGCCTTATGCAAAGAAAGGCAGCATTTAGCCTTATGCAATGATGGAGCCAGTGCTTAGTCTCATGTAATAATATAGACGATGCTTAGTCTCATGCAGTAAAATTACGGCAGTGTTTAGCCCTATGCAAAGAAGGGTAGTGTTTAGCCTTATGCAACGATAGAGGCAATGCTTAGCCTCATGCAATAATGGAGACAGTGCTCAGTCACTTGCAAGAAAAGGAAGTGCTTAGGATTATACAATGATGGAGGTAGTGCTTAGCCTCATGCAGAGAATGGAGATAATGCTTAGTCTCATGCAAGGAAAGGCAGTACTTAGCCTTATGCAGTTACGGAGGCATTGCTTAGCCTCATGAAGAAAATAGAGACAATGTTTAGTCTCATGTAGGGAAAGGCAGTGCTTAACCTTATGCAATGATGGAGGCAGTATTTAGGCTCATGCAAATAATGGAGACAATGATTAATCTCGTGCAGGGAAAGGAAGTGCTTAACCTTATGTAGGAAAAGAAACAATTAAATGTGAGACGGAAAAGTTATTCTTAGTTTGATGCGTTTATGTTTGGCAACTTTTATCGGTGTGAAGATATTGATCTCGTTGTATGTATATATTTGCGGACGTGTTTATTATGTCCCTCGTGCCTATATCCAAAGAAAAATCGTGAGTTTTTGGGGTAAGGTCGGTTCGTGCATTTGATTCTTCATTACATCTTTGCTCCTTATCTTGAGGTCTTGTTTGAGTCACCCTAGGTAATGTCTAGCTACTACAAAAAATGAAATTTCAGAAAATATGAATTTGTGATAAATCATTTGTATAAAAATGCAGTTTGTTCAAAATATATGATCACGCATAAAACAAATAATGTTCAAATCGGAGATTGTGACACATTTTGAGACAGTGCAACCTCCTCAACTCGGAGTTTTAAGGACCGTCCTTAAATTCTGTCCCAGTTTATATGCATGCTTCTGGCGATACACTTCTTGGAGATCCTTGACGTAATGAGATTGACAAACTCAAAATCTTACCTTAGTTTCTGACCATAGAGGGGAATGAAGATTTTATTATGATGTGACCGAACCCACATGGCTTTCTATGTATCCCCTTTTAAATGGAAATCAGGTCAAGCATAGTTCAGGTTACATCAAATAGTAAGTGCGAACATAATCATAAACATAATATCTCTTGACTGCACCTGAGTTGATAGGTTTTGTCCATATCTCTCCATCCATCTCTACAAGTATAAGTGCTCCTCTAGTCAGTAATCAGTGAACCATGTAAGGGTCTTGCCAGTTGGGTGAGAATTTCCCCTTTGCTTCATCTTGATGCGGGAAGATCCATTTCAACACTAATTGCCCCGGTGTGAATTGCCTTGATCTAACCTTTTTGTTCAAAGCCCTTTCCATTCTATTCTAGTAGACTTGACTGTGCCACATTGCGTTCATTCTCTTAACATCAATGAGAGACAGTTGGTCATACCAGCTCCGTGTCCATTCCGCATCACTGAGCTCGACCTCTTATATGATTATTAAGGAGGGAATCTCCACTTTGGCGGGAATAACGGCTTTCATACCATAGACAAGTAGATAAGGGGTTTCCCCATTATATGTACGAACCGTGGTGCAGTACCTGATCAAAGCAAATGGTAGCTTCTCGTGCCATGGCTTGTAGTTGTCCACCATTTTCCTCAATATCTTCTTGATGTTCTTGTTGGCGGCTTCTACGGCTCCATTCGTCCGCGACCTGTATGTTGTCGAATTCCGATTCTTGATCTTGAATGTTTCACACATAGCTTTCATTAGATCACTATTGAGATTGGCAGCATTTTCAGTAATGATTGACTCGGGTACTCCAAATTGACAAACAATACGATCTTCGATGAAATCTGCTACGACCTTCTTAGTCGCAGCCTTATAGGAAGCGACTTCGACCCATTTTTGTTAAGTAATCTATAGCCACCAAAATGAACCTATGTCCATTTGAAGAAGCGCATTCAATTGGTCTGATGATATCCATGCCCCAAGTAGAGAAAGGCCAGGGTGGACTCGTTGCATTGAGTTTGTTGGGCAGCACTCGTATCATATCAACATGTATCTGGCATTGGTGGAACTTTTGAACATATTTGATATAGTCAGTTTCCATAGTCATCCAGAAATACCCTGCTCTTAGTGTTTTCTTGGCCAGAATGGACCCGTTCATATGAGACCCGCAAGTTGCAGCATGTATTTGTTCGAGCAATCTGGATGCCTGCTTGGCATTAACATATCGCAACGATCCCAAGTCAGGAGTCCTTCTATACAGAATTCCTCCACTCTGAAAGAAATGGTTGGCCAATCAAAGTTTGCGCTTCTGGGTGTGCGTGGCATTTTCTGGGTATTCTCCTTTATCCAAGTATTCTTTGATATCATGGAACCATAGATTTCTATCAAACTCTTCTCCAACATGGGCATAATAAGCTGGCTGCTTACGGATCTTTATTAGGATAAGATCAGTGAAATTCTTGTCCAGATGTTGTATCATGGAAGACAGGGTGGCTAATGCATCTACGAACTCATTTTGGATCCTTGGAACATGCTTGAATTATATCTTTGTGAACCTCTTGATCAACTCTTGTACACAATGCAAGTATGGTAATATTTTGTGTTCTTGGTAGCCCTTTCTCCTAGTACCTGATATACCAATAGATCAGAATCTCCTATTACCAACAACTCCTGAACGTTCATGTCAATGGCCAATCTGAGTCCCAAGATGCAGGCCTCATACTCTACCATGTTATTGGTGAACGGGAACCTGAGCTTTGCGGATACAAGATAATGTTGACCGGTTTCTGATACCAAAACAGCCCCAATGCCTACTCCCTTGAAGTTTGCTGCTTCGTCAAAGAACATCCTCCAACCGTCGTACGTTTCGGTAATATCTTCACCTAACAACACTTCTTCGTCGGGAAAATACGTCTTCAATGGTTCGTATTCTCTGTCTACGGGATTCTCTGCCAAGTGATAGGTCAATGCTTGTCCGTTGAATGCCTTCTGAGTCACATAAATGATGTTAAACTCACTTAGCAATATTTGCCATTTGGCTAACTTACCTGTAGGTTATCACGACCCAAAATTCACTAGTCGTGATGGCACCTAGCCCAACCCTCTAGGTAAGCCAACTAATAACTATCCAATTTCAATATTGCTAATAAGCCAATTAAACAAAATAAATTATTTGGATCTATTACATTTCCCAAGGATTGATAATACAAATCATGAGCTTCTAAGAATGGAGTTTACAAAGCTGATATGAAGAAAATACACTTTATGTTTGAAAAGTAAATAAATAGAATTTTATAATCTAAGGCTATCATGAACAAGAGGCAACTACGGTAGGAACATAGGTACACCTTCAAATCTAGCAACCATCGAATGCAGGAACATTGGCATCCGGGATCTGCACGCAATATGCAAGAAGTGCAGTATGAGTACAAACGACCCCATGTACTCAAAAAATAACAAATCTAACCTCAGATTGAAAGTAGTGACGAGTGGGAACATAGGTCAGTTCTAACATAAATAACCAACAACAGTTCATACAACGTAGGGCATTTAAACAAGGAAATAATCTCAGAGATAAAAATATTCAGCTTTTGCACAGTTTTCCGAAAATAGTTCCGATGTTCAAGAATATCAGTGAAAAACCCAAATCCTTTATCGAAATCATTGAGAAATTATGAGATAGTTTGAAACCTGAAATTTTTCCTGAAAAATCCTTTCCCCAATAAATAAAAAATGTTTCATTTCCTTTCCAAATAACAAGTGTGAAATACCACTCTATGCCTACATATCAATGTGTGTAAAAAGTCATGAATAATGTGATACCGTACAACATGAGGAAAATGTTTCTCTATGCATGTGTGCCATATATGCATGCCAATGCTATGTATCTCATCGATAAATAATGTACACACTCTCAGAGTACTCAACCTCACTATATCACACTTTTCACTTATCATACTCAACCACTCGGTACTATATATGGGCCATACGGCCCAGGGAAATCCATCCCGGAATATATACAACACTGACAATAATTCCCACAGTACCGAGGAAAAAGGGCAATTCAACCTTGTGGAGAAATCCATCTCCAGGTATCAAGTATTTCGGACAAATCCATGTCCAGGGAAATCCATCCCTCAATAATATATAAATGCTCAACTACTCGGTACTGTACATGGCCCATGAGGCCCAGGGAAATTCATCCCGGAACATATACAACACTAACTATAAGTCACACAGTATCGAGGAAAAAGGGCAATCCAACCCTGTGGAGAAATCCATCTCCATATATCAAATACTTCGAAAAAATCCATGTCCAGGGAAATCCATCCCTCAATAATATCATCCACGCTCACTGGGGGTGTGTAGACTCCGGAGGGGCTCCTTCAACACAAGCACTATAACAAGTCAATCATGCCATAAATCAGTAAAACATGCTGCGGCGTGCAACCCGATCCCATAACTGTCACTCATAATCAGGCTCTCGGCCTCACTCAGTCATTAATCTCTCCAATCTCACCCACAGGCTCACAATGTCATGAAAACTGACCCGATGTATCAATAAGCAACAACTGATACTGAGATATGATATGAGTGCATGAATGTGACTGAGTACGAAATATCAACGAAATCAATGAGATGACAGCAAGAAACAACTGCTAGGGGTCCCAACAATATCAGCATAAAGCCTAAACATGATATCTAGCATGATGTACGGCTCAATTACTTTATCACATGGTGAAAAACAAAAATATCAACAAAGTGGGCCACTAAACAGTGACCTGGAAACAACAGAGTCACAACTCATAGGGTGCACAAATTGCAATCACCTAGCATGTGCGTCACCTTAATACCAATCACATAACACAAATTTCGGAGTTTTATACCCTCAGCACTAAGTTTAGAAGAGTTACTTATCTTAAACAAGCCAATTCCAACGCCGAGCAAACCAAGCGATGCTCTAAGAATGCCATCACGCGCGTAGCAACCTCCGAACGGCTCAAAAATAGCCAAAAGCAACTCAAATACATTAAATAAAGCCCAAGGAAACTATTTCAAATGATAAAGATCAAAGTCTACATCAAATCCCAAATCCAGCCAAAAATCACACCCGGGACCATGCCTCAAAACTTATAAAAACCGACAACCCATTCAATTACGAGTCCAACTATACTAGTTTAACTCAATTTCGGCTTCAATTCGATGTACAAAACTCAAAAAAATCATAATATGAAACTTTAGGCCAAAACCCCCAATTTCCTCTTTAAAATTCATCAACCCAAAGCTAATATTGAAGATAGAATCATGGAATATAACCAAAACCAAGTAGAAAATACTTACCCCAATTCATATGGTGAAAATTGTTTCAATAATCGCCTCAATCCGAGCTCCATAGCTCCAAAAATGTAAAAATGGCTGAAACCCTAGAAATAGAGTACTTTATACTTCTGCCCAGACAACCTCTTTCGCGAACGTGGGATAACCATTGCGTTCACGATGAACAACAATGAAAGCCACCAAAAATGCTCTATGCGTTCGTGGCACAAGCCTCGCGAACACGATACACACTAGAGACAGCACTACACAAACGCGGCACAAGCCTCACGAACGTGATGAAGAAAAATCCCATAGCTCCAGCTTCCAGCTCAACTCTACGCGAATGCAATCTCTCATATGCGAATGCGAAGGAGACTAGCCCTACCTATCGTGAATGCGGACCAACATTCAAGAATGTATTGAAGAAATTGCCACTGCCATCAAAATACACTATGTGTTTGCAGCACTTGCCTCGCGAACGCGATGAAGGACTGAGACACCAGATATCAGCAGAATGTAGCAGTGAAACATGAAGGAAAAATAGCCCGGAACCAATCCGAAACATGCCCGAGCCCTTCGGGACCCCATACGAACATATCAACGAGTCCCATAACATAACACGGACCTACTCGAGGCCTCAAAACCCTCATAACAACATCAAAACGATGAATCGCACCTCAATTCAGAATCAATGAACATTGAAACTTTAAACTTCCACAACCGATGCTGAAACCTACCAAATCACGTCCGATTGACCTCAAATTTTGTACACAAGTCACATTTGACATTATGGTCCTTCTCTAACTTCCGGAATCGGAATCCGACCATGATATCAAAAAGTCCACTACCGGTCAAGCTTTCACAAATTCTAACTTTCGCCATTTCAAGCCAAATTCCACTACATGCCCTCAAACAATCGAGCGAAATGCAATTGCTCAAAACGACTGGTCTGGTCGTTACATCCTCCCCCACTTAAACATCCATTCTTCCTCGAACGTGCCTAGAGTTGTTCCAAAATCCATCAAATCGTTGTATAACCTTACCATGCACATTCCCGGGGGTGATCCCACATCACCCTATCCCATAACATGAATGAAATTTCTTAATCCAACCTAGCCCATAAGCCTTAGAATCCAACTTCCACATCCGAAGTTTTCCATAAGATCATAATCTCGCATTTACACACTATATAAGTCTGAACAAGCTGTATCAAGCCATAGTCATATCCCAAGATGAAATCACATGATATACCACGTAACTCAAAAATTCATAGTGATAATTTCGAGTCACAATAGCTGCTCAAAATAACCTAATACTGGCAATATCTCATATCAACCAAAGCCTCATTCTAAAACCTTCATATACTGTCAACAATGAAAGAAACACGCAGAAACTCATAACCATTCATCAGATCAACCAGTTGTGGAATCTTCCTCTCCTTCGACAAGAACTATAGCAAATTTTCTAAGCCAACTTTCGATATTATCCTTCCAACATTGTTGTAGTCAATTCCGATAGTATCTATTATAGGTCCAATGATCTCATCTAATCCAACACGACCACTCTAGTAACATAACACATCAATACAATCTAAATCCACAACCCGTGTAATCCGTACACCAATAAGCAGCAATCCCAATGTAATCCGCAAGCTTAACAATTACCACCACAAAGCAATGCTAAGAACCCATCACACACCGCAGAACCAAAACTCACGAATCTAACACAAAGGATCATACCTCTACATGACTCTGCTACAATGCGTGACCCCATCCAAATGCTGATCCATATTATATACATCGAGTCGTCTTGCTCAAAATCAATAACCATGCAAAATTTGACATCAAGAACCCAAAGTGAATTTCCATAACCACGGAGAGCAAATAACACAAGGCCACCATGAAAGAATATAGCCAATGCGTAATCGATCACGCAATACCCAAATACCCGTCTTGTTCAAATTTCTGCTATAAGCCCAAATAAACCGCACTATGTGTGCATATAACCAACGAATCACAACCCCTCGTAGTATATAAGGGTAACTCATATAACATATCAGAACACGAATAAGCTCAACACTAGCCGAATGGCACCTACCTCACAATGGTAGTACGAAGCCTGCCAATCCGACCCGGTGTAGAATACACATCCTTATTAGGCCTACCAATTAACCTCAAATCAACTCTGGTCACCCATAATAGAGAAATAACCCTCCAAAAGTCCACAATGACTGAATCACAATACATACTATCCTCTGACTAACCTTGGCTACATTTTCATAGTCCACAACCACGAAACAATCTACTTATGAGATCTCCCAGTCCCCAAATCCATAGAACACACGAATCACCATATCTGATCTCAACTCCACCGCATGAATGTCTAACACTTCTCCAATACACGATCATCCCACGAGGAATACTTCTATAATTCTTCTGTGCCACAAAGCAAAATTTAAACATCAGCAGTCGATCAACTAGGAGAGTGTCGCAATACCAATGAGATATCCATAAATGAAAACACATTGCCCCTTCTGAAATGTATACTCTCATCAAGCCATATCTGATAATTTACCTAGTCATCTAAAAATGTCCATGCTGCCTAAAGACTCATGACCTTCCCTTCAAAACTGAACTGTGACCTTACACATGTAAATCTCAATCCTACACAACACACCGCATATACTATGCCATTATATGAAAAGTACGAGAACTTCGTGTTCCACTCCGAGTCACAAGCACTGCATACTTAATTAGCCAAGAACTTTCTATTTGATCCCATCTAGGAGAAAATCACTATACATCACATGCTCCTCACGCTAGTAGAAAATATACATCTCTAACCATGGTAGAAACCATCAAGAACTCTCTAAATCCCATTTGCACAAAACCAAACCGTTAGGACTAAATCCCTCTAACTCAACCAAGCTACGCAGGTTACCAAAACCCAAGAGCATTTCCAAGAAACACCTATAGAAATCCACCACATCATAAGCACCCAAAGAACCGATCATATCCATTACCATGCCGATCCAGCCTACTACTAAGCTGTCCTATTTCTCCGAGTTCCTTCTGAATTACCTTCAAATTGGTACTTCTCCTCGCCATAATACCATAATCCTCAACGAAGACTCACCACACGAGACCCTAGCATAAAACCACATAGCCCTAAGGCTCATAAGCCGCTGAATACTCTCTTAAGCAGCCCAAAAGTGCCAACACCGAGATACCCACTTTGAAGAGACCTTCTATGAATTCAAAGTTGTTCATCTTACCTTCCTGATACTGAATGTAGAATCCATAATGATATAGAAATACTACGAGTCTCGATACCATCCAATGTAACTCTCAGCTTCTAGCCATATACAAATCCGCAACATTCTCAATTGTTATGTATAAGTCTTGAATTCATTAGAACCATTCAGAGTCATCCACTCTAATCGAATCTCAATTAGATTGATCAAACAGGACGAACGACCTGTGCCCCATTAGTACAGCAACACCCAAGGAAGAAAACCATACTTCTAAGCAACCGAGAGAAAACACCACATCCTTTCATGCTACATCCTTTACAAATAACAACTAAATCATCCAATGTTTCCCATATACCCATAAAGCATAACACAACCCTTATCCAAAAATTTCCTTTACTCGAGTCATCCTCGATCTCAACCTTTGTAAGCCATAATTGATTCACCAGTATACCTCGAACTGAAATCAATACAACACATAACCATGCAATCAACTTATCAATAGCAGACTCCCCCACTTGGCTCAAAGCCATAGATCAAAACACACAATAGCTTACACTGCCCACACTCTATTACTACCATAATACCATAGTGAGATTCAACTAAATCCTCCATAAGCTCATCTAACACAAACTATCTAATATCTCAAATCATTTACAAATCTCGCATTCACCCTTGTAACAGTCAAGCTCACTCTCATAGGCGATCCAAACACAATTTGCAATATGTATAACTCACTGGTAAAAGAGAACTCGCCACAAAACAACATAGGGATCACACAACCCTCAGGACACCCCGCAGGAGATAACCCACCTGCTTCGCCTCAAACTAACATCTCCTTATACCCTTTCCACAGTCATAACCATTACGCAATCACTTAATCTTCCTGAGTCTGAACTCATATCACAACATGAAAATCTACTTCACTCCTCAACTAAACAACATGAAAGATCCTTCAACACACCCATAACTCAAGACTATATGTCAAATCAAGATGGAAACCAAGCACCAAATAGTTCTTTCTACTCCTCAAATCATTTGAACACATCTCGTAGTCATATCATACTCATCACGTAGCCATCCAACCACAAATTCAATGAATAGGGACTCTACCAGACATATAAATTTGAAAACACGTGCTCACACAATCAATACCTTCGTGCTCAAGCTATAGTCAAAACCCAACCTCAAGTCCTCCAGACTGGCCCATCATCAACATACAGAAATCACATCTCGCACTTCATTTAGGGAATCACAAGCCGTCGATGCACAACTGATACTGAGCGTTCAAGTGCGCATACGAATGCATGGAAGGAATTCAAAGGATTACACTTCAAGCCGAATCAATGACACACGATAAAGAAAGAAAGATGGAAGGATATCCTAAATGCCCTGTAGCCTTTAGAAAATAGGTATGGACGTCATCATACTGATCCAAAAGACTCTACCGGACACTTGCTCATGACTTGTAAAACCTATGAACCTAGAGCTTTGATACCAATATGTCACGACCCAAAATCCACTAGTCATGATGGCTCCTAACCCAACCCACTAAGTAAGCCAACTAATAACTATCCAATTTTAATAATATTAATAAGATAATTAAACAAAAGAATTATCTGAATCTTATACGCTTCCCAAGGGCTGGTAGTACAAATCATGAGCTTCTAAGAATAGAGTTTACAAAGATGGCATGAAGTAAATACAACATCTGTCTGAAAAGTACATAAATAGAGTTCTATGAATCTAAGGCTACCATGAACAAGAGGCAGCTACAACAGGAACGCAGGTACATCTTCAAATCCAGCTCCCATCGAACGCAGCAACATCAGTATCTAGGATCTGCAGGAAGTGTAGTATGAGTACAACCGACCTCATGTACTCAAAAAGTAATAAACCTAACCTCAGGTTGAAAGCGATGACGAGTTGGAACATAGGTAAGGTCCAACACAAATAACCAACAGCAGTTCATACAACGTAGAGCATTTAAACAAGGAAATAATCTCAGAGATAAAAATGTTCAGCTTTTGCACAGTTTTCCGAAAATAGTTTCGCTGTTCAAGAATATCAGTGAAAAATCCAAATCCTTTTTCGAAATCATTAAGAAATTATGAGATAGTTTAAAACCTGAAATTTTTCCTGAAAAATCATTTCCCCAATAAATAAAAAATGTTTCATTTCCTTTCCAAATAACAAGTGTGAAATACCACTCTATGCCCACATTTCAATGTGTGTAAAAAGTCATGAATATTGTGATACCGTACAACATGAGGAAAATACGTCTCTATGCAAGTGTGCCATATATGCATGTCAATGCCATGTATCTCATAGATGAATCATGTACTCACACTCTCAGAGTACTCAACTTCACCGTATCACACTTTCCTCTCATCATACTCAACCACTCGGTACTGTATATGGCCCATACAGCTCAGGAAAATCCATCCTGAAACATATACAACACTAACTATAATCACACAGTACCGAGAAAAAATGGCAATCCAACCCTGTGGAGAAATCCATCTCCAGGTATCAAGTACTTCGGACAAATCCATGTCCAGGTAAAACCATCCATCAATAATTTATAAATTCTCAACCACTCGGTATTGTATATGGCTCATGCGGTCCAAGGAAATCCATCCTGGAACATATACAACACTGACTATTGGTCACATCGTATCGAGGAAAAAGGGCAATCCAACCTTATGGAGAAATCCATCTCCAGATATCAAATACTTGAGACAAATCAATGTCCAGGGAAATCCATCCCTCAATAATATCATCCGCGCTTACTGGGGGTATGTAGACTCCGAAGGGGCTCCTTCAGCCCAAGCGATATTACAAGCCAATCATGGCATAAATCAATAAAACATGTTGCGGCGTGCAGCCCAATCCCAGAACTGTCACTCATAATTAGGCTCTTGGCCTTACTCAGTCATCAATCTCTCCAGTCTCATCCACGGGCTCACAATGTCATGAAAACTGACCCGGAACAATGATATGATATATCAATAAGTAACAATTGAGACTGAGATATGATATGAATGCATGAATGTGACTAAGTACGAAATATCAATGAAATCAATGAGATGACAACAAGAAATGACAGCTAGGGGTCCCAACAATATTAGCATAAAGCCTAAACATGATATCTAACATGATGTACAGCTCAATTACTTTATTACATGGTGAAAAACATAAATATCAACAAAGTGGGCCACTAAACAGTTCCCTGGAAACAACAGAGTCACAACTCACAAGGTCCACGCGCACACGCCCGTCACCTACTACGTGTGTCACCTCAATACCAATCACATGGCACAAAATTCGAGGTTTCATACCCTCGACACTAAGTTTAGAAGAGTTACTTATCTTAAACAAGCCAATTCCAGCGCCAAGCAAGCCACGCGATGCTCCAAGAATGCCATCACGCGCGTAGCGACCTCCGAACGGCTCAAAACTAGCCAAAAAGAACTCAAATACATCAAATAAAACCCAAGAAAATAATTTCAAATGATAAAGATCGAAATCTACATCAAATCCCAAATCCGGCCAAAAACACACCCGAGCCTACGCCTCAAAACTCGACCAACCCAACAACCCATTCAATTACGAGTCCAACCATACTAGTTTCACTCAATTCTGACTCCAATTCGATGTTCAAAACTCAGAAATTCATATTATGAAACTTTAAGCCAAAACCCCTAATTTCCTCTTTAAAATTCATCAACCCAAAGTTAAAATTGAAGATAGATTCAAGGAATATAACCAAAAACGAGTAGAGAACACTTACCCCAACTCATATGGTAAAAGTTGCTTCAAGAATAGCCTCAATCTGATCTCCATAGCTCCAAAAATGTAACAATGACTGAAACCCTCGAAATAGAGTACTTTATACTTCTGCCCAGACACCCTCTTTTGCGAATGTGGGATAACCATTGCGTTCGCGATGAACAACAATGACATCCACCAAACATGCTCCACGTGTTCGCGGAACAAACCTCGCAAACGTGATACGCACTAGAGACAGTACTACGCGAACGTGGCACAAGCCTCATGAATGACATGAAGAAAAATCCCATAGCTCCAGCTTCCAGCTCAACTCTACGCGAACGGGATCTCTTATACGCGAACGCGAAGGAGACTATCCCTACCCTTCGTGAATGCGGACCAACATTCGCAAATGCGATGAAGAAATTGCCACTGCCATCAAAATACACTATGCATTTGCGGCACTTGCCTCACGAACGCGATGAAGGACTGAGACACCAGATATCAGCAGAATGCAGCAGTGAAACATGAAGGAAAAATAGCCCGGAACCAATCTGAAACACACCGGAGCCCCTCAGAACCCCGTCCAAACATACCAGCGAGTCCCATAACATAACACGGACCTACTCGAGGCCTCAAAACACTCATAACAATATCGAAACGACGAATCACACCTCAATTCAAAATCAATGAACCTTGAAACTTCAAACTTCCACAACTGATGCTGAAACCTACCAAATCACGTCCGATTGACCTCAAACTTTGCACACAAGTCACATTTGACACTACGCACTTGCTGTAACTTTCAGAATCAGAATCTGACCCCGATATAAAAAAATGTCACTCCAGGTCAAACTTTCCAAAATTCCAACTTTCATTATTTCAAGACAAATTCCACTACGGACCTCCAAATCACAATCCAGAAGCGCTCCTAAGTCCAAAATCACCCAACGAAGCTAACAGAATCATCAGAAATTCATTCTGAGATTAACTACTAAAAATTCAAAACTTGGTCAAATCTTTCAAATTTAAAGCTTCTAACTGAGAACCATTCTTCGAAATCAATTCCGGATAACCTGAAAACCAAAAGCCGACGATTTACATAAGTCACAATATATCATACGGAGTTACTCATGCCCTCAAACAACCGAGAAAAGTGCAATTTCTCAAAACTACCGATTGGGTCGTTCCATGTTCCCCCACTTAAACATACGTTCGTCCTCGAACGTGCCCAGAGTTATTCCAAAAGCCATCAAATCGTTGTATAACCTTACCATACACATACACGGGGTTGATCCCATGTCACCCTATCCCATATCATGACTGAAAGTTCTTAATCCAACCTAGCCCATAAGCCTTAGAATCCAACTTCCACATCTGAATTTTTCCATAAGATTAGAATCTTGCATCTACACACTGTATAAGTCTGAACAAGCTGTATCAAGCCATAGTCATAACCCAAGATGAAATCGCATCATATACCACGTAACTCAAAAACTCATAGTGATAATTTCTAGTCATAGTAGCTGCTCAAAATAACCCAATACTGGTAATACCTCATATCAACCAAAGCCTCGTTCTAAAACCTCCATATACTGTCAATGATGAAAGAAACACGCAAAAACTCATAACCATTCATCAGATTAGCCAGTTGTGGAATCTCCCTCTCCTTCGACAAGAACTATAGAAAATTTTCTAAGCCGACTTTCGACATTATCCTTACAACATTGTTGTAATCAATTCCGATAGTATCTATTCTAGGTCCAATGACTCATCTCATCCAACACGACCACTCTGGTGACATGACACATCAATATAATCTAAATCCACAATCTATGCAATCCGTACACTAATAAGCAATAATTCTAATGTTCCTAAATCATGGAAAACGACTCAAATGAGAGAACTATTCCACAAGCTTAATAATTACCATCACAACACAATGCTAAGAACCCATCACACACCGCAGAACCAAAACTCATGAATCTAACACAAAGGATCATACCTCTACACGACTCCGCTAAAATGTGTGACCCCATCCAAATGCTGGTCCATATTATATACATCGAGATGCCTTGCTCAAAATCAATAACCACATGGAATTCAACATCAAGTACCCAAAGTGCATTTCCATAACCATGGAGAGAAAATAACACAAGGCCACCATCCAGAAAGAACATAGCCAACACAGAATCGATCACGCAATACCCAAATACTTATCTTGCTCAAATTTCCGCTATAAGCCCAAATAAAATTGCACCATGTGTGCATATAACCAACGAATCACAACCCCTCGTAGCATATAAGGATAACTCATAGAACATATCAAACCACGAGTAAGCTCAACATTAACCGAATTGCACATCCCTCACAATGGCAGTACGAAGCCCACCGATCCTACCCGATGTAGAATACACATCCGAGCGAAGTGCAATTTCTCAAAATGACTGGTCGGGTCATTACATAGGCATAGGTTTCTGAAAGATGTATTTTAGTGGATCCATCTTAGATATGAGATATGTAGTGCATGCGTAGAAACAATGTCTCAACTTGTGGGCTATCCATGTCAAAGCACAGCAGGTGCACTCCAGCAAAGAATACATGGCCTCGTAAGGTTTGAACTTCTTACTCAAATAGTATATTGCTTTCTGTTTCCTCCCGATTTCATCATCTTGCCCCAGAATCATCCAATGTCTTTGTCCAGCACAGATAGATACAACAACAAAGGTCTTCCTAATTTCGTTGGGACCAACAAGGGCAGTTTAGATAAATACTCCTTGATTTTGTCGAAGGCTTTCTGGCCTTCTTCAGTCCGATTTGTCGCATTGATGTCGCCCAAACTCACACCACAAATATAGGTAGTGAGGCAGTCGAAGCAAAAATAAATCCCAATGCGAGTCAGGGTCAAATCCCGAGGGAGTTAGAATTGGGATTAGGTATATATTTAGTGTAATTGTGTGATGTGCATCAAATTACACTTTCACATTCTTGTTTGTTGTTTGTACTTCTATTTTAAGCTATTGTTTGCAAATATGAAACTAGGAGTCAATATTTTTGGTTTTGGTTATTTTTCAAATGATAAAAGATCTAGGGTCGTGACTTTCACCTAGGTGGTTACCTAACAGGTTGTAAACTCTATGGCAAGTTTGATTAATTGGGGTTGTAATATAGTAATCACACACAATTACCCACTCTATACCTCTCGGTAGCTTGAGTGATTTTGCCCATTTTGGTTTTCTCAAGTCCAAATGGGTATTGCACAAATCAAGTGATATATGCTCAAGTCAGGTCTTACTATCTCTAGATTTGACCCCCTAATTGGGGCTATCAATTTCTTGAGCTCACCCCAATTTCTTGTTAGCCAAGTTTTCCTAGACTTAGTCTTTCTTTCTCAAGTAGAGACTAAGTCAAATAGGCATGAATCAATATTTGCAACCATTAATTCTTGAATTCAAGCATGAACAAAGCTAAATATCACTAGCCAAATCAAAACAAGCCCTAAATCAAACACCCATTAAGTACCCACACTAGGGTTGGGCCACAAGCCTAGCTAGAAATTTAGCTACTCGTGAAAAATGAAGAAATACAAGAAAAAATTAAGATAGAATGCATAATAATTGATTAGAGAAAGAAAATCTAATGTTTAGAAGTTAATCCAGTACAAAATTACTCAAAATAGTAAAGAAAACGGCTCAGGTTCTCTTCCAAAAACTAACATAAAATGATAAAAAGTTCTATTTATACTAAGCTAAGAATATCTGACAAAAATGTCCTTGTGAAGGTTGTGCAGCCGCACTCTTGCTTCTGCAGCCGCACAATTATAGTATGGTCTGCACTCTTTGAACTTGAGCTCTAACTTTGCCGGACTTCTGCAGACTGCACAATTCTGAGTGCAGCCACGCTCTTGGTTATGCGGCCGCACAAAAATGATGTGGTCTGCACTCCTTGACTTTGGACTTGAACCCATCTCTTTGATTCTTCACTTCTGTGGACCACGTAATTGTGAGTGCGGCCACACAATTATGGTATGGTCCGCATTCCTTTAGCTGGCCCAAAAACGTATTCTCTGAATCTCCTCTGTTGTGGCCGCACTAGAATTTGCGGTCCGCACTTTTGGCTTCTTTGCCCTATTTTGGCTCTTGTTCACTTTTGACTCCTGTATGAGTTGATTTTGACTTCTTTGACTCATTTCCCAATATTCTTATACAAAAGCACATTTCATTAGTTCTCGGGAATACCTTTAAGCTTTTTTGAGCTAAAATGCAAGTAAAAGAGAGCAAATAAGCGGCCAAAATCCCTAATTATCAACTCCCCCAAACATAAGCTTTTGCGTGTCCTCAAGCAATTAAGGTAGTTCCCACCTCCACTAGAAAAAGGGATATTTCGGCTAGCCTAAGGTGAATCAATTACACATCAATTGGGACCAATAATTACCCACAACACATATGAATTATCAACAATGCAATGATTTGACTTTTTGAGTACAATAGTTCTAATGTGACATTAGAGTATCAAGAGTTGACTCTATTCATCAAGGAAGCTCGCTCTTTCATGTGGATCCCAAACTCCTCCTCCTCTACTCTTTATTAGCAAATCTCACTTTAGAATATAACACTCGAATCAAAGATTGTGAAAAGTTCGCTTATCTCTCTCAAAAGAATGTTACAAGTTCAGTTCGAAGTACCATAAGCTTTCCCCTTATGTAAATCACCACTAATGTAAACTCACTCAACTTGAAATCATATAGGGATTTTGCGGATGTAATGAAGGCTTTTGGACCAAGGTAGGACTTGTTGGAATATAATGATTTCATCTTTCCTTAAGCACTCTATTATCTCTTTTCGGCTCATACTTTCTCGACTCTCTGAATTATTTTCTTCTTCCTCGGGGGAACTAGAGAGACGTAATGTCACTCTTTCTTGATCATGACATTCATTTTTCTCCTTTTCTATTTACTCCATGCCTTTCATCATTGCTTTATTGGAAACCCTTCAACTTTCTACCTTATTCACTTTCTTTTTGAAATTTTTCTTTTTGTTCTTTCTTTCTTTTCTTTACCTTCCTTTTTCTTCATTTCTTTCTCTTCTTTGTATCTTTTATCACTTTTAAACTCCTTGTTTCTCCCCCAAACTTATGTTTTTGCCAATTGTTTCCCAAGAATGCTAAGAAAAGATCGGGTGTCAAGAGAGGGTCATTACAAAACGGATAAAGGTTTGTAACGTGATTATTGAAAAAGGGCTTCGGCTCAAAAGGGTTGACTATGGAAGATTTCAAATTTCAAATCAGATCAAGGAGAGACTACATTCATTTTTCAAGCTAATCTACACTTAGAATTTCGCTTAGAAAAACATTCAGGGCAAGTTCTAGACTATAAGCATGGGTACTTGGACTTGCAATTCAATACCTCACCTCTCACACTGTTGGATTGCTAAAGAGAATGGATTCGAGGGCCCACAACAACCCTAGTTATATTGAGAACCACAAATGGCTTGACTGAACCACTCGATGACTGTTTAAGTCAACACAAGAGTCAAAAGGTGACAACTAAAGCTATTTTCTGCCAACAACTTGTTTTTAACCATACAGTCATAGTAAATGTGTTGGTACCAAGTGAATCATGCTTGAGACCCTTTTATTCATTACTACTATATTTGCCAAAACATAAAATAAAACGGACTCAATCCCTTAATAAGAAGGTTGTCACGTCATCCATCGTTGGGAAGAGCCACCCGGTTCACACAAAATCCACCTTTGGAAAGAACCGTGGCATTAAGAAAACAAAAGGCTTATTGTTCACTCAAAACGAAAAAAGAAGCTACTAAAGTAAATAAGAGTTATACTACAAAGGAAAACAAACTAAAGAAGCTATAAATTAAACTATGGAAAGCGAGGTAAATAAATATACGAACCGAAGTAAAATGAATATATACATAAGGGAAACTGAATATATATATATCAAACTAAAGGGAAGAATATATACATACCAAAGGGAAAATAAAGATAAAAGAAAATTAGTATAAGAGTTATTACAGGCCAAATTTCAATATCAAACAAACAAAATAAACCACCCCACAAATGAAAATAAGCATTTTCACCAATGCTTAACAGAAAATAAGAACAAGGAAAGGGTAAAGAGTTAAGAGAACTCCCTATGTGGTCTTAGTCTGTATGGGATCATCGGTACCCTTAGTCTCTAGTTGTATCTCATCATCACCTGGCTAAGGGACAATAGAGTTGCTGAGCATCTGGATCATCTCCTCAACGGTGTGGGCAGTAGCAACCGGCTCCTCAGACTGGCTGGCTACTTCCTCTGGTGCCTCAGGTACTGCTAGTGCTGCTTGTGCTGCTGGGGTTGCTGACTCCATAAGTAGGTCCAATGGTAAATCTTCGGCAGATGTAATCTTTTCAATCTCTTTGCTCAGCTTTTCCACCGACTCCTTTGATGTTTAAGACCTCCGCACATACTTGACCTGCTTGCCCAAATCCTTAATGACCTTCCCATGCAACACTAAAGTATTTGTAATGGTCTTCTGATTCTCTATAATCTTCTTCGATGTTTACTCTAATGACGGAGGTACCTGTGGCTCTACTGGGGCTGAGGACTGTGCTGCAACAACACTGCATATGTCAGTCACCTTTGTAGTAGCTATTTGCATCCAGTTGTTGAGACTCGCCTAGGAGACTCGCAGTGTAGTCTGAGGATAAGTAGATGAGGCAAGCATTGATAATGGCATTGATAGTCTAGCAGAAGCAGGTGGTCCAGAAGATGAAGGTGGCATGGCTGTTGTCCCAGTAGAAGGATCGGCTGCTATAGAAGGCTCAACAGCAGAATCAGTAACCACTATTGTTGGCTCCTCAGACTGACTAGTGGAGGTAGCAGCTTTACCCTTGAACTTTGGGTTGTCAGCTCCCTAGAGGTGGTACCATGAGAAAGGCTTCTTGGCCTTTACCTCGGTGTCATAATGCCTCGGCTCCACCCTTTGATCCTTGAAGTATTCTATGAGGAAGTTTGGGTACGGATAGGATCTTTTACCTTTTTGGACAGCTACAGAGATGTTGGTGGACATGATGGCACCAATATTAATCGGATACCCAGCCATAATGGATGCCACCAAAACTACACGGGGAAGTGGAAGGATGTTCACATTGAGGCATGGATCAATGCGACTTCACACAATGTCTGCCACCCTCTTGCTTCAAAGTTTATGGTGGCTCAAATTATTCGAACCCCTGATGCGAGCCACGGAGGTGTTGACCCTCGGATTGCCAGAATCTCAGCTAGCCACGGACGAGCTGCATCACCCATAGCTAGCTTTTCCAAGTATTGCACTGCTTTTACTTCTTCAAACCCTACATATGAGTTCAGTGCACAGGAGTCAAAACAGATTTTCAGATTTCGAACTTTTGTCACCTTGGTACCTTTTTTGATGTGAGCAACGTTGGCGTAGAATTCTTTGACCATGTGCTCATTTGTATCTAGAACGTTGTGGGTGAACCTTTCCATCTTTTTCACTTCTGGAATTGTCTTAGGACATCGGGGTTGTTCTTGTTCAATTATTTCATTAAGAATTGTCGCTCAAGAGTGACCGACCTCTGCGTCCACCATTCTCTAAATTTTGCAAAGTTATTGGCACTGTCAAATCTGTCTTCCCATAGCTCTGGACTCCTTGATCTCTCTAAACCTCCCACTATAGTATCACCCCCTCTCCTATCATTTGGGACATCATCATCATCGTTTAAATTAATTAGAGTAGCTGGAGCATGTGGGAAAGAGGGCTTAGAGTCTTGACTACCCTCTTCCGAACCTTTAAAAGAACTGGCAGAAGAAGATGACTCATCTACTAGGTGGAATCTACCAGGGAGTTATTATGATTGAGCTTTCGGATATGCTTGCACAGAGTTACCCTCAGAAGTTTCCCTAAATGGGAGATACTCACTGGTCCCGGAGGGTTCAGGAGCTCTGTTGGCGGTTGCCTTCTTACTTATGGATCTTTGGATTGCTAGGGGTAAGTTGGTTTTGCCTCGACCTCGGCCTCGGCCTCGGGAGGGTTCTGCCCTCCCTTTAGATATATCACCTCTGCCGCTTGATCTAACTATTTTCTGTAACACATAAGTAGTAGAAATCAATTAGAATTGAAGCTCATAGTATGTACCAATGCATGTTTGAAAGTTGCAGTAAAGCAGTCTTAGAAGAGGTAGTGTGGATCGCACAAAAATAAGTGCAGCCGCAGACTGCCAAGTGCGGACCGCACAAAAGTGAGTGCGGCCGCAGAATGCCAAGTACGAACCGCACAAAAGCGAGTACGGCCGCATAGCCTCAGGTTCATACTTCTGAGGTCTCTGATGTTTCATCAGTGCGGACCATACAAAAGTGAGTGCGACCACACAAATGCGAGTGCGACCGCACAATTCATTCACACACAAGCCCTAACTCAGAGAGCTGCGGACAACACAAAAGTGTATGCGGCCGCAAAATTCAAAATGCAGATTGCACAAAAATGAGTGTAGCCGCACAATTTGAATTTTACGGGCACTGCGTCATGATCCAGACAAGTTTTTCAAAAATTAGGCATGGCTCTAGCAATTAAGCATGATTAGATTCTTACCCAAGCCCCAATTAACAATTAAGATGCTACCCACATGATTCTAAGAAAAAATGACTAACTTAGCTTCAAGGTGAGATAAAAATGCAGGTGAGATTCAACATTGATGAAATGAGGGAAGATTGAGAACAATGGGGATATGCACTGTGCTAGCTTAGCTTCAAGGTTCAAAAGAGCGTAAAAGTGTAAAAAGTTGAGTAAGGCCCTATTTATACTTTGACCCACTGACACAGAATTTATCTGAGTGCGGCCGCACAATTTTGATTGCAGTTTGCACTCCTTACCTGCTTCTGCGAAGAACTGCTACGAACCGCACAAAAGCGAGTGCGGCCGCAGAATCAATATGGACCGTACAAAAATGTGTGCGGCCACAATTTGTTAAGGACTTTTGACAGGCCAAACTTTAGAGACCATGCATTTTTGATCTTCCAGTTGTGTGACCGCACGCAAAATTATGCAGTCGTAGAGTGTCATTGTTGTCCGCATAATTCTGGTGCAGTCCATACTTTTGTGATATTTAGCCCATTTTTCTTGCACAGTCCCTGAAATGCACTCCCATTCCTGCATACACTTCAAAACTAGTTAGCACAAACAAAGCCTATCTAATATAAAGGAGAAAATCAAGAAAAATAAAAAGACACATGGGTTGCCTCCCAAGAAGCGCCTGATTTAACGTCACAACACGACGTAGATTACCAATCACTTGAAATGAAGAACCGCCACAATGTGGCCATCATCAACCTTGACAAGATAGTGTTTAACCAGGTGCCCTTTGACTCTAAAAACCTCATCATTCTTATTTTTCAAATCTAGAGCACCAAAGGGAGTTACATTCACCACTTCATAGGGGCCACTCCATTTTGTCTTCAACTTACCCGGAAACATTCATAACCGGGAATTGAACAATAGCACAAGATCACCTTCTTTAAACTCCTTGTTGTGGATGTACTTGTCATGGAGGTACTTTATTTTCTCCTTGTAGAGGGACGAACTTATATAGGCATGGTACCAGAATTCATCAAGCTCATTCAAATGTGCCACTCTTAAGTTTGCGGTGATATCCCACTCAAGGTTCAATTTTTTTAAAGCCCACATGGCCTTATGCTCAAGTTCTACCGGAAGATGGCACGCCTTCCCAAACACCAATAGATATGGCGACGTCCCAATCGGCGTCTTGTAGGCCATCCTATAAGCCTAAAGAGCTCATCAAGTTTTCTTGACCAATTCGTCCAGTTGATATTCACAGTCTTTGACAAAATACTCTTGATCTCCCGATTGCAAAAAGGTGAACCTTCATTAGTAATAATGGCCCTCGGAGTACCAAACCTTGTAAAGATGTTCTTTTTCAAAAATTTCACCACACTTCGAGCTTCAACCCATTTTGACACATAATCCACAACTACCAAAATGTAAGTGTTCCCACAAAAGCACATGAACGGTCCCATGAAATCAATACCCCAAACATCAAAGATATCAATCTTCAAGATGGTGGTGAGGGGCATCTCACTATTCTTATAAATCCCACCGGCCCTTTGGCATTTATCACAACACTTGATAAGATCACTAGCATCCTTGTATATAGTAGGCCAATAGAATCAACAACTCAACACTTTTGTAGCCGTTCTAGCTCCACCATGGTGACCACCATACGGTGAAGAGTGGCAAGCCTCAAGAATTCCCATTTGTTCTTCCTCCGGCATACATTGCCAGATCATACCATTGGTACATATTCAGAAAAGATACGGCTCATCCTAATAATAGTCCAAGCCATCCCGTTTGAGCTTCTTCCTTTGGTTTGAAGAGAACTCATTCGATACAATGTCGCTCACAAGATAATTGGCTAGATCAGAAAACCACGTCATCCTGGTCATTGAAATGGCTAACAATTGCTCGTCGGGAAAGGAATCATTTATCTCAAGGCCGTCATGTAACCTCCCCTCCTCCTCCAATCGGGATAAGTGGTCCACCACTTGATTTTCACTAACCTTGCGGTCTTGAATCTCTAGATCAAACTCTTGTAATAGAAGCACCCACCACATCAACCTTGCCTTAGAATCTTTCTTGCTCATCAAATACTGAAGCTCCTCATGGTCGGTGTGAACAATCACCTTAGTACCCATCAAATACGGCCGGAATTTTTCCATAGCCAAAAAAATAGCAAGTATCTCCTTTTTGGTCACTGTGTAGTTGACTTGGGCATCATTCATAGTCTTGATAGCATAATAGACCGGATGGAAGATTTTGTCGATTCTTTGCCCTAACACTACTCCAACCTCAACATCACTAGCATCACACATGAGCTCAAAAGGCAAGCTCCAATTCGGTTTGATGATAATAGTAGTAGTAGTCAACTTGAACTTAAGAAATTCGAATGCCTTCATACAATATTCATTGAAATAGAACTTGGCATCCTTCTCCAAAGTTTGCACAATGGGTTCACCACCTTGGAAAAGTCCTTGATGAACCGGTGATAGAAACCCGCATGACCCAAGAAGCTCCTTACTCGCTTCACGGATGTAGGGGAGGGAGTTTGTAGATCACCTCAATCTTGGCCTTGTCGACCCCAATACCATGCTTTGAAATTTTGTGGCCGAGAACAATGCCTTCCTCGACCATGAAGTGACATTTCTCCCAATTCAACACCAAATTTATTTCCTCACATCTAGCCAATACCCTATCCAAATAGTTCAAACAATCTTCAAACGAATTCCCAACTACAGAAAAATCATCTATAAAGACCTCAAGAATATCCTCCACCATGTCGATGAAAATAGCCATCATACACCGTTGAAAAGTCACTGGTGCATTACACAAGTCAAATGGCAATCCACGAAAATGCGAAAGTATAATAGGGATAAGTGAAAGTGGTCTTCTCTTGGTCCTCAGGAGCAATAAGGATTTGATTATAGCTGGAGTATCCATCAAGGAATCAATAAAAAGCACGTACGACCAACCTATCAAGCATTTGGTCAAGAAACAGAAGCGGGAAATGATCTTTCTGAGTGACTTTGTTGAGATTCATATAGTCCATGCATACTCTCTACCCAGTGACAATTCTTGTTGGGATCAATTCATTCTTGTCATTTGTTATCACAGTCATGCCCCCTTTCTTTGGGACACATTGCACCGGAGAGGTCCACGAGCTATCAAAAATGGGGTAAACAACCTCAGCATCCAACCACTTTATTATCTCCTTCTTCACTACCTCTTGCATTGCTTCATTTAGCCTCCTTTGATGTTCAATGGATGGTTTGGCACCCTCCTCCAAAATAATCTTGTGCATGCAAAAGGTGGGGCTTATGCCCCGAATATCTGCCAAAGTCCATCCGATTTCTCTTTTCCTCCTTTGTAGCACCTCCAATGTGGACTCTACTTGCATGTTAGTTAAGCAAGAAGAAAGGATAACTGGTAAAGTAGAAGAAAATCCAAGGAATTCATACCTGAGATGTGGATGCAATGGATTTAACTCCAAGGTAGGAGGCTCCGCGATTGAGGGCTTTGTTGGAGGAGTTTTCCGGTTTTCAAGATCTAAAGATAGATTTCGGGGCTCATAAGTGTACGACCCCATGCCTTGCAATGCATTTATACACTTCACATAGCCATCACTCTCCTCCTCATCATCAAGGTTGAGAAAAACGACTTCCAATTTATCTTCAACATTCATTGTGTCACTAGCATCATCAACAATCACATCTATCACCAAATCCGCGAACGAACAAACTTCATTACTATTCGATTGCCTCATTGATTTGCACACATGGAAGACCACCTTTTCATCACCCACCCGGAAAGTGAGCTCACCAGCTTCCACATCAATAAGAGCCTTCCCCATAGCAAGGAAAGGTCTACCCAAAATGATAGGCACCTTATAGTCTACTTCACAATCAAGGATCACAAAGTCTATTGGGAGGATGAACTTGTCAACTCGCACCAACATCAATAATGCCCAAAGGCCTCTTCACTGTTCGATCCACCATTTGCAACCTCATGGATGTGGGTCTTGGTTGCCCAATTTCCAAAGTTTTGAACACCGAATAGGGCATCAAGTTGATACTTTCCACAAGTTCACATAATGTTTTGGAAAAAATTGGTGCTCCCAATAGTGCAAGGGATTGTGAAAACGCCCGGATCTTTCAATTTCGGAGCTATTGAGTGCACAATCACACTCACTTGATGAGTCATTTTGATGGTCTCAGAATTCATTGACCTTTTCTTTGTTACCAAGTCCTTCATGAATTTTGCATATCTCGGCATTTGTTCCAATGCCTCAACTAACGGGCACATTAATTGACAAACTCTTCATTATATCAATAAAAATTTTGAATTGGTTTTCACTGTTTTGCTTTGCAAGCCTTTGAGGGTATGGAGGAGGAGGCCTTGGCATTGGTGCCTTAGCCTTTGGTACTACCCATTCTGGCATGTCAATCATGTGTTCCCTAGACGGGTTCACTTCTTCTTGCGTCTCCTCCATACCTTCATCTATATCAATTCTTACGTATTCATTAGCTTGAACCACATTACTTGTGATTTCATCTTCTTGTACCACAACATCTTCATCCACAATCCTTCTTTGATTTGAGGTGGTTGCATCTCCACCTTTTCCACTTCTAGTAGTCACGGCCATAGCATGTTCCCTATTATTTCCACCCTTCGGGTTTACCACCATATCACTAGGTAGTGACCCCTTAGGACGAGTGTTCAAAGCTTGTGAGATTTGGCCTAATTGAACTTCCAAATTCCGAATAGAAGTGTTGTGGGAGGCTAAGCATCGAAGTCGGAATTCTTCTCCATCATCTATTTAAACATATTCTCAATTCTACCCATTTCATTATTAGAGGAGCTTGGACCTTGAGAAGGATATGGGCGGTTGTTGGAACATCGGGGGCCTTTGAAAACCCGACCCCTGGTTGTTGTTGTTGTTTTACCCTCCTTGATTGTTGCCTTCCCAATTGCTTTGATTGTTGCCAACCCAATTGTCTTGATGATTACATCCCCAGTTGCCTTGGTTACCTTGATTATTCCAATTGTTTTGATTATTGTTGCCACCACTCTAATTGTCTTGATGGCCTTGGTTGTTCCAATTTCCTTGTGACCTCCATTGTTGTTGATTTTGTCCTTGAGCATTGTTTCTTTGGCCTTGATAATTGTTGACATATTGAAATTCTTCTTCTTTCTCATCGAACGAATCACCTTGATCATAACCATTATCATCTTACATGAATTGTTCCAGACAATTTTACATTTGTTGACCTTGTTTCAGTCTTTTGTTTACCATCATATTCACACCTTCCATTGTATGCACTTGTTTTGGCCCTTGAACTTGTTGAAACTGAATTTTGGCCAATTGGTTCATGGTAGTTGTCAACTCGGCAATAGATTGCTTATGATCATGTAGCTCCTTGTGTAAGTGAATGATATTAGGGTCACCTTGCATAACATTGTCTCTACTTTGCTATGCCGAAGAGGTATATCCTCCATCTCATCAATAATTTCACAAGTTTCAGCATAAGGCATGTTCATGAAGTTCCCTCCGGCGAGTTGATTTACCACAAATTGATTTGTTGTGTTGATCCCCCTGTAAAAGGTTTGTTTAATCATGGTCTCGGTCATATCATTGTTTGGGCACTCTTTGACCATGGTAGGATATCTTTCCCAATCTCGTGCAATGGCTCATTGGGTTCTTGCTTGAATGCAAGAATCTCATCCCGAAGCATCGCCATATGTCCCGAAGAGAAGAATTTGGAAATGAATTTCTCTGCCACATCCCAAGTTTGGATGGAATGATTAGGAAATCTCTCTAACCAGTCCAATGACCCGATAGAGAAAGGGGAAATAGCCTCAACCTCAGCGCGTCCTCACAGACATTTGTTTGCTTGCTCCCCCAACAAGTATCGATGAACCCCTTGCGATGCTTGTAGGCATTTTGATTTGGAGCCCCGATGAAGAATCCTCATTTCTCAAGTAGTGTAAGCATCACGTTGGTGATTTGGAAGTTGCCCGCCCTAATGCAGGGCGGGACTATAGCACTTGCATAACCCTTTTTTGGTAATTTCTGGTGGGTTGCCGCTCTTGGTGGAGGTGGGGGAGAGGCGGGCACATTATCTTGAGGCGGGCGGCCTCGTTTATTAGCTTGAGGTTCAAGAGGAACCTCATCCATTTGGTCATCATCCACTTCCTCCCCCAATTGGCATATTTCTGATGGGATCGTTGTTGAGAGCCATTCTCGTTGCAATAACAAATCAAGAACAAAGTTAGTAACTCTAAAGGAAAAGAAGACAAAGCACACAAAAACCTAGATATATAGCTAAATCCGTTAAACTCCACGGCAACGGCGCCAAAAATTGATGTCGCCCAAACTCACACCACAAATATAGGTAGTGACGTGATCGAAGCAATAATAAATCCCAACGCGAGTCGGGGTCGAATCCTCAGGGAGTTAGAATTGGAATTAGGTATATATTTAGTGCAATTGTGTGATGTTCCTCAAATTACACTTCCACATTCTTGTTTGTTGTTTGTACTTCTATTTTAAGCTATTGTTTGCAAATATGAAACTAGGAGTCAATATTTTTGGTTTTGGTTATTTTTCAAATGATAAAAGATCTAGGGTCGTGACTTCCACCTAGGTAGTTACCTAACGGGTTGTAAACCCTAGGGAAAGTTTGATTAGTCAGGGTTGTAATATAGCAATCACACATAATTACCCACTCTATACCTCTCGGTACTTTGAGTGATTTTGCCCAGTTTTGGCTTTCTCAAGTCCAAATGGGTATTGCACAAATCAAGTGATATATGCTCAAGTCGGGTCTTACTATCTCAATATTTTATCCTTTAATTGGGGCTATCAATTTCTTGAGCTCACCTCAATTTCTTGTTAGCTAAGTTTTCCTAGACTTAGTCTCTCTTTCTGAAGTAGAGACTAAGTCAAATAGGCATGAATCAATGTTTGCAACCATTAATTCTTGAATTTAAGCATGAACAAGGAAATATCACTAACCCAATCTCAAACAAGCCCTAAACACCCATTAAGTACCCAAACAAGGGTTGGGCCACAAGACTAGCTAGAAATTTAGCTACTCATGAAAAATGAAGAAATACAAGAAGAAATTAATTTAGAATGCATAATAATTGATTAGAGAAAGAAAATCTAATATTTAGAAGTTAATCTAGTACAAAATTACTCAAAACAGTAAAGAAAATGGCTCAAGTGCTCTTCCAAAAACTAAACTTAACCTAAAAATGACAAAAAGTTCTATTTATACTAAGTTGAAAATATCTGACAAAAATGCCCCTGCGAAGGTTGTGCGGCCGCACTCTTGCTTCTGCTGCCGCACAATTATAGTGTGATCCTCACTCTTTGAACTTGAGCTCTAGCTTTGCAGGACTTCTGCGGACCGCACATTTCTGAGTGCGGCCACGCTCTTGATTATGCGGCCGCACAAAAATGATGTGGTCCGCCTTGACTTTGGACTTGAACCCAGCTCTCTGATTTTTCACTTCTTCGGACCGCATAATTTTGAGTGCAAACACACTTGTCCTTCTGTGGCTGCACAATTATGATGCGGTCTGCATGCCTTCAGCTGGCCCAAAAACTTATTCTCTGAATCTCCTTTACTGCGGCCACACTAGAATTTTGTGGTCCGCACCGTTGGCCTCTTTGCCCTGTTTTGATTCTTGTTTACTTTTGACTCCTTTATGAGTTGATTTTGACTTTTTGACTCATTTCCCAATATTCCTGTACAAAAGCATATTTCAGTAGTTCTCGAGAATACCTTTAGGCGTTTTTGAGCTAAAACGCAAGTAAAAGAGAGAAAATAAGCGGTCAAAATCCCTACTTATCATGCATCTCCTTTCCTCAGCATCTTGAAGATCAGCTCACATATCACTGTTGATTGTGCTATAAAGTGGCTGATATAATTGAGGCCTCCTAGAAAACTCATCACATCATTCTTGTTCTTTGGAGGTGGCAAGTCCTGAATAGCTTTGATTTTCGACGGGTCTAGCTCAATACCACGGCAACTGACAATGAAACTCAACAACTTCCCAGCAGGGACTTCGAAGGCATATTTTGCAGGGTTCAACTTCAAATGGTATTTTTGAAGTCGGTCAAAAAACTTCTTCAGTTCTACTATGTGGTCTAAACTCCTTTTGGATTTGATGATGACATCATCCACGTACATCTCTATTTCCTTGTGCATCATATCATGGAAGATAGTCATCATGGACCTCATGTAGGTGACCCCAGCATTCTTCAAACCAAACGGCATCATTTTCTAACAATATATCCCCCACGATGTGATAAAGGCTATCTTTTCGGTGTCCTCCTCATCCACCCAAATTTGGTTATATCTTGTGAAGCAATCCACAAAGGATTGGAGCTCATGCTTAGCGCAGTTGTCGATTAGTATGTGTATGTTGGGCAACGGGAAATCATCCTTAAGACTTGCTCTGTTCAGGTCTTGATAGTCAACACACACTCTGACTTTTCCATCTTTCTTCAGAACCAGCACAATGTTGGCTAACCAGGTCGGGTATTCGACCACTCGAAGAACCTTAGCTTTGATTTTCTTGGTAACCTCCTACTTTATCTTCAGACTCATATCTGACTTAAACTTTTTGAGAGTTTGCTTTACCGGCGGACACACGGGGTTGGTGGGTAGCTTGTGAGCTATTATAGATGTGCTCAACCAGTCAGGTCATCGTAGCACCATGCGAAAATATCCTCATATTCCTTTATAAACCAGATATACTCTTCCTTCTTTGACAGTGATAGATGAATGCTTATGTGAGTTTCTTTGACTATTTCAAAATCCCCTAAGTTAACTGCCTTAGAATCCTCCAAGTTGGACTTTGGTTTATTCTCAAAATTCTCTACTTCTTTGATAATTTCCTTAGGTATTATATTATTTTCCATATTTTCTGAATCATTGTCTTTATGTTGCGTTGTCTACATGTCACAGTCTTAGTTTCATCAGGATATGTAATAATTACGCTGAAAAGAATATAGAAAGATAATAATAAATACAAAAGGCAATAATGCATTAATAAAGCTAAAAATTTCAACAAGCACGACTCGATGGCTTGAGTAATTATTTCAAAAGAAAATACAAAAAATGTCTTAAATACTTAAAAACAATTTAAAAACAAGTCATGCTAATTCTACCAGACTACCCAAGTACTCAGCGAGCCCGGGATGGTGCAGCGGTCAAGTTCTTGAGAACAGCTCCTTCTCCCACTATCTGAATTCTAAGGTCTTCGTCATCCTCCTCCTCTAAAATTGCATTGCAGTCCATATCTTTCTCATCCGGGAACAACTTCCACATACCATCTAAAATCTCGTCCTCCTCAGATCCCCACATCATGTCAGTCTGGTTGAATGTTTGGTATTGCGGTAGTATAGGTTATTCCAGCGGATAGTAATCCGTATGTCGCGCTGATGTCCAATCCTGATATTTTGTAGAGTATATTCATACATGAGCCCAAAGGTCGTGCCATGATACTGCGGTCATATGGGTTCTGTGAATCCCTTAAGCTTTCGGCCAAGGCCCTTGCCTAGTTTATATCACGTCCATAACAATATGTTTTCTATCTTATTACTCCATTATTGATCCTTCTCAATTGTGTTTACCCGCTCAATTCGGTGGTATGTTTATCTTCCCAATTTTCTCCTATTTTCGAAGACTAAAATGGTCTGATTGGTGTAGATAGAGTTTCTACCGTCTCCATGAATTATCACCTCCTGATGATTTCACTCGAACCTCACAACCTGGTGAAGAGTAGAAGCCACTGCCCTAGCTTCATGTATCCATGGTCTTCCCAACAAAGGTTATAAGTGGCAGATATATCTAACACTTGGAATTCGATGTCAAACCAGGTCGGGTCTATATGTAGATTAAGGTTGATTTCTCTGATAGTGGATCTCTGAGGTCTATCTAATGCTTTCACATTCATTCTTCCCATCCGTATCTCATGCAAGACATTACCTAGTTTTTTCGGAGTGGTCAGTGGGCATATGTTCAAGCTCGAACCTCCATCTATCATGACCCTGGCAATGAACTTGTCTTCAAATTGCACAATGATGTGCAATTCCTTGTTATGGATCAATCGCTCTAGTGGTAACTCATCTTCATGGAAAGTAATTTTGTGACTCCCCAATACCTGTCCGACCATGTTAGCCATCTCTCCATTAGTGATACTGGCGGGCACATAAGCTTCACTTAACACTTTCATCAAGGAATTCTTATGCGTGTCTGAATTTTGCAACAACGACAAAATGGATATCTAGGCGTGAGTCCTGTTCAGGTGATCAACAACGATGTTTTTCCTCGCCTGTACCTTCCTCCAAAGATCGTTAGTGCTCATTTCAATGACAGGTGGCTTAGATACAACTCATTTGCTTGTTCCTCCAAGATTCTCAAGTGTGTAAACTTTGCCAGTTCTAGTCATACCTTGCGCAATTCCTGTCTCTTCCATCTTGGCTTTTCCCTGTATTCTTGCATGCACAACATACCATGGGACGGTATCAGACTTATAAGATGGTGTGGTAGATACCATCACAGTGAAATGTGTAGCTACCTCGACCTCATACGGTGCCTGAGTTTGCACCACAATCGGCGAGAGGGTGGCAGGAGATGTTTTGGGAATATCCACATCTCGAATAAGTCCAATGGATCCTTTCTGGTCTCATTCCTCATCGGTTTCTATCACATTCACTCTTCACTCCTATGATCCGGGAAAGGGTTATTACGGATATTTGGTGTGGCGTTCTTTGCCTGTATAACCTTGGTGTCGATCAATGTCTGAATCTTATTCTATAACATTAGGCATTCTTCAATAGTATGACCCTTCATTGCTGAGTGATAGGCATAAGTTTTCTTGGGGTTAATCCACTAGGAAGGGTTCTCAATAGTAATAACAGGAATAGGGGTGACGTAACCAGCGACCTTCAGTCTCTTATACAGTTAGGCTATGGGTTCAGCAATTGGGGTGTATTGTGTGGTAGCTCTGCGGTCAAAGTTTGGTCGTGGCTTTGGGTAGTTTTGGCGGATGGAGGTGAATGGTAATATATAGGTTGAGTGTTATAGGCATGGTAGGCGGTGGAAGGGTATTGGTATTTTGGAGGTGAGGGTTGATATGTGGGTGGAGGTGTTTGGTATGTAAGGGGAGACTTAGGGCCCTGGGCTACCATCACGACACCCACTTCTTTCTTCTTTGAAATACCTCCTTATTGTAAGGCTTTGTTTGTGGATTGTAGTGCCTCAAAAATGGTCACCATCCCACTCTTGATTCCTTCTTCTATCCTTTTTCCTAACTTGGTGATGTCTAAGAACTTATGATTCTCGATGACCATCAATCTTTCATAATACTATGGATCTTGAGCTCTAACAAAGAACTTGTTCATTTGTTCTTCTTCAAGTGCTAGCCTTACCTTGGCGGCCTCTGATCTCCAATGAGTAGAATACTCGTGGAAGGTTTTTGTCGGCTTCTTTTAAGGTTTAGAATATAGAAAATGTCTGGCGCGTTCTCTGTATTGAACCTGAATTTGTTCTTGAAATTTGATGCCATACTTACCCAATTTGCCCACTTTTTTGGGTTTTGACTGATATACCAAGACAATGCATCTCCTGTAAGACTTCGCATGAACAATTCATGTGAATTTGCTCGTTCTTACCCACTCCTACAAGCTTGTCGTAGTAGGTTCTTAAATGCATCTTTGGATCACAAGTGCCATCAAACATATCAAACTTAGGAAGTTTGTAACCCTTCGGCAGTTTTACATCTGGATGGATACACAAATCTTTGTAGTTTAAACCTTCAACACCTTTCCCACCTTCAACACTCTGGACTATCCCTGTTAGTTTCTTGATCTCTTCTGCCATGTTTCGAATGATCAGTTCCTTCTTGATCAGCTCGGGTATGTATAGGGTTTGTTGTGGGTTATGTGGTAAGGTTTTCACGTATATTGGGTTGCCTTGATGGGTTCTTGGAACTTAGGTAGATGGGTGATCATTGATTGAGGTTTGAGGGTCAAGAGTAGGTTGTGGTATGTTTTGAGGAGTATGATAAGTGGTGGTTTGTGGATATTGGGTAGGATGATGATGGTGTTGTTGAGGGGTTTGCACTGGTGGTGGGTTAAGGTTTTGGGGAGATGCGGGATTGTGATACTGATGCGGTGCGGGGGATTCGGAGCTATAGGTGGTGGATTCTGATTTTTTGTGTTTTGTATGGGTGTTTGGTTTTGAGTGGTTGTGTTTTGTTGGTTGATGTCGGGAACATTTAGAGTAAGGGAAAGGCTTGCCAGATTTTGGACATGCTCGAGCTCACCCTGCAGCTCCAGGATTTTATGCTCCAAACGTAAGACCAACTCATTTTGTCCTGGCATGCTTCTCCCATGTGAGATTTCAACATTCTCTAACATGGTAGCATTGTCTTTTCGAATACCACTTAAAACATCCATTTTCCCCTTGCCTTTGTCTTTATTTTTCGGGTCTCTAGGTGGAGGTGGAGGTGGAGGACCTATGGATCTGGAACAGTATGTTGATGATGCCAGTATGTACGAACCAACCTTTGGGAATGGGAATAATCAGAAAGAAACAAAAGGTAATCAAGTCAGTAAGACGAAGTAAAAGAGTGTTTGCCATATTTAGACATGTATCACATAAGGTTATGCAATAATTCGCCTCCTAACTTTGGGGACCTTATTGTGCTTGAGGTAGGCCTAAGCGACACAAAACTTGGAGAAAATTCATGCCAACATTTGCTTTATTTCATTAGTGCGAAAATTATCCAAAACAATCTTTCAGTAAATCGAAATAATAATTATAAAGTCACTAATGGTATTAAGCCTTATTACATTGAATCTAATCTAAGCTAGAAAGCAATAAAGAATATTATCTCCTAATCTACTTGGTCCCTAAAGGACCTCCTTCATGCTTGGTCCTCTTGACCCCATCAATTATGTTTCTTAGATCGCGCATTCCAGTATTAAGTAAGCCTTTGCTATCCGCCCTCCTTCATCATCGTCCATGCCTTGACAATCCCAAAGCCTCTTTTTCATATTCCCTTCTAGCTCCATCAATCCTTTCTCCAAGTATTCTAACCTCTTTGTTGACTTATTGGCAATCTCCTTCCATTCCCTTATCGCCTCCATGTTCATTTTATGTTGTTCCATATGCTTAGCTTCCGATTCGAACACTCTTTTACATAGTTTCTTATACTTCACATGTGCTTTAGCCACCTCATCTATGATCCTATCTTTCAGTTTGACTCCGGGTTTGACGTTCTCTAGCTATGTTCTCCTCGAACCATGAGAGATAGTAGTACATATGGCTAGCGTGATACATGTTTGGTTCAATAGTTTCTCCTTCCACGATGATCTTTTGGTTCCACGTGTGTTGCACTTTGAACTTGAATGGGATGAAATCCCCTTCAAAATTTGCCTTATATTAAACCATGTTGGAAACTCGAGGTATGACTTGTTTTCTTCCAGCTTGCCTCATTACCCTTATAGAAGTGTAAGGGTAGATGCCTCGCAACCCAATTAGTACAAAATGAGTAGTTACTTTGGATCTGATAATGAACTCACTACTAGGAAACCATTCAAATATCTAATGCACTTGCTCATCTGTTAGATTGCTGAAGAAACACACCCATCCTACAGTATTTTCGAGCATTGCAAACCTATCTGGAATGAATGTCATTTTCTTTGGGTGATGATTGGCTATGTATTCATTCAGTGGCCTTCGCAGAAGCTCCAGGAGATACTCACCCCTCTGAAAGTGTTCTAGAAGCCTAACTTGTTCCGGACCCATACTTGCACTGATCTAGAGCATGGTACATCTTAGCTAAGATCATTGGGATGATAGTATACGTCTGTCCTTCGATACCATCCATTAAGGTCCTGGCAACCATAGCTAAGCGAGTATGAATTCTTCCCCCTTGCATCGGAAAGATCAACAATCCTAAGAGGCAAATAATGAAAACATAAACCCGGCGGTGCACCCATCCCAAAGAGGTAATGGCTAGCTCTTCATGATGAAGGCAATATAATTTTCTATGCCCATAATGCTTGTAGAGAAAATCAAAAAGGATGTATGATTTCTTCAGATAGATCAGATCACCATTCTTCTTAAAACCTAGCATATTTAGAAAACCGCGTGGAGTGCGATTTACTGGCACCAATAATCCTGGACTATCCCATGGTAACTTGGTGAAACCCCCTATTTCTTCCAGGAGAGGAGTCATTTCTATATTGTCAAATCGAAAGACAACTCTCTTCTCATCCTAGAACATGGTAGCATCCTTGATCAATTCTCTATTTGGTTGATTGTTCAGCAAATATGGCAGGTCTCCAAGTACTCTCCTCACGTGGTTTCTATCACAGGGTGCAAGGTCTTTCCACCAGTCAACTAGCAAAGGCGGGATATTCTGGACCATACCGAACCTAGAGATTTCGTGCTTCATTTCCTGCAAACAAATAAAGGTTAACCCTTTCCCCATCCAAATTCAACTACTTATGCAATAATGATGAACATGTTGGCACGTTTTCTCCAAGTAATGCACATAATATGATGGTGTCCTTTGGGATTATGGAAATCTTGTCGGACTTTGACAAGATTTATCTAAGCGGGTTGTTATGTCAATGAAGCCTCAATCCGTACTAGGTTTATCATGATGCAAGTACATTTCAAATTGGAGTGTGGTTTCTAAAAAGGTCTATACTGGTACTCTCAAGTGGACAACTCGAGAGGGAAAGGCACGGGACCGTCAACTACACTATGATCGACTAGTCTACAGCAAATAAGCCTTTCTAGTTTAACAAGGGTGATTTTAGGAAAGCGCAGACACTCGTCAATCGCCGCTATGTTGATAATAAGCACGATTGGAGTATGATGTGGAGCATGCTTTATGCAAAAATAGTAATATGTTGCCAAGTATTTGCATGATAAAAGTGCATAAAAATAGTAAATAATATGGTAAATATGAATAGGAGGAGGAAAAGAAGACAAAAGAAAAGAAAGACAAAAGAGAGAAGTCAGTTTAACTCATGAAAAAATGTGCGAGAACGTAATGAAGCTAATAGGGACGGAAGAGTCATGATATAGCAGTCGTATACAAGATGAAAGAAATGGGGAGAGAACATATATGTCATAGCAATAAAGGGAAACAAGGAGGGGATGTTCATGTCATAGCAATTTAGGCAAATAAAGGAAAATAAGGGAAGGGATGTGTATGTCATAGCAATTTAAACAGATAAAGGAAAATAAGGGAGGGGATGTTCATATCATAGCAATTTAGGAAAATAAGGGAGAGATGTGCATGTCATAGCAATTTAAACAGATAATGGAAAATAAGGGAGGGCATTTGCATGTCATAGCAATTAAGACAAATATGGAAAAATAAGGGAAATAATCCACATAAGTCAATTTTGTTATGGTATGAGCCTAAGTATCCCCAACAGAGTCGCCATGTTATCGCGCCCCGTTTTCTCGCGAAAGCGATTTTCGACATGTAACAACTCTTTTAAATGGGTATTAAAAGAGAAGAGTTGCCACCTAACGATTTTTAAGGTGCATTAGGGCACCTATTTGCAAAAATCTCTGTTTGACTAGTCTACGTCACCAAAGATTGGGTAGGGCTCAAACTACCTCGAAGAGAAGGTGTTAGACACTCTTCGAGGTCTACAACGGTGGGTTCCAACCAATGTTTACGCTATGTGGATTATATAATTAAGCTAGGTGAGGAAAGATGTGAAAGTTGAAAGTTCTATTATAACATAAAACCAGTGTAAAGAAAAATAACATAAGTACTAAACTATAAATAATCGGTACAAGTCTTAAAGATTACAAAGGGTACAACTATGTTGGTCTATATTTAATGACAAAGTGTGAGCAGTAACCATATAAAGGGAAGGGGGTCCTATATTTTTTAGCCTAAAGGATCACCCCGTGCAACATGAATAATACTTTGCAACTCCCTTAGGGTAGGGGTTGCTCATATTATTCAGCGGGCACAGACTATCATCTTCTGCTACCCAATTACTATGTTAAAGTTGTTACTTAAAAACGCTCTAATTCAATTCTAGGTCACATCCTATGCGTGCACTACCCATCCCATGCCTATGGTCCAGAAGGCTTTGGACCTACTATTTAGGTGGTTCTAGACTTTTCTTAGGTTGCTCAAAATGATAAAACTAACTGCATATTCAAAATAAACAGGACTGCACATAATAACAACGAGTGGCTCATGTTAGCCTCCGCACGTAACAACAAAGGCACACAAACAGATTTTCGGTTCCACAGTAAACAGTTTCAAAATTAAGACGTATTTGAGTCGTTAAGTCCTATAGGCATGGTTTCTATGTGATTCTGATTTCTAGTATTATGCAGGCAGTGCTATATCGATTAGACTAACGCATAGGCAGATTACAAGCATTGTAAGTCCTATAGACATGATCTCTAAATGTTGGCGCAATGAGGCAATGAAACGATCCCATAATTCTAAATTACTAGTGCTGATTTTTTTAGACATGTGTCTTAGGCAGGTGACAATATCCTGTAGGCAGGATTTCTAATATTAGATAACTGAAATTATAACTTTATACCTATAGGCATGGCATCTAAGTGAGGCAGTACAATGAAAGTCACGAAGTAACAAAGTAATTGATTAGTTGAGTAAAATCCTATAGTCATGATATCTAGATAGGTGGTATGCTAAAAGCAATAGAAGTGATTGACTTGATTAGTCAGAGTACTATAGGCATGGTATCTAGATTAACAAAGCATATGCTATTACATTTTATAGGCATGCTGTCTAAATGCACAGTAGTAACATAGAAACGAGTATGGAAAATACTTGGACTAATGTATTTGAACAGTGTACAAGTGAGGTGTGCGTGATTTCTATAGTCATGATTTTTATTAGTGTGCAACACACTAAATGAATTAACAAATAAGGCATGCTGAACGAAATAGCAAATATAACACATAGACCCTATAGGCATGTTTCCTACCCTTTTATGTAAGCATTAAAATACCCCAGGCCCCCTTTCATTAATTCCCCATTATTCGTTATTACAAATTATTACAGGCCCAAATGAAATAGTACAAACCCAGATCTGACTAGTTACAGAATAAAACAACTACAAGCCCAATAGAACAAATGCAGGCCCAATACAGAACAACCAGGGATGTCCCAGACCTTCAATAGTCTTAATCTTTGCACAATAGCAAAACTATACACTGGCTTACTATAGCAACCTGAGTTCCATCCTCAAAACCAACATGTATGGCCTAACACTAGGCCTAACGAATAACTTACTTACCTAAACACATGCCAAATTTAACCATACAGGTGACCAAATACTCATAGAATTAATTAAACAACTTAAACACTTAGTTTTTAAAGCTATAGCTAACAACAGTTCTAGCCAAGACATATAAACAGGATCATACTAAATTGAAAGGCACATATAAGGCAAGTTTTATGCTTGTAATTCCAGAAACTAAGTTTAAGAGTGACATGATTGACCACCATAGGATAGTAAACCATTCTAAAAAGTTTCAAAAAGAAGTATGATTCAGAATCAACCTAGAGAACCTTAGATGAAGGTTTAGCAAAATCGGACAAGAAACAAGCAAAGCACAACCATCACATGAAAGTGTAGGAAATGAGAGCAAAAATTTCAATAATAACATTGTTTCAATATTCTTCGTAAGCGGATACACGGGTTGACTTAAGTCGTGCTAGGCACTGTCCTAAAAAACTATTTTAGCAGTATGAAATATTTCCCCAGGATTAAACAAGTCTACCTCTATTTATTTAGAGGTTACAGGAATAAAAAAAAATTACAAACCCAGCTATTTGAAAGAGGGGAACGTAAGAAATTAAACTACCAAAAGAAAGACAATAAAAGGGAAGCTGGTGAATAATGAAATTAGAAGAAAAGAAGAAGAATGAATTATTTGTCTTGCTAATGATTATTTTCTTGTCTAGTTGAGAGCCTATTTATAAGCACATGTGCATAGATCCATATGCTGAGAGGAAAGAACGTGGAAAATACAATTGCCACTTTTCAAAATCTTCTTGCCATTTATCTCACAGCTTCTAGAACGGTTGCCACATGGTTTTGTGTAAGACATTTGTCAACAAAGGGCTTTAAAATATTGCCACAGTACCCCACTATTTTAAAGACCTTCAAAAATAAACTTGATGGATTTGTATGGTCCAAATGTAATAGGTTTGGTATTTTTTGGACTATGAACCAAACTTAGACCAATAAAACATAACTCAAAGAATTACTGGTGAAATATAATATTTCTATGAACCAATAATTCTTATTGTAAGTCAGAGATTTTATCAATCACATTTCGACCCTCACAATTTTGATGTTCAATGCGGTTTTGCGCCACTAGGCCATGCGCATGCCTGGATTTTCATGAGAGCTCAAGAAACTAGGCCAAAATCTCATAGGAGCGGCCCTACTCCACTATCATATAGGTGAATTCATCAAGTGTATATTGCTTTTAAATACACCATCCATAAGGAATACGAATTCATTAAGAGTTATAGCTAAGCCTCTCAATTAGTAGAAGTCAGGCACTCTCTTTTAGTGCTTCGGTGTCATTATTGACTTGTTATTATCCATATGAACCTACTTCACGGGATCTCCAGTCACATAGGTTGGGTTACCATCTCTATTGACAACATGTCGGCCTTAACCCCATCTCTTTTGAGGTTTGAAGAATTAATTTTCTTCCCGCATGTTTAGTCAGAGGATCGGCCAAATTTATCTCTGACTTTACATAGTCAATGGAAATTATTCCATCTCTCAACATCTATTTTATGACATCATGTCTCAATTTCATGTGTCTATTTTTGCAATTATAAGATTTATTCTTTGCTATAGTTATTGTTGCTTGACAATCACAATGCATAGACACATGAGGCAATACGTCCTTTATTAAAGGGATATTAGCTAAGAAGTTTCTTAGCCACTCAGCCTCAGAACCAGCTAACTGTAGAGCTACAAACTCTGATTCCATAGTCGATCTAGCAACAATCGTCTATTTAGCTGATTTCCACGATATTGCACCACTACCAAGGGTGAATAAATAACCACTAGTGGATTTTGTTTCATCTGAATCAGAGATCCAGTTTGCATCATTGTACCCTTCTAAAGTAAAAGGAAATCCACTATATAGGATACCATAATTCATGGTTCCTCTCAAATATTTTTGTATACGGTGAAATCGGAGGGTCCAATTCTCGTCATCGAGACGCCTCAGAAGATCATCTCGAAGCCTCGAGGCTACAAGGCTATGGTTGAGTCTCCCCCCTCGAGGTTCGTCGACGCCCGACCTTGGGATAATATCAACTGCAGCTATGGTAGAAATGGGGAGTTCCCAAGGTACACGGCTAGGACTGATAGAGCCTAGTGGACTACTCTAACCCTGAATCAGGGTGTTATCTGGTTGTCCCATCCCCCTATCTTTGTAATCAATGCATCTTGTACTATGTTGGGTTTCCCCTCATATATAAAGGGGATCCTTATAATTTTATAGGGACTTGTTGTTGCTTTAGTTGCTCTACACGAAATACACAAGAGCATTCTTTTTGCTCTCTAACACATTCACTTGATATTATTGCTTCTATTTATTATCTTCATTGTTGTTCATCACTTATTGCTTATTATTGGCCATAAAGAGCCTTCGTTGATTTCACTATAACTGTTAGCCTTACTTCGATCCCCTTCGATAGCTCCCAGCCGAGCTCCGGAATCGACCTTGAGGCCCCCAAATCGACAAGCTCGAGGCCCCGACTGTCAACCTATCGGTTTGATTATCACCTTATTCCTAACTCCCATTTCATTTCTAAGTCTCACATACATAACATCACCTGCTTAACAAACTAGCATAAAAACATATCACGTATTTTTAGAATCCCATAATCAAATTTAATTGTTATTACCGTTTTTATGGTAAACAATTTGGCACCCACCATGGGGTTAAAAATAATAGTGATTATTTTCTTGTTGATTTTACTACATAACGCAAGTTATCTTTCACACTTTCTCTTGTCCAAGATCTTCGATTTTAGGTCAAAATGTCTAACTCAATGAATAGAGGTGAAAACAACAATCTTGAGGACCACAGAGAAAACGATGTGGATGTTCCAGGTGTTGATGTGCCACTACAAAACCCTTGGAATGCGCCAGAACCAATCCCCATGGACGTGGTCTCACAGACACTCAACGCATCGACGTAAGCTTCCACACCGACAAGAGCGTGTGTCGAGCCCCCTTTTTTCCCTCCTTGGAGAGAAGTCTGGGTTCCGACATTCATGGGGGTAATAACTCATTTCCTTTTGGGATTTGGGTATTTGAAGAGTCGCCACCTAATGGATTATGGTGCGTTAGGGCACCTAGAGCGATTAACTCTTAGACTGGTTTGCATTACTAGAGATTTAGGGTAAGGGCTCGAAATAACCGTGAGGGGAAGGTGTTAGGCACCCCTCTCGATCCACAACGGTGGGTCCCGGCCAAACTTATACTTATGAATTAGTCATTTTAACACAAACAGTTTTAACACGTACTTGCAAGTAAAGGCTTGTTTTGACATTCTAAGCACATGTATGATTCAAGTAATGAAATAAAAGAAAAGGTTTGAACAAGTTGCACATATATAAAGGAAAGTTAATTTATTTAAACAACGGGAATTGGGAAAGAGGGGTCCTAGGTTGGTTAGCCTACAGGATCACCCCATACAATGCCCGGTAATCACTCCTCAATGAGGGGCTACACGTGACATTAGCGCGTAGTCATCATTTCCTTACTACCCAATTCCCTCCCTTTGGTCATAGCATAAAGCATTCTATCAACCTTGAAAAGTATCATATGCATGCACTACTCGTCCCTTCCTTGTGTCCCTGGAGGTATTTGGGACCTCTAATTTTAGGTAGTTCTAGACCATCCTAAGGTATTTAAAAGGAGAAAAATCTAGGCGTCAATCAAAAACAGTTAGGACTGCACATAAATAGGGAAAAATTAAAGGCTCATATTTACCTCCACAAAATATTAACAAGTAAGTGCACGTCTCAAATAGTAGTTTCAGGTATTTAAGTGAAAAATCCTAGAACATGATATCTAGGCGAGCAGGAAGTATACAGCATTGAATTAAGACCAAGCATCAAAGACCTATTTAGCTTGCCTACTGGTTTTAGACATGTGAATGTGAGCAGTCTTAAATAACAAAGTGCAGCTTTTATAGTTGCAGGATTTTAATCACCCTATAGGCTTGCCTAAGCGCATAACAGTGACTTCCTAAGAGCATGATATTTATATTGATTAGGAATGCAGTAAAACAGTAAAATGATTTGAAACGACAACTTGAGATCTTATAGGCATGCTTTCTAGCAGTATTAATTTAAGGCAGAGTTTGAAAACTTATTCAGGAAGTGGGCAGATTAATTAATTAAGCCGATTCAGAAAATATAAACACGAATTTGAACTGATTTATTTAACTGAACTGTTTTAAGTCCTATAGACATGATCTCTAGTGAAGCAAGGTAAAAAACGAACAACATTCATTTATAAGCAAGGTAAAAAAACGAACAACATTCCTTTAACCAAAGTGAAACCCCTATAGGCATGGTATCTATAAAGCTGATTTTAACCTTATAGACATGATCAATATTATTAAAGCCATTTTTTAGGTCCTATAGGCATGGTTTCTAATATTGTGAAAGTAAAGCAAACATAGCAAACATATTTGAATCAACACGACCCTATAGGCATGGTATCTACCCAATTTACCCAACATATATATAACTACCCACCTTTTTTCACTAATAACCCCAATGTTTGTTTATAAAATTTATTACAGACCAATGAATTAAATAAAAATACAAAACTAAACATGAGTTGATCTATAGGGAGCCTGCAGTAGGCCCAAATGAATTTCCAGCCTCAAATGCCCAAAGTTCCCTAGCCAATTTCATATCTAGGTGTGGGTGTGTCAGAGTTCCCTAAGGACCTCAAGGATCTCGAGCAGTGCTCACACCTGGACCTTTTTTTAAATAATAACTGATTTAGGTGCAGTGTGAAAAGGCCATCCCTGACATACCAGAGTTCAGAGAGATCTCAAGGATCTCAAGGCACTACACATATCAGAAGGGCAGAACCTAGTATTCTAAGAGTGAAGTGAGAGTGCTTGACATAGTTTTTAAAAGGTTTTGAAAATAGTACAGAGATGACTTTATAAGTAAAAAGGTTTTTCAGAAATAGGAAATAGTTTGGTGGTAAAATACAGTTTGAGAAGAGTACCAAAATAGCAGACAATCAATTGGTCATAAAGCATCCAAATTCAGAAAACACTTAATAAACAGATCCCACATAGGGATAAAGGGATTGGGGAACATAAGAGTCACATTGGGGTACATGGATAGGGTATAGGGGAAACATATGGTCAACAAAACTGCATAAAACATTTAGGGTCTTAGAGACTTAGCAGGCTAAACATGGACAGTAAATAGTTAAGACATAGATCATAATTATAATACAGGAAGCCTGACATATCTTGAACATGATTAAACATACAATTTAGACATGCTAAGCAAAGAAGTAAGTAGGAAAGAGTGCAGAATATAAAGCATACAATGAACAGGATAGAGTTTAGACATGCTGAGCAAAGAAGTAAGCAGGAATACAAGTTGAATTCATAACTGATGAACTAGTGCAGGAATGAAACATATAGGGTTTAGATTTCAAAACTTAACTAGAGACATACCAGTTGAAGAAAAGGGTGCAGAATATAAAGCAGATGAAGTTCCAATATCTAGCCTTGGCTTTCAGCCGGCTAGACCAGTGAATACCACAAGTAGAAGAAGAGAAAAGAAAGCCTTAGAGTGTAAGTGTGCTTTTTGTGAACTAATGTTCTTTTTTTGAAGTGATAATAGGAGAGTGCTTATATAGCAGTTCGAGGGTAGAGTCAATAAGGTAAAAGAATCATAAATCAACAACTAAGGGCAATCAGAATCCAATCATATAAGGAGTTCAGAATAGACTCCTTTAATTAGGGGCAATTAGCCAAACGGTAAAAACAAGGGTTTAATTAAGGCAAAAAAGACCAAACCATACCAAATAAAGAATCAGTAAGAATACCAAAGTTATGCGGGCAAGAAATTAAGGCAGAGATGACCAATTAAGGAAACAAATAAAGTCTATTCATACCAATCTTTAACGGAGTAATCAATCAGCCAAAATTTCAACGTAACACTGATTTCTAGAAAGAATATATATCAATTCCTATAAATAGAAAAATAAACTAAGTAACATTTCACAGAAACATAGAACTTAGTCGGAAAAAATTAGGTTAGAACCCTAATAAGGCTCAGTTAGAGGGAAAATCACGAAAGAGTCAGCAAGTTTAGCAGATAAGGTATGAAATGAATAGTCAGGATGAACACAAACATATAGAATCAGTGAAAAGTTGAATTAAGAATCTCAGTAGAGGAATATTAGAGTAAGAAAACCACGAGACATTCAAATGGCTAAAGAGAAATCACAAGAACCAAATCAAGAACACAATCGATATACCAATACTCAGAAACCAAACGAAGAACGTCAAAAAAATTAGGGCTTTCAGTACAAGCGAGTTAAGGTTGTAGCAAACTTACAAAATTAGTCAAAACACATGAGAAGCAGAAGATCAAACACTCAAAAAATCATCAAACATTTTGTAAAAGAAATTTCCGGAAACCCTAGTTTAGAAAATGATGAAAATCACTTGAAAATCATACAGTTCTTGTAAAGAATCTCAAGGTTGTTGTAAAACTCATATGAAACAAGTCCAAATCATATCAGATCTGTACAGATCTAAGAGGTTTATAAGAAAGAGATTAGGGTTTCGAGGAGAACAACACAGAGGTGAAGAAACATGCTTAGAAACCCATAGATCATAGTCAATATAGGACAACCTTACTCGGAATCACACTAGAACAGCTTGAAACGGGCGAGAAAGGGACCATAGATGCAAGCCAACTGACCTTGGTCCTTTGAGGACCCTGGAGATGGCAGTACCAACGTGAGGGAGGTCATTAGAGGCCTGGGGGTGGTGAGAAATCATCATAGATAGTCATAGATGAGTGTTAGTGAGGTTCGATTAGGGTTAGGTTTGAGAGAGTTTGAGAGAGGAGAGGGGTTTCAGGGCGGCGGATGGTGTAGAATGAAAGGGTTTGGGGGGGTCGTTTGGTTTATTTTAGGTAAGGGGTGTTTGTCGCCGTTGATCTCTATGATCAACGGCCGAGGTTAAAAGGGTTTTGGGGCAAGATCGGGTAGCAGGGTTTGGGTTGGGTAAATTTAAATTAAAATTGGGCTGGTATTGGGTTGAAATAGGCTAAAATTGAAATAAAAATAGGCCAGATTTTAAATAGCCACTTTTAATACTATATAATTTATAAAAATAATGAATGATTTCCAAAAAATATTTTCATGTACTAAAATAATTTAAAATAGTTGTTTGATATTTTAAAAATATAAAAGACCATTTTATGCATCAATAATGTAATTATGCATTAGTAGGGCTATTATTGCAAAGATGTGCAATTTAGCCTAAAAATGTAAATATAATTACAAAAAATACAATAAAAATATTTAAATATTATTTTGGCATAAGTAAAGAATTCAAATGACTAAATCATCACAAAAGTAATTTGAAGGATAATTATTGGATATTTTATAAATAAAAGAGAAGAAATAAATTGATTTGGAGCTTTTAAAATTATGGGAAAATTATTAAAATGTTTATGCACGCTTATAACTGCATATGTGCTATTTTGAAAGAATATATATATATATATATATATATATATATATATATATATATATATATATATATATATATATATATATATATATGAGGAAAAATTGGGTATCAACAACTGTCTCTCTTTACCCGGGAAGGATGAAAGAGTTTTTGGGTAAAGAAATGATGGCCAATTTTGACCGGTCGGGATGTTTTGAAAGACAGAGGCTGGACTCTGGTCTTGAGTTACCTACATATCCCTAGTTTTATAGGAATCAGGTCATGTGTACTTCTGGATTCATTGGCGGAATATACCGATGTAGTCATTGCAAGAACAGACACGAGATGCAAGTGTGGTTATAGTGAGCGGTTAAGTTTGAGATAGTTTGAAGGAACTAGAGCGGGGTCGCTCCTGCTAGGATAGCGGTTGCTTGCTGGTCACCTGTAGATAAAGAGATGCTACAAATATGTATTTGCGCTAAAATTTAAACATGATGCAAATTCCCTTTGGACCATGAAGGTTGTCTTTGGACGGTTAAAGATGATGTCCTTGGACCATGATGTCCTGGGCCATGAATTGTTTAGTGAGGGATTCGCAGGCCATAAAATGTTGTTCTCGGGCCATGCAGATGGTGCCTCCGAACCATGACGCCTTTGAATAATGATATGCAAATTTGAGGGATCCTCAGGCCATGGCATGGTGTCATCCAGCTATGAGGATGATGACTTTTAGACTATGACGCCTTTGGATAGATTGGCGATATTTCAGCCCATAAGGTGCAGTAATATGATGCTATCAAGACAAGGCTTAGTCTTGTGAAATGAAGGGCAGAGCTTAGCCCGATTGAAAAGCAAATAGATAGTACTAGAAATAGAGCAATATTTATGCAAATAGGGACAACACTTAGTCCCATGCGAATGCGGAGGAAGGGATTAGCCTCATGCAGTATGGAGGCAAGGATTAGCCTCATGCAGATATGGAGGCAAGGATTAGCCTCAGACAGATATGAAGGCAGGGATTAGCCTCATGCAGGTATGGAGGCAGGGATTAGCCTCATGTAGGTAGGGAGGCAAGGATTAGCCTCATGCATAATGGAGGCAGGGATTAGCCTCATGCAAATATGGAGGCAGGGATTAGCCTCATGCAAATGTGGAGGCAGGGATTAGCCTCATGCATATAGGGAGGAAAGGATTAGCCTCATGCAGGTATAGAGGCAGGGATTAACCTCATGCAAGTATGGGGGTAGTGCTTAGTCCCATGCAAATGTGAAGGCAAGGATTAGCCACATGCAAATGTGGAGGCAGGGATTATCCTCATGCAAATATGGAGGCAGGGATTAGCCTCATGCAATATGGAGGCAAGGATTAGCCTCATGCAAATAGGGAGGCAAGGATTAGCCTCATGCAAGTATGGAGGCAGGGATTAGCCTCATGCAGATATGGAGGCAAGGATTAGCCTCATGCAAATATGGAGGCAAGGATTAGCCTCATGCAAATGTGGAGGCAAGGATTAGCCTCGTACAGATAGGGAGGCAAGGATTAGCCTCATACAGATAGGGAGGCAGGGATTAGCCCCATGCAGGTGTGGAGGCAGGGATTAGCCTCATACAAGTGTGGAGGCAAAGATTAGCCTCATGCAAGTGGGGAGGCAAGGATTAGCCTCATGCGGGTATGGAGGGAGGGATTAGCCTCGTGCAAATCGCGAGTAGAAAATAAGAGTAGTGTATGTCTTAGCTGGATATATATTTGGTGTCTCAGGGCCTGATTGATAGTGATCTTGTTACGTGTATACATTTGCGGATGCTATTGCTACGTCAGATGTGCCTGCGTTCAAAGAAAAATTGTAAGTTTTATGAAGGGGAGGTTGGTTTGTGCTTCTGTCTGCTGGCCTTGCTTTGCTCTGTTCTGGAGGCCTTTTCAAGTTTCCCTAGGTAACATCTGACTGTTACGGAAATAGAGTTTTCGAAAACATGATTATTGATAAAAATAGAGTCATTTTAGAAACATATTGATATATCAAGTGTTTTTTAGATGAACTAGTGACTGTAACACATTTCAAAGACATTGCAGCTTTCTTATGTTAGAATTTTGAGGGTCCTCCTCAAAATTCTGCCCCAGTTTGGTAGATGATCTTTTGACCGTTTGCGGATAATAGGCCTTGCTGAACCTTCTCAAGACTCTGCCCCAGTTTCTTAACCGTTTTTTGACCGTCTGACATATGTTGGCGTTGGCTGGACTTGATCCGGAATTTTGAGGGTCCTCCTCAAAATTCTGCCCTAGTTTCTGATCTTAGGGGTGGGGGGAATGGAAATTTAATTATGATATGACCGAACCCATAAGGCTGCCTATGTATCCCCTCTTAAACGGGAATCGGGTCAAGCGTAGTTCAATTACATCAGATGAGGAAATATAAATAGTCTAAGCATAGTATCTTTTGACAGCGTCTGAGTTGATTGGTTTTGGCCAGATTTCTCCATCCATTTCTGCAAGTATGAGTGCTTCTCCTGTCAGTACCCTGTGAACCATGTACGGACCTTTCCAGTTGGGAGAGAATTTTCCGTTGGCTTCATCTTGATGTGGGAAGGTCTTCTTCAGCACCAGCTGTCCTGGTACAAATTGCCTTGGTTTGACCCTTTTGTTGAAAACTCTGGACATTCTGTTCTGATAAAGTTGGCCGTGATATACTGTGTTCATCCTATTTCCATCAATAAGGGAAATTGTTTGTAGTGACTCATTATCCACTCTGCATCGCTGAGTTCAGCTTCCTGTATGATTCTTCAAGAAGGAATCTCTACCTCGGCTGGGATGACAACCTCGGTACCATAAACCAACATGTAGGGAGTTGTCCCGATTGATGTGCGAACCATGGTGTGGTATCCCAACATAGCAAAAGGTAGCTTATCATGCCATTATTTGTGGTTTTCTACCATTTTCCTTAGTATCTTCTTGATGTTTTGTTGGCGGCTTCTACGGCTTCATTCATCTGAGGTCTATAGGTTGTGGAATTCTTGTGCTTGATTTTAAAATTTTCACACATAGCTTTCATCAGATCACTGTTGAGATTGGAGGCATTATCAGTAACAATGGACTCGGGAACTCCAAATCGGCAAATAATACGATCTTTGACAAAGTCTGCGACGACTTTCTTGGTTACAACTTTGCAGGATGCGGCCTCTACCCATTTTGTAAAGTAATCAGTGGCTACTAGAATAAATCTATGTCTGTTTGAAGCAGTGGGCTCACCTCCATCCTGGATTGATGGAAGCTCTAGTGGTGAAGCACCGAGGCTTGATATACGGAGAAAGAAGACTGTTACAGTCAGTTAGAGAAACGAGAACTTGTTAAAATAAAAAGGAAAGAAGACATATCTGATTCAATGGCTGTTGAGCCTCATTGAAAAGGCTTGGACCTCCTACCTCATTTATTTTCATTTGGTCCTCCTCGGTTACGAAGGAACGAAGATAGATAGCCACTCCAACTGGCCCAGAAAACATGGTAGTGTCCGCAAGCACCGAGAACATAACTGTCCTCTTTAGCTCGGGGTCCACACTCGGGGCAAAAAATTGCTTCTCAAGCTTTGAGCTCAGATTCAACCCACCTGATTTCGATTGCATAGCCTTTTTTGAGATCTCTGTGTGGCCAAATCCAGAGTAGTCTTCCAAAACACTTACATCCACACCCTCAAATAATGAGTTAATGGTATCATCCACAACCCGAGATGTTTCAACCGGTTTTTTTTCAGTGGCCTGACCCTCATTTAAAGAAGCCTCTATCTAAGCAGTGACTCATGGGTATGGATAACAATGTCATTAGAAACGACCTTTCTCGGGAGCGGAGAGGCTTCTTTCGAAGCAACAGTCACATGTTCTTCTTCAGGCCCCCGAGTTAATGAGGATTCGGCTTCACAAGCATCCTCCTCAGGGGCCGCCAACTCTTGATTGGTGTTGTCCGAGCTTTTCAGCTCTTGGTTTGCATTTTCCAAATCCACTGACACTCGATCGGTGTTTTCCAAGTCTTTCGGCTCTTGGTTGTTGCTTCCCATTTCTTCGTCATCCTCGAAAAAATCCTAGAGCTGACGAAGGGCTTCGAAGCCCGTGGCCGAGGCATCCAAAGTCTTTTTATTAATGCTATTCTTGACTTTTAGCACGATCCTTCTTCTTTTCTTGACCTCGGCAAGAGAGTTCGAGGAGTCGGGGGGGATCTCTTTTTCTTCTTCGTTTTCTCTTCCTTCTCTGTAGCAACTTTGGCAATGGACTATAGAGAGGCAGAGAGTTTGGAAAACAGGGCCGATACCATGGTACCGACGACTTCCTGAAGCTTGGTGGTCTTTGGCAAGCTTGTGAAAGAAGGAATTAAGGTTGTGTCAATGCCGAAATAAAGAGTGACAAGAAAGAGATCTACTAGTAAAAAGCAATCACCATGGGAACGAGCCTCCCACTTCCCTTTGGAGAGCTTATGCCACTCACGCTCAGAGTATGTGGGTTACTTGCATAAACCCTCGATCCACTCCCTCTAATGTGGGACCGTATTGGGTACTTGGCGGGAAGCTGCACATCGAATATGATATGTCATGAGTGGGAAAAGTAAATACAAGAAAAAACTTTGATGGCTAAACAAGAAGTAAACCTATGATTCAAGTTCCACTTCTCAGGGAACGACATGAATACGTGTTTATTGATGTTGATTTTATGGTCATTTATTGACTGTGCCTATGGTCTCGCCCCCTAGGTTTGGGGAGACATCAATATAAAACTGGTTTCCATTCAATTTTATATTTTGCTTCGCAAATTGTCTTGCAATGTAGCCCTATGGCCAAAGTATGACATTGTACTTTTGGGGTGGGACTAATACTTAACATGATAAGGAGGTTATGTTATGAGTTATGTTAGCCGTATGATAGTAGTGTTATTTTCATTTGTGTAGATTATATTGAAGAGGAGACTTTCCCTCGTAATATATCATAGGTGACCAAGCATCATATCAGCTAGCCATCATACTCAAAACATCAATACATGTTCGGGCCGTGGAGGCCACTATGTATGTTCAAGGTTATGTCCAGCATTCAAGAGTTGCGAAGTGGTTCGCTAGGGCCAGTACGGCACCGAGTGCCAGCCACGCCTCACCTAGGTTGGGGTGTGATACCTATTTAGTATGTATTCTTAAAAGATGGTACGTATTTAGGTCATTGTTGAACAACATCACTCCTAACGTATGTGAGAGATCAATATAGAAGGTTTAAAGGTTGGATTAGAAATAACGAGACCTTGGTGTGATCGTAGTGAGTGAGAAATTAATGCCAACTAGCATAGTTCGAGAGAATACGTCTAGTAAATTATGGTAGTTGCTTGAAAGAGAATTACGACACCCGAAGTACTCACGATTGGTAATACTTAGGCGATATTATAGAAGACATAGCGGGAAGGATTCCGACATTTGAGAAAATCATAACTCTAGACCTCCTTAATCTTTTCTCCAACCCTTAGTATCTTTAGTTGTTAATTCACTCCTTTAATTTGTTAGTTAATTAGTTAAACATAAAAATCTTTATATTTATAACTTAGGAATTGTTTGAGCTTGTCCTTTTAGTGATAGTCAACAGTTGTAGCTAAAACTTAGTTCTCTGTGGGATTCGACTCCGTACTTTTAGACGGGATTATATTTGCAGCGATCGTTTATCCTTGTTAGAACTAGAATTGGGCGTTTGAGGGGCATTTGCATCTATACCCACTTTTTGGGTCATGTTTTAACTTGTGCCCAATTTGCAAAAAAAATTGCAAGCGTACCCACTTTTTCGCATAACTTCAGCATACGGGCAATCACGCAAAACTTCAGCATTCTAGTAGACGGGACTGAAGTAGCAAGTGTGCTGAAGTTTTTGTTTGTAATTGCTGGCGAACTTCAGCTTTTTGTTTTTGTAACTGGCGAACTTCAGCTTTAGAGCTGAAGTTTTTGTTTGTAACTGGCGAACTTCAGCTCTAGAGTCTTCTTCCCTTCATAATGATACTGTCACGAAAACATGAAATAAGCTGCTTTACTGTCACATAAAGCATTCAATAGCAAGGATACCTCATCTTATAACTCTCTAATCGGACCAATTATTTAGATAATTAGTTCAACAACTAAACCATCCAAAGGAACTGTTAATCGATATTTGATAAAGTAAGAAACTTTTTAACAATTTACATAAACCAATATGTTGTTTCTAATGCCATGCATTATCAAATAGGATCTGTAGCTTCGTCATTTAACAGATCATTTATTGCCACCATTCAATCAAGCAAGGACCTTTAGTCACGGGTTTCAGAAAGAGGTTGAGGCCGGATATAACTTTGAGGAGGAGAAATGGGGCTGGAGTTGTTTAAAAGTGGGTACAAGTTAAAAGTTTTTAAAAAATGGGTATAGGTTAAATGGGGGCGACCAAATAGGGCGCCACGTGCAATTTTTACAATAATTTATGTATTCGAGCTAGAAAAGTAAGTATTGAATCTGGCCGGCTATTTTTGTAACAATCCTAATACCAACCAAGTTGTCATAATTATCTTGAGAATAATTTCAATACTAGACATTTCTCTAGAAAAAATAATTTTTAGAGAGAAAAACTTTACACGTGTACTAACAACACGAGTACGATTAAAAGAACAAAATATAATTATTGACAACTCAATTAATCAGTTATTTTAAAAAGAGGTCGTAATTTTTTTAATTTGCATTAAAAGCAGCATCTAATTACGAGGAAGGACACGAAATAAAATATTTATCTGCATTTAGTGCGTCATCAAAGCAATATAAAGATGTTATTAACTAATCATGATCAGTTAATGTTTATTCTTACCTCAATATATTTCTCGGGGGTCGTTTGGTAGGGTGTATAAGAATAGTGCAGAATAAAGTGTATTTGTAATACATGGATTAGTAATGCAAGCATTAGTTATGCAGATAGTATTTCTTATCTATTATTTGGTATGATGTATTAAATTATAATGCATTGCATAATTTTTAAGAAAAATAGTTATTTACAAAAATGCCCTCCATATTCTCTAGCTTTAAGGGACTTTAAGGATAATTTTGTCTTTAACCATACTAATGCATGCATTAATAGCCTTGGCATTACTAATGTCATGGTTTTCTATTCATTACTTATACATAAGATAATACCAAGTATGATGTATACCTAATACAAGTTGAAAAAATGTATTAGTTATACACAAGTTGAAAAAATGTACCAAACAATGTATTAGTAATGCATAGAGCTAATGCTTGTATTATTTTTTCTAATACCTCCTACCAAACGACCCCTTAATGATAATAAATTCAACATACATAGTTTAATATGTGCACCGAGTTGTAATACGTTTTCGGTCTTTGAGCCTATTTGGCCAAGCTTCTCGGAGACCAAAAGTACTTTTTTTTGTCAAAAAAGTACTTTTTGAAAAATTTAAAGTGTTTGGACAAAATAAAAAGTACTTTTGGCCAACAGCAGAAGCAGTTTTTCTGTTTTTGGGAAGAAGTAGAAAATTCTAGCTTTTTCCAGAAGCAGAAGCAAAAAATTAATTTATTCAAGACAAAACTATCATCACCATAAATTTATATTTTTCAAAATCATCCGCACCATAAATTTATATATATATATAACTTCTCTATAATAACATCTTTATATAATAACACTTCATTATAAAAGCCAAAACTTTTCGATACCAATTTTCATGTTATGTTATAATATATGTTCTATATAACAGCACTTCGCTATAACATCCAAAAATATTTGGAACAAACGAAGTTGTTATATATATATAAATAAACTTTTTTTACCATCAGATACATGAATCATGTAAACTTTTCAAATTTATTTTTTGTCTTTTCATTTGTTTTTGCTTCTTTCGCTTGGATTAGTTCTTTTTTTCTTTTTCTTTTTTCTAATTTATATCATTATTTTAAAAATTAAAGTTATCAAATACATGAATCATCTTGTAATGGAGATCCTTCTTTAGAAATGCAAAACAAGTCTTCTACTATTATAGAAGCGTTGCGTGATAGAATTAGAGATGAAATTGTTGGGAAATATTATCATGTATGAGTGACTTTGCTTATTATTTCATGGCTGATTATCAATATATAGTATTTATGAGGAATAAACTTTAAGTCACACTTAATGACTTATTTTGATTATTCAAATTATCGTGTAAATAACAAGTAATTATACTAAATAATATTATTGCTTTGGTATAACTATATATGTTACAATGATTTAAATATTTAGTATATATATTTACTTTATGTTTATATTTTAATTAAATTAAATAAAATACTAATAACAGTCTCTTATAATAAATATTTAAATTTATTTTTCTCTTTAAAATAATTATAAAACTTTGGTACTGTTCTTTTTGATAATTTGATACTCAAAAGCACTTTTTATAAAGATTGACCAAACACAATTTGTTTATCAAATATTACAAAAAGTACTTCTTAAATGAATTGGTCAAACATAAATTATTATTATTATTATTATTTTAAATACTTTTCAAAATAAACAATTTTTTGCAGCTTGGTCAAACGGGTTCTTGGTCTCTTTTGTAGATTTGATTTATTGCTATTTGACATAAAATAAAGAAGAGGTAGAAAGATCTTAAATATGGTCATATCTGAACAAATTTCCCTTGGAACTCGTGTGTTCTGTATATTTGACTTAAAACTAATCTGGTTAAAGGCTATGCTTGCCCCCCTCCGCCCACCCCACCCCACGCGACCCCAACAAGTCAGAACCCTCTTTTTAGTATTTATTATTTATATTATATTGTGTAATTTTACTCTATTTTCCCCTCACTGCACATAAATTTCCCAATCTCATTTTTTTGTTCACTCACACAAATTTCCAACAAGAGAATTTGATTAAAGGCTCCTCTAGCTACAAACAGGTTGCACTTCCTAAGCTACATTGGATGAACTAAGGTAACGAGAGTAAATCATTTTCCCCTTTCTTTTTTTCTTTCTTTCTTTTTATTCGATTTGTGATGATTCTTTGAAACTTGTATGCTTTAAATTTTTCAATGTTTATGCTATTCTGATCTTGCTTCCCATTTTGCCTTTACTTAAATTCTTGAATTGTTATATGTGGTGCGGGGAGAAATATTTATTTCCTTTTTCATCTCTCAACAAACCCCTATCATATGAAGAGAACACGAGAATTTTATCTTATAAAAAATGTCGCTACCTATAGAAATTACGAATTTTAGTAAATTCCATGGATTTTCGAATCTCGCACGTTAACAATGTGTGTAACTTGTTTATACTCCATAGAATTGTGTAAAGAGATGTTTTGTTTGATTTGGATTAGATTGACCATGAGCTGATGTACGGATAAATAGATAATTTTCCATTTTATAATAATTTATATTTGTCGTATACGGGCGTAATTAGGTAATAGTTATAAAAATAATTATTATATTTAATTCGCCGACTCTAAATAAATAATATTAATTGTTGCTAATAATATAATTTTGTCGTATCTTATGTAGAAATGACATGATTTTGTTTGATTCAGATTGCGTTGATCATAAACTGAAGTACCGATGAATAGATAATTTTCTAGTTTAGAATGATTGATGTTTGTCGTATACAAGCGAGATTCGGATAAATTACAGACAGATTTTTACTTATCTTTAATTCGTCGACTCTAAATATTAAATATAAATTATTACTGATTTAAATAAGACTACTTCTCACCTATATTTAATTGGTAGTGAAATATACGTGACGATTAAAGATACCTTAGTCTTATCTTTATTTAGAAACTTTTGGAACATTTAACTAAAACTTTACACATGATTTTTAATCATTTTTATTTATGAAATTTACAACACTTATCACAGGATTACATTGATCCAAGTTGAAAATGACTACATAGTTTTTTTCATTATGGAATTATTTGATTTGTCTTATTCAAGCGGAATTTAGATATATCATTACACTTAACATTTATATTTAATTAAATTTTCATATATATTTCTAATAATATACTTATGTCATATATTACGTATAAACGATATATTTTGTTGTTTGATCATGAAATATACGTGACCATTAAAGATAGCTTAGTAGTATATATCTCTGATTCTCTATCTATAAACTTTTGGAACATTCAATATAAACTTTAAAACAAAAGCTCATAAAGACTAACAATTGCGTGATTGTTAATAATTTTCATTTATGAAATTTAAAGCATGAGTCACATTGTAAATATAAAAGTACTACAGCCTTAACATCATCATTTATTTTTTAGAGGAAAATCTACCTTATTTTTGCGAAAAAAAATATTAACCTCTTAAAGTGAAATATTGTAGATAAACATATCATAAATGCACTATATTAATAACAACTTGTCTCCTTATGAGAGCAACCAGGATACTTGACTTTAACATTATGTACCAGATACCTACATAAGAACAAAAGTCAAAAATATCATTATTAAGAATGGATTTTTCATTAATTTATTGATTTGACGCTTGCTCAGGTGAAAAAAGAAAAGAAAAGAAAAGAACCATACATTATGCTTGACATACTCAAAGTAAAATCTGATACATATGTATACAAAAAGAAAATAATCATACATTAATGATTAGATAGGTTGTCGTATTATAGTATGATATGATATATTTAGCGGCATAATAGTTTTCACTTCAAAAGAATTCAAAAATGTTATAAAAGATTATATTTTTCTTTACCATGATAAGATAAATCTAGAATTATATCTAGATTATATTAGGTACCAAAGAATAGATAGTCATACATTAAACGATAAAACTTATCGTATTATAGTAAAATATTTTTAATGGCAGAATTTGTCTTGTCTTTGCAAACATTCAAAATGTTAATTAAGAAACTAAATACGATAAAATTATCAAAAGATTATATTTGTGTTTACTACAATCAGATAAAATCGAATATATTATGTGTACAAAAAACAATAATCATATATTAAATGATTAAAAATTATCAACTATAGTAAACTATAACAACATGATCTTTTCTTGTTTGTACTTCACAAACATTCGAAATCCTTAATTAAGAAACTAAATGCAATAACTTATCAAAAGATCATATTTTGTCTTTACCACAAAAAGACTTGGTCAAATCTCTTTCCTAATATTTACACTTAATTAGCTATAAAGCTCGACTTTTGTCTTTGCATTTCTCAAATATCTAAGAAACGTAAATTTAAAAAAAAAAAGATAGAAAAGATAAATTTCTGAAAAAACTATTTGCACTTGCCATAAAAAATGAAGTGACCAAATCGCTTTTCGAAATCGGAACTAGGTTTTTCATATTAAGGTAACAAACAATACTTTTTCTTCATCTCACGAAAATTCGAACAAGTCAATTATTATGATAAATAATATTTATCGCAAATTGAAAAAGATCAAATTTGTCCCCGTCATCATAATGTAAATTGATTAAATCTCTAAAGTAGCTATTTGCTTTTTCCATTGACCTAAGGGGTTATCTTTATAATATTTGGGGTTTTGGCGGAGTAGTTTTATTGTGTGTCTCACACAATTTACATTACACCTTGTTTGGATGGTTGTTACACATCGTTTTATAATGTATCGTATCGTACTGTATTGTATTGTACTGTATCATTTGATAAATACAATGTTTGGATAGATTGTGTCGCTCGCCATCATTTCATGATATTACACACAAGCAATATGAAGAATAAACTTGCAATATTATAAAGAAAAATTATGATACATGATAAAATTAGAATACAAAAAGGTAGGGTAAATGATAAAATAAAATTATTTAATAATAATAAATGGCGAGATTGAGAGAAAAAGACAAGGTAACGACGCGACCACACCATATCGGTCGTTACATAAAGTGACACATTCTGTCGTTATGTAACGACGGATTTAACGATATGATACAATAAAATTTAAGTACAATCAAAATAAATATTGTATTTAAGTAACAATACCATACGATTCCGTGGGTAACAACCATCCAAACAAGTTGTTAGTTGTATGAGGCTCTTTTTTGTCTCATCTCAATCTTACACTTCTGGGTCCACAAAAAATCTGGATCCACAAAACTGTGAGACAAAAAAAAATTGTACAACTAGTGTCAGTTGTATGAAACACAAAATAAAGTTTTTTATTTTGGCAAGTCCGATGTAATTGGGATATCTTGGCGGGGAGAGGGGGATTGGTAGTTGAGGTCGAGCCATCAAATGGAATTACCCGGTGACAGGAGTTTCATATCGTTATTGCCTTTTGGAGTTATATTTATTTATTCATGAAAAAAACATTATTTTAAAAATACCAGCACATGTAACGGAGCCCACCATCGTCACCAGGAATCCCAATCATAAAAAAAGGGATTGGAGGGAAGGAAGAAAAGGTCAAATAAACGACGTCGTATCCAAAAAGGACACAAAAATGAATCTGTAATATTCAGGCTTCCCCTTTCGTGGCGTCGCAAAATCGACTCGCGGCAATTCAAGAACACAATCAAACCAAACCTGTACACCTATACCTATAAATATAGCACAGTGTAAAGATACAAATTTCATGCAGATAGAGACACGGTTTGAGTTCTGAGGAGTGGAGGGTTTTTCTTTTTCTTTTTTCTTTTTTTATTTAGAATTTAGAATTTAGAATTAGAAGCGTGGGGGCAATTGTGAATTGTCTCCTTCACCGAATTTTACGTTCTCATTTTTTTCTTCTTTGATATTAATACTACCAGATTTAACAACACATATACATATAGATTCTATATATATTATCCGATTTTCTCTCTCTAACCCCCTTTCTCCTCCTCCCCCCTCTCTCTCTCTCTAGATTTTCCATGTAGTCCAATACCAGTCGTATTTCTCCGCCGCAGATGCCTTATCAAAAACCCTAGGCTCTGTTTTGGGGATAATTAGGTATATAATTTTGGTTGTTATTTGTTATGGGTTCTTGCGGAGGTACAAACAGCCCTGTTACGATAATGGAGCAACGTTGGAGCTTGTTGTCTAGCCCTGATCCTATGTCAATTAGCGAGGACCGTTGGCTTCTTGCTGAAGAAACCATTCAGGAAGTGGTGAATTGTATTCACCCAACTCTTGACACTGAGGAAAAGAGAAAAGATGTGATTGATTACGTGCAAAGACTCATTCGATGTTCCCTTGGTTGTGAGGTCAGTTAATTCCCTTTTTCAGTTTGCATGCCTTTTTTTTCCCTCTACAGTTAGTTGTGTTGTTGAATTCAGTTGTTAAGCTGCATTCCTTTCACTCAATGGGAAATTGATTACTACTTGTTTTTATTTAATTAATGCTAATTGAGGTTATGATTATTCTCTGACCCGCTTTTTATATCTGATAGCTTAGATTTCTGTGTAGAGAAGGTTCTATTTAATGTTTGGCTTCTTTTTACTAATCTATGATGGTACCGGTGCGCAAGAAGGAGAAACAAAAAAGAGTATCAAAGTTGTTTTGGGCTTTTTAGCATCATTGGATAGAATTACTTGACAAGAGGGGTTGCTCTGATGGTAAGCAACCTCCACTTCCAACCAAGAGGTTGTGAGTTCGAGTCTCCCCAAGAGCAAGGTGGGAAGTTCTTGGAGGGAAGGATACCGGGGTCTATTTGGAAACAGCCTCTCTACCCAGGGTAGGGGTAAGGTCTGCGTACACACTACCCTCCCCAGACCCCATTAAGTGGGATTATACTGGGTTGTTGTTGTTGTTGTTGGATAGAATTACTATAATCTTGGCAGTATCTTGTGGTGTTAAGCCTCGAAATTGCTTCTGACAGTTATCCTCACCTACCAAAATTATATCTATTCATCGGTATTTATTGTGGGCCTTTCCGAATCATGCGATAGAATTACTGCAATCTTGGTGTTCAGCCACAAATTTGCTTCTGGCAGTTATACTCCTTTACCAAAATTATATCTGCCCATCAGTACACCAATAGAAGAGAAAGATGAATGGTCTATCTTATGCATTTTTTACTTTACTAATAGAAGTATAACTGCCTTTTCAGCTACGAGCATGGAGTCGTGCTCCGACTGCATCAAGTTTGAACTTTTGATGGTTCACCTAGAAAGTTGTAGAAATATCTAGCAGCTAGCCATTTTCTTACTAATGACACTCCTCTTCGAGCTATTTGATGTTTCTTTTTCTGTCAAGTCATTAGTAGCGCCTTTAAGATGATTCTATATATACCTCTGAATCAATTCAATTTCTTTTGAAGTTCATGATCATACTTTATTCTTTCACTTCTGTGTTTGTGCATATCCTACCACAGTTTTAACCTAATCCAAGTGCTATGGTTAGCAGATATCCTACTGCAGATTTAGCCTAATCTATTGGATGCTTAATTTTGTCTTAATCTATGTTGCTCGGCCTCTCGGAAAATGTGGATGGGTGCGTGTCGGATCCTCCAAAAGTAGTGCATTTTTGGAGGATCCAACCCGGGTGCGGCAGCTGTTTTGGAGAGTCCGCGCAACATAGGTCATAATGCATGTGTTCCTTACAACAGGTTTAAGAAATGCTATTTGTTAAAATATTCATGTCATTTCCAGATATTGGGGCTTGAAAATCTCGAAAGAATGTTATGTGTCGTTATCTGATTTTTGGTCTTATAGAATAAATAGTATGTTGATAGTTTGACGTATGGTTGCGGGATGGGCTTTTCCTGGAACCTGATTAATTGGCCTCTATAAGGATTTATTGGTTTGACAGGTTACTGCGAAGGTCTTTTAGAGGATTATGGATTGACCTTTAAATTAGCGCTCCTCAAACATGACATGTACTTAACTAATTTCTGGATGGTAGACCAAAATATTTCTGAGTTATAAGATGTAATTTTGTGGTTGTCAATGGCTTTACATTGTTTTTAACTTGTTATAGCATGCATTTACATATCTATGACATATTACAGCGTTAATCTTATTAGTATCATTTAGTTTTAAATTTTCTAGTGATATGTAATCGAAGTTTGATGTGAAATGAAAAAGAAATCATCTTATTGCTTATGATCTGAATTTCGGGTAAAAATTGTTAAACTATTCTCACTTCAGATTAGGTCCCGGTTGTTTTTCTGATATTGGTTGAATATGGAAGATCTTGCTGCAGATTGAACTATGCGATTTTTTTTTTCTTAAACAAAGAATTACCTTACTTTCCAACTGATGATCCTTGAACTGAACTAGTCAATAGGAAAACTTTGCTTTTCTTTTTCGGTAACTGAATAATGCTGAGGCTGATTGCTTCTTGTACAGGTTTTTCCATATGGATCTGTACCATTGAAGACGTACCTTCCTGATGGTGACATCGATTTGACTGCACTGAGCAGTAATTATGGTGAAGAGGCATTGGCCCGTGATGTTCTTGCTGTTCTACAGGAAGAGGAAAATAGAGAAAATGCTGAGTTTGATGTCAAGGATGCCCAATTCATTGATGCTGAGGTTTTTTCTCTAAATCTTTATGGTGGAAGTGTTTTGTTTTCAAGATTCTATGAAACAAGTTGAATGAATAAAATTCTTCGCAGCTCTCTGCAGTTTCTAGTTGTTTTCACAAATATTTTCTCAATATGCTGCTGCTCAAGGAAGTTTATTTGATTATAGGCATAGTGGAACCTTCATCGTTCTTAATTTATTTGGAGGTTTACATTGTGATTTTAGATCGACAATTTTGTTTTAGCATTTTGGTTGTCTTGAAGAATCTATTAATAGTGTGTAATAATTCAGTAGTTTTATCACCTATGCTTAATTGATCTTCTGATCGTTTTATTATTGAGAAATTTGGATTGCTGGTGGCAGGTAAAGCTCGTGAAATGCCTTGTACAAAATACTGTGATTGACATATCCTTTAATCAGCTAGGAGGACTCTGTTCCCTTTGTTTCCTTGAGCAGGTAAAGCTCAGAGCATATTGTCAATATTCACATAATCTTGTTGGAACTTGTGTGATAGTTCAATTGTGTGCTAATTTTTAGGAAAGATTGTTGCGAGGATCTCGATTATGGAGGAATGTGAAATAATTCTATAAGCATCTATGGCACAGACTAAACCCTTTTCTGGGTTTAGGTATTGATTCACTGGGGCAGTTCAGTGTTCGATGATGTAGGATAATGAGTAGTCAGATCTTGTCTCTCTTTCCTGACCGTGTCCCCAAATCCCAGACAATGTTTATTTTCAACTGTTAGTAACTTCGCTAGTTATATATGTATGATGGTGTTGACATCTACTCTTAACTTCCTCTCTGCAGTGTGCTTACCTATCTTTCCTTCCAGTTTGTGTTTAAAAAAGCAACAACAATAACAACATACCCACTATATTCCCGCAAGTGGGGTTTGGGGAGGATGTTTAGAAAAGAGATATAATAAATGTCATAAATGTGATCTGTTCACTTGTTGTTGGGACTTGGGTCAGCTTGTAGACTCAAACTCCGCAGAGCATTTGCTTATCTCCCTTCTACTTTCTGTGCAAGTTCGGACAGCCATATGTCATAAGTACAATCGTATTACTCTGTTTAATGTCAGATGTGGTTATGAGTATCTGATCCTATATTCTTCTTGATTTCTTTGTTCCTTGAGCATAGATAGACCGTTTTGTTGGTAAAAATCATCTTTTCAAGCGAAGCATTATTTTGGCAAAGGCTTGGTGCTATTATGAAAGCCGTATTCTTGGTGCACACCACGGGCTGATTTCCACATATGCTTTGGAAATTCTGGTCTTATATATATTTCATATGTTCCATTCATCATTAAGTGGTCCTTTAGAGGTAAGTGCTTGCTTCATGCTTGTCAGTTTTGGACATTTTCGGTTCGTATGCATGCATGATTCTATTTAATAGTCATTTTCTTGCTCTCTTTTAGGTTCTCTACCGATTTTTGGATTATTACAGCAAATTTGATTGGGACATCTATTGTGTCAGTTTGAATGGTCCAGTTCGCAAAGCATCCCTTCCTGACATAGTGGGTAAGCAGTGCATATTTTTTCATTCTTTATAAGTTGCTTGTACTATCTCTAACATATTTATGACCCTCTACGAATTTTTGGCTATGGTCATGCATGAACGTACAAAATGATTGGATATCTTTTTATGGTTTAGTGGCAGGAAGAATTTGATATATCCTTCTTCAATGCTTTACTTATGGTTATCTCTTTTCTCTCTCTGCAGTTGATATGCCAGATAATGTAAGGAACAATGTGTTGCTTAGTGAGGAGTTCTTGAGAAACTGTATGGAAATGTTCTCAGTTCCATCCAGAGACGTTGAGATGAACACACGAGCATTTCAACAAAAATATCTAAATATAATTGACCCCTTGAAAGAAAATAATAACCTGGGGCGCAGTGTCCACAGAGGTAAGCTTGAATCATTACTTTCTACTTTGTACCAAGAAGATAATTACTCCCTCCCGTTCGATTTATGTGACACGCCTTACTTATTAGTTCGTTCCGAAAATAATTGACATTTTTATATTTGGAAACAATTTAATTTTACCCATCTTACCCTTAATGAGAAGCTTTTATAGCCGCATAAATGTTGTGGAATGTTTAAGACCACAAGTTTCAAGCCACACAACTATTATGTCATGTTTAATACCACAAATTTCAAAAGTTTTCTTTTTTCTTCATAAACTTTGTTCCAAGTCAAACTACGGTACATAAATTGAAACGCACCGGTTCCCCCTTCACATTTTCTTGTACTTTGTTTACTTGGAGAATGTTGTAAAGAATTTAAAGAATCTTATGATCTGGTTCTGTGGTTTTGGTCATTGAGTATTAGAAGAAATCTTTTTCTGGATTCTTCGTAAGAGTTCCTATATTTCTTTGCATTCTGATTTTTTCCCAGAACAGGATTACTAAAGTTACCGTTTGATTGGATTCAAGGACATCAAGTGGTCAAATTTATTCATTGAATTACTGGCAAAAGATGTACTTGTTACCTCTTTCTAGATCCCTGATAAACAAATACTTGTAGTAGAGACCTTTTCATTTATAGCCAATACCTTATGAGTAATCACGCATTTCTACTTAAATGACTATTCTCTAACTGGAGGTCAGTATTGGAGCATATATAATTTCTATCACCATGACCTGCGTAGGAACAGATAAGTTTTTCGAGAAGTTCCTATACTTGTAAGCTTTAGCATATGATTTGTACCAACTATGTTAGATATAAGAGCATGTTTTTGGTGTTTTCTGTTGGTAATATTGGTGGATTTGTTTCCTTCTTTTTATTCATCACGTCTAGATTATTACTTTGATTGCCTCCAGGTAGTTTCCATCGAATACGTAGGGCTTTTAAGTATGGGGCCTGCAAGCTTGGGCGCATTCTTTTGTCACCATCTGATAAAGTTGCCAATGAGATCAAGAAGTTCTTTGCAAACACCCTTGAGAGGCATGGATGCAAACATTTTGCTCATTTACAGAATTCTGGCCCAAATTTTGATGATGAAGGCACATTTTCTTCATTGTTCCCTGCTGAATTTTATTGTGAGGATGACATTCTGCTCAAATTTTCAGAGGGTGATTTGGAGAATGATAATGTGGAAATGGTTTATAAATATTCAATACCAAGATCTGCACTGGAGAGTAACTCGATGAATGGGGTTTTGTCATGTATGGTGTCAGGAAATGGCTACTTTTTAGATGGGCAAGCAGTATCAGGACTTTGTCTATCTAGAGATGGAAATGATCTTGCAGCTTGTATTTCTGCAAATCTGAATGTTATGAATGGTACATCTGAGTGTTCAGGTACAGGAAATAACATCAGTTCTCCTTCTGGGAAGCAATACAGCACTACTTATTGTAACTTCAGTGAACCAAGTGCTGGACATGGGAACTGTGGGCCTGGAAGTTTGTGCCAGAGTGACTTATCTGATTGTATTGATGAGAAGTTGGGCTCTGATTTTTGGGTAGAAACCAGAGATAACCCTCTGGAGAGCAGCAGCATATACCAGTCAGGTACAGAGTATAGCGAGGACATCTGGTCTGGTGGTTCAGCAATCTCGAGCCCAAAGACCAGCATTTTAGAAAGTTTATCCCTTGATATACGAGAAAAGGACTCTGCTAGCTTGGCTGGAGATATGGAAGCTATAAATCCTTTAGGCGACCTAAATGGGGACTATGATAGCCATATACGCAGTTTGCTTTATGGACAATGTTGCCATGGGTTTTCTTTGTCAGCACCTGCACTGTCCAATTATCCATCGTCACCATCTTGGTTTCAAAGTGAAAACTTCTGGCATACTGTCCAACAATCAATGCCGCAGAGACATCAACCTTTCTCGCAAATGAATATGAATAATATGCTTGTGTGTCCAACTGTTCAACTTTCTTGTTACTCTCTACCATCTACTGCTATGTTAAGTTCCGAAGTGAAAGAATCGGCACAGGGAACAGGCACTTACTCTCTGAATACGGTATTTGTTTCCTCCTTTTTCTGCAGGCTTCTCTTTCCTCTTTTTTCACGTATTTCAGTTTCTCTAAGTATGCCAGTCTTCCCTTTCTAAAGCTTGGGGTCTTTTTGATTTGATTCTCCTCTTTTTTCTTTTAGGAATGTCTGAGCATATTTAATATGCAAGGCTCTGTTTTCGTCAATAATTTTTGTGAAGCTCCATTTTTGTAAAGATTTTATTTGGATGTCTTGCAGAATTATTCTTGTCCGGAGATACCTAAAGGATGGGACCGGAATCTGGCATCCGGAACTTATACTCAGTTGTACATGTATAATAGCAACCACATTAACGGTTGGGTTCCTGCTTTTTCTGAAACTAACTATTCGGGAAAATGCATCCAAGAGGTTTCAGGTGTACAATCTACTGTTCAAAGTCATGGGGAGTTTGCTGTACCGGGCCAACCTCATCATATTAATGGTTGGGTTCCATCTTTTTCTGACACTAACTCTTTGGGAAAATGCACCCAAGAGGTTTCAGGTGTACAATCTACTGTTCAAAGTCATGGGGAGTTTGCTGTATCGGGCCAACCTCATCATATTAATGGTTGGGTTCCTGCTTTTTCTGACAGTAACTCTTTGGGAAAATGCACGCAAGAGGTTTCAGGTGTACTATCTACTGTTCAAAGTCATGGGGAATTTGCTGTATCAGGCCAACCTCATCACATTAATGGTCGGGTTCCTACTTTTTCTGAGACTAACTCTTCGGGAAAATGCACCCAAGAGGGTTCAGGTGTACAATCCATTGTTCAAGGTCATGGGGAGTTTGCCATATCGGGCCATTCTCATCGCCATATTGATAATTCTCATGCCAATGATTTCTCAAGATCATGTAGACTAGAATTTGGATCTGTGGGGAAGCTTACCAAGGATGTGCTTACACACTCCTCGGACGATGTGCTCCCGGTCCCGAGTGTCTCGCGCAGTGTGTCATGTTCAAAACCAGCATTGGGTAAAAATGACAGGTAGGATGACAATGTTATGTTATTGTTGGACTTGTGGGAAGTAGTTTGGTCCTTTGAACTTTGTTGCCGGAAAAGCTATCTAAAGCACTTTCTGATTTGGGCTTTCAGGACTTCAGGTCATTTATTCCGCCTTAAGAATGAAGATGAGTTCCCTACTCTGTCCCTGTGAAAGTTGTAGACTGATTTTCGACTTGTCTAGAGACTGAATGGGAATTTGTACCATAGATGTTAACAGAAACAGAGATTCTAGGCAGACAGGAGATAGAGACTGGGGAGATAAAGTTATAGATACTAAAGCAGAGTATGTCTTTTTGACTCTTTCTTGGCTTTATTAAGTACATTACTAATTTTCTCGGTTGTTGTGCCATAATATTTATATAAATGTAAAAAAGGTAGGGGAAAAAAAGCTCATTGTACAGTTCTTTTGGCAGTATACCCTCACTGTGAATGTGATAATTCCTGATTATCGCGTTCAGAGGTTCAGGACAGATTGTAGCCGCTTGGCACTGTCTTCTTAGTTACTACATCTTTTGGGATAATTCATCATCAATCTTGTGGGTTTTGTGTGTTATGTTGTGGATAATTCCATGATATTGGATAGAATATTTGATAAAGAACACAATGGGAAGTGAGCCTTGTGTTTCATTTGACCGTCATGCATTAATGCTAATAACTGTGACTGCTGCATAGCATATTATTGATGAATTCTTAGTACTGCATTAGTACCTTTTTTTTTTTAATAAAAAGATTTAAATCGGAATTAGATGGACTTGTAACTCATTCTCGGTACCAAGGCATCAACTTCTTGGGTCTACATTGTAGGATCTAAATATTGGTCTTTCTTTGTGAGAAGATAAAACAAGCTACTTGATGTTTCAACCCTTCTAACTAGTGTTTATTTCTTCTATAGGGTTCTAAGTGTAAATTGAAGATCTTATGCTAGGATTAGTTATCCTGGTATTATTTTTTATCCACTGTTTGGTATGTTGTATTTAAAATGATAATTGCATAATTTCTAAGAAGGTATAAGTTATCCCGACACTAATTACCCCACCCTCTACATGGTATAAGTTATCCCGGTACTAATTTTAATCCCGGGATAACTTATACCAGGTTTGCTAACCAAACAAAGTATTAAGGTGGTATTAATTTTTTATATCAGCACTATACCTTCTTATACCTCATACCAAACGACCCCTTAGATGTTTCATAAATGCTACCGTGTTGTTGGAACAAGAACAACAAGCTTTGCTAGAGAGTCAATGGTTTAGTTTGACCGGTTATTCCAACAAATTGTATAATACTAAATTTTCCAATAAAAATAAACTTTTTTCAACGGTCGAATCATCTCGAATTCTCTTAGGTTAACTTTAAGACCTCAAAAAAAAATATTACTTACTTCCTCCTTTCCAATTTATTTGGTGTTTGATTGGGCATATGAAAGAAATAGTTTTGAAGTGGTTTAAAATAAGCTAAAGAAATTTTTGTAGCTATATATATCATCAGATTAAGAGTAAAATAGTAATTTAAAGTGAATTGTTGCTATACGAAACAATATTATTCTTCTTGGAATGGATTGAAAAGGAAGAGTGTTACATAAATTAGTACAGAGGAAGTACTAGTAATTTCATATGTTAATTAAACTATTGACATTTAGCATAACATGGAAAGTTGCAATTCTCATATTAGAAATAATAGATGAAATGAGCTATATATGCTTGCTTTAACAAGTGTTTTTATGATAGTTTTTTAGGTGTATTGTATTTTACCGTCGAGGTACATCGTTTGGAAGTACTAATTTTTGTTGGTATTGTTCGATTGAATGTATATTAATTATTTTCTTTCATGCCCGTATTGTTTATAAAGTTATAAACGAGTCATTTGACATACCTTCTTCTTGAAATACTGTAATTGGTATATCTCCAACAATGGAAACATTAGCTATCACATTTATATACCCAAAAGAATTTAACTGTAATCCCATTAAGTCTAGTCATGAGCTAACTAGAATGCACAAAAGAATACAATCTGCATCATCGAAGCATTCCCCGAAACGATAGAATAAAGACTCGTAGGAATGGCCACCACTGAGATATAAGAGTGGCGCACCACCAAAGCGGAAAGGAGTGTGGCTCTAACTGGTTGTATCGTTCCCATTTACGACCAAAAATCTCACCAACGGCCGTGATGACATCTAACATGCTGGCTAGGCGAACCAATCACACAACAATCAAATAAACAATAGAAATAAATCAATATAACAAGTCTAATAGCAAGTTAAAGCATAAATAAGTCTAAAACCAACTTCAATAGGCGAAACAATAATACAATCCCCCAAAAACTGATGTCAACGAGTATATGAGCTCTAAGAGTGTTGAAAAATAATAGCCTAAATAAATACAACACTTTCAGAAATAAACAACAGTCTCAAAATAGGAAAAGAAGGTGACTTCGAGGCCCGCGAATGAACATGCTGCACTACCTCAAGTCCCCTGACACTACAATGATCTACTCCTCAGCTTTGCTGATGCCAACACCTGGATCTGCACAAAAATATATAGAAGGGTAGTATGAGTACAACCGACCAGTGTACTAAGTAAATATCAAGACTAACTTCAGCAAAATAGTGACGAAATTGGTCAACTGACCATAAATAAATATGATACCAGAATCTAGCAAAAATAGTATATAAAATGATCAGATATAACTAACAGAAATAGTAACATACTTTCAAATAAGAATTTTACTGAAGACTCATATTGGAACACCAAATCAACATGTATATAGATGATATGCATCACAGAGTATTATTATACGGAAAATGGCCTAAAATGCCTTTTTACTGTATGAAATAGGACAGGTTAGCTCTCCGTTAAAAGTTGGTCTTTATTCTGCCTTTGCCGTCAACAAATGGGCTCGTATATGCCCTCCATCACTAACGGAAGATTCATAAAGTCACGTGGAATATATGCGAGGGCAAGTTAGAACTAGTTCGAATTGTACAGGGGAATATATGAGTCAGTTATAATAATAGTCATTTCTCAAACTTCACAACTCCAAATCAGTTTACTTAGACACCTATTTGACAACACCAAACTAATTATCACAGCAAATAAACTCAGTCATAGATACAACAAATGAACGGTAATGACTTTATTAAATCCTTGTATAAAAACATAAAGCTTCATTACATAATTAAAGACAACAATTAAGCCACAATAATACTAACATTACATATCATTTCGCACTGATCCAAAGAACATAACAAGACATCCCAATATCACACAAATGAAAATTCACATCTTCTTCTGAAATGTAGCATCAAGCACAACTGAGTACTCTAAATCGGTCACTTTCTTCATTAGAACATTTCTTCCCAATACCAAGGCTTCTATTACTCCATGATCGACGAGCATCATAACATTCTCAAGATCAAATTCTCCTTTGGAGAGCATGTCTTTCACGGATTAGAGCTTCCTTTTCCTTCTTTAAACTGCATATGAGATTTGAAACTCTAGGAGGAAGCTCTTCATCTTGTCATTCCCAATAGGAATATTTTTCATCCTAAAAACCAAAAATAAATAAAATAAATTTACAAGCAAATCGGAATAATTAAAAGAACCCATCGGAATTTTTACTTATTTCATGCTTCGGGCACTTGAAAAAAATCTTCTCCTAGCATTTAAAGGTGTCCATGCCATGAAATAATGAGCAGTAAGTCCGTAATGACACCTCCTATTCGACCCATTTGACTTACTAGAACATTCCGACATTGTCTTTTGTTGTCTTTTGTTATGATTCGACGCCTTTGAGCTACTAAAATTTAATGAAGTCATTGTTGTTCATTTGAATGTTTGTGTCTATGACTTAGTTTATTTGCTGTGATAATTAGTTTGGTGTTGTCAAATAGGTGTCTAAGTAAACTGATATGGAGTTGTGAAGTGTTTGAGAAATGAATATTATAACCGACTCATATATGACCCTATACAATTCGAACTAGGTCTAACTTGCCCTCACATATATTCCACATGGCTTTATAAGTCTTCCGTTAGTGATGGAGGGCATATACGAGCCCATTTGTTGACGGCAAGGGCAGAATAGAGACCAACTTTTAACGGAGGGATAGCTTGTCCTATTTCATTTAGTAAAGGGGCATTTTAGGCCATTTTCCGTATTATAAATGCTGAATATGTGAGTCTATAATGTCTAAGTATAAATAAGACTCGGTGTCATCAACCAACACTCCCCAAGTGTCCAACAAACCTATACACACAAGGCCAAAGGTACAATGGGAGATCACCTAACTCCGGAGGGACGAATCTAAATCCATGCGCTACACGGACAACTCACATGCCAATAACAATAACACTCGCACGGACAACTTACGTGCCACAAAACTCATCTCGCACAGATAACTCACATGACTCAAACTCGGTCTATATAAGAGTTTTCATATATATAGTGTGTGCATACACATTATAAATAGCATAAGCGATATATATGGACACAAAAAATATACATTCAAAGACATGTGTATGTGAACAGTGTGACTGCGGCTAGAACAAGCATAACATGATATCACAAATAGCCATTTACGGTTAATAAGGTTCCCAAAGCCTAAAATATGGGTTCCTAGTATATTGGGAGAGCTCATGTAGTCACACAAGAATAGCAATAAGTCATAAATAGCATACGATGTAAATTCAAAGTATAAAATAGCTTAAAAACTACCCTCGAGCATGAATAGTTCATGACATTCGCGTTACACTCGCCACCATGCATATACAATGTCCCTAAAATGTAGCAAATAATCAAATAAGGTCAATTTACTAGGTAGATTCTCTCATACCAAGTTGGGCAAGATACTTACCTTATACAAGCCCAATCAATCCTCCAAAATAACTTTTCCTTTAAAAATAATCTCCAACCGCTCAAATCTAATCAAACAATACCCAAATAAGCCAAATAAACCCATCGTAATCAATTCTAAATAATAAGGTTTCAATCTTTAATCAATTCCTAAAAAATCAACAAAAGTCAATCTGGGCCTACATGGTCAAAATCCGAGCCTAGTGGTTGATCATGTTTACCCATAACCCCATAAGTCCAAATATGTATTTAGTTTTCAAGTCCAAGTCCAAATCGATGCTCAAAACCTAAATTTACACTCTCTTAAGTTGTAGACAAAACCCCAAATTTTACTTTAAAATTTTATAATATTAGGGTAAAAATTCATGAGAAATCAAGATATATGATCAATCCAAGTACAAATTACTTACCTCCAAGACAGTAGTGAAATCCCTCTTCAAAACTCTCCTCTCATTCTTCAAAAACTCATAAATGTGAAAAATAAGAATCCCAAAATTTAGACTTAAAATGCTCCTAGCAAAACTACCCTTCGCGAACGCAGACTCAGCCTCGCGATCACGAAGCACAAGTTGCCACCCATAGGAAATCCTCTTTCGCGATCGCGGACAGACCATCACAATCGCGTAGCTTCACCTGGTTCCTTTATACAAACGCGAGCAACACCCCGCAAACACGATGCCTAGCTGCTTCCAACCTTCGTGAACGCGATACCCCCATTCACGAACAGGAAACATAATAGCTCTCAGTCTAAATCCTTCATCACAAATGCGAGACACCCCACGCGAACGCGATGGACACCAAATACCAGAAAATCTGCCACAACCAAACATGCCTCACGTGGTCTGAAAATTCACCCGAGCCCACCCCAGGACCCCATCCAAATATTCTAACAAATCCATAAATACTAAACGGACCTATCCAAGGCCTCAAAACACACACGAAACCATCACATCTAAGAATTAAAGGCCAATCCACATGTCGAACTCTCTTAAGTTATAAACTTCTAAACTTCCAACTAAGTATCTGATTCATACCTACACACCTTGGATCTCAACCAAACTTTGCACGCAAGTCCCATAAAACAAAACAAACCCATCCTCAATCCCGGCAACAATTGGAGTTCGATAACCCCAAAGTCAACTATCGATCAAACTTATGAACTCTCCAATTCTTCAAATTGCCAACTTTCGATAAATGGAACAAAAATCTTCTAGGAGAATTTATAGCCAAATCCGAACATATGCCCAGGTCCAAAATCACCATACGGACATGTTGGAACCATTAAAATTCAATTCCGATGTCGTTTATCCAAAAGTTAAACCTTGGTCAACTCTTACAATTTAAGGCTTCCAAAATAAAATTAAGTATTCTAATTCACCCCCAAACCTTCGCGGATCCAGATTGACAATCCCGATAAGTAATAAATATTAAATACACATACAAGAAGCATCAAATATGAGATTGGGGCTCTAATACTCAAAACGACTTGTCGGATCGGTATATTCTCCACCTCTTAAACAAATATTCATACTTGAACGTATTTAGAAATATATCTGAACTGCTGAAAAGATGTGGATATCTACTCCGCATATTTGACTCGATCTCCCAAGTAGCCTCCTCGCTCGGTTGGCCTCTCCAAAGCACCTTCCTCGCAGGTTTGACCTCAACTTCCGAACATGCCTATCAAAGTGGCCACTACTCTTCTTTATAAGCCATATCCTTATCTAAATGCACCATGATAAAGTCCAAAACATGCGACTTGTCTTTATGATACTTCCAGATCATATAAATATGAAATATCGGATGAGCTCCCGAAAGACTAAGAGGCAAAGCAAGCCTATAGGCAACCTCACCAACCCTCTTTGACACCTCAAATGGACCAATAAACATCGGACTTATCTTGTATTTCATCCCAAACCTCATCAATCCTTTCATGGGTGAAATCTTCAGAAGTACCTTTTTGCCCTCCATAAATGTCATATCACGAACCTTCTTGTTTGCATAACTCTTTTGCCTGAACTGAGTTGTACTAAGTCACTCCTGAATTAATTTCACCTTTTCCAAAGTATCACGAACTAAATTTGTACTCAATAACTTAGCTTCACTGGGCTTGAACTAACTAATAGGAGAACAACACTACCTACCATACAAAGCCTCATATGTAGCCATTTGAATGTTAGACCGGTAACTATTATTGTAAGCAAACTCCACCAATGGTAGGAACTGATCCCAATGGTCTCCGAAATTAATAACACGTGCTCTCTCAATATATCCTCAAAGATCTGAATAGTCTGCTTGGACTGCCATCCATTCATAGGTAAAATTTATGCTAAGCTCCACTTGTGTACCCAACACACATTGAACGGCTCTCTAAAAGTACAAAGTGAACTGAGTACCCCAATCTGAAATGATAGAAACAGACATATCATGCAAACGAACAATCTTTCTCGTGTAGATCTGTGCCAACTTCTCTAAAGCGTAAGAAGTTATCAATGGGATAGAATGTGCGTACTTAGTCAATCTATCAATAATGACCCAAATGACATCAAACTTCTTTAAGGTCCGTGGTAAACCTACCGCAAAGTCCATAGTAATATGCTCTCATTTCCACTCTGGTATAACCAACCTATGAGTTAAACCAATTGATTTTTGATGTTCATACTTCACCTGTTGGCAATTCAAATACCGTAAAATATGCCCAACAATATCCTTCTTCATCCTTCGCCGCCAATAATGTTGTTTCAAGTCACGATGCATCTTTGTGGTACCTGGACGAATAGAATACCTTGAACTGTGAGCCTTCTCAAGAATTAACTCCCTCAAACCATCAATATTATGAATACAAATTCGAATCTGAAGTAGCAATACACCATCATATCAAATAACCGCCTTCTTGGCACCACCTCGTTGCACTGTGTACTTCAACACCAACAAATACAGGCAATCATACTGGTGAATCTTAATTTGCTCAAATAGGAACGACTGCGAAATAACACAACAAGATCCTACTAGGCTCAGAAATATACAATCTTATATATATATATATATATATATATATATATTATATCCAAGTCCTGAATATCCATAGCCAAAGGCCTCTCTTCAGCTGGAATAAATGCAATCTTCCCATGCTCTCCGCCTTTTTACTCAAAGCATCTACTATCACATTCGCCTTATCCGGATGATACTAGATAGTCATATCATAATCCTTAATCAACTCAAGCCACCTTTGTTGCCTAAGATTCGAATCCTTTTAATTGAACAAGTGTTGAAGACTTCGATGATCAATGTAAACCTCACATGACACACCGTACAAGTAATGCCTCCAAATTTTAAGCACGTGTACAATAACTGCCAATTCCAAATCATGAACTGGATAATTCTTCCTATAATACTTCAGCTATTGTTGTGCATAAACAATCGCCCTACCCTCCTTCATCAAGACTGCTCCAAGACCAATGCGAGAAGCATCACAATACACGATGTATGGCCCTAAATTTGTGGGCAACACCAATACTGAGGCTATACTCAAAGTAGTCTTGAGCTTCTGATATCTCTCCTCACACTCATCAGACTATCTGAAAAGAGTACCCTTCTGAGCTAACTTAGTCAATGGGGCTGCAATAGATAAAAATTCCTCCATAAATGAGGATAGTAGCCTGCCAAACCCAAGAAACTTTGAATCTCTGCAGCTGAAGTAGGTCTAGGCCAATTCTGAACTACCTCAATCTTCTTGGGATTAAAAATCTAGCCAGAACTCACATTTTGAAAACTAAGCATAAAACTTCCAATCCTTCTAAGTCTGAAGTACTACCCTCAATTGTTGCTAGTGGTCCTCCCAACTACGTGAGTATACCAAGATATCATCAATGAACATAATTATAAAAAGAGTTCAAATAAAGCTTGAACACTCTATTTATCAAATCCATGAATGTCGCAGGAGCATTAGTCAAACCAAATGACATAATCAAAAGCTCATAATGACTATAGCGATTTCTAAAAGCTGCTTTAGGATCATCCGCAGCTCTAATATCTAATTGGTGATAACTCGTTCTCAAGTCAATCTTAGGAGAACACCTTCACACCTTAAAACTGATCAAACAAATCATCAATATGAGGCAATAGGTACTTGTTCTTGATGGTAACCTTGTTCAAGTGTCTATAGACAATGCACATCCTTATAGTGTCATCATTCTTCTTCACAAATAACACTGGTGCGCCCCAAGGAGAAACACTCTATCTAATGAATCCCTTATCAAGCAAATCATGTAACGACTCCTTCAATTATTTTAACTCAGTTGGATCAATACGATACAATGGAATAGACATCGGCTGAGTGCGGAGAACCAAATCAATACCAAAGTCAATGTTTCTATCTGGTGGCATACCCGACAAATTCGTAGGAAACACCTCCAAAAATTACCTCACCACTAGTGTTAAATCCATGGAAGGAACTTCTGCACTAAAATCCTGAATAAAAGCCAACCTTTCTCAACCATACGCTAAGCCTTCAGGAATGAAACCACCTCTCTTGCAGAATGACCAAGTGAACCTCTCCACTCTAGTCTAGGTAACCCTAGCATAGCTAAAGTCATGGTCTTGGCATGAAAATCCAAGATATCACGATACGATGACAACTAATCCATACCAAGAATTACCTCAAAGTCCACCATGTCCAACAACAAGAGATCAACCATAGTATCATACCATTAATAGTAACCACACACGGCCTTTAGACACAATCCACCATAATAAAATCTCCAACAGGGGTAGACACATAAATAGAAATATCCAAATAATCACGAGGCGTACTCAAATACAATGCAAAGTAAGATGCCACATACGAATAAGTGGAAACTGGAACAGACAATACTGAAGCATCTCTATGACAGACTAAAATAATATCTGTGATGACTGCATCAAAGGAAACCACCTCAGATCTACCATGAAACACATAACAACGAGCCTAACCTCCACCTCTAGGACAATCTCTACCTGTCTGACCTCCACCTCTAGCTAAGTGGGCAGGTGGTGTAGCAATTGGGGCTGGAATCATAGCCTGAGTGCGCTGCCATGGTGTAGCACTCTGCAATCTAGGATAATACAACCTAAGGTGTCCCAAATATCCACACCCAAAACACCCCTACTTAGGTAAGGCTACAAAACCTGTGACTGACCCCGACGATCAAGATACCCATTAAATTGACCGTGCCCTAGAGGTGCGTTGTAAGGACTATAGATTGAAGGTGAACTATATAACAACTATACCGAACGAGCACCATGGGAACTATAACTAACTGGGGTGGTGGGGAAGATCTGAAGTGCTAATTGAACTGGTCTAGAATAATGTCCTCTACCATAATGCTCTTTTTCTCCCGATGAGGCACCACTGAATTCTTTAGTTCTACGAGGCTTCTTGGCCTTGCACTCCTCCCTACCCTACATACGGATGCTCTTAGATCTCCTAGCAATCTCCACTGCCTGATGAAAAGTGGTCTCTGTCTCAGTCTCACGTGCCATCCCAATCCTGATACAAAGTGAAGACCCTCAATGAACCTCTGCACTTTCTCCTTCTTGGTAGAAATAAGAAAAGTTGCATATCATGATAACTTTGTGAACCTCATCTTATACCGAGTCACTAACATAATACACTAAACCAAATGCTCAAACTAGATGCAAAGTTCATCCCTTCGAGTGTGTGGACTGAACTTTTCCAAGAAGAGATGCGAAAATGAACCCATGAGAGAGGAAGTGACCAGCTGGCCTACCCCGCTCGTAATTATGCCACCACCTCTTGGCTGGTCCTCTCAACTAAAAAGTAGTGAAATTAAATCCATTAGATTCCACAAGTCCCAAATTACTAGAATCTCATAATACCTATCCAAGAAGTCTTGGGCATCCTCTGAAGGACCAGCTTCAAAGTGTGGGGGCTGCAACTTCTAGATTATGTCCACCCTTTTCTTCTCATCCACTGATATTGTGTCACGACCCAACTCCATGTCAGGACGTGATGGTGTCCAGCACTGTTTCTAGACAAGCCAACAGAGAACAACCTAGTGATTTCCCATTTTAATTAAGTGATTCAAACAGCTAACTTTTCTTAAACTTAAAGCATTTGATAAATAGCAGATTTTTAGAGCAATAAAAAGCAAAAACAACTAAAGAAAATCATAACTGTAAAAATACAACCCAAAATCGTAAGTCTACTAATATGTGCCAAGATCTAGTGTAAAAAGTATGAGGGCAACTAGTAGAATATACAAAAGGTAGCTATCCTACTGCATGAAATAGACTAGACATCAACAAACAAAAGAGAGACTTCGGCATGCTGCTGAACGGCTCGGAAGGGGGCAGCTCACCGTGAAATCTCGAATCAGGATCAAGTATGCGCGCCAGATGGGTAACCAGATGTAACTGCCTCAGATCCTGTACAATTACGTACAGAATTGTAGTATGAGTACATAAACAACATGTACCCAGTACGTATCCAGTCTAACCTCGAAGAGGAAGTGACGAGGGGTCGACTTTGACACTTACTATGGGCTAATAATAATATATTTAAAATGTTATGCTAAGCATGGATTTCATGAATAATACTGAAAGCTCAAAGACATGAAATGATAAGTCCTTCTTTCACAAATATAAATTTCAAATTTAGTTTTATCATTTAACAACTTACATTTCAAGGCATTTAAGCAATATCAATCATGGAGAGTTCCAAAAATTTTCATGCGCAAATTGTGCCGAGGTCATACGGTCCGATCCAACATAATATTTAAATTGTGCACTGTCGGAGGGTCGAATGGAGTGAACCATAGATGCATCTATTTAAATATGCTACCGAGACGTTCGGCCCAATCCACAAATAGCAATTATTTTAAAGAGCAAACAAATTTCTCATTAACAGTCAAGTATTTCATTCAATCTTCAAATAAGTGAATTTAGCCTTTTACAATTCTTTTATCAAATTCCAACATGACTTATGCAATTAAATTAGCAAGTAAGGGTGCAAACATTTCAAATAAAGCATGATACGGGTCCTAAACTACCCAGACAATAGCATGATAGTAGCTCCGTACGGACTCTTTTCACCTCGTACGTATGTATCCCCATAAATAGGTACACACATTTTATTTGATTCACCTATGAGGTTAATTTCCTCTTACAAGGTTAGAAAGGCGACTTACCTCGTCTCAAAGCCCACTTCCCGATTAAAGCATGTGCTTAAACCTCCAAATTTGGTGCCAAACGACTCGAAACTAGCCAAACATTGTATAAATTAATCAATATATGCTCAAAAGTTCATATCTCCACTATTAAAGTGATTACCCAACCCAAAATGCAAGATTCCTAAAATTCACCCCCAGGCCCACGTGCCCGAATTCCGAAATTTTTTGAAGAAAGTTATTACCCATACCCTAAGAAACACAAATATATGATTTTTACTAAGTTCCATAATCATTTTTGTGGTAAAATCCCATTTTTATTAAATCCTAGGTTTTTCATCTAAACCCATAATTTCTACCAATTTTCATATTAAAATCTACCCATAATCTATGTATTAAACTCACATTAAGTAGAAATTACTTACCTCACAAAGATAGGTCGAAATCCCCTCCTTAAAGCTCTCCAATCGCCCAAGTGTGGAAAAAAATATGATAAAAATGGCCAAAGTCCGTACTAAATGAACCCCCACTGCCCAGCGACTTTCGCACCTGCGGTGCATTGGCCGCATCTGCGGTGTCGCACCTGCGGCAAGACCTTCGCAGGTGAGCCTTTTCCTCACCTAGTCGGGCTACGCATATGCAGACACAAGGAGATGCATATGCGATCCCTTTCTGCTCCTGCGACCATAGTGCTCGCACCTGCGGTCTCGCAGATGCGTAAATTCTTCTACACCTGGTGCCTGGGCTTCCTTCGCATTTTCGCTTCTGCGGCTCATGGCTCGCACCTGCGGCTGGCCAAGCACAAGTGCAGTTATGATAAAACTGGAGCTTTAGCAATTGCTCCCAACTTATAACTTAGTCCGAGCCTTGTCCGATCGACACTCGGGGCCCTCTAGGCCCTACCCGAACATACCCACAAGTTTATAATCATAAAACAGACTCGCTAAAACTCTCAGAACACCGGAAACAACATTAAAACTAAGAATCGCACCCCAAAACTAATTGATTCAAACTTATGAACTTCAAGTTCTTCTATTTTCTTCCAATGCACCGAAGCGTACTTAAATTACGCAGAATGACATCAAATTTTGCGTGCAAGTCTTAAATGGCATTATGGAACTATTCCCGGTCTCGAAATTCCATTTGGACCTCGATATTACCAAAACGCACTCCAAACCAAATTTAAAGAACTTCTAAAATCTTCAAGAACTAACTTTCACTATTATGCGCTAAAACACTCCCGGGTCGTCCAAAACCCGATCCGAGCATACGCCTAAGTCCGAAATCATCATACAAACCTATTGGAACCGTCCAAATCCTGATTCTGAGGTCGTTTACTCAAAATGTTGACGGAAGTCAAACTTGGCCTTTTAAGCAAACCTTAAGGAACCAAGTGTTTCGATTTCAACCCGAACTCTTCCAAGTCCTAAACTAACCATCCCCGCAAGTTATAAATCAGTAAAAGCAAGTACGGGAAGTCTCATTTAGGGGAACGGGGTTCTGGAAAGCAAAATGGCCAATCGATTGTTACATTCTCCACCTCTTAAACTAATGTTCATCCTCGAACGGGTTTAGATTCATACCTGATGTGTTGAATAAGTGTGGATATCTGCTCTTCATGTCCTCATCGGACTCCTAAGTCGCCTGTTCGAATGGTTGGCCCCTCCACTGCACCTTTATCACGGAAATCCTCTTGAATCTCAATTGGCGATCCTATCTAGCAACAATGGTAACTGACTCCTCCTCATAACCCAAGCTCTCATCTAGCTGAATAGTGCTAAAGTCTAACACATGTGACAAGTCGGCGTGATACCTCCGGAGCATAGACACGTGAAAAACCGTATGAACACCTGATAGGCTGGGAGGTAAAGCAAGCTCATAAGCAACCTCCCCAACCCGCCTCAATACCTCAAATGGGCCTATAAACCTTGGGCTCAGCTTGCCCTTCTTCCGAAATCTTACAATGTGCTTCATCGGCGAGACTTTCAAGAGAACCTTCTCGCCTACCATAAATGATACATCACACGCCTTCTGATCCGCGTAACTCTTCTGTCTGGACTGTGTTGTGCGAAGTCTCTCCTGAATCAACTTTACCTTTTCCAAGGCATCGTTCACCAAATGAGTACCATATAACCTAGCCTCGCCGGGCTCAAACCACCTGATGGGAGAATGACATCGCCGACCATATAAAGCCTCAAATGGAGCCATCTCGATGTTGTATTGATAACTATTGTTGTAAGCAAACTCGGCCAAAGGCAAAAACTGATCCCATTATCCCCCAAAGTCAATCACACATGCTCTGAGCATGTCCTCTAAGATTTGAACTGTCCGCTCTGAATGCCCGTTGGTCTGTGGATGAAACGCCATGTTGAGCTTTACACGGGTCCCCGACTCCCTCTGTACGGCTCTCCAGAAGTGCGAGGTGAACTGGGGGCCTCTATCTGATATGATGGAAATAGGCACCCCGTGCAACCAAACTATATCCAAAATATAAATCTGGGCCAACCTCTGAAGTACAAGTAGTCACAATCGGAATGAAGTGTGCCGACTTGGTCAACCTGCTGACAATGACCCAAACTACATCAAACTTCCGCAAGTTCCGCGGCAACCTAACTATAAAGTCCATAGTAATGCGCTCTCATTTCCACTCTGGTATAGTCATCTGTTGGAGTAGGCCACCTGGCCTCTGGTGCTCATACTTAACCTGTTGGCAATTTATACATCTCACCACATACTCGACTATGTCCTTCTTAATCCGCCACCACCAATAATGTTATTTCAGGTCACGATACATCTTCGTAGAACCTGGATGAATGGAATACCGAGAACTGTGTGCCTCCTCTAGAATCCTCACTCTCAAGCTATCGACACTAGGAACACATAGACACCCTGGAGTCACAGAACACCATCCTCGCCAATAGAAACCTCATTGGCACCACCCTGTAGTACCGTCTTTCAGAGAACAGCCAAATGCGGATCATCAAACTGTTGAGCCTTGATTTGCTCCAATAATGAAGACTGGGCAACAACACATGCAAGAACTCGGATGGGCTCTGAAATGTCTAACCTCACAAGTCTATTAGCTAAGGACTGAATGTCCAAAGCTAGTGGCATCTCCTCTGCTAAAATGAATGCCAAGCTACCCATTCTCTCTGCCTTTCTGCTTAATTCATCTACGACCATATTTGTCTTGCCCGGGTGATAAAGAATGATGATGTCATAATCCTTCAGTAATTCAAGCCATCTACGCTGCCTCAAATTGAGATCCTTTTGCTTGAACAAATGTTGTAAGCTGCGATGATCAGCGTAAACCTCACATAACACCCCATAAAGATAATGCCTTCAGATCTTAAGAGCATGAACAATCGTGACTGCATAGGGTAGTTCTTCTCATGAATCTTCAGCTGACGTGAAGCATATGCAATAAATCATCCCACATGCATCAATACACAACCCAAGCCAATGCGTGAAGCATCGCAATACACCATATACTTCCCCGAACTGGAAGGCAACACTAGGATCGATGTTGTAGTCACAACTATCTTGAGCTTCTGAAAGCTCGCCTCACAATCATCGGACCAATGGAACGGAGCATCCTTTTAGGTCAATCTACTCAAAGGTGCTGCAATGGATGAAAAACCCTACACAAACCGGCGATAATAACTTGCTAACCCCAGGAAACTCCTGATCTTAGTCATCGCAATGGGACGAGGCCAATTCTGAACTGCGTCAATCGTCTTAGGATCCACTTTAATACCCTCGCCTGATACAACATGCCCCAAGAATGCCACAAACTCTAGCCAAAACTCACACTTGGAGAACTTAGCATACAACTTTTGTTCTCGCAATGTCTAAAGCACCACTCTCAAATGTTGCTCGTGCTCCCCTAAGCTACGTGAGTAGATCAAAATGTCATCAATGAAGACAATGACAAACAAATCAATATAAGTCCAGAACACCCTATTCATCAAATCTATAAATGTCAATGGGGCATTAGTCAAGCCGAAGGACATCACCAAAAACTCATAATGGTCATATCGAGTACGGAACGCAGTCTTCGAAACATCTGTATCTCGAATCTTTAGCTTATGATACCCTAACCTCAAGTCGATCTTAGAGAACACCCTAGCACCCTACAATTGGTCGAACAAATCATCAATACCGGCAACGGGTGCTTGTTCTTGATGGTAGTTTTGTTCAACTAGCGGTAATCAATGCACATCCGCATAGTCCCATCTTTCTTTTTCACAAATAACACTAGTGCACCCCAAGGTGATACATTTGGTCTGGCGTTCCTTTGCTAGCAACTCCTCAAGCTGCTCCTTCAACTCCTTCTACTCTTTCGGAATCATACGGTATGGTGGGATAGATATAGGTTGGGTATCTGGAGGCAAGTCAATACAGAAATTAATGTCACAATCTAGTGGCATGCCTGGAAGGTCAAAAGGAAACACATCGGCAAATTCCTGAACTACTGGCACTGAATCAATTGTCGGAGACTCTGCGTCGTGTCCCGAACATAAGCTAAATAAGCCAAATAACCCTTCTTGACCACACGTCAAGCCTTCAAAAAAGAGATGACCCGACTAGCTATACCAAAGGAGGAACCCTTCCACTCCAATCTCGGCAACTCTAGCATCGCTAAAGTAACAGTCTTGGCATGGAAATCAAGGATGACGTGATATGGGGATAACTAGTCCATGCCCACGATGACCTCAAAGTCGGTCATATCAAGTAATAGAATGCCCGCTCTAGTCTCGTAACCACAAAATTTGACCACACAGGATCGATAGATCTGATCTACAACCACAGAATTGCCCATAGGAGTGGACACATAAACAGGAGTACCCAAGGACTTGCAAGGAATATCTAGGAAATGAGAAAACAGAGATGATACATATGAATAGGTAGATCCTGGATCAAATAACACCGAAGCATCCCAACCGCAGATAGAAATAATACATATGATCACGGCATCTGAGGCCACTGCATCTGGTCCGACCGGAAAAGCATAGAATCTAGCTGGAGCGTCGGCTGGCCTCCACCTGACTGAACACTAGCTGGCTGACCTCCCCCTACCTGGCCTCCACCTCTAAGACGACTCCTACCAGCCTGTCCTCTGCCTCTAGGTGGCCGGACAGGTGGTGCTGTAATCATGGGCTGCTGGCCCTGCTACACTGCCTTGCCTCGAAGCCTGGGGTAGAATCTCCTCATGTGACTGAGATCTCCGCACTCGAAACAACCCCTTGGTGCGGTGATCTACTACCCTAAAGTCTTGTACTGATGGCCTGAAGACCCACTGGAAGAAGCTTGAATAGCTGGTGGGCGGTACAAACTCTCCTGCATGACACCAAAATAGGAACAGGAAGAACCCTGGTAGCTTGAGTACCCATTGGAAGAACCCTGGATGACTGGTGGGCGGTAAGAGCTCTCTAGTATGGTTCTGAAATAAGGTCATGCTGGAGCACCCGAGGAGGTAGTGCTGGATATATGGGCCTGCTAGGCTGATCCCTCCCAAACTGACCTCTGCCCCTAGCCGGGGCACTTCTAAACTCTCTAGAGAAACGGGTCCTCTTATCCTGCTACATTTGCTCTCTACCCCTCTAACGGTAGCCCTTAATCCTTTGAGCAATCTCCACTACCAACTGATAAGAAGTCCCCATCTCAACCTTCCGGGCCATATTAGCCCTAATACCGGAGTGAAACCCCACAACAAACCTCTACACAACTCTCTGTGTCAGTAGGAAGTATCATAAGTGCATGGCAAGACAAGTAAAGAAATCTCGCCTCATAATTGGTCACTGACATCTGACCCTGCTCGAGCTGCTCAAACTAATACCGCAACTCTTCTTTCTCGGAGGGTGGAATATACCTATCCAATAAAAATTACGTAAACTGGCCCCCAATCATGGTAGGAGAACCCACTGGCCTGCCGAGAAGATAAGACTGCCACCACCTACAGGCCCTGACCTCCAACTAGAAAGTAGTTAAATCCACCCCATGAGACTCCAAGATCCTCATGTTGTGCAGTTTGTCCCTGCACCTAACGATGAAGTCTTGGGGATCCTTATGACGCTCGCCTCCGAAGACAGAAGGGTGTAACCTAGTCCATCTGTCCAATAGCTTATGCGGATCACCGTCCGCAACTAGTCTAGGCTCAGGAGCAGCTGCTAGAACTGGTTGGGCTTCGCCCACGGGTTGTGTACCCGGAGTTTGATATACTGCAGCTGCATGCCCAAGAACCTGAGTAGTAAGGATCTGTGCTCCCCCTCCCACCTGAGATGTGGTTGGGTCTACTGTAAATAAATTAGCCTGGGTCATAGAATCCAAGAACCACAAAATACAACCCATGACCTCCTGAAAGCCCGGTGCTGACATGAAATCAATTGAGACTGGCTTTGCTACGGGCACCTCACCCTGCTCCTCCACAATGGGATCCTCTACTGGATCCGCTGGTGGTGCAACTGGGGCAACTCTAGGACATCCTCATCCCCTACCTCGGGCTGGTGCCCTCCCCCATCCTCTTCCTCGGCCTCTAGAAATGGGGGGAGCAGCTCCTCCCGGGTCCGAAACATCTATTGCGCGCGTTCTCACCATCTGTGAGAGAATAAGAGAGAGAATTTAGTATATCATCAACTGCATGATAGAAGATGAATAAAGAGTAGTTTCCAAACACCGCCATAGACTCTCGAAGATAAGTATAGACATCTCCGTACCAATCCGCAAGACTCTATTAGGTTTGCCCATCACTTGTGAGACCTGCGTGAACCTAGTGCTTTGATACCATGTTGTCACAATCCAACTCCATGTCAGGCCATGATGGCATCCAGCACCGTTGCTAGACAAGCCAACAGTGAACAACCTAGTGATTTCCCATTTTTTATTAAGTGATTCAAACAACTAACTTTCCTTAAACTTAAAGCATTTGATAAATAGAGGATTTTTAGAGCAACCAAAAGCAAAAACAATTAAAGAAAATCATAACTGTAGAAATACAACCCAAACTCGTAAGTCTACTAATATGTGTCAAGATCTAGTGTCACAACTATGTGTGCAACTAGTAGAATATACAAAAGGTAGCTATCCTACTACCTGAAATAGACTAGATAGCAACAAACAAAAGAGAGACTTCGGCATGCTGCTAAACGGCTCGGAAGGGGGCAGCTCACCGTAAAATCTCGAATCAGGATCAAGTATGCATGTCGTACGGGTAACCAGATGTAACTGCCTCAGATCCTGACAATTACGTACAGAAGTGTAGTATGAGTTCATAAACAACATGTACCTAGTAAGTATCCAATCTAACCTCGAAGAAGTAGTGACGAGGGGTCGACTTTGACACTTACTATGGGCTAATAATAATATATTTAAAATATTATGCTAAGCATGATTTCATGAATAATACTGAAAGCTCAAAGACAGGAAATGATAAGTCCTTCCTTCACAAATATAAATTCCAAATTCAGTTTTATCATTTAACAGCTTACATTTCAAGGCATTTAAGCAATATCAATCATGGAGAGTTCCAAAGAATTATCATGCACAAGTTATGTCGAGGTCGTACGTCTCGATCCAACATAATATTTAAATTGTACACTACCGGAGGGTCGAACGGCGTGAACCGTAGATGCATCTATTTAAATATGCTATCGAGGCGTTCAACCCGATCCACAAATAGCAATTATTTTAAAGAGCAAACAAATTTCTCATTTATAGTCAAGTATTTCATTCAATCTTCAAGTAAGTGAATTTAGCCTTTTACAATTATTTTATCAAATTCCAACATGACTTAAGAAATTAAATTAGCAGGTAAGGGTGCAAACATTTCAAATAAAGCATGATACGGGTCCTAAACTACCCGGACAGTAGCATGATAGTAGCTCTGTATGGACTCTCGTCACCTCGTACATATATAGCCCTCACAAATAGGTACACACATTTTATTTGATTCACCTATGGGGTTAATTCCCTCTTACAAGGTTAAAAAGGAGACTTACCACGTCTCAAAGACCACTTCTCGATTCAAGAACGTGCACAAACCTCCAAATTTGGTGCCAAATGACTCGAAACTAGCCAAACATTGTATAAATTAATCAATCTATAAAATCCCATTTTTATTAAACCCTAGGTTTTTCATCTAAAACCATGATTTTCACCAATTTTTATGTTAAAATATACCCATAATCTATGTATTAAAATCACATGAAGTAGAAATTACTTACCTCACAAAGCTAGGTCGAAATCCCCTCCTTAAAAGCTCTCAAATCACCTAAATATGGAAGAAAATGTGATAAAAATGGCCTAAGTTCCTATTAAATGAACCCCCTATGCCCAACGACTTTCGCACCTGCGATGCATTGGCCATATCTGCGGTCTCGCACCTGCGGCAAGACCTTCGCAGGTGCATCTTTTCCTCACCTGGCCAGGCTCTGCATCTACGGACATAAGAAGCCGCATATGCGAGCCCTTTCCGCTCCTGCGACCATAGTGCTCGCACCTGCAATCTCGCAGGTGCTTAAATTCCTCCGCACCTGTGGTGCCTGGGTTTCCTTCGCATTTCCGCTTCTGCAGCTCATGGCTCGCACCTGTGGCTGGCCAAGCACAAGTGCGGTTATGACAAAACTGGAGCTTTAGTAATTGCTCCCAACTTCTAACTTAGTCTGAGCCTCATCCGATCGACACTCTGGGGCCCACCCGAACATACCCACAAGTTTATAATCATAAAAACAGACTCGCTCGAACGCTCAGAACGCCGGAAACAACATTAAAACTAAGAATCGCACCCCAAAACTAATTGATTCAAACTTATGAACTTCAAGTTCTTCTATTTTCTTCAAATGCGCCGAAACGTACTTAAACTACTCGGAATGACATCAAATTTTGTGTGCAAGTCTTAAATGACATTACGAAATTATTCCGGGTCTCGGAATTCCCTTTGGACCTAGATGTCACAAAAACCTGCTCCAAACCAAATTTAAAGAACTTCTAAAACCTTCAAGAACCAACGTCCACCAATAGGCACCAAAACACTCACGGATCATCCAAAACCCGATCCGAGCATACGCCAAAGTCCGAAATCATCATACGAACCTATTGAAACCGTCCAAATCCCGATTCCTAGGTCGTTTACTCAAAAATTGACCGAAGTCAAACTTGATCTTTTAAGCCAACCTTAAGAAACCAAGTATTCTGATTTCAACCCGAACTCTTCCAAATCCCGAACTAACCATCCCCGTCAGTCATAAATCAGTAAAAGCAAGTGCGAAAAGTCTCATTTAGGGGAACGAGGTTCTAGAAAGAAAAATAACCGATCGAGTCATTATATATAGTAGGCCTAAACTTAGGTTGTTCTACAATAATAGGCTAAATCGCACCAGTTGGTAGTACTCCCAAAGTTTGATACCCTTGAACCATCTGCTCAGGAGCGGGTGTCATAGACGTTTGATCTCTCCCTCATCCTGAAAAGTAGCTAGTACCATAGGAAGTACTCTTGCGTGAGCCCATGCTCTCTATGATACCAATTATATGGACCAAGGCATCCTAAAGCACTTGGGTAGCAATAACTCCCTATGGAACTAAGCTGGCCCCACCAGCTCATCTCGAATTGGAATATGCTCATCATCTAGAGCTATCTATGGTTCGACTGAAGCCGTTCTAGCACGAGTGTGAGTAGCTCTAGGTGTTGTTGCATGTGCTCTAGTCTGAGCTCTAGCCCTGCCCCTACCCCGGCCTCTACCTCTAGCGACATTTATAACCTGGGGCTCCAGCTCTGGCTGACGCACATGTCCTCATCATCCATGAGAAAATATTAGGATAAGGATTAAAACTTTATGACAAATAAAAATCTCATGATAAAGAATGAAAGAATGTGAAGTTTTCTAAATTCCCCATAGACTCTCAAAGATAAGTATAGACATCTTCATACTGATTTGCAAGACTCTACTAGACATGCTCATGACTCGTGAGACCAATGAAACTTAGGCTTTAATACTACGCTATCACGACCCAAAATCCCGCCAAGGGTCGGGATGGCACCTAACATGCTGGCTAGGTAAACCAATCACAAAAAAATCGAATAAACAACATAAATGAATCAATATAACAAGTCCAATAGCGATTTCTAGCATAAATAAGTCTAAAACCAGCACCAATAAGCGAAACAGTAATAAAATTCCCCAGAAACTGGTGTCAAAGAGTACTTGGGCTCTAAGAGTATCGAAAAATAATAGCATGAATAAATACAACACTGTCTGAAATAAACAATAGTCTTAAAATAGGAAAAGAATGTGACCTGGAGGCCTACGGATGAACATGATGCACTACCTTGAGTCTCCTAGCACTAAAACGATCTAGTCCTTAGCTCTGCTCATGCCAACACCTGGATCAGCACAAAATTGTACAGACGTATAGTATGGGTACAACTGACCCAATGTACTCAGTAAGTACCAAAACTAACCTCAGCAAAGTAGTGGCTAGATTGGTCAACTGATACTTACTATCTTAATCTGAACGGCGATAAATAAATACGATACTAGAATCTAGCAGAAATAATGTATAAAATAATCAAATACAACTAACAGAGATAATAACATTCTTTCAAACAAGAATTTTACCGAAAACTCATATTGGATCATCAAATCATCATATGTAAATGATATGCATTACATAGCATTATTATAAATGCCGAATATGTAAGTCTATAATGTCTAAGCATAAATAAGACTCGGTGTCATCAACCGACACTCCCCAAGTGTCCAACAAACATGCACACACAGAGCCCATCATACAATGGGTGATCGCCCGACTCCGAAGGGACGGATCCAAATCCATGCATTGCATGAACAACTCATGTTCCAATAACAATAACACTCGCATAGACAACTCACGTGCTACAAAATGCATCTCGCACAAACAATTCACGTGCCTCAACCTCGGTCCATATAAGAGTTTCTATATATAGAGAGTGTGCATACGCACCATAAATAGCATAAGTTATGTATATAGACATAAGAAATATACATGCAAAGACATGTGCATGCGAACATTGTGATTACAACTAGAACAAGTAGAACATGATGTCACAATAGCCATTTACACATAACAAGGTACCAAAAGCCTAAAACATGGGTTCTAGCATGATTGAGAGAGCTCATGTATTCAGACAAGAATAACAACAAGTCGTAAATAGCATATGATGTAAACTCAAAGTATAAAGTAGCTTAAAACTACCCCGAGCATGAATAGTCGATGACACTTGCATATACATTCGCCACCACACATATACAACGCCCCCAAAACGTAGCAAATAATCAAATAAGGTCAATTTCCAATGATAGATTCCCAGCCAAGCCTAGGCAAGATACATACCTTATACGAGCCCAATCAATCCTCCAAAACCGCTTTTTTCCATAGAAATTATCTCCAACCGGCTCAAATTTAATCAAACAATACTCAGATAAGTCAAATAAATCTATACGAATCAATTCCAAATAATAAAGCTTTAGGATGTGTTTGGTATGAAGGAAAATATTTTTCTAGAAAATGAGTGATAAATCTTGTTTGATTGGTGAGTGAAAAACTTTTTTCGAAAAATATTTTCTGGTGTTTGTTTAGAGAGTAGAAAATATTTTTTAGAAAAAAAATATTTATGCTACTTTTCTTTCTCTCCGCCCTCCAAAATCGCTTTTTTCCTTAGAAATTATCTCCAACCAGCTCAAATTTAATCAAACAATACTCAGATAAGTCAAATAAATCTATACGAATCAATTCCAAATAATAAAACTTTAGGATGTGTTTGGTATGAAGGAAAATATTTTCCTAGAAAATGAGTGATAAACCTTATTTGATTGGTGAGTGAAACTTTTTTTCGAAAAATATTTTTTGGTGTTTGTTTAGAGAGTAGAAAATATTTTTTAGAAAAAAAATATTTATGCTACTTTTCTTTCTCTCTGCCCCCCCCCCCCATCATATTTCCTATGCTGCCCTCCCCTCTCAAACCCCAAATACCCAACGTTTTAAGCACTCTATTTTCTTCAAGAGTTTAATTGTCATTTTAAAAATTCATATAAATCTAAAGTGACTAATGTGTTGTTTTACCTTTTCACGCATAAAAACGTTGAAATTTGTGCTACTTAATAACTAAAAAGAAAATATTATTATTTTTGTTGAAAAAGAACGTACTCTTTCTACAACATGAAAAAGTACTCATTTTGTTAAAATGAGAGAAAATACTTTTTCCACATCATAAAAATTACTCATTTTGTTGAAATAAAAGAAAATACTTTTTACTACATCATTTTGTTGAAATGAAAGAAAATACTTTTTCTACATCATAAAAAAAGATACTTTTTTTTGTTGAAATGAAAGAAAATACTTGTTTACATCATGAAAAGAAAATACTCATTTTGTTGAAATGAAAGAAAATAATTTATCTACATCATGAAAAGAAAGTATTATTTTTTTGTTGAAATGAATGAAAATATTTTTTTACATTATGAAAAAAAATATTCTTTTGAAATTAAAAAGAAAATACTCTATCTGCAGCATGAAAAGAAAGTATTCTTAATAACATTTCTATTTAGGGTGGGGGTAGGACATGTTTGGGGAAGGGTGGGTGGGTATGGTGGGGGGGAAGGTTGGGGATGGGTTGGGATAGGGCGGGGTGGGTGGGTGGTGGGGATGGAAAATAGGGTGGGGAAGGTTGAAGAAGAATTTTGAAAAATATTTTTCCTTCTTTTGATAGGGAAAATATTTTTCTCCAATTGGAGGAAAATGATGAGGAAAATATTTTCCAAAACATTTAAGCCAACCAAACATGGAAAAATTAAAAAATATTTTCCTTCATATCAAACACACCCTTAATTTTTAATCAATTTCCAAAAAGTCGACAATATTCAACTTGGGCCTTCATGGAGACAACCCGTGCTTTGGGGTTGATCCATTTACTTATAACCTCACGACTCCTAACATGTATTTAATTTTCAAATTCAAGTCCAAGTCAATGCTCAAAATCACAATTTACACTCTCTCAAGTTGTAAATAAAATCCCCAAAGTTTACTTTAAAATTCTATATTTTAGGTGTAGAAATCCATGAGAAATCAAGATATATGATTAATCCAAGTGTAGATTACTTATCTCTAACATAGTAGTGAAATCTCTCTTTAAATTCTTTTTCTCTCGTAGTCCAAAACTCAAAAATGTAAAAAATAGGCAAAATTTCGAAATTTAGACTTAAAATGCCTCTGTCAGAACTACCTTTAGTGAACGCAGCCTAAGCCTCACATTCACAAAGCACAAGTTGCCACCACCTGAAAATCCTTTTTACCGATCGCGGACAGACCCTCGTGATCGTGAAGCTTCACCTAGCTCCTTTATGCGAACGAAATTTACATCCCGAGAACGTGATGCCCAACTGCTTGCAGCCTTTGCGAACGTGATACTCCTTTCGCGAACGAGAAGCACAACAGCCCCCAGTCCAAATGCTTCATCGTGAACTCGGGACACCCCTTGTGAACGCGATGAACAACGACACCAGAAAACCTCCCACCACCAAACATTGTGATCAAAAATTTCATGCGAGTCCCTCAGGACCCCATCCAAATATTCCAACAAGTTCATAAATATTAAACAGACATATCGAAGGCCTCACAATACATATAGAACCATCATGTCTAAGAATCAAAGGCCAAACTACATGTTGAACTCTCTTAAGTTCATAAACTTTTAAATTTCCAACCAAGCGTCTGATTCATGCCTACACACCTCGGATCTCAACCAAACATTGCACACAAGTCTCATACAATAACACGAACCCATCTTCAGTCTCGAAACAACAATTAAAATTCGATAACCCCAAAGTCAACTATCGGTCAAACTTATAAACTCTTCACTTCTTCAAATTGCCAACTTTCGGCAAATGGAACCAAAATCTTTAGAAACATCAAAAACTAAATCCGAACATATGCTCGGATACAAAATCACCATAAAACCTATTGGAACCATCAAAATCCAACTCCGAGATTATTTACCTAAAATCAAATCTTGGCCAACTCTTACAACTTAAGGCTTCCAAAATAAAACTAAGTATTGCAATTCACTCCCGAACCTTCCCGAAACCAGACCGATCATCCTCACAAGTCATAAAATATCAAATACACTTACGAAAAGCATCAAATAGAGGATTGTGATTCTAATACTCAAAATGACCGGCCGAGCTGTTACATAATATCCAATAAGTCTCATAGATGACCTACCAAGTGGCAGGACAAGCTTTAAGTAAAATATCCAATGCATAAGTAGCATAGAAACATTTATGACGGAAACTAGAACTGAAGTATTGAGAAGTTGATAACTTAATAATGTAGTATGCAACTAAGCAATTGAAAACATATACTAACTGAATAACATCTCAATCATCATATATATCTGTGAGGCTTCAACCCCGATAAAACTGGCTCTGCATGCATGAAAGCCTCAACCTCATCTTTTATTGCATGGAGGCCTCAACCTCGGAAATTACACATTACTTGCTAGGAATGGGGCTTCAACCCGATATCGACAATCTAAACACATTCGTAAGGGGATCAATTCAACTTGTACGTAATCATTCATAACGAGACCATTAAGTCAACTGATCACATATATTAATACATGCAAACATAATGTCTCATATGCCATACGACTTCTCTGTTTTTATAAAATCCGCATTAAGATGTGCCAAGCATTAATAAGCAGAAGATATCATTGTATAGCTCATAAGTGCCAACTTATCAAAATATGTGCCTTTTCACAATTACATGACATACAAAGCACCAAATATGCTAAAAGAACTTAATTCATTTTTTGAAACTTCTTGTCATCACATGATTATTAATCAAAACATACCTTTTAAACATTTGAATCATCCGCTTGCTCATCCCCCTAAGCACTTGATCACTAAATCTTTCAAATATTTTGTCGCACATCTATAAGCATGTTTTTAGGAAAGATTATAATCAAGGTAGGGCTTATGCTTGGGGTATGCCTTATCTTTATTCATCTTTACCCTTTTTATCATTTTGTCTTTGGAATAAGGAAGGGTTGAACATGTACTGCTGAGTTTCCAAATTATGAGTTAGGGTGTCTTTTTTCCAATAAAGAATACAATAAAGATAAGAAAATGAAAGGAAAGTTTCAATTTTTCTTTGCGGTGGTAGATTATATCCACAAAAATTAACATCTTTGAACTTCAGATTGATCTGCTTCAACAATGGTTCAATACCAAACTAGTAGGAATTAGGATTGGCTATATGAATCCCTATATATACTTTGCCTTTATTCAGGCTTGTTTCATTCCTATACTCAATAACCTGCTTGAATAGTTTAGTGTTCAAATTACTGAATTCTGGTGTCTTGGACCAGTAGTAAGACAATGTAAATAATGCAAAAACACGACCAGGACTCAGATAAGCGAAAGTTTTTTCAATTAATTTAATCCGCTAGATTAGACGATTGGGTCAATTGTTGGATTCTTCTTAGCTTTAATTTGGGTCTCCTGTTGAATTGGCATTCACATTTAATTTGAGTTTGATCAACAACTTTTGTGTTCTCTGAGTTATATAGTGCCCATTATTAGGAGTTGAGTTAGACTGAAAGAATATGTGCTTCTTACCCACATTTACATATTTAACTCTCTTCATGTGATGCAATCTTTTTATGCAGAGAACAAGAAATTAGAGCTGCCGAGGGAACGATCTTTGGAAAAAGAAATTATGGGAGATTAAGATGAGTTTTAGAAATTAGTTATAAGATCCCCAAATAGAAGCTTTGTTAGGATAAAATAAATAGCATTTATGGTATCTTTATCGATGTTGAGAAGGCAGGCTCAATGCAAATCACTGAGTGCTCATTCAAAAATGTTGCAAAGATTGACTATGATTATTATACTGTTGAACAATTCTTTGGAATTTCAATTCATTTGATGATGTAAATATTGAATTACCTATTTTTAAATACTAAATATTTTACTTAATTGATGTTTTGTAATTGGGTCAGTATAATAATCAGAATTTTTTTTTTACCCAGAAATTCATAATTTCCAACTGAATTCGGTCGGAAATTATGAATTTATATTTATTTTTTAAATAAATTAACAATTTATAAATAATTATTTAATTAAATAAAATTATTTTTTTAAAAAAATTTCGATCGAATTCGGTCGAAAAATGAAAATTAAAAAAATAAAAATTTTAATAGTTTCCGACCGATTTCGGTCGGAAATTTAAAAATTTAAAAAAATAATAATAATTTTCGTCTGATTTAGGTCGGAAAATAAAGTCGGTCGGAAATTTCCGACCAATTGTGGCCGACCGATTTCGGTCGTAAATTTCCGACCAATTGCGGTTGGTACACGTTTGCAACTATTTTTTTCCCGTCCAATTAAAATCAGTCGGAAATTGGTCGAAAATTATCAATTTTCGACCGAATTCGATCGGAAATTGCGGACGGAAATCAACTAATTTCTAGTAGTGTCACATGATTATTAATCAAAACATACCTTTTAAACATTTGAATCAACCGCTTGCTCATCCCCCAAGCACTTGATCACTAAATCTTTCAAATATTTTGTCGCACACCTATAAGCATGCTTTTAGGAAAGATTATAATTAAGAGGTTTATGGTAGGCTCGTAACTCGTGTTTTGGCTATATTTTGTACTCTAATTACTGTATTTTATTCGTGTTTGAGGTTAATTATGATGATTTGCGCTTATTACGTGTATTATGCTTTGTAGGAGGTGATTCTGCATAAGGAAGCAATTTTGGAGTTAAAATAGATGATTTGGAGCTTTGAAGTCTGATAAGAAGCACAAGAAATTAAACTTGTATCATGTTCGGGGATCGAGAACCAATTCTAGATGTTAAAAAGTGATAAAATTCGGTATTGTAAGAACTTTGCACAACCGTGTCGCATGGGGCGTTGTGCGGTAGTGCACATTATGCCTGCCTGTCAAAAAAAATAGCCCTCTGAAGGTCCTCAATAATGTGGCAATCCAGTTTTCCCTTTTTGGATTGAAATGGGTAGTTCCGTCTGAACTTTACATGGTATAAATATACCAAATATACGATTTTGAGAGGACTTTTGACCTACGAAAGATTTGAAAAGTATTGGAGACTCTAAGGCACAAGAATTTATCATTTTTCCATTAACTCAATACCCGAGTTTGGATTGAATTCATGTTATCTTGCTTAAATTTATTTGTGATGATTTCTCCTACTGCTATGCAGTAGTTTTCCCTTAGGTTTTTTGACAAACATGGTGTCACGCCCCGAACTTGGGCCTGGACGTAACACGGCACTCGGTGCCTGACTACATGTGACCGAGCAAACCATATGGCTGGCTGAATCAACATGCGATATCATAACTTACTGAATGTGGAAGATAAACTAACACATGCTGATATACTGAAAGTCTGAATGATATAAATTAATGTGTGGAAACACTAACATAAGTCTGAAGTATATTTGTAGCCAACATTGTTTAACATGAAAAGCATGTGACTCTGTCTAACTGTTACTCTAGTCTATGAAGCCTCTAATGAAGTACTGAAAACACTGACTGTCTGAAAATACTAAAGACTGTAAGGTAATGATAATTCCCCGAAAGAACTGGGGATCACCAAATAGCTGGTACGAGAATCCTAACGCTCTAAATCATCAACCTGTAAATCATTACCTGCATCGAGAGATGCAGGCCTCGGGCAAAAGGGACGTCAGTACATTTGAATTGCACTGGTATGTAAAGCAATTGAAAGAAAGAATTATAAATGCTGAAACTGAAACTAAGCTGATAACTGAGAATTGATAATTGATAACTGAAATGATAACTATTGAAACTGAAACTGAAATGATAATTGATAACTGGACTGATAACTGGTAACTGAAATGATAACTAATAATTGAACTGAACAAAGGAAGTAAGGATATGAATACTCCATCTTCTGAATGATGAACAACTTTTTTATCTGAATATTAAATTGCGGCCTCAGGCCCAATATATATATGTGTGTGTGTGTGTGTGCACACACAACTGCGGCCTCGGGCCCAAGTATACGTATACATAACTGTGGCCTCAGGCCCAAAGATGCATAAAGCATTAACTGCAGCCTCAGGCCCAAATACAGGTATTCAATATTCAGGGATTTAAAATCAGGAACTGAGAATCATACTGCAATACATGATAATGAAATACTGAATCATACTGAGTCACATGATACTGGAATATTGGATCACACTGAGTTATGTAATACTGGAATACTGAATCACACTGAGTTATATAATACTGGAATACTGAATAGGACTAGACTGAGACATGTATTCTTGAACTTATTATGAACACTGAAACTTCAACTGTTTATGGCATACTGAGTAAGCTATACTAAGACTCGGGGCATCAAACCCAAGTCTATATTGAATATGCACTAAGCTCACAACATTCAGAATGAAAGTGGTGAATAAGTTATGAAGCTAGAGAATAGAAGTTCTACAACTATTTAAGGAACTAGGCTAAATTATATTTTTGAGGCAATTAGTAACGTTATAAAAGAAATACAGTGTAGGGAGAATCATTAACATTCCCAAACATAGAGAGTTAGCCTCACATACCTTAACTTCCTGTCTTTGAGCATAATACAATGTTTGCCAACCCTTTCAACTTTAATCTATTGCAATACAAGTCAAAGGGATTCCATATTAGCAATGATACTCATATTTTGGTCACTCAAGTATTTTATCAAACACTTGGTGGTATAAAGCTTCATAGTCCCTATTAATGGTGTTTCTATATCCAATAACCCATTCTCTTTCTCCTAGATAAATTCTAAAGTCTCAAATGGTTATAAACAACATCATTCTTCATCGCCCATAAGGTAAACAATACCCTAACCAATAATCAACAATCAACAACCCAAACTTATAACCGTTCATGCTTTTCTATCAAACCCATCAACTCATATCTCATGAATTAGAGTCTATAAACATTAATCCAATGCTAGAATCAATTAGAGGGTGAATACATTACCTTTTTTAAGTTCAATTCCCTTGAATTCGAGTTCTAGGGTTCCTTCTCTCAACAATGATGTCCCAATCGAATATCTAATGATATGGAAGGTTTAACCGTGTTAATAAGATGTTGTGAAATTAAAATTAACTTAGAATCACCATTAGAACTTACCTTGGGTGGTGGAGGGAAAGGAATTAGGTTTTTGAGAGTTCCCCTTTCTAGAGCAAGTTTTTATGTTTTGGGGTTGTAGGGGACAAAATAGGGTTTTAAAATGACCCCCCCCCCCCCAATTGCGCCCTCACACACCTGTAGGCCTGACTGCGCAAAATGGCAGTAACACAGCCACAGGTGCGCGGCCGCGGTCGGGGCGCGCATATTGCATACTATTCTGTAAAACACGCATAACCTTTTACACAGAGATCCGTTCGGGCTCCATAATATATAGTTGGAAAGCTACTGCAAAGACCAACAACTTTTATCTTTTGAGTTTTTCCAAATTCCTTACACATTTTCACTAAATACTGCTGGAAGGCAGACTTTTTGTAAACTTAGTCGATTTTGTCGAATCTTATGCACCTCACTCTCCATCTTGATTCCAAAACAACTATTTTCACCAATAATTATCCCTATTGGAATTCATATGTCTAAAATATCTAATTAATACCCATTTAACATATCGACACCTATTCCGAATATACGGAGTGTTACACATGGTGTATTGATGATTTAACTAGGGATTCGATTCTTGATACTAGCTTGAATTAATTGATGGGATTTTGAATTATATTGTAGAGTTGTTTATTACTTTTCTTAAGTGAAAGAGGAGTTTGATATTGAATTTATTTGCATTGTATACTCTAGTTTAAATTTGTGATTCATCTAGGCAATCGAAAGGGCCTCTTGAATTGTTAGTTGAACTAGAAAATAGGAAAACATTCGTGAGAAGTTACCCTTTAGACTAAAATAGTTATTGCGTTCGTCTCAATTGTTCACAATGCTTCTATTGGATTGTTTTTGGGAATTAATGTTTAATCGAAAGAGGAACTTTAACTTTAAGTATAATCTGATTATCTAGTGAATTCGTGAGAATCAACAGTAATTTAGAAGTGAACTAACTCGAGAATTGGATCTCTAGTTAGTTATCTTCGATGGCCCTTACTTCTCCCAATGATATTTCTGTGTTGCTCAACTTTTATTTTCGTGATTGATTGATAATTGCTTTAATTTTAGTAGTTAATTGTAGTTGAAAATTATTCAAATCAAAGTGTTAATCATTCTAAATAGCAGTTAGTTGAAAATTATTTGAACATTATTTAAATTCAATCCCTGTGAAGATGATAATTAAACTATACTATTTTTTCTAGCAAGCATTAATTTTGTATTGCATTTTGCGCTCATTAAATTTTGGAGCCATTACCGGAGATTATAAATTAATAATGTTCAAAATAGTTTTGATGCTAACTCAGAAACCAATTTTATTTTCTTGTATTCATGTTTTTTCACTTATGTGCACGTAACAGGTCCATTTTCTCTAGTGTATGACTTGATCTTCGTCAAAGAAAGTGATACCATAGTCCATGACAAATTATTGGAAGATGCTAACCAATGGCCTGCTGAGAGTAAACACAGAAGAAAATCAGTTGGGATTCACCAAGTGGACTCTAACACATTAGTGCAAGCTCAACTAGACACCATGGCGAAATAAATAAGAAATTTGACCTTATCAAAAGTACAATATGAGTTGCAAGCAGCATGTGATTTTTGTGAAATGGGATATCCTACTCATGAGTGTCAAGCTTCAGCTGAGAAAGTTAATGTTGTAGGAAACTACAATAGAGGAAACTATCAAGGTGGAAACAATTTCAATGCTATGGGTCAAAGATTTCAAGGTTTCTTGTGTAGCTCACCAAATGGGAGTTTAAACTCGTGGTAGTAGAATAATCCTAGACCAGGGTCAAGAACCTCCGGGTTTTTAGAATCAGCCAAAGCAACATACCAGCCATAACAGTCAAATTAGTGTAGCATGGAAGATATCATGAAGGCTTTCATCAACAAGTTTGACGATAGGCTTGATACTCAAAGTACTGCAATTCGAAATCTGGAAAGATAAGTGGACCAAGTTGCTAACTTGTTATCTGAGAGGGATCCGGAGACTCTACCATCTAACACACAAAAAAACTCGAAAGAAACCATCAAGGATGTATCGCTAAGAAATTCTAAAATATTGACAGATCTGGTTGTAAAAACTAGACCATAGGTGGTGAGCAAGCATACTGAGACTATCGAGGAGCAAAAGAGTGGAGAATAAAAGGATGAGATTAATGATGTGCAAAAGGAGGTTGAAAAGAGTAGACATATGCCAGCTCTACCATTCCCTCAAAAGATGAAAAAGGAAAAATTAGACAAGTGCTTTGGGCAGTTCTTGGAGATGCTCAAATAACTATATATGAACATTCCTTTCACAGAGGTTCTCACTTATATGCATGCTTATGCTAAATTCTTGAAGGAGATTGTCACGACCTGAATCTCACGCTAGGAGTCATGATGACACCTAATCTCTAAGACTAGGTAAGTGTACCACTTAACAATATTAAACCAACAAATTATGATATAATAAGACATAAATTAATATAAAAGCAAAAATATAGCTAATACAAGTCAAAGTGACAATACTCAATTATCTTCCAGAACTAGGTAGTACAGAGTCACGAGCTCTAACTGAGTACATATGGAGTATCCCAAAAGATACAATACTATTCGAGTGTAAATTAAAAGTATCTATATAAAAGATGAGACTCCAAGGGACTACGAATGCATCTCTACCTTGAATCCTCGCGAGCGAGCAAGCTCTCACTCTTGGGGTCCACTGCTACTAACACCTGAATCTGCAGAAAAAATATACAAAAGTATAGTATGTGTACACCACATTCGGTATCCAGTAAGTATCAAGACTAATCTCGGCAAAGTAATAACAAAGTTCAATTCATATGATACTCACTAGTCAATAACCTGTGCAATATATCAATAACTGGCAACAAAATATATACGAGAAATAATATCAATCATCTCGTAGAGCATGTGATAGCAACTCAATATAGAAAAATCCATCTTTATCTACAAATCATCAAGTAGAAGTGGGGCATGCGATAACATGTCAAATTCAACTAATAACTCATTAAAAAAATATAAGATGAAAACTTTTAAGAAATATGCATGCGATCACAACATCAACCCCGTTTTAACACATAAACAACATCAAGAAAGACACCCACAAATCATCACATTATATCATCAACAGTTCCATCCTTATTCATTGCATGTGCACATAACAATGAAATACTCTCCTTATTTTGCCGCGTGCGCATATATCCACCCTTATTTCGCCATATGGGCAACCCAAGAAAATACCACCCTTATTTCGTTCCACGCGCATAATGATAGACACAATCACATGCAAAGACCTCGTTCTGAAACCCCCAATCAACCTACTCAACATGTCCACATGTGCCACAATTATCACAAAAAATGATAATACCAAAACCTCATCAAAAGTATAAGCTCATAATTTATCAACAAGATGCACAAGGACATGAAAATAGTAAAAATGCGGATGAGTGTTCAATATATAAAGCATTGCTATGACTAATACCATTGTAGTTATCATATTCACGTAGCCACAAAGTGATTAAGCATGGTTGATATAGAAAACAACCCCAAATTAAGGCATATTAATAGTTTAAGGTCTAATACGGTCATAAACCACACTTACACCCGTGTAAACGCTCATCAGCTTACACGTCACTTTTTCACATAACACAAATAGACAATTTAAGGTCAAATCCTAAGGGGTATTCCCCCATACAGGGTTAGGCAAGATACTTACCACAAACAAGCAAATTCAATACTCCAAAAATGCCTTTTCTTTTAAAATTCACCTTCGTCCGACTCAAATCTAGCAAAAAATGACTCAATGATTTTAAACAATGCTAAAGGAATTAATTCCAAATAGATAGTCCCAATCTTTACCTAATTCTCAAAAAATCAACAAAAGTCAATCCTAGACCCGAACGGTAAAAAACTGAGTCGAGGGATAAATCTCGACTATCCATAATCCCACGAGTCTAAATATATGATTAGTATTCAAAATAGAGTCTAAATCGACTCCTAAATCTTAAATATTTATTTTTCGAAACATAATCAAAATCCCCCAAAAAATTCCTTTCAAATCCATATTTTTGGTGTAAAAATACATAATTTCGAAAAGTACTTTTGTAACAACCGTTAAGCGCTATTAAAAAGTTGATGCGTACGTAGGCACGAGTTGCTATAGCCAGGTAAGACTAAGATCGTGTGATGATGTGAAAATTGAACTTTTTTTAAAATGTTCGGAGTGTAAGAAATTTGGTCTTAAAGTTTACAAATATGGGTAAGAGAAATAGCCTCAATTGAAATGGTATTGTCGAACTTATTTCGAATGTGGTAATGTGGGATCAACCACGAGTATATGTGTAAAAGTAAAAATATCAATTTGGTAACCTCAGATTAATCTAAGCACGTTCGAGGACGAACGTTTCTTTAAGAGGTGGAGAATGTAACGACTCGAATTTTTGTTTTAAGAATTTGCATCTCGTTCAATGGCTTAAGACCCCGAGAAGCTTCGTAATACACATTATGACCCGCATGTATGGTCAAGTTTGGTTTTCGTAAGATTCAAAGTTAAATTTAAAGAAAAAAACAAAATCTTATTTTTGAAGCTCAAATGGAAGGAGTTGACCGGAGAGTTAATTTTTGAGAAAACGACCCTAAATTGGAATTTTAATGATGTCAATAGCTTTGTATGGTAATTTTGGACTTAGACGTGTGTCCGAAATTGGATTTGGAAGTCCATAGGACAATTCGGTGTGTTTTGGCGAAGTAAGAAAGTTGATGTGCTCTAATTATATTATTTTATATGTGAAAGAGGTATATTACTATGATGGATACCAATTGGATATGATAGCAAGTCTACTAGGTGTACTACAAGATATATGGGGTCTAAAGAAAGTCCTAAGTCTAAGCCAAGTTGGAAAATTTCATAATAGACTAAAGTTGTAAGCGAGTACGCACAAGACCTCACTTTGGACGAGCATATATACATATATATATAAGGACATGTGCGAAGCACAACCTATAAAATTAAATCTCTGTGAGTCTAGTTTCCAACTCATTAAACCGTTTGTCATTTGGAGGTGTACACAGAAAGTTATGATCATTTTACTGGACATGTATCATATGCGCGGCCAGGTGCGTGGCCTGAGCGCGACCGCGCATATTCAGAAGTTTCTGCCTCGTGAGCGCGGCCTTAGCATGGGTGAGCTAGTAGCAGACCTCTAAATACACCTAAGGATGGGAAAGGAGAGAATTTAAGTTATTTTCCAAGACTAGGGCATCCTCTCCATCACCCATTCCGTCAAGGCTCCAATTACACACCTAAGGTGAGTTTTTAAGTGTGTTTTTATGGTGATTTCACTTCTCAATCACTAGTTACAACATGGTTTTGATTGGATTTCATAGTATTTCTTCAAAATCTCAAGAACACCCCCAAAGTTGTCTTTCAAGATTTGGTCTACAAGAGGTAACCTTTCACCCTTAGATGTACATATATGGAGTTATTATGGAATTATGAGTATGAATCAAGTATTGTAACTTATGGTATGGTGATTGGAAGCCATATATTCCCAATTTAAATACATGATCATGGTAGGGATTTAAAGATAATTATTTGATGGAATTTTGTTGGCTGGGTGTGAATGGTTGATCACACATGTGATGTTAGGAGTATAAATTATTAAAGAATAATGGTGGGATGAATTGTTGGTAAATTGTAGTAGTTGGATGTACTAATTCTATGGTTAAGAGAGGTAGTCAAATATGCACACATAGTGTTTGATGAAATGCATAAATGAGGTAAACCCACGAATATCCTCCTAATTATTGTTCACTTTTGTATGATTCTAAATAGATTGAAGTTGCTAGAATTTCCGGAAACATTGTAGTAAGGTAAGAAAAGCTCAAGAAAGCTTGGAGCTGTTCAGAGGTCGTTTCGTGCAAGAATGCTATTTTGGAATATCGGACTAACTCCGTTAAGTTAAGTATCTTGCCTAACCTTGTGTGGGAGACTGCCCCTTAGGATTTGAGTCCTCTATGTTAATTGTAGTCCGTGCACGCGAGGTGACGAGTGTATGCTCGGTCTTATTTGTGGGAGATTTGCCCTTTAAGATTCTTATGTCCTTATGTTCGTTGATATTAGGCTATATAGATGATATTTACACCTTAATATTACCATGCTTTATCGTTGTTTTATAGGCAAATTGATAACAAAATACTCTAAATAGTCTTTTGCTTTGCAGGAATTAATCTAAGTGAGGAAGCACTACGGAGTATTTTAGAGTCGATAATGTGAAGAAAACGCCCAATGAAGAAGTACCCGAGCACAAAGAAGCAAAAATGGACTAAGTGAATTCCACCGCGACCGCGGTGAACTGTTCACGCGCCAGAAACTTGGGGACCAAAGTGTAACTCGGGGAAAACTTGTCCCACACCCTTATATACTTTAGAAGCTCGCCCTAGATATGTTTAAGCTTGTTTTTAGACTACTTTGAAGGCAAGAACAAGGGTGAGAAGATCAACCAAATATTAGAGTTTTTCTATCTCCTTTTATTTTCTTGCAATTACCCATTATGAATAATTTAGTAGTTTTATCTTGTTTTGTCATGAGTAGCTAATTTCCTAGTCTAGGGTTTTGATGGAACCTATTGAAGGATGAACTTCTTGTTATGTTAATATAGTTTACCCAGTTTAAATCTCTATTCGTTCAACTTCGTGCATGTTGTAGTTAATTGACATGATCCTCAATTAGTTGTGCCTATTTAGTGTGCATACTCGGGAGAGAGTGCATATTTAGGTAAATTGTTGACCAACATCACTCCCAAAGTATATGAGGGATCAATAACCAAGGGTTTAAAGGCAGGATTAGGGATAACGAAGCCTTGGGTGCAATCTAAAGTGAGCTGTAATAAATAAAGCTAGCTAGCATAACTCGGAAGAGTGCGTCTAGTAAATTGTCATGATTACTCGGGAGAGATTTACGGTAATAAGGGTGTTCATGATTGACAGAGACTATTTGGTGAATCTATGTGAAACATAACTGGAAGGAATTCCATCAATAAGGGAAATCATAACCTTAGAACCTTCCCTTAATTGTTTACACTTAATCATAGTTAGTTTTCATTTGCTTATTTACTTTCATTCGTAGTTAGTAGAAATACCCTCAATTGTTATTTATAACGTTTGGGAAGGTGATTCCGTTGAATTTAGTAAGTCTAACGAGAGTAATTGATAGGTTAATTCCTTGTGGGTTCGACTCCGGACTTGTAAACCGGATTATATTTGCAACGACCACTTAGTCCTTTTTATAAGGCATAGTTGGGCGTGAACAAATTTTGGCACCGTTGCCGGAAAATTAATGGTGTTATCAATTACAATTGAAAGAGATACCAAAATTCTTAGTGTTGTCAGTTTTCTCTATACCAATCTTTATATTGAAATTTTAACGTTTGTTGACTTGGTTGTACAGGTGCATGCCTAGAAACTCATCGAGAACTGGTGAAGTATTTGAAGCATTATCATATCCCGAGAAAGTTTTCAAGGCCTTGAATCGGGCCAACCAGAAAAACAAACAACTGGACAATTCGAAACAGACATGGGAGATCACAAAGAAGACCCAGTTGTACCAATAGCGCCAGTGGCACCTCTTGTGCAGAGGCTGCTCTCTATGACTGGGAACAACCCACAGCTGAAAATCTAGCCACAACGATTTTAGTCCCGCAGATACAGGCTGAATCATTCCAAATCACGAACAACATGTTGCGCTTGTTGCAGAACAAGGGGCTATTTTCGGGGACTCAAGTCGAAGATCCTCAACTGCACTTGAAGAATTTCCTGTCAATCTGCAAAACCCAAAGGCAGCCCAATGTAACTCCGGAAGCAATCAAGTTGTTATTGTTTCCATTCTCAATGACAGGAGCTGCCCAGACCTGGCTAAACTCACTCCCCATTAATTCCATAACAACTTGGGAGGAGTTAGTCAAGCAATTCGTGAACAAGTTCCACCCACTCAACAAGACTTCTCAACAAATTGATGAAATTTTGAGTTTCAAACAGAGACCAATGGAGACACTGCATGAAACATGGGAACGATTCAAAGGGATGCTGGTTATATGTCCACACCATGGTATTGCAGATTTGATGTTGGGACAACAGTTTTACATGGGATTGCCAGATAGCGTGAAGAACATTGTTGATGCTTCAGCTGGTGGAGCATTTTTTAGCAAAACATGGAGAGAAGGCCAGAGTCTGCTTGATAATATGGCACAGAATTCAGGATGGACAACCAGGAATGCACCTATCACTCCAGTGGGTCACTCAGTGCCCTTAGATCTATCCAACTCTATGGCTGAAAATATGGCCACCTTACTGACACAAATGAGTATCCTCACCAAAAAGGTGAAAGAGTCAGGGCAGAAGCAGCAGGTACACATCGTAGATACTACCAATGGGGGCTTGTGCACATCTTGCATTAGTCAGCCAATTGGTAACCAGTGGAATGCAGAACATAATCATCATCACTACCCTGAAGACATGAACTATGTGTCTAATTATGGAGGCCAGAGACATGGTGGTCAGAATTGGGGCCAGCAAAATTAGTTGTACAAGCCAATCCAGCCACAGTTCAACAATGGGAACATGGGAGGTATGAGACCTCCTAATAATATGGAACCTTACCCATGGCCACAGGGATATAACAATCAAAATCAGCAGCAGGGGTATCACCCTCCTCAACAGCAGGGGTATCACCCTCCTCAACAGCAGCATGGTGGACGGCAGGAAGATGGGTTTGCTAGACTTGAGGCAATGATGCAGCAGGTTATTGGGTCTAATGCAAAACTAAGTGAAAGAGTATATGCACATGACCCAAAACAATCGTCTCTAAACAAAGTAGTGCAGACGGGCCAAATTTCAATGTCTCTAAACAATCGTCCTCATGGGACATTACCTGCAGACACTCAAATAAACCCAAAATATCAAGGCCCAAAGCAGCTGATGGCAGTGAGTCTACGGAATGGCAAAGATTTAGACGTGGAGCAAGAGAGGGCTCGAGAAAGCAAACAGGTTGAGACACTCATACTCGTGCCCATTGAGCTAGATGAGTCAACAAAACTAACAGAGGTGATAGTCCAGCCTGCCCAGGAAGAATATAACATTCAGATTAAGACTGAGAAACAAGCTGAGACAGCCCAGGAACAAGTAGTTGAGGTGGTAGCTGATAAAGAGCAGTCCCAAATCATTCGGAAGAAGAGACCTCCCGCACCATTCCCTCAGAGGCTGGCTAAGTACCAAAAGAGGAGCAATACAAGAAATTCTTGGAGATGTTGAAACAAATCCAGGTAAATATTCCATTGATAGATGCTTTGAAAGAGATGCCTGGGTATGAAAAAATGATGAAGGACTTAATATCCCGAAAATTCAATTTCCAAGACTTGGCCACGTGACTCTTACTTAGACCTGTAGTGCAGTGGTGACTAGACCAATTGCGGAGAAGCTATCTGACCCAGGGAGCTTTACAATTCCCTGCACTATTGGTAATTTTGCTTTTGCTAAGGCACTTTGTGATCTAGGGGCCATCATAAATCTTATGCCCCTAGTGATTGTAAGAGGCTGGGGATTGGAAGAGCTAGACCCACCTCTATGTTGTTGCAGCTGGCTGACAGGACTGTAAAAAGACCCTCTGGTATCCTGGATGATGTGTTGATTCAAGTGGGAAAATTTATGTTCCCTGCAGATTTTGTGATCTTAGACTGCAAGGTGGATGAAGAAATTCCCATAATTTTGGGAAGGCCGTTCTTGGCCACTGGGAGAGCTCTTATTGATTGTTAGATTAGGGAGCTCAAGATGAGATTGAACAATGAAGAGATAACATTCAATGTGTAGAAATCTATGAGGCGACCAAGTGAATTCGCCAATTGCTCTCTTATTGATGCCGTGGATGTAATTGTAGAAAATAATGATGAGATGCTGACTATTGAGGACCCTCTTGATGCATGTCTGATGAATTTAGATGAGGTGAATGGAGAAGAACTAGCAGAATGGGTGTTGGCATTAGAGGTCAGAGGATTCTGGGATAGAACTCTTAAATTTGAGCCCTTGCACTTAGAAAATAGAGAAACTCCTCCAGTCAAGCCATCCATCGAAGAACCCTCAAAGCTGGAATTGAAGCCACTGCCCGCCCATCTCAGGTATGAGTTCCTTGGACCTGACTCCACATTAACTGTTATTATCTCATCTAGTTTGTTAGATCTGCAGGCTCAACAACTCTTGCAGGTATTCAAGGAACATAAAACTGCCATTGGGTGGACCATGGCAGAGATTAAGGGGATCAGCCTCGCCTACTATATGCATAAAATTCTGCTGGAAGAGGGACACAAACCTTCCAGGGAACACCAAAGAAGGCTGAACCCAAACATGAAGGAAGTGGTGAAGAAAGAAGTGATAGAGTGGTTAGATGCGGGATTCATTTTCCCAATCTCTGACAGCATCTGGGTTAGCCCAGTGCAATGTGTGCCTAATAAGGGTGGCATAACGGTGATCAAAAACGATAACAATGAACTGATTTCAACAAGAACTGTCACGGGCTAGAGAATTTGCATAGACTACAGAAAGTTAAATCTGGCCACCCGGAAAGACCACTTCCTACTTTCCTTCATTGATCAGATGTTAGATAGATTGGCAGGGAGGTCACACCTCTGTTTTCTGGATGGGTACTCAGGGTACAATCAAATCTCCATTGCACTAGAGGATAGAGAGAAGACCTCTTTAACTTGCCCATATGGCATTTATGCCTTTCGGATGATGCCCTTTGGCCTAAACAATGCACCCGCCACATTCCGAAGGTGCATGATGGCCATATTCACTAATATAGTAGAGTAGGTATTCATGGATGATTTCTCAATGGTGGGGAACTCATTTGATGAGTGCCTTATAAATCTGACTCGTGTGCTGAAACGATGTATTGAGACTAACCTGGTTCTTAATTGGGAGAAGTGTCATTTCATGGTACAAGAGGGCATAGTCTTGGGGCACCGGGTGTCAAGTAAAGGAATTGAGGTGCTAAAGTTGGCGTAATAGCAAAGCTTCCACCTCCAACTTCAGTCAAGGCAATCCAGAGCTTCCTCGGGCATGCCGATTTCTACCGGAGATTCATAAGAGACTTCTCAAAAATTGCCAACCCTCTCTGTAAGTTGTTAGAAAAAGATCACCCTTTCTTGTTTTCTGATGATTGCAGGGTAGCATTCGAGGAGTTGAAAAAGAGGCTAGTCACAACACCCATTATTGTTGCCCCCGACTAGGAGCAACCATTCGAACTCATATGTGATGCCAGTGACTACGCAGTGGGAGCAGTGCTGGGATAGCGGAAAGACAAGCTAATGCATCCAATCTACTATTCCAGTCGAACGCTGAGTGGAGCCCAGTTGAACTACACTGTGACTGAGAAGGAGATGTTGGTTGTGGTGTTTTCTTTCGAAAAATTTAGATCGTACGTGAATAGCTCTAAAGTAATTGTGTACACTGATCATGCAACTCTCAGGTACTTGATTAAGAAGAAGGAGTCTAAGTCACGCCTGATTCATTGGGTGTTGCTACTATAAGAATTTGACCTCAAAATTCATGACCGTAAGGGAATAGAAAACCAAGTCGCTGACCATCTATCATGACTTGAGGGAGATGATAAATCAGTTGAGGTTGAGGATATTCTGGAAACCTTTCCAGATGAGCAGCTACTCGCTACTAGTATTGAGGAAGTGCCATGGTATGCAGACTTTGCAAATTACCTGGACAGCGGTATAGTTCCCTATGATCTTTCCTCTGTACAAAAGAAAAAGTTTTATCGTGATTGTCGCATGTATTATTGGGAGGAACCTTACCTGTTTCGAATATGTGTTGATAATATGATCTGAAGGTGCTTCCCCGAGATAGATAAATCTTCTGTTTTGCAGGCATGTCATGCATCAGCGTATGGAGGGCATTTTGGAGGAGTCAGGACAGCTGCAAAAGTGCTATAGGCCAGTTTCTTTTGGCCAATAGAGTTTAAAGATGTGCACCAATGGGTGTGTCACGACCCAAACTGGAGGGCCATGACTAGCACCCGACCATACTTGCCGAGCACCAACGTACATTTCATCTAACCTTCATTATTATCTTTTAGGGCTGACGAGATCAATATAAATGGTAGACCTGGATCATGGACAACCAGCAATAAAATATGACGGCATGAACATACATAGTAGGGGATGACCAGACAATCAAGAAACTACATATAAGGTATGAGCTACCACGCTACCATGAAAGACTATATAACAAAAACCAGCCGACAAGGCATACCAAACTATACATGAGTCGACACTTGTCCATGAGCCTCTAAATGAACATAAGTGCTACAACATAGCCGGAACAGGGCCCCGACATACCCATAATATCTATAACAAAAATGCATACCAAGACCAAGGCAAGTCTGGAGAAGGGATCTCGCCAATCACTGCTGAACTAGACAGCCTACTGTGGTGGGGGAGCTGCACCTGCCTGTCTATCAGGACCTGCAGCACGACATGCAGTGTCCACAAATAAAAGGACGTCAGTACGAATAAAGTACTGAGTATGTAAGGTAGGGAACCATAAATACGATCAGTAATGTAAGCAAGGATAGAGAATATACAACCTGTAACATCTTAGTACCTCTGAGGGATACTGACATGAAATGCATGATACATATGTATAAATACATAAACCTTTAAAACATTCGCCTCTATGGGCATCATCATCATCATATCGTACCCGGCCATAATAGTTTCGGTAAAAAACATACCCGGCCATCATAAGGCTCGGTAGAATCGTACCCGGCCACGTGGAGCTCGGTAAAACCCAACTAATCAGTGGTTGCACAATAGGTGTCGTACCTGGCCAACTATAGCGTGGCTCTGTAGAGTAAAATAGATACATATATATAATGCATGCTCGACTCAAAGAATCACATTCTAAACCTTTCGGAGTGACGTAAGGTCGGTATCCTCTGTACACTTTATTAGGACTAACTCTTCACTATGAACCTTATAAGAATCAGGAAGTACCAACAACATTGATAACATAAGAATAAGAGAAGCAACATTAACATCAATCGTTCCATAAGAGGGAAAACAATGTAAGTACTGCTAGCTTCTAAGAGTAGAGTATCTTGGAAGCTCGTTCATTACATTATGTACAATCGGAGTCGTGCAAAAGAAGGAAAGGGATAGCCTCACATACCTTGTATATACTGCCCCAATCTCAAGCTATGCAATTGTCAAAACTCCTTAGTCTACAATAAGAGAAACGATACTATCGTTATCATTTAAGCGTCATAACTATTATGTATCGACCACAACCTATTTTACGATGAAACGGATAGCACCTCCCCTATATATATGACCTCACACCATTCAAAACAATCACCAAACAGCCCAAACAACATCAATAATAAACATATTGAGCCTCCCAAAATAGTCCACGCACAACCTAATCACTCCATACATACGACGACCACCGTAGTCGTGTCAAACGACCCGGAAATGTTACGAATAACTATCATCCCACAACCCTACATATATATGGTGCTTCTCCACATACTTCCTCCTCCAAAACTCCACAAAACAGTAGTAAAATACGCAACCCAATAGCAATGCAAAACAGTCCACAAAACAATAACATTACTACCAAGCCTTTCGATATATATTTCACAAGTTCTAGCTTTAATGGCTTAGCCGCAACTTGGATAATCTTAAATACATATAGAGTAAGAGGTTACTTACCTTTATACAGAAATAACAACTCCAATTTGAACTTAAATTTCCATGAAATATCCCTCCAATGCTGCCACAACAACAAAAAAGCGAAACTAGCGATCAATTAGTGTTTTTCGGCACTAGAATCACTTTAGAAGGCTTGAAATCACCTAGGATTGATATTAAGAACATGAGGGAGTATTTACAGAACATAAACCCTTTAAAACAACCTCCCACATGAGCTGTAACGACACAAAAATGAGCAACAACAAGAAGAACAAGAGACTTACTAGCGCCGCGGAATTCCCGACACTTGATTTGTGTTGTTTGCCCTTTTTTGGGTTTTGAATCTTGAGAGAACCTTGAGAGGATGTTCCTAGGATTCTAAGGTCTGAAAATAGTGAGAAGAAATGACTTAAAACGGGTTGGAGGCATCCTATATAGGTCCAAATATCTTAAACCGCCTTAGTGGGCCCCATAGAGAGGTGTTTGGCGCAGTCTCGCGAAAATGCAAATATCTCTCTACTCCGAGATCGTATCGATGAACGGTTTAATGCGTTGGAAATTATACTCATAGATATTTAATTTAGTTGGTATATTACCCCGTAATTCCTTGTAAATTAGGAGAAAAGATTAGAAACATTTGACCTAATGTTTAAGTAAAATTATGAACCTAAGTTGAGACAACTTTTGTCGACTTTTGTTTCATAACTCGTTTGACTTCAAGACTTATGATACGGATATTATATGATTAAAATACCTTAATACATGACCTCTTGAGTGTATTAAGCGCCGCTAGATTTACCTGAAAATACGAGTTACAACATCCTTGATTCATTTAACTTCTAATACTTGTTAATCACCCTTATACACTCTTGTATCACTTAAGACCAATAGGATTGACTTCTTATCATCTCAAAGATAATTCCTTATTGGATTTATGTTAACTAATATATGGCATGAACTAACACATGTGGATATGGGTTGTAACAGGGTGAAGGGCTGCAACGAATGTCAGCGAATCGGGAACATTTTCCGTCGCCATGAAACCCGATTCAAGAAGTGGAAGTGTTTGATGTATGGGGGATTGACTTCATGGGAAACTTCGTAAGCTTCTTTGGCAATAAGTACATACTTGTTAATGTGGATTACGTGTCCAAATGGGTAGAAGCTGCAGCGTTGCCCACTAATGATGCAAGAGTGATGGTGGGTTTTTGAAGAAGAACATATTCACCCGTTTTGGGACCCCGAGAGCGATTATCAGTGACGGAGCCACCCACTTCTGTAATAGAGCCTTCGAGAAGTTGCTAGCAAAGTATGATGTACGCCACAAGGTGGCAACCCCTTATCACCCGCAGACCAGTAGACAGGTGGAAGTGTCTAATAGAGAGATAAAAAGTGTATTGACCAAGACTGTAAAAGAACTGATTGGGCATAAAAGCTATGTTGGCCCAAGTTAAGGTAAAGTTTTGAAGAATGACAAACGAACTCAGTCATGGACCAGGTTCATCATGTGAGACATAGTATTTATCAACCTAGACATGTGAGATACACGTGAAGAAGATAAGTCTCAGTAATCAAGCAGCAATATCTCCTGAACTGATCGAAAAGGTTGCATATTGGATGAGGAGAGAAAGTCTCCTTATGGGAAGAGGACACAATCACACAATCCGGATAAATGATAGGGTTGGAGTTTTTATTGAACGAGAACTCAACTTAGATGGAAGATCAGCAATTGAGTCTCAATCAAACTCTGATTACTAACTCATTAAATAACAGTGATTGTTCTCTTTTACAGGTGTTGCACATACGCAAAAGTTAAACGTGAATAGGGAGCAAAATAGCAACGCTTTTTGCAAGCAGTTCGTGTGTAATTCAAGTGTGCAAACCTGAAGCTACTTGAACGAGATAGAAGAACCAGTTCCGTTGTGTTTATTCTTATTCTAGTTCAATTGTAGTAGGTGGTTTAAAGTTGTACCTTTTCAGCTTTCATAGAAGCATTTGTAATAGGTACTTTGAGTGTTCAAGTTATAGGCTAACTTGAAGGTGTCGCAACAATTGAGGTTATGTGCTACACAGGGATTAGAGTTAATCCTTAGGTTTACAAAGAGTTTTGTAAATGTTGTTTTGGCTCAGTGATTTTAGTGGATGTTTGGGAAAATCCTACTGAGTAGTAGGTTGTGGTTTTTTCACCTTTTGAGCTAGATATTTTCCACATAAAAATCTATGTGTTCTTTATTTTCTGTACTTTTAATTCCGCAACAGTAGTAGTTAGAACACCTAGAAGAACGATCTTCTAGATCGAAAAATTGGGTACTACACAAATCACCCCTCTCTTGTGTGGTATTTACGTTTAGAACATCAATTGGTATTAGAGAGGGTTATTGTTGAAGAGGCTAACACCTTAGGAAAAGATCAACATGAGTGCACCACCTGGGAACTGGGAAGCGCAATCCACTGCCAGGCCTCCACTGTTCAATGGACAGTACTACTCTTGGTGGAAGAACAGGATGAAGGATCACATCATAGGAGAATACTATGAACTTTGGGACATAGTCACTGATGGTCCTTTGGAAACTATAATGAAAAATGAGGAAGGAGTGGTTGTGCCAAAGACAAGGGCTGACCGCACTGCTGAAGACCTAAAAAAGTGGGAGAAAAATGCTAAGGCCAAGAAATGTCTTGTGTGTGGACTAGGTCCAGATGAGTACAGTAGGATCCAAAGTTGTACTACTGCCAAGGAGATATGGGACACTTTGCAAGTGGATCATGAAGAAACACCTCAAGTGAAAAGATCCAGAGGAACACTGTTGTATTCTCAATATGAGAATTTTACTATGAAGGAAGGAGAAACTATCCAAGAGATGTATACTAGGTTCACTACACTGACAAATAAACTTAAGTCCCTTGGAAGGATTATTCTTGAAGAAGACAAGGTTAAGAAAATCCTGACAAGGGTTCTGCCAGTCTCATGGGAAAGCAATATTGCTACTCTCAAACTAGATGAACTGATTGAAAATCTTACTGCTTATGAACTGAGAAGGCAAACCATGAAGATGGATACACCCAAGAAGGAGAGAAGCCTAGCTCTCAGAATTGCTGAAGGTTCAGATCTGGAAGATGATGAGATGGCTATGATCACTAGAGAATTCAAAAAGTACCTAATGAGAGTAAAGGGTTCTTCAAGAGGTACAACCTTCAACAAGTCAAGAGCTCCTGAGAAACAGACCAATGAGGATTGCTACAAGTGTGGTAAGACTGATCATATGATCAAGAACTGCCCTCAATGGGAAATTGAGTGGAAGAAAGAAAGGGCTGAACGAAGGAACAGGTTCAACCAAAAAGGAACAAAGATTCAACAAGGGCAATGGTTACTGCTTGGGGAGAAACTTCAGATGAAGATTTGGAAGATGAAGCTAAAGAAGAGCAAGCACTGATGGCCATCGGAGAATCAGATGATGAACAAGAGGTAAGTATCCTTCATCTCAAAAATAAGATTAAATTTTTGTCTAAAGAAAAGTTGGTTGAGCTACTACTAGACTTCATTGATGAGTCAGAGATAATTAACAATGAGAAAGAAGTTCTGTCTAGGGAATGTGTGATCCTAAAAGCAAAATGCAAAAGTCTAGAGTCTAGGGCTAATGAGAGTGATAACACAAATGCTGAGTTGAAGAACCAGGTTCTTGAACTTGATAACAGTGTCCTAGAACTTAGGTCTGAAAACTTAAAACTGAAACTAGGAACAGGAAAGAAGATAGCTGATCACACATATCTCACTCTAGAAGAAAACTTGGTAAAAATGAAAGATGAATTGTATAAGAAAGATGAACTCATCAAAGTCTTGAAGGAAGATCTTAGAAAGGTGAAACATGAACTAGACAGAACTTACAAGTGGAACAAGGCTTCTGATGCACTCTCTTGGCTGCAAGAGCATCACAGTAGCAACAAAAGAGGACTTGGCTATGGGACTCAACCTCCAAAATGCGACTCTAGAAGCAAGTACCTCACTCTTCCTGAAAATAAAATCTGCACACACTATGGCAAGGCTGGTCATTACAAAAATGAATGTAATGCAAAAGAAAAGGCCAGTCAAAAGAACAAAGTCTTTGTTCAAGAGAAAAACAAGTTGCCTGGGTGGGCAAGAAGGAATCTGATTCATCCTTTTGCCTATAGAAAGGGACTCAAACTAGTTTGGGTTCCTAAGACTAACCCCTGATTTCTTTTTGCAGGTCCAAGTGAAAAGGATGAGCCAAATATGGTATATGGATAGTGGCTGCTCAAAACATATGACTGGGAACAAGGACCAGTTCCTTTCACTTGAGAACTTAAAAGGAGGTAATGTCTCCTTTGGTAATGGAAAGAAAGGTGAGATCATTGGGGTTGGAAAGGTAGGCAAAACAGATTCTCATTCCATAGAGAATGTCTACCTGATAGATGGCTTGAAATATAGCCTAATAAGTGTGTCACAATTGTATGACAGAGGTAATCTTGTAGCTTTTACCTCTACCAAGTGCTTTGTGATTAACCTTACCACTGACAAGATTGTTTTGCAGGGAAAAAGAGTTAACAATATTTACATTGTAGATTTGTCTACTCTCTCAGAAAATGAACTCACTTGCTTAAGTGTGTTGGTTAATGATCCCCTCCTGTGGCACAAAAGACTTGGTCATGCAAGTCTAAATCAGCTAAACAAATTAGTCTCTAAAGACTTGGTGATAGGGTTACCTAATAACAAGTTCAAGGAAGACAAAGTTTGTGAGGCATGTGCAAGGGGGAAGCAGGTAAGATCATCCTTCAAAAGCAAGAAAATGGTAAGTACAACCAAGTCGTTGGAACTGGTCCATATAGATCTATGTGGTCCAATTAGAACCATGAGCAGAGGTGGAAAGAAATATGTTATGGTGCTTGTCAATGATTATTCTAGATTTACCTGGGTTCTATTTCTAACCTCCAAAGATGAAGCATTCGACATGTTTATTGCATTTGTTAGAAAAACTCAAAAATAATTAGGAAATCAACTTGCATCCATTAGGTCTGATCATGGAACTGAATTTAAAAATTCCAAGTTTGTTGAATTCTGTGATAAAAATGGTATAGATCATAATTTCTCTGCCCCTAGGATCCCTCAACAAAATGGAGTAGTTGAAAGGAAGAATAGAACTGTGAAGGACATGGCTAGAACCATGCTGCTTTCTAGTAAATTGCCCCACAGCTTCTGGGCAGAGGCCGTAAACACTGCATGTTACATAATCAATAGATGCATGACCAGACCTCTGGTAGAGAAGACTCCCTATGAGTTACTTAAAGGGAGAAAACCAAACATATCCTATCTTAGGACATTTGGTTGCAAGTGTTATGTGCACAATAATGGAAAAGACTCCCTAGGTAAGTTTGATCCCATAAGTGATGAGGGAGTATTCTTGGGATATTCTTCACATAGCAAAGCATATAAAGTGTTTAATAAAAGAACTCTGTGTGTAGAATAAAGTGTACATGTAGTATTTGATGAAACTAACATTCTTTCTGAGAGACAGGAACATGAAGATGAAGCCATTGGATTGGTAAAGGAATTGACTGAATCCCCAAGACAAGTCAAAGTGGCATCAAAAGAAGGAACAGGTGATGGAACAGGTCCTTCAAATTAGGGCAACCTGACAGGGGGAACTAATCAAGGAGAAATTGAATCAAACCCCCTAGAGGAACTTGTTCATGAACTTGTTCCTCAGCAACAGAACATAGGAGAGACATCTAGCAGAAACCAGTTGGTTGTGAAACCTCACAAGTATCAAAGTTCTCATCCCATTGAGAACATTATTACTGATCCAACATCTGGAGAAAAAACTAGATCACAGCTAAAGAATCTGTGTGCTTTTGATGCTTTCCTATCTCTTATTGAACCTAAAAATGTTGTTGAGGCTTTGGAGGATGCAGATTAGGTGAATGCAATGCAAGATGAACTCAACCAATTTAAAAGAAGTCAAGTTTGGCATCTAGTTCCGAGACCCAAGGACAGATCAATCATTGGTACAAAATAGGTCTTCAGAAACAAACTTGATGAAGATGGAACATTTACAAGAAACAAAGCAAGACTAGTGGTACAAGGATACAGCCAAGAGGAGGGCATAGACTATGATGAGACATTTGCTCCAGTTGCAAGACTAGAGGCAATCAGACTCCTCGTAGCCTTTGCAACACACATGGAATTCACTCTTCATCATATGGATGTCAAAAGTGTCTTCCTGAATGGCTACCTAAAGGAAGAAGTGTTTGTGAAACAACCTCCAGGGTTTGAGAGCAAGGAATGTCCTGAGCATGTGTATAAGTTAGACAAGGCTCTATATGGGCTCAAGCAGGCCCCAAGAGAATGGTATGAACGACTATCCAAATTTCTACTGGAGCATGGTTACAAAAGAGGTAAAATTGACAGTACCTTATTTTTAAGGGAAAAAGGTAAAGATCTCCTTGTTGTGCGAATATATGTGGATGACATCATATTTGGGGCTACCACTGATAGGCTGAGTAAGGACTTTGCAAAACTAATGGGCAGTGAGTTTGAAATGAGCATGATGGGTGAGATTAACTTCTTTTTAGGCTTGCAGATCAAACAAAGTCCAAATGGAACCATGATCCATCAGCAGAAGTATACAAAAGAGCTAATCAAAAAGTTTAAAATGGAGGAATCTAAAGAAATAGACACACCCATTGCAACTGCCACCAAATTAGATATTGATGAACCTGGTTCATCAGTCGATCAAAAGTTGTATAGGGGTATGATTGGTTCACTCTTGTATCTTACTGCAAGCAGACCTGACATCACTTTTAGTGTAGGTCTTTGTGCTCGTTTTCAGGCAAATCCAAAAGAGTCCCACTTGACTGCGGTAAAGAGGATACTGAGATATCTAAAAGGCACTATGTCTCTGGTATCCTAAAGGTAGTAATTTTGATCTAGTTGGATATGTTGATGCTGATTATGCAGGTTTCTTAGTGGACAGGAAAAGTACCTCAGGTATGGCACATTTCCTTGATTCATGTCTTGTGTCATGGGCTACCAAAAAGCAAAATTCTGTGGCCCTATCTACTGCTGAAGTTGAGTATGTTGCTGCTACTTCCTGTTGTGCTCAATTGCTATGGATCAAACAATAGCTGGTAGATTTTGAAATTGAAGTGGGATGTATTCCAATATTCTGTGATAACACTAGTGCTATAAGTATGACAAATAACCATGTTCATCATAAGAGGACTAAGCACATAGATGTTAGACACCACTTCTTAAGAGATAACTATGAGAAAGGATTGATTTCAATAGAATTCTGTACTACTGATAAACAAATAGCTGACATCTTCACTAAAGCACTGAGTAGAGAAAACTTTGAGAGGAATAGGTTGGAGTTAGGAATGATTAAAATCACCTAATAGGTCCAGTTCAGAATGCACAATGGAAATATATATATATATATATATATGATTAAGATCAGCTAATAGGTCCAGTTGAGAATGCACAATTTTAAAAATATTGGTTAGGAGTTCTAACTTTGTGTAAATATCTAGATCAATTCTTACTCAGTTTCATACTTTAATTAGTATACTCCTGTGACATGTGTATGACTCACTAATCTCTTACAAAGTTTCTTCTATTTTGGCATTTGAGGCATGTTCAAGAGAGTTCTATATAAAGAACTTGGTTCATCAGTATGTGTTCATATGAAAAGCTCAGGTATGTTTTCTATACTCTGCACAATTAGAAAGATTATTTTTCCAATCATGAGTAGAAGTCCTACATTCATCAAATTCCCAGAAATTCTATCCGTTGAGCATTGAACCAGTTTCGTTCCCCTAGAACTCTAAAAATCGGGATTTTTGCCTAAAATCTAGCGATGCCTAATAATCACTAAGAGACCGGAATTACATCTTGATTAGACTTCTAATTGACCTCTGAAAAAGCTGTCGTTACTGCATTTAAGTCTAATTATCTTTAAATACATGCCACACCTCTTCTTCATTAGTCCATAACCGTCAAAACTCTTCTCATGTTCTGATCACCCTTCTTCTATCCAAAATTCCCAAATTTTTCTTAAGAAACAATCCACCATGACTAACCCCCAAGATAATCCTGGCCTCCCCCACCAGTATCCCCTTCGAATACATCCTCATCTACACCCCCTAGTGAAACCCCAAAACCTAGGTTTCGTAGGCAGAAAATGTTGGCCAAAAAAAACTGGAGCTTCTGGAGCTCTAAGAAAAGTTCTAAATGAGAAATTGAAGGCTAGCCAGAGGAAGGAAAGTCTTACTCAAGAATCTGACTCAAGCTCTGATTCTAAAGTTTTTTTTTCTGCCAGTAAAGGAGAAGAACATGGGTCTTCTAACATTGCCAAAATTCAAGAAACCCCTGGTGAGGTAAGTTCTTGTGTGGTACTCTCCACTGTGGTTGAAAATGTAGAAAATAGGTTTGTCTTAGTTGGTCCTGTCAAAGATGTAAAGGGGGCTGAATCTAGTAGAAGTGGAGGTAAAAATAAAGAAAAAGAGAGAGAGAGGTAGCAAGTGGTGATGAGAGGGGAAATGGGAAAGAAAAAGTTTTGGCTATTTGTGGAGGTGTTGAAGAAGGTGGCAACAAGTCAGGGGGAAGTGGTTCTGGGGAGGCGACTGAAGGGCTTGTGCATCTAAGCAAACAACAAGATGAACCTGGTTTATCTGTTGAGGAAACACTGGCTGATCTTCTGAAGAGGGTTGGGGCCAGTTATGATCCAAAGAAGCGTAAAGCTTCCACACAAAAGGCTCCAAATGCTTCCAAGCCAACAAAGAAAAGCAAAATGTCATCCCCAAAACCTACTATACCTTTAGTACCTAAGGGAAGAACCACTAGAAGCAGGGTCAGACAAAGTGAAGCTGAGTTACAGAAAGCTCTAGAAGAAAGCAAGAAGAAAAAGAAGGAGAAGGGAAAAGAAAAGGCTATGGAGAGTTCCGAGGTTGCAGAAGAAGAAGAAGAGGAGATGGAGTTGGTCCATCAAGAAAGGGGAACAACTATGGAGGTTCCTACACCCAAACCAAAAGGGTCCAAGGCTTCTTCCAAGAAGTCTTCCTCTGAACATGTATCTGATGAACCCTCTTTAGCCAAAAGAACCAGATCTGCAGTGAAAGGTAAGCAGGTAAAAATTACTGAGGAAGAAAAAGAATGGAGTGGAGAAGAAGAAGAAGAGGAATTTGAAAAGGTACAAGATAGGTTTGCCATCTTTGGCAGAAGAAATTATTTGAAAGGAAGACTGTTGAGAGACCTGGATGAGCCAGAAATGAGAAGACTGGTGGATGCCCTAGCTGCACAAGATTGGAAGGACATGGTCCTTGAAATGGATGGGAGGCTGGCTAGGAAAGAATTGATTGAGTTTATGGCCAATGCCACAGTGAAGAATGGGGTAGTCACCAGTATAGTGAAAGGAGTAAGGGTGCAGTTTGATGCACTCAAATTGGGTAAGATTCTAGACATACCTAGTGAGGGGTATGAATGTGCCTTTGAAGAAATGGGAGATGGCATCAAGCAAGGAATACTTTGGCGTCAAGACTCTTCTAGCTTGTGACTATCCAGTCAATGCCACCCCAGTTGAACCTGGTTCATCCCTGAAGACACCTATGAACAGCAAGGTTAGGGCTTTGGTTCAAGAGTGTGGATCTAAGGATGCTGAAATTGCTTGGCTCCAGGCTCGTGTAGCTGAACTGGAAACTAAAAGAGATGGCATTAGACCTGAGCTAGCAAAAGAAAAGGAGAAGAGTGATGGGATGCTTCAGAATATGCTCAACCTTCTCCAAACCCAGCCCTCTAGTTCCTCCAAGCCTTAGGATGTCCAGTTGTTGTCTTCTGAACCAATCTAGTACCCCCAATGACCCAAATTAGGGACTTTTTCGTTTTTTTGCTCATGCTTTGGAAGTTTTTCTTTCTTTTTGTGGTTTGTTGGTGGAAACATATCTTATCAATGACAACTGCTGTTTCTCTTGTTCTATGAAGATTTTGCTCTTAATAGTTTGAATATGTTTGTTGATTATTGATGATTTCATCCATGTTTTCACTTGCAGTTGCCCAAGTGGCTATGAGTAATTACTAAATTCTGGGATTCACAATGCATGCAACTTTTCTATAATGCCAAAAGGGGGAAGAGATATTGTGCTTTACTCTTTATTCTGAGTAATGTGATATTTATAACCTAATTAAATCTGGTCCTTAATGATAAGTTAAAATTCTAAGTTAATGTGTTATTGGTCAAGCTGAGTTCCTACAGGTTCTTTGATTAGTAAAAGCATAGAATTTGTCATCATCAAAAGGGGGAAATTTGTTGGCCCAAGTTCAGGTGAAGTTTTGAAGAATGACAAATGAACTTAGTCATGGACCAGGTTTATTATGTGAGGCATAGTATTTATCAACCTAGTCTTGTGAGATACACGTGAAAGAGATAAGTCTCGGTAATCAAGCAGCAATATTTCCTGAACTAATCGAAAAGGTTGCATATTGGATGAGGAGAGAAAGTCTCCTTATAGGAAGAGGACACAATCACACAATCCGGATAAATGATAGGGTTGGAGTTTGTATTGAACAAGGACTCAACTTCGATGGAAGATCAGCAATTGAGTCTCAATCAAACTCTGATTACTAACTCATTAAATAACAGTGATTGTTCTCTTTTACAGGTGTTGCACATACGCAGAAGTTAAACGTGAATAGGGAGCAAAATAGCAACGAATTTTGCGAGCAATTTATGTGAGATTTAAGTGTGCACACCTGAAGCTACTTGAACGAGATAGAAGAACTAGTTCCGTTGTGTTTATTCTTATTCTAGTTCAATTGTAGTAGGTGGTTTAAAGTTGTACCTTTTCAGCTTTCATAGAAGCATTTGTAATAGGTACTTTGAGTGTTCAAGTTATAGGCTAACTTGAAGGTGTCGCAACAGTTGAGGTTGTGTGCTACACAGGGATTAGAGTTAATCCTTAGGTTTACAAAGAGTTTTGTAAATGCTGTTTTGGCTCAGTGATTTTAGTGGATGTTTGGAAAAATCCTACTGAGTAGTAGGTCATGGTTTTTTCACCTTTTGAGACAGGTATTTTCCACGTAAAAATCTCTGTGTTCTTTATTTTCTGTACTTTTAATTCCGCAACAGTAGCGGTTAGAACACCTAGAAGAACCAGATTCTTCTAGATCGAAAAATTGGGTACCACACAAATTACCCCCCCCCTCCCCCCCTTGTGTGGTATTGACGTTTAGAACATCAAGCTAGATGATGCACTCTGGGCTTATAGAACTGCTTTTAAAACACTAATTGGTATGTCACCATATAAGTTGGTGTTCGGGAAGGCCTGCCACTTTCCAGTAGAACTTGAACATAAAGCTTGGTGGTCACTGAAACAACTAAACCTAGACATTGAAGCTGCAGGCACAACTAGAATCACTGAATTGCATGAGCTTGACGAGTTCCGACATCTTGCTTTTGATAGCACAAGGTTGTACAAGGAAAGAATGAAGAGCTTGCACGACCAGAATATTGTTGAGCGACATTTCAAACCCGGGGACATAGTATTGCTCTATAACTCAAGATTAAGGTTATTCCCGGGAAAGCTTAAGTCACGATGTCTGGTTCATTTAGAGTAGTCGAAGTATTCCCTTTAGGGGTTATAGATATTGCCTCAGAGAAAGACTCTCACACATTTAGAGTCAATGGGCAGATATTGAAGCTATACATAGGCAAGAAAGAGCCAAAGGAAGTGTCACAGATCCACCTGACTGAACCTAAGAGGTCGAGCAAGCCTTAAAAGTGTTTGTATGTGTCGTGTCGCTATGTTAAATCAAGTGCTTCATGGAAGGCAACCCAAGAATGTTGTTGTTAATATTTTTGTATGTAACTTTCAAAAAAAAATGGGCAGCACCGCGACCGCGGTAGTACCGCGGCAAAACCGCGGTGAGAAGCAAACATTCTGTCTCGCATTGTCCAACCCACCGCGACCGCAGTGGGACCGCGGTAGAACCACGGTAAGACGTAAACATTCTGCCTCATGTCGTCCAACCTACCGCGACAACATTCTGCCTCGAATTATTTCACCCACCGCGGTCGCAGTAAGACCGCGGTCAACACCAGGTATGTTTTTTTAAATTTTTTTTCTTTTTCTTTCTTTTCTTCCTTCTCTATTTTATATATTTTATTAAAAAACCCTCTTAATAAAACATAAAACATCCCCCCCTTCTTTATTTTCTAATTTTCCTCTCTCTCTAAACCCTAACCCCCCAAATCCCTTCTTTCTTCTTCTTCTTCTTCACTCCCCATACCTCCCCCATCCTCACTCCTCTAATTCTCTCCTCCATCAAGGTATGTCTCTTCTCCCTTCCCTCATCTTTTGTGTTTTATTTTAGTTGTTATGTAGTTTAATGTTTGTAATTGTGTAGTAATATTTTGGTAGATTTTTGTTAGCTTTCTTCTTGTTTTCTTTTGAAATTCGTTTTAGATTTATTGGTGAAGGGGTTGTGTGTATAATGTGGTGGAAAGGTGGAGGTTTGTGGGTGATTGCACAGTTTAAGTGTGGGGTGTGATAGTGTAGTAGAATCGTTGATTTGGGGGAAGCTTTGATGTATCCATATGGGCTATGTGTATGATGAAATTGTCCTGCCCACAAGGTGTTTGGGAAATAGCCCCAATGGAGTTATAAGAGCTAATGTGACATGGTTGTGGTGAAGTCTGAGTAACCACACATAGTCACACATTTCACACACTCACTGATAGGCATTTCTCTGTTTGACAGGTACAGTGAATCCATCTAGGAAGAGACGCAACACTGGGTCCTCCGTTAGTGGACCAGAAAGCTCCTCCAAAGCTAGGGGGCAAGCCAGTGCGCCACAGTTTGACAACACGAGGTTTGTCTCCAAACAGGCGGAGGACAGGAACAATGCAAAAGCAGCTAAGAAATTGCTACATGAGGTGCATATTAACCAACAAACCTTAGAGGTGGAATGCCCGAATATCCTCAATGAGTTGAGGAGGTGTCAGTTGGACATCTTCTTCGAGGTACCGGAGGAAGCCAATGTTCAGATGGTACGGGAGTTCTAGGCTAACTGCCCGGAACATGAGAATAGAGTTGTTACTATCTGTAATACACATGTAAATGCATCCATTGAGGCCATCCGCAGGGTGTACTGGCTGCCAGTGTTCAGGGAGGACTTTGATGATTATCGTACTTTTAGCCGAACAAGTGCCTTGTGGGGAACTCTTCTTGAGACTATATGTGTGCCAGACAGAGAATGCATATGTATAAAGTACGGATCACACTTAACTCCCAGTCTCTCAATTGGGAGGCTAAGTGTTGGCTCACCATTATCAACAGTCGGTTGTTGCCCTCCAGAAAATATGACCGATGTCAATCTACCACGGGCGGAAGCGATCTACTGTTTCATGGCCCACAGGGATTTTTATGTGGCCTAGCTCCTCCATGACGAGATGCTCATTAGATCACCTGAGTTGCTCAAAGGCTTCTACTTCCCTTCTCTAGTCACCAGGCCATGCTGTCTTGCTAGAGTCCCTGAAGACCCTAGAGTTGATGGGAAATTGCCACTGAAAGCCCCGTTCCTGGCAAGAAAAATCAGAATTGGGATAGAGTCGGTGGTGAATGTTGATGAATCAGATGATGATGATGCTGAGGCAGCTGAGATCCCACCACCTACAAGAGTTGATGAGGCAGGCCCTTCACAGCCCCTCCGGAGTACCTGCATGACAGCTTTGGAGTAGGAGATGGCTGGGTTGCATACCTCAGTCACTGATTTGGGTGCCCGCATAGACGGTGCGGCTGACCGGCAGGTGAAGTCGGAGAAGAAATTCTTAGGCTGGCTGAGAGCTCTGGGCCGTGCTTGCAATGTGAACCCAGACACCGTCTCCGATCAGGAGTGATTTTTCAGGGAAGCTCCTTTACCTCATTGTTCTTTAATTTTTTATGCCATGAGGACATGTCTACATTTTAAGTGTGGGGTGGGGGATACTTCAATGTATGTATATATTTGTAACAATTTGGTTGTTTTAATTCTTTTTGTGTTTTGTTTAATTGTTTTTGTTGTTTTGAGTAATAGTCTCAGTAGGTAAGTGACTTGTCCCGACGACGGATCTCTTTTGACGGGGTTCTTGAGGGACTAAGTTGAGAAAAAAAAAGAACAAAAAGGGAATATGGATATTCTTTTTTATGACGGATATTTGAAACAGTTCTTGAGGGAAGTAAGTCTAGAAAAAAAACCAAAAAGATTTGTTTTTAGGTAGTGTAGTAACTCCCCCTTGGTTTTTTTTTGGGACACGGTTCTTTTCCAAGGGTTTAGCTTGAACCGGGTATAGGTAGTTTTTGTTTATTTTATTTTTTTTCGTTTTAGTTAGCATTGATGGGCTACGAGCTGAAATAGGAAGAGAATCCCTTGGCGTGAATACACTTGAACACAATCGACACTAGAGTATAACGCCTAAGCTCAATGGTTGACTCTCACTAAGTGCCTTAAAGTTGTATGTTTGTAGCTGACTTGAATACTCAAAAGAGAATGTCTTGATAGATCAACCCGGAGTGAGTCATGTGTCATGTGTGTGTGAGTTATACTGTATTCTATGCTTTACATTTGATGCCTAGAACTTGCCTTGTGTGTCTGCAAAGCGAAATAGTAGTTTCATTCAGTCTTAGAAGTGATATAGGCATTTCTTTGTTAAGCCAGATATATATAACGTAAACCCACCTAAATGTAATACATCTTAGTTAACTCCGTTGAGCCTATAAGCATGTTTCTTTGGCAACCACATTGCGAACCTTACCCAATTATTTGAATAGCCTTCTGTTTGAACCCTTTTACCTCCCATAAGAACTTGAATGGTCTTGAAATTGTGCAAAAGCAAAAGTGTGGGGTGGTGGTTTGGTTTTTGAGTGGAACCATCGAAGTAGAGAAAAAGTGCAGAGTTTTGAAGAATAAAAGAAGAAGCACCACGAATTTTTTTTTAAAATAAATATAATGGTTGATAAGTGGTAGCTTGATGAAAATGCACCTAAAAGAATGGAATGTTATAAATAAATTGTGGGAAATGTCTCGTTGACATAAGAATGATATGGAATGTTAATGTGTTTTTTATTAAAAGTGCTTAGGGAGGTTAGTCACTATATCCAAATATATTCTACCCGTCCCTTAGCCTACATTACAACCAAGTAAAGTCCTACTGATCTTAGACTGAGTGGGCTCGATTAGTAGAGTAGTACACTACGAGCAAGCCAATGGTGTATCTTTGTGGCACGTGAATGTTCTTTTTGAGAGTGAGCGAATTTTGTCTATCTAAGTTCCTAATTGTTCTAAATATCATTATATGTGGAACTACTCTCTTGTGTGATGTGAAGGCATGTGATTCACAAAGCAAAGGTAAGTCTTGACTCTTGTATAGAGTAGTTTGAGTAAGTGCGAATGTTGCATGGTACGAGGGTTTCGACTGTTGAGGCAAAGGTTTTTAACCACTAGGTACAAATTTTGGTAAATTGTTCAAGGTGTGAATCGTAAGGGAAAAGCTTAGGGAAGAAATTTTGATAGAATGCGGGGGATTGCTCGAGGACTAACAATGATTTAAGTGTGGGGTGTTGATATTATGCTATTTAGATGATATTTACAGCTTAATATTACAATGCTTTATCGTTGTTTTATAGTCAAACTGATAACAAAATGCTCTAAATAGTGTTCTTTTGCTTTGCAGGAATTAATCTAAGTGAGGAAGCACTACGGAGTATTTTGGAGTCGATAATGTAAAGAAAATGCCCAATCAAGAAGTACCCGAGCACAAAGAAGCAAAAATGGACTAAGTGGATTCCACCGCGACCGCGGTGTAACCGCGGCAGATCAAGACTCGAGGCAGAATGTTCAGTGTTCACCGCGGTCGAGCCGCGGTCGAACCGCGACCGCGGTGAACTGTTCACGTGCCAAAAACTTGGGGACCAAAGTGTAACTCGGGGAAAACTTGTCCCAAACCCTTATAAACTTTAGAAGCTCACCCTAGATATGTTTAATCTTGTTTTTAGACTACTTTGAAGGCAAGAACAAGTGTGAGAAGATCAACCAAACATTAGTGTTTTTCTATCTCCTTTTATTTTCTTGCAATTACCCATTATGAATAATTTAGTAGTTTTATCTTGTTTTGTCATGAGTAGCTAATTTCCTAGTCTAGTGTTTTGATGAAATCTATTGAATGATGAACTTCTTGTTATGTTAATATAGTTTACCCAATTTAAATCTCTATTTGTTCAACTTCATGCATGTTGTAGTTAATTGACAGGATCCTCAATTAGTTGTGCCTATTTAGTGTGCATAACTCGGGAGAGAGTGCATATTTAGGTAAATTGTTGGACAACACCACTCGCAAAGTATATGAGGGATCAATAACCGAGGGTTTAAAGGCGGGATTAGGGATAACGAAGTCTTGGGTGCAATCTAAAGTGAGCTGTAATAAATAAAGCTAGCTAGCGTAACTCGGGAGAGTGTGTCAAGTAAATTATCATGATTACTCAAGAGAGATTTACGGTAATAAGAGTGCTCATGATTGACAGAGACTATTTGGTGAATCTATGTGAAACATAACTGGAAGGAATTCCATCAATAAGGGAAATCATAACCTTAGAATCTTCTCTTAATTGTTTACACTTAATCATAGTTAGTTTTCATTTGCTTATTTACTTTTATTCGTAGTTAGTAGAAATACTCTCAATTGTTATTTATAACATTTGGGAAGTTGATTCTGTGGAATTTAGTAAGTCTAACGAGAGTAATTGATAGGGTAATTCCTTGTGGGTTCGACTCCGGACTTGTAAACCGGATTATATTTGCAACGACTGCTTAGTCCTTTTTATAAGGCATAGTTGGACGTGATCAAATTTTGACGTCGTTGCCGGGGAATTAATGGTGTTATCAATTACAATTGAAAGAGATACCAAAATTCTTAGTGTTGTTAGTTTTCTCTATTACAATCTTTACATTGTAATTTTAACGTTTGTTGACTTGGTTGTACGGGTGCATACCTAGAAACTCATCGAGAACTGGTGAAGTATTTGAAGCATTATCAGATCCCGAGAAAGTTTTCAAGGCCTTGAATCGTGCCATCCGGAAAAACAAACAACTAAACAATTCGAAACATACATGGGAGATCATGAAGAAGACCCAGTTGTACCAATAGCGCCAGTGGCACCTCTTATGCTAGAGGCTGCTCTCTATGACTGGGCACAACCCATAGCTGAAAATCTGGCCACAACGATTTTAGTCCCGCAGATACAGGATGAATCATTCCAAATCACGAACAACATGATGCGCTTGTTGCAGAACAAGTGACTATTTTCGAGGATACAAGTCGAAGATCCTCAACTGCACTTGAAGAATTTCCTGTCAATCTGCAAAACCCAAAGGCAGCCCAACGTAACTCCGGAAGCAATCAAGCTGTTATTGTTTCCATTCTCAATGATAGAAGTTGCCCAGACCTGGCTAAACTCACTCCCCATTAATTCTATAACAACTTGGGAGGAGTTAGTCAAGCAGTTCGTGAACAAGTTCCACCCACCCAACAAGACTGCTCAACAAATTGATGAAAGTTTGAGTTTCAAACAAAGACCAATTGAGACACTGCATGAAACATGGGAACGATTCAAAGGGATGTTGGTTATATGTCCACACCATGTATTCCAGATTTAATGTTGGGACAGCAGTTTTACATGGGATTGTCAGATAGCGTGAAGAACATTGTTGATGCTTCAGCTGGTGGAGCATTTTTGAGCAAAACATGGAGAGAAGGCCAGAGTCTGCTTGACAAGATGACACAGAATTCAGGATGGACAACCAGGAATGCACCTATCACTTCAATGGTTCACTCAGTGCCCTTAGATCTATCCAACTCTATGGCTGAAAATATGGCCACCTTACTGACACAAATGAGTATCCTCACCAAAAAGGTGAAAGAGTCAGGGCAGAAGCAGCAGGTACACATCGTAGATACTACCAATGGGGGCTTGTGCACATCTTGCATTAGTCAGCCAATTGGTAACCAGTGGAATGCAAAACATGATCATCATCACTACCCTGAAGACATGAACTATGTGTCTAATTATGGAGGCCAGAGACAGGGTGGTTAGAATTGGGGCCAGCAAAATTAGTTGTATAGGCTAGTCCAGCCACAATTCAACAGTGGGAACATGGGAGGTATGAGACCTCCTAACAATATGACACCTTACCCAAGGCTACAAGGATATAATAATCAAAATCAGCAACAGGGGTATCACCCTCCTCAGCAGCAGCATGGTGGACGATAGGAAGATGGGTTTGCTAGACTTGAGGTAATGATGCAGCAGGTTATTGGGTCTAATGCACAAATTAGTGAAAGAGTAGATGCACATGATTCAACTATCAAGAATATTCAAGTGTAGATGGGCCAAATTTCGATGTCTCTACACAATCGTCCTCATGAGACATTACCTGCAGACACTCAAATAAACCCAAAAGATCAAGGCCCGAAGCAGCTGATGACAGTGAGTCTACGGAATGACAGAGATTTAGATGTGGAGCAAGAGAGGGCTCGAGAAATCAAACAAGCTAAGACACTCATACTCGTGCCCATTGAGCTAGATGAGTCAACGAAACTGACAGAGGTGACAGTCCAGCCTGCCCAGGAAGAACATAACATTCAGATTGAGACTGAGAAAGAAGCTGAGACAGCCCAGGAACAAGTAGTTGAAGTGGTAGCTGATAAAGAGTAGTCCCAAATCATTGGGAAGAAGAGACCTCCCGCACTATTCCCTCAGAGGCTAGCTAAGTACCAAAAGAGGAGCAATACAAGAAATTCTTGGAGATGTTGAAACAAATCCAGGTAAATATTCCATTGATAGATGCTTTGAAAGAGATGCCTGGGTATGCAAAAATGATGATGGACTTAATGTCCCAAAAATTCGATTTCCAAGACTTGGTCATGGTGACTCTTACTCAGACCTGTGGTGCAATGGTGACTAGACCAATTGCAGAGAAGCTATTTGACCCTGGGAGCTTTACAATTCCCTGCACTATTGGTAATTTTGCTTTTTCTAAGGCACTTTGTGATATAGGGGCCAACATAAATCTTATGCCCCTAGCGATTTATAAGAGGCTGGGAATTGGAAGAGCTAGACCCACCTCTATGTTGTTGTAGCTGGCTGATAGGACTGTAAAAAGACCCTTTGGTATCCTGGATGATGTGTTGATTCAGGTGGAAAAATTTGTGTTCCCTGCAGATTTTGTGATCTTAGACTGCAAGGTGGATGAAGAAATTCCCATAATTTTGGGAAGGTCGTTCTTGGACACTGGGAGAGCTCTTTGATTGTGAGACTGGGGAGCTCAAGATGAGATTGAACGATAAAGAGATAACATTCAATGTGCAGAAATCTATGAGGTGACCAAGTGAATTCGCCAATTGCTTTCTTATTAATGCCGTGGATGTAATTGTAGAAACTAATGATGAGATGCTGACTATTGAGGACCCTCTTGCTGCATGTCTGATGAATTTAGATGAGGTGAATGGAGAAGAACTGGCAGAATGGGTGTTGGCATTAGAGGGCAGAGGATTCTGGGATAGAACTCTTAAATTTGAGCCATTGCACTTTGAAAATAGAGAAACTCCTCCAGTCAAGCCATCCATCGAAGAACCACCAAAGCTGGAATTGAAGCCACTACCCGCCCATCTCAGGTATGAGTTCCTTGGACTTGACTCCACATTACCTGTAATTATCTCATCTAGTTTGTTAGATGTGCAGGCTCAACAACTCTTGCAGGTATTCAAGAAATGTAAGACTGTCATTGGGTGGACCATGGCAGATATTAAGGGGATCAGCCTCGCCTACTGTATGCATAAAATTCTGCTAGAAGAGGGACACAAACCTTCCAAGGAACACCAAAGAAGGCTGAACCCAAACATGAAGGAAGTGGTGAAGAAAGAAGTGATAGAGTGGTTAGATCCGGGAATCGTTTTCCCAATCTCTGACATCATCTAGGTTAGCCCAGTGCAATGTGTGCCTAAGAAGGGTGGCATGACGGTGATCAAAAATGATAACAATAAACTGATTTCAACAAGAACCGTCACGGGCTGGAGAATTTGCATGGACTACAGAAAGTTAAATCTGGCCACCCAGAAAGACCACTCCCCAATTCCTTTCATTGATCAGATGTTAGACAGATTAGTAGGGAGGTCACACTTCTGTTTTCTAGATGGGTACTCAGGGTACAATCAAATCTCCATTGCACTAGAGGATAGAGAGAAGACCTCTTTAACTTGCCCATATGACATTTATGCCTTTCGGAGGATGCCCTTTGACCTATGCAATGCACACGCCACATTCCAAAGGTGCATGATGACCATATTCACTAACATGGTAGAGGACATAATGGAGGTATTCATGGATGATTTCTCAGTGGTGGGGAACTCATTTGATGAGTGCCTTATAAATCTGACTCATGTGCTGAAACGATGTATTGAGACTAACCTGGTTCTTAATTAGGAGAAGTGTTATTTCATGGTACAAGAGGGCATAGTCTTGGGGCACCGGATGTCAAGTAAAGGAATTGAGGTGGATCGCGCTAAAGTTGACATGATAGCAAAGCTGCCACCTCCAACTTCAGTCAAGGCAATCCAGAGCTTCCTCGGGCATGCCGGTTTCTACCAGAGATTCATAAGAGACTTCTCAAAAATTGCCAACCCTCTTTGTAAGTTGTTAGGAAAAGATCACCCTTTCTTGTTTTCTGATGATTGCAGGGTAGCATTCGAGGAGTTGAAAAAGAGGCTAGTCACAGCACCCATTATTGTTGCCCCCGACTAGAAGCAACCATTCGAACTCATGTGTGATGCCAGTGACTCGCAATGGGAGCAGTGGTGGGACAGCGGAAATACAAGATAATGCATCCAATCTACTATGTCAGTCGAACGCTGAGTGGATTCCAGTTGAACTGACTGAGAAGGAGATGTTGGTTGTGGTGTTTGCTTTCGACAAATTCAGATCATACCTGATTGTCTCTAAGGTAATTGTATACACTGATCATGCAGCTCTCAGGTACTTGATTGAGAAGAAGGAGTCTAAGTCATTCCTGATTCGTTGGGTGTTGCTATTGCAAGAATTTGACCTCGAAATTCGTGACCATAAGGGCATAGAAAACCAAGTCACTGACCATTTGTCACGACTTGAAGAAGCTGAAAAATCAGTTGAGGTTGAGGATATTCTGGAAACCTTTCCAGACGAGAAGCTGCTCGCTACTAGTATTGAGGAAGTGCCATGGTATGCAGACTTTGCAAATTACCTGGCCAGCGGTATAGTTCCCTATGACCTTTCCTCTGTACAAAAGAAAACGTTTTATCGTGATTGCCGCATGTATTATTGGGATGAACCTTACCTATTTCGAATATGTGTTGATAATATGATCCGGAGGTGCATCCTCGAGATAAAACAATCTTCTGTTTTGCAGGCATGTCATGCATCAGCGTATGGAGGGCATTTTGGAGGAGTCAGGACAGCTCTGAAAGTGCTAGAGGCCGGTTTCTTTTGGCCAACAATGTTTAAAGATGCGCACCAATGGGTGAAGGGCTGCAACGAATGTCAGCAAACCGGGAACATTTCCCGTCGCCATGAGATGCCCATGAACCCGATTCAAGAAGTGGAAGTGTTTGATGTTTGGGGGATTGACTTCATGGGAGCCTTCGTCAGATCTTTTGGCAATAAGTACATACTTGTTGTTGTGGATTACGTGTCCAAATGGGTAGAAGCTGCAGCGTTGCCCACTAATGATGCAAGAGTGGTGGTGGGATTTTTGAAGAAGAACATATTCACCCGTTTTGGGACCCCGAGAGCGATTATCAGTGACGGAGGCACCCACTTCTGTAAAAGAGCCTTCGAGAAGTTGCTAATAAAGTATGATGTACACCACAAGGTGGCAACCCCTTATCACCCGCAGACCAGTGGACAGATGGAAGTGTCTAATAGAGAGATAAAGAGTGTATTGACCAAGACTGTAAACCCCACAAGAACTGATTGGATAAAAAAGCTAGATGATGCACTCTGGGATTATAGAACTACTTTTAAAACACCAATTGGTATGTCACCATATAAGTTGGTATTCGGGAAGGCCTGCCACTTGCCAGTGGAACTTGAACATAAAGCTTGGTGGGCACTAAAACAGTTGAACCTAGACATTGAAGCTGCGGGCACAACTAGAATCACTGAATTACATAAGCTTGACGAGTTCTGACATCTTGCTTTTGAGAGCACAAGGTTGTACAAGGAAAGAATGAAGAGGTTGCACGACCAGAATATTGTTGAGCGACATTTCAAACCTGGGGACATGGTATTGCTCTATAACTCAAGATTAAGGTTATTCCCGGGAAAGCTTAAGTCATGATGGTCTGGTCCATTTAGAGTAGTCGAAGTATTCCCTTCAGGGGCAGTAGAGATTGCCTCAGAGAAAGACTCTCACACATTTATTAGTGAAGGGGATGTGTGTATAATGTGGTGGAAAGGTGGAGGTTTGTGGGTGATTGCCCAGTTTAAGTGTGGGGTGTGATAGTGTAGTAGAATCGTTGATTTGGGGGAAGCTTTAATGTATCCATATGGGCTATGTGTATGATGAAATTGTCCTGCCCACAAGGTGTTTGGGAAATAGCCCCAATGGAGTTATAAGGGCTAATGTGACATGGTTGTGGTGAAGTCTGAGTAACCACCCATAGTCACACATTTCACGCACTCACTGATAGGCGTTTCTCTGTTTGACAGGTACAATGAATCCATCTAGGAAGAGACGCAACACTGGGTCCTCCGATAGTGGACCAGAAAGCTCCTCCAGAGCTAGGGGCAAGCCAGCGCGCCACAGTTTGACAACACGAGGTTTGTCTCCAAACAGGCGGAGGATAGGTACAATGCAAAAACAACTAAGAAATTGCTACATGAGGTGCATATTGACCGACAAGTCTTAGAGGTAGAATGCCCGAATATCTTCAATGAGTTGAGGAGGTGTCAGCTGGACATCTTCTTCGAGGTACCGGAGGAAGCCAATGTTCAGATGGTAAGGGAGTTCTATGTTAACTGCCCGGAACATGAGAATGGAGTTGTTACTGTTCGCAATACACATGTAAATGCGTCCATTGAGGCCATCTGCAAGGTGTACCGGCAGCCAGTGTTCAGGGGGGATTCTGATAATTATCGTACTTTTAGCCAAACAAGTGCCTTGTGGGGAACTCTTCTTAAGACTATCTGTGTGCCAAACAGAGAATACATATGGATAAAGCATCGGATCACACTTAACTCCCAGTCTCTCAATTGGGAGGCTAAGTGTTGGCTCACCATTATCAACAGTCGGTTGTTGCCCTCCAACAATACGACCGATGTCAATCTACCACGGGCGGCAGCGATCTACTATTTCATGGCCCACAGGGATTTTGATGTGGCCCGGCACCTCCATGACGAGATGCTCATTAGATCACCTGAGTTGCTCAAAGGCTTCTACTTTCCTTCTCTAATCACCAAGTTGCGTCGTCTTGCTGGAGTCCCTGAAGACCCTAGAGTTGATGGGAAATTGCCACTGAAAGCCCCGTTCCTAGCAAGAAAAATTAGAATTAGGATAGAGCCGGTGGTGAATGTTGATGAATCGGATGATGATGATGTTGAGGCAGCTAAGATCCCACCACCTACAAGAGTTGATGTGGCGGGCCCTTCACAGCCCCGCCGGAGTACCCGCATGATAGCTTTGGAGTAGGAGATGGCTGGGTTGCATACCTCAGTCACTGATTTGGGTGCCTGCGTAGACGATGTGGCTGACCGGCAGGTGAAGTCGAAGAAGAAATTCTTAGGCTGGCTGAGAGCTCTGGGTCGTGCTTGCAATGTGAACCCAGACACCGTCTCCGATCAGGAGTGATCTTTCAGGGAAGCTCATTTACCTCATTGTTCTTTAATTTTTTATACCATGAGGACATGTCTACATTTTAAGTGTGGGGTGGGAGATACTTCAATGTATGTATATATTTGTAACAATTTGGCTGTTTTAATTCTTTTTGTGTTTTGCTTTAATTGTTTTTGGTGTTCTGAGTAATAGTCTCAGTAGGTAACTGACTTGTCCCGACGATGGATCTCTTTCGACAGGGTTCTTAAGGGACTAAGTTGATAAAAAAAGAAGAGAAAAGAACAAAAGGGGAATATGGAGACTTTTCCTAATGATGGATATTTGGAACAGTTCTTGAGGGTAGTAAGTCTAGAAAAAAAAAGATTTGTTTTTAGGTGGTGTAGTAACTCCCCCTTGGTTTTTCTTTGGGCCACGGTTCTTTTCCAAGGGTTTAGCTTGAACCGGGTGTAGGTAGTTTTTGTTTATTTTATTTTTTTCATTTTAGTTAGCATTGATGGGCTACGAGCTGAAATAGGAAAAGAATCCCTTGGCGTGAATACACTTGAACACAATCGACACTAGAGTATAATGTCTAAGCTCAATGGTTGACTCTCACTGAGTGCCTTAAAGTTGTATGTGTGTAGCTGACTTGAACACTCAAAATAGAATGTTTTGATAAATCAATCCGGAGTGAGTCATGTGCCATGTGTGTGTGAGCTATACTGTATTCTATGTTTTACATTTGATGCCTAGAACTTGCCCTGTGTGTCTGCAAAGCGAAATAGTAGTTTCATTCAGTCTTAGAAGTGATATATGCATTTCTTTGTTAAGCCAGATATATATAACGTAAACTCACCTAAATGTAATACATCTTAGTTAACTCCGTTGAGCCTATAAGCCTATTTTTTTGGCAACCACATTGTGAACCTTACCCAATTGTTTCAATAGCCTTCTATTTGAATCCTTTTACCTCCCATAAGCACTTGAATGGTATTGAAATTATGCAATAGAAAAAGTGTGGGGTGGTGGTTTGGTTTTTGAGTGGAACCATCGAAGTAGAGAAAAGGTGCAGAGTTTTGAAGAATAAAATAAGAAGCACCACGAATTTTTTTTTAAATAAATATAATGGTTGATAAGTGGTAGCTTGATGCAAATGCACCTAAAGGAATGGGATGTTATAAATAAATTGTGGAAAATGTCTGGTTGACATAAGAATGATATGGAATGTTAATGTGTTTTTTATTAAAAGTACTTAGGGAGGTTAGTCACTATATCCAAATATATCACACCCGTCCCTTAGCCTACATTACAACCAAGTGAAGTCCTACTGATTTTAGACTGAGTGGGCTCGATTAGTAGAGTAGTACACTACGGGCAAGCCTATGGTGCATCTTTGTGGCATGTGAATGTTCTTTTTAAGAGTGAGCGAATTTTGTCTCTAAGTTCCTAATTGTTCTAAATATCGTTATATGTGGAACTACTCTCTTGTGTGATGTGAGGGAATGTGATTCACAAAGGAAAGGTAAGTCTTGACTCCTGTATAGAGTAGTTGAGTAAGTGCGAATGTTGCATGGTACGAGAGATTCGACTGTTGAGGCAACGGTTGTTCATCACTAGATACAAATTTTGGTAAATTGTTCAAGGTGTGAATCGTAAGGGAAAAGCTTAGGGAAGAAATTTTGATAGAATGCGGTGGATTGCTCGAGGACTAACAATGATTTAAGTATGGGGTGTTGATATTAGGTTATATAGATGATATTTGCACCTTAATATTACCATGCTTTATCATTGCTTTATAGGCAAATTGATAACAAAATGCTCTAAATAGTGTTCTTTTGCTTTGCAGGAATTAATCTAAGTGAGGAAGCACTACGGAATATTTTGGAGGCGATATGTGAAGAAAACGCCCAATCAAGAAGTACCCGAGCACAAAGAAGAAAAAATGGACTAAGTGAATTCCACCGCGACTGCGGTGGAACCGCGGTGTAACCGCGACAGATCAAGACTCGAAGCATAATGTTCAGCGTTCACCGCGGTCGAGTCACGGTCTTGCCGCGACCGCGGTGAACTGTTCACGCGCCAGAAATTTGGGGACCAAAGTGTAACTTGGGGAAAACTTGTCCCAAACCCTTATAAACTTTAGAAGCTCGCCCTAGATATGTTTAAGCTTGTTTTTAGACTACTTTGAAGGCAAGAACAAGTGTGAGAAGATCAACCAAACATTAGAGTTTTTCTATCTCCTTTTATTTTCTTACAATTACCCATTATGAATAATTTAGTAGTTTTATCTTGTTTTGTCATGAGTAGCTAATTTCCTAGTCTAGGATTTTGATGGAACCTATTAAAGGATAAACTTCTTGTTATGTTAATATAGTTTACCCAGTTTAAATCTCTATTTGGTGCTTGTTGTAGTTAATTGACAGAATCCTCAATTAGCTGTGCCTATTTAGTGTGCATAACTCGGGAGAGAGTGCATATTTAGGTAAATTATTGAACAACACCACTCCCAATGTATATGAGGGATCAATAACCGAGGGTTTAAAGGCGGGATTAGGGATAACGAAGCCTTGGGTGCAATCTAAAGTGAGCTGTAATAAATAAAGCTAGCTAGCGTAACTCGGGAGAGTGCGTCTAATAAATTGTCGTGATTACTCAGGAGAGATTTATGGTAATAAGAGTGATCATGATTGACAAAGACTATTTGGTGAATCTATGTGAAACATAACTAGAAGGAATTCCATCAATAGGGGAAATTATAACCTTAAAACATTCTCTTAATTGTTTACACTTAATCATAGTTAGTTTTCAGTTGCTTATTTACTTTCATTCGTAGTTAGTAGAAATACCCTCAATTGTTATTTACAACTTTTGGGAAGGTGATTCCGTGGAATTTAGGAAGTCTAACGAGAGTAATTGATAGGTTAATTCCTTGTGGGTTCGACTCTGGACTTGTAAACCGGATTATATTTGCAATGACCGCTTAGTCCTTTTTATAAGGCATAGTTGGTCGTGATCATTCATTATGTAAGAAATATTCAGTTATGATTGAATTACCTAATTGCATAATTTACCTCTATATGCTCCATACAATGTTGTTAGCTTTCCTCTAAATGTTACTTGGCCTTATTTGCCTTAATTGAAGTAACTGTTCTCCTTATTGTTTTGTTATCTCTTAATTGGAAATTCCTCTATGACCCCGTGTATATATTCTATGTGTCCAATTTGTTGTAGTTATCGGTGTAGTTATCACGTGCTTTATATGCCTTGTTGTTTTGTTAAGGTTATTGCACTTCTTGGTTTCTCCGTGATTCTCTTGTTGCTATGTAATCATACTCTTGGTGGTGAATTTCCTTGTGATTGGATTGTTGGATTGTTGTTGATTCCCTTGCTGAGATGTATTGTTTTCATTGTTTGGGTGAGGAAGAGTGTAAAGCACGAAGGGTGATACCGTGCATGATATTGTGAGGAAGAGTGTAAAGCACGAAGGGTGATGTCGTGCTGCACGATGTACCATTCTGTGCCGATTCTATTGATTTTTATGGTGAGGAAGAGTGTAAAGCACGAAGGGTGATGTCGTGCATGGTGAGAACGAGAGTAAAAGCACGAAGGGTGATGTCGTGCACTTTCTGTTTGCTATGTTATTTTGTTATTAACAATTCAAGTGTATCAACTGTTTAGATCCCTTTACTACTGTGATCCTTTGTGTTGTGACCCATAGTGTTTTCAATACTTTGCCGTATTTATATAAAGCTTTCAATACTTAAATTTTCAACAATTGTTATACCTCTAATTCAATTGGTTTCTCAATTAAACCTCCTTAAAACGTCTAAAGTCGTATTTTTACTTAAAATGGAATTTCTATTTTGTTTTGATTTATTTATTTCTCGTGTTAAAGGTAATGATTTCTAAAAATAACTTCATCTTTTCTTGTTGATTTCCTAAGTGAGTTGGAAGTTGTACTCTACTTTATATTAAGTAAATGAGGTTCCTTGAACATTCTTAATTGTATTGGGTTATGGACCCTATGAACTGAGTAACATGAGAGCGTTGTTGCGCAATGTGAGACAGAAACATGTGGGCACCAGGTGCCGGAAAAAATATGATGATTTTATTTAATGGCACGTGAGTTGCCCGTGCGGTTGTGATAGAAATATGGGCACGAGATGCCGTGAAAATATGAAAATAGGATGAGACCTATATTATTTATGATTATGAAATGAGGCGTCACAAGGTGACCTTTACTCGAACGAAATATGTTTGAAAGAAGGAAATATATTTGAAACATATTTATTGGAAAGTATTATATCTTAGAGATTATTACTTGAAGGATTTATAGACGAAAGGTTTATATTTGAAGGACTTGACTAATTGATTACACTTGTATTCATTATTCGTTGAGCAATATTTATGGTGTTCTTGTTGCCCTGCTATTTATGTCACTGGTTGAATAATGTTGCCATCGTTGTTAATTGCTTCCTATTATCTTTGTATGCTATATTGCACAGGTTATTAGACTAGTGAGTGTCTTGACTGTACCTCGTCACTACTCCACCGAGGTTAGTCTTGATACTTACTAGGCACCGCCGTGGTGTGCTCATACTACTCTTCTGTATATATTTTTTTTGTATAGATCCAGGTAATTGATCGTTAGTGGTTGTACGGATCGTTGCGGTGGAGACTCAAGGTAAACCTGTTGCAGCGTTCGCATGCCTCAGAGTCACCTTCAATTGTACTTATTTCCATATGTTCCCTTGTTTCAGAACAATGATGTATTTATTTTGTATAACTACTCCTAGAAAGGCTTATGACTTGCACTACTGATTTTGGGAATTGTAATTTGTTAGAGTAATTTAATTTAAAGTTAGTAAATACCAATATTATTACAGTAAATGTTAGGCTTACCTAGTTTAGAGACTAGGTGACATCACGACTTCTTTGGAGGGATTTTGGGGTCGTGATAACTTTGAAAAAAAAAATACTTGTCAAAATAGGTTAATTATTATAACTTGACCAAACGGACTATAAACCAAATATAATCTGTGATGATGAATAGATGTCACGACATCATTTTATTGGTAAAATGAACTCTCTAATTTTTGCAATGGGAAGTGGAAACTAAAGATGTCAAATGGGTGGTATGGGCTGTCCGAGTTGAGTAAAAAAGTGAGTGGCCAATCACCAATCCGGGTTGGTTATCGGTTTTTCCAAATCAGGTTTAACGGGTCCGGGCCCATCCAGTGAAATATTGAACCGGAACGTTTCTGAGCCGGATTTTTTTTTTTGTATTTTGTATAACTATCGTAATTTATATTAATATAAAGTAAAGATATAAAATAAAAAAATAATCTTATAAAAAGAGTGTTTGAATAAAGGGTGCAAAGGCTTTAAAATCCTTATATTTGAATATTTCATTAAGAATTTAGGATAATAGAATACAATGAAAATGGAAAGAAATTGCACTTATAATTTGCAAGTTCTTTTTTTATTTCAAACTTGTAAATTAAAGTTTACATTTAACAACAACTAAATTAATGAGAAAAGAGTAAATTCAAAGTTTGATTATTAAATATAAAATTATAAATCCAGAACTTAGGTTTTGCATTGCTGTAGTAAGTTCTTCATAATCAATATGAATTTTTTGGCTATCTTCTAGAGTGTTTAATTCAAAGGATTTCATAGTTACATTTCAAATTTTCATTGCATAATAATACTTCAAATTAATCTAACAAACTAAAACATTAAGCATAAATAAGACTAATAATTTTAAAATAGCACAAATTGTCTCAAATCAACTTAAATACGATTTTCTGGAGGATGCTCAAGACAACTCTTCAAATGCTTCCTTAAACAGCCTCTGTCCTCCCACTTTCGATGAAGATTTAAGACTCGACCACAATTCTTGCACTTTACTTTGTGAACTTCTTCGTTTTCTTCTACCACCTCAAAGTGTTCCCAAACATACGAGCGCACTCTAGAAGCACGGGGCATGATTTAACTTGAATTGAGAATTTGAGTTTGAGAAATGAGAGATGAGTGAAGAAATGAAGAAGGGGAGGGTGTATTTATAATTTTTCAAAGGGCTAAATTAGTAATTACTAAAAGTGTTATTTTTGAAAAACAATTGCCCAAAATAGCCTATTCTTGCAAAATATCCATTGGCAACGGTCAATTAGAAGTTGACCGTTGCCAACGGTCAAATGAATTTTAAAAAAATAAATATTCAGAAAATAGCCGTTGTACCGGTCTGATTAACCAGTTCAACAGTTATTTTTCTTGACCGGTTTTGGCCGGTCCGATTTATCGGTAAGGAAAATGTATACGGACCAACCCCCCAAACCCAGCCCTACCCGACCCCCTACCACCGGTCTGAAACCGGGTCAACCCGGCCCGTTAAACACCCATAGTGGAAACAACACTTTTTTTTTGCGATGTAATGACAAACTTACATGGGTAGTGTAGTTTTTTAGTACAATAGCGCCTTGTTTATTGGATTTGGTGGGGGTAAAGGGGGTATCAAGTATCAACGTATGAATTTAACGGGTCAGAATCCAGAAGGCAAGCGGGTCCGAAATAGGAAAAATTAAATAGAAGAAGGTTACAAACAAATTCAAAAGTTTCCTTCTCTCCCACGTTTCTCACAATTCATTCACAAGTATAGCACGCCGACCACCGCCTAGCAACAATAAATATCTAATCGGCGATCTCGATATTGAAATCCATAGATCTCAGTGAATTTTCGGCAAGAGTTCACTGCGACAGACGATCCACGACATAATACATACGCTCTTGTTCAGTGTATATATATATATATATATATATATATATATATCTTCGTTGATCAAACCAGTTCTGGAATCAACGATGTTTGTCTTTTCTCTCTTTCGACACACAGAGTCTCAGTACATTTCTGTCCATATAATACCAGAATTCGGATATTGATGCATTTTCCTTTTGGAAAATTTACAGGCTTGAGTTTGAAACGTATTGCTAAGGAACGAAAGGCTTGTGAATCTCCTTTTGTCACTCTTCAGAAGGTCCATTACGAGAACTGCAAAGCTTTTCATTAATGGCAAAATCCTCAAGGCATTGATCTGCATATGTGTGCTAATCTCTCTCAAAAATGGTTGTTGAGAGGTAACAACCACATATTTTCTCTTCATTTTGATTCATAAATGCATTAGTATGTCAGATTTTGTTTTCTATTAGTTATTTAAATGCTTATCCTCAATTAATTTGTAAATCGAGTAATCACTCGCTTGAACTTGACATTTGTTTATTGTTATTTCTTTTCACGTAGAATTATGTAGGCACTACACCAAAAAACACTTTTTGCGGCAGTAGATTAATTGCCGGTAAAACATTTAATGAAGCTCAAGGTTAGCGGCAATTAAATATTTGCTGGGAATAAACAGCTTTTTACTAGCAACTGAAAAGAATTGCCACTAGTAATATATTTCTTACCAACCTATTATTTTAGATGTTCCCTCCAGTTTCCCCCTAAATATATGTTCCCTCCAAAGAATATTTTATTTCTCTTTGGAATCAATTTACTTAGTTCTTTCCTCTCACCAAAGGCCAGGATTAGGGCAAATTTTTTCAGCCGAATAAGATTGAGCCCTAACAATCAATTCCTTCCGCCCAAGGTCTGAGTGACATATATTGTTTCTCTATCGAACGCGGCGTATATTTCCTCGTTGAAGATTAACCGTAAGTTTCCTTTATTTTCTATGCTCCCTCTCTTTCTCGATGCAATTGGTGGAGTATTTCGTGATATTAACATTTCTTCATCTCATCTTGATATGAATGTGGCTGCTTATGCAATTTCATTGGTTTCTTCATGTAATTCTTCTTGATTTTTTTGCAGGCTCAAGGTTATTTAGGACATCGGGTTAGAAATTTCAATTATAACGTTATTTAGGACATCGGGTTAGAAATTTCAATTATAAGGTTATTTAGGACCTGAAAAATCAATAGCTGCTTTATGGATGTGTATATTATTTATCGGAACTATTGATAGAACCTATTGTTTCCTATACTGACAGTGATAGTATTACCATTTTTGATTTCCTAGCTTTTGATTTGAGGTTTGAAATAGGTTTAAGGTATGTAAACTAATTTTGTTGTTTGTCTCTGGCTAAAATCACCTGTACAATTTTGAGAATGGTAATGCTCTTACATGATTTTTTACAGATGCTCATTCAGTAGAATAATTTACACAGTATTATTTTTTCTTATCATATTATGGGTACATATCAAATTTTATGGTAAATAGAACTCCTTAAGCTGATCATTAGGTAATGCATATTTAGGATGAAGTTAGAGTGATACACATATGCATTCATCTTTTGCCGTCACCTTTCAGTTACAAGACTCCTTGTCTATGAATCATTAGTTAAATTGGTAGTGTCATTGAAGGCTATATAATATATTACTTGTGGAATATTAGAGAAAACACTATTTCATTTATAATTGCTTGTTGCATCTGTTTAATACTTTAGGATTTTATTTTCTTGTGGCTGAAATTGCCTCTTTGATGCTATGATATTTAGGCTTTCACGAATATATATAAATTTGATTTGATGACTCTTAGCTCTCACCATTAGATGTTATATTTTATCATTTATACACAATATAAAAGGTATGCCATTCAAAACCTCTGTGATTTTTGTATATAGATTCTATCCACATTTTAAGCTTTCTGATATATATTATGTTATCAGCGGGCATCAACTGTTAGATTTTGAATTAAGTCGATCTTAGTTTTTTATCAATCTGCTGATTGGCAATGTGCAGAACCTGCATACATAGATGCATTTTATTATTTTTTTCTAATCCTAATAATCTTGAGCTCATAGAGATTGCCAATAGTCACTCTAAAATTTAAACAAAGTTCTTTTCCTACTAATAAATAACTTCTTTAATACAAATTTACAAGGTATATTGAACTACAAATATTTTCCAAAGTCATCTTAATAAAGTTGATGCTCTCAAACTCCGGAATATACAATTTTCTAAGGTTAAGTACCTGCACGAAAAAGAGAAGAAAGCACTAGAATTTTATCTATGTATCTCCATGTTTCTTGATGGCCACTACCTCAAGAAATAGAGCACCTGCAAGTAATGGAAACTTCTTTTTTTTTACCTTAATATTATTTCCTAGTTCACACATGATTTGGAAGTCTAAAGTAGAGAAACTAATTACACAATTTCATATTTGATTCAGTATGTTGATCTTTTGTAATTGGTCAGACACAAAGGAACTTGTTCTTACTATACATCATAGACCATTGACGCCGGGCTTAAAATTTGGGTCTACATGCATATTATTCCTAAATTTACAATTGTATTGTTCTTCTTCAAGTAGATATTTCCATGTACAAAAGCCATATGTTTAGCTTTCTCAATTTAAAGTTCCATGGTCCTACTTAGTTGAGCTAGATGAATATCAAATTAATTAAATGGATATTAATTTGTGTAAATTTAATGCTTTCTGAGTTACTTAGAGAAGTTTTAATTGGTATTTGCCTTCTTTTACAGTAGAATTCACTACACTTGTGCCTTTTAAAAGAATCATGTATGTTGCTTTCATTTGTGCTATGGCTATTCTGGAATTGAGCTTCAAACATGCTTGGTGCATGCTGACAAGTGGTAGTTGTTGTGTTCATTCTTAGGAGCTCTTTTTCTGAGAGTTTGTATAATCTTAGTTTGGTGCAGCTCCTCAAAGGTTGGTTCAGAGCAGTAAGAAGATAGAGTTGTAAGTTGGTTAGCCTATTATTTTGGTGCACAAATGGATCTTCAAGCTGTAATTTCTTACGGAATACTTTTATTATAATCAAAAGTTGAAGAGATACTTGTTAGACTTGAAATGGCATTAGATTCAAATGGTTTATTCTCTTATATTGTTGACATTTTGACATTATGTATTAGAAGTTGTTTTGTTCGCTATGGATTTCATGAAATACATAGTGCTTTTAGAATAGATATTAGTTTGTTTTATTAAAAGCTTTTGTGTATTTTCATTGAATCTTTTTAAGGTCAAGTATTATCATATTGATAATATTGGGATCAACTTGAATGAAAAATATGCAAACATTTCTTGGTATTAGGATTATGAGAAAAATAAATCTTTGTCAGCTATAGAAGAGACAAAAAGTGATTTCAAGAATAGTTTTAATCGCCATTATAATTTCCCCTAAAAGAGACACCTTTTACCAACATTTAATGGATTTTTGCCGGTAATAATAGAGGCAACTAATGAATGATATAGCACATTTCTTAGGGAGTTTTAGTGACAATTATAATTGCCAGTACTAACGGCCGCTAAAAGTTTGGAGTTTTAGTGACAATTATAATTGCCAGTACTAACGGCCGCTAAAAATAAATAACTTTTAGCGGCAATAATTGGTGTCTTTACCAGCACTTGATAGAATTGCTGCTAAAACTTTTAGCGACGCTGGATACAACAGCAAATAAATAATTGCCGGTAAAGGTTTTAGTGGCAATTTTTATTTCCGCTGAAGCTAAAATCTATTGCCGCTAAAAAGAATTTTTATTGTAGTGAGGATTGAGTTAATAATACTAGTAAAGTCCATCTCTGTTACTTCTAATTGTCCTGATTTGTTCCAAATGGGATAATTATGGACTTGACATCAAAATTTAATATGCATCTTCTATTTGAATGGTATCTTAGAACAGTTGCTGGTTTGCTGTATGTGAGCATGTCTTTTGGTGTTGGAAGCTAAAACTTGATTATGTGTGATATGACTGATGCTATGGCATTTTGTGGAGGCAATCTAGTTTCTGTCATTGGCTAGGTATTGAGTGATCTTTTTATAGGAGCACATCAAAAGTTTGTGATTTCATTAGCTTTCTTGTATGTGTCGATAAGATGATTATATCTGTTTTCGAGTTTCTGATTAAAACTTATAGTGAAACTCATCATTAAGTAAGTAATCATAGAAGAATATCTATGACATTTTCTCCACTTTATAATAATCTAGCATGTTAAATTTTAGAGGCAGAGATTAGCCATTGTATATTTTAACTTATTATTACTAGCCTGTAAAACTAATATGATTTTGACCTACCTGAGAGATTATTTCACTTAAGTGATACTTGTTTTTCATTTCCTTCTTTTTCCCCTCTGGTCCTTATGTAATTATCTCTTCACGATTTAGTGGAGGCTGCAAGGAAGATATCTGCCACAATGTTACAATGGATGGGTGGATCAAGGAGGAAAGTTGATACTGTAAGTGTCAAAGGAAATAACTTATTATCCTGTAGATATACCTGCATATTTCTGAATTTGGAAAATAAATTGTTTCTTTCTTTTTTCTTTTCCGGAAATAAATTGTTTCTTTCATGGGGTACTTTGGAAGCACAATTGAGCAAATTGCAGTTAGGTAGAACTGCAACTCAATGCTCATTAGTGTGGTTTATTAGTTGATCTTTAGTAGTGCATGTCTCTGGAGCTTGTAATGGATTTTAACGTAAAAGTGTGGTTAGTACAGTAATGAGGAGTTATATAATGTATCATTGAAAGATGAAGATCACCTTTTAAAGATTGGGAGCTCAAACATACTCTTAAAAGAATTAAAATATCGTTAATCCATTTAGTCATGGCAGAACTCTTCTTTCGAAAAAGATGACCTCTTACACTTTCTTTATGTGAGTTTAATGGTGTACAAGCCAGTTTGCAGATTTGTCGTGATAATGTTCAACTCAAACCACCCCCTAAAATTAAAAAGGAAAAAGATATAAGAAAAAAAATATTCATCTTTCCTTGAAGGGTATCAGCTTGTTCTTTTGCAAGTTTGATTTGTTTCCATCATTCTCAGTAAGTTAATCTTATTGCTTTGGGAATGTTCTCATACTGATGCTTTCTCTATTGATTTGTGTTATTATTTCGCGGGATGGAAAAACATTAGTCAAGAAGGTCAACACAGAAAAGGTATTGAAACATCACACAACTGTCTTTATTTGTTCTGATAATAGTTTTAGCTTCCTCAACATCAACACTGGTAAAGATTCTTAGAGAATGTTGTCTAACTCAATGTACAGGGATTTAGATTAAGATGTAGTTGGTCTATCTTACAGGCAACAGCAATACTTTGAGCAAAGAAAACGGAAAGAACAGCAGAAAACAGATGCAAGAGAGAGCTTCTTTGAGGAGAAAATCCGATGTAATCAGCAAGAAAAGAGTAGTCGTTCACTGGATATTCGGAGTTTACTAAATTTATCTACAGATTCTGGGGAACATAAGTCAAATGTCCACTCAGGTACATTGACCTTAATTTTTTATCTCTTCAAAAACTTTAAGCATATTATAAATCCCTATGTGTGTTTTAGGGTGATTGGCTATAGCATTTGATGCTTGTTCATGTTTCTTCTTACGAGTTAGCTCAGAGATATTGTGTAAGCGATTGTCCCTTTTGGGGCATCCGATAAACTTGAAATGGTACAGAGATATTACGTGAGATATCTTACTTCTCAAAGAAGTTTGTATCTCAATCTGTTCAGCCTTTGGAGTTAGAATCCCTAAAATTTGTGAAAATCAAAATGAATGATGTGCATTTTCACTTTCTTCAAAACTCAAAGTAAACTTCTGAACTAGTTGCAAAAGTATGCAGCTTCATTAGCATTTAATGTCTTTGAGCAATTAATTGTTATCAGGTACTGTTAGAATTCTTCTTTCACGATTGTCTTTACTACCATTTCCAAGTCTTTCAGTGATATCAGACAACCTAATATATATGTTTTATCAATTAGAGATTGCAATATGTGTTTAACACAAAATTTAATTGTGCAATGTGAACATGTTAAATTGCATTTTGTCTATTTTCCTTATGTGATGAGTCATACCTCTTTCCTTCAACTGCACAGCGATTCATAATCCCCCTTTTGTGGCCTAATTTTCTTTTGCATCACTATGTAAGCAAGGCATAGTTATGAGGGAAATGCCTTTACTCCACACAATCAGATGCTACGGTGTTCTTCGGTGATTCAACACAATGAAGTCATCTCTGCTGGCTCTCTTCAACATAAGGAAGGTAGTATACTACTATACTTGCATTCTGGCAAAAGCTAGTTTGCTGAGGAGTATAATTGTTTTTTCTTGTCATTCGGACGTAATGTGCTCCATTGTCCTAATAGGAACTTCACCAAGCTTCCAAGATTATGTTGCCTGCCCAAAGAAGTAAGTATGCTTATGTTGAGTGGATTATCCATATTGAATTGCATAAACATAAAATTCTCATAGATTTATCCTTGTTAGATTGCATAAATATTTAAAAGAAAAGAACTCCTTAAGGAATCTTTCTTGAGTAAATTATTTTAAATGAAAGGCTGCTAAACAAGTGCAGATAGACAAGCTTCGAGTTCATGCCTGACTTAGATGCTAGCAACTTGTTTGGATGCCTAGAATCTCCATGAATTGCATTCTTTTAGTATTTCACATGTTTGGTTGTAATGTCTCAGAAATAATCATTTTTGCTGAAAAAAGTTCAATTAATCATTGATGTTGCTCAGTACATCAGTTGGAGCACCTGGATGTCATGCGAAAGCTTTGTACAACTCTGATGACAAACTAAATCCACTGACCAGCTCTACAGGCATGCGTGAGTACTATAAATGAATACTGTATAGAAGTGTTTGCCTGTAAGCTTGTAGTAATAACCTGTACGGAGAAAACTTGTCGAAATGGCTTGTCAAAATATATTAAGCAATAGGGTAAAAACATTCTGATTGGAAACACTTCCTTTTCTATTTCAATTTGTTAATAGAATTGGAACTTGGAACTACAAATTCAAAATATTAAATTAAGGTATCCTTTTGACTATACATGATAGAAGTTTATCAACTGCAAATTTAATGGCGTACACCAAAAAGCACTTCCTAAGAGAATTCTCTGGTTTGAAATGTCAGAGCTGAAAAAATGATTCCCATTTACTGAACTGTCATCTCATCTAATTCTGCAGAGCTATCTATCATTGATATACTTGGTGATGATGGACCGAGCTGCGAGTTGGAAAGTTCAACTCATGAAGGCCATGTTGCATTTTCGATTGAAGGTACATTCGATGGTTGACCACAAATCAATTACATTTATTTTCTTTTGAGAGACTGATAGCTTATCCACAAGCAGGAAGAAAAGGTCAACTAACTTCTTTCACTTTCCTTTCTACTTTATGCTATTCCTACGAATCATTTTACAAATATCATAGAGTAGCTATTTTCTAGCAATTATTTCTTCATTTTGCTTTTCTACTTTATGCTCTCTGTAGGGATCATTTCTAGTTTGCAGGGAAAAGGAGTGATGAACTATCTTTCTTTATATGTGCTTTCAGTTCTTTTAGGATGGATACAATGTTAGAACCCCCGCGATGCATGGATAATTTAAAAGAATGTTAATCTTATGAAATTATAAACTGGTATATCATATTGTTTCAATAAATTTAGTTGCTATAGTATTTTTTAATGCAATGTGCGGAAATATAACAAAATTCATATAAATTTAAAGGATACACATTAAATCGTAATCGAATAAATTATTTGTTCCATATTTTATTCTTTATTAAATTAGAAAGTACTTAGTACTATACATTTACTAATGTAACTTTTTATTAACTTGTCAATTGGGTTAATATTTTGTTACTATTTTTCTTTTAATATAATAGATATATGTATTTTATTACTCTGAAAATATTTTTATTATTTTTAAACGTATGTTGTACTATTAAAAATTCTTCAATTGTCTAAATTTATCAAAAATATTTTGAGTGTTATTTACTTACCTTTTACTTAAAAAAAATAAAATTAATTCAAAGCATAAATATCCTAATATTATCTTTACACCCCCTCCCCCGGTACATTCTTTTCTACTGTAATACTTGATTAGTTTTCTCATTTTATATTTTACTTATAACTAAAATAATGTAGCATTTTTTTTTACCAAATTATAATTTTGAATTCATCAAACATATAAAGAAATAAGCCTTCTATTATTTTTGTAATACCAATATTGTTAATAATTGTTATTTTGTTGTTATATAAATAATATCCTTATCTTATGTATAAATATCCTAATATTATCTTTATATTGTTGTTATTTTCAATATGAAATTATGAGTTTTATTTAATAACTTAAATTTCTTAATATGAGAAATTTAATTAATATATACTTTTTAACGCTATCGTTTGGATTTTTTTTTAACATTCTTCCTTTATGACTCTTTGTTTATTATGATTTTAGTTATATGTATATATATAATTTTTCTCTATCACAATTCTACTTATAATTACATTTCTATATAATTTTTCTCATCACAATTCTAATTATAATTATATCATTGTCCGCTACTCCTATCATTATTTCTTCATTTTGCTTTCTACTTTATGCTCTTTATATGGATCATTTCTAGTTTGCAGGGAAAAGGAGTGAAGAACTATCTTTCTTTATACGTGCCTTCAGTTCTTTTAGAATGGATAGTTGATCAAATGCCTTTTTGTCTGCTAGGTTTAGGTAAAGTTGAAATGTCTACACCATTCCATTCACCGCAGGTACCTCGCAGGTAATTGTACTTTATGCATCAAGAATAACAGAACATGAATGATAATTTTGCAAATGCCATCTTTACGAGATTTTATGACAACCAAAAAGGGATAAATGGATTCCTCCTGAATAAGTAGTAGTTAGGACTACCTTTGGAAGTCAAGATTATGGATAGATAGGTTCCAAATTTAAAACCAACCGTGAAAGCTGCCTCTACCAGTTTTATTGACTGAAAACAACATCTGCACATTTGGACAGCCATGCATTACATTTCCCAGGTTTTGAGGAGATCATCTGGCTGTTAACAGATCATCATAGATGATAAAATTGTATGCTTGAACTAAGTCCTCTTTGCCACTGACATAAAGCTTTCGTAAACAGAGGATGAGGTATTAATGTTATGGATGTAGTTTACAGTAATGTTGCATCCAGCAAGAAGTCCAGTAGAGGTTCTTAAGTATTTCCAGATAAGCAAATAAGTAATACAGTCGCAGATAACCACCCAAATCCTTGATAATGCTCACTTGGTAAGCTGAGGTAATCTAGCCACTGGAAAGTGCTCTGAGTACCTCTATGGGATGCACAGTGTGCCTAAGGGTTATGTATTTTAAAATCAAAGCCATAGATATATGTTCAATCAATGCATGCACGCCTCATACTTATATTACATTTTGGAATACTAGAGAGGATTCTTTGCAAGTACTAGACACCTGATTGATTCTCAGGTTGCAGTATTTGGATGCACCAACTTTCAATGGAAAAGTCAATCTTACATAGGACCTTAAATTGGCATACTTAATAGTCTAGCTCTTCATGCTTCAATAAGCTGATTATGGACATATTTTATGCTTTATCGCTATCACCACACAGAGTTGCATGGAAATCTTTGAAGTTGCTCCTGCTAAATCTGCTTTTATGTTGCATGACTGCAGACCCTTATCGTGTGGTAGGTCCTCACCCCCAAGGGCTAGGAGAAAAGCTCTTTCATTTGACTACCTTAACAGAGGGACAAATGGCATTGAATGTGAATTGGTGAGAGCACTTCCTGATGCTATTTTCATTCAGTTAGGGTTGCTAGCTCGCTGCATGTTTTATGACTAGCACTTCCTCTCTGAGTTTATCACCTTCTATCTTTATTAGTCTCTCCTTTCCATGGGATGCTGGACCATTACCTGCAGAAATCTTAGTGCTTCTATTACTTCATTTCCCATAATTGTAAGCTTACTGCTGTATTTCTTTCTAGCTTCATTTTTTGTCTGGTGTGTGTACTTAGGATAAATGTTTTCTTGATGAAAAAGCAGGAATTTGGCTTTTATGAGCATATGCCTATTTGTCTACAATTATATAAACTCTTACTCCAGATCTCATACTTAAACCAATATGTAACCATCATATCAACCTGTTTTGAAACATCGCACCCATGCCCTATCTCCACTTTCTATCACTATCATGTCTCACGTATCTTCATATCCAACCAAACAAATAAAAATGATATAGGAAATAGTTTTCAAGGTTCTATATTAATTATGCCACACCAAACACATCCTCTTCATCTACTATACCTTATGGTATCAAACGGGTGTAGGCTTTACCGATGGTTGAGTAAACCAAGTTCCAGGGTTCCAACAACTTTATGTTTCCTTTTAGTTTCAGTATGTCTGGTTTTTAAATGGTGGGCATGCCTCACCTGTATCTTAAATTCTACAGATTCCGTGTTTATTGCTTCACTTGATATGTACAGCGATTTTATGCTCTTGATCTTGAAAATGAGGAAATACCTTTATTCTATTCCATTCCATCATCTTTTCGATATAGGCATGCTTTTTAAAAATAAAAAATAAAAAAAAATAAACCCCTCACTGTATTAAAAGAAAAACAAAAAGCAAAAAAGACAGTTGGTTATTTTAGCAGTGTTCTGGGCTTCTGGCAATGCAGATGTCCTTCCGTTATACCAGCCCTAATTGGTTGTGTGGATTGCACAACAGGATAGCATGATGGTGGACGTAGAACTACCTTTTTGTACGAGTCCTTTAAACAGATCCTCTTGCTCCAGGGGAGCAGCAGATTTACGTGGCAGCGCGGAACAGGAGTTACTAGATACCAAATGGTTCTCCCCTAGTGATAACAATTTCACTGATCTGTATACTTTTGAGAATGAAGAAATCTTCGGCAAAAGCAAGGAGAGTTCAAACAGAATTTGGAATGGTAGGGTCCTTAATGTCTTCTCCTCATCTTTTCTGGCTTCTATGTTAACATCTCCAAAGCGGAGTTGAGTTGGTTTCTTGAGTATCTTTCTTATTAGGGTAAATTGCTCTTCATTTTTACTGGAAAAAATGTAGAATTTAACTTTGAAATTCCTTAGTGGCTCTTGCTTTGAAGTTTGCAAACTCAGTTTTAGGAAAAAAATCTCCTTGAACTATTGGACAAAAAGAATTCGAGGAATTTTGCAAGCTAAAAAGAACATCACATTAACAACATGGTAACTTGTCCAGACGTTTACGTTTTCATACATATATCTTTCGAAAACTTGAATTTCCGGCATTATATTTGACAGTTCACGAATACTAATCATGTTTCTGCCAAGAGGCATGCATAATTAATACTTGTAGCATAGAGTTCAAATTGGAGAAGTGCTTTTGAAGTTGCTTAAAATTTTCGAACTTTTTTGCACTTCCACATCTTCTAAGGTTTTGATTCGTTTAACAAGTGGCATAACTACACCGTCTTTTATGTTGCATCCAGCAAATTCCAGCTTCCCACTCCCCGAAAGCTTTCATGAAGATTGTGGTTCACCACGCAGGAGCTACTTATATCATTTTGATGCTAGTTCCACTGATTTTTGGAATAACCAAAGTTGTGGGCTGCAAGAATTCAACTTTGAGGACTGTTATTATGGGGGTTCATCCAATTCTTTTAGTGCCAGAAATTATAGGAAGCAAGGGAGTTATGCTGACGACTTGTATCATCAGAAGCAAAGGTTTCTCATATGGTACCTCAATTCCTAATTTGACGGTATTTTTTGTTCTATACTGAGCGGGTCTTGTCCTTGCAGGATCAGCACGAGAGCCAAATCAAAATTCAACATAATAGGTGCTTTACACTTCTGCTATAGGAGATGCTCTTTAAAAAGCTGTGCACTGATCATTTTAGTTGTTTTGCTTCTGCTATAGGAGATGCTCTTTAAAAAGCTGTACACTATGATCATTTTAGTTGTTTTGTACACTTTGACAAGGTGGGTTGGTCTGATGGTAAGCACCCTCCACTTCCAACCAAGAGGTTGTGAGTTTGAGTCACCTCAAGAGTAAGGTGGGGAGTTTTTGGAGGGAAGGATGCCGAGGGTCTATTGGAAACAGCCTCTCTACCCCAGGGTAGAGGTAAGGTCTGCGTACACACTACCCTCCCCAGATCCCACTAGTGGGATTATATTGGGTTGTTGTTGTTGCTTCTCGAGTTTTGATTGGAAGGTCAAGTTTGAAAACTATGAAGAACTGTTCAATATGGGGAACTAAAATGGAGTGTTATTGAATTGTTATCCGGACAATACTGAGAGTATAGCTTGTCCCAATATGTCGATTTTTCTGTGGTTATCACGTGTTAATCTCACTCAAACAGATTCACCTACTCCCTATTCCAAGCACTTCAAACCAGAGATTATCAGAGATTTCAGTGTCTCAGATGGAGAATGGTAAGCACATTTTTCTGTAGATGTGTGAGGAGGGTTCTTTGGTTGGTTAAAACTCTTTTATTTCTGGCTGGCAGGTTTTCCATGGGATGTACAAATCCTCATTTTATGGATTATATAGACCATGCTGAGGGGACGTGGTTTGCAAATGAAGATGCAAGGGACAATTTGAGTTTATTGAGGTTGCCATTTGAAGTTCTTTCAGTTTACTGGTTTATCTTCTGAGCCTTTCAATTGCTAATGAACTGATCCAGTTTATTCTCATGGACGTACTGACTTCTCTTCAGCGAAGAATCATCTTCGTCCACTGCAGGTCAATGTCATTTGTACTTATTGCCTTATTGACTTGAGCAATATAATCAGTTTTTTTTTTCTCTCATCCAGTGGTGGGTGACTTAGACAAACAACAAAAGATGAACTCAAATAATAAAAGGAGAAGCCAGGATATATCCGATTGGAGCAAGGAGACCCAGTTGTGTGAGAAGTTATTTGCTAAGGGAAGAAACTGCAACAGGAATGATATTCAGCAAGGGAAAGAAATGGATGAGCCAACGAAGTTATCATGGCCACTGAACCAACCAAGTGCAAAGGCAGCTGATTACCATCCTGCTTTCTATGAGAAGAGGTCAGACCTGAACAATTATGGATTGAGGGAGGCTAGACGTGATCCAGGAGAGCCAAATTCAAGATCCAGATATTTCTTCCAAACTTCAGGGTCCAAAAAACATGTATGCACATGTTCAGACTTATCGATTGGAGATGCCCTTAGTGACCAGGAGCCTAAGTTACACATTGACCAACCGAACCTCAAAGGGTCTATCAAATATCCTGGTGAATATGCTTCCTCTTGTTTTATGTCTGAACCAATGATTTTTGAACTAGATAGCCCCAGGTGTGCCTACCAGAACTTGTTTCAGGACCCCAAGAAGGGCTGTGGGTCCGAGGATTCATTGCATGTTCTTGGTTCCCGGGGCACAGTTACAGGAAATGTTGTAAGAGATGTAGGTAAGAGACCTGATTTCCTGAGCGGTGGAGATAAAGGTGTTGATATGCAGGTATTTGATGGCAGGCAAGTTGACCCAAAAACTGAAGTTTCTGGCCGGTGCAAAGGTTTGTCTTCAGGAAAGGAGAAGTCATTGGATGGATCAGGTTCTGTCAATAAGTGTAGTGACTGTGGGGAACCAAAAGAAAAAACTCCAGAAGTGGACAGGACAAGATTGTTTAACTATTCTGAACGTGCAGAAGAAACATCTTCATCTGTAGAGATATCCACTGTATTGAAGGGGGATCAGGACAGTTCAGATAAAAATCAGGATACTCAATCTGCACTTAGATGTCAAGCAGGAGATGGAGGTAGAAATTCTCTTTTTTGATCCTGATCTTTAGATGAGTCTTATGAGAATAAAAAATGTCTTTGTGCTTTGCCAGCTACAGAAGCAGACAGCAAGTCTCCAGTTACAGAAGCAGGCAGCCAGTTACAAAGTCCCAGTGTTCACCAAAATGGTCAGGTTATGATGCTCGAGGCTGTGTCCTTCAATTTTTACGTGTGCAGTGTTTGAAGGAAGCACATGCATAAAGAACTTAGACAACGGTACAATACTCTTATCAAGTTTAACTAGATAAACATTCTAATTCAAATAATTTGGTTTTTTTAGCATTTGACGGTCATGTGTTTTCGCTACGGTTTACACGCAAGCTATCTTGTTTTCTAGTGATGCATGACTGCTATGACTATTTAACTTTTGGAACCAGATTTATGTTCAGTTTTGATGCATGTGCAACATATATGGTGTTTGGGAGAGAGCACGTGCTTTTTAGCAGAAGTAAATTGGGAAAAATAAGAGGGACTGATTGGATCGATTCAAAATAGCTAATAAAAAATTAGATAAAGAATGATGTCGCAATGTTTTCTCTTTCCTTTGAATCAATAGTCAATATTCCCTAGTGACAGTCACAATTTCTGGTCCCTTTTTCCTTTATCTTTCCTCTTGTATCTTCTGCATCTTCCAGCCACTGGATGCACTATTGTTTTACCTCCCGATGTATGGCCTGGTTTGGTTACTTTGGTCATATGACATTTCAATTTCTTAACATCTGATTGTTTTGAGAGGCTTTAGCAGAAATTCTTGAGTACCTTGTACCTATATTTGGTAAACAAAGTCAGAAAATAGAAAAATGGGATAATATGTTGGTATCTGTGACAAAACTAGAAGCAATTAATATTTGGTTGCAGCTTCAGTAATTACTTCTTGATTCTGGTAGGGACGTTCTCCGATGACACGATGACCACATGTATCTCTTTCAAATTGGAGGATCCCTGCCATTTAGACATGTTTTGAATAGCCATTACTTACTGAAAGTGTGGAAGCAAAAAAAGGTTTTGGAGAGAGACAGAGTCCCTAAGGTCAGCTTAGTACCTTCACCCTTTTTAGTAGATCGTTTCCTGTCATCCCTGGCATGCAGTAATCAGTAATGATCAAGTTTATGTTTGTTTCCTGCAATATTGAATCAAGGTACAGTATAAAAAAGCAGAAAGTTATAAAAGATGCATGCCATACAACAAATTATTGCTGATCACAGGCATTGGATTGGACTGGTGATAAAAAGTCACATGCATTGAACTGCAAGACTGGTAATACTACCTTTTTTGATAGGTTACTATTTTTTCAAAAACAAATATACAATGCCTAATAAAACCTGCTATTTATCCCCTAGAAGCAAACTAGGTACTTACTAAACTTTCTCCCGAACAATAGTGACTGCGATACACTGTAAGCAAGTGTTGACTGAGTAGGAGGTATGGCGCCTCATATTGTACGTTTCTTCATGATGTTTGGTTGGAGTAACTTTAGAAAATCAAGGGGGGTATAAGATGAGTAAAATATTGTTTCAAAGTTACTGTTTACTCTAGTACTCTTGCTGTATTGTCCCTCTACCAAGCCCAACAACTCCAAAGCCTTCTGCCCGTTCTCTGCTGTAGTCACTGGAAAGGATTAAAAAAATAGCTCAAATTCACAATGTCCTCTAAGCTTCAGTGATTTTGTGGAGCAGAACACATATTTTGGAGTGTAACAGAAATTAGTCACAAACTCATAGCTTTAAGCAAACAAGTATTCACATGTTCACCGTCAAGCAAAGCATAACTATGTTCTTTATTGAGTATATTGACCAATTGAGTCTAATTTACTAGACATTCTAATTCTACAATTTCTGTAGAGTAATTGTGATTCTTCCAACTTTATTGATCTATCTTGAAGAGGTAATTTTGTTTTCTACAGCTACATAGGGGGGAGAGCATGGAGGGTCTGCAAGCTGTACAGACAACTAATGAAGTGTAAATACCAATTGGTGAACAGGGGATAGAGCCAGGGCAATTGGGACAGTATTACATGATTCATGTGTACTATGTATAAACTTTAACTCACTAAAGTAAATAATGCCAAATGCCTACTATTAATGTACGCTGAGGGGCATACTGAGCTTCAGGATTTTAATAAACGTTCATAGAATGTGTCCTTTTCTCCTTTAATTTTTGTTCTTTGGTTTATCATAGGGCTCCTGTTAAGTTTTAACCCAAGAAAGAGAAAAAAAAAAAGAGATAATCCCGATCAAGCTATATATGGTCTATTCTAGCCTGTATGCTTTTATCGTCTGAATAGTCTTAAAAAGATAGAGTTGTAAGTTTTAAAAGAAAATCCTGCTATCTTCATTTTAATAATAGAAAAGGCTCGTATTTTGTTTCTTGCTTCGGTTTTTAAAATTTTAAAACACTTTAAAAAGTTTCAGAAAATTTTTCCAGGGATTCAATCAACACTGCTCCATTGAAGTATGAGAAAATTACATTCTTAGGCTTTTTTTTCCTCGCCCCGGTTATATGACGAAACGAGTCACATTATAATGAGACTTCTAAAGCTAGTACTTGCAACTTCATTTCAGATGGAGTAAAGGAGGAAGTAAGAGAACATCCATTTCATGCCACTCTAGTTTTCTCAAAAATAATAATCACATACACAAAATAAAGGAGGAACATTAGATACCTTTGTATGAGGAGGTAGTGAGTGGCTATGATTGAGGATGATGGTGGCGGCGGCGGCATGGTGGTAGTTGATAATGGTAGGCGGTGACGACAATTATAATGGATATGGATGATAGCATCTTAATGAAATTAAGTCTCTGTTATGTATCTTAATCATACAGACATATTCAGACCCATTAAGTGGTTGTGAAGTAAAAAAAACGCACTTAATAATTAAGATTTGAATAATTAAGATTCAAAACAAACGCACTTAATGTCTGACCATTAAATGCAAACAAATGAGGGCTAAGTATAGTGAGTGGAAGTGCTTTAGAAGATGAATTTATATTTCCTTCTCAATTTCTGTGTGATAAGATTTGATATCTCCTTATTAGATGTGTGATAAGCTTTGACCGTGGATAGCGAATTGAATGTTTTATCAACTTTACTGTTGAGTTGTTGAAAGAGAAATTTGTGACCGGCTTACCATTAAACTGGTGTTGCTTGTCCTCTCAAGTTTTGACGATGATGCTTCTAAAACAACAACACAAAAAGATGAAGAAGGCAAGAAAAGAAAGCTAGAGGGATAATATAAACGGGTAGAGCACCTTGATGTTGTAAGATAAATTAATGTGAGGAAATGCCCACTGAAAAGTATGAAACTGGATTGCTTAAAAGCTGGTCAACAAGTGAATTTACGAGAAGATTGATGTGCTGCGGGAATGCGATGAGGTCTATTTTATGTATGTTTGATTTAGCTAGCATTTACGCCGAAGATAGCTATGATCTTACTTCTTTAATTTGTCGACCCTCCACCATGATCCATGATATCAAATAGGAGTAGTACTCTTTACTTCAAGTGTGCATGTGGCTTATCCTGTAAACTTATTGTTGTTTACCTTTTTGTTTTGTTTGTTATTTGTGCTTAATATAGTACATAACTGACGCTAACCGGAGGCAAATAAATTCTTAATTAAGGTTTGCCAATGTTATCTTCAATCATCCTTTCAATAACTAACAGAAGAAAGCAGATAACAAAAATTTCCACAAATTTTGCTTGATTATCGAAGGTACCAAACTTCTTGAAAGGAGTATTTCTTCTTTAGTCATATCTAATCTTTTGATTTAGCGTAAGATTGTCCACTTATCTAAAAGAGTATATTACATGCAACCATATATTGTTTGATACTTAGAAAATCTATTTGCCGCCTCCTCTTTCTTTTCCCCTCTTTGGATGCAGATCAATAATGATGCTTACTTTTTGTAGATGGTGCCAATTGAAAAGAATCTAATAGTGCTTATATTGGCACAAAAGATATAATTGTTTTATGAAACTGGTCTCACAAATATATGGTGTTCCCGATATATTAGCATACTTAAACACATAGCGTGATTTGAAAGTGATTTTTTTTTTTTCTAAAGAAAATCTAATAATTTTGATTTCATCAATAAATAGAAGTAATTTTATATGTCAATTTTTATCTCCTCCAAATCACTAAATTTATAAAAAGATCATTTATACATTCATCAATGTCTTTCAAATACAGTGTCGCGCGAAGCTTATATCAGCTAATTGGCGTCTTATATACAGATGCAAACCTATCCTTAGGGTAGGGGTCACCGGCCCCTGATAATTTCGAGAAAAATGTATATTGTGATTGACACCCTAAAACTCAAGATTAGGCAGTTGCATTGGTCGATTTGGGGCACAATTACTTGAGTTTTAGTGCGTTGTGTGGGTTCGAGTCCCACTCTAGCAATTGTTTAAATTTTTATTACCCAGCCACTTTCAAACCTTGGGCCCGCCTATGCTCATTCAAGTCAAAAACAATTGGATGTAGCTGACAATTAGTTGTGTCCTCTTTGCTTTCTCTATCTCTCATGGTCACAACATACTAGTTGCCCAGAATTTTATGTAAAGAACCTCCGAGGAGCATAATCAAATTTGATCATCATCTTATCTTATGTTATGGGGGTGCCTTGTGGTTACTCCACAATTTTATTAGATATAGCATATAGTTAGGGACCAGCTGTCTGTCTTCCTTCATAACTATTTTTCCTTGTCAATAATCATGTCGCCGCGCGCAAAGGCATATTCTTTAGCGTTAATCTCCTAAAAAAGAAACTTGTTAATTTCTTGGATTTATTTCACCGTTTCTAATTCGATCGCTTTATAAGTTAAATATTCTAATGAATCAATTAATAATTGCTTTAATTTCCTGATCAACCGATGTGCGCATTTTAATTTGTTAAATTGCACCTCCGTCGACAGCACGTCTTTTATCTTTCGGTTTATTTACCACACATAAAACCTAAGGTATATCTACTACTGTTAAGAAAAAATAATAGATTTTGGGAAATAATTACGACCGATTTTGATAGAGTAATCTCTATCTTAAAGAATTAATTTTGCTGCATCGGTTTGTGACAAAATTCTTTCATGGTTTTTACAAAGCCAAACGAAATTCAAGTTATTTTCCCCCAAAATATTAGTTTTGTGTAAAGAAGTTAGTATAGTTATCTTAGAAACTAAAACTACCACAGTTAATATTGGAGACAGAGGGATATATTTTGGAAAATGCTTTTAAAAAATATCTAGAAAATTTAGGATAAAGTATCTTAATTCGTTACAAGAAAGGGTACTAGAGTTTAGGCTACTTTTCTAACTAGAAAAAGATACTAATTAAGACCGTTTACCTAAGGTTCCATATATCTCAAGAGCATATAATTTTAGCGAGGTGGTGTTAAGTCCTAAATTAGTAAAGCAAGACGATGAATGAGGCTGTGACCTGTCTGGCTGTCTATAATTAATTATGAGATCACAAGCTTCTAACAAGTTATAGTCGGGGAAAAGAATACGGATACCTAATTTTTACATTATCTTTTAGCTAAATGATAAATTGATACGAGATTATATATTTGTATACGGTCGAAATCGGGCCCGTCTACAATATTACAGATCAGACTCAGAACATGAGGGATTGAAGATCGACCCCAAATCCCATCGAACCAGAACACGAGGTTAGAATATTCGTCCTCGAGAACATTGAGTCCATGGTCCCGGAATCGACCCTGACCCCGAACGAGCTCGAAAAAATATTATTTGTATAACCAACAGGAGACCGAAATAACAGAAGGTCGAAATATTCGTGACCGGTCGGATATATGGTAACGCCAAACTATGCCTTATACAAAGACACACACGAACGTAGCAAATATAATCTGAGTAATTCTGCCCAGAGTCGAACCACAGAAAATTAACCTATCAATTACTTTTGACTGATTTACTAAATTCACAGAATCAATTTTCCCCACACTTTGTAATTCACAATTGATGATGTTTCTAACAACTAAAGTCTGAAAATAATTAACAGCTGAAAATTAACTATGCTTGATGTGTAAACAGTTGGAATAAGGTCTAAGGTAATGGTTTCCCCCGTTGGTGATTTCCTTGGTTGTACGTTTCTTATAGCGATGCCTTAGTTGTCTCTATCAATCAAGAACTCTCCGGCTATCATAAATCTCTCTCAAGCAATTATGATAATTTACTAGACGCACTCTCTCAAGCTACGCTAGCTAGATTCACATTACCGTTCTTTTAGATTGCACCCGAGGTATCGTTATCTCTAATCCAATCTCTAAACCCTCGGTTATGACTCTCGTCTATACTCCGGGAGTGATGTTGTTCAAACAACTACCTAAATATGCACTCTCTCACAAGAAGATACATAATAAATAGGAACGGATAATTGAGGGCCATTTCAACTAACCACAATCAAAACGTAGATGAACAAGTAGAGATTAACAACCAATTCAAACTATATTAATATAACAACCAAGTCATCTCCAACGGGTTTCACCAAAACCTTAGATTAAAGTATTTAGCTACTCATGACAACGTAAGAATAAACTACGAAAATATTCATAATGGAAAATTGCAAGAAAAATAGAAGAGAATAAGAACTATGATGTTTTGGGTAATCTCTCACACTTGTTCTTCTTGCCAAAGTAATCTCAAAATAAGCCCCTTTTTCTTAGGCGAGTTTCCTACATCTTATAAGGGTTTTACAAAAGTTTTTCCGAATTGACACTTTGGCCCCTTAAATTTCTGGACTGTGAACATGCCGCCGCGGCCGCGGCGTCGACCGCGGCACTAACCGCGGAGAACACTGACTCCAACCGCAGCGCGGACCGCAGTGAGTATGCTGGGCCTTTTTGTCTCCGCGTTCCTTCTCTTTTTGCTCTTTTTGTATTTGGGTACTTCTTGAGTGAGTGTTTTCTTCACGTTATTGCCTCTAAACACTTCATGTTGCTTCCTCACATCTTATATTCCCTGCGAAACCAAATAACATTAATTAAAGCATTTTATTGGCAACTTACATTATAAAACAACAACAAAGCATGGGCAATTATGGTGTAAATAACAACTATATAGCCTATTATCAATATACGACAGGAATCTTGGCACGTATCAATAAGGAACCGACAAATCAGCAAATCAGGAGATTTTTACCTTTTATAGAATTGTACCTAAAGTTGGACTCTCCTTCTATATAAAGGGGGTCTGATTACTTGTAAAACACATGGTAACACACATCCCAAAGCAACATAATATTATTTTCTTTCTGTAAGCTATTGTTCTTCTGTATCTAATATCGTTCGAATAACATACAGTTCAAGTGAGACTTACTTTTCAAGGCTATAATTGTTCAAGTCGTATGGTTTGAATTTACTTTATCATTGTTCGCTTTAATTACAATTCAATTTATCGCTTTGTGTCAAATTAATTCACGTATCGTTAAAATTACTTACAAATTCAATTGTTATCCGATTTTGAGGGCAAACAGTTTGGCGCCCACCGTGGTGCTAAGGAAAATAGTGGTTATTTGATATAAATTTTCATAACACACACTATTTTACACTTGTTCTTTGAAGTGTCTCTGATTTCAGGTTTAAGCTCAAAATGTCAAATTCACAATTAGCACCCTCACCTGTTGATAATGAGTCAAGTCACCATGGTGAAAATAGTAACATAGCACCCAGTAACGAATCCTGTCAGAATTCCAATTGCGGACCCGTTGGACGCTAACTCGCATGTGGCTATCGACACAAACCTACCTACTAACCCTGAGAATAGCATCCGTGGTGGAGCCCTATCGACAACGCAAAATACTCAAAATAATGGAGGAGACGGGATCAATCTACAGATGATCTTTCGAAATGTTATAGGATCAATAGACGGTGATAGCTTAGTTACAGAACCAAAGCCGCACACCAAGCAGAATTGAACCCTATTCGTCTCGGAAAATCACTCGCAGGGAAGAACCGGCCGCGAAGATGTCAAATGAAAATGAGTCGGTCCCAACCCCGAGATCTTAAAATGCTCGAGGAACTTACAAAACAGATAGAATTAGGGGAGAAGAAAATCGAAGCAAACGACAAAAAGGTGAAAACGTACAATTCCAGGGTCAACCAAATCCGGGAGCACCGTCGATACTGAAAGGCTTGGATTCCAAAAAGTTCATACAAAAACCTTTTCCTCCGAGTGCGGTTCCGAAGCCGATCCCTAAAAAATTTCGCATGCCTGAGATTCCTAAGTACAAGGGAACAACTGACCCAAATGAGCATGTCACTTCCTATAGATGCGCCATCAAAGGAAACGACTTGGAGGAGGATGAGATCGAGTGTGTCTTGCTGAAAACATTTGGAGAAACCCTGTCAAAGGAACCTATGATATGGTATCACAACTTACCTCCTAATTCTATTGACTCTTTTACTATGCTTGCAGACTCTTTCATGAAAGCACACACTAGGGATATTAAGGTCGAGACCAAGAAGTCGGACCTCATCAAAGTAAGACAAAAGGATAATGAGATGCTTAGAGAGTTCGTATCTCGGTTTCAAATGGAACGGATGGACTTACGACCGGTCTCTGATGATTGGGCCATTCAAGTTTTCACCCAAGGACTCAATGTTCGAAGTTTGGTGACTTCACATAAATTGAAACAGAATCTGATAGAGTATCCGGCCATTGCTTGGGTTGATGTGCATAATCGATATCAATCGAAAATTGGAGTCGAAGATGATAAATTGGGGGCTCCTTCCGAGTCCGTTATCCTGTTAGACCCATCGACATAGTTAAGAGGGATATCGACCATGAACAAAGGTCGGACATGGATCAATACCGGCCGTACAATGGGGATCGAAGAATTAGTGGGTCCGAACGGAGTTCTATGCGAAATGAAAGGAGAAATGACCGAGGCCAGAGCAGTCGGGGACTCATGAGCAAGAACGGTTTTGACAGTCCTATTGCGCCTAAAGAAGCACCAAGGTTATCAGAATATAACTTTAATGTCGATGTTACTGCCATCGTATTAGCTATCAGAGGCATCAAAGATACCAAATGGCCTCGACCTCTACAATCCGGCTCAGCCCAAAGGGATCCAAACTCGATACACAAACATCATGGCACTCATGACCATAGAACAAAGGATTATCGACAGTTGAGGGAGGAGGTAGCCAGTTATTCAACAACGAGCATCTTCGAGAATTCCCGAGCGACCGAGCCAAGAACCATTTCAGAAATAGGGATTTTAATAAACAGACCGAGCAAGAAGAACCGTAACACGTCATTAACATTTTCATTGGTGGGGTCAATGTTCCCCAAGGGCCGATGTTAAAATGCACGAAAGTATCTATCACAAGGGAAAAATGGACTCAAGATTACATACCAGAAGGAACTTTGTCTTTCAACGATGAGGATATAGAAGCAATCGTGCAGCCCCAAACCGATGCACTAGTAATATTTGTACTCATAAATAAATCTCGAGTTAAGCATGTGTTAATTAATCCAGATAGCTTGGCCAACATCATCCGATCGAGGGTCGTAGAACAGCTCGGCCTACAAGATCAAATCGTGCCTGTAGTCCGAGTTTTAAACTGATTCAATATGGCATGGGAAACTACTAAGGGAGAGATAATATTACCAGTGAATGCCGCCGAAACCATCCAGGAAACCAAGTTTTATGTGATCGAAGGAGAAATTAGGTACAACGCCCTATTCGGGAGGCCATGGATTCACAACATGAGGGCAGTGCCCTCGACTTTTCACCAAGTGTTAAAATTCCCAATGCCAGGAGGGATTAAAACAATCTACGGGGAGCAACCGGCTGCAAAGGAAATGTTTTCAGTCGAAAAAGTGATTCTAATATCAACATTGGCAACATCAAAGGAATCAAGTTCGGATACAAAGCAAGAGGCTAAATAGCAATTATCGACACCAGCCATGACCTAATCGGATAAACAAGGGACTGATGAAGACGATGATTACGGGGTTCCCAGATCTTTTATAGTCCCCGATGATTCCGACACCACTAAATCAATGGTAGAGGAGCTGGAACAAGTCACATTGATCAAACGTCTATCCAATCGGAAGGTATACCTGGGCATGGGGTTAACCCCTAAGCTCAGGAAAGAACTCATTCAATTTCTTATAGCTAATATAAATTATTTCGCTTGGTCCCATCTTGATATGACAGGGAACCCACCGGAGATAACCACTCACAAGCTAAGCCTAGACCTGAAATTCCACCCGATCAAGCAGAAGAGGAGACCCCAATTTGAGGTTAAACACACTTTCATCAAGGACGATATATCTAAACTCCTTACAATAGGGTCAATTCGGGAGGTATAATACCCGGATTGGTTAGCAAACATAGTGGTAGTCCCTAAAAAGGGGAACAAATTAAAAATGTGTGTAGACTATAAGAATCTGAATAAGGCGTGTCCCAATGACTCTTTCCCTTTACCCAATATCGATCGCATGATCGATGCTACGGCCGGCCACAAGATCTTCAGTTTTCTCGATGCCTATTCCATGTACAACCAAATACGGATGAACCCAGATGATCAATAAAAAACCTCATTCATCACTAAGTACGACACATAATGTTATAACGTGATGCCATTCGGATTGAAAAATGCTGGTGCCACTTATTAACGCCTAGTAAATCGGATGATTAAAACCCTACAAGTAGAGGACTATTTAAAACATTTACAGGAAACCTTCAGCATATTGAAGAAATACAATATGAAGCCGAACCCAGAGAAGTGTGCGTTTGGAGTCGGATCGGGTAAATTCCTTGGGTTCATGGTATCCAATCGGAGAATCGAGATCAACCCCGACAAGATCAAATCCATCGAAGATATCACAGTGATGGACAACGTAAAGGCCGTGCAAAGGTTAATTGGGTGCATAGCCGCCCTGGGGTGATTCATCTCGAGGTCTTTCGATAAGAGCAACCGATTATTCTCACTGTTAAAAAATAAGAATAACTTTTCGTGGACCCCGGAGTGCTAACGGGCCTTGGAGGAGCTCAAACGGTACCTATCAAGCATACCGCTGCTTCATGCGCCGAAGACAAACAAACAACTATACCTATACTTGGTAGTATCATAGATAGCGGTAAGTTGAGTCCTGGTTCGGGAAGATCAAGGTAGGCAATTTCCAATTTACTATGGTAGTAGGACTCTAGGTGAGGCCGAAACTAGGTACCTTCACCTAGAAAAATTGGCACTCGCTTTGCTAAGTGCCTCTAAGAAACTGAAACCATATTTTCAGTATCATCCTATATGTGTTGTGACTACTTACCAATTGCAAAATATAATGCATAAACCTGATCTCTTAGGGTGTTTGGCCAAATAGGCCGTGGAAATCAGTAGGTACGATATTGAATATCGGCCTCGAACAGCCACTAAATCTCAAATTTTGCAAACTTCGTGGCCAACTTTATGCCGGATCTAATGCCCGAGGTCGAAAGAGAGTTATTGGTAAACTTGGGGACGTCTTTCGAAATCTGAACCCTCTGTACGGATGGGGCCTCGAATGCAAAAGGGTCCAAACTTGGCATCGTATTTAAGCCACCTATAGGCCATGTAGTTAGGCAGTCTATTAGAACTATGAAATTGACTAACAACGAGGCACAATACGAGGCCTATGATTGCAGGTCTCGAACTAGCCAAAATCTTGGGAGCGTAGGTGATCGAAGCTAAGTACGACTCTCTCCTCGTAGTAAACCAAGTTAATGGTTCATTCGAGGTCAGAGAAGAATAAATGTAAAGGTACCTAGATAAGTTGCAGGTAACATTACATCGGTTCAAGGAGTGGACTTTGCAACATGTACCTCGGGATCAAAACAACGAGGAAGATGCCTTTGCAAACTTAGGATCGTCGGTCGAGGACGACGAGCTCAACTCGGGGGCAGTCGTACAACTCATGAGATCGATAGTGGAAGAAGGTCACGTAGAGATAAACTCTTCAAGCTTGACTTGGGATTGGAGAAACAAATATGTAGAGTATCTGAAAACTAGGAAATAACCCTTGAATCCAAAAGAATCGAGGGCCCTGCGCGCAAAGGCAACCCGATTTAGCTTGTCAGAAGATGGAACCTTATTCAGAAGAACATTTGATGGCCCACTAGTAATATGTCTAGGACTAGGAGATACTCAGTATGCCCTAAAGGAAGTTCACGAGGGCACCTGTGGAAATTATTCTGGCACTGAATCATTGGTTCGAAAGGTGATCAGAGCTGGCTACTACTAGATCTACATGGAAAAGGATGCGAAGGAATTCGTACAAAAGTGTGATAAATGCCAAAGACATGTTCCGATGATTCGCCAACTCGGGGAGCTGCTGAATTCGATTTTGTCACCATGGCCAATCATGAAGTGGGGAATGGACATCGTTGGCCACCTTCCATAGGCACCCGGTAAGGCTCAATCTATATTGTTTATGACTGACTATTTTTCTAAGTGGGTGGAAGCCCAGGCATATGAGAAGGTCAGGAATAAGGAATTCATCGATTTCGTTTGGGACCGCATCATATGACGGTTCAACATGCCGACCGAGATCGTGTGCGACAAAGGGAAACAATTCATCGGCAACAAAGTGACCAAGTTTCTTGAAGATAATAAGATCAAAAGGATCCTATCAACACCTTATCACCCTAGTGGGAACGGAAAGCAGAATCAATCAACAAAACCATACTCCAAAACCTCAAAAAAAGGTTAACCGATTCTAAAGGAAAATGTAAAGAAATCCTGCCCGAAGTCTTATGGGCATACCGCACGACCTCAAAATCCAGTACCGGGGCCACCCGTTCTTACTGGTTTACGGCGCCGAAGCTTATCGAAGTCGGAGAACTGAGTCTCAGGTTCTGATACACAACTAAGGAATCAAATGATGGGGCCATGAATACGAGCCTGGATCTATTAGATAAAAGGCACGAAACCGCCCTTGTCCGATTGGCCGCCAAAAACAGTGGATCGAGAGATACTACAATCGAAGGTCCAACCTTTGGCACTTCACTGTCGAGGAACTAGTACTAAGTAAGGTCACATGAGTAGCCGAAACCCGAACAAAGGTATGCTGGGGCCGAACTGGGAAGGACCGTACCAAATTATCGAGATTACTGGAAAGGGATCCTACAAACTCAGAACAATGAACGACGATACTACTGCTAAGGTACGACCCCATTATTTCCTTTTCACTTATTTTTTTAACTAACACTTGCAGGTAACCAACAAGGAATGGTGCAATTTTAGGTCTGAAAGCACGCGTTACACTCTTTTTCCCTTAAACTGATTTTGTCCCAAATAGGTTTTCTAGTAAGGATTTTAACAAGGCAACAGTAGATCATGATAACTTAGAATCGAAGGCCGATCATGAATCGGCAATCACATCAGCAGTATCCGAGGCTTCTCTCTATGATTAACCTCGAATACTGGGGGGAATTACCCTTAGATATTGACTTTAGCAAGGAAAGAAACTTCGTGATTGAATGGTCTCGGCTCAATCAATAGGATTTATTGTAAGGGCCAAACAGTCAAATGAACCGTGCCCGCATAGACTGCTCGAGCCCTGACACAAAGCATGTACATATGTATAACTATTATGCACAAGAAAATAGTGACGTCTCTTATTTGGGGATAAATATCTTGTCCTTTAAAATTTTTCTTGCATTTCTCAAGGAATTTCCTACATCCGATCCCCTAAAGGTATCGAGCCCAAGGGCCACCTTAATCCAAGTTCAAAAATCACTCTCACTCGGGGACTGCTGTCCGAAAACAAACTCAGGCGATCCGAGCTATTAGAGCTTGGGGGCACAAGGCCTATTAGACAACGCCCGAATTTTAAAGGCTACAGCCATCCCTACTCGGGGACTGTTATCTTAGGCAAGCCCGGATAACTCGGGATAATGAGCCCGCTGGGCAACACCCGAACTAAAAAAACTATGACCATATTAAAATGGCTTGGAGACGTTCGAGACCCATAACAAAAACAACAAGGCCTTAAAATTTCTTAACCGGTTCTAAAAGGCTACCCTCGACAAACTATAATTTGAAAAAGTATAAGTACTTTGGGGAAAACTTTCTGGTGACACCGAACCCCCACGATGCCTTAAAAATAAAATAATGTTGAAGGCAAGGCTTGTTCGAACCTCCAAGCATAACCTAACTATTTCATGCTAATGCATTTTAATCTTTGCAAATATAAATGACAAAGCAAAGGAAAAAACTCAGAAACTGTTGAAGGGAAAAAACTTATATATATAAATATATATATCAAAAATTCTTATTACAAGGGCCAAATATCCCCGATGTAAATTTTTACAAAGGCCAAACGACCGCAACAAAAGGATAATACAAAAAGCAAAAAACAAAAAGAGCCTAAGTGGCCTAGTCTTCGCCGGGGGCCGCATCATCGCCTTCGGGGTCTCCTCCACCCTCGGTCGCCCAAATCTTCAGAGTCTTTATCATCTTCGGGATAGGCCAATTTTTTGGCCTCGACTTCGAGCTCCTTGAAACTCTCAATCTCAGTCGATAAGTCGAAACCCCGAGCATGAATTTCCTCAAGGGCCTCTCTTCGAGATTTTCGCTTTGCCTACTTGATGATATCCTTTTCTCGAACCTGAGCCGCCTCGGCATCGGCCTTATAATGGCCACCCTCTCATCGGCATTGACTTTAACCACCTTGGCCTACGACTTGGCCATTTCAAGCTCCTTGGCCAGATTTTCTTGATCAGAGACGAACGAATTTAGCTGAGACTGGAGCTCCTCGATCATTTTGGCCTGCACCAAGGATTTTTCCTTTACAGCTCGAAGCTGGACCTCAGCTAAAGCCAATTGTTCTCAGGCAGTCTCTTTTCCCAGGCCAAGCGGTCCATGTTTCTTTTCCATTCTTTGGCCTCGGCCTTTACCGCATTTATCTCTGCCCGGAGCTGCTCGATCTGATCAAGATTATTTCGGACCTGCGGGTTCAGACTGTTAGTCACCATGTCCGATTCATCATCACTAACTTCAAATACTCTTCTTACCTACTTAACTAGGTCGTCATGCTCCTTCTGAACCACCTCTAGTTCAGCTCGGAGGCTCTTAGCCTCCTTATCACTTTGCTCGCTGAGAAGTTTGTAAGCATCCCTCTTCTTAGTGAGCCCTCGAATCTCAACATCATATTGGTTTAACTCTTCCCGATACCAGAGAAAAGTCTCGTGGTGAAGCACCGAGGCCTATAAACACAAAGAGAAAGGTTATGATCATCTATAAATTAATCTAAGTACAAACTAGAAATCATAAAGAGGCATCTGAAGTTAACCGGTTTAGCGCCTGTTGAGCTCCATTGAACAGGCATGGTGCTTCCACCTCATTCATCTTGGCTTGGTCCTCCTCGATAACCAAGCACCGAAGGTAACTGGTCACCCCTACTAAGGTAGAAAGGACCCGGACATCCTCCGGAATAGACATAATGACTGATCACTTCCGGTCAGGATTCACACTCGGAGCTGGGAGCCGGTTGGCTAGTTTCGGGCTTGAAGAAGGCCCACTCGTTCCTGAAGATGGACTCTTCCTTAGAACCGCTAAGTCACCCAACCCGCTAACATCCTCCGTTGCAGTAGAGTCTACGCCATCAATGAAATTTTGGAAGGGGTATGCCGGCCCCTAGGGCCCCTCAATGGGGGGTCCTTTCAGCATCTGAGCCTCGTTGAACATGGAATCAGAGAACGAAGGCGACTCGGAGATGTCTATCACACCGAATACATCCTTTGGAGCATTGTCCATTGCCCGGGAAGCCCTAGATAAGGCTCCCTCATCGACTTTCCTAACTTGGGGCAAAACAACCTTGCCTCTCTCTGGATCGGAAGCCTCAGTCACGGCCTCCCCGTCGGCCTCCCTGGCTTGAGGCAGACCAACTTCGCCTCTCCCTGGTTCAAAGGCTCCTTGTCTGGATTCGTCCCTCAGCTGAGAGACTCTGATGATAGTACTTGGGAACTTGTGATTTCTTTAGATTTACGCACCAGCCTCCTCCTTAATTTTTTCTTCTTCGAGTTCGGAGAACTCTGAGTCCGTTTACTCTTATTCTCCTCACCTTGTCTCGGAGTAGGGGACTCGGCAGGGCAATCCTCATCACCCGATGGAGGCCTAATTGCGACATCCTTGGAAAGACCTGCAAAGGGAAATGAAACGAGTAAGAACTCAGTGACACAAAAGAAAACCAAGTGTTATTCACTCAGGAAAGGAACCTCACTGTGAGAATGGGTCTCCCACCGGCCTTTTGAAAGTTCACGCCATGCGCGCTCGGAACATGGCTTTTGAGAGACAATTCCCTCAACCCACTCCTTGAGTCGAGGGACTGCGTTCGAGACCCAGACAACATCTGCATCTCCACCAAACACCAATAAGAAAGAAGGAAAAGAGAGTAAAAATAAAATTTTGGGAAAGTCGAAACTTTACTTACGTTTTGTGTTTCACTTCTTGGGGAACGACATGTACTCGGCTGGGATCAGGTGCGAGGTCCTCACTCGGACAAAACGGCCTAGACAACCTTGATCCCGATCTTCAACGATACTCGAGAACGGGGCTTTACTAGCCCGACATGCAAGTTTAATCAGTTCCTCCCCCCTCTCGAAAGAGTCGGGGACTGTATAGGCGTATAAGATGGTCGATGGTGAATGGGCATCCATTGATTTTGCTCACAAAGAACCAGAAGAGGATCACGATCCTCCAGAATGAAGGGTGAATTTGGCCGAGGCATACCTCGTATCTTTTGCAGAACTGGATGATAACCGGGTCCAATGGTCCCAGCGTAAAGGGATAAGCGTAAACACTTAAGTATCCCTTGACGTGGGTGGTGATATCTTCCTCCGATCCGGGAACCACCACGTGCTTATCAACCCAGTTGTAGTCCTTTTTATCGTAGGGAGAATCTATTTAGTGATCGAGCAAATGTACCTCGATACCTTCTCACACCGGCGAGGTATGGATGGAGGTTTCTCAATATTGAAATTGGCGGCAACCGAGCACCCACCTGGTATGAACATACTCAAGGGGGTTCCGAACCTGGTTCCTCGACAGCAGTATGCGGAACAGTCTCCTCAACAGCCGACCGTGATATAGAAGTAGCTTCTTTTTGGGGAACTATTTTTGAAGTTTTTGCCATTTCTTTTAAAATGGAGGGAAATAGGAAGTTAAAAGGGATACACTTGATTTGGAATGAAGACAAGCGAAAGTTCTCACAAAGATCTCCAGAAATCATAATACAAGTGCTACAAAATGCAAAGATTTTTAAGGAACAAGAGTAGAGAAAATTTGGAAGTAATGTTTGAATGGATAAGGAAGGGGGTATTTATACTTTTCAAATGACGGTTTGAATCCAGAAGTAGCCGACCGGCAAATGACAAGCATTTAATGCCATCGAGACGTGACTGACGAGACGTTTCGCTCATTTTGTCGTTTCTGACACATGGTATCGAGGTGAGAATCGGAAGCTTATATCGTTTCTTGTCGTTTACTCTCTGATAAACGAGGGGACTATCAGTATACAGTCGAAATTAGGCTCGTCTATAGCATGAACGATCGGGCTCAGAACATGAGGGATTGAAGACCAACCCCAAATCCCATCGAACGAGAACACGAGGTCAGAATGTCCGTCCTCGAGAACATTGAGTCCATGGTCCTAGAATCGACCCTGACCCCGAACGAGCTCGAGGAAATATTGTTTGTACAACCAACATGAGACCGTAATAACAGAAGGCCGAAATATCCTTGACCGATCGGGTATTATGGCGGGAATCTCGGCACGTATCAATAAAGAACCAACAAATCAACAAATCAGGAGATTTTTACCTTTTATAGAATTGTACCTAAAGTAGGACTCCCCTACTATATAAAGGGGGTCTGATTACTTGTAAAACACATGGTAACACGCATCCCAAAGCAGTATAATATTATTTCCTTTCTGTAAGCTATTGTTCTTCCGTATCTAATATTGTTCGAATTGCATACAGTTAAAGTGAGACTTACTTTTCAAGGCTATAACTGTTAAGTCGTACGGTTTGGATTTACTTTCGTTTTAATTACAATTCAATTTATCGATTTGTGTCAAATTAATCCACGTATCCTTAAAACCATTTACAAATTCAATTGTTATTCGATTTTGAGGGTAAACAATATTATTAGTTAAGTGATTAGAGTGTAGTTAATTAAAAGAACCTATATATATTCTGTATACATTGAGGTAACAACCCAGCAGCTGCAAAGCTCTCTTTGTCTAATAGAATGGGTACAATATTGCTATGCTTTGGCCGATTTGTGGTCCTTTTTTGCTAATCACAGTGATATGCCACGAGTCTTTTTGACAGGGCAAGTACTAGATAACCCAAAATTATTAGACAACAGAAGACACGTAGTTTTGCTGCTCCTAGTCTTCTATTATTGTTTGGTTTATGTACCCTCCTCTCCTAGAATAATATTTACGGCAAATGGTCAATTATTCTCCTGTACTATGAATTTTTTTTTTAAATATATCCTTTGTTATACTGTTGGTCCAAATATATTTCTGACGTAATAACAGAAGAGGGGTATATTTGACATCCAATTCACTTTAGACAAACTTAACAGAATAGGGGTATATTTGAACCAATAGTATATCAACAAAGACATATTTGGACTCAAAGTATAACAAGAGAAACATCTAAACCTTTTCTAATAGTATAGGAATATATTTGACATTTTCCATAATATTTACTATAATGTGTGGGGCTCACCTTTTCCGTAATATTTACTATAATGTGTGGGGCTCATCCATGCATTTACTACTATACAAAACATTAGAGTTGAAAGAAAATCTGTGTACTGACACTTCACGGACTATAGTTAATGTGTCAATTTCTTTAAGTACACACATACATGCATGTCATTTCATCTGTAAATTAACTTTTTGTTTCACACATTTCCAACAAAGTTATGATTTTTCAGATACTTTACCAAAATCACTTGTTTCTTTAATCTCTATGCTAATTAATTAAACACGGTTAATCAAAGTGGGGCAGAGAGAAAAACTGAATTACTAACCAGTTATCTTTTTTTGATTGATTTCCCACCTGGTATCCGGTATCCGTATTGGAGTCCGACTATATTTGGATTCGCGCCGGGTAAGACCCCATTCGGGGGATAGCGCTTCCTACCAATGATCTTTCCATACCCAGGGCTCGAACTCGAGACCTCTGGTTAGAGGAAGAACAGCCCCATCCACTGCACCACATCACTTGATGGTCACTGACCTTATCGTATGTATATAAGATGGTCTTTCTTTTAATAAGCAAACTAGTAGCTTTGTCACATACATATATAGTTGCATAATGCTAAATCACAATGAAAGTTTATCTCGTACACCTTATTTAATAAACAAGGTGCAATTAGCAGATTGTACATGAACCGGAGCAAACTATGTCTGGAATATCATACCTCCAATATAAAGTAGATTAAGCATAAGATATAGGAATAGTACAATGCATGCGGTAATCCTTTAACATTCATGATTTATATGCAACGCATGCGGTAAGAATTTATGTTTTATGATTGATCATTAAATTTTTTGTGCATGCTAAATATAATTAAGATTACTAATTCGTACTTAGCTAGACGTATTTGTGATCGACTTTTAACTTGAATTTTCTCTTAATAATATTATTATTGCTGGGCACTAGAAGTGGCCTTTGGCATGCGTAGTATGATGAATCATATTAAAAATGACAGTTTTATATGATCAATGAACAGCTAAATTGGCATTATCATCAAATGTGTAAAGGAACAAAGGGTCCATAGTCTAGGTTGTTCACTCATATCTGTAATGGAGACACTACTTTTTACTTTATGATCCAAAAACATTTACTTTAGACAACAATGCATACTCTAAGGTGGCTATTTGCAATATGTGTCTAATATGGACCTCCTTTGTCTTCACATCATTGGGGAAGGTGGCAAAGATGAAAAGAATAAGGATTGACAAACGTAAAAGTTTAATTTGTAATTAATAACAAGCTAGTTATCATTCTTATCAAATTATCAATTAATATTATATATAATATAAATTTATTGATAGTTATCGTATATATGACTTAATTATATAAATATTCTTTACATTGTTAGTACATAAAAATGTATGTGTCCGAACCATCCGAGCCTCGCTTCCCGCATCTTATCATCAATGGAAGCCATGTCTACCTTCTCCCGAATATCTTCATTCCTAATTTTCTCCATCCTAGTATACCTGCACATCCACCTCAACATCCTCATTTCTGCTACTTCATCTTCTAGATATGTGAGTTCTTAACAGGCCAACACTCAACCCCATGTATCATGGCTGGGGAGGTGAGACTGGACTCGCAGGTCATCCCTAGGATAGGTAGTTTTAAGTACTTTGGGTCTATTATTCAGGGGGATGAGGATATTGATGAAGATGTCACACATCATATTGGAGTGGGATGGATGAAATAAAGACTCGCTTCCGGTGTTTTTTGTGACAAGAAGGTGCCACCGAAACTTAAGGGTAAGTTCTACAGAGTGGTGGTCCGACCAACGATGTTGTATGGGGCTGAGTGTTAGCCAGTCAAGATCGCTCATGTCCAGATTATGAAGATAGCATGAGGATGTTGAGATGGATGTGCGGGCACACCAGATTAGATAAGATTAGAAATGAGGTTATTTGCGATAAGGTGCGTGCGGCCCCTATTGAGGACAAGATGAGGGAACCACAACTTAGGTGGTTTGGTCATGTAAGGAGGAGGAGCAGAGACGCCCATGTCAGGAGGTGTGGGAGGTTGACATTGGAGGGCCTACGAAGAGGTAGAGTAGGCCAAGGAAGAGGTGAGGAGAAGTGATTAGACAAGACATGACGCAACTTCAACTGACCGAGGACATGACCATTGATAAGAAGGTATGAAGGTCGAGTATTAGGATAGTAAAGTAGGTAGTCTAGGGTGTTCATAATAGTAGTATTGGCACGCAGTCCCGCTTTCTGTTGGTAGTAGGTTTTTATGACTAACTATTGCATTCTTTCATTGTTGATCACCTTACTATCTTGTTGTTTTTATTCTGCTTTTATATGGCTTTTTGGTACTGTTCCTTCTTGTCTATATTTCCATTAGTGCTTATGCTTTCCTGAGCCAATGGTCTATTGGAAACAACCTCTCTATCCTCACAAGGTAGGGGTAAGGTCTGCGTACATACTACCGTTTCCAGACCCCATAGTGTGGGATAATACTGGGTATGTTGTTGTTGTATAGTATTCATAATTGATACTCCCTCCGTTTCAATTCCATAAACTTTATTTTTGAAATAAACTTTTACTTATTTTTGAAATAAGTAAATCATTAATTCAACCAAATAGGAAAATGGTTTATAAGTGATGCTATATAAAGGGTGGGAAAAATTTGCCGAAAAAAATCAATTTGTGAAAGTGAGAGTGCAATACAAAAGCCAAGAGAAAAAAATACTATTACAAGAAAATAGTTTCTTGTTCTTCCACTTTTGAGTTGAGTTTTTTGAGAAAGCTTTCAACACAATATTTTCATTCAATTTTCGTTGATCAAAGAGTTGATAGTAAGGATCAGTATAGTTTTAATTTTCGAAACGAGACTCTTTTCACCAGGTACATCTTAGATCCTTCGATCTTTGACATGTAAATAAATTTTAAACATGAAAAGATCTTCCTAAGATTATTATTATCTTATGTTGCGTGTTACCAACACCTCTACACCATTCTACACTCTTTTGTCTTCCTGAAGATACTGACATTTTCTTTTGAGTTTTTGTTCTGTTAATGTAAAAGTGTTTTTTTTTTTTTACCTATTTCGTTGATTTACAACAGCATACTCGCAACAACTTTTTCAGAAAAAAAATAGTTATAACCAATTAGAAAAGTTCATTTTCTCTTTTAGCGTAGTATATGTAAATTTAAAACTTGTCCTTGTACCTTCATATAATGTAACCAATTCATATTGAACTAAGATGAAGTTAATCAAAGAATCAAAAGAAGAAGTGTATTTTACAAGGAATGAATTTACAAGTGAAGGTCAGACCAAATTTGTTCAAATGCGTTGATAATAAGGTGATGATATTCATCGGAGTTCAAAGAAAGATAGCAAGCAAGAAGATGTTCCAAGTCTTTTGATGCCTTAATATTGTTTTCCACAATCATCTCCATCATTGATTCTTTAAAATCCTTTTGAGGATCAAATGAAGCCATCACTATTGCTAAGCTCCCTGATGAAAAGCTCCTTCTTTTTGACTTTGAATTTTCTTTTTTGGAGACACGCTTTTTTGAGGATGACACGCTTTTTCTGCCATGCCCCTGAATTTTCGCTCTGAGTTTCACTCCAGTAGACGATTTTCTGGGAGCAGAATTGTCTCTTTTAGCGTTAATGCTTTCTTGACTTTGTTGCTTCCTATTATAAGATTTTGCTGGCTTTGTGAGAATTGGAGGAAGGTCAATTTCTGAAATTATTTCATTCATGTCTATGATTATATCACTAGTTGAAGAACTGAAGTAAGAAGTTGACCAGGAGACAAGACCATTGGAATCAGATGGAGATTTAAGCAAGTCCAATTCCGGAGAGGGCTTGTAAATGGTCACTCTTTTGCTTCTTCTCTTAGATGATCTTCTTGGTTGATCAGGATTTTTGAGATTTGTAGGAGAATTGCCAACTCTAATAGACTCTGTAGCATAATAAAAGGATGATCTCGGTTGTGAAAATTGTGTTTTTTGCACACTAGAACAAGGGTTTTTATTCTTGGAGGCAGAGGCTTTATGGGGTTTGGATTTGCTCATGTCTCTTAGCTTGTAGAACCAAGCATTTGGTAGCATATCTGATAATCTAAATTTGTGATTTCCCATTAAACAATACCTTTCTTTCTTTTGTTTCACTCAGAGATGGTTGGTTTAAGACTTACTTCTAAAGAATGAAATGTTGTGTGAATTAAGCACATAGGGGAGAAGATATATATATATTAGTGGATTTTTTCCTAACTATACCATATATGAAACTTTATTACCCTAAATGTGCATAGTTTGTTAATTACCCGCCCAGTCCACACTTTAACTATAATTTATATACCATTCGACTATTAGGCATTAAAAGGGCATAATATTCCCTAAAAACGCGCTAAAATTAAGGAGAGAATCTTGGTGTTAATTGATTCTACATTAAATTCAATTTTTAAAAAGGGAAAGGAGATTTCTCATCTGCGTATTTTTCTCCAGAACTACAATTCAAATTCTCGAAAAAAAAGAACGAACAATTCAAATTTTCGAGTTTCAACAACTCAAAGTTGAAAAAATCTGTTCTTCCATATATTTTCCACCATTGATAGCCATTAAAAAGCTTGAAAGCTTTGAATTCAAATTTGGGTTTTCAAAAATCATTATTTGTTTGGATTGGGTGTTGTTGTAAATAATTCGGAATATATTTAGGAGTTTATATCTCAATTTTGAGGGGTTTTGGTGAAGATTAGACTTGATTTTGACTGAATTTCATATTGAAACTCGAAGAAGAAGAAGAAGAAGAAGAAGAAGAAGAAGACATATTTTCAGAAATTGTAGATAAATTGTAGAATTGTAGATCAATTGTAAATAAATTGTAGATTGGGAAGGCTAAAACTTCTACAAATCTTCTACAATTATGTCGAAAATGCCAATTATGCTACAATTGAAATGGAAATTGGGATATTAAAATTCAATGTATCCAGTTTGTAGATATATTGTAGATAAATTGTAGATTATTTGTATTCTGATTGTAAATGCATTGTTTTCTGTTTTCACAAATCCAAAACGACTAAAGCTTCTACAAAATCTTCTGCAAAAAACAGTCTGCAATTTATCTACAATTTTTCTAATTTTTCTACAATTTCTACAAAATTACTATATTTATACTACAATTAAAACTACAATCTTATGTGAAAAAAATATTGACAACAAAATTTGCTCTTCATCTACAAAAATAGTCACCGTTTATTGGATTGGTACATTGAACTTTTCCGACTCCGGCAACTTTTCTGGCAATCGGACGACTACCTACAAGTCTACCACAAGCAACACACCTTCTGAAATCTCCAATAGCGATGGTAAAAAGGAGTAGCGACGGTGGTGCTGACCATGTACTCTTCGATATTTTTTTCCGGTAATTGAAGAACCACCCACAAGTGTACTGTGTACAGCTATCAAATCAACACAGCTTCCGTCAACTTATGCTGGCAAAATAGCTTCATTTAGTTACTACAATTTTAGCAATTATTACATGAAGTACTAGGTAAAATGAGATTCATCTCCGAACCAACAACTTATTTAGTATACTTTTTTTATGTTTATAAAAATGGATTAAAAAGCAAAACAGAGTAGAATAAGAAAGAAATGAGAAATAGAAACGGAGTAGAGAAAGAAATGGGAGGGGGAAAACGGGCTGGTCAGATCTTAGTAATTAAGGGGAGAGATAAACGTGAGATATATGGATACCTTTAATTAAGGAGTAAGAAACTGCCAATTAATTATACCTCTAAATTAATTATGGTATATAAATGGTAATTTGATATGCTGAAATGTAATAAACACAAACCTTAAATATTGAGGGTAATAATGTTTCATATATGATATAGGAAGGTAAAAATCCCTATATATAATGTTAGAAATAAGGTAGGGGTCCCTTGTATATTGATAAAGTATGGCACGAAGCGCAAGTGGAGCATGAGGCACTTGAGCCAGCTTTTTATAAAAATGCCCCTCTCTTTCATCATCACAAACTGCATAGTTCTTTGTGCTGTGCGCAAGCCAGTTATTTTTGCTAATATAGCTCTCTTGCAGTACGGGTATTTTACTTCGTTACACTTCAAAAACAATCACAAAATAAAAAATAAATAGTTTAAAGACCTCTGTATTCTAATGGTGGGAAAAAAATTACTCAAGCAGGCTACTTTAAAGGTAACAACCCCTAATTAGTAGAACTAGTAACTTAGAGAATAGACAAGTCGCCTTTTTTAACAGGTTAAATTGCTTGATTTCTAAAATATTATAGTCATAAGGAGCAGATCTATGTTATGTGATGGGGGTGGTACGACAGTCGCACACTTCGACAAAAATTCTGAGCATGTACACAATTATGTGCAAAAAGGCGGATAATATGGGAGAAATTAAAAAATAGCCAGATTTACAAGTGGTCATTCAAAAATAACCACAGTTTCAAAGGTAATCGAAATTTAGCCACTTTTTATGTAAAGATAAATCAGAACGACAGCACTGTTCAAAATCCGGAAAAATACTCCAGCATAATATACTGGAGTTCCAGTATATTATACTGGAACTCTAGTCTAATATACTGGAGTTCTAGTATAATATACCGGTCCAACATAATATACTGGAGTTTGGAGCACCGGTGCTCCAGTCTCCAGTATATTATACTGGAGCCAACAAAGTATACTGGTCCAACATAATATGCTAGAAGTTCATACACATGTGAATCGAACTCCAGTATATTATGCTGAACTGGTCTCTGTTGCAGCAAAATAGTGGCTATTTTTTATTGACTTGGTAAACACTGGCTATTTTTTAATGACCAGTTTGAAAACTGGCTAGACCGTGCTATTTTAATGATAATATTGTAAGTGGCACCCGCAATGGTAAAAATAACACGGGCTGTCCAGTTTTCGGACTGGTCATTCAAAAATAGCCAGTGTTTGCCAAGTCATTGAAAAATAGCCACTATTTTGCTGCAACAGAGACCGATCCAGCATAATATACTGGAGTTCAATGTACCTGTGTATGAACTTCCAGCATATTATGCTGGAACTCCAACACACGGAAAGTTCCAGCATAATATACTGGAGATTCGAGCACTTGTGTATGAACTTCCAGCATATTATACTGGAGCGATATACTTTGCTGGAACTCCAGTATATTATGCTAGAGTTCTAGTGTACTTATGCTGGAACTCCATTATATTATGCTGGAGTTCCAATATACTTATCTTGGAACTCCAGTATAATATGTTGGAGTTCAAGTATACTTATGTTGGGACTCTAGCATAATATACTGACGTATTTTCCGAGTTTTGAACAGTGTTTTCGCTCAGATTTATCTTTACATGAAAAGTGACTAAATTTAGATTACTTTTGAAAGCATGACTATTTTTGAATTTCTCCCCCGCATGTACAAAGTAACTCTGGGTGCACTTGTTCTTTGAGGATGCTACAATTCTTCATTTTGTTATATATCGAGGTCGAATCCACGCGTAGACACTCTCACAATCCTTTATTTCCCTAACAACTTGTTTGGATGGTTGTTACCCATTGTATCGTATTGTATTGTTATGTCAAAACAATGTTTATTTTGATTGTTTCATTAAAATTGGTTATATTGTATTATTAAATCCATTGTTACGAAACAACGAAAAGTCCCATTTTTTGAAACAACCGATTTGGTGTGGTTGAATTGATTCCTATTTTTCTTTCCAATTATGCCATAACTTATTACTCCATAATTCTATTTTACCCTTTATCTTTTTTTTTATCAACTCCAAATCTCCAACCTATAACCTACTTTGTCTTAGTCCCCCTTTTTTCCCCATAACTTCTAGGCTTCCAACTCCAATGTAAAAGGTGGGTTTTGCCTTTTTTTTTGTTTCGTGTTTTCTCCTAACGTGATTTTAACTACAATTCTTTGTTCCTTTGTTCTGCCAATTCTCGTTCCTTTCTTTATCATAATTTTTTTTCTAATGATAGTTAAAGACGTATTTTGTGATAAATTAGTATAAAGGAATTTTCTTAAATTATTTTCTTGCGTAATTCTTGATAAATTTAATATTTAAACAATTGAAGGTATTTTAGTAAACTTATCAGTTACAGTACAGTACGATACAGTCAAACCAAACAACAAAATATTATTTAACAACAACAAACAATACAATCTATAAAATAATATAATATAATACGATACAATACATTATAATACATTATAATATAATATATTATAAAACGATGAGTAACAACCATCCAAACAAACTGTTAGACCTCAGTTCTCTTTCTTCCTTTTAATTCTCCATTGTTTCACCCTTTATTTTTGTAGGACCTCACTTTTCTTTCTTCCTTTTTATTCTCCATCGTTGCTAAATTTCTCTCTTCCCCTCTCTCTCTATATATGTGTGTCTTTCTATCTTCTTCTTCTTCTTTTTATTTTAAATTTTTACACCACCCATCATTTTGTTTCTATATTTTATCTCCTTGTAATGGCACATCATTGATCTATTGATGTATAATATTATAACGACTCAACAGATCGTTTCGAGCATTTGTATTCCGTTCAGCTTTTCGAAGTCTTGAGTAGATTCATATGGTGTATTATGACTTTTGTGAATCGTCAGTTTTAGTTTTCAGGTGATTCAGGATTGATTTGGAATAATGATTCTCAACTAGGAAGCTTTAAGTTGGAAGAGTTGACAAAGTTTGACTTTTGTGTAATTGATCTTGGATCGGAGTTTTTGATAGTTCCATTAGGTTCGGATCGTGATTTTGAACTTGGGCATATACCTGGATTTGCATTTGGATGTTTCTAGAAGGTTTCAACACTATTTGGCGAAAGTTGGCAATTTGAATACTAGGAAAGTTCATAAGTTTGACCGGAAGCTGACATTGATATTATCGGATCCGGATTGCTATTTCAGAAGTTGGAATAGGTTCGTTATGTTATTCAAACTTGTGTGCAAATTTGAGGTCATTCCGAGTTGATTCAATTGTGTTGAGGTGCTAACTGAGAGTTTGACATTTTTAATACTGTAATCAAAGACACGTCAAAGAACAAGCGTAAAATAGTGTGTGTTACGAAAATTTGTACCAGGCAATCACTATTATCCTTAGCCACACGGTGAGCGCCAAACTGTTTACCCAAAAAACGGGTAACCATTGAATTTGTATTGTGGTTTTAAGGATACATGATTTTACTTAGCACAAACTGAGCAAAAATGTAAATTGATATTGAAATTGGCAGTAAATAGAAATTAAAGCAAACCAAATGAATCAAGTAGCCTTGGCCCTTGAATTTGATCACCCTTGAACCAAGTGGAGATTCAGTTAATACAAGAACACGGTAACAGAGTAACAAACCAAACAAGTATCTCACTGGAAAATATGAACAAAATAATAGAGTATTGAGAGAAAAAAGAGAGTATATTGCTTTATGTAACGTGAATATGATGTCTTTTACAAATGATCAGACCCCTTTTATATAGTAGGGGAGTCCTACTCTTGGTAAAATTCTAAATACAGTAAGAAATCCCATGATTGACTAATTAATTGGCCTTTTCTTGATACGTGTCGGGATTTGCGCCGTGATCCTCGTCCGATTACGGATATTTTGTCTTTGCGTTATTCGACCAGTAAGCTTTCTTGAATCTTTACTTATTCGGTCTCGATCTTGGTCGATCTCAATCTTGGTCGGTCCCGATTTTGGTCGGTCTCGATCTTAATCGGTCTCAGGGTCTCGAGTTTGACAACCTAACTCTGCACCATAGTTTGATATAAATCGAAGCCGATCCTTGACTTATCATACCCCAGCCTCAATCAGTCGCACAAAAAGGACAAACCCGATTTTGACCGTATACAATCATCTTCATCCTCCAACGATATATATTAGTTTTGAACCTGAACTAAGTTTCCTTGCCAGCAAGTACCAATTCTTTACTAGTAGCTGTAGAGTTCCTCCCCTTGTTTCTTCCATTAGTAAAGACTTAATTATCTCTAACTTGATTTTATTGTCCAGGACTATCAACCAATATTCGACTAGATAAACCCTAAAAGAGGCATTCCAAGGATCTAATTTTGCCAGTATTCTTTTGCTTTCCAACCCGAGTCACCTTTCCCCCATTGTCAGTACCTTGGCCATTTTCATCATCACCTTATGTCTTCTTAGTCATAGGAACAATTTCAGGATGAAGAATCCTACATTCTTTCTCATTGTGGCCTTGTAACTTGTATTTTCCACATTATTTGGGGAAATAATCCTAGTTAATTTTAAACCACTTTGACTTCACCTTACATGTATTCTCATCTCTACTTGAACCTGGACTCTCTTCAGGAGTTCTCCCAGTAAGTCAACTTCAACATTCACCCTCGCACAACTAAGTCTAATATTATTTTGTGTTGCAATATTCAGATGTATAGAAGCCGAGTATCATGTTTGAGAGGCCTCATCTGATAATAATAATCTTTTTACTAACTATAAAGTGCAAACCTTGAAATCAAGTTGACATAATCTTCTAACAAAGAAAATCTGATAAGCATATGTTTGTTTCTCAAATATCAAATTTGACGGGGGCCCTTAACTTCACATTGCGTAGATCTTGTAACTCAGGACAACTATAAGAGAACTTACCTATGTTGCGTAGGCAGATTTTCAATAGCTAACATGCGTTTAAGCTCTCCATATTTCCATCGAACTATAAGCTCTCAGTGAAGAATAGTTAATCGTTTTATTGGACTAGATTGGATCGACTGTATATATAGGGGAACTTAATGTGCATGGTTTCAGCAAGTTACCATAGTTTTGGATTATAGGAGGTTGTAAGAATAACTGAGAGGGCGAGACAACCTCCTGAGGAGGCTGTGTACCGGTCAGAGCAGCCATGAAAGGCTGATGCGGGTTAAAGCTAGGAGTGGCAAAACTACCTCAAATTCATTTGACCCGCCCAAGCTTTAATGGGTTTGGGTTAGAATAATTTTGCAAATAGGCTATTTTGGGCTAGCCCAAGTTAATCCATAAAAAACAATCAGCCCAAATGGACCCATGATTATGCCCAATATTGACCCATGGAAATGCTCAATCTTAGGGGTTTTTTGTCCTGGATAAGCTTTTTCAAAAACTTCAACAGAAGATGCTGAAATTATTTAGTTCATTTGTAAAAACTTCAACACTATATAAGCTGAAGTTTTTTTGTCCTGAATTCATTAGTTTTGTTATAAAGCTTTTTCAAAAACTTCAGCAAAAGATGCTGAAGTTATTTAGTTCATTTGTAAAAACTTTAGCACTATATAAGCTAAAGTTTTTGAAAAAGCTTTCTAATATATCAGATAAATAATCACCTTATTCTTTCATAGTGTATTACTACTATAAAATAATCAGATTTCGAACAGTATCTAAATCATAAATTTTGGAAACAATAAACGTGAAAAGAACAGAATTACGGGGAAATATTCACAAATTATTGTCTACTAACTTATGTAATTATTTATATTTTATTTTTAAATAATCTGATAAACATACTTATGACAATCATCCCATGAACTGAAGTTTCATAGCAGCACTAACAGAAGAAGAAGAAGAAGAAGAAGAAGAAGAAGAAGAAGAAGAAGAAGAAGAAGAAGAAGAAGAAGAAGGAGGAGGAGGAGAAAGGGGGTTGAAGTTGTTTGAAAAGTGGGTACAAGTTAAAACTTTAAAAAAAATAGGTATAGGTTAAATGGGGGCGACCAAATAAGGCGCATCGTGCAATTTTTACATCTTAGAGTTCTATCTTGACCCATGTTTTGAAAAATATTTTCTATATTTTTTTATGTTTGGTTGATATCCTCAGAAATAAAGTACTCATTTTATTGAAAAGAAAGAAAATACTTTTTTTTACAACATGAAAAAAAATATTATTTTTGTTGAAATAAAAGAACATACTTTTTCTACAACAAGAAAAAAAAAGTACTCATTTTGCGAAAAAGAAAATACTTTTTCTACATCATGAAAAAAAATTTACTCTTTTTGTTGAAACAAAAAAAAAAAAATATTTTTTCTACAACTATCAAATAGATTATTCTGATCTTTGGGGTGGGTGGGAAGGTCTAATTTTACTACTCTTTTATTATTCTGATCTTTCTTAATCTTATAAGATGAAGAACTATCAAATAAAATTCTAAATCTAGATTGAGGAAAGAAATTATTTGGTATAAATTGATATTTATTCCAAAACATAAGTTAATTTTTATGTATGCTTGTTTTAAAGGTTGAGAATATTGCAAAGATTTAGGTCAATTTGAGCGGGTTGGATTACAACCTATTGTTTAGCACATCTTGACCCCAGTCCATCTTAACCTAAGCGAACTTTAGGCAGGGTTAGGTAATGACCCATTTAATAAGACAACTCGTCTTAACCAACTCAAATACAGCCCAAACACCTCATTTGCCACCCCTAGACCTAGTTAAAGCGTAGGATTTTTCTAAGGTTAAGGTTTTTTTTTACGATCTTTTACCTTTTTGCTTATGACATTTATGTGTCAATCATAACAAAAACATCATGACAATTTTACAAATGCTATTTCCTTTGTGTCAGTGAAATGTGCTTGTATTACATGTTTATTATAAAATTTAAATTATTTATCTGAATAATTTCTATCTTATTCCAAACAAAAAAAAAAAGTATAAATCCAGCTAGTATCTTTTATTTACAATATGTTAAATAATATAAAAAATAAAATTTTGGGGCTTTCAATTTTGGGGGCATAAATCAATAGTTTTAGTGACTTCCTTCCCAATTGGGCCGGCCCTGTAATGAAGTAATCTATACTATATTAAAAGTACGAAGGCCCTTAGCGAAATGTCGTTTGACTTTTTTACCCTTTAAAATAGAGTTCACATTAGATAAAATAGTCATCTAATTATTTACCTAATATATTTAGGATCTTATAATCACCTAAAATTTTGTATATTGAATCCCGCCTTATTTAAAATACTATCTATCTATAAGAAGTTCAAATATTTAGGACTTTAAAGCAATTTCAATTATAACTAATACAAATCTTTCCAAACATGAGTTGTCGACATAAAAATATAAAGTTTACCTGGAAACTTTACCTCATTAATATGGTGGTAAAACTAGAGCATCTTTATGAGATATATTTTAAAATTCAAGTTTATGTTATATTCAACTAGATTATATGTATGATTGATATTATTTGGTTGAGTATTTAAATGATTGATTCATGTGTAAAATACTAGCTCTTCGGTCCAAATTAGAATATATTGAACTTTCTGATAAGTCTATTCATTCATATACTAACATTTATTTTACAAATTGAAACTAGATAAAAAAGAAAAAAATCATATTTATATAATTATAAAACCAAACAAAAAGCACGATTCAGTTGGATTAAAATAAAATACCACAAAAATTATATAGTGTTGGATTTAGTCTCAATTTTTTTTGAATCGCAATACCTTGAAAGTTACAATACCAATCTCAAGCTACTTTAAGAAATAAAAAAACTAATGTAAACATATACATCTTATAAATTTATTTAATATTTCAACTAAATCGTGCGTATTAGTTCCTTTTCTTATTTTAATCATGTGATATAGTAATTTTATAAAAGAAAACTAATACCAAAATTGAAACTAGATAAAAAGGGAAAAATCGGATTTATATAATTGTAAAACCAAATAAAAAGCACGATTCAGTTGGATTAAAATAAAATATCACAAAAATTATATAGTGTTGGATTTAGTCTCAAAATTCTTTTGAATCGTAATACCTTGAAAGTTACGAATACCAATCTCAAGCTACTTTAAGAAATTAAAAAACTAATGTAAACATATACATCTTATAAATTTATTTAATATTTCAACTAAATCTTGCATATTAGATCCTTTCCTTATTTTAATCATGTGATATAGTAATTTTATAAAAGAAAATTAATACCAAAAATGAAAATTTTCACAGAGGATAGGTAAAAACATAACTATTACTCGTTGTAAGTTTGAATTATTCGTTGTATAAAATTATAATCAATTAGTTTTATATAATTTAATTATCTTTAAATAAAAAATGAAAGTGAAAAAAAAGTAATTAGTAGGAAGCTATAACTAAATTAGATAGTGCCAATCAACTCTCCTTCGATTTTTTTATTCTTAATTACAGATATATAATCGATCATAAATTAATCAAAGATTCATATTATAAAATTTATGTACCAAAATATAAAACTTATAATAAATTCTATAATTAGATATAAATTATTTTAATATTTACAATTATTATACTCTTTAATCAACATCCAATTCTAAAGTTACTTTCTAAATGACACTTAACAATTGTACGTTCGGTATACAAAATTTAATAATATTTATATAGTTTTGTTTAAAGTTCTAAATTTCTTAATATGTAGTACATGCGCAAAGCGCGTAGGAATAAATTCTTTTAGTCTTTTATATTGTTTTTAATGTGCCACGTATTTCAAAGTATTGTAAATTTTTTATTGGCTTGATGATATAATTCTATTAATTTATGATCCATGCTTTAATTATTGATTTAAACTCCATACTGCTTAGTATTTTGTATGTTCATATGTAACTTTATTCATATATTTGATATTTTTTTATATTATTCTCATGTCGATTTTGGTTGTATAATTATTTTGAGATGAGAATAAGCAGAAGAATCAAAAGAAGGGAATAAAATAGGATTGAAATGGTGAGAATAATCCTAAATTTTTTTAGATGACTAGATTCATTTATCTTATTTAAAAACTTTAATTCTCCATTTTTTTCTAACCATTTCTCCTTTGAAATTACAACAATTGAAAATATAATACAAGGTTAGTATATATGGAAATCACAAATATATCAATGCAAAATCGTGATGAAGCATATGTAGTTAAACACATTGTTCTTGCACATATATTTACTTGACGCGAGGCACACGTGCAACGCACGTACACTAAACTAGTCTATAACATAAGATAATAGATACTTATTTACATTTTGTGTTTGTATTGAACCAATTAAAAAGAGATACATCAAAGATACAATTTTTTCAATTAAATGTGATTAAATGATATAAATTCTCACTTTACTGTGTATTTTTAAGATTAAATTTTTAATTAATATAATAACAAAATATCAAGGACCAGCGTATGAGAACCACGTGGCCTTTGCAGCACGAAACACGTGGAACAAAACTTGCTACCAATGAAGTTGAATATCTTTAACATTATTGACTCTGTTCTCTCCGCTTATGTATTATTGACCAATACATATATTTTTTAAATATATATTTGCATTATTTGACTCATGAAGATATTTTTTGGTGAGTGGCATCAGTGGGAAATTCAAAAATAGCCAGATTTATAAATGGTCGTTCAAAAATAGTCCAGTTTCAAAAGTAATCAAAATTTAGCCATTTTTCATGTAAAGATAAATCTAAATGAAAATACTGTTCAAAATCCGAAAAATACTCCAGTCTAATATACTGGAGTTCCAATATAATACACTGATCCAACATAATATACTGGAGTTTGGAGCACCAGTGCTCCAGTCTCCAGTATATTATACTGGAGCTAGCAAAGTATACCGGTCCAGCATAATATGCTGGAAGTTCATACACAGGTGCACCAACTCCAGTATATTATGCTGGACTGGTCTCTATTGCAGCAAAATAGTGGCTATTTTTCATTGACTTGGTAAACGCTGGCTATTTTTGAATGACCAGTCCGAAAACTGGCTAGACTGTGCTATTTTAACTAGATTATAAAGAGAATAGAGCCCATCGCCCATTTTTTTGTTTTCTTACAAGAAGCACTATGGCAAGTGTTTTTACCTTGAAAAATGGTAATTACAATTAGATTTGATTTTGTGGTTCTAACAATACATGATCTGTCTTTATGCTAGTTGTTAGGCAATATATGCTAAGTATGAGACTAGGAAATAAGATAAGAACTTGAAAATAGTATGTTTAAGCAAACCGAACGGTTGAGAATCGGGGCCTCGAGGTCGAGCTCGATATAGAGCTGTGGATAGCCAATGAAAGACTAATAGTTTTGAGAGCTTTGATTAAGGCTCTTTATGATCAATAATGAGCAATAAATGAAGAACAATTAGTAGAACACAATAAATTTAAGCAATAAATGTAAATAGTAGGATCAAGGGAGAATATGTTTAAGTAAGAGAGCAGAGAATGTTCTTGTATTCAATGTTGTGTGTTGATATTCTCTATGCAAAAAATAACAAGGGTCCCCTTTATATAGGAAGGAAAATCTCAACATAGTACATGTGCATTTATTATAAGGAAACATAGCTGGTACAGCTACCTAGCAGTCTGGTACAGACTGATACTATTCTTGTAGGTGTTGACAGTACTGACCATATCCCTAGGGAACTTCCCGTTTATCCATGATGACCACCAATTTAAACTGGCCCGAGGTCGGGCGTAAAGAACCCTCGAGGTCAAAACCTCGAACCTTGCCCTCGGGCCTTCAAAATGACGCTACGGAGAGACGTGATAATCGTAAAATTGGGCTCTCCGATTTTATCCGTGTACAGATAGTCCCCGCGTTTCTTAGAGTAAAACGATAAGAAACGATCTCGAATACTTGCCCCTTCGGTATTCCATCACGACGGTAGTCATGCCTTATCAAACGGTTGATATGACAAAATGAGGTGTCTAAAGGTCGTGTCTGCATAGCCCTTAAAAGCCTTTGAATTAATTACAGCGGTTGGCTGTCCTTTGGTCTGCCTCAACTTGCCTGTTAGACCTTTATAAATACTTCTTCTTTCGCTTCTTGTTTTCCACTGCACCACCAAGCATTCAAAATAGTTCTTCTCACTTCTCTCTTATGCTCTCTTTTGAAACGCAATCTTCATTTGTCTTCTGAAATCTTTTAAGAATGGTGAAAACGTCGGCCTCTGTCTCTTAGGAAAATATGGCCTCATCTTCCTTGCACTCATCTAAAGGCGAAGCAACAATGCCCCCTCGTGTTGGGGAATGCATTCTAGGGTCCTTTGAAATGACTTCCGATTTCAAGATCGAAAAACCTTATTCGAAGCCGGGACGATGCAAGCTTGTGTCCCAATATATTAGCTCGATAACAGACGTTGGAAGGGTGAAGATTGACTGCCGTTAGGGGGATGCGGTGCTTGTGGAGATTCCTTCTCAGGAGGAAGAATATAACAACGTACAAGGCCAACTTTCTCAGTGTGTATACTTATCCATTTACCCTTGGTCCGGTAGAGCCATCCTTGCCTCCGATAGACCCCGTGATCCTTGACTTCTGCAAACAATATCGAGTAACTCTTGGCCAAATTCACCCTTCGTTCTGGCACATTGTTTACATGACCAGGTATTATGTGAACATGATTGAGGGAATGCCCTTCACCCTCGATCACTTGGTCAGAATGTATACTCCCTGACTTTTTCGTGGGGGCCTGATTAAGCTCCACTGTCAGGCCTCGAGGGCCCTTTTTGCTTGTACCGACGAAGTTAGGAACGGAGGGTGGATGAGCCGTTTTGTCCGAGTTAGGACTTCATACCTGATCCCAGTGGAGAGGATGCCATTCCCTGAAAGGTAGAACATGAAACGTAAGTAGATATGTTGATTAAATGTTCCCTTGCTTCTTTTTGGATACATCTCCCTATGCACTGACTTCCTCTTCTGATACAGCCGTCGCAGTTTACCCCAATGCGATTAAGAACCTATCGGGCTGGGTCAACCAGCTGGATTCGATTTGACCATACGCCGAGTGCGTGTGGTGTGATCTGTCCCAGGCTCGATGGGAAGCCAAGGACCACGATGAGCCTTCACTTCTATTGTAGTTGTATTTCATAAAAGAACTATTACCGATAGCGCCCTTATTCCTTGCGCATATATTTTGCATCTGTGCAGGTCTGGGGGAGGTCCCCTTGATAAGGGAAGCACTACTTGGTGAAGAAGGTACCACAAAACCCGATGAAGAGAGGAAAAGGCGAAGGGGGTCACCGATCAGAAACCCAAGAAAGCAAAAGAGGAAGAACCTCAGGCTGACCCAGTAACCTTAATTCTAGAAGTTCCGGGGAGTCACCGAGCTAAAGGCGAGAAGGATAATGACTCTTCGGAAGCGCTGGCGGGGGGGGGGGAGAGGGGGAGATACACTAGGCCGCCCCACATACCATAGAGTCGATGGCTCCTAAATCGGGACTTGATTCCGTTTTTGTCCTACCTCGAATTGAAGAGGCCTTCGAGGGTGCGTCGGGTGATATCCCCAAGTTATTTGTTGGCAAAAACTCTCCTCGAGCTGAGGTGCATTCGCTAGGTGGTTTGAGGGAGCTTGGTTCCGAAGCTCTCCCGAAATAAGAGACGGCCCTGATTTATTCGATCATGGTCATTGAAGTGAGCGATTCCCCTTCGGGATCGACTTTTCCCCTGAGGGAGATGTAGGATGCCCATAATAAAGAATCTTCTGATGTAGAGGCACCTGTCGGAGAAAAAAAATGTGCTTGAAAGGCTTTTTGTTGCGCCCGAGGAAAAGCCTGAGATTGACATCTCGCTTATTTTCAATGAGATCGACAGGCTCTATGAGCAGGTAATATTTTTGTAAAATTCTGCTTGGTGTCCTAATTTTTGTCTTGCTAACCTCGTTTCCATCATGGTTTCTGGCCAAGGTGCTTTACAATCATACCTTCGCCAGGTTTCAAACCGAGCTGACTCATTATGAGGGTGAACATTAAAGACTCACCTTGGATACCGATGAGCTCATGGCTCTTTCTACTAAGAGGGAGGAGGAACTCCATGGACTTCTAGATTGTTTGGAGGCGGCGTCCCGAGACAGGACTCATTTCACTGAGCAGGTTATATTTCTTTCTTGTTTTTCGTCTACATGTTTACCCGCCTTTAGTGCTTTAACACCTTCGGGTTGATCTTTGAAACTTGAGAAGAAAGATGTCCTAATGAAGGAGGAGCTCCGAGCCAGGGACTCTGAAATTCTTGAACTCAGACGACACGTGAGTGAGATAGTCTCTGAGAGAGATACCCTCCAGGGGGAGGTGGCCTCAGTCGGGCATCAACTTAATGATGCAAGGGCGGAGAGTAACAAGTATAGGGATCTTCATACTGAATTGGTTGTTGCATTATCCAAGGTTAGGGCTGAAGTTGAGGAGCTCGTATCCTCGTACAAAGATGCTGTTGTTACTGCAAATGCTCATGCAAGGAAAGTGTCCGAGGAGGCCGAGATGCGATTGACTCGGGCTGTGGGGCATGCTCATTTAGATTCTCGGAGATGGAATCTCGAGGATATATATGCGAGAGGCATTGATTTGTCCGCTGAGATCGAGAGAGTGAAGATCCTAGAAGAGGAGGCCGCGATCCTACTTTCCTTTGAAGACGAGTCGAGCAGTGACTCGGAAGATGATGGAGATGGAGGTGAGGTTCCCAAGGGGGGAGAGGCCTTTGGAAACCCATGGGTTATGGACGATGCTGTTGAAAGCACAGTTTCTGAGGGAGCCGTCAAAGGCATTGCCCCGACGGTAGATTAGGGTTTTTCTTGCTTTTTTGTCCTTGTAAGGGCTTCAGATATAGGTCTTATAAATGCACCTTTGTGAACCTTCCAACATGTATGTAAAGGCTATTTCATCATTTTTTGCTTTTCCTTTGCTTTAAATTTTGACGTTCGTCAATGATTAGCCAAATGGATTGGGCTTTGGGGTAGAAACGCTTATGTTTACAAGTTGGCCTTGAGGCTTTTTAGTTAACTGTTTTGGGCTCAGTCTTCGTGTTGGATTTCGACTCGAGCTCATTGACCCTTAAGTTTTCAAAATTTAAGCTGGCTCCTAGGCTCTTACGCATTAGGTCGATATGACCTTTAGTTTTAAACTGGCGGTAGTGGGTCTTATGTATTTGCCCTTGGGCATTTTTAGTTAACTATTTCGGGCTCAGTCTCCGAGTCAGATTTTGACTCGAGCTCATTGACCCTTAAGTTTTTAAGCTGGCCCTTAGGCTCTTACGTGTAGGGTTGGTGTGACCTCTTAATATAGGCTGGCAACAATGACTCTTATGCGTTGGGTCAGTACGACCTCTTAATATAGGCTTTATTTTTCTCTTGCTAAAGACTTTTTGAAGTTTTGTGTTCGCCCGATTCTCTGACGGCTTGATAAGAGCCTCAATTGCGAGCCGTTATGTAGTGATAAATGAGCACCTTGGGAGGTTTCGCTCGATGGTTGTTTCGAAGCCTATTGTTTGGAGTTGATATGATCGAAGCTCTTTTGCTTATGCCGAGGGTAGCCTGATTAACCGGTTCTTTTCGAAGTTTTTTCGAAGTAATTGAAGGCCTATGATTTTATAGAGACGGTCGGGTGTCCCCGAGTTGCGTGAGTTTGGCTGGAGCCGTGTGATCAAAGTCATTGATTTTGGTTAGAGCCTTTTAGTCCCCGAGTGAAGTAATTTCAGCGTCTATATCGAGGGTATGCCTTTTTAGGGGTCTTATAAGTTCGGATATATAGCCTTAACTTTAAGATCGGGATTATGCCTTTTGTAAGGTCTTGCAAATTTAACATGCCTTACTTGAGGTCTTACAGGTAAGTTACTTGGTGCAAGTATGGTTCATGCCTTGCTCGAGGTCTTACAGGTAAGTTACTTGGTACAAGTATGGTTCATGCCTTGCTTGAGGTTTTACAGTTTTGGTATTGCCTTATAGAGGTCTTATATTTTTGACAATGCCTCGTGGAGGTCTTACATTTTCTAGTATTGCCTCATGGAGGACTTTCGGGCTCGAGGTTGCCCGCTTGGGGTCTTACGACCTTGATTTCTGATTACTCAATGGGATGACAATTAACGACAGTCCCCGAGACGTCGAAAGTTTTTCGACTCTAAAGCGATTGCCCATTCTGTGTAAACTTGGTGTTGCCTTATTGAGGGCTTACGAGTTTTAAGTTTTCGACCCGGAGGTCATATGGCTTTGAGTTTTTGACATCAGTCCCCGAGTGTTCGGGAAATTTCTGGCTCTGGAGCCGTTTCTTGTAAAAAATAACAGGCTTCTTTGAAGAAGTAAAGCGTTTTGATAGAGAAAAATAATTCTTTGATTACTTGGCACAAGTACACATGTTTTTGTCAAGGGTTCGGTTATTCTATATGGACAGGGTTCGTTCGACCATTTGGCCCGATACATCATTTCCCTATCGAGACCCTTTTAGGCACATTCTTGACTTCTCCGAGGAGGTGATCTGCCGGGGGGATGCCCCCCCAGTATTCGAGGTTGATTGAAGGGAAGCCTTGGATGCTTGTTGAGTTCTACTTAGGTAGAATATACATGTTGCCTCGTTAAAAACCTTGTCGGTAAAACCCTTCTTGGGATAAAAACCCAATCGAAGGAAAAGAGTGCAACGTTTGCTTTAAAACCCAAGGTCTTTCGAGCCGGGGGATGTTTCGGTGCCTTTCATAAGACACCTTAGCAGTAGTAGCGTTTGAGCATTGATATGTTCCAATTGCTTGGAAGCTGTTCGCCTTCCATGGTACCGAGCTTGTATGACCCTTTGTCGATTAATCCAAGGACACGGTACGGTCCCTCTTAGTTTTGCCCTAGCTTTCCTTCATTGAGGTTTTGAGTGTTTAGGGTGACTTTCCTTAGGACTAAGTTCCCGACTCCGAAATGTCGGGGATTTGTTCTCCTATCATAGTACCTTTCGATCCTTTGTGTTTGGGCGGCCATTCGGACCAGCGAAGCTTCTCGCTTTTCATCCAATAGTTCGAGGGTCGCAGTCATGGCCTCGTTATTTGAGTTCTTTGTGGCGTGTCAGAATCTTGTGCTTGGTTCTCCAACCTCCACTAGTATTAAAGCCTCGGCACCATATACTAGAGAGAAAGGTGTTTCTCCTGTGCTTGGTTTTGGAGTTGTTTGATATGCCCATAACACTTCAGGTAATATTTCTCTCCACTTTCCCTTAGCGCTTTCCAATTTATTCTTTAAGTTTTGAATGATGGTCTTGTTTGTAGATTCAGCCTGACCGTTTGCACACGGGTGGTAGGGTGTCGACAGGATTCTATTGATTTTGTAATCCTCGAGGAACTGTGTTACTTTGCTTCCGATGAACTGCTTCCTGTTATCACATGTTATCTTGGAAGGAATCCTGAATTGGCACATGATATGGTCCCAAATGAAGTTAATGACTTCTTTTTCTCTTATCTTTTTGAAGGCCTGCGCTTCCACCCATTTTGAGAAGTAGTCAGTCATAAATAAAATAAATCTAGCTTTACCTGGTGCCATTGGTAGTGGTCCGACGATGTCCATATCCCATTTAATGAACGGCCATGCCGATAAGACCGAATGTAGCTGTTCACCGGGTTCGTGAATCATTGGGGCAAATCACTGGCATTTATAGCATTTTCGGACGAATTCTTTGGTGTCTTTTCCATGATGTCCCAATAGTAGCCTGCTTTGATCACTTTTCGGACTAAGGAATCAGCGCCGAATAGTTTCCGTAAGTGCCCTCGTGGATTTCTTGGAGCACATAATCTGTGTCTCCTGGCCCCAGGCATACTGCTAGGGGGCCATCGAAGGTTCTTCTGTACAAAGTTTTGTTTTCGTCGAGCGAGAATCGGGTTGCTTTGGTTTGCATGGCCCTTGATTCTTTTAGATCCGCGAGTAGTTTCCCACTTTCCAAATAGTCAATATATTTATTTTTCCAATCACATGTCAGGATAGAGGAGTTGATTTTGGCATGACCTTCCTCGATCACTGATTTGGATAGTTGAACAACAGCCCCGGGGAGTAGGTCATCTTCTTCGACAGACGATCCCAGGTTTGCGAGGGCATCGACCTCACTATTCTGCTCTTGAGGTATGTGGAAGAGTCCATTCTTTGAAATGGTGCAATGTGACTTGAATTTTGTCCAAGTATCTTTGAATCCTGTCTTCTCGGACCTCGAAGCTCTCATTTACCTGATTTACTACCAGGAGGGAATTATATCTTACTTCAACGAATTCAGCTCCTAGACCTTTGGCCAATTCTAGACCTGCAATCATAGCCTCATATTCGGCTTCGTTGTTAGTCAATCTTGCAGTTTTTATAGATTACCTGATTATGCCGCCCGTAGGCAGCTTCAGAACTATACCGAGCCCGGATCCTCTTACGTTCGAGGCGCCGTTAGTGAATAGGGTCCACACCCCGGAAGATGTGCCTGTTTTTAGTAAAAGTTTTTTTCTACCTCGGGTACGAGGGAGGGCGAGAAGTCGGCCACGAAGTCTGCCAACATTTAGGACTTGATAACCGTACGGGGTTGATACTCGATATCATATCCCCCGAATTCGATGGCCCATTTGGATAGTTGGCCCGATAATTCGGGCTTATGCAATATGCTTCGAAGAGGATATGTTGTTAAAACGCAAATACGATGGCATTGAAAGTAAGGTTTCAATTTTTGTGATGCGCATATTAATGCAAGGGCTAATTTTTCTAGGTGCATATACCTGGTTTCGGTATTTCCCAGGGTCTGACTTACTTACTAAACAGGGAACTGCGTACCTTGTTCTTCTCAAACAAGTATGCCACTTACCGTTATCTCGGATACGGCCAAGTACAAATACAGTGTCTCATCCTCCTTTGGAGTATGGAGCAAAGGCGGGCTAGTCAGATATCGCTTCAACTCCTCTAGGGCGCGTTGGCATTCCGGAGTCCATTAAAAGTTGTTTTTCTTTTTGAGTAAGGAGAAGAAATGATGACTCATGTCTGATGATCTCAATATGAATCGGCCCAAGTCTGCTATTTGCCCGGTCAGCCGTTGCACGACCTTCACATTGTTTACCACTGTGATTTCTTCGATGGCCTTGATTTTGTCAGGGTTGATCTCGATTCCCCTGTTTGACACCATGAATCCTAAGAATTTGCCCGAACCCACTCCGAAGGCACATTTCTCAGGATTGAGTTTCAAGTTATAGCTTCTGAGGATGTCGAACATTTCCCGCAAATGAGTCAAATGGTCCTCTGTGCGCAGGGACTTAACTAGCATGTCATCAATATAAACTTTCATGGATTTTCCTATTAATGTTCAAACATTTTATTAACTAAGCACTGGTACGTGGCTCCCGCATTTTTCAGCCCGAAGGGCATTCCATTGTAACAATATGTACCATACTTCATGATGAACGAAGTCTTTTCCCTATCCCCAGGGTTCATCTGAATTTGATTATACCCCGAGTAGGCATCGAGAAAGGTGAGGGTCTCGTGACCGGTCGTGGCATCGATTAAACGATCGATGTTGGGCAATGGGAATGAATCCTTGGGGCATGCTTTATTTAAGTCTTTATAATATACGCACATTCTTAACTTATTTCCTTTTTTGGGAACTACCACCACATTGGCTAGCCATTCAGGATATTTTACCTCCCTAATAGACCCTATCTTGAGGAGTTTTGTTACCTCGTCCTTGATGAACGCGTGTTTTAATTCGGACTGGGTTCTCCTCTTTTGTTTTATCAGTTTGAATCTGGGATCGACACTTAGTCGGTGGGTGGTTGTTTCCGGTAGGATCTCTGTCATATCTAATGGGACCAAGCAAAGCAATCAATGTTATTAATAAGAAATTGAATGAGTTTTTTCCTGAGTTTGGGGGTTAGTCCCGTTCTTAGGTATACCTTCCGATCTGGGAGATGTTTGATCAAATTAGCTTGCTCTAGTTCTTTAATAGTTGACTTCGTTGCATCTGACTTTTCGGGGGCAATGAAGGTTCGAGGAGTGAGGAAATCTTCTTCATCATCCTCGGGGGACTGTTTGCCTCCCAGCTCTTCCGAGGTAGAGTGTGTAGAATTTGATGCCTTCCAGTGGACCGCGAACATTTCCTTTGCCGCATGTTGTTCTCCATATACTGTCTTTATGCCATCCTTTGTCGGAAACTTCATCATTTGATGCAGAGTTGATGGTACTGCCCTAATGTTGTGTATTCATGGCCTACCAAGCAAGGCGTTGTACCTCATGTCACCTCCGGTGACATGGAACTTGGCATCCTGAACTGCACTGGACAAGTTGACCGGTGTTAGATCTAGTTTTAATGATGCAAATAATATATCTTTGTAGGAAATCAATTATAGAAGAACAAGGAATCAAGAAAATACTACAAGATCGCTGAAGTCAATCTTGATGCTTAAGGAAAGAAATCAATCAGCAAAGATTACGAATCAATCAGCAAATCTGGATGCCTAAGGAAAGAAACCAATAAGCAAAGATTACGGACAACTGCGATGGAAAGAATCATGCAAGCCTAAACTTAAGGCATTAATCAAGGCCAGCACATTTGGAAGATCGAAGATTCTGTGAAGAATTGCTGAGCGGGTAATTTTGGAAGGACCAACAGTCAAGGAGTAAACCTTCATCATAAACAATTGTTGAAGGAAGGATATCAAGGAAGAGAAACGACTAGCCATCTTATTCTTGGAAAGAATTAATCTCTTTTCAAGGATCAAATCTCTTGGGTTGGCAAGTCTCGTCAATAATCGATCTTCACCAAAGTATTTATACCCAGCTTCAAGCCTTAGACAAATATACGTTGATTGAACCAAAAAGCCCTCTCTTTGTTCTACTGCAAAGAAACATTGTAGTTCTCTAAGATTTGCTGTGTAACAAGTCAGAGAAAAAGGAGAGCACAACACTAGTGAGGCATTGTATCAAAAAGAGCCGAGTGTTATAGGAACTGAGCTATCAATTCATTTCCATTGTACTCTGAGAAATGTATTTACTAAAGAGAACTGCAACCCAAGGGGATTGGACTAGGATTCACATTGAATCCGAACCAGTATAAAATTCCGGTGTCTTTAATTCCTGCACTTACCTTCTGTATTTTGCCTTCTGTTACTATAACTGTTAGGTCATTACATCTAGTCGACTAATTGAAAAACTAGTCAACTAATAAGAGACTAAGTTTAAAAATATATAATTCGCCCCCTCTTGTACTTTCAATTGATATCAGAGCAAGACTCACATTCTACTTTTGCTTAACAGCCTGTGAGAAAAAATCATGGCAAATCAAGTTATCATAGGAGCTCTCTTTCAGGAAGAAACTTCACAAGTTAGACCACCATATTTCAATGGACAACATTTCTCTCATTGGAAAGTGTGGATGGATATCTTTGCCAAGGCCTATGACGTCAAAGTTTGGAGAGTCATAAAAAAAAAGGAACTATCCCTTACCAGCTGCTACTCCACCACTTACTGATCCTGAAGATATAGATTCATATACAAAAGAGCAAATGGAAGTGGTACAAGTTAACAATAAAGCGAGAAATTTTCTTCATAATGCTATAAGTGGTGAAGAATATGAGTAAATCTCAAGCTGTGACACAACCAAAGAAATGTGGGACAAGCTTGAGGTCACATATGAAGGAACCAACAAAGTAAAGGAAACACATATTAACATGTTGGTTCATGATTAAGAATTCTTCTCAATGAAAGAAGGAGAATCTATTGAAGAGATGTTTGCTAGGTTTAGCAAAATAATTAGCGATCTAAAGTCATTTGGCAAGCCTTATACCAGTGGTGATCAAGTTAGAAAAATTATCAGAAGCCTGCCAACCACTTGGCAGACCAAAGTAGTCACACTGGAATCTCAGGATCTAAACAAATTATCTTATGATGAACTACGAGGAGAACTCATAGCTTTTGAAAAGACGCATCTCAAGAAGTCTAGTCAAGAAGAGAAAAAGAAAATAGTTGCATTCAAGACCTCAACTAAAATAGTTGAAAACGAAATTGATGATGATCCTGAAGCTCTACAAGAAGAGATTGCTATGCTATCAAGAAACATGGATGGATTAATGAGAAGATTCCGAAATACAAAAAAAGGAAGAATCCCACCAAGACGATCCAGGCAATGCAACGTACATGACAAGAATGATGGAAAGTGCTATGAGTGTGGAAGATTTGGGCACATTCAAGCTGAGTGCCCAGAACTAAAAAGGAAGATCTCTAGAGGCTTTAACGAGAACGAATCCTTCGGAAGCTGGAGTGATGAGGATAGTTCAGACCACGAAGAGATAGCAAATCTTTGCTTCATGATGATTCTGGAAAACGAAATGAACAAATCCTCAGGATGCTGGACAGATGAGGACACTTCAGATGAAGAAAATGAAAACTGTTTCATGGCACGAGGTGAAACAAATGAGGTAAGATCTTATAACTATGAAAGATGCAATGAATTACAGGATATTCTTGATTTAAATTTGAAAGAGTCTCAAAAAATAATGAATGAGCTTAAGAGACTAACTAAAGAAGTTAAAGACTGGAAACTCAAACATGAAGTATGTGAAATCGAAAAAGAAGTACTTCAAGAAGAGTTTGAGGAATTGCAAATGCAACTCATTGGCATGCACAAATCCACCAGTCACAGTTTTGTTAGGTTAAACCAGATGACTTATAAGTCAACTGGAAAAGGACCAGCTAGAACTAATTCGAATAGTACTAACACTAATGAAAGACCTAAAGATGGGTTAGAAGTTACGTGTCACTACTGTAACAAAAGTGGGCATAAATATTCTTTTTGTCATTTTCGTAAAGCAAACATTTCAGGATGGGTTTGGAAACCAAAGAATAATTCTGAATCTAGTTATACTAACCCTTAAGGACCCAAGCAAGCTTGGGTACCTAAAAGAAAGTAATCACTTTGTTTTGCAGGAACACCACAGAATAAGCTGCAAAGGAAAATGGTATCTAGACAGTGTGTGTTCCAATTATATGACAGACAACAAAAACCTGTTCAAAGAAGTTACAAAAATTGATGGAGGAAATGTTAAGTTTGGAGATGACTCAAAAGGTAAAATAATTGGTACTGGAACAATTCCCTTCAATAACAACTGTGACATCACTGAAGTTTATCTTGTCGATGGCCTCAACTACAACCTCTTGAGCATAAGTCAACTATGCGACTCAGGATATGAGGTAAATTTTAAGAAAACAGGCTGTGTTATTGAAGACGAATCAGGTAAAATAGTTCTTCCTGGAAAAAGGTATGGAAATGTTTATATCCTTGATTGTTTTGAAAAGATAGATGGTTATATTTGCTTAACTTCTATGTCTGATGATCCATGGTTGTGGCATAGGAAACTTGGTCATGCTAGCATGCATTTGATAGAAAAATTGTCCAAACATGAGTTAGTTGTTGGCCTACCCAAACTGAATTTTTCTAGAACTCATATATGTGATGCATGTCACATGGGTAAGCAAAACAGAAACTCTTTCAAAAATAAAGATATAGTATCTACTTCCAAACCCTTGCAATTACTTCATATGGATTTATTTGGGCCTACTAGAACTGATAGTATAGGAGGAAAGAGGTATGCTTTTGTTATTGTTAATGATTATTCACGTTTCACTTGGGTAATCTTCTTATCTCATAAGGATGAAGCATTAAGAAATTTTGAAGTTTTCTGCAAAAAGGTTGAAAGAGAAAAGGGATATCTGATCTCAACAATTTAGAGTGACTGTGGAGAAGAATTTGAAAGTAGAGTATTTGAAGATTTCTTTAATGATCAGGGATACACACATAATTTCTCTGCACCACGCTCACCACAACAGAATGGGGTTGTAGAAAGAAAGAACAGAACCCTCCAAGATATGGCAAGAACCATGTTACTAGATCATTCACTACCAAATCACTTCTGGGCAGAAGGTGTAAGTGCAGCATGTCACATTCTCAACCGATACCTCATAAGGCTTATTCTGAAGAAGACTCCATATGAATTATGGAAAGGTAAACGTCCTAATATCAGTTACTTTCATCCCTTCGGAAGTAAGTGTTTTATTCACAATAACGGTAAGAATAACCTTGGAAAATTCGATCCAAGAAGTGACGAAGGTATTTTTCTGGGATACTCATTAAATAGTAGATCTTTTAGAGTCTATAATAAATGTACATTATGTGTGGAAGAATCAGTACATGTTATATTCGATGAAAATAATCCCTTAGTCGAGAAAGGAATTACTGCAGGTGATGAAGATCAAGCTCAAGAAATCCAGGAGACAAGCAAATCTCAAGAGTCGACTAATATATCAGCTACGATAGAGTCAACTGGTGAAATCAGCAGCAGTGTACCAGATCAACCAATCGAGTCAACTGCTAATGTAGTGCGTCCAAATGAATGGAGAAGCGAGCCTGAATATCCTCAAAAATTCGTTATATGAGATCCAAATGAAGGAATGAAAACCAGGGGAGCTCTCAAAAAGAAAGCAAATGTTGAATTAATCTCTCAGGTTGAGCCAAAGAAGATAGAGGAAGTGCTAAAAAATTCAAGCTGGGTTCAAGCTATGTAGGAAGAGTTAGATCAGTTCAGTAAGAATCAAGTGTGGACTCTGATACCCAAACCTGAAAATGTTTCTGTAATCGGAACAAAGTGGGTTTTCAAAAATAAATTGAACGAGGATGGAAAGGTCGTAAGAAATAAAGCCAGACTAGTTGCTCAGAGGTACTCACAACAGGAAGGAGTCGACTATGATGAAACCTTCGCTCCAGTAGCTTGTTTGGAATCCATACGAATTCTTCTGGCATACGCATCATTTAAAGGATTTAGATTATTTCAAATGGATGTCAAAAGTGCCTTTTTGAACGGATTTATTGAGGAAGAAGTATATGTAAAACAACTACCTGGGTTTGTAGATTCAAATTTCCCCTACCATGTATACAAGCTTACTAAGGTGTTGTATGGGCTAAAGCAAGCCCCACATGCTTGGTATGATAAACTTAGTTCCTTTCTTGTTGATCATGGCTTCACAAGAGGTAAAATAGACACTGCCTTGTTTATTAAAAGATCATCTAAAGATAACCTTATTATTCAGATTTATGTTGATGATATTATATTTGGTAGTGCTAACCCTCTTATGTGCAAGGAATTTTCAAATCTTATGCAAAGAGAATTCGAAATGAGCATGATGGGAGAGCTAACATTCTTCCTCGGACTACAAATTCAACAATCTAAAGAAAGAACCTTTATATGTTATACCAAATACATAAAAGAACTGATTCAAAAATTTGGCATGAGCAATGCAAAATCCATTGACACACCAATGAGCCCTTCCACAAATCTAGACAAAGATTAATAGGGAATCCCTGTTGATGAAACTAAATATCATGGAATGATTGGATCACTACTGCATCTGACAACAAGTCGACCCGATATTATGTTTAGTGTATGTAAACGTGCCAGGTTTCAGTCAGCTCATAAGGAATCACATCTGATCGCAGTAAAAAGAATCATTCGATATCTTATTGGGACTGTATCTCATGGACTATGGTATCCTTGCTCTAACTCTTTTAAATTAGAAGGTTTTTCAGATGCTGACCTTGCAGGTGATAAGGAAGATAGAAAAAGCACAAGCGGTACATGTCAATTACTTGGAAAGGCATTGATATCCTTGAATAGTAAAAAGACAAGCATCAGTTGAATTATCTACTACTGAAGCTGAATACATTGCCATTGGACAATGCTGCACACAACTACTGTAGATGTCTCATCAACTGGGTTACTATGAACTTTCGTTTAAACCTATACAAATTTTTTGTGATAATTCAAGTGTTATTTGTCTTTTAAAAAATTATGTGCATCATTCTAGATCAAAGCATATAGATATCAAGCATCATTTTATTAGAGATCATGTTCTTAAGGGAGACATAGAAATATCTTTTGTTGGAACTACTGATCAGTCAACTGATATTTTTACTAAGCCTTTATTAGAGGAGAGATTTTGTTCTTTAAGAAAGTTGCTTGGCATTACTTGCTTAACTAATAACCTTTAGGACCTATGTGTACTACTGATTCTTTTACAAGTGTAATGATTGCCCTTTACTCATGCATTAATTACGCCTTTGTTTTTCCCTCTCTTTTCTCTTCTTTCACATCAGTTCGTCGTTCAAAGTTGGAAAGCCAATCATCGTGTCCTTTTAACTGACATATTTTCCTTTTCTGTAGTCAACCATCAGAAGTTTTCTTTTTAAGGTGGAGAACCCTTTTTAGTCACTTTCATCGTTATCCCCTCTCCAAAGCTCTGATCAAACCACTTCCCTTCAATGGCCAAACATCCCAGAAATCCCTTTGCTTCTACCAGAAAAAGCACCCGCTCCAAAGCAAAAACCCCCATCTATGCCCTTAGAACAAGTAGACCTAGGGTCCGATCACTCTGAGAGTTTCACGTTTTCTCAGGGAGATTTCTCTGATCACTCTCAACTCTTAGGAGAAAAAGCCCCAGGAAAACGACCCATGGAAGAACCCCCTGTTTCCTCTACCCCAAATAAATCCAAGGTTGATTTTTCTGGCTCTATCGAATCTGACCTAAACTTCTGGGATTCTCCAAAAAGGGATCTTTTCATTGCTCTGAAGGACAAACCCGTTGTTCATGGAAGGGTTGTCGACCTTGACGACATGGAAGCCCTAAATTGCTTGGTCAAAAACCTCTTTGGTAATCAAGGGTGGGTTAAGTTTCTCTCAATTCCTCTGCATAAGGTATATGAACCCCTAGTAAAAATATTCTATGCCAATCTCCATTCTAGTAAGCCTGATAGGTTGGAATCCTTAGTGTTAGGTAAGCGCATTGTTCTTGATTGTGCCCTGTTTGATTTGCTCTTTCAGTGTCGTTGTTCTGATTTTCCTATACTTTTTAAAAATGCCTAGCCTGATGACTTTGAAATTTAATTTGACCAAGCCAAACAGTGTATTGCTGAGTGTCCCTCTGACTCCTTTCCAACCAGTTAGTTCCTAGTGATGTTAGTTTCGAAACTCGAGTTTTGGCCTACATTGTAGCAACTACTTTACTTCCCCGCACTGGTTCCTTTTCAACCTTCTCTCAAAGAGACACTTTCTTCGTATATTGACTTGTGACCAAACTCAAAATCATGTTGTCCTCCTGGGTTATTAATTTCATGATCAAAAGTGCTGAAGATCCCACCAGTCTACCCTATGGCATGGCAATCACTCACATTCTAGAAGCTCATCAAATTTCCACGTCTAACTATCCCTTCATCACTGTTTTGAAGTCTTACAATTCTATAGCCTTTGCTAGCATAGGATATGTGAGTGTAAAGGGCTCCTGGGTTAAGAAGCATGAAAGTGAAGCAAAGTATGCTCATATAGAGCCCAAACCTACACCCTATGTTCCTCATCCCAGTCCTGGTGATCCTGATCTTGGTGACAAGCTTCGTGCCATTGCCTCTCAACTCTATGAAATCAAAAATCTTCTCACAGCCACTCAGTCTATTGTTGGTGATATTCATGCCATTTCCAAGGAAACAGGGTTTGATGTGTCCAAAATTAGAGTTGCTGTTCTTAGAGTTAGGGAGAATGCTGTCAAAGCCTTCAGAGAAATTCATGACAAGTTGGATGGAGTGAACATCTCAGCCAATGCTAGCTTTGAACAATTGAAGGAGGCTATCTGCAACACCCTTACTTATTTTTTGCACTGTTAATGTGGTTGTTTAAGACAATATTTTTTTGATGTGCTTTTTTTGGGCTATTTTCTCAGCCATTGGATAATTTCTGTTTTTTGGACTATAACTCTACTGGTTAATGCTATATATTTTGTTTAGTTCTTGGCTTGTTCCCTCTTTGCTGATGCCAAAAAAGGGGAGAAAAGTGTATGTTGTATCTGTACAGGTACAGTTGCCCGTTGGCAAAAGTAGCATCTTTTATGAGAGGAGTCAACTCAAACCATGGACTAGTCAACTGCATACTGCATGAATTGAGGGGGGGTACCATGGACTAGTCAACTGCATACATTGAGGGGGAGTAAAACACAGAGAAGTCAAGTGGTGTTTACACCTATATATTATTTTGTCATCATAAAAAAGGGAGAGATTGTTAGATCTAGTTTTAATGATGCAAATAATATATCTATGCAGGAAATCAATTACAGAAGAACAAGGAATTAAGAAGATACTACAAGATCACTGAAGTCAATCTTGATGCTTAAGGAAAGAAATCAATCAGCAAAGATTACGAATCAATCAGCAAATCTGGATGCCTAAGGAAAGAAATCAATCAACAAATCAATTAGTAAAGATTACAGACAACTGCTATGGAAAGAATCAAGCAAGCCTAAACTTAAGGCATTAATAAAGGCCAGCACGTCCGGAAGATCAAAGATTCTGTGAAAAATTGTTGAGCGGGTAATTTCGGAAGGACCAATAATTATGGAGTAAACCTTCACCATAAACAACTGTTGAAGGAAGGATATCAAGGAAGAGCAACGGCTAGCCATCTTATTCTTGGAAAGAATCAATCTCTTTCCAAGGATCAAATCTCTTGGGTTGTCAAGCCTCGTCAACAATCGATCTTCACCAAAGTATTTATACCCAGCTTCAAGACTTAGACAAATATACTTTGATCGAACAAAAAAGCCCTCTCTTTGTTCTACTGCAAAGAAACATTGTAGTTCTCTAAGATTTGTTGTGTAACAAGTCAGAAAAAAGGAGAATACAACACTGGTGAGGCATTGTATCCAAAAGAGACGAGTGTTATAGGAACTGAGTTATCAAGTCATTTCCATTGTACTCAGAGAAACACATTTACTAAAGAGAACTCCCTTGCAACCCAAGGGGACTGGACTAGGATTCATATTGAATCCCAACCAGTATAAAATTCCGGTGTCTTTAATTCCTGCACTTACTTTCTGTATTTTGCCTTCTATTATTATAACTGTTAGGTCATTACATCTAGTCGACTAATTGACAAACTAGTCAACTAATAAGAGATTAAGTTTCAAAATATACAATTCACCCCCCTCCCCTTGTACTTTCAACCGGGAGGGTGATCTCCCCCTTCGTTTCTTCGCCGACCATGTTGAAGCCGTTAAGGACTCGAGAGGTAGGTACGATCTGATCGAGCATCCCGAGTTGTTCTACCATCTTTGACCTGATCATGTTGGCAGCTACTTGGATCCATGAGTACACGTTTAATTTGAATGTTATTCAAGAGAAACGAAATTACCAGAGCATCGTTATGTGGTTGAGTCAAGGCCTTAAAATCTTCCTCGCTGAATGCAAGGATGTCTTCAGGCATGCGACCCCGAATTAACCCTTCCGTTGCAACGAACTACTCTTTTACTCGTTTGATCACGTATCCTTGGGGAATGTCGGTCCCCTTGATGATTATATGAATGACGTGCTAAGGTTTTCTCGCTCTGCTTCCTTTATCTGCTTTTCTTTCTTCCCGGGTGGGATTTTTCTGAGTTTCATGTTGATTTCTTGGCGCGTACTCCCGCTAATGTAGGAACTCTCGTTAACATGTTGGGCGATGCATGAGGTCGTACCCACGGGGATCGGTTCTGGTGCACTCTCAGGGTTTTGTGGTGGTACACCAATACCTGACACATCTACACCATTCTCTCCATGGTCTTCAAGACCGCTGTTTTCATATGCATTCACTGAGTTAGACATTGTGGCCTGAAATCAAAGATTCTTGGACAAGAAAAGTGTGAAAGATAACTTGCATTATGTAGTAAACCAGCAAAAAAACAACCACTATTATTTTTAGTCCCATGGTGGGCGCCAAACTGTTTACCTTGAAAATAGTAATTACAATTAGATTTGATTTTGTGGTTTTAAAAATACATGATCTATTTTTATGCTAGTTGTTAGGCAATTGATGCTAAGTATGAGATTAGGAAATAAGATAAGAACTTGAAAATAGTATGTTTAAGCAAACCGAATGGCTGAGAATCGGGGCCTCGAGCCTGGTTATACGGGGCCTCGAGGTCGACCTCGATACTGAACTGTGGATAGCCGATGAAAGACTAACAGTTTTGAGAGCTTTGATGAAGGCTCTTTATAATCAATAATGAGCAATAAATGAAGAACAATTAGTAGAACACAATAAATGTAAATAGTAGGATCAAGGGAGAATATATTTAAGTAAGAGAGCAGAGAATGTTCTTGTATTCAATGTTGTGTGTTGATATTTTCTATGCAAAAAATAACATGGGTCCCCTTTATATAGGAGGAAAACTCTCAATATAGTACATGTACATTTATTACAAAGAAACGTAGTTGGTACAACTACCTAGCAGTCTGGTACAGACCGATACTATTCTTGTAGGTGTTGACAGTATTGACCATATCCCTAGGGAACTTCCCGTTTATCCATGATGACCACCGATTTAAACTGCCCCGAGGTCGGGCATAAAGAACCTTCGAAGTCGAAACCTCGAACCGTGCCCCCGGGCCTTCAAAGTGACGCTACGAAGAGATATAATGATCGTAAAATCGGGCTCTCCGATTTTATCATATACAATATGTACTTTAACGCGCAAAATAAGCTTCATGCATCTTAAGTATACAAGCAATAAAAACGAACCTAACCCCCAAGAAATGAAATATGGGGAAAAAGGGCCAAGATTGGTTCCAAAACTGGCCAATTTAATTTGCCAAATGGCTAGAGCACCTAAATCAAATTAGAAAGGCCTTCCCAATTTATATCATTACTTTTTAAGTGACGGTGATTCCAGTTGAAAGTATGAATAAACTAATTCGTGGACAACAAAAATTTATTACATTATATGAATTAGTCAAAGTTCAAGAGTCGCTCTAGAAATTTTATTATATGTCTTTTAACTTCTAACTTCAAATACCTTTTTTTTTTATTTAAAAGAAACTTAACCAAATATGTACTTTGAATTAGTGACATCATGCTCAGTTACGTGAGGTAATCTTTTCAATTGTATAAGCACCCCCTTTTTCTCACCTGGCACACGTAATCTTCCCTAATTCATATTCTAATAAGCTCACAAATATATCGCATTAATTAGGAAAAATCAAAAAGGGGAAAAAAATGGAAGGTGTTCCCACCTAAGACAAGGATGGTTCGTATGATAGATAACAAGTGTTAGACGCGTTACATATGTCAATTTAATTAGCTAGACTAGGGGTATTTAAATCGAACCGAAAAATTATACCAAACCAAATTAAATCGAAAAAAAGTCGATTAGATTTGGTTTGGTTTGATTCGATATTGACTAAGAAAATTCGAACCAAACCGACATATAAATATACAATTTTTATATATAGTTTTAAAGTTTTGTATAGGATTTTCTTTAGAAAAATGTCAAAAACATTTTATGAACCTCAGTGCATCTATTTTTATTTACTTTAAATAATATTTGATTCTAATATGTATTTTTACTTTATTTTATTAAATATTATTGAAATGTATCAATATCTTTGTTCATCCATATTCATATGTTAAGGTATATTAAACTTTAATATCTTTTTCTAATTTGAAATGATATTTTAGTGATAATTTTTTACGTGTCAACTATTGAAAGAAAATAAAAATTTGAATGTGTAAGAAGAGAACTGCTAAAACTAACAAGACGTAGGAGAGAAATCTAAGATAAAAATAACTATCTTATAAGAATGAATAAGCAAGCAGCAGGTCAATATGTTATTTACCCGTAAAATGGTACAGTTGGATTTATAATGTGGTTTATAAATAAGCGAATCGATTTGACCCAAAAATAATAAGTAAATAAAGACAAAAATAAGATTATCAAATGAAATTAAAAGAGACAACAAACCTGACTAAGAACTTGGTCTTTACGATGACAAAAATGAATGCAATGTTCCAGCGTTCAAATTGCGCGTAATAAGACTATAGATTATAGCTTTTTGTATATAGAGTTTCTTGTGTCTACAATGGTTGTTAATCCTTCTACTTATAGCTTTATTCGGGGAGATAAGATCATCAAATCAAGCTCCTCTTGAATAAGAATAAAATCGCCATTGATAGGTGCATAACGGTTGGCTTTAAATGTTGATATTCTCTATAACGGCTATTCAATGAATGTCACCCGATGACAATGCTGCGAATCTTTGTTATTGGCTGCTCTATCTTCAGAACTTGTTCTGCATGATCGCTCGCTTGCACCCGGTGCCAGCTATTTGCTGACTTACGTCCCACCTGTCTTTAGTGCCATGTGTCACTCTGGCATTCGTCTAGCTGTCATTAACCAATTTTACCACATGAAGATAGTCCCCCTACTTTCTGGTGACACAACTTAGTGTTACCGGAAAGTAAATAACAATTTCTTTCTTGGCAGGAAAGTTTCTGAACGGTTTCTGACATTTGAAAGGATGCACGTCTTCTTAGAATTAATGGCCCAAATACGAGTTGCCCCGTAATTTAGCAAATATTTTTGCCCGTTTTCGAGGTAAACATGACCACGATTTTTGACGTCTATAACTTCTCCACTACTCATTATTTTCACTCTTTACTTTCAAGAATCACAGTAAGAAAAAATTCCTCTTTATTTCAATTTTAATAACTTTGGAACAATTTTTTTAATATCCTTTTCTTCCACACAGGATTTCCAAAGGGTTTCGTCATGTGCCCCAATGTCGAGGCTCCCCATGACCCCGATGATGCCGAACGGGTATTGCAAAGTGCCTTTAGCCGGAGCAAGGCTCGTTGATCTGCTCGTGACTCCGGTGAGGGCGCCTCTTCCCGGAGTCCCCAGTCCAAAAATAATAAACTGAAGAGAAAGCGTACCTCCTCGACTCAGACTTACGATAAGAGAGTGAGAAGATCATCAGTAGGACCGGTCATGGTGGTCATTGATGATGAAGAAGGGGCTAATGATGAAGATGCCCATCTTTAAACAATAAAAAGGTCTTCATCAGCTCAACCAGGTGCTCAGCCGGGAGAGCTTCAAAATCCCCTGAAGAAGTTCAGGCACTCTGGGGGAAAATGGGTTTGGTTGAAAATGTTGATTCCCATTTTCCAATCCCTGCCAACGTCTCCAGTTAGAGGAATTGGCCCCTGACCTTCCCCTACCACCAACTACTGAGCCAACCATAACTGCCACTCTTTCCACGCTAGTTATTTCTTCTCCATCCGCACCAGCTTCTCCTTCTCCACCGGCGCCAGCTGCTTTTTCTCCACTGGCCCAGGCCGAACAAATAGAGAGCCCTTCTTTCTCGAGGACCTCCGATCGTGCAAATCTGGGAAGTACTTATTCGACACGCACTCAGGACCCCCCATAGAAGAAGAAGTGATGTTATCTCGGTTTCCAGTAGGTTCCATCTACTTTCCAATCTGGTAGAGCTTGCCAACTATCTGAAGTCGCTGGCCTCAACGAATGATTGGAAAAATATGGACTCCTTTTCTAGTGAGTGCCTAATAAACAACAGCATGTATAGGGCATATATTAGGCCATCCTTCTTTCCTACAGCATGTATGGGTAATAACTTTGGTTCTATCACTTTGTTAGGCCAACCTTTTTTTCCTCCAAGGGCCTGTAAAGGTTGATCCTGGACAAGCAAGAGCTTGCTTCAGAAATTGATCACGCCTAACTATGCCCTCTAAAAAGGACTCTGCGGACGTTGCAAATATAACCCCAGTATTATGCCCAGGGTTGAATCCACAGAGAGTTAACCTATCAATCACAATCTTTAGACCCACTAAACTCTTGAGAACCAATTTCCCAAACTTTTGAATCACAGTTGAAGGTTTCTTTACTAACTAAGATTGCAAGTAAATAACAAGCTGTAAACTAAAATGCTAAGGTTGTAAACAATGATGAGAAAAAGCTAAGGTAAAGATTTCCCCTATTGATGGAATCCCTTCTGTTTATGCTTCATACAAATTTTCCAACACACCTCTATCAATCATGAACACTTTTCTTACCGTAAATCTCTCCCGAGTAATCACACTAATATACTATTGCACTCTCCCGAGATACACTAGCTAGCTTTAATTAACACAGTTCACTTAAGATTGGCCCAAGGCTTCGTTATCCCTAATTCCGCCTTTAAACTCGCAGTTATAGATCCCTGTTATACTTTGGGAGTGGTGTTGCTCAACAATAACCTAAATATGCACTCTCTCCCGAGTTATGCACACTAAATAGGCACAACTAATTGAGAATCCTGTCAATTAACTACAACATACAAAAAGTTGAACAAATAAAGATTGAGACTAGCAATTTGTATTCACATAAACAAGAAGTTCATCCCCCAATAGGTTCCATCAAAACCTTAGACAAGGGATTTAGCTACTCCTAACTATGGGTAAATAAAACTAAAACAATATTCATCATAAAACCTGCAAGAAAAATAAAGAGAAGATGAAACCAAGATGTTTTGGGTGATCTCTCACAATGGTTTTCCTTGCTAAGAAACTCTAAAAATCAATACATGCCTCTCTTGGGCGAAGTCTAGTGTTTAAAATAGGGTTTTAGGCTAAAAATCCCGTATTTTGTACTTTAGTCCCTGAAATTTCCGCCTCCTGCCGCGGTTCTACCGCGGTCGCGGTCAAACCGCGGCCTCTGATTCTTCAATTGTCTGCGTCTGCACTCTGCCGCGGTTCTGCCGCGGTCGCGATGAAACTTCGGTTTTTAATCCTGTTCCGTTTGGAATTTGGAAAAACTCAAAACCTGAAAGTTATAGCCCATTGAGTTATCTTTCCAACCATATATTATTAAACCAAAATGGAGTTATGAGTAAAAAGTTATGTTCATTTTACTAGACAGTGCGCAATATGCCTTATCGAGTCTTCGTTTGTTCTCAACTATCAAATTTGACCTCCGAACACGATCCCGGCTTAATTCCTTGAGCTTTTACTCAGACTTCAAAGCTTCAAATCACTTAAATTCATTCCATAACATCTATATAGCTCAGAATTACACCTACAAGGCATAAAACACATAATTAGTGCAAAACACTAGCGATTAAAGCGCAAACTCAACTAAAGTGCAGTAAATTAGAGTGTAATAATCAACTAAAATACGCAATTATAGCCGATCATCAATACCCCATACTTAAACCATTGCTCGTCCTTGATTAATCAAACTACACTTTATATAGACACGACCTTTTTAAAGCAATTTTCCTAACTCATCACACCAAGAATATTTAAAATAGACTAAGCACAAAAGCGTAACATCTTCACCTCAAGATTTGACTCACAAGTACCACGCATTATTCACAACTCACCCACTTACTCTAATGTAGAGGTCACTGGCATTACCTTTCCTTCATGAATCAAGTGCCCTTACACAACAAAAAAAAGAGTGGTTCCACACAATAAAATTTAAGAACACTTAGGAACTCAAGATAGAAAGAATTCACTCACTCTCAAAAATAATATTCATATGCCACAAAAGATGCACCATAAGCTTGCCCGCAGTGTACTACTCCACTAATCGAGCTCATTCAATCTAGGATCAATTAGGACTTTATTTGGTTGTAATGTAGGCTACGGGACGGGTAAGATACATTTAGATATAAGAGTGACTACACTTCCCTAAGCACTTTAATACATATAATTTAACATTCAAACCCCATACTTATGTCAAACCAAACTCCACCTTCACATCAATATACATCAACTCCCAAATTATTTAAGCACAATTATATCAAGAGTCACCACTATCAAAGAATATATTTTTTTCTTTTCCTTTTTTTTCCAATTCAAGTGGCTCTTGCTTTTTCAAATTAGTGCACCTTTCTCCTTATTTCATTGATTCCACTCAAAAGCCAAACCAACCACCCCACACTTTTAACTTTTAGAAAGTTCATAACAATTCAAGTGCTCATGAGAGGTTACAATGGTTCAAATAGATGGTTAATTCAAACAAATGGGTAAGGCTTGTAATGTGGTTGCCAAAGAAACTAGATTACAGGCTCAAAGGGGTTAACTATGATACATAACAATTAGACGGTAAAATATACATATCTGGCTCAATAAAGAAATGCCTATATCACTTCCAAGACTGAACAAAACTACTATTTCGCTTTGCAAACACACAGGGAAAGTTCTAGACATCAAATGCAATGCACAGAATACAACAAACCTCACACACGCATGGCACATAACTCACTCAGGATTGGATTCATCAAGACACTCTAGTCAAAGCAGTTGAGCAAAGTTAAGATAATACAATTTAAGGTACTTCTACAAGAGTCAAAAACTGAGCCTAAGCGTCACAACCAAAGTACTCACTATTCTCAAGGCATAACAAAGTCAAGAGATATTGCTTCACTTCAAAACACAACACAATGGCTCCTACTCCAAAAAAAAAAACTAACTACACCCGGTTCAAATAAAACCCTTGGAAAAGAACCGTGGTTTAAAGAAAAACCAAGGGGAAATTACTACACTACCTAGAAAAGAACAATAAAATAAAATAAAAAGAAGCTACATGGACTACTTCCCTCAAGAGTACTGTCCAAGTGGTCCGTCCTCAAGAAGAGTCCTGTACCTTTGTTTTTTTTTAGATCTGACTTTGACCCTCAAGAGACCCGTCGATAAGTGTCCGTCGTTAGGCCAAGTCAGTTACTCCTAATGTGAGTACAGTCAACTATACGCAACAACACATATACAATATTACAACATGTTCCATGTCTATGTACACTACAATACAGTATCAAGGCAAGTCTCCCACCCCACACTTAAAATTATGCATTATCCCCAATGCACACCATACTAATAAGAGGGTAAAAGAAACTCCCTGGTAGGCCAAAGGCCGAAGCACTAGCAACTCATGGGGTACTCAGACTTCTCCCAATCTTGGTCCTTCGTGCGGCTACCTCACACTTAGTTCCAACCAATGGTTTGTTGTTACATCCTTCCAATGGCTTTGTGTTCCATGTTCCTAAAAATAAAAAATCTACACTACAAGAATAATACAATAATAAATAAAAATAAAATAAAATAAAATAGGGTTGCCTCCCAACAAGCGCTTGATTTAAAGTCGCGGCACGACGCAAACAATTTTACCACTTTTCTCGCCACTTGGACGATATGAACTGTGCACCTAGCTTGGAATCAAGCTTGTGACCACGAGCGATAGGGGGTGGTAAGTTGATTATCGAGCCGAGCCTTAAATTCTTCATTTTGCACTTCTTGGCTCTCATGTGAGGAATGTCATTTTGGTTTTTTGTTTCCTCAAATTGTAAAATGTATGGTTGTTGCCTTTCCTCCTCACAGTCCCTCACGGACTCATGTAGTTCAATTTTTATATCACTACACAATTCTATTGTTGAAAAATGCTTGGAATGTGACTTCAAACCTTCATTTTGCAATTTTTCTATTCTGACATCCTCTTCTTCCCCCAGACTAGAGTCATTCCCAACCAGATTTTTATTTACACCGGTTGATTCTAATTCCATGTTTTTCTCGGCATCATTGGTACTCATGGGGTCGGTTGGCGGAGGTTCAATTCTTGACTCTTCAAACTTTAGCTCACATTCTTCCTCATTTTCAAGAATGGTCTCCAACATGAGCATTATTTTCTCATTTTGGGCATTTGAGAGTTCTGGGTTTTGATTAAGTGCCAAGGAATTTTGGAGACTATTTTCCAAAAGCTCCTCCAAGGCACTTTGTTCTTTGTGTCCTCCTTCAAGTAAGCACTCCAACATGAGCTTGAACTCTCCCTTTCGGCCATGCTCAACTTCTTCCAATTCGTTAGCCCTATCATTTTCATCAAAAACAATAGAATCATCATAGCGGGGGCTTGGGGAAGGGAAGGACCAATCAACACAATCATCCCAATGACCATTTTGAAAACCACACTTATCACGAATACTCCACTCATGGGTTTGAGATTGTGCGCACAATCCTCCCCCGGGAAAATTTAAACAATTTTGCCACGAGTGTGGTCCTCCACAATAAAGACAAGGGTCATCACAGTATGAACAACTACCATCCCACCAATTTTTATTATATGATGCCATTTTTCAAAACTAAGAAAATAAACAAGACCCAAACAATAAAAATAGACTAAGGTAAGAAAAATTAATTACAAAAATATTCACAAGTTGGGTATAGAGAAAACTGACCACACTAAGAATTTTTGTATTTCTATCAATGGTAATTGATAATTCCGTTAACTCCCCGGCAACGGTGCTAAAATTTAATCCCGCCCGACTATGCCTTATAAAAAGGACAATGCGGACGCTGCAAATATAACCTGAGTATTCTGCCCAGGGTCGAATCCACAGAGAATTAACCTATCAATCACAATCTTTAGAACAACTAAACTCTTGAGAACCAATTTCCCCAAACGTTTGAATCACAATTGATGGTTTCTTTACTAACTAAGATTGCAAGTAAATAACAAGTTGTAAACTAAAATGCTAAGGTTGTAAACAATGATGAGAAAAAGCTAAAGTAAAGATTTCCCCTATTGATGGAATCCCTTCTGTTTATGCTTCATACAAATTTCCCAACACACCTCTATCAATCATGAACAGTTTTCTTACCGTAAATCTCTCCCGAGTAATCACAGTAATATACTATTGCACTTTCCTGAGATACACTAGCTAGCTTTAATTAACACAGTTCACTTAAGATTGCACCCAAGGCTTCGTTATCCCTAATTCCGCCTTTAAACCCGCAGTTATAGATCCCTGTTATACTTTGGGAGTGATGTTGCTCAACAATAACTTAAATATGCACTCTCTCCCGAGTTATGCATACTAAATAGGCACAACTAATTGAGAATCCTGTCAATTAACTACAACATACACAAAGTTGAACAAATAAAGATTGAGACTAGCAATTTGTATTCACATAAACAAGAAGTTCATCCCCCAATAGGTTCCATCAAAACCTTAGACAAGGGATTTAGCTACTCCTAACTATGGGTAAATAAACTAAAACAATATTCATCATAAAACTTGCAAGAAAAATAAAGAGAAGATGAAACCAAGATGTTTTAGGTGATCTCTCACAATGGTTTTCCTTGTTAAGAAACTCTCCAAAACAATACATGCCTCTCTTGGGCGAAGTCTAGTGTTTAAAATAGGGTTTTGGGCTAAAAATCCTGTGTTTTGCACTTTAGTCCCTGAAATTTCTGCCTCCTGCCGTGGTTCTACTGTGGTCGCGGTTAAACTGCGGCCAAACATGGCCTCTGATTCTTCAATTGTCTGCGTCTGCACTCTGCCGCGGTTCTGCCGCGGTCGCGGTGAAACCACAGTTCTTCATCCTGTTCCGTTTGGAATTTGGAAATACGCAAAACATGAAAGTTGTAGCTCATTGAATTATCTTTCCAACCATATATTATGGAGCCAAAATGTAGGTATGAGTAAAACGGCATGTGCATTTTAGTAGACAGTGCAAAATATGCCTCATCGAGTCTTCGTTTGTTCTCAACTATCAAATTTGACCCCCGAACACGATCCCGGCTTAATTCCTTGAGCTTTTACTCAGACTTCAAAGCTTCAAATCACTTAAATTCATTCCATAACATTTATATAGCTCGGAATCACACCTACAAGGCATAAAACACATAATTAGTGCAAAACACTAGCGATTAAAACGCAAACTCAACTAAAGTGCAGTAAATTAGAGTGTAATAATCAACTAAATCACGAAATTATAGCCTATCATCAGAAATCAACTTTTGGTAGAAAGGAATTAGCTCGTCGAGCACCTCCCGGTGCTGGAGGCCAAAATCACTCAAATGGATGAGCTCGAAGCCTGACTGTAGCAGTCTAAACAAGATAGGACGACTCATAGCCAAGAAGCCGCCCATCTACATGAAAACCTTATGGAAGAAAAGTTTAAGTGGGTTGAGCTTTATGATACTATGACTGTTTTTACCGAGCGTGATTCTTCCTTCATCGAACAAGTTAATAAATTGGAGGCTAGATTACGTGCCAAAAATGAGGAGGCCAATGCTACCTAGGAGAGAAGAGCAAAAATGGACGAGAGGATCAATAGTGTCATGTAGCATAATCGACTTCACTCGTCCACCAACATTGAGCTCGATTCCAAAATCACCACAATAAGGATTGAGAATGAAGAGCTCCAATCCAAGATTGATAGGGTCTGATCGAAACACTAGGACCGAGAAGATTTCCTTGTCTTCAAGAACACCTGCGCCATATATCATATGAAGAGGAAGACTTTGAAGGAGACCGAAGAAGGTATGGCCAATATTGATGACTGCATTGCCAATGCCTGGGAATTGGAGATAACTGCTCATGAGAACCTTCCTGATTGGCCCGCTAAATCCGATTCTTCAAATACTAATTCTGAGTATTCGGGAGCGGAATGGAAAACTGAAGAAAAAGAAGGCCCCAAACCGGTAGCGAAACAACCTTTTTCCACTAGAGAAAATGAAGACCCTTCTCCCCCTTTCGAGTTTTGGTAGCAAAGAATGATGTATATGTATTTTTTTTACCTTTTGTAATTACTCCAAAGCATTTTACTTATTTTGGCACTTTAATTAATAAAAGAAATTTTTTTGCTAAATGTTGTGCAAAAAATATTCTCTTTCATTTAATTGACAAAGCCTCAGGAATATTTCTGCATCCGATAACTTTTGATTTCGGGCATAAACACTTCTAGAATTTACCCTTTACTATAATGGTTTTATAAGAGAGATCCCTTATGTTTATGGTGTCCTTGAATAGGACATCTCCTGTTCATTTCGGCACAAGCATTTGAAGTTTTTGTTAACTCACAAATGATAAAATAAATTAACTTATCATTCAGACAAGGAATAAGATAAAAACAAAAGGATTTTGAGTTATTCCTTTTCTATCTTTGAGAGTACATTCACATAAAAATTTATTTTTTTAAGTAAATAAAGCTTCCAATACATATGGCTAACTCGTACAACTTATTTCTACGAGACTTGTCATGCAGTCCCCGGCCCTGATAAGGCATCGACCCCTGTTCTAACAGTCCCTGGTTCTCGTAACACTTTTAGTGTCTTATCATGTGTTATTCCCCCCAATATTCAGATTATAAGGATGAGAATTCAAAAATTGGAGGTCTTGCATTCGTTGATGACATTCCTTTCATAGGAAGCCTTTGCGTTGCTTCCTCATTAATGGAAATAGCTTGTGGAGGCCGATGATAGTCTTCGGAGATGAGTTGTGCCTATCGGGACAAAGATTATTTAACCATCCAGAGGTTGATTGCCATATGCGTTGATCCACACAGAGCTTTTAGTTGTTGATTCACTAACTTACCGACGATCCTTCCTAGTATGCTTTACATCGGTATCTCATTAAAAACCTTGCCAGAAAAAGCCAATTGGGAAAAAAACTGGTCAAAGGGAAAAAAGTGCAACACATACTTTCAGTACCGGCAATGATCTTTAGCAATAATACCTTTTAAGGTGAGTCACGTTCCAATTGCTTGGCAATTTAACTCCATCTTGATTTTCTAATTTGTATGAGCCTTTACTAGTTATAGCTGAAACCTGGTAAGGTTCTTCCCGCGTCGATCCCAACTTCTTAGCATTGACTTCTCAGGTGCTTTGAGTGACTTTCCTTAGAACCAAATCCCTTACTTTAAAATATGGGATATTTTCCCTCTGATTGTAATACCTTTCCATCCTTTTTTTGTGCCACCATCCTTACATATGCCATATCCAAGTGTTCTTCAAGCAAATCTAGCTTGACTAGCTATGCTTTATTATTTGCTTCTTCGTTTGCTCAGGAAAACCTCAGAGTCGATTTCCCCATTTCTACCGGTATCAAATCTTCCGAACTATACATGAGTAAAAAGGGTATCTCTCTCGTGCTTGACTTTGATATGGTCCGATAGTCCCATAAAACAGTTAGTAGCTCATCCGGTCACTTGCCCTTAGCATCTTCTAACTTCTTTTTAAGGTTTTAGATAATTACCTTATTTGTTGACTCGGCCTATCCATTAGCACTCGAATGGTATGGATAAAATGTAGTTCGTTTGATCTTTAATTCTTTCAAAAACTTTGTGAATTTAGCACCTACAAACTATGACCTATTGTCACAAGCAATCTCCTTTGGTATTCCAAATTGGCATATTATGTGCCCCCATATGAAATCAACCACTTCACATTCTTTGATCTTTAGGTAAGGACCTGCAATCCATTTAGTAAAATAATCAGTTAAAACCAAAAGAAATCTTATCTTCCCTGGCCCTTGTAGTAAGGGACCGACTATTCCATCCTCCATTTCATGAATGGCCACGGTGATACTACCGAATGCAGAAGTTCTAATGGTTGATGCACTAACTATACATGGTGTTGACACTTGTTGCATTTTGTACGAATGTCTTTGTGTCCTGTTCCATGCGGGGCCAATAGTAGTCGGCCCTGACTAACTTGAGAACCAACGAGTCTGCACCATAAAGGTTTCTGTAGGACCCTTCATGGACCTCCCTCATCACGTAGTCAGCCTCCGAGGAACCTAGACATCGAGCAAATGGTCCTTGAAATAACCTTCAGTATAATTGTCTATCAACAAGAGAGTAACGAGCTACTTTGGTCTGTAGTTCCCAAAACACTTCGGGTCCTCGGGTAGTTTACCATGCCTGAGATATTTAATGAACTCGTTCCTCCAGTCCCAGATTAAGTTGGTTGAATTAACTTCGCAGTAGTCGTCCACATCCAATATTGAATGCAATAACCGGACCACTGCACTAGAATTAGATCCTTTCATCTCTGTGGACAAACCCAAATTATCCAATGTGTCTGCCTCCACATTTTCCTTCCTCAGAATGTGGACGATTGACCACTCTCAGAATCGTGTAAGTAACGCTTGAACCTTGTTCAAGTATTGTTGCATGCACTCCTCCTTTGTGTCGAAAATTCCATACACTTAGTTTACAACCAACAGAGAGTCACATTTTATGTCGATGACCTCGGAACCTAGTCCCAGAGATAATTCAAGTACTGCAACTAAAGCCTCGTACTCAACTTTATTGTTAGTTAACGATACAATTCTAATGGCATGTCTTAAGGTTTCCCCCGAGGGAATGATTAGAACTACCCCGAGACTGGACCATTTTACATTGGAGGCTCCATCCGTAAATAAGGTACAAACTCTCGATATTGTTCCCAATACCAGCGCTACTTCTTTAGCAACCAAAAGCATTAATCCCGGATAGCAATCGTCCATGAAGTCGGCCAAAACATATGACTTGATTGCATTCCTGGGCTTGTATTCTATGTCGAATTCACTAACTTTGATTGCCCAATTATCCAATCGACCCAGCAAATCGATCTTATAAAGGACATTCCTTAAGGTAAAGGATGTCACAACGACAATTGGATGACATTGGAAATACCGCCTAAGCTTTTGAGAGGCTACTATGAGTGCTAAGGCCAGTTTTGCAATGTGCGGATATTATGTATCCTCTCCTACTACTATTTTACTAATGTAATAAACAGGAAATTTCCCATCTTCTTCTTCCTGAACCAAGATGGCACTTTCCACTAATTCCGAGACTTCCAATAAATTAGTAGTTGCTCACTTTCCCCCGGTTTGACAACAACGAAGGCTGGATAGGTATCTTTTTAGGTTCGGTTGGGATTCTGGAGTCAACACGAAGTTGTTATTCTTTTTCAAAAGTAAGAAAAAGTGGTGGCACTTCTCGGAGGACCTTGATATGAACATGCTCATGTAACGACCTGACCGGTCATTTCAGACACTTACACTCCTTTCAACTATTTTAAGTCTTAAATATCTTCCTATGATGTATTATGAATGTATGGATCATCGGATTTGGTTTTTAGGTATTTTGAAATCAATTGGAAGAATGAAATTAAAATTTAAAGCGTACGTTGAACAAATTGACCGGAAGGTGAAATATGTGTAAACGACCCCCGAACGGATTTTTGATAATTCCAATAGTTTCGTATGGTAATTTTGGACTTAGGAGCGTGCTCGAAAATTTAAGTTTGGAAGTTTGACTGAGGGGTTGACTTTTTGATATCAGGATCAAAATCTGATTCAAGAAATTAAAATAGCTCCATTTTGTCATTTATGACTTGTGTGCAAAATTTGAGAACATTCGGACGATATTTGATTGGTTTCAGAGTCATTTGTGGAATTTATGAATTTGGAGTTCTTAGGCTTGAATATGAGAATTTATTCGATGTTTGGTGTTGTTATGAGTGATTCGTAGATTCGACTAAGTTTGTATGGTGTTTTATAACTTGATCCTTTATTTGGTCGAGGTCCCGGGGGCCCTGGGTGAGTTTCGGGGTGAGTCATGAGCGAGTTCGAACATTTCGGCACTCGGAAGTTGTTCCGGACCATGGGAGAAGTGCGGACCGCGGATAAACTTCGCCCTAATAGCCAACATTCCGCTGCAGCACTAGAAATTTTGCCTATAGCGGAACTCTGTCCGCGGCCGGGGTTTTGAAGAATCCGCAGGTCGCTGGTCCGACTTTGGAAGCCTATATCTTTTGATCCACAAAGGATTTTGAGATGATTCAAAAACGAAAGTTGTAGCTATTTGAATCTAGTCTCCAGAAACATATTATTAAAGGCATTTAGACATATGTAGAGAATGTTATGGTCAAAATTCTGAAGCCTGGAGGGGAGAGATTCAGAACCACAAACAACGAAAATTTTTTGCCCCGGCGGCCAAAATTCCGCTGTCAGCGCATTAGGAGTTAAGAAAAGCTCTATTTAACCGAGGGTTATGGTATTATTTCATTTTTGGACCTAGATAGCTCGCTTTTTTGCAATTTTTTATGGGATTGTAAAGAAATTCATCGGGATTCGAGCTGTTCGGAAGTTGATACGCACATAATAGAATTTCTGGAGCATTGTTTAGCTTGTTCGACATTGGATTCGGATTATTTGAGATAAGTAACTCTTCTAAACTTAGCGTCGAGGGTATGAAACCCCGAATTATATGTTGTGTGATTGGTATTGAGGTAACGCACATGCTAGGTGACGGGCGTGTGGGCGTGCACCCTGTGAATTATGACTCTATTGTTTCCATGGCACTGTATGGTGGTCCTATTTTGTTGATATCGGTATTTTCATCATGTGATAAAGTAATTGAGTTGTCAATCGTGCTAAAAGTCATGTTGAGGCTATATGCCGATATTATAAAGACCAGAGGTCACGTTGTTGTTGAATTTTTTGTTTAAATTGCAATTTCATACTCAGTCATATTCATTAATTTCATATCATATCTTAGTCTCTGCTGTTTTTTATTGATACATCATATCATTATGTTCAGGCTAGTTTCATGGCATTGTGAGCCCGAGAGACTGGAGAGATTAATGGCTAAGTGAGGCCGAGGGCCTGATTGTGAGGATATATATGGGATCGGGCTGCACGCCGCAGTATGTTTCAACTATTTATGCCATGATTGGCTTGTTATAGCGCTTGGGCTGAAGGAGCCCCTCCGGAGTCTGTACACACCCCTAGTGAGCGCAGGTACCTACTGAGTGCGAGTGCTGAGTGATTGGGAGGATTGAGTGACTGCGAGGACTGAGTGAAATGATAATCTGAGAGTATGCATATGGATTTATTATTGAGTTTCATCGCATTGACATGCACACTTGACATACATGCATAGAGATTCATTTTACTCATATTGTACGATATTGCGTCATTCATGACTTCACATACTCATTGACATGTAGGCATAGAGATTTACTTTCCTCATGCCATTTGAAATGAAATTTCCTATTGTGGAAGAAAGTTTTGGGAAAATTCACAGTTTTCAGACTTACTCATATTTTGGTTATTTAAGTGAAAGCAATTGAGTTTTACTATTATTCTTGAAAAGAAAATGATTATCTTTCTAGAAATGTGAATGAGCTGAGCATTTTATTATTGAGTTATTACTTGTTCTGCTTTAAATTATATTGTTATGAGGTGTTATTGATTATTGGTGTGGATTCTGACCTTGGTATAAGCTTGTCACTACTTTCAACCTAAGGTTAGGTTTGTTACTTATTGAGTACATAGGATCAGTTGTACTCATACTACACTTCTGCACATTGCATGCAGAGCGCGGATGTCAATGTTGCTGTGCATAGCGGAAGCTAGCATTGAAGGTGTACATGCGATCCAAACTCAGCTGCCTCTTGTTCATGGTAGTTTTAGAATATTTACTCTGTTCATGTATATTTCAAACAGATGAAGAATTTTTATTTCACACCAGCTTTATAAATTCTTGTCTTTAAAGTTCATGATTTGTACTACCAGTCCTTGAGGAGTGTATTAGAGTCAGTTAAATGTTATTTGAATCGGATATTTGTAACTTGGCTTACCTAGCGGGTGAGGTTAGGTGCCATCATGACTAGTTGTATTTTGGGTTGTGACAAGTTGGTATCAGAGCTCTAGGTTCATAGGTTCTACAAGTCATGAGCAAGTGTCTAGTAGAGTCTTGCAAATCTGTATGATGACGTCCATACCTATCTTCGAGAGGCTACATGACATTTAGGATATACTTCCCATCTTTCTTTCCTTATCGTGCGACATTGATTCAGCTTGAAGCGTAATCCTTTGAATTCCTTCCATGCATTTGTATGTGCACATGAGCACTCGGTACCAGCTTTCAACGGCTTGTGATCCCATGAATGATATGCGAGATGCGATTAAAGTGTACTGATTATGGGCCCGTCTAGTAGACTTGAGGCCGGGTTTTGGCTATAGATTGAGCACATATATTCTGATTTTGTGAGTACATTCTTTTGGACTTATAAGTTTGGTTGTGTCACTATTAGTGGGGTTGTGACTCGATGAGCGGCTAGATGACCATATGATGATTATATTATGATCGCATGATTTGTTCAGATGGTTTGAAAGTGACAAAAAGAGTCTACTTGAGACGTAATGACTATTGAGTTTTTGATTTCTGTCTTGTTTGACGAATAGTCTCGAGTTATGGGAGTATTGAAGGGTCTTTCACATTGTGATATTGTGGAACAAATTAAATTCTCATGAATTGTAAATGAGTTCAGACTCAAGGAGATTAAATGATTGTGTAGTAATTGTGTTTGCAAAAAGAGTATAGAAAAATGCCTGCTTGAGGTTAATCATGCAGGTTATCACTTGCGGAATAAATTACAGAGGCGTGATCTTTACAATGTGGTGTGGAGAATTTTCTTTACTACTAGTAGGATAGATGTATTGGGATTTAGATTTGAATTAGTCAAGAAAGTTGGTCTGATTGTCACGAGAATGAAGGCGAGCTTAGTAGACGATTTGACATATCATATAGGTTGTGTTGCATGAGCTTGTGAAGAATTTAGTCAAATCGTACTACGGTGTTATGGCAGTAATCGAATATGGGAAGTGTAAATTCTTGAATGTTCTGATCTATGGCTTTGAGCCAAGTGGGGGAGCCCGCTATCGGCAATTTAATTTCATGGTTATACGTTAAATTTAGGTTTTGGTTCAAAACATTCTTGTGGATTAATTATGACTTGCAGAGATTAAGATCGAGGAAGATTAGATTAATGAAATTCCTGAATACGGGTTATATTGCACTTTATGAGTATATGAAGATCATGGAATGATTAAGTTACTAATTTCGAAGAATATAGTGCGCACGGAACGTAAATGCGACCAGTGGTGTTAAGAAATGGTTACATTTTTGAGTGTTGTCGTACTAATGGGGCATATGTCTTTTGGCCTATTTGAGCGGTGCAATTCAGGTTTGAGAAGAGTAGATGGCTCTTGAAGTAATTCTTATGGATTCAGAAATGTATATGTAGAAAAAAAAATCGAATTTGTATACCGCTAGAATCAATTATTTACATTGGATGGTATCGAGACTTGCAGTAACTCTGTATGCCTACGTATTTTACATTTTAGTATAAGGTACTTTCAGAGTGGGCATTTGCATTTTGGTACTTACGGGGATGCTTAAGAAGAATACAACGGCTTATGGGTCTTAGGGCCATGTGGTTTTATGCTGGGATCTCTGGTAGAGAGCTTCAGATATGATCGGTTCTTAGTGTACTCATGATGTGTCAAGGCTCTATAGAGGTTTTGGTGGCAATATTCATGGGTTTTGCGACCCATGTGACTTGGTCAAGTTAGAGGAATTCAATTCTGACCGCTTGGTTATTTGCAAATAAACTTCAAGGTGTTCTTGATGGGTTTTTACCATGGTTTGAGCCGGATATATTCTACCGGTGTGAGGAACATATTGTGTATTGTAATTTGTCCCTAGATGGGAGTAATTAGAAGGTTTCTAACTAACCAGTATTTAATTTGCTGGTAACTCAAAATTGATAATGAGATTCTTGTGCTTGTGACATTATGGTATGATGGATATGGTGTGTCGTGTGGGATTAAGATTTTCATGTACAAGGTGGCAGTTCATTCTTGAAGGGAAGGTCACAAATTTTGGATAGAATAGTTAGTTTTAGATATTTAGATGGATGTTATAACTACTCGGTAATCCCTGAGAAGGGCGCGCATTTAAAAAGGCACATTATGTTTGACTAACGATTGTTCATTGATATTACGGCACTTATTTGGTTGATCAACTAATAATATTCAGATTTTGTTATGTAGCACGGAAGAATTATGAAAATATTTATCGTGGGATGCTTGTACTTGAGGGATGTGTTAGTCATCTGAGTTTTGAGATTGTGATCCGTTATGACGATTTATGTGATCTATGAATTTGAAAACTGATAGTTCTCAAAGTATACTATTTTGGGATTGTGCCAAGTTTGAGGTAAGTATTTTATTTAAAATCAGTGGAGGCACTAGTTGCACTAATTGATTGTGATAACTACACGTCGTGAGTGCGTATATATGTGAGGTTTGAACCAATGTGCGAGCATCGGGGTAATTATTCATGCTCGAGAAGATGCTTAGGCTATAATATGCCTAGAGTGGACTATTGAGCGTAAAGGTATAATGTTTCTCGTATTCGTAACCTTGTTGAGAACTATCTGGACTATACTTGAGATTACAAAAAGGCTAATTCCCAGAACAAACTTGGTAGTTTTTAATTTTGTGTTAAATTGGCGAATGAGTTGTGATAGCACAATTTATTCACGCCTACAATATAATGTGTTATTTATGCCAGTTCAGGAGCATGAGAATCTTATTCTATTTAGCCTATACGGGTGTAGTTATTGGATTGCTCCTATATGATGTGCTTGGACTGGAGGTCCGTGACCATGCCAGGTGGATTATGTTATTGGCAACTGAGTTGCTCTTGCGGTTGATGTTAATGAGAGCCCTAGAAGAGCTATTTATTGTTATTCGATTCGTGTGTCTTGGTTCCACTACAAATGATGAGCTCATAGTATTTCGATCTGTGGTGGTGCTTGTTGAACTTGCAAAACGACTCTCTTCTTTGAGGTATTTTCCCCTTTCGGGGTACCTAGATGGTGCAATATTGAGTTCTATTGGTGTGGCATGTAGGTGGAATAGTAGTGTTTGATAATATAAGGTCGTCTGACTTAGAACGTGTACTATCGGATTTGATTATGATATATTTGGGGGATAATATCGAATGTCAACCTAAAAAATAATTATGGTTCTGATTGAAACAAAAGAACTCCATGAGTTGTTGATCTGTTTGGTGGTTAGGTAATTCCGTGTGTTTCTTTTGTTGGGCAGTGTACGAAGGCTTTTAATGAGATGTTGTTAATATGGGGTTTAATACCACTGTCGGGTTTGTTTAAGCAGCTACATTGATTAGAAACTATTGCGAGTATGCGGGTTATGTGGTATAATATATGATTGCATCTGGAGTTATGGCTAAGGTTTAATACCACTTGTTAACGCACATGCAGTAAGTATAAGTGAAAATTCGGGTCTTGAAAAGAAATTTGTATGTTGGGAATTGGATTCCAAGGTTCATGGGCTAATGCTAAATTAATAATTTCTATTAAGTGGTGCCTTCAGGCCTATACGGAATAGGGTGACGAGGGATCACCCCAGGTATGTTCGTGGTGAGGTGGATCAGTGATTTAAAGGCTTAGAAATAACTCTTAGCACGTTCGAGGACGAATGTATGTTTAAGTGGGGGAGAATGTAACGATCCAACCGGTTGTTTCGGACACTTACACTCCTTTCAACTATTTTAAGTCTTAAATATATTCCTATGATGTATTATGACATGTGTGGATTGTCGGATTTGGTTTTTAGGTATTTTGAAATCAATTGGAAGAATGAAATTAAAATTTAAAGCTTAAGTTGAATAAATAGACAGGAAGATGAAATATGTGTAAACACCCCGGAATGGATTTTTGATGATTCCAATAGCTCCGTATGGTGATTTTGGACTTAGGAGCGTGCTCAAAAATTTAAGTTTGGAAGTTTGACCGAGGGGTTGACTTTTTGATATTGGGATCAAAATCCGATTCAAGAAATTGGAATAGCTCCATTATGTCATTTATGACTTGTGTGCAAAATTTGAGAACATTCGGACGAGGTTTGATTGGTTTCGGAGTCATTTGTGGAATTTATGAGTTTGGAGTTCTTAGGATTGAATTTGAGAATTTATTCGATGTTTGGTGTTGTTATGAGTGATTCGTAGATTCAACTTAGTTTGTATGGTGTTTTATAACTTGATGGTACATTTGGTTGACGTCTCGGGGGCCTCGACTGAGTTTTGAGCGAGTTCGGACATTTCGGCCCTCGAAAGTCATTCCGAACCATGGGAGAAGCGCAGACCGCGGAAAAACTTCTCCCTAGCAGCCAACATTCCGCTACAGTGCCAGAAATTTTGCTGTCAGCGGAATTCTATCCGCGACCGCAGTTTTGAAGAATCTGCAGGTCGTTGGTCCGACTTCGGAAGCCTATATCTTTTGATCCACAATGAAATTTAAGATGATTCAAAAACGAAAGTTGTAGCTCTTTGAATCTAGTTACCAGAAACATATTATAATACATATTTCAACATCTATAGAGAAAATTATGGTCAAAATTCTGAAGCCTAGAGGGAAGAGGCTCAGAACCGTGGACAGCAGAAAAATTTTGCCCCAGCGGCCAAAATTCCGGTGTCAGCGCATTGGGAGTTCAGAGAAGCTCTATTTAACTGAGGGTTATGGTATTATTTTATTTTTGGACCTAGAGAGCTCGATTTTTGGCAATTTTTCATGGAATTTTCAAGAAATTCATCGGGATTCGAGTTGTTCAGAAGTCGATACGCACAGAATGAAATTTTTGGAGCATTGTTTAGCTTGCTCGACATTGGATTCGACTTATTTGAGATAAGTAACTCTTCTAAACTTAGTGTTGAGTGTATGAAACCTCGAATTACGTGTTATGTTATTGGTATTGAGGTGACGCACATGCTAGGTGACGGGCATGTGGGCGTGCACCCTGTGAATTGTGACTCTGTTGTTTCCATGGCACTGTATAGTGGTCCTATTTTGTTGATATCTGTATTTTCATTATGTGTTAAAGTAATTGAGCTGTCAATCGTGCTAAAAGTCATGTTGAGGCTATATGCCGATAATATAAAGACCCAGAGGTCACGTTGTTGTTGAATTATTTGTTTAAATTGTAATTTCATACTCAGTCATATTCATTCATTTCATATCATATCTCAGTCTCTATTTTTATTTATTGATACATCACATCATTATGTTCGAGCTAGTTTCATGGCATTGTGAGCCCGAGAGACTGGAGAGATTGATGACTGAGTGAAGCCGAGAGCCTGATTGTGAGGATATATATGGGATCGGGTTGCACGCCGCACCATATTTCATTGATTTATGACATGATTGGCTTGTTATAGCGCTTGGGCTGAAGGATCCCCTCCAGAGGCTGTACACACCCCTAGTGAGCGCAGATACCTACTGAGTGCGAGTACCGAGTGATTGTCAAGATTGAGTGACTGTGAGGACTGAGTGACTGTGAGGACTGAGTAACTGGGAGGATTGAGTAAAATGATACTCTGAGAGTATGCATATGGTTTTATCTCTGAGTTTCATCGCATTGACATGCACACTTGACACACAGGCATATAGATGCGTTTTTCTCATATTGTACGATATTGCGTCATTCATGACTTCACATACTCATTGACATGTAGGCATAGAGATGCACTTTCCTCATGCCATTCGAAAATAAATTTTTTTATTGTTGAAGAAAGTTTGGGAAAAATTCACAGTTTTCAGACTTACTCATATTTTAGTGATTTCAGTGAAAGGAATTGAGTTTTACTATTATACTTGAAAAGAAAATGATTATCTTTCTAGAAATGTAAACGAGCTGAACATTTTATTATTGAGTTATTACTTGTACTGCTTTAAATTATATTGTTATGAGGTGTTATTGGTTTTTGGTGTGGATTATGACCTTGGTATAAGCTCGTCACTACTTTCAAACTAAGGTTAGGTTTGTAACTTATTGAGTACATGTGGTCGGTTGTACTCATATTACACTTCTGCACATTGCGTGTAGATCGCGGTTGTCGTCGTTGCTGTGCATGGAGGAAGCTAGCATTGAAGGTGTACCAGCGATCCAGACTCAGCTGCCTCTTGTTCATGGTAGCTTTAGAATATTTAATCTGTTCATGTATATTTCAAACAGATAAAGAATTTTTATTTCACACTAGCTTTGTAAATTCTTATCTTAGAAGCTCATGATTTGTACAACCAGTCCTTGGGGAGTGTATTAGAGTCAGTTAAATGTTATTTGAATCGTATATTTGTAACTTGGCTTGCCTAGCGGGTGAGGTTAGGTGCCATCACGACTAGTTGGATTTTGGATCGTGACAGCTCAGAGCTTCCAACCTACTGGTCAACCTTGGTAGTTCATTCACACTTGTTAGCGGGTCTAGGATATCCTCAATGGCTTTAATTTTTTCGGGGTTTACTTCAATCCCTTTTTTTGAGACCAGAAACCCCAAGAATTTATCGGAGCCAACCCAAAAAAGCACACTTCTATGGGTTGAGCCTCATGTTGTACTTTCACTACAGGAAAAATTGTCTTTATGGACGACAAAATTGGTCCCTAATATTTTAATTCTGGTCGCCGCCACTGGTCGCTATAGACTCCGCCGCTAAAAGTCAATAACGACGAGTTGAGTAGCTGGTCCTTAAAGAGTTTTTACGACCAGCACACTTCTGGTCCTAAAAATACTTTTATAGACCACATTTCTGGTCCTAGACAAAGATCCCTATGGTGCTTATATATTTTTAGCGACCAGCTTCTACTGGTCCTATAAAGTTTTTAAGGACCAAAAACCTGATTGCAGAGCCTCTCATATACAATTTATCACCATAATATTATACAATTTGTAACAAAGATAATCAGATCAATACAACATAATTATCAACAACTCATGTTCTTATATATATATATATATATATATATATATACACACACACACACACACACATCAAAGTTAAATCACTAAGACCTTGATACAGATTTCAATAACATGTCCAATACAAGGAGGGGGACATATACCTTACCTCCTACATGTTTCTTAGCATTTACATTTTACATACTACAACCATCTAAATATTCTGACTAATAAATTTCAAAATTCTTGCTGGTGTAGCATCTTGATGTGGACTTTGTTATTCGAAGTAAATTATTGCTGTAGGTATTTTTCATATCTCCATTAGGGTAGCAAGCTTTCGTTTTTTGTGTTCAACGTCTTGCTGTTTGGATATATTTGGACCTTTATCTTGTGCCTGCACATATTAACACCACATATTAGCCTATACAACCAGAAAATAAATCCAAATAAAACAATTTTTACTATACACAAAACATTTTCAGTAATTGTGCATTTGGATGGGATACTCTGCTGTATATACTAAAATGAAATAAGGTAGCAGTGAGTTCTAATAGTTCAGCTAATTCCTATAAGCATGAAAAGAGAATATTTGGATCAGAACTCCAACTAGAGCATCTTTAGGACATCATAATACCATACAAGTATCACCAATGTCAAAATTGTCCATTTCTCCAGAGAATTAACCACATAGTTTACTATCTTTCAACGAAGCATGTTCTAACATTAAAGGAAGTAATTTCTTTACATATAGAGAATCATGTACATGAAAATCAAGTTATTGTACACAATTGCATAGTAGCTCAAATAGACAAACATGTTTCTTTTCTAGCACAACTCAAGGACTTCACTTTCCAACTATTCATTAATATAATTGAGGTATAAAGCTTGTTCACAAACTTTAATATCATTCAAGTCATGACAAATAACAATTTTTCCACTCGCATAATGCATATTTCCCTCTCCTTCAAAGCAACAAAATTTCATATATACTCTAACTACATCCTTTTCAACATCTGAAAGCTAGATATCAATCAAATTGCATAAATGATAGCTCAAGATAAAGGACATTAGATAGGATGAAACTGAAACCATCAATGTTATTGCCTTTCTCAAAAGTCCACCAATCATTTCCCACATATGTCTCTATTCAAATACAATAATTGTTGTATATTTCTAACATCATTCTTAACCTAAGAACTCCAACAGAAGATGTTCCTTAAAAACTGCATTTATTTGAAAAAGATCAACGAAATTATGAAATCAAAACATGCTAAATATTATTGAACTCTCACCGGACTGAAGGATTTTGGTGCTCATAGAGCAACATTAGAACCTGGGAACATAAAACATTTGAAACAAAAAAAAAAGTTGAAGCTTACAGATCTATCTGTTGTCTCTGGGTTCAAATACGAAATCCTTCACATTCACCTCAATTGTGAAACTCTCACATGATACACCTGCACCTAAGCTTGAGCTTGCAGAAAAGATGCTTAGGATAAGCTGCCTCATTTCTATCAAAAGACCACAGTCATCAACTATTTAGGTTTTCTAAATTTCTTGTTTCTATCGATTATTTAGGAAGCTCTAGCTACAAGATCTGCTAAGCTAACTACATTGCTTAAAGAAAACATACATTAAGGAAATACACGAATCTTCAAATGTGTACATCAATACCAATTTAACGTTGAACCAAGTAAACACCTCAAGATTACCTATCTATAGGTTAGCAGGGAGTACTTTTCTTTCCTAACACAACACACCATAGGTAGTTAAAGCCCTTTTTACTTGCTTAGCAGTGGTTCAACTTTTAAGAAGTGAATAGTATATATAAGCTATCAGATAACTGTTTTATATACAACATTAGAATTACCCCATTCAATCAGCATTATCATCACTATAGTGCTTACACAGTTCTAAAGAAAAAGATATAAATATTTACAATGAATAACTGAATAAGAACACCTAATGGGTCAACAAAATTCTATCAATTCACCCTTTTTGATAAGGAGTTGAACCAATTCACCTTATAATAAAAGCCATAGTCACAACCCAATCCCATATTGCCTTAGTCCTCTAAACAAGTTCCTAGAATATTAATGGGCTTTTTTATATCAATGTGGTAGTTCATATGTAGTGATTTTTGGTTTCTCTTACTTCCTCTGCTATGTTGTCTCATGCTTTGCAGCTTAAAGTAAAATTTGGGAAATTTCGGTGGAAAAAATTGCACATGAACTAGTTTATTGCTTTGGAAACATCAAAAGAAATTAGATAATTTTGGCTAAAGGTTTTTATTCCTTTTACCTTTGTGTTCATAAAGACTAAGATCTTTTTTACTATATAAGAGATAATTCTATCAACATTTAATATTTTTTCTCACAACACTTAGAATACAAATGTTCACACACTTGCATTCAAAATGACATTTCAGAAGAGAAACACCTTTGTTACCTACATTTTTTTAATCTCACGAACATAACAAGTAAGGGGAGATATTTTTATTCCTCACCCTCCTTGCCCACCAAGCCCCAGATTTGAACGAAACCCTATCCATCATCAGTATTCAGTAGAATCGGCACCGAAGATCGTCATACTCAATAAGAAAGTTTTCGGTTTTAAACCTAGAAATAAGAGAAAGAAAGAAAGATAAGACAAACCTGTTCATATAGACAAATCTTGTTATCGCCGGTTTGTGAGTCTTCAGTCACTTCAGATAGACCGTAGACACGTCGTGAGAAATTCCTGGAGAAAAATATGGAATAGCGATTTGTTAGGGTTTCAGTTTGGGGAAAATTAGAAGGGGAGGAGGAGGGGGGAGGGCTGGTCTAATTTTTTATGGATGTATCGAAGGGACTTGGGGGAGGTTTAATAGGACCAGATCTTTGTCCTTTCAGCGACCTGGTGTTGCACCCTTCGTTAGTTTAGAAACCAAAAATGAGGATTAGGGACCAGAAGAAAATCTCGACGCAATAGGCGTACTTTTAGGGACGGAATTTTAACTCTAAAAGTTGGTCGCTAATAAGTCATTTTCTTGTAGTGTTTCTTATAATGTCAAATATCTCTTGGAGATGCTCCAGATGATCTTTTGCATTAAGAGACTTAACTAACATGTTATAAATATAGAATTCCATCATCTTACCTATCTGCTTTTTAAATATCTTATTAACGAGCCTCTTATAAGTGGCTCTGGCATTTTTAAGTGCAAAAGGCATCACATTATAGCAATATGTGCCAAAGTTTGTGATGAAAGAGGTTTTCTCTTGATCTTCTGAGTTCATCCTAATTTGATTATACCCGGAATATGTCACGACCCAAATCGAAGGGTCACGAAGGGCACCAGGTGGCTTACTCAACCGAGTACCAACGTAACATATCTTTCTTATCGTACTATCATTGGTAACTGGGCCAATATGGCCACAACTTGTAATGTATAACTATAAGTGGAAAAACATTATATCAATGTACCATCTTTCTTAAAACATGAATACATATGGACCGTCAAGGCTTCTAACATACTGTACAAAATAAACCTCTATCTACAAAACCTCTAACAGTATTTGACATCAAATGGGACAGGGTACCGACCTACCCATAAGTCTGTAACAAAATTCTGACACGATGACTCATAGACTCGACTGCACTTCGAATGAGATGGAGTCTTACTGATCCTTCGCTGAATGCTAACCTTGTATACTATGAGGGCTCGTCAAACTGATTGTCTATACCTGCAGCATGAACGCAGTGTCCCCAACAAAAGCACGTCAGTACAAATAATGTACCGAGTACGTAAGGCACATAAATAAGTATATAAAAGATATGGAAGAAACATGGAGTAAATGACTTAACCCGTAAGTCTGGATAACTCTGTAAATCATGAAATACTTATAGTGTCATGCATATGCATATGAATGTCATATAATGTATATGTCTAAACGTACATAACATCATCAAGCCTCTGAGGGTATCCCATCATATCATCTCAGCCACTATGGGCAAAATCATCAACGTATACCAGCTGATCAGGTGGTGGTGCATATATAACACCGTAATCTTTTTCCATATCCTATACACACACATACACACACACACACATATATATGGCTGTAACCTTTTCCCATGTCCTATATACATATATATACGCGTATATAACGTCATCTGGTCATGGGTCAATGTACATGTATAAATGAATGCAATGCATGAGAAGTACGTCAATAAAATCCACAATGTCATAAGACCATTATGCCTTTGAGTAATATCATGAAGTAAACTTTTTCCAACTTACGTATTTTTCTAATACCTATGAACAAAAGATGTAATAATAAGACACATGGTAATTCAAGAATATAGGTACCTCTAATACTTCTATGAATAGAGTCATTTATGAATGTTGTGTGTTTGCTCATTTCGTTTGTAGCATTTGGATCATGCCAAAAAGAAAGAAGGGATAGCCTTAACATACCTTAACAGATTCTCTTGAAAATTCCTCTAACACACGTTAATTGCGACAAAATATGTGACGGCAATATTGGAGTAGGGAAATATCCGTACGATATTCTTGAGAAAGATTGCACTGTACTCCCTTATAATTGCAAAATCTCACGTTGCTTAAGATGCTATGAAATCTTGTTGAATTTGTTGAAGATGCTATGAAAAGTCTCACGTTACTTACGTGTGTTATATGCATCTCTTTTTTTTAAGTTAGAGATGTCTTATATTAGAATGGATGTGGGGCCCACTTTATGTGGTGGCTTAACCACAAAACCCATTTGTTTGCCACATTTTCCTAATGACTTAAGAGACATGAATCTTGGGGTGGTTTGCTGCCACGTGAAGGGGGGGTTTAATTTTATCCAAATTCTTTAATTAATCACCCAATAATCCCTTAATTAATTAGGTAATCTCCCATTACTCAATAATTAACCAATTTCCTACATAATTAAGAATTATATCAACTTACCTAAAATACTACTCACTTTTAACATATTTTATATATCTTATTATTATGGTCATGTGGTACCTTGTATGACACCAGTCCATAAATACGGGTACTATAGCTTGCACCGTATTTTATCCCCTAATTGTCAAACTTTGACGGAACTCACTTTTGCTCGCTTACCCTCTCACCTTCACGAATTTACTTATCACTTGTTTGAAATAGCGTAATATTTATAATCTCCAAATAATTTTGTCATTGAACTGATATTAATTATCTTACGATAAATTTAACGTACAATACTACAGGGTGTAACATCGTCGTAATATAATATTGTAGAGCCTAACATCATCATAATATAATACTGTAGAGCGTGACATCATTGTAATATAATATTGCGGAGTGTAACATCGACGTAATACTGTGGGGCGTAACAAAATAAGCATAAAAAACTCATTAACTCATGCTCGGCAACAACATTAATCATTTGATCGAGGTTTGGTAACGGAAATGAGTCTTTGGAGCTCACTTTAATTTCTTATAGTCTACACACATCCTAAATTTGTTGTCTTCTTAGGCACTACTACTATGTTAGTTAGCCCCTTTTGGTACTTTAACTCTCAAATTGAACCGATGTTAAGTAATCGGGTTACCTCTTTCTTAACAAACTTGTTTCCGACCTCTGCTAACAGGTATTTTTTTTGCCTTATTGGTGGGAAGTTTGGACCCAAACTCAGTTTGTGGATCGCCACCTCCAAGGGAATACCTTTCATATCTGAATGAGATCACGCAAAGTAATCAACATTCGATTTAAGAAAATCTATAAGTTTTAACCTGAGTTCGAGACTCAACCTCGTTCCTAAATGGAATTTCCTTTCCAAAAATTATTCAAACAAAGCTACTTGTTCGAGCTCTTCTGCGGTGGATTTGGTAGCATCAGTCTCCTCGGTACCTGATATAATTATGATGATTCCTCATTTTTATCATCTTCGATTGGGATGGGAGAAAACATCGATTCATGTAATTGCTATTTGTTGGTTTCTCTATCCCTGCTGCTGGAAATGGTTACAGAGTTCATCTCCCTTGTCGCTGGTTGGTCTCCTCTTATCTGTTTGATCCCTTCAGGTGTCAAAAACTTCAATAGTTGGTGATAGGTAGAGGGCACAAACTTGTTGTCATGTATCCACAGCCTTCCGAGGATCATATTATAGCTCATGTCACCATCTACCACTTCGAACATGGTGCTCTTTGTTACTCTTTTGGTATGTGTGGGTAGTAAAATTTCTCCTCGGATAGTCACACTTGATCAGTTGAAGCCAGCCTGGAGTTTTGTCATCGGAATGATGTTCTAGGTTAACTTCGCTTGCTCCAAAACTCTCCATTGTATGATGTTCGCCGAACTCCCTGGATAAACCAAAACACAGTTAATTTTGAAATCTAAAACATTAAGTGAAATTACTGGCGCGTCATTGTGCGGTAGAAGAAGTCCATCAACATCTTCTTCTATGAAGGTGATATCATCTTTCGAGACTTCCCGGATCCTTTTGCCATGAGTCACTGATATATTCATCTTCTTTGCTGCTGAAAATATCACCCCATTGACTATGTCCCCTCTAAAGATCATGTTGATTGTCATTCGAGGTGACCCTGCTGCCGACTTTGAGGGCTCTGCATTATCCTAATTTCTACCATAGTTGTTCTTGGCACAGCCGTTTAGAAACTCTAAGGTGACCATTTTTCAACAACGTCGCTACCTCTTCACAAAAAATGTCGGCAGTCCCTAGTCCTATAGCCGTAAGTCCCATGGAATTCATGCCACAGATTAGGAAGCCTCTGGTTGGGATCCGATCGGATTAGTTTTGGGAACCGAGCTTCTTTAATATTCTTTATTGCCGACACCAATTTTACTAGGTTGATATTAAAGTTGTAATCTGATAACGTAGGATATGCGGGATCTCGGGACCCTAGCACCTTTTTCTTTTGTAACAATTTGTTATTCTGACCACGATCCGTCCTTCTATCAAAAGTGAACCTATCCAATGAAAGGATCTTTTGCTACTACACCCATTGGTCCTCTCATAAGGTAGAAAACGAATCCTAGAGGACCTCTGATCTGCATTAAAGTCGGTTTTTAAACTTATCTTTATTTCTATTGCGACTCCGTCTCTTGGAAGGCACCGAAGAGCCAAGTGGATCATCTTCTATCCTTATTTTTGACTCGTAGAAACTGTGGACATCTGCCCATGTGGTTGCCTAAAATTTAAGCAAGCGCTCAGTTGGTAACATCATACTTTCTTTCTGGAACCGGATCACGAATTCTTGAAGCAACTCGAATTCTCCTTGCAAAATTCTGAATATATCTGTCTTTCTAGCTTGGACATTTCTTGCTCCAGCATGAGCTTTGATAAACGAATTTGCAAGCAATTTTAAAAGAATCGATCGCATGCTAAGGTAAGAGATAATACCATGTTAGGGCACCTTCGTGAGGGTTTCACCAAACTTTTTCAACAAAATTGACTCGATCTCATGCTGAGCCAAGTTATTTCTTTTTACTGCCAATATGTAGGTTGTCATGTGCTCCTACAGGTCCAAAGTCCCGTCATACTTCGAAATATTTGGCATCTTGAACCTCTTTGGGATTAGCTCTAATGCCGCGCTTGGTTTAAATGGCAATTGTATATACTTCCTCAAATCTGGTCCTTTTAACACAGGCGACACGCCTGGGATCTGATCCATCTAAGCATGAAGCTCCTTCACGTTCTGGTCCCTTCATTCATTCATTCATTCATTCATTCATTCATTTCTCTCATGAATACCATGAGCTCGATTTGGAAAAGATCATTCAAGTTGTTGTTCCCACATCTATTTTAGGTCCCTTCGGCTTCTTCGAAACCAACTTTTTCCCTTGGAGTGTTGTTATCGATTCGTTGAGCCGTCTGATTTGCGGGAATGCTGGGAAGAACCAAATCCCTTCCATTAGTGTTATTGGAATCACCCGATAACACATGCTTTAATTCCGTTATCACACGATCTTGCCTTGAAAGGTGATCCATAATCGCCTTTTGTTGTTCTCTCAAGATCTTGACCATTTCGACAAAATGCTCATCCTCTGCATCATCAGGAGTCAAGCCCCGCACATGCCAAGGATATTGTCCCTCGTGAACCAGAGTCTCTTCATCCCCTTCATTGCAGGTTTTGTTGGTTGAATTATCACGCTGAAACACATCTTCATGTTCATCGTGTGCTCCAACATTGTAAGCGTTATTGACATCGTTAGCTGCCATATCTGATTTTTATTAAGAAAAAGCCAACACTTGTTAGTAACAAATGAAAGGATCAAAGAAATTACGCAGTTGTCTATGCCCCACGGTGGGCACCAACTATTTACCCGTAAAATAGTGCAGTTGAATTTATAGCGTGGTTTATAGACAAGTGAATCGATTTGAGCCAAGAATGATAAGTAAATGAGAACAAAAATAAGATTATCAAATGAAATTAAAAGAGACAACAAGTCTGACTAAGAATTTAACCTTTCCGATGACAAGAATGAATACAATGTTCAAGTGTTCAAATTGAGCATAATAATGATAATAGATTATAGCATTTTGTATAAAGAGTTTCTTATGTCTACAATGGATCGTCTATTCAGGGAGAAGAGATCCTCAAATCAAGATCTTCTTGAATGAGAATGAAATAGTCATTGATGGATGTATAACGGTTGGCTTTAAATGTAGATATTCTCTTTAATGTCTATCCAATAAATGTTACCCGATGACAATTCTGCGAATCTTTGTTATCGGCTTCTCTGTCTTCGGAACTTGGTCGGTACTGATCGCTCACTTGCATCCGGTGCTAGCTATTTTTTGAGTCACATCCCACCTATCTTTAGTGCTATATGTCACTCCATCATTTGCCTATCTGTCATTAACTAATTTTACCCCATACACATGCCTGCTTGGAATTCAAAGGGCAATTTGGTTATTTTAGTTAAAATGGAGCAATATGACTGACCAAATATGAATCTAACTGCAGTTCATGTTTAAATTTCTGAGCACTTTGACTAAATTATTTCCATGCTTATCATCACTTGCAATATGGATCCAGCCACACGTTCCCAGCCTAAACATTCTTCCTTTGTTTTCTCTAGCCAATCATAACACATCAGGTCAACGTGCAACATGGGTCCACCGAGACTTACTATTTCACTATGGAAAAGGAAAAATTCTCAAAAGTTATCATAGAACATGAGCCCACCTAAAAGTGTCACAGATATCTCTTCAATTGAATTTTTAACCTATTACATGAATTATAATTTTGATTATATAGTCTTCCTTAATTGTCTCATGGGTTTGACACACAATACGTGTAAGTTTAGTTGTAAAAAGTCTATAAACCACAAAAGTTTTAATAAAATAAGTACTCCCTCCGTTTCAATTTATGTGAAACTGTTTGAACAGACACGGAGTTTAAGAAAAATAAAGATTTTTGGAATTTGTGGTCCTAAGCAAGTTAAAAAGGGGCCCAGAATATTTATGTGATTATAAAAACTTCTCATTAAGGGTAGAATTGTAAGTTTAAGCTAAATTGTTTCCAAATTTAGAAAGGGGTCATTCTTTTTGGAACGGACCAAAAAGGAAATAGGTTCACATAAACTGGAACGGAGGGAGTAATATACTATATCTAACACATATTGATATGGATGTGTGGGCATACTAGGAAAGACAAGATTAGAAATGAAGTTGTTAGGGACAAAGTAGGAGTGACATCTGTAGAGGACAAGTTGCGGGAATCGAGGCTGAGATGGTTCGGGCTTGTGAAAAGGAGAGACATAGATATTCCGTGAGGAGGTGTGAGAGGTTGTCCATGGCAGGTCTGAGGAAGGGAAGGGGTAGGCCTAAGAAGTATTGGGGATAGGTAATTAGGTAGGACATGTCATTGCTTCAGCTTACCAAGGACATGACCCACGATAGGCAGGTATGGAGGTTGAGGATTAAGGTTGTAGGTTGACAGATTGTAGTATGTTCCTCCTAGGCCATTCAGTAGTACTAGGACTATTTTTGTAATTTCTTATTTATGGTTCTTTATTATGCATGTTGTGGTATTCACGCCCGTTACCATGTTACATTGTTGCTAATATTCTTTGCTACTTGGTTGCTTTATCTTTATTGTTTCTTGAGCCAAGGGTCTATTGGAAACGACCTCTCTATCTTTATGAGGTAGAGATAAGGTATGCATACACAATATCCTTCACAGACACCGTTTATGAGATCAAACTGAGTTTGTTATTATTATTGTTATTATTATTATTATTATTATTGTTGTTGTTGTTGTTGTTGTTGTTGTTGTTGTTGTTGTTGTAACTTTCAATTGTTGACAACCGCATTGATAAACCAAGAATTTTTTGCATGTCTAGTTAGTTTAAGGTCTTAACTAAACATTCTATGTCAATTTACTGTCAAAATGTTACCTTGTGTGAGAGCACATTCTCTTATAAGCGCGTCTAGTCGTCTATCAGTGATTAAAATGGCTTGAGTTCTACTTGTCACGACCTCAAATTTTCCTCCGTAGGCTGTTGTGATGGCACCTAGTCTCTATGACTAGGTAAACTAACATTTGATAACAATAGGGCAGATATAATTAACGAAATACTAAAAAAAAGTCCGATAAACTCATAAAATCTTCCGAAAACAGAATCTCAACAATACATTCCTCAAGACCTGTGGAACTGAGTCATAAGCTCTATAGAGTAAGATAAAGTATCTACTATATCACTGTCTGAATAAAAAATATAATAGTAGTAAAAGTAAAAGAAGGTGTCTCCGAGGCCTACGGACATAGAAAGGTATACCTTGAAGTCTCCACAAGCAGCTACTCAAATCAACTCTAGCATCCGGCATGGGCAGACGTACCTGGATCTGCACAAAAAGATGTGCAGAAGTGTAGTATGAGTACACCACAACGGTACCCAGTAAGTATCAAGCCTAACCTCGGTAGAGTAGTGACGAGTTCAGGTCAAGACACCTATTAGGATATAAATAAACAGTATGAAAATATAAGAATGAATAATAATGGAAAGCAGAGAAATAACCAATACTAAACAAGATAATAACATGAACTAACATCGGAATTTAAGAATGGAAATAACATAAAGGAACCAATAAGGATTCATATACGGATAATAACTGATAGAACTAGAAAGAACAAAAACGACAAGAAATGTTTTCACCAAAACTCTTTGCAAAATGAGATAAACAACAAAAATCACGACGAGGTACTACCTCGTGTATAATAAGAATCACAACCGAGGTACCGCCTCGTATAATCAAGAATCACAACTGAGGTACCGCCTCACATTGACATTTCTCAATTTCAATCACAATCTTTTCTTATACCGCCACATGAGCCTTTCAATTGAAATAGGTTTTGGAAACTATTTTCTTGAAATAGCGACATGCACTTTAGTCCACCTTATGATGCCGCGTGGCTTCATGTAGTTCCCCCACAAGTAACACGCACATAAGTCCCACCATATACTGCCACATGCACATTAACCCCAAGCCTTATACTGCCACATGCACGTCAATATTACATCACAACAACAACTCGCACCCAAGTGCTCATATATCACCAACTTTCCAACTATCAACAATATCAATATTTTTACAATTAATAGCCTATGCTCCACCACAACATGTACAAGAATATCAATAATAACAATGAATGTAAAATTCTCAACAAGAAAGATATCTCAACAATTATCAACTTCGCCTCAAAGTGATACAACTTTCAAAACATCAACACCAATAACTCAACAACGAGAAAGATAATGTGTAACCACGAATTAAATACAAATAACTCACAATGGAAGAAATAACATGACTTCAAATGAGAATAATAGCAACAAAAGAGATAACATGTAACAATAACTTCAAATAATGATAATCAATAATGAAAGAGATAACACGTACAATGACTTCAAGTAATGATAATCAATAATGAAAGAGATAACAAATAACAATAAAAGGGGAAACAAGTTCAACTAAAGCATGAGGGCAATTTATCAAGTAGGATGTAGAACAAATGTTAAACGGGTTAATAAAGGCATGTATACACTAACACAAATAAGAATAGATTGACTATGAGAATTTAGAACATGTTATGGTATTTCAATTAAAGCATGGAAATAGTCTAAGTAGCCTAAACCAGTCAAATATCACGTGCAATCCATGTACCCACTCGTCACCTTACGTACCCGGCTTTCACAAAGCACAAATGAATCAATTAATAACAATCCTAAGGGGTAGTTCCCCCATACAAAGTTAGGCAAGATACATACCTAAACTAGGCCAATTCAACTCTCGAAAATAGCTTTTCCCCTCAAATTCGCCTCCACATGGCTCAAATCTATCCAAATTCGACTAAATATAATCAAACAATGCAAGAAAAATTAATTACAATAGAAAAGCTATAATCTTTATACTTTTTCCAAAAAGTCAACAAAAGTTAACTTGAGCCCTGCCAGGTCAAAACCCGAGTCCAGCGGTATATTCCGACTACCCATGACCCCACGAGTTCATATATGTGATTAGTTTTAAAATTCGAGTCCAAATTGACTCTCAAAACTCAAATTCTTAATTTTCAAAAACTTGACAAAGTTTTACAATTTTTCACTTTGATTCACATGATTTTTGATGATAAAATATAAGATATATTGATGAAACATGATTAGAAATAGAATGGAATCACTTACCCAAAGTTTGTAGGTGAAAATCCCCTCTTCAAATTGCCTCCTATCGAGTCTAGGGTTCAAAAATGATCTTCATAAATCCCATCTCCCGGCCCTTTGTACCAGCTGCAGTTGTCGCATTTGCGACACATGGTTCGCATTTGCAAACCTTCGCAATTGTGAACCAGGGATCGCATTTGTGAACCCTGGCCGCCTTAGAAATCATCACAATTGAGATAGAGGCTTCGCAATTGCGATGATGGACCTAACCGCAAAAACGAACGATTGTTCGCAAATGCGAAAATAGTCAAAATGTTGCTGCCTTCGCAAATACCAAGGGGAAATCGCAATTGCGACATCTGTACCCCCACTGTCGCCTTCACAATTGTGATGTTGGTGCTCACTATTGCGTAACTGAGGACCACCAACACCAGCAGTTCAATTTCAGTTCAAAACCATTCCGAAATATGTCCGAAACACAACTGAGCCCTCGAGGCTCCAAACCAAACATTCACACAAGTCTAAAAATATCACTTGAACTCGCTCGTGTGATCTAAACACTAAAATAACATCTAAAACTACGAATCGAATACTAAAATGCATGAATTTCAAAGTGAAATTGACGAATCTCTAGAATTACAATGAAACATCCGAATCCTATCAAATCAACTCCAAATGGTATGAAATTTTGCACACAAGATATAAATAGCATAACAGGCCTATTCCAAGTCCCAAAATCAAATTCCAAGCTCGATATCTAAAAGTCAATCTACGGTCAATCTTTTTAACTTCAAATTGCCAAATTTTGGTAAATCAACACAAATCAACCAATGGAATTCTGAAATTAGTTTCCGGCATATGCCCAAGTCCAAAATCATGATACGAACTATCAAAGCCATCAAAATACTGTTCTGGGGTTGTTTTCACAAAATTCAAAGTTGGGTCAATATTTCTAATTTAAACTTCTAAGTCAAGAATCAAATGTCCAAATCAACCCGAAAGCTTTCTGGAACAAAACTAACCAACCCCGCAAGTCATAAAACCATAAACACACATGTGTGAAGCATAAAAAGAGATAACGGGGTGCAGTTACGCAAAATAACTGGTCGGGTCATTACATTCTCCCTATTTTAAAACAAATATTCATCCTCGAACGTGCATAAAGACATACCTGATGTGGTGAATAGATAAGGATAACAACTTCGCATGTTGTGCTCAGTCTCCCAGGTCACTTCCTCGAGCGGATGACCCCTCCATCGAACCTTTACTGAAGCAATATTCTTTGATCTCAACTTCTGGACATGTCTGTCCAAGATAGCCACAGGTTCCTCAATATAAGTCAAATCCTCGTCCAATTGGACTGTGTTAAAGTCTAAAACATGAGACAAATCACCATAATACTTCCGGAAAATAGAAACATGGAACACCGCATGAATCACAGATAAACTAGGTGGTAATGCAAGATTGTAGGCCACCTCACCAATCCTCTAAAGGATCACAAAAAGCCCGATATACATAGGGCTCAACTTGCCCTTCTTTCTGAACCTCATCACACCCTTCATGGGTGAAACTCGGAGCAAGACTCGCTCTCCAACCATGAATGCAATATCACGAACCTTCCAATCTACATAACTCTTCTGTCTAGATTGGGATGTACGAAGCCGATCCTAGATCAACTTGACCTTCTCCAAGGCATGTTGAACCAAATTAGTGCCTAATAACTTAGCCTCTCCCTGCTCAAACCAACCAACTGCGGAACGATAGCGTCTCCCATATAGGGCCTCATAAGGAGCCATCTAAATACTCGAGTGATAGCTGTTGTTGTAGAAAAACTTTGCAACGACAAGAACTGATCCCAAGCACCCCCAAAATCCGTAACGCATGCATGAAGTATATCCTCCAATATCTGTATGGTGCGCTCAGACTGTCTGTTCGTCTGGGGGTTAAATGTTGTACTAAACTCAACCCATCTGCCTAACTTACGTTGTATAGCTCTCAAAAAACGTAATGTGAACTGCGTACCACGATCAGAGATGATGGATACCGGTACTCCATGAAATCAGACAATCTCGCGGATATAAACCTAAGCTAGCTACTCTGAAGAATATGTAGTCACTATCGGAATAAAATGAGCCGACTTGTCCAACCTGTCCACAATCAGCCATACCGCTTCAAATTTTTTCTGTGTCCGTGGGATCCCAACAACGAAGTTGATGGTGAGACGCTGCCATTTCCACTCGAAAATCTTGAGTCTCTGAAGCAAATCGCCCGACCTTTGATGCTCATGCTTCACCTGCTGACAATTTAGGAATCGAGCTACATACTCCACTGTATCTTTCTTCATTCTCCTCTACCGATAGTGCTACCTCAAATCCTAATACATCTTAGCGGCACCCGGATGAATGGAGTACTGCGAACTGTGGGCCTCCTGAAGAATCAACTCACGTAATCCATCCATATTGGGCACACATAATCGGCCCTGCATCCACAACACATTGTCATCTCCGATAGAAACCTCATTGGCATCGTTGTGTTGAACCATGTCCTTGAGGACAAGAAAATGGGGGTCGTCATACTAACGCTCTCTAATGCGATCATGTAGAGAAGATTAAGAAATCATGTAAGTAAGAAGTTGATTGGGCTCTGAAACATCCAATCTAACAAACTGGTTGGCTAAGGCTTGAACATCCAATGCTAATGGCCTCTCTGATGTCGGTAGATATGCTAAACTGTCTAAACTCTCCATCTTTCAGCTCAAGGAATCAATCACCGTATTGGACTTCCCTAGATGATATAAAATAATGATATCATAGTCCTTAAGCAACTTTAACCACCTGTGTTGCCGCAAGTTAAGATCTTTCTATTTGAATAGATGTTAGAGACTCCGGTGGTCGGTAAAAACCTCACAAGGACACCGTACAAATAATGCTGCCAAATCTTAAATACATGAACAATAGCTGCCAATTCCAAGTCGTGGACCGGATAATTCTTCTCATGGGTCTTCAACACCGTACCAAGACCAACACGTGACTCATCACAATACACAGTGAAAGACATGAGCCTGTGATGGTAGGTTATAATCTCGTATTTTAGTTGTTCAATGTACTCCAATTTACTGCACTTTAATTGAGTTTGAGCTTTAATCGCTAGTGTTTTGCACTAATTGCATGTTTTATGCCTTGTAGGAGTGATTCATATCTATGTAGATGTTATTATGTAATGAATTCAAGTGATTAGGAGCTTTGAATTCTGAGTAAAAAACCAAGGGATTAAGCCGGAATCGCGTTTGGAGGTCGAGAACAACATTTGGATATCAAAAAGTCAAGAAAAATTTGTACTCTGAGAATCCCCTACTGCCGCGGCGTGTGGGGCGGCGCATGAGGCGCAATGTTTGTTTAATCTTCCTGCAACCTATTAGAATCAGCTCTCTGGATTTCCCCACTAATGCCTCGCATGGCGTGTCGCCCCATGCGGCGTGCTTGTACAATTTTTATACAGCTAGAATCCTATTTCGTGTAGGAAAAGGTGTTTTCGTCTGGGCCTGACCCTACTTAGTATAAATGCATGTAAAAATATTATTTTGATGACTTTTGACACATCTTAGACCTAAGGAAGCTAAGGAGGAGGTGGAGAAGCAAAAGCACAAGTATTTCATCATCCAATCGCACTCAAGACAAGAGTTTGGATCGTCGTATGTTTTCCTTTGATTTAAACATTGTTATGATGAATTGCTCCATATCTATGGAGTAGTTCTCTTTAATGTTTGATGGATTTGGTGTCTTGATTCTTATTTGGGGATATTAATTCTAGTTTAATGTATTGAAATCGTTTTGGATGTCTTAATCGTTGCATCTATATTCACTTGTTAATGTAATCGAGAGAGGCATAACTTGTAAATCCTTGCATTATATTTTGTCGGTTGAATTCATTAATTCTTCTTAGTAATCGGAAGAGGCTAGTTGAATTGTTGATTAAACCTAGTTAGGAGGATAATCAAGAGAGGTTCACTTAAAGAACAATCCACTACGGATTCTTGTATAACTTCACATGCTTTAAATTGGTTCATCTTGGGAGGTTAAGACTTAATTTAGAGAGAAGTTTCTACTAAACAATTGAATTAATAACCAAGTAAAATTGAGATACTCACTTGAATGTTGGAAGTAAATTAGCTAGAGTTATATCCAAACATTTGTATTGCACCTATCTTATCAACCCTTTCTTCTCCCAATTGATAACTTCCTTTGCTTACTATTTGTGTTAATCGTCATTAGTCAATAGTTTAGACTCTTAGTTAATTTTAGTTTAAATCATATAATCTCCATTGTTGTTCATCTTGGATAGCAATTAAGCTATAAGCTATGATAATACTGTTTAACTCCAATCCCTGTGAATATGATGTTATTGTTTACTACATTCGACTAGCCAGCATATTTTAGTGTGTGTTTTGTGCTCGTCAGCCTGTAGGAAACACCAACACTGGGGCTGTAGTTAGAGCAGTCTTGAGCTTTTGAAGGCTCGCCTTACACTCCTCGAACCATGTGAAAGGAGCACCCTTCTCGGTCAATCTGGTCATAGGTGCAGCAATGAATAAGAAACCCTCTACAAAACAATGATAATACCCAGCCAAACCAAGGAAACTCTGGATATCAGTAGTTGAAGACAGACTGGGCCAATTCTGCACTGCTTCAATCTTCTTCGGATCTATCTTGATCCCCTCAATCGACACCACATGATCCAAAAACATCACCGAATCAAGCCAAAATTCACACTTTGAGAATTTTGCATACAACTTCTTCTCTCTCAAGGTCTGAAGCACGATCTTCAGGTGCTGCTCATGATCTTCGCAGCTGCGGGAGTACACCAAGATGTCGTCAATAAACACAATGATGAATGAATCAAGATATGACTATACTGTTCATCAGGTGCATAAATATTGTTGGGGGAGTTGGTTAGCCTAAATGACATCACAAGGAAATCGTAGTGGCTATACCGTAGTTGCGAAAATATTTTCACTCACATTTGTAAATCCCATTTTGTACTATGTAATTAAACAAAATTATGATTTCAAATACTAATATGAGTAACTAAGATAATTATTTATTGTTGGCTTGCCTGACAGCGGTGTTATGCACCATCAGGACCTTTAATGGATTTTGGGTCGTGACATTTCAGGTCCCAAAATCAAATTCGAAGCTCGATATCTAAAAGTCAACCTACGGTCAATATTTTCAACTTCAAATTGCCAATTTTTGGCAAATCAACACAAATCCTATAGGCTTCCAAAATCAATTCCGGGTATATGACCAAGTCCGAAATCACGATACGAAACTATCGAAGCCATCAAAACATAGTCCCGGGGTCGTTTTCATAATAGTCAAAGTTTGGTCAATATTTCTAATTTAAACTTCTAAGTCAAGAATCAAAGGGTCTAAATCAACCCGAAAGTTTTTTGTAACGAAACTAACCAACATCGCAAGTCATAAACCATAAACACACATGTGTGAAGCATAAAAAGGGATAACGGAGCACAATTACACAAAATAATTAGTTCGGTCATTACCCTAAACTTGTAGTATGACCTACATTTGGCTTAACCCGAATGAAATGTGAATATTAGAACTTTTTCCAATTTGAAATTATTTGAATTTTTCAATTGTTGGCTTCTGGACTAGGTAAATCATCGGGTTCACTGAAGATCCCAATGATGCATCTTAATTTTGTAGGCGGTGCAAATATTATAGATCCTTAAATCATAAGTGGCTTTGAGGGGACCCTAATTAAGATGAAATGACTAGTAAATCCTTTCTAAATTTATTTTTCACAGTGATGCCTCCTGGCAGGTAAACAGTTACCTGCACTGGGTGTTTACACCAAATCAATAGATACATGGTATGTGACTTGTATATGGACTTCAATCGTTTAACCATGATAAATTGTATGCATTTTCATCTAATTAAATTAATTAACCATGGTGAGTTAATATGGTTTGGTATAGACACCCAGTGTGGGTAAGTATTTACTGTCACGCCCCAAGCTCGGGGAGCACGATCGACGCTCAATCGAGTGAACCCAGCCGAGCAAGCATGTTAGACACTTTCTACCCAACTCACTTACGATCAAGAGAAAGTATGTTTCATTGATTAGACAATAGGAGATCATATAAGCACATTACTAAGCCATTTCATCAGTTACATCATTGTTAAGTTTCAAAATACATACACCTTACGATTTAGTGGAACAAGAGTCTAAAACACAACATAATCTGTTGACCTTTCCAACACCTATATACAACCCACATAATATCTACGGAGCCTCTAAGTAAATGCAGAAGAGAGTGTAGACAATAAATTTGGGTCGAGAAAATAAAATCAAGACCGAAAAATATTGCAACAATCGTAGTATTTGATTTCAAATAATATAAGTGTACAATTTCTATGAATCCTCTGATTCTACTTTTCAATAGTAAATAAATTCAAGGGCTTTTTAGCTTGATCTTGAATATGTATTTGTTGCCTTGAACGATGATCTTGTTCTTGAGCTTGTTTGTTTGAACTTGACCTTGATTTGTTCTTCGTTCTTGAACTTGCACTTGATTTCTTGAACTTGAACTTGAAGCCTGAAATTTGTGGAGGAATTTGTAGCGTTTGATGCACGAGCTCTTTCTTGCTTCTTGTTATAACTTCTGGTGTCTTTTCTGAGTTATGAACACCCCTATTTATAGTACTGGAAGGGAGGAGTTGTGATAAGAACAAACTCTTTCCGACCAATCAAATTAAATTGTGACATGACCGCATTTGATTAGCCAGAACATGTCACTTGCACACGTGGCGCGATTTCATTGGCCTTTTAGCGTGACTTGACATGCCTTGTCATTTTGACACATGGCATGATCCCATTGGCTCTTCTGTTTGACTTGGCGCGCCATGTCATTTGACACGTGGCTCCAAACTGGGCCTCTAGGAAGATGACATATTGGGCTTAATGAAGTGGGCTCATTACTTTAGCCCAATTAAATGGGCTAGCCCAATGGATTTGGACTCATTTATTTAACTCATATGCATTTGGACTTATATAATAATCTAATTATATTAGCCCAATAAATTTATTTGAACTAATATATCTTAAATTTAAAATATAGTCCAAATTAATTTATGAATTTAATCCCAATAAATTTTATATGCCTACAAATGCACCCTACTTCAAGACTTGTTGATGTATAGACTTATCGTAACCGAAAACGAGTAATGAAGTACTGGCGGACTATCAAATTTGGCTTACGCCAGTTTAGAGCATAGAGGATTGTCCATGCAATTTTGTTACGTGCACACCCGATCAATTACTTGAACAAAATAATGATCATTTACCTTGAATAAGAATAAGACAAACTCATTGAATTTCAATAGGAAATGGTAATTGCCGCCAGTGCTATCCACATTCCTTATTGGGAAAGAAATACTTGGCTTATTGCCGTAACTAGACATGATTTCACATTCTGTTGGCAATTCCTACACCAATTTGAGTTGCTCTTGGATTCATATGTTGCCACCGTAATTAAACCAATCCCTATTAGAATAGAAGGCACAAAGTCAAATTCTACATGGAACACAATTGTGTCAGCTGCCTTAACAGCTGATCCCACATCGGATCGAAACTTCTTTATGCCATCCTTTCGACCCCTATATATACCATACATCCTTCATTGTATTAGTACCAATTCCAGCGTTTGCAAATTGCTTTGAGTCTACTTTTGACGACTTGGAAGTATTGACGCGAAGGTAATTTCTTCTTCTTTTCTTGTGCTTTCCTTGTTTTGTTGTCCTTCCCCCTTTTTTTGTAGGTCAAGCGAGAGAGATATGTTCTTGTTTAACAATATGATCCACGCATGAAGAAGATAATCTTGGGGTGTGAGGGGATGAGTATTCATCCTTGCCCGATTCTTGGAGAGATTACTCTCAATGTGGCCCAATTCTTGGAGAGATTACTGTCAAAATGGCCCGATTCTTGGAGAAATTACTCTCAATGTGGCCCGATTCTTGGAGAGATTACTCTCAAAATGGTCCGATTCTTGGAGAGATTACTCTCAAAATGGCCCAATTCTTGGAGTGATTACTCTCAAAATGGCCCGATTCTTGGAGAGATTACTCTCAATGTGGCCCAATTCTTGGAGAGATTACTCTCAATGTGGCCCAATTCTTGGAGAGATTACTCTCAAAATGGCCCGATTCTTAGAGAACATTTCATCTATTTAGACCTTTGTACCCATTCTAATATTCTTGATTCAGACTTTGACCCCTCTTTTCTTTTTCTTTTTTTTTTAGCACGAAGAGATGGCAAATTTTAGGGACTATACCTCACCTTCCTCAAAACTTAGATATCTCATCATCGAGATTGAATATGGCATAAAACAAACCAAGCTTTTGGTTCACACCTCACAAGCCGACCGATACGCAGCCCCATGGCCTCCTCTAAGGAACTCCCTTCAAGTAGAGAACTGGACCTTGGAACACAAATCGATTTCTAATCCATTATCCAAGATGTGGTCTCTCCAAGCGCCAATCCATCGCCGTGTAAATATTGCTAGTACCCTTCCAAACTTAGGAAGTCGCATAATTCAAGCCGAAGTACATTGGGAAAACACAACAACAATCGAGGGCGAGTATCATCATATACTAGGATATTGGGAATGGGCTGAAGACGTACTTGGTGGAAGCCAACAAACTCTGAGTACAACAAAGATTTACGATGCTGTCTATGCCTCACTTTTCACTTATGATCGAAACTCGAACATTTTGCAAGCATTTTTTGAGGCTTGGTGCCCCAAGACGAACACACTTCTTACATTAGCTGGGGAGCTACCTATATCTCTTTGGGACTTACATATCCTTGGGGGTTTGCCCATTGCGGGTTCTCCGTACGAAGAAGTGGTACCTGAGACAAGGGAACTCATCGGTTTGAATGAAAAACAAGTCAGATTTATTCCTCGTTCTTGCGAGTATTTATTTGCCGCATTTCATCATCTTAAGGAGGGTACGAGTGCTACCCAAAAGGTCTCCTTCATCAAGTGGACAAGTTTTTGGTATAAAAAAACTTTAATATATAGGCCTGCCCAACTCGATCAGGTCAAAGTTTCTTTTCCCATTCATTATGTTTATGGCTGGCTTGCACATCTTCAAAACCCACTATCCACTTGCTAAGGGTCCGTCTGTCCCTTTGATGGTGGCATACTCAGGAGAAGGGGCTGCAAGGTACTTTGACGAGAAGTATGGAAGAAAACGCATCCACAATGGGGAGGATATAGTTTGGGCACCAACAATTTTAACCAATTCCCGTCCTTATTATTACATGGATAACGATGCCCCTCAAGAATTGGAATCAAATTACTTCATGAGCTTATGTTTTAATTACCTTCCTTTGAGGCATGGTAACTCATTCATCATCGAGCCATATAGCCCGCATCTGTTTGGTCGTCAATTTGGATTTTACCAGAACGTCCCCGGCTTTTTGGAGAACAATATCCGCAACACCTCTCTAGATGAAGGAATCAGATTTTGGAGGACATCGATCTATGTCACGTGCGGTTTTCCCCCCAGCGGGAGATCCTATGGAGAAGCCTTTCTCCACTAATTATATGTCTTGGTGGGAGAAAGCGCATGGGATGTTTCTCGAGAATAACTTACAAGCTTTGGTAGACAATGTTGGGCTAAAGTCTACAACTCCTTTAGGAGGTGAAGATCAAGGTGTTGGAAAGACGCTCGCAAAAGTTAAAAAAATATCAACTCTAATCCCAAAAGTAGTTACGCAACCTAAAAAAAAGAAGCTTAAATCCTCAAAGGTAGCTTTGAAAGAAGTGGTGTGCACTTCAACAACTATAGAGACACACCCTCTAGTTCTTCCATTCAACACGCGTGTTCCTCAAGACACAAGCCAGAGTACCAATGAAGATCAAAATTGGAAAAGAAAACGGCCTAACCTAGTAGAGATCGTAGAGGTTCAAAGTGTTGATAGTCCCTCAAGAACGCATACAGCTTGTAACAAAGAGGTAAAATACAATTGCCTCGCTCATTCCTTTTTTTAGGAGTAGCTTCACTATAAGTTACTTACTTTATTTGCCTTTTCTTTATGCAGTTAAACACCATTGGGCATCCGATGGTATCCCCATGCGACAAGCCGCAAGTGAGTGATGAATCTATTGGAGGGCCTACGTGTAAAGTGAAGTCATCGTCAAAGGCGTCATCTCTTCCTCATGACGAATCCCTAAAAAGACAAACTCCAAATGAGATAACTCGCATTTCACCAATGACAAATATGGCGGTATCTATATTTGAAGGAAAAAGCATTGTTTTCAATCGCAAGAAGGAATTCATTTTGGGACTTTGGGAGGATATTTGCAATAGGCTCTCCAAAACTCGTCCGGAATTGCTCTCATCTTATAGGGAGCAAATCATTGAGATTTTCGAGGATATGAAGAAGACGAATATTCTGGATTTTTCTCCATTAGAAGATTTACTGAATTCTCTTTTTGAACTTGCCGCATCATATGACCAAGAGCGATCCAATATGGCTGATAAGACGAGTGAAGATGAGAAGCTAGAGCTGATTTCCAAAGCTAAAGAGTGTTTCGAATCGTTCAAACTTGAAGCAAGTGAGAAAGTCAAGAAAGTTTCCTCTAGTGAAAAGAAATTGAAGAGAGTCATGAAGAAGTTGCAGACATTACAACAAGAGAGGGAGAACCTCGAAGGTGTTATAGAAGCGACTCAAAAGGAGGTTGAAGAGATTTAGAAAAAAAATTCAACTGCCGAGACTGAGGTTTCTTCATATGACAACATAAATTTGTTGATTGTTGATGATTCGGCCAATTTGGAGGAGAAGAAGAAGAACTTGGAGACTAGCTGTCAAGAACTGATCAACTACAAATTTTGTTTAGATTAGGCTGTTAGCATTATCCCCCCTTTTATTTTTTATATTAGGTTGACCTAGTGGATATTTATTTCATCTTAGATAAGATTGTTTCTCGTTTGCTTTACATTCCCCGACAGTTATCTTAGTTGCATAATTTTTTACTTTATGCACTTGTAACGAAAGATTCATATCTTGTCGTGGGAGAGTCCAAATAATGAACTATTTGATTTTTCGAAAATTAGATTTCAATATCTAAAATATATCCAAAACTCAGAATCAAGCACCTTCAGAATATCCCCAGATAATATTTTGGGACCAACTTTAGATCCACCACGTTGAAAAGTTTAGATTTGCGCATTCTCACCAAACAATTCATATCTCGGTGTACAAATATCGAAATTGCAAACCGTTTGATTTCAAGAAAACTAGACTTCAAGATCTAAAGCATATCCAAAATTCTAAATTAAACAATTTAGAATCGTCCCAAAGAATATTTTGAAACCAACTTTATATTGCACCTCGCTATCAATTCCAGATTTGCCCAGTCTCACTAAAAAAATCATATCATGGTGTAGCAACGTTGAAATTATGAACCGTTTGATTTCCTGAAAACTAGACTTCAAAATCTAGAACATATCCAAAATTCTCAATCAAATAACTTCAGAATCATCCCAGATTATATTTTGAAATCAACTTTAGGTTCCACCACGTTGAAAATTTCAGATTTGCGTGACTTCGCCAAAAGTTTTGTATCTTGAAGTAGGAACATCGAAATCATGAACCGTTTGATCTACTGGAAACTTAACTTCAAAATATATAACATATCCAAAATTCAAGATTTATTGCCTTACGGATACATCCAGATAATATTTCGAAATTAAGACTAAATTCTGATACACCGACAATTTTAGATTTGCGCGACTTCACCAAATATTTTGTTTCTTGATATGGAAGCCTCGAGATCGGAAGACGTCTTACTTTCCATAAATCGAAATTTAAGAGCCATATTCTCATAAATATCTTGGGGTTCAAATCTCACTGAATTTGAAACGCTGCGCCAATCAATCATTTCCTTATACTTGTGTTTCCTTTTGAGGCCTCGCTTCTCTTCCCCTTTTTTTAGGCAGAGGGCGGACTTGGAGACCAACAAACTTGAAGGTTTGGCAAACCTGAAGACATCGAGAATTCCTGGACTTCAATGCAAATATTTGACATCCTTCAAAAATCGGCCCATTGAAGATATCAATTTACCAAGAAGGGTTGCCCCCTTTAAATCAAATGAGATCAAAGTTCAACAGGAGAATGGCATTTCAGCTTGATTTTGCATTCCTCCATACTTCACTCGAACAACAATTGGGGCAATATGTATCTTTTGAACTTATGCGACTGAACTTAGAATGAAACTCTAAGCTGCCTACGTACCTCGGTGAAGAGGATCAAGTCATACCGTAGTTCAAACTGGGTAGATTTTCCTAGGCCGCCTCATTTGAGATTTTCAACCTAGCGAACTTTTTTTTTTACATCCTAACTTTTGCCTAGGACGCCTCTTTCGAGACTTTCAACCTAGCGGACTTTATTTTTTTTACATCCTAACTTTTGCCTAGGCCGCCTCTTTCGAGATTTTCAACCTAGCGGACTATTTTTTTTTGGGCCGTACACAGTTTATACTCTTGCGGGCTAGGAGTGTAGCAACATGCAGTTTAGGCTCGTGCGTCAAGGTGCGTGGCGACTTCAAGGATAATACTTCTTCAAAAACTTGCCATTGATAGGGCCGATCCCCATACCATCTGCATCAACCAGCTTGTAAGCCCCACATGAATAAGCTTCTTGTACGACATATGGCCCATCCCATTTTGAAGTGAACTTCCCTACAGGTTTATGGGAAGTAATTATGGGTCTTCGTACGGCAATGACTTGATCTCCTACTTGAAAGGATCTCGGATGAACTCTTTTATTGAAGGCGCGAGACAATCGAGCTTGATAACATTCAAGACTCTGTTGAGCTTCCAATCTCTTTTCATCAAGAGCTTCTAACTCTGCTAATCGAAGTCGAGCATTTTCTTCATTAGTGATCCCTTCTTGAATAGCTAGTCATAACGAAGGTATTTGACGCTCAAGTGGCAAGACGGCTTCAACTCCATAAGCGAGTGAATAAGGAGTCGCCTGTGTTGGCGTGTGATGAGTCGTTCTATATGCCCATAAAGCTTCTTCCATACGGTCATTCCAATCACGTTTGGATTTGGTGACAACTTTCTTTAACAAGTTGCATAGAGTCTTGTTGAATGCCTCAGCTAGACTATTGGCGGCAACATTGTACATCGAAGAGTTACGTTGCTTGAAGCCAAAGAGATCACAAATCCTGTTCATCAACCTATTATCGAATGACTTTCCATTATCCGTTATTATGTAACAAGGAATACCAAAGCGATAAATAATGTTTACTCGGATGAAACTTGCAACATTTTCCTTTTTTACTTCCTTAAGAGCAACAGCTTCAGCCCATTTTGAGAAGTAGTCAGTTGCAGCCAAGATGTATAGGTGCCCACTAGAGGACTTTGGCAGTGGTCCAACAACATCCAATCCCCAAGCGTCAAATGGCCAGGATACAACAGTCGGGTGCAATATTTTAGGAGGTTGATGAATAAAATTCGCATGGAATTGACAAGCCTTGCATCTTCGAGCGTAGTCCAAGCAATCTTTTACCATCGTTGGCCAATAATATCCCATCCTTTTTATATGGAAGTGGAGCTTTGGTCCAGACTGGTGTGACCCACATACCCCAGAATGTGCCTCTTGCAAAGCTTGGAGAGCTTCTTCTTCTCCTAGGCATCGCAAGTACTCCCTCAAACGACCTTCTGTATAGAGTATCCTTATAGTAAAGGAAGCGAGGTGCACGACGACGGATTTCAGTCCTTCTCCTCGGATTTTCTGGAAGTATCCCATAGCATAAGTAGTCGATAATGGGTTGTTGCCATTCTTCTTTCTCAACTTCAGAAACAACAACAAGCTGCTTGAGTTCGTTTTCTTCACCTTCGACCTCATTTGGTGGCGGTACTACCCATTTTTGGCAGACGATAACTTGCGCTTGGTCAGGTAGGGCTAATGATGAAGCTAGACCAGCTAAAACATCAGCCTTCTTATTTTCTTTCCTTGGTACATACTAAATAGTCACATCGCTGAGCCACCCCATCAACCTTTTTTGCGTAATCATGATATGGGCGTAGTTCAGGCTTCTTGACCTCGTAACTACCCAAAAGCTGATTGACCACTAATTGGAAGTCACCAAAGACTTGCAATTGCAATTGCTTCATATCAACGGCCATTTCAAGCCCAAGTATTAATGCTTGATATTCAGCAACATTGCTGGAACATAGTTGTGTTAAGGTGAAGGAGTAGGGCAAGACTTCACCTTGAGGAGTGACAAATACTACGCCAGCCCCGGCTCCCCCACGATGCGCAGCACCATCAAAGTACATCTTCCATGGAGGTTGAACTTCAACGACCATTGCGTCCTCATCAGGTAGTTCAGCAGTTAGCTCCCAGTCATCAGGTATCAGATGATCTGCCAAGAAGTCTGCCAATGCTTGTCCTTTTACAGCATTTTGAAGGATGTACAAAATCTTGAATTGTTGAAATTGGAGGTACCATCTCGCTAGTCGATCACTAAGAACAGGTTTTGACATCACAAACTTGATGGGATTTGCTTTAGAAATAAGACGAACAACATGATCTTGAAAGTAATGCTTCAACTTTTGAATTGAGAAGACTAGCGCCAAACACAACTTTTCAATTGGCGAATAGTTCAACTCGTTAGGTGTCATCATCCTGCTCAAGTAGCAAAGAGAGTTTTCTTTCCCCTCACTATTTTCTTAGGACAACAGTGCTCCAACAGACCTTTCTTGTGCCGCAATGTATAGCATCAATGGCTTTCCTGGTATAAGAGCTGCTAAAACTGGAGGCTTTATCGAGTAGGTTTTGATACTTTCGAAGGCATTGGTACAAGCTTGATCCCACTTGAAAGGAACGCCTTTATTCATGAGGTGACTAAATGGTTGGCACCTCCCAGCCAGATTTGATATGAATCTTCTAAGGTATGCTAGCTTTCCTTGCAGACTTTTCAATTCATGGATATCTCGAGGCTCAGGCATTTTCAAAATGGCATCCACTTTGGCTTGATCAATTTCGATCCCTCGATGTCGGACAATGAAACCAAGGAACTTTCCAGAAGTAACTCCAAAGGCACATTTCAACGGATTCATCCTAAGTTGGTACTTCCGGAGCAATTCAAATACCATCCTCAAGTCTTTCATGTGGTCGCCCTTCTCTCTTGATTTCCACCAAGTCGTCAACATAGCATTCAACATTCTTGTGGAGAAGATCATCGAAAATATTCTGCATAGCCCTTTGGTAAGTAGCACCAACATTCTTCAAGCCAAAAGGCATTACCTTGTAGCAATAAATACCCTTGGTGGTGAGAAACGTAAGCTCTTCATCTTTTGGTGCCATGCGAATTTGGTCATAGCCCGACGAACCGTCCATGAAAGACATTGCCTCGTAACCAATAGTAGCATCGATCATCAACTCTAGAATAGGAAGGGGGAATTAATCTTTGGGACATGCATTATTGAGGTCTCTGAAGTCAACGCATACTCGAATCTGGCCATTCTTCTTCCTTACAAGGACAATACTTGAAACCCATGTTGGGTATTTAACTTCCTGAATAAATCCAACTTCAATGAGTTTGTTAACTCCAGTTTCAATAAGGGGAACCAAGTCTGGCCTAAAACGCCTTTGAGCTTGTTTAACAGCGCGAGCACCATTTCTGACTGCAAGATGATGGACTGCTACTTTCGGGTCCAAGCCAGGCATCTCTTTGTAACTCCAAGCAAAGACATCCCTGAATTCTTTGAGTAACTCAATATAAGTGCTCTTTTCATCAGCTTCTAGTAAAGCACTTAGGTAGGTGGGTCTTGGTTCCTCATCGGTGCCAATGTTAACTTCTTTTAAGTCATCAACTTCATCTTCACTCCTTCTTCAAGTTCAGGTGGAGCATCTTTCGCATCTTCATCTTCTTGAGGGTCCCCATCATTGAAGGATATGTGATAACATGGCGAAACATCCTCCAATTCCGCATTATCTTCCATCGAAGATGAAACACCATTCTCACCTTGTACAGTGATATGATATGAAGAACCTACACTTTTTTCATCTTCGTTACGTTCCTTAGTGTAGACCACAGTATATGGCTTTACCTTCAGTACTTCTTCACATGAAACCACCAGTTTGTATGTCGCCTCATTCTGGAAGGAACCAAACTTTGGAAATCCTTAGAGATCCCCTGAATTTTGGGTGAAGTGGGTGTTATTGTATTTCAATGATTTCTCTGGAACTTATTCCCCTTCTTTAATGGACCCAATCTCTCAAATACAGAAGTTCTCATAGTTGATTTTCCAAGCCGATCAAAGACAGAAGGCCTGTTAGAAGCGGCATATTCGTCTTCTACAGTGATATAATTGCTACTTGCCCTTCTTATTGAGATGCACACTGGTGATGGTTGCTTGTATCCCAGACCTTCACGGGGTTGCCTCATTGCAGTTTCTGATAGGAGCTTCCCTAACTTTGATGGCTCGTTGGGATTGTATCCAGCTTTTGCAAATATCTTGTAAGCATTAGGATCGAAACCTTCATCTGTTCGCTTTGTAGGGAGTGCCACATTCTGCAAACAATTTTGGGCTACAAACCCTGCAAGCGGCTTTGAGGACAACTTTACTGCCTCAATTCGTTTTACCGGAAGAGTTAACTCCCTTAGCATCTTGGTTTGGAGATTATGTGATCTGCCCTCGTCTTTCTTCTTTTTAGGGACATATTGGAGCGTGGGACTTACTTTCTTTCCATAAGACGCAATATCCCCTTTATGAGATTTACTCACGTTGGCGGGTACCTCCTCAGTAACAGTTTTGGCTTTACCAATAGTCACATCAGCTCTTTTAGTTACGGGTTCGTCATTCTTGCTTTTCGTACCATCATCAACTTTCAGCTCCTTCACAATGCGGTTCTTCAAGTAGAACTTTGCATCAGCAAAGTGTGACTCAGCCTCGGTGAATGGCTCATTATCAGTAACTACCGTCTTCTCGACTTCATCCTCGTAGTATCTTAAACATTGATGGTAGGTTGATGGAATAACTTTATTCTCATGTATCCAAGGCCTCCCAAGCAAAACATTGTATGAAGTCTTCGCGTCGATCACATGCAGCCATGCACTTGATTGCATATCTTCAATAGTGATTCCCAGCCTGATTGCGCCTATGGCTCTTTACCCCCCTTGGTTAAATCCTTCGATCATTACATGACTTTCTTAGAGTTCGTTCATAGGAATACCAAGTTCTTTCACAGTATGGATTGGCAAAATGTTCACTGAGGATCCTCCATCAACCAAAATCCGATTTACCCTTTCATCGCGCATATAGCCAACCAGGTACAATGGGCGGTTATGAGGAGTGTCACCTAGCAAAAGATCGTCATTTGTGAACGTGACCTTTTCCTCACAAGCATTAAATTCTTGAGGAGTGGACTCGATGGGCTTTTCCGAAGATGGTGCCAATGGTAGGTCATAACTCTTTTCTTTCCCTTTGTCAGAATGGCAACAAGAGGCATCAATGCCCTCATGAGAAATTTTCGTGCGAAACCAACTTGGTAAAAACTCCTCCAAGGTCACCTGATTTCGTGGCTTTTGAGGGTGGTGCATCTCCACTTTTGCTTTCTTCAAATGCCTAACTGGATTCTTTTTTATTGGTCTTTTTACCATCATCTTCCTTGTTGGTTGTTCCACTGATTCTTTTTGTGGGCTCCTTTTGTGGTGCCTACGACGAGTCACCAACATCCAACCTTCATCATCATCAGGTTGGTTGACTTCATCTTTGTTGCTCTCCAGTAATTCTTCATTTTTACTTTCTTTAAAATTACATAATTCATCCGGACTGAAAGTGCCAAAGGTGATAGAGACTTGGTTTGCGCTTGCTTTCTCATCTTCAAGCACGATCTTCTTTTTTGCAAGCCAAGTCCATGACTTTATCCTTAAAGACAAAGCACTTCTCTAGAGGGTGGCTTACAAGTCGGTGATATTTGCAGTAGTTTGGGTCGTTTGTTTTACCAGCTTCATTTGGTCGCTTCATCTCCAGAAGCTCGATGAGATTTAACTCGAGGAGTTCTTCGAAAATGGCTGGCACATAAGAATCCAGGAATGGGTACTCTTTCTCTTGCATTTCTTTTAGAGTCAGCTTCCCACTTGGCTTATCTTGAAACGAAGTGGATTTCATACTCTACTTCTTGCTCTCCTTCGTCGTGAACTTCACAAGTGACGTATTGACATTCATAGCTTCTTTGCTTTTAGACTTGGGTACGAACTTGCCCCACTTCCTGACTTCTTGCTTGTCATTTACTTTGCGAGGTTCATAAATGGGTAGCCTTTCATTTCCAGCAGAAGCCATGCTCAATTCCATGTCATGGGCACGAGTTGCAAGTTCTTCAAATGCGCTAGGCTTGATACCTTGCAAGATGTAGCGCAATCCCCAATGCATGCCTTGGATGCACATATCTATGCCTGAAGCTTCACTAAGCCTGTCTTTGCAGTTGAGGCTTGCATTCCTCCAACGATTGATAAAGTCGATAATTGGTTCCCCCTTTCGTTGACGAGTATTTGTAAGCTCTATCATACTCACCGTGTGTCTTGTGCTATAAAAGCGATTGCGGAACTCTTGCTCTAGTTGATCCCAGCTGTCGATAGATCCAGCCTCGAGGTCTGTGTACCAGTCAAAAGCATTTCCTTTTAGCGAGCAAACAAACTGCTTGATAAGGTAATCTCCATAAGTCCCAGCATTATTGCACGTCTCAATGAAGTGCGCAATATGTTGCTTTGGGTTACCTTTACCATCAAACTGTTGAAACTTCGAAGGTTGATAGCTAGCAGACATCTTCAACATATCGACCCTTGTAGTGTACGGCTTTGCATATGTAAGGGAGGATTTGGCAGCAACTTCATATTTGTTCTTAATGGTTCCTTCGATGAACTCCTTTAGTTGATCGATTGGAATCATCGCTTCAGATGAGACAGAGATAGCCTTAGTGGATGCTGCTTGTCTTGGGGGAGTGTCACTCTCTAGAACTTCTGGGAGCTTGCCAGGTGCATGGGTAGATTCTTCTTCCATCAAGATTCCTACCCTGTCTGTTAGCTTGTCAATTCTAGCCTCTTGATTTTGCATGCATTTGGTCAAGCCAGCGATTGCTTCCGTCAAGTTTGCCAACTGCTCCTCCATAGATGAAGTGTTTGTCACCATGGCTTGCATGATTGTCGTAGATGACAGAGAGTAGCATGGATTTTCACACAGATTGATCCTTGATTGGCTCACGCTATGTGGTGTAAGTGGGGAGGATACATCGCTTGAAGCATCATCATCTTTCTTCACAGCAGAGTGCTTGGAGCCGGAGAGGTCAAGCAGAGCAAGAGTTTTCTTGATATTTTCAGCAACATCGCTTCCTCCTTCAGATGCGTTTGTGGAAGATCTTGCTCCTTTTGAGGATGAAGATCCGAAAACAAGGGTTGATGCGGACGACACTTGGGGTGTTTGTTGTCCTAAAGAGCTTGCTTTGCTCCTCGTAACTGGTCCGAAGCTTCCAAAGGTGACATCGAGGATGCTTTCCACATCAGCATAGAACCTGGAGTTAGTAGCCTTGGTGGATGTTGATCTGGAGTTGATTTTCTTCGAAGCCATTTCAATGTTCTTGAACTTTGGTGATTGAAAAGTTGAGATGAGGGGTAGATATTGTCTCACTGGGCGTGCCAGAATTTGTAGACAATAAATTTGGGTCGAGAAAATAAAACAAGACCGAAAAATATCGCAACAATCGTAGTATTTGATTTCAAATAATATGAGTGTACAATCTCTATGAATCCTCTGATTCTACTTTTCAATAGTATATAAATTCAAGGGCCTTTGAGCTTGATCTTGAATATGTATTTGTTGCCTTGAACGATGATCTTGTTCTTTAGCTTGATTGCTTGAACTTGACCTTGATTTGTTCTTTGTTCTTGAACTTGCACTTGATTTCTTGAACTTGAAGCCTGAAACTTGTGGAGGAATTTGTAGCGTTTGATCCACGAGCTCTTTCTTGCTTCTTGTTATAACTTCTGGTGTCTTTTCTGAGTTATGAAGACCCCTATTTATAGTTGTGGAAGGGAGGAGTTGTGATAAGAACAAACTCTCTCCGACCAATCAAATTAAATTGTGACATGACTGCATTTGATTGGCCAGAACATGTCACTTGCACACGTGGCGCGATTTCATTAGCCTTTTAGCGTGACTTGGCATGCCTTGTCATTTTGACACGTGGCATGATCCCATTGGCTCTTCCGTTTGACTTGGCGCGCCATGTCATTTGACACGTGGCGCCAAACTGGGCCTCTAGGAAGATGACATATTGGGCTTAATGAAGTGGGCTCATTACTTTAGCCCAATTAAATGGGCTAACCCAATGGATTTGGACTCATTTATTTAACTCATATGCATTTGGACTTATATAATAATCTAATTATATTAGCCCAATAAATTTATTTTAACTAATATATCTTAAATTTAAAATATAGTCCAAATTATTTTATGAATTTAATCCCAATAAATTTTATATGCCTACAGAGAGTACTACAAAAGTACCAGCAACAAGGCCCCGGTTATACCTCAAAACATGATAAGAAGATGAACAAAAAGATACAAAAGGTACATGACCCCGAAGTGATGTGGGGGTCACCAAGTCAGCTGGAAAGAGGGTGCGTCACTAGCTACGATTGACACTGTCTGCTATAGAACCACCTACATCCATTTAAAGATGTAGCGTCCTCGGCAAAAGGGACGTTAGTACTGTCAAATAGTACTAGTATGTATAACAAAACATCATCTCGTTAGAATGAACAATAATACAAGAAGGAAGCAATCATAAAATCGACGAAAGCCTTAAACAACACCACAACATCAAATTGAGAATCACATAAGCTTTCAAGTAATTTCCATAGCTTTAGATTGAGGCATATTTAATATTGATACAACATAATCCACAATACCACCACATTATTACGCAGAGTCTGATCACGACCCGACCGGCTAGGTCGTCTCATTTGAGACATAAACCATAATCACAATTTCATTCTCAAATTCCAGTATCAATTTTTCCAGCACAAGTACCACTATGTGTGCGGCATGGTGTCCAATCACGGCCCGATCGGCTAGGTCGTCTCGCCCGAGACATTACCATTTTCTATCAATTATCTCATTTCATATTCTTTCACTTCTTTCAGTTCATCGGCCCTAGTGGCCACAATTGTTATATCGTACCTTGGCCCTTGGCCGTATTTCATATTTCATACTCACTTTAATCAATCTCAAGCATTAGCATCATTCTCAACAAATAAGCCTTTCAATTCAAGATATCAAGTATACACGTGAGAGATTATAAGTCTTAGGTATATAGAGGCTTTCACATACTTTGGCATAACAATCTTTATTCAAATTGACTTGAAGTCTAGGCATTTGTAGCACATATTCCGTATTTTAACACACCTTCAAATAATAAGATAACATGATGAAAGCCTTGGAACACATATATTGGACATATATTTTTCAACACAAGAACATTTCAAAACAGTAATTTCTATAACCATCAATTTGGGACTTACGCCGATAGCATGAACACCAAGGGTTCAATTCCAAGAAGAGGGTTTTTTAGCCATACATACCTCAATAGAGATTTCCTTAAATTCTAATATATTTCCGTAACTCTTAGCACCTTCAATCTATTTTAGGAATATAACAAGTTGATTCAAAAATTAGAAAGATCATCATGATTCTATCTCATTTGAGCATATTAACAAACACTAGGTGTGCATTATGTTTTAAGACCCTTTTTGTGCAAGATTCCATCATTCCACCACCCATCTTTTATCATTTTTAGCTTACAATCCTCCCACATTCTTTCACCACACATGCATGCAAAATAGACAACCCTCAAACCCATGAACCATCTTGCTAATTACTCATTTTAGTAGAAATTTCGAAATTAAGAGATAGGGCATAGATGCTTACCTTTAAGGTGAAGACTTAGTGAACTTTACTTGACAATCTTCAAGGTTTTAAGCAAGGATTGAGTAATTTTTGTTGAAGAACCCTTTATCCCTCTAGGACCCTCTTTCTCAGTCTAAAGGTATCAGAAAATAGGCTCAAAATGAGCTATAGCATATGATATATCAACATAGGATCGGGTCTAAAAATTAGAAATTTGGAGCCCTAATACGGATCTGCGGCCGTAATGGCTATGCGGTCCGCGAAATGACCGCGAAAAGTGGCCCTCAGGGACTTGAATTTTCTGCTCCAGTCTGCGACCAATATGCAGTCCGCAGACCTATTCTGTGGTCTCATAATACGCTGCAGAACCTCCATTCGCAAAAGTCCAAGGACGATTATGCAACCAAAGTGCGGCCCGCGAAATGGTTATGCGGTCGCATAATTGTCTGCAAAATTGACCTTAAAATTGGCCAAAAAGGCCAAAATTTGGCTCGCATAGTGATTATGTAGCCGCATAGTGGGCCGTAAAAACGCATAATTCTGCAAAACATTTTCCTTTAACTGTATAGCATACTGTTCAATCCAAAAAGTCCAAACCGCAGCGAGCTGAAGAATTTCTACTATTATAACACATAAATCTAACTTGGCACCACGAAATTCCAGGTTTTTGGTAAAATTTTACTAGGCCTTACATCCTCCCCCACTTAAGATCATTCGTCCTCGAATGAGGATCAAGGTTCACTTAATATCACCTTATGCAACTTCAGTTTTCATACCACATACCAGCAGCCCCAAATTTGACTAACTCCCTAGATTTCCAAAAACTTCACCAGAGTTCCCTTTGTAATTAGGCATATCCTGTCAGAGAACCCCAAAAACCCATCCTAACAACATATACATAATCCACTGACGTAACACAACACAAAATAACACCAACTTTGGCCTTATATACAACATATAACCAAAAGGGAACACCTTTACATTAACTGAACAAGTGATACAAAATTCATAGGTGACAATTTCATAATAAGGATTACACAACTATTCAAACAGGTGAGGATATTTCTTCTTCATCTCTTCCTTGACCTCCCAAGTAGCCTCTTCAACTTGTTGATTTCTCCATAACACTTTCACGGAGGCAATTTCTTTATTTCTCAACTTTCGGACTTGCCTATCAAGAATGGAAACTAGACTTTCTTCGTATGACAGTTCCTCATAAGCTTCAATAGTCTCAACTGGCATGATAAGCGATGGATCTCCGATTACTTTTTTAGCATAGACACATGAAATATCAGGTGTGATAATGACATCTCGGGTGGTAGATCAAGCTTGTATGCCACCTGACCAATCCTCTGAATGATTCTGTATGGCCCAACATACCTCGGACTTCATTTCCCTTTCTTTCCAAACCACATTATACCCTTCATGGGGGGAAACTTTCAAGAATACCCAATCATCCTCTTTGAACTCTAAATCCCTGCGACAAATATCCGAATAGGACTTTTGATGGCTTTGGGCAGTTTTCAACCGCTCCTTAATGATCTTAACCTTTTCCATAGATTGATGTACGAGGTCTGGTCCTATCAATTCAGCTTCCCCAATCTCGAACAACCCAATGAGAGATCTATATCTCCTACCATATATAGCCTCAAATGGTGTCATCTGAATGCTAGCATGATAGTTGTTGTTATAAGAAAACTCTATGAGTGGCAAATAATTATCCCAGCTACCCTTGAAATCCAGAACACAAGCACGCAACATGTCCTCAAGCATCTGAATAGTCCGTTCTGCTTTCCCGTCAAATTATGGATGGAAGGTTGTGCTAAGATTCACTTGTGTACCCAAATCTTGCTAGAATTTCTTCCTAAAATTAGTCGTGAACTGAGCCGTTCGATCGGAAATAATGGAAACTTGAGTGCCATGAAGCTTAACTATTTCCTTGATATACAACTGAGCATACTGTTTCGCTATGTCGATAGATTTAACTGGCAAGAAGTGTGCAATTTCGTGAGTCGATTCACAATAACCCAGATCAAGTCAAACTTGCACGGAGTGCGCGGTAACCCTACCACGAAATCCATATTAATCATTTCCCACTTCCACATTGGAATTTCTATGTTCTAAGCCAACCCACCAGGCCTTTGATGCTCGGCCTTCACCTGCTGACAACTCGGACATTTTGCCACAAAGTCCGCCCCATTCCTTTTCATGTCACTCCACCAATAGACTTCCTTAAGATCATGATACATCTTTGTATAACCTGGGTGCACAGAATACCTAGAAGTGTGAGCTTCCACCATGATTCTTTCCCGTAGACCATCAATATCTGGAACACATAGTATCCCTTGGTACTGCAGTGTACCATCATCCATGCCAAGAGAAAAAGCTGTGGTCTTGTGTTTATGAATCCCCTACTTCAATTGTACCAAAGGCAAGGAATAAGACGTCTGAGAAGGGACGCTGAAAAAAGGCTTCAATTGTTTCTGGTCAAAATTGTATTGCTTTTTTTAACCTTCGCCACAAGCGATGATTCAGCCCTATTCTACACAATTACTCCTCCTTCATTAGAGTCCGCAAGACGAACTCCCAAACTAGACAACTGGTGAACCTCCCAGGACAACGGCCTTTGATACGCCTCTAAGTGAGCCAAACTTCTCATAGAGTTCCGGCTAAGAGCATCTGCCACAACATTGGCTTTTCCTAGGTGATATAGAATGTCGATGTCATAGTCTTTGAGTAACTCAAGCCATATTCTCTACCTCAGATTCAACTCTTTCTGTAAAATATATTGAAAGGCTCTTGTGGTCTGTGAATACATCCACATGGACCCCATACAGATAATGATGCCAAATCTTCAATGTGAAAACCACCGCCGCAAGTTCTAAGTCATGTGTTCGATAGTTCTTTTCATGATTCTTGAGTTGCCTAGAAGCGTAAGCTATAACCTTTCCATATTGCATTAACACACCCCAAGCTCGATCCTTGAAGCATCACAATATACCACAAACCCTTCTATTCCCTCTGGCAGGGTCAATACCAGTGCTATAGTAAATCTTGATTTTAATTCCTGGAAGCTCCTTTTATAAGAATCGGACCATTGGAACTTAACCACTTTCTGCATTAATTTAGTTAACGGAGAGGCAAGTGTAGAGAATCCATCCACAAACTTTCTGTAATACCCGGCCAAACCCAAGAAACTGCAAATCTCTGTTGGAGTTGTGAGTCTAGGCCAATTCTTCACTGCCGCAATCTTTTGAGGATCAACCATAATTCCTTCTCTGGAGACGATATGACCCAAGAATGTGACATATTCAAGCCAAAATTCACATCTTGAAAACTTCGCATACAATTGGTGCTGATGAAGAGTCTATAGAACTACCCTGAGAATATCGGTGTGGTCCTCCCCACTTCGTGGTTATACGAGAATATCGTCAATGAACATTATCACAAAGGAGTCAAGAAAAGGCTTGAAGACTCGATTCATAAGATCTATGAAAGCTGCCGGGGCATTTGTTAGCCCGAAAGACATTACCAAAAATTCAAAGTGCTCATATCGGGTCCTGAAAGCTGTTTATGGATTATCCTGCTCCCTTATCTTTAATTGGTGATACCCGGACCGTAAATCAATTTTGGAGAAGTACCTAGCACCCTGCAATTGATCAAACAATTTGTCTATCCTTGGTAGTGGGTACTTATTTTCGATTGTGACTTTGTTAAGCTGCCAATAATCAATATACATCCATAGCGATCCGTCTTTCTTTCTTACAAAGAGAACCGGTGCGCCCCAAGGTGACACACTTTTTTAACAAATCCTTTAATTATTCCTTTAGCTCCTTTAATTCTACTGGTGCCATTCTGTAAGGTGGAATAGATATAGGTTGTGTGTCTGGAATCACATCAATCCTAAAATCAATCTCCCTGTCTGGCAGAATCCCAGGGAGCTCATCTGGAAAGACATCCAGAAATTCATTTACAACTGGCATAGACTCAAGTGTAGGTGCCTCAGCATCGGTGTCCGTGACTCGGACCAAATGATAGATACACCCCTTCTTAATCATTTTCGTGGCCTTAATAAGGAATAAACCTGCCCTTTGGCACCACATTATCTCCCTTCCACACAACAACTGGCTCATTAGGAAATTAAAGCCACATAGTTCTAGTTCGGCAATCGAGCTTGAAGAAACATGAATAAAGCTAATCCATCCCCATTATTATATCAAAATCAACCATCCCCAATTCAATGAGATTGGCCATGGTATCCCGACCACGTACCGTGACAACATAATCTCTATAAACTCGTGCGGCCATAATAGACTCACCAACTGGATTAGATACAAAGAATGACTCATGAAGTTGTTCCGGCTCTATCCCAAATTCCATAGCAACATAAGGGGTAACATAGGACAAGGTGGAACCGGGATCAATAAGAGCATATACATCATGAGATTGGACAATCAGTATACCTGTGATGACATCTAGAGAAGACTTTGCACTCTGGAAACCACTCATGGCATAGAAACGGTCAAGTCCTCCTGAACTCTACGCACCACCCTTAGCTGCACCACGCCTTGCGAGTGCTGGAGTGCCTCGAGCTGGAGAGGGTGCTAAAGATATAGCAGCTGCTAGACTAGATGGTTGTGCTGTGCCCCTACCCGCACCTTGACGGTAACTCTCTCTGGATATGGCCCCTCAATCCACACTCGTAGCATATGGGTAAGTCCATGTAGCAAATCCCTAAGTGCATCTTCCTAAACCTGGAGTATGAGGGCCTCCGGTGCTGCTGGGATCTCCCTCTTGATCGACCCTGCTGGTGGGGTCCCCTGTTGCCTTGACTGTGCATGAAACAACTCCACTGTTGCTGCTGACTAGGCCCTGATGGCGGTGCACTGGCTAAAGACTGGGCCACAGAGTGGGATGGCCATGATGAGCCTCCCCTAAAATCTGATCTTCCTCCACCAAATGACTCCCCGAAGTTGCCCACGGACCGGTCCTTACTGCTACCCTCTTGTTCCATTCTGTTCTTCAACTTACGATTCTTTGTGGCCTGAGCAAATGCCGCCATTTTCCCATAGTTCATATCAGAATTCAAGGCAGCTGTAGAAGCCTCATTAATAACCAAAGAACTAAGGCCCTAAACAAATCGGCGCCCCTGGCCTCCATAGTGGGCAACATATGAATATCATACTTAGACAGGCGTGCGAACTCCATGTGGTAGTCCCACACACACTCCTGTTACCTTGCTTTAAATTCTCATACTCAGCTACACGGGCTGCCTTTGTCTCAGCAGGCAGGAAATGATTCGTGAAGGTGTTATCAAACTCAATCTACCTCACTAGAGGGCTCTCCTCCTCAGGGTAGTCCTCCCACAACTCAAACCACGAATAGGCCACCCCTTTCAGGCGGTAGGCAGCCAACTCCATCCCCTCTATCTCAGTAGCACGCATAACTCTAAGAGTCTTGTGCATCTCATCAATAAAATCCTGGGGGTCCTCCTCGAGATTGGCACACGTGAACACTAGAGGATCTAATTGGAGGAACCTATTTACCCTGGAACTAGCAGAATCCCCTTGTTGGGTCGATTAAGTAGGTGAAGCATTAGATCTCTGGGCCTGGGAAGCCACTATCTTAGCCAACATTTGTATGGCTCCCCTAAGGTACCTATCAGAAACAGTAGGACTAGAAGCTGGGGCTGGAGGTGGGACCAAAATGTCAGTTAGAGGGATCGTCGTACCCTCAGCAGACGTAGGAACTGGTGTAGTGGAATCAGGCAATGTAGTAGTCGGGGGAATATCCTCACCCCTCGGGTTCTCACCCGCATCATCAATTAAAGAATCGACTGCCACTTTTGGGGCAGTGTTAGCTGCTTGGTCAGTTCTTTCTTTTTTCTTAGGTGTCATTTACTGAAAGTTAGAGCAATGCACGAGTTAGAGGAGGAACAATTTCACAACCAGCTCTATCGTATGATATAGAACATCAAAGAAGGGTATTATTCCTAAATGTTCAAGTAGCCTCCAACTTATAGATGTGGTCGATAACACACTGATAAAAAGGATCCTACGAGACACGGCTCCAAGACATCCTAGGATACTTTAAAACCATAGGCTCTGATATAAGTTTGTCATGCCCCAATCTTGGGGAGCGCGACCGGCGCTCAACCGAGTGAACTCGGCCGAGCAAGCCTGTTAGACACTTTCTACCCAACTCACTTACGACCAAGAGAAGGCATGTTTTCATTAATTAGATAATAGGAGATCTTATAAGTATATTTCTAATCTATTTCATTAGTTACATCATTGCTAAGTTTCAAAATATATACACCTTACGATTTAGTGGAACAAGAGTTCAAAACACAACATAATCTGTTGACCTTTCCAACACCCATATACAACCCACAAAATGTCTACGGAGCCTCTAAGTATATACAAACGAGAGTACTGTTGATACCCAATTTTTTCCTATATTTTCAATATGCAAAATACTTTCAAAATAGCATATAAATGCATACATAAGCATGTCCAAATGTTTTATTATTATTTTTTAAATAAATTTTAAAGGTTTTTAAATCGATTTATTTCCCCTTTTCATCCATAAATCCCAATAATTATGTCCAAAATTATTATTTTTTGATGATTCATTTATTGGATCTTTATATTTATGTCAAAATATGGCTGAGGTGATTTTTACATGTTTTACAATTTTGTTTATTTTTTTTAAAATCTAATTGCATATAATTGCAATATTAGCTTTTATAAGGTTTAATTGTGTTTTATATTAATAAAATTAAGCCCTATATTTTTAAATTATTATTTATGTGTTATAAATCATTTCAGTACTTTTAATTTATTTTCAGAATTTATTTACTATTTTTATATTTTAAAAGGGGGAAAATTGGCTATTTAAATAATAGCCCATTTGTATTTCAATTCTAGCCTAAATTGAATCCCAATTTCCCCAGCCCAATTCTGAATTAAACCCGACCCTAGCCCAATTTCTAACCGACCCAAACCCAGATCCCTACCTACCCGTTTAATCCAGGTCGTTGATCATTCAGATCAACGACCACCACTTCACCTACCATAATTAAGCCCCAAACGACCCCTTACCCTAAATCATTTCTCACCACCCGCCGCCCTGAATCCATCTCCTCTCAATTCTCTTTGCAGCCTCACATGAACCCTAGCCGCCGCCACCCAATTCCACTATAATCCACCTCAATCCCCACATAATCCATGGTCTCCCATGGCCATTCGAGATGTATACCAGCCTCTTACACCCTCTGGTGGACCGTTTATGTGATTTCATGGACAGATCTCGAAGAGATCTGGTCCAGTCCTTGCTCAACTTATGTTCATAGCCTTTCTTCGGCCATCCGTGGCCTTTCTCCAGCCATCCATGGCCTTTCTCCGACCATCCTTTGACCGTTCAAGTCAGATCCACGGCTTTTCTGGCTAGATCGGTAACTTTCAAAGTTTTTCTCACTTTTTCGGGGTTCTCTAAAGCCTAGCTTTAAGGTCTTTTGATTTTCTTTCAGATCTATCTTAGATCTATGCTTATTACGAACTTCTCAAATGTTTTCTCTAAGGTTCTTCGATTTTCTTTCAAAATGACTCTTTATTTTTCAATGATTAGGGTTTCTTAAAACTTTTTTAAAAGATCTCTCCTTAGATTTTCAGCATCGTTTATGATTTCACTATGTTCAAACGACTTGTTTATGCTTTCCTTTCTACCTAATTCAGCATGTTAAAAACCTTAAGTCCTTTTTGGTCTTATCCGACTTCTGAAACTGTCCTTGTTGTTTGAGTGTATACTCGTTCGATTAAGTTCTTTGTCCTTGTTTGACTTATTTGATTCTCAGTTTTTACCATCTTTTAAACTTGACTGTTGTTGAAAACCCTAGGTCTTTTGGTCTTATCCGAGTTCTGAAACTGTTTGTTTGAATGTATACTTGTTCGATTAAGTTCTTTGTTTCTGACTCTCTTTTCTTTGTGTGACTCATTTGATTCTAAGTTCTTATCATCTCTTAAACTCGCCCACTGTTAAAACCTTAATTTCTTAAAAGATTTTCCTAACTTGTTACTGTGACACATTTTACTTGTTTCTGACTCTCTTTACCTGTTACTATGCCTTCTTTGCTTTTGATTCTATGTGACTACCTGACCTTGTTGACTACTGTGCTTCGAGTAGATCTCTTTTACTACTGAATCCTAGCTTATTCATGTTACTACTGTATGTTATGTTGTTTCTTTTGCCAATGTGTTTGGTCTTGCATGTCTGATACTTCTGTTCATTCTATTTATATGTTGAAGTGCAGAATCATGTTTCTTTCTTGATTGATCCTGATTCCCTCAATATTGCGACTGATTGCAAAAGTTTTCTTATGAACCCTAATTTTACTCGTTTGTTTAAATTAATTGATCCCCCTCCTTTAATTATTGTGATGTTTTATCTTGCTGAATCCTTTCCCAAAACTAAGCATATTTTGTACTTAGTCTCAATTATTTACTTCATACTTTTACTGCCCCCTTATATGGCAATAATCAATCTGTCCCAAACTGATTTCTTTCCTTAATTAGCCCTGTTAATATCCGTTAAGCAGTGATTCCTTAATTAAAGGGAATCCCTTGGGTTAATTGATTTTGACTATGATTATTTTCATGTTTGTGTTAAGACTTTACTTATTACCTTATTCTTCACTCGTTTTCAAAAATATAAATACCCCACCCTCTCTTCTTTCAGAAACACGACAATTTGAGTTCAGAACACACACTTACACCTAAAAACTCTCTCCTTCTTTACTACTACTTATGTTATTGCTTTGTCTAGCCGGATGAAAGCCAAGGCCAGACTGTGGAATCTTGCTTGCTTTACCTTTCTGCACTTTGCTTCTCTACTGGTATGTCCTAGTTAATTTTTTAAGCCCCAATAACAACATGCTTCTTTAGTTGCTTCAGTTTCTTTCACTCTTGCCTACTTCTGCTCATGTTTCTACAGTCAAGTTATATTATTAGCATGCTATAATATGTCCCATTTTTCCTTAGATTAATGCTTCCCCTATGTGTGTTTTAAAGCATATTCTGTTTTATGAATCCCAAACCCCCATATCCCCTCTATGTGTTTGTGTTCTTTTGGCTGGTTTGTGGTCATGCTAGCATCATCTATTATTGTGAATGTCCAAACTAGGCCCCTGCTAGGGTCATGTGCTTACAGACAATGTATCCCCAAAATCCCTTGACCCTTTTTGTATGACTATTGATTCTGTGTAGTTATTAGTTTTACTGCTGCAACTGATTTGAATCACCTCTGTTACTAATTGCTTTCACAAAATGGACTGTCAGTCCAACTTTTTAAATAAATCTCTTTCAACTATGTTCTGCACTTCTGTTATACTCTTAGAATCTAGGTTCTGCCCCTCTTGTGTAAGCCTTGCCTTGGGACCCTTGAGCTCCCTCTAAACTTGGACACATAAGGGATGGCCCTTCCACACTGCACTAATTCTGTCTGGTTATGCAAATCTGGGTGTGAGCACTGCCCGGATCCCTCAAGGTCGTTAGGGAACTTTGACACACCCAGGTATGAGAAAAGCTTTGAAATACTGACATTGAAGTGGTCCACTATATAACTTAGAGAGGAAGTCAAGATCAGGTTGGTTGTAGTTTCTTATTTCTACACTTCTTTTGTAATTCAATCATTTGAGTTGTAATAAGTTGTAAAACAGTTATGGGGTGATTAGTGAAAAGGGCGGGTAGTTGTATGTGGTGGGTAAACTGGGTAGATAAGATGACTATAGGGTCTATTTTGATTCCAAACATGGCCTGTTAGATATCATGCCTATAGGGTCTGCTCTGATTTAAAACAAATTATGCATGCTTTACTTTCACAACTAGAACCCATGTTTATAGGGTATAAATGGCTTTAACAGTAGAGATCATGCCTATAGGGTTAAAAGTCAGCTTTCAATAATTAGATACCATGCCTATAGAATTTAAAATTAGTTGTAATAGAAATCATGTCTATAAGGTCTAAAACCAGTTTTAGTTAAAAAAAATCAGTTTGGCTCGTGCTTGTCTGAATCAGATTAAATAACCTACTCTTTTCACATTAATCAATATCATCAGAAAGCATGCCTATATGATCCAAATCGTCTGTTTAAAATTAATCACTGCTCTACTGCATTCCTAATCCATATGGATATCATCCTCATAGGACATCATTATTACGCCTAGGAAAGCCTTAGGTAACTACGTAATAAAACTGGAACTGCCTTTGTTAATTACCAACTGCTACAACCAGCAGGCAGGCCTGATTCGAACTTCTTTTCTGAGTTATATAATGAATCTGGTTCTGACTCAAACTCTGCTTTAGGATTTTTTAAAACTCAGACCTCAACTGTGTTTAAGTCATGCTATTTATATGCATTGTTTGCGGAGGTATACATGAGCCCTCTAATTGTTTATATGTTCCCCCTTCAAAATACAGTCCTACGTATTTTTGTATGTCGCCTTAGCCTTTTACTTTTAAACCTAAGAGTCAGCCTAAAACCCTCCCTCTTATAGGAATAGTAATCCTAAACTCCTCCGGGACTGATAGGAATGGGACGGGTAATAGCATGCAATAGAGGTCGAGACCAATCCGCGCTTTAATACCTTAACGGGGTGGAAAGGGTAGATATGGATATGATGACCGGTGCACTAATACCACATGTATCCCCTCTTCTGAGGAGTGTCATACCGGGTATTGCATTGAGGTGATCCATATTATAAACAAACCTAGGACCCCCTTTTATTTTTTACAAGCATGTTTAATTTATAACTCTTTCAAACCTTGCCTTTCAATAATTATTTCAAACGCTTGTGTGTTTAACTTAAATCCCCTCTTACTTGAGCCTTACTTGTTTACTTGCTAATTACACAAATTCACAAAAACTATTTGGCCGGGAACTATACTAGTGGACCTTGAGGGGTGCCTAACACCTTCCCCTTAGGATAATTTCTAGCCCTTACCCAATCTCTGGTTATCAAACATAGTTGTAAATGAACTCTATAAGTGTCCTAATGCGCCTTAAACTATTAGGTGGCGACTCTTCAAAATACCCAATTTCCAAAGAGGAAATGAGTCATTACACCCCATGAATGTCGAAACCTGGAAACTCCTCTCCGATGGAAGGGAGGGAAGGGGGCGTGACAAGTACTACAAAAGTGCCAGCAACAAAGCTCCGGCTATATCTCAAAACATGATAAGAAGATGAACAAAATAAACAAAAGGTACAGGATCCCAAAGTGATGTGGGGCTCACCAAGTCCGCTGGAAAGAGGGTGCGCCACTAGCTGCGATCGACACTGCCTGCTATGGAACCACCTACATCCATTTAAAGATGTAGCGCCCCTGGCAAAAGGGACGTTAGTACTGCCAAATAGTACTAGTATATATAACTAAATAGCATCTCATTAGAATGAACACTATTACAAGAAGGAATCAATCATAAAATCGATGAAAGCCTTAAGCAACACCACAACATCAAATTGAGAATCATATAAGATTTCAAGTAATTTCCATAGCTATAGATTGAGACATCTTTAATATTGATACAACATCATCAACATTACCACCGCATTCTTACGCGGAGTTTGATTATGACCCGATCGGCTAGGTCGTCTCATTTGAGACATTAACCATAATCACAATTTCATTCTCAAATTCTAGTTTCAATTTTTCCAGCACAAGTGTCACCATCTGTGCGACATGGTGTCCGATCACGGCCTGATCGGTTATGCCGTCTCGCCCGAGATATTACCATTTTCTATCAATTATCTCATTTCATATTTTTTCATGTCTTTCAGTTCATCGGCCCTAGTGGCCACAATTGTTATATCGCACCTTGGCCCTTGGCCTTATTTCATATTTCATACTCACTTTACTCAATCTCAAGTATTAAGCATCATTCTCAACAAACAAGCCTTTCAGTTCAAGATATCATGTATACACGTGAGCGATTATAATAGAGGCTTTCACATACTTTGGTATAACAATCTTTATTCAAATTGACTTGAAGTCTAGGCAATTGTAGCACATATTCCGTATTTTAATACACCTTCAAATGATAAGATAACATGATGAAAGCCTTGGAACACATATATTGCACATATTTTTTTCAACACAAGAACATTTCGAAACAGTAATTTCTATAACGATCAATTTGGGACTTACGCCGATAGCATGAACACCAAGGGTTCAATTTTAAGAAGAGGGGTTTTTAGCCATACATACCTCAATAGAGCTTTTCTTAAATTCTACAATAATTCTGTAACTCTTAGCACCTTCAATCTATTATAAGAATATAACAAGTTGATTCAAGAATTAGAAGGATGATCAAGATTCTATCTCATTTGAGCATATAAACAAACACTAGGTGTGCATTATGTTTTAAGACCCTTTTTGTTCAAGATTCCATCATTCCACCACCCATATTTTATCATTTTTAGCTTACAATCCTCCCACATTCTTTTACCACACATGCATGCAAAATAGACAACCCTAAAACCCATGAACCATCTTGCTAATTACCCATTTTTAGTAGAAATTTCGAAATTAGGAACTGGAGCATAGATTCTTACCTTTAAGGTGAAGACTTAGTGAACTTTACTTGACAATCTTCAAGGTTTTAAGCAAGGATTGAGTAATTTTTGATGAAGAACCCTTTCTCCCTCTAGGACCCCCTTTCTCACTCTAAAGGTATCAGAAAATAGGGTCAAAATGAGCTATAGCATATGATATATTGACATAGGATCGGGTCTAAAAATTAATAATTTAGAGCCCCGACATGGATCTGCGGTCGCATATGAGACCGCATAATGGCTATGCGGTCCACGAAAAGTGGCCCAGGTACTTGAATTTTTTGCTCCGGTCTGCGACCAATATGCGGTCCGCAGACCTGTACTGTGGTCGCATAATGAACCGCAAAACCTCCCTCGCAAAAGTCCAATGACGATTATGCGACCAAAGTGCGGCTCGCAAAATAGTTATGCGGTCGCATAATTGGCCGCGAAACTGACTTCAAAATTAGTCAAAAAGACTGCCTCATTCTGCGGCCAAAATGCGGCCCGCAGAGTGATTATGCGGCCGCATAATAGGCCGCAGGATTGCACACTTATGCAAAATATTTTCCTTTAACTCAGTAGCGTACTGTTCAATCTAAAAAGTCTGAACCGCGACGAATTAAGAATTTCCACTATTATAACACATAAATCTAACTTGACACCACAAAATTTCAGATTTTTGATAAAATTTTACGGGCCTTACATTTACTCTCCTGGCATGAGAAAGAAGAGCCCTTGTTTTTCTTTTCAAAAAGAAAAGGTGGCACACTTGGAGGAATTTTTGTAGCTTAGTTATTAGTATGTGGGGCCCACACCATTTAAGGCATAAAATTTATCTAATTCAACGCAAAGCAAGAAGAAAGGATATTTGGCATAAGCAACATTGAACCTTATTGGGTACCCTATAATTGTATCACAATTGGACAAAATTATGAGAAAAGACACTCTAAAAGAGGATATTCCTATTACCAAAAATAATACAACATTCTTAGCTTGTAACAAATTAGAGCGATAAAGCTACTCGGAAAAAACAAGTTGCAAAAATACCATACTAAAGAGAATATATAAGAAAATACCTTTTATAATTTCAAGTCTTACAAAATTTTAATATCAAACAAATAATACAGCGAAATTATAAAAGTTATTTATAATGTTTAAACTAGATTGGCAATTTAAAATAAAGACAGATAGAAACAAACACAAGCAAAGAATTTCATAATATTAACATATCATCGGCTGGTTAAAGAAAAATTAACATCATCGGCGGCCATCACTACAAAAAAACTCCAACTGCCAACGAATTTTATAAACAACCAAAAATTTGTTAGTGTATTAGCAACAAATTACTAACAAATTTATAACCGATTTATTTTTAAGAATTTAGTAACAGATTACTAACGAATTACCAACTGAAATTTTACTAACTAAATAACTTAAGTTGGTTGTGGCGGGGATAAATGCGCATAATCTAACAACTACCTACCAACGAATTACCAACTGAAATATTACCAACAAACACTTTCCTTTGGTAATATTATAAACGGAATACATATCAGTTGGTAAATATAGTGGGAAATTATAGAGTGTAGTTTATTAATAGACCAACGAATTACCAATCAACCATTTACCTACGGAAGATTTTCGTTGCTAATTTTACCAAGTTAAAATGCGTTGGTAAATTACCAACCAATGGGTATATATTAGTAAACTTACCAATGATACTCGATCAGCACGTAGGCAATCTTTACAAACGGATCAATATGCAACGCTTGGGCTTGGGCGCAGCATGGGCCATCGTTTACTAGTTAGTGTATAAAAGGGTTAAAATAGGGAGAAATGGGAGAAATTTAAAAATAGCCAGATTTACAACTGGTCATTCAAAAATAGCCCAGTTTTAAAAGTAATCAAAATTTAGCCATTTTTCATGTAAAGATAAATCTGAGCGAAAACACTGTTCAAAACCCGGAAATTACGCCCGTATATTATACTGGAGTTCCAGCATAAGTATGCTTGAACTCCAGCATATTATACGGGAGTTCCAGGATAACTATGCTGGAACTCCAGCATAATATGTTGGAGTTCCAACATAAGTACACTAGAACTCCAACATAATGTACTGGAGTTCCAGTAAGTATAAATGTCCAGTATAATATACTGGAGTTTGGAGCACCGGTGCTCCAGTCTCCCGTATATTATACAGGAGTTACCGGTCCAGCATAATATGCTGGAGTTCGTACACAGATGCACTGAACTCCCGTATATTATGCAGGACCGGTCTCTGTTGCAGCAAAATAGTGACTATTTTTCATTGACTTCGTAAACGGTGGCTATTTTTGAATGACCAGTCCGAAAACTGGCTATACCGTGCTATTTTGACGGGAGAAATTCAAAAATAGTCAGATTTACAAGTGATCATTCATAAATAGCCACAGTTTCAAAAGTAATCGAAATTTAGCCACTTTTCATGTAAAGATAAATTTGAACGAAAACACTATTTAAAATCCGGAAAAATACTCTAGCATAATATACTGGAGTTCCAGTATAATATACCGATCCAGCATAATATACTGGAGTTTGGAGCACCGGTGCTCCAGTCTCCAGTATATTATACTGGAGCCAGCAAAGTATACCAGTCCAGCATAATATGCTGGAAGTTCATACACAGGTGCACCGAACTCCAGTATATTATGCTGGACCGATCTCTGTTGCAGCAAAATAGTGGCTATTTTCAATGACTTGGCAAACGCTGGCTATTTTTGAATGACCAGTCCGAAAACTTAGATGAACGTGCATGCACGTAAAAAAGCAGTGTTCTTCGAATCGAACAGCTTAGACTAATTTACAAAGTACAATCTACCTCCAATAATAATAATAATAATAATAATAATAATAATAATAATAATATTAATAATAATAACTAGTAACTGCCTAGTCTATATAGTCCTTAATCCAAAACCCCATTGGGTTTGATACAGTAGACTCTTAACTACCATAAACATGAATAGCAGATAACCATTGAGAACCAAGTCTAACACTTACCTGTTTAGCCTGTCATTTAGGCTAACAATATCGTATAAATGGAAGAGGGAGAGGGAGCAGAACAATACCAGCACAGAGACCCTGAGTTGTGGCCAAGTGACCTTTTAAATTTTTTATTTCAGAACGAAAATATTACAAAGGGGGATTTTTACATAGAGAAACTAGAGAGAAGGTAGAGCTAATGTTGGCTAAAAGCCTTTGATTTCCCATTTGGGCAAGAATATTATTCTCTCTGCTATTAGTAGCTGCCCTTCCTCTTCCTCGTTGCCTAGTAGGCTTGTATGTAGGTCTCATAGTCTGTAGACAGAGTAGTAGAACTATTAGTTCAGGTATTCTCTAGTAAGAAAATCATGAAGGGTATTATCTGACCCTTTTTTGTATATAATTTCAAAATCAAAAGGGGCTAATAAAGCTTTCCACCTTGCAAATATTTGGTTGGAAACATCATGCTTGAAATCTTTATTAAAGATAAATTTAGCAGCCTGACAATCAGTTTTAATAATAAATTTTTGATTATATAAGTTAGTCTGAAATTTCATCACACATTTAACAATAGCAAGGATTTCCTTAGCTACAGTCGCATAATTTTTCTGGGAGTTATTCCATTTACCAGAATAAAATTGAACAAGGCATTCCTGTCTATCTACAGGGGAACATTGTTTCAGTATTCCGCCATAACCAACATCAGAGGCATCAGTTTCCACAACTTTTGCCCAAGTAGGATTGGCGAGAGTCAAACAGGGGAGGTTATTAACCTTATGTTTAATTCTCTTGACTACTTCAGTATGACTGTCAGTCCAAGCTTTAGGATTCTTCTTTAATCTTTCATAAAGAAGAGCAATGTCTTGAGTAAGGTCCTTCATAAAAGGGGAAATATAATTTAAGCTTCCTAAAAATCTTTGGAGCTGAGTTTTATCAGTAATAATATCGGGGAATTTGGATGCAAATTCAATACTTCTATTAATAGGGATAATCCTACCCTTCTCAATGTTATGACCCAAAAATCTAACAGAAGTTTGAAAAATCATCATTTTCGGTTTTGATATAACTAAACCATTTTGTATAATAATCTTTTTAAATAAATCAAGATGTTTGAAATGAGATTCTATATTTTTTGAAAATACTAGAATATCATCAATATAAACAATTATGAAATCCGTATAAAGAAGGAAAATATCATTCATAATTTTTTGAAATTCTGAAGGTGCATTTTTCAAACCAAAGGGCATAACATTCCATTCATACTGACCCATTGGTACAATAAAAGCAGTTTTGTATCTATCTGATTCAGATACCTGGATTTGCCAATAACCTGATTTTAAATCAAATTTTGAAAATATAATGGCATAAAGAAGTCTATCCAGTAAATCCTTTTTATTGGGGATAGGGTATATGATCCATTTTAACACCTTAGTAAGGGGTTTATAATTTATGACTAATCTAGGAACTCCTCGTTCCTGTTTCACATGCTTATTAACATAAAAAGCAGTACAAGACCATTTGGACTTTGAAGGTCTAATTAAACCCTTCTGCTTTAAGGAATCAATTTCCTTCTTGCATAACTCCGAATAGTCGGAGTTCATTTGACAAGGTCGGCCCTTGGTAGGGATATTATCCTCAGAAAAGTCTTCTTCATAAGGAAGACTTATAATATGCTTCTTTCTACTCCAAAACTGATTCGGATGATCACCACATATAGAAGTAGCAAATTGATTTTTGAGAAAATTAATCTTTTTTACTAGTTTGGGATTTTTTAAATCCCGTTCTATAGTAATGGAACAAATCTCATTTTTCAAAAATTCAATCTGATTGATTTTTGAAGAAATATTATTAGAAATTACTTCGTTCAAAAATCTTTGGACTGGCTCGGTTATAAACTCAAAAGTGATACTCTTACCATTATAAGTACCAGTAAAACTCTTTGTGTCCCAATATAAAAAAGTCATCAATTTTATAAAAAATGGGACTCCAAGTATCACTTCCTGGTGGATGTCTTTTACTAAAACAAAACTTTCAGGAATGCATGTATCCTGCTGACAAATATAAGCTTTAGGTAATTTATACGAAATACCCATTGTTCCACCGCTAGCATTCTTTAAACGATGAGTGGTTTTATGAAAATATCTAAAAGGTATAACTCTTTCTTTTACACAATTCAGATCTGCTCCACTATCAAATAGAGCGACAAACTCTTTTTTGAAATTGTAATCAATTAAAAGAGTTATTTTTATTAAAAAATTTTGAGTGATAAAATATTGTAATTTTTCTAAAAATTCATCTTCAAGAAAATCCATTACTGCCAATAATGTACTAACAGTCTTTTCTTCTAAAGGACTAGGAATATTATCTATCTCAGTAATCTTAACACCGAGATCTGTATTAATCCCCTCAGAATTTTCTAATTTGAAAATTCTTTCATCTAAAACTATATTTGAAGCTTTTAATTCCGAGATTTCTTTCTTGAGATAACTTATCTCAGTACCTAAATCTTGGACAGTAGCAAGCCTTTCAGGCTGGGACTTATTTTTCACCATCTTTCTGATTTCAGACATGGTGTAAGGTCCTTTCTGAGATGGAATTTCTTCCACCTCTGTTCCTACCTCTGGATTTGTAGGAATTTTATCTATTAGCTGGGACCTTAATTCAGGGTCTTTAATAACCCTTAGCAAATCAATCAAATTGTCATTAGACAAAACATTAATCTTTAAATCCCTAAATTGAGAGTATATATTAAAAAGTTCATCGTCGATATTACAACAATGATTTGAGCATTGTCCCTTATTACAGGACTCTTGCTCTTCTTCAGAAGATGAAGTATAACTTTCTTCATGAAGGACCCTTAGGTCTTCACTTGTTGATGAAGTTCCTTCATCAGTATCAGATATTTCTGGAGAAGAATTCAGAAGAATCTTACATAAAGAACCTTTGCTATGATCATCTAAATCCAGTTCTTTGATCTTATCTTTGATCTTGCAATCTTTTGCATAGTGGCCTACTCTACCGCATTTGTAACAGGCCTGAGGGTTCTTTGATTTAACAAAACCCTTTCTGGCTTTATGAAAAGCCTTTCTTTTTTGGGTCTTTTCGCACCGTTTATCCGGCGAACCCCTTTTCCTTTTGAAATCCTTTTTATGGAATTTTTTTCTTCTGGATGGTATATCGATGGCAAATTGTTCACAGAATTCACCTAATTGTTGTCTCTCAGTGAGACGATGTATCTTGATTTGTTGGTTTATGTGACGACCCGAAGGGTCATCACCGTAGTTCTTCCTTGTTCCGCGCTTTTGAGGCCTTGAAAACCTCGCTTTTAGTTGCCTCGATTGGCGTGCATAGTTCGGGCGCGTAGCCGGAAAGTTTTTATGTTAGAATATGTGAATTATGTGAAACATTTGATGAATTTTGGTATTAATATGCATAATGTTGACATCGATCAACATTTTGGGTAAACGGACCCGGACCTGTGATTCGACGGTCCCGGAGGGTCCGTAGAAAAATATGGGACTTGGGCGTGTGCCCGGAATCAAATTCTGAGGTCTCAAGTACGAGAAATGAATTTTTGAAAGAAATTGTTTTTCTGAAATTTGATATGAAAATTTGAAATGAAAAGGAGTTAGAAAATATAGGTATCAGGCTAGTATTTTGGTTCCGATGCCCGGTACAAGTCTTAAATATGTGTTAAGCACTATCTGTAAAGTTTGGCTAAAAACGGACGTCATATGACGTGTTTCGGACAAAAAATGGAGAATTTGAGTTATGAAAGTTGAAGAAAAGAAAATCATGTGTTTAAGGCTTGATCTTATGTATATGATGTTATTTTGGCGATTTGATCGCACGAGTAAGTCTGTAAGATGTTTTTAAGGTTGTGTGCATGTTTGGTTTGGAGCCCCGAGGGCTCGGGTGAGTTTTGAATGGGGCCCGGGAGGTCTTGGACTTAAGAAAATGCAGGTTCAGGTGTTGCAGACACCAGCGCGGCCGCGGTCATTTCCGCGCGGCCGCGATGCATTTTTGTGCGGTTCGCGTGGCTGAGTCTGAGGGCTAGGGTTTCAGGTTAACCAGCACGGTCGCGCACCAAAACAGTGCGGTCCGCGCTGGAAGGGTTCAGAGAAGCCCCAATTTTTCTCCCACTCGGCGCGGCCGCAACACATTTTTGTGCGCTCCGTGCCAGGTCCTCAGAAAAGTATACAAGTTCGGAAATCTCAGTCATTTTTCACTTTTCAAAAACCCAAAACCTAAGAGGCGATTTTCCAAACAACCTTTTTCTCCAAAACGATTGGTAAGTGATTTCTAACTTAATTTCTTTATCCCTTAACATCTTTTAATATAATTTCAACTTCAAATCAAAGATTTTCATGGGGAAAATTGAGTGTTTTGGGTAGAACCTAGGTTTTCTACAAATTGAGAAGCTGGACCTCAATTTGGGGTCCGATTTAAAAACAAATCATATATTTCGATTCGTAGGGGAATGGGTAACCGGGTTTTGGTCCGAACCTCGAGTTTTGACCACGTGGGTCCGGGGGTATTTTTGACCTTTTTGGGAAAAACCTTGAAAAATCTATTTTCATGCATTGGGGATGATTCATTTAGTAATTATTAAAGTGATTAAGTACCTTATGACTAGATCCAAGCGGATTGGTGGTGGAATCAAGAGGTAAAGCTATACTAGAAGCGTGAGTTGAGTTTGGAGCATTCGAGGTAAGTGTTTGTTCTAACTTTGGCTTGAGGGATTAGGATTTGGATATTATTTGCTACGTGTTAACTGTGGAGTACGGTGTATAGGCATGGTGACGGTTATCTATACACCGGAGTCTAGCATGACCGTGAGTCGTAGTTGCTTTTAAATTCGAAAGATGTGAAACAGTTGAGCTAATTACTTGCTAATATAATTATGAAGTGATAGTTGAGAAGCAGATGAGTTAAAGAAGGAAGTGTGGTATTTTTCCCTTGCCGGGACCTATTGTTGATTTGTTCTCCCTTGCCGGGATGTTTAATCTTGTTGTATATTCCCTTTCCCCGATTGGTTGTGACTGATGATTGGGTGAGGAAGAGCGATTATGCACGAAGGGTCTTTCCGTGCCATGTTTTGATAATTATGCACGAAGGGTCTTTCCGTGCCATGTCTCTAATTATTTATGCACAAAGGGTCTTTCCGTGCCATGTCTCTAATTATTTGAGCACGAAGGGTCATTCCGTGCCTTGATGTGAGAGTTATGTGAGGAAAAGCACGAAGGGTGATGTCGTGCACTATATTTGACAGTTTTGGTGAGAATTGAGAGTAAAAGCACGAAGGTTGGTGCCGTGCAGTTGTTGATTCACTTGCTTTCTTACATAGATGCTAATTATTCAGTTTCCATCTCTCTGTTCGTTGGTCTTATATCTAAGTTGTTACACCCCACAGCATGTCCCCTCCCTATTATCTGTTTAAATTCTGTATATCTTTCCGTTGTTGCACATATATCTGTACAAGTTATTTGAGGTAGGTCCGGTCTAGTCTCGTCACTACCTCGCCGGGGTTAGGCCAGGCACTTACCAGCACATGGGGTCGGTTGTGCTGATGCTACACTTCTGTGCCCTTTTTGTGCACAGATTCGGGAGTAGCTTACGGACAGCAGTAGCAGTAGATTGGGAGCGTGCCTTCAGTCCAGAGACTCCTAGGTAGTTCGCTGGCATGTGTGGGCCCTGAGTCTCATCTATTTTATTTCTGTTTGTTTTCATTGTATCGAAGCAGACTCCTTATGTATTTTCTTTCAAACTCTTATTTGTAGTATCTTATAGTAGTCCGTGTGTATTGTGACACTAAATCTTGGGTAGAGGATGATGTTAATTTTTCCGCATTTTCGTTCATTTAATATTAAATTAAGGCTTCCGCTTGAATTTATTGTTGTTATTATTATCTTGCTGAAAATTAGTTGAAAAGGTATGTTAAGGTTGGCTTTCCTAGCTCCGACAGTAGGCGCCATCACGACTCCCGACGGTGGGGAATTCGGGTCGTGACAAGTTGGTATCAGAGCCCTAGGTTACTTAGGTCTCACAACTCATGGACAAGCTCAGTAGAGTCTGAGGGATCGGTACGGAGACGTCTGTATTTATCCCGTAGAGGCTACCGAGTTAGGAAAACTTCACCTTGTTCATTCTTGTCGTGCGATTCTGTTTCTCCAGTACTGATTGTCTTTCCACTCTGTTCTTTCGCAGATAGAGAGGACACGTGCTTCCTCTTCTACCGCGCAACAGCCTGAGCCCCCAGCAGCAGCCCCTATTAGGGGCAGAGGGCAAGGCCGAGGCCGTGCCAGAGGCCGAGGCCGGGGCAGAGCTCAGCCCCGAGCAACATTTCCAGCGACGGAGCCTCAGGTCGATTTTGAGGAGGAGGTTCTGGCCCCAGCTGTTCCAGTGGGCCCAGCTCAGGTCCCAGAGGGTTTCATAGCCACTCCAGTGCTTCAGGACGCTTTGGTCCGACTGGTAGGCTTTATGGAGGGCATTTCTAGAGTGGGTTTACTTCCCGCAGCTCCAGCCACATCTCAGGCTGGGGGAGGAGTTCAGGCTCCCGATACTCGTACTCCAGAGCCGGTAGCTCCTCAGGCTCAGGTTCCAGCAGTTCAGCCAGTTGTGGCAGCCCAGCCAGGTATTGCGGCTCAGTCTAGGGATGGTGCGTCTATGTCCGCGGATGCTTTGTGGAGGCTTGATCGTTTCACCAAGCTCTTCACTACTACATATAGTGGCACTCCCTCAGAGGATGCTTAGGATTTCATATTCAGCTGTCATGAGGTTCTACGGACTATGGGCATTGTAGAGACCAATGGGGTCAATTTCGCCACTTTTCGCCTGGCAGGATCCGCCAAGACTTGGTGGAGGGATTTCTGTTTAGCCAGGCCAGCAGGGTCGCCTTCATTGACCTAAGATCAGTTTTCAGAGTTATTTCTGGGGAAGTTCCTTCTAGTTACTCAACGAGATGCTCTTTGCAGGCAGTTTGAGCGTCTCCAGCAGGGTCCTATGACGGTCACCCAGTATGAGACCCGGTTCATTGATCTCGCTCGTCATTCCATTGTGATACTCCCCACCGAGAGATAGAGAGAGGGTGCAGAGGTTTGTTGATAGGTTGGCCCAGCCGATTCGTGTTCAGATGGCCATGAGTGCCGGTGGTTAGATTTCATTTCAGGAAGCGGCAGATGGTGCCCGCCGGATAGAGATGGCACTTGCTCAAGGAGGTGGTCATGGGTCTGATAAGAGGCCCCGTTATTCCGGTAGATTTAGTGGTACCTCGTCTGGATGTAGGGATTCATATGACAGAGGCCACTCTCAGAGGCCCTTCCAGTCGGCACTTCAGGTTTCTCATGGTACTCCAAGCGGTGGTGGTCCTCAGCAGTATTATTCGGGTCAGCAGACCTTCAGCGCACCACCAGCCCCCATCAATGCACCGCCACTTCAGAGCTTCAGGGGAGGACATACAGGTCGATAGGGCCAGCAGCCCCAGCAGCCGAGGGCATGTTATAGTTGTGGTGACCCGAGTCACATTGTCAGGTTTTGCCCCCGAGCCTCGAGTAGTTCTCAACAGCAGGGTCCTCGCCCTACGATTCAGGTAGTAGGTGATCCACAGGCTGCCCATCCAGCTAGAGGCGGGGGTAGGGATCATAGGGGTGGAGGGAGAGACCGTAGAGGTGGAGCTCGGACCGCCAGAGGCAGGGGTCAGCCAGCAGTCGATCGCCCCAGAGACACAGTTCAGGGAGGTGGGGGTCAGCCCCGTTGTTATGCTTTGCCGGCCAGGCCAGAGGCCGAGTCATCAGATGCTGTGATTACAGGTACTATTCTGGTCTGTGGTAGGGGTGCTTCTGTGTTATTTGACCCGGGATCTACGTATTCTTATGTGTCATCCTATTTTGCACCCTATTTGATCATGCCTAGTGAGGCTTTGGGTATTCCTGTATATGTGTCCACACCGGTTGGTGAATCTATAGTGGTCGACCGAGTGCATCGTTCATGTGTGGTGGTATTTGACGGTCTTGAAACCCGTGTCGACTTATTGCTTTTAGATATGGTGGACTTTGACGCTATATTGGGGATGGACTGGTTGTCCCCGTATCATGCTATTCTGGATTGTCACGCCAAGACCGTGACCTTGGCCTTGCCAGATTTGCCCCAACTTGAGTGGAGAGGGACCCCAGGCCATGCCACCCACAGTGTTATTTCGTATGTCAAGGATCGACGTATGGTCGAGAAGGGGTGTCTAGCATATCTAGCGTATGTTCGCGACTCTAGCGCAGAGGTTCCATCAATTGACTATGTTCCTATTGTTCGGAAGTTCCCCGAGGTTTTCCCTTCAGACCTACCAGGTATGCCACCCGACAGGGATATTGATTTCTGTATTGATCTGGCTTCGGGCACTCAGCCTATTTCCATTCCGCCATATCGCATGGCCCCGCCAGAGTTGAAAGAGCAGCTTCAGGACTTGCTTGATAAGGGTTTCATTAGACCCAGTGTATCACCTTGGGGTGCACCAGTGTTGTTCGTGAAGAAAAAGGATGGGTCAATGAGGATGTGCATTGATTACTGGCAGTTGAACAAGGTGACGATAAAGAACAAGTATCCACTGCCGCGGTTGATGATTTGTTCGACCAGCTTTAGGGTGCGAGGGTGTTTTCAAAGATAGATTTGAGATCTGGCTACCACCAGTTGAGGATTAGGGCGTCTAATGTCCCTAAGACAGCATTTCGCACTCGGTATGGGCACTATGAGTTTTTGGTCATGTCATTCGGATTGACTAATGCCCCAGCAGCATTCATGGAGTTGATGAACCAAGTATTCAGACCTTATTTGAACTTGTTCGTGATAGTCTTCATTGACGATATTCTTATATACTCCCGCAGTCAGGAGGAGCATGAGCAGCACCTCAGAGTGGTCCTTTAGACCCTAAAGGATAGTCAGTTGTATGCTAAGTTCTCAAAGTGCGAGTTTTGGTTGAGTTCGGTCACATTCCTGGGTCATGTCGTATCAACAGCAGGTATTTAGGTAGACTCGAAGAAGATAGAGGCAGTCAAGAACTGGCCTCGACCAGCTTCAGCTACGGATATTCAGAGTTTCCTGGGGTTGGCAGGTTACTACCGTCGGTTCGTGGAGGGGTTTTCATCCATTGCAGCCCCTATGACCAAATTGACCCAGAAGGGTATCCAGTTCAGGTGTTGGGACGAGTGTGAGGTGATCTTTCAGAAGCTCAAGACGGCTCTGACAACGGCACCGATATTGGTTTTGCCCATAGGTTCAGGGCCATATACGGTCTATTGTGATGCGTCTCATATTAGGCTTGGTGTAGTGTTGATGCAGGAAGGCAAAGTCATTGTCTATGCTTCGAGGCAGTTGAAGATCCACGAGAAGAATTATCCGGTTCATGATCTCGAGTTGGCAGCCATTGTTCATGCCTTGAAGATCTGGAGGCATTACTTATATGGCGTGACGTGTGAGGTTTACACTGATCACAAGAGTCTTCAGTATCTGTTCAAGCAGAAAGAGTTGAATTTGAGGCAGAGGAGGTGGTTAGAGTTGCTAAAGGATTATGATGTTACTATCTTATACCACCCGGGGAAGGCCAATGTGGTGGCCGATGCATTGAGCATGAAGTCCGCCAGCATGGGTAGTCTTGCTTATATTCCAGTCAGCGAGAGATCGCTTGCTTTGGATGTTCAGGCCTTGGCCAATCGTCTTGTAAGGTTGGATATTTCTGAGCCTAGCAAAGTGTTAGCTTGCACGGTTGCTCGTTCCTCACTATTAGAGCATATCCGCGAGCGGCAGTTTGAGGATCCCCATTTGTGTGTCTTGAGAGACACGGTGCAGCGAGGAGGTGCCAAGAAAGTAACCTTAGATGATGATGGTGTATTGAGATTGCAAGGGCGAGTTTGTGTGCCCAATGTTGATGGGATTCGAGAGTTGATCTTAGCGGAGGCCCACAGTTCTCGGTATTCTATTCACCCGGGCACCGCGAAGATGTATTAGGATCTGAGGCAGCACTATTGGTGGCGTAAGATGAAGAAAGACATCGTTGCGCACATGGCTCGATGTTTGAATTGTTAGCAGGTTAAGTACGAGCATCAAAGACCTGGTGGTCTATCTCAGAGGATTGCACTTCCCGAGTGGAAGTGGGAGAGGATTATGATGGATTTCGTTACTGGACTTCCGATGACTCGGAAAAAGTTTGATGCAGTTTGGGTCATTATTGATAGGCTGACCAAGTCAGCGCATTTTGTTCCTGTTGCATCCACCTATTCGTCCGAAAGGTTAGCCGAGATTTATATCAGGGAGATTGTTCGCCTTCATGGGGTGCCGCTATCTATCATTTCGGATCGGGGTACGCAGTTTACCTCGCATTTCTGGAGAGTGGTTCAGCGAGAGTTGGGCACCCAGGTTGAGTTGAGTACAGTATTCCATCCCCAGACGGACGGTCAGTCCGAGAGGACTATTCAGGTTCTTGAGGACATGCTCCGAGCCTGTATCATTGATTTTGGAGGCTCGTGGGACCAGTTTTTGCCTTTAGCAGAGTTTGCCTACAACAACAGCTACCAGTCCAGCATTCAGATGGCTCCGTATGAGGCGTTGTATGGTAGGCGATGTCGGTCTCCAGTTGGATGGTTTGAGCCGGGGGAGGCTCGATTATTGGGTACGGATCTAGTTCAGGAAGCCTTGGACAAGGTCAGGATTATTCAGGATAGACTTCGTACAACTCAGTCCAGACAGAAGAGTTACGCAGACCGCAAGTTCAGAGATGTTTCCTTCATGGTTGGTGAGCGGGTATTGCTCCGTGTATCGCCTATGAAGGGCATGATGAGATTTGGGAAGTAGGGCAAGCTCAGCCCTAGGTTCATCGGTCCATTTGAGATTCTTGATCGTGTGGGAGAGGTGGCTTATAGACTTTCCTTGCCACCTAGCTTGTCAGCTGTGCATCCCGTGTTTCATGTGTCTATGCTCCGGAAGTATCGCGGAGATCCATCGCACGTGTTAGATTTCAGCACTGTCCAATTGGACAAGGATCTGTCATATGAGGAGGAGCCGGTGGCTATTCTAGACCGGCAGGTTCGACAGTTGAGGTCGAAGAGTTTTCCTTCGGTGCGTGTTCAGTGGAGAGGTCAGCCTCCTGAGGCATCGACCTGGGAGTCCGAGTCCGATATGCGGAGCCGTTATCCTCATTTATTTCCCGACTCAGGTACTTCTTTCTTTTGTCCGTTCGAGGACGAACGGTTGTTTTAGAGGTGGAGAATGTGACGACCCGAAGGGTTATCACCGTAGTTCTTCCTTGTTCCACGCTTTCGAGGCCTTGAAAACCCCGATTTTAGTTGCCTCGATTGGCATGCGTAGTTCGGGCGCGTAGCCGGAAAGTTTTTATGTTAGAATATGTGAATTATGTGAAACATTTGATGAATTTTGGTATTAATATGCATAATGTTGACATAGGTCAACATTTTGGGTAAACGGACCCCGGGTCTATGATTCGACGGTCTCGGAGGGTCCGTAGAAAAATATGGGACTTGGGCGTGTGCCCGGAATCAAATTCTGAGGTCGCAAGCCCGAGAAATGAATTTTTGAAAGAAATTGTTTTTCTGAAATTTGATATGAAAATTTGAAATGAAAAGGAGTTAGAAAATATAGGTATCGGGCTCGTATTTTGGTTCCGACGCCGGTACAAGTCTTAAATATGTGTTAAGCATTATCTGTAAAGTTTGGCTAAAAACGGACGTCATATGACGTGTTTCGGACAAAAAATGGAGAATTTGAGTTATGAAAGTTGAAGAAAAGAAAATCATGTGTTTGAGGCTTGATCCTATGTATATGATGTAATTTTGGCGATTTGATCGCACGAGTAAGTCCGTAAGATATTTTTAAGTTTGTGTGCATGTTTGGTTTGGAGCCCCGAGGGCTCGGGTGAGTTTTGAATGGGGCCCGGGAGGTATTGGACTTAAGAAAATGCAGGTTCAGGTGTTGCAGACACCAGCGCGGCCGCGGTCATTTCCGCACGGTCCGCGCTAGAGACGCGCGGCCGCGATGCCTTTCTGTGCGGTCCGCGTGGCTGAGTCTGAGGGCTAGGGTTTCAGGTCAACCAGCGCGACCGCGCACCAAAACAGTGCGGTCCGCGCTGGAAGGGTTCAGAGAAGCCCCAATTTTTCTCTCACTCGGCGCGGCCGCAACACATTTTTGTGCGCTCCGTGCCAGGTCCTCAGAAAAGTATACAAGTTCGGAAATCTCAGTCCTTTTTCACTTTTCAAAAACTCAAAACCTAAGAGGCGATTTTCCAAACAACCTTTTTTCTCCAAAACGATTGGTAAGTGATTTCTAACTTAATTTCTTTATCCCTTAACATCTTTTAATATAATTTCAACTTCAAATCAAAGATTTTCATGGGGAAAATTGAGTGTTTTGGGTAGAACCTAGGTTTTCTACAAATTGAGAAGCTGGACCTCAATTTGGGGTCCGATTTAAAAACAAATCATATATTTCGATTCGTGGGGGAATGGGTAACCGGGTTTTGGTCCGAACCTCGAGTTTTGACCACGTGGGTCCGGGGGTATTTTTGACCTTTTTGGGAAAAACCTTGAAAAATCTATTTTCATGCATTGGGGATGATTCATTTAGTAATTATTAAAGTGATTAAGTACCTTATGACTAGATCCAAGCGGATTGGTGGTGGAATCAAGAGGTAAAGCTATACTAGAAGCGTGAGTTGAGTTTGGAGAATTCGAGGTAAGTGTTTGTTCTAACTTTGGCTTGAGGGATTAGGATTTGGATATTATTTGCTACGTGTTAACTGTGGAGTACGGTGGATAGGCATGGTGACGGTTATCTATACACCGGAGTCTAGCATGACCGTGAGTCGTAGTTGCTTTTAAATTTGAAAGATGTGAAACTGTTGAGCTAATTACTTGCTAATATAATTATGAAATGATAGTTGAGAAGCAGATGAGTTAAAGAAGGAAGTGTGGTATTTTTCCCTTGCCAGGACCTATTGTTGATTTGTTCTCCCTTGCCGGGATGTTTAATCTTGTTGTATATTCCCTTTCCCCGATTGGTTGTGACTGAAGATTGGGTGAGGAAGAGCGATTATGCACGAAGGGTCTTTCCATGCCATGTTTTGATAATTATGCACGAAGGGTCTTTCCGTGCCATGTCTCTAATTATTTATGCACAAAGGGTCTTTCCGTGCCATGTCTCTAATTATTTGAGCACGAAGGGTCATTCCGTGCCTTGATGTGAGAGTTATGTGAGGAAAAGCACGAAGGGTGATGTCGTGCACTATATTTGACAGTTTTGGTGAGAATTGAGAGTAAAAGCACGAAGGTTGGTGCCGTGCAGTTGTTGATTCACTTGCTCTCTTACATAGATGCTAATTATTCAGTTTCCATCTCTCTGTTCGTTGGTCTTATATCTAAATTGTTACACCCCACAACATGTCCCCTCCCTATTATCTGTTTAAATTCTGTATATCTTTCCGTTGTTGCACATATATCTGTACAGGTTATTTGAGGTAGGTCCGGTCTAGCCTCGTCACTACCTCGTCGGGGTTAGGCCAGGCACTTACCAGCACATGGGGTCGGTTGTGCTGATGCTACACTTTTGTGCCCTTTTTGTGCACAGATTCGGGAGTAGCTTACGGACCGCAGTAGCAGTAGATTGGGAGCGTGCCTTCAGTCCAGAGACTCCTAGGTAGTTCGCTGGCGTGCGTGGGCCCTGAGTCTCATCTATTTTATTTCTGTTTGTTTTCATTGTATCGAAGCAGACTCCTTATGTATTTTCTTTCAAACTCTTATTTGTAGTATCTTATAGTAGTCCGTGTGTATTGTGACACTAAATCTTGGGTAGAGGATGATGTTAATTTTTCCGCATTTTCGTTCATTTAATATTAAATTAAGGCTTCCACTTGAATTTATTGTTTTTATTATTATCTTGTTGAAAATTAGTTGAAAAGGTATGTTAAGGTTGGCTTTCCTAGCTCCGATAGTAGGCGCCATCACGACTCCCGACGGTGGGGAATTCGGGTCGTGACAGTTTAGCTTCATCTCATTACATAAAGCTAAACCTTCCTGAGTGCATACACTAAAAAGTTTACCGTATGAGTAATTATTATAATCAATACTCATTCCTGTGCCTCTAAGGACCTTTCGAATCCTTTCAGCAAATAAAGGAGGGAGTCCATCTATGAATTTAGACTTCCAATGAGTACTATTACTCTCTGGTAATTCCATCACTCAGGACAAGAAAACATTTTTATACCATCTAAAAGATGTGAGGGTTTTACACCTCAAATTCTGGAACATTGTTCTAATGGTGTCACTATTATCAGACCATCTTCCAGAAAAGTGCTCAATGATATTCATGACTAAAGAATAGATTGAGTTTTGAACAATCTTATCATCTTCAGTCTTTGTGGCATGCATTATTGGAAATCGCTAGTCTTGGGTGAGATAATTATCCCACCAGCCTTTCAGTTGACCAGTAAATCCGGCAATAATCATTTCTGCAATTGCCCTACCTGTATTCTTATTAACTTTACAGATAGTACTGTACATAAGCATTCTATGTACTGTCGTATAGATTTGTCTTTTAGCAAGACCATCTATATCCCATTCATAAATATTAGACGCACTATAACCCTGGTGGTAATGATCATTGTCCTGTTCTTCTATCAAGACATCTTGAGGGGTAGGTCTTGGGTAGTAAAATATTCTTTGGTATGGTTTTCGAGCATATTTCTCAGAGATTTTATTAATCTCGTCATCTACTTTTGTACTGCTAGTAGATGCATTGCTCTAAACTTAGAGGACTAGCTCTAAATTCTCCAAATTTCTTATTAAGAAGTTCCTCAATATCATCAAGACTTTTTAATTTAAAGTCTCTTACCTCAGGAGGTGGTTGGATACTAGTAGTAGCGATTTGCTCTTTACCTTTAGTATCCTTCTGTTGGATTTTTTGGACTTCAGCTATAAGCTTGTCCAATTTCTCATGAACCTTAATAACCTGTTCACCCAGAATACTCACATACATATTAGTATAATTATTTTGGGTAAGCATGGTATTCAAATTCTTAGCAGTTATGGTAGCAACATCATTTTCAAATATTTTTGAAAAAGCAGTGCAGTAAATGATTTTATCTTTTTCCCCTATATGAAAAGATTGTTGGGGTGGGAAAACAGAATTAACAATATTACCATTTGTGAGCGTATAATCTCTTTCCAACATAGAAACATAGTTATAAATATGCTTAGACATAAACCAAGGAACAAAAGCAATAATCTTATTATTCTTGCTAATGTCTGTATAAAAGTCACGTCTAAAAAATTATACTAATTCAGGGGACATATTTTTATGAAACCATTTTCTAAAAACTGCCCATCTAGGTTTTAGAAATTCTTCTAAAATGATTTTTCTTGCCTGTGAACCCGAACTAAAATCTATTTGGTTTTCAGTCATTTTTAAAACTATTGGAAAAATCCATTTCGGATGCAGTAGTTTCAAGGTCTGAATTATGATTGACCTTAACAATATTATCACTACCAATGCTGACTTCATTGATTCTATTATTTTCTCTAATTTGTGATGTGGATGCTCTCGAAGGAAATTCTACCACATAATTAATTGGAGAAATATAAGAAGAATTAGATCTAGTTAATCTAGATGATAAACTGATATTATCAGTTTGATCGGGTTCATTGAACCTGATTTTGATAGTGTCATCTGAGGTTTGTTCAATTTCTGTAACCTCAGTATTACCAGTGTTTCAAGGGGAAACAGCCTCTTCTATGACCCATTCTTTTGGAAAATCAATTTCATCCCATTTAATAGGTCTTCTAGTAGTTACTTTGGATTTACCAAAGTTGGTTTCTATAAGAATAGTTTCATTCTTCATATACATTATCTTACACATAGGATTCAAAGTGTATATTGGTTTGAAATGAATCCTATAACAGATGCATATAACTTCTGTACCAAGCAAATAGTCATAACCATGTAATCTGATGCTAAGTATTAAAGCATTCAAAGAATTTTCATCATTAAGGGAAATTTGTAAATTAGGATAGGCATTAAAATAAATAGGGCCATAGGCCAAGCTGGTTTGCACAGTCCCTATAAGAGACTTTTTCCAGTTTTGGTTTCTGCCATATCTGAGTGCTGCTATAAAGCTTTCAGGTAAGCCTCTTAGAGTGAGTGGCTTGAAGGCAACTTGTATTAAGCCTATATGCAAAAATCTATGTGAATCCCTATAAGGAGCTAGGTCATTTTCAGATAATAATCTGAATGTAGCATGGTCACTATCTACCGTGAATGTTTCTTCAGTAGTTTTAACTACTTGTTTTAAACCTATTCGTTCAAAAGTACCTAATTGGTATATAACCTTAGGCTTAACCATTGGAATAGTCCACTTATTAAGTAGGTCTAATTGTTGGGGAAGCTCATATTCTTCCTTTCTACTATTTTTAACAGTATTCTTTTTCCTAATGATATTCATTAAGAAATTAAGTGTTAGACTTAGACTCTAGGTTTTCTACAAAACCTGGCTCTGATACCAAGGGGAGAACCGGATCGCTTCCAAATAGGGCTCATGAATTGAATTACAAGGACACCAGTCCTGGCCTAGCCACTAATCTCTAGGGAAACCTTAAACCACAATGCTCTTCACAACCCTTCAACGGCCACCTGCCTAAACGGGTTAATGAGCACCACCGGTTAGCTTGGGACTAACCAAGGTTTACTGTTGAGACTAGTAACTGTCTAATCTATATAGTCCTTAACCCAAAACCCCATTGGGTTTGATACAGTAGACTCTTAACTACCATAAACATGAATAACAGATAACCATTGAGAACCAAGTCTAACACTTACCTGTTTAGCCTGTCATTTAGGCTAACAATATCGTATAAATGGAAGAGGGAGGGAGCAGAACAATACCAACACAGAGACCCTGAGTTGTGGCCAAGTGACATTTTAAATTTTTTATTTCAGAACGAAAATATTACAAAAGGGGATTTTTACAAAGAGAAACTAGAGAGAAGGTAGAGCTAATGTTGGCTAAAAGCCTGCCTCTAACTAAAGAAGAGTGATCCTTATATAATGGATCTGTCTACAAACAAACAAAAAGAAAAAGTAAAAATGGCCGACAAAATAATTAAAACGTGTCCAAAAGAAAAAATACATTATTACAATCGGACAAACCACTTTTATAAAAGTAGATTCCTTCCGATAATGGAGGGACACCTTACTTTATTAAAGCTGTATGGGGGACCTATTACTTTATAAAAGTCTTCGTCTTTTTACCCCAATAATCAATTGGTGGGGCCTTCTATTTCTTTATTTCTTTATGCTTTATCCTTTCCTTTGTCAGGTTTCTTTACAGAAGATGCTTCTGCACTTGCTTTCAATTTGTTGATGAAGTCTTTTATTTCTATATCACCAACTTCATCAGTATCTGATTGATTTTGGGCTTCTCCGGCTAAACATACATCTTCATTCGAAGTACTGTCAATAGAAACCATAGAGATATCATCTCCAAAATTAGTACCAAGTCTTCAATTAGTAATAGGCTAACCGTTAGGCTTCACAACCGTTGAATTCAATTCCTGAGCCGTATTTGGAAGCGATCCGGTTCTCCCCTTAGTATCAGAGCCATGTTTTGTAGAAAACCTAGAGTCTAAGTCTAACACTTAATTTCTTAATAAATATCATTAGGAAAAAGAATACTGTTAAAAACAGTAGAAAGGAAGAATATGAGCTTCCCCAACAATTAGACCTACTTAATAAGTGGACTATTCTAATGGTTAAGCCTAAGGTTATATACCAATTAGGTACTTTTGAACGAATAGGTTTAAAACAAGTAGTTAAAACTACTGAAGAAACACTCACGACAGATAGTGACCATGCTACATTCAGATTATTATCTGAAAATGACCTAGCCCCTTATAGGGATTCACATAGATTTTTGCATATAGGCTTAATACAAGTTGCCTTCAAGCCACTCACTCTAAGAGGCTTACTTGAAAGCGTTATAGCAGCACTCAGAGATGGCAGAAACCAAAACTGGAAAAAGTCTCTTATAGGGACTGTGCAAACCAGTTTGGCCTATGGCCCTGTTTATTTTAATGTCTATCCTAATTTACAAATTTCCTTTAATGATGAAAATTCTTTGAATGCTTTAATACTTAGCATCAGATTACATGGTTATGACTATTTGCCTTGTACAAAAGTTATATGCATCTGTTATAGGATTCATTTCAAACCATTATACACTTTGAATCCTATGTGTAAGATAATGGATATGAAGAATGAAACTATTCTTATAGAAACCAACTTTGGTAAATCCAAAGTAACTACTAGAAGACCTATTAAATGGGATGAAATTGATTTTCCAAAAGAATGGGTCATAGAAGAGGCTGTTTCCCCTCGAAACACTGGTAATACTGAGGTTACAGAAATAGAACAAACCTCAGATGACATTATCAAAATCAGGTTCAATGAACCCGATCAAACTGATAATATCAGTTTATCATCTAGATTAACTAGATCTAATTCTTCTTATATTTCTCCAATTGATTATGTGGTAGAATTTCCTTCGAGAGCATCCACATCACAAATTAGAGAAAATAATAGAATCAATGAAGTCAGCATTGGTAATGATAAGGTCAATAATAATTCAGACCTTGAACCTACAGCATCCGAAATGGATTTTTCCAATAGTTTTAAAAATGACTTAAAACCAAATAGATTTTAGTTCGGGTTCACCGGCAAGAAAAATGATTTTAGAAGAATTTCTAAAACCTAGATGGGCAGTTTTTAGAAAATGGTTTCATAAAAATATGTCCCCTGAATTAGTATAATTTTTTAGACGTGACTTTTATACAGACATTAGCAAGAATAATAAGATTATTGCTTTTGTTCCTTGGTTTATGTCTAAGCATGTTTATAACTATGTTTCTATGTTGGAAAGAGATTATACGCTCACAAATGGTAATATTGTTAATTCTATTTTCCCACCCCAACAATCTTTTCATATAGGAGAAAAAGATAAAATCATTTACTGCACTGCTTTTTCAAAAATATTTGAAAATGATGCTGCTACCATAACTGTTAAGAATTTGAATACCATGCTTACCCAAAAAAATTATACTAATATGTATGTGAGTATTCTGGGTGAACAGGTTATTAAGGTTCATGAGAAATTGGACAAGCTTATAGCTGAAGTCCAAAAAATCCAACAGAAGGATACTAAAGGTAAAGAGCAAATCGCTACTACTAGTATCCAACCACCTCCTGAGGTAAGAGACTTTAAATTAAAAAGTCTTGATGATATTGAGGAACTTCTTAATAAGAAATTTGGAGAATTTAGAGCTAGTCCTCTAAGTTTAGAGCATGCATCTACTAGCAGTACAAAAGTAGATGACGAGATTAATAAAATCTCTGAGAAATATGCTCGAAAACCATACCAAAGAATGTTTTACTACCCAAGACCTACCCCTCAAAATGTCTTGATAGAAGAACAGGACAATGATTATTACCACCAGGGTTATAGTGGGTCTGATATTTATGAATGGAATATAGATGGTCTTGCTAAAAGACAAATCTATACGACAGTACATAGAATGCTTATGTACAGTACTATCTGTAAAGTTAATAAGAATACAGATAGGGCAATTGCAGAAATGATTATTTCCGGATTTACTGGTCAACTGAAAGGTTGGTGGGATAATTATCTCACCCAAGACCAGCGATTTCAAATAATGCATGCCACAAAGACTGAAGATGATAAGATTGTTCAAAACTCAGTCTATTCTTTAGTCATGAATATCATTGAGCACTTTTATGGAAGATGGTCTGATAATAGTGAGACCATTAGAACAATGCTCCAGAATTTGAGATGTAAAACCTTCACATCTTTTAGATGGTATAAAGATGTTTTCTTGTCCAGAGTGATGGAATTACCAGAGAGTAATAATACTCATTGGAAGTCTAAATTCATAGATGGACTCCCTCCTTTATTTGCTGAAAGGATTCGAAAGGTCCTTAGAGGCACAGGAATGAGTATTGATTATAATAATTACTCATACGGTAAACTTTTTAGTGTATGCACTCAGGAAGGTTTAGCTTTATGTAATGAGATCAAGGTAAACCAACAAATCAAGAAACATCGTCTCACTGAGAGACAACAATTAAGTGAATTCTGTGAACAATTCACCATCGATATACCATCCAGAAGAAAGAAATCGCATAAAAAGGATTTCAAAAGGAAAAGGGGTTCGCCGGATAAACGGCGCGAAAAGACCCAAAAAAGAAAGGCTTTTCATAAAGCCAGAAAGGGTTTTATTAAATCAAAGAACCCTTAGGCCTATTACAAATGTGGTAGAGTAGGCCACTATGCAAAAGATTGCAAGATCAAAGATAAGATCAAAGAACTGGATTTAGATGATCATATCAAAGGTTCTTTATGTAAGATTCTTCTGAATTCTTCTCCAGAAATATCTGATACTGATGAAGGAACTTCATCAACAAGTGAAAACCTAAGGGTCCTTCATGAAGAAAGTTATACTTCATCTTCTGAAGAAGAGCAAGAGTCCTGTAATAAGGGACAATGCTCAAATCATTGTTGTAATATCGACGATGAACTTTTTAATATATACTCTAAATTTAGGGATTTAAAGATTAATGTTTTGTCTAATGACAATTTGATTGATTTGCTAAGGGTTATTAAAGACCCTGAATTAAGGTCCCAGCTAATAGATAAAATTCTTACAAATCCAGAGGTAGGAACAGAGGTGGAAGAAATTCCATCTCAGAAAGGACCTTACACCATGTCTGAAATCAGAAAGATGGTGAAAAATAAGTCCCAGCCTGAAAGGCTTGCTACTGTCCAAGATTTAGGTACTGAGATAAGTTATCTCAAGAAAGAAATCTCGGAATTAAAAGCTTCAAATATAGCTTTAGATGAAAGAATTTTTAAATTAGAAAATTCTGAGGGGATTAATATAGATCTCGGTGTTAAGATTACTGAGATAGATAATATTCCTAGTCCTTCAGATGAAAAGACTGCTAGTACTTTATTAGCAGTAATGGATTTTCCTGAAGATAAATTTTTAGAAAAATTATAATATTTTATCACTCAAATTTTTTTAATAAAAATAACTCTTTTAATTGATTACAATTTCAAAAAAAGAGTTTGTCGCCCTATTTGATAGTGGAGCAGATCTGAATTGTGTAAAAGAAGGAGTTATAACCTCCAGATATTTTCATAAAACCACTCACCGTTTAAAGAATGCTAGCGGTGGAACAATGGGTATTTCGTATAAATTACCTAAAGCTTATATTTGTCAGCAGGATACATGCATTCCTGAAAGTTTTGTTTTAGTAAAAGACATCCACCAGGAAGTGATACTTGGAGTCCCATTTTTTATAAAATTGATGCCTTGTTTTATATTGGGACACAAAGAGTTTTACTGGTACTTATAATGGTATGAGTATCACTTTTGAGTTTATAACCGAGCCAATCCAAAGATTTTTGAACGAAGTAATTTCTAATAATATTTCTTCAAAAATCAATCAGATTGATTTTTTGAAAAATGAGATTTGTTCCATTACTATAGAACAGGATTTAAAAAATCCCAAACTAGTAGAAAAGATTAATTTTCTCAAAAATCAATTTGCTACTTCTATATGTGGTGATAATCCGAATCAGTTTTGGAGTAGAAAGAAGCATATTATAAGTCTTCCTTATGAAGAAGACTTTTCTGAGGATAATATCCCTACCAAGGCCCGACCTTGTCAAATGAACTCTGACTATTTGGAGTTATGCAAGAAGGAAATTGATTCCTTAAAGCAGAAGGGTTTAATTAGACCCTCAAAGTCCAAATGGTCTTGTACTGCTTTTTATGTTAATAAGCATGCGGAACAGGAACGAGGAGTTCCTAGATTAGTCATAAATTATAAACCCCTTAATAAGGTGTTAAAATAGATCAGATACCCTATCCCCAATAAAAAGGATTTACTGGATAGACTTCATGATGTCATTATATTTTCAAAATTTGATTTAAAATCAGGTTATTGGCAAATTCAGGTATCTGAATCAGATAGATACAAAACTGCTTTTAATGTACAATTGGGTCAGTATGAATGGAATGTTATACCCTCTGGTTTGAAAAATGCACCTTCAGAATATCAAAAAATTATGAATGCTATTTTCCTTCCATATACGGATTTCATAATTGTTTTTATTGATGATATTCTAGTATTTTCAAAAAATATAGAATCTCATTTCAAACATCTTGATTTATTTAAAAAGATTATTATACAAAATGGTTTAGTTATATCAAAACCGAAAATGATGATTTTCCAAACTTCTGTTAGATTTTTGGGTCATAATATTGAGAAGGGTAGGATTATCCCTATTAATAGAAGTATTGAATTTGCATCCAAATTCCCCGATATTATTACTGATAAAACTCAGCTCCAAAGATTTTTAGGAAGCTTAAATTATATTTCTCCTTTTATAAAGGACCTTGCTCAAGACACTGCTCTTCTTTATGAAAGATTAAAGAAGAATCCTAAAGCTTGGACTGACAGTCATACTGAAGTAGTCAAGATAATTAAACAGAAGGTTAATAACCTCCCCTGTTTGACTCTCGCCAATCCTACTTGGGCAAAAGTTGTGGAAACTGATGCCTCTGATGTTGGTTATGGCGGAATACTGAAACAATGTTCCCCTGTAGATAAACAGGAATACCTTGTTCAATTTTATTCTGGTAAATGGAATAACTCCCAGAAAAATTATGCGACTGTAGCTAAGGAAATCCTTGCTATTGTTAAATGTGTGATGAAATTTCAGACTGACTTATATAATCAAAAATTTATTATTAAAACTGATTGTCAGGCTGCTAAATTTATCTTAAATAAAGATTTCAAGCATGATGTTTTCAAACAAATGTTTGCAAGGTGGCAAGCTTTATTAGCCCCTTTTGATTTTGAAATTATTTACAAAAAAGGGTCAGATAATACCCTTCCTGATTTTCTTACTAGAGAATACCTGAACTAATAGTTCTACTACTTTGTCTACAGACTATGAGACCTACATACAAGCCTCCTTGGCAACGAGGAAGAGGAAGGGCAACTACTAATAGCAGAGAGAATAATATTCTTGCCCAAATGAAAAATCAAAGGCTTATAGCCGCTAATATTACAGAAGGTAATACCGAACATCCCTTATACAAGGAATTTATGGATTTTATAAAATCCAAAAAAGATGAAGGTACGTCATCATCTAATGTACCTACATACTCCTCAGTTATATCAGAGGATGCTAATGACAATTTTGAGACTTATAGTAAAAAAGAATCCAAAGAGTTAATAATTCTTTTGGAACAATCCGACCTTAAATGGAAGGATAATCCTTGGAAAATTATGGCAAGATACTTTGATACAGCTTCATACGCTACTCCGGCATACAAATACAAAATGCATTATGAGATTATACTCTCAACAACAGGATCTGCAGATATTCAACATTTCTATCCTGCTAATACTAGAAAAACTTATAGTTTTTCGAAGATTGTAATTAAGAAGGTTATACCTTCTGATGAATGGGGAATCAACACACTCAAGGATCGTGAATATACACATCCAGACCAAAAGATTTCGGTCAAATTCAATTATTGGAATTATGTAGAAAGTTTTAATAAAACTTTTTGTAACGACCCGAACCGTCGTTTCCTGTATTTTCATTCTGTATTCCCCATTAAATGCTTATTCATATTTCAATATGTGTACTTGGTGAATTTGAGTCAATTCGGATCGAGTTTGGTATGAAATGGGACAATTAGTCTCTTTAAGGAAGAATTAGTTTGGAATAGTCAATCGGACGTTGACTTGTGAGTTAGAGGGCTTGGAATTGAATTTTGATAATTTGGTTAGTTTCGGGGGATGATTTAAGGCCTAGGAGCGCAATCGGAATTAATTTTGGAGGTCCTGTGAAGAAATTAGCTCATTTTGGCGAAGTTAGTATTTTGGCGATTTCCGGTTGATAGGTGTAATTTTGATCCGACGGTCGGAATGGAATTCCGAGAATTTCTATAGTTTCGTTATGTCATTTTGGACTTGTGTGCAAAGTTTGAAGTCAACCGGACGTGATTTGATAGGTTTCGGCATCGGAAATAGAAGTTGGAAATTCTAAAGTTCATAAAACTTGGATTGGAGGTTGATTCATGATTTTAGCGTTGTTTGATGTGATTTGAGGCCTCGAGTAAGTCCGTAATGTATTTTGGGACTGGTTGATATTATTGGTCGGGGTCTCGGGGGCCTCGGGTGTGTTTCGGATGCCCAACGGGTCATTTTTGGAAGATTTTTGCCGTTTTGAGCATAAATGTAATGATCTAAAGGTTAATTTTTAGTTCTAGAGATCCAAATTTAAGTTCTAGACTTCCAGAATTTAAATCATGAATTGTAGGACTGATCTGGAAATTTTGGTTTAATTTCATCAAGTCGCGATTGAGTTTTTGACGTGAAATGTGAGTTAATTGTTTAACGAGCGAAATGGGTATTGAACTGAGCAAACGAACTCCGAATTGGTCTTTTATTGAAGGGTTGTGTTTGTATTATTATTTGTGACTCATAGGAACAAGAATCGTCTAATTCCGAGTTCGTATGATGGAGTTAGAGCCATTTTAGTGAAAAATGGCTGTGCTGCAAATTTCTTAAAAGCTGCTGTATTTTCTGCAGCAGTGAACAGTACCCGCGCGTGAACAGTAACAGCGCGGGTGAACAGTGAACAATGACCTCACGCGCATGAACAGTGCCCCCGCGTGAACAGTACCGAAAATATCTGGACAGATTTAATGTCCAGCAGTCCGAGTTTGGTCATTTTTTTTGACTTCCAAACTCGGATTTTGGGCGATTTTTAGCAAAAATCTTGGGAAATCTTGAGGTAAGTCACTTGTGATTATTTCTACTCCATAATATTGAATTATCATCGAATAATCCGACTAGATTACATGTTTTTGAGGAGTAAATTGAAGATTTAGGCCTAGGGATTTGAAAATAAGATTTGCAGATTTGAGGGGTCATTTGAACTTCGATTTTGGTAAATTTTATATGTACGGACTCGTGGCGATACGAGGAATCCGGTGATGTGACTTTCGTAATTTTTCGAGAAGCGGGCCCGGGGCTAGGGTTTTGCGAATTTCATGAATTTTGATATTTTTCGATTGAGTTATTTTCCCTCAGCCTATTGTAATGTATTCGTTGTTGTTTTGACCAGATTCGACGCGCGAAGAGGTAAATTCGAGAGGCAAGAGCATAGCGGAGTAGACATTGGACCGTCTTGAGGTGAGTAATGATTTTAAATGATGCACTGAGGGTTTGAAACCCCGGATTGCACAACATACTGTTATGTTGAGATGAGACACGCATTGTATGACGAGTGCGGGGTCATTTACTATTGGGGATTTTGACTTGGTCCATCCCAGTTGATATTTTTACCGCGTAATTGATAAAGATTTATTGTTTTTTACTATGATTGGGCTTATTGCCATATTTGGGTTTCGTGCCAATTATCTGAAATTTTTTGTGAATTTACATCACTATTTTCTTCACGAATTGAAATATTATTTGAACTCAGTCCAATTGAATTATATTATTTTGATAACTCAGCTACATTTATACTCAACTCGAGATTTTATGATATTTATAATGTTGTTGAGCTGAGCACTATTGTTTTACTGATGCCCAAGAGGCTTATGATTATTTTCTGGACTGATTGAGGCCGAGGGCCATACGTGAGGATATGTTGAGTGATGTAGGAGGCTTTCAGACCTCAAGTGTTATATGAGGAGGCTTTTAGGCCTCGTGTGTGATGTGTGAAGGCTTTCAGGCCTATTGATATTGCGCTTGGGCTGTAGGAGCCCCTCCGGAGTCTGTACACACCCCCAGTTAGCGCAGGGTACCCAGGTGAGTTGGGAGTGGGCCCGAGAGGCCGTTGCTTGTGTGTGGTGAGTTGGGAGTGAGCCCGCGGGGCTGATGTTGTGTGCTGGTGAGTTGGGAGTGAGCCCGAGGGGCTGATACTATACTGAGATTTACATATTGATCCCGAGGGGCAAGTTTTTGATTTATCCTTACTGTGGAAATTATTTGTCTTTACTGTTTTAAAAGAAGAATTATCTGATACTCACTATTTTACTGTATAACTGATTTTACTGCTTGGGATATCGCTATATTGTGCCGTTATGAGATTTCATGTTTTCAGTCGTTATTTATTCTTATTACTCACTGGGTCGGAGTACTCACATTACTCCCTGCACCATGTGTGCAGATACAGGCAGAGCTGAGTTCGCTCCTGAGCGTTGATTCTTTCCAGACCAGGCGGTGACTAGGAGTAACGAGGTAGTTGTTGACGTCCGCAGCCCCGTTTTCTCCCTTATCTTTGTTATTTATGATAATTCCAGACTTTGTATAATATTAGTAAACTCTGTAGTAGCTCATGACTTGTGACACCCCGATTTCGGGCTGAGTTGGGAGGGTTTTCCTTGTTCTATCACGTTTATTTCGCATTTAAGATTATATTGCCCATGATTTAGACTTATTCCTGCTAAGTAATTATAAAGAGATGTACTGTTTTGTTGATTGGCTGGCCTTGTCCTCACGAGAAGCGCCATCACGACCGGGTTGGGATTTTGGGTCGTGACAAGTTAGTATCATAGCCTAGGTTACTTAGGTCTCACGAGTCATGAGCAAGTTTAGTAGAGTCTCGCGGATCGGTACAGATACGTCTGTATTTATCCTCGAGAGGCTGCAGAACCTTTAGGAAAAACTTCACATTCTTGAATTCTTATCGTGCGTCCATGATTCAGCTTGAAAAGTAACTCTTGAAATTCCTTCCACGTGTTCGTATACGCGTATGAGAACTCAATATCAGATGTGCATCAACGGCTTGTGATTCCCCGATCGAGGGGGGCGATGTGATCTCTATGAGTTGATGTTGGGCCGGTCTGGAGGACTTGAGGTCGGATCTTTGCCTATGGCTTGAGCACCGAGGTGTTGATTGTATGAGCGAGTGTTTTGAACTTATGTGTTCGGTATTGCCCCTATTGGTTTGAATGACGGCTGAATAGCTACGTGATGAGTATGTTAGTACTGCGAGATATATTTATATAACTCGGAAGTGGCGAGGAAGGTCTGCTGGATGATAGATGAACCATTAAGTGTTTGATTTCCATTGTAATTGGATTTGTAGCCCCGAGTTATGAGCTCGTGAATAATCTTTTCATGTCTCCTATTTGGAGTGAAGTAAATTTCATGTTACGGTATGAGTTTAGACTTAGGAAGATTAAGTGACTGTGTAATGTTTATGACAGTGGAAGGTATACAAAATGTTAATTGGAGGCAAAACAGGTGGGTTATCTCCTGTGGAGTATTCTAAGGTGGTGTGATCCTTATGTTGTCTGTTAGAAGATCTCATTTACAAGTGAAGAATATGCGTTGAAATCTAAATTGTGCTGCCTAGAGAGTGGGCTTACCTGTTGTGTGAGTGAATGCAAGAATTGCAGAAGAGTTAAAATTCTAGATGATTTGTGTTTCCACAAGCTTATGAAGGAGTGAGTTAAATCTCACTATGGTATTACAACAACAATAAAGTATGTGCGTTATGATTTATTGAGTGCGTTTTGTTATATGGATTTGATCCAAGTTGGGGAGTTTGCTATTAATTAAGTTGATTGCACGGTTAAGAGCTATATTGTTCCAGTCTGCCACAGAGATGCCTTGGTATTATTCGATCCCGGTTCCACCTATTCTTATGTGTCCTCATATTTTGCTCATTATTTGGGTACGCCCCGAGAGTATCTTTCTTTACCTATTCATGTATCTACACCGGTGGGAGATACTGTTGTTGTGGACCATGTGTACCGGTCATGTGTGGTGACTATTGGGGGTCTGGAGACCCGAGTGGATCTATTTCTATTGGGCATGGTGGATTTTGATGTCATTTTGGGCATGGATTGGCTATCTCCGTGTCGTGCTTTTCTAGACTGTCATGCTAAGTCAGTCACTTTGGCTATGCCGGGTGTACCGCGGATCGAGTGGCGTGGTGTGACTGATTATATCCCTAGTAGAGTGATCTCTTTCTTGAAGGCCCAGCGTATGGTTGGGAAGGGTTGCCTTTCATATCTAGCATTTGTGAGGGATGTTGGAGCTGAGACTCCTAGTACTGATTCTATCCCACTTGTGAGGGATTTTCCAGATGTATTTCTTGCAGACCTGTCGGGCATGCCGTCGGACAAGGATATTGATTTTTGCATTGACTTAGTGCCGAGCACTCAGCCCATTTCTATTCCGCCATATCGTATGGCACCAGCAGAGCTAAAAGAATTGAAGGAGCAGCTTCAGGAACTCCTAGATAAGGGGTTCATTCAGCCTAGCGTGTCCCCGTGGGGTGCACCTGTTTTATTTGTGAAGAATAAAGATGGCACAATGAGAATGTGCATTGATTATAGGCAGTTGAATAAGGTAACAGTGAAGAACAAGTATCCTTTGCCTCGCATTGATGACTTATTTGATCAGCTTCAGGGAGCGAGGGTATTTTCTAAGATTGATCTCCGTTCGGGCTATCACCAGTTGAAAATCAGGGAGTCGGATATTCCCAAGACTGCCTTCAGGACTAGATATGTCGCGACCCAAATCCCGGTCGTGATGGCGCCCAGCACACTACTAGGCAAGCCCGATCATTATTCAACACTTAACCCAATTTATCAAAAATAGCGGAAAGAAATATCAATTAAGCAAGATTAAAGTACTGAAGATTTTAACAAAATACACAATATAATCTCACTAGGACCCGGTGTCACGAATCTGAGCCTCTAGAATACAGAATATCATCCTAATACACGGTATATCCAAAGTCCGATAATGCGAAAATAAAGAGATAGGATAGGAGGGAGAAGATCAATGGCTGCGAACGCCGTAGCACTAAATCGATACTCCCAGAGGCTGGATCTGCTGATCAACTGGATCTACTGAGCCTGAGACTGCCCTGGATCTGCACACAAGGTGCAGGAAGTAAAGTGAGTACTCCGACCCAGTGAGTAATAAAAGTAACTACAGTCCGAAGATAAGAAAATCCAGTAAATACACAAAGTAAGCTACAATCCGAATATACAACAACATATGGAACTGAGCAGCTAAACACCAGTATAAATACAAATACATGAATGCAATGCAATGCATATGATGGTACATTCCAGTACCCACTGCGGCGTGCAGCCCGAGCCATCCATATTTATTTATCGTCGACGGCGCTCACTGGGGGTGTGTACAGACTCCGGAGGGGCTCCTACAGCCCAAGCGCAATATCTTGGTCAGTCATTGTTACCTGACCGGTCAGCCATTGTTACCTGACCAATTTATATCATACAGTGCCATTGTTACCACTGTTCAAGTATATCATCCAGTGTCATTGTTACCACTATTTCAAGTATATCACACAGTGTCATTGTTACAACTGTTTCAAGTATATCACACAGTGTCATTGTTACCACTGTTCAAGTATATCACACAGTGTCATTTAGGGCTATGCACGGATCAGATTGGATCGGATTTAGCCTATTTCGGATTCGTATTTCGGATTTCGGATTCTGAAAAGGGCAATCCGAATCCGATCCGAATTAACATTGGATTGGATTGGATTTTAAACTTTGGATCGGATAATTTTTCGGATTGTCGGATCGGATTGTCACAAAAAATTTCAACAATTTAAAGTTCATTCGGTGTCTCTATCTCATCTTCCATCTACCAAAACAAACAAAAAAATCAAAATAAAATCAAAAGTTGAAGAATAGAACATGAAATAGACATAAAAGACAAAAGAGAAGAGAAGAGAGGCGGAAGAAAGAGACATAAAATCAAAGTAAAATCGGAAGTTTGAGTCATTGAGACTTTTTTAGTCTTCACTGAAGAGAAGAGAGGTGCAAGAGAGGCGGAAAAATCTAAGTGAGTGAGGGGGTGTGTGAAAAATGAATAAGCATAACCCTAAAATTTTAGTGTGTATTCATATAGGTACATATATTTTCGGATATCGGATCGGATGGGATTAAAATCATACCAATCCGAATCCAATCCTGAAATGCATTTTAAACCAAACTGATGCAATATCTTCTAAAATGCTATCGTCCACAATAGGCGCCAAAACGCTCCTGGGTTATCCAAAACCTGATCTGGGCATACGCCCAAGTTGGAAATCATCATACGAACCTGCTTGAACCTTCGGATCCCAATTTCGAGGTCGTTTACTCAAAATTCCAATCCTAGTTCATTTCTCCAATTTTAAGCTTTCAAAATGAGAATTTTCATTTAGATTTGACTCCAAACTTTCTGAATTTTAATTCTGACCATACACACAAGTCAATATACCTGAGATGAAGCCACTCATGGCCTCAAACTGCTGAATGACGCGCCAGAGCTCAAAACGACCGGTCGGGTCGTTACAAGATATTGTCACTATGAATTTTTGGTTATGTCTTTAGGGCTGACCAATGCCCCAACATCGTTCATGCATTTGATGAACAGTGTATTTCAGCCTTATCTGGATGCATTTGTTATTGTATTCATTGATGATATCCTGGTGTACTCACGTAGCCAGGAAGAGCATGCCCAACATTTGCGTGTAGTGTTGCAGAGATTGAGAGAGGAGAAGATTTATGCAAAATTCTCCAAATGTGAATTTTGGCTAAGTTCTGTGGCATTTTTGGGACACATAGTGTCCAGCGAGGGTATACAGGTTGATCCAAGGAAGATAGAAGCAATGCAGAGTTGGTCTAGACAGTCCTCAGTCATAGAGATTCGGAGTTTTCTTGGGCTAGCAGGCTATTATCGCCGATTTGTTCAGGGGTTTTCTTCTATTGCATCGCCTTTGACCAAGTTGACTCAGAAAGGTGCCCCATTTGTATGGTCCGGCGAGTGTGAGGAGAGCTTTCAGAAGCTCAAGGCACTTCTGACCACAGCTCTAGTGTTGGTGTTACCATCAGCTACAGGTTCATACACGGTGTATTGTGATGATTCCAGAGTGGGATTGGTTGTGTGCTAATGCAGGAGGGTAAAGTTATTGCTTATGCTTCTCGTCAGTTGAAGCCCCATGAGAAGAACTACCATGTTCATGATTTGGAGTTTGCTGCTATAGTTTATGCCTTAAAAATTTGGAGGCACTATTTATATGGCGTATCTTGTGAGGTATTCACTGATCATCGCAGTCTTCAGCATTTATTTAAACAAAAAGATCTTAATTTGAGGCAGCGGAGATGGCTTGAGTTACTTAAAGACTATGATATTACCATTCTATATCATCCGGGAAAGGCCAATGTAGTGGCTGATGCGTTGAGCCGAAAGACAGTCAGTATGGGGAGTTTGGCTTACATCCCAGTTGGGGAGAGGCCTCTTGCAGTTGATGTTTAGACCTTGGCCAATCAGTTGGTATGGTTAGATATTTCTGAGCCTAGCCGGGTATTGGCTAGTGTGGTTTCTCGATCTTCCTTATATGATCGCATCAGAGAGCACCAGTATGATGATCCGCATTTGCTTGTCCTTAAGGACAGAGTTCAGCATGATAATGCCAAAGATGTGACTATAGGTGATGATGGCGTATTGAGGATGCAGGGCCGTATTTGTGTACCCGATGTTGATGGGCTTAGAGATTTGATTCTTGAGGAGGCCCACAGTTCGCGGTATTCCATCCATCCGGGTGCTGCAAAGATGTATCAGGACTTGAGACAGCATTACTGGTGGAGGAGAATGAGGAAAGACATTGTGGGATATGTGGCTCGGTGTCTCAACTGTCAGCAGGTGAAATATGAGCATCAGAGACCGGGCGGTTTGCTTCAGCAGATGATTATTCCTGAGTGGAAATGGGAGAGAGTTACTATAGATTTCGTGAGTGGCCTTCCTCGGACTTTGAAGAATTTTGATTCGATTTGGGTCATTGTGGATAGGCTGACCAAGTCAGCGCATTTCATTCCGGTGTGTACCACATATTCTGCGGAGCGGCTGGCTAGGATCTTTATTCAGGAGATTGTGCGGTTTCATGGTGTTCCGGTTACTATTATTTCGGATAGAGGTACTCAGTTCACTTCTCAGTTTTGGAGGACTTTTCAGCACGAGTTGGGCACTCAGGTGGAGTTGAGTTCAGCATTTCATCCTCAGACGGACGGACAGTCCGAGCGTACTATTCAGATATTGGAGGATATGTTGCGTGCCTGCGTGATTGATTTTGGAGGTTCTTGGGTTGAATTTTTACCACTTGCAGAGTTTGCCTACAACAACAGCTATCAGTCCAGTATTCAGATGGCACCGTATGAGGCCTTATATGGGAGGCGGTGTAGAACTCCAGTGGGTTGGTTTGAGCCCGGTGAGGCTAGGTTGTTGGGGACAGATTTGGTCCAGGATGCCTTAGAAAAGGTGAAAGTGATTCAGGAAATACTTCGCACAGCTCAGTCGCGTCAGAAGAGTTATGCGGACCGGAAGGTCCGAGATGTATCATTTATGGAGGGCGAGAAGGATTTGCTGAAGGTTTCGCCGATGAAGGGTGTTATGAGGTTCAGAAAGAAAGGGAAGTTGAGTCCGCAGTTTATTGGACCATTTAAGGTGCTTAGGAGGATTGGAGAGGTGGCTTACGAGCTTGCTTTGCCGCCTATATTGTCGGGTGTTCATCCGGTATTCCATGTGTCCATGCTCCGGAAGTACATTGGGGACCCGTCTCATATTTTAGATTTCAGTACAGTACAGTTAGATGAAAATTTGACTTATAATGTGGAGCCAGTGGCTATTTTGAGTCGACAGGTTCAAAAATTGAGATCAAAAGATATAGCATCAGTGAAAGTACAGTGGAGAGGTCGGCACGTGGAGGAGGCTACTTGGGAGACCGAGCAGGAGATGCGGAGCAGGTACCCACACCTATTTGAAACTCCAGGTATGTTACTTAACTCGCTCGAGGACGAGAATGTAACGACCCAAACCGTCGTTTCCTGTATTTTCATCCCGTATTCCCCGTTAAATGCTTATTCATGTTTCAATATGTGTACTTGGTGAGTTTGAGTCAATTCAGATCAAGTTTGGTATGAAATGGGACAATTAGTCTCTTTAAGGAAGAATTAGTTTGAAAAAGTCAAGCGGACGTTGACTTGTGAGTTAGAGGGCTCAGAATTGAATTCCGATGATTCGGTTAGTTTCGGGGGATGATTTAAGGCCTAGGAGCGCAATCAGAATTAATTTTGGAGGTCCGGTGAAGAAATTAGCTCATTTTGGCGAAGTTAGTATTTTGGCGATTTCCGGTTGATAGGTGAAATTTTGATCCGATGGTCGGAATAGAATTCCGAGAATTTCTGTAGCTTTGTTATGTCATTTTGGACTTGTGTGCAAAATTTGAAGTCAATCGGACGTGATTTGATAGGTTTCGGCATCAGAAATAGAAGTTGGAAATTCTAAGTTCATAAAACTTGGATTGGAGGTTGATACATGATTTTAGCGTTGTTTGATGTGATTTGAGGCCTCGAGTAAGTCCGTAATGTATTTTGGGACTGGTTGGTATTATTGGTCGGGGTCCCGGGGGCCTCGGGTGTGTTTCGGATGCCCAACGGGTCATTTTTGGAAGATTTTTGCCGTTTTGAGCATAAATGTAATGATCTAAAGGTTCATTTTTAGTTCTAGAGATCCAAATTTGATTTCGAGACTTCCAAAATTTAAATCATGAATTATAGGACTGATCTGGAAATTTTGGTTTAATTTCATCAAGTCGCGATTGGGGTTTTGACGTGAAATGTGAGTTAATTGTTTAACGAGCGAAATGGGTATTGAACTAGGCAAACGAGCTCCGAATTGAGTTTCTATTGAAGGGTTGTGTTCGTATTATTATTTGTGATGGAGTTAGAGCCATTTTAGTGAAAAATGGTTGCGCTGCAAATTTCTTAAAAGCTGTTGTATTTTCTACAACAGTGAACAGTACCCGCGCGTGAACAGTAACCGCGCGGGTGAACAATGAACAGTGACCTCACGCGCATGAACAGTGCCCCGCATGAACAGTACCGAAAATTTCTTGACAAATTTAATCTCCAGCAGTACGAGTTTGGTCATTTTTTGACTTCCAAGCTCGGATTTTGGGCGATTTTTAGCAAGAAATCTTGGGAAATCTTGAGGTAAGTCACTTATGATTATTTCTACTCCATAAAATTGAATTATCATCGAATAATCCGACTAGATTACATGTTTTTGAGGAGTAAATTGAAGATTTAGGCCTAGGGATTTGAAAATAAGATTTGAATATTTGAGGGGCATTTGAACTCCGATTTTGGTAAATTTTATATGTACGGACTCGTGGCGAGACGAGGAATCCGGTGATGTGACTTTTGTAATTTTTCGAGAAGTGGGCCCGGGGCTCGGGTTTTGCGAATTTCGTGAATTTCGATATTTTTCGAGTCTTTTCGATTGGGTTATATTCCCTCAGCCTATTGTAATGTATTCGTTGTGGTCTTGACCAGATTTGACGCGCGAAGAGGTAAATTCGAGAGGCAAGGGCATAGCGGAGTAGACATTGGACCGTCTTGAGGTGAGTAATGATTTTAAATGATGCACTGAGGGTTTGAAACCCCGGATTACACAACATATTGCTATGTTGAGATGAGATACGCATTGTATGACGAGCGCGGGGTCATTTACTATTGGGGATTGTGACTTGGTCCATCTTAGTTGATATTTTTACCGCGTAATTGATAAAGATTTATTGTTTTTCACTAGATTGGGCTTATTGCCATATTTGGGTTTCGTGCCAATTATCTGAAATCTTTTGTGAATTTACATCACTATTTTCCTCACGAATTGAAATATTATTTGAACTTAGTCCCATTGAATTATATTATTTTGTGAACTCAACTACATTTATACTCAACTCGAGATTTAATGATATTTATAATGCTGTTGAGCTGAGCAGTATTGTTTTATTGATGCCCAAGAGGCTTATTATTATTTTCTGGACTGATTGAGGCCGAGGGCCATATGTGAGGATATGTTGAGTGATGTGAGGAGGCTTTCAGGTCTCGAGTGTTATATGAGGAGGCTTTCAGGCCTCGTGTGTGATGTGTGAAGGCTTTCAGGCCTATTGATATTGCGCTTGGGCTGTAGGAGCCTCTCCGGAGTCTGTACACACCCCCAGTGAGCGCAGGTTACCCAGGTGAGTTGGGAGTGGGCCCGAGAGGCCGTTGCTTGTGTGTGGTGAGTTGGGAGTGAGCCCGAGGGGCTGATGTTGTGTGCTGGTGAGTTGGGAGTGAGCCCGAGGGGCTGATACTATACTGAGATTTACATATTGAGCCCGAGGGGCAAGCTTTTGATTTATCCTTACTGTGGAAATTATTTGTCTTTACTGTTTTAAAAGAAGAATTATCTGATACTCACTATTTTACTGTATAACTGATTTTACTGCTTGGGATAGCGTTATATTGTGCCGTTATGAGATTTCATGTTTTCAGTCGTTATTTATTCTTATTACTCACTGGGTTGGAGTACTCACATTACTCCCCGCACCATGTGTGCAGATACAGGCAGAGCTGAGTTCGCTCCTGAGCGCTGATGCTTTCCAGACTAGGCGGTGACTAGGAGTAACGAGGTAGCTGTTGACGTCCGCAACCCCGTTTTCTCCCTTATCTTTGTTATTTATGATAATTCCAGACATTGTAAAATATTAGTAAACTCTGTAGTAGCTCATGACTTGTGACACCCCGATTTCGGGCTGAGTTGGGAGGGTTTTCCTTGTTCTATCATGTTTATTTCGCATTTAAGATTATATTGCCCATGATTTAGACTTATTCCTGCTAAGTAATTATAAAGAGATGTACTGTTTTGTTGATTGGCTGGCCTTGTCCTCACGAGAGGCGCCATCACGACCGGGTTGGGATTTTGGGTCGTGACAAGTTGGTATCAGAGCCTAGGTTACTTAGGTCTCACGAGTCATGAACAAGTTTAGTAGAGTCTCGCGGATCGATACGGAGACGTCTATATTTATCCTCGAGAGGCTGCAGAACCTTTAGGAAAAACTTCACATTCTTGAATTCTTATCGTGCGTCCTTGATTCAGCTTGAAAAGTAACTCTTGAAATTCCTTCCACGTGTTCGTATGCGCGTATGAGCGCTCAATATCAGATGTGCATCAACGGCTTGTGATTCCCCGATCGAGGGGTGAGATGTGATCTCTATGAGTTGATGTTGGGCCAATCTAGAGAACTTGAGGTTGGATCTTTGCCTATGGCTTGAGCACCGAGGTGTTGATTGTGTGAGCGAGTGTTTTGAACTTATATGTTCGGTATTGCCCCTATTGGTTTGATTGACGACTGGATAGCTACGTGATGAGTATGTTAGTACTGCGAGATGTATCTATATGACTCGGAAGTAGCGAGGAAGGTCTGATGGATGATAGATGAACCATTAAGTGTTTGATTTCCATTGTAATTGGATGTGTAGCCCCGAGTTATGAGCCTGTGAATAATCTTTTCATGTCTCCTATTTGGAGTGAAGTAAATTTCATGTTACGGTATGAGTTTAGATTCAGGAAGATTAAGTGACTGTGTAATGTGTATGACAGTGGAAGGTATACAAAATGTTAATTGGAGGCAAAACAGGTGGGTTATCTCCTGTGGAGTATTCTAAGGTGGTGTGATCCTTATGTTGTCTGTTAGAAGATCTCATTTACAAGTGAAGAATATGCGTTGAAATCTAAATTGTGTTGCCTAGAGAGTGGGCTTAACTGTTGTGTGAGTGAATGCAAGAATTGCAGAAGAGTTACAATTCCAGATGATTTGTGTTTCCACAAGCTTATGAAGGAGTGAGTTCAATCTCACTATGGTATTACAACAACAATAGAGTATGTGCGTTATGATTTATTGAGTGCGTTTTGTTATATGGCTTTGATCCAAGTTGGGGAGTTTGCTATTAATTAAGTTGATTGCATGGTTCAGAGCTATATTGTTCCAGTCTGCCACAAAGATGCCTTGGTATTATTTAATCCCGGTTCCACCTATTCTTATGTGTCCTCATATTTTGCTCATTATTTGGGTACGTCCCGAGAGTTTCTTTCTTTACCTATTCATGTATCTACCCCGGTGAGAGATACTATTGTTTTGGACCATGTGTACCGGTCATGTGTGGTGACTATTGGGGGTCTGGAGACCCGAGTGGATCTATTGCTATTGAGCATGGTGGATTTTGATGTCATTTTAGGCATGGATTGGCTATCTCCGTGTCGTGCTATTCTAGATTGTCATGCTAAGACAGTCACTTTGGCTATGCCGGGTGTACCGCGGATCGAGTGGCGTGGTGTGACTGATTATATCCCTAGTAGAGTGATCTCTTTCTTGAAGGCCCACCATATGATTGGGAAGGGTTGCCTTTCATATCTAGCATTTGTGAGGGATGTTGGAGCTGAGACTCCTAGTATTGATTCTATCCCAGTTGTGAGGGAGTTTCCAGATGTATTTCCTGCAGACCTGTCGGGCATGCCGCCGGACAGGGATATTGATTTTGGCATTGACTTAGTGCCGAGCACTCAGCCCATTTCTATTCTGCCATATCGTATGGCACCGGCAGAGCTGAAAGAATTGAAGGAGCAACTTCAGGAACTCCTAGATAAGAGGTTCATTCGGCCTAGCGTGTCCCCGTGGGGTGCACCTGTTTTATTTGTGAAGAAGAAAGATGGCACAATGAGAATGTGCATTGATTATAGGCAGTTGAATAAGGTAACAGTGAAGAACAAGTATCCTTTGCCTTGCATTGATGACTTATTTGATCAGCTTCAGGGAGCGAGGGTATTTTCTAAGATTGATCTCCGTTCGGGCTATCACCAGTTGAAAATCAGGGAGTCGGATATTCCTAAGACTGCCTTCAGGACTAGATATGGTCACTATGAATTTTTGGTTATGTCTTTCGGGCTGACCAATGCCCTAGCAGCGTTCATGCATTTGATGAACAGTGTATTTCAGCCTTATCTGGATGCATTTGTTATTGTATTCATTGATGATATCCTGGTGTACTCGAGTAGCCAGGAGGAGCATGCCCAGCATTTGCGTGTAGTGTTGTAGAGATTGAGAGAGGAGAAGCTTTATGTAAAATTCTCCAAATGTGAATTTTGGCTAAGTTCTGTGGCATTTTTGGGACACATAGTGTCCAGCGAGGGTATACAGGTTGATCCAAGGAAGATAGAAGCAGTGCAGAGTTGGTCTAGACCGTCCTCAGTCACAGAGATTCGGAGTTTTCTTGGGCTAGCAGGCTATTATCGCCGATTTGTTCAGGGGTTTTCTTCTATTGCATCGCCTTTGACCAAGTTGACTCAGAAAGGTGCCCCATTTGTATGGTCCGACGAGTGTGAGGAGAGCTTTCAAAAGCTTAAGGCACTTCTGACCACAACTCCAGTGTTGGTGTTACCATCAGCTACAGGTTCATACACGGTATATTGTGATGCTTCCAGAGTTGGGATTGGTTGTGTGCTAATGCAGGAGGGTAGAGTTATTGCTTATGCTTCTTGTCAGTTGAAGCCCCACGAGAAGAACTACCATGTTCATGATTTGGAGTTGGCTGCTATAGTTCATGCCTTAAAAATTTGGAGGCACTATTTATATGGCGTATCTTGTGAGGTATTTACTGATCATCGCAGTCTTCAGCATTTATTTAAACAAAAAGATCTTAATTTGAGGCAGCGGAGATGGCTTGAGTTACTTAAAGACTATGATATTACCATTCTATATCATCCGGGAAAGGCCAATGTAGTGGCTGATGCGTTGAGCCGAAAGGCAGTCAGTATGGGGAGTTTGGCTTACATCCCAGTTGGGGAGAGGCCTCTTACAGTTGATGTTCAGACCTTGGCCAATCAGTTGGTGCGGTTAGATATTTCTAAGCCTAGCCGGGTATTGGCTAGTGTGGTTCTCGATCTTCCTTATATGATCGCATCAGAGAGCACCAATATGATGATCCGCATTTGCTTGTCCTTAAGGACAGAGTTCAGCATGATAATGCCAAAGATGTGACTATAGGTGATGATGGCGTATTGAGGATGCAGAGCCGTATTTGTGTGCCCGATGTTGATGGGCTTAGAGATTTGATTCTTGAGGAGGCCCGATGTCTGGTCCAAATTGCTACAGTCAAACCAGCAAGGAAAGTTATATGGGGAAGAATTAATACAACAGATACAGGCCAAAATAGAGGCTTATTCACAAATCGATCATACAAAGGATGAAGAAGAAGATCTAAGTCCTTTGGAAATTATCAGCAAGAGGCTCCAAATGAAGAAGGGAGTTGTTTCACAAAAAGAAATCCTTGCTTCATATTTTGAAGAAATAAAAAAGGATTTAGCAAAAAATCTTGGTACTAATTTTGGAGATGAAATCCGTATAAGGAAGGAAAATATCATTCATAATTTTTTGAAATTCTGAAGGTGCATTTTTAAAACCAAAGGGCATAACATTCCATTCATACTGACCCATTAGTACATTAAAAGCAGTTTTGTATCTATCTAATTCAGATACCTAGATTTGCCAATAACTTGATTTTAAATCAAAATTTGAAAATATAATGGCATCATGAAGTCTATCCAGTAAATCCTTTTTATTGGGGATAGGGTATCTGATCCATTTTAATACCTTATTAAGGGGTTTATAATTTATGACTAATCTAGGAACTCCTCGTTCCTGTTCCGCATGCTTATTAACATAAAAAGCGGTACAAGATCATTTGGACTTTGAGGGTTTAATTAAACCCTTCTGCTTTGAGGAATCAATTTCCTTCTTGCATAACTCCAAATAGTCGGAGTTCATTTGACAAGGTCGGGCCTTGGTGGGGATATTATCCTTAAAAAAGTTTTCTTCATAAGGAAGACTTATAATATGCTTCTTTCTACTCCAAAACTGATTCGGATGATCACCACATATAGAAGTAGCAAATTGATTTTTGAGAAAATTATTCTTTTCTACTAGTTTGAGATTTTTTAAATCCTGTTCTATAGTAATGGAACAAATCTCATTTTTCAAAAATTCAATCTGATTGATTTTTGAAGAAATATTATTAGAAATTACTTCGTTCAAAAATCTTTGGACTGGCTCGGTTATAAACTCAAAAGTGATACTCTTACCATTATAAGTACCAGTAAAACTCTTTGTGTCCCAATATAAAAAAGGCATCAATTTTATAAAAAATGGGACTCCAAGTATCACTTCCTGGTGGGTGTCTTTTACTAAAACAAAACTTTCAGGAATGCATGTATCCTGCTGACAAATATAAGCTTTAGGTAATTTATATGAAATACCTATTGTTCCACCGCTAGCATTCTTTAAACGGTGAGTTGTTTTATGAAAATATCTGGAGGGTATAACTCCTTCTTTTACACAATTTAGATCTGCTCCACTATCAAATGAAGCGACAAACTATTTTTTGAAATTGTAATCAATTAAAAGAGTTATTTTTATTAAAAATTTTTGAGTGATAAAATATTGTAATTTTTCTAATAATTCATCTTCAGGAAAATACATTACTGCCAATAAAGTACTAGCAGTTTTTTCTTCTGAAGGACTAGCAATATTATCTATCATAGTAATCTTAACACCAAGATATGTATTAATCCCCTCAGAATTTTCTAATTTGAAAATTCTTTCATCTAAAGCTATATTTGTGTGACGACCCAAAGGGTCATCACCGTAGTTCTTCCTTGTTCAACGCTTCCGAGGCCTTGAAAACCTCGCTTTTAGTTGCCTCAATTTGCGTGCGCAGTTCGGGCGCGTAGCCGGAAAGTTTTTATGTTAGAATATGTGAATTTTGTGAAAAATTTGATGAATTTTGATATTAATATGCATAATATTGTTTTTGGTCAACATTTTGGATAAATGGACCCGGACCTGTGATTCGACGGTCCCGGAGGGTCCGTAGAAAAATATGGGACTTGGGCGTGTACCCGGAATTAAATTCCGAGGTCCCAAGCCCGAAAAATGAATTTTTGTGGGAAATTGTTTTCTGAAATTAATTAAGGAAAATGAAGAAGAAAATTGATCGGAAAACTGTGGTATCGGGCTCGTATTTTGGTTTCGATGCCCGGTACGAGTCTTAAATATGTTTTAAGCACTATCTGTAAAGTTTGGCTAAAAACGAACGTCATATGACGTGTTTCGGACTTAAAATGGGAATTTGAGTTTTATGAAAGTTGAGAGAAAATCATGTGTTTTGAGGCTTGATTCTATGTATATGATGTTATCTTGGCGATTTGATCGTACGAGTAAGTCCGTAAGATATTTTAAGGTTGTGTGCATGTTTGGTTTGGAGCCCCGAGGGCTCGGGTGAGTTTCGAGTGGGGCCCGGGAGGTATTAAACTTAAAAAATAAATGCAGGTTCAGGTGTTGCAGGTCCGGCGCGGCTGCGGCCATTTCCGCGCGATCCGCGCTGGCAGCTACGCGGCCGCGACACTTTTCTGTGCGGTCCGCGTGGTGGGGTTCAGAGGGGGTAACCAGGTCGACTAGGGCGGCCGCGCACCAAATCAGTGCGGTCCGCGCTGGGTGGGTTCAGAGGAAGCCCACTTCTTCTCTCCCTCGGCGCGGCCGCGGTGCATTTCTGTGCGGTCCACGCCAGCCCCCAGTAAAATGTATAAATTCGGGATTTTCAGTCATTTTTCCACTTTTCAAAAACCCAAAACCTAAGAGGCAATTTTCCAAACAACTTTTCTTCTTCAAAACGATTGGTAAGTGATTTCTAACTCATTTTCTTCACTTCTTAACATCTTTTAACATGATTCCAACTTCAAAACAAAGATTTTCATTGGGAAAATTGGGTGTTTTGGGTAGAACCTAGGTTTTCTACAAATTGAGGAGTTGGACCTCAATTTGGGGTCTGATTTCAAAATAAAGCATATATTTGGATTCGTGGGAGAATGGGTAACCGGGTTTTGGTCTGAACATCAAGTTTCGACCACGTGGGTCCGGGGGTGTTTTTGACATTTTTGGGAAAAACCTTGTAAAAATTATTTTCATGCATTGGGAGTGATTCATTTAGTAATTATAATGGGATTAAGTAACTTATGACTAGATTCGAGGGGATTGGTGGTGGAATCAAGAGGTAAAGCTATAATTGAGACTTGAGTGGTGTTCAAGGCATCGAGGTAAGTGTTTGTTCTAACTTTGGCTCAAGGGAATAGGATTATGATGATATTTGCTACTTGCTAATGTGGAGTACGGTGTATAGGCATGGTGACGGTTATCTAGAACCGGAGTCTAGCATGACCGTGAGTCTTGATTGCTTTTAATTCGAATAATGTGACACAAGCTCCTTGTTTATTTGATGAGATTTCATATGATGTGAACGGTTGAGGTAGAATTGTGATGGTGTACTCTTGGAGCGTTAGCTCGAACATGAATGTGTTAGTTGAGGAAGAAGAGATTTAAAAAGAGAATGTGTTGTGCTTACTCCCTTGCCGGGATGTGTAGACTGATATATATACTCTCCCTTGTCGGGATATTTTGGGCTGTTAGCTGTACCCTTGCCGGGTTAAAGGTATTGAGATGTTATTCTCCCCTGATGGGGTCTACTATATGAAGTTAGATAGTATGAACTATGGAAATAGGGATCGTGTGGCACGCCGTCCACCTATATATTGTTAAAAGGGATCGTGTGGCACGCCGTCCACCTATATATTGTTAAAAGGGATAGTGTGGCACGCCGTCCACCTATATATTGTTAAAAGGGATCGTGTGGCATGCCGTCCACTTATATACTATATTATGGGATCGTGTGGCACGCCGTCCACTTATATACTATATTATGGGATCGTGTGGCACGCCGTCCACTTGCATACTATATTATGGGATTGTGTGGCACGCCGTCCACTTATATATGATAATATGGGATCGTGTGGCACGCCGTCCACTATATATATATATATATATATCATGGAAACCAGAGTTTCTTCTGTTTATTTCCGATATTTTATTTTTATTTGTTACTCCCCGATAGCATGTCCCCTCCCAACCTTACTTTGTATTATCTTGTTATTGTTTTCTTGCACTCGTTATATATATCTATACAGGTTAATTGTGGTAGGTCCTGTCTAGCCTCGTCACTACTTCGCCGGGGTTAGGCCAGGCACTTACCAGCACATGGGGTCGGTTGTGCTGATGCTACACTCTGTGCATTTTTTGCACAGATCAGGGAGCAACTTACGGACCGCAACAGTAGGACTTCTGGGAGCTATCTTCAGTCCAGGGACTCTCGAGGTAGCCTAGCTGGCGTTCGCAGGCCGAAGTCCCTTGTATTTCCTTTCAGACATTGTTTGTAGTATTCTGTAGTAGTCCGTGAGCTAGTGACACCAGACCTTGGGTAGTGATGTGTATTAAACTTCCGCACTTTTGGTTTTTTTTTCTCAGTTGCTTTAGATTTAAAGTCTTCCGCTTAAATTTTGTCTTGTTTATTATATTGTTTTGAAAGAAAGCAGGAAAGGTGGTTTAAATAATTGGCTTGCCTATCTCCGATAGTAGGCGCCATCACGACACCCGATGGTGGGAAATCCCGGTCATGACAATTTGAAGCTTTTAGTTCCGAGATTTCTTTCTTGAGATAACTTATCTCAGTACCTAAATCTTGGACAGTAGCAAGCCTTTCAGGCTGGGACTTATTTTTCACCATCTTTCTGATTTCAGACATGGTGTAAGGTCCTTTCTGAGATGGAATTTCTTCCACCTCTGTTCCTACCTCTGGATTTGTAGGAATTTTATCTATTAGCTGGGACCTTAATTCAGGGTCTTTAATAACCCTTAGGAAATCAATCAAATTGTCATTAGACAAAACATTAATCTTTAAATCCCTAAATTGAGAGTATATATTAAAAAGCTCATCGTCGATATTACAACAATGATTTGAGCATTGTCCCTTATTACAGGACTCTTGCTCTTCTTCAGAAGATGAAGTATAACTTTCTTCATGAAGGACCCTTAGGTTTTCACTTGTTGATGAAGGTCCTTCATCAGTATCAGATATTTCTGGAGAAGAATTCAGAAGAATCTTACATAAAGAACCTTTGATATGATCATCTAAATCCAGTTCTTTGATCTTATCTTTGATCTTGCAATCTTTTGCATATTGGCCTACTCTACCGCATTTGTAACATGCCTGAGGGTTCTTTGATTTAACAAAACCCTTTCTGGCTTTATGAAAAGACTTTTTTTTTGGGTCTTTTCGCGCCGTTTATCCAGCGAACCCCTTTTCCTTTTGAAATCCTTTTTATGGGATTTCTTTCTTCTGGATGGTATATCGATGGCGAATTGTTCACAGAATTCACCTAATTGTTGTCTCTCAGTGAGACGATGTTTCTTGATTTGTTGGTTTAGCTTGATCTCATTACATAAAGCTAAACCTTCCTGAGTGCATACACTAAAAAGTTTACCGTATGAGTAATTATTATAATCAATACTCATTCCTGTGCCTCTAAGGACCTTTCGAATCCTTTCAGCAAATAAAGGAGGGAGTCCATCTATGAATTTAGACTTCGAATGAGTACCATTACTCTCTGGTAATTCCATGTAACGACCCAAACCATCGTTTCCTGTATTTTCATCCCGTATTCCCCGTTAAATGCTTATTCATGTTTCAATATGTATACTTGGTGAATTTGAGTCAATTCGGATCGAGTTTGGTATGAAATGGGACAATTAGTCTCTTTAAGGAAGAAATAGTTTGAAAAAGTCAACCGGACGTTGACTTGTGAGTTAGATGGCTCGAAATTGAATTCCGATGATTCGGTTAGTTTCAGGTGATGATTTAAGGCCTAGGAGCGAAATCAGAATTAATTTTGGAGGTCCGGTGAAGAAATTAGCTCATTTTGGCGAAGTTAGTATTTTGGCGATTTCCGGTTGATAGGTGAAATTTTGATCCGACAGTCGGAATGGAATTCCGAGAATTTTTGTAGCTTCGTTATGTCATTTTGGACTTGTGTGCAAAATTTGAAGTCAATCGGACGTGATGTGATAGGTTTCAGCATCGGAAATAGAAGTTGGAAATTCTAAGTTCATAAAACTTGGATTGGAGGTTGATTCATGATTTTAGCGTTGTTTGATGTGATTTGAGGCCTCGAGCAAGTTTGTAATGTATTTTGGGACCGGTTGGTATTATTGGTCGGGGTCTCGGGTGTGTTTCGGATGCCCAACGGGTCATTTTTGGAAGATTTTTGCCGTTTTGAGCATAAATGTAATGATTTAAAGGTTTATTTTTAGTTCTAGAGATCCAAATTTGATTTCGAGACTTCCAGAATTTAAATCATGAATTATAGGACTGATCTGGAAATTTTGGTTTAATTTCATCAAGTCGAGATTGGGTTTTTGACGTGAAATGTGAGGTAATTATTTAAGGAGCGAAATGGGTATTGAACTGGGCAAACGAGCTTCGAATTGAGTTTCGATTGAAGGGTTGTGTTCGTATTATTATTTGTGACTCATACGAACAAGAATCGTCTAATTCCGAGTTTGTATGATGGAGTTAGAGCCATTTTAGTGAAAAATGGTTATGCTGCAAATTTCTTAAAAGCTGCTGTGTTTTCTGCAGCAGTGAACAGTACCCGCGCGTGAACAGTAACCGCGTTCATTTTTTTTGACTTCCAAGCTCGGATTTTGGGCAATTTTTAGCAAGAAATCTTGGGAAATCTTGAGGTAAGTCACTTGTGATTATTTCTACTCCATAATATTGAATTATCATCGAATAATTCGACTAGATTACATGTTTTTGAGGAGTAAATTGAAGATTTGGCCTAGAGATTTGAAAATAAGATTTGAAGATTTGAGGGGTCATTTGAACCCCGATTTTGGTAAATTTTATATGTACGGACTCGTGGTGAGACGAGGAATCCGGTGATGTGACTTTCATAATTTTTTGAGAAGTGGGTCCGAGGCTCGGGTTTTGCGAATTTCGTCATTTTTGATATTTTTCGAGTCTTTTCGATTGGGTTATATTCCCTCAGCCTATTGTAATGTATTCGTTATAGTTTTAACCAGATTCGACGCGCGAAGAGGTAAATTCGAGAGGCAAGGGCATAGCGGAGTAGACATTGGACCATCTTGAGGTGAGTAATGATTTTAAATGATGCACTGTGGGTTTGAAACCCTGGATTGCACAACATACTGCTATGTTGAGATGAGACACGCGTTGTATGACGAGCGCGGGGTCATTTACTATTGGGGATTGTGACTTGGTCCATCCTAGTTGATATTTTTACCACGTAATTGATAAAGATTTATTGTTTTTCACTATGATTGGGCTTATTGCCATATTTGGGCTTCGTGACAATTATCTAAAATCTTTTGTGAATTTACATCACTATTTTCCTCACGAATTGAAATATTATTTGAACTCAGTCCAATTGAATTATATTATTTTGTGAACTCAGCTACATTTATACTCAACTCGAGATTTAATGATATTTATAATGCTGTTGAGCTGAGCACTATTGTTTTACTGATACCCAAGAGGCTTATGATTATTTTCTGGACTGATTGAGGCCAAGGGCCATACGTGAGGATATGTTGAGTGATGTGAGGAGGCTTTCAGGCCTCGAGTGTTATATGAGGAGGCTTTCAGGCCTCGTGTGTGATGTGTGAAGGTTTTCAGGCCTATTGATATTGTGCTTGGGCTGTAGGATCCCATCCGGAGTCTGTACACACCCCCAGTGAGCGCAGGGTACCCAGGTGAGTTGGTGTAACGACCCGATCGGTCGTCTTGAGCTCCGGTGCGTCATTCAGCAATTTGAGGCCATGAGCAGCTTCATCTCAGGTATATTGACTTGTGTGTATGGTCAGAATTAAAATTCAGGAAGTTTGGAGTCAAATCTAAATGGAAATTCTCATTTTGAACGCTTAAAATTGAAGAAATGAACTAGGATTGGAATTTTGAGTAAACGACCTCGGAATTGGGATCCGAAGGTTCCAGCAGGTTCGTATGATGATTTCGCACTTGGGCGTATGCCCGAATCGGGTTTTGGATGACCCGGGAGCATTTTGGCGCCTATTGTGGAAGATTGCATTTTAGAAGAAATTGCATCAGTTTGGCTTAAAATGCATTTCAGTGTTATTGTTGTCCGTTTGGAATTCCGAGACTGGGAGTAGCTCCGTATGGTGATTCTGGATTTGGGAGCGCGATCGAAAGTGAATTCGGAGGTCCGTAGGTCATTTTGGAGCCGTTTGGCTAAATATAGAAATTTGAAGGTTTTTGAGAAAATTCGACCGGAAGTGGAAATTTTGATAACGGAGGCGGAATGTGATTCCGAAAGTTGGGGCAAGTCCATAATGTCGAATGTGACTTGTGTGCAAAATTTGAAGTCATTCCGGAATGATTTTGGTAAGGTTTGAGACACTTAGTCTCTTTTAAGGAAGCTTAAGTTGGAAAAGTCAACCGGATATTGACTTATGTGTTAGAGAGCCCGAAATGTGAATTTTATGGTTCGGATAACATCGTTAGGTGATTTGGGACTCAGGAGTGTGTCCGGAATATTTTTGTGATGACCGGTATAGAATTAAGCTTGAATTGACAAAGTTAGTATTTTGGTGAATTCCGGTTGATAAGTGTGATTTTGATTCGAGGGTCGGAATGGAATTCCGAGAGTTGCTGTAGCTTCCTTATGTCATTTTGGACTTGTCTGCAAAATTTGAGGTCATTCGGACTAGTTTTGACATGTTTCGGAATCGGATGTGGAAGTTAGAAGTTTCAAAGTTCATAGGTTTGAATCCGATGCGAATTTGGTGTTGTGATATTGTTTTGAGCGTTACGAAGGTAGGGACAAGTTTGAACGATGTTATGGGATATGTTGGCATGATTGGTTGAGGTCCCACTGGCCTCGGGTGAGTTTTGGGTGGTTGAACGGACTATTTCATCTTTGAAAAAAATTGCAGAAATTTTTAGGCTTCTGCTGTGCCCAGAAAATTTCAGGCGCGAGGTGTCCCATTTGGAAGTTCATATCTTGTAATCTATAAGAAATCAGAAAAATTGCAAAACACGAAAGTTGTAGCCCTTACATTCTAGTTTTCACAAAGTTAAACCATTCATGAGTTGGATATTATCTCAGAAAGTTATGATGGATCGAAAATGGCTGGTAGAGCGATTTCGACAGAATTTATGGATGCGCTTTAGAAGCTTATATCTCGGGATATATAAAGAGTTATTTGGTGTACAACCTATCAAATTAAAGATCTTCGAGTTTAGTTTCTAAATCTTCAAACCATTTGTCATTTGGATATTTATACAAGACGTTATGAGTGTTTAAGCAGAAGGTGTCCGACAAGGGAAAATTTTAATAGGATGTACAACTTGTATAGCACAAGTGCAAGGTACAACTCGACGAAGCACGGGCAGATTCTTTAAACACGGATTTGGCTTATTTCTTTCATTTCTTTCATTTGGCTTGGATTATTTTGGAGAGGATTTCAAGGGGGATTTCATCAAGCATCAAAGGTGAGTTGTTTCTACTTATTTCCAAGTTAAATACATGGATTAGAGCTGAAAACTCAAGTAATTTATGGACAAAAATGGTGGTTTAGGGCTTGAAACTTAAGAGAATTAAATGGAGATTTGAGGGGTCATTTGAACTCCGATTTTGGTAAATTTGATATGTACGGACTCGTGGCGAGACAAGGAATCTGGTGATGTAAATTTCGTAATTTTTCGAGAAGTGTGCCCGGGGCTCGGGTTTTGCAAATTTCGTGATTTTCGATATTTTTCGAGTCTTTCGATTGGGTTATATTCCCTTAGCCTATTGTAATGTATTCGTTGTGGTTTTGACCAGATTCGACGCGCGAAGAGGTAAATTCGAGAGGCAAGGGCATAACGGAGTAGACGTTGGACCGTCTTGAGGTGAGTAATGATTTTAAATGATGCACTGAGGGTTTGAAACTCCGGATTGCACAACATACTGCTATGTTGAGATGAAACACGCGTTGTATGACAAGCGCGAGGTCATTTACTATTGGGGATTGTGACTTGATCCATCCCAGTTGATATTTTTACCGCGTAATTGATAAAGATTTATCGTTTTTTTCACTATGATTGGGCTTATTGCCATATTTGGGCTTCGTGCCAATTATCTAAAATCTTTTGTGAATTTGCATCACTATTTTCCTCACGAATTGAAATATTATTTGAACTTAGTCCAATTGAATTATATTATTTTGTGAACTCAGCTACATTTATACTCAACTCGAGATTTAATGATATTTATAATGCTGTTGAGCTGAGCACTATTGTTTTACGGATGCCCAAGAGGCTTATGATTATTTTTCTGAACTGATTGAGGCCGAGGGCCATACGTGAGGATATGTTGAGTGATGTGAGGAGGCTTTCAGGCCTCGAGTGTTATATGAGGAAGTTTTCAGGCCTCGTGTGTGATGTGTAAAGGCTTTCAGGCCTATTGATATTGTGCTTAGGCTGTAGGATCCCCTCCGGAGTCTGTACACACCCCCAGTGAGTGCAGGGTACCCAGGTGATTGGAAGTGGGCCCGAGAGGCCGTTGCTTGTGTGTGGTGAGTTGGGAGTGAGCCCGAGGGGCTGATGTTGTGTGCTGGTGAGTTGGGAGTGAGCCCGAGGGGCTGTTACTATACTGAGATTTACATATTGAGCCCGAGGGGCAAGCTTTTGATTTATCCTTACAGTGGAAATTATTTGTCTTTACTATTTTAAAAGAAGAATTATCTGATACTCGTTGTTTTACTGTATAACTGATTTTACTGCTTGGGATAGCGCTATATTGTGCCGTTATAAGATTTCATGTTTTCAGTCGTTATTTATTTTTATTACTCACTGGGTCGGTGTACTCACATTACTCCCTGCACCATGTGTGCAGATACAGGCAGAGCTGAGTTCGCTCCTGAGCGCTGATTCTTTCCAGGCCAGGCGGTGACTAGGAGTAACGAGGTAGCTGTTGACGCCCGTAGCCCCGTTTTATCCCTTATCTTTTTTATTTATGATAATTCCAGACTTTTTAAAATATTAGTAAACTCTGTAGTAGCTCATGACTTGTGACACCTTATTTCGGGCTGAGTTGGGAGGGTTTTCCTTGTTCTATCATGTTTATTTCGCATTTAAGATTATATTGCCCATGATTTAGACTTATTCCTGCTAAGCAATTATAAAGAGATGTACTGTTTTGTTGATTGGTTGGCCTTGTCCTCACGAGAGGCGCCATCACGACCGGGTTGGGATTTTGGGTCGTGACAAGTTGGTATCAGAGCCTAGGTTACTAGGTTTCGCGAGTCATGAGCTGGTTTAGTAGAGTCTCGCGGATTGGTACGGAGACGTCTGTACTTATCCTTGGGAGGCTGCAGAACCTTTAGGAAAAATTTCATATTCTTGAATTCTTAATCGTTCCTCCTTGATTGAGCTTGAAAAAGTAACTTTTACAGTTTCTTCCACATATTCGTATGCGCGAACGAATGCTTAGTATTAGATGTGCCTTGATTGCCTGAAATTCCCCGATCGATGGGCGAGGTGTAATCTCTGTGAGTTTGATGTTAGGCCAGTCGGGAGGACTTGAGGCCGGATCATTGCCTATGGCTTGATCACCGGGGTGCTGATTATGTGAGCAAGTGTTTTGAACTTATATGTTCGGTATTGTCCCTATTAGTGGGAATGATGGATGGATAGCTATGTGATGAGTATGTTACAAATGCGAGATGTGTCTATATGACTTGGAAGTGACGATGGAGACCTGTTGGATGATATGGACTATTAAGTGTTTGATTTTTCATTGTGATGCTTTGTCAAGTTGTGGATATGTTGTTAGGTTGGTTTTGGTGATTCTCTGGCAGGTGGATAGGCCCAATTACAAAGGAAATTCTGCCGAAATTTTTGAAAAATTTGGGACTTAGTAAAAAAAAAATTGTTGCCTAATAGTGGGCTTAACTGTTGTGTGAGTGAATGAAGGAGTGAGTTTAATCTCATCATGGTATTACAGCAGCAATAGTGTATATGTGTTGTGATTTATGACTTCGAGCCAAGTTGGGGAGTTTGCTATTGATTAGATAATTGTGCGGTCATGTGCTATGTTGGTTCCAGTTCGAGGCATGCTGGCGAATCAGCTCTGGTTACGGAAATTGGTCCGAAAATGGCACGAGTGAGGGAAAACTTGGACAAAGGCTACATGGTGCTTTATAGATGTGTGAGAATCACAGTATGTCTTAAGCTGTCGTTGGTAAAGAATGCTCGGTGCATGGAGCATGAAGATGTTTGGTTGTACTGGAATGAGGTCATACCCTGCGGTGTCAGAGTGCTAATGAGGCACGTGTGGTTATGTTCCTTGGATCAGGTGAATTGCATTTTGAATAAGAGTAAATGACTTGAAAGAATGGTTCTAATGTGTTCGAAAGTCGTGTAATAGTGGCTTTGAGCTAAGTGGGAGAGTCCTACCGCTTACGATTGGGTTGCATGGTTAATTACCTGCGTGAATTCTGGTTATTAGCGTATTGATGGGTTATTGCGGCTACGGAAAAGGACCGTGAGTGGTAATTTGAGTAAATGAATTGTTGAATGCATGTTATGGTTAGCCTTATTGGCTCATGTTCAGACTTGAAGGAAGATTCATGATTTTTGCCTCGTATAGGTGCAGGCTTCGAGGGAAGTGATCCCGCTGGGTGCTTCATAGAGAGGGTATTCATATGTTATAAAATTCAGTGGAGTGGTTGCATTCGGGGCCAAGTTAGAGCGGGTGGCTCTCAGTAACGGTCCTCAAGAATTCAAAGGGCAAAGTGTGGTGCCTAATAATGTCGACATTATAGATACAGATAAGAATCAAGCTTTGTAGCAGCTTATGAGAAGGTGCCCAAAATGTTCTATAATATTTTGACTTGCGGTGTAGCATTTGGGAGATATGAAATGGTTCGTGAGATTTGAGACAGCATGGTCTTGTGATTCAAGGTCACTCCGGAGGAGTGCAGATAGAGTATGTTATGTGTTGAATGGAGAAGTATTATTTCCAAGACAATTAAGGGTAAATTAGAAGGAGGTAGGTTGATTAGCCATAGTTGAATTGGCATATTGGTGTCAGTGATCAGTTCCTTCAGCGTGAGCAAGTTATGCAAGTGATTTGTGGCGGTACGTGTGAGGCTTGTCGGCCACCGTAATTGATTTTGTTCAGAAGCATTCTTTTGTTATGGCTTGTTATGTGGAGACAAATCCCGGAAGGGTTATGGTGGCTTGGACCACTACTTAGATATTGGCATATTCGACGGTTATGAGAATTCACCTGTATGTTGCTATAGTTCTCCCGAAGTAAGTTAAATGGAAAGCCTTATGTGATGAAATATTAGCCTATCGGCGGTTCCAGAGTTGTGATGGAAATCATGTCTATCGTATATCGGCACGTGAGGTGCAGTGAGTGGTATGGAATTTGAAGTAAGGACCAAGGTCGCAGTTTGGTCAATGACTGTGATGTCACAAGCTCGGATGAGCAGGAAAGGAGTTCCAGTGTTTTGAGTAAGATGGGTATTGATGTCAGTATCATCTGAGACCGATGTTCTGTGAGAAAGGCTTTGTATCCTGGTTAGGGATTCTTGATCACTTTTCGGCGTTAGTGCAGCCGGTGGTTTGAATGTGCGAACCCGTTAATTATTTCGGAAGATGGTGGGAGCTTGTCCCACAGGAAGATTGTATAAGTGTGACATGTAGTCACTTGATTCATTAGAAATTTAAACCAAGTATGAGGATTTTGGTAATATCATCCATTTGAGAATTTATGCCTGGAGGGCACTCTGCTTATTGGGTTATAGACCTGTGAAATATTATTGGCCTAGCTTGGCACGATCAGGATCGACTTGAGGTCGGGGGATAGATTTAAATGTGGAAGTGAGCCTTACGTCAGGCCAGTTGTGTTTATTTCAGCAATGCGCTCTTTATGGAATGATAGTTGCGGTCTTATTTCGTGGTCAGATAATTCATGTAAAGATATATTGCGATGTATGAGTTGTGAGACGGCTTGGTAAATTCCTTATGTGTTGAGGTTCCGCTCAGCGGTGATGTTATATGAGCAGGATGGCTCTTGAGACTTAGATCATGTATCACACCTCAGTTGTGCTTGAGTTGTAGCCTATAACGCTATATGTTTCCTTGGGAATGGTATTATGCACCTTAGTGTGTTTATGACCGATATTCGGTATTTGGATGTGATGAGCTATTCAGCTCGACGTGTATCTCCTTATGTGAGTTCTATATGTGGATCGAGTGGCACGCCGCCATGGGTATGTTGTTTGGATCGGGTTGCGCGCCGCAACAGTGTGATGTTCAGTTCAGTGCCCATATTTGCTTTTATGTGTTCTGTTTCCCTATTTTCTGAGGAAGTCCATGTTAGTGTGCGAGTTGAGTAGTTCCTCCCAGAGTTCGCCTTCCTTTTGTATCGCGTTCGAATTGGTAGCCCACTGGCACATTGTGGCGTCTTGTGGGATTTTTGATTATGTCTGAGGTGACTTATTGCCTGAGCAGTTCGTACTGGGTGAGACGAGGTTACTAGATTTGGGGTCAGTGCAAACTGATTATATGAAGTATATTATAGAGCAAAGATCATTCTTTGGTTTGAGACAAGGTAATGGAACTTGTCAGGAGTATAGATCCAATGAATTGTTGATTCAACAGTTGATTATGAATTTCGGCACATCTCTTCAGTCGTATCGGTGTTGTAAAAACTAGAGCAAGACCTATGTAGGTCATGAGATGCAATGGGAGCATCAGATTTGTGGAATTTTGACTATTATGTTTAAAGAATGTTATTGTGGTCCTATGAGTAAAGTGATGCAAAGTGTGAATTCAGCAAAGTTATGCAGCCATGTTTGGGTACAGCGTGTGGAGATTGATATGGTGGTCGTATGATGGAAACAGGCTTGGTAGGAAATTCAGGATGTTGGAATTGGACCTAATGGCTTATTTGCTTGAATAAAGGAGTATATCTACAGAGTTATCGAGCTAATGTGCTCAACTGAGTGGTGGTAGCAAGGGAAGGTGCATGAGGTGTTAAACAAGTGATTTCAGACTACTTCAGTGTAGTTCTCAGCACGTTCGAGGACGAACGTATGTTTAAGTGGGGGAGATTGTAACGACCCGATCGGTCGTTTTGAGCTCCAGCGCGTCATTCAGCAGTTTGAGGCCATGAGAAGCTTCATCTCGGGTATATTGACTTGTGTGTATGGCCAGAATTAAAATTCAGGAAGTTTGGAGTCAAATCTAAATGGAAATTCTCATTTTGAAAGCTTAAAATTGAAGAAATGAACTAGGATTGGAATTTTGAGTAAACGACCTCGAAATTGGGATCCGAAGGTTCCAGCAGGTTTGTATGATGATTTCAGACTTGGGCGTATGCCCGGATCGGGTTTTGGATAACCCGGGAGCGTTTTGACGCCTATTGTGGAAGATAGCATTTTAGAAGAAATTGCATCAGTTTGGCTTAAAATGCATTTCAGTGTTATTGATGTCCATTTGGAATTCCGAGACTGGGAGTAGCTCCATATGGTAATTCTGGATTTGGGAGCGCAATCGGAAGTGAATTCGGAGGTCCGTAGGTCATTTTGGAGCCGTTTGGCTAAATATAGAAATTTGAAGGTTTTTGAGAAAATTCGACCGGAAGTGGAAATTTTGATATCAGAGTCAGAATGCGATTCCGAAAGTTGGGGCAAGTCCGTAATGTCGAATGTGACTTGTGTGCAAAATTTGAAGTCATTCCAGAATGATTTTGGTAAGGTTTGAGACACTTAGTCTCTTTTAAGGAAGCTTAAGTTGGAAAAGTCAACCGGATATTGACTTATGTGTTAGAGAGCTCGAAATGCGAATTTTATGGTTCGGATAGCGTCGTTAGGTTATTTGGGACTCAGGAGTGTGTCCGGAATATTTTTGTGATGACCGGTATAGAATTAAGCTTAAATTGGCAAAGTTAGTATTTTGGCGAATTCCGGTTGATAGGTGAGATTTTGATTCGAGGGTCGGAATGGAATTCCGAGAGTTGTTGTAGCTTACTTATGTCATTTTGGACTTGTCTGCAAAATTTGAGGTCATTCGGACTAGTTTTGACGTGTTTCGGCAACGGATGCAAAAGTTAGAAGTTTCAAAGTTCATAGGTTTGAATCCGATGCGAATTTGGTGTTGTGATATTGTATTGAGCGTTACGAAGGTTGGAACAAGTTTGAACGATATTATGGGATATGTTAGCATGATTGGTTGAGGTCCCACTGGCCTCGGGTGAGTTTTGGGTGGTTAAACGGACTATTTCATCTTTGAAATTTTTTTTTTAGGCTTCTGCTGTGCCCAGAAAATTTCAGGCGCGAGGTGTCCAGTTTGGAAGCTCATATCTTGTAATCTATAAGAAATCAGAAAAATTTCAAAACACAAAAGTTGTAGCCTTTACATTCTAGTTTTCAGAAAGTTAAACCATTCATGATTTGGATATTATCTCAGAACGTTATGATGGATCGAAAATGGCTGGTAGAGCGATTTCGACAGAATTTACGGATGCACTTTAGAAGCTTATGTCTCGGGATATAAAAAGAGTTATATGGTGTACAACCTATCAAATTAAAGATCTTCGAGTCTAGTTTCTAAATATTCAAACCATTTGTCATTTGGATATTTATACAAGACGTATGGGTGTTTAAGAAGAAGGTGTCCGACAAGGGAAAATTTTAATAGGATGTACAACTTGTATAGCACAAGTGCAAGGTACAACTCGACGAAGCACGGGCAGATTCTTTAAACACAGATTTGGCTTATTTCTTTAATTTCTTTCATTTGGCTTGGATTATTTTTGAGAGGATTTCAAGGGGGATTTCATCAAGCATCAAAGGTGAGTTGTTTCTACTTATTTCCAAGTTAAATACATGGATTAGAGCTGAAAACTCAAGTAATTTATGGACAAAAATGGTGGTTTAGGGCTTGAAACTTAAGAGAATTAAATGGAGATTTTGGTAAATTTGATATGTACGGACTCGTGGCGAGACGAGGAATCCGGTGATGTGAATTTTGTAATTTTTCGAGAAGTGGGCCCAGGGCTCGGGTTTTGCAAATTTCGCGATTTTCAATATTTTTCGAGTCTTTTCTATTGGGTTATATTCCCTTAGCCTATTGTAATGTATTCGTTGTGGTTTTGACCAGATTTGACGGGCGAAGAGGTAAATTCGAGAGGCAAGGGCATAGCGGAGTAGACGTTGGACCGTCTTGAGGTAAGTAATGATTTTAAATGATGCACTGAGGGTTTGAAACCCCGGATTGCACAACATACTGCTATGTTGAGATAAGACACGCGTTGTATGATGAGCGCGAGGTCATTTACTACTGGGGATTGTGACTTGGTCCATCCTAGTTGATATTTTTACCGCGTAATTGATAAAGATTTATCGTTTTTTTCACTATGATTGGGCTTATTGCCATATTTGGGCTTCGTGCCAATTATCTGAAATCTTTTGTGAATTTATATCACTATTTTCCTCACGAATTGAAATATTATTTGAACTCAGTCCAATTGAATTATATTATTTTGTGAACTCAGCTACATTTATACTCAACTCGAGATTTAATGATATTTATAATGCTGTTGAGCTGAGCACTATTGTTTTATGGATGCCCAAGAGGCTTATGATTATTTTTTTGGACTGATTAAGGCCGAGGGCCATACGTGAGGATATGTTGAGTGATGTGAGGAGGCTTTCAGGCCTCGAGTGTTATATGAGGAGGCTTTCAGGCCTCGTGTGTGATGTGTGAAGGCTTTCAGGCCTATTGATATTGCACTTGGGCTGTAGGAGCCCCTCCAGAGTCTGTACACACCCCCAGTGAGCGCAGGGTACCCAGGTGAGTTGGGAGTGGGCCCGAGAGGCCGTTGCTTGTGTGTGGTGAGTTGGGAGTGAGCCCGAGGGGCTGATGTTGTGTGCTGGTGAGTTGGGAGTGAGCCCGAGGGGCTGATACTATACTGAGATTTACATATTAAGCCCGAGGGGCAAGCTTTTGATTTATCCTTACAGTGGAAATTATTTGTCTTTACTGTTTTAAAAGAAGAATTATCTGATACTCACTATTTTACTGTATAACTGATTTTACTGCTTGGGTTAGCGCTATATTGTGCCGTTATGAGATTTCATATTTTCAGTCGTTATTTATTTTTATTACTCACTGGGTCGGAGTACTCACATTACTCCCTGCACCATGTGTGCAGATACAGGCAGAGCTGAGTTCCCTCCTGAGCGCTGATTCTTTCCAGGCCAGGCGGTGACTAGGAGTAACGAGGTAGCTGTTGACGTCCGCAGCCTAGTTTTATCCCTTATCTTTGTTATTTATGATAATTCCAGACTTTGTAAAATATTAGTAAACTCTGTAGTAGCTCATGACTTGTGACACCCCGATTTCGGGCTGAGTTGAGAGGGTTTTCCTTGTTCTATCATGTTTATTTCCCATTTAAGATTATATTGCCCATGATTTAGACTTATTCCTGCTAAACAATTATAAAGAGATATACTGTTTTGTTGATTGGCTAGCCTTGTCCTCACGAGAGGCGCCATCACGACCGGGTTGAGATTTTGGGTTGTGACAGTTGGGAGTGGGCCCGAGAGGCCGTTGCTTGTGTGTGGTGAGTTGGGAGTGAGCCCGAGGGGTTGATGTTGTGTACTGGTGAGTTGGGAGTGAACTCGAGGGGCTGATACTATACTGAGATTTACATATTGAGCCCGAGGGGCAAGCTTTTGATTTATCCTTACTGTGGAAATTATTTGTCTTTACTGTTTTAAAAGAAGAATTATCTCATACTCACTATTTTACTGTATAACTGATTTTACTGCTTGGTATAGCGCTATATTGTGCCGTTATGAGATTTCATGTTTTCAGTCGTTATTTATTTTTATTACTCACTGGGTCGGAGTACTCACATTACTCCCTGCACCATGTGTGCATATACAGGCAGAGCTGAGTTCGCTCTTGAGCGTTGATTCTTTCCAGACCAGGTGGTGACTAGGAGTAACGAGGTAGCTGTTGACGTCCGCAACCCCGTTTTCTCCCTTATCTTTGTTATTTATGATAATTCCAGACTTTGTAAAATATTAGTAAACTCTGTAGTAGCTCATGACTCGTGACACCCCGATTTCGGGCTGAGTTGGGAGGATTTTCCTTGTTCTATCACGTTTATTTCGCATTTAAGATTATATTGCCCATGATTTACACTTATTCCTACTAAGTAATTATAAAGAGATGTACTATTTTGTGTATTGGCTGGCCTTGTCCTCACGAGAGGCGCCATCACAACCGGGTTGGGATTTTGGGTCGTGACAAGTTGGTATCAGAGCCTAGGTTACTTAGGTCTCACGAGTCATGAGCAGGTTTAGTAGAGTCTCGCGGATCGGTACGGAGACGTCTGTATTTATCCTCGAGAGGCTGCAGAACCTTTAGGAAAAATTTCATATTCTTGAATTCTTATCGTGTGTCCTTGATTCAGCTTGAAAAGTAACTATTGAAATTCCTTCCACGTGTTCGTATGCACGTATGAACGCTCAATATCAGATGTGCATCAACAGCTTATGATTCCCCGATCGAGGGGCGAGATGTGATCTCTATGAGTTGATATTGGGCCGGTCTGGAGGACTTGAGGTCGGATCTTTGCCTATGGCTTGAGCACCGAGGTGTTGATTGTGTGAGCAAGTGTTTTGAACTTATGTGTTCGGTATTGCCCCTATTGGTTTGAATGACGGCTGGATAGCTACGTGATGAGTATGTTAGTACTGCGAGATGTATCTATATGACTCGGAAGTCGCGAGGAAGGTCTGCTAGATGATAGATGAACCATTAAGTGTTTGATTTCCATTGTAATTGGATGTGTAGCCCCGAGTTACGGGCACGTGAATAATCTTTTCATGTCTCCTATTTGGAGTGAAGTAAATTTCATGTTACGGTATGAGTTTAGACTCAGTGACTGTGTAATGTGTATGACAGTGGAAGGTATACAAAATGTTAATTGGAGGCAAAACGGGTGGGTTATCTCCTACGGAGTATTCTAAGGTGGTGTGATCCTTATGTTGTCTGTTAGAAGATCTCATTTACAAGTGAAGAATATGCGTTGAAATCTAAATTGTGCTGCCTAGAGAGTGGGATTAACTGTTATGTGAGTGAATGCAAGAATTGCAGAAGAGTTAAAATTCCAGATGATTTGTGTTTCCACAAGCTTATGAAGGAGTGAGTTCAATCTCACTATGGTATTACAGCAACAATAGAGTATGTGTGCCATGATTTATTGAGTGCGTTTTGTTATATGGCTTTGATCCAAGTTGGGAGTTAGCTATTAATTAAGTTGATTGCACGGTTAAGAGCTATATTGTTTCAGTCTTCCACAGAGATGCCTCTGTATTATTTGATCCCGTTTCCACCTTTTCTTATGTGTCATCATACTTTTCTCGTTATTTAGGTACGTCCCGTGAGTTTCTTGCTTTACCTATTCATATATCTACCCCAGTGGGCGACACTGTTGTTGTAGACCGTGTGTACCGGTCATGTGTGGTGACTATTGGGGGTCTGGAGACCCGAGTGGATCTATTGCTATTGAGCATGGTAGATTTTGATGTCATTTTGGGCATGGATTGGCTATCTCCGTGTCGTGCTATTCTAGACTGTCATGCTAAGACAATCACTTTGGCTATGTCGGGTGTACCGCAGATCAAGTGGCATGGTATGACTGATTATATCCCTAGTAGAGTGATCTCTTTCTTGAAGGCCCAGCGTATGGTTGGGAAGGGTTTCCTTTCATATCTAGCATTCGTGAGGGATGTTGGAGCTAAGACTCCTAGTATTGATTCTATCCCAGTTGTGAGGAATTTTCCTGATGTATTTCCTACAGACCTGTCAGGCATGCCGCCGGACAGGGATATTGATTTTGGCATTGACTTAGTGCCGAGCACTCAGCCCATTTCTATTCCGCAATATCGTATGGCACCAGCAGAGCTGAAAGAATTGAAGGAGCAGATTCAGGAACTCCTAGATAAGGGGTTCATTCGGCCTACCGTGTCCCTGTGGGGTGCACCTGTTTTATTTGTGAAGAAGAAAGATGGCACAATGAGAATGTGCATTGATTATAGGCAGTTGAATAAGGTAAATGTGAAGAACAAGTATCTTTTGCATCGCATTGATGACTTATTTGATCAGCTTCAAGGAGCGAGGGTATTTTCTAAGATTGATCTCCGTTCGGGCTATCACCAGTTGAAAATCATGGAGTCGGATATTCCCAAGACTGCCTTCAGGACTAGATATGGTCACTATGAATTTTTGGTTATGTCTTTCGGGCTGACCAATGCCCCAGCAGCGTTCATGCATTTGATGAACAGTGTATTTCAGCCTTATCTGGATGCATTTGTTATTGTATTCATTGATGATATCCTGGTGTACTCGCGTAGCCAGGAGGAGCATGCCCAACATTTGCGTGTAGTGTTGCAGAGATTGAGAGAGGAGAAGCTTTATGCAAAATTCTCCAAATGTGAATTTTGGCTAAGTTCTGTGGCATTTTTGGGACACATAGTGTCCAGTGAGGGTATACAGGTTGATCCAAGGAAGATAGAAGCAGTGTAGAGTTGGTCTAGACCGTCCTCAGTCATAGAGATTCGGAGTTTTCTTGGGCTAGCAGGCTATTATCGCCGATTTGTTCAGGGGTTTTCTTCTATTGCATCGCCTTTGACCAAGTTGACTCAGAAAGGTTCCCCATTTGTATGGTCCGGCGAGTGTGAGGAGAGCTTTCAGAAGCTCAAGGCACTTCTGACCACAACTCCAGTGTTGGTGTTACCATCAACTACAGGTTCATACACGGTATATTGTGATGCTTCCAGAGTTGGGATTGGTTGTGTGCTAATGCAGGAGGGTAGAGTTATTGCTTATGCTTCTCGTCAGTTGAAGCCCCATGAGAAGAACTACCATGTTCATGATTTGGAGTTGGCTGCTATAGTTCATGCCTTAAAAATTTGGAGGCACTATTTATATGGCGTATCTTGTGAGGTATTCACTGATCATCGCAGTCTTCAGCATTTATTTATAAAAAAAGATCTTAATTTGAGGCAGCGGAGATGGCTTGAGTTACTTAAAGACTATGATATTACCATTCTATATCATCCGGGAAATGCCAATGTAGTGGCCGATGCGTTGAGCCGAAAGGCAGTCAGTATGGGGAGTTTGGCTTACATCCTAGTTGAGGAGAGGCCTCTTGCAGTTGTGTAACGACCCGAACCGTCGTTTCCTATATTTTCGTCCCGTATTCCCCGTTAAATGCTTATTCATGTTTCAATATGTGTACTTGGTGAATTTGAGTCAATTCGGATCGAGTTTGGTATGAAACGGGACAATTAGTCTCTTTAAGGAAGAATTAGTTTGGAAAAGTCAACCGGACGTTGACTTGTGAGTTAGAGGGCTCGGAATTTATTTTCGATGATTCGGTTAGTTTTGGGGGATGGTTTAAGGCTTAGGAGAGCATCCGGAAGTAATTTTGGAGGTTCGGTGTAGAAGTTAGCCTATTTTGGCGAAGTTAGGATTTTGGCGAAATTTGGTTGGTAGGTGAGATTTTGATCCGGTGGTCGAAATGGGATTTTGAGAGTTGTTGTAGCTTCGTTAGGTGATTTTGGACTTGTGCGCAAAATTTCAGTTGATTCAGAGGTGATTTGGTTGGGTTTTTTATCAAATGCGTATTTTGGAAGTTTTGGAAGAACTTAGGCGTGAATTCGATGTAACTTGATGGTTTTGATGTTGTTGAGGTGTTTTGATGATTGGAATAAGTTTCAATAATGTTTTAAGATATGTTCGTGCTTTTGGTTGAGGTCCCGGGGACCTCGGGATGATTTCGGATGGCTAACGGGAACTTTTGAAGTTGGAAATTTCATAATAGACGAAAGTTGTAAATGAGTGCGCACAAGGCCTCACTTTGAACGATAATATCTCTCGTTATATAAGGATCACCGGATCAAAATCTCGCCTACCAGTTATGGAATTTAGTACTAATATTGGCCCTATTGAATGACGTATTGTAGATTGAAGTTTACCTAAGAGTAGTGGATCATTATAGTATCATTAAGGGGCAAGTCCCATATATGTATGGTTACAACCCCGTCTTTTAGAAATCGAACTTCATCGATGTTTGTGTGATTTTTTTTAGGCAGATTCGTCGTACGAGGAGGCCAACCGGAGAGGCAAGGGCATAGCGAGCTAGAGGTGAGTAATGATTTTAAATGATGCACTGAGGGTTTGAAACCCCGGATTGCACAACATACTGCTATGTTGAGATGAGACACGCGTTTTATGACGAGCCGGGGTCATTTACTATTGGGGATTGTGACTTGGTCCATCCCAGTTGATATTTTTACCGCGTAATTGATAAAGATTTATTGTTTTTTTCACTATGATTGGGGCTTATTGCCATGTTTGGGCTTCGTGCCAATTATCTAAAATCTTTTGTGAATTTACATCACTATTTTCCTCACGAATTGAAATATTATTTGAACTCAGTCCAATTGAATTATATTATTTTGTGAACTCAGCTACATTTATACTCAACTCGAGATTTAATGATATTTATAATGTTGTTGAGCTGAGCACTATTGTTTGAGAAATGACTCAATTCCTCTCATTTTCGGTTTTTAGAGTACTCAAAAACCCTCCAGTCGCGCGAGTTCGCGCGCTGTTCGCGCGACTTCGCGCGATAGTTCACGCGCTCTGATACCTGACCAGTGAAATGGTCATAACTTCCTGAATACATTTTCAAATGACAAACGGTTTGTTGCATTGGAAACTAGACTCAAAAGGATTTAATTTGATAGGTTCTAGCTCACACAACTCCTTATATAACGAGAGATATTATCGTTCAAAATGAGGCCTTGTGCGCACTCATTTACAACTTTCGTCTATTATGAAATTTCCAACTTCAAAAGTTCCCGTTAGCCATCCGAAATCATCCCGAGGTCCCCGAGACCTCAACAAAAAGCATGAACATATCCTAAAACATTATTGAAACTTATTACAATCATCGAAACACCTCAACAACATCAAAACCATCAAGTTACATCGAATTCACGCCTAAGTTCTTCCAAAACTTCAAAAATACGCATTTGATCAAAACCCCAACCAAATCACCTCCGAATCAATTGAAATTTTGCACACAAGTCCAAAATCACTAACAAAGCTACAACAACTCTCGGAATCCCATTCTGACCACCGGATCAAAATCTCACCTACCAACCAGATTTCGCCAAAATCCTAACTTCGCAAAAATAGGCTAACTTCTACACCGAACCTCCAAAATTACTTCCGGTTGCTCTCCTAATCCTTAAATCATCCCCGAAAACTAACCGAATCATCGAAAATAAATCCGAGCCCTCTAACTCACAAGTCAATGTCCGGTTGACTTTTTCAAACTAATTCTTCCTTAAAGAGACTAATTGTCCCGTTTCATACCAAACTCGATCCGAATTGACTCAAATTCACCAAGTACACATATTGAAACATGAATAAGCATTTAACGGGGAATACGGGATGAAAATACAGGAAACGATGGTTCGGGTCGTTACAAGTTGATGTTCAGACCTTGGCCAATCAGTTGGTGCAGTTAGATATTTCTGAGCCTAGCCGGGTATTGGCTAGTGTGGTTTCTGGATCTTCCTTATATGATCGCATCAGAGAGCACCAGTATGATGATCCGCATTTGCTTGTCCTTAAGGACAGAGTTCAGCATGATAATGCCAAAGATGTGACTATAGGTGATGATGGCGTATTGAGGATGCATGGCCGTATTTGTGTGCCCGATGTTGATGGGCTTAGAGATTTGATTCTTGAGGAGGCCCATAGTTCACGGTATTCCATCCATCCGGGTGCTGCGAAGATGTATCAGAACTTGAGACAGCATTACTGGTGGAGGAGAATGAGGAAAGACATTGTGGGATATGTGGCTCGGTGTCTCAACTGTTAGCAGGTGAAATATGAGCATCAGAGACCGGGCGGTTTGCTACAGCAGATGATTATTTCTGAGTGGAAATAGAAGAGAGTTACTATGGATTTCGTGAGTGGCCTTCCTTGGACTTTGAAGAATTTTGATTCGATTTGGGTCGTTGTGGATAGGCTGACCAAGTCAGCGCATTTCATTCCGGTGTGTATCACATATTCTGCGGAGCGGCTGGCTAGGATCTTTATTTAGGAGATTGTGCGGTTGCATGGTGTTCTAGTTACTATTATTTCGGATAGCGGTACTCAGTTCACTTCTCAGTTTTGGAGGACTTTTTAGCACGAGTTGGGCACTCAGGTGGAGTTGAGTTCAGCATTTCATCCTCAGACGGACGGACAGTCCGAGCGTACTATTCAGATATTGGAGGATATGTTGTGTGCCTGCGTGATTGATTTTGGAGGTTCTTGGGTTGAATTTATACCACTTGCAGAGTTTGCCTACAATAACAGCTATCAGTCCAGTATTCAGATGGCACCGTATGAGGCCTTATATGGGAGGCGGTGTAGAACTCCAGTGGGTTGGTTTGAGCCCGGTGAGGCTAGGTTGTTGGGGACAGATTTGGTCCAGGATGCCTTAGAAAAGGTGAAGGTGATTCAGGAAAGACTTCGCACAGCTCAATCGCGTCAGAAGAGTTATGCGGACCGGAAGGTCCGAGATGTGTCATTTATGGAGGGCGAGAAGGTTTTGCTGAAGGTTTCGCCGATGCAGGGTGTTATGAGGTTCGGAAAGAAAGGGAAGTTGAGTCCGTGGTTTATTGGACCATTTGAGGTGCTTAGGTGGATTGGAGAGGTGGCTTACGAGCTTGCTTTGCCGCCTAGATTGTCGGGTGTTCATCCAGTATTCCATGTGTCCATGCTCCGGAAGTACATTGGGGACCCGTCTCATATTTTAGATTTCAATACAGTACAGTTAGATGAAAATTTGACTTATAATGTGGAGCCAGTGGCTATTTTGAGTCGACAGGTTCAAAAATTGAGATCAAAAGATATAGCATCAGTGAAAGTACAGTGGAGAGGTCGGCCCGTGGAGGAGGCTACTTGGGAGACCGAGTAGGAGATGAGGAGCAGGTGCCCGCACCTATTTGAAACTCCAGGTATGTTTCTTAACTCGCTCGAGGACGAGCGTTTGTTTTAGTTGGGGAGAATGTAACGACCCGAACCGTCATTTCCTGTATTTTCGTCCCGTATTCCCCGTTAAATGCTTATTCATGTTTCAATTTGTGTACTTGGTGAATTTGAGTCAATTCGGATCGAGTTTGGTATGAAATGGGACAATTAGTCTCTTTAAGGAAGAATTAGTTTGGAAAAGTTAACCGGACATTGACTTGTGACATAGAGGGCTCGAAATTGAATTCCAATGATTCGGTTAGTTTCGGGGAATGATTTAAGGCCTAGGAGCGCAATCGAAATTAATTTTGGAGGTCCGGTGAAGAAATTAGCTCATTTTGGCGAAGTTAGTATTTTGGCGATTTCCGGTTGATAGGTGAAATTTTGATCCGACGGTCGGAATGGAATTCCGAGAATTTATGTAGCTTCGTTATGTCATTTTGGACTTGTGTGCAAAATTTGAAGTCAATCGAACGTGATTTGATAGGTTTCGGCATCGGAAATAGAAGTTGGAAATTTTAATGTTCATAAAACTTGGATTGGAGGTTGATTCATGATTTTAGTGTTGTTTGATATGATTTGAGGCCTCGAGCTCCGTAATGTATTTTGTGACTGGTTTGCATTATTGGTTGGGTTCCCGGGGGCCTCGGGTGTGTTTCGGATGCCCAACGGGTCATTTTTGGAAGATTTTTGTTGTTTTGAGTATAAATGTAATGATCTAAAGGTTTATTTTTAGTTCTAGAGATCCAAATTTGATTTCGAGACTTCCAGAATTTAAATCATGAATTATAGGACTGATCTAGAAATTTTGGTTTAATTTCATCAAGTCGCGATTGGGTTTTTGACGTGAAATGTGAGTTAATTGTTTAACGAGCGAAATGGGTATTGAACTGGGCAAACGAGCTCCGAATTGCATTTCAATTGAAGGATTGTGTTCGTATTATTATTTGTGACTCGTAGGAACAAGAATCGTCTAATTCCGAGTTCGTATGATGGAGTTAGAGCCTTTTTAGTGAAAATAAAAGCTGCTGCAATTTCTGTTGCTAAGTTGTTGTATTTTCTGCAGCAGTGAACAGTACCCATGCGTGAACAGTAACCGCGCGGGTGAACAGTGAACAGTGACCTCATGCGCATGAACAGTGCCCCCGCGTGAACAGTACCGAAAATTTCTGGACAGATTTAATGTTCAGCAGTCCGAGTTTGGTCATTTTTTTGACTTCCAAGCTCGGATTTTGGGCGATTTTTAGCAAGAAATCTTGGGAAATTTTGAGGTAAGTCACTTGTGATTATTTATACTCCATAATATTGAATTATCATCGAATAATCTGACTAGATTACATGTTTTTGAGGAGTAAATTGAAGATTTAGGCCTAGGGATTTGAAAATAAGATTTGAAGATTTGAGGGGTCATTTGAAGTCTGATTTTGGTAAATTTAATATGTACGGACTCGTGGCGAGACGGGGAATCCGGTGATTTGACTTTCGTAATTTTTCGAGAAGTGGGACCGGGGCTCGGGTTTTGCGAATTTCGTGAATTTCGATATTTTTCGAGTCTTTTCGATTGGGTTATATTCCCTCAGCCTATTGTGATGTATTCGTTGTGGTTTTAACCAGATTCGACGCGCGAAGAGGTAAATTCGAGAGGCAAGGGCATAGCGGAGTAGACATTGGACCGTCTTGAGGTGAGTAGTGATTTTAAATGATGCACTGAGGGTTTGAAACCCCGGATTGCACAACATAATGCTATGTTGAGATGAGACACGCATTGTATGACGAGCGCGGGGTCATTTACTATTGGGGAATGTGACTTGGTCCATCCCAGTTGATATTTTTACCGCGTAATTGATAAAGATTTATTGCTTTTCACTATGATTGGGCTTATTGCCATATTTGGGCTTCGTGCCAATTATCTGAAATCTTTTGTGAATTTACATCACTATTTTTCTCACGAATTAAAATATTATTTGAACTCAGTCCAATTGAATTATATTATTTTATGAACTCAGCTACATTTATACTCAACTCGAGATTTAATGAAATTTATAATGCTGTTGAGCTGAGCACTATTGTTTTACTGATGCCCAAGAGGCTTAAGATTATTTTCTGGACTGATTGAGGTCGAGGGCCATACGTGAGGATATGTTGAGTGATGTGAGGAGGCTTTCAGGCCTCGAGTGTTATATGAGGGGGCTTTCAGGCCTCGTGTGTGATGTGTGAAGGCTTTCAGGCCTAATGATATTGCGCTTGGGCTGTAGGAGCCCCTCCGAAGTCTGTACACACCCCCAGTGAGCGCAGGGTACCCAGGTGAGTTGGGAGTGGGCCCGAGAGGCCGTTGCTTGTGTGTGGTAAGTTGGGAGTGAGCCCGAGGGGCTGATGTTGTGTGCTGGTGAGTTGGGAGTGAGCCCGAGGGGCTGTTACTATACTGAGATTTACATATTGATCCCGAGGGGAAAGCTTTTGATTTATCCTTACAGTGGAAATTGTTTGTCTTTACTATTTTAAAAGAAGAATTATCTGATACTCGTTGTTTTACTGTATAACTGATTTTACTGCTTGGGATAGCGCTATATTGTGCCGTTATAAGATTTCATGTTTTTAGTCGTTATTTATTTTTATTACTCACTGGGTCGGTGTACTCACATTACTCCCTGCACCATGTGTGCAGATACAGGCAGAGCTGAGTTCGCTCCTGAGCGCTGATTCTTTCCAGGCCAGGCGGTGACTAGGAGTAACGAGGTAGCTGTTGACGCCCGCAGCCCCGTTTTATCCCTTATTTTATTTATTTATGATAATTCCAGACTTTGTAAAATATTAGTAAACTCTGTAGTAGCTCATGACTTGTGACACTCCGATTTCGGACTGAGTTGGGATGGGTTTCCTTGTTCTATCACGTTTATTTCGCATTTAAGATTATATTGCCCATGATTTAGACTTATTCCTGCTAAGTAATTATAAAGAGATGTACTGTTTTGTTGATTGGCTAGCCTTGTCCTCACGAGAGGCGCCATCACGACCGGGTTTGGATTTTGGGTCGTGACATTCCTTCACTCTGGACCAGAAAACATCTTTATACCATCTAAAAGATGTGAGGGTTTTACACCTCAAATTCTGGAGCATTGTTCTAATGGTCTCACTATTATCAGACCATCTTCCATAAAAGTGCTCAATGATATTCATGACTAAAGAATAGACTGAGTTTTGAACAATCTTATCATCTTCAGTCTTTGTGGCATGCATTATTTGAAATCGCTGGTCTTGGGTGAGATAATTATCCCACCAGCCTTTTAGTTGACCAGTAAATTCGGCAATAATCATTTCTGCAATTGCCCTATCTGTATTCTTATTAACTTTACAGATAGTACTGTACATAAGCATTCTATGTACTGTCGTATAGATTTGTCTTTCAGCAAGACCATCTATATTCCATTCATAAATATCAGACCCACTATAACCCTGGTGGTAATGATCATTGTCATGTTCTTCTATCAAGACATCTTGAGGGGTAGGTCTTGGGTAGTAAAACATTCTTTGGTATGGTTTTCGAGCATATTTCTCAGAGATTTTTTTAATCTCGTCATCTACTTTTGTACTGCTAGTAGATGCATGCTCTAAACTTAGAGGACTAGCTCTAAATTCTCCAAATTTCTTATTAAGAAGTTCCTCAATATCATCAAGACTTTTTAATTTAAAGTCTCTTACCTCAGGAGGTGGTTGGATACTAGTAGTAGCGATTTGCTCTTTACCTTTAGTATCCTTCTGTTGGATTTTTTGGACTTCAGCTATAAGCTTGTCCAATTTCTCATGAACCTTAATAACCTGTTCACCCAGAATACTCACATACATATTAGTATAATTATTTTGGGTAATCATGGTATTCAAATTCTTAGCAGTTATAGTAGCAACATCATTTTCAAATATTTTTGAAAAAGCAGTGCAGTAAATGATTTTATCTTTTCCCCTATATGAAAAGATTGTTGGGGTAGGAAAATAGAATTAACAATATTACCATTTGTGAGCGTATAATCTCTTTCCAACACAGAAATATAGTTATAAACATGCTTAGACATAAACCAAGGAACAAAAGCAATAATCTTATTATTCTTGCTAATGTCTGTATAAAAGTCATGTCTAAAAAATTGAACTAATTCAGGGTACATATTTTCATGAAACCATTTTCTGAAAACTGCCCATCTAGGTTTTAGAAATTCTTCTAAAATCATTTTTCTTGCCGGTGAACCCGGACTAAAATCTATTTGGTTTTCAGTCATTTTTAATACGATTTGAAAAATCCATTTCGGATGCAGTAGGTTCAAGGTCTGAATTATTATTGACCTTAACAATATTATCACTATCAATGCTGACTTCATTGATTCTATTATTTTCTCTAATTTGTGATGTGGATGCTCTCGAAGGAAATTCTACCACATAATCAATTGGAGAAATATAAGAAGAATTAGATCTAGTTAATATAGATGATAAACTGATATTATCAGTTTGATCGGGTTCATTGAACCTGATTTTGATAGTGCCATCTGAGGTTTGTTCTATTTCTGTAACCTCAGTATTACCAGTGTTTCGAGGGGCAACAACCTCTTCTATGACCCATTCTTTTGGGAAATCAATTTCATCCCATTTAATAGGTCTTCTAGTAGTTACTTTGGATTTACCAAAGTTGGTTTCTATAAAAATAGTTTCATTCTACATATCCATTATCTTACAGATAGGATTCAAAGTGTATAATGGTTTGAAATGAATCCTATAACAGATGCATATGACTTTTGTACCAGGCAAATAGTCATAACCATGTAATTTGATGCTAAGTATTAAAGCATTCAAAGAATTTTCATCATTAAGGGAAATTTGTAAATTAGGATAGGCATTAAAATAAACAGGGCCATAGGCCAAACTGGTTTGCACAATCCCTATAAGAGACTTTTTCCAGTTTTGGTTTCTGCCATCTTTGAGTTCTGCTATAAAGCTTTCAGGTAAGCCTCTTAGAGTGAGTGGCTTGAAGGCAACTTGTATTAAGCCTATATGCAAAAATCTATGTGAATCCGTATAAGGGGCTAGGTCATTTTCAGATAATAATCTGAATGTAGCATGGTCACTATCTACCATGAGTGTTTCTTCAGTAGTTTTAACTACTTGTTTTAAACCTATTCGTTCAAAAGTACCTAATTGGTATATAACCATAATCTTAACCATTGGAATAGTCCACTTATTAAGTAGGTCTAATTGTTAGGGAAGCTCATATTCTTCCTTTCTACTATTTTTAACAGTATTCTTTTTCCTAATGATATTCATTAAGAAATTAAGTGTTAGACTTAGACTCTAGGTTTTCTACAAAATATGGTTCTGATACCAAGGGGAGAACCAGATAGCTTCCAAATAGGGCTCAGGAATTGAATTACAAGGAACAAGGGGAGAACTGGATCGCTTCCAAATAGGGCTCAAGAATTGAATTACAAGGACACCAGTCCTGGCCTAGCCACTAATCTCTAGGGAAACCTTAAACCACAATGCTCTTCACAACCCTTCAATGGCCACCTGCCTAAACGGGTTAACGAGCACCACCGGTTAGCTTGGAACTAACCAAGGTTTACTGTTGAGACTAGTAACTGCCTAGTCTATATAGTCCTTAACCCAAAACCCCATTGGGTTTTTATACAGTAGATTCTTAACTACCATAAACATGAATAGCAGATAACCATTGAGGACCAAGTCTAACACTTACCTGTTTAGCCTGTCATTTAGGCTAACAATATCGTATAAATGGAAGAGGGAGGGAGCAGAACAATACCAGCACAGAGACCCTGAGTTGTGGCCATGTGACCTTTTAAATTTTTTATTTCAGAACGAAAATATTACAAAGGGGGGATTTTTACAGAGAGAAACTAAAGAGAAGGTAGAGCTAATGTTGGCTAAAAGCCTGCCTCTAACTAAAGAAGAGTGATCCTTATATAATGGATCTGTCTACAAACAAACAAAATGAAAAAGTAAAAATGGCCGACAAAATAATTAAAACGTGGCCAAAAGAAAAACTACATTATTACAATCGGACAAACCACTTTTATAAAAGTAGATTCCTTCCGATAATGGAGGGACCCCTTACTTTATTAAAGCTGTCTGGGGGACCTATTACTTTATAAAAGTCTTCATCTTTTTACCCCAATAATCAATTGGTGGGGCCTTCTATTTCTTTATTTCTTTATGCTTTATCCTTTCCTTTGTCATTTTTCTTTACAGAAGATGCTTCTGCACTTGCTTTCAATTTATTGATGAAGTCTTCAATTTCTGTATCACTAACTTCATCTGTATCTGATTGATTTTGGGCTTCTCCGGCTAAACACACATCTTCATTCGAAGTACTGTCAATAGAAACCATAGAGATATCATCTCCAAAATTAGTACCAAGATTTTTTGCTAAATCCTTTTTTATTTCTTCAAAATATGAAGCAAGGATTTCTTTCTGTGAAACAACTCCCTTCTTCATTTGGAGCCTCTTGCTAATAATTTCCAAAGGACTTAGATCTTCTTCTTCATCCTTTGTATGATCGATTTGTGAATAATCCTCTATTTTGTCCTGTATCTGTTGTATTAATTCTTCCCCATATAACTTTCCTGGCTGGTTTGATTGTAGCAATTTGGACCAGAACTTATGATAGAAAATTCTGTTAAGGCAAGGAATGCCTTCACTAGTATAACCGGTCTGTACATCCCATTTCATAATCCAGGGAATAGAAAATTCAATAAAGAAATACATGGTAGCAATATCATCATAAAAGATATGATCTTTTTGGAGAGAAATAATTTTGGGAGATATATCTGCCCATTTAGAATATAATCCTTTGAAGAGAGGGTTTAACATCTCTAATGATGGTCCATATAACTTCCACCATTTGAAAAACCATTTTGGAATTTTGTTGTCCGAATAAATTAGGACAAAGTTTTATAAACCAAGAATGTTTTCTCGTAGGATTTTCATATAGAAAAGTTTTATTAAAACTTTCTACATAATCCCAATAATTGAATTTGACCGAAATCTTTTGGTCTGGATGTGTATATTCACGATCCTTGAGTGTGCTGATTCCCCATTCATCAGAATGTATAACCTTCTTAATTATAATTTCGAAAAACTATAAGTTTTTCTAGTATTAGCAGGATAGAAATGCTGAATATATGCAGATCCTGTTGTTGAGAGTATAATCTCATAATGCATTCTGTATTTGTATGCCGGAGTAGCGTATGATGCTGTATCAAAGTATCTTGCCATAATTTGCCAAGGATTATCCTTCCATTTAAGGTCGGATTGTTCCAAAAGAATTATTAACTCTTTGGATTCTTTTTGACTATAAGTCTCAAAATTGTCATTAGCATCCTCTGATATAACTGAGGAGTATGTAGGTACATTAGATGATGACGTACCTTCATCTTTTTTGGATTTTTTAAAATCCATAAATTCCTTGTATAAGGGATGTTCGGTATTACCTTCTGTAATATTAGCGGCTATATGCCATTGATTTCCCATTTGGGAAAGAATATTATTCTCTCTGCTATTAGTAGATGCCCTTCCTCTTCCTCGTTGCCGAGGAGGCTTGTATGTAGGTCTCATAGTCTGTAGACAAAGTAGTAGAACTATTAGTTCAGGTATTCTCTAGTAAGAAAATCAGGAAGGGTATTATCTGACCTTTTTTTGTATATAATTTCAAAATCAAAAGGGGCTAATAAAGCTTGCCACCTTGCAAACATTTGTTTGGAAACATCATGCTTGAAATCTTTATTAAAGATAAATTTAGCAGCCTAACAATCAATTTTAATAATAAATTTTTGATTATATAAGTCAGTTTGAAATTTCATCACACATTTAACAATAGCAATGATTTCCTTAGCTACAGTCGCATAATTTTTTTGGGAGTTATTCCATTTACCAGAATAAAATTGAACAAGGTATTCCTGTTTATCTATAGGGGAACATTGTTTCAGTATTCCGCCATAACCAACATCAGAGGCATCAGTTTCCACAACTTTTGCCCAAGTAGTATTAGCGAGAGTCAAACAGGGGAGGTTATTAACCTTCTGTTTAATTCTCTTGACTACTTCAGTATGACTGTCAGTCCAAGCTTTAGTATTCCTCTTTAATCTTTCATAAAGAAGAGCAGTGTCTTGAGCAGGTCCTTTATAAAAAGGGAAATATAATTTAAGCTTCCTAAAATTCAATACTTCTATTAATAATATCGGGGAATTTGGATGAAAATTCAATACTTCTATTAATAAGGATAATCCTACCCTTCTCAATGTTATGACCCAAAAATCTAACAGAAGTTTGGAAAATCATCATTTTCGGTTTTGATATAACTAAACCATTTTGTATAATAATCTTTTTAAATAAATCAAGATATTTGAAATGAGATTCTATATTTTTTGAAAATACTAGAATATCATCAATATAAACAATTATGAAATTCGTATAAGGAAGGAAAATATCATTCATAATTTTTTGAAATTCTGAAGGTGCATTTTTCAAACCAAAGGGCATAACATTCCATTCATACTGACCCATTGGTACATTAAAAGCAGTTTTGTATCTATCTGATTCAGATACCTGGATTTGCCAATAACCTGATTTTAAATCAAATTTTAAAAATATAATGGCATCATGAAGTCTATCCAGTAAATCCTTTTTATTGGGGATAGGGTATCTGATCCATTTTAACACCTTATTAAGGGGTTTATAATTTATGACTAATCTAGGAACTCCTCGTTCCTGTTCCGCATGCTTATTAATATAAAAAGAAGTACAAGACCATTTGGACTTTGAGGGTCTAATTAAACCCTTCTGCTTTAAGGAATCAATTTCCTTCTTGCATAACTCCAAATAGTCGGAGTTCATTTGACAAGGTCGGGCCTTGGTAGGGATATTATCCTCAGAAAGTTTTCTTCATAAGGAAGACTTATAATATGCTTCTTTCTACTCCAAAACCGATTCGGATGATCACCACATATAGAAGTAGCAAATTGATTTTTGAGAAAATTAATCTTTTCTACTAGTTTGGGATTTTTTAAATCCTGTTCTATAGTAATGGAACAAATCTCATTTTTCAAAAATTCAATCTGATTAATTTTTGAAGAAATATTATTAGAAATTACTTCGTTCAAAAATCTTTGTACTGGCTCGGTTATAAACTCAAAAGTGATACTCTTACCATTATAAGTACCAGTAAAACTCTTTGTGTCCCAATATAAAAAAGGCAACAATTTTATAAAAAATGGGACTCCAAGTATCACTTCCTGGTGGATGTCTTTTACTAAAACAAAACTTTCAGGAATGCATGTATCCTGCTGCTAAATATAAGCTTTAGGTAATTTATACGAAATACCATTGTTCCACCGCTAGCATTCTTTACACGGTGAGTGGTTTTATGAAAATATCTGGAGGGTATAACTCCTTCTTTTACACAATTCAGATCTGCTCCACTATCAAATAGAGCGACAAACTCTTTTTTGAAATTGTAATCAATTAAAAGAGTTATTTTTATTAAAAAAATTTGAGTGATAAAATATTGTAATTTTTCTAATAATTCATCTTCAAGAAAATCCATTACTGCCAATAATGTATTAGCAGTCTTTTCTTCTGAAGGACTAGGAATATTATCTATCCCAGTAATCTTAACACCGAGATCTGTATTAATCCCCTCAGAATTTTCTAATTTGAAAATTCTTTCATCTAAAGCTATATTTGAAGCTTTTAATTCTGAGATTTCTTTCTTGAGATAACTTATCTCACTACCTAAATCTTGGACAGTAGCAAGCCTTTCAGGCTGAGACTTATTTTTCACCATCTTTCTGATTTCAGACATGGTGTAAGGTCCTTTCTGAGATGGAATTTCTTTCACCTCTGTTCCTACCTATGGATATGTAGGAATTTTATCTATTAGCTGGGACCTTAATTCAGGATCTTTAATAACCTTAGCAAATCAATCAAATTGTCATTAGACAAAACATTAATCTTTAAATCCCTAAATTGAGAGTATATATTAAAAAGTTCACCGTCGATATTACAACAATGATTTGAGCATTGTCCCTTATTACAGGACTCTTGCTCTTCTTCAGAAGATGAAGTATAACTTTCTTCATGAAGGACCCTTAGGTATTCACTTGTTGATGAAGTTCCTTCATCAGTATGAGATATTTCTGGAGAAGAATTCAGAAGAATCTTACATAAAGAACCTTTGATATGATCATCTAAATCCAGTTCTTTGATCTTATCTTTGATCTTGTAATCTTTTGCATAGTGGCCTACTCTACCGCATTTGTAACAGACCTGAGGGTTCTTTGATTTAACAAAACCCTTTCTGGCTTTATGAAAAGCCTTTTTTTGGGTCTTTTCGCGCCGTTTATCCGGCGAACCCCTTTTCCTTTTGAAATCCTTTTTATGGGATTTCTTTCTTCTGGATGGTATATCGATGGAGAATTGTTCACAGAATTCACCTAATTGTTGTCTCTCAGTGAGACGATGTTTCTTGATTTGTTGGTTTATCTTGATCTCATTACATAAAGCTAAACCTTCTTGAGTGCATACACTAAAAAGTTTACCGTATGAGTAATTATTATAATCAATACTCATTCTTGTGCCTCTAAGGACCTTTCGAATCCTTTCAGCAAATAAAGGAGGGAGTCCATCTATGAATTTAGACTTCCAATGAGTACTATTACTCTATGGTAATTTCATCACTCTGGACAAGAAAAATAGTAGTATTACTTTATAAAAGTCTTCGTCTTTTTACCCCAATAATCAATTGGTGAGGCCTTCTATTTCTTTATTTCTTTATGCTTTATCCTTTCCTTTGTCATTTTTCTTTACAGAAGATGCTTCTGCACTTGCTTTCAATTTGTTGATGAAGTCTTCAATTTCTATATCACTAACTTCATCTGTATCTGATTGATTTTGGGATTCTCCGGCTAAACACACATCTTCATTCGAAGTATTGTCAATAGAAACCATAGAGATATCATCTCCAAAATTAGTACCAAGATTTTTTGCTAAATCCTTTTTTATTTCTTCAAAATATGAAGCAAGGATTTCTTTCTGTGAAACAGCTCCCTTCTTCATTTGGAGCCTCTTGCTGATAATTTCCAAAGGACTTAGATCTTCTTCTTCATCCTTTGTATGATCGATTTGTGAATAAGCCTCTATTTTGGCCTATATCTGTTGTATTAATTCTTCCCCATATAACTTTCCTTGCTGGTTTGACTGTAGCAATTTGGACCAGAACTTATGATAGAAAATTCTGTTAAGGCAAGGAATGCCTTCACTAGTATAACCGGTCTGTACATCCCATTTCATAATCCAGGGAATAGAAAATTCAATAAAGAAATACATGGTAGCAATACCATCATAAACGATATGATCTTTTTGGAGAGAAATAATTTTGGGAGATATATCTACCCATTTAGAATATAATCCTTTGAAGAGAGGGTTTAACATCTCTAATGATGGTCCGTATAACTTCCACCATTTAAAAAACCAGTTTGGAATTTGTTGTCCGAATAAATTAGGACAAAGTTTTATAAACCAAGAATGTTTTCTCGTAGGATTTTCATATAGAAAAGTTTTATTAAAACTTTCTACATAATCCCAATAATTGAATTTGACCGAAATCTTTTGGTCTGGATGTGTATATTCACGATCCTTGAGTGTGCTGATTCCCCATTCATCAGAAGGTATAACCTTCTTAATTATAATCTTCGAAAAACTATAAGTTTTTCTAGTATTAGCAAGATAGAAATACTGAATATCTGCAGATCCTGTTGTTGAGAGTATAATCTCATAATGCATTCTGTATTTGTATGCCGGAGTAGCGTATGACGCTGTATCAAAGTATCTTGCCATAATTTGCCAAGGATTATCCTTCCATTTAAGGCCGGATTGTTCCAAAAGAATTATTAACTCTTTGGATTCTTTTTGACTATAAGTCTCAAAATTGTCATTAGCATCCTCTGATATAACTGAGGAGTATGTAGGTACATTAGATGATGACATACCTTCATCTTTTTTAGATTTTATAAAGTCCATAAATTCCTTGTATAAGGGATGTTCGGTATTACCTTCTGTAATATTAGCGGCTATAAGCCTTTGATTTTCCATTTGGGCAAGAATATTATTCTCTCTGCTATTAGTAGCTTCCCTTCCTCTTCCTCGTTGCCGAGGAGGCTTGTATGTAGGTCTCATAGTCTATAGACAAAGTAGTAGAACTATTAGTTCAGGTATTCTCTTGTAAGAAAATCAGGAAGGGTATTATCTGACCCTTTTTTGTATATAATTTCAAAATCAAAAGGGGATAATAAAGCTTGCCACCTTGCAAACATTTGTTTGGAAACATCATGCTTGAAATCTTTATTAAAGATAAATTTAGCAGCCTGACAATCAGTTTTAATAATAAATTTGTGATTATATATGTCAGTCTAAAATTGTGACGACCCAAAGGGTCATCACCGTAATTCTTCCTTGTTCCGTGCTTCCGAGGCCTTGAAAACCTCGCTGTTAGTTGCCTCGATTTGCGTGCACAGTCCGGGCGCGTAGCCGGAAAGCTTTTATGCTGAAATATGCGAATTATGTGAAAAATTTGATAAATTTTGGTATTAATATGCATAATATTGACTTCGGTCAACATTTTGGGTAAATGGACCCGGACCTGTGATTCGACGGTCCCGACGGGTCCGTAGAAAAATATGGGACTTGGGAGTGTGGCCGAAATCAAATTCCTAGGTCCTAAGCCCGAGAAATGAATTTTTGTGTTAAATTGTTTTCTGAAATTAATTAAGGAAAAGAAAGAAGAAAATTGATCAGAAAACTGTGGTATCGGGCTCGTATTTTGGTTCCGACGCCCGGTACGAGTCTTAAATATGTTTTAAGCACTATCTGTAAAGTTTGGCCTAAAATGGACGTCATATGACGTGTTTCGGACTTAAAATGGGGAATTTGAGTTTTATGAAAGTTGAAAGAAAATCATGTGTTTCGAGGCTTGATCCTATGTATATGATGTCGTTTTAGCGATTTGATCGCATGAGTAAGTCCGTAAGGTATTTTCGAGATCATATGAATGTTTGGTCTGGAGCCCCGAGGGCTCGGGTGAGTTTTGAGTGGGGCCCGGGAGGTCTTAGGCTTAAAAATGCAGGTTCAGATGTTGCAGGCCCCAGTGCGGCCGCGGTCATTTCCGCGCGGTCCGCGCTGGCAGCCACGCAGCAGCGGTGCTTTTTTGTGTGGTCCACGTGGTGGAGTTCAGAGGGTCGACCAACGCGGCCGCGCACCAAATCAGTGCGGTCTACGCTGGGTGGGTTCAAAGAAAGCCCACTTCTTCCCTCCCTCGGCGCGACCGTGGTGCATTTCTACGCGGTCCGCGCCAGCCCCCAGCAAAAGTATATATATTCGAGACTTCAGTCATTTTTTCCACTTTTCAAAAACCCAAAACCTAAGAGGCGATTTTCCAAACAACTTTTCTTCTCCAAAACTATTGGTAAGTGATTTCTAACTTAATTTCTTCACTTCTTAACATCTTTTAACATGATTTCAACTTCAAATCAAAGATTTTCATGGGGAAATTGGGTGTTTTGGGTAGTACCTAGGTTTTCTACAAATTGAGAAGTTGGACCTCAATTTGGGGTCCGATTTCAAAACAAAACATATATTTGGATTCGTGGGAGAATGAGTAACCGGGTTTTGGTCTGAACCTCGAGTTTCGACCACGTGGGTCCGGGAGTATTTTTGACCTTTTTGGGAAAAACCTTGTAAAAACTATTTTTATGCATTGGGGTTAGTTCCAATAGTAATTATTAATGCATTCAAGCAATTTGTGACTAGATTCGAGCGGTTAAGTGGTGAATTCGAGGGTTAAAGCTATTCTAGAAGCGTGAGTTGAGTTTGGAGCATTCGAGGTAAGTGGCTTGTCGAACCTTATGTGGGGGACCTTTCCCCTTAGGATGTGCTATATTTGATAATTGAAATGCCCTGTACGTTAGGTGACGAGCGCGAACTTGAGCTAATTGTTGAAAATCCGGTTTTTCCTTAAGTATTTCAATTGAGTTCTTTTCTTGTTTTATTCTACTTGTGAATTTAGCATGTTTCTAGTCTAGAAAGGCATGTTTAGTTGACTTAATTGCATATTTGCCTGAATTGCATTACGTGAAGCATGTTAGGCTAGAAGTAAATGTTTACTTGGTACGAAATTAGCGTTTAATTTAATATTCTTGTGTTGTTGCTCTGTGTTTTAAATTGGGACTACAGGTTAGATTCCCGGGAGATTCCCCCTGCACATTTACTTTGGGACTACGGGTTAGATTCCTGGTAGATTCCCCCTGCACATTTACTTTGGGACTACGGGTTAGATTCCCGGGAGATTCCCCTTACACATTTACTTTGGGACTACGGGTTAGATTCCCGGGAGATTCCCCCTGCACATTTACTTTGGGACTACGGGTTAGATTACCGGGAGATCCCCGGCACATATATTGAGGATACCGAGAGATCCTCGGGATACCAAAAGATCCCTAGTACATATTGAGGATACCAAGAGATTCTCGGGATACCAAGAGATCCCTAGTACATATTGAGGATACCAAGAGATCCTCGGGATACCAAGAGATCCCTAGTACATATTGAGGATACCAAGAGATCCCTGGCTTATATTGAGGATACCGAGAGATCCTCTGGATACCAAGAGATCCCTAGTACATGTCTAGGATACTAAGAGATCCTCGGGATACTTAGAGATCCCCGGTTACTTTCCTTATGGTTTGCTTTCATCATTGTTTCCGTTATTGTACTCTTATTATCCTGCATAGATTCTTACTGTAGGTTCTCAATTGCACTGCTTATCTTATCCTGACATCTTTATATTTTATATAACCTCAGTAGGGCCCTGACCTTCCTCGTCACTACCCAAATGAGGTTAGGCTTGGCACTTACTGAGTACCGCTGTGGTGTACTCAGGCCTCTTCTGCGCATGTTTTCATGCGCAGATCCAAGTACCTCTACTCAGGCGCACTATCAGCGAGGCAGGAGGACTACGAAGACTTCGAGGTAGATCTGCTGTGTCCGCAGACTGACGAGTCTCCCTCTTTATTCTATCTTTAGTACTTAGTTCTCTTTTCTTCCGTTTGTTAGATATTCTGGAGTTTGGAGCCTCACTATACATTTCTGTAGCCTGTGTTTTCCCGTGAGTTTCCGAGTTTTGGGATTGTTTTAGTCTTGAGATATTGAGTCGTATATGCCGAGCGGCATTCAGTACAATTTCCTTTTAAGATAATTAAATATGGTATTCTATTTTTCCGCAATTATTATGTTTCCGCAAGTGTTAGGCTTACCTGGTCACGGAGACTAGGTACTGTCATAACATGTTCACGGTTGGTGAACTAGGGTCGTGATAAGTTGGTATCAGAGCTCTAGGTTCATAGGAGCCACGGAACACAGGCCGGTTTATTAGAGTCTCGCTGATTGGTACGGAGACGTCTTTACTTATCTACGAGAGGCTATGTAATTGTTTAGCAAAAATTCTTCACTTCATTGATCTCCTTATCGTGCGATATTTTTGTTATCAATTCTAAACTTCTATCTTCTATTCTCTCACAGATGGTGAGGACACGTGCTACTCGGGATGAGCAGGCACCCACACCCCCTCCTGCAGCCGTCAGAGGCAGGGGTCGGGGCAGAGGCTGTGGACGTGCACGGGGTGCAGTCAGAGCACCTACGCGAGCTACCGCTGAGGTACCGCCAGCAGATTCAGCCTGAGTTCAGGCACCCGACACGCTTATAACCACTACTACTCCAGCCCTTCAGGAGACATTAGCACAGTTTATGAGTATGTACACCATGCTGGCTCAGGCAGGGTTGCTTCCCCTTGCTGCAGCCACATCCCAGGCCGGAGGAGGGGCACATACTCCCGCCGACCGCACTCCTGAGTAGCGAGTTCAGGTTGAGAAGGTCCCATAGATCATTCCTGTAGAGATTGCAGTTCCAGTTCAGCCCGAGGATGGGGCAACTGCTTCTGAAGATGAGCAGCGGAGACTCGAGAGGTTCAAGAAGTATGATCCTCCGGTTTTCAGTGGACTAGCGACAGATGATGCCTTGGGATTTCTGGAGGATTGCCACCGTATTCTTCATACTATGGGTATTACCAGATTGAGCGGGGTTTCTTTCACAGCTTTCCAACTTTGGGGAGCCGCCTATGAGTGGTGGCACACCTATGAGTTAGACAGTCCAGACGAGGCTGCTTCACTGACTTGGACCCAGTTCATAGACATGTTTTTGAGAGAGTTTGTCCCTCAGAGCCTCAAGGACGCATGGCGTGCAGAGTTTGAGCATTTGCGCCAGGGTGCTATGACTGTTTCAGAGTATGCTATCCGTTACACCAGATTGGCTAGACATGCACCAGCCTTGGTTACTACTGTCCGCGAGAGGGTTCGCCGGTTTATTGAGGGGCTTATTCCTCCCATCAGATCTAGCATGGATCGTGAGTTGGAGATGGATATTTCTTATCAGCAGGTAGTGAGCATTGCTAGGAGGGTTGAGGGTATGCATGCTAGGGAGAGAGAGGAGAGTGAGGCCAAGAGGTCTCGTGAGTCGGGCCATTTTTCTGGTGCCCGTGCCCCAACTGCAGGTCATCATGGTAGGGGCTATATGAGTCGTCCCATTCATTCAGCTCTTCCAGCAGCCAGCAATGCTCCAGCTCCTCTCGGATCTCAGGAGCCATATTATGCACCTCCAGTTTCTAGCGCACCTCCTGCGCGAGGTGCTTTCAGAGGTCAGCCTAGCAGACCTGGCCCTAGCCAGTCACAGCCACCACATCCTCCCAGAGCTTGTTTCTAGTGTGGTGACACATACCACGTGGTGAGGGATTTCCCTAGACTTGGGAGGGGTGCACCTCCACACACTTCTCAGCCACAGCATGCCCCGCAGAGTTCTCAGGCTATGGTTACAGCTCCAGTTGCTACCCTAGCTACTCATCCAGCTAGAGGTGGAGGTCAGGGAGGTAGAGGTCGCCCTATAGGGGGAGGCCAGGCCAGATACTATGCCCTTCCTGCCCGTACCGAGGTTGTTGCCTCCGATTCCGTCATCACAGGTATTATACTGGTTTGTCACAGAGATGCATCGATTCTATTCGATCCAGGCTCCACTTATTCTTATGTGTCTTCTTATTTTGCTCCGCATTAGGGTGTAGCCCGAGATTCGTTGAGTTCTCCTATTTATGTATCTACTCCTGTGGGAGAATCTATTGTTGTGGACCGCATTTATCGGTCGTGTTTGGTTACTATTCGTGGTTTTGAGACCAGAGAAGACCTATTGTTGCTCAACATGGTTGATTTTGATATTATTCTGGGCATGGACTGGTTGTCGCCCCATTATGCTACTCTTGATTGTCACGCCAAGACCGTGACGCTGGCTATGCCAGGTATTCCGCGTGTTGAGTGGAGTGGTACTTTAGATCACACTCCCTGTAGAGTTATCTCTTTTCTTAAAGCTCAGCGTATGGTTAAAAAGGGGTGTGCCACGTACTTAGCTTATGTGAGAGACGTCGGTATTGATACTCCTTCAGTTGATTCAGTTCTAGTAGTACGAGATTTTCCCGATGTGTTTCCAGCTGATCTTCCAGGCATGTTGCCTGATAGAGATATTGATTTTGGCATTGATTTGTTGCCGGGCACTCAGCCCATTTCTATTCCCCCATAGTATGGCTCCTTCTGAGTTGAAGGATCAGTTGCAAGAATTACTTGATAAGGGTTTTATTCGGCCCAGTGTATCGCCTTGGGGTGCTCCTGTCTTGTTTGTAAAGAAAAAGGATGGTTCTATGCGTATGTGTATTGATTATTACCAGTTGAACAAAGTTACAGTTAAGAACCGTTATCCTTTGCCTCGTATCGATGATCTTTTTGACCAGCTTCAGGGCGCACGGATGTTTTCTAAGATTGATTTGCGCTCAGGTTACCATCAGTTGAAGATTCGAGAACCAAATATCTCGAAGACTGCTTTTAGGACTCGGTATGGCCATTACGAGTTCCTTGTTATGTCATTTGGGCTGACCAATACCCCAGCAGCCTTTATGCATTTGATGCACAGTGTGTTCCGGCCATATCTTGACTCGTTTGTCATTGTCTTTATTGATGATATTCTGGTGTATTCCCGGAGTCGGGAAGATCATGAGCAGCACTTGGGAACTGTGCTTCAGACTCTGAGAGAGAAGAAGTTATATGCTAAGTTCTCGAAATGTGAGTTTTGGTTGGATTCAGTGGCATTCTTAGGCCACGTGATTTCAAGTGAAGGTATTCAGGTGGATCCGAAGAAGGTAGAGGCCGTGCAGAGTTGGCCCAGACCATCCTCAGCTACCGAGATCCGCAGTTTCCTTGGTTTGGCTGGCTACTACCGTCGTTTTGTGGAGGGGTTTTCATCAATTGCAGCCCCTATGACCAGGTTGACCCAGAAAGGTGCTCCATTTCAGTGGACGGAGGAGTGTGAGGCGAGCTTTCAGAATCTCAAGAAAGCCTTGACCATAGCCCCAATTTTGATACTGCCTACAGGTTCGGGGCCTTATACAGTCTATTGTGATGCCTCAAGGGTTGGCCTCGAAGCGGTGTTGATGCAGGATGGTAGGGTGATTGCCTACGTGTCCAGATAGTTGAAGATACATGAGAAGAACTACCCTGTTCACGACCTTGAGTTAGCCGTCATTGTTCACACCCTAAAGATTTGGCGCCATTACTTATATGGTGTGACGTGTGAGGTGTTCACAGATCATAAGAGTCTTCAGTATTTGTTCAAGAAAAAGGAGTTCAATTTGAGGCAGAGGGGGTGGTTGGAATTGTTGAAAGATTATGACATCACTATCTTATATCACCCGAGAAAGGCCAATGTGGTGGCCGATGCCTTGAGTAGGAAGTCAGCCAGTATGGGCAGTCTTGCTTATATCCCGGTCGGTAAGAGACTACTTGCTTTGGATGTTCAGGCTTTGGCAAATCAGTTTGTGAGGTTGGACATTTCTGAGCCTAGTCGAGTATTAGCTTGCACGGTCGCTCGTTCTTCGTATTGGAGCATATCCGTGATCGGCAATTCGATGATCCCCATTTGTGTGACTTGAGAGACACGGTACAACGTGGAGGTGCCAAGAAAGTGACCTTGGGAGATGATGGTGTATTGAGATTGCAGGGTCGAGTTTGTGTGCCTAACGTGGATGGAATTCGAGAATTGATTTTAGAAGAGGCCCATAGCTCCCGGTACTCTATTCATCCAGGTGCCGCGAAGATGTATCAGGATTTGTGGCAGTATTATTGGTGGCGTAGAATGAAGAAAGATATTGTGGCATATGTGGCACGGTGTTTGAATTGTCAGCAGGTTAAGTATGTGCATCAGAGACCTGGTGGGTGGTTTCAGAGGATTGAGCTTCCCGAGTGGAAGTGGGAGTGAATCACTATGGACTTCGTTACTAGACTTCCGTTGACTCGGAAGAAGTTTGACGCGGTTTGGGTTATTGTTGATAGGCTGACCAAGTCAGCGCATTTTATTCCCATTGCAGCCACCTACTCATCCGAGAGATTAGCTGAGATTTACATCAGGGAGATCGTCCGCCTTCATGGGGTGCCCCTATCTATCATTTCGGACTGGGGTCCGCAGTTTACCTCGCATTTCTGGAGAGCAGTTCAGCGAGAGTTAGGCACCCAGGTGCAGTTGAGCACAACATTTCATCCCTAGATGGACGGTCAGTCCGAGAGGACTATTCAGATTCTTAAAGATATGCTTCGATCCCGTGTTATTGATTTTGGAGGCTCGTGGGACCAGTTTTTGCCTTTATCAGAGTTTGCCTACAACAACAGCTACCAGTCCAACATCCAGATGGCTCCGTATGAGGCGTTATATGGTAGATGATGTCGGTCTCTAGTTGGATGGTTTGAGCCGGGAGAGGCTCGATTATTGGGTACTGATTTGGTTCAGGAGGCCTTGGATAAAGTCCGTATAATTCAGGATAGACTTCGTACAGCTCAGTCCAGACAGAAGAGTTATGCAGACCGCAAGGTCAGAGATGTTGCTTTCATGGTTGGTGAGCGGGTATTGCTCCGTGTATCGCCTATGAAGGGCGTGATGAGATTTGGGAAGAAGGGAAAGCTCAGCCCTAGGTTCATCGGTCCATTTGAGATTCTTGATTGTGTGGGAGAGGTGGCTTATAGACTTGCCTTGCCACCTAGCTTGTCAGCTGTGCATCCCGTGTTTCATGTATCTATGCTCCGTAAGTATCACGGCGATTCATCGCACGTGTTGGATTTCAGCACTGTCCAATTGGACAAGGATATGTCATATGAGGAGGAGCCTGTGGCTATTCTAGACCGGCAGGTTCGACAGTTGAGGTCGAAGAGTTTTCCTTTAGTGCGTGTTCAGTGGAGAGGTCAGCCTCCTGAGGCATCGACCTGGGAGTCCGAGTCTGATATGTTTAGCCGTTATCCTCATTTATTTCCCGACTCAGATACTTCTTTCTTTTGCCCGTTCGAGGACGAACGGTTGTTTTAGAGATGGAGAATGTGACGACCCAAAGGGTCATCACCGTAATTCTTCCTTGTTCTGTGCTTCCGAGGCCTTGAAAACCTCGCTGTTAGTTTCTTCGATTTGCGTGCATAGTCCGGGCGCATAGCCAGAAAACTTTTATGTTGAAATATGCGAATTATGTGAAAAATTTGATGAATTTTGATATTAATATGCATAATATTGACTTCGGTCAACATTTTGGGTAAACGGACCCGGACCTGTGATTCGACGGTCCGGAGGGTTCGTAGAAAAATATGGGACTTGGGAGTGTGTTCGGAATCAAATTCTGAGGTCCCAAGCCCGATAAATGAATTTTTGTGTGAAATTGTTTTCTGAAATTAATTAAGGAAAAGGAAGAAGAAAATTGATCAGAAAACTGTGGTATCGGGCTCGTATTTTGGTTCCGACGCCCGGTACAACTCTTAAATATGTTTTAAGCACTATCTGTAAAGTTTGGCTAAGAACGGACGTCATATGACGTGTTTCGGACTTAAAATGGGGAATTTGAGTTTTATGAAAGTTGAAAGAAAATCATGTGTTTCGAGGCCTGATCCTATGTATATGATGTCGTTTTGGCGATTTGATCGCACGAGTAAGACTGTAAGGTGTTTTCGAGATCATATGAATGTTTGGTTTGGACCCTCGAGGGCTCGGGTGAGTTTTGAGTGGGGCCCGGGAGGTCTTAGGCTTAAAAATGCAGGTTTAGATGTTGCAGGCCCCAGTGCAGCCGTGGTCATTTCCGCGCGGTTCATGCTGGCAGCCACGTGGCTGCGGTGCTTTTCTGTGCGGTCCGCGTGGTGGAGTTCAGAGGGTCGACCAGCACGGCCGCGCACCAAATCAGTGCGGTCAGCGCTGGGTGGGTTCAGAGAAAGCCCACTTCTTCCCTCCCTCGGCGCGACCGTGGTGCATTTCTGCGCGGTCCGCGCTAGCCCCCAGTAAAAGTATATATATTCGGGACTTCAGTCATTTTTTCCACTTTCCAAAAACCCAAAGCCTAAGAGGCGATTTTCCAAATAACTTTTCTTCTCCAAAACCTTTGGTAAGTGATTTCTAACTTAATTTCTTCACTTCTTAACATCTTTTAACATGATTTCAACTTCAAATCAAAGATTTTCATGGGGAAATTGGGTGTTTTGGGTAGAACCTAGGTTTTCTACAAATTGAGAAGTTGGACCTCAATTTGGGGTCCGATTTCAAAACAAAACATATATTTGGATTTGTGGGAGAATGGGTAACCGGGTTTTGGTCCGAACCTCGAGTTTCGACCACGTGGGTCCGGGGGTATTTTTTACCTTTTTGGGAATAACCTTGTAAAAACTATTTTTATGCATTGGGGTTAGTTCCACTAGTAATTATTAATGCATTCAAGCAATTTGTGACTAGATTCGAGCGGTTGGGTGGTGAATTCGAGGGGTAAAGCTATTCTAGAAGCGTGAGTTGAGTTTGCAGCATTTGAGGTAAGTAACTTGTCTAACCTTGTGTGGGGGACCTTTCCCCTTAGGATGTGCTATATTTGATAATTGAAATGTCCTGTACGTGAGGTGACGAGCGCGTACTTGAGCAAATTGTTGAAAATCCGGCATTTCCTTAAGTATTTCAATTGAGTTCTTTTCTTGTTTTATTCTACTTGTGAATTTAGCATGTTGCTAGTCTAGAAAGGCATGTTTAGTTGACTTAATTGCTTATTTGCCTGAATTGCATTACGTGAAGCATGTTAGGCTAGAAGTAAATGTTTACTTGGTACGAAATTAGCGTTTAATTTAATATTCTTGTGTTGCTGCTCTGTGTTCTAAATTGGGACTACGGGTTAGATTCCTGGGAGATTCCCCCTTCACATTTACTTTGGGACTACGGGTTAGATTCCCGGGAGATTCCCCCTGCACATTTACTTTGGGACTACGGGTTAGATTCCCGGGAGATTCCCACTGCACATTTACTTTGGGACTACGGGTTAGATTCCCGGGAGATTCCCCCTGCATATTTACTTTGGGACTACGGGTTAGATTACCGGGAGATCCCCGACACATATATTGAGGATACCAAGTGATCCTTGGGATACCAAGAGATCCCTAGTACATATTGAGGATACCGAGAGATCCTCGGGATACCAAGAGATCCCTAGTACATATTGAGGATACCAAGAGATCCTCGAGATACCAAGAGATCCCTGGCTTATATTGAGGATACCGAGAGATCCTCGGGATACCAAGAGATCCCTAGTACATGTCGAGGATACTAGGAGATCCTCGGGATACTTAGAGATCCCCGGTAACTTTCCTTATGGTTTGCTTTCATCATTGTTTCCGTTATTGTACTCTTATTATCCTGCATAGATTCTTACTGTAGGTTCTCAATTGCACTGCTTATCTTATCCTGACATCTTTATATTTTATATAACCTCAGTAGGGCCCTGACCTTCCTCGTCACTACCCAATCGAGGTTAGGCTTGGCACTTACTTAGTACCGCTGTGGTGTACTCACGCCTCTTCTACGCATGTTTTCATGTGCAGATCCAGGTACCTCTACTCAGGCGCACTATCAGTGAGGCAGGAGGACTACAGAGACTTCGAGGTAGATCTGCTGCGTCCGCAGACCGATGAGTCTCCCTTTTTATTCTATCTTTAGTACTTAGTTCTATTTCCTTCCGTTTGTTAGATATTCTGGAGTTTGGAGCCTCACTATACATTTTTGTAGCCTGTGTTTTCCCGTGAGTTTCCGGGTTTTGGGATTGTTTTAGTCTTGAGATATTGAGTCGTATATGCCGAGCGGCATTCAGTACAATTTCCTTTTTAGATAATTAAATATGGTATTCTATTTTTCCGTAATTATTATGTTTCCGCAAGTGTTAGGCTTACCTGGTCACGGAGACTAGGTTCCATCATGACATGTTCACGGTTGGTGAACTAGGGTCGTGACATTCATCCTTTGTATGATCGATTTGTGAATAAGCCTCTATTTTGGCCTGTATCTGTTGTATTAATTCTTCCCCATATAACTTTCCTCGCTGGTTTGACTGTAGCAATTTGGACCAGAACTTATGATAAAAAATTCTTTTAAGGAAAGGAATGCCTTCACTAGTATAACCGGTCTGTACATCCCATTTCATAATCCAGGGAATAGAAAATTAAATAAAGAAATACAAGGTAGTAATACCATCATAAAAGATATGATCTTTTTGGAGAGAAATAATTCTGGGAGATCTACATTTAGAATATAATCCTTTGAAGAGAGGGTTTAACATCTCTAATGATGGTCCATATAACTTCCACCATTTGAAAAACCAGTTTGGAATTTGTTGTCCGAATAAATTAGGACAAAGTTTTATAAACCAAGAATGTTTTCTCGTAGGATTTTCATATAGAAAAGTTTTATTAAAACTTTCTACATAATCCCAATAATTGAATTTGACCGAAATCTTTTGGTCTGGATGTGTATATTCACGATCCTTGAGTGTGCTGATTCCCCATTCATCAGAAGGTATAACCTTCTTAATTATAATCTTTTAAAAAACTATAAGTTTTTCTAGTATTAGCAGGATAGAAATGCTGAATATCTGCAGATCCTGTTGTTGAGAGTATAATCTCAAAATGCATTCTGTATTTGTATGCCGGAGTAGCGTATGACGCTGTATCAAAGTATCTTTCCATAATTTGCCAAGGATTATCCTTCCATTTAAGGTTGGATTGTTCCAAAAGAATTATTAACTCTTTGGATTCTTTTTGACTATAAGTCTCAAAATTGTCATTAGCATCCTCTGATATAACTGAGGAGTATGTAGGTACATTAGATGATGACGTACCTTCATCTTTTTTGGATTTTATAAAATCCATAAATTCCTTGTATAAGGGATGTTCGGTATTACCTTCTGTAATATTAGCGGCTATAAGCCTTTGATTTCCCATTTGGGCAAGAATATTATTCTCTCTGCTATTAGTAGTTGCCCTTCCTCTTCCTCGTTGCCGATGAAGCTTGTATGTAGGTCTCATAGTCTGTAGACAAAGTAGTAGAACTATTAGTTCAGGTATTCTCTAGTAAGAAAATCAGGAAGGGTATTATCTGACCCTTTTTTGTATATAATTTTAAAATCAAAAGGGGCTAATAAAGCGTGCCACCTTGCAAACATTTGTTTGGAAACATCATGCTTGAAATCTTTATTAAAGATAAATTTAGCAGCCTGACAATCAGTTTTAATAATAAATTTTTGATTATATAAGTCAGTCTGAAATTTCATCACACATTTAACAATAGCAAGGATTTCCTTAGCTACAGTCGCATAATTTTTCTGGGAGTTATTCCATTTACCAGAATAAAATTGAACAATGTATTCCCGTTTATCAACAGAGGAACATTGTTTCAGTATTCCGCCATAACCAACATCAGAGGCATCAGTTTCCACAATTTTTGCCCAAGTAGGATTGGCGAGAGTCAAACAGGGGAGGTTATTAACCTTCTGTTTAATTCTCTTGACTACTTCAGTATGACTGTCAGTCCAAGCTTTAGGATTCTTCTTTAATCTTTCATAAAGAAGAGCAGTGTCTTGAGCAAGGTCCTTTATAAAAGGGGAAATATAATTTAAGCTTCCTAAAAATCTTTGGAGCTGAGTTTTATCAGTAATAATATCGGGGAATTTGGATGCAAATTCAATACTTCTATTAATAGGGATAATCCTACCCTTCTCAATGTTATGACCCAAAAATCTAACAGAAGTTTGGAAAATCATCATTTTCGGTTTTGATATAACTAAACCATTTTGTATAATAATCTTTTTAAATAAATCAAGATGTTTGAAATGAGATTCTATATTTTTTGAAAATACTAGAATATCATCAATATAAACAATTATGAAATCCGTATAATACTGACCCATTGGTACATTAAAAGCAGTTTTGTATCTATCTGATTCAGATACTTGGATTTGCCAATAACCTGATTTTAAATCAAATTTTGAAAATATAATGGCATCATGAAGTCTATCCAGTAAATCCTTTTTATTGGGGATAGGGTATCTGATCCATTTTAACACCTTATTAAGGGGTTTATAATTTATGACTAATTTAGGAACTCCTCGTTCCTGTTCCGCATGCTTATTAACATAAAAAGTAGTACAAGACCATTTGGACTTTGAGGGTCTAATTAAACCCTTCTGCTTTAAGGAATCAATTTTCTTCTTGCATAACTCCAAATAGTCGGAGTTCATTTGACAAGGTCGGGCCTTGGTAGGGATATTATCCTCAGAAAAGTCTTCTTCATAAGGAAGACTTATAATATGCTTCTTTCTACTCCAAAACTGATTCGGATGATCACCACATATAGAAGTAGCAAATTGATTTTTGAGAAAACTAATCTTTTCTACTAGTTTGGGATTTTTTAAACCCTGTTCTATAGTAATGGAACAAATCTTATTTTTCAAAAATTCAATCTGATTGATTTTTGAAGAAATATTATTAGAAATTACTTCGTTCTAAAATCTTTGGTCTGGCTTGGATATAAACTCAAAAGTGATACTCTTACCATTATAAATACCAGTAAAACTCTTTGTGTCCCAATATAAAAAAGGCATCAATTTTATAAAAAATGAGACTCCAAGTATCACTTCCTGGTGGATGTCTTTTACTAAAACAAAATTTTCAGGAATGCATGTATCCTGCTGACAAATATAAGCTTTAGGTAATATATACGAAATACCCATAGTTCCACCGCTAGCATTCTTTAAACGGTGAGTGGTTTTATGAAAATATCTGGAGGGTATAACTCCTTCTTTTACACAATTCAGATCTGCTCCACTATCAAATAGAGCGACAAACTCTTTTTTGAAATTGTAATCAATTAAAAGAGTTATTTTTATTAAAAATTTTGAGTGATAAAATATTGTAATTTTTCTAAAAATTCATCTTCAGGAAAATCCGATACTGCCAATAAATTACTAGCAGTCTTTTCTTGTGAAGGACTAGGAATATTATCTATCTCAGTAATCTTAATACCGAGATCTGTATTAATCCCCTCAGAATTTTCTAATTTGAAAATTCTTTCATCTAAAGCTATATTTGAAGCTTTTAATTCCGAGATTTTTAAATTGAGATAACTTATCTCAGTAACTAAATCTTGGACAGTAGCAAGTCTTTCAGGCTGGGACTTATTTTTCACCATCTTTCTGATTTCATACATGGTGTAAGGTCCTTTCTGAGATGGAATTTCTTCCACCTTTGTTCCTACCTCTGGATTTGTAGGAATTTTATCTATTAGCTGGGACCTTAATTCAGGGTCTTTAATAACCCTTAGCAAATCAATCAAATTGTCATTAGACAAAACATTAATCTTTAAATCCCTAAATTGAGAGTATATATTTAAAAGTTCATCGTCAATATTACAACAATGATTTGAGCATTGTCCTTTATTATATGACTCTTGCTCATCTTCAGAAGATGAAGTATAACTTTTTTCATAAAGGACCCTTAGGTCTTCACTTGTTGATGAAGTTCCTTCATCAGTATCAGATATTTCTGGAGAAGAATTCAGAAGAATCTTACATAAAGAACCTTTGATATGATCAACTAAATCCAGTTCTTTGATCTTATCTTTGATCTTGCAATCTTTTGCATAGTGGCCTACTCTACCGCATTTGTAACAGGCCTGAGGGTTCTTTGATTTAACAAAATCCTTTCTGGCTTTATGAAAAGCCTTTCTTTTTTGGGTCTTTTCGCGCCGTTTATCCGGCGAACCCCTTTTCCTTTTGAAATCCTTTTTATGGGATTTCTTTCTTCTGGATGGTATATCGATGGCAAATTGTTCACAGAATTCACCTATTTGTTGTCTCTCAGTGAGACGATGTTTCTTGATTTGTTGGTCTAGCTTGATCTCATTACATAAAGCTAAACCTTCCTGAGTGCATACACTAAAATGTTTACCGTATGAGTAATTATTATAATCAATACTCATTCCTATGCCTCTAAGGACCTTTCGAATCCTTTCAGCAAATAAATGAGGGAGTCCATCTATGAATCTAGACTTCTAATGAGTGCTATTAATCTCTGGTAATTCCATCACTCTGGACAAGAAAATATTTTTATACCATCTAAAAGATGTGAGGGCTTTACACCTCAAATTCTGGAGCATTGTTCTAATGGTCTCACTATTATCAGACCATCTTCCAGAAAAGTGCTCAATGATATTCATGACTAAAGAATAGATTGAGTTTTGAACAATCTTATCATCTTCAGTCTTTGTGGCATGCATTATTTGAAATCGCTAGTCTTGGGTGAGATAATTATCCCACCAGCCTTTCAGTTGACTAGTAAATCCGGTAATAATCATTTCTGCAATTGCCCTATCTGTATTCTTATTAACTTTACAGATAGTATTGTACATAAGCATTCTATGTACTGTCGTATAGATTTGTCTTTCAGCAAGACTATCTATATTCCATTCATAAATATCAGATCCACTATAACCCTGGTGGTAATGATCATTGTCATGTTCTTCTATCAAGACATCTTGAGGGGTAGGTCTTGGGTAGTAAACTATTCTTTGGTATGGTTTTCGAGCATATTTCTCAGAGATTTTATTAATCTCGTCATCTACTTTTGTACTGCTAGTAGATGCTTGCTCTAAACTTAGAGGACTAGCTCTAAATTCTCCAAATTTCTTATTAAGAAGTTCCTCAATATCATCAAGACTTTTTAATTTAAAGTCTCTTACCTCAGGAGGTGGTTGGATACTAGTAGTAGCGATTTGCTCTTTACCTTTAGTATCCTTCTGTTGGATTTTTTGGACTTCAGCTATAAGCTTGTCCAATTTCTCATGAACCTTAATAACCTGTTCACCCAGAATACTCACATACATATTAGTATAATTTTTTTGGGTAAGCATGGTATTCAAATTCTTAGCAGTTATGGTAGCAACATCATTTTCAAATATTTTTGAAAAAGCAGTGCAGTAAATGATTTTATCTTTTTCCCCTATATGAAAAGATTGTTGGGGTGGGAAAATAGAATTAACAATATTACCATTTGTGAGCGTATAATCTCTTTCTAACACAGAAACATAGTTATAAACATGCTTAGACATTAACCAAGGAACAAAAGCAATAATCTTATTATTCTTGCTAATGTCTGTATAAAAGTCATGTCTAAAAAATTGTACTAATTCAGGGGACATATTTTCATGAAACCATTTTCTGAAAACTGCCCATCTAGATTTTAGAAATTCTTCTAAAATCATTTTTCTTGCCGATGAACCTGGACTAAAATCTATTTGGTTTTCAGACATTTTTAAAACCATTTGAAAAATCCATTTCGGATGCAGTAGGTTCAAGGTCTAAATTATTATTGACCTTAACAATATTATCACTACCAATGCTGACTTTATTGATTCTATTATTTTCTCTAATTTGTGATGTGGATGCTCTCGAAGGAAATTCTACAACATAATCAATTGGAGAAATATAAGAAGAATTAGATCTAGTTAATTTAGATGATAAACTGATATTATCAGTTTGATCGGGTTCATTGAACCTGATTTTGATAGTGCCATCTGAGGTTTGTTCTATTTCTGTAACCTCAGTATTACCAGTGTTTCGAGGGGCAACAGCCTCTTCTATGACCCATTCTTTTGGGAAATCAATTTCCTCCCATTTAATAGGTCTTCTAGTAGTTACTTTGGATTTACAAAAGTTGGTTTCTATAAGAATAGTTTCATTCTTCATATACATTATCTTACACATAGGATTCAAAGTGTATAATGGTTTGAAATGAATCCTATAACAGATGCATATAACTTCTGTACCAGGAAAATAGTCATAACCATGTAATTTGATGCTAAGTATTAAAGCATTCAAAGAATTTTCATCATTAAGGGAAATTTGTAAATTAGGATAGGCATTAAAATAAACAGGGCCATAGGCCAAACTGGTTTGCACAGTCCCTATAAGAGACTTTTTCCAGTTTTGGTTTCTGCCATCTCTGAGTGCTGCTATAAAGCTTTCAGGTAAGCCTCTTAGAGTGAGTGGCTTGAAGGCAACTTGTATTAAGCCTATATGCAAAAATCTATGTGAATCCCTATAAGGGGCTAGGTCATTTTCAGATAATAATTTGAATGTAGCATGGTCACTATCTACCGTGAGTGTTTCTTCAGTAGTTTTAACTACTTGTTTTAAACCTATTCGTTCAAAAGTACCTAATTGGTATATAACCTTAGGCTTAACCATTGGAATAGTCCACTTATTAAGTAGGTCTAATTGTTGGGGAAGCTCATATTCTTCCTTTCTACTATTTTTAACAGTATTCTTTTTCCTAATGATATTCATTAAGAAATTAAGTGTTAGACTTAGAATCTAGGTTTTCTACAAAACATGGCTCTGATACCAAGGGGAGAACCGGATCGCTTCCAAATAGGGCTCAGGAATTGAATTACAAGGACACCAGTCCTGACCTAGCCACTAATCTCTAGGGAAACCTTAAACCACGATGCTCTTCATAACCCTTCAACGGCCACCTGCCTAAACGGGTTAATGAGCACCGCCGGTTAGCTTGGGACTAACCAAGGTTTACTATTGAGAGTAGTAACTGCCTAGTCTATATAGTCCTTAACCCAAAACCCCATTGGGTTTGATACAGTAGACTCTTAACTACCATAAACATGAATAGCAGATAACCATTGAGAACCAAGTCTAACACTTACCTGTTTAGCCTGTCATTTAGGCTAACAATATCGTATAAATGGAAGAGGGAGGGAGCAGAACAATACCAGCACAAAGACCCTGAGTTGTGGCCAAGTGACCTTTTAAATTTTTTATTTCATAACGAAAATATTACAAAGGGGGATTTTTACATAGAGAAACTAGAGAGAAGGTAGAGCTAATGTTCGCTAAAAGCCTGCCTCTAACTAAAGAAGAGTGATCCTTATATAATGGATCTGTCTACAAACAAACAAAATGGAAAAATAAAAATGGCCGACAAAATAATTAAAACGTGGCCAAAAGAAAAACTACATTATTACAATCGGACAAACCACTTTTATAAAAGTTGATTCCTTCCGATAATTGAGGGACCCCTTACTTTATTAAAGCTGTCTGGGGGACCTATTACTTTATAAAAGTCTTCGTCTTTTTACCCCAATAATCAATTGGTGGGGCTTTCTATTCCTTTATTTCTTTATGCTTTATCCAGAACCGGATCGCTTCCAAATAGGTCTCAGGAAATTAATTAAAAGGACACCAGTCCTGGCCTAGCCACTAATCTCTAGGGAAACCTTAAACCACGATGCTCTTCACAACCCTTCAACGGCCACCTGCCTAAAAGGATTAACGAGCACCACCGGTTAGCTTGGGACTAACCAAGGTTTACTGTTGAGACTAGTAACTGCCTAGTCTATATAGTCCTTAACCCAAAACCCAATTGGGTTTGATACAGTAGACTCTTAACTACCATAAACATGAATAGCAAATAACCATTGAGAACCAAGTCTAACACTATAACGACCCGACCAGTCGTTTTGAGCTCCGGCACGTCATTCAGAAGTTTGAGGTCATGAGCGGCTTCATCTCAGGTATATTGACTTGTGTGTATGGTTATAATTAAAATTCAGGAAGTTTGGAGTCATTCCGGAATGATTTTGGTAAGGTTTGAGACACTTAGTCTCTTTTAAGGAAGCTTAAGTTGGAAAAGTCAACCGAATATTGACTTATGTGTTAGAGAGCTCGAAATGCGAATTTTATGATTCGGATAGCTTCGTTAGGTGATTTGGGACTTAGGAGTGTGTCCGGAATATTTTTGTGATGACCGGTGTAGAATTAAGCTTGAATTGACAAAGTTAGTATTTTGGCGAATTCCGGTTGATAGGTGAGATTTTGATCCGAGGGTCGGAATGGAATTATGAGAGTTTCTGTAGCTTCGTTATGTCATTTTGGACTTGTCTGCAAAATTTGAGGTCATTCGGACGTGGTTTGGTTGGGTTTTTGATCAAAAATGGAATTTGGAAGTTCTTGAGATTCATAGGCTTGAATCCAATGATGATTTGATGTTTTGATGTTATTTTGGGTGTTTCGAAGGTTGGGACAAGTTCGAATGATATTGTGGGACATGTTTATATAATTGGTTAAGGTCGCGAGGGCCTCGGGTGGATTTCGGAAGGTTAACGGAATGAAATTCGGACCAAAAAGAAAAGAAAAAGCTGCAGAAATTTCTGCTGCAATTTTCTGCAGAAGGTCTTTGGACTGCAATCGTGGAGCATACTTTGGAGGCCTATATCTTTTGATCTACAAGCAATTTTGAGATGATTCAAATATGAAAGTTGTAGCCCTTCGTATCTAGTTTCCACAAAGCTAAAGAAATCGTAATTTAGACATTTGTAGAGAAAGTTATGATTGATTAAAGATGACTGGTGGAGCAGTTTCTCCAGAAATTTTCTGATTTCATGGAGCCTATTTAGAAGCTCATATCTCGGGATATATAAAGTGTTATATGGTGTACAACCTATCAAATTAAATATCTTTGAATCTAGTTTCTAAATCTTCAAACCGTTTGTCATTTGGATATTTATACAAGACGTTATTTGTGATTAAACAGCAAGTGTCCGACAAGGAACAATTTTAATAGGATGTACAACTTGTATAGCACAAGTGCAAGGTACAACTCGACGAAGCACGGGCAGATTCTTTTAAACACGGATTTGGCTTATTTCTTTCATTTCTTTCATTTGGCTTGGATTATTTTGGAGAGAATTTCAAGGGGGATTTCATCAAGCATCAAAGGTGAGTTGTTTCTACTTATTTCCAAGTTAAATACATGGATTAGAGCTGAAAACTCAAGTAATTTATGGACAAAAATGGTGGTTTAGGGCTTGAAACTTAAGAGAATTAAATGGTGATTTGAGGGGTCAAATGAACTCCGATTTTTGTGAATTTGGTATGTATAGGCTCGTGGAGAGATAAGGGTCGTATTGATATAAAAATTTCTGAATTTCGAGACATGGTCCCGGGACTCGGGTTTTGCTAATTTCGGGATTTTTGACATTTTTCGAGTCTTTTCAATTGGGTTATATTCCCTTAGCCTATTGTAACGTATTCATTGTGGTTTTAACTAGATTCGACGCACGAAGAGGTCGATTCAAGAGGAAAGGGCATTGCGGACTAGTCTACGGCCGGTTAGAGGTGAGTAATAGATGTAAATGTTATTCTGAGGGTTTGAAACCCCGGACTTTCACATCGTAACGCTATATTGAGGCGTGACACGCATTCCATGGTGAGTGCGGGGTCGGATACTATTGGGGATTGTGACTTGGTCCATCCCGTGTGATGTTTATACTATACTGGTGATTGATACACACACTTTATTGATATTACTGGGCTTGATGCCATGTTTGGGGCCTTGTGCCGATTTGTAAAATCCTTCGAGGATTGATATTACTGCTTAGCATGATTTGCATATCATTTAATTTCAGTCCAAGGTTTTAAATGTTGTTTTGCAAACTCAGCCATAATTCTAAGTGTTGAAAACTTAAATGATATTTTTAAATGTATTCCGGGCTGGGAACTTCTGTTTTGTAAATGCCCAAGGGGCTTATTATATTATTTTCTGGACTGATTATAAAGTGACTTGAAATAGTGGTAACAATGACACTGTGTGATATACTTGAAATAGTGGTAACAATGACCCTTAAGGAGCCGCATCTTCCACCTAAGACTCCGCCAAAAATCCTTGAAACAGTGGTAACAATGACACTGTGTGATATACTTGAAATAGTGGTAACAATGACACTAGATGATATACTTGAACAGTGGTAACAATGGCACTGTATGATATAAATTGGTTAGGTAACAATGGCTGACCGGTCAGGTCACAACGACTGACCAAGATATTGCGCTTGGGCTGTAGGAGCCCCTCGGGAGTCTGTACACACCCCCAGTGAGCGCCGTCAACGATAAATAAATATGGATGGCTCGGGCTGCACGCCGCAGTGGGTATTGGAATGTACCATCATATGCATTGCATTGCATTCATGTATTTGTATTTATACTGGTGTTTAGCTGCTCAGTTCCATATGTTGCTGTATATTTGGATTTTAGCTTACTTTGTGTATTTACTGGATTTTCTTATCTTCGGACTGTAGTTACTTTTATTACTCACTGGGTCGGAGTACTCACTTTACTCCCTGCACCTTGTGTGCAGATTCAGGGCAGTCTCAGGCTCAGTAGATCCAGTTGATCAGCAGATCCAGCCTCTGAGAGTATCGAGGTAGCTGCACGGCGTTCGCAACTATTGATCTTCTCCCTCCTATCCTATCTCTTTATTTCTGCATTATCAGACTTTGGATATACCATGTATTAGGATGAAATTCTGTATTCTAGAGGTTCAGATTCGTGACACCGGCTCCTAGTGAGATTATATTGTGTATTTTGTTAAAATCTTCAGTATTTTAATCTTGCTTAATTGATATTTTTTTCCTCTATTTTGATAAATTGGGTTAAGTGTTGAATAATGGTCGGGCTTGCCTAGTAGTGTGTTGGACGCCATCACGACCGGGATTTGGGTCGTGACAAAGTTGGTATCAGAGCCTAGGTTACTTGGTCTCACGAGTCATGAGCCGGTTTAGTAGAGTCTCGCGGATCGGTACGGAGACGTCTGTACTTATCCTTGGGAGGCTGCAGAACCTTTAGGAAAACTTCACATTCTTGAATTCTTATCGTGCGTCCTCGATTCAGCTTGAAAAGAAACTTTTGAAATTACTTCCGCGTGATCGTATGCACCAACGGACGCTCAGTATCAGATGTGTCTCGATGGCTTTTGATTCCCCGATCGAGGGGCGAGGTGTAATCTCCGTGAGTTTGAAGTTAGACCAGTCAGGAGGACTTGAGGCCAAATCTTTGCCAATGGCTTGAGCACCGAGGTGCTAATTTTGTGAGCAAGTGTTTTGAACTCATATGTTCATTATTGTCCTTGTTAGCCGGAATGACGGTTGGATATCCACGTGATGAGTATGTTAGTGTTGCGAGGTGTATTTGTACGACTTAGTAGTGGCGAAGAAGCCTACTGGATAGTAGATGAACTATTACGTGATTTGTTTCTTATTGTGATTTGTTGAGTAGCTCGAGTTATGGGAGCATGAAGAATATTTTTCGTGCCTAGTTAGATAAGTATGGGAGTTGAGATCGCTTCCGTAAATGTATTATGACGAAATCGTTGAGTCAAGGAGACCACCTCAAAGGTCGAAAATATTAAAGGAAGAATATGTTCCTACTTGATTGAATAGCCCAATAATGGAGGGTTGAAGGGTATTTTCTGTGTTATGATTCAAATAGGTGCAACGCATGTCCATGTATCAATTTAGATTTATGTAATTGATATGCATTGTGATGCTTTGTCAAGTTGTGGATGTGTTGTTAGGATGGTTTTGGTGATTCTCTAGCAGGTGGATAGGACCAATTACAAAGGAGGCTCTGTCGAAATTTTTGAAAAATTTAGGACTTAGTAAGTGGGCTTAGCTGTTGTGTGAGTAAATGCAAGAATTGCAGAAGAGTTAAAATTCCTGATGATTCGTGTTTCCACGAGCTTATGATGGAGTGAGTTTAATCTCACCATGATATTACGGCAGCAATAGAGTATATGTGTTGTGATCTATGGCTTCGAGCCAAGTTGGGGAGCTTGTTGTTGATTAGCTGATTGCACAGTTTAATACCTGCATAAATTCTGGTTATTGGCGTATTGGTGGGTTATTGCAGCTACGGAAAAGGACCATGAGTGGTAATTTGAGTAAATGAATTATTGGATGCATGCTATGGTTAGCCTTATTGGCTCATGTTCAGACTTGAGGGAAGATTCATGATTTATGCCTCGTATAGGTGCAGGCTTCGAGGGAAGTGATCCCTCTGGGTGCTTTATCGAGAGGGTATTCATATGTTATAAAATTCAGTAGAGTTGGTTGCATTCGGGGCCAAGTCAGAGCTGGGTGGCTCTCAATAGCGGTCCTAGTTAATTCAAGAGGTAATGTGTGGTGCCTAATGATTTTGAGTCTATAAGTACGGTTAAGAGTCAAGCTTTTGAAGCAGCTTATGAAGAAAGGCACAGAATGTTCTATGATGTTTTGACTTGCGGTGTAGCATTTGAGAGACATGAAATGGTCATGGTATTTGAGACAGCATGGTCTCGTGATTTAAGGTCACTCGGGGTGAGTTTGGTTGAAATAAGTTAGGTGTTAAAGGGAGATATTATTATTTCTAAGGCAATCAAGGATAAATTGGAAGGAAGTAGATTGATTAGCCATAGTTGAGTTGGTATACTGGTGTCAGTGATCGGTTCGTCCAGCGTGATCGAGTTATGCATGTGAGGCTTGTTGGCCGCAGTGATTGATGTTATTCTAAAGCATGCTTTTGTTAGGGCCTATTATGAGTAGGCGGATCCTAGAAAGTGTTATGGTCGCTTGGACAACTACTTAGAGATTGGCATATTTGACGATTATGAGGATTCACCTGTATGCTGCTATAGTTCTCCTGAAGTGAGTTAAATGGAAAGTCTTATGTGATGAAGTATTAGCCTATCGGCGGTTCCAGAGTTGTGATGGAAATCGCGTCTATCGTATATTGGCACGTGAGGTGCAGTGAGTGGTATGGAATTTGAAGTAAGGACCAAGGTTGCAGTTTGGTCAATGACTGTGATGTCACGATCTCGGATGAGCAGTATATGAGTTTCAGTGTTTTGAGTAAGATGGGTATTGACATCAGTATCACCTGAGGTCGGTGTTCTGTGAGAAAGGCTTTGCATCCTGGTTAGGGATTCTTGATCGCTTTTCAGCCTTAGTTCAGCTGGTGGTTTGGATAAGCAGACCCGTTAATTATTTCGGAAGATGGTGGGAGCTTGTGCCACATGAATATTGTATAAGTATGACATGTAGTCATTTGATTAATTAGAAATTTAAACCAAGTATGAGGATTTTGGTAATATCATCCATTTGAGAATTTATGCCTGGAGGGCACTCTGTTTATTGGGTTATGGACCTGTGAAAGATTATTGGCCTAGCTTGGCACGATCAGGATCGACTTGAGGTCGGTGGATAGATTTAAATGTGGAAGTGAGCCTTACGTCAGGCCAGTTGTGTTTATTTTAGCAATGCACTCTTTATGAAAGGATAGTCGCAGTCTTATTTCGTGGTCAGTTAATTCATGTAAAGATATATTGCACCGTATGAGTTGTGAGACGGCTTGGTAAATTCCTTATGTGTTGAGGTTCCGCTCAGCGGTGATGTTATATGAGCAGGATGAGACTTAGATCATGTATCGCACCTCAGTTGTGCTTGAGTTTGTAGCCTATAGCGCTATATGTTTCCTTGGGAATGATATTATGCACCTTAGTGTGTTTATGACCGATGTTCGGTATTTTGATGTGATGAGCTATTCAGCTCGACGTATATCTCCTTATGTGAGTTCTATATGTGGATCGGGTGGCACATCGCCATGGGTATGTTGTTTGGATCGGGTTGCACGCCGCAACAGTGTGATGTTCAGTTCAGTGCCCATATTTGCTTTTGTGTGTTCTGTTTCCCTGTTTTCTGAGGAAGTTTATGTTAGTGTGCGAGTTGAGTAGTTCCTTCTAGAGTTCGTCTTCCTTTTGTATCACGTTCGAATTGATAGCATACTGGTACATTGTGGCGCCTTGTTGGATTTTTGATTATGTCTGAGGTGGCTTATTGCCTGAGCAGTTCGTACTGGGTGAGACGAAGTTACTAGATTTGGGGTCAGTGCAAACTGATTATATGAAGTATATTATAGAGCAAAGATCATTCTTTGGTTTGGGACAAGGTAATGGAACTTGTCAGGAGTGTAGATCCAATGAATTGTTGATTCAGCAGTTGGTTGTGAATTTCGGCACATCTCTTCAGTCGTATCGGTGTTGAAAAAAAAAATATTAAAAAAAAAACTAGAGCAAGACTTGTGTAGATCATGAGATACAATGGGAGCATCAGATTCGTGGAATTTCGACCATTATGTTTAAAGAATGTTATTGTGGTTCTATGAGTAAGTGATGCAAAGTGTGAATTCAGCAAAGTTATGCAGTCATGTTTGGGTACAACGTGTGGAGATTGATATGGTGGTCGTATGATGGAAACAGGCTTGGCAGGAAAATTCAGGATGTTGGAATTGGGCCTAATGGCTTATTTGCTTGAATAAATAAGTATATCTACAGAATTATCGAGCTAATGTGCTCAACGGAGTAGTGGTAGCATGGGAAAGTGCATGATGTGTTAAACAAGTGATTTTGGACTACTTCAGTGTAGTTCTCAGCACGTTCAAGGACGAACATATGTTTAAGTGGGGGAGATTGTAACCACCCGACCGGTCGTTTTGAGCTCCGGCGCGTCATTCAGCAGTTTGAGGCCATGAGCGGCTTCATCTCAGGTATATTGACTTGTGTGTATGGTCAGAATTAAAATTCAGGAAGTTTGGAGTCCAATTTAAATGGAAATTCTCATTTTGAAAGCTTAAAATTGAAGAAATGAACTAGGATTAGAATTTTAAGTAAACGACCTCGGAATTGGGATTTGAAAGTTCCAGCATGTTCGTATGATGATTTCGGACTTGGGCGTATGTCCGGATTTGGTTTTGGGTTACCCGTGAGCATTTCAGCGTATATTGTGAAAGTTAGTACTTTAGAAGAATTTCATAAATTTGGGTTGGAAGGCATTTCAGTGTTATAGAAGTCTGTTTGGGATTCCGAGTCTGGGAATAGCTCCGTATGGTGATTTTGGAGTTGGGAGCGCGATCGGAAGTGAATTCGGATGTCCGGAGGTCATTTTGAAGTCATTTGGCTAAATATAGAAATTTGAAGGTTTTTGAGAAAATTCGACCGGAAGTGGAAATTTTGATATCGGGGTCGGAATGCGGTTCCGAAAGATGGGGCAAGTCCGTAATGTCGAATGTGACTTGTGTGCAAAATTTGAAGTCATTCGGAATGATTTTGGTAAGGTTTGAGACACTTAGTCTCTTTTAAGGAAGCTTAAGTTGGAAAAGTCAACCGAATATTGACTTATGTGTTAGAGAGCTCGAAATGCGAATTTTATGGTTCGGATAGCTTCGTTAGGTGATTTGGGACTTAGGAGTGTGTCCGGAATATTTTTGTGATGACCGGTGTAGAATTAAGCTTGAATTGGCAAAGTTAGTATTTTGGCGAATTCCGGTTGATAGGTGAGATTTTGATCCGAGGGTCGGAATGGAATTCCGAGAGTTGCTGTAGCTTCGTTATGTGATTTTGGACTTGTCTGCAAAATTTGAGGTCATTCGGATGTGGTTTGGTTGGGTTTTTGATCAAAAATGGAATTTGGAAGTTCGTGAGATTCATAGGCTTTAATCCGATGATGATTTGATGTTTTGATGTTATTTTGGGTGTTTCGAAGGTTGGGACAAGTTTGAATGATATTGTAGGACATGTTGATATAATTGGTTAAGGTCCCGAGGGCCTCGGGTGGATTTCGGAAGGTTAACGGAATGAAATTCGGACCAAAAAGAAAAGAAAAAGCTGCAGAAATTTCTGCTGCAATTTTCTGCAGAAGGTCTTTGGACTGGAATCGTTGAGCGTACTTCGGAGGCCTATATCTTTTGATCTACAAGGAATTTTGAGATGATTCAAAAACGAAAGTTGTAGCCCTTTGTATCTAATTTCCAGAAAGCTAAAGAAATCGTAATTTGGACATTGTAGAGAAAGTTATGATTGATTAAAGATAACTGGTGGAGCAGTTTCTCAAGAAATTTTCTAATTTTATGGAGCCGATTTAGAAGCTCATATCTCGGGATATATAAAGAGTTATATGGTGTACAACCTATCAAATTAAAGATCTTTGAGTCTAGTTTCTAAATCTTCAAACCGTTTGTCATTTGGATATTTATACAAGATGTTATGGGTGTTTAAACAGAAGGTGTCCAACAAGGAACAATTTTAATAGGATGTACAACTTGTATAGCACAAGTGCAAGGTACAACTCGACGAAGCACGGGCAGATTCTTTTAAACACGGATTTGGCTTATTTCTTTCATTTCTTTCATTTGGCTTGGATTGTTTTGGAGAGAATTTCAAGGGGAATTTCATCAAGCATCAAAGGTGAGTTGTTTCTACTTATTTCCAAGTTAAATACATGGATTAGAGCTGAAAACTCAAGTAATTTATGGACAAAAATGGTGGTTTAGGGCTTGAAACTTAAAAGAATTAAATGGTGATTTGAGGGGTCAAATGAACTCCGATTTTTGTGAATTTGGTATGTATAGACTCGTGGCGAGATAAGGGTCGTATTGATGTAAAAATTTCTGAATTTCGAGACGTGAGACCGGGGCTCGGGTTTTGCTAATTTCGGGATTTTCAACATTTTTCGAGTCTTTTCGATTGGGTTATATTTCTTTAGCCTATTGTAACGTATTCGTTGTGGTTTTGACTAGATTTGACGTGCGAAGAGGTCGATTCAAGAGGAAAGGGCATTGCGGACTAGTCTACGGCCGGCTAGAGGTGAGTAATAGATGTAAATGTTGTTCTGAGGGTTTGAAACCCCGGACTTTCACATCGTAACGCTATATTGAGGCGTGACACGCACTCCATGGTGAGTGCGTGGTCGGATACTATTGGGTATTGTGACTTGGTCCATCCCGTGTGATGTTTATACTATACTGGTGATTGATACACACACTTTATTGATATTACTGGGCTTGATGCCATGATTGGGGCCTTGTGCCGATTTGTAAAATCCTTCGAGGATTGATATTTCTGCTTAGCATGATTTGCATATCATTTAATTTCAGTCCAAGGTTTTAAATGTTGTTTTGCAAACTCAGCCATAATTCTAAGTGTTGAAAACTTAAATGATATTTTTAAATGTATTCCGGGCTGGGAACTTCTGTTTTGTAAATGCCCAAGGGGCTTATTATTTTATTTTCTGGACTGATTATAAAGTGACTTGAAACAGTGATAACAATGACACTGTGTGATATACTTGAAACAGTGGTAACAATGACACTGTGTGATATACTTGAAATAGTGGTAACAATGACACTAGATGATATACTTGAACAGTGGTAACAATAGCACTGTATAATATAAATTGGTCAGGTAACAATGGCTGACCAGTCAGGTAACAATGACTGACCAAGATATTGCGCTTGGGCTGTAGGAGCCCCTCCAGAGTCTGTACACACCCCCAGTGAGCGCCGTCGACGATAAATAAATATGGATGGCTCAGGCTGCACGCCGCAGTGGGTACTGGAATGTACCATCATTTGCATTGCATTGCATTCATGTATTTGTATTTATACTAGTGTTTAGCTGCTCAGTTCCATATGTTGCTGTATATTTGGATTTTAGCTTACTTTGTGTATTTACTAGATTTTCTTATCTTCGGACTGTAGTTACTTTTATTACTCACTGGGTTGGAGTACTCACTTTACTCCCTGCACCTTGTGTGCAGATCCAGGGCAGTCTCAGGCTTAGTAGATCCAGTTGATCAGCAGATCCAGCCTCTAGGAGTATCGAGGTAGCTGCACGGCGTTCGCAGCCATTGATCTTCTCCCTCCTATCCTATCTCTTTATTTCCGCATTATCAGACTTTGGATATACCATGTATTGGGATGATATTCTGTATTCTAGAGGCTCAGATTCGTGACACCGGGTCCTAGTGAGATTATATTGTGTATTTTGTTAAAATCTTCAGAACTTTAATCTTGCTTAATTGATATTTTTTCCGCTATTTTTGATAAATTGGGTTAAGTGTTGAATAATGGTCGGGCTTGCCTAGTAGTGTGTTGGGCACCATCACGGCCGGGATTTGGGTGGTGACAAACACTTACCTGTTTATCCTGTCATTTAGGCTAGCAATATCGTATAAATGGAAGAGGGAGGGAGCAGAACAATACCAGCACAGAGACCCTGAGTTGTGGCCAAGTGACCTTTTAAATATTTTATTTCAGAATGAAAATATTACAAAGGGGGATTTTTACAGAGAGAAACTAGAGAGAAGGTAGAGCTAATGTTGGCTAAAAGCCTGCCTCTAACTAAAGAAAAGTGATCCTTATATAATGGATCTGTCTACAAACAAACAAAATGAAAAAGTAAAAATGGCCGACAAAATAATTAAAACGTGGCCAAAAGAAAAACTACATTATTACAATCGGACAAACCACTTTTATAAAAGTAGATTCCTTCCGATAATAGAGGGACCCCTTACTTTATTAAAGCTATCTGGGGGACCTATTACTTTATAAAATTCTTCGTCTTTTTACCCCAATAATCAATTGGTGGGGCCTTCTATTTCTTTATTTCTTTATGCTTTATCCTTTCCTTTGTCATTTTTCTTTACAGAAGATGCTTCTGCACTTGCTTTCAATTTGTTGATGAAGTCTTCAATTTCGGTATCACTAACTTCATCTGTATCTGATTGATTTTGGGTTTCTCCGACTAAACACACATCTTCATTCGAAGTACTGTCAATAGAAACCATAGAGATATCATCTCCAAAATTAGTATCAAGATTTTTTGCTAAATCCTTTTTTATTTCTTCAAAATATGAAGCAAGGATTTCTTTCTGTGAAACAACTCCCTTCTTCATTTGGAGCCTCTTGCTGATAATTTCCAAAGTACTTAGATCTTCTTCTTCATCCTTTGTATGATCGATTTGTGAATAAGCCTCTATTTTGGCCTATATCTGTTGTATTAATTCTTCCCCATATAACTTTCCTTGTTAGTTTGACTGTAGCAATTTGGACCAGAACTTATGATAGAAAATTCTGTTAAGGCAAGGAATGCCTTCACTAGTATAACCGGTCTGTACATCCCATTTCATAATCCAAGGAATAGAAAATTCAATAAAGAAATACATGGTAGCAATACCATCATAAAAGATATGATCTTTTTGGAGAGAAATAATTTTGGGAGATATATCTACCCATTTCGAATATAATCCTTTGAAGAGAGGGTTTAACATATCTAATGATGGTCCGTATAACTTCCACCATTTGAAAAACCAGTTTGGAATTTGTTGTCCGAATAAATTAGGACAAAGTTTTATAAACCAAGAATGTTTTCTCGTAGGATTTTCATATAGAAAAGTTTTATTAAAACTTTCTACATAATCCCAATAATTGAATTTGACCGAAATCTTTTGGTCTGGATGTGTATATTCATGATCCTTGAGTGTGCTGATTCCCCATTCATCAGAAGGTATAACCTTCTTAATTATAATCTTCGAAAAACTATAAGTTTTTCTAGTATTAGCAGGATAGAAATGTTGAATATCTGCAGATCCTGTTGTTGAGAGTATAATCTCAAAATGCATTCTGTATTTGTATGCCGGAGTAGCGTATGACGCTGTATCAAAGTATCTTGCCATAATTTGCCAAGGATTATCCTTCCATTTAAGGTCGGATTGTTCCAAAAGAATTATTAACTCTTTGGATTCTTTTTGACTATAAGTCTCAAAATTGTCATTAGCATCCTCTGATATAACTGAGGAGTATGTAGGTACATTAGATGATGACGTACCTTCATCTTTTTTAGATTTTATAAAATCCATAAATTCCTTGTATAAGGGATGTTCGGTATTACCTTCTGTAATATTAGTGGCTATAAGCCTTTGATTTCCCATTTGGGCAAGAGTATTATTCTCTCTGCTATTAGTAGCTGCCCTTCCTCTTCCTCGTTGTCGAGGAGGCTTGTATGTAGGCCTCATAGTCTGTAGACAAAGTAGTAGAACTATTAGTTCAGGTATTCTCTAGTAAGAAAATCAGGAAGGGTATTATCTGACACTTTTTTGTATATAATTTCAAAATCAAAAGGGGCTAATAAAGCTTGCCACCTTGCAAACATTTGTTTGGAAACATCATGCTTGAAATCTTTATTAAAGATAAATTTAGCAGCCTGACAATCAGTTTTAATAATAAATTTTTGATTATATAAGTCAGTCTGAAATTTCATCACGCCTTTAACAATAGCAAGGATTTCCTTAGCTACAGTCGCATAATTTTTCTGGGAGTTATTCCATTTACCAGAATAAAATTGAACAAGGTATTCCTGTTTATCTACAGGGGAACATTGTTTCAGTATTCCGCCATAACCAACATCAGAGGCATCAGTTTCCACAACTTTTGCCCAAGTAGGATTGGCGAGAGTCAAACAGGGGAGGTTATTAACCTTCTGTTTAATTCTCTTGACTACTTCAGTATGACTGTCAGTCCAAGCTTTAGGATTCTTCTTTAGTCTTTCATAAAGAAGAGCAGTGTCTTGAGCAAGGTCCTTTATAAAAGGGGAAATATAATTTAAGCTTTCTAAAAATCTTTGGAGCTGAGTTTTATCAGTAATAATATCGGGGAATTTGGATGCAAATTCAATACTTCTATTAATAGGGATAATCTTACCCTTCTCAATATTATGACTCAAAAATCTAACAGAAGTTTGGAAAATCATCATTTTCGGTTTTGATATAGCTAAACCATTTTGTATAATAATCTTTTTAAATAAATCAAGATGTTTGAAATGAGATTCTATATTTTTTGAAAATACTAGAATATCATCAATATATACAATTGTGAAATCCATATAAGGAAGGAAAATATCATTCATAATTTTTTGAAATTCTGAAGGTGCATTTTTCAAACCAAAGGGCACAACATTCCATTCATACTGACCCATTGGTACATTACAAGCAGTTTTGTATATATCTGATTCAGATACCTGGATTTGCCAATAACCTGATTTTAAATCAAATTTTTAAAATATAATGGCATCATGAAGTCTATCCAGTAAATCCTTTTTATTGGGGATAGGGTATCTGATCCATTTTAACACCTTATTAAAGGGTTTATAATTTATGACTAATCTAGGAACTCCTCGTTCCTGTTCCGCATGCTTATTAACATAAAAAGCAGTACAAGACCATTTGGACTTTGAGGGTTTAATTAAACCCTTCTGCTTTAAGGAATCAATTTCCTTCTTGCATAACTTCAAATAGTCGGAGTTCATTTGACAAGGTCGGGCCTTGGTAGGGATATTATCCTCAGAAAAGTCTTCTTCATGAGGAAGACTTATAATATGCTTCTTTCTACTCCAAAACTGATTCGGATGATCACCACATATAGAAGTAGCAAATTGATTTTTGAGAAAATTAATCTTTTCTACTAGTTTGGGATTTTTTAAATCCTGTTCTATAGTAATGGAACAAATCTCATTTTTCAAAAATTCAATCTGATTGATTTTTGAAAAAATATTATTAGAAATTACTTCGTTCAAAAATCTTTGGACTGGCTCAGTTATAAACTCAAAAGTGATACTCTTACCATTATAAGTACCAGTAAAACTCTTTGTGTCCCAATATAAAAAAGGCATCAATTTTATAAAAAATAGGACTCCAAGTATCACTTCCTGGCGGATGTCTTTTACTAAAACAAAACTTTCAGGAATGCATGTATTCTGCTGACAAATATAAGCTTTAGGTAATTTATACGAAATACCCATTGTTCCACCGCTAACATTCTTTAAGCGGTGAGTGGTTTTATGAAAATATCTGGAGGGTATATAACTCCTTCTTTTACACAATTCATATATCCTCCAATGAGTACTATTACTCTCCAGTTTCTATAAGAATAGTTTCATTCTTCATATCCATTATCTTACACATATGATTCAAAGTGTATAATGGTTTGAAATGAATACTGTTAAAACAGTAGAAAGGAAGAATATGAGCTTCCCCAACAATTAGACCTACTTAATAAGTGGACTATTCCAATGGTTAAGCCTAAGGTTATATACTAATTAGGTACTTTTGAATGAACAGGTTTAAAACAAGTAGTTAAAACTACTAAAGAAATACTCACGGTAGATAGTGACCATGCTACATTCAGATTATTATCTGAAAATGACCTAGCCCCTTATAGGGATTCACATAGATTTTTGCATATAGGCTTAATACAAGTTGCCTTCAAGCCACTCACTCTAAGAGGCTTACCTGAAAGCTTTATAGCAGCACTCAGAGATGGCAGAAACCAAAACTGGAAAAAGTCTCTTATAGGGACTGTGCAAACCAGTTTGGCCTATGGCCCTGTTTATTTTAATGCCTATCCTAATTTACAAATTTCCCTTAATGATGAAAATTCTTTGAATGCTTTAATACTTAGCATCAAATTACATGGTTATGATTATTTGCCTGGTAAAGAAGTTATATGCATATGTTATAGGATTCATTTCAAACCATTATACACTTTGAATCCTATGTGTAAGATAATGGATATGAAGAATGAAACTATTCTTATAGAAACCAACTTTGGTAAATCCAAAGTAACTACTAGAAGACCTATTAAATGGGATGAAATTGATTTGCCAAAAGAATGGGTCATAGAAGAGGTTGTTACCCCTCGAAACACTAGTAATACTGAGGTTACAGAAATAGAACAAACCTCAGATGACATTATCAAAATCAGGTTCAATGAACCCGATCAAACTGATAATATCAGTTTATCATCTAGATTAACTAGATCTAATTCTTCTTATATTTCTCCAATTGATTATGTGGTAGAATTTCCTTCGAGAGCATCCACATCACAAATTAGAGAAAATAATAGAATCAATGAAGTCAGCATTGGTAGTGATAATATTGTTAAGGTCAATAATAATTCAGACCTTGAACCTACTGCATCCGAAATGGATTTTTCAAATTGTTTTAAAAATGACTGAAAACCAAATAGATTTTAGTCCGGGTTCACCGGCAAGAAAAATGATTTTAGAAGAATTTCTAAAACCTAGATGGGCAGTTTTCAGAAAATGGTTTCATGAAAATATGTCCCCTGAATTAGTACAATTTTTTAGACATGACTTTTATACAGACATTAGCAAGAATAATAAGATTATTGCTTTTGTTCCTTGGTTTATGTCTAAGCATGTTTATAACTATGTTTCTGTGTTGGAAAAAGATTATACGCTCACAAATGGTAATATTGTTAATTCTATTTTCCCACCCCAACAATCTTTTCATATAGGGGAAAAAGATAAAATCATTTACTGCACTGCTTTTTCAAAAATATTTGAAAATGATGTTGCTACCATAACTGCTATGAATTTGAATACCATGCTTACCCAAAATAATTATACTAATATGTATGTGAGTATTCTGGGTGAACAGGTTATTAAGGTTCATGAGAAATTGGACAAGCTTATAGCTAAAGTCCAAAAAATCCAACAAAAGGATACTAAATGTAAAAAGCAAATCGCTACTACTAGTATCCAAATACTGAAGACTCTTATGATCCATGAACACCTCACACGCCACACCATACAGATAGCGTCTCAAAATCTTTAATGCGTGAACAATGGATGCCAACTCCAAATCATGCACTGGATAGTTCTTCTCATGAACCTTCAACTGCCTCGAAGCATAGGCAATGACCTTGACATCCTGCATTAACACTGCACCAAGTCCAATACGAGATGCATCACAATAAACTTTTATAGGGCCCTGAACCTGTAGGCAAAACCAACACGGGTGCCGTGGTCAGAGCTGCCTTGAGCCTCTGAAAGCTCGCCTCACATTCGTCTGACCATCTTAACTGGGCACCTTTCTGGGTCAATCTAGTCATCGGGGCTGCGATAGATGAGAACCCCTCCACGAACCGACGGTAGTAACCTGTTAACCCCAGGAAACTCCGAATCTCCGTAGCTGAAGCTGGTCGAGGCCAGTTCTTGACTGCCTCTATCTTCTTTGGGTCTACCTGAATACCTGCTGCTGATACGACATGACCCAGGAATGCGACCGAAATCAGCCAAAACTCGCACTTCGAGAACTTAACATACAACTGACTACCCTTCAGGGTCTGAAGAACCGCTCTGAGGTGCTGCTCATGCTCCTCCTGACTGCGGGAGTATATAAGAATATCGTCAATGAAGACTATCATGAACAAGTCCAAATAAGGTCTGAACACTCGGTTCATCAACTCTATGAACGTTGTTGGGGCATTAGTCAATCCAAATGACATGACCAAAAACTCATAGTGCCCATACCGAGTGCGAAATGCTGTCTTAGGGACATCAGACGCCCTAATCCTCAGCTGGTGGTAGCCAGATCTCAAATCTATCTTTGAAAACACCCTCGCACCCTGAAGCTGGTCGAATAAATCGTCGTTCCTCGGTAGTGGGTACTTGTTCTTAATCATCACCTTGTTCAATTACCGGTAATCAATGCACATCCTCATCGAACCATCCTTTTTATTCACAAATAGCAAAGGTGCACCCCAAGGCGAAACACTAGGTCTAATGAAACCCTTCTCAAGCAAATCCTGAAGCTGACCCTTTAACTCTTTCAATTCTGGTGGCGCCATACGATACGGCGAAATGGAAATGGGCTGAGTGCCCGGAGCCAGATCAATACAAAAATCAATATCCCTGTCGGGTGGCATGCCCGACAGGTCTAAAGGAAAGACCTCAGGAAACTCCCGAACAATAGGAACAGAATCAATAGACGGGACCTCAACGCTGGAGTCACGAACATAAGCCAGATAAGCTAGAAACCCCTTCTCGACCATGCGTCGAGCCTTCACATAAGAAATAACGCTGCGAGAAGAATGACCAGGAGTCTGTCACGACCCAAAATCCCAACCCGGTCGTGATGGCGCCTCTCGTGAGGACAAGGCCAGCTAATCAACAAAACAATACATCTCTTTATAATTACTTAGCTGGAATAAGTCTAAATCATGGGCAATATAATCTTAAATGCGAAATAAACGTGATAGAACAAGGAAAACCCTCCCAACTCAGCCCAAAATCGGGGTGTCACAAGTCATGAGCTACTACAGAGTTTACTAATATTTTACAAAGTCTGGAATTATCATAAATAACAAAGATAAGGGAGAAAACGGTGTTGCGGACGTCAACATCTACCTCGTTACTCCTAGTCACCGCCTGGTCTAGAAAGAATCAGCGCTCAGGAGCGAACTCAGCTCTACCTGTATCTGCACACATGGTGCAGGGAGTAATGTGAGTACTCCGACCCAGTAAGTAATAAAAATAAATAACGACTGAGAACATGAAATCTCATAACGGCACAATATAGCACTATCCCAAGCAGTAAAATCAGTTATAAAGTAAAATAGTGAGTATCAGATAATTCTTCTTTTAAAACAGTAAAGACAAATAATTTCCACAAAGGATAAATCAAAAGCTTGCCCCTCGGGCTCAATATGTAAATCTCAGTATAGTATCAGCCCCTCGGGCTCACTCCCAACTCGTCACACACAAGCAACGGCCTCTCTAGCCCACTCCCAACTCACCTGGGTACCCTGCGCTCACTGGGGGTGTGTACAGACTCCGGAGGGGATCCTACAGCCCAAGCGCAATATCAATAGGCCTGAAAGCCTTCACACATCACACACGAGGCCTGAAAGCCTCCTCACTTCACTCAACATATCCTCACGTATGGCCCTCGGCCTCAATCAGTCCAGAAAATAATTATAAGCCTCTTGGGCATCAGTAAAATAATAGTGCTCAGCTCAACAGCATTATAAATATCATTAAATCTCGAGTTGAGTATAAATGTAGCTGGGTTCACAAAATAATATAATTCAATTGGACTGAGTTCAAATAATATTTCAATTCGTGAGGAAAATAGTGATGTAAATTCACAAAAGATTTCAGATAATTGGCACGAAGCCCAAATATGGCAATAAGCCCAATCATAGTGAAAAACAATAAATCTTTACCAATTACGCGGTAAAAATATCAACTGGGATGGTCCAAGTCACAATCCCCAATAGTAAATGACCCCGCGCTTGTCATACAACGCGTGTCTCATCTCAACATAGCAGTATGTTGTGCAATCCGGGGTTTCAAACCCTCAGTGCATCATTTAAAATCATTACTCACCTCAAGACGGTCCAATTTCTACTCCGCTATTCCCTTGCCTCTCGAATTTACCTCTTCGCGCGTCGAATCTGGTTAAAACCACAACGAATACATTACAATAGGCTGAGGGAATATAACCCTATCGAAAAGACTTGAAAAATATCGAAATTCACGAAATTCGCAAAACCCGAGCCCTGGGCCCACTTCTCGAAAAATTACGAAAGTCACATCACTGGATTGCTCGTCTCGCCACGAGTTCGTCCATATAAAATTTATCAAAATTGGAGTTCAAATGACCCCTCAAATCTTCAAATCTTATTTTCAAATCCCTAGGCCTAAATCTTCAATTTACTCCTCAAAAACATGTAATCTAGTCGGATTATTCGATGATAATTCAATATTATGGAGTAGAAATAATCACAAGTGACTTACCTCAAGATTTCCCAAGATTTCTTGCTAAAAATCGCTTAATATCCGAGCTTGGAAGTCAAAAAAATGACCAAACTCGAACTGCTGGACATTAAATCTGCCCAGAAATTTTCGGTACTGTTCACGTGAGGGTACTGTTCATGCGCGTTAGGTCACTGTTCACTGTTCACCCGCACGGTTACTTTTCACGCGCGCGTACTGTTCACTGCTGCAGAAAATACAACAGCTTTTTAGAAATTTACAGCACAGCCATTTTTTACTAAAATAGCTCTAACTCCATCATACGAACTCAGAATTAGACAATTCTTGTTACTATGAGTCACAAATAATAATACGAACACAACCCTTCAATCGAAACTCAATTCGGAGCTCGTTTTCCCAGTTCAATACCCATTTCGCTCGTTAAACAATTAACTCACATTTCACGTCAAAAACCCAATCGCGACTTGATGAAATTAAACCAAAATTTCCAGATCAGTCCTATAATTCATGATTTAAATTCTGGAAGTCTCGAAATCAAATTTGGATCTCTAGAACCAAAAATGAACCTTTAGATCATTACATTTATGCTCAAAACAGCAAAAATCTTCCAAAAATGACCCGTTGGGCATCCGAAACACACCCGAGGCCCCCGGGACCCTGATCAATAATACCAACCAGTCCCAAAATACATTACGGACATGCTCGAGGACTCCAATCACATCAAACAATGATAAAATCATGAATCAACCTCCAATCCAAGTTTTATGAACTTTAGAATTTCCAACTTCTATTTCCGATGCCAAAACCTATCAAATCACGTCCGATTGACTTCAAATTTTGCACACAAGTCCAAAATGACATAACGAAGCTACAAAAATTCTCGGAATTCAATTCCGACCGTCGGATAAAAATTTTACCTATCAACCGGAAATCGCCAAAATACTAACTTCGCCAAAATGAGCTAATTTCTTCACCAGACCTCCAAAATTAATTCCGATTGCGCTCCTAGGCCTTAAATCATCCCCCAAAGTTAACCGAATCATCGGAATTCAATTCCGAGCCCTCTAACTCACAAGTCAACGTCCGGTTAACTTTTTAAAACTAATTCTTCCTTAAAGTAACTAATTATCCCATTTCATACCAAAATCGATCCGAATTGACTCAAATTCACCAAGTACACATATTGGAACATGAATAAGCATTTAACGGGGAATACGGGACGAAAATACAGTAAACGACGGTTCGGGTCGTTACATTCTCCCCAACTAAAACAAACGCTCGTCCTCGAGCGAGTTAAGAAACATACCTGGAGTTTCAAATAGGTGCGGGTACCTTCTCCACATCTCCTGCTCGGTCTCCCAAGTAGCCTCCTCCACGCGCCGACCTCTCTACTGTACTTTCACTGATGCTATATCTTTTGATCTCAATTTTTGAACCTGTCGACTCAAAATAGCCACTGGCTCCACATTATAAGTCAAATTTTCATCTAACAGTACTGTACTGAAATCTAAAATATGAGACGGGTCCCCAATGTACTTCCGGAGAAGGGACACATGGAATACCGGATGAACACCCGACAATCTAGGCGGCAAAGCAAGCTCGTAAGCCACCTCTCCAATCCTCCTAAGCACCTCAAATGGTCCAATAAACCGCGGACTCAACTTCCCTTTCTTTCCGAACCTCAAAACACCCTTCATCGGCGAAACCTTCAGCAAAACGTTCTCGCCCTCCATAAATGACACATCTCGGATCTTCCGGTCCGCATAACTCTTCTGACGCGACTGAGCTGTGCGAAGTCTTTCCTGAATCACCTTCACCTTTTCTAAGGCATCCTGGACCAAATCTGTCCCCAACAACCTAGCCTCACCATGCTCAAACCAACCCACTGGAGTTCTACACCGCCTCCCATATAAGGCCCCATACGGTGCCATCTGAATACTGGACTGATAGCTGTTGTTGTAGGCAAACTCTACAAGTGGTAAAAATTCAACCCAAGAACCTCCAAAATCAATCACGCAGGCACGCAACATATCCTCCAATATCTGAATAGTACGTTCGGACTGTCCGTCCGTCTGAGGATGAAATGCTGAACTCAACTCCACCTGAGTGCCCAACTCGTGCTGGAAAGTCCTCCAAAACTGAGAAGTGAACTGAGTACCTCTATTCGAAATAATAGTAACTGGAACACCATGCAACCGCACAATCTCCTGAATAAAGATCCTAGCCAGCCGCTTTGTAGAATATGTGGTACACACCGGAATGAAATGCGCTGACTTGGTCAGCCTATCCACAACGACCCAAATCGAATCAAAATTCTTCAAAGTCCGAGGAAGGCCACTCACGAAATCCATAGTAACTCTCTCCCATTTCCACTCAGGAATAATCATTTGCTGAAGCAAACCGCCCGGTCTCTGATGCTCATATTTCACCTGCTGACAGTTGAGACATCGAGCCATATATCCCACAATGTCTTTCCTCATTCTCCTCCACCAGTAATGCTGTCTCAAGTCCTGATACATCTTCGCAGCACTCGGATGGATGGAATACCGCGAACTGTGGGCCTCCTCAAGAATCAAATCTCTAAGCCCATCAACATCGGGCACACAAATACGGCCCAACATCCTCAATACGCCATCATCACCTATAGTCACATCTTTGGCATTATCATGCTGAACTCTGTCCTTAAGGACAAGCAAATGCGGATCATCATAGTGATGCTCTCTGATGCGATCATATAAGGAAGATCGAGAAACCACACTAGCCAATACCCGGCTAGGCTCAGAAATATCTAACCGCACCAACTGATTGGCCAAGGTCTGAACATCAACTGCAAGAGGCCTCTCCCCAACTGGGATGTAAGCCAAACTCCCCATACTGACTGCCTTTCGGCTCAACGCATCGGCCACTACATTGGCCTTTCCCGGATGATATAGAATGGTAATATCATAGTCTTTAAGTAACTCAAGCCATCTCCGCTACCTCAAATTAAGATCTTTTTGTTTAAATAAATGCTGAAGACTGTGATGATCAGTGAATACCTCACAAGATACGCCATATAAATAGTGCCTCAAAATTTTTAAGGCATGAACTATAGCAGCCAACTCCAAATCATGAACAGGGTAGTTCTTCTCATGGGGATTCAACTGACGAGAAGCATAAGCAATAACTCTACCCTCCTGCATTAGCACACAACCAATCCCAACTCTGGAAGCATCACAATATACCGTGTATGAACCTGTAGCTGATGGTAACACCAACACTGGAGTTGTGGTCAGAAGTGCCTTGAGCTTCTGAAAGCTCTCCTCACACTCGCCGGACCATACAAATGGGGCACCTTTCTGAGTCAACTTGGTCAAAGGCGATGCAATAGAAGAAAACCCCTAAACAAATCGACGATAATAGCCTGCTAGCCCAAGAAAACTCCGAATCTCTGTGACTGAGGACGGTCTAGACCAACTCTGCACTACTTCATCTTCCTTGGATCAACCTGTATACCCTCGCTGGACACTATGTGTCCCAAAAATGCCACAGAACTTAGCCAAAATTCACATTTGGAGAATTTTGCATAAATCTTCTCCTCTCTCAATCTCTGCAACACTACACGCAAATGCTGGGCATGCTCCTCCTGGCTACGCGAGTACACCAGGATATCATCAATGAATACAATAACAAATGCATCCAGATAAGGTTGAAATACACTGTTCATCAAATGCATGAACGCTGCTGGGGCATTGGTCAGCCCGAAAGACATAACCAAAAATTCATAGTGACCATATCTAGTCCTGAAGGCAGTCTTGGGAATATCCGACTCCTTGATTTTCAACTGGTGATAGCCCGAACAGAGATCAATCTTAGAAAATACCCTCGCTCCCTGAAGCTGATCAAATAAGTCATCAATGCAAGGCAAATGATACTTGTTCTTCACTGTTACCTTATTCAACTGCCTATAATCAATGCACATTCTCATTGTGCCATCTTTCTTCTTCACAAATAAAACAAGTGCACCCCACAGGGACACGGTAGGCCGAATGAACCCCTTATCTAGGAGTTCCTGAAGCTGCTCCTTCAATTCTTTCAGCTCTGCTGGTGCCATACGATATGGCGGAATAGAAATGGGCTGAGTGCTCGGCACTAAGTCAATGCCAAAATCAATATCCCTGTCCGGCAGCATGCCCGGCAGGTCTGCAGGAAATACATCAGGAAAATCCCTCACAACTGGGACAGAATCAATACTAGGAGTCTCAGCTCCAACATCCCTCACAAATGCTAGATATGAAAGGCAACCCTTCCCAACCATACGTTGGGCCTTCAAGAATGAGATCACTCTACTAGGGATATAATCAGTCACACCACACCACTCGATCCGGGGTACACCCGGCATAGCCAAAGTGACTGTCTTAGTATGACAGTCTAGAATAGCACGACATGGAAATATCCAATCCATGCCCAAAATAACATCAAAGTCCACCATGCTCAATAGCAATAAATCAACTCGGGTCTCCAGACCCCCAATAATCACAACACATAACTGGTACACACGGTCCACAACAACAGTATCTCCTACCGGGGTAGATACATGAATAGGTAAAGAAAGAAACTCTTGGGGCGTACCCCAAATAATGAGCAAAATATGAGGACACACAAGAATAGGTGGAACCGGGATCGAATAATACCAAGGCATCTATGTGGCAGACTGGAACAATATACCTCTTAACCGTGCAATCAACTTAATTAATAGCAAACTCCCCAACTTGGATCAAAGCCATATAACAAAACGCACTCAATAAATCATAATGCACATACTCTATTGTTGCTTTAATACCATAGTGAGATTGAACTCACTCCTTCATAAGCTTGTGGAAACACAAATCATCTGGAACTTTTAACTCTTCTGCAATTCTTGTATTCACTCACACAACAGTTAAGCCCACTCTCTAGGAAGCACAATTTAGATTTCAATGCATATTCTTCACTTGTAAATGAGATCTTTTAATAGCCAACATAAGGAGCACACCACCTTAGAACACTCCGCAGGAGATAACCCACCTGTTTTGCCTCCAATTAACATTTTGTATACCTTCCACTGCCATACACATTACACAGTCACTTAATCTTCCTGAGTCTAAACTCATACCGTAACATGAAATTTACTTCACTCCAGATAGGAGACATGAAAAGATTATTCACGCGGCCATAACTCGGGGCTACACATCCAATTACAATGGAAATCAAACACTTAATAGTTCATCTATCATCCAACAGACCTTCCTCGCCACTTCCGAGTCATATAGATACATCTCGCAGTACTGACATACTCATCACGTAGCTATCCAGCCATCATTCAAACCAATAGGGGCAATACCGAACATATAAGTTCAAAGCACTTGCTCACACAATCTACACCTTGGTGCTCAAGCCATAGGCAAAGATCCGACCTCAAGTCCTCCAGACCGGCCCAACATCAACTCATAGAGATCACATCTCGCCCCTCGATCGGGGAATCATAAGCCGTTGATGCACATCTGATACTGAGCGCTCATACGCGCATACGAACACGTGGAAGGAATTTCAAGAGTTACTTTTCAAGCTGAATCAAGAACGTACGATAAGAGTTTCAAGAATATGAATTTTTTTCTAAAGGTTCTGCAACCTCTCGAGGATAAATACAGACGTCTCCGTACCGATCCGCGAGACTCTACTAAACTTGCTTATGACTCGTGAGACCTAAGTAACCTAGGCGCTGATACCAACTTGTCACGACCCAAAATCCCAACCCGGTCGTGATGACGCCTCTCGTGAGTACAAGTCCAATCAATCAACAAAACAGTACATTTTTTTATAATTACTTAGCAGGAATAAGTCTAAATCATGGGCAATATAATCTTAAATGCGAAATAAACGTGATAGAACAAGGAAAACCCTCCCAACTCAGCCCGAAATCGGGGTGTCACAAGTCATGAGCTACTATAGAGTTTACTAATATTTTACAAAGTCTGGAATTATCATAAATAACAAAGATAAGGGAGAAAACGAGGCTGCGGACGTCAACAGCTACCTCGTTACTCCTAGTCACCGCCTGGTCTGGAAAGAATCAGCGCTCAGGAGCGAACTCATCTCTGCCTGTATCTGCACACATGGTGCAGGGAGTAATGTGAGTACTCCGAACCAATGAGTAATAAAAATAAATAACGACTGAGAACATGAAATCTCATAACGACACAATATAACGCTATCCCAAGCAGTAAAATCAGTTATACAGTAAAATAGTGAGTATCAGATAATTCTTCTTTTAAAACAGTAAAGACAAATAATTTCCACAGTAAGGATAAATCAAAAGCTTGCCCCTCGGGCTAAATATGTAAATCTCAGTATAGTATCAGCCCCTTGGGCTCACTCCCAACTCGTCACACACAAGCAACGGCCTCTCGGGCCCACTCCCAACTCACCTGGATACCTTGCGCTCACTGGAGGTGTGTACAGACTCCGGAGGGGCTTCTACAGCCCAAGCACAATATCAATAGGCCTGAAAGCCTTCACACATCACACACGAGGCCTGAAAGCCTCCTCATATAACACTCGAGGCATGAAAGCCTCCTCACATCACTCAACATATCCTCACGTATGGCCCTCGGCCTCAATCAGTCCAGAAAATAATCATAAGCCTCTTGGGCATCAGTAAAACAATAGTGCTCAGCTCAACAACATTATAAATATCATTAAATCTCGAGTTGAGTATAAACGTAGCTGAGTTCACAAAATAACATAATTCAATTGGACTGAGTTCAAATAATATTTCAATTTGTGAGGAAAATAGTGATGTAAATTCACAAAAGATTTCAGATAATTGGCACGAAGCCCAAATATGGCAATAAGTCCAATCATAGTGAAAAACAATAAATCTTTATCAATTACGCGGTAAAAATATCAACTGGGATGGACCAAGTCACAATCCCCAATAGTAAATGACCCCGCGCTCGTCATACAACGCGTGTCTCATCTCAACATAGCAGTATGTTGTGCAATCTGGGGTTTCAAACTCTCAGTGCATCATTTAAAATCATTACTCGCCTCAAGACGGTCCAATGTCTACTCCGCTATGTCCTTGCCTCTTGAATTTACCTCTTCGCGCGTCGAATCTGGTCAAAACCACAACGAATACATTACAATAGGCTGAGGGAATATAACCCAATCGAAAAGACTCGAAAAATATCGAAATTCACGAAATTCGCAAAACCCGAACCCCGGGCCCACTTCTCGAAAAATTACGAAAGTCACATCACTGGATTCCTCGTCTCGCCACGAGTCCGTACATATAAAATTTACCAAAATCGGAGTTAAAATGACCCCTCAAATCATCAAATCTTATTTTTCAAATCCCTAGGCCTAAATCTTCAATTTACTCCTCAAAAACATGTAATCTAGTCGGATTATTCGATGATAATTCAATATTATAGAGTAGAAATAATCACAAGTGACTTACCTCAAGATTTCCCAAGATTTCTTGCTAAAAATCGCTCAAAATCCGAGCTTGGAAGTAAAAAAAAAATGACCAAACTCGGACTGCTGGACATTAAATCTGTCCAGAAATTTTTGGTACTGTTCACGCGAGGGCACTGTTCATGCGCGTGAGGTCACTGTTCACTGTTCACCTGCGCGGTTACTGTGCACGCGCAGGTACTATTTACTGCTGCAGAAAATACAGCAGCTTTTAAGAAATTTGCAGCACAACTATTTTTCACTAAAATAGCTCTAACTCCATCATACGAACTCGGAATTAGACGATTCTTGTTCCTATGAGTCACAAATAATAATACGAACACAACCCTTCAATAGAAACTCAATTCGGAGCTCGTTTGCCCAGTTCAATACCCATTTCGCTCGTTAAACAATTAACTCACCTTTCACGTCAAAAACCCAATCGCGACTTGATGAAATTAAACAAAAATTTCCAGATCAGTCCTATAATTCATGATTTAAATTTTGGAAGTCTCGACATCAAATTTGGATCTCTAGAACTAAAAATGAACCTTTAGATCATTACATTTATGCTCAAAACGGCAAAAATCTTCCAAAAATGACCCGTTGGGCATCCGAAACACACCTGAGGCCCCCGGGACCCCGACCAATAATATCAACCAGTCCCAAAATACATTACGGACTTGCTCGAGGCCTCAAATCACATCAAACAACACTAAAATCATGAATCAACCTCCAATCCAAGTTTTATGAACATTAGAATTTCCAACTTCTATTTCCGATGCCGAAACCTATCAAATCACGTTCGATTGACTTCAAATTTTGCACACAAGTCCAAAATGACATAACGAAGCTACAGAAATTATCGAAATTCCATTCCGACCGTCGGATCAAAATTTCACCAATCAACCGGAAATCGCCAAAATACTAACTTCGCCAAAATGAGCTAATTTCTTCACCGGACCTCCAAAATTAATTCCGATTGCGCTCCTAGGCCTTAAATCATCCCCCAAAACTAACTGAATCATCGGAATTCAATTCCGAGCCCTCTAACTCACAAGTCAACGTTCGGTTGACTTTTCCAAACTAATTCTTCCTTAAAGAGACTAATTGTCCCATTTCATACCAAACTCGATTCGAATTGACTCAAATTCACCAAGTACATATATTGAAACATGAATAAGAATTTAACAAGGAATACGAGACGAAAATACAGGAAACGACGGTTCGGGTCGTTACAGAGTCCCTCTCCATTCTAAACGGGGCAAATCCGGTAAGGCTAAGGTCACGGTCTTGGCATGACAATCCAAGATCGCATGATACAGGGACAACCAATCCATCTCTAATATGACGTCGAAATCCACCATATCTAAGAGCAACAAGTCAACACGGGTCTCAAGACCGCTGAATACCACAACACATGAACGATGAACCCGGTCCACCACTATAGAATCCCCCACTAGTGTAGACACACATACAGGAATACGCAAGGTCTCACTAGGCATAACCAAATAGGGTGCAAAATAGGATGACACATATGAATACGTAGATCCGGGATCAAATAGCACAGAAGCATCCCTATCACAAACCAGAATAGTACCTGTAATCACAGCATCTGATGACTCAGCCTCTGGCCTGGCTGGCAAGGCATAACCACGGGGCTGGGCCCCACCTCCCTGAATTATATCCCTGGGACGATCTGCTGCTGGCTAACCCCTACATCTAGCGGTCTGAGCTCCAACTCTAAGGCCTCTACCTCTACCTCTATGTCCTCTACCCCCGCCTCTAGCTGGCTGGGCAGGCTGTGGGGTAACTGGTGCCTGGATCATCGGGCGAGGACCCTGCTGCTGCGAGCTGCTGGAAGCTCGAGGGCAATATCTGGCAATGTGACTCACATCGCCGCAAGTATAACAAGCCCTCGGCTGTTGAGAATAACGAAGTGGTGGTGCACTAATAGGTGCTGATAGTGAACTGAAGAACTGCTGGTCAGAATACTGCAGCTGAGAACCACGACCACCTGGTGTACCATGAGAAGCCTGGAGAGCTGACTGAAAGGGCCTCGAAGGATGGCCTCTACCATAAGAATCCCTACCTCCAGACGAGGTACCACTGAATCTACCCGAATGACGGGGCCTCTTATCAGACCCATGACCACCTCCTTGACAAAGTACCAGCTCTATCCGACGGGCACCATCTGCCGCCTCCTGAAATGTAATCTCACTCCCGGCACTCATGGCCATCTGAACACGGATCGGCTGAACCAACCCATCGACAAATCTCCGCACCCTCTCTCTCGGTGGGGAGTATCACAATGGCATGACGAGCGAGATTAATGAACCGGGTCTCATACTGGGCAACCATCTGTTGGAGACGCTCAAACTACCTGCGAAGAGCATCTCGCTGAGTAACTGGAAGAAACTTCCCCAGAAATAACTCTGAAAACTGAGCCCAGGTCAATGATGGAGACCCTTCTGGCCTGGCTAAACATAAATCCCTCCACCAAGTCTTGGCGGATCCTGCCAGGCGAAAAGTGGCGAAGTTGACCCCATTGGTCTCTACAATGCCCTTAGTCCGTAGAACCTCATGATAGCTAAAGATGAAATCCTGAGCATCCTCTGAGGTAGTGCCACTATATATAGTAGTGAAGAGCTTTGTGAAACAATCAAGCCTCCACAAAGAATCCGCGGATATAGCCGCACCATCACTGGATTGAGCCGCAATACCTGGCTGGGCTGCCACAGCTGGTTGAACTGCCACGGCTGGCTGAACTGCTGGAACCTGAGCCTGAGGAGCTACCGGCTTTGGAGTACGAGTATCAGGAGTCTGAACTCCTCCCCCAGCCTGAGATATGGCTGGAGCTACAGAAAGCAAACCCACTCTAGAAATGCCCTCCATAAAGCCTACCAGTCGGACCAAAGCGTCCTGAAGCACTGGAGTGGCTATGAAACCCTCTGGGACCTGAGCTGGGCCCACCGGAGCTGCTGGAGCTGGAACCCCTTCGTCGTAGTCAACATGAGGCTCCACCTCTGGGACTGCCGCTCGGGGCTGAGCTCTGCCCCGGCCTCTGGCACGGCCTCGGCCTCGCCCTCTGCCCCTAATAGGAGCTGCTGCTGGGGGCTCAGGCTGCTGCGCGGTGGAAGAGGAAGCACGTGTTTTCGCCATCTGCGAAAGAACAGAGTGGGAAGACAATCAGTACTTGATAAACAAAATCGCACGACAATAATGAACAAGGTAAAGTTTTCCTAACTCAGTAGCCTCTGCGGGATAAATACAGACGTCTCCGTACCGATCCCTCAGAATCTACTGAGCTTGTCCGTGAGTTGTGAGACCTAAGTAACCTTGTGCTATGATACCAACATGTCACGACCCGGATTTCCCACCATCAGGTGTCATGATGGCACCTACTATCGGAGCTAGGCAAGCCAAATATTTAAAACACCTTTCCTGCTTTCTTTCAAAAAATATAATAAACGAGACAAAATTTAAGCGGAAGATTTTAAATCTAAAGCAACTGAAAACCAAAAGTGCGGAAGTTTAATACACATCACTACCCAAGGTCTGGTGTCACTAGCTCACGGACTACTACAGGATACTACAAATAATGTCTGAAAGGAAATACATCATGTTTGTCGAATACAAGATGAACAAACAAAAAACATGGAAAGGGGCTTCGGCCTGCGAACGCCAGCTAGGCTACCTCGAGAGTCCCTAGACTGAAAATAGCTCCCAGAAGTCCTACTGTTGTGGTCCGTAAGCTGCTCCCTGATCTATGCACAAAAATGCACAGAGTGTAGCATCAGCACAACCGACCACATGTGCTGGTAAGTGCCTGGCCTAACCCCGGCGAAATAGTGACGAGGCTAGACATGACCTACCACAATTAACCTGTACAGATATATATACAAGTGCAAAAAAACAATAACAAGATAATACAAAGTAAAGCTAGAAGGGGACATGCTATCGGGGAGTAACAGATAAAACTGAAATATCGGAAATAAACAAAAGAAACTACAGTTCCCATGATATATATATATATAGTGGACGGCGTGCCACACGATCCATAATATCATATATAAGTGGACGGCGTGCCACACGATCCCATAATATCATATATAAGGGGACGGCGTGCCACACGATCCCATAATATCTTATATAAGTGGACGGCGTGCCATACGATCCCATAATATCATATATAAGTGGACGGCGTGCCACATGATCCCATAATATCATATATAAGTGGACGGCGTGCCACACGATCCCATAATATAATTCGAAACATCTGATTTTGCAAGGAGAGTCCCATTAGGGGAAATCAACAACATATCACTCCAACCTGGCAAGGGTACAACTAACAGCCCAAAATATCCCGACAAGGGAGGGTATGTATATCGGTCTACACATCCCGACAAGGGAGAGTATGTATATCGGTCTACACATCCCGATAAGGGAGTAATCACAACACATTCTTTTTTTTTCTTTTTATCCCTTCTTCCTCAACTAACACATTCATGTTCGAGCTAACGCTCCAAAAGTACACCAATCACAATTTTACCCCAACCATTCACATTATATGAAGCTCATCAAATAAACAAGGAGATTGTGTCACGTTATTCGAATTAAAAGCAATTAAGACTCACGGTCATGCTAGACTCCGGTACATAGATAACCATCACCATGCCTATACACCGTACTCCACATTAGCAAGTAGCAGATAGCATCCTAATCCTATTCCCTCAAGCCAAAGTTAGAACAAACACTTATCTCGAACTTCCACAGCCAACTCAATCCTCAAACACCGCTTTTGCCACGAGTATTAGACTCCAAATGGCCCAAATCTAGTCAATTCAATTTCATAATGTAAATAACACTTCGAGTAACTGATTCTACAATTAAATTCTAAGCTAATATGCAAAATTATGTAAAATGACCAAAATTACTCAAATTCGACCACAACTCGGCCTTCAAATTCTCAATTCAAGTCTATGGAATTTTCTACCATTTCTTTTAACCCAAAACACTAATTTGTTGATAAAAACAATAATAGATTCATTTAATTTAACCAAATTCGAGTTAAAATCATTTACTCCAATCTATATGGTGATTCTCAATTCAATTCCTCACTATTCATCTTCTTCTTTCCCCAAAAATAGCATTTTCAAGACCCTCCCTTAGGGTTCATACAATATCCCATTACTACTTCAAATAAAACTCATAAACATGCTATCCATACTCCAATATTACATATATATGAAGCTCAAGTGAAGGAATTATCTTTTGGTGGAGGAATCTCATTTTTTCTCTTTTTGGTGTTCTTGAAGATTTAACCCATTTCCTATGGATTTGATCCATAATAATATTAGTATTCTCACCTAGTAATGTTATATAATCATCTTTATGCCAAAATAACTTACCTTGAAGTGTATCCATGCTGGAAGAGCTCCTCCTTCTCTCTAAAATTCATCCCAAGTTGAAGAACTAACTCATTCTCTCTCTAAACCCACGTTTTCAGCTCTTTAAAATTCAACTCTAGTTCTGCGTAGCCTCCTTGCGTCGCCTACGCATGAAACCTACGCAGGAGGCTTTCAATTTGGCCAAATTCTGATTTTTGCTACGCATGTTGCATAGCCTGCTGCGTAGCCATACGCAGGTTGCGTAGCCTGCTCTTCTAACATTTTGTAAAACGGTTATAACTTTCTGTATACACCTCCAAATGACAATCGGTTTGATGTTCTGGAAACTAGACTCATAGAGCTTTAATTTGATAGTTTATTCCTCACACAAATCCTTATATATATGTAGATATGCTCGTCCAAAGTGAGGTCTTGTGCGTACTCATTTGCAACTTTAGTCTATTATGAAATTTTCCAACTTGGCTTAGACTTAGGACTTTCCTTAGACCCCATATCTCTTCTAATATGCCTCGTATACCTATTATCATATCTAATTGGTATCCATCATATTAATAGTCCTCGAATGAGAAGTAGAGTCGACCCCCAAACACTTAGCATAACTTATCGCTTTTCTCACTCATCTCTAACTCACAAATTTTGACTAACTCCCAAGTTTTCCAAACTTTTTGCTAGAGTTTCCTTTGTAACTAGGCCTATTCACCTGTCAGAGAATCCCAATAACCAATCCTAACAACACATACACAATCCAATCAACGTAACACCACACGAAAAATAATTCTGATAGTTACCTCATAAGCAATATGTTGCTAGAAAAGAAACGCCATATACATCAACTATTTAAGTGATACTCAACTCATAGCAGGTAAGTTCTTGACATTTTCATGAAACATAGAAATAAATATTTAAATTAAAGATGACATTATTGGGTCATAACAACAGACTGGTTATACTAGTGAAGGCATTCCTTGCCTTAACAGAATTTTCTATCATAAGTTCTGGTCCAAATTGCTACAGTCAAACCAGCAAGGAAATTTATATGAGGAAGAATTAATACAACAGATACAGGCCAAAATAGAGGCTTATTCACAAATCGATCATACAAAAGATGAAGAAGAAGATCTAAGTCCTTTGGAAATTATCAGCAAGAGGCTCCAAATGAAGAAGGGAGCTGTTTCACATAAAGAAATCCTTGCTTCATATTTTGAAGAAATAAAAAAGGATTTAGCAAAAAATCTTGGTACTAATTTTGGAGATGATATCTCTATGGTTTCTATTGACAGTACTTCGAATGAAGATGAGTGTGTAGCCGGAGACGCCCAAAATCAATCAGATACAGATGAAGTTAGTGATACAAAAATTGAAGACTTCATCAACAAATTGAAAGCAAGTGCAGAAGCATCTTCTGTAAAGAAAAATGACAAAGGAAAGGATAAAGCATAAAGAAATAAAGAAATAGAAGGCCCCACCAATTGATTATTGGGGTAAAAAGACGAAGACTTTTATAAAGTAATAGGTCCCCCAGACAGCTTTAATAAAGTAAGGGGTCCCTCCATTATCGGAAGGAATCTACTTTTATAAAAGTGGTTTGTCTGATTGTATTAATGTAGTTTTTCTTTTGGCCACGTTTTAATTATTTTGTCGGCCATTTTTACTTTTTTATTTTGTTTGCTTGTAGACAGATCCATTATATATGGATCACTCTTCTTTAGTTAGAGGCATGCTTTTAGCCAACATTAGCTCTACCTTCTCTCTAGTTTCTCTCTGTAAAAATCCCCCTTTGTAATATTTTCGTTCTGAAATAAAAAATTTAAAAGGTCACTTGGCCACAACTCAAGGTCTCTGTGCTGGTATTGTTTTGCTCCCTCCCTCTTCCATTTATAAGATATTGTTAGCCTAAATGACAGGCTAAACAGTAAGTGTTAGACTTGGTTCTTAATGGTTATCTGCTATTCATGTTTATGGTAGTTAAAAGTCTACTGTATCAAACCAAATGGGGTTTTGGGTTAAGGACTATATAGACTAGGCAGTTACTAGTCTCAACAGTAAACCTTGGTTAGTCCCAAGCTAACCGGTGGTGCTCGTTAACCCGTTTAGGCAGGTGGCCGTTGAAGGGTTGTGAAGAGCATCGTGGTTTAAGGTTTCCCTAGTGATTAATGGCTAGGCCAGGACTGTTGTCCTTGTAATTCAATTCCTGAGCCCTATTTGGAAGCGATCCGGTTCTCAAAGGCTTATAGCCGCTAATATTACAGAAGGTAATACCGAACATCCCTTATACAAGAAATTTATGGATTTTATAAAATCCAAAAAAGATGAAGGTACGTCATCATATAATGTACCTACATACTCCTCAGTTATATCAGAGGATGCTAATGACAATTTTGATACTTATAGTCAAAAATAATCCAAAGAGTTAATAATTCTTTTGGAACAATACGGCCTTAAATGAAAGGATAATCCTTGGCAAATTATGGCAAGATACTTTGATACAGCGTCATACGCTACTCCGGTATACAAATATAGAATGCATTATGAGATTATACTCTCAACAACAGGATCTGCAGATATTCAGCATTTCTATCCTGCTAATACTAGTAAAACTTATAGTTTTTCGAAGATTATAATTAAGAAGGTTATACCTTCTGATGAATGGGGAATCAGCACCCTCAAGGATCGTGAATATACATATCCAAACCAAAAGATTTCGGTCAAATTCAATTATTGGGATTATGTAGAAAGTTTTAATAAAACTTTTCTATATGAAAATTCTACGAGAAAACATTCTTGGTTAATAAAACTTTGTCCTAATTTATTCAAATTTGCCTGGTACAGAAGTTATATCCATTTGTTATAGGATTCATTTCAAACCATTATACACTTTCAATCCTATGTGTAAGATAATGGATATGAAGAATGAAACTATTCTTATAGAAACAAACTTTGGTAAATCCAAAGTAACTACTAGAAGACCTATTAAATGGGATGAAATTGATTTCCCAAAAGAATGGGTCATAGAAGAGGTTGTTGCCCCTCGAAACAATGGTAATACTGAGGTTACAGAAATAGAACAAACCTCAGATGGCACTATCAAAATTAGGTTCAATGAACCCGATCAAACTGATAATATCAGTTTATCATCTAGATTAACTAGATCTAATTCTTTTTATATTTCTCCAATTGATTATGTGGTAGAATTTCCTTCGAGAGCATCCACATCACAAATTAAAGAAAATAATAAAATCAATGAAGTCAGCATTGGTAGTGATAATATTGTTAAGTTCAATAATAATTCAAACCTTGAACCTATTGCATCCGAAATAGGTTTTTCAAATGGTTTTAAAAATGACTGAAAACCAAATAGATTTTAGTCCGGGTTCACCGGCAAGAAAAATGATTTTAGAAGAATTTCTAAAACCTAGATAGGCAGTTTTCAGAAAATGGTTTCATGAAAATATGTCCCTTGAATTAGTACAATTTTTTAGACATGACTTTTATACAGACATTAGCAAGAATAATAAGATTATTGCTTTTGTTCCTTGGTTTATGTCTAAGCATGTTTATAACTATGTTTCTGTGTTGGAAAGAGATTATACGCTCACAAATGGTAATATTGTTAATTCTATTTTCCCACCCCAACAATCTTTTCATATAGGGGAAAAAGATAAAATCATTTACTGCACTGCTTTTTCAAAAATATTTGAAAATGATGTTGCTACCATAACTGCTAAGAATTTGAATACCATGCTTACCCAAAATAATTATACTAATATGTATGTGAGTATTCTGGGTGAACATGTTATAAAGGTTCATGAGAAATTGGACAAGCTTATAGCTGATGTCCAAAAAATCCAACAGAAGGATACTAAAGGTAAAGAGCAAATCGCTACTACTAGTATCCAACCACCTCCTGAGGTAAGAGACTTTAAATTAAAAAGTCTTGATGATATTGAGGAACTTCTTAATAAGAAATTTGGAGAATTTAGAGCTAGTCCTCTAAGTTTAGAGCATGCATCTACTAGCAGTACAAAAGTAGATGACGAGATTAATAAAATCTCTGAGAAATATGCTCGAAAACCATACCAAAGAATGTTTTACTACCCAAGACCTACCCCTCAAGATGTCTTGATAGAAGAACATGACAATGATCATTACCACCAGGGTTATAGTGGGTCTGATATTTATGAATGGAATATAGATGGTCTTGCTGAAAGACAAATCTATACGACAGTACATAGAATGCTTATGTACAGTACTATCTGTAAAGTTAATAAGAATACAGATAGGGCAATTGCAGAAATGAATATTGCCGGATTTACTGGTCAACTGAAAGGCTGGTGGGATAATTATCTCACCCAAGACCAGCGATTTCAAATAATGCATGCCACAAAGACTGAAGATGATAAGATTGTTCAAAACTCAGTCTATTCTTTAGTCATGAATATCATTGAGCACTTTTATGGAAGATGGTCTGATAATAGTGAGACCATTAGAACAATGCTCCAGAATTTGAGATGTAAAACCTTCACATCTTTTAGATGGTATAAAGATGTTTTCTTGTCCAGAGTGATGGAATTACCAGAGAGTAATAGCACTCATTTGAAGTCTAAATTCATAGATGGACTCCCTCCTTTATTTGCTGAAAGGATTCGAAAGGTACTTAGAGGCACATGAATGAGTATTGATTATAATAATTACTCATACGGTAAACATTTTAGTGTATGCACTCAGGAAGGTTTAGCTTTATGTAATGAGATCAAGCTAGACCAACAAATCAAGAAACATCGTCTCACTGAGAGACAACAATTAGGTGAATTCTCTGAACAATTCGCCATCGATATACCATCCAGAAGAAAGAAATCCCATAAAAAGGATTTCAAAAGGAAAAGGGGTTCGCCGGATAAACGGCGCGAAAAGACCCAAAAAAGAAAGGCTTTTCATAAAGCCAGAAAGGGTTTTGTTAAATCAAAGAACCCTCAGGCCTGTTACAAATGCGGTAGAGTAGGCCACTATTCAAAAGATTGCAAGATCAAAGATAAGATCAAAGAAGTGGATTTAGATGATCATATCAAAGGTTCTTTATGTAACATTCTTCTGAATTCTTCTCCAGAAATATCTGATACTGATGAAGGAACTTCATCAACAAGTGAAGACCTAAGGGTCCTTCATGAAGAAAGTTATACATCATCATCTGAAGAAGAGCAAGTGTCATGTAATACGGGACAATGCTCAAATCATTGTTGTAATATCGACGATGAACTTTTTTATATATACTCTCAATTTAGGGATTTAAAGATTAATGTTTTGTCTAATGACAATTTGATTGATTTGCTAAGGGTTATTAAAGACCCTGAATTAAGGTCCCAACTAATAGATAAAATTCTTACAAATCCATAGGTAGGAACAGAGGTGGAAGAAATTCCATCTCAGAAAGGACCTTACACCATGTCTGAAATCAGAAAGATGGTGGAAAATAAGTCCCAGCCTGAAAGGCTTGCTACTGTCCAAGATTTAGGTACTGAGATAAGTTATCTCAAGAAAGAAATATCGGAATTAAAAGCTTCAAATATAGCTTTAGATGAAAGAATTTTCAAATTAGAAAATTCTGAGGGGATTAATACAGATCTCGGTGTTAAGATTACTGAGATAGATAATATTCCTAGTCCTTCAGAAGAAAAGACTGCTAGTACTTTATTGGCAGTAATGGATTTTCCTGAAGATGAATTTTTAGAAAAATTACAATATTTTATCACTCAAATTTTTTTAATAAAAATAACTCTTTTAATTGATTACAATTTCAAAAAAGAGTTTGTCGCTCTATTTGATAGTGGAACAGATCTGAATTGTGTAAAAGAAGGAGTTATACCCTCCAGATATTTTCATAAAACCACTCACCGTTTAAAGAATGCTAGCGGTGGAACAATGGGTATTTCGTATAAATTACCTAAAGCTTATATTTGTCAGCAGGATACATGCATTCCTGAAAGTTTTGTTTTAGTAAAAGACATCCACCAGGAAGTGATACTTGGAGTCCCATTTTTTATAAAATTGATGCCTTTTTTATATTGGGACACAAAGAGTTTTACTGGTATTTATAATGGTAAGAGTATCACTTTTGAGTTTATAACCGAGCCAGTCCAAAGATTTTTGAACGAAGTAATTTCTAATAATATTTCTTCAAAAATCAATCAAATTGAATTTTTGAAAAATGAGATTTGTTCCATTACTATAGAACATGATTTAAAAAATCCCAAACTAGTAGAAAAGATTAATTTTCTCAAAAATTAATTTGCTACTTCTATATGTGGTGATCATCCGAATCAGTTTTGGAGTAGAAAGAAGCATATTATAAGTCTTCCTTATGAAGAAGACTTTTCTGAGGATAATATCCCTACCAAGGCCCGATCTTGTCAAATGAACTCCGACTATTTGGAGTTATGCAAGAAGGAAATTGATTATTTAAAGCAGAAGGGTTTAATTAGACCCTCAAAGTCCAAATAGTCTTGTACTGCTTTTTATGTTAATAAGCATGCGGAACAGAAACGAGGAGTTCCTAAATTTTTCATAAATTATAAACCCCTTAATAAGGTGTTAAAATGGATCAGATACCCTGTCACGACCCAAACTGGAGGGCCATGACTAGCACCCAACCACACTTGTCGAGCACCAACGTACATTTCATCTAACCTTCATTATTATCTTTTAGGGCTGACGAGATCAATATAAATGGTAGACCTGGATCATGGACAACCAGCAATAAAATATGACGGCATGAACATACAAAGCAGGGGATGACTAGACAATCAAGAAACTACATATAAGGTATGAGCTACCCCGCTACTATGAAAGACTATACAACAAAAACTAGCCGACAAGGCATACCAAACTATACATGAGTCGACACCTGTCTATGAGCCTCTAAAGGAATGTAAGTGCTGCAACATAGCCGGAACAGGGCCCCGACAGACCCATAATGTCTATAACAAAAATGCATACCAAGACCAAGGCAAGTCCGGAGAAGGGATCTCGCCAATCACCGCTGAACTGGACAGCCTACTGTGGTGGGGGAGCTGCACCTGCCTGTCTATCAGGACCTGCATCACGACATGCAGCGTCCACAAATAAAAGGACGTCAGTACGAATAAAGTACTGAGTATGTAAGGCAGGGAACCATAAATACGATCAGTAATGTAAGCAAGGATAGAGAATATACAACCTGTAACATCTTAGTACCTCTGAGGGCTACTTACATGAAATGCATGATACATATGTATAAATACATAAACCCTTAAAACATTTGCCTCTGTGGGCATCATCATCATCATATCGTACCCGGCCATAATAGGCTCGGTAAAAAAACGTACACGGCCATCATAAGGCTCGGTAGAATCGTACCCGGCCACGTGGAGCTCGGTAAAACCCAACTGATCAGTGGTTGCACAATAGGTGTCGTACCCGGCCAACTATAGTGTGGCTCGGTAGAGTAAAATAGATACATATATATAATGCATGCTCGACTCATGGAATCACATTCTAAACCTTTCGGAGTGACGTAAGGTCGGTATCCTCTGTACACGTTATTAGGACTAACTCTTCACTATGAACCTTATAAGAATCAGGAAGTACCAGCAACATTGATAACATAAGAATAAGAGAAGCAACATTAACATCAATCGTTCCATAAGAGGGAAAACAATGTAAGTACTGCTAGCTTCTAAGAGTAGAGTATCTTGGAAGCTCGTTCATTACATTATGTACAATCGAAGTCGTGCAAAAGAAGGAAAGGGATAGCCTCACATACCTTGTATATACTGCCCCAATCTCAAGCTATGCAATTGTCAAAACTCCTTAGTCTACAATAAGAGAAACAATACTATCGTTATCATTTAAGCGTCATAACTATTATATATCGACCACAACCTATTTTACGATGAAACGGACAACACCTCCCCTATATATATGACCTCACACCATTCAAAACAGTCACAAAACAGCCCAAACAACATCAATAATAAACATATTGAGCCTCCCAAAATAGTCCACACACAGCCTAATCCCTCCATACATACGATGACCACCGTAGTCGTGTCAAACAACCTGGAAATGTTACGAATAACTATCAGCCCATAACCCTACATATATATGGTGTTTATCCACACCATTACTCCTCCAAAACTCCACAAGATAGTAGTAAAATACGCAGCCCAACAACAACGCAAAACAGTCCACAAAACAATAACATTACTACCAAGCCTTTCGATATATATATTTCACAAGTTCTAGCTTCAATGGCTTAGCCGCAAATTGGATAATCTTAAATACATATAGAGTAAGAGGTTACTTACCTTTATACAGAAAGAACAACTCAAATTTGACCTTAAATTTCCATGAAATATCCCTCCAATGCTGCCACAACAACAAAAAAGCAAAACTAGCGATCAATTAGTGTTTTTTGGCACTAGAATCACTTTAGAAGGCTTGAAATCACCTAGGATTGATATTAAGAACATGAGGGAGTATTTAAAGAACATAAACCCTTTAAAACAACCTCCCACACGAGCTGGAACGACACAAAAATGAGCAACAACAAGAAGAACAAGAGACTTACTAGCGCCACGGAATTCCCGACACTTGATTTGTGTTGTTTGCCCTTTTTGGGTCTTGAATCTTGAGAGAACCTTGAGAGGATGTTCCTAGGGTTCTAAGGTCTGAAAATAGTGAAAAGAAATGACATAAAACGGGTTGGAGGCATCCTATATAGGTCCAAATATCTTAAACCGCCTTAGTGGGCCCCATAGAGAGGTGCTTGGCGCAGTCTCGCGAAAACGTGAATATCTCTCTACTCCGAGATCGTATCGATGAACGGTTTAATGAGTTGGAAACTAGATTCATAGATATTTAATTTGGTTGGTAGATAACCCCGTAATTCCTTGTAAATTAGGAGAAAAGATTAGAAACATTTGACCTAATGTTTAAGTAAAATTATGAACCTAAGTTGCGACAACTTTTGTCGACTTTTATTTCATAACTCGTTTGACTTCAAGACTTATGATACGGATATTATATGATTAAAATACCTTAATAAATGAACTCTTGAGTGTATTAAGCACCGCTAGATTACCTGAAAATATGAGTTACAACATCCTTGATTCGTTTAACTTCTAATACTGGTTAATCACCCTTATACACTCTTGTATCACTTAAGACCAATAGGATTGACTTCTTATCATCTCAAAGATAATTCCTTCTTGGATTTATGTTAACTAATATATGGCATGAACTAACACATGTGGATATGGGTTGTAACACCCTCCCCCTTAGGAACATTCGTCCTCGAATGTAAGGGTTTATGGGGAGTTTAAATCATTGTGGATTCCAATGGAAATTTCCGATCAATTTTCCCCTATAAAATGGTCACTAGCAAAACTTGCAAGTAATTAAGCCCAACATATGGCTTCACAAGGCTACACAAAGCATTATGTGTATTTACATTATCTACATATCACCATTTTGTATTAAGGAGGAGTATTCTCAAATTATTGCTTACCTCATAGAGCCGTTTCACCTTCCAATGTATCCTGTCTTCCACCAGCATCCTTGTTATCTTCATTCTGGAATAAGTAAGGGTATTTAGACTTCATCTCCTCTTCTGCTTCCCATGTCATTTCTTCCATATTTTTGTTCCTCCACAATACTTTGACGGAAGCTACATCTTTTGTTCTCAGCTTGCGGACTTGCCGATCTAATATCGCCACTGGCACTTCTTCATATGATAGGTCCTTTGTAACTTGTACATCTTTGATAGGGACGACTCGAGAAGGGTCTCCAATACATTTTCTCAACATAGATACATGGAATACCGGGTGGACAAATTCCAATTCGGATGGCAATTCTAACTCATAAGCAACCTGTCCAATTCGTCGAAGAATTTTATACGGCCCGATATACCTTGGACTCAGCTTACCTTTCTTCTTAAAATGCATAATACCCTTCATTGGTGAGATCCTCAGGAAAACCCAATCACCAACCTCAAACTCTAGATCACGACGTCGGACATCAGAATAAGATTTTTGCCTGCTTTGTGCCGTCCTCAATCGCTCATGTATCACTTTCACCTTCTCAATAGCTTGGTAAATCAAATATGGCCCATATAATTCTGTTTCACCGACTTAGAACCATCCAACTGGTGATCTACATCTCCTCCCGTATAGTGCCTCGTATGGGGCCATTTTAATACTGGAATGGTAGCTATTATTATTGTAGGCGAATTCTATGAGTGGAAGATGATTATCCCAATTCCCCTTAAAATCTAGAACACATGCTCGTAGCATATCTTCTAGTGTCTGAATGGTACGTTCAGCCTGTCCGTCAGTGTACAGATGAAATACAGTGCTGAGATTTACTTGTGTGCCTAAACCTTTCTGGAAAGACCTCCAAAAGTTAGCTGTAAATTGAGCTCCTCGGTATGATATAATAGATACGGGCACACCATGAAGCCTAACAATCTCCTTGATATACAACTTCGCATAATCTTCAACCGTGTAAGTTGTCTTCACTGGCAAAAAATGGGCACATTTTGTAAGTCGATCAATTATCACCCAGATGGAGTCAAACTTATTATAAGAGCGAGGTAATCCAATAATGAAGTCCATATTAATCACCTCCCACTTCCAGGTCGGAATCTCTATATTTTGAAGCAATCCACCGGGTTTCTGATGTTTTATCTTTACTTGTTGACAATTGGGACACTGGGCTACAAATTCTGCAATAGACTTCTTCATATTATCCCACCAATACTGCTCCTTGACATCATGATACATCTTTGTCGAGCCGGGATGGATGGAATATTGGGATTGATGAATCTCATTCATAATCTTCTCTCGCAACCCTGCCACATTAGGCACACACAATCGGCTCTGGTATCTCAGTGCCCCGTCTTTTCCGATCCCAAAAGCCATACTTTTACACTGTTGAATGCTTTCTCTTAATCGTACTAAGATAGGATCTTCATATTGTCATGCTTTTACCTCGGCTACCAAAGATGATTTTGATGTATTCTGTACAGTAACACCTCCGTCATCAGAGTCTAACAATCTGATTCTCATATTGGCTAGCTGATGAAGCTCTTTAATCAACCCCCATCTACCTGCCTCAATATGTACTAAGCTTCCCATTGATTTACGGCTAAGAGCGTCTGCCACAACATTGGCTTTACCGGGATGATACAATATCTCGACGTCATAGTCTTTCAATAATTCAAGCCACCTACGCTGCCTCAAATTCAACTCTTTCTGCTTGAAGATGTATTGTAAACTCTTGTGATCTGTGTAGATGTCAACATGGACGCCGTATAAGTAGTGCCGCCATATCTTCAAAGCATATATTACTGCAGCCAATTCCAAATCATGGGTTGGATAATTCTTTTCATGCTTCTTCAATTGTCTTGATGCATAAGCAATCACATTCCCACGCTGCATCAATACGCACCCCAAACCTATACCTGAGGCATCACAATATACCACATAACCTTCTGTTCCTTCAGGAAGAGTGAGCACTGGTGCAGATGTCAATCGATTCTTCAGCTCCTGAAAACTACGTTCACAAGTGTCAGACCACTGGAATTTGGTAGCTTTTTATGTTAACTTAGTCAATGGTGATGATATAGAGGAAAATCCTTCTACAAACAGCCTATAATATCCTGCTAGCCCTAGGAAGCTACGGACTTCTGATGGTGTTGTAGGTCTCCGCCAATTCTTTACTGCATCGATCTTCTGAGTGTCGATACTAATACCCTCATCAGATATCACATGGCCAAGGAATGCTACTGAGTTCAGCCAGAATTCACATTTGGAGAGCTTAGCATATAACTTACGATCCTGAAGCGTTTGTAATACTATCCGCAAGTGGCCCGCATGTTCCGCCTCCGAACGAGAATACACTAGAATGTCATCAATGAATACAATCACGAACACATCAAGATAGGGCCTGAATATAGTATTCATGAAATCCATAAAAGCTGATGGGGCATTTGTTAGCCCGAACGACATCACCAAGAACTCAAAGTGCCCATATCTTGTCCGGAAGGCCGTCTTTGGAATATCCTTCCCCCTAACCCTCACCTGTTGATACCCTGAACGTAAATCAATCTTGGAGAAATACTTGGCACCCTGGAGTTGGTCAAACAGGTCATCAATTCTTGGAAGTGGATACTTGTTCTTTATAGTAGACTTATTCAACTTTCGATAGTCGATACACATCCGTAACGACCCATCTTTCTTCCGCACGAATAGGACTGGTGCACCCCAAGGTGAAGTGCTAGGCCTAATAAAGCCCTTATCCAGCAAGTCATTCAACTGCACCTTCAACTCTCGCAACTCTGTCGGGGCCATTCTGTATGGAGGAATAGAGATCGGTTGAGTGTCAGGCAACACATCAATGCCAAACTCAATCTCCCTTTCAGGAGGAAGGCCTGGGAGTTCATCTGGGAAAACATCTGGGAATTCGTTGACCACAGGGATTGATTGTAAAGTATGCGGTTTCGCCTCCGCATCCCTAACGCGAACGAGATGATAAATGTAACCTTTTGAGATCATTTTCCTTGCCTTAAGATAGGAAATAAACCTAACTTTCGGTGTAGCAATGTTCCCTTTCCATTCAATGATGGGTTCACCCGGAAATTGGAACCTAGCCATCTTCGTACGACAGTCAACATTTGCATAGCATGAGGCCAACCAATCCATTCCCATTATCACATCAAAATCAACCATTTCTAACTCAAATAAATTTGCCGAGGTTTGACGACTACAAATCATCACAGTGCAACCTCTATATACCCTTCAAGCAATCACAGAATCTCCTATCGGAGTAGATACCGCAAGGGGTTTACTTATCAATTCAGGTTCAATGCCAAACTTATTAGCCACAAAGGGTGTAACATATGATAATGTAGATCCCGGATCAATCAGTGCATATACATCATAAGAAAACACAGATATAATACCTGTAACAACATCTGGAGACAACTCGAGATCCTGTCGACCTACTAGAGCATAGGTTCGATTTTGAGCACCACTCGAACTCGGCACTGCACCTCTACCCCTACCACGACCTGTCGACTACTGAAAACCCCGTGCTGGAGGTTGAACTGATGAGGAAGAACCAGACACAGATCCAGTCGGCTGAGCCATATCATCACCTCCTCTATTAGGACAATCCTGCATCATATGGCCAGGCTGTCCGCACGAATAGCATGCATCAGAACCTCGACGACACAGTCCAAAGTGGGCCTTGCCGCACTGATCACAATGTGGTGTTGGGGGTCTCATCTGACTAGTATCCCTATGATGTTGCGAGCCAGATGCCCGCGAACTCTGACCTGGACCAGAATAGGATCGATCATATCGAGGCCTCTGAAACTATGGAGGAGCACTAGCTACAGGTGGCGCCGAACTCCTCGAAAACTGTGGCCTGATGCGGCCTCTGAAGTCATCAGAATACCCTGCAAATCTCGCCCTCTTATGCTGGCCTCTATCCTGCTCCCTAACTGCCCTCTGCTGGCGCTTACGATCCTCTAGGGTCTGGGCATAAGCTTGAATACGGGAAATATCCATGCCCTCCACTAAGGAGGCTGTCGTACACTCATTTATCAGATGTGGTCCCAACCCATTCACGAACATATGCACCCTATCACTCATCTCGGCCACCATATGGGGAGCATACCTTGCCAAAACATCAAACTGCATACTGTACTCTCGCACACTCATATTACCTTGTCTAAGGTTCAAGAACTTATCAGCTCTAGCTCGTCGTATCTCAACTGGCAAGTAGTGACGAAGAAAGGCCTCAGAAAATTCCTTCCACACAGCTGGAGGAGCGTTCGGACCCCTAGATCTCTCCCAACTATCATACCAGAGAACCGCTAAATCCCGTAGCCGATAAGAAGCCAACTCTACTGCCTCTGTATCACTAACATGCATAACTCGAAGTGTACGATGAACCTGGTCAATAAAAGTCTGTGGGTCCTCCTTCGGGTCTGATCCGGCAAACACTGGAGGGTCTAAATTAATAAAATCACGAACTCTTGTACTAACTGGTTTCTCAGCAGCACCTGTATTCTACCTCTGAGCCTGAGCAGCTACCAAGCTAGTCAATAACTGCAAAACACTCCGCATATCCTGGTCTGGAGTGCCAGACGGAGGAACTGGAGGCGCTGGGTGCCTTCTACTATCCTCTGGAGGAGATGGAGTAGATGAGGTATGAGAGGGCATCTCACTCTGAGCCTCACTTTGTCCTGCTCTGACTTGGGGCACCTGACTGGTACCCTCTCCCGTTGTTGTATCAAGCCGTCTACTAATCGTTTGCTTCCTAGTTAAAGGCATCACTGAAAAAAACAAGGTGAATATTAGAGACGAACACTTACGACTCAACTCTACGCACGATCTAGATTCAGGAAGAAGGTAACAACCCTAAGATGTCATGTAGCCTCCTGATTATAAATGTGGCACGCTACACATCCATAATCAAGACTCTACTAGACACGGCTCATAGACAACCCCTATGACAGACTTGCTCTAATACCAAGTTTGTCACGACCCAAACTGGAGGTCCATGACTAGCACCCAACCACACTTGTCGAGCACCAACGTACATTTCATCTAACCTTCATTATTATCTTTTAGGGCTGACGAGATCAATATAAATGGTAGACCTGGATCATGGACAACCAGCAATAAAATATGACGGCATGAACATACAAAGCAGGGGATGACTAGACAATCAAGAAACTACATATAAGGTATGAGCTACCCCGCTACTATGAAAGACTATACAACAAAAACTAGCCGACAAGGCATACCAAACTATACATGAGTCGACACCAGTCTATGAGCCTCTAAAGGAACATGAGTGCTGCAACATATCCGGAACAGGGCCCCGACATACCCATAATGTCTATAAAAAAATGCATACCAAGACCAAGGCAAGTCCGGAGAAGGGATCTCGCCAATCACCGCTGAACTGGACAGCCTACTGTGGTGGGGGAGCTGCACCTGCCTGTCTATCAGGACCTGCAGCATGACATGCAGCGTCCACAAACAAAATGACGTCAGTACGAATAAAGTACTGAGTATGTAAGGCAGGGAACCATAAATATGATCAGTAATGTAAGCAAGGATAGAGAATATACAACCTGTAACATCTTAGTACCTCTGAGGGCTACTTACATGAAATGCATGATACATATGTATAAATACATAAACCCTTAAAACATTCTCCTCTGTGGGCATCATCATCATCATATCGTACCCGGCCATAATAGGCTCAGTAAAAAACGTACCCGGCCATCATAAGGCAAGGTAGAATCGTACCCGGCCACGTGGAGCTCGGTAAAACCCAACTGATCAGTGGTTGCACAATAGGTGCTGTACCCGGCCAACTATAGTGTGGCTCGGTAGAGTAAAATAGATACATATATATAATGCATGCTCGACTCATGGAATCACATTCTAAACCTTTCGGAGTGACGTAAGGTCGGTATCCTCTATACACGTTATTAGGACTAACTCTTCACTATGAACCTTATAAGAATCAGGAAGTACCAACAACATTGATAACATAAGAATAAGAGAAGCAATATTAACATCAATCGTTCCATAAGAGGGAAAACAATGTAAGTACTGCTAGCTTCTAAGAGTAGAGTATCTTGGAAGCTCGTTCATTACATTATGTACAATCGGAGTCGTGCAAAAGAAGGAAAGGGATAGCCTCACATACCTTGTATATACTGCCCCAATCTCAATCTATGCAATTGTCAAAACTCCTTAGTCTACAATAAGAGAAACGATACTATCGTTATCATTTAAGCGTCATAACTATTATGTATCGACCACAACCTATTTTACGATGAAACGGACAGCACCTCCCCTATATATATGACCTCACACCATTTAAAACAGTCACCAAACAGCCCAAACAACATCAATAATAAACATATTGAGCCTCCCAAAATAGTCCACACACAGCCTAATCACTCCATACATACGACGACCACCGTAGTCGTGTCAAACAACCTGGAAATGTTACGAATAACTATTAGCCCATAACCCTACATATATATGGTGTTTCTCCACACCCTTCCTCCTCCAAAACTCCACAAGATAGTAGTAAAATACGCAGCCCAACAACAACGCAAAACAGTCCACAAAACAATAACATTACTACCAAGCCTTTCGATATATATATTTCACAAGTTCTAGCTTCAATGGCTTAGCCGCAACTTGGATAATCTTAAATACATATAGAGTAAGAGGTTCCTTACCTTTATACAGAAAGAACAACTCCAATTTGACCTTAAATTTCCATGAAATATCCCTCCAATGCTGCCACAACAACAAAAAAGCGAAACTAGCGATCAATTAGTGTTTTTAGGCACTAGAATCACTTTAGAAGGCTTGAAATCACCTAGGATTGATATTAAGAACATGAGGGAGTATTTAAAGAACATAAACCTTTTAAAACAACCTCCCACATGAGCTGGAACGACACAAAAATGAGCAACAACAAGAAGAACAAATACTAGCGCCACGAAATTCTGGACACTTGATTTGTGTTGTTTGCCCTTTTTTGGGTTTTGAATCTTGAGAGAACCTTGAGAGGATGTTCCTAGGGTTCTAAGGTCTGAAAATAGTGAGAATAAATGACTTAAAACGGGTTGGAGGCATCCTATATAGGTCCAAATATCTTAAACCGCCTTAGTGGGCCCCATAGAGAGGTGCTTGGCGCAGTCTCGCGAAAACGTGAATATCTCTCTACTACGAGATCGTATCGATGAACGGTTTAATGAGTTAGAAGCTAGACTCATAGATTTTTAATTTGGTTGGTAGATAACCCCGTAATTCCTTGTAAATTAGGAGAAAAGATTAGATACATTTGACCTAATGTTTAAGTAAAATTATGAACCTAAGTTGCGACAACCTTTGTCGACTTTTGTTTCATAACTCGTTTGACTTCAAGACTTATGATACGGGTATTATATGATTAAAATACCTTAATAAATGAACTCTTGAGTGTATTAAGCACCGCTAGATTACCTGAAAATACGAGTTACAACATCCTTGATTCGTTTAACATCTAATACTGGTTAATCACCCTTATACACTCTTGTATCACTTAAGACCAATATGATTGACTTTTTATCATCTCAAAGATAATTCCTTCTTGGATTTATGTTAACTAATATATGGTATGAACTAACACATGTGGATATGGGTTGTAACATACCCTATCCCCAATAAAAAGGATTTACTAGATAGACTTCATGATGCCATTATATTTTCAAAATTTGATTTAAAATCAGGTTATTGGCAAATCCAGGTATCTCAATCAAATAGATACAAAACTTCTTTTAATGTACCAATGGATCAGTGTGAATGGAATGTTATGCCCTTTGGTTTGAAAAATGCACCTTCAGAATTTCAAAAAATTATGAATGATATTTTCCTTCCTTATACAGATTTCATAATTGTTTATATTGATCATATTCTAGTATTTTCAAAAAATATAGAATCTCATTTCAAACATCTTGATTTATTTAAAAAGATTATTATACAAAATGGTTTAGTTATATCAAAACCGAAAATGATGATTTTCCAAACTTCTGTTAGATTTTTGGGTCATAACATTGAGAAGGGTAGGATTATCCCTATTAATTGAAGTATTGAATTTGCATCCAAATTCCCCGATATTATTACTAATAAAACTCAGCTCCAAAGATTTTTAGGAAGCTTAAATTATATTTCCCCTTTTATAAAGGACCTTGCTCAAGACACTGCTCTTCTTTATGAAAGATTAAAGAAGAATCCTAAAGCTTGGACTGACAGTCATACTGAAGTAGTCAAGATAATTAAACAGAAGGTTAATAACCTCCCCTGTTTGACTCTCGCCAATCCTACTTGGGCAAAAGTTGTGGAAACTGATGCCTCTGATGTTGGTTATGGCGGAATACTGAAACAATGTTCCCCTGTAGATAAACAGGAATACCTTGTTCAATTTTATTCTGGTAAATGGAATAACTCCCATAAAAATTATGCGACTGTAGCTAAGGAAATCCTTGCTATTGTTAAATGTGTGATGAAATTTCAGACTGACTTATATATTCAAAAATTTATTATTAAAACTGATTGTCAGGCTGCTAAATTTATCTTTAATAAAGATTTCAAGCATGATATTTCCAAACAAATGTTTGCAAGGTGGCAAGCTTTATTAGCCCCTTTTGATTTTGAAATTATATACAAAAAAGGGTCAGATAATACCCTTCCTAATTTTCTTACTAGAGAATACCTGAACTAATAGTTCTACTACTTTGTCTACAGACTATGAGACCTACATACAAGCCTCCTCGGCAACGAGGAAGAGGAAGGGCAGCTACTAATAGCAGAGAGAATAATATTCTTACCCAAATGGGAAATCAAAGGCTTATAGCCGCTAATATTACAAAAGGTAATACCGAACATCCCTTATACAAGGAATTTATGGATTTTATAAAATCCAAAAAAGATGAAGGTACGTCATCATCTAATATACCTACATACTCCTCAGTTATATCAGAGGATGCTAATGACAATTTTGAGACTTATAGTAAAAAAGAATCCAAAGAGTTAATAATTCTTTTGGAACAATCCGACCTTAAATGGAAGGATAATCCTTGGCAAATTATGGAAAGATACTTTGATACATCGTCATACGCTACTCCGGCATACAAATACAGAATGCATTATGAGATTATACTCTCAACAACAGGATCTGCAGATATTCAGCATTTCTATCCTACTAATACTAGAAAAACTTATAGTTTTTCGAAGATTATAATTAAGAAGGTTATACCTTCTGATGAATGGGGAATCAGCACACCCAAGGATCGTGAATATACACATCCAGACCAAAAAATTTCGGTCAAATTCAATTATTGGGATTATGTAGAAAGTTTTAATAAAACTTTTCTATATGAAAATCCTACGAGAAAACATTCTTGGTTTATAAAACTTTGTCCTAATTTATTCGGACAACAAATTCCAAACTGGTTTTTCAAATGGTGGAAGTTATACGGACTATCATTAGAGATGTTAAACCCTCTCTTCAAAGGATTATATTCTAAATGGGTAGATATATCTCCCAAAATTATTTCTCTTTAAAAAGATCTTATCTTTTATGATGGTATTACTACCATGTATTTCTTTATTGAATTTTCTATTCCCTGAATTATGAAATGGGATGTACAGACCGGTTATACTAGTGAAGGCATTCCTTGCCTTAACAGAATTTTCTATCATAAGTTCTGGTCCAAATTGCTACAGTCAAACCAGCAAGGAAAGTTATATGGGGAAGAATTAATACAACAGATATAGGCCAAAATAGAGGCTTATTCAAAAATCGATCATACAAAGGATGAATGTCACGACCCTAGTTCACCAACCGTGAACATGTCATGACGGCACCTAGTCTCCGTGACCAGGTAAGCCTAACACTTGCGGAAACATAATAATTGCGGAAAAATAGAATACCATATTTAATTATCTAAAAAGGAAATTGTACTGAATGCCGCTCGACATATACGACTCAATATCTCAAGACTAAAACAATCCCAAAACCTGGAAACTCACGGGAAAACACAAGCTACAGAAATTAATAGTGAGGCTTCAAACTCCAGAATATCTAACAAACGGAAGGAAAGAGAACTAAGTACTAAAGATAGAATAAAGAGGGAGACTCATCGGTCTGCGAACGCAGCATATCTACCTCGAAGTCTCTGTAGTCCTCCTGCCTCACTGATAGTGTACCTGAGTAGAGGTACCTGGATCTGCACATGAAAACATGCGCAGAAGAGGCGTGAGTACACCACATCGGTACTCAGTAAGTGCCAAGCCTAACCTCAGTTGGGTAGTGACGAGGAAGGTCAGGGCCCTACTGAGGTTATATAAAATATAAAGATGTCAGGATAAGATAAGTAGTGCAATTGAGAACCTACAGTAAGAATCTATGCAGGATAATAAGAGTACAATAACGGAAACAATGATGAAAGCAAACCATAAGGAAAATTACCGGGTATCTCTAAGTATCCCGAGGATCTTTTAGTATCCTCGACATGTACTAGGGATCTCTTGGTATCCCGAGGATCTCTCGGTATCCTCAATATAAGCCAGGGATCTCTTGGTATCCCGAGGATCTCTTGGTATCCTCAATATGTACTAGGGATCTCTTGGTATCCTCAATATGTACTAGGGATCTCTTGGTATCCCGAGGATCTCTCGGTATCCTCAATATAAGCCAGGGATCTCTTGGTATCCCGGTATCCTCAATATATGTGCGGGGGATCTTCCGAGAATCTAACCCGTAGTCCCAAAGTAAATGTGCAGGGGGAATCTCCCGGGAATCTAACCCGTAGTCCCAAAGTAAACGTGCAGGGGGAATCTCCCGGGAATCTAACCCGTAGTCCCAATTTAAAACACAGAGCAGCAACACAAGAATATTAAATTAAACGTTAATTTCGTACCAAGTAAACATTTACTTCTAGCCTAACATGCTTCATGTAATGCAATTCAGGCAATTTAGGCAAATAGGCAATTAAGTCAACTAAACATGCCTTTCTAGACTAGCAACATGCTAAATTCACAAGTAGAATAAAACAAGAAAAGAACTCAATTGAAATACTTAAGGAAAATCGGATTTTCAACAATTATCTCAAGTACGCGCTCGTTACCTCACGTACAGGGCATTTCAATTATCAAATATAGCACATCCTAAGGGGAAAGGTCCCTCACACAAGGTTAGACAAGGCACTTACCTCGAATGCTCCAAACTCAACTCACGCTTCTAGAATAGCTTTACCCCTCGAATTTACCACCCAACCGCTCGAATCTAGTCAGAAATTGCTTGAATGCATTAATAATTACTATTGGAACTAACCCCAATGCATAAAAATAGTTTTTACAAGGTTTTTCCCAAAAAGGTCAAAAATACCCCCGGACCCACGTGGTCGAAACTCGAGGTTCGGACCAAAACCCGGTTACCCATTCTCCCACGAATCCAAATATATGTTTTGTTTTGAAATCGGACCCCAAATTGAGGTCCAACTTCTCAATTTGTAGAAAACCTAGGTTCTACCCAAAACACCCAATTTCCCCATGAAAATCTTTGATTTGAAGTTGAAATCATGTTAAAAGATGTTAAGAAGTGAAGAAATTAAGTTAGAAATCACTTACCAATGGTTTTGGAGAAGAAAAGTTGTTTGTAAAATCGCCTCTTAGGTTTTGGGTTTTTGAAAAGTGGAAAAAATGACAGAAGTCCCGAATATATATACTTTTGCTGGGGGCTGGCGCGGACCGCGCAGAAATGCACCGCGGTCGCGCCGAGGGAGGGAAGAAGTGGGCATTCTCTGAACCCACCCAGCGCGGACCGCACTGATTTGGTGCGAGGCCGCGCTGGTCGACCCTCTGAACTCCACCACGCGGACCGCACAGAAAAACACCGCGGTCGCGTGGCTGCCAGCGCGGACCGCGCGGAAATGACTGCGGCCGCACTGGGGCCTGCAACATCTGAACCTTCATTTTTAAGCCTAAGACCTCCCGGGCCCCACTCAAAACTCACCCGAGCCCTCGGGGCTCCAAACCAAACATTCATATGATCTCGAAAACACCTTACAGACTTACTCGTGCGATCAAATCGCCAAAACGACATCATATACATAGGATCAAGCCTTGAAACACATGATTTTCTTTCAACTTTCATACAACTCAAATTCCCCATTTTAAGTCCGAAACACGTCATATGACGTTCGTTTTTAGCCAAACTTTACAGAGAGTGCTTAAAACATATTTAAGACTCGTACCGGGCATCGGAACCAAAATACGAGCCTGATACCACAGTTTTCTGATCAATTTTCTTCTTCCTTTTCCTTAATTAATTTTAGAAAACAATTTCATACAAAAATTCATTTCTCGGGCTTGGGACCTCGAAATTTGATTCCGGGCACACTCCCAAGTCCCATATTTTTCTACGGACCCTCCAGGACCATCGAATCACAGGTCCGGGTCCGTTTACCCAAAATGTTGACCGAAGTCAATATTATGCATATTAATATCAAAATTCATCAAATTTTTCACATAATTCGCATATTTCAACATAAAAGCTTTCCGGCTACGCGCCTGGACTGCGCACGCAAATTGAGGCAACTAACAGCGAGGTTTTCAAGGCCTCGGAAGCACGGAACAAGAAAGAATTACGGTGATGACCCAAAGGGTCATCACAATGAAGAAGAAGATCTAAGTCCTTTGGAAATTATCAGCAAGAGGCTCCAAATGAAGAAGAGAGCTGTTTCATAGAAAGAAATCCTTGCTTCATATTTTGAAGAAATAAAAAAGGATTTAGCAAAAAATCTTAGTGCTAATTTTGGAGATGATATCTCTATGGTTTCTATTGACAGTAATTCGAATGAAGATGTGTGTTTAGCCAGAGAAGCCCAAAATCAATCAGATACAGATGAAATTAGTGATACAGAAATTGAAGACTTTATCAACAAATTGAAAGCAAGTGCAGAAGCATCTTCTGTAAAGAAAAATGACAAAGGAAAGGATAAAGCATAAACAAATATAAGGCCCCACCAATTGATTATTGGGGTAAAAAGACAAAGACTTTTATAAAGTAATAGGTCCCCCAGACAGCTTTAATAAAGTAAGGGGTCCCTCCATTATTGGAAGGAATCTACTTTTATAAAAGTGGTTTGTCCGATTGTAATAATGTAATTTTTCTTTTGGCCATGTTTTAATTATTTTGTCGGTCATTTTACTTTTTCATTTTGTTTGTTTTTAGACAGATCCATTATATAAGGATCACTCTTCTTTAGTTAGAGGCAGGCTTTTAGCCAACATTATCTCTACCTTCTCTCTAGTTTCTCTCTGTAAAAATCCCCCTTTGTAATATTTTCTTTCTGAAATAAAAAATTTAAAAGGTCACTTGGCCACAACTCAGGGTCTCTGTACTGGTATTGTTCTGCTCCCTCCCTCTTCCATTTATACGATATTGTTAGCCTAAATGATAGGCTAAACAGGTAATTGTTAGACTTGGTTCTCAATGGTTATCTGCTATTCATGTTTATGGTAGTTAAGAGTCTACTGTATCAAACTCAATGGGGTTTTGGGTTAAGGACTATATAGACTAGGCAGTTACTAGTCTAAACAGTAAACCTTGGTTAGTCCCAAGCTAACCGGTAGTGCTCGTTAACCCGTTTAGGCAGGTGGCCGTTGAAGGGTTGTGAAGAGCATTATGGTTTAAGGTTTCCCTAGAGATTAGTGGCTAGGCCAGGACTGGTGTACTTGTAATTCAATTCCTGAGCTCTATTTGGAAGCGATCCGATTCTCCCCTTAGAAGTTATATGCATCTGTTATAGGATTCATTTCAAACCATTATACACTTTGAATCCTATGTGTAAGATAATGGATATGAAGAATGAAACTATTCTTATAGAAACCAACTTTGGTAAATCCAAAGTAACTACTAGAAGACCTATTAAATGGGATGAAATTGATTTCCCAAAAGAATGGGTCATAGAAGAGGCTATTTCCCCTCGAAACACTAGTAATACTGAGGTTATAGAAATAGAACAAACAACAGATGACACTATTAAAATCAGGTTCAATGAACCCGATCAAACTGGTAATATCAGTTTATTATCTAGATTAACTAGATCTAATTCTTCTTATATTTCTCCAATTGATTATGTGGTAGAATTTTCTTCAAGAGCATCCACATCACAAATTAGAGAAAATAATAGAATCAATGAAGTCAGCATTGGTAGTGATAATATTGTTAAGGTCAATAATAATTCAGACCTTGAACCTACTGCATCCGAAATAGATTTTTCATATGGTTTTAAAAATGACTGAAAACCAAATAGACTTTAGTCCGGGTTCACCGGCAAGAAAATGATATTAGAAGAATTTCTAAAACCTAGATGGGCAGTTTCAGAAAATGGTTTCATGAAAATATGTCCCCTGAATTAGTACAATTTTTTAGACATGACTTTTATACAGACATTAGCAAGAATAATAAGATTATTGCTTTTGTTCCTTGGTTTATGTCTAAGCATGTTTATAACTATGTTTCTGTGTTAGAAAGAGATTATACGCTCACAAATGGTAATATTGTTAATTCTATTTTCCCACCCCAACAATCTTTTCATATAGGGGAAAAAGATAAAATCATTTACTGCACTGCTTTTTCAAAAATATTTGAAAATGATGTTGCTACCATAACTGCTAAGAATTTGAATACCATGCTTACCCAAAATAATTATACTAATATGTATGTGAGTATTCTGGGTGAACAAGTTATTAAGGTTCATGAGAAATTGGACAAGCTTATAGCTGAAGTCCAAAAAATCCAACAGAAGGATACTAAAGGTAAAGAGCAAATCGCTACTACTAGTATCCAACCACCTCCTGAGGTAAGGGACTTTAAAATAAAAAGTCTTGATGATATTAAGGAACTTCTTAATAAGAAATTTGGAGAATTTAGAGCTAGTCCTCTAAGTTTAGAGCATGCATCTACTAGTAGTACAAAAGTAGATGACGAGATTAATAAAATCTCTGAGAAATATGCTCGAAAACCATACCAAAGAATGTTTTACTACCCAAGACCTACCCCTCAAGATGTCTTGATAGAAGAACAGGACAATGATCATTACCACCAGGGTTATAGTGGGTCTGATATTTATGAATGGAATATAGATGGTCTTGCTGAAAGACAAATCTATACGACAGTACATAGAATATTTATGTACAGTACTATTTGTAAAGTTAATAAGAATACAGATAGGGCAATTACAGAAATGATTATTGCCGGATTTACTGGTCAACTGAAAGGCTGGTGGGATAATTATCTCACCCAAGACCAGCGATTTCAAATAATGCATGCCACAAAGATTGAAGATGATAAGATTGTTCAAAACTCAGTCTATTCTTTAGTCATGAATATCATTGAGCACTTTTCTGGAAGATGGTCTGATAATAGTGAGATCATTAGAACAATGCTCCAGAATTTGAGGTGTAAAACCCTCACATCTTTTAGATGGTATAAAGATGTTTTCTTGCCCAGAGTGATGGAATTACCAGAGAATAATAGTACTCATTGGAAGTCTAAATTCATAGATGGACTCCCTCCTTTATTTGCTGAAAGGATTCGAAAGGTCCTTAGAGGCACAAGAATGAGTATTGATTATAATAATTACTCATACGGTAAACTTTTTAGTGTATGCACTTAGGAAGGTTTAGCTTTATGTAATGAGATCAAGCTAGACCAACAAATAAAGAAACATCGTCTCACTGAGAAACAACAATTAGGTGAATTCGGTGAACAATTCGCCATCGATATACCATCCAGAAGAAAGAAATCCCATAAAAAGTATTTTAAAAGGAAAAGGGGTTCGGCGGATAAACGGCGCGAAAAGACCCAAAAAAGAAAGGCTTTTCATAAAGCCAGAAAGGGTTTTGTTAAATCAAAGAACCCTCAGGCCTGTTACAAATGCGGTAGAGTAGGCCACTATGCAAAAGATTGCAAGATCAAAGATAAGATCAAAGAACTGGATTTAGATGATCATATCAAAGGTTCTTTATGCAAGATTGTTCTGAATTTTTCTCCAGAAATATTTGATACTGATGAAGGAACTTCATCAACAAGTGAAGACCTAAGGGTCCTTCATGAAGAAAGTTATACTTCATCTTCTGAAGAAGAGCAAGAGTCATGTAATAAGGGACAATGCTCAAATCATTGTTGTAATATCGACGATGAACTTTTTAATATATACTCTCAATTTAGGGATTTAAAGATTAATGTTTTGTCTAATGACAATTTGATTGATTTGCTAAGGGTTATTAAAGACCCTGAATTAAGGTCTCAGCTAATAGATAAAATTCCTACAAATCCAGAGGTAGGAACAGAGGTGGAAGAAATTCCATCTCAGAAAGGACCTTACACCATGTCTGAAATCAGAAAGATGGTGAAAAATAAGTCCTAGCCAGAAAGGATTGCTATTGTCCAAGATTTAGGTACTGAGATAAGTTATCTCAAGAAAGAAATCTCGGATTTAAAAGCTTCAAATATGGCTTTAGATGAAAGAATTTTCAAGTTAGAAAATTCTGAGGGGATTAATACAGATCTCGGTGTTAAGATTACTGAGATAGATAATATTCCTAGTCCTTCAGAAGAAAAGAGTGCTAGTACTTTATTGGCAGTAATGGATTTTCCTGAAGATGAATTTTTAGAAAAATTACAATATTTTATCACTCAAATTTTTTTAATAGAAATAACTCTTTTAATTGATTACAATTTTAAAAAGAGTTTGTCGCTCTATTTGATAGTGGAGCAGATCTGAATTGTGTAAAAGAAGGAGTTATACCCTCTAGATATTTTCATAAAACCACTCACCGTTTAATGAATGCTAGCGGTGGAACAATGGGTATTTCGTATAAATTACCTAAAACTTATATTTGTCAGCAGGATACATGCATTCCTGAAAGATTTGTTTTAGTAAAAGACATCCACCATGAAGTGATACTTGGAGTCCCATTTTTTATAAAATTGATGCCTTTTTTATATTGGGACACAAAGAGTTTTACTGGTACTTATAATGGTAAGAGTATCACTTTTGAGTTTATAACCGAGCCAACCAAAAGATTTTTTAACGAAGTAATTTCTAATAATATTTCTTCAAAAATCAATCAGATTGAATTTTTGAAAAATGAGATTTGTTCCATTACTATAGAACAGGATTTAAAAAATCCCAAACTTGTAGAAAAAATTAATTTTCTCTAAAATCAATTTGCTGCTTCTATATGTGGTGTTCATCCGAATCAGTTTTGGAGTAGAAAGAAGCATATTATAAGTCTTCCTTATGAAGAAGACTTTTCTGAGGATAATATCCCTACCAAGGCCCGACCTTGTCAAATGAACTCCGACTATTTGGAGTTATGCAAGAAGGAAATTGATTCCTTAAAGCAGAAGGGTTTAATTAGACCCTCAAAGTCCAAATGGTCTTGTACTGCTTTTTATGTTAATAAGCATGCGGAACAGGAACGAGGAGTTCCTAGATTAGTCATAAATTCTAAACCCCTCAATAAGGTGTTAAAATGGATCAGATACCCTATCCCCAATAAAAAGTATTTACTGGATAGACTTCATGATGCCATTATATTTTCAAAATTTGATTTAAAATCAGGTTATTGGCAAATCCAGGTGTCTGAATCAGCTAGATACAAAACTGCTTTTAATGTACCAATGGGTCAGTTTGAATGGAATGTTATGCCCTTTGGTTTGAAAAATGTACCTTCAGAATTTCAAAAAATTATGAATGATATTTTCCTTCCTTATACGGATTTCATAATTGTTTATATTGATGATATTCTAGTATTTTCAAAAAATATAGAATCTCATTTCAAACATCTTGATTTATTTAAAAAGATTATTATACAAAATGGTTTAGTTATATCAAAACCGAAAATGATGATTTTCCAAACTTCTGTTAGATTTTTGGGTCATAACATTGAGAAGGGTAGGATTATCCCTATTAATAGAAGTATTGAATTTGCATCCAAATTTCCCGATATTATTACTGATAAAATTCAGCTCCAAAGATTTTTAAGAAGCTTAAATTATATTTTCCCTTTTATAAAGGACCTTGCTCAAGACACTGCTCTTCTTTATGAAAGATTAAAGAAGAATCCTAAAGCTTGGACTGACAGTCATACTGAAGTAGTCAAGAGAATTAAACAGAAGGTTAATAACCTCCCCAGTTTGACTCTCGCCAATTCTACTTGGGCAAAAGTTGTGGAAACTGATGCCTCTGATGTTGGTTATGGCGGAATACTGAAACAATGTTCCCCTGTAGATAAATAGGAATACCTTGTTCAATTTTATTCTGGTAAATGGAATAACTCCCAGAAAAATTATGCGACTGTAGCTAAGGAAATCCTTGCTATTGTTAAATGTGTGATGAAATTTCAGACTGACTTATATAATCAAAAATTTATTATTAAAACTGATTGTCAGGCTGCTAAATTTATCTTTAATAAATATTTCAAGCATGATGTTTCCAAACAAATGTTTGCAAGGTGGCAAGCTTTATTAGCCTCTTTTGATTTTGAAATTGTATACAAAAAAGGGTCAGATAATACCCTTCCTGATTTTCTTACTAGAGAATACCTGAACTAATAGTTCTACTACTTTGTCTACAGACTATGAGACCTACATACAAGCCTCCTCGGCAACGAGGAAGAGGAAGGGCAGCTACTAATAGCAGAGAGAATAATATTCTTGCCCAAATGGGAAATCAAAGGCTTATAGTCGCTAATATTACAGAAGGTAATACCGAACATCCCTTATACAAGGAATTTATGGATTTTATAAAATCCAAAATAGATGAAGGTACATCATCATCTAATGTACCTACATACTCCTCAGTTATATTAGAGGATGCTAATGACAATTTTGAGACTTATAGTCAAAAAGAATCCAAAGAGTTAATTATTCTTTTGGAACAATCCGACCTTAAATGGAAGGATAATCCTTGGCAAATTATGGCAAGATACTTTGATACAACGTCATACGCTACTCCGGCATACAAATACAGAATGCATTATGAGATTATACTCTCAACAACAGGATCTGCAGATATTCAGCATTTCTATCCTGCTAATACTAGAAAAACTTATAGTTTTTCGAAGATTATAATTAATAAGGTTATACCTTCTAATGAATAGGGAATCAGCACACTCAAGGATCGTGAATATACATATCCAGACAAAAAGATTTCGGTAAAATTCAATTATTGGGATTATGTAGAAAGTTTTAATAAAACTTTTCTGTATGAAAATCCTACGAGAAAACATTCTTGGTTTATAAAACTTTGTCCTAATTTATTCGGACAACAAATTCCAAACTGGTTTTTCAAATGGTGGAAGTTATACGGACCATTATTAGAGATGTTAAACCCTCTCTTCAAAGGATTATATTCTAAATGGGTAGATATATCTCCCAAAATTATTTCTCTTCAAAAAGATCATATCTTTTATGATGGTTTTGCTACCATGTATTTCTTTATTAAATTTTCTATTCCTTGGATTATGAAATGGGATGTACAGACCGGTTATACTAGTGAAGGCATTCCTTGCCTTAACAGAATTTTATATCATAATTTCTAGTCCAAATTGCTACAGTCAAACCAGCAAGGAAAGTTATATGGGGAAGAAATAATAGAACAGATACAGGCCAAAATAGAGGCTTATTCACAAATCGATCATACAAAGGATGAAGAAAAAGATCTAAGTCCTTTGGAAATTATCAGCAAGATGCTCCAAATGAAGAAGGGAGCTGTTTCACAAAAAGAAATCCTTGCTTCATATTTTGAAGAAATAAAAAAGGATTTAGCAAAAAATCTTGGTACTAATTTTGGAGATGATATCTCTATGGTTTCTATTGACAGTACTTCGAATGAAGATGTGTGTTTAGCCGGAGAAGCCCAAAATCAATCAGATACAGATGAAGTTAGTGATACAGAAATTGAAGACTTTATCAACAAATTGAAAGCAAGTGCAGAAGCATCTTCTGTAAAGAAAAATGACAAAGGAAAGGATAAAGCATAAACAAATATAAGGCCCCACCAATTGATTATTGGGGTAAAAAGACAAAGACTTTTATAAAGTAATAGGTCCCCCAGACAGCTTTAATAAAGTAAGGGGTCCCTCCATTATCGGAAGGAATCTACTTTTATAAAAGTGGTTTGTCCGATTGTAATAATGTAGTTTTTCTTTTGGCCATGTTTTAATTATTTTGTCGGTCATTTTACTTTTTCATTTTGTTTGTTTGTAGACAGATCCATTATATAAGGATCACTCTTCTTTAGTTAGAGGCAGGCTTTTAGCCAACATTATCTCTACCTTCTCTCTAGTTTCTCTCTGTAAAAATCCCCCTTTGTAATATTTTCGTTCTGAAATAAAAAATTTAAAAGGTCACTTGGCCACAACTCAGGGTATCTGTGCTGGTATTGTTCTGCTCCCTCCCTCTTCCATTTATACGATATTGTTAGCCTAAATGACAGGCTAAACAGGTAAGTGTTAGACTTGGTTCTCAATGGTTATCTGCTATTCAAGTGCTGGACGTTTATGGTTATCTGCCTAAACGGGTTAACGAGCACCACCGGTTAGCTTGGGACTAACCAACGTTTACTGTTGAGACTAGTAACTGCCTAGTAGACTCTTAACTACCATAAACATGAATAGCAGATAACTATTGAGAACCAAGTCTAACACTTACTTGTTTAGCCTGTCATTTAGGCTAACAATATCGTATAAATGGAAGAGGGAGGGAGCATAACAATACCAGCACAGAGACCCTGAGTTGTGGCCAAGTGACCTTTTAAATTTTTTATTTCAGAACGAAAATATTACAAAGGGGGATTTTTACAGAGAGAAACTAGAGAGAAGGTAGAGCTAATGTTGGCTAAAAGCCTCCCTATAACTAAAGAAGAGTGATCCTTATATAACGGATCTGTCTACAAACAAACAAAATGAAAAAGTAAAAATGGCTGACAAAATAATTAAAACGTGGCCAAAAGAAAAACTACATTATTACAATCAGACAAACCACTTTTATAAAATTAGATTCCTTCTGATAATGGAGGGACCCCTTACTTTATTAAAGCTGTCTGAGGGACCTATTACTTTATAAAAGTTTTCGTCTTTTTACCCCAATAATCAATTGGTGGGGCCTTCTATTTCTTTATTTCTTTATGCTTTATCTTTTCTGTGACGACCCGACCCGTCGTCTCCTGTAATTCCGTCCTGTATTCCCCGTTATATGCTTATTCATGCTTCAATATGTGTACTTGGTGAATTTGAGTCAATTCGGATCTATTTCGTATTTCGTATTTCGTATTTCGTATCCTGTATTTCATATTCCATATCTCTTATATATTGTTGTTATTTTTATTACGCATTTTTATGGTACTAATATATCATCTCCTATTGCTTTTTTAAGCTGAGGGTCTCCTGGAAACAACCTCTCTACCCTTCGGGGTAGGGGTAAGGTCTGCGTACATATTACCCTCCCCAGACCCCACTTGTGGGATTATACTGGGTCGTTGTTGTTGTTGTTGTAATTAGTTTGGAAAAGTCAACCAGAAGTTAACTTGTGAGTTAGAGGTCTCGGAATTTATTTCTGATGATTCAGTTAGTTTCGGGGGATGATTTAAGGATTGGTAGCACGATCAGAAGTGAATTCGGATGTCCGGAGGTCATTTTGAAGTCATTTGGCAAAGTATAGAAATTTGAAGGTTTTTGAGAAAAATTCGACCGGAAGGGGAAATTTTGATATCGGAGTCGGAATGCGAATCCGAAAGTTGGGGTAAGTCCGTAATGTCGAATGTGAATTGTGTGCAAAATTTGAAGTCATTCCGGAATGATTTTGGTAAGGTTTGAGACACTTAGTCTCAATTAAGGAAGCTTAAGTTGGAAAAGTCAACCGAATATTGACTTATATGTTAGAGAGCTCGAAATGCGAATTTTATGGTTCGGATAGCTTCGTTAGGTGATTTGGGACTTAGGAGTGTGTCCGGAATATTTTTGTGATGACCGGTGTAGAATTAAGGTTGAATTGGCAAAGTTAGTATTTTGGCGAATTCCGGTTGATAGGTGAGATTTTGATCCGAGGGTCGTAATGGAATTCCGAGAGTTGCTGTAGCTTCGTTATGTCATTTTGGACTTGTCTGCAAAATTTGAGGTCATTCGGACGTGGTTTGGTTGGGTTTTTGATAAAAAATGGAATTTGGAAGTTCGTGAGATTCATAGGCTTGAATCCGATGAGGATTTGATGTTTTGATGTTATTTTGAGTGTTTCGAAGGTTGGGACAAGTTTGAATGATATTGTGGTACATGTTGATATAATTGGTTAAGGTCCCGAGGGCCTCGGGTGGATTTCGGAAGGTTAACGGAATGAAATTCGGACCAAAAAGAAAAGAAAAAAGCTGCAGAAATTTCTGCTGCAATTTTCTAGAGGTCTTTGGACTGCAATCGTGGAGTGTACTTCGGAGACCTATATCTTTTGATATACAAGGAATTTTGAGATGGTTTAAAAACGAAGGTTGTAGCACTTTATGTCTAGTTTCTAGAAAGCTAAAGAAATCATAATTTCGACATCTGTATCGAATGTTACAGTCGATTGAATATGACTGGTGGAGCTCGTTCTCCAGAATTTTCTGATTCGGGGAGCCTACTTTAGAAGCTCATATCTCGGGATATATAAAGAGTTATATGGTGTACAACCTATCAAATTAAAGATCGTCGAGTCTAGTTTTTAAATATTCAATCCGTTTGTCATTTGGATACTTATACAAGACGTTATGGGTGTTTAAACAGAAGGTATCCGACAAGGAAAATTTTTAATAGGATGTACAACTTGTATAGCACAAGTGCAAGGTACAACTCGACGAAGCACAGGCAGATTCTTTTAAACACGGATTTGGCTTATTTCTTTCATTTCTTTCATTTGGCTTGGATTATTTTGGAGAGAATTTCAAGGGGGATTTCATCAAGCATCAAAGGTGAGTTGTTTCTACTTATTTCCAAGTTAAATACATGGATTAGAGTTGAAAACTCAAGTAAATTATGGACAAAAATGGTGGTTTAGGACTTGAAACTTAAGAGAATTAAATGGTGATTTGAGGGGTCAAATGAACTCTGATTTTTGTGAATTTGGTATGTATAGACTCGTGGCGAGATAAGGGTCGTATTGATGTAAAAATTTCTGAATTTTGAGACGTGGGCCCGGGGCTCGGGTTTTGCTAATTTCAGGATTTTTGACATTTTTCGAGTCTTTTCGATTGGGTTATATTCCCTAAGCCTATTGTAACGTATTCGTTGTGGTTTTGACTAGATTCGACGCGTGAAGAGGTCGATTCAAGAGGAAAGGGCATTGCGGACTAGTCTACGGCCGGTTAGAGGTGAGTAATAGATGTAAATGTTGTTCTGAGGGTTTGAAACCCCGAACTTTCACATCGTAACGCTATATTGAGGCGTGACATGCACTCCATGGCGAGTGCGGGGTTGGATACTATTGGGGATTGTGACTTGGTCCATCCCGTGTGATGTTTATACTATACTGGTGATTGGTACACATACTTTATTGATATTACTGGGCTTGATGCCATGTTTGGGGCCTTGTGCCGATTTGTAAATTTTTCGAGGATTGATATTACTGCTTAGCAAGATTTGCTTATCATTTAATTTCAGTCCAAGTTTTTAAATGCTGTTTTGAAAACTCAGCCATAATTCTAAGTGTTGAAAACTTAAATGATATTTTTAAATGTATTCCGGGCTGGGAACTTCTGTTTTGTAAATGCCCAAGGGGCTTATTATATTATTTTTTTTTGGACTGATTATAAAGTGACTTGAAACAGTGGTAACAATGACACTGTGTGATATACTTGAAACAGTGGTAACAATGACACTATGTGATATACTTGAAATAGTGGTAACAATTACACTGGATGATATACTTGAACAGTGGTAACAATGGCACTATATGATATAAATTGGTCAGGTAACAATGACTGACCAAGATATTGCGCTTGGGCTGTAGGAGCCCCACTGGAGTCTGTACACACCCCCAGTGAGCGCCGTCGACGATAAATAAATATGGACGGCTCGGGCTGCACGCCGTAGTGGGTACTGGAATGTACCATCATATGCATTGCATTGTGTACATGTATTTGTATCTATACTGTTGTTTAGCTGCTCGGTTCCATATGTTGCTGTATATTTGGATTTTAGCTTACTTTGTGTATTTACTGGGTTTTCTTATCTTCGGACTGTAGTTACTTTTATTACTCACTGGGTCGGAGTACTCACTTTACTCCCTGCACCTTGTGTGCAGATCCAGGGCAGTTTCAGGCACAGTAGATCCAGTTGATCAACGGATCCAGCATTTTGGGGAGTATCAAGGTAGCTGTACGGCGTTCGCAGCATTGATTCCTTCCCTCCTATCCTATCTTTTTTTTTTATTTCCGCATTATTACACTTTGGATACACTATGTATTAGGATGATATTCTGTACTCTAGAGGCTCAGATTCATGACGTCGGGTCCTAGTGAGATTATGTTGTGTATTTTGTTAAACTCTTCAGTACTTTGATCTTGAATTAATTGATATTTCCATCCGCTATTTTTGATAAATTGGGTTAAGTGTTGAATAATGGTCGGGCTTGCCTAGTAGTGTGTTGGGCGCCATCACGACCGGGATTTGGGTCGTGAAAAGTTGGTATCAGAGCCTAGGTTACTTGGTCTCACGAGTCATGAGCTGGTTTAGTAGAGTCTCGCGGATCGGTACGGAGACGTCTGTATTTATCCTCGAGAGGCAGTAGAACCTTTAGGAAAACTTCATATTCTTGAAATTCTTGTCGTGCAACTTTGTTGATCCGAACACTAAAAATTTCTATCATTCTATTCTCTCTCAGATGGCGAGGACTCGTGCTACTGGACGAGGTGGACGACCACCAGTGCCACCCACTGATGCCACCAGAGGTCGTGGACGCGGTCGTGGGCGTGGCAGAGGTAGAGTAGCGCGGGCATCACCTGTTAATCCACCAGCTGCCCCAGTTCCAGATCAGGCTCCAGCAGCTGTACCAGTTCAGGCACCAGCTATGCCTATTGTGATTCCGGGTCTTCAGGAGACCTTGGCTCAGATTTTGACAGTTTGTACTGGCCTAGCTCAGGCGGTCTCATCCACTACAGCCGCAGCTACTTCACAGGCCACGGAAGGCACCCAGACTCCTATTAATCGCATAGTTGAGCAGGTTGTGCAGGGATTGCAGACACCGGAAGTTGTTCCAGCTCAGCCAGTTGCACTAGTTCAGAACATTGTGGTCCCAGCTATGCCAGATGATGAGCAGCATCGTCTTGAGAGATTCAATAGACTTGCACCTCCTCCTTTCAGTGGTGCTCAGGGCGAGGATGCCCAAGGTTTTCTTGACAAGTGTAGATGCATGATGCGGACAGCAGGGATCTTGGAGACTAGTGTTGTATCCTTTACTACTTTTCAGTTCTCAGGTGCAGCCTTCACTTGGTGGGAGGCATGTGAGCGGCGTAGGCCGGTAGGTTCAGCGCCCTTCTCATGGCAGGAGTTCTCCACTCTCTTTCTGGAGAAGTAGGTACCGCGATCTCAAAGAGAGGAGCAGCGCAGGCAGTTTGAGTGTCTTCGTCAGGGAGATATGACCGTATCTCAGTACGAGGTGATGTTTTCAGAGTTAGCTCGTTATGCTCCATGGATGGTCCCGACTGATCGGGAAAGGATTAGGAGGTTCGTGGATGGGCTCATTTATCCCATTCGTATCCTGATGGCTTGAGAGAGGATTCTGAGCCATACTTTTGAGGATGCAGTCGATATTGCCCGAGATATTGAGTCAGATCGTCGTCAGGAGAGAGAGGAGCGGAAGGCCAAGAGGCCTCGTGGATCAGGTAGTTTTAGTGGTGCTCCGTCTAGGAGCCAGTTTCAGCAAAGCAGGGGTCGTTCTTATAGGCCTCATCAGTCGGCTCATTCTGAGTATCGAGGGGCATCTTCAGGTCATGGTCATCAGGGATTTCAGTAGGGTCAGTCTTCTTTGGGTGCCCTTCCAGCACAGAGTCCATCATATGCTCCTTCAGTCTAGGGTTCTTCGGCGCCGAGTGCATCAGCTAGTCACTTTGGTGCGAGGGGTTCCCATCAGTTCCCTTATCCAGCGTTGGGTAGTTGTTACGAGTGTGGAGAGTTTGGTCACATGAAGAGGCATTGTCCTCGGCTTCGTGGCAGTCAGTCTCAGCAGAGGGGTCAGTCATCATCTTCTGCACCATTTACTTCAGCACCCACTCAGTCAGCTAGGGGTGAGGGTCAGGCAGCTAGAGGTCGCCCCAGAGGGAGAGGTCAATCGGGCGGTGGTCAGGCTCGATTTTATGCTATCCCAGACAGGACAGATGCTCTTGCGTCAGATGCTGTTATCACAAGTATTATCTCAGTCTGCCACACAGATGCCCCTGTCTTATTTGATCCCGGATCCACCTATTCTTATGTGTCTTCATATTTTGCTCGTCATTTGAGTATACCGCGGGAGTCTCTTGCTTTACCTGTTCATGTGTCTACCCCGGTGGGCGATACTGTTATTGTGGATCGTGTGTATCGGTCGTGTATTGTGACTATTAGGGGTCTGGAGACCCGAGTTGATATATTGCTGTTGAGAATGGTAGATTTTGATATTATTCTGGGCATGGATTGGTTATCTCCGTGTCATGCTATTCTAGACTGTCATGCTAAGACAGTTACTTTGGCTATTCCGGGTGTTCCGAGGATCGAGTGGCGTGGTATGACTGATTATGTTCCTAGTAGAGTAATTTCTTTCTTGAAAGCCCAACGTATGGTTGGGAAAGGTTGTTTATCATATTTGGCCTTCGTGCGTGATGTGGGAGCTGAGACTTCCAGTATTGATTCTGTCCCAGTTGTGAGGGACTTTCCTGATGTATTTCCTGCAGACCTGCCGGGCATGCCGCTGGACCGGGATATTGATTTTGGTATTGACCTGGTGCCGGACACTAAGCCCATTTCTATTCCGCCATACCGCATGGCACCAGCGGAGCTAAAAGAATTGAAAGAGCAGCTTCAGGAACTCCTAGAAAAGGGGTTTATTCGGCCTAGTGTGTCCCCGTGGGGTGCACCTGTGTTATTTGTGAAAAAGAAAGATGGCACAATGAGAATGTGCATTGATTATAGGCAGTTGAACAAGGTAACAGTGAAAAACAAGTATCCTTTGCCTCGCATTGATGACTTATTTGATCAGCTTCAGGGAGCGAGGGTGTTTTCTAAGATCGACCTTCGTTCGGGTTATCACCAGTTGAAGATCAGGGATTCAGATATTCCTAAGACTGCCTTCAGGACTAGATATGGCCACTATGAGTTTCTAGTCATGTCTTTTGGGCTGACCAATGCCCCAGCAGCGTTCATGCATCTAATGAACAGTGTATTTCGGCCGTATCTGGATTCTTTTGTCATTGTATTTATTGATGATATTCTGGTATACTCACGTAGCCAGGAGGAGCATGTCTGACATTTGCGTGGAGTGTTGCAGAGATTGAGGGAGGAGAAACTTTATGCTAAATTCTCCAAGTGTGAGTTTTGGCTAAGTTCTGTGGCATTCTTAGGACACATAGTGTCTAGTGAGGGTATTCAGGTTGATCCAAGGAAGATAGAAGCAGTGCAGAGTTGGTCTAGACCATCCTCAGCCACAGAGATCCGGAGTTTTCTTGGGCTGGCAGGCTATTATCGCCGGTTTGTTCAGGGATTTTCATCCATCGCATCGCCCTTGACTAAGTTGACTCAGAAAGGTGCTCCATTTGTATGGTCAGACAAGTGCGAGGAGAGTTTTCAGAAGCTCAAGTCACTTTTGACCACAGCTCCAGTGTTGGTGTTACCATCAGCTGCAGGTTCATACACGGTACATTGCGATGCTTCCAGAGTTGGGATTGGTTGTGTGTTAATGCAGGAGGGTAGATTTATCGCTTATGCTTCTCGTCAGTTGAAGCCCCATGAGAAGAATTATCCTGTTCATGATTTAGAGTTGGCTGCTATAGTTCATGCCTTGAAGATTTGGAGGCATTATTTGTACGGCGTATCTTGTGAGGTATTCACTGATCATCGCAGTCTTTAGCATTTATTTAAACAAAAAGATCTTAATTTGAGGCAGCGGAGATGGCTTGAGTTGCTTAAAGACAATGATATTACTATTCTGTATCATCCGGGTAAGGCCAATATAGTGGCCGATGCTTTGAGCCGAAAGGCAATCAGTATGGGGAGTTTGGCTTACATTCCAGTTGGGGAGAGACCTCTTGTAGTTGATGTTCAGGCTTTGGCCAATCAAATGGTGCGGCTAGATATTTCTGAGCCTAACCGAGTGTTGGTGAGTGTGATTTCTCGATCTTCCTTATATGATCGCATCAGAGAGCACCAGTATGATGATCCACATTTGCTTGACCTGAGAGATCGGGTTCAGCGAGGTGATGCCAGAGATGTGGCTATAGGTGATGATGGCTTATTGAGGATGCAGGGCCGTATTTGTGTGCCTGATATTGATGGGCTTAGAGATTTGATTCTTGAGGAGGCCCACAGTTCGCGATATTCCATCCATCCGGGTGCCGCGAAGATGTATCAGGACTTGAGACAACATTACTGGTGGAGGAGAATGAAGAAAGACATTGTAGGATATGTGGCTCGGTGTCTCAACTGTCAGCAGGTGAAATATGAGCATCAGAGACCGGGCGGTTTGCTACAGCAGATGGTTATTCCTGAGTGGAAATAGGAGAGAGTTACTATGGACTTCGTGACTTGTCTTCCTCGGACTTTGAAGAAGTTCGATTCAATTTGGGTCGTTGTGGATCGACTGACTAAGTCAGTGCATTTCATTCCAGTATGTACTACATACTCCTCGGAGCGGCTGGCGAGAATCTTTATTCAGGAGATTGTGCAGTTGCATGGTGTTCCAGTTTCCATCATTTCAGATAAAGGTACTCAGTTCACTTCTCAGTTTTGGAGGACTTTTCATCACGAATTGGGTACTCAGGTGGAGCTGAGTTCAGCATTTCATCCTTAGACGGACGGACAGTCCGAGCGTATTATTCAGATATTAGAGGATATGTTGCGTGCTTGTGTGATTGATTTTGGAGGTTCTTGGGTTGAATTTTTACCACTTGCAGAGTTTGCCTACAACAACAGCTATCAGTCCAGTATTCAGATGGCACCGTATGAGTCTTTATATGGGGGGCGGTGTAGATCTCCAGTTGGTTGGTTCGAGCCCGGCGAGGCTAGGTTGTTGGGGACGGATTTGGTCCAGGATGCCTTAGAAAAGGTGAAGGTGATTCAGGAAAGACTTCGCACAGCTCAGTCACGTCAGAAGAATTATGCGGACCGGAAGGTCCGGGATGTGTCATTCATGGCGGGTGAGAAGGTTTTGCTGAAGGTTTCACCCATGAAGGGTGTTATGAGATTTGGAAAGAAAGGAAAGCTAAGTCCGCGATTTATTGGACCTTTTGAAATACTTAGGAAGGTTGGAGAAGTGGCCAATATGCTTGCCTTGCCACCTAGTTTGTCGGGTGTTCACCCGGTATTCCATGTTTCTATGCTCCGAAAGTATGTTGGGGATCCATCTCATATATTGGATTTCAGTACAGTACAACTAGGGGAAGATTTAACTTATGATGTGGAGCCAATGGCTATTTTGGGTCGACAGGTTCGAAAATTGAGGTCGAAAGATATAGCATCAGTGAAAGTACAGTGGATAGATCGACCCGTGGAGGAGGCTACTTGGGAGACTGAGCAAGAGATGCGGAGCAGATACCCACACCTATTTGAAACTCCAGGTATGTTTCTTAACTCGCTCGAGGACGAGCGTTTGTTTTAGTTGGGGAGAATGTGACGACCCGACCCGTCGTCTCCTGTAATTCCGTCCTGTATTCCCCGTTATATGCTTATTCATGCTTCAACATGTGTACTTGGTGAATTTGAGTCAATTCGGATCGAGTTTGGTAGAAATTGGGACAAATAGTCTTTTTAATGAAGAATTAGTTTGGAAAAGTCAACCAGAAGTTGACTTGTGAGTTAGAGGTCTCGGAATTTATTTCTGATGATTCAGTTAGTTTCGGGGGATGATTTAAGGATTGGTAGCGCGATCGGAAGTGAATTCGGATGTCCGGAGGTCATTTTGAAGTCATTTGGCTAAGTATAGAAATTTGAAGGTTTTTGAGAAAAATTCGACCGGAAGGGGAAATTTTGATATCGAAGTCGGAATGCGAATCCGAAAGTTGGGGCAAGTCCGTAATGTCGAATGTAAATTGTGTGCAAAATTTGAAGACATTCCGGAATGATTTTGGTAAGATTTGAGACACTTAGTCTCTTTTAAGGAAGCTTAAGTTGGAAAAGTCAACCGAATATAGACTTATGTGTTAGAGAGCTCGAAATGCGAATTTTATGGTTCGGATAGCTTCGTTAGGTGATTTGGGACTTAGGAGTGTGTCCGGAATATTTTTGTGATGACCGGTGTAGAATTAATGTTGAATTGGCAAAGTTAGTATTTTGGCGAATTCCGGTTGATAGGTGAGATTTTGATCCGAGGGTCGGAATGGAATTTCGAGAGTTGTTGTAGCTTCGTTATGTCATTTTGGACTTGTCTGCAAAATTTAAGGTCATTCGGACGTGGTTTGGTTGGGTTTTTGATCAAAAATGGAATTTGGAAGTTCGTGAGATTCATAGGCTTGAATCCGATGAGGATTTGATGTTTTGATGTTATTTTGGGTGTTTTGAAGGTTGGGACAAGTTTGAATGATATTGTGGTACATGTTGATATAATTGGTTAAGGTCCCGAGGGCCTCGGGTGGATTTCGGAAGGTTAACGGAATGAAATTCGGACCAAAAAGAAAAGAAAAAAGCTGCAGAAATTTCTGCTGCAATTTTCTGCAGGTCTTTGGACTGCAATCGTGGATTGTACTTCGGAGGCCTATATCTTTTGATATACAAGGAATTTTGAGATGGTTTAAGAACAAAAGTTGTAGCCCTTTATGACTAGTTTCCAGAAAGCTAAAGATATCGTAATTTGGACATCTGTATAGAATGTTACAGTCGATTGAATATGACTGGTGGAGCTCGTTCTCCGGAATTTTCTGATTCGGGGAGCCTACTTTAGAAGCTCATATCTCGCGATATATAAAGAGTTATATAGTGTACAACCTATCAAATTAAAGATTTTCGAGTATAGTTTCTAAATATTCAATCCGTTTGTCATTTGGATACTTATACAAGATGTTATGGGTGTTTAAACAGAAGGTATCCGACAAGGAAATTTTTTAATAGGATGTACAACTTGTATAGCACAAGTGCAAGGTACAACTCGACGAAGCACGGGCAGATTCTTTTAAACACGGATTTGGCTTATTTCTTTCATTTCTTTCATTTGGCTTGAATTATTTCGGAGAGAATTTCAAGGGGGATTTCATCAAGCATCAAAGGTGAGTTGTCTCTACTTATTTCCAAGTTAAATACATGGATTAGAGCTGAAAACTCAAGTAAATTATGGACAAAAATGGTGGTTTAGGACTTGAAACTTAAGAGAATTAAATGGTGATTTGAGGGGTCAAATGAACTCTGATTTTTGTGAATTTGGTATGTATAGACTCGTGGCGAGATAAGGGTCGTATTGATGTAAAAATTTCTGAATTTTGAGACGTGGTCCCGGGGCTCAGGTTTTGCTAATTTCGGGATTTTCGACATTTTTCGAGTCTTTTCGATTGGGTTATATTCCCTTAGCCTATTGTAACATATTCGTTTTGGTTTTGACTAGATTCGACGCGCGAAGAGGTCGATTCAAGAGGAAAGGGCATTGCGGACTAGTCTACGGCCGGCTAGAGGTGAGTAATAGATGTAAATGTTGTTCTGAGGGTTTGAAACCCCGGACTTTCACATCGTAACGCTATATTGAGGCGTGACATGCACTCCATGGCGAGTGCGGGGTTGGATACTATTGGGGATTGTGACTTGGTCCATCCCGTGTGATGTTTATACTATACTGGTGATTGGTACACATACTTCATTGATATTACTGGGCTTGATGCCATGTTTGGGGCCTTGTGCCGATTTGTAAATTCATCGAGGATTGATATTACTGCTTAGCATGATTTGCTTATCATTTAATTTCAGTCCAAGGTTTTAATTGTTGTTTTGCAAACTCAACCATAATTCTAAGTGTTGAAAACTTAAATGATATTTTTAAATGTATTCCGGGCTGGGAACTTTTGTTTTGTAAATGGCCAAGGGGCTTATTATATTATTTATTTTGGACTGATTATAAAGTGACTTGAAACAGTGGTAACAATGACACTGTGTGATATACTTGAAACAGTGGTAACAATGACATTGTGTGATATACTTGAAATAGTGGTAACAAAGACACTGGATGATATACTTCAACAGTTGTAATAATGGCACTATATGATATAAATTGGTCAGGTAACAATGACTGACCAAGATATTGCGCTTGGGCTGTAGGAGCCCCTCCGGAGTTTGTACACACCCCCAGTGAGCGCCGTCGACGATGAATAAATATGGACGGCTCGGGCTGCACGCTGTAGTGGGTACTGGAATGTACCATCATATGCATTGCATTGTGTACATGTATTTGTATCAATACTGTTGTTTAGCTGCTCGGTTCCATATGTTGCTGTATATTTGGATTTTAGCTTACTTTGTGTATTTATTGGGTTTTCTTATCTTCGGACTGTAGTTACTTTTATTACTCACTGGGTCGGAGTACTCACTTTACTCCCTGCACCTTGTGTGCAGATCCAGGGCAGTTTCAGGCACAGTAGATCCAGTTGATCAACGGATCCAGCATTTGGGGGAGTATCAAGGTAGTTGTACGGCGTTCGCAGCATTGATTCCTTCCCTCCTATCCTATCTTTTTTTTATTTCCGCATTATTAGACTTTGGATACACTATGTATTAGGATAATATTCTGTACTCTAGAGGCTCAGATTCGTGATGCCGGGTCCTAGTGAGATTATGTTGTGTATTTTGTTAAACTCTTCAGTACTTTGATCTTGAATTAATTGATATTTCCATCCGCTATTTTTGATAAATTGGGTTAAGTGTTGAATAATGGTCGGGCTTGCCAGTAGTGTGTTGGGCGCCATCACGACCGGGATTTGGGTCGTGACAAGTTGGTATCAGAGCCTAGGTTACTTGGTCTCACAAGTCATGAGCCGGTTTAGTAGAGTCTCGCGGATCAGTACGGAGACGTCTGTATTTATCCTCGAGAGGCTGTAGAACCTTTAGGAAAACTTCATATTCTTGAAATTCTTGTCGTGCAACTTTGTTGATCCGAACACTAAAAATTTCTATCATTCTATTCTCTCTCAGATGGCGAGGACTCGTGCTACTGGACGAGGTGGACGACCACCAGTGCCACCCACTGATGCCACCAGAGGTCGTGGACGCGGTCGTGGGCGTGGCAGAGGTAGAGTAGCGCGGGCATCACCTGTTAATCCACCAGCTGCCCCAGTTCCAGATCAGGCTCCAGCAGCTGTACCAGTTCAGGCACCAGCTATGCCTATTGTGATTCCGGGTCTTCAGGAGACCTTGGCTCAGATTTTGACAGTTTGCACTAGCCTAGCTCAGGCGGTCTCAGCCACAACAGCCGCAGCTACTTCACAGGCCACGGAAGGCACCCAGACTCCTATTAATCACATAGTTGAGCAGGTTGTGCGGGGATTGCAGACATCGGAAGTTGTTCCAGCTCAACCAGTTGCACTAGTTCAGAACATTGTGGTCCCAGCTATGCCAAATGATGAGCAGCATCGTCTTGAGAGATTCAATAGACTTGCACCTCCTCCTTTCAGTGGTGCTCAGGGCGAGGATGCCCAAGGTTTTCTTGACAAGTGTAGATGCATGCTGTGGACAGCAGGGATCTTGGAGACTAGCGATGTATCCTTTACTACTTTTCAGTTCTCAGGTGCAGCCTTCACTTGGTGGGAGGCATATGAGCGGCGTAGGCCGGTAGGTTCAGCGCCCTTGTCATGGCAGGAGTTCTCCACTCTCTTTCTGGAGAAGTGGGTACCGCGATCTCATAGAGAGGAGCAACGCAGGCAGTTTGAGTATCTTCGTCAGGGAGATATGACCGTATCTCAGTACGAGGTGAGGTTTTCAGAGCTAGCTCGTTATGCTCCATGGATGGTCCCGACTGATCGGGAAAGGATTAGGAGGTTCGTGGATGGGCTCATTTATCCCATTCGTATCCTGATGGATCGAGAGAGGATTCTGAAACATACTTTTGAGGATGCAGTCGATATTGCCCGAGATATTGAGTCAGATCGTCGTCAGGAGAGAGAGGAGCGGGAGGCCAAGAGGCCTCGTGGATCAGGTAGTTTTAGTGGTGCTCCGTCTAGGAGCTAGTTTCAGCAAAGCAGGGGTCGTTCTTATAGGCCTCATCAGTCGGCTCGTTCCGAGTATCGAGGGGCATCTTCAGGCCGTGGTCATCAGGGATTTCAGCAGGGTCAGTCTTCTTTGGGTGCCCTTCCAGCACAGAGTTCATCACATGCTCCTTCAGTCCAGGGTTCTTCGGCGCCGAGTGCATCAGCTAGTCACTTTGGTGCGAGGGGTTCCCATCAGTTCCCTTATCCAGCGTCGGGTAGTTGTTACGAGTGTGGAGAGTTTGGTCACATGAAGAGGCATTGTCCTCGGCTTCGTGGCAGTCAGTCTCAGCAGAGGGGCCAATCATCATCTTCTGCACCATTTACTTCAGCACCCACTCAGTCAGCTAGGGGTGAGGGTCAGGCAGCTAGAGGTCGCCCCAGAGGGAGAGGTCAATCGGGCGGTGGTCAGGCTCGATTTTATGCTATCCCAGACAGGACAGATGCTCTTGCGTCAGATGCTGTTATCACAGGTATTATCTCAGTCTGCCACACAGATGCCTCTATCTTATTTGATCCCGGATCCACCTATTCTTATGTGTCTTCATATTTTGCTCGTCATTTGAGTATACCGCGGGAGTCTCTTGCTTTACCTGTTCATGTGTCTACCTCGGTGGGCGATACTGTTATTGTGGATCGTGTGTATCGGTCGTGTATTGTGACTATTAGGGGTCTGGAGACCCGAGTTGATCTATTGCTGTTGAGAATGGTAGATTTTGATATTATTCTGGGCATGGACTGGCTATCTCCGTGTCATGCTATTCTAGACTGTCATGCTAAGACAGTTACTTTGGCTATTCCGGGTGTTCCGAGGATCGAGTGGCGTGGTATGACTGATTATGTTCCTAGTAGAGTAATTTCTTTCTTGAAAGCCCAACGTATGGTTGGGAAAGGTTGTTTATCATATTTGGCCTTCGTGCGTGATGTGGGAGCTGAGACTTCCAGTATTGATTCTGTCCCAGTTGTGAGGGACTTTCCTGATGTATTTCCTGCAGACCTGTCGGGCATGCCGCTGGACCGGGATATTGATTTTGGTATTGACCTGGTGCCGGACACTAAGCCCATTTCTATTCCGCCATACCGCATGGCACCAGCGGAGCTAAAAGAATTGAAAGAGCAGCTTCAGGAACTCCTAGAAAAGGGGTTTATTCGGCCTAGTGTGTCCCCGTGGGGTGCACCTGTGTTATTTGTGAAAAAGAAAGATGGCACAATGAGAATGTGCATTGATTATAGGCAGTTGAACAAGGTAACAGTGAAAAACAAGTATCCTTTGCCTCGCATTGATGACTTATTTGATCAGCTTCAGGGAGCGATGGTGTTTTCTAAGATCGACCTTCGTTCGGGTTATCACCAGTTGAAGATCAGGGATTCATATATTCCTAAGACTGCCTTCAGGACTAGATATGGCCACTATGAGTTTCTAGTCATGTCTTTTGGGCTGACCAATGCCCCAGCAGCGTTCATGCATCTAATGAACAATGTATTTCGGCCGTATCTGGATTCTTTTGTCATTGTATTCATTGATGATATTCTGGTATACTCGCGTAGCCAGGAGGAGCATGCCCGACATTTGCGTGTAGTGTTGCAGAGATTGAGGGAGGAGAAACTTTATGCTAAATTCTCCAAGTGTGAGTTTTGGCTAAGTTCTGTGGCATTCTTGGGACACATAGTGTCCAGCGAGGGTATTCAGGTTGATCCAAGGAAGATAGAAGCAGTGCAGAGTTGGTCTAGACCATCCTAAGCCACAGAGATCCGGAGTTTTCTTGGGTTGGCAGGCTATTATCGCCGGTTTGTTCAGGGATTTTCATCCATCGCATCGCCCTTGACTAAGTTGAATCAGAAAGGTGCTCCATTTGTATGGTCAGACGAGTGCGAGGAGAGTTTTCAGAAGCTCAAGTCACTTTTGACCACAACTCCAGTGTTGGTGTTACCATCAGCTGCAGGTTCATACACGGTATATTGCGATGCTTCTAGAGTTGGGATTGGTTGTGTGTTAATGCAGGAGGGTAGATTTATCGCTTATGCTTCTCGTCAGTTGAAGCCCCATGAGAAGAATTATCCTGTTCATGATTTAGAGTTGGCTGCTATAGTTCATGCCTTGAAGATTTGGAGGCATTATTTGTACGGCGTATCTTGTGAGGTATTCACTGATCATCGTAGTCTTCAGCATTTATTTAAACAAAAAGATCTTAATTTGAGGCAGCGGAGATGGCTTGAGTTGCTTAAAGACTATGATATTACTATTCTGTATCATCCGGGTAAGGCCAATATAGTGGCCGATGCTTTGAGCCGAAAGGCAATCAGTATGGGGAGTTTGGCTTACATTCCAGTTGGGGAGAGACCTCTTGCAGTTGATGTTCAGGCTTTGGCCAATCAAATGGTACGGCTAGATATTTCTGAGCCTAGCCGAGCGTTGGTGAGTGTGATTTCTCGATCTTCCTTATATGATCGCATCAGAGAGCACCAGTATGATGATCCACATTTGCTTGACCTGAGAGATCGGGTTCAGCGAGGTGATGCCAGAGATGTGGCTATAGGTGATGATGGCGTATTGAGGATGCAGGGCCGTATTTGTGTGCCTGGTATTGGTGGGCTTAGAGATTTGATTCTTGAGGAGGCCTACAGTTCGCGGTATTCCATCCATCCAGGTGCCGCGAAGATGTATCAGGACTTGAGACAGCATTACTGGTGGAGGAGAATGAAGAAAGACATTGTGGGATATGTGGCTCGGTGTCTCAACTGTCAGTAGGTGAAATATGAGCATCAGAGACCGGGCGGTTTGCTACAGTAGATGGTTATTCCTAAGTGGAAATGGGAGAGAGTTACTATGGACTTCGTGACTGGTCTTCCTCGGACTTTGAAGAAGTTCGATTCGATTTGGGTCGTTGTGGATCGACTTACTAAGTCAGTGCATTTCATTCCTGTATGTACTACATACTCATCGGAGCGGCTGGCGAGAATCTTTATTCAGGAGATTGTGCGGTTGCATGGTGTTCCAGTTTCCATCATTTCAGATAAAGTTACTCAGTTCACTTCTCAGTTTTGGAGGACTTTTCATCACGAGTTGGGTACTCAAGTGGAGCTGAGTTCAGCATTTCATCCTCAGACGGACAGACAGTCCGAGCGTATTATTCAGATATTAGAGGATATGTTACGTGCTTGTGTGATTGATTTTGGAGGTTCTTGGGTTGAATTTTTACCACTTGCAGAGTTTGCCTACAACAACAGCTATCAGTCCAGTATTCAGATGGCACCGTATGAGGCTTTATATGGGGGGCGGTGTAGATCTCCAGTTGGTTGGTTCGAGCCCGGCGAGGCTAGGTTGTTGGGGACGGATTTGGTCCAGGATGCCTTAGAAAAGGTGAAGGTGATTCAGGAAAGACTTCGCACAGCTCAGTCACGTCAGAAGAATTATGCGGACCGGAAGGTCCGGGATGTGTCATTCATGGCGGGTGAGAAAGTTTTGCTGAAGGTTTCACCCATGAAGGGTGTTATGAGATTTGGAAAGAAAGGAAAGCTAAGTCCGCGATTTATTGGACCTTTTGAAATACTTAGGAAGGTTGGAGAGGTGGCCTATATGCTTGCCTTGCCACCTAGTTTGTCGGGTGTTCACCCGGTATTCCATGTTTCTATGCTCCGAAAGTATGTTGGGGACCCATCTCATATATTGGATTTCAGTACAGTACAACTAGGGGAAAATTTAACTTATGATGTGGAGCCAATGGCTATTTTGGGTCGACAGGTTCGAAAATTGAGGTCGAAAGATATAGCATCAGTGAAAGTACAGTGGAGAGATCGGCCCGTGGAGGAGGCTACTTGGGAGACTGAGCAAGAGATGCGGAGCAGATACCCACACCTATTTGAAACTCCAGGTATGTTTCTTATCTCGCTCGAGGACGAGCGTTTGTTTTAGTTGGGGAGAATGTGACGACCCGACCCGTCGTCTCCGGTAATTCCGTCCTGTATTCCCCGTTATATGCTTATTCATGCTTCAATATGTGTACTTGGTGAATTTGAGTTAATTCGGATCGAGTTTGGTAGAAATTGGGACAAATAGTCTTTTTAATGAAGAATTAGTTTGGAAAAGTCAACCGGAAGTTGACTTGCGAGTTAGAGGTCTCGGAATTTATTTCCGATGATTCAGTTAGTTTCGGGGGATGATTTAAGGATTGATAGCGCGATCGGAAGTGAATTCGGATGTCCGGAGGTCATTTTGAAGTCATTTGGCTAAGTATAGAAATTTGAAGGTTTTTGAGAAAAATTCGACCGGAAGAGGAAATTTTGATATCGGAGTCGGAATGCGAATCCGAAAGTTGGGGCAAGTCCGTAATGTCGAATGTGAATTGTGTGCAAAATTTGAAGTCATTCCGGAATGATTTTGGTAAGGTTTGAGACACTTAGTCTCTTTTAAGGAAGGTTAAGTTGGAAAAGTCAACCGAATATTGACTTATGTGTTAGAGAGCTCGAAATGCGAATTTTATGGTTCAGATAGCTTCGTTAGGTTATTTGGGACTTTGGAGTGTGTCCGGAATATTTTTGTGATGACCGGTGTAGAATTAAGGTTGAATTGGCAAAGTTAGTATTTTGGCAAATTCCGGTTGATAGGTGAGATTTTGATCCGAGGGTCGGAATGGAATTCCGAGAGTTTCTGTAGCTTTGTTATGTCATTTTGGACTTGTATGCAAAATTTGAGGTCATTCGGACGTGGTTTGGTTGGGTTTTTGATCAAAAATGGAATTTGGAAGTTCGTGAGATTCATAGGCTTGAATCCGATGAGGATTTGATGTTTTGATGTTATTTTGGGTGTTTTGAAGGTTGGGACAAGTTTGAATGATATTGTGGTACATGTTGATATAATTGGTTAAGGTCCCGAGGGCCTCGGGTGGATTTCGGAAGGTTAACAGAATGAAATTCGGACCAAAAAGAAAAGAAAAAAGCTGCAGAAATTTCTGCTGCAATTTTCTGTAGGTCTTTGGACTGCAATCGTGGAGCGTACTTCGGAGGCCTATATCTTTTGATATACAAGGAATTTTGAGATGGTTTAAAAATGAAAGTTGTAGCCCTTTATGTCTAATTTCCAGAAAGCTAAAGAAATCGTAATTTGGACATCTGTAGAGAATGTTACAATCGATTGAATATGACTGGTGGAGCTCGTTCTCCAGAATTTTCTGATTCGGGGAGCCTACTTTAGAAGCTCATATCTCGGGATATATAAAGAGTTATATGGTGTACAACCTATCAAATTAAAGATCTTCGAGTCTAGTTTCTAAATATTCAATCCGTTTGTCATTTAGATACTTATACAAGACGTTATGGGTATTTAAACAGAAGGTGTCCGACAAGGAAAATATTTAATAGGATGTACAACTTGTATAGCACAAGTGCAAGGTACAACTCGACGAAGCACGGGCAGATTCTTTTAAACATGGATTTGGCTTATTTCTTTCATTTCTTTCATTTGGCTTGGATTATTTTGGAGAGAATTTCGAGGGGGATTTCATCAAGCATCAAAGGTGAGTTGTTTCTACTTATTTCCAAGTTAAATACATGGATTAGAGCTTAAAACTCAAGTAAATTATGGACAAAAATGGTGGTTTAGGACTTGAAACTTAAGAGAATTAAATGGTGATTTGAGGGGTCAAATAAACTCTGATTTTTGTGAATTTGGTATGTATAGACTCGTGGCGAGATAAGGGTCGTATTGATGTAAAAATTTATGAATTTTGAGACATGGGCCCGGGGCTCGGGTTTTGCTAATTTCGGGATTTTCGACATTTTTCGAGTCTTTTCGATTGGGTTATATTCCCTTAGCCTATTGTAACGTATTCGTTGTGGTTTTGACTAGATTCGACGCGCGAAGAGGTCGATTCAAGAGGAAAGGGCATTGCGGACTAGTCTACGGCCGGTTAGAGGTGAGTAATAGATGTAAATGCTGTTATGAGGGTTTGAAACCCCGGACTTTCATATCGTAACGCTATATTGAGGCGTGACATGCACTCCATGGCGAGTGCGGGGTCGGATACTATTGGGGATTGTGACTTGGTCCATCCCGTGTGATGTTTATACTATACTGGTGATTGGTACACATACTTCATTGATATTACTGGGCTTGATGCCATGTTTGGGGCATTGTGCCGATTTGTAAATGCTTCGAGGATTGATATTACTTCTTAGCATGATTTGCATATCATTTAATTTCAGTCCAAGGTTTTAAATGATGTTTTGCAAACTCAGCCATAATTCTAAGTGTTGAAAACTTAAATGATATTTTTAAATGTATTCCGGGTTGGGAACTTCTGTTTTGTAAATGCCCAAGGGGTTTATTATATTATTTTTTTGGACTGATTATAAAGTGACTTGAAACAGTGGTAACAATGACACTGTGTGATATACTTGAAACAGTGGTAACAATGACACTGTGTGATATACTTGAAATAGTGGTAACAATGACACTGGATGATATACTTGAACAGTGGTAACAATGGCACTATATGATATAAATTGGTCAGGTAACAATGGCTGACCGGTCAGGTAACAATGACTGACCAAGATATTGCGCTTGGGCTGTAAGAGCCCCTCCGGAGTCTGTACACACCCCCAGTGAGCGTCGTCGACGATAAATAAATATGGACGGCTCGGGCTGCACGCCGCAGTGGGTACTGGAATGTACCATCATATGCATTGCATTGTGTACATGTATTAGTATCTATACTGTTGTTTAGCTGCTCGGTTCCATATGTTGCTGTATATTTGGATTTTAGCTTACTTTGTGTATTTACTGGGTTTTCTTATCTTCGAACTGTAGTTACTTTTATTACTCACTGGGTCGGAGTACTCACTTATTCCCTGCACCTTGTGTGCAGATCCAGGGCAGTCTCAAGCACAGTAGTTCCAGTTGATCAACGGATTCAGCATTTTGGGGAGTATCAAGGTAGCTGTACGGCGTTCGCAGCATTGATTTCTTCCCTCCTATCCTATCTTTTTTTTATTTCCGCATTATTAGACTTTGGATACACTATGTATTACGATGATATTCTGTACTCTAGAGGCTCAGATTTGTGATGCCGGGTCCTAGTGAGATTATGTTGTGTATTTTGTTAAACTCTTCAATACTTTGATCTTGAATTAATTGATATTTCCATCCGCTATTTTTGATAAATTGGGTTAAGTGTTGAATAATGGTCGGGCTTGTCTAGTAGTGTGTTGGGCGCCATCACGACCGGGATTTGGGTCGTGACACTTTCCTTTGTCATTTTTCTTTACAGAAGATGCTTCTGCACTTGCTTTCAATTTGTTGATGAAGTTTTCAATTTCTGTGTCACTAATTTAATCTGTATCTGATTGATTTTGGGCTTCTCCGGCTAAAGACACATCTTCATTCGAAGTACTGTCATTAGAAACCATAGAGATATCATCTCCAAAATTAGTACCAAGATTTTTTGCTAAATCCTTTTTTATTTCTTCAAAATATGAAGTAAGGATTTCTTTCTATGAAACAGCTCCCTTCTTCATTTGGAGCCTCTTGCTGATAATTTCCAAAGGACTTAGATCTTTTTCTTCATCCTTTGTATGATCGATTTGTGAATAAGCCTCTATTTTGGCCTGTATCTGTTGTATTAATTCTTCCCCATATAACTTTCCTTGCTGGTTTGACTATAGCAATTTGGACCAAAACTTATGATAGAAAATTCTGTTAAGGCACGGAATGCCTTCACTAGTATAACCGGTCTGTACATCCCATTTCATAATCCAGGGAATAGAAAATTCAATAAAGAAATACATGGTAGCAATACCATCATAAAAGATATGATCTTTTTGGAGAGAAATAATTTTGGGAGATATATCTACCCATTTAGAATATAATCCTTTGAATAGAGGGTTTAACATCTCTAATGATGGTCCGTATAACTTCCACCATTTGAAAAACCAGTTTGGAATTTGTTGTCCGAATAAATTAGGACAAAGTTTTATAAACCAAGAATGTTTTATAAGTCTCAAAATTGTCATTAGCATCCTCTGATATAACTGAGGAGTATGTAGGTACATTAGATGATGACGTACCTTCATCTTTTTTGGATTTTATAAAATCCATAAATTCCTTGTATAAGGGATGTTCGGTATTACCTTCTGTAATATTAGCGGCTATAAGCCTTTGATTTCCCATTTGGGCAAGAATATTATTCTCTCTGCTATTAGTAGCTGCCCTTCCTCTTCCTCGTTGCCGAGGAGGCTTGTATGTAGGTCTCATAGTCTGTAGACAAAGTAGTAGAACTATTAGTTCAGGTATTCTCTAGTAAGAAAATCAGGAAGGGTATTATCTGACCCTTTTTTGTATATAATTTCAAAATCAAAAGGGGCTAATAAAGTTTGCCATCTTGCAAACATTTGTTTGGAAACATCATGCTTGAAATCTTTTTTAAAGATAAATTTAGCAGCCTGACAATCAGTTTTAAAAATAAAATTTTGATTATATAAGTCAGTCTAAAATTTCATCACACATTTAATAATATCAAGGATTTCCTTAGCTACAGTCGCATAATTTTTCTGGGAGTTATTCCATTTACCAGAATAAAATGGAACAAGGTATTCCTGTTTATCTACAGGGGAACATTGTTTCAGTATTCTGCCATAACCAACATAAGAGGCATCAGTTTCCACAACTTTTGCCCAAGTAGGATTGGCGAGAGTCAAACAGGGGAGGTTATTAACCTTCTGTTTAATTCTCTTGACTACTTCAGTATGACTGTCAGTCCAAGCTTTAGGATTCTTCTTTAATCTTTCATAAAGAAGAGCAGTGTCTTGAGCAAGGTCCTTTATAAAAGGGGAAATATAATTTAAGTTTCCTAAAAATCTTTGGAGCTGAGTTTTATCAGTAATAATATCGGGGAATTTGGATGCAAATTCAATACTTCTATTAATAGGGATAATCCTACCCTTCTCAATGTTATGACCCAAAAACTAACAGAAGTTTGGAAAATCATCATTTTCGATTTTGATATAAATAAACCATTTTGTATAATAATATTTTTAAATAAATAAAGATTTTTGAAATGAGATTCTATATTTTTTGAAAATACTAGAATATCATCAATATAAACAATTATGAAATCCGTATAAGGAAGGAAAATATCATTCATAATTTTTTGAAATTTTGAAGGTGCATTTTTCAAACCAAAGGGCATAACATTCCATTCATACTGACCCATTGGTACATTAAAAGAAGTTTTGTATCTATCTGATTCAAATACCTGGATTTGCCAATAACCTGATTTTAAATCAAATTTTGAAAATATAATGGCATCATGAAGTCTATCCAGTAAATTCTTTTTATTGGGGATAAGGTATCTGATCCATTTTAACACCTTATTAAGGGGTTTATAATTTATGACTAATCTAGGAACTCCTCGTTCCTGTTCTGCATGCTTATTAACATAAAAAGCAGTACAAGACCATTTGGACTTTGAGGGTCTAATTAAACCCTTCTGCTTTAAGGAATCAATTTCCTTCTTGCATAACTCCAAATAGTCGGAGTTCATTTGACAAGGTCGGACCTTGGTAGGGATATTATCCTCAGAAAAGTCTTCTTCATAAGGAAGACTTATAATATGCTTCTTTCTACTCCAAAACTGATTCGGATGATCACCACATATAGAAGTAGCAAATTAATTTTTGAGAAAATTAATCTTTTCTACTAGTTTGGGATTTTTTAAATCATGTTCTATAGTAATGGAAGAAATCTCATTTTTCAAAAATTCAATCTGATTGATTTTTGAAGAAATATTATTAGAAATTACTTCGTTCAAAAATCTTTGGACTGGCTCGGTTATAAACTCAAAAGTGATACTCTTACCATTATAAGTACCAGTAAAACTCTTTGTGTCCCAATATAAAAAAGGCATCAATTTTATAAAAAATGGGACTCCAAGTATCACTTCCTGGTGGATGTCTTTTACTAAAACAAAACTTTCAGGAATGCATGTATCCTGCTGACAAATATAAGCTTTAGGTAATTTATACAAAATACCTATTGTTCCACCGCTAGTATTCTTTAAACGGTGAGTGGTTTTATGAAAATATCTGGAGGGTATAACTCCTTTTACACAATTCAGATCTGCTCCACTATCAAATAGAGCGACAAACTCTTTTTTGAAATTGTAATCAATTAAAAGAGTTTTTTTTATTAAAAAATTTTGAGTGATAAAATATTGTAATTTTTCTAAAAATTCATCTTCAGGAAAATCCATTACTGCCAATAAAGTACTAGCAGTCTTTTCTTCTGAAGGATTAGGAATATTATCTATCTCAGTAATCTTAACACCGAGATCTGTATTAATCCCCTCAGAATTTTCTAATTTGAAAATTCTTTCATCTAAAGTTATATTTGAAGCTTTTAATTCCGAGATTTCTTTCTTGAGATAACTTATCTCAGTACCTAAATCTTGGACAGTAGCAAGCCTTTCAGGCTGGGACTTATTTTTCACCATCTTTCTGATTTCAGACATGGTGTAAGGTCCTTTCTGAGATGGAATTTCTTCCACCTCTGTTCCTACCTCTGGATTTGTAGGAATTTTATCTATTAGCTGGGACCTTAATTCAGGGTCTTTAATAACCCTTAGCAAATCAATCAAATTGTCATTAGACAAAACATTAATCTTTAAATCCCTAAATTGAGAGTATATATTAAAAAGTTCATCGTCGATATTACAACAATGATTTGAGCACTGTCCCTTATTACGGGACTCTTGCTCTTCTTCAGAAGATGAAGTATAACTTTCTTCATGAAGGACCCTTAGGTCTTCGCTTATTGATGAAGTTCCTTCATCAGTATCAGATATTTCTGGAGAAGAATTCAGAAGAATCTTACATAAAGAACCTTTGATATGATCATCTAAATCCAGTTCTTTGATCTTATCTTTGATCTTGCAATCTTTTGCATAGTGGCCTACTCTACCGCATTTGTAACAGGCCTGAGGGTTCTTTGATTTAACAAAACCCTTTCTGGCTTTATGAAAAGCCTTTCTTTTTTGGGTCTTTTCGCGCCATTTATCCGGCGAACCCCTTTTCCTTTTGAAATCCTTTTTATGGGATTTCTTTCTTATGGATGGTATATCGATGGCGAACTGTTCACAGAATTCACCTAATTGTTGTCTCTCAGTGAGATGATGTTTCTTGATTTGTTGGTTTAGCTTGATCTCATTACATAAAGCTAAACCTTCCTGAGTGCATACACTAAAAAGTTTACCGTATGAGTAATTATTATAATCAATACTCATTCCTGTGCCTCTAAAGACCTTTCGAATCCTTTCAGCAAATAAAGGAGGGAGTCCATCTATGAATTTAGACTTTCAATGAGTACTATTACTCTCTGGTAATTCCATCACTCTGGACAAGAAAACATCTTTATACCATCTAAAAGATGTGAGGGTTTTACACCTCAAATTCTGGAGCATTGTTCTAATGGTCTCCCTATTATCAGACCATCTTCCAGAAAAGTGCTCAATGATATTCATGACTAAAGAATAGACTGAGTTTTGAACAATCTTATCATCTTCATTCTTTGTGGCATGCATTATTTGAAATCGCTGGTCTTGGGTGAGATAATTATCCCACCAGCCTGTCAGTTGACCAGTAAATCCGACAATAATCATTTCTGCAATTGCCCTATCTATATTCTTATTAACTTTACAGATAGTACTGTACATAAGCATTCTATGTACTGTTGTATAGATTTGTCTTTCAGCAAGACCATCTATATTCCATTCATAAATATCAGACCCACTATAACCCTGGTGGCAATGATCATTGTCCTGTTCTTCTATCAAGACATCTTGAGGGGTAGGTCTTGGGTAGTAAAACATTCGTTGGTATGGTTTTCGAGCATATTTCTTAGAGATTTTATTAATCTCGTCATCTACTTTTGTACTGCTAGTATATGCATGCTCTAAACTTAGAGGACAAGCTCTAAATTCTCCAAATTTCTTATTAAGAAGTTCCTCAGTATCATCAAGACTTTTTAATTTAAAGTCTCATACCTCAGGAGGTGTGACGACCCAAAGGGTCATCACCGTAGTTCTTCCTTGTTCCGCGCTTCCGAGGCCTTGAAAACCTCGCTTTTAGTTGCCTCGATTTGCGTGCACAGTTCAGGCACGTAGCCGGAAAGTTTTTATGTTAGAATATGTGAATTTTGTGAAGTATTTGATGAATTTTGATATGAATATGCATAATATTGATTTCGGTCAATATTTTGGGTAAACGGACCCGGACCTGTGATTCGACGGTCCCGGAGGGTCCGTAGAAAAATATGGGACTTGGGCATGTGTAACGACCTGAACCGTCGTTTCCTGTATTTTCGTCCCGTATTCCCTGTTAAATGCTTAATCATGTTTCAATATGTGTACTTGGTGAATTTGAGTCAATTCGGATCGAGTTTGGTATGAAATGGGACAATTATTGTTTTTCGCTATGATTGGGGCTTATTGCCATGTTTGGGCTTCGTGCCAATTATCTGAAATCTTTTGTGAATTTACATCACTATTTTTCTCACGAATTGAAATATTATTTGAACTCAGTCCAATTGAATTATATTATTTTGTGAACTCAACTACATTTATACTCAACTCGATATTTAATGATATTTATAATGCTGTTGAGCTGAGCACTATTGTTTTACTGATGCCCAAGAGGCTTATGATTATTTTCTGGATTGATTGAGGTCGAGGGCCATATGTAAGGATATGTTGAGTGATGTGAGGAGGCTTTCAGGTCTCGAGTGTTATATGAGGAGGCTTTCAGGCCTCGAGTGTCATATGAGGAGGCTTTCAGGCCTCGAGTGTCATATAAGGAGGCTTTCAGGCCTCGAGTGTTATATGAGGAGGCTTTCTGGCCTCGAGTGTTATATTAGCAGGCTTTCAGGCCCCGTGTGTGATGTGTGAAGGCTTTCAGGCCTATTAATATTGTGCTTGGGCTGTAGGAGCCCCTCCGGAGTCTATACATACCCCCCAGTGAGCGTAGGGTACCCAGGTGAGTTGGGAGTGGGCCCGAGAGGCCGTTTCTTGTGTATGGTGAGTTGGGAGTGAGCCCGAGGGGCTGATGTTGTGTGCTGGTGAGTTGGGAGTGAGCCCGAGGGGCTGATGTTGTGTGCTGGTGAGTTGGGAGGGAGCCCGAGGGGCTGATACTATACTGAGATTTACATATTGAGCCCGAGGGGCAAGCTTTTGATTTATCCTTACTGTGGAAATTATTTGTCATTACTCCCTGCAAAAAGAAGAATTATCTGATACTCACTATTTTACTGTATAACTGATTTTACTGCTTGGGATAGCGCTATATTGTGCCATTATGAGATTTCATGTTTTCAGTCGTTATTTATTTTTATTACTCACTGGGTCGGAGTACTCACATTACTCCCTACACCATGTGTGCAGATACAGGCAGAGCTGAGTTCGCTCCTGAGCGCTGATTCTTTCCAGGCCAGGCGGTGACTAGGAGTAACGAGGTAGCTGTTGACGTCCGCAGCCCCATTTTCTCCCTTATCTTTGTTATTTATGATAATTTCAGACATTGTAAAATATTAGTAAACTCTGTAGTAGCTCATGACTTATGACACCCCGATTTCGGGCTGAGTTGGTATGGTTTTCCTTGTTCTATCATGTTTATTTCGCATTTAAGATTATATTGCCCATGATTTAGACTTATTCCTGCTAAGTAATTATAAAGAGATGTACTGTTTTGTTGATTGGCTGGCCTTGTCCTCACGAGAGGCGCCATCACGATCGGGTTGGGATTTTGGGTCGTGACAAGTTGGTATCAAAGCCTAGGTTAATTGGTCTCGCGAGTCATGAGCCGGTTTAGTAGAGTCTCACGGATCGGTACGGAGACATCTGTACTTATCCTCGGGAGGTTGCAGAACCTTTAGGAAAAACTTCATATTCTTGAATTCTTAATCGTGCCTCCTTGATTCAGCTTGAAAAAGTAACTTTTACAGTTCCTTCCACATATTCGTATGCGCGAACGAATGCTCAATATTAGATGTGCCTTGATGGCTTGTAATTCCCCGATCGATGAGCGAGGTGTAATCTCTGTGAGTTTGATGTTAGGCCAGTCGGGAGGACTTGAGGCCGGATCATTGCCTATGGCTTGAGCACCGGGGTGATGATTATTTGAGCAAGTGTTTTGAACTTATATGTTAGGTATTGCCCCTATTAGTGGGAATGATGGATGGATAGCTACGTGATGAGTATGTTACAACTGCGAGATGTATCTATATGACTTGGAAGTGACGATGGAGACCTGTTGGATGATAGGTGGGCTATTAAGTGTTTGATTTTTCATTGTGATGCTTTGTCAAGTTGTGGATGTGTTGTTAGGATGGTTTTGGTGATTCTCTGGCAGGTGGATAGGCCCAATTACAAAGGAAACTCTGCCAAAATTTTTGAAAAATTTGGGACTTAGTAAAAAAAAAATATTTGTCGCCTAATAGTGGGCTTAACTGTTGTGTGAGTGAATGAAGGAGTGAGTTTAATCTCACCATGGTATTATGGTAGCAATAGTGTATATGTGTTGTGATCTATGGCATCGAGCCAAGTTAGGGAGTTTGCTATTGATTAGATAATTGTGCGGTCATGTGCTATGTTGGTTCCGGTTCGAGGCATGCTGGCGAATCAGCTCTGGTTACGGAAATTGGTCCGAAGATGGCACGAGTGAGGGAAAACTTGGACAAAGGCTACATGGTGCTTTATAGATGTGTGAGAATCACAGTATGTCTTAAGCTGTCGTTGGTAAAGAATGCTCGGTGCATGGAGCAGGAAGATGTTTGGTTGTACTGGAATGAGGTCATACCCTGCGGTGTCAGAGTGCTAATGAGGCACGTGTGGTTATGTTCCTTGGATCAGGTGAATTGCATTTTGAATAAGAGTAAATGACTTGAGAGAATGGTTCTAATGTGTTCGAAAGTCGTGTAATAGTGGCTTTGAGCTAAGTGGGAGAGTCCCACCGCTTACGATTGGGTTGCATGGTTAATTACCTGCGTGAATTCTGGTTATTAGCGTATTGATGGGTTATTGCGGCTACGGAAAAGGACCATGAGTGGTAATTTGAGTAAATGAATTGTTGAATGCATGTTATGGTTAGCCTTATTAGCTCATGTTCAGACTTGAGGAAAGATTCATGATTTATGCCTCGTATAGGTGCAGGCTTCGAGGGAAGTGATCCCGTTGGGTGCTTCATAGAGAGGGTATTCATATGTTATAAAATTCAGTGGAGTAGTTGCATTCGGGGCCAAGTCGGAGCGGGTGGCTCTCAGTAACGGTCCTCATGAATTCAAAGGGCAAAGTGTGGTGCCTAATGATGTCGACATTATAGATACAGATAAGAATCAAGCTTTGTAGCAGCTTATGAGAAGGTGCCCAAAATGTTCTATAATATTTTGACTTGCGATGTAGCATTTGGGAGATATGAAATGGTTCGTGGGATTTGGGACAGCATGGTCTCGTGATTCAAGGTCACTCTGGAGGAGTGCAGATGGAGTATGTTATGTGTTGAATGGAGAAGTATTATTTCCAAGGCAATTAAGGGTAAATTGGAAGGAGGTAGGTTGATTAGCCATAGTTGAATTGGAATATTGGTTTCAGTGATCAGTTCCTTCAGCGTGAGCAAGTTATGCAAGTGATTTGTGGCGGTACGTGTGAGGCTTGTCGGCCACCGTAATTGATTTTGTTCAGAAGCATTCTTCTGTTATGGCTTGTTATATGGAGGCAAATCCCAGAAGGGTTATGGTGGCTTGGACCACTACTTAGATATTGGCATATTCGACGGTTATGAGAATTCACCTGTATGTTGCTATAGTTCTCCCGAAGTAAGTTAAATGGAAAGCCTTATGTGATGAAATATTAGCCTATCTGCGGTTCCAGAGTTGTGATGGAAATCATGTCTATCGTATATCGGCACGTGAGGTGCAGTGAGTGGTATGGAATTTGAAGTAAGGACCAAGGTCGCAGTTTGGTCAATGACTATGATGTCACAAGCTCGGATGGGCAGGAAAGGAGTTCCAGTGTTTTGAGTAAGATGGGTATTGATGTCAGTATCACCTGAGACCGGTGTTCTGTGAGAAAGGCTTTGCATCCTGGTTAGGGATTCTTGATCACTTTTCAGCGTTAGTGCAGCCGGTGGTTTGAATGTGCGAACCCGTTAATTATTTCGGAAGATGGTGGGAGCTTGTCCCACATGAAGATTGTATAAGTGTAACATGTAGTCACTTGATTGATTAAAGATGTAAACCAAGTATGAAGTTTGTGATGGTGTCGTTAAATTAAAGATTCATGCCTGGAGGGCACTTGGCATATTGGGTTGTGAACTGGGGAGGATTACCCCGATTGTGATGGTTGTTCTTGTGTGTTATGAGAAAAATGGGAGTTATTATGGACCTTTGAAAGGTTATCAGACTAGTTCAGTGTGATCAGAATCGGCTTGAAGTCGATGGATAGATTTAATGTGAATAATGGCTCTATATCAGGCCAAATGTGTGCATTTTAGTAACGCGGTCCTCATGGAGGAGTAGTTAGGTTGATGTTTCATTGTCAGATATTTCGCGTAGTGATACATTGCACCGTGTGAGTTGTGAGACGACTTGAGAAATTGCTATGTGTTGAGAATCTGTGTAGGAATGACGTTATATGAGCATCTTGGCTCTTAAAATTCAGATTGTACATCGCACCTCAGTTGTGCTTGAGTTTTGTAGCTTATAACGCTATATGTCCCTCAGAGATATTATTATGCACTTAGCATGCTTACGATCGATACTCGGTATTTTGTTGTAATGAGCAAATTTGGCTCGATGTGCATCTCCTTATGTGAGATCTATGTGTGGATCGGGTGGCACGCCGCCATGGGTATGTTATCTGGATCGGGTTGCACGCCGCAACAGTGTGATGTTGAGTATAGTTTTCTATATGCTATTTTGTATGCCTTGCTTCCTGTTTTCTAAGGAAAGTCTGTATTAGTGTGTGAGATTGGTAATTCCTTCTAGAGTTTGTTTTCCTTTTGTACCGCGTTCAAATTGGTAGCTTATTGGCATATTGAGGCATCATATGCGACTTTTGATTATGTCTGGGGTGGCTTATTGCTTGAGCAGTTCGTACCGGGTGAGACGAGATCATTGAATTTGAGATTAGTGCAATCTGAGTATATGAAGTAAATTAAGGAGCTAAGACCATGATTTTGCTCAAAATGAGGTGATAGTTCTTGCCAGGAGTATAGAACCAACGAATCGTTGTCTCGACAGTGGTCATGAATTTATGCATACCTCATCTGTCATGTCAATATTGTAAGAGTTAGAACAATACCTATGTACATCATGCAGAACATGAGATGTGTAGCGATTTTCTTCTAGGTGATTAAAAAAAACTTCAGATGATTAGGGCAAATGATCTTCGGATGATTGGGGAAATAGTATTGTTAATTGAAAGTGACTTGACAAGAGTATATGTCTCATAAAAAGGTAATGTTATTAAACTAATGATATTTCGGTAGTATTGCGGCATGTTCTTGTTGGGTCCGTTGATGGTACTGATGAGCTTGAGGTACTGCTCTTTCGTTTGAGTCATTTTTCATGACTTGAGTATGTTCAGGCCGTTTCTTATTGGTGCGCATATTATGAAAGTTGTGGCTTAGGCCTATATTGAGGTGTCATATCACCAGAGTGGTGTGTTGGATTCGAGGTGATCATTGGGGTCATTGATGAATACGAACGGATTTGATTTCAGCATGTTTGATGGGTAAATATCGAGGTTCGGTTTTAAAAAAAATGTTACTATAATTGCTAGAGGAGAAATGGCCTCATGAATGGTTGATCTGAGCAATGGTTATGATTTATTGCATGTTTCAATTATTATTGGCAATATATGAGAGTGTTGGAATGAGACATTGGCTAATAAGAGATTTTTATCGGTATTTGGTTGTTGTGGGCAGCTGCTGTGAATGGAAGTTATTGCTGCATTTGTTTGAGTTATTGGTATATCATACAATTGCACCTAAGGTTACAGGCATGGTCTATTACAGCTGGTTCAAACTTATTCTGAATGTAGGTGTGAGGTTCTGATCTTGTGTATGATTCCGAAAAGGTGAAATGTGGCTCTATGATTTATGGGCTAGACTAGATTGTGTGATCTTAGTTATAATTCGTTATCGGACCCAAGTGAGATAGGGTGACGTGGGATCATCTCTGGGTTTATTCTTGATAAGGTCATTCAGCTTTTAGTTGGCTTCTAGGATAACTCTGGGTACGCTCGAGGACGAGCGTTTGTTTTAGTTGGGGAGAATGTAACGACCCGGACCGTCGTTTCCTGTATTTTCGTCCCGTATTCCCCGTTAAATTCTTATTCATGTTTCAATATGTTTACTTGGTGAATTTGAGTCAATTCGGATCGAGTTTGGTATGAAATGGGACAATTAGTCTCTTTAAGGAAGAATTAGTTTGGAAAAGTCAACCGAACATTGACTTGTGAGTTAGAGGGCTCGGAATTTATTTTCGATGATTCGGTTAGTTTTGGGGGATGATTTAAGGCTTAGGAGAGCAACCGGAAGTAATTTTGGAGGTTCGGTGTAGAAGTTAGCCTATTTTGGCGAAGTTAGGATTTTGGCGAAATTTGGTTGGTATGTGAGATTTTGATCCGGTGGTCGGAATGGGATTCCTAGAGTTGTTGTAGCTTCGTTAGGTGATTTTGGACTTGTGCGCAAAATTTCAATTGATTCGGAGGTGATTTGGTCGGGTTTTTGATCAAATGCGTATTTTGGAAGTTTTGGAAGAACTTAGGCGTGAATTCGATGTAACTTGATGGTTTTGATGTTGTTGAGGTGTTTTTATGATTGGAATAAGTTTCAATAATGTTTTAAGATATGTTCGTGCTTTTTGTTGAGGTCCCGGGGACCTCGGGATGATTTCGGATGGCCAACGGGAACTTTTGAAGTTGGAAATTTCATAATAGACGAAAGTTGTAAATGAGTGCGCACAAGTCCTCACTTTAAACGATAATATCTCTCGTTATATAAGGAAATGTGTGAGCTAGAACCTATCAAATTAAAGCCCTTTGAGTCTAGTTTCCCACGCAATAAACCGTTCGTCATTTGGAAGTGTATTCAGGAAGTTATGACCATTTCACTGGTCAGGTGTCAGAGTGCGCGAAGTATCGCGCGAAGTCGCGTGTTTCGCGCGTTTCGCGCGTCTGAGGCAGAATGCTCAGCAAAAACGCGCGAACAACGAGAGAACTCGCGCGATTGGAGGGTTTTTAAGTACTCTAAAGACCGTAAATGAGAGGAATTGAGTCATTTCTCAAGCTTAGGGCTTCCTCTACATCCCAACTCGACCAAGGCACCAATTGCACTCCTAAGTCAAGCTTTTAAGTGTGTTTTCATGGTGATTTCACTTCACAATCATTAGTTACAATATGATTTTGATTGGATTTCATAGGATTTCTTCAAAATCTCAAGAACACCCCAAAGTTGACTTTCAAGATTTGGTCTATAAGAGGTAATCCTACACCTTAGACTTACATATATGGAATTATGAGTATGAATCATGTATAACAACTTATGGTATGTTGATTGGAGGCTATAAATTCCCAATTTAAATACATGAACATGGTAGGGATTTAAAGGTGTTTAATTGATGGAATTTTGTTGGTTGGGTATGAATGGATGGTCATACATGTGTAGTTGGAAGTTATAAATTGGTTAGGAATGATGGTGAGATGAATTGTTGGTTAATGGTAATAGTTGGAAGAACCAATACTATAGTTATGAGGTGTAAATATCTATGCCTACAAGGTGTTTGATAATATGCCTAAATTGCATAAGTTATGGAATTCAGTACTAATATTGGCCCTATTGAATGACGTATTGTAGATTGAAGTTTACCTAAGAGTAGTGGATCATTTTAGTACCATTAAGGGGCAAGTCCCATATATGTATGGTTACAACCCCGTCTTTTAGAAATCGAACTTCATCGATGTTTGTGTGATTTTTTGGCAGAATCTTCGTACGAGGAGGCCAACCGGAGAGGCAAGGGCATAGCGAGCTAGAGGTGGGTAATGGTTTTAAATGATTCACTGAGGGTTCGAAACCTCGGATTGCACAACATACTGCTATGTTAAGATGAGACACGCGTTGTATGACGAGCGCGGGGTCATTTACTATTGGGGATTGTGACTTGGTCCATCCCAGTTGATATTTTTACCGCGTAATTGATAAAAATTTATTGTTTTTCGCTATGATTGGGGCTTATTGCCATGTTTAGGCTTCGTGCCAATTATCTGAAATCTTTTGTGAATTTACATCACTATTTTCCTCACGAATTGAAATATTATTTGAACTCAGTCCAATTGAATTATATTATTTTGTGAACTCAGCTACATTTATACTCAACTCGAGATTTAATGATATTTATAATGTTGTTGAGCTGAGCACTATTGTTTTACTGATGCCCAAGAGGCTTATGATTATTTTCTAGACTGATTGAGGCCGAGGGCCATACGTGAGGATATGTTGAGTGATGTGAGGAGGCTTTCAGGCCTCGAGTGTTATATGAGGAGGCTTTCAGGCCTCGTGTGTGATGTGTGAAGGCTTTCAGGCCTCGTGTGTGATATGAGGAGGCTTTCAGGCCTCGAGTGTTATATGAGGAGGCTTTCAGGCCTCGAGTGTTATATGAGGAGGCTTTCAGGCCTCGTGTGTGATGTGTGAAGGCTTTCAGGCCTATTGATATTGCGCTTGGGCTGTAGGAGCCCCTCCGGAGTCTGTACACACCCCCAGTGAGTGCAGGGTACCCAGGTGAGTTGGGAGTGGGCCCGAGAGGCCGTTGCTTGTGTGTGGTGAGTTGGGAGTGAGCCCGAGGGGCTGATGTTGTGTGTTGGTGAGTTGGGAGTGAGCCCGAGGGGCTGATGTTGTGTGCTGGTAAGTTGGGAGGGAGCCCGAGGGGCTGATACTATACTGAGATTTACATATTGAGCCCGAGGGGCAAGCTTTTGATTTATCCTTACTGTGGAAATTATTTGTCATTGCTCCCTGCAAAAAGAAGAATTATCTGATACTCACTATTTTACTGTATAACTGATTTTACTGCTTGGGATAGCGCTATATTGTGCCGTTATGAGATTTCATGTTTTCAGTCGTTATTTATTTTTATTACTCACTGGGTCGGAGTACTCACATTACTCCCTGCACCATGTGTGCAGATACAGGCAGAGCTGAGTTCGCTCCTGGCGCTGATTCTTTCCACGCCAGGCGGTGACTAGGAGTAACGAGGTAGCTGTTGACGTCCGCAGCCCTGTTTTCTCCCTTATCTTTGTTATTTATGATAATTTCAGACTTTGTAAAATATTAGTAAACTCTGTAGTAGCTCATGACTTGTGACACCCCGATTTCGGGCTGAGTTGGTATGGTTTTCCTTGTTCTATCACATTTATTTCGCATTTAAGATTATATTGCCCATGATTTAGACTTATTCCTGCTAAGTAATTATAAAGAGATGTACTATGTTGTTGATTGGCTGGCCTTGTCCTCACGAGAGGCGTCATCACGATCGGGTTGGGATTTTGGGTCGTGACAGTGTGTGCCCGGAATTAAATTCCGAGGTCCCAAGCCCGAGAAATGAATTTTTGTGTGAAATTGTTTTCTGAAATTAATTAAGGAAAATGAAGAAGAAAATTGATCGAAAAACTATGGTATCGGGCTCGTATTTTGGTTCCAACGCCCGGTATGAGTCTTAAATATGTTCTAAGCACTATCTGTAAAGTTTGGATAAAAACGGATGTCATATGACATGTTTCGGACTTAAAATGGGGAATTTGAGTTTTATGAAAGTTGAGAGAAAATCATGTGTTTTAAGGCTTGATTCTATGTATATGATGTAATCTTGGCGATTTGATCGCATGAGTAAGTCCGTAAGATGTTTTAAGGTTGTGTGCATGTTTGGTTTGGAGCCCCGAGGGCTCGGGTGAGTTTCGAGTGGGACCTGAGAGGTTTTAAACTTAAAAAAAATGCAGGTTCAGGTGTTGCAGGTCCGGCGCAGCCGCGGCCATTTCCTTGCGGTCCACGCTGGCAGCCACGCGACCGCGACACTTTTCTGTGCGGTCCGTGTGGTGGGGTTCAGAGGGGGTAGCCAGGTCGACCAGCGCGGCCGCGCACCAAATCAGTGCGGTCCGCGCTGGGTGGGTTCAGAGGAAGCCCACTTCTTCCCTCCCTCGGCGTGGCCGCGGTGCATTTCTGTGCGGTCCGCGCCAACCCCCAACAAAATGTATAAATTCGGGATTTTTAGTCATTTTTCCACTTTTCAAAAATCCAAAACCTAAGAGGCGATTTTCCAAACAACATTTCTTCTTCAAAACGATTGGTAAGTGATTGCTAACTCATTTTCTTCACTTCTTAACATTTTTTAACATGATTTCAACTTCAAAACAAAGATTTTCATGGGGGAAATTGGGTGTTTTGGGTAGAACCTAGGTTTTCTACAAATTGGGGAGTTGGACCTCAATTTGGGGTCCGATTTCAAAACAAAGCATATATTTGGATTCGTGGGAGAATGGGTAACCGGGTTTTGGTCCGAACCTCGAGTTTCGACCACGTGGGTCCGGGGGTGTTTTTGACCTTTTTGGGAAAAACCTTGTAAAAATTATTTGCATGCATTGGGAGTGATTCATTTAGTAATTATTAATGGGATTAAGTAACTTATAACTAGATTCGAGTAGATTGGTGGTGGAATCAAGAGGTAAAGCTATAATTGAGACTTGAGTGGTGTTCAAGGCATCGAGGTAAGTGTTTGTTCTAACTTTGGCTCAAGGGAATAGGATTAGGATGATATTTGCTACTTGCTAATGTGGAGTACGGTGTATAGGCATGGTGACGGTTATCTATGCACCGGAGTCTAGCATGACTGTGAGTCTTGATTGCTTTTAATTCGAATAATGTGACACAAACTCCTTGTTTATTTGATGAGATTTCATATGACACAAGCTCATGTCTAGCCTCGTCACTACTTCGCCAGGGTTAGGCCAGGCACTTACCAGCACATGGGGTCGGTTGTGCTGATGCTACACTCTGTGCATTTTGTGCACAGATCAGGGAGTAGCTTACGGACCGCAGCAGTAGGACTTCTGGGAGCTATCTTCAGTCTAGGGACTCTCGAGGTAGCCTATCTGGCGTTCGCAGGCCGAAGTCCCTTTCCATGTTTCTTTGTTTGTTCATCTTGTACCAGACAAACATGATGTGTTTCCTTTCAAACATTGTTTGTAGTATTCTGTAGTAGTCTGTGAGCTAGTGACACCAGACCTTGGGTAGTGATGTGTATTAAACTTCCGCACTTTTGGTTTTTTTTTCTCAGTTGCTTTAGATTTAAAGTCTTCCGCTTAAATTTTGTCTCGTTTATTATATTGTTTTGAAAGAAAGCAGGAAAGGTGGTTTAAATATTTGGCTTGCCTAGCTCCGATAGTAGGCGCCATCACGACACCCGATGGTGGGAAATCCGGGTCGTGACAAGTTGGTATCAGAGAACTAGGTTACTTAGGTCTCACAACTCACGGACAAGCTAAGTAGAGTCTGAGGGATCGGTACGGAGACGTTTGTATTTATCCCGCAGAGGCTACTGAGTTAGGAAAACTTCACTTTGTTCATTCTTGTCGTGCAATTCTATTTCTCAAGTACTGATTGTCTTTCCACTCTATTCTTTCGCAGATGGTGAGAACACGTGCTTCCTCTTCTACCGTGCAGCAGCCTGAGCCCCTAGCAGCAGCTACTATTAGGGGCAGAGGGTGAGGCCGAGGCCATGCCAGAGGCTGAGGCTGGGGGCAGAGCTCAGCCCCGAGCGGCAGTCCCAGAGGTGGAGCCTCATGTTGACTACGACGAAGGGGTTCCAGCTCTAGCAGCTCCGGTGGGCCCAGCTCAGGTCCCAAAGGGTTTTGTAGCCACTCCAGTGCTTCAGGACACTTTGGTCCGACTGGTAGGCTTTATGGAGGGCATTTCTAGAGCGGGTTTGCTTCCCGTAGCTCCAGCCACATCTCAGGATGGGGGAGGATCAGACTCCCGATACTCGTACTACAGAGCCGGTAGCTCCTCAGGCTCAGGTTCCAGCAGTTCAGCCAGCCGTGGCAGTTCAGCCAGCTGTGGCAGCCCAGCCAGGTATTGCGGCTCAGTCCAGTGATGGTGCGACTATGTCCACGGATGCTTTGTGGAGGCTTGATCGTTTCACCAAGCTTTTCACTACTACATATAGTGGCACTCCCTCAGAGGATGCTCAGGATTTCATATTCAGCTGTCATGAGGTTCTACGGACTATGGGCATTGTAGAGACCAATGGGGTCGACTTCGCCACTTTTCGCCCGGCAGGATCCGCCAAGACTTGGTGGAGGGATTTCTATTTAGCCAGGCCAGCAGGGTCGCCATCATTGACCTGGGATCAGTTTTCAGAGTTATTTCTAGGGAAGTTTCTTCCAGTTACTCAGCGAGATGCTCTTCGCATGTAGTTTGAGCATCTCCAGCAGGGTCCTATGATGGTCACCCAGTATGAGACCCGGTTCATTGATCTTGCTCGTCATTCCATTGTGATACTCCCCACCGATAGAGAGAGGGTGCGGAGGTTTATTGATGGGTTGGCCTAGCCGATCCGTGTTCAGATGGCCATGAGTGCCGGTAGTGAGATTTCATTTTAGGAGGTGGCAGATGGTGCCCGCCGGATAGAGATGGCACTTGCTTAGGGGGGTGGTCATGGGTCTGATAAGAGGCCCCGTCATTCTGGTAGATTCACTGGTACCTCGTTTGGAGGTAGGGATTCCTATGGTAGAGGCCATCCTTCGAGGCCCTTTCAGTCAGCTCTCCAAGCTTCTCATGGTACACCAGGTGGTCGTGGTTCTCAGCCGCAGTATTCTGACCAACAGCTCTTCAGTTCACCATCAGCACCTATCAGTGCACCACCACTTCATTATTCTCAGCAGCTGAGGGCTTGTTATACTTGCGGTGATGTGAGTCACATTTCCAGATATTGCCCTCGAGCTTCCAGCAGCTCGCAGCAGCAGGGTCCTCGCCCGATGATCCAGGCACCAGTTACCCCACAGCCTGCCCAGCCAGCTAGAGGCGGGGGTAGAGGACATAAAGGTGGAGGTAGAGGTCTTAGAGGTGGAGCTCAGACCACTAGAGGTAGGGGTCAGCCAACAGCAGATCGTCCCAAGGATATGATTTAGGGAGGTGGGGCCCAGCCCCGTTATTACCCCTTGCCAGCTAGGCCAGAGGCTGAGTCATCAGATATTGTGATTACAGGTACTATTCTGGTCTGTGATAGGGATGCTTCTGTGTTATTTGATCCCAGATCTACGTATTCATATGTGTCGTCCTATTTTACACCCTATTTGGTTATGCCTAGTGAGGTCTTGAGTATTCCTGTATGTGTCTACGCCAGTGAGGGATTCTATCGTAGTGGACCGGGTTCATCGTTCATGTGTTGTGGTATTCAGGGGTCTTGAGACCCGTGTTGACTTGTTGCTCTTGGATATGGTGGACTTCGATGTTATATTGGGGATGGATTGGTTATCCCCGTACCATGCTATCTTGGATTTCCATGCCAAGACCATGACCTTAGCTTTACCGGATTTACCTCGTTTAGAGTGGAGAGGGACTTCTGGTCATTGTACCCATAGTGGTATCTCGTATGTGAAGGCTCGGCGTATGGTCGAGAAGGGATGTTTGGCCTACTTGGCGTATGCTCGCGATTCTAGCGCGGAGGTCCCTTCTATTGATTTTGTGCCTGTTGTTCAGGAGTTTCCTGAGGTTTTCCCTTCAGACCTACCAGGTATGCCGCCCGACAGGGATATCAACTTTTGCATTGATTTGGCCCCGGGCACTCAGCCCATTTCTATCCCGCCATATTGTATGGCCCCGCCGGAGTTGAAAGAGCTAAAGGAACAGCTGCAGGATTTGCTTGAGAAAGGTTTCATTAGACCCAGTGTTTCGCCTTGGGGCGCACCGGTGCTATTTGTGAAGAAAAAGGATGGTTCGATGAGGATATGCATTGATTACCGGCAATTGAACAAGGTGACGATTAAGAACAAGTACCCACTGACGAGGATCGATGACTTATTCGACCAACTTCAGGGTGCGAGGGTGTTTTCAAAGATAAATTTGAGATCTGGCTACCACCAACTGAGGATTAGGGCGTCTGTTGTCCCTAAGACAGCATTTCACACTCGGTATGGGCACTATGAGTTTTTGGTCATGTCATTCAGATTTACTAATGCCCCAGCAGCATTTATGGAGTTGATGAACCGAGTGTTCAGACCTTATTTGGACTTGTTCGTGATAGTCTTCATTGACGATATTCTTATATACTCCCGCAGTCAGGAGGACCATGAGAAGCACCTTAGAGCGATTCTTCAGACCCTGAAGGATAGTCAGTTGTATGCTAAGTTCTCGAAGTGCGAGTTTTGGTTGAGTTCGGTCGCATTCCTGGGTCATATCGTATCAGCAGCAGGTATTCAGGTAGACCCGAAGAAGATAGAGGCAGTCAAGAACTGGCCTCGACCAGCTTCAGCTACGGAGATTCGGAGTTTCCTGGGGTTAGCATGTTACTACCGTCAGTTCGTAGAAGGGTTTTCTTCCATTGCAGCCCCGATGACCAGATTGACCCAGAAAGGTGCCCAGTTCAGATGGTTAGACGAATGTGAGGCGAGCTTTCAGAGGCTCAAGGCAGCTCTGACCACGGCACCGGTGTTGATTTTGCCCATAGGTTCAGGGCCCTATACAGTCTATTGTGATGCATCTCACACTAGACTTGGTGTAGTGTTGATGCAGGATGGCAAGGTCATTGCCTATGCTTCGAGGCAGTTGAAGGTTCATGAGAAGAACTATCCAGTGCATGATTTGGAGTTGGCAGCCATTGTTCACGCATTGAAGATTTGGAGGCACTATCTGTATGGTGTGGCATGTGAGGTGTTCACGGATCATAAGAGTCTTAGTATTTGTTCAAGCAAAAGGAGTTGAATTTGAGACAGAGGAGGTGGTTGGAATTGTTGAAAGATTATGACATCACTATCTTATATCACCCGGGAAAGGCCAATGTGGTGGCTGATGCCTTGAGTAGGAAGTCAGCCAGTATGGGCAGTCTTTCTTATATTCCGGTCGGTGAGAGACCGCTTGCTTTGGACGTGCAGGATTTGGCCAATCAATTGGTGAGGTTGGACATTTCTGAGCCTAGTCAAGTATTAGCTTGCACGGTCGCTCGTTCTTTGTTATTGGAGCATATCCGTGATCGGCAGTTCGATGATCCTCATTTGTGTGTCTTGAGGGACACGGTGCAGCGTGGAGGTGCCAAGAAAGTGACCTTAGATGATGATGGTGTATTGAGATTGCAGGGGCGAGTTTGTGTGCCCAATGTTGATGGGATTCGAGAGTTGATCTTAGCGGAGGCCCACAGTTCTTGGTATTCTATTCGCCCGGGCACTGCGAAGATGTATCAGGATTTGAGGCAGTATTATTGGTGGCGCAAGATGAAGAAAGACATCGTTGCACATGTGGCTCGGTGTTTGAATTGTCAGCAAGTTAAGTACGAGCATCAAAGACCTGGTGGTCTATTTCAGAGGATTGCACTTCCCGAGTGGAAGTGGGAGAGGATTACGATGGATTTCGTTACTGGGCTTCCGATGACTCAGAAGAAGTTTGATGCATTTTGGGTCATTGTTGATAGGCTGACCAAGTCAGCGCATTTTGTTCCTGTTGCAGCCACCTATTCGTCTGAAAGGTTAGCCGAGATTTATATCAGGGAGATTGTTTGCCTTCATGGGGTGCCGCTATCTATCATTTCGAATAGGGTTCGTAGTTTACCTCGCATTTATGGAGAGCGGTTCAGCAAGAGTTGGGCACCCAAGTTGAGTTGAGTACAACATGTCATCCCCAGACGGATAGTCAGTCTCAAAAACCTTCAATTTTCCATCTTTAGCCGAACGACTCCCAAATAACCTACGGACCTCCGAATTTACTTCCGATCGCGCTCCCAAATCCAAAATCACCATACGAAGCTATTCCCAGTCTTGGAATCCCAAGCGGACATCAATAACACTGAAATGCATTTTAAACCAAACTGATGCAATTTCTTCTAAAATGCTATCTTCCACAATAGGCGCCAAAACGCTCCCGGGTTATCCAAAACCCGATCCGGTCATACGCCCAAGTCTGAAATCATCATACGAACCTGCTGGAACCTTTGGATCCCAATTCTGAGGTCGTTTACTCAAAATTCCAATCCTAGTTCATTTCTTCAATTTTAAGCTTTCAAAATGAGAATTTCTATTTAGATTTGACTCCAAACTTCCTGAATTTTAATTCTGACCATACACATAAGTAAATATACCTGACATGAAGCCGCTCATGACCTCAAACTGCTGAATGACGCGTCGGAGCTCGAAAAGACCGGTCGGGTCGTTACAGACCCATTCTTTTGGGAAATCAATTTCATCCCATTTAATAGGTCTTCTAGTAGTTACTTTGGATTTACCAAAGTTGGTTTCTATAAGAATAGTTTCATTCTTCATATCTATTATCTTACACATAGGATTCAAAGTGTATAATGGTTTGAAATGAATCCTATAATAGATGCATATAACTTCTGTACCAGGCAAATAGTCATAACCATGTAATTTGATGTTAAGTATTAAAACATTCAAAGAATTTTCATCATTAAGGGAAATTTGTAAATTAGGATAGGCATTAAAATAAACAGGGCCATAGGCCAAACTGGTTTGCACAGTCCCTATAAGAGACTTTTTCCAGTTTTGGATTCTGCCATCTCTGAGTGCTGCTATAAAGCTTTCAGGTAAGCCTCTTAGAGTGAGTGGCTTGAAGGCAACTTGTATTAAGCCTATATGCAAAAATCTATGTGAATCCCTATAAGGGGCTAGGTCATTTTCAGATAATATTCTGAATGTAGCATGGTCACTATCTACCGTGAGTGTTTCTTCAGTAGTTTTAACTACTTGTTTTAAACCTATTCGTGCAAAAGTACCTAATTGGTATATAACCTTAGGCTTAATCATTGGAATAGTCCACTTATTAAGTAGGTCTAATTGTTGGGGAAGCTCATATTCTTCCTTTCTACTGTTTTTAACAGTATTCTTTTTCCTAATGATATTCATTAAGAAATTAAGTGTTAGACTTAGACTCTAGGTTTTCTACAAAACATGGCTCTGATACCAAGGGGAGAACCGGATCGCTTCCAAATAGGGCTCAGGAATTGAATTACAAGGAGCAAGGGGAGAACCGGATCGCTTCCAAATAGGGCTTAGGAATTGAATTACAAGGACACCAGTCCTGGCCTAGCCACTAATCTCTAGGAAAACCTTAAACCACGATGCTCTTCACAATCCTTCAACGGCCACCTACCTAAACGGGTTAACGAGCACCACCGGTTAGCTTGGGACTAACCAAGGTTTATTGTTGAGACTAGTAACTGCCTAGTCTATATAGTCCTTAACCCAAAACCCCATTGGGTTTGATACAGTAGACTCTTAACTACCATAAACAGGAATAACAGATAACCATTGAGAACCAAGTCTAACACTTACCTGTTTAGCCTGTCATTTAGGCTAACAATATCGTATAAATGGATGAGGGAGGGAGCAGAACAATACCAGCACAGAGACCCTGAGTTGTGGCCAAGTGACCTTTTAAATTTTTTATTTCAGAACGAAAATATTACAAAGGGGGATTTTTACAGAGAGAAACTAGAGAGAAGGTAGAGCTAATGTTGGCTAAAAGTCTGCCTCTAACTAAAGAAGAGTGATCCTTATATAATGGATCTGTCTACAAACAAACAAAATGAAAAAGTAAAAATGGCTGACAAAATAATTAAAACGTGGCCAAAAGAAAAACTACATTATTACAATCGGACAAACCACTTTTATAAAAGTAGATTCCTTCCGATAATGGAGGGACCCCTTACTTTATTAAAGCTGTCTGGGGGACTTATTACTTTATAAAAGTCTTCGTCTTTTTACCCCAATAATCAATTGGTGGGGCCTTCTATTTCTTTATTTCTTTATGTTTTATCCTTTCCTTTGTCATTTTTCTTTACAGAAGATGCTTCTGCACTTGCTTTCAATTTGTTGATGAAGTCTTCAATTTCTGTATCACTAACTTCATCTGTATCTGATTGATTTTGGGCTTCTCCGGCTAAACACACATCTTCATTCGAAGTACTGTCAATAGAAACCATTGAGATATCATCTCCAAAATTAGTACCAAGATTTTTTGCTAAATCCTTTTTTATTTCTTCAAAATATGAAGCAAGGATTTCTTTCTGTGAAACAGCTCCCTTCTTCATTTGGAGCCTCTTGCTGATAATTTCCAAAGGACTTAGATCTTCTTCTTCATCGTTTGTATGATCGATTTGTGAATAAGCCTCTATTTTGGCCTGTATCTGTTGTATTAATTCTTCCCCATATAACTTTCCTTGCTGGTTTGACTATAGCAATTTGGACCAAAACTTATGATAGAAGGTATAACCTTCTTAATTATAATCTTCAAAAAACTATAAGTTTTTCTTGTATTAGCAATTATAGAAATGCTGAATATCTGCAGATCCTGTTGTTGAGAGTATAATCTCATAATGCATTCTGTATTTGTATGCCGGAGTAGCATATGACGCTGTATCAAATCTTGCCATAATTTGCCAAGGATTATCCTTCCATTTAAGGTCGAATTGTTCCAAAAGAATTATTAACTCTTTGGATTCTTTTTGACTATAAGTCTCAAAATTGTCATTAGTATCCTCTGATATAACTGAGGAGTATGTAGGTACATTAGATGATGACGTACCTTCATCTTTTTTGGATTTTATAAAATTCATAAATTCCTTGTATAATGGATGTTCGGTATTACCTTCTATAATATTAGCGGCTATAAGCCTTTGATTTCCTATTTGGGCAAGAATATTATTGTTTCTGCTATTAGTAACTGCCCTTCCTCTTCCTCGTTGCCGAGGAGGCTTGTATGTAAGTCTCATAGTCTGTAGACAAAGTAGTATAACTATTAGTTCAGGTATTCTCTAGTAAGAAAATCAGGAAGGGTATTATCTGACCCTTTTTTGTATATAATTTCAAAATCAAAAGGGGCTAATAAAGCTTGCCACCTTGAAAACATTTGTTTGGAAATATCATGCTTGAAATCTTTATTAAAGAAAAATTTAGCAGCCTGACAATCAGTTTTAATAATAAATTTTTGATTATATAAGTCAGTCTGAAATTTCATCACACATTTAACAATAGCAAGGATTTCCTTAGCTACAGTCGCATAATTTTTCTGGGAGTTATTCCATTTACCAGAATAAAATTGAACAAGGTATTCCTGTTTATCTACAGGGGAACATTGTTTCAGTATTCCGCCATAACCAACATCAGAGGCATCAGTTTCCACAACTTTTGCCCAAGTAGGATTGGCGAGAGTCAAACTGGGGAGGTTATTAACCTTCTGTTTAATTCTCTTGACTACTTCAGTATGACTGGCAGTCCAAGCTTTAGGATTCTTCTTTAATCTTTCATAAAGAAGAGCAGTGTCTTGAGCAAGGTCCTTTATAAAAGGAGATATATAATTTAAGCTTCCTAAAAATCTTTGGAGCTGAGTTGTATCAGTAATAATATCGGGGAATTTGGATGCAAATTCAATACTTATTTTAATTGGGATAATCCTACCCTTCTCAATGTTATGACCCAAAAATCTAACAGAAGTTTGGAAAATCATCATTTTCGGTTTTGATATAACTAAACCATTTTGTATAATAATCTTTTTAAATAAATCAAGATGTTTGAAATGAGATTCTATATTTTTTGAAAATACTAGAATATCATCAATATAAACAATTATGAAATCCGTATAAGGAAGGAAAATATCATTCATAATTTTTTAAAATTCTGAAGGTGCATTTTTCAAACCAAAGGGCATAACATTCCATTCATACTGACCCATTGGTACATTAAAAGCAGTTTTGTATCTATCTGATTCAGATACCTGGATTTGCCAATAACCTGATTTTAAATCAAATTTTGAAAATATAATGGCATCATGAAGTCTATCCAGTAAATCATTTTTATTGGGGATAGGGTATCTGATCCATTTTAACACCTTATTAAGGGGTTTATAATTTATGACTAATCTAGGAACTCCTCGTTCCTGTTCCGCATGCTTATTAACATAAAAAGCAGTACAAGACCATTTGGACTTTGAGGATCTAATTAAACCCTTCTGCTTTAAGGAATCAATTTCCTTCTTGCATAACTCCAAATAGTCGGAGTTCATTTGACAAGGTCGGTCCTTGGTAGGGATATTATCCTCAGAAAAGTCTTCTTCATAAGGAAGACTTATAATATGCTTCTTTCTACTCCAAAACGGATTCGGATGATCACCATATATAGAAGTAGCAAATTGATTTTTGAGAAAATTAATCTTTTCTACTAGTTTGGGATATTTTAAATCCTGTTCAATAGTAATGGAACAAATCTCATTTTTCAAAAATTCAATCTGATTGATTTTTAAAGAAATATTATTAGAAATTACTTCGTTCAAAAATCTTTGGACTGGCTCGGTTATAAACTCAAAAGTGATACTCTTACCATTATAAGTACCAGTAAAACTCTTTGTGTCCCAATATAAAAAAGGCATCAATTTTATAAAAAATGGGACTCCAAGTATCACTTCTTGGTGGATGTCTTTTACTAAAACAAAACTTTCAGGAATGCATGTATCCTGCTGACAAATATAAGCTTTAGGTAATTTATACGAAATACCCATTGTTCCACCGCTAACATTCTTTAAACGGTGAGTGGTTTTATGAAAATATCTGGAGGGTATAACTCCTTCTTTTACACAATTCAGATCTGCTCCACTATCAAATAGAGCGACAAACTTTTTTTTGAAATTGTAATCAATTATAAGAGTTATTTTTATTAAAAAAATTTGAGTGATAAAATATTGTAATTTTTCTAAAAATTCATCTTCAGGAAAATCCATTACTGCCAATAAAGTACTAGCAGTCTTTTCTTCTGAAGGACTAGGAATATTATCTATCTCAGTAATCTTAACACCAAGATCTGTATTAATCCCCTCAGAATTTTCTAATTTGAAAATTCTTTCATCTAAAGCTATATTTGAAACTTTTAATTCCGAGATTTCTTTCTTGAGATAACTTATCTCAGTACCTAAATCTTGGACAGTAGCAAGCCTTTTAGGCTGGGACTTATTTTTCACCATCCTTCTGATTTCAGACATGGTGTAAGGTCCTTTCTGAGATGGAATTTCTTCCACCTCTGTTCCTACCTCTGGATTTGTAGGAATTTTATCTATTAGTTGGGACCTTAATTCAGGGTCTTTAATAACCCTTAGAAAATCAATCAAATTATCATTAGACAAAACATTAATCTTTAAATCCCTAAATTGAGAGTATATATTAAAAAGTTCATCGTCGATATTACAACAATGATTTGAGCATTGTCCCTTATTACGGGACTCTTGCTCTTCTTCAGAAGATGAAGTATAACTTTCTTCATGAAGGACCCTTAGGTCTTCACTTATTGATGAAGTTCCTTCATCAGTATCAGATATTTCTGGAGAAGAATTCAGAAGAATCTTACATAAAGAACCTTTGATATGATCATATAAATCCAGTTCTTTGATCTTATCTTTGATCTTGTAATCTTTTGCATAGTGGCCTACTCTACCGCATTTGTAACAGGCCTGAGGGTTCTTTGATTTAACAAAACCCTTTCTGGCTTTATGAAAAGCCTTTCTTTTTTGGGTCTTTTCGCGCCGTTTATCCGTCGAACCCCTTTTCCTTTTGAAATCCTTTTTATGGGATTTCTTTCTTATGGATGGTATATCGATGGCGAATTGTTCACAGAATTCACCTAATTGTTGTCTCTCAGTGAGACGATGTTTCTTAATTTGTTGGTTTAGCTTGATCTCATTACATAAAGCTAAACCTTCCTGAGTGCATATACTAAAAAGTTTAGCGTATGAGTAATTATTATAATCAATACTCATTCATGTGCCTCTAAGGACCTTTCAAATCCTTTCAGCAAATAAAGGAGGGAGTCCATCTATGAATTTAGACTTCCAATGAGTACTATTACTCTCTGGTAATTCCATCACTCTGGACAAGAAAACATCTTTATACCATCTAAAAGATGTGAGGGTTTTACACCTCAAATTTTGGAGCATTGTTCTAATGGTCTCACTATTATCAGACCATCTTCCAGAAAAGTGCTCAATGATATTCATGACTAAAGAATAGACTGAGTTTTGAACAATCTTACCATCTTCAGTCTTATGGCATGCATTATTTGAAATCGCTGGTCTTGGGTGAGATAATTATCCCACCAGCCTTTCAGTTGACCAGTAAATCTGGAAATAATCATTTCTGCAATTGCCATATCTGTATTCTTATTAACTTTACAAATAGTACTGTACATAAGCATTCTATGTACTGTCGTATAGATTTGTCTTTCAGCAAGACCATCTATATTCCATTCATAAATATCAGACCCACTATAACCCTGGTGGTAATGATCATTGTCCTGTTCTTCTATCAAGACATCTTGAGGGGTAGGTCTTGGCTAGTAAAACATTCTTTGGTATGGTTTTCAAGCATATTTCTCAGAGATTTTATTAATCTCATCATCTACTTTTGTACTGCTAGTAGATGCATGCTCTAAACTTAGAGGACTAGCTCTAAATTCTCCAAATTTCTTATTAAGAAGTTCCTCAATATCATCAAGACTTTTTAATTTAAAGTCTCTTACCTCAGGAGGTGGTTGGATACTAGTAGTAGCGATTTGTTCTTTACCTTTAGTATCCTTTTGTTGGATTTTTTGGACTTCAGCTATAAGCTTGTCCAATTTCTCATGAACCTTAATAACATGTTCACCGAGAATACTCACATACGTATTAGTATAATTATTTTGGGTAAGCATGGTATTCATATTCTTAGCAGTTATGGTAGCAACATCATTTTCAAATATTTTTGAAAAAGCAGTGCAGTAAATAATTTTATCTTTTTCCCCTATATGAAAAGATTGTTGGGGTGGGAAAATAGAATTAACAATATTACTATTTGTGGGCGTATAATCTCTTTCCAACACAGAATCATAGTTATAAACATGCTTAGACATAAACCAAGGAACAAAAGCAACAATCTTATTATTCTTGCTAATGTCTGTATAAATGTCATGTCTAAAATATTGTACTAATTCAAGGGATATGAAGAATGAAACTATTCTTATAGAAACCAACTTTGGTAAATCCAAAGTAACTACTAGAAGACCTATTAAATGGGATGAAATTGATTTCCCAAAAGAATGGGTCATAGAAGAGGTTGTTGCCCCTCGAAACACTGGTAATACTGAAATTACAGAAATAGAACAAACCTCAGATGGGACTATCAAAATCAGGTTCAATGAACCCGATCAAACTAATAATATCAGTTTATCATCTAGATTAACTAGATCTAATTCTTCTTATATTTCTCCAATTGATTATGTAGTAGAATTTCCTTCGAGAGTATCCACATCACAAATTAGAGAAAATAATAGAATCAATGAAGTTAGCATTGGTAGTGATAATATTGATAAGGTCAATAATAATTCAGACCTTGAACCTACTGCATCTGAAATGGATTTTTCAAATGGTTTTAAAAATGACTGAAAACCAAACAGATTTTAGTCCGGATTCACCGGCAAGAAAAATGATTTTAGAAGAATTTCTAAAACCTAGATGGGCAGTTTTCAGAAATTTGTTTCATGAAAATATGTCCCCTGAATTATTACCATTTTTTAGACATGACTTTTATAGAGACATTAGCAAGAATAATAAGATTATTGCTTTTGTTCCTTGGTTTATGTCTAAGCATGTTTATAACTATGTTTCTATGTTGGAAAGAGATTATACGCTCACAAATGGTAATATTGTTAATTCTATTTTCCCACCCCAACAATCTTTTCATATAGGAGAAAAAGATAAAATCATTTACTGCACTGCTTTTTCAAAAATATTTGAAAATGATGTTGCTACCATAACTGCTAAGAATTTGAATACCATGCTTACCCAAAATAATTATACTAATATGTATGTGAGTATTCTGGGTGAACATGTTATAAAGGTTCATGAGAAATTGGACAAGCTTATAGCTGATGTCCAAAAAATCCAACAGAAGGATACTAAAGGTAAAGAGCAAATCGCTACTACTAGTATCCAACCACCTCCTGAGGTAAGAGACTTTAAATTAAAAAGTCTTGATGATATTGAGGAACTTGTAAATAAGAAATTTGGAGAATTTAGAGCTAGTCCTTTAAGTTTAGAGCATGCATCTACTAGCAGTACAAAAGTAGATGACGAAATTAATAAAATCTCTAAGAAATGTGCTCGAAAACCATACCAAAGAATGTTTTACTACCCAAGACCTACCCCTCAAGATGTCTTGATAGAAGAACAGGACAATGATCATTACCACCAGGGTTATAGTGGGTCTGATATTTATGAATGGAATATAGATGGTCTTGCTGAAAAACAAATCTATACGACAGTACATAGAATGCTTATGTACAGTACTATCTGTAAAGTTAATAAGAATACAGATAGGGCAATTGCAGAAATGATTATTGTCGGATTTACTGGTCAACTGAAAGGCTGGTGGGATAATTATCTCACCCAAGACCAGCGATTTCAAATAATGCATGCCACAAAGACTGGAGATGATAAGATTGTTCAAAACTCAGTCTATTATTTAGTCATGAATATCATTGATCACTTTTCTGGAAGATGGTCTGATAATAGTGAGACCATTAGAACAATGCTCCAGAATTTGAGGTGTAAAACCCTTACATCTTTTAGATGGTATAAAGATGTTTTCTTGTCCAGAGTGATGGAATTACCAGAGAGTAATAGTACTCATTGAAAGTCTAAATTCATAGATGGTGTCACGACCCGATCCCCGAACCCTATCGTGATGGAGCCTCTCGTGAAGACAAGGCCAGCCAGACCAAAATGGAACACCTCTTTTAAACAGTTAATCATCATAAACAGTAATAACATATAATATAATGCTCATAAATAGCAGAATTTAACGATAATAACAGCAGGAACCATCCCGACACAGCCCAAACCGGGGTGTCACAAGTCATGAGCTACTACAGAATCTGCTATAGGTCTACAAAGTACGGAATCCGATACAATAGTTTGAAGAAAACATAAATGATAGAGGATAAGAGAGACAAGGGGTTGCGGACGTCAACAACTACCTCGTAACTCCAAATCACTGCCTAGCCTGGAAGGAATCAGCGCTCAGGTGCGGACTCTGCTATACCTGAATCTGCACACATGGTGCAGGGAGTAATATGAGTACTCCGACATAGTGAGTAATAATTACAAATAATGGCTGAAAGTATAAAAACACGTAAAGGCACAAAGAAATTCCATATCAAGCGGTAAAATCACTTAAAGTAGTAAATCAGTGAAGAAATCAAATGATATTCCTTTTTAAAACAAGTAAAACAGGTAATTTAATAGGTAATTAACAAGTAGAAATCCGCCCCTTGGGCACAGTATCAATCGCTCAGCATAGTATCAGCCCCTCGGGCTCACTCTCAGTACAGTATCAGCCCCTCGGGCTACCTCACAATCACTCAGCATAATGGTCAGCCATTGTTACCTGACCAACTTTCATCAAACAGTGTCATTGTTGACACTGTTTCAAATCACATGGGTACCCGCGCTCATTGTGGGTGTGCAGACTCCGGAGGGGCCCCTTACGGCCCAAGTGCTATATCAAGCCACCTCGTGGCATCATCACTCAGCATATCCTCACATCACTCAAGCCACCGCATAGCATAAATAGTATCCCAGGCCCTCGGCCTCATATCACTCATCATATCCTCACATATGGCCCTCGGCCTCACTCAGTCCAGAAATCATCATAAGCCCCTTGGGCATTAGTAAAACAGTAGTTCTCAGCCCAAAACATGATGTAGAAATATCATTTAAGTTTCAAATCTGAGTAAAAGTGGCTGAGTTTGTAAAACAGTAGATATCAACAGGACTGAGTTCAAATAATAAGTCAAGCAGTAAGGAAACAGTGATAAAAATCCCCGAAGGGTCCAAATAGTTGGCACGAAGCCCAAATATGGCAATCAGCCCAAATCATGATGGTAACAAATGAATTTCAGTCAAATATTCGGTAAAATCATCAATCGGGATGGACCAAGTCACAATCCCCAGTAGTGAAAACCCCACGCTCATCATCCAGCGCGTATCTTGCCTCAATATAGCACTACGATGTGCAATCCGAGGTTTCAAACCCTCAGAACATCATTAACAACCATTACTCACCTTGAACTGGCTAATTCTCTAGCTCACGACGCCTTTGCCCCTTGAATTGGCCTCTACGCGCGTCGAATTTATCCAAAATCAGAACGAATACGTCACAATATGCTAAGGGAACAAAATCCCAAGCGAAAACATTAGAAAAATATCAAAAATCTCGAAATTAGCAAAACCCGAGACCCGGGCCCACGTCTCGGAATCGGGTAAAATTTACATTATCAGAATCCTCATACCCTCACGAGTCTAACCATACCAAAGTTATCCAATTCCGATATCATTTGGTCCTTCAAATCATCATTTTACATTTTTTAAAGGTTCCACAATTTTCTTCCCAAATTCCATCTCAAATCACGAATTAAATGATGAATTCAGTGATAGATTCATGTACTCTAACCAAATCTGAGTTAGAATCACTTACCCCGACCAATTTCTTGAAAAACCTTCGAAAAATCGCCAAAATCCGAGCTCTCTAGGTCAAAATATCAAATAAAATCCAAAACCTCGTATTTGTAGAGTACCCCTCGGATTCCGACACCGCTGACCGCACAAAAATGACCGCGGTCCGTGCAAAACCAGCGGAGTCCGCGCAAAAACGACCGCGGTCGCGCAGGTCTTGCTCTGCAGGGATAGGCTTTAGTATTTTGGCCATAACTTTTGCTACAGATGTCCAAATTGCGATATCTTTACCTTTCTGGAAACTAGACACGAAGGGCTACAACTTTCGTGTTTTGAATCACCTCAAAATTCCTTGTGGATCAAACGATATGAGCTTCCAAAGTAGGACTAGCAACCTGCAGTCTTCACGACTGCGGCCGCGGCCACTTTGACGCGGCCAGCACTAGGCCAGCGCGCCCAGCGCGAAAAGGAGCGCGGTCCGCGCCAAAACTGCTGTTCCCTCCATTTTTCTAAGTTCCGGGGTGTCCGTACTCGCTCAAAACTCACCCGAAACACACCCTAGGCCCCTGGGACCTCAACCAAAAGCACCAACACATCCTAAACATTATTCAACCTCATTCCAATCATCAAAACACCTCGACTAACACCAAAATCATCAAATCACATCGAATTCAAGCCTATGAATCTCAAGAACTTCCAAATTCCATTTTGATCAAAAACCCAACCAAACCACGTCCGAATAACCTCAAATTTTGCAGACAAGTCCAAAATGACATAACAAAGCTACATAAACTCTCGGAATTCCATTCCGAACCTCGGATCAAAATCTCACCTATCAACCGGAATTCGCCAAAATACTAACTTCGCAAATTCAAGCCTAATTCTACACCGTACCTCCAAAACCACTTCCGATCACTCTCCTAAGTCACAAATCACCTCCCGAAGCTAACCAAACCATCGGAACTCACATCTGAACCCTCTAACACATAAGTCAACATCCGGATGACTTTTCCAACTTAAGCCTTCTTAAAAGAGACTAAGTGTCTCATTTCTTACCAAATCCTCTCCGAACTCGAACTAATCATATCGATCCCATTAAACACGGATAACGAAGCGTAAAGAAGCTAAAATGGGGGAAATGGAGCGGTAACTCATGAGACGAATGGCCGGGTCGTCACATCCTCCCCAACTTAAACAAACGTTCATCCTCGAACGTGTCAAAAGACATACCTGAAGCCTCAAACAGATGAGGGTATCTATTCCGTATCTCCCGCTCGGTCTCCCAGGCAGCCTCCTCCACGGGCCGACCTCTCCACTGCACCTTCACTGAAGCTATATCCTTTGATCTCAACTTCCGAACTTGGCGACCCAAAATAGCTACTAGCTCTACCTCAAAGGTCAAATCGTCATCCAACTGAACCGTGTTGAAGTCCAAAACATGAGACGGATCCTCAATATACTTCCGGAGCATAGAAACATGAAATACCGGATGCACACTCGACAGGCTGGGTGGTAAAGTAAGCTCATAAGCCACCTCCCTAATCCTCTGAAGCACCTCAAAAGGCCCAATGAACCGAGGACTCAACTTGCCTTTCTTCCCAAATCTCATAACACCCTTCATGGGTGAAACCTTCAGCAAGACCTTCTCACCGACCATGTAGGACACATCTCGAACCTTCCGGTCCGCATAACTCTTCTGACGTGACTGCGCTGTATGAAGCCTCTCCTGAATCACCTTCACCTTCTCTAAGGCATCCTGAACCAAATCTGTCCCCAATAGTCTAGCCTCGCCGGGCTCGAACCAACCAACCGGAGATCTACACCGCCTCCCGTACAAAGCCTCATATGGAGCCATCTGAATACTCGACTGGTAGCTGTTGTTGTAAGCAAACTCTGCAAGTGGTAGAAACTTATCCCATGAACCTCCAAAGTCAATAACACAAGCACGCAACATGTCCTCCAATATTTGAATAGTACGCTCGGACTGTCCGTCCGTCTGAGGGTGAAACATTGTGCTCAACTCTACCTGAGTACCCAACTCTCTCTGCACGGCTCTCCAAAACTGCGAAGTAAACTGAGTACCTCTATCTGAGATGATATAGACAGGAACACCATGCAACCGAACAATCTCCCGAATATAAATCCCTGTCAACCGCTCTGAAGAATAGGTAGTACATGCAGGAATGAAGTGTGCAGACTTGGTCAGCCGATCCACAATCACCCAAATAGCATCGAACTTCTTCAAAGTCCGAGGAAGTCCAACCACAAAGTCCATAGTGATTCTCTCCCACTTCCACTCGGGAATAACCATCTGCTAAAACAAGCCACCCGGTCTCTGATGCTTATACTTCACCTGCTGACAGTTGAGACACCGAGTTACAAATCCCACAATATCTTTCTTCATTCTTCTCCACCAATAGTGCTGCCTCAAATCCTGATACATCTTCGCGGCACCCAGATGAGTGGAATACCGCGAGCTATGGGCCTCCTCCAGAATCAACTCTCTAAGCCCATCCACATTGGGCACACAAATCCGGCCCTGCATCCTCAACACACCATCATCACCGACGGTCACGTCCCTGGCATCATCATGCTGGACTCTGTCCATAAGTACAAGCAAATGCGGATCATCATACTAGCGCTCTCTGATGCGATCATATAAAGAAGACCGAGAAGTCACACAAGCCAACACCCGACTAGGCTCCGAAATATCCAACCTCACGAAACCGATTGGCCAAGGCCTGAACATCAACTGCAAGAGGTCTCTCCCCAACTGGAATATATGCCAAACTCCCCATACTCACTGCCTTTCGGCTCAAAGCATAGGCCACCACATTGGCCTTTCCCGGATGGTACAATATAGTGATATCATAATCCTTAAGAAAATCCAACCATCTCCGCTGCCTCAAATTAAGATCCTTTTGCTTGAACAAATGCTGAAGACTGCGATGATCAGTGTACACCTCACAAGATACGCCATACAAGTGATGCCTCCAAATCTTTAATGCGTGAACTATGGAAGCCAACTCCAAATCATGAACGGGGTAGTTCTTCTCATGGGGCTTCAACTGCCGAGAAGCATAAGCAATAACTCTACCCTCCTGCATCAACACACAACCAATCCCAACTCTTGAAGCATCACTATACACAGTATATGAACCTGAAACTGATGGCAAAACCAACACTGGAGATGTGGTTAAGGCTGTCTTGAGCTTCTAAAAGCTCTCCTCACACTCGTCCGACCATACGAATGGAGCACCCTTCTGAGTCAACTTGGTCAAGGGCGATGCAATGGAGGAAAATCCCTGAACAAACCGGCGATAATAGCCTGCTAACCCAAGAAAGCTACGAATATCTGTGGTTGAGGACGGTCTGGGCCAACTCTGAACCGCCTCTATCTTCTTCAGATCAACCTGTATACACTCGCTAGACACCACGTGCCCCAAGAAAGCCACTGAACTGAGCCAAAACTCACACTTGAAGAATTTTACGTAAAGCTTCTCCTCCCTCAGTCTCTGTAACAAAACTCTCAAATGCTCTACGTGCTCCTCCTGACTACGCGAGTACACCAGGATATCATCAATGAATACAATAACGAACGAATCCAGGTAAGGCCGAAATACACTGTTCATCAAATGCATGAGTGTTGCTGGGGCATTGGTTAGCCCGAAGGACATAACAAGAAACTCATAATGACCATATCTGATCCTGAAAGCAGTCTTAAGAACATCTGAATCCCTGATCTTCAACTGGTGATAACCCGAACGGAGATAAATCTTGGAGAACACCCTCACTCCCTGAAGCTGATCAAATAAATCATCAATGCGAGGTAAAGGATACTTGTTCTTAATTGTTACTTTGTTCAATTGCCTATAATCAATGCACATTCTCATCGTGCCATCCTTCTTCTTCACAAACAAAACCGGTGCACCCCAAGGGGACACACTAGGCCGAATGAACCCCTTATCTAGGAGTTCCTAAAGCTGTTCTTTCAATTCCTTCAACTCTGTTGGTGCCATACGATATGACGGAATAGAAATGGGCTAAGTGCCCGGCACCAGGTCAATACCAAAATCAATATCCCTGTCCGGTGGCATACCCGGCAGGTCTGCAGGAAAAACATCGGGAAAATCCCTCACAACTGTGACAGAATCAATACTAGGAGTCTCAGCTCCAACATCCCTCACAAATGCTAGATATGAAAGGCAATCCTTCCCAACCATACGCTGGGCCTTCAAGAAAGAGATCACTCTACTAGGGATATAATCAGTCACACTACGCCACTCGATCCGCGGTACACCCGGCATAGCCAAAGTGACTGTCTTAGCATGACAGTCTAGAATAGCACGACATGGAGATAGCCAATCCATGCCCAAAATGACATCAAAATCCACCATGCTCAATAGCAATAGATCCACTCGGGTCTCCAGACCCCCAATAGTCACCACACATGACCGGTACACATGGTCTACCACAATATTATCGCCTACTGGGGTAGATACATGAACAGGTAAAGCAAGAAACTCATGGGGCATACACAAATAACGAGAAAAGTATGATGACACATAAGAAAAGGTGGAACCAGGATCAAATCATACAGAGGCATCTCTGTGGCAGACTGAAACAATACCTGTAATGATAGCATCTAAAGCAATAGCATCTGGCCTGCCAGGAAGTGCATAGAAACGCGCCTGACCGCCCCTTGATCAACCTCCCCCTCTAGGGCGACCCCTAGCTGCATGACCTCCACCCCTAGCTGGCTGGGCGGGTGGTGAGGTAACTAGAGTAGTAGTCGAGGGCTTACCCCTCTGCTGAGATGAACTAGCCATACGACAAGGACACTGCTTCCACATATGTCCAAACTCTCCACACTCATAACAACTCCCAGGTACTGGAGAAGGGGACTGAAGGGAACCCCTTATACCGGAGTGACCGGCTGATGCACTCGGCATAAAAGAACCCTGAGCTGACGGGGCACGAGAAAAACTCTAGGCTGGAAGGGCACTGAGTGATGACTGGCCCCGCTGAGATCCATGATAACCATGACCTGAAGATGCCCCGCGATACTCTGGGCGGACTGGCTGAGCATGCCTGAAAGAACGACCTCTACCATGTTGAAACTGGCCCCTCGAAGAAGCACCACTATAACTGCCAGATCCTCGAGGCTTCTTGGCCTCCCTCCCCTCTCGATCCTGACGGCGAACCGTCTCAATCTCGCTAGCGATATCGACCACCTCCTCGAACGTTGCACCCAACACCCTATCTCGGGTCATAAGAATACGGAGGTGATAGTTAAGGCCATCAACAAATCTCCTGATCCTCTCACGATCTGTCGGAACCATCCAAATGGCATGACGAGCCAACTCAGAAAACCTCGACTCATACTGTGACAGTCATATCCCCCTGTCGCAACCACTCAAACTGTCTACGTAGCTCCTCTCTACGGGACTACGGCACATACTTCTCCAAGAAGAGAGTGGAGAACTGCTGCCAAGTAAGGGGCACTGCTCCAACCGGCCTACGCCTCTCATACGCCTCCCACCATGTGAAGGCAGCCCCAGTAAGCTGAAAGGTGGTAAATGCCACACCACTAGTCTCAAGAATCCCTTCTGTATGGAGCATCCGCTTACACTTATCCAGAAAACCCTGGACATCCTCACCCTCGGCACCACTGAATGACGGAGGTTGTAGTCTACCAAACCTCTCAAGATGATGCTGCTCATCATCCGACATAACTGGCACAATAAACTCCTAAGCTGGTGCAACCGGCTGAGCTGGAGGTGCCCCCGGTGTCTGTAGTCCTTGCACTACCTGCTCAGGTGTGCGAGCAGCGGGGGTCTGATTGCCTCCCCCAGCCTGTGAAGTAGCTACTGCTGTAGTGGCTGAAATTGCCTGAGCCAGTCCAGTGCAAACTGATAAGATCTGTGCCAAGGCCTCCTGAAGACCCGGAACCACGATAGGCACAGCTGGTGCCTGAACTGGTGCTGCTGGAGCATCCATAGCTGGAGCATGATCCGAAGCCGGGGCTGCTGGTGGATCAACAGGTGCTGCCCTCGCTGCTCTGCCTCTTCCACGTCCACGACCGCATCAACGGCCTCTGGTGGCTCAGTGGGTTGCACTGGTGGTCGCCCACCTCGTCCGGTAGCTCGCGTCCTCACCATCTGTGAGAGAATGGAATATCAGAAGTTTAGTACTCGGACCAACAAGATCGCACGACAAGAGTTTCAAGAATATGAAATTTTTCCTAAAGGTTCTGCAGCCTCTCGAGGATAAATACAGACGTCTCTGTACCAATCCGCGAGACTCTACTAAACCTGCTCATGACTCGTGAGACCTAAGTAACCTAGGCTCTAACACCAACTTGTCACGACCCGATCCCCGAATCTGGTCGTGATGGCGCCTTTCGTGAAGACAAGGCTAGCCAGACCAAAACATAACACCTCTTTTAAACAGTTAATCATCATAAACAGTAATAACATATAATATAATGCTCATAAATTTTGAAATTTAACGATAATAACAGCAGGAACCATCTCGACACAGCCCAAACCGGGGTGTCACAAGTCATGAGCTACTACAGAATCTGCTATAGGTCTACAAAGTACGGAATCCGATACAACAGTTTGAAGAAAACATAAATGATAGAGGATAAGAGAGGCTGCGGATGTCAACAACTGCCTCGTAACTCCAAATCATTGCCTAGCCTGGAAGGAATCAACGCTCAGGTGCGGACTCTGCTATACGTGAATCTGCACATGGTGCAGAGAGTAATGTGAGTACTCCGACTAGTGAGTAATAATTACAAATAATGGCTGAAAGTATGAAAACACGTAAAGGCACAAAGCAATTCCATATCAAGCGGTAAAATCACTTAAAGCAGTAAATCAATGAGAAATCAAATGATATTCCTTTTTAAAACAAGTAAAACAGGTAATTTAACAGGTAATTAACAAGAAGAAATCCGCCTCTCGGGCACAGTATCAATCGCTCAGCATAGTATCAGCCCCTCGGGCTCACTCTCAGTACAGTATCATCCCCTCGGGCTACCTCACAATCACTCAGCATAATGGTCCGCCATTGTTACCTGACCAACTTTCATCAAACAGTGTCATTGTTGCCACTGTTTCAAATCACTTCGGTACCCGCGCTCACTGTTGGTGTGCAGACTCCGGAGGGGCCCCTTACGGCCCAAGCGCTATATCAAGCCACTTCGTGGCATCATCACTCAGCATATCCTCACACCACTCAAGCCACCGCATGGCATAAATAGTATCTCAGGCCCTCGGCCTCATATCACTCAGCATATCCTCACATATGGCCCTCGGCCTCACTTAGTCCAGAAATCATTATGAGCCCCTTGGGCATTAGTAAAACAGTAGTTCTCATCCCAAAACATGATGTAGAAATATCATTTAAGTTTCAAATCTGAGTAAAAGTGGCTGAGTTTGTAAAACAGTAGATATCAACAAGACTGAGTTCAAATAATAAGTCAAGCAGTAAGGAAACAGTGATAAAAATCCCCGAAAGGTCCAAATAGTTGGCACGAAGCCCAAATATGGCAATCAGCCCAAATCATGATGGTAACAAATGAATTTCAGTCAAATATTCTGTAAAATCATCAATCGGGATGGACCAAGTCACAATCCCCAGTAGTGAAAACCTCACGCTCATCACCCAGCGTGTATCTTGCCTCAATATAGCACTACGATGTGCAATCCGGGGTTTCAAACCCTCAGAACATCCTTTACAACCATTACTCACCTTAAACTGGCTAATTCTCTAGCTCACGACGCTTTTGCCTCTTGAATTGGCCTCTACGCGCGTCGAATCTATCCAAAATCAGAACGAATACGTCACAATATGCTAAGGGAACAAAGCCCAAGCGAAAACATACGAAAAATATCAAAAATCTCGAAATTAGCAAAACCCGAGCCCCGGGCCCACATCTCGGAATCGGGTAAAATTTACATTTTCAGAATCCTCATACCCTCACAAGTCTAACCATACCAAAATTATCCAATTCCGATATCATTTGGTCCTTCAAATCATCATTTTACATTTTTGAAAGGTTCCACAATTTTCTTCCCAAATTCCATCTCAAATCACGAATTAAATGATGAATTCAGTGATAGATTCATGTACTCTAACCAAATCTGAGTTAGAATCACTTACCCCGACCAATTTCTTGAAAAACCTTCGAAATATCGCCAAAATTCGAGCTCTCTAGGTCAAAATATCAAATAAAATCCAAAACCTCGTATTTGTAGAGTACCCCTCGGATTCCGACACCGCTGACCGCACAAAAATGACCGTGGTCCGCGTAAAACCAACGGGGTCCGCGCAGAAACGACCGCGGCCGCGCAGGTCTTGCTCTGCAGGGACAGGCTTTAGTATTTTGGCCATAACTTTCGCTGACCAGCAACCTGCAGTCTTCACGACCACGGCCGCGGCCACTTTGACGCGTCCAGCACTAGGCCAGCGCGCCCAGCGTGAAAAGGAGCGCGGTCCGCGCCAAAACTGCTGCTCCCTCCATTTTTCTAAGTTCCGGGGTGTCCGTACTCGCTCAAAACTCACCCGAAACACACCCGAGGCTCCCGGGACCTCAACCAAAAGCACCAACACATCCTAAAAATTATTCAACCTCGTTCCAATCATCAAAACACCTCGACTACAACCAAAATCATCAAATCACATCGAATTCAAGCCTATAAATCTCAAGAACTTCCAAATTCCATTTTGATCAAAAACCCAACCAAACCACGTCCGAATGACCTCAAATTTTGCAGACAAGTCCAAAATGACATAACGAAGCTACAGAAACTCTCGGAATTCCATTCCCACCCTCAAATCAAAATCTCACCTATCAACCGGAATTCGCCAAAATACTAACTTCGCCAATTCAAGCCTAATTCTGCACCGTACCTCCAAAACAACTTCCGATCACTCTCCTAAGTCACAAATCACCTCTCGAAGCTAACCGAACCATAGGAACTCGCATCTGAACCCTCTAACACATAAGTCAACATCCGGTTGACTTTTCCAACTTAAGCCTTCTTAAAAGAGACTAAGTGTCTCATTTCTTACCAAATCCTCTCCAAACTCGAACTAATCATCTCGATCCCATAAACACGGATAACGAAGCGTAAAGAAGCTGAAATGGGGGAAATGGAGCGGTAACTCATGAGACGACTGGCCGGGTCATCACAGATGGACTCCCTCCTTTATTTGCTGAAAGGATTCGAAAGGTCCTTAGAGGCACAGGAATGAGTATTGATTATAATAATTACTCATACGGTAAACTTTTTAGTGTATACACTCAGGAAGGTTTAGCTTTATGTAATGATATCAAGCTAAACCAACAAATCAAGAAACATCGTCTCACTGAGAGACAACAATTAGGTGAATTCTGTGAACAATTCGCCATCGATATACCATCCAGAAGAAAGAAATCCCATAAAAAGGATTTCAAAAGGAAATGGGGTTCGCCGGATAAACGGCGCGAAAAGACCCAAAAAAGAAAGGCTTTTCATAAAGCCAGAAAGGGTTTTGTTAAATCAAAGAACCCTCGTGCCTGTTACAAATGCGGTAAAGTAGGCCACTATGCAAAAAGATTGCAAGATCAAAGATAAGATCAAAGGTTCTTTATGTAAGATTCTTCTGAATTCTTCTCCAGAAATATCTGATACTGATGAAGGAACTTCATCAACAAGTGAAGACCTAAGGGTCCTTCATGAAGAAAGTTATACTTCATCTTCTGAAGAAGAGCAAGAGTCCTGTAATAAGGGACAATGCTCAAATCATTGTTGTAATATCGACGATGAACTTTTTAATATATACTCTCAATTTAGGGATTTAAAGATTAATATTTTGTCTAATGACAATTTGATTGATTTGCTAAGGGTTATTAAAGACCCTGAATTAAGTTCCCAGCTAATAGATAAAATTCCTACAAATCCAGAGGTAGGAACAGAGGTGGAAGAAATTCCATCTCAGAAAGGACCTTACACCATGTCTGAAATTAGAAAGATGGTGAAAAATAAGTCCCAGCCTGAAAGGCTTGCTACTGTCCAAGATTTAGGTACTGAGATAAGTTATCTCAAGAAAGAAATCTCGGAATTAAAAGCTTCAAATATATCTTTAGATGAAATAATTTTCAAATTAGAAAATTCTGAGGGGATTAATACAGATCTCGGTGTTAAGATTACTGAGATAGATAATATTCCTAGTCCTTCAGTAATGGATTTTCCGGAATATGAATTTTTAGAAAAATTACAATATTTTATCACTCAAAAAGTTTTAATAAAAATAACTCTTTTAATTGATTACAATTTCAAAAAAGAGTTTGTCGCTCTATTTGATAGTGGAGCAGATCTGAATTGTGTAAAAGAAGGAGTTATACCCTCCAGATATTTTCATAAAACCACTCACCATTTAAAGAATGCTAGCGGTGGAACAATGGGTATTTCGTATAAATTACCTAAAGCTTATATTTGTCAGCAGGATACATGCATTCCTGAAAGTTTTGTTTTAGTAAAAGACATCCACCAGGAAGTGATACTTGGAGTCCCATTTTTTATAAAACTGATGCCTTTTTTATATTGGGACACAAAGAGTTTTACTGGTACTTATAATGGTAAGAGTATCACTTTTGAGTTTATAACCGAGCCAGTCCAAAGATTTTTGGACGAAGTAATTTCTAATAATATTTCTTCAAAAATCAATCAGATTGAATTTTTGAAAAATGAGATTTGTTCCATTACTATAGAACAGGATTTAAAAAATCCCAAACTAGTAGAAAAGATTAATTTTCTCAAAAATCAATTTGCTACTTCTATATGTGGTGATCATCCGAATCAGTTTTGGAGTAGAAAGAAGCATATTATAAGTCTTCCTCATGAAGAAGACTTTTCTGAGGATAATATCCCTATCAAGACTCGACCTTGTCAAATAAACTCCGACTATTTGGAGTTATGCAAGATGGAAATTGATTCCTTAAAGCAGAAGGGTTTAATTAGACCCTCAAAGTCCAAATGGTCTTGTACTGCTTTTTATGTTAATAAGCATGCGGAATAGGAACGAGGAGTTCCTAGATTAGTCATAAATTATAAACTCCTTAATAAGGTGTTAAAATGGATCAGATACCCTATCCCCAATAAAAAGGATTTACTGGATAGACTTCATGATGCCATTATATTTTCAAAATTTGATTTAAAATCAGGTTATTGGCAAATCCAGGTATCTGAATCAGATAGATACAAAATTGCTTTTAATGTACCAATGGGTCAGTATGAATGGAATGTTATGCCCTTTGGTTTAAAAAATGCACCTTCAGAATTTCAAAAAATTATAAATGATATTTTCCTTCCTTATACGGATTTCATAATTATTTATATTGATGATATTCTAGTATTTTCAAAAAATATAGAATCTCATTTCAAACATCTTGATTTATTTAAAAAGATTATTATACAAAATGGTTTAGTTATATCAAAACCGAAAATGATGATTTTCCAAACTTCTGTTAGATTTTTGGGTCATAACATTGAGAAGGGTAGGATTATCCCTATTAATAGAAGTATTGAATTTGCATCCAAATTCCCCGATATTATTACTGATAAAACTCAGCTCCAAAGATTTTTAGGAAGCTTAAATTATATTTCTCCTTTTATAAAGGACCTTTCTCAAGACACTGCTCTTCTTTATGAAAGATTAAAGAAGAATCCTAAAGTTTGGACTGACAGTCATACTGAAGTAGTCAAGAGAATTAAACAGAAGGTTAATAACCTCCCCAGTTTGACTCTCGCCAATTCTACTTGGGCAAAAGTTGTGGAAACTGATGCCTCTGATGTTGGTTATGGCGGAATACTGAAACAATGTTCCCCTGTAGATAAATAGGAATACCTTGTTCAATTTTATTCTGGTAAATGGAATAACTCCCAGAAAAATTATGCGACTGTAGCTAAGGAAATCCTTGCTATTGTTAAATGTGTGATGAAATTTTAGACTGACTTATATAATCAAAAATTTATTATTAAAACTGATTGTCAGGCTGCTAAATTTATCTTTAATAAATATTTCAAGCATGATGTTTGCAAGGTGGCAAGCTTTATTAGCCCCTTTTGATTTTGAAATTATATATAAAAAAGGGTCAGATAATACCCATCCTGATTTTCTTACTAGAGAATACCTGAACTAATAGTTCTACTACTTTGTCTACAAACTATGAGACCTATATACAAGCCTCCTCGGCAACGAGGAAGAGGAAGGGCAGCTACTAATAGCAGAGAGAATAATATTCTTGCCCAAATGGGAAATCAAAGGCTTATAGCCGCTAATATTACAGAAGGTAATACCGAACATCCCTTATACAAGGAATTTATGGATTTAATAAAATCCAAAAAAGATGAAGGTACGTCATCATCTAATGTACCTACATACTCCTCAGTTATATCAGAGGATGCTAATGACAATTTTGAGACTTATAGTCAAAAATAATCCAAAGAGTTAATAATTCTTTTGGAACAATCCGACCTTAAATGGAAGGATAATCCTTGGCAAATTATGGCAAGATACTTTGATGCAGCGTCATACGCTACTCCGGCATACAAATACAGAATGCATTATGAGATTATACTCTCAACAACAGGATCTGCAGATATTCAGCATTTCTATCCTGCTAATACTAGAAAGAAGATTATAATTAAGAAGGTTATACCTTCTGATGAATGGGGAATCAGCACACTCAAGGATCGTGAATATACACATCCAGACCAAAAGATTTCGGTCAAATTCAATTATTGGGATTATGTAGAAAGTTTTAATAAAACTTTTCTATATGAAAATCCTACGAGAAAACATTCTTGGTTTATAAAACTTTGTCCTAATTTATTCGGACAACAAATTCCAAACTGGTTTTTCAAATGGTGGAAGTTATACGGACCATCATTAGAGATGTTAAACCCTCTCTTCAAAGGATTATATTCTAAATGGGTAGATATATCTCCCAAAATTATTTCTCTCCAAAAAGATCATATCTTTTATGATGGTATTGTTACCATGTATTTCTTTATTGAATTTTCTATTCCCTGGATTATGAAATGGGATGTACAAACCAGTTATACTAGTGAAAGCATTCCTTGCCTTAACAGAATTTTCTATCATAAGTTCTGGTCTAAATTGCTATAGTCAAACCAGCAAGGAAAGTTATATGGGGAGGAATTAATACAACAGATACAGGCCAAAATAGAGGCTTATTCACAAATCGATCATACAAAGGATGAAGAAGAAGATCTAAGTCCTTTGGAAATTATCAGCAAGAGGCTCCAAATGAAGAAGGGAGCTATTTCACAGAAAGAAATCCTTGCTTCATATTTTGAAGAAATAAAAAAGGATTTAGCAAAAAATCTTGGTACTAATTTTGGAGATGATATCTCTATGGTTTCTATTGACAGTACTTCGAATGAAGATGTGTGTTTAGCCGGAGAAGCCCAAAATCAATCAGATACTGATGAAGTTAGTGATACAGAAATTGAAGACTTCATCAACAAATTGAAAGAAAGTGTAGAAGCATCTTCTGTAAAGAAAAATGACAAAGGAAAGGATAAAGCATAAAGAAATAAAGAAATAGAAGGCCTGACCAATTGATTATTGGGGTAAAAATACGAAGACTTTTATAAAGTAATAGGTCCCCCAGACAGCTTTAATAAAGTAAGGGGTCCCTCCATTATCGGAAGGAATCTACTTTTATAAAAGTGGTTTGTCCGATTGTAATAATATAGTTTTTCTTTTGGCCACGTTTTAATTATTTTGTCGACTATTTTTACTTTTTCATTTTGTTTGTTTGTAGACAAATACATTATATAAGGATCACTCTTCTTTAGTTAGAGGCAGGCTTTTAACCAACATTAGTTCTACCTTCTCTTTAGTTTCTCTCTGTAAAAATCCCCCTTTGTAATATTTTCGTTCTGAAATAAAAAATTTAAAAGGTCACTTGGCCACAACTCAGGGTCTCTGTGCTGGTATTATTCTGCTCCCTCCCTCTTCCATTTATACGATATTGTTAGCCTAAATGACAGGCTAAACAGGTAAGTGTTAGACTTGGTTCTCAATGGTTATCTGCTATTCATGTTTATGGTAGTTAAGAGTCTACTGTATCAAACCCAATGGGGTTTTGGGTTAAGGACTATATAGACTAGGCAATTACTAGTCTCAACAGTAAACCTTGGTTAGTCCCAAGCTAACCGGTGGTGCTCGTTAACCCGTTTAGGCAGGTGGTCGTTGAAGGGTTGTGAAGAGCATCGTGGTTTAAGGTTTTCCTAGAGATTAGTGGCTAGGCCAGGACTGGTGTCCTTGTAATTCAATTCCTGAGCCCTATTTGAAAGCGATCCGGTTCTCCCCTTGGTATCAGAGCCATGTTTTGTAGAAAACCTAGAGTCTAAGTCTAACACTTAATTTCTTAATGAATATCATTAGGAAAAAGAATACTGTTAAAAACAGTAGAAAGGAAGAATATGAGCTTCCCCAACAATTAGACCTACTTAATAAGTGGACTATTCCAATGATTAAGCCTAAGGTTATATACCAATTAGGTACTTTTGCACGAATAGGTTTAAAACAAGTAGTTAAAACTACTGAAGAAACACTCACGGTAGATAGTGACCATGCTACATTCAGAATATTATCTGAAAATGACCTAGCCCCTTATAGGGATTCACATAGATTTTTGCATATAGGCTTAATACAAGTTGCCTTCAAGCCACTCACTCTAAGAGGCTTACCTGAAAGCTTTATAGCAGCACTCAGAGATGGCAGAAACCAAAACTGGAAAAAGTCTCTTATAGGGACTGTGCAAACCAGTTTGGCCTATGGCCCTGTTTATTTTAATGCCTATCCTAATTTACAAATTTCCCTTAATGATGAAAATTCTTTGAATGCTTTAATACTTAGCATCAAATTACATGGTTATGACTATTTGCCTGGTACAGAAGTTATATGCATCTGTTATAGGATTCATTTCAAACCATTATACACTTTGAATCCTATGTGTAAGATAATGGATATGAAGAATGAAACTATTCTTATAGAAACCAACTTTGGTAAATCCAAAGTAACTACTAGAAGACCTATTAAATGGGATGAAATTGATTTGCCAAAAGAATGGGTCATAGAAGAGGTTGTTGCCCCTCGAAACACTAGTAATACTGAGGTTACAGAAATAGAACAAACCTCAGATAAAGGATCACTCTTCATGAAAATATGTTCCCAGAAATAGAACAAACCTCGAAAAATGGTTTCATGAAAATATGTCCCCTGAATTAGTACAATTTTTTAGGCATGACTTTTATACAAACATTAGCAAGAATAATAAGATTATTGCTTTTGTTCCTTGGTTTATGTCTAAGCATGTTTATAACTATGTTTCAGTGTTGGAAAGAGATTATACACTCACAAATGGTAATATTGTTAATTCTATTTTCCCACCCAACAATCTTTTCATATAGGGGAAAAAGATAAAATCATTTACTGCACTGCTTTTCCAAAAATATTTGAAAATGATGTTGCTACCATAACTGCTAAGAATTTGAATACCATGCTTACCCAAAATAATTATACTAATATGTATGTGAGTATTCTGGGTGAACAGGTTATTAAGGTTCATGAGAAATTGGACAAGCTTATAGCTGAAGTCCAAAAAATCCAACAGAAGGATACTAAAGGTAAAGAGCAAATCGCTACTACTAGTATCCAACCACCTCCTGAGTTAAGAGACTTAAAATTAAAAAGTCTTGATGATATTGAGGAACTTCTTAATAAGAAATTTGGAGAATTTAGAGCTAGTCCTCTAAGTTTAGAGCATGCATCTACTAGCAGTACAAAAGTAGATGACGAGATTAATAAAATCTCTGAGAAATATGCTCGAAAACCATACCAAAGAATGTTTTACTACCCAAGACCTACCCCTCAAGATGTCTTGATAGAAGAACAGGACAATGATCATTACCACCAGGGTTATAGTGGGTCTTATATTTATGAATGGAATATAGATGGTCTTACTGAAAGACAAATCTATACGACAGTACATAGAATGCTTATGTACAGTACTATCTGTAAAGTTAATAAGAATACAGATAGGGCAACTGCAGAAATGATTATTGCCGGATTTACTGGTCAACTGAAAGGCTGGTGGGATAATTATCTCACCCAAGACCAGCGATTTCAAATAATGCATGCCACAAAGACTGAAGATGATAAGATTGCTCAAAACTCAGTCTATTCTTTAGTCATGAATATCATTAAGCACTTTTCTAGAAGATGGTCTGATAATAGTGAGACCATTAGAACAATGCTCCAGAATTTGAAGTGTAAAACCCTCACATCTTTTAGATTGTATAAAGATGTTTTCTTGTCCAGAGTGATGGAATTACCAGAGAGTAATAGTACACATTGGAAGTCTAAATTCATAGATGGACTCCCTCCTTTATTTGCTGAAAGTATTCGAAAGGTCCTTAGAGGCACAGGAATGAGTATTGATTATAATAATTACTCATACGGTAAACTTTTTAGTGTATGCACTCAGGAAGGTTTAGCTTTATGTAATGAGATCAAGCTAAACCAACAAATCAAGAAACATTGTCTCACTGAGAGACAACAATTAGCTGAATTCTGTGAACAATTCGCCATCGATATACTATCCAGAAGAAAGAAATCCCATAAAAAGGATTTCAAAAGGAAATGGGGTTCGCCGGATAAACGGCGCGAAAAGACCCAAAAAAGAAAGGCTTTTCATAAAGCCAGAAAGGGTTTTGTTAAATCAAAGAACCCTCAGGCCTGTTACAAATGCGGTAGAGTGGGCCACTATGCAAAAGATTGCAAGATCAAAGATAAGATCAAAGGTTCTTTATGTAAGATTCTTCTAAATTCTTCTCCAGAAATATCTGATACTAATGAAGGAACTTCATCAACAAGTGAAGACCTAAGGGTCCTTCATGAAGAAAGTTATACTTCATCTTCTGAAGAAGAGCAAGAGTCCTGTAATAAGGGACAATGCTCAAATCATTGTTGTAATATCGACGACGAACTTTTTAATATATACTCTCAATTTAGGGATTTAAAGATTAATGTTTTGTCTAATGACAATTTGATTGATTTGCTAAGGGTTATTAAAGACCCTGAATTAAGGTCCCAGCTAATAGATAAAATTCCTACAAATCCAGAGGTAGGAACAGAGGTGGAAGAAATTCCATCTCAGAAAGGACCTTACACCATGTCTGAAATCAGAAAGATGGTGGAAAATAAGTCCCAGCCTGAAAGGCTTGCTACTGTCCAAGATTTAGGTACTGAGATAAGTTATCTCAAGAAAGAAATATCGGAATTAAAAGCTTCAAATATAGCTTTAGATGAAAGAATTTTCAAATTAGAAAATTCTGAGGGGATTAATACAGATCTCGGTGTTAAGATTACTGAGATAGATAATATTCCTAGTCCTTCAGAAGAAAAGACTGCTAGTACTTTATTGGCAGTAATGGATTTTCCGGAATATGAATTTTTAGAAAAATTACAATATTTTATCACTCAAAAATTTTTAATAAAAGTAACTCTTTTAATTGATTACAATTTCAAAAAAGAGTTTGTCGCTCTATTTGATAGTGGAGCAGATCTGAATTGTGTAAAAGAAGGAGTTATACCCTCCAGATATTTTCATAAAACCACTCACCGTTTAAAGAATGCTAGCGGTGGAACAATGGGTATTTCGTATAAATTACCTAAAGCTTATATTTGTCAGCAGGATACATGCATTCCTGAAAGTTTTGTTTTAGTAAAAGACATCCACCAGGAAGTGATACTTGGAGTCCCATTTTTTATAAAACTGATGCCTTTTTTATATTGGGACACAAAGAGTTTTACTGGTACTTATAATGGTAAGAGTATCACTTTTGAGTTTATAACCGAGCCAGTCCAAAGATTTTTGGACGAAGTAATTTCTAATAATATTTCTTCAAAAATCAATCAGATTGAATTTTTGAAAAATGAGATTTGTTCCATTACTATAGAACAGGATTTAAAAAATCCCAAACTAGTAGAAAAGATTAATTTTCTCAAAAATCAATTTGCTACTTCTATATGTGGTGATCATCCGAATCAGTTTTGGAGTAGAAAGAAGCATATTATAAGTCTTCCTTATGAAGAAGACTTTTCTGAGGATAATATCCCTACCAAGGCTCAACCTTGTCGAATGAACTCCGACTATTTGGAGTTATGCAAGAAGGAAATTGATTCCTTAAAGCAGAAGGGTTTAATTAGACCCTCAAAGTCCAAATGGTCTTGTACTGCTTTTTATGTTAATAAGCATGCGGAATAGGAACGAGGAGTTCCTAGATTAGTCATAAATTATAAACTCCTTAATAAGGTGTTAAAATGGATCAGATACCCTATCTCCAATAAAAAAGATTTACTGGATAGACTTCATGATGCCATTATATTTTCAAAATTTGATTTAAAATCAGGTTATTGGCAAATCCAGGTATCTGAATCAGATAGATACAAAACTGCTTTTAATGTACCAATGGGTCAGTATGAATGGAATGTTATGCCCTTTGGTTTAAAAAATGCACCTTCAGAATTTCAAAAAATTATAAATGATATTTTCCTTCCTTATACGGATTTCATAATTGTTTATATTGATGATATTCTAGTATTTTCAAAAAATATAGAATCTCATTTCAAACATCTTGATTTATTTAAAAAGATTATTATACAAAATGGTTTAGTTATATCAAAACCGAAAATGATGATTTTCCAAACTTCTGTTAGATTTTTGGGTCATAACATTGAGAAGGGTAGGATTATCCCTATTAATAGAAGTATTGAATTTGCATCCAAATTCCCCGATATTATTACTGATAAAACTCAGCTCCAAAGATTTTTAGGAAGCTTAAATTATATTTCCCCTTTTATAAAGGACCTTGCTCAAGACATTGCTCTTCTTTATAAAAGATTAAAGAAGAATCCTAAAACTTGGACTGACAGTCATACTGAAGTAGTCAAGAGAATGAAACAGAAGGTTAATAACCTCCCCTGTTTGACTCTCGCCAATCCTACTTGGGCAAAAGTTGTGGAAACTGATGCCTCTGATGTTGGTTATGGCGGAATACTGAAACAATGTTCCCCTGTAGATAAATAGGAATACTTTGTTCAATTTTATTCTGGTAAATGGAATAACTCCCAGAAAAATTATGCGACTGTAGCTAAGGAAATCCTTGCTATTGTTAAATGTGTGATGAAATTTCAGACTAACTTATATAATCAAAAATTTATTATTAAAACTGATTGTCAGGCTGCTAAATTTATCTTTAATAAATATTTCAAGAATGATGTTTGCAAGGTGGCAAGCTTTATTAGCCCCTTTTGATTTTGAAATTATATACAAAAAAGGGTCAGATAATACCCTTCCTGATTTTCTTACTAGACAATACCTGAACTAATAGTTCTACTACTTTGTCTACAGACTATGAGACCTACATACAAGCCTCCTCGGCAACGAGGAAGAGGAAGGGCAGCTACTAATAGCAGAGAGAATAATATTCTAGCCCAAATGGGAAATCAAAGGCTTATAGCCGCTAATATTACAGAAGGTAATACCGAACATCCCTTATACAAGGAATTTATGGATTTTATAAAATCCAAAAAGATAAAGGTACGTCATCATCTAATGTACCTACATACTCCTCAGTTATATCAGAGGATGCTAATGACAATTTTGAGACTTATAGTCAAAAAGAATCCAAAGAGTTAATAATTCTTTTGGAACAATCCGACCTTAAATGGAAGGATAATCCTTGGCAAATTATGGCAAGATACTTTGATACAGCGTCATACGCTACTCCTGCATACAAATACAGAATGCATTATGAGATTATACTCTCAACAACAGGATCTGCAGATATTCAGCATTTCTATCCTGCTAATACTAGAAAAACTTATAGTTTTTCGAAGATTATAATTAAGAAGGTTATACCTTCTGATGAATGGGAAATCAGCACACTCAAGGATCATGAATATACACATCCAGACCAAAAGATTTCGGTCAAATTCAATTATTGGGATTATGTAGAAAGTTTTAATAAAACTTTTCTATATGAAAATTCTACGAGAAAACATTCTTGGTTTATAAAACTTTGTCCTAATTTATTCGGACAATAAATTCCAAACTGGTTTTTCAAATGGTGGAAGTTATACGGACCATCATTAGAGATGTTAAACCCTCTCTTCAAAGGATTATATTCTAAATGGGTAGATATATCTCCCAAAATTATTTCTCTCTAAAAAGATCATATCTTTTATGATGGTATTGCTACCATTTATTTCTTTATTGAATTTTCTATTCCCTGGATTATGAAATGGGATGTACAGACCAGTTATACTAGTGAAGGCATTCCTTGCCTTAACAGAATTTTCTATCATAAGTTCTGGTCCAAATTGCTACAGTCAAACCAGCAAGGAAAGTTATATGGGGAGGAATTAATACAACAGATACAGGCCAAAATAGAGGCTTATTCACAAATCGATCATACAAAGGATGAAGAAGAAGATCTAAGTCCTTTGGAAATTATCAGCAAGAGGCTCCAAATGAAGAAGGGAGCTATTTCACAGAAAGAAATCCTTGCTTCATATTTTGAAGAAATAAAAAAGGATTTAGCAAAAAATCTTGGTACTAATTTTGGAGATGATATCTCTATGGTTTCTATTGACAGTACTTCGAATGAAGATGTGTGTTTAGCCGGAGAAGCCCAAAATCAATCAGATACTGATGAAGTTAGTGATACAGAAATTGAAGACTTCATCAACAAATTGAAAGCAAGTGTAGAAGCATCTTCTGTAAAGAAAAATGACAAAGGAAAGGATAAAGCATAAAGAAATAAAGAAATAGAAGGCCTGACCAATTGATTATTGGGGTAAAAAGACGAAGACTTTTATAAAGTAATAGGTCCCCCAGACAGCTTTAATAAAGTAAGGGGTCCCTCCATTATCGGAAGGAATCTACTTTTATAAAAGTGGTTTGTCCGATTGTAATAATGTAGTTTTTCTTTTGGCCACGTTTTAAATATTTTGTCGACCATTTTTACTTCTTCATTTTGTTTGTTTGTAGACAGATCCATTATATAATGATCACTCTTCTTTAGTTAGAGGCAGGCTTTTAGCCAACATTAGCTCTACCTTCTCTCTAGTTTCTCTCTGTAAAAATCCCCCTTTGTAATATTTTCGTTCTGAAATAAAAAATTTAAAAGGTCACTTGGCAACAACTCAGAGTCTTTGTGCTGGTATTGTTCTGCTCCCTCCCTCTTTCATTTATACGATATTGTTAGCCTAAATGACAGGCTAAACATGTAAGTGTTAGACTTGGTTCTCAATGGTTATCTGTTATTCATGTTTATCGTAGTTAAGAGTCTACTGTATCAAACCCAATGGGGTTTTGGGTTAAGGACTATATAGACTAGGCAGTTACTAGTCTCAACAGTAAACCTTGGTTAGTCCCAAGCTAACCGGTGGTGCTCGTTAACCCGTTTAGGTAGGTGGCCGTTGAAGGGTTGTGAAGAGCATCGTGGTTTAAGGTTTCCCTAGAGATTAGTGGCTAGGCCAGGACTGGTGTCCTTGTAATTCAATTCCTGAACCCTATTTGGAAGCGACCTAGCCCCTTATAATAATAACAATACATTAAAAGATTTTTCAGGTCTGTCGTTAATAATCTTCAATAATTTTCAGTTCGATGGAAGTACTAGTTTGTCCTTAATTGGTTAATACACTACAAAATAGTTTCATAAACAAACTATACTGACTTACTGAGTCGAAGTAGCGAAATGAGCTTTTCTTGTGATTCAGCAGTGCAGTCATTAATGAAGTTGCATGGACTAGTTCTCAAAAACTTTATTGGGCGATAGATTAGATTAGGGTTATCTTGTCTTAGCTTCAGCAATCTGGCATCTCTAACATATAGGCTTTCTAGCCTATTAAAAGAAAATCCCCTAACTATATCAGTCAGAAGGAAAAATGAAAGAGAAGTGAAAAGGAAGAACCAATCCGACCCAATTTTTCCCGACGAAAAAAGTAGTTGTCATAATTTTTTGGCAGAGAAATATCTCCACAAACAAATAAAGAAATTCCCTTCGTCCTCACAAGATGAAATTCAACAGCCGCACAAAATAGCTTTATCTACTATTTTTATTTATTAATTACTAGACCAATTATGATTTGGAAGTTGATCTAGAGCAAGTGTTGTATCTATTATGACATAATATTAAGAACCAACAAGGATTGCGACGAAGCGATAAGCAATTCTTCATCCTTAATTAGTTATTTCGAATTTGAGCACTGGTATGAAGTCGCCATAAAGTTTTAAGAAATACTTTATTAGGATATACTATAAATCATGCATTTTACTATTGTATTTTTATGAAATAATTATTTATTTATTTTATTTTATAAAGTTTTATTTTAAATAAATCATGTATTCGTCGGTGTGTCCTTTGCTTTTTATTTAGAGTTTTACTTATACACAGAAGATTAAATCATGATTCTTATAAGTCATAAATTTTATGTTCACAATCTAATGAGAGAATACTGGTTGTCGCACAAGGTTAAATTTTAATTTATCTTGATTATGTGTATGGTTTAATTCCGACTTCTTGTACTAGTATATTTTGGATGTATCGAACGAATTTAGTAGAGATAAATATTTTACACTGACTTAATAAATAATTCTCTAGTGCATTAAATATAGTTATACTTTAAATCTTGATATAATTATTATTAGCTGTGTATATTGTTTAATATTTTAATTTATTAAAAGGTGAGATTCTTTTGTGAGTCAATATGCCTAGTAAATTGGACAATAATGATATATCCCGACAAAGTAATAATTAGTTGATGGAATCCATGCCTTGATCTTAATATTGTTAATGTACTTTTATGAAAGCTTACAACAACAACAACAACAACAACAACAACAACAACAAACCCAATTTAATCCCACAAAGGTAAGCAGACTTTTTCCCTACCCAGTAAAGGTAGAGAGATTATTTTCGCTAGATCCTCGGTTCAAGATAAAGTGAAGAAGAGAAAGGAAGAAGAAGATGTCACGACCCCAAATGTTCACCTTTGGATGTCGTGATGAAACCTAGTCTTAAGCCTAACATTCATTGATAACTTAATAGAGATAACAAAGTGAGATAATAATATAAATCGATAAAGCTCATAATAACTCCAAAACAGATCATTAGTAACAAAATTTCAAAAACCGGTGGATCTTAGTCATAAGCTCTACAGAAATGTACTAAAAATCTCTAATATAATATTGTCCGATAATAGGATAAATAGTAGTAAAAGGAGTAACAGAAGGTGAATCTGAGGCATGTGAGCGTTGAGCAGGTATACCTTGAAGTATTTGAAAATATCTGAACGATCAAGATGTCGTGATGGAATCTAGTCTTTAAGACTAGGTAAGCCTAATACTTACTGAATTAATGCAAAATCAACCAAAAATTGTTAAATATGAAACCGAAATTTTTATACAAAGCCAACATTCTCAAAACCGGTAGTACAAGTCACAAGCTCTATTCAGTTCTCTAAAGAAAATATCTAAGTACAACTATTCCGGAATAGAATTAAATTGTACAAGATAACTTCCGCAAGTGACTCTGAGGCCTACGAACGCGACGGTAGGTATACTTTGAAGTCTCCGCAGCAATATATGGTCCTCTATCTAACAATCAACAGACTCTGAGTACCTGGATCTGCACGAAAATGTGCAGAAGTATAGTATGAGTACACCACGGTTGGTACCCAGTAAGTATCAAGACTAACCTCGATGGAGTAGTGGCGGGGTACAAGTCAAGGCATTCACTAGACAAGATAACTTGTGCAGTATAGAAGTCTAAAGCTAATAATGGAAGGTAGAAATCAGTAAATGGCAACAAAATTAACATGTGATATAAACAGTAAAGCAACAGGAACAGCATGAAGTATAATTGAGCCTAAATAAGGAACACATATAACAATCAATTAATCAAGCCGTTCTAACACACGATTCACAACGAAATCACCCTGTGATACCTTATCTCATAGTCACGAGTCTCAACCCATCATCATGTACTCACGGCACCTCGTGCCCACATCTCAAATCACAACCGCACGGACAACTCACGTGCCAATATCTCAATCCGCCTGGCATGATCACTGGCTCACAATCACAATCCGCATGGCATGATTACAGGCTCACAATCACGATCCACCCGGCCTAGTCAGTGGCTCAATATCAATATGGAAACAGATAATACAATAACACATGAGTATGATCGATAAACGTCAAGTTTCATACTACTGAGCTAGTATAAGTGGAATGTTACAAAGTATTCTTGTGCGAGTCTACTATTACAACCCCAATTAACAAGTAATATCAAAGACCTCGAATAGCTCATCGAAATAACAAAGCAATTCATGCGAGGTGTATGAAAAACACAAGGAAAAGCACACCATCACACGAAAATCACCAACACAATGTCTCCAAACCATCACACATCATCCCTAACACTGACACTCTTATCTATCTGATTGCCACCTGTATCACTCCGCCCTGACATTATTATCAGCTACCCTTATCTCTTCTATAACCACAAATATCACTCCATATAATAGCTACCCTTATCTCTCCGCCTAGACAATAATGCAATAGCCACTCGTATCACTCCATGCATTCAACAACTATGAGATGCCACCCTTATGCCCCGCATAACAACAATGGTAAAATGCCACCCTTATACTCCGCATAACAACAATGGTGAAATGTCATCCTTATACTCCGTATAACAACAACCAACCACACAACAATTTACATGGTTCATCATCACGACAACATAACATATCAACTCGTATCACAAGTGCCCGTAGGCTACAACCTTTCCAAAAATTCAACGATATCAATATTTTCACAATAAATAGCCCACGTCTCAACACAACATATATAGAATCTCAATAACAACAAAATGAATGAAAAAGTAACTCAACAAGGAATAACACCCCCTTTAAACACGACTTCAATTTGAACAGATAATTGACTCTCGCTAACTTCAATTTCAATTAATTGTTTAATGATAACCTTGATAATGAAAGTACTTCCACGAAATGGAAAACTTCGGACTCTAGTGTATGAATTAGGCTAACAATGAAAGAGGTGGAATGAACTAGTACTACGTTTAATGCATGAGAACAACCTGGCAAAAAAGGATATCATGAGACTACAATTTCAACTAAGAGTAGCTCCACAATAAAAGAAATCACATAATGATAAAAGTGATAACAATTCCAAATAAAACATATAAGAGCAAACTTGACAAGTAAAGAATGTGACATGTAACGATATCTTTAAATAAAGCATGTGATAGTAGATATGACGAATAAAAGATATAACATGTGCTAGCAATTTCGAATAAGTACATAAAAGATGCCTACGTCTAAACCAGTCAATTTCCACATATAAGCCCGAGTACGTACTCATCACCTCACATACACATCTTTCAGATGAAACAAATAGCACAAACGAATCAAATCCTAAGGGGTAGTTTCCCCACACAAAGTTAGGCAAGATACTTACCTCAAAGAAGCTAAATTGGTACTCTAAAATGACCTTCTTGAGTGAAACAATCTCCGAACGGCTCAAATCTTTCCAAAATAACTTAATATCATAAATAAAAATCATAGGAAACAATTTCGGATAATAAAGCTTCGATCTTGAACGAAAACTAAAAAGTCAACCCAAAAGATCAACCCTGGGGCCGCACCTCGGAACCCGAAAAAATTCATAAAATCCGAACACCCATTCTGATACGAGTCCAACCATACCAAATTTATCCTATTCCGACATCAAATCGTCCTTCAAATTATCATTTTACTTCTTCAAAAGTTTTCACAAAATTCTCATTTTTCTCTCATTCAATTCACAAATATAATGATAAAAATAATTATAGAATCATGAAATATAATCAATTCTGAATAAAGAATACTTAACCCAATCCAACACATGAAGAAATCCTCCAAAATTTCCCAAAACCGAGGTCTATAACCCAAAATTTGATGAAAATGGGCAAACCCTCGAATTTAAACCTTTCTGCTAGAGATTCTGCATTTGCGAGCAAAGAAGCACATCTGCAATCTCGCACCTGTGAGAAAATGCTCGCATCTGCGATAACAACCTACTAGACCAAACATCGCATCTGCACAAGGAAACCGCACCTACGACACAGTAGAAGCGAGACAAAAACAACAGAAGCGGACAGTCACCCTGAGCCACAAACTCGCATTTGCGATGGGCACCCTGCAGTTGCGGCTACGCACCTGCGTTCACCAAACCCGCAGAAGTGGAACTCATGCCTAGGACCAACATCGCAGAAACGATAGAAACTTTCGCAGAAGCGGCTCTGCACCTGCGCTCCAAAAATGGCAGGTGCGATACACCAGAAACAGACTTGCCAAAAACATGGGAACAAATTCGAAACTCGTCCGAAGCACACCCGGGGCCCCCGGGACCCCGTACAAATATACCAACAGGTTCCAAAACATAATGTGATCCTGCTCAAACACTCAAATCACATCGAACAATATCCAAACTACGAATTGCACCACAAATCAAACTTAATGAACTTATGAATTCTCAACTTCTACAACCCGGCCCGAAACATATTAAATCAAATCGGAATAACGTCAAATTTTGCATGAAAGTTCCAAATGACACAACGGATCTATACCAACTCCCGGAATCAAAATCCGAACCCGATATTCTCAAAGTCAACTCCCAGTCAAATCTCTTAACCCTTCGAGCCTTTAACTTTCTAATTTTTGCCGAAGTGCATCAAATCAACCTATGAACCTCCAAATCAAAATCCGGACATACGTCTGAGTCCAAAATCACCATATGAAGATATTGGAATCATCAAAACACCATTCCATAGTCGTCTACACCAAAGTCAAACTCTAGTCAACTTTTTTTACTTAAGATTCTGAAACAAGAATCATCCTTCCAAATCAACCCCGAATCATCCGAAATCCGAACTTGACCACACACGCAAGTCATAATACATAATACGAAGCTGCTCGAAACTTTAAGCAGATGAACGGGATATTAATTCTCAAAATGACCGGCCAGATCGTTACGACCTAGCCCTCTTAAACAAACGTTCTTCCTTGAACGTACAAAGAACTGTTCCGAAGTCACCAAATCACTTAGTGAACTTACCATACATACACTTGCAGGTGATACCACGTCACCCCAATCCACATAAGCCCGACAACACCATCTCAACTGAAAATTATTCCTTCCACCCACACTAATAAGCCTTAGAACCAAATTTTTCACCATCCGATCATTTCCCGAAGACCTGTTCCTACATCAACACACAATATCAGCCTCAACCAGCTGCAACAACTCATGCCTACACCCACAAGGTACAACCACATGATGTGGCACATTATACATATGCCGATAACAACAACTCTGACCACAATAGATCCCATAATTAAATCTAGCACCGACAATTAACCTCATATGAGCTAGAACCCTTTTCCAAACCTTCATAGCACTAACAACGATGCAAGAAACATGAAGATCCCATAACCATTCACTCAAATCAATAAGTCGCACTTAACGAAATCTGGGCACACACCTAGCAAGCTAAAACTCAATAAGCATAACACAAAAATGACTGAATATGCGAAGAGAAACATATGAGAGAACTATCAAACAAGCCCGACAGGCATAACTCCCTATCAGTACCATACTACAAATCACTTCCACAAGGAAGAATAAAAACATATGAACTAATCACGAGGATCTCATCGTAATACAACTCTACCGCGGCATGCAGCCCGGTTCAAACACATCAAACCATATTAAGACGTGAGGATCCAATCCCCAGCTCTGAATTACAAGTAGAATACAAATCATACCAACCGCAACCTTAAACTAATTCAACTCCGCAAAACAAAATCACAACACGCAATAGATTTTCCATATCGGTAGAGCATCTAAATCATAAATCGTAATCAAACCATCCAGAAATCACCTAAAAACATACTGAAATGAGTAACAAAAAGTCATTTATAAGTCTCATAGATCTCAATATTGAACAAAACAAAATGATAGATATGGGCTGTCACTATTAAATCTCCCAACCGAGGTAAACACATAAATAGAGTGCAAAATCACAAAACTCGCCCATATATGAAGTAAGATTAGATGACTCACCCCAATAAGCAGAATCAAATCAAAATAAGAATGATGCTCCTCTATAACAATCGAAACCATGCCTGTAATGTCATCATCCAGTGCAGCTGTCTCAGCCATACTACGAAAAGAATATCAATAGACCGGGCCTCCCCCTCTTGGGCGCCCTCTACCCGCCTGTCCTCCACTCCTAACTAGCTATACAAGTGGAGTAGCAACTGGAATGGAGCTCGTAGCCTGAGTGCTCTGATGAAATCCTCCTATCCCGAGTCTAGGACAATCTCTCATGATATGCCTTGTATCACCATACTCATAATAACCGCTCTGCGGGCATGGCTGCCCGTACCGAGTCTGTGCCGGATAACTAGAATAACCGATGTAGGAACCCCATACTGGTGGTGCACTAAAATATGATTGCCCCCACATGAGTACCCTGAATAACTAGAGCACCATGAGTATTATGAAGTGCGGATTGGACTGGCCAAGCCAAGTAGAATCTAAGATCATAACTGTGTCCCTCAATGAATTTGCGGACCCACTCTCTAATTGTAGGAATCAAAGTAGGTGCATGACGGGATAACTTACTGAACATGATGGCATTCTCTGACACTGTCATGGTGCCCTGGCCCAGCTGCTCAAACTCTATACGCCATGCATCCCGAAGGGTCTGGGGAACGAACTTCTTCAAAAACATCTCTAAAAACTAAGCCCAAGTGGGTGGTGCTGCATCAGATGGTCTACCCTCCTCATAAACCTGCCACCACTGGTATACTGCTCCTAACAGCTGAAATATAGTAAAAACAACTCCGCTCACCTCCACGATACCCATGGTGTGGAGAATACGATGAAACTTCTTTAGAAATTCATGTGCATCCTCGGTAGTTGTGCCAGTGAATATAGGTAGACTATACCTCTTGAACCTCTGAAATCTCTTATTTCCTTCTCTGATGCCCCTGGCCTGACCTCAGGCTAAATCGGAATAACAGGCTGTATCGGCACCATACGCGGGGGCTTAATTAATTTGAGCCCGCCGCTCTAGTGTACGGGTGGTGGGAGTTTGAGATCCTCCCCCAATCTGCAAAGTAGCTGGTGCAACAAAGATTAATCCCGCCTGAGCCAATGTACCAAACATGCTCAGGAACTGCGCTAAAGTATCCTAAAATCCGTGGGTAACAACAGGTGCCTCTGGTGCCTATCCCCTAATCGGAGCTACTAGCGGCTCCTCAACTGTTGCTCTGACACGTGCTCTAGCAGCGACACGTGCCCCTCTTAGGCCTCTCGTGGCTCTAGAAAGGGGCGCGAGTGTCTGCTCAATCGATCCGGTGGCATGTGTCCTCATCATCTGTGAGAGAATAGAGATACAAAGGCTCAAACTTCGAAATCAACAAATCAACCCATCAAGAATGAAAGAAATGGAGATTTTTCCTATTAGTTTTGTAGCCTCTTGAAGATAAGTACAGAAGTATTTATACCAATCTGCAAGCCTCTACTAAACTTGCTTATGACTCGTAGCACCTATGAACATAGAGCTCTGACACCAACTTGTCACGACCCTAGTTTTCCTCTGTAGAATATGGATGGCATCTAGTCTTTAAGACTAAGGAAGCCTAATACTTGCAGAATTAATGGCAATATCAACCAACAACTATTAAATATGAAACAAAAATTTCTATATAAAGCCAACAATCCAAAAACATGTAGTATAAGTGACAAGCTCTGTTGAGTTCACTAAAGAAATTCTTTAAGTACAACTGTTCCGGAATAGAATTAAAACTTTACAAGATAACTTTTGAAGGTGACTCTGAGGCTTGCGAATGCAACGGCGAGTATACCTTGAAGTCTCTGCAGCAATATTTGGCTCATTATCTAACAATCAACAGACTCTGAGTACCTGAATCTACACAAAAATGTGCAGAAGTATAGTATGAGTACACCACAGTCGGTACCCAGTAAGTATCAAGACTAACCTCGGTGGAGTAGTGACGAGGTACAAGTCAAGACACTCACTAGACAAGATAACTTGTGCTGTATAGAGGTATAAAGCTAATAATAGGAGGCAAAAATTAGTAAATGGTAACAAAATCAACATGTGATAAAAGCAATAATGAAATAGAAACACCATGAAGTATCATTGAGCCCTAAATAAGGAACATAGAGAACAATCAATTAATCAAGTCATTCTAACACGCGATTCATAATGAAATCACCCCGTGATACCTCGACCCATAGTTGCAAGTCATGAGTCTCAACCCATCATCATGTACTCACGGCACCTCGTGCCCACATCTCGAATGGCAACAGCACGGACAACTCACGTGCCAATATCTCAATTCGTCCGACGTGATCACAAGCTCACAATCACAATCCGTCTGGCATGATCACGTGCTCACAATCACAATCTGTATGGCATGGTCATAGGCTCAATATCAATATAGAGACAGATAATGCAAGAACACGTGGGCATGATCGATAAACGTCAAGTTTCATACTCTTGAGCTGGTATAAGTGGCATGCTACGGTGTATGCTTGTGTGAGTGTACTACTGGAGCCCCAGTCAACAAGTAATATCAAAGACCTCGAATAGCTCATCGAAACAATGTATTACAAACACAAGGAAAAGCACACCATCACACGGAAATCACCAACACAATGTCTCCAAACCAACGAATATCATCCCTAATATTGCCACCCTTATCTCTCGGACGGTCACCCGTATCACTCCGCTTTGACATTATCATCAGCCACCCTTATCTCTCCTATAACCTCCTGTATCACTCCATATAATAGCCACCCTTATTGCTTCGCCCGGACAATAACACAATATCCACCCTTATCACTTCGTACATTCATTAACAATGAGATGTCAACCTTATGCCCCGCATAACAACAATGGTGAAATGCCACCCTTATACTCTGCATAACAAAAATGGTGAAATGTCACTCTTATACTCCACATAACAACAACCAAACCAAACAACAATTCACATATGCTATCATCACGACAACACAATATATCAACTCGTATCACAAGTGCCCGTAGGCCACAACCTTTCTAAAGATTCAACGATATCAATATTTTCATAACAAATAGCCCACGGATCAACACGACATATATATAATCTTAATAACAACAAAATGAACAGAAAAGTAACTCAACAAGGAACAACACCCCCCCTTTGAACAAAATTTCAAATGCATAGATAAATGACTCTCGATAACTTCAATTTCAATTAATTATTTAATGATAACCTCAATAGTTAAAGTACTTCCACGAAATGGTAAACCTCGGACTCTAGTGTATGAATAATTCTAACATTGAAGGAGATGGACCAAACTAGTACTACGTCTAATCCATGAGAACAACCCGGCAACAAAATTTCAACTAAGAGTAGCTCCACAATAAAAGATATCACATAATAATAAAAGTGATAACAACTCCAAATAAAGCATATAAGAGAAAAGCTCGACAAGTAAAGAATGTGACATGTAACGACAACTTCAAATAAAGCATGTGATAGTAGACACGACGAATAAACGATATAACACGTTCTAACAATTCCAAATTAGTACATAAAAGATGTTTATGAGTCTAGACCGGTCAATTTTCACATATAATCCTGAGTACATGCTCGTCACCTCGCGTAAAAGGCTTTTACATGACACAAATAGCACAAACGAATCAAATCCTCAAGGGTAGATCCCCCACACAAAGTTAGGCAAGATACTTACCTCAAAGAAGCTAAACCGATACTCTAAAATAACCTTGTCAAGTGAAACAATCTCCGAACGGCTCAAATCTAGCCAAAATAAATTAATATCATAAATAAAAATCATAGGAAATAATTTCAGATAATAAAGCTTCAATCTTTAATGAAAACTAAAAAGTCAACCCAAAAAGTCAACCCTAGGACCGCACCTCGGAACCCGATAAAATTCATAAAATCCGAACACCCATTCCGATACGAGTCCAACCATACCAAATTTATCTAATTCCGACATCAATTCATCATTCAAATATTATTTTGCATTTTTGAAAGTTTTTAGAAAATTCCCATTTTTCTCTCACCCAATTCACTAATTTAATGATAAAAATAAATATAGAATCATGAAATAATAAATTCCGAATAAAGAACACTTACCCCAATCCAATACGTGAAGAACCTCTCCAAAATCGCCCAAAACCGAGGTCTAGAACTCAAAATATGATGAAAATGGGTGAACCCTCGAATTTAAACCTTTCTGCCAGAGAATCCGCATTTGCAGACAAAGAAGCGCATTTGCACTCTCGCACCTGCGAGAAAATGCTTGCATCACCGACAACAGCCTACTAGCCCAAACTTCGCATCTACGCAAGGAAGGTCATACCTGCAACACCGCAGAAGCGAGACAAAAATCGAATAAGCAGACAGTCACCCTGAGCCACAAACTCGCATCTGCGGTGGGCACACCGTAGATGCGGCCACGTACCTGCGTTCACCAACCCGCAGAAGCGGAACTCCCGCCCTATAGAAAATTTAAGCGACTGTGCACCTGCACTCCAAAAATGCAGAGGTGCGATACACCGGAAAAAGACTTGCAAAAACCATGGGAACAAATCCAAAACTCGTCCGAAACTGGCCCTCGGGACCCTGTCCGAACAGACCGACACATTCCAAAAACATGATACAAACCTTCTCGAGGCCTCAAATCATATCGAACAACATCAAAACTATGAATCGTACCATAAATCGAACTTAATAAACTTATAAATTCTCAACTTCTACAATCCGCACTGAAATATATCAAATCAACTCGGAATGACGTCAAATTTTGCATACAAGTTCCAAATGACACAACGGAGCTACACCAACTCTCGGAATCAAAATCTGAACCAGATATCATCAAAGTCTACTCCCAGTCAAACCTTTTAACCCTTCAAGCCTTCAGCTTTTTAATTTTTGCAAAAGTGTATCAAATAAACCTACAGACCTCTAAATCCAAATCCAAATGTATGTCTGAGTCCAAATTCACCATATGAAGCTATTGGAATCATCAAAATACCATTCCGGAATCGTCTACACAAAAGTTAAACTTCGGTCAACTATTTTCACTTAAGCTTCTAAATCAAGAATCATCCTTCCAAATCAATCCTGAATCATCCGAAATCCTAACTCGACCACACACACAAGTCATAATATATAATACGAAGCTTCTCGAGACCTTAAGTCGCCAAACGGGGCATTAATTCTCAAAACGAACGGTTAGGTCGTTACAACTACAATTATCGCAATTGCGGCACTAGTTCACAATTGCGGCACTAACAACCTATATGGGAAGTTGCAATTGCGATATTGGCTTCATAATTATGAAGCCTGCTCCCTTCGCAAATGCGACAAAAATGTCACAAATGCGAACCTACCCAGTATAGTTCATTTTTTGCAAATGCAATCAAGGCATCACATATGGGATACCTGAGGGCCCTCTGCTATGAACACAATTGCAATGATGGTGTTTGCAACTGCGACACCAGAGATACCAGCACACCAACAACCTATTTCAGTTCAAAATCATCCCAAAACATGTCTGAAACTCACCCGATCCCTCGGGGCTCCTAACAAAACATCCACACAAGTCTAAAAACATCATATGAACTCGGTCGCAAAATAAAAATACAAAAATAACATCTAGATCTACGAATTGAACATCAAAACGTATGAATTTCAAAAGAAAACTCAAGAACCTCTAAAATTGCAACCAAGCATCTAAATCCAATCAAACCAACTCGAAATGACACTAAATTTTGCAATCAAGTTCCAAATAGTAAAACGAACCTATTCCAAGTCCCAAAACCAAATTCCAAACCCGATATCCAAAAAGCTGACCTACAGTCAAACTTGGAAAAACTTAAAACCTCAAATTGCCAACTTTTGGCAAAACAAGTCAAATCAACCAAGGGACCTTCGAATTAAATTCTGGGCATATGTCCAAGTCCAAAATCATGATATGAACCTATCAAAGCCATCAAAACATCATTCCGGGATCAATTTCATAAAAGTCAAACTTTGGTTAATATTTTCAGCTTAGTCTTCTAAATCAAGAACTAACGGGTTCAAATCAACCCAAAACCTTCCCTGAATGAAGCTAACCAACCCCGCAAGTCATAAAGCCACAAATATATATGTGTGAAGCATCAAAAGGGAAAATGGGGCTCAAATATACAAAGAAGAAAGAATATGAATTAGCCTCAACAGGAAAATAAGATACATATTAACCTTCTACCAAGAAGAAGAAGAAAGAAGACGAATTAGCCTCAACAAGAAAATAAGATACCTACTAACCTTCTACCCTAATTCTTGACCTCCACACTCTCCTATCAATAGTCATATCCTCAGTGAGCTGAAGATGTGCCATATCCTGCTTAATCACCTCTCCCTAATATTTTTTTGGCCTACCCTACCTTTTCTTACATCCACCATGACCAACCGTTCACACCTCCCTACAGGCGCATTAGCGCTTCTTCTCTTCACTTGCTCGAACCACCTCAACATCCACTCCCATATCTTGTCCTACAAAGGGGCCACATCTATTATATCTCGAATAACTTCATTCCTGATCCTATCTCTCCTGGTATGCCCACATATACATCTCAACGTCCTCAATTCTGCTACTTTCATCTTCTGAACATGAGAGTTTTTGACTAGACAACACTCAACTTCATACAACATAGTCGACCTAACCACCACTTTGTAGAACTTACCCTAAGCCTTGGTGGCACATTTTTATCACATAAAACATCATATGCGAGCCTTTATTTTATCAACTCAGTTCCAATACGGCATGTGACATCCCCGTCAAACTCTCTGTTACCTTGGATTATAGACCCGAGATACTTGAAACTATTTCTCTTGGGAATGACTTGAGTATCAAGTCTCACATCCCCGTATACTACATGGGTCCTGTTACTATATTTGCAATCTAAGTATTTTGTTTTGGTCCTGCTCAACTTGAAACCTTTAGACTCCAGGGTATGTCTCCAAACCTCCAGCCTTGTATTAACCGCACCTCGCATTTCATCAATCAACAATATGTCATCGCCAAATAACATGCACCATGGCACTTCTCCTTGAATGGATTGTGTCGACACATCCATTGCCAAGGCAAATAAAAATGGGCTAAGGGTTGATCCCTGGTGCATGTCGCGCCCCCTTTTTCCTTTGCGGAATCGGGTTTATGACATTTTGGTTGGGACAACTCTTTCCTTTTGAAAAGGGGTTTGCAGTTTTGAAGAGTCGTCACCTAACGATTTAAGGTATGTTAGGGCACCTGTAGTGTTTATTTATAACTACGTTTGGTAACCAGAGATAGTGTAAGGACTTGAAATTATCCTAAGGGGAAGGTGTTAGGCACCCCTCAGGATCCACTAGTGTGGTTTCAGGCCAAACAGTGTTTGTGAATTTATACAATTAGCAAATAAACAAGTAGGGCTCAAATAATAGGGGATATAAGTTTAAATACACAGGTGTAAGAAAACAAATAATGAAAAAAGAAAAAAAACTAGATTTTTGAAAAGAATTACAATCTAAGCATATTCGTGAATGTAAAGAAGGGTGTCCTAGGTTTATTTATAATATGAATCACATCAATGCAATACCCGGTATGACACTCCTCAAAGAGGGGCTACACGTGGTATTAACGCACCGGTCATCATATCCATATCTACCCTTTCCCGCCCTGTGAAGGTAATTAAAGCGAAGGTTGGTCTCGACCCCTATTGCATGATGTTACTTGTCCCTTCTTATTAGTCCCGGAGAAATTTAGGACTCCTATCCTAAAAAGGGGGGGAGGTTCTAGGCAGACCCTCAGGTTTAAAGGTAAAATACTAGGCGACAAATAAGAACACATAAGACTGCATTTAGGGGGAAAACACAGAAACAGATAGAATGCTCAGATATACCTCCACAAGTAATGCACATAGACAGCATGACTCATACACAGGTAAGGTCCATATTTGAACTCAGAATTCTAAAGCATGGTATCTAAGTGATAACAGCAGAACCAGATCTATTACATGACTCAGAAAAAAAGTCCAAATCAGGCTTGCCTACTAATTCTAACAGTTGATAATTAAGCAGCATACATAAAGAAGCATGTTTCTAGTTTTGACAAATTTAGCACCTAAGGCTTTCCTAAGCGTAAAATAACATGCAGAAGTTATTCAGAATTATTAAAAAATAGTTCGGAAATTGTTTGTACCTAAAACATGTTGTCTAAATATTGCAAAGACATGCAGGGATTATTACCAGTTTGTTTAAAGTAGGATGAGACTGTTGATACTCCTTTTCATCATCAGTAGTTTAACTAAGCGTAGCTGAGTGAGTATGAACGAGAACCTAATCATGGTAGCTAATGATTTATATGCAGGATTCTTAAAGCAAGATTTCTAAATGCACAACATGATTGCAGAATTTTCTAAGAGCATGATTTCTAAATGCACAACATGATTGCAGGATTTCTAAATGCACAGCATGATTGCAGAATTTCTTAAGAGCAGGATTTCTAAATGAAATTTCGAAACATGTTTACGTGGGCAGAATCACATAATAGCAGCTTAGTTTATTGTTATTATCTACCCTATAGACGGAATTTCTAAGTGTGGATGAGATGCTGAAAACAGTACATATAAATCCTAAATAGCATGATGTCTAATGTATGAATCCTAAGCATGGTTTCTATTGCGCAATTAGGAATATAAACCTAATAACATATTTTCTACCCTTAACAACTATGGCATGCATATTTACCCCATCCCTTTCACTAGCCAACCCCAATACTTATTTTCAACATATTATTACAGACCAATATTGAAATGAATTACATTAGAAAAATAAAAGTTACACTATAGAGAGCCTGAAAACATGCCCAAACCTTCAGCACCTGATTAGGACTTCCTCCCTGAGTTATGTAATAAATCACCTCAAGTGCCAAGATTATTCCATAGCCTTTCTCATATCTGGGTGTGTCAGAGTTCCCTAAGGACCTCAAGGGATCCGGGGCAGTGCTCACACACAGATTTCATAGCCAAGACAGAGTAAGTGCAGTGTGGAAAGGCCAGTTTTCATGTGTCCAAGTTCAGAAGGAGATCAAGGGTCCCAAAGCAAGGCTCACACAAAAGGGGTAGAACCTAGTGGTCTAAGAGTAAGGTCAGAGTGCTTGACATAAGTTTAAAAGAGTTGAGTTGGAAATAGTTTTGACAATGATTAGTTTAAATAAGTTTTGGAAAAGCAATAGAAGAGTTTGCCTTAGTGAAAACCAGTTTGGAGAAGAAAAGAAACAGGACAATTAGCAACTCAAGACCAAATCAACATACATAGTTCAAACACAAATAGGGAAAGAGGGAATTGGGGACAAGTAGTTCATATGTGAAAGCATGTTTGCACATAGGTTAACACCAGAGAAGTGCTACAGAAATTAAATAGTCACAGTAATAGTCTATCACAAAGGTTCATTCCAAGAGCTTAACAATATTAGATTAAGGGGTGATAAACAGAGTTACTCATTAGGTGTAGGGGGAAGGGTTCAGGATCACATAGTGACTGGGTGTCACAAACACATGCTTACAATGTATTGGGGGTTAGGGCAGAATAGTAGTAGAAAAATGTAAGAAAGCAGTAGACATGCTGAATTATAGGGAAGGGGTCTATTACACAGAGTTAGTCATGCTACTTAATGTTAATCAAGTACATTAGGAGTCTATGATACTAACATGGCATACTAGTTGAGGGAAATAAACAAGAACTCAAGTAGACATGCTGGCCAAGTATCAAACAAGACAAGTGATACTGTATAAAGCAGTAAACAAGAAGAGCAATTAAATACATAAGCCATTAATGCAGAAGGATACATGGATTAATAGACATGGAGCACATAGAGTTGAGTTTTAGAATTGAACTAGGAACATACCAGTTAGGGAAGCAAAATGCAGAAAAGTAAAGCAAGTAGAGCTCCACAGTCTAGCCTTTGGCTTTCACCCGGCTATACAAGCAGTTAGCACAAGTAGCAGAGAAAAGAAAAGAGAGTTTGAGTGTATGTGTATTCTGAACTGTGTTCGTGTTTTGAGAGGTAAAATAAAAGTGTATATATAGCACTTTAGGAGTAGAACTAATAAGGTAAAAGAATTAGAAGCTAGTCAATTAGGGACAATCACAGAATTATAGAATCAAATCACCTAAAGGGGTTCGGAATAGACCTCCTTAATTAGGGGTAATTGATTAACGGTAACAACAGGGGTTTAATTAAGGCAAGGAGTCCAAATCATACCAAATAAGGAATCAGTAAGAATTCTAAAATTATATAGGCAATCAATTAAGGCAGAGATGACCATTTAAAGTCATAAACAAGGAAATAAATATAATCTATGCACACGAATCTTAATAGAGTAAAGTAATCAGCAAAACCTTCAAAGCATAGTGATTTCCGGAATGAATTACTCAAATCCCATAAAATAAAGATTAGACTAAGTAAGACCTCAAAGAAAATATAGTACTTAGCCGGAAAAGCAGGTTCGAACTCTAACAAAGATTAATGAGGGCAAAACCAAAAAAATACTGGATTTAACAAGGAAAAATGTTTAAGTTCAAAAGATGAAGTAAACTAACACGACTGGTACCACAAAGATACCCCAAATCAAAGCACAGATTGAAGGAACCACATAGAATCAACTAGGGTTTCATATTCTTGCACAAATCAGTCACGAAGATGAAAGGATAATTAATCAAACACATAGAAGCCAGAAAAACCCTTTGAAAAATAAATTGGGATGAACCCTAGTTTAGGAAGAGTGATAAAAAATTCGGAATAGTTAGTTAAAACAGGAAGTTTTTAAAGGAAAACGCTTAATAATGCTCGAATCACCTTAGATATAGAAAGATCTGAGAAGAATCGAACAATAGCGAATCTAAGGTTTTCGAAAAATAGTAGAGATGAATAAAAATGGTTAAAAACTCATGGATATACCTAGATCTAAGACAGATCTAAAGAAAAATGGAAAATCTCAAGAGTTAGGGTTTCAGAGAACCCAAAGAAGATGAGAGGACCTTAAAATGTCACCGGTTTTAGCCGGAAAAGTCATAGATCTTACTCGAACAGCCATGGATGGTCGGAAAATGGCATGAAAGACTACGGATAGGAGTTGAACCGCTCCATGTTCACCGGAGGACCTCAGGGGTAGTGTTAAACGGGCTTGGTGTGAAGTAGAGGCCAGGAGATGATGAGAGGCCATGGTTTCCGGCGAGGAAGGTGGCCGGAGAAGGTGGACAGTGATTAGGGTTTGAGGGTGTCTGAGAGAGAAGATAGGAGGAGAGGATTCAGAGGCAGCTCAAATGAAAGAATGGGGTAGGCTTTTGGGGTTGTTCGATTAAAAAAGGAAAGAAACAACGTGGACTGTTGATCTAAGAGATCAACGGTCGAGATTAAATGGGGTAGGTGGGTTTAGGGTTTGGGTATGGGTTAGTAGGGTGTGGGTCGGGTTTTTAATTGTAAAATTGGGCTGAGAATTTGGGGTCCAATTTGGCTATAATTTAAATAGTCAGTTTTTCCCTATTTAATTTATAAAAAATAGTAAATAATTTCTGAAAAATAATTTAAAAAGCTAAAATAATTTATAATACATAATGAGCAATTTAAAAATATAGGATCCAATTTTATGCATATAAAACATAATTAAATTTTAAAAAGGGCTAATATTGCAATTATGTGCAATTTAGCTTTAAAAATACTAAATATAATTAAAAAAATATGTAAAAATTACCTTAGCCATATTTTGGAATAAAAATAGAAATTCAATAGATTAATTATCAAAACTATAATTTTGGAAATAATTATTGGGGATTTTATGGATAAAAAGGGAGAAAATAAATCAATTTAAAAACCTTAAAATTATTTAAAAAAAACCTTGGAAATGCTTATATATGCTATTTTGAAGGTATTTTGCATATTAAAAAATATATTAAACAAAAATTGGGTATCAACAGTGTAATCCCATCATAACTGGGAAGTGTTCCGAGTCACTTCCTGCAGTCCACACCTGAGTCTTAGCAATATCATACATATCCTTAATTACCCTTATATACGCCACCGGAACACCACTAACCTCCAAACATCTTCACAAAATCTCCATTCAGACTTTATCGTATGCTTTTTCTAGGTCAATGAACACTATATGTAAGTCTTTCTTCCTCTCCCTATACTGCTTCACAAATCACCTCATTAGATGAATAGCTTTCATACTCGATCGCCTCGGCATGAATCCGAACTGGTTCTTAGAAATAGACACACTCCTCCTCACCTTGGCTTCTACCCCTCTCTTCCAAACTTTCATAGTGTGACTTAGCAGCTTGATACCCCTGTAAGTGTTACAATTTTAGATATCACCTTTGTTCTTGTACAACGGAATCATTGTACTCCACCTCCATTCTTCGGTCATATTCTTCGTCCTAAAATGACATTGAACAACCTCGTAAGCCACTTCAAACTTGTCTGACCAGCGTTCTTCCAAATATTTCGTTGGGATTTCGTCTGGCCTAGTCGCTCTACTCTTGCTCATCTTACACAATGCCCCTTCAATCTCCTCAACCTTAATACGCCTACAATACCTAAAATCACACCGACCCTCGAGTGCTCCAAATCACCCAGCACAATGCTTCAACGGTTTATGAAAGTAAATCTATCTTCTCCGTCGAATAAGTGCCTCTTCCATCAATACTTTGTCGTCCTCATATTTGATTCACTTTACTTGGTCTAATCACGAGCTTTCCTCTCTCTCACTTTACTTATGAAACCTTATAAGTTTTCATATATAAATTCGGCTGTTGGATTTTGTATCAACACATGAAATAAGTTAAGTGAAAGTCTAAAGAAAATAATTAATAACTTAAATTATCAGTAATTTAATTTAATTGACTAGTATTTGAATCATAACCTGAGGAGCTAAATAACATTTAATGAAAGAATTTTGAAATTGAACTAAGGAGTGCAATTTTAAATTTTTAGTGGAATAATTTGTAATTTATTATGGTAGTTATTAATTCCAAATTTTTGAATTATATTCATATTACGAAGCCTTGTTAATTAGATTTTGTGGTCCTCGATGTGCCTGAATAATTAAGAATTTAAAGAAAAATATTTTCTTATGGAAATGAAAACCCAACAGGTTTTGAAAAATTTTAACCCCTAAAAACGTGCTCTATATATAGGTGGATTTATTCACTAGACAACACATGTATTTTCATTCTGTTTTTGAGGAAGAATTTGCCCACATGAATTTTACACAGTTTAATTATTATTCGGATAATATAGTAGAAGAGAGTAGGACTACTTGAACCATGATTTGGTGGATAAGTTGCAATAATTGCTGGTAGATTTGCTAAAACTGGAAGCCAACTTTATTGATGATTTGTGTTCACGCTTTAAGAGGTAATTCGTGAAACTCCGTATATACTAATTATATTGTTTAGTATACACGTGATTTCGATATTTGGAATGCTTTTGATGTATGTATTATTATTCCAACATGCTTTATCTCCCAATAAGGAACTTTCTCTTGAAAATATAAATTTGGTGAGGGCTCAATACGAATACTGAACACCGAGTAAAACCCAATTAAAAAGGACATAATATTAAGGTGTTCAGTAGACCTTTAATCCTTATACACTCCTTTTTGAATTATGAATTGATCCAAAAACGACCTTTTGTACTACATAATGAAAGAATGCTAGCGCCTGGCTCAGCTCACTGATCACCGCAAGCCGAACAATGGGAATTTTCTGTAATTGTGATTTTCGAAATGAGAGGAAACTATTTTGCTTTTTAAAATTTGTTCTTTTGGCTACTAGGATTGCATGGGTTTGTTGGTAAATTTTGACTGATGGAACATGATACTATTCAGGTTATTGAAACTTCTTTCATTTTTTTTCTATTCATAAAATTTAATTTTCAATGGGAAAAAGGCCAAAATTGTCCCTATAATATCGAAACTTAGTCACGTTTATGCCCGTTTCTACTTTCAGTCCAAATATATGCCCGCCGTTAAGAAAGTAGACAAAATTGTTCCTAATCTTAACAGTTGTCCATGACTCAACAACTAAAATGACACGGTGAACTCTGTGTTCACTATTTATTTTTCATTTGTAATAATAAATAACTATACCTATTAAAATTAGTCTTCTCCTTATCTAACTTTCCAATTCAAGGCACAAAGATTTAACCGATTCTAATTTAAATAACAAGTTGCAACTTTGAATAGTTCATCATTCCAATGTCAGATTCTTTGTTCTATTCAGTCTGAAACAGATCAAAAATTTCCAAAACGATTCTCACACGATTGTTTCTTCTTTATTTGCGAAAAAGTTTGTTTCGTCAAGATTTTACTGGTTCTGATATGTTCAAGCAGTAAAGAAATTTTTTACTAAAAAATAGATTTTTTCGTTGGATGGAATTTTAAAGAGAAACAAGAGGTCACTCGCAAACGGGTTTTTATGGAGGATTTCTTTCTTCTGAATCTAGCTCTTCTTCTTTTTGTGGAAAAGGAGTGTTACTGGCCAGTTATGACCAGTAAAGAGGAGCGAGAGATGGAAGAAAAGAGAGGTGATTTTCTGATGAGTGACTGGTAGTGTTTAAAGAGATGGTTTCTAGTGAAGCTTTTTGGTGGGTATTTCCGATGAGTGATTGCTGATGATTTTCTAGGTAGAGAGAATGTGGGGGTATTTTCTTGGTGGAAGATGGCTGGAGTGGTGGTTCGAACACTGACTGGTAATAATGGGAATTTATGAAATAATTTTGTGGAGCAAGGCAAGAACCTTGAATTTGCAGCAACGGTGGTATGTTGTTAGAGAAGGAGAAGACTAATTTTAGTAGGTTTTGTTATTTAGTATTACAGATGGAAAATAAATAGTGACATGGAGTCCACCGTGTCATTTTAGTTGCTGAGTCATGGACAACCGTTAGGGTTAGGGACAATTATGTCTACTTTCTTAACGGCAGGCATATATTTAGAACGAAAGTAGAAATGAGTATAAACGTGATTAATTTTCGATAGTATAGAGACACTTTTGGCTTTTCCCCATTTTCAATTTAACTTATTATGAAGAATATGAATGAAGCCTATAGTATATGCCCTCAATTTCCATATAACAGTTTTAAGTTTTGAGATTATTCAAGAGCTAAATATGCTATTAAACTTTTCCAATTATAACTGGGCTATATTTGTTTTATAAATGGGTGAGTGACTATTAATCTGTCACGTCATAATTTGTAAATCATTCCTCGTCCACCGAATGTGCCACCACCCAAGCACAATCAACTACCGCCTGATGTACTAAGACGAGAGAAAAAATGTGAGAAGAATATTTTGCTTTTGTTAAGGAAAAGTTGGACTACCGTCATTCACATCATTAAATGTCAAAAATGTAGGAAAATGAATATACATTAAACTCATAGTTAGATGCTAAAAATTGTTGGTATTAAAAATAAAAAAGGAAAGGGAAAGGGAAAACCTAATTAACATATTGTAATTTAAATTAAAAGAGTTTCACATGTTCCAATTTAATTTCTATGACACTTTTTATGTTCCAATTTTGTAATATTCCTAACTTTATAACCTTCTATAATTCAAAAATATAATCAATCTAACTAATAGATTAACTCCATTTTCCACCGAATGCTATCATATAAAATTTTGACGAAAAGAAGTATTAATAATAGTCATTATAGTGCATCACCATTGCACTTTTTCTTTATGAACATTTCTTAGCAAGAATGTTCTCCATAAAAATCGAACCAAATTTGATAAAATGAACTGAACTGGCCGCTGACCACTTCTAGTTTATTTATCTATATCTATATCTATTTATCTATCTATATTATTATAAAAGTATGAATAAAAAGTTGAATTACAAAAATAACTTTTTAATATTAAGTATAATAACTCACAATAAAAGGACATAATCGGAATTCTAAACATTAACCTTGTAATCCTATTAGTTTTGGGACATAATACTATACATTAGGAATTCTACATGATTACCTTTAGGAATCCTACTATTATAATTATTTTCGGGCATAGATATTAGATATTAAAATATATGTGCGTCCTAGCGAAATATAATTATTGTTGCAATTCATAAATTACTTTCTCCGTAGTTTTGTAGCTTTAGGAGAGAGACTTGTGACTTCACTTATGCTATATAATGACCTAGATACATGCATATATACACGTTTTTTCCAAGTTAAGGTGAAACATATTATAGTTATATATTACGTACATAGTTCTAATAAGGAAGTAATTTTATAAGGTTAAAATCTTAATCAACTTTAAAGTCCTAAATATTAAGATTTATTACATAGTTCAAATAAGGAAAGATTTAATGAATAAAATTTTAGTTGATTGCTAAATCCAAAATATTAAGAGAATGATTAAATTACAATTTTGTCCAATGTAAACTCTATTTTTAAAGAGTAAAAAAGATTATATTGCCAAAATCCATTTAGAAACAAGATAGTATATATTATTATAAAGGCCGATTATTAAACAGAAGAACTCTGTAACGACCCGACCGGTCGTTTTGAGCTTTTACACTTGGCTCGCCAGTTCTCGGGCATGACTTGCCCCGTGTGATGTATTATGACTCATGTAAATCGTTGGTTTTGGTTTTCAGGGTAATCGGCATGAAATTTGGAAGAACAGTTCTCAGTTTGAAGCTTGTAATTCGAAAGGTTTTACCAAGATTTGACTTGTTTGTAGATGATCTCGATCGGAATTTTTATGATTTGGTTATCTTCGTTAGGTGATTTGGGACATAAGAGCGTGATCGGAATGCATTTTGGAAGTTTGTGGAAGGTTTAGGCTTGAATTGGCGAAATTGAGATTTCGGCGTTTTCCGGTTGATAGGTGAGATTTTGATATAGAGGTCAAAATGGAATTTCGAAAATTGCAGTAGTTCCGTTGTGTCATTTGGGATGTGTGTGCAAAATTTCAGATCATTCGGACGTGGTTTTGTTGGGTTTTTGATCAAAAGAGAAATTCAGAAGATTTTAGAAAGTTTGGCTTGAATCCGATGTGTTTTGGGTAATTTGATGTTGTTTGAATAAGGTATTAGAATATGTTGGTGCTTTTGGTCGAGGTCCCGGGGGCCTCAGAGTGATTTCGGATGGTTGACGGAGAAGTTTGGATTTTGTTGCAAATGCTGAATTTGCTGCTTCTGGTATTTTCGCACCTGCAGATTGGGGAACGCAGGTGCGGCACCGCATAAGCGGAGTTTTAGTCGCAGAAGCGAAAAAGGGATTGAGGAGCAGAAACCGCAGAAGCGGCTATATGGACCGCATCTGCGGAGCCGCAGATGAGGAAGTGTGATCGCAAATGCGTAATTTCGGTTGTTTAGTGATTTCTGCAGAAGCGGGCGAGAGACTGCAAATGCGGTACCGCAAGTGCGTGGATTGACCGCAGATGCGGGTGCTGGTGTCATAAATGAAATCCGCAGAAGCGGATGTTTTTTTTTTTGCAGAAGCGGAGGCGCAGATGTGCTTATAGGATCGCAGGTGCGAAAGAGCTGGGCAGAAGGTATAAAAATGCCCCTTCGCGATTTTCAGTCATTTGTTCACCATTATTGTGCGATTTTGGAGCTCTAAGCTGTGATTTCAAGAGGGGATCAAGTGTATCCACTGAGGTAAGCTACTTGGGCTTTATACCTTGTGTTTATGGTGATTATATCATTGTTTAATCATGAAAATTTGGGGGAAATTAGAGGAAGAGTTGGGAATTTAGGGCTTGAAATTGGAGAGTGAATTTTTAGAATTTGAGTGACCAGATGAGGTCGGATTTTGATAAATTTGATATGTATGAACTCGTGAGAGGATGAGGATTCCATTGTGTTAATTTTATCGAGTTTTGAGACGTGGGCCTGGGGACCGGGTTTGAGCAATTTCGGGATTTGAATGTAAATTGGATATTTTCGAGTGGGCTTCGTTCCCTTTGCATATTTTAATGATTATGTACTAATTGTGGCTAGATTTGAAGCATTTGGAGGTCGATTTGTGTGGGCGAAGGCATCGCGGGCTAGAGGTTGGACCGGATCGAGGTGAGTAATGATTGTAAATGATGTTCTGAGGGTTTGAAACCCCGGATTGCACATCGTAGTGCTATATTGAGATGAGGCACACGCTTGATGACGGGCGTGGGGTCGTTCACTATTGGGGATTGTGACTTGGTCCGTCTCGGTTGATGATTTTACCACATATTTGACTGAAATCTATTTGCTATCATCATTATTTGGGCTGAATGTCATATTTGGGCTTCGTGCCAACTATTTGAACCTGTCAGGGATTTTTATTGATATTTCCTCACTGTTTTGACTTTAAACTTGTACTCAGTCATGCTATATTCTACTATTTTCAAAACTCAGCCATGTTTACTCTGCTTTAACACTTGAAATGATATTTTAAATCATATTTTGGGCTGAGCATCATGTTTTACTGTTGCCCGAGTGGCTTATGTGATTTTTGACTGAGTAAGGCCGAGGGCCTGTGTTGTGAGGATATTTTTGGGTCGGGCTTCACGCCGCAGTGGTGATAATTTGATTACGAGGCCGAGGGCCTGAGATAGGTACGCCACGAGGTGGCTTGTTGATATTGATATGAGGCCGAGAGCCTGTTTATGATGCCACGAGGTGGCTTGATATTGTGCTTGGGTCCGTAACGAGCCCCTCCAGGAGTCTGCACACCCCCAGTGAGCGCGGGTACCCATTGTGATGTGAGATATAGCTCGAGGGGCTGGTATTATTTTGAGATATTGCCCGAGGGGCGGATTGGTTGACATTGTGCCCGAGGGGCGAACCTTATGTGCTTATCTGTAACGACCCGAACCGTCGTTTCCTGTATTTTTATTATGTACTCCCTGTTAAATGCTTATTCATGTTTCTATATGTGTACTTGGTGAATTTGAATCAATTCGGACCGAGTTTGGTATGAAATGGGATAATTAGTCTCTTTAAGGAAGAATTAGTTTGGAAAAGTCAACCGGACGTTGAATTGTGAGTTAGAGGGCTTGGAATTGAATTCCGTTGATTCGGTTAGTTTCGGGGGATGATTTAAGGCCTAGGAGCGCAATCGGAATTAATTTTGGAGGTCCGGTGAAGAAATTAGCTCATTTTGGCGAAGTTAGTAATTTGGCGATCTTCGGTTGATAGGTGAAATTTTGATCCAAAGGTCGGAATGGAATTCCGAGAATTTTTGTAGCTTCGTTATGTCATTTTGGACTTGTGTGCAAAATTTGAAGTCAATCGGACGTGATTTGATAGGTTTCGGCATCGGAAATAGAAGTTGGAAATTCTAAAGTTCATAAAACTTGGATTGGAGGTTGATTCATGATTTTAGCGTTGTTTGATGTGATTTGAGGCCTTGAGCAAGTCCATAATGTATTTTGGGACTGGTTGGTATCATTGGTCGGGGTCCCGGGGGCTTCAGGTGTGTTTCAGATGCCCAACGGGTCATTTTTGGAAGATTTTTGCCGTTTTGAGCATAAATGTAATGATCTAAAGGTTCATTTTTAGTTCTAGAGATACAAATTTGATTTCGAGACTTCCAGAATTTAAATCATGAATTATAGGACTGATCTGAAAATTTTGGTTTAATTTCATCAAGTCGCGATTGGGTTTTTGACGTGAAATGTGAGTTAATTGTTTAACAAACGAAATGGGTATTGAACTAGGAAAACGAGCTCCAAATTGATTTTCGATTGAAGGGTTGTGTTCGTATTATTATTTGTGAATTATAGGAACAAGAATCGTCTAATTCCGAGTTCGTATGATGGAGTTAGAGCCATTTTAGTGAAAAATGGCTGTGCTGCAAATTTCTTAAAAGCTGCTGTATTTTCTGCAGCAGTGAACAGTAACCGCGGGGGTGAACAGTGACCCGCGCGGGTGAACAGTGACCTCACGCGCATGAACAGTGCCCCCGCGTGAACAGTACCGAAAATTTGTAGACAGATTTAATGTCCAGCAGTCCGAGTTTGGTCATTTTTTTGACTTCCAAGCTCGGATTTTGGGCGATTTTTAGCAAGAAATCTTGGGAAATATTGAGGTAATTCACTTATGATTATTTCTACTCCATAATATTGAATTATTATCGAATAATCCGATTAGATTACATATTTTTGAGGAGTAAATTGAAGATTTAGGCCTAGAGATTTGAAAATAACATTTGAAGATTTGAGGGGTAATTTGAACTCAAATTTTGGTAAAATTTATATGTACGGACTCGTGGTGAGACGAGAAATCCGGTGATGTAACTTTCGTAATTTTTCGAGAAGTGGGCCCGGGGCTCGGGTTTTGCGAATTTCGTGAATTTTGATATTTTTGGAGTCTTTTCGATTGGGTTATATTCCCTTAGCCTATTGTAATGTATTCGTTGTGGTTTTGACCAGATTCGTCGCGCGAAGAGGTAAATTCGAGAGGCAAGGGCATAGCGGAGTAGACATTGGACCGTCTTGAGGTGAGTAATGATTTTAAATGATGCACTGAGGGTTTGAAACCCCGGATTGCACAACATACTGCTATGTTGAGATGAGACACACGTTGTATGACGAGCGCGGGGTCATTTACTATTGGGGATTGTGACTTGGTCCATCCCAGTTGATATTTTTACCGCGTAATTGATAAAGATTTATTGTTTTTCACTATGATTGGGCTTATTGCCATATTTGGGCTTCGTGCCAATTATCTGAAATCTTTTGTGAATTTACATCACTATTTTCCTCACAAATTAAAATATTATTTGAACTCAGTCCAATTGAATTATATTATTTTGTGAACTCAGCTACATTTATACTCAACTCGAGATTTAATGATATTTATAATGTTGTTGAGCTGAGCACTATTGTTTTACTGATGCCCAAGAGGCTTATGATTATTTTCTGGACTGATTGAGGCCGAGGGCCATACGTGAGGATATGTTGAGTGATGTGAGGAGGCTTTCAGGCCTCGAGTGTTATATGAGGAGGCTTTCAGGCCTCGTGTGTGATGTGTGAAGGCTTTCAAGCCTATTGATATTGCGCTTGGGCTGTAGGAGCCCCTCCGGAGTCTGTACACACCCCCAGTGAGCGCAGGGTACCCAGGTGAGTTGGGAGTGGGCCCGAGAGGCCGTTGCTTGTGTGTGGTGAGTTGGGAGTGAGCCCGAGGGGCTGATGTTGTATGTTGGTGAGTTGGGAGTGAGCCCGAGGGGCTGATACTATACTGAGATTTACATATTGAGCCCGAGGGGCAAGCTTTTGGTTTATCCTTACTGTGGAAATTATTTGTCTTTACTGTTTTAAAAGAAGAATTATCTGATACTCACTATTTTACTGTATAACTGATTTTACTGCTTGGGATAGCGCTATATTGTGCCGTTATGAGATTTCATGTTTTCAGTCGTTATTTATTTTTATTACTCACTGGGTCGGAGTACTCACATTACTCCATGCACCATGTGTGCAGATACAGGCAGAGCTGAGTTCGCTCCTGAGCGCTAATTCTTTCCAGGCCAGGCGGTGACTAGGAGTAACGAGGTAGTTGTTGACGTCCGCAGTCCCGTTTTCTCCCTTATCTTTGTTATTTATGATAATTCCAGACTTTGTAAAATATTAGTAAACTCTGTAGTAGCTCATGACTTGTGACACCCCGATTTCGGGCTGAGTTAGGAGGGTTTTCCTTATTCTATCACGTTTATTTCGCATTTAAGATTATATTGCCCATGATTTAGACTTATTCCTGCTAAGTAATTATAAAGAGATGTACTGTTTGTTGATTGGCTGGCCTTGTCCTCTCGAGAGGTGCCATCACGACCAGGTTGGGATTTTGGGTCGTGACAAGTTGGTATCAGAGCCTAGGTTACTAGGTGTAAGCACGTGATTTTTGCCCTATATGAGAATTACTCCCAAAAAATTTAAAATAAAATGATTTTCCTTGGTGTGCAATTTTGTGAGATTTTGTGATATTTTTGGATAATTATTTGTATTTGTCTGTGTTTGTTTATTTGTTAAATTAATAAAAAATACAAAAATATGTCGCATTTGCATGTAGGATTTTATTTTATAATTGTTACCAATTAAATTTGCTTACAAAAAATTAAAAATTACAAAAATAGGCATCGTTTGCATTTTTAGCATTTAATGTCCAAATATACAATTCTATGCTTAATTATTACTTAATTATGCGTTAATTGTTATTGGGAGTTAATTTGCGCTTTTATAACTTAATTTAGTTCTTAATAATAATTTAAGTATTTTTATAATTTAGTTTTAGAGAAATAAAAGAAGAAAAGAGAGCGAAAATATAAAAAAAGTCGGAATTGGGCCTTTTCTTCAATTGTAAGTCACAGGCCCAAAATAATAGTCCAACCTTCTCCACGACCCGGTCCATATCAAACCGGGTCGACCCAATCCATAACCCAAATACCCAACACCCCCCTATCTTGTAAAGCAAAACAAAAGAAAAAGAAAAAAACCAAAACCCTAAAAACTTAAAGGATCCCCCCCCCACTTTTGTGTCTTCTTCCCCAAACTCAAAAACACACAACCATGGCAGCCTTTCCGCCTCCTCACACCCAGAACAAGCTCCAACACCATCATCGCTGCCTCGTCGAGCTCGAGCATGAGCTCGCATGGTCGTTGGTCGTTGCCCTTGCTTCATCTTCTTCGTCGAAGGCAACACCTCGCCATGGACGACCCCTCAAGCTCTAGCTTCAAACGACGACTTCCCCCAGCTCTACCATAACCAACGTTGCTGCTTCTTCTTCCCCACTTCATGCTACTGCGTTTCAAGACCCAGCTGCGTCTTCATCATCTACATTATCGAGCTAAAATGCCCTCGTCCATGGCTGCCCTCTTTTTCGTGTTTCAGCTCACCCAAGCCAGTCCTCAACCTCACGTCCAAACGACCAGCGCTTCGATGCTGCTGCCCGTCGAGCAGCGCTTCGAAACCCCCCCGTCGCCGCTGCTTCTCCTCCTTCCTCCGAGCTGCTGTATCTTCCTCGCCCTGCTGCCCACGAGCAGCTTATTTTTTCAGCTATGTTGTTGCCACCATTTCGTTTGGTCGAGTTTTAGTCGAGGTCGTCGAGCGTCGTTTTGAGTTCGTCAAGTTTAAAAGGAAGGTGGGTTCGTCGTTGAAGTTCAAAGATCCGGTAGGGCAGTCTTGGTGCGACAATCGTGTCTGGATAGATTTATTCCCATTCGAGTTCTTTGTCGTTTCGATCCGGTTAGTAGATTTTGAGTTTTACTTTGTCCGTATTTCGTTTTTATATTTCTAGAAGTTAAAATCGTTAAATGTTTGATTCTTATTTTGTTCGTTGTTCAATCGTGTTTGATTCTCGAAGTTAAAATCGTTACAATCGTGTTTGATTCTTATTTTGTTATTATTTTTAGTTTGTTCATGTGTTTTGTTGGTTTAGTTTTCAGATTCAAATGGGAAATTAATTAGTTGTTTTTCATGTTTATTTCATGGTAATTTTATTCATTTTTGTAAAAAAAGGAATTATTAGTTTAATGTTTGTTAGATTCAAATTGAAGTTTAAATTAATTATTTCTTCAATTTGTTTCAGGTGTTTTATGTATTTTCAGAAATTGTTAACATTGTTTAAATCATGTGAATCCGTCATGTTTTGTTGTTTAAAAATAGATTTAATTCATGTTCATCTTTGTTTGAAGTTCGTTTTAATTTAGTAATTTAATGTGAAGTTATGTTTTGCTTTTTAATTTTGGATCATATATCTTTGTTATATTTTTGGTTGGATTTAATTTAAGAAAGATTAATTGATTATTTAAAGATTAGTAATCTGATTTTAACCCGGATAAGGAATTCTTAACCCATCTTAACCCATCACCAGATTTCCGAATCCTGCCCTGCCATTTTTACTTGATCTTTCGACCGGGTGTTGTATGGATGAGTTGCCAGAATTGCCAATCAATTAACCACCTGCCTGGTATCACACATTTAGACAACCACTTTGTTAGCGATTAGGTCTTAACAGATTTAACAACCACACGTTGGCATGAATGCACTTATACAGTTATTCCTTTCTATTATGCGTTTTCCCGATTGCATGCGTCATCCCGGCATTTCATTCCTTGTTTCATTTTTCTTCTCCTCGCCTTATCCCTCTCTTGTGCTTTAAGATGGGTTAACAGTAATCTGGTGAATCCTTGTTTTATTTGAAGATCGAGTGTGATGATGGGGTGGATTGTAATAATGATGAAGCTTATGAGGAAATTAGTAAAGAATTAAGTCACTTTGAAGAAAAACCCAAACCTAACCTAAATGACACAGAAGCAGTTAATCTAGGGGACCAAGACAATGTACGGGAAACTAAAATAAGTGTTCATTTGGAGCCACAACTTAAGGAGGAGATAATTAAAGTATTGCATGAGTACAAAGACGTTTTTGCATGGTCATATGATGATATGCTGGGTCTAAGCACCGATTTGGTGGTTCATAAATTTCCCACTGATCCAGCACTCCTCCCTGTCAAGTAGAAGTTGAGAAAGTTCAAAACAGACATAAGTGTGAAGATCAAAGAAGAGATCACCAAGCAGTTTGAGGCAAGGGTCATTCAGGTTACACGGTACCCCACTTGGTTAGCCAATGTCGTGCCTGTGCCAAAGAAAGATGGCAAGACCAGGGTGTGCGTCGATTATCGAGACCTTAACAAGGCAAGCCCAAAAGATAATTTCCCACTGCCCAACATCCATATACTGATCGACAATTGTGCCAAACATGATATTGGCTCTTTTGTGGATTGTTATGCGGGTTATCATCAGATTCTAATGGACAAGGAAGATGAAGAAAAGACGGCATTCATCACTCCGTGGGGAACGTATTGTTATCGGGTCATGCCGTTTGGTTTGAAAAATGCTGGGGAAACTTATATGAGGGCCATGACAACTATCTTCCATAATATGATACATAAAGAAATCGAGGTATACGTGGATGATGTGATCGTGAAGTCTAGACAGCAATCCGACCATGTCAGAGATTTGAGAAAATTCTTTCAAAGGCTTCGCAGGTACAATCTTAAGCTCAATCCTTCGAAATGTGCTTTCGGGGTGCCATCTGGGAAGTTGTTGGGATTTATAGTTAGCCGGAGGGGTATTGAATTAGACTCGTCAAAGATCAAAGCTATTCAGGAGTTGCCACCTCCAAGAAACAAAACCGAGGTGATGAGTTTGTTGGGAAGACTAAACTATATCAGCAGGTTCATTGTTCAGCTCACGGCAACGTGTGAACCAATTTTCAAATTGTTAAAGAAAGATGTCGCGGTCAAATGGACTGATGAATGCCAGGAGTCTTTTGATAAGATAAAGGGGTATTTGTCAAACCCACCCGTGTTGGTCCCACCAGAACCAGAGAGGCCTTTGATTCTATATCTGACAGTTGTGGATAGTTCATTCGGCTGTGTACTGGGGCAGCATGATGTTACAGGCAGAAAGGAGCAGGCTATCTACTATCTCAGTAAGAAGTTCACATCTTACGAGGTCAAGTATACTCATCTGGAAAGGACATGTTGTGCCCTAACTTGGGTGGCACAGAAATTGAAACATTACTTGTCATCTTACACCACTTACCTTATATCTCGCTTGGACCCGTTGAAGTATATTTTTCAGAAACCCATGCCCACAGGAAGGCTTGCAAAGTGGGAGATCTTACTTACAGAGTTCGACATTGTCTATGTGACACGGACTGCCATGAAAGCATAGGCATTAGCCGATCGCTTGGCTGAGAACCCCGTTGATGAAGATTATGAGCCTTTGAAAACTTATTTCCCTGATGAAGAGGTAATGCACATTGAAGAATTAGAACAAGCTGAGAAGTCGGGATGGAAACTTTTCTTTGATGGGGCCGCCAATATGAAAGGCGTAGGAATAGGTGCGGTACTTATTTCGGAAATAGGTCAGCATTACCCCGCTACAGCTCGGCTTCGTTTCTACTGTACAAACAACATGGCAGAATATGAGGCATGTATATTGGGATTGAGATTAGCTGTGGATATGGGTGTACGGGAAGTCTTGGTCATGGGTGACTCGAACTTACTGGTACACCAGATTCAAGGGGAATGGGAAACACGGGACTTGAAGCTTATACCGTATCGGCAGTGTCTGCATGAGCTTTGCTAGCATTTTCAGGCCATAGAATTCAGACATATTCCAAGGATTCATAATGAGGTTGCGGACGCTTTGGCTACTTTGGCATCAATGTTGCACCATCCAGATAAGGCCTATGTTGATCCATTGTAGATTCAAGTCCATGATCAGCATGCTTACTGTAATGTGATAGAAGAGGAAATCGATGGAGAGTCGTGGTTCCATGATATCAAAGAGTACATCAAAGCGGGAGTATATCCAACGCAGGCCACCAGTGATCAGAAAAGAACAATTCGACGGTTGGCAAGTGGGTTTTTCCTTAGTGGGGGAGTACTGTACAAAAGAACGCCAGAGCTCGGTTTGTTGAGATGTATAGATGCACGGCAAGACACAACTATCATGATTGAGGTGCATTCCGGAGTTTGCGGACCGCATATGAATGGGTATGTTCTAGCAAAGAAGATTCTCCGAGCAGGTTATTATTGGCTCACGATGGAGCGAGATTGTATCAGTTTTGTGCGTAAGTGTCATCAATGCCAAATACATGGAGATTTGATTCATGCTCCACCATCAGAATTACATACAATGTCCGCGCCATGGCCTTTTGTTGCATGGGGCATGGATATTATTGGGCCAATTGATCCAGCAGCATCAAATGGGCACAGGTTTATCTTGGTAGCTATAGATTATTTTACCAAATGGGTGGAAGCGAAGTCATTCAAGTCTGTGACCAAGAAGGCTGTAGTTGACTTCGTGCATGCAAATATCATCTGTCGGTTTGGGATCCCAAAGGTAATCATCACAGATAATGGGGCTAATATTAATAGCCATTTGATGAAGGAGACATGTGAGCAGTTTAAGATTGCTCACAGGCACTCTACTCCATACCATCCCAAGGCAAATGGTGCGGTTGAAGCGGCCAATAAGAACATAAAGAAAATACTCCAGAAGATGGTTGAAGGATCTAGACAATGGCACGAGAAATTGCCTTTTGCATTGTTAGGATATCGCACCACCGTGCGTACCTCGGTAGGGGCGACTCCTTACTCATTGGTATATGGAACCGAGGCAGTAATACCTGCAGAAGTGGAAATCCCATCTCTGCGAATCATTGCAGAGGCTGAGATCGATGATGATGAATGGTTGAAAAGCCGTCTTGAGCAGTTGAGTTTGATCAATGAGAAAAGATTGGCATCAGTGTGTCATGGCCAACTGTACCAACGAAGAATGGCAAGAGCATACAACAAAAAAGTACGTCCAAGGAAATTTGAAGTCGGGCAATCAGTACTGAGGCGGATCTTGCCTCATTGGGCTGAGGCAAAAGGAAAATTTGCCCCAAACTGGCAGGGACCATTTGTAGTAACCAGAGTGTTGTCTAACGGAGCGTTGTATTTGACAGATATGGAAGGAGAATGTGTAGAAATGGCCATCAATTCCGATGCGGTCAAGAGATATTATGTATGATTTCTTTATTTTCTGAATGTATCTGTTCGTATTTGGCATATCTTAAAGATTGAAATGATGAAGGCATTTTGTTCTGCTATCCAAACACTCTTATCCCTTGTTATCCCCTTCGAGCCTTACTTATTTTTCATACACCTCTTTCGGAATCAGCGGCACCATAAGAGAACACATGTGACGAACATAAAGAAAAGAAGGAAAGAAAAGAAAAGAAAAAAAAAGAAGAAAAGAAAAAGAAAAAGAAAAGAAGAAAAGGAAAAGAAAGAAAAGTGAAAAAAAGGGAAAGAAGAGAAACATAACAACGTAGTCTCTATAAAGTGAACTACGTTTGACTTGATCCCGAAAGGGTACGTAGGCAGCCTTACTCCGAGGTTCAGTCATACCAAATAGAAATCCAAAAATCCCCAAGCAAGAAACTGGGGCAGAAGTGGTGATTGTTATGAAAGTGGGATTCCGAAAGTTGTAATTTGAACCCATTTGAATTGTTTTGAGCCTTTTATACCTTTCTTTCTAACTCAATCCAAAAGCCTACATTACGGTCCAAAGAAAGACCTTATGATCAGTTTTGAGAAATGCCAAGATGAACAGGTAGGAATAACCCACGACAGGGGCAACACTCTGGTTCGAGCAAGAAGAACAAAAATAAATGAGAGAGTCTTATGGGTGAAAACCCTCACGGGCACCGTAAGGCGACGGGAGCTGAGAGAAAAATAAATGAGAGAGTCGTGTTGGTGAAAACCTTTACGGGCACCTCAAGGCGAAGGTGAGATAAGAAATGGAAAACTGAGAAAGGTCTGTTGATAGAAACCGTTTCGCGGTACCGCAGGGAAACAAGGTTAAGGTCTGGATAAATCAAACAAGTGATGGAAGTTCTGGGCAATGAGGTACGTCAATTGAGAGTTGTTTGGTTGGATAGATTGGGCTGATTAATCCAAAATGCATGTCTTGACCATTGGTACTAGTTGTCTCGCTCAAATAAGTTTCTTTTCCTTCTCTTTTCAAACAGTCATCTGGTTTTGGATTCTTCTTATCCTTAACTCAAAAATCATTGCATTTCATTTTTTTTTAGGGTTTTATCTAGCTGAGATGTTTCAGTGCCAGTTTTGTTCAATGCAAGCAGAAAGGACTTCAAAGTTCACTTCCAGCTTCTAGAATTGTAAAGCACAACGTGGTCAGAGCATGTCAAAAACAACTTGATGTCAAGTGGAATACAGGGAATTAACGGAAGTTTCATCGGTGAAATGATTGGGAAATGTCGTGGGAAAGGCGAAAGCTCAAACAAAAAGGTCAGAAAAGTGAAATAACAGCAGGGGTGTAAAACATTTGGGTCGCCAGAGGTTGGGAAATTTAAAAGTTGGTCAGAAAGTCAAGCGGTTTAGGGTCAGTGCGTGGAAATTAGTCAACACAAAGCAAGGCAGTGGAAGGATTTTTCAGCAAGAATGCCATCAACTAACCACCGTTTTAAACTGAAAAAATTTTCTTTGATTGAGCAGGGGGAGAAAAGTTAGTTGTTGAAGAGGAATTCTCCAGGAGGGAAAAACAAGCACTAATCAGGATAAATGCAAGTTGTCAGGAGTTCGCCTGGAGAATAGAGACATTCAATTTCAAATTTAGCAATCAGGAGTCCGCCTGGAGAACAGAGACATACTTTTCAAGTTTGACGTCAGGAGTCCGCCTGAAGAACAGAGACATACAGTTTAAATTTCAAAAATCAGGAGTCCGCCTGGAGAATAGAGACATTCAATTTCAAATTTAGCAATCAGGAGTCCGCCTGGAGAACAGAGACATACCTTTCAAGTTTGACGTCAGGAGTCCGCCTGAAGAACGGAGACATACAGTTTAAATTTCAAAAATCAGGAGTCCGCCTGGAGAATAGAGACATTCAATTTTAAATTTAGCAATCAGGAGTCCGCCTGGAGAACAGAGACATACTTTTCAAGTTTGATGTCAGGAGTCCGTCTGAAGAACAGAGACACATAGTTTAAATTTTAAAAGTCAGGAGTCTGCCTGGAGAATAGAGACATTCCATTTCAAAGTTAGCAATCAGGAGCCCACCTGGAGAATAAGGGAATACAATTCAAATTCTAAGTAGTCAGGATCCCCCCTGAAGAATAGAATGGCGATTTATTGGTTGAAATCTCGCCAACCTAAAGAAAGGAGTGGCATTTTTAAAGTTGTTGTTGAAGTTGGGAGCCCGCCCAGATAACAGAGGCATACATTTCAGTCTTTACATTTCAAGTGTTGAAGTTGGGAGCCCGCCCAGATAACAGAGGCATACATTTCAGTCTTTTCATTTCAAGCATTAAAGTTGGGAGCCCGCCCAGATAACAGAGGCATACATTTTAGTCTTTACATTCCAAGCGTTGAAGTTGGGAGCCCGCCCAGATAACAGAGGCATACATTCAGTCTTTTCATTTCAAGTGTTGAAGTTGGGAGCCCGCCCATAGAACAGAGGAATACATTTCAGTCTTTATATTTCAAGCATTGAAGTTGGGAGCCCGCCCAGATAACAGAGGCATACATTTCAGTCTTTACATTCCAAGCGTTGAAATTGGGAGCCCGCCCAGATAACAGAGGCATACATTCAGTCTTTTCATTTCAAGTGTTGAAGTTGGGAGCCCGCCCATAGAACAGAGGAATACATTTCAGTCTTTATATTTCAAGCGTTGAAGTTGGGAGCCCGCCCAGATAACAGAGGCATACATTTCAGTCTTTTCATTTCAAGTGTTGAAGTTGGGAGCCCGCCCATATAACAGAGGAACACATTCAGCATTAATTTTCAAGTATTAAAGTTGGGAGCCCGCCCATAGAACAGAGGCATACATTTCAAGATCAAGTCACAAGACAACAAAACAGAGGGTTACAACAGGAATCCCCAGCAGAAAACAATAAAAATCCCCAGCATCAGGAAGCAGAAGGTTGCAATAAGAGGTCCCAGCAAAAAACTCAAGTGCATGTGTCGAAAGGAAGAAAAGCATCGGAAGAAAAGCACCGGAAAAAATGCAAGCAGACAAGAAAGCAAGGCAACAAGAAAAATTGCAGTATAGCCTAGCTTCTTGTTTTCTTTTAAGCAAGGTGTAACAAGGAGATCGGTAAGCAGTAGTAATAGCATGCAACAACAGTAACAATGCAGTCCCACGGTAGTCCCAGCTACCAAAAAACTTCCCGAACTATATTGACCTAATTCCTGTTTAGCCCAGGATATGTAGGAAACCTTTGAAGAAAAGGTTCGGTCAAATCTTTTTCAAAAAAATGCTTCACACGGAGTACTCGGATGGGCAAAAATCGCTCGCTTTATCTTTGCACGAAAACCCTTCGTGTCTTCGGGCAAAGAGGGGCAGCTGTAAGCACGTGATTTTTGCCCAATATGAGAATTACTCCCAAAAAGTTCAAAAATAAAATAATTTTCCTTGGTGTGCAATTTTGTGATATTTTGAATAATTATTTGTATTTGTCGGTGCATGTTTATTTTCTAAATTAATAAAAAATACAAAAATATGTCGCATTTTGCATGTAGGATTTAATTCTACAATTTGTTAGTAATTAAGTTTGTTTACAAAAAATTAAAAATTTACAAAAATAGGCATCGTTTGCATTTTTAGCATTTAATGTCCAAATATACAATTTTATGCTTAATTATTACTTAATTGTGCATTAATTGTTATTGGGAGTTAAGTTGCACTTTTATAACTTAAGTTAGTTCTTAATAATAGTTTAAGTATTTTTATAATTTAGTTTTAGTGAAATAAAAGAAGAAAAGAGAGCGAAAATATAAAGAAAGTCGGAATTGGGGCCTCTTCTTCGATTTCAAGCCACATGCCCAAAAAATGGCCCAATCTTCCCAAACGACCCAGTTCATTTCGAACTGGGTCGACCCAGTCCATAACCCAAAGAGACTCAAACCCCCTTTTCTTTCATTTTTCATAAAACAAAGCAAAACAAAAAAAAAATCAAGAAAACCCTAAGAGCTAAGTCATCCGCCCCCCTCCCTATCTTCTTCTTCCTCAAGCTCCCCTCCCTAGCAGCCATGGCTGCCCTACCCCCTCACCCAATGCCACCCCCTCCAGCCCTTCCCCCTCACCCCGTCACACTCACACACACATGCACCAACAACTCCATAGCTTCCCTCCTCCATCGAGCTTCGTCATCGTCGAGTTTGAGCTCATCCATGGCTTCCCCTACTGCATCGTCTGCTCCTCGTTGCTGCGTTTGCTGCTGCATTACAGCGTTTCCGAGCAGCTGTTGCTGCGTCTCTTCTCTTCGTGTTACTGCTGCTCGCGACCGCTACTGCTTAAGCAAAAGCTTCGTCCAAACGAGCATCGTCGTCTCCATCACTGCCACTAGTTGAGTAGCGTTGCTACTGCTGCCCGCGTCGCCACTGCTGCTGCGTTTTTTCCAGCTATTTGCTGCTTCACTTCATCGTCTTCTTTGCTGCTATTGATGCTTGTTGCTTTGTCGTCTTCAAGTTCGTTTATGTCCAAGTTTCGTTGGTTTCGTTTAGAGTTCGTTCGATGTTCGTCGTTGGTCATTCACGGTTAGTTGTTCTAAGTTTTATTTCATCCATAATTTGTTTGATATTTTCAGATTTGATATTTTCAGATTTGGAATTAGTATAAGTTTGCTTTAGTTTTCTTATTTATTTTAGATAAAAATTGTTAGTTTAATTATATTGTTGTTAGATTTAAGTTGAAGATCCGATTTAATTATTTTTCAGCTTGTTTTATTAATTTTAAGAGGATTTAGTTTTAATATAGAAAGGTATTAGTTTAAATCGTTCAAATCCGTTGTTGTTTGTTAATATAGATATATTCAAGACGGATTACTAATTAAAACTGTTTAATAATCAAAATAGAAGAAATAACGTAAAAAATGGCGTTATTGAATCAGTTTGGCAAAAATTGATTAATTCCTTATTCATAAGGTTTTTTGTCAATATTAAGTTAATCGGAATCATGTAGTTAATTTCAGTTAAAACATGAATTAGTTTGCGAATCAAGTATTAGGACATGATGTGAATTAAAACAAAGTTAGTTAAGTTTAAATTGTTTAACTTTTAGAAATATGGTTTAGTAATCAAGTTTTTTCTTAATTTTCAGTATTTGTAAATAATTAATTTCAATAAGCTTAAGTCATACTAACAATATGTTTTAATCTGTTCGTGTTCATCTTGTTTGAAGTTCGTTTTTAATTTAGTAATTTAATGCGAAGTTATGTTTTGGTTTTAATTTTTGGATCAAGCATCTTTGTTATAAGTTTTGTTGGATTTAATTTAAGAAAGATTAGTTGATTATTTGAAGATTACTGATTTGAATATGTTTATTTGTTTTGTTTAAGTTTAATTCGAAGTTTGAACAAAGTGTGTTTGTTATTCTTATTGAATATTTTTATTCATGTTCATACTTTGTTTGGTTGATCTTGAATCCGAAATTTGTATAGTTTGATTTCTTGTTTATCATTTATGATTATTTCTTGAATTGGTCTCATAATCTTGTTTAAGTTTAATATAGGAATTGTTTGTTGTAATGTTGTTAGAGTTGATTTTAAGTTCAATATTATTGAATTTGGAAATCTAAATATACTTGTTTGATTGTTGTTGTTGAATCTGAAAATAGGATTGTTTGTTGCTAAAAAATATTGTTCAATCAAATTTTAGTTGTTCTTTGTTGTTTAATTTGTGTTCATGTGATTTGTTGTTGAAATATTGAAGAAATCATGTTCATGTGATTTGTTGTTTAAACATTGTTAGAAATTGATCATATTGTCTATATTTTGGTTAAGTTTGATTAATTGATTGTTATAGCTGATGGGGTAGTTTGGTAATTTGTAGTACGTTCGGGGGTAAAATAGTAATTTGCAATAAGGTCGGAGGGGTAGTTTTGGTAATTGAACATTTTGTAATTCTTTATGTTAAGCATGGGGGACAAAATGTAATGGGGTGGGTTGTGATATAATTGTTTAATATAAAGGGGGGACAAGACAAAATTTAGTGGGGAGGAATCTTGTATTTATTTATGTTAGGCATGGGGGACAAAAAATAATGGGGTGGTGTGATATATTTATTTAATGTAATAGAGATAAGTGGGAAGATAATGGGTTTGGTAGAGAAAATGGATTGATTTTAATTGATTAAAGGGTTGAGATTATATATAGGAAGTCTTGAACGCAAGACACGGAGATACGAGAGAATACAGAAGAAAAAGAACGAATCTGAACAGAAAGAAAATAAGAGAGAAAAAAAAGAGGGCTGAACATTTAAGAGAGAGAAAATTCCGAAAAAAAATATTTAAACTTTAAAAAAAAAAACTAAAAAAAAAAATCTTTTGCTTTCTTTCATTGTTTGAAATCAGAATTAATTGTTTTTCATCAAAGCTTGAAGCTTTTGTTTTGAGTTTAATACTCCACCGGTTTGCAAACTCTGTTCCTGGGTTGTTACTGCTATTGGACTTTTGTTGCTGTGCTGTATTGTTATTACTGCGTGGCTGACTTTCTTCTTCTTATATTGGCAATACCAGGTACACAACTGTAATTTTGGCATTTTGTAAGCTGAAATGAAGAACAGAATGTTAAATTTTTAATTTAGTTTTAATTTTTTTGTATTGTATTTAGATTATTCATGTATTATTATTCTGTCAATCACTGTCATTTGGCATAATTAGACATCTTATAGCGATATATTAAAAAACGCCTTAACCGGATTATTAGGAAATATATTCAAGACGGATTGTTGTGTTTGCTGCTGCATTACAGCGTTTCCGAGCAGCTGTTGCTGCGTCTCTTCTCTTCGTGCTGCTGCTGCTCGCGACCGCTACTGCTTAAGCAAAAGTTTCGTCCAAACGAGCATCGTCGTCTCCATCACTGCCACTAGTTGAGTAGCGTTGCTACTGCTGCCCGCGTCGCCACTGCTGCTGCGTTTTTTCCAGCTATTTGCTGCTTCACTTCATCGTCTTCTTTGCTGCTATTGATGCTTGTTGCTTTGTCGTCTTCAAGTTCGTTTATGTCCAAGTTTCGTTGGTTTCGTTTAGAGTTCGTTCGATGTTCGTCGTTGGTCATTCACGGTTAGTTGTTCTAAGTTTTATTTCATCCATAATTTGTTTGATATTTTCAGATTTGATATTTTCAGATTTGGAATTAGTATAAGTTTGCTTTAGTTTTCTTATTTATTTTAGATAAAAATTGTTAGTTTAATTATATTGTTGTTAGATTTAAGTTGAAGATCCGATTTAATTATTTTTCAGCTTGTTTTATTAATTTTAAGAGGATTTAGTTTTAATATAGAAAGGTATTAGTTTAAATCGTTCAAATCCGTTGTTGGTTGTTAATATAGATTTAGTTCGTGTTCATCTTGTTTGAAGTTCGTTTTTAATTTAGTAATTTAATGCGAAGTTATGTTTTGGTTTTAATTTTTGGATCATGCATCTTTGTTATAAGTTTTGTTGGATTTAATTTAAGAAAGATTAGTTGATTATTTGAAGATTAGTGATTTGAATATGTTTATTTGTTTTGTTTAAGTTTAATTCGAAGTTTGAACAAAGTGTGTTTGTTATTCTTATTGAATATTTTTATTCATGTTCATACTTTGTTTGGTTGATCTTGAATCCGAAATTTGTATAGTTTGATTTCTTGTTTATCATTTATGATTATTTCTTGAATTGGTCTCATAATCTTGTTTAAGTTTAATATAGGAATTGTTTGTTGTAATGTTGTTAGAGTTGATTTTAAGTTCAATATTATTGAATTTGGAAATCTAAATATACTTGTTTGATTGTTGTTGTTGAATCTGAAAATAGGATTGTTTGTTGCTAAAATATATTGTTCAATCAAATTTTAGTTGTTCTTTGTTGTTCAATTTGTGTTCATGTGATTTGTTGTTGAAATATTGAAGAAATCATGTTCATGTGATTTGTTGTTTAAACATTGTTAAAAATTGATCATATTGTCTATATTTTGGTTAAGTTTGATTAATTGATTGTTATAGCTGATGGGGTAGTTTGGTAATTTGTAGTACGTTCGGGGTAAAATAGTAATTTGTAATAAGGTCGGAGGGGTAGTTTAGGAATTGTACATTTTGTATTTGTTTATATGAAGCATGGGGGACAAAATGTAATGGGGTGGGTTGTGATATAGTTGTTTAATATAAAGGGGGGACAAGACAAAATTTAGTGGGGAGGAATCTTGTATTTATTTATGTTAGGCATGGGGGACAAACAATAATGGGGTGGTGTGATATATTTATTTAATGTAATGGGGATAAGTGGGAAGATAATGGGTTTGGTAGAGAAAATGGATTGATTTTAATTGATTAAAGGGTTGGGATTATATATAGGAAGTCTTGAACACAAGACACGGAGATACGAGAGAATACAGAAGAAAAAGAACGAATCTGAACAGAAAGAAAATAAGAGAGAAAAAAAAAGAGGACTGAACATTTAAGAGAGAGAAAATTCCGAAAAAAAATATTTAAACTTTCAAAAAAAAAAACTAAAAAAAAAATCTTTTGCTTTCTTTCATTGTTTGAAATTAGAATTAATTGTTTTTCATCAAAGCTTGAAGCTTTTGTTTTGAGTTTAATACTCCACCGGTTTGCAAACTATGTTCCTGGGTTGTTACTGCTATTGGACTTTTGTTGCTGTGCTGTATTGTTATTACGGCGTGGCTGACTTTCTTCTTCTTATATTGGCAATACCAGGTACACAACTGTAATTTTGGCATTTTGTAAGCTGAAATGAAGAACGGAATGTTAAATTTTTAATTTAGTTTTAATTTTTTTGTATTGTATTTAGATTATTCATGTATTATTATTCTGTCAATCACTGTCATTTGTCATAATTAGACATATTATAGCGAGCAGTGGCGACGCGGGCAGCAGTAGCAACGCTACTCAACTAGTGGCAGTGATGGAGACGACGATGCTCGTTTGGACGAAGCTTTTGCTTAAGCAGTAGCGGTCGCGAGCAGCAGCAGCACGAAGAGAAGAGACGCAGCAACAGCTGCTCGGAAACGCTGTAATGCAGCAGCAAACGCATCAACGAGGAGCAGACGATGCAGTAGGGGAAGCCATGGATGAGCTCAAACTCGACGATGACGAAGCTCGATGGAGGAGGGCAGCTATGGAGTTGTTGGTGCATGTGTGTGTGAGTGTGACGGGGTGAGGGGGAAGGGCTGGAGGGGGTGGCGTTGGGTGAGGGGGTAGGGCAGCCATGGCTGCTAGGGAGGGGAGCTTGAGGAAGAAGAAGATAGGGAGGGGGGCGGATGGCTTAGCTCTTAGGGTTTTCTTGATTTTTTTTTTTGTTTTGCTTTGTTTTATGAAAAATGAAAGAAAAGGGGGTTTGAGTCTCTTTGGGTTATGGACTGGGTCGACCCAGTTCGAAATGGACTGGGTCGTTTGGGAAGATTGGGCCATTTTTTGGGCCTGTGGCTTGAAATCGAAGAAGAGGCCCCAATCGAATGTTCCCGAAAGGGACGCCGGAAGGCTGACTTTGTATAAACAGCCACCTTTGGGTCATTATTTTAGATTTGGTCCAATTGACCCACACAGCCTTAAAAAATCCTTCGTCCCCGAGGCGCTGAAGGGTCGTGTTTGCAACACCAGGTTTTTATTGTTATTTGAAAAAAAAAGAGTCAGCGGTCAGGTGAATACCTTTGGGTTTTGTCAAAAATAAGTCAAGCCAGCTTCGGCCGCGTCTTAAACCGTTCTTGCCGAAATAGCCTTAGAGTATCTTTCAGTTGTCGAAAGGCTATTTTCGTAAAAGAACGGACAAGTTTGTAAAGTGTCATAAAATAATCCTCCCCGACCTCAACATTCATGTGAAATTTGGAAGAGGCTACATTTGCAAAAATAACCATTCGGTTGCATTTGTCAAATGGAGAGAGGAAGCTGGCCATTTGTTTTTGGAGTTTATAAATCTTTTGATTATCATATGTGAGTTGTTTGATTTCGAGTTTGTAGGTCATCTTTAAACCTTAGAAACCCAGTTTGTTTTAATATGAAAATTGAAAAAATGTTTATTATTGTTTATCTTTATTGGTCTGAACTACGCAAGGTCTGATTCATGCGGGGTCATGATACGTAGGCAATCTCCATAAGATTCGATCACAACAAAAAAATGAAAAAAAAAAAGAAAAAAAAAATCGAAAAAAAAATCAAGAAAAAAAAAAGAAAAATGAAAAAAAAAGAAAAGATGTTGTTAATAATGAGGACCGACTGAGTCCATTTTAACCTGTTTTGTTTTGAATCACAAAGAAAGTTAAGGTGGTTAGTTTGTGGTAAGCCGGACAATGACACCCAGAATATCGCACGGAATCCTTTACCTGCACATCATGATACACACTTTGCGGGGATCAGGCCTGATGACAGAAGCACTCGAATCCTATTGGGAAATTGTTGACTAAGGTTGATGATATCGAAGTTGGCAATGGTCTGGACAATACTGATGCGAAGCTCAGTGGCTAAGATGCCAATTTTGATAAAGTGGGAGGACGCTCCGTTCCTTGGTTAGCAAGAGAGAAGCTTGTGGTGGCTTATTTTGTTGTCATTTCTGTTATTCGGATTATTAGGGTTGTAATTCGGATATTGTCTCGTGTCAAACTATCTTATCTTTCCGTTTTGTCATAGCGGTTTGTTTAAGTTTGTCCAGGTTGTTTTAGGATTTTATTCTGGTTTGTTTTTGTTATTCAAACCATTTCATCGGTAGTCTAATGCAAAATCCGGTCTTTTATTATTTCCAGTCATCTTTTGTTTAGTCCTTTTATCATTTTGGTCAGCGCCGATTCTAGTGACATGACATGCGCACACAGTTTGGGCCTAGTCTTTAAAGTTAATCATAAAACCCCGGAAAGGCAATCAGAACATTTAAAGGAAATAAGAACGGTTTGAGATTATTTGAAGCCCGAGTCATGTGGAACTGGGGCAAGTAAAACATAAACAAAATCGTTAAATGCAAGATTCGCCAAATTGGCATGAGGATCGTTCATAAGAGTGAGAGTGTCGCCCAACGGTGCTTTAGAAATGACAAATGAAAAAGCAAGTGTTTAACATAATTGTCAAGTCCAGCACCATCGGAAGAAACTATAAATCTATGATCAATTGTGTTGTTTGCATTTGGCATGTTTTGAAGACTGGAATGACGAAGGCATTTTGTTCTGCTATCTAAACACTTTATCCTTCGTTACCCCCCTTTGAGCCTTATTTATTTTCTTTCATACCCCTCGTTCGAAATCAATAGCAACGACTAGGAAATACGAACCTGGAAGGTAAAGAAAAAAAATAAAAATAAAAACAAAAAAAAAAAGAAGAGAAAAATGATAACAATAAAAAAACAAAATAAAGTCAAATGAAAACAGAGGAATTGGGAACTACGTTTGACCTTATTCCTCAAAGATGATACGTAGGCGCTTCACGGCTCGGTCATAGGGTGCATAATGGCCACAATGGCCACAGTGTACATGGTGTAATAAAAAAATATAATAATAAATAATCCCCAAGCAAGAAACTGGGGCAAGGGTTGCGCTTGTTGTAAACAAATATGATTTCGAAGGTTGTAATTTTGAACCCCAAATTTGATTTGTATTTGAGCCTTTAATACCCTTTCTTTCTAGCCTGTCCAAAAACCCACATTACGGTCCAAAGAAAGACCTTCTGACCAGTCTGCAAAAGATGCCAAGTCAGACAAATGAGAGTCTTACCGGCGAACATAACATTCTGTTCCACAGCAGAAAGGACTCTAATCTCCAGCAGAGAGAGTCATACCGGCAACACTCCAAATCCCCAGCTGGAAAGTGATACAAATGAGAGAGTCTTATCGGTGAAAATCTTCACGGACACCATAAGGCGATGAAAGCTGAGAGAAAAACCAAAATGAGAGAGACTTGATAGTGAAAACCTTTCGGGCACTACAAGTCGAATAAGATTGAGAATCAGATGGGGAATTGCCAATTGAAGGTCTTGAAAGACGATTGACGACGGAAGATAGGCCACAAATGCATGCCATGACCATTAGAGTCGGTGTCTGCGTTTGATAGGTTTTTATTTATAGTTTCTTTTGTTACAGAGTCATCTTTTTCATTTGTCTTTTATTCTGTTCCCTTTTTATCTTTTTCCTTTCATAGAAAAACTCCTCAATAGAGTCTGTCTGGTCAAAACAAGTATGATTTGACTTCAAAATATGCCATCAGCTTTCCAATTATGCAAGATAAGATCTGACTAGTACATCCAAGTGGTATAGTCAGCGAGGAACAAACGCGAGGCCAGTGTCAAAAAAAAGATAACCCCAACAAAAGGGAATTGACAAAAGGATTGACAAGTGTCAAGAGGGATACCCTTGCTGAAATCAAAGGTTATAAACCTCAAGGCCAAGGCCCGTTGAACAAATCAAGGAGAGAAGTGAGCATGATTTGGGGAAATTCATACTAGACTAAAAGGTCGGGGAAATGCCAGTTTCCGAGCTATGCCACAAAAGAAGAGGGATATACCCAGCAGAAAGGGATTATCCCCAGCAAATAATATCATCCCCAACAAGTTGTGGAGCGCAGAGCAAGGAAGGAGAAAAGGAAAAGCCATCCCAGTAGGAGTATCACAACCAACCACCACGTTTTAAACTAACAAATTTTGTTTGATTTGAAACAGGTAAAGGAAATGGCATTGATGACAGAAATACATGCCATAAGGGAGACTGTCAAACTGGGGCAGAAAATTTTCCTTTCATTTGGAAAATTTTCTGGAAGTCAGGTACCCATTCGAGGAAGAATAAAGATAGCACCAGTCTCAAGGGAAGTGGTGTTTGAACCAGTGTTGCCCCAACATAATAAGTTTAAATGGAGGAAGTATTCCCCAGCAGACAGAATAAAGGGATGACACTTGTGCTCAGAAAAGCAAAAAGCCATTATCATCCCCAGCAGCTTCCAGAAGAATGAAGCATCGACTTGAAGGGATAAAATTCCCCAGCAGCGTTATCCTCAACAACGTTATCCCGAGAAGATAACACTTTTATCCCCAGCAGTGTTGAAAAAAAAATTTGAATTTGAAGGAGGGGAAGAAAGGAGACTTCCCTAGTAGTATTATCCCCAGCAATCAGGCGTCCACCTGGAGAACAAGGAAGAGTAGTTGGAGTATTAGCAATCAGGCGTCCACCTGGAAAACAAGGAAGAGCAGTTGGAGTATTAGCAATCAGGCGTCCACCTGGAGAACAAGGAAGAACAGTTGAAGTATCAACAATCAGGAGCCCACCTGGAGAATAAGGGAATACAATGGAAGTATCAGCAATCAGGAGCCCACCTGGAGAATAAGGGAATACAATTCAAATCTTAAGTAATCAGGAGCCCCCCCTGAAAAACAGAATGGCGTTTTATTTTTGACATTATTGGTTGAAGTCAAGAGCCCCCCTGAAGAACAGAAAAGGTGATTTGTTGGTTGAAGTTGGGAGCCCGCCCATATAACAGAGGAATACATTCAGTCTTTTCATTTCAAAAAAAAAAAAGAAAAAGAAAGAAAAAAAAACAACCGAAAAAAAGAAAAAGGGGAAGTAGTTTGCAGAGGAATGAAACATCTTACTCAAAAGGAAGTAATTTTGGAAGGAGTAAAATAACATATTTACTCAGCAGAGTTATCCATAGCAGTGTTATCCCCAGTGGATCATCGAGATGTAGAAGCATCCTCGACAGAGTTTCGGGCAACCCAGAGTGGGTAAGGAAGAAAAGGAAAAGTCATCCCCAACAAAATAATCCCCAGCAGTTTCGAGGGAAGACAACACAGGTAAGTAAATAATTCAGGAAGAAGGAAATGGTTCACGCATAGGAGACGCACTTCCTAAGTGAAGATTTCATTAATAGGAGACACATTTCCTCCTAAGTTTAGTTTTACTCATAGGAGATGCATTTCCTCCTAAGTTTAGTTTCACCCATAGGAGAGGCATTTCCTCCTAAGTTTAGTTTCACCCATCGGAGAGGAATTTCCTCCTAAGTTTGTTTTTACCCATAATAGACGCATTTCCTCCTACGTTTAGTTTTACCCATAGGAGATGCATTTCCTCCTAAGTTTGTTTTAGTTTCACCCATAGGAGATGCATTTCCTCCTAAGTTTGTTTTAGTTTCACCCCATAAGAGAGGCATTTCCTCCTAAGTTTATTTTACCCATAGGAGAGGCATTTCCTCCTAAGTTGTTGTTGAAATCAGGAGTCCGCCTGGAGAACAGAGACGTACTTTTCAAGTTTGACGTCAGGAGTCCGCCTGAAGAACGGAGACATACAGCTTAAATTTTAAAACTCAGGAGTCCGCCTGGAGAATAGAGACACTCAATTTTAAATTTAGCAATCAGGAGTCCGCCTGAAGAACGGAGACACACAGTTCAAGTATTGGTTGAAGTCAGGAGCCCCCCTGAATAACAGAATGGCGATTTATTGGTTGAAGTCAGGAGCCCGCCTGAAGAGAGGAATGACGTTTATTTTTAAAGTTGTTGTTGGAGTTGGGAGCCCGCCCATAGAACAGAGGCATACATTTCAGTCTTTTCATTTCAAGTGTTGAAGTTGGGAGCCCGCCCATAGAACAGAGGCATACATTTCAGTCTTTTTATTCCAAGTGTTGAAAGTTGGGAGCCCGCCCATAGAACAGAGGCATACATTTCAGTCTTTTCATTTCAAGTGTTGAAGTTGGGAGCCCGCCTATAGAACAGAGGCATACATTTCAGTCTTTTTATTCCAAGTGTTGAAGTTGGGAGCCCGCCCATAGAACAGAGGCATACATTTCGGTCTTTTTATTCCAAGTGTTGAAGTTGGGAGCCCGCCCATAGAACAGAGGCATACATTTCAGTCTTTACATTTCAAGCGTTGAAGTTGGGAGCCCGCCCAGATAACAGAGGCATACATTTCAGTTTTTCATTTCAAGTATTGAAGTTGGGAGCCCGCCCATACAACAGAGGCATACATTTCAAGATCAAGTCAGAGGACAATAAAACAGAGGGTTACAACAGGAATCCCCAGCAGGAAACAATAAAAATCCCCAGCACCGGGAAGCGAAGGTTGCAACAAGAGGTCCCAGCACAAACTCAAGTGCATGTGTCAAAAGGAAGAAAAACATCAGAAGAAAAGCACCGGAAGAAATGCAAGCAAACAAGAAAGCAAGGCAACAAGAACAAATTGCAGTCTAGCCTAGCTTCTTGTTTTCTTTTAAACACGGTGTAACAAGGAGATCGGTAAGCAGTGGTAATAGCATGCAACAACAGTAACATTGCAGTCCTACGGTAGCCCCAGCTACCAAAAACTTCTCGAACTACATTGACCTGATTCCTGTTTTGCCCAGGATATGTAGAAAATCTTTGAAGCAAAGGTTCGGTCAAATCTTTTTCAAAAAATGCTTCACACGGAGTACTCGGATAGGCAAAAATCGCTCGCTTTATCTTTGCGCGAAAACCCTTCGTGTCTTCGGGCAAAGAGGGGCAGCTGTAAGCACGTGATTTTTGCCCTATATGAGAATTACTCCCAAAAAATTCAAAATAAAATGATTTTCCTTGGTGTGTAATTTTGTGAGATTTTGTGATATTTTTTGATAATTATTTGTATTTGTCTGTGTTTGTTTATTTGTTAAATTAATAAAAAATACAAAAATATGTCGCATTTGCATATAGGATTTAATTTTATAATTGTTACCAATTAAATTTGTTTACAAAAAATTAAAAATTACAAAAATAGGCATCGTTTGTATTTTTAGCATTTAATGTCCAAATATACAATTCTATGCTTAATTATTACTTAATTGTGCGTTAATTGTTATTGGGAGTTAATTTGCGCTTTTATAACTTAATTTAGTTCTTAATAATAATTTTAAGTATTTTTATAATTTAGTTTTAGAGAAATAAAAGAAGAAAAGATCCGGATAAGGAATTCTGTTAACCCAAAAAATGGAGTCATTCTTTTCCTCTATTCGGGATTAAAATTGGTGACTTGGGACACCCTAAATCTCCCAAGTGGCGACTCTGAAATAAATAAACAAATCCCGTTTCGATTGTCCTTTAATTGGAAAAAACTCCCTACGTACCCTCGCGGGGGCGGAAAAAGGAGGTGTGACACTAGGTCTCGCGAGTCATGAGCTGGTTTAGTAGAGTCTCGCTGATCGGTACGGAGACGTCTGTATTTATCCTCAAGAGGCCGCAGAACCTTTAGGAAAATTTCATATTCTTGGAAATTCTTGTCGTGCGACTTTGTTGGTCCGAAAACTAAATTCTGTTGTTCTATTCTCTCGTAGATGGAGAGAACACGCGCTAATGGACAGGACGGACGACCACCATTGACACCTACTGAGGCCACCAGAGGCCGTGGACGCGGTCGTGGTCGAGGTAGAGCCGCATGGGCAGCATTTGTAGACCCACCAGTTGCCCCGGCTCAGGATCAGGCTCCAGCTGCAGAGACTCCAGCAACACCTGCTCAGGCACCAGTTGTGCCTATTGTTATTCCGGGTCTTCAGGAGGCCCTGGCTCAGATTCTGACAGTTTGCACTGGCCTGGCTCAGGCAGTTTCAGCCACCACTGCAGCAGCTACTTCACAGGCAGGGGGAGCCAATCAGACCCCCGCTACTCGCACACCTGAGCCAGTAGTGCAGGGATTACAGACACCAGAGGCACCACCAGTACAGCAGGTTGCTCCAGTTCAGCCGGTTGCACCGGTTTAGGATAATATGGTCCCAGTTATGCCAGACGATGAGCAGCGTCGTCTTGAGAGATTCAGTAGACTTGCACCTCCTACTTTCAGTGGTGCTCAGGGCGAGGATGCCCAAGGTTTTCTTGACAAGTGTAGACGTATGCTGAGGACAGTAGGGATCTTGGCAGTAGACTCAACCTAAGGATGAGTGGGCGCTAATACTTTTACCCAATAGCAATATTGGGGTCGATTTTCCACAGGGAACTTCAAATTGGAGTCGAGTATTTGTTTGGTCTAGGATAGCGTTTTAGCTCATAATTGATCTTCTAACATTTTTGGTTTTCTTTTGTTTAAGAGCTACAATTTATCAACTACAGTTGTAAAACTAGGTTATGCTAAAATTATGATTCTAAATTGTATGCAAGATAGATAAAAGCACTAGGGATGCAGCATTTACCTAGGTGGTCCACTAACGGGTAGAAATTCGTAATGCAAGAATGACGAATATGGGGCTTATGCTATAACCGTTACACCTTTTACACCCACTCTCACACCTCTCGGTAGAGAGAGTGATTTTGTCCAATTGACTCTCTCGAGACCAATTGGGTAGGCTAATTTGCCCAAGCAACTTATGGTTCAAGTTGGGTAATTACTCTCTCGAGGTTTAACCCGTTAATTGGGACTACCATTCTCATGGGTCCATCCCGATTCCTTGTTGGAGTTAATCTTGAGGTCATAGACTCTCTTTCTCAAGAAGAGTCAAGACCCACTAAGCTAGACTTAGTGTTTGCAACCACCAAATCTTAGTGAAAACTTAAGATTAATCCAAATAGCAAACACCCAACATCATTCATGCACTAAACAATCACACCCATCAATTTCCCACACTAGGGTTGAGCCACAACCCTAGCTAATGGGTTTATCTAGACATAGTAGTAACAAAAATCAAAGAAATAATAGATGAAATTGACATAATAGTTAACTACAATGTTAATCTACTTGATTCCACTTTAAAACTAGAAGAAATGGCCCAAAATAGGCTGATAATAGGGTAACACGAGTTCAGTTTCTCTCTGCTCTCGAACCGCCTTCCAAAAAATTGCTGCTAAAAAGTAAAATGTTCTATTTATACTTCACAGGAAAAACCGGACAAAAATACCCCAGAGGGTCTGGCGCGGACCGCGCACAAATGACGCGCGGCCGCGTAGGGCTCTGGGTCTTCATTACTTGTATCTGGTTTTGGGGGGCGCGGACCGCACAAAAGTGACGTGCGGCCGCATGAACTTCATCCACATGGACCGCACTGATTAGGTGCGCGGTCGCATGGGCTTTTGTCTCGAGTGATTGCTTCTCTGATTCTCTTAGGCGCGGACCGCACAAAAAGGGACGCGGACCGCGTTGGAACTGGGCGCGGACCGCGCGAGAAGAGGCGCGGACCGCATAGGTTATCTTAAAAATATCATGGGCTCTGAACTTTCCCGCGCGACCGCATGGCAAAACAGTGCGGTCCACGCAGGTTGAACTTGGATATGCCCAGCTTCTGAACTCTCCTGCGCGGCCGCATGACAGAACAGTGCGGACCGCGCAGGGCCTTTTGATCCCCCCTTTCAGTTGTCTCTTGACACTTGGAAAATTTCACTCCTTTTTTAGCCGATCTTTAGTATTTGTCATCTTGTCGCTCAAACCTGCAATCAAGTGTCATTTGTAAGCATTTTGGGACTATTATATGGCAATAAATGCACAAAGCTCAGGTAAGAATGGGTATAAAAACATGCAGAAATCGCAGTTATCAACTCTCCCAAACTTAAACCTTTGCTTGTCCTCAAGCAAATAAAATGAGACCTACCCCTCAATGGAAAACAACCAAGTAATTCCTGTTTATCCTAAAGTAACCTCAACAGGCATCAATTGGGACTAGCAATTGCCCTCAATGCAAATGCATCCTCAACATATTTAAACTTGCAAACTTATGGATCAAGTGCGACACAAGAGCATCAAGAGTTGACACATTTCATCACGGAACCTTTCTCAATTTCTTTGGTCATCATGGAACCCAAACTCACACATCCTTGACTTTCCCTGAGTGAATCTCACCTATTAGGGTATTTGCACACAAATCAAGATGAATGGATTTTTCTTTCGTCTCTCACAAAGAAGAGGCCCTGAGTCCGGCTCTAAGTACCATATGATTGCCCCTTATGTAAGTATACACTAATGTAGGCTTCCCTCAACTCAAGATCATATAGGACTTTTGAGGAGTCATTGTGAAGGCTTTTGGTAAAGGTAGGACGTGTTTTTGTTCAAATGGGTTTAATCTTCCCTTAAGCCCTTCTTTTGATTTATTTTGGCACACTTTCTTGACTCAATTGAGTAGTTCACTTCTTTCAAGGGGTTAGAGGGACACATTGTCACTCTTTCTTTTGCAATTCAAATCCTTTCTCCTTTTTATCACTTTTCTACACCTTTTTCACTTCTTTTTGTCGTCCTTGGATTCTCTTTTTGGTTTTTATTCATTTTTGTCTTTCTTTTTGTCTTTTTCTCTTTTTCATTGCCTTCCTTTTCTTTTGATTTTGCATCTTTTTAGCACATTGATGCCCTTCCTGTCTCTCCCCCCTCAAACTTAGACATTTGCCATTTACTCAAGGGAAGATTTGGGTGCCAAGAGGGGGTTTCGTTAGGAACGGGTATAGGTTTTTAGCTTGGTTCATGAACGAAAAAGATTTAAGGCTCAAAAGGGTTGAACTAGGGATTATTTCATTGGTAGGTCATGAAAAGTGTTCAAATTTTGCATTTTGGATCAAGGAGAGCCTATACTCACGTCTCAAGTCAAGTTCTACCTATGATTTCGCCTCAACAAATAGTCAAGGCAAGTTCTAGACCATCGGCTCGGTACTTGGGCTCGCGATTCGAATTCTCACCACACACACTCAAGGGTTTCCTAAGACGGAGTCGAGGGCCCACAACAACCTTAGATATGATTCAAGCGCCCCATGGCACAAAATGACCACGTGATGATTATTTGGTCAACACAAGAGTCTCAAGGCCACAACTTTCACCATCCTAAACACAACATAATGTCTTCGACCATAGGATCAAAGGCAAATGTGTTAGGCCCAAGTGAGGCTTTGCCTGAGGTATCCTTAACTACAAAAACTTGAAAATCAAAAAAGAAAAGAAAAATCAAAAACGGACTCAAACCCTTAAGAAAGTTGTCACACCATCTATCATTGGGAAGAGCCACCCGGTTCGCACAATATCTACCCTTGGAAAGAACCGTGGCATTAAGAAAACCAAGGGCTTATTGCAAACGCCAAAACAAAACACAATGGCTACGAGCCTAACTTTGCAACTAAAACGAAAAATAGAAAATCAAGATGAAAACCTAATGAATATGTACAAACCGGGAGTAGAATATACAACCAGGGGGAAATGAATATATACATAAACTCTGAAGATCATCTGGAATGAACAGTTATACACAAACCATCTATCCACTACTAATGTATAGAAATTAAAAGAAGGTAAAATAATATATACAGTCATCCTGACAGTTAATCCAAATAGTAGGGCCACACCCCCATGAATAAGAGCTAGCATTGTCCCCAATGCTAACTACCAAATAAGACATCAAAAATCAAAAATAAGCAAAGGATATAGAGCGGCCCCTCAAGCCTCATCAAACTGGTCCCCAGCCTGCTGCTGCTGTGCTGCTGGGACAGGTGTCTTCTCATGATCCTGCTCATCAACTGGTGGAACTGAAGAGGGCTCAACATCTGCTGTACTAGACGGGGGAGCCACCTCGATCACTATTCCCTCTGTATTAGGGAGTTTCCTCTTCTTCCTTGGCCTATCCTCCTCTGCCTGTGGCTGCTCTGCTGCTGGCTCTCCAGCTGGATCTCCAAATAATAAGTCGAATGGCATCTGATCCGCTAGCAGCTTGTCCACATCCCCTCTCAACTGTGCAACTGACTCCTTGGAAGCTTTCTGTTTCCTTAGCTTTTTGTGCTCCCGAGCCAATTTTTCCAAAGATTTTCCATGTTCCCCAACCGCCTTGGTCAAGGTATCCTGTGTTGCCATCATCTTTTCCTGGTTGGCCGGGATCTTTTTCAAAAGTTCCTCAATGGCGGAGGGAATCTCTACAGTAGTTGGTGCTCCCTGTGCCTGCACAACAGTGGTCAAAGAAGATAACTTGGATATCGCAACTGACATCCAGTTGTTTAAACTGGCAAGGGAGTGTGCGAGCTGGTTGGCAGTGAACCGGTGAGTCTTTGATGAAGGAATCACCGGATCAGATGCAACTGATGGACCAGTTGTGGAGGAAGGACCTGGGGGAAGTGTCTCATCAGGAGTAGGGTCAGAGGCTGCTCTGTCGCAACTGGCTCTTCAGACTGGCCAGGTGCGGAGGAGGTAGAAGCTGGAGTTTTCTTTCCTCTCTTTGGGTTGTCCGGACCCAACTGATCATACCATGAGTAGGGGGCCACTGGAGGTACCGTAACATCATATCTTTTCTTCTTCACTTTCAACTCTCTGAAGTAAAGGGAGAGTGTGTTCGGAAAGGGGAAGTTTGTTTTTGTTTCGTTCCCGACTTGATAAATCACCCTCGACATTATGTTTCCCATATTTAGAGGGAAGCCCGCCATGATAGCTGCCACCAAGACAGCCCGAGGAAGGGGACGGAGTGATCGTGTGTAGACGGGTCAAGTCGACTACACACGAAGGTTAACCACCCTTTTGCTTCAAAGTTGAGGGTGTTCCGCAAAATCTTTTCCTGTGCCTTCAACCACACAGGGACTGTACCTGGAGCTGCTAAATGCTCGGCCAACCACGGACGAACCTCCTCTTTCAATGCCAGCTTCTCAAGATATTGAGACTCGTCCTCATCTGCAAACCCCAAAAAGTCATTTAGCGACTTCCCATCAAAGACTACTATCTTGTCCCTCACTTTTGTTGCTTTGGAGTTCCGAACTGTGTGGTGAACATTGCAATAAAACTCCTTCACCATATGCTCGTTTGCAAATTCGACTCTCTCTTTGAAGAATCCCCAACCCTCTCTAGTGCGGAATTGTGCTTGCACGTGAGGGTTGAGTGGGACAAGATCGGCGTCTATGAACCGCCTTTCCGGAATCAACTTTCTCTTCGGCCACCATTCCCTGAATTTGTGGAAAGCGACCTCGCTGACAAACCTATCCTCCCATGCTTCTGGTTTCCTGGTTCTCTCTATACCTCTAACCTGTGGTTCACCCCCTTCAGCATATCCTCCACTATCCCCTGATATTGAAGCTGTGGGAGACGTGGAGTAAGTGCTCCCCTTGTCTTTTTCTGCTCCGGACTCATCAGATAAGTTCGAGATAACATCGACCGGCTCCTTGGAAGAGGCTATATCATCATGATCCGGGGAAGGAGGATCACGGAGTTGGAATGAAGTGGCCCTATGTGTTGGAGAAGACTCCGAGGTAATGCTCCGTGACGGAGCTTACTCACTCCCCGTGGAGTGAGATGCAGCTTTATCTGCTTCCCTGGTCTTAGGATTTAGCTTTACAATTCCTTTTCCCCTTCCCCCACGGGAGGAACCACCTCTCCCGGATTGTATTTGTTTCCCCGTTCGCTTCTTAGCCACATGTTTTTGAACCATTGCCTTCAAGGAAGACATGTCTAGCATTGTTAGTAAAAGCACATGAAATGAAATGGACAGTTCAATTGAATGAAAGAATTGCAGACACAGTTTCACAGACAGAGGAACGCGGACCGCACCAAAAGGCACGTGGTTCGCGCAGTTTACTGATTCACACAATGGTTTCTTTGAATGAACCGACGCGGTCCGCACTATTTTGTGTTGCGGCCGCGTAGCTTCAGCGCGGACCGCACAAAAATGGATGTGGACCGCACAGGTGAACTGCCAAAATGGTGACTTCTCTGAACTTTTCACACGCGGTCCGCACTGTTTTGGACTGCGGCCGGGCTGGACTCACGCGGACCCCATAGAAATGTCACGCGGACCGCATGGAGGCGATTCATCATAGCACACAAAAAAAACCACGCGGACCGTGCAAAAATGTTGTGCGGCCGCATAGGGCAGATTTAACTAAGGCGGAAAATTTTTTTCTCTTTAAGTCCCATTTTGATCGGAATTTGGCCCCTCAGTGTCCCTACTTAATTAATTACATGGATTTATGTCCCTAAGTCTCACTAAACAATAGAAATCTAAACTAACAGTAAGAAGTTATACTAGTAGAGAGTAATGAGAAGAAACAAAAAAATTAGGCTATGCATGAAATGAACAAGATTTGTTACCAGGGATTAGTGAAAAATCAATTAAATGAGCAGGGAGTGCGGATGAACAGTGAAAATTTAGAGCTCCAGATGAAAATTTGCGAAAAGGTTCAAATGAGGCCCAAGGCTTCTATTTATAGAAAAACCCTGGGGCTTTCAGCTTACCTACCAGCGCGGCCGCACTAAAATGGCCGCGGTCCGCGCTGGTTTTCTTTTAGTCACATTTTGACTACTCAGCCCACGCGGACCGCACTGCTTTGATGCGTGGCCGCGTGGGAGTTTATCAGAGACTTGGTAATTCCAGCTTCTCACTCGTGGACCGCACAGAAAGGGACGCGGTCCGCGTTGAATTTTTTTCTGAGGATGAACTCACTGCTGCTCAAGCCCACGCGGACCGCACTGCTTTGATGCGCAGCCGCGTGGGGAAATTTCCATGGACTGATCATTTTTTTTGTACTTCTTCCCTGCACTGGTTCAACATAATCCCTGCAACACTTCACAAATTATCAGCTCAAAAATCCTACTCTACAACAGAAAAACAAAGAAAAGGAAAAAGACATGGGTTGCCTCCCATGAAGCGCCTGATTTAACATCGCGGCACGACGCATGTTACCATCACAGTCATTTCAAATGAATGCGCGCCACCATGTGGCTATCATAAATCTTTCCCAAATAATGCTTGACGCGATGCCCATTGACTCGGAAGACTTCACCATTTTTATTTTTGAGATCAATGGAACCAAAGGGAGTTATCCCAACCACTTCAAAAGGGCCGCTCCACTTGGACTTCAGCTTGCCCGGAAATAACCTCAACCGGGAATTGAAAAGAAGAACCATATCACCCACTTTGAATTCCTTTCCTTTGGCATACTTGTCATGAAGGTACTTCATCTTGTCCTTATACAAGGACGAGCTGGAGTAAGCATAAAACCTAAACTTATCAAGTTCATTCAATTTCTCCACCCGAAGATTTGCAGCTACATCCCATTCTAAGTTCAACTTTTTCAGCGCCTACATAGCCTTATGTTCCAATTCTACCGGAAGATGACAAGCCTTCCCAAACACCAACCGATACGGCGACATACCAATCGGCGTATTGAAAGTTGTATGATAAGCCCAAAGAGCATCATCCAATTTCTTCGACCAGTCAGTCCTATTAGCATTGGCAGTTTTGGATAAAATACTCTTAATCTCACGGTTAGACACCTCAACTTGGCCACTCGCTTGAGGATGATAAGGAGTGGTTACCTTGTGATTTACCCCATACTTGGCTAGCAGAGAGTCAAAAGCCCGGTTGCAAAAATGAGAACTCCCAACACTAATTATGGCACGTGGAGTGCCAAACCTCGTGAAGATACTCTTTTTCAAAAATGCCACCACACTTCGAGCTTCATTATTTGGCAAAGCTATGGCCTCAACCCATTTTGACACATAGTCAACCGCTACCAAGATGTAAGTGTTTCCACAGGAACTTACAAATGGTCCCATAAAGTCTATCCCCCAAACATCAAAGATGTCAACCTCAAGAATTGTGTTAAGGGGCATCTCATCTTTCTTCGAAATCCCTCCGGCATGTTGGCATTCATCACATCTTTTCACAAAGTCACTGGCATCCTTAAACAACGAAGGCCAATAGAAACCACAACTCAACACTTTAGACGTCGTCCTTGCCCCGCCATGATGGCCATCATAGGGCGAAGAGTGACAAGCTTCCACAATACTCAGTTTCTCTTCTTCAGGAACACACCGGCGAATTACACCATCGGTGCAGATTTTAAAAAGATATGGCTCATCCCAATAGTAATCCAAGCAATCCCGCTTAAGCTTCTTCCTTTGGTTAGAAGAGAGCTCATACGGAACCACACCGGTAACAAGGTAATTGGCAATGTCGGCAAACCATGGCATATCTAGCATTGAAACCGAGAGGAGTTGTTCATCCGGAAAAGCATCATTTATCTCAAGGCCGTCCAAAGGCCTCCCTTCCTCTTCCAATCGAGACAAGTGGTCCGCCACTTGGTTTTCACTACCTTTTCTATCAATGATCTCCAAATCAAATTCTTGAAGAAGAACCACCCATCTCATTAACCTCGCTTTAGAATCTTTCTTCGTTATCAAATACCTAAGGGCGGCGTGATCGGTATGAATAATCACTTTGGCCCCCATAAGGTATGGGCGAAACTTCTCCATGGCAAAAACAATGGCAAGAAATTCCTTTTCGGTGACCGTATAGTTCCTTTGAGCTTCATTCATTGTCTTACTTGCGTAGTACACCGGATGGAACATCTTGTTGATTCTTTGGCCCAAGACCGCCCCCACCGCAACATCACTAGCGTCGCACATGAGCTCAAAGGGCAAGCTCCAATTTGGTGCGGTAATAATGGGGGTAGTCGTCTACTTTTGCTTTAGAAGCTCGAAAGCCTCCATACATTTCTCATCAAATACATATTTGGCATCTTTCTCAAGCAATTTACACAACGGGTTAACTACCTTAGAGAAGTCTTTGATGAATCTTCGGTAGAAACCCGCGTGTCCAAGAAAACTCCTCACCCCTTTGACAGAAGTAGGGGGAGGGAGCTTCGAGATAACCTCAATTTTCGCTTTATCAACCTCAATCCCTCTTTTTGAAATTTTGTGACCCAACACAATGCCTTCTTCTACCATAAAATGGCATTTCTCCCAATTGAGAACCAAGTTTGTGTCTTCGCATCGGGCCAATACACGATCCAAGTTTTGCAAGCAATCACCGAAAGAGTCCCCGACCACACTAAAATCATCCATGAAGACCTCCAAAATGTCTTCCACCATATCGGTGAAGATTGCCATCATACATCGTTGGAAAGTCGCCGGTGCATTACATAACCCAAATGGCATTCGAGAGAAGGCGAATGTGCCATAAGGACATGTGAAAGTTGTCTTTTCTTGGTCTTCCGGGGCAATGAGAATTTGGTTATAGCCTGAATACCCATCCAGAAAACAATAGAAAGCCCGGCCTGCAAGACGATCAAGCATTTGGTCCAAGAACGGCAGTGGGAAATGATCCTTTCTAGTCACCTTGTTCAACTTCCGGTAGTCCATGCATACCCTCCAACCCGTCACAGTGCGAGTCAGAATAAGTTCATTATTGTCATTAGTCACCACAGTCATTCTTCCCTTTTTTGGCACATATTGTACTGGAGAAGTCCACGAACTATCAGAAATTGGATACACCACACCGGCGTCAAGCCACTTGATGACTTCCTTTTTAACCACCTCTTGCATGGCTTCATTGAGTCTCCTTTGATGTTCAAGAGACGGACTAGCATCATCCTCTAATATTATCTTGTGCATGCAAAACGCGGGGCTAATACCCCGAATATCCGCCAAGGTCCATCCAGTTGCCCGCTTGCGCTTTTGAAGAACTGCCAAAGTGGCTTCAACCTGTACGTTAGTCAAGCAAGAAGAAAGTATAACCGGAAAAGTAAAATTAGGACCAATAAATTCATACCTAAGGTGAGGAGGAAGTGGTTTCAACCCCAACACCGGTGGCTCCTCAATAGATGGCTTGGTGGGAGGAGTTTTGCGATTTTCAAGATCAAGAGATAACTTCCTCGGTTCATAAGAATATGAGCCCATGCCAGGTAATGCATTCACACACTCCACCCTTCTAGCATCATCATCAACATCCATGTTCAATAGCACGGCCTCAAGTGGGTCCTCAACATTAGCCATAGCGCTTGTGTCATCCACTATCACTGTCGTGACAATGTCAACAAACGAGCACACCTCGTTGCTATTTGGTTGCCTCATTGATTTGCATATGTGGAACACCACCTTTTCATCACCAACACGGAAGGTCAATTCTCCCGCTTCCACATCAACCAAGGCCTTTCCCGTAGCTAAGAAGGGCCTCCCAAGAATGATAGGCACCTCAAAATCCACTTCACAATCCAAGATCACGAAATCGGCTGGCAATATGAACTTATCAACACGAACAAGGACATCATCAATAATTCCCAAAGGCCGCTTCATTGATCGGTCCGCCATTTGAAGCCTCATAGAGGTTGGACGAGGTTGTCCGATTCCCAAGGTCTTGAAGACCGAATATGGCATTAAATTGATACTTGCCCCCAAGTCGCAAAGGGCTTTTGCAAAGTCGGCACTTCCAATGGTACATGGGATAGTGAATGCGCCGGGATCCTCAAGTTTTGGAGCCATAGAATGCACAATTGCGCTCACTTGATGGGTCATCTTGATTGTCTCACACTCTATTGATCTCTTTTTTGTAACCAAATCTTTCATGAACTTTGCGTATCCCGGCATTTGCTCGAGTGCCTCCACCAAAGGCACATTGATAGTCAAACTCTTCATCATTTCAATAAATTTCTTAAATTGGTTGTCACCCTTTTGCTTGGCCAACCGTTGAGGGTAGGGAGGAGGAGGTCTAGGCAAGGGTGCCTTGGCTTTTGGCACCTCCGGTTCGGGCATATCAATGACGTGTTCCCTAGACGGGTTCACGGCCTCTTGAGTCTCCTCCTCACCCTCATCAATTGCAATTCTCCCATCATCATTTTCACTTGGTTCGACAATATCCTCAACTACCAACGGGATCTCATCATTTTGCAACTCATCTTCATCTACCGGAACTCGGTTATCTCTTAAGGCATGCACATCACCGCCTCTTCCACTTCGTGTTGTCACTGCCATCACGTGATTGTTGTGCCCTCCCTTGGGGTTTACTACCGTGTCACTTGGTAGAGAACCCTTTGGGCGAGTATTTAAAGATTGAGAGATTTGGCCTAATTGCACTTCCAAGTTCCTGATAGATGTGTTATGCGAAGCTAATTGGGCCTCGGAATCTCGACTTTTTTTCATCATTTGTTCGAACATGCTCTCTATTCGACTCATGTCATTGCCCGACGAACTCGACCCTTGAGATTGGAACGGAGGCGGGTTATTGGGCTGTTGATACATTGGGGGCCTTTGATAGCCTTGCCCCCTATTACCTTGACCACCATTGTTGTTGTTCCAATTGTTGTTCCCGCTCCAATTTCCTTGATTCCCAGAATTATTGTTCCCCCAATTGCCTCCTTGATTGTTGTTGTAATTCCAATTGTCGCCTTGTTGATTGCCCCAATTACCTTGGGGTCTCCATTGATGATTCCCTTGGTTGCCTCTATTCCCTTGGTAGTTGTTGACATATTGGACTTCCTCACTTTGGTCATCAAAACCTTCATTCGAATACCCACCACCATCATTGTTGTTGTCATATTGTTCACAATTACCTTGAGGTTGTTGTCCTCTTTGCCTCCTTTTCAACATAGAAACACCTTCCATTGCATTGACTTGGCGCAGGTTTTGGACTTGTTGCAATTGCTCCTTTGCTAATTGATTCATAGTTGTTGTAAGTTCGGCTATTGCTTGGCCATGATCGTGCAATTCCTTGTGCAAATGGATGACCGTGGGGTCACCTTGTGGCACGTTTGCTCGGCTTTGCCATGCCAAAGAGGTGTCGGCCATTTCATCAAGTACATCACATGCCTCTTGGTAAGAAAGTTTCATAAAATTCCCTCCGGCCAATTGGTTCACAATGCATTGATTTGTGGTGTTCATGCCCCGATAAAAAGTTTGTTGAATCATAGCCTCGGTCATGTCGTTATTAGGGCACTCTTTCACCATTGTTCTATATCTTTCCCATATTTCATGCAAAGGTTCTATTGGCTCCTGCTTGAAAGCTAGAATTTCATCCCGAAGAGCCGTCATATGACTTGGAGAGAAGAACTTGGCAATAAATTTGTCCGCCAATTCATCCCATGTTGTGATAGAATGATTGGGGAGCCTTTCTAACCAATCCAATGCTTTACCCCGAAGAGAGAACGGGAAAAGCCTCAATCTCAACGCGTCCTCGGACACGTTTGTCTGCTTGCTACCCCAACAAGTATCCACGAACCCCTTCAAGTGCTTGTAGGCATTTTGATCGGAGGCACCCGTGAAATAACCTCGTTGCTCGAGCAAGGTCAGCATAACATTTGTGATTTGAAAGTTCCCCGCCCGGATTCGGGGAGGAACAATAGCACTGGCGTATCCTTGATTTGGTAGAACTCTGGGGCCACTCTCGGCGGTTGTGGAGGAGGGTCTGGAATGTTGTTGTTCTCATTTGCATTTATATTGACATTCCGGCCTCTCCGTGTTGAAGTAAGACCTCATCTTGTTCTAGATCTTCTACCTCCTCCCCCACTATCACATTGCCGAGAGGGTCATTTGCATTAAGAACTATGGTACCTGATTGATCAACGCGCAAAATTAGTAAATAAGAAGGAAAGAGAAGCAAAACACAATACTAGCTACACAGATAGTCAACATCGTAAAGGTCCCCGGCAACAGCGCCAAAAAGTGATCGCAGCAGACTCAACCTAAGGATGAGTGGGCGCTAATACTTTTACCCAATAGCGATATCGGGGTTGATTTTCCACAGGGAACTTCAAATTGGAGTCGAGTATTTGTATGGTCTAGGATAGTGTTTTACCTCATAATTGATCTTCTAACATTTTTGGTTTTCTTTTGTTTAAGAGCTACAATTTATCAACTACAGTTGTAAAACTAGGTTATGCTAAAATTATGATTCTAAATTGTATGCAAGATAGATAAAAGCACTAGGGATGTAGCATTTTACTAGGTGGTCCACTAACGGGTAGAAATTCCTAATGCAAGAATGACGAATATGGGGCTTATGCTATAACCGTTGCACCTTTTACACCCACTCTCACACCTCTCGGTAGAGAGAGTGATTTTGTCCAATTGACTCTCTCGAGACCAATTGGGTAGGCTAATTTTCCCAAGCAACTTATGGTTCAAGTTGGGTAATTACTCTCTCGAGGTTTAACCCGTTAATTGGGACTACCATTCTCATGGGTCCATCCCAATTCCTTGTTGGAGTTAATCTTGAGGTTATAGACTCTCTTTCTCAAGAAGAGTCAAGACCCACTAAGCTAGACTTAGTGTTTGCAACCACCAAATCTTAGTGAAAACTTAAGATTAATCCAAATAGCAAACACCCAACATCATTCATGCACTAAACAATCACACCCATCAATTTCCCACACTAGGGTTGAGCCACAACCCTAGCTAATGGGTTTAGCTAGACATAGTAGTAACAAAAATCAAAGAAATAATAGATGAAATTGACATAATAGTTAACTACAATGTTAATCTACTTGATTCCACTTTAAAACTAGAAGAAATGGCCCAAAATAGGCTTATAATAGGGTAACACGAGTTCAGCTGCTCTCTGCTCTCGAACTGCCTTCCAAAAAACTGCTGCTAAAAAGTAAAATGTTCTATTTATACTTCACAGGAAAAACCGGACAAAAATACCCCTGAGGGTCTGGCGCGGACCGTGCACAAATGACGCACGGCCGCGTAGGGCTCTGGGTCTTCATTACTTGCATCTGATATAGGGGGGCACGGACCACACAAAAGTGATGAGCGGCCGCATGAACTTCATCCACGCGGACCGCACTGATTAGGTGCGCGGTCGCATGGGCTTTTGTCTCGAGTGATTGCTTCTCTGATTCTCTTAGGCGCGGACCGCACAAAAAGGGACGCGGACCACGTTGGAACTGGGCGCGGACCGCGCGAGAAGAGGCGCGGACCGCGCAGCTTATCTTAAAAATATCATGGCCTCTGAACTTTCCTGTGCGGCCACGTGGCAAAACAGTGCGGTCCGCGCAGGTTGAACTTGGATATGCCCAGCTTCTGAACTCTCCTGCGCGGCCGCGTGACAGAACAGTGCGGACCGCACAGGGCCTTTTGATCCCCCCTTTCAGTTGTCTCTTGACACTTGGCAGATTTCACTCCTTTTTGAGCCGATCTTTAGTATTTGTCATCTTGTCGCTCAAACCTGCAATCAAGTGTCATTTGTAAGCATTTTGGGACTATTATATGGAAATAAATGCACAAAGCTCAGGTAAGAATGGGTATAAAAAACATGCAGAAATCGCAGTTATCATATCCTTTACTACTTTTCAGTTCTCAGGTGCAGCTTTCACTTGGTGGGAGGCATATGAGCGGCGTAGGCCGGTAGGTTCAGCGCCCTTGTCCTGGCAGGAGTTCTCCACTCTCTTTCTGGAGAAGTGGGTACCGCGATCTCAGAGAGAGGAGATGCGCAGGCAGTTTGAGTATCTTCATCAGGGAGATATGACCGTATCTCAGTATGAGGTGAGGTTCTCGGAGCTGGCTTGTTATGCTCCATGGATGGTCCCGACTGATCGGGAAAGGATTAGGAGGTTCGTGGATGGGCTTAATTATCCCATTCGTATTCTGATGGCTCAAGAAAGGATTCTGAGCCATACTTTTGAGGATGCAGTAGATGTTGCTCGCAACATTGAGACGGATCGTCGTCTAGAGAGAGAGGAGCGGGAGGCTAAGAGGCCTCGTGGATCAGCTAGTCACAGTGGTGCTCCGTCTAGGGGCCAGTTTCAGCAAAGTAGAGGTCGTTCTTACAGGCCTCATCAGTCAGCTCGTCTAGAGTACTGCAGGCCATCTTTAGGCCGTGGTCATGAGGGATTTCAGCAGGGCCAGTCATCACTCAGTGCCCTTCCAGCTCAGAGTTCTTCACGTGCCCCGTCAGTTCAGGGTCCTTCTGCACCGAGTGCACCAGCTAGTCACTCCGGTGCGAGGGGTTCTTTTCAGTCCCATCCTCCATCATCTAGGGGTTGTTATAAGTGCGGAGAGTTAGGACATGTGTGGAAGCAGTGTCCTCGTCGTACCGCCAGTTCATCACAGCAGAGGGGTCAGTCCTCATCTTCTGCACCAACTACTTCAGCACCCACCCAGTTAGCTAGGGGTGAGGGTCAGGCAGCTAGAGGCCGCCCCAGAGGGGGAGGTCGAGCGGGCGGTGGTCCGGCTCGATTTTATGCTATTCCAGACCGGGCAGATGCTCTTGTGTCAGATGCTGTTATCACAGGTATTATCTCAGTCTGCCACACAGATGCCTCTGTCTTATTTGATCCAGGATCCACATATTCTTATGTATCTTCATATTTTGCCCGTCATTTGAGTATGCCCTGGGAGTCTCTTACTTTACCTGTTCATGTATCTACCCCGGTGGGCGATACTATTGTTGTGGACCGTGTGTATCGGTCATGTGTTGTGATTATTGGGGGTCTGGAGACCCGAGTTGATCTACTGCTATTGAGCATGGTAGATTTTGATATTATTCTGGGCATGGATTGGTTATCTCCATATCATGTTATTCTAGACTGTCATGCTAAGATAGTTACTTTGGCTATTCCGGGTGTTCCGAGGATCAAGTGGCGTGGCATGACTGATTATGTCTCCAACAGAGTAATTTCTTTCTTGAAAACCCAGCGTATGGTTGGGAAGGGTTATCTATCATATCTGGCTTTTGTGCGGGATGTTGGAGCTGAGACTCCTAGTATTGATTTTGTCCCAGTTGTGAGGGACTTTCCTGATATATTTCCTGTAGACCTGTCGGGCATGCCGCCGGACAGAGATATTAATTTTGGCATTTACTTAGTGCCGGGAACTCAGCCCATTTCTATTCCGCCATATCGTATGGCACCAGCAGAGCTGAAAGAATTGAAGGAGCAGCTTCAGGAACTCCTAGATAAGGGGTTCATTCGGCCTAGCGTGTCCCCGTGGGGTGCACCTGTTTTATTTGTGAAGAAGAAAGATGGCACAATGAGAATGTGCATTGATTATAGGCAGTTGAATAAGGTAACAGTGAAGAACAAGTATCTTTTGCCTCGCATTGATGACTTATTTGATCAGCTTCACGGAGAGAGGATATTTTCTAAGATTGATCTCCGTTCAGGCTATCACCAGTTGAAAATCAGGGAGTCGGATATTCCCAAGACTGCCTTCAGGACTAGATATGGTCACTATGAATTTTTGGTTATGTCTTTCGGGCTGACCAATGCCCCAACAGCGTTCATGCATTTGATGAACAGTGTATTTCAGCCTTATCTGGATGCATTTGTTATTGTATTCATTGATGATATCCTGGTGTACTCGCGTAGCCAGGAGGAGCATGCCCAGCATTTGCGTGTAGTGTTGCAGAGATTGAGAGAGGAGAAGCTTTATGCAAAATTCTCCAAATGTGAATTTTGGCTAAGTTTTGTGGCATTTTTGGGACACATAGTGTCCAGCGAGGGTATACAGGTTGATCTAAGGAAGATAGAAGCAGTGCAGAGTTGGTCTAGACCGTCGTCAGTCACAGAGATTTGGAGTTTTCTTGGGCTAGCAGGCTATTATCGCCGATTTGTTCGGGGGTTTTCTTCTATTGCATCGCCTTTGACCAAGTTGACTCAGAAAGGTGCCCCATTTGTATGGTTCGGCGAGTGTGAGGAGAGCTTTCAGAAGCTCAAAGCACTTCTGACCACAGCTCTAGTGTTGGTGTTACCATCAGCTACAGGTTCATACACGGTATATTGTGATGCTTCCAGAGTTGGGATTGGTTGTGTGCTAATGTAGGAGGGTAGAGTTATTGCTTATGCTTTTCGTCAGTTGAAGCCCCATGAGAAGAACTACCCTGTTCATGATTTGGAGTTGGCTGCTATAGTTCATGCCTTAAAAATTTAGAGGCACCATTTATATGGCGTATCTTGTGAGGTATTCACTGATCATCGTAGTCTTCGGCATTTCTTTAAACAAAAAGATCTTAATTTGAGGCAGCGGAGATGGCTTGAGTTACTTAAAGACTATGATATTACCATTCTATATCATCCGGGAAAGGCCAATGTAGTGGCCGATGCGTTGAGCCGAAAGGCAGCCAGTATGGGGAGTTTGGCTTACATCCCAGTTGGGGAGAGGCCTCTTGCAGTTGATGTTCAGACCATGGCCAATCAGTTGGTGCGGTTAGATATTTCTGAGCCTAGCCGGGTATTGGCTAGTGTGGTTTCTCGATCTTCCTTATATGATCGCATCAGAGAGCATCAGTATGATGATCCGCATTTGCTTGTCCTTAAGGACAGAGTTCAGCATGATAATGCCAAAGATGTGACTATAGGTGATGATGGCGTATTGAGGATGCAGGGCCGTATTTGTGTGCCCGATGTTGATGGGCTTAGAGATTTGATTCTTGAGGAGGCCCACAGTTCGCGGTATTCCATCCATCCGGGTGCTGCGAAGATGTATCAGGACTTGAGACAGCATTACTGGTGGAGGAGAATGAGGAAAGACATTGTGGGATATGTGGCTCGGTGTCTCAATTGTCAGCAGGTGAAATATGAGCATCAGAGACCGGGCGGTTTGCTTCAGCAGATGATTATTCCTGAGTGGAAATGGGAGAGAGTTACTATGGATTTCGTGAGTAGCCTTCCTCGGACTTCGAAGAATTTTGATTCGATTTGGGTCGTTGTGGATAGGCTGACCAAGTCAACGCATTTCATTCCGGTGTGTACCACATATTCTGCGGAGAGGCTGGCTAGGATCTTTATTCAGGAGATTGTGCGGTTGCATGGTGTTCCAGTTACTATTATTTCGGATAGAGGTACTCAGTTCACTTCTCAGTTTTGGAAGACTTTTCAGCACGAGTTGGGCACTCAGGTGGAGTTGAGTTCAGCATTTCATCCTTAGACGGACGGACAGTCCGAGCGTACTATTCAGATATTGGAGGATATGTTGCGTGCCTGCATGATTGATTTTGGAGGTTCTTGGGTTGAATTTTTACCACTTGCAGAGTTTGCCTACAACAACAGCTATTAGTCTAGTATTTAGATGGCACCGTATGAGGCCTTATATGTGAGGCGGTGTAGAACTCCAGTGGGTTGGTTTGAGCCCGGTGAGGTTAGGTTGTTGGGGATAGATTTGGTCCAGGATGCCTTAGAAAGGGTGAAGGTGATTTAGGAAAGACTTCGCACAGCTCAGTCGCGTCAGAAGAGTTATGCGGACCGGAAGGTCCGAGATGTGTCATTTATGGAGGGCGAGAAGGTTTTGCTGAAGGTTTTGCCGATGAAGGGTGTTATGAGGTTCGGAAAGAAAGGGAAGTTGAGTCCGCGGTTTATTGGACCATTTGAGGTACTTAGGAGGATTGGAGAGGTGGCTTACGAGCTTGCTTTGCCGCCTAGATTGTCGGGTGTTCATCCGGTATTCCATGTGTCCATGCTCCGGAAGTACATTGGGGACCCGTCTCATATTTTAGATTTCAGTACAATACAGTTAGATGAAAATTTGACTTATAATGTGGAGCCAGTGGCTATTTTGAGTCGACAGGTATAAAAATTGAGATCAAAAGATATAGAATCAGTGAAAGTACAGTGGAGAGGTCGGCCCGTGGAGGAGGCTACTTGGGAGACCAAGCAGGAGATGCGGAGCAGGTACCCGCACCTATTGAAACTCCATGTATGTTTCTTAACTCGCTCGAGGACGAGCGTTTGTTTTAGTTGGGGAGAATGTAACGACCCGAACCGTCATTTCTTGTCTTTTCATTCTGTATTCCCCGTTAAATGCTTATTCATGTTTCAATATGTGTACTTGGTGAATTTGAGTCAATTCGGATCGAGTTTGGTATGAAATGGGACAATTAGTCTCTTTAAGGAAGAATTAGTTTGGAAAAGTCAACTGGACGTTGACTTGTGAGTTAGAGGGCTCGAAATTGAATTCCGATGATTCGGTTAGTTTCGGGGGATGATTTAAGGCCTAGGAGCGCAATCGGAATTAATTTTGGAGGTCCGGTGAAGAAATTAGCTCATTTTGGCGAAGTTAGTATTTTGGCGATTTCCGGTTGATAGGTGAAATTTTGATCCGACAATCGGAATGGAATTCCGAGAATTTATGTAGCTTTGTTATGTCATTTTGGACTTGTGTACAAAATTTGAAGTCAATCGGACGTGATTTGATAGGTTTCGGCATCGGAAATAGAAGTTGGAAATTCTAAAGTTCATAAAACTTGGATTAGAGGTTGATTCATGATTTTAGCGTTGTTTGATGTGATTTGAGACCTCGAGCAAGTCCATAATGTATTTTGGGACTGGTTGGTATTATTGGTCAGGGTCCCGGGGGCCTCGGGTGTGTTTCGGATGCCCAACGGGTCATTTTTGGAAACTTTTTGCCGTTTTGAGCATAAATGCAATGATCTAAAGGTTCATTTTTAGTTCGAGAGATCCAAATTTGATTTCGAGACTTCCAGAATTTAAATCATGAATTATAGGACTGATCTGGAAATTTTGGTTTAATTTCATCAAGTCGCGATTGGGTTTTTGACGTGAAATGTGAGTTAAGTGTTTAACGAATGAAATGGGTATTGAACTGGGCAAACGAGCTCCGAATTGAGTTTCTATTGAAGGGTTGTGTTTGTATTATTATTTGTGACTCATAGGAACAAGAATCGTCTAATTCCGAGTTCGTATGATGGAGTTAGAGCCATTTTAGTGAAAAATGGTTGTGCTGCAAATTTCTTAAAAGCTGCTGTATTTTCTGCAGCAGTGAACAGTACCCGCGCGTGACCAGTAACCGCGCGGGTGAATAGTGAACAGTGACCTCACGCGCATGAACAGTGCCCCGCATGAACAGTACCGAAAATTTCTGGACAGATTTAATGTCCAGCAGTCCGAGTTTTGTCATTATTTTTGACTTTCAAGCTCGGATTTTGGGCGATTTTTAGCAAGAAATCTTGGGAAATCTTGAGGTAAGTCACTTGTGATTATTTCTACTCCATAATATTGAATTATCATCGAATAATCCGACTAGATTACATATTTTTGAGGAGTAAATTGAAGATTTAGGCCTAGGGATTTGAAAATAACATTTGAAGATTTGAGGGGTCATTTGAACTCCGATTTTGGTAAATTTTATATGTACGGACTCGTGGAGAGACGAGGAATCCGGTGATGTGACTTTAGTAATTTTTCGAGAAGTGGGCCCGGGGCTCGGGTTTTGCGAATTTCGTGAATTTCGATATTTTTTGAGTCTTTTCGATTGGGTTATATTCCCTTAGCCTATTGTAATGTATTCGTTGTGGTTTTGACCAGATTCGATGCGCGAAGAGGTAAATTCGAGAGGCAAGGGCATAGCGGAGTAGACATTGGACCGTCTTGAGGTGAGTAATGATTTTAAATGATGCACTAAGGGTTTGAAACCCCGGATTGCACAACATACTGCTATGTTGAGATGAGACACGCGTTGTATGACGAGCGCGGGGTCATTTACTATTGGGGATTGTGACTTGGTCCATCCCAGTTGATATTTTTACCGCGTAATTGATAAAGATTTATTATTTTTCACTATGATTGGGCTTATTGCCATATTTGGGCTTCGTGCCAATTATCTGAAATCTTTTGTGAATTTACACCACTATTTTCCTCACGAATTAAAATATTATTTGAACTCAGTCCAATTGAATTATATTATTTTGTGAACTCAGCTACATTTATACTCAACTCGAGATTTAATGATATTTATAATGTTGTTGAGCTGAGCACTATTGTTTTACTGATGCCCAAGAGGCTTATGATTATTTTCTGGACTGATTAAGGCCGAGGGCCATACATGAGGATATGTTGAGTGATGTGAGGAGGCTTTCAGGCCTCGAGTGTTATATGAGGAGGCTTTCAGGCCTCGTGTGTGATGTGTGAAGGCTTTCAAGCCTATTGATATTGCGCTTGGGCTGTAGGAGCCCCTCCGGAGTCTGTACACACCCCCAGTGAGCGCAGGGTACCCAGGTGAGTTGGGAGTGGGCCCGAGAGGCCGTTGCTTGTGTGTGGTGAGTTGGGAGTGAGCCCGAGGGGCTGATGTTGTGTGCTGGTGAGTTGGGAGTGAGCCCGAGGGGCTGATACTATACTGAGATTTACATATTGAGCCCGAGGGGCAAGCTTTTGATTTATCCTTACTGTGGAAATTATTTGTCTTTACTGTTTTAAAAGAAGAATTATCTGATACTCACTATTTTACTGTATAACTGATTTTACTGCTTGGGATAGCGTTAAATTGTGCCATTATGAGATTTCATGTTTTCAGTCGTTATTTATTTTTATTACTCACTGGGTCGGAGTACTCACATTACTCCCTGCACCATGTGTGCAGATACAGGCAGAGCTGAGTTCGCTCCTGAGCGCTGATTCTTTCCAGACCAGGCGGTGACTAGGAGTAACGAGGTAGCTGTTGACGTCCGCAACCCCGTTTTCTCCCTTATCTTTGTTATTTATGATAATTCCAGACTTTGTAAAATATTAGTAAACTCTGTAGTAGCTCATGACTTGTGACACCCCGATTTCGGGCTGAGTTGGGAGGGTTTTCCTTGTTCTATCACATTTATTTCGCATTTAAGATTATATTGCCCATGATTTAGACTTATTCCTGCTAAGTAATTATAAAGAGATGTACTGTTTTGTTGATTGGCTGGCCTTGTCCTCACGAGAGGTGCCATCACGACCGAGGGGCGAACCTTATGTGCTTATCTTTTTATTTGCCTGTCATGTACCTGTTTAATTGTGTATTTGTGCCCGAGGGGCGGATTTCTGTGCTTATCTGCACTAATTGTTTTGCATTCATTTGCGCAACTGTTAAAAAAGTCATTTTCAAAGAAGTTTAAACTGAGCTAAGATATTTTAAGAGATTTTACAGCTTCATTGCTTTCTTACTGGTTTTTGAACTGCTTCTATACAGCATGTTGATGCACTTTTCGTGATTTCTTACCATTCAGACTTTAGTTATGATTATTACTCACTGAGTTGGAGTAATCTCTTTACTCCCTGTACCTTGTGTGCAGATTCAGGTATTTCTGAATCCGATAGCGGGTATTGCCTGATCGGAGGTAGAGTCATCGAAATTTAGCAACGTAGCTGCCGGCGTTCACAACACTGCTTTTCTCCCTCTTTATTTCATTAGTCCATATTTCGTACGTTTCAGACTTTTCAGTTGTATTTAGACCCTAGTAGATGCTCGTGACTTGTGACACCCCAGTTAGGGCTGTGTTGGGTTGTACTTCCGCATTTTATCGATATTATCTGCTACTTGGTATTATTAATCATGTCTTAGACTGTTTTACTGTTATTTTAACTGTTTAACGTCGAATTGGGAATAGTTGGTTGGCCTTGTCTTCACGAGAGGCGCCATCACGACTAGTTCCGGGTTAGGGTCGTGATAAACTCATAGGGAAAAACATAGTTGTAATAACTTTGTTTGGACTAAAATAACTTCTATGTTAATTTTATTAATATTTAAGATTTTAAAATTAATACAGTCTTGTCTATTAACTTCTTATTTAAAATATGGAAGGTTTAATAAAATCAAATCCATAAGAATCCTCCATATTGATAATACATTACCACTCTATAATATTCAATACCAAAAAAAAGTAATGCTAAACGGACTGCATAAAGCGTTGAAATTGAGAAAAAAATTCCTAAGATAATATATTATTATAGTATATCTGAATGGTTTCCTACTCAAATAATAATTTTTCATTATCAATTTTTCATGAAATATAGAAAAATATACCCAATTATTAAAGAACAACTACGAAATTTTTTAAGAATATAAATGTGTGAGAAAAGAAAGAAAAATGTTGGTAAGAATCCATACCACTAATGATTTTACAAACATAAAGATCTAAACGTTGAATGTTATTGATCTTTTTACTATTTAAAAATAAAACTTATGGTGGATAAAATTATAATCACGGTTAAATATTCAAACATGAAATGAACTAATATTAAGAATCTAAATCAATAGAAAATAAATTATATTTTATATTAAAAACAAACAATCAAATCTTTCAATTAATTATTTAGCAAGAGAATTCAATTAAATTGTTTAATAAATCATCATATGAGTAAAATAATTTTTTAAGTTAAAAAAATCTTAGGATACATAAATTTATTCCATAAAAAGTGTATTAGAGATTAAAAAAATAGATCACAAAGTAAAAGAGATTAATATAATATTAAGAAGGCTATACAAGTGTTTGAGGAAGCACAACTAAAGCTAAATCGTAAACAAGAATAAGCTTTCAATACAATATTATAAAAAAAAATGACTCTGGTATAGTGGGATTATCCTTTGTAGATGTCTCTAGTGGAATCGAAATAATATTTCTATGTCATGCATTACTTGTAAATGTCAGATCAAGAGGCATGATATTGTCAGCAATAAGAACAAGTGGTACACCAACAACGATTTTATTATGAGGTCGTACAACTCACTTCAAATTTGATATACCTCTTCAAATAACTCAATTAATCATCATAAAAATCACATCAGAGCAATAATGCTAAATTTATAAGGAAGACAAAAGTGATAATATGGGATGAAGTGCTTTTGGTTAAGCGTCATATGATTGAAACAACCACCCACAGTTTTAGAGATATAATGGATATCGATGAACCGTTTGGTGGAAAAATAATAGTTTGGGAGGTGATTTCTATCAAGTACGATCAGTAGTTCCAAAAGTTACCCAAGCAGAATTTGTAAAAGCTAGCTTGCCAAAATTATACTTATGACTTCAAATGAAAAATATTCAAATGACAAGAAATATAATAGTAAGAACAGATCCAACATTCAGTGACTTCTTGCTTCGTATAGGAAACGAAGAAGAGCATCTGATAAAAGATGATTTGATTCTTCTAGAACACTTGGTTATCAATCCCAATGGTAATAGTAGTGCATTTAATAAGAAAAATATTTTCATCATTAGATTAAAATATAATTTGTGCAAATTACATGATAGAAATTAAAGAGCTTTCTTAACTAACAGAAATGAATATGTTGATTAACTAAATAAAATGTTGATTGCTAAGTTTTATGGTAAAAGCAAAATATTGTTCAGTTCTGACTTAGCAGAAGATGATACCAACAATAACTATCAAAAAAATACTTAAATACTTGAATACCAAATGGCTTTCTACTATACATGTTTGTTATCAAATTCATTATTTCCTACATATGTTAGTGTCGCCATATATATATAATAGACTAAGTTAAAATTGATCTTCCATTGCATATAGGTTGATTTTGAAGAAAAATATGTCTGTCATGCTACTGAAAACTTAGATTCGCTGAATAGCTTATATAATAGTACACATATGATATATAGAAGTTTTTAAAATAACGTCATACATACAGAACTTATGATACTGGTCAATGTGCTTCTAAGTATGTGTTTATTCCCGAATTCAACTTTTGTCTTTCGAAACTAAAGAATATCCTTTTAAATTTATTTGAAAATAATTTTCAGTATGTTTATGTTTTGCAGTTATAATAAATAAAGCACAATGACAAACATCCTAAATATTGAACTATATTTACCACAATATGTTTTCTTACATGAATAACTATATTTTGCACTTTCAAGAGAGAGATCAATATAAAGAAGTGTTCGGTAAGATACTATCACATTAGATAACTTTATACCGCAATACATAATTATCTACTTAACATCACTAAAATTGATCATTTATGTAAGTTTTGATGATATTCTTTCATTTTGAATTCACGTATTATGCTAATGTAACAATATTTTCGGCATTTAGATGATTGTTGTAATATTATATATAAAATTTCTTTCATTAATTAAATTATATTGTTCCTTCATAAAAAATAAATATTTAAACCATCATGTGCTATATTAACGTGCAACGCATGTTTATAGATACTAGTTATTATAAAAGCACGAATGTTAAAACACTAAATATTGAATGACAAAAATATCCTGAAAATATTGATAGACTTTTATATCCTTAAAAACTACATTATTCCTTCAAAGTGATTTTCCCAAGTAGGATAAAATGGTAAAGTTAAGCACTATCTAATATAGACGCTACTTCGAATTCAACTAAGAGTAGTGTTTAACTTTGTATTGGGATAAGAATGCTTCTCCTAATTGAACTAGAGTCCAGCTTCAACTTAATCTCTAAAGCCAAGAAAGTTTTTAGCTTTCAACTATTTGATATACTATGTCTTACCTATATATTTTTGAAGTTCTAAAGTCATATCAATTTCATATTAACAATAATACTTTGAACAACTTAAACTCGACTAGACTATTACCACTTACATAGAAGAGTTATGTAATTTATTCATTACATGAGTTTTTTTCTTATACATACCATTCTTCCACAGGGAAAAAACTATTATTTTGTTAAGCTAAAAGCAAAAAACATACTTTGACTGTAGACAAAGAATCATTGCCGCATCAAATTTGAATGTGATATTGGGGTTTAGTGCCACTACATTACCATTTTTTGATGAAAGTATAAGAAAAAGTAGAGTGCCATGGAAGGTAGCAATAACTAAATGACTTTTAAGCATTGTTTATCTTTTATATTATTTTTTTCCATATACTTATCTTGTTTTCTTCCACGTACCTTAACGCTTAACTAAAGTAAACCATCACACCACAAAAATGGCAAATAATATTGTATTTTTCAAGTAATTTTAATTTTTTTTTGTTTGATGTTTTATCCGATATCAGGTACACACATTGTGCTCCGACTAAATTCGAATTAGCATCGAAAAATTCCATATTGGAGGAAAATCGCTCCCTAACTATGTGATTTCACGAAGTTTAGTTTCCTTTTCTACATTATGTCAAAACATTATTACTGCTTTGGTTTGAATTATATATTATATTTTTTTTAAGGAATTGATTATTAAACTCTACATTATGTACTTATTCAACACAATATCTATATAATTGAAAGTTAAGTATTTTCAGTACGCATTTGTGACGACCCGAAGGGTCATAACCGTAGTTCTTCCTTGTTCCGCGTTTTCGAGGCCTTGAAAACCTCGCTTTTAATTATCTCGATTGGCGTGCGCAGTTCGGGCGCGTAGCCGGAAAGTTTTTATGTTAGAATATGTGAATTATGTGAAACATTTGATGAATTTTGGTATTAATATGCATAATGTTGACTTCGGTCAATATTTTGGGTAAACGGACCCGGACCTGTGATTCGATGGTCCCGGAGGGTCCGTAGGAAAATATGGGACTTAGGCGTGTGCCCGGAATCAAATTCTGAGGTCCCAAGCCCGAGAAATGAATTTTTGAAAGAAATTGTTTTTCTGAAATTTGATATGAAAATTTGAAATGAAAAGGGGGTTAGAAAATATAGGTATCGGGCTCGTATTTTGGTTCTGACGCCCGGTACAAGTCTTAAATATGTGTTAAGCACTATCTGTAAAGTTTGGCTAAAAACGGACGTTATATGACGTGTTTCGGACTAAAAATGGAGAATTTGAGTTATGAAAGTTGAAGGAAGAACATCATGTGTTTGAGGCTTGATCCTATGTATATGATGTTATTTTGGCGATTTGATCGCACGAGTAAGTCCATAAGATGTTTTTAAGGTTGTGTGCATGTTTGGTTTGGAGCCCCGAGGGCTCGGATGAGTTTTGAATGGGGCCCGGGAGGTCTTGGACTTAAGAAAATGCAGGTTCAGGTGTTGCAGACACCAGCGCGGCCGTGGTAATTTCCGCGCGGTCCGCGCTGGAGCCGCGCGGTCGCGATGCCTTTCTATGTGTTCCGCGTGGCTGAGTCTGAGGGCTAGGGTTTCAGGTCAACCAGCGCGGCCGCGCACCAAAACAGTGCGGTCCGCGCTGGAAGGGTTCAGAGAAGCCCCAATTTTTCTCCCACTCGGCGCGGCCGCAACACATTTTTGTGCGGTCCGCGCCAGGTCCTCAGAAAGGAATACAAGTTCGGAAAATCTCAGTCATTTTTCACTTTTCAAAAACCCAAAACCTAAGAGGCGGTTTTCCCAACAACTTTTTTTCTCCAAAACGATTGGTAAGTGATTTCTAACTTAATTTCTTTATTCCTTAATATCTTTTAACATAATTTCAACTTCAAATCAAAGATTTTCATGGGGAAAATTGGGTGTTTTGGGTAGAACCTAGGTTTTCTACAAATTGAGAAGTTGGACCTCAATTTGGGGTCCGATTTAAAAACAAATCATAAATTGGGATTCATGGGAGAATGGGTAACCGGGTTTTGGTCCGAACCTCGAGTTTCGACCACGTGGGTCCGGAGGTATTTTTGACCTTTTTGGGAAAAACCTTAAAACAAAATCTATTTTCATGCATTGGAGATGATTCATTTAGTAATTATTAATGTGATTAAGTAACTTATGACTAGATTCGAGCGGATTGGTGGTGGAATCAAGAGGTAAAGCTATACTAGAAGCGTGAGTTGAGTTTGGAGCATTCGAGGTAAGTGTTTGTTCTAACTTTGGCTTGAGGGAATAGGATTAGGATGATATTTGCTACTTGCTAATGTGGAGTACGGTGTATAGGCATGGTGACGGTTATCTATGCACCGGAGTCTAGCATGACCGTGAGTCTTGATTGCTTTTAATTCGAATAATGTGACACAAGCTCCTTGTTTATTTGATAAGTTTCATATAATGATAACGGTTGAGGAAGAATGATTTAAAAGGAGAATGTGTTGTGAATACTCCCTTGCCGGGATGTGTAGGCTGATATATATATTCTCCCTTGTCGGGATATTTTGGGCTGTTAGCTGTACCCTTGCCGGGATAAAGGTATTGAGTTGTTATTCTCCCCTGAAGGGGTCTACTATATGAAGTCAGATATTACGATTGATATTATGGGATCGTGTGGCACGCCGTCCACTTATATATGATATTATGGGATCGTGTGGCACGCCGTCCAATTATATATGATATTATGGGATCGTGTGGCACGCCGTCCACTTATATATGATATTATGGGATCGTGTGGCATGCCGTCCACTTATATATGATATTATGGGATCGTGTGGCACGCCGTCCACTTATATATGATATTATGGGATCGTGTGGCACGTCGTCCACTTATATATGATATTATGGGATCGTGTGGCACGCCGTCTCATGGAAACCGGAGTTTCTTCTGTTTATTTTCGATATTTCATTTTTATCTGTTACTCCCCGATAGCATGTCCCTCCCAGTTTTACTTTGTATTATCTTGTTATTGTTTTCTTGCACTTGTTGTATATATATCTGTACAGGTTAATTGTGGTAGGTACTGTCTAGCCTCGTCACTACTTCGTCGGGGTTAGGCCAGGCACTTACCAGCACATGGGGTCGGTTGTGCTGATGCTACACTCTGTGCATTTTTGGTGCACAGATCAGGGAGCAGCTTACGGACCACAGCAGTAGGACTTCTGGGAGCTATCTTCAGTCTAAGGACTCTCGAGGTAGCCTAGATGGCATTCGCAGGCCGAAGTCCCTTTCCATGTTTTTTTGTTTGTTTATCTTGTATCAGACAAACATGATGTATTTTCCCTTCAGACATTGATTGTAGTATTCTGTAGTAGTCCGTGAGCTAGTGACACCAGACTCTAGGTAGCATTTTGGTTCAAACTTCCGCACTTTTGGTTTTCAGTTGCTTTAGATTTAAAGTCTTCCGCTTAGATTTTGTCTCGTTTATTATATTGTTTGAAAGAAAGCAGGAAAGGTGTTTTAAATATTTGGCTTGCCTAGCTCTGATAGTAGGCACCATCAGGACACCCGATTGTGGGAAATCCGGGTCGTGACAGCATTTCTCGTGTAACGTACGAACGTAGACACTAGTTTATACAAACGGCAAAATAAATTGTTTACCCTTAAAACGGTACAGTTGAATTTATACGTGCTTTATAAACAAGTGAATCGGTTTGATCTCAAAATAATAAATAAATTAGACAAAAGCCTAAGACTTAGCGTTGAAATTGAGATAATATAGTAGCAATCTTGACTCCGGGGGCAGAGCTTTCGGAGGGAGTAATAACAGTATTAATAAGTGAGAAGACAAAATGTAATTAACCTTTTGAACAGAGTATAGTATTAGTTTGTCAGAAAATTCGTGTCCTTTACAATAACTGTAGAGCTCACTATTTATAGTTGCACCTAAGGAACAAGGTTATAGGATCAAACCTCTCTTAAATGATAATTATGAGGGCCATTGAAGAGTATGTAACGGTGGGCAGTGAATGCCATATTCTCTGTAACGGATTGTGCACTTAATGTTATAGAATATTCTCCATTAAATGCTACTGGGTGGCAGGTATTTAATTCGCCTTTATGGATACCATTCTCTTTGAGACCGCTGCCTTCGGACCCGACTGTCTTCTATCTTCGGCACCACGTGTTGCTTCCTTATGCGATCATTTTATATGAACATATTTTATCCTATACGAATAGTCCCCCTGCTTTTCGGTGGTATAAACTTATGTCACCGGGAAGTTGGTAAAGATACCATTTTTTGGCAGGAAATCCTCTGATCCCCTCTGAAAAGTTTCTGACAGTTGATTAGATACATGTCTCTCCACATATAATGCCTCGAACACGCGTCATCCTACGGTTCGCACTTTTGCCAGTTATCGAGGTAATTATAGACACGATCTTAGCCGCATATTCCTTTACTTATATGCATCAAACTTCTCCCTTTATACTTCATAACTTTCCAAACTCTCTCGAACTCTCTTTGCTCAACTCATACTTGCCTTCAACTTTCTCTAATCTTCTTCTATAGAAAAAGCCTTTTCTCCCTAATAACATTGGCCTCTTCTTCCAGAAGCCCAGTTCTGCAAAGAATAAAGGTAAAGCTGATGATGCAGCTCCTTCTATGGTAAGTGTCGACGTTCCCTTTTTCTATGGGTCGAAATCGGGTATACGACATTGGGAGGACAACTCTATTCCCTTTCGAGAATTGGGTTTTGGAATTGCAGAGTCGCCACCTAATGATTATAGTGCATTAGGACACTTTGAGAAGGGATTGAGTTGGAAAACCAGAGTTCGGGTAAGGGCTAGAAATTATCTCGAGGGGAAGGTGTTAGGCACCCCTCAAGATCCACTAGTGTGGTCCCGGCCATGTTACAATTGTGACTTTACAAGTAAACAATCAAGGCTCAAATAAGGACTTGCATACAACATTGCAATTAGGTTGAAAACTTTTGAAGGTAAGTAGAGAGGACAGAAATTTATGAAAAAAAGATTTGAATGGTTTCACGAGAAGAGATGAAAGCAAATAAGGGGAGGGGGTCCTAGGTTTACGATTAATATGGATCACTTCAATGCAATACCCAGCAATCACTCCTAAAAAAAGAGGGGTCGCACGTGATATTAGCGCATCGGTCATCATCTCCATATCTACCCTTCCCACCCCGTTAAGGTATTAAAGCGCGGAATAGTATCGTTACTTATTGCATGCTATTACCCGTCCCAATCCTATCAGTCCCGGAGGCATATGGGACTACTAATCCTAAAGGGGAGGGAGCTGGGGCTTTTGCAGTTTTTTTTAAAAGGATAAAATTCTAAGGCGACATTCAAAACATATACAGCAAGTATTGGGAAAGCAAGTAAGCAGATATGGCTCAAATAAACCTCCTTAAATCAGAGAAAATCATATAGTTTAGCATGTCTTACACGTACTGATTAGGTCTGAATTAAACTTAAACATTAAGGCAGGCTGATTTATCAAATATTTTCAGATAAGAAGTCCGAATTAGGCCTGCCTGCTGGTTGTAATTATCAAAGACTGATGCAATTATAGTTTTTACCCTAAAGCTTGCCTAGTTGTTAAACGAAACCTATAGGCATAATATCTATTAGTTTCAGAAATAAAGAAGTAAACTGATTGCAGAAAAAAGAATTGTCAATTACAGGGACATAAGATCTGCAGGTGTTAAACATTGTTGCTACTGATTTAGGCTTATAAGCGAGTTGACTATTCAGGTTTGGTTGACAGCTCCTATAGGCATGCTTTCTAGGCGTTACTGATTTTAAGCGTTGTTATTGTCATGCAGAAATCCTATAGGCAGGTCATCTATATGTAGTTAGTTATTTAAATCTTATAAACAGGTTTGCCTAGTGACAGATGCATATGCAAAATGCAGGAAGTCCTATAGGCATATTACCTATATGATATACAGAATTTCAAAAACGACTTATAGACATGGTATCTATATGAAGTGCAGAAAAAACTATGAATATGGTATCTACATGAAATGCAGAATTTCAGAAGTATAGGAATTCCCTATGAACATGGTATCTACATGAGATGCAGAATTTCAGAAGTATAGTAATTCCCTATGAACATGGTATCTACCCCTTTGCATGCAGTACTGACCCTCACTTTTTCACTAACACCCCAGCAGTTTATTACAAGATTATTACAGACCAGAATGAATAAGAAAAAGATAAAAAATATATTAGAAATTAAAGATTCCAACCAAGGAGAGCCTAATTCAGACCCCAGGTCTGAAATATGAAATAAAACAACTTCCAAAGGTTAGATTTCCAAAGCCATTCTCTTATTTGGGATGTGTCAAAGTTCCAAGGAGCTTCAAGAACTCTAGGCAATGCTTACAACCCCAAATATCATTGCAGAATCAGATTATAGTGCAGTGTGGAAGGGCCAGCCCTCAAATGTCTAAGCTCAGAGGGAACTCAAAGTCCCAAGGCAAGGCTCATAGGAGGGGGGCAGAACTTAGAGGCTAGGAGTAAGTGCAAGTGCAATAGAGGGGAATTAGGGGAAGTCCAGCGTAAACTGGTGGTCATACCCAACAATAAGGAGTGCTGGCACACCCTGACCAGTCTACTAGGCCACATTTTGGGAGTTAAGATCCATTAAGGATCAGGTTCAGACCTGAGCAGCAATTTTGATACTGCCAGGCCATAAACCTTAACTCAAACACATAGAAGGGAGTAGAGGTACGGGGAATTCACAACAAACAGCAGATGCAAAGAGAGAGTAGCATATTCAATAGAGAACATGAACAGGAAAGTAGCCAAGAGTGTAGCAACTACAAAGTAAACACATAGGGATGATGCAGGAATCAAAATTAGGACATACCAGTTTCAGGGAAACAAATAAGTGAAAGCAGAAGTTTTGTAAGCCAAATTACAAGCAAGTAGTACAAAAGATCTCAGAAGAGAGTAGATAATTGAAAGAGTATTGTAATTGAGAGTGTGTGTGTAAGAGTATGCAATTCAAAGTGTCTTCAAGTGCAGAAGGGTAGTCCCCTTTTATAGTGCAAAAAACAAGTAAGAAAAGGTAAGGAAATAGTTTGCAATCAATCACCTAAAGTCTCCCTTTGGTTAAGGGATTTTGATTTCAAACGGGCATAAGACAATTAAGGAAAGAATTTGATTAAAACCTTTTCCAAAGTAACATAATAAGGGTTAATACACAGGGTTTATTTAAGGAAAAAGTCCAATGGTACATGGTTTGTGAAAAATAAGGAAAGGGAATCAATCAAACAACCAGTAAAATCAAAGCTGCAAGTTTTGTTCGAATGAACCAAGTCAGAAAAAGGGTAAAGAAAGGTTCAATTAGGGAAAATCAGTAACAATCAAGTAAACACCATTAAAGGAATTCGGAATCAATTAGTAGTTGGCAAAACCTTTTGAAAGAAGAATTCTCATATATAAAGCACACAAATATGTGAATCAAGAAGAGGCTGTCAAATTATTTAGAAGAGAGTTTAATCGAAGAGAAGTTCAGAATCATAAGCAAAAAGATACAGGTTCAATTTGCAGACTCATAGTGAGTCTGAGAGTTTAGGGTCCCAAAGTGGAGCCTTAACTCGAACACAAAAATCAAAATCGTCAAAGGAAACCCCCCAAATCCTAGGGTTTCAAAATTGAATCAGACATGGAAGTGAGAAAGCAAGTCATTTGTTTCAGAGTCTCAACAAAACAGATATGATAGCATGTTTGAATGACAAAGGAAGAAAAATCATGAAGAACATATTTGAGAAAACTCGGAAGCTAAACAAGTTCAGAAGAAAGAAGATAATACAAACGTGAACACAAGTAGATGAAGCATGTAAGAACATGAACAGAGTCCAGTAAACAAGATCAAATAACTTAACGATAAACACACATAGTAAAAGAGTAAAGAAAACTAAGCAGGGATTAAATGCATAGTAGAAAAGAAAAGGTAGAAGACAATACAAGCGTAATAAAGAGTAATCACACCAGCAGGGTATGGACAAACACACATAAAGTAAAGAAGAAGAAAAATCAGAAAGATTTTTCCCAAAAAATCCTTTCAGAAACCCTAAAATCGAAGAGAAACGATTTTGAAAAGAAACTTTTGGGGAAAACACTTTAGATGGCAAGAAAAGCATAGATACAGTATAGATCTAAGCAAAAAATGGTGAAAAAACCTTGAATAGCTTAGGGTTTTGGAGAAACCCTAGAAATGAGAAAGGCTTGGAAACAGGTCTGATCTTGAGTCGGAGAGGTCAAGAATCAGGCTCCTGAGTCTTGAATATGCCGGAGCATGGCCGGAGGAGCCATGAAATCAAAGGTCTGAGAAGATCGGAGAGGGAATCTTCGAGGTCAGGCCTCGAAGCTTCGAATAACCTTGGCTTACTGGTGAAGATAGGTGAGTACCAACTATCCATGGCCTGAGAAGCCATGGATTCCGGTGACCGGTGGTTGAAAAGGGGGTAGGAGGAGGCTAGGGTTTCGGAGAGTTTTTGAGAGGATTTGAGAGGGTTTGGGATTCAAAGGCAGTGGTCCAGGTGAGAATGAGGGATTAGGGTAGTCACCTGTGTTTAATTATGGTAGGGCGAATAGTGGTCGTTGATCCGAATGATCAACGGCCTAGATTTAAGAAGGTAGGTGGGGAACCGGGTTGGGTCGTTTCAGTTGGGTTAGGGGTTGGGTCAAAAGGAATTGGGCTGGTCCAAATTTGAGTCTAAAATTGGGTCAATTTTAGGCTAAAATCGAAATGTAATGGGGCTACAATTGAAACGAACTGAGGCCAAAATTTAAATAGCCAGTTTTCCCTTTTTATTTTATAAAAATAGTAAAAATAATTTTGAAAGCAAATTAAAAGCACTGGATCCGTTAATAGTATATAAATATTAATTTAAAAATATTGGAACCAGATTCATAATTATAAAATGCTATTAAATCTTAAAGCAGGCTAAAATTGCAATTATATGCAATTTAGCTTTTAAAATACCAAATTAATTTGTAAAAATATATGAAAAGTAAACTACCTATATTTTGGTATAAATATGAGAATAAAATAAGTTATTCACCAAAGTGATAATTTTGGGAATAATTATTAAGCAATAAATCAATTTAAAATTTATTAAAAAAATTGGACAAATACTAAAACACTTGGGCATACTTATATATGTATGTATATGATATTTGAAAATATTTGCATGTAAAAGAAATACATAGGGAAAAATTGGTTATCAACAGTAAGCACCATCATTCCAAGGAGTCTTTTCACAACTAAGGACTTCGAAGAGAAGTATCCTTCTGTTAACCCTCGCACGTGCGCTGTCAATGTGTATCCTTCTTCTATCCGTCCTTCCAGCATTCCTGCTATGAAGGAAGACTGCCATTGCCATGATTTAATCATCATCGTTCCTGACCCAGCGAAACAAATAACCCTACCCAAGAAGGGTTTCACGTATTTTTATATGTATCCATTCACTTGGGACCGTTCTCTTTGAGCGGGGAGCTTGACTCCGTTATCCTAGAGTTTTGCATCTGTTACCACAAGTAAGTTCTTCTGTGTGGAGCATAGTTGCTTGTCTTCAGTGTGTATGCTAGGAGACGGGAGAGGAGCTAATCCTGGCTTGATTAATGAACCTTTATTCCCCCAAGATTTTCCACGGGGGAATAATTAATTTCAGCAAACGTGGCTACCATGCTCTGCTAACCAGCATGGATGACGACAACGATCGTGGGTGAATGGAACAGTTCGTTGCAGTTGCCACCAGAAACATCATTCTGGCCACGACTCTATCCTTTTCGGAATTATGGAACTGTACTCGTAAGTTTACCATTTGTTTTTTCTTCTAGTTAAATACTGCCCCATACTATTACTAACCCTTCTTCTTTCACTTATTTCAGCAACTCAGTGGACACCACCTAGATTTGAAGGCTTGGACCAGTAGGTCAAGAAAATTTTGGATGTCACCATGCCCGAGAGCCGTACGTGGAAAAAATTGGCTCTTAAATATGGGTGGAAGGCCAAAAATCATGGTAAGTTGAACTCATCTTGTTTTCACTTTTCGTATAGGAAAATTGATTAACCTTTCTCTCTTGTTGAATTCAGGTCTACCCCAGGGTTCAGTTGTCATCATCGAGGGGTACGTTTTGGCTAATCCTATTGATACAGCGAGGCTATTGCAGAAGGCTTTCACCTAAACAGGTATCTCCAGGTCTGCTTCTAGGGTGCAAGTTCTTCTTCTCGAAGTTCCTGGTCAGAGAACAAGCAACACAAAAGGAGATGTTCCTCTGCAGCTAGGGGAAAAAATAAAAAGGCAAAGAGTGTCGCGCCCGAGACGTCTTCGGATGCTGTAGTAATGAGCGCCACACCCGAGCCAGCCATAGACACTGTGGTGATCGATGATGATGGAGAAGCTAGTGATGAGGGGGCTTCTTTACATAGAAGACGATGAACTTTATCAGCTCAATAGAATGCTCAGTTTGTTGAGTTAGTTACACCAACCGAGTACGATGCCTCGGCACTCTGCGGGGAGTATGATATGGTGGAAAATGCTAACTCTCGCTTCAGAGTCCCAATCTCTATACGTGGTACCGTGAGGTTGAGTACCGGGTCCCTTCCGTCTTTGTTTGATGAGCAACCAACAACTAGCACTGTGTTTACCACAGCCACTTCTCAACCTACAACGCCATCAGCTTTATCTCCTTCTTCACCAACTCTGCCTTCACCACCAGCAACTGCTACATCATCTCTGCGGACTGCAGTTGCCTGAGAGGAGGATATCTCTCCTTCTTAGTTGTCACGACCCGGATTTCCCACCCTCGGGAGTCGTGATGACGCCTACTCATGAAAGCTAGGCAAGCCACATATTGTAGAATTACTAACTCATTTATTAGCCTTTTTTAACAATTTAAACTAACATGTGATCAACAGTGAAGCATTAACGATAAATAAAACAAGCGGAAGACTTAATCTGATAAATAACCAAAGCCTACATGACAATGCCAACATATGTCTCTACCTGAAATCCGGTGTCACAATATCACGGACTGTCTATGAATACTACATACAAGTGTCTAAAAGGAAAAGTACAATCTATCTCGGAAGTAAATGAAAATAGAATACATAAAAAGATAGAAGAGAACGCCGGGCCTGCGGACGCTTGCAGGACTACCTCGGGATCTCTAGCTGGACTGAAGACAACCACCCAAAGCTATGGTCCAAAAGCTGCTCCAGAATCTGCACATAGTGCAGAGTGTAGCATCAGCACAACCGACTCTATGTGCTGGTAAGTGCCTAGCCTAACCTCGGTGAAGTAGTGATGAGGCTAGGACCAGACTACCAAATAAACCTGTGCAGTTAGATAATATACAGCGGAAAGTAAAACAGGCATAAACGAGTAAAGATGGAAGGGGGTACATGCTTCGGGGGAATATCCATGCCAACTATAAATTAAGAGAAAAGCATAAGGAACAGTTTAGAATCTACAACAAATCAATGAAGAACTCGCAACCAATCTATAAACAATTGGTATTTTCTATTGTTGCAGCGCGCAACCCGATCTATATCATTTATCACTTTTGCGGCGTGCAACCCGATCCATATCATTTATCACTATTGCGGTGTGCAACCCGATCCATATCATTTATCACTATTGCGGCATGCAACCCTATCCATATCATTTATCACTGTTGCAGCATGCAAGCCGATCCATATCATTTATCACCGGTGCGGCGTGCAACCCGATCCATGTCATTTATCACTGTTGCGGCGTGCAACCCAATCCAATTATATTATTGTTGCGGCGTGCAACCCGATCCACATATACAGTTCAATACCAATTCACAAATAGAGTCCCGACAAGGGATCAATAAAGAAACAACGCTATCCCGGCAAGGGAATTGACAGTATAAGTACATCCCGGCAAGGAAGAAACATCTATAACCAAACTTGTTCCAACATCTAACTACCTCAACTAACACCAATACTCAATCATTAGTAATTTTCACGAGAATAATAATAGTCCTTGCTCAATACAGAGAATCGTCAACTTAAGCATCCGTAGTATTATTTAAGAACACAATAAATTTCAATTTAAGACTCACGGTCATGCTCGACACCAACGTATAGATACTCGTCACCATGCCTCTACGTCGTACTAAACAAGAAACAAGTAGCAAATAGGACACAACTCCTAATCCCCCAAGCTAAGGTTAGACCAAACACTTACCTCGAACTTCCACGACCAACTCAAGCCTCAAACACCGCTTTTCCTTTTGAAGTTGGCTCCAAATCAATTGTATCTAGACATAATCAACTTCATAACATCAATAAATGCTAAACAATCCAATTCCAATGCTTAATTATAGCTTTCCCATCATTCTTCCCAAAAAGTCAAAAATTAACCTCGGGCTCGCTTGGTCAAAACACAAGGTTCAGACCAAAACCCGATCACCCATTCACCCACGAGCCCGAATAGATAATTCATTCCAAAATTTGACCCCAAAACGAGGTCTAAATCCCAAATATACAAAAAGCCCTAACTCTACCCAAATCCCTAATTTTCTACCCTTAAGAGCATGATTTAAGCCTAGAAATCTAATGGGTGTTAATGGAAATTGAAGAAAATGAGTCTAAGATTACATACTTATGAATGGTGGTGAAATTCCCTTTCAAAAATCGCCCAATTTGGAGTTTAGAAGAAGAAGTTATGAAATTTTGGTTAAGTCCCATTTTGCTTCTATTTTAAAATCACTGGACAGGACTTCATCGCGTTCGCGATAGGCCTGTCGCATTCACGATAGGCCTGTCGCGTTCGTGATGAGTTAGGTCTAGGTGACCTTCGCGTTCACATCCTTAGGCTCGCATTCGCGGAGCTTTGACTCCTCGAGCCTTCGCGTTCGCGGGCCAGTGGCTGCATTCGCGTATAACAAGTGAAAACCCCCTCCCCCAGGCCAATTGCCTTACGTGTTCATGAGTTCCTCGACGTGTTCGCGAAGGGTACTCCCCCCTCAGCCTCGCGTTCGCGAAGAAGAAAACTGGTACCTGGGAAATTTGCCTTATGCGTTCGCGAGTGGGACCACACGAACGCGAAGAACAAAATCCTTGTGCATTGAGCAGTAAAACCTGCAACTTTCATAAGTTCAAAAACTTTCCGAACCCATCTGAAACTCACCCGAGCCCTCGGGGCTCCAAACCAAACATACGTACTAACACAAAAATATCATATGAACTTATCCATGCGATCAAATCACCAAAATAACCTCTTAAACAACGAATTTAGCATAGAAATCTAAGAAAAATCTCAACACTTTCAAAATATGAATTTTCACAACTACGGGTCCGAATCACCTCAAATGACTTCTGTTTCTTACCAAATTTCACAGACTCATCTTATTTCACATATAAGACATGTACCGGGCTCCAAAACTAGAATACGGGCCCGATACCATCAAATTCTAAATGCATTTCATTTCCAAAACTCATAAAAATTTCCAGAAAATAATTTTTTTTAAAAATTCATTTCTCGGGCTTGGGACCTTGGAATTCGATTCCGGGCATACGCCCAAGTCCCATATTTTTCCATGGACCCTCCGAGACCATCAAATTATGGGTCTGGGTCCTTTTACCCAAAATGTTGACCAAAGTCAACTTAAATACATTTTAAGTCTAAATTTCAACATTTTTCGTAGATTTTCACATAATAGCTTTCCGACTACACTCCTAGACTGTGCACGCAAATCAAAGTGATGCTGAAAGAGGTTTTTAAAGCCTTGTAATGTAGAATTTATTTTAAAAATAAGTGATGACCTTTTGGGTCATCACACCAGTCCCTAGTTCATGGGAATTTGGGGCATAATTATTTTGCCCCCTCCAAATATCCCCAAATAAGGAGGAGTGTCACCCTCTCGGTTTCTACCGGATGCCATCTGTTATCCTGGCCGATGGAACTTGCTAATTATCTGAAGCCTTTGGCTTCAAAAAAATAAGAATAAAATACAAACTCTCTTGGGAGAGTGTTTGTTGAACAATGTCATGGACAACACATCGGCGGTATAGTCTTTGTTTCCTTTGTTGTTTCTTCTATCTTTGTTATGGCAGGGTTTTGAGTTCGAATTTTTGTTTTGCATGCAAACTTCCTTGCTTCCGAGGGCCTTCAAAGGCTGATTCTTGATAAGGAGGAACTTACCTCCGAGCGGGATCAACTTTTGGCCGAGTGAGACCAGACTGTTGCTCGCCTCTCAGAATTGGAAACATGATTTGCTAAGGCCATGGAGTTGGAGGATCGATTGTAGCAAAGAGATCAATAAGTAGTGACCTTTAGACAAGAGACCGCCCAGTTAAGGGTGCAATTTGAAGAAGCTAGGGCTAAATGGTCATAATGCCATTCTTGCTACATCCGATCGTGAGGCTGCCTCTGCAGAAAGGTTGAATAATTTGGAGGTAGCCTTAAACTCCAAAATTGAATAAGTTACTTTTGTAGGGGAAAAGTATGGCCGGTTGGAGGAGAGGCATAAGAGGGTCATAGAGCACAATAAAGTTTTCAGCTCCACTGTCCGTGACTTTGATGCCAGCCTCCGGGCCACTAGATCCGCACGGGATAATCATTCTGCCTAGGTTGACCGACTTAAAGAAGAACTCCAGTGTCGAACGGCTTCCCTCGTTGTTGAAAAAACATATTCTACATATAGCATGAGGAGAAAGGAAGAGGCCAAATCGGGTGTCATTGACTTCGATGCTGAAATTGCTAAGGCCCGTGAGCTGGAGTCAACTGCCCAAAGGGGTCTTCCAATCCGGCCTGATGCTACCAACTCTTCTAGTTCTAGTTCTGAGTTCTCGGGAACTGAAGAAGAACCACAAAGTGATGATACTGAAGGCCAAAATGGTGAAGGCAAGATATTGAACTGGCGGCAGATCCACCCATTTCTCCTGGGGGTGCAGATGCTTCTCTTCCTATGGGTTCCGGAGATGCAGTAGCTTAGTTTTTGTTTTCTTTTCTTTCCTATATCGTTGTACTTGTGCTGTTTGGCACGTTTATTGTGAATAGAAACATTTTCTCGTTTAAGTATCATGCAATATTTTTCTCTTTGCATACTTTTTGTTTAAGTATTTGCGTAAGTTTTACTCTTTTCGTCCTTTTCATTTTAGTATTTACGCAAGGATTCAGGTGTATTTTTACCCGAAAGCATTTGGATTTAGGGCATAAGTTCTTCCGAAATCAACTAACGTGAGGGTTTCATGAGAGAGGGCCCTCTTATGTTTACGGTCCTCTTGAAGAGGACGTCTCCTATTCATTACGGCGCTAGCATTTAAAGTACTTGTTTAACTTTCAAATAATAAACTTAATTCATCGTTCAAACAAGAAACAATATAGAAATAAAAGGACTTTACTTTATTCCTTCCATTTTCAAAAGTACATAAGCATTCGTTGTGCTAAAAAGAAATTTTCATTACTTGTGGCTAACGTGTACAACTTGTTTCTATGGGGCTGACCGCATAGTCCTGGGTCCCGATGATACAACTTTGTTTTCGGGTTTCATATTTAAGTCGATGTGGCAGTCATTGTTGTCGTATCCTCATATCATTTCCCCCAGTGTTCGAATGCGAAGAATGCGAATTTGAACACTGGAAGTGTTGATCCTTTAGAGATCCCACTAGTGGATGGTTAGATAATCTTTAGTACGGTAACAAGCTTCACTCCCCCCTTAGGAACTTTTTTATTGAGACAAAGACTATCTAACAACCCCCAGTGGCTTGAACTCGTGAACGGTCGGGTAACCCTTGGCCGATAACAAATTTTACTTCCTAGTAGGAACTTCTGCTATCGAGCCAAAGATTAAAATATTCCGTAGTGATCCTTTGTTTGCTTGCCTTGTCATTTTAAGGTCTTATTTATGCTGACGAAGCTTCCTTCGTAGTATGCTTTCCGTTGTTGTCTCGTTAAAAATCTTGCCGGAAAAATGCAATTGGGACAAAAACTGGGCGAAGGAAAAAAGAATGCAGCACATACTTTCAGTGCAGGTGAGGTTCATCAACAATAGTATCTTTTGAGGTGTACCATGTTCCGGTTGCTCGGCAACTTTAGTCCGTCTTGATTTTCCAATTCATATGACCATTTCCCGGTGACAACTGAAACACGGTAGGGGCCTTCCCACGTATGACCCAGTTTCTTGCGTTGAGCTCCCAGGTGCTCTGAGTTACTTTCCTTAAAACCAAGTCTCCTACTTTGAAATAACGGAGGTTGTCTCTTCAATTGTAATATCTTTTCATTCTCTTCTTTTGGGATACCATCTTTATATGCGCCAAGTCCCTGCGCTCGTCAAGCAGCTCCAATTTTACCAATATTGATTCATTATTTGTTTCTTCTTCCGCCCAAAAATATCTCAAGGTAGGTTCCCCTACTTCCACCGGGATCATGGATTCTGCTCCGTACACAAGAGAGAAAGTAGTTTCCCTCATACTTGATTTGGTTGTTGTTTGGTATGCCCATAGTACTCCTGGTAGCTCTTCGGGCCATTTGCCTTTGACTGCTTCCAATCTCTTTTTGAGATTTTGTATAATCACTTTGTTTGTTGATCCTGCTTGACCATTTGCTTTGGATGACAAGGTGATGATGTGATCCTTTTGATTTTTAAGCCTTCAAGGAACTTTGTGACCCTTGTGCCTTGTGGCCCGTTATCGTAGGCTATCTCCTTTGGTATCCCAAATCTAAAAATTATATTCTCCCACAAGAAATCTACCAATTCACATTTGTCGATCTTCTGATAAGGACCTGCTTCAACCTACTTAGTAAAATAGCCAGTTAAAATCAAAAGAAATCTTACCTTACCAGGGGCCAGTGGCAGCGGACCGACTATATCCATCACCACTTCATGAACGGCCATGGTGACAAAACTGAGTGTGGTGGCTCTGCCGGTTGATGTAGCAATGGTGCGTAATGTTGACACTTATCATATTTTTGATCATAAGCCTTGGCGTCTTGTTCCATCAGGGGCCAGTAGTATCCTGCCCTAATTAATTTTAGAACTAAGGAATCTGCGCCTGAGTGATTTCCGTAGATTCCTTGATGGACCTCCCGCATGACTTAGTTAGCTTCGGAGGCTCCTAAACATCGGGCCAACGGGCCTTGGAAAGATCTTTTGTATTATTGACCTCCCTTGAAACTATATCTTGCTACTTGTGTAGCGGCCGAGATGCCTTGGGATCTTCAGGCAATTTTCTATGCTTGAGATAGTCAATGATCTCATTTCTCCAGTCCTAGACCGAACTAGTCGTATTTACCTCGTAATAGCTATCTGCATCTAATTCGGAATGCATAAGCTATACGACCTTACTATAGTCGGATCCCTTCATTTTTGTGGACGATCCAAGATTTTCTAGTGCATCTGCTTTCGCATTCTCTTCCCTCGGGATATGCATAATTGACCATTTCCTGAACCGAGCGAGCAACACGTGAACTTTCACTACATATTGTTGCATGCGTTCCTCTTTGGCTTCGAAGACCCTGTAGTCCTGATTTATAACCAATTGGGAGTCGCATTTGATTTCTATGACCTCGGAGTCCAGTCCCCGGGCCAACTCGAGTCCTGCAATCAAAGCTTCATACTCTACTTCATTGTTAGTCAGAGGAACAATTCTTATGGATTGCCTTAGGGTTTCTCCCGAGGGCGTGGTTAACACTATGCCGAGCCCAAACCACTTCATATTGGAAGCTCCATCCGTGAACAAGGTCCAAACTCTCGATGTCGATTCTGACACCATCAGTGCTTCTTTTGTATCCAAAGGTAACATACCTGGACTGAAATTAGCCACAAAGTCGACCAAAACTTACGACTTAATCGCAGTCCTAGGTTTATACTCTATATAAAATTCACTCATTTCGACAGCCCACTTGGCCAGCCTACCTAAATGTTCAGGTTTATGAAGAATATTTCACTGGGGAAAAGTGGTCTCCATATCTAGCGGATGACATTGAAAATAAGGCCTAAGCTTTCAAGCGGCTACTACGAGAGCTAAGGCCAATTTTTCCAGATGTGGGTAGAGAGTTTCTGCTCCCATTAAAATCTTACTAACATAATAAATAGGAGATTGTGTATCTTCGTCCTCATAGACTAAAACGGCACTTACTGCTACCTTAGAGACCGCTAAGTAGATCATCAGTATTTCGCCTTCCTCCGATTTTGACAGTAATGGAAGGACTTGAAAATACCTTTACAAATCCCTCAAAGCTTGTGACATTCCGGAGTCCATTCGAAGTTGTTCAACTTTTTGAGTAGTGAAAAGAAAGGATGCATTTCTCCGAAGACCGGGAAATGAACCTGCTCAAAGCGGCCAGTCTCCATGTCAACTTTTGAACCTCTTTCACTCTCGACAACTGATCCGAGATGTCTTGGCTTTAATTTATCGGGGTTAATACAGTCAAGATACTTTACCACTCGGATTGAACCGATATCAAGCAGACGAGTTATCTCTTCTTTGACGAATTTGTTTTTGACCTTAGCAGTAGGACGTATTTTCTGTCTTACCAGAGGGATGTTGCGATCCAGGTTTAGTTTGTGCACGGCCACTTCCGGGGCAATACATGTCATATCCGTATGTGACCACGTAAAACAGTTAACATTAAATTTGAGAAATTCGATAAATCCAGACCTGAGCTCGGGGTTTAGTTCGTCTCTAAGTGGAACTTCCTCTCCAAGAACTTCTCGAACAATGGGACTTGTTCAAGTTCCTTCGCCGTAGATTTTGTGACATTTGTTTCTTCCGGTACCTGGTTGAGTTCACTCGGTTTAGGAGCAGGTGTCGGCTCCTGTAATTTCTATGTTTCATGCTCCTTCCCTTTGCTACTAGAAACTAAGATTGTATTTATCTCTCTTGTCGTCGGTTGGTATCCTCTTATTTATTTAATTCCTTCGAGAGTTGAGATTTCAACAATTGATGATATTTTGACGGTACGACCTTCATCTCGTACAACCATGGTCTCCCCCAGATAATATTGTATCTTATATCATCGTCCACTACCTTGAAAGGGTCATCTTAATCACCCACTCGGCATTCGTGGGCAACAGAATCTCTCCTCGGGTTGTCACGCTTGCCAAATTGAACTCGGCGAGGAGTTTTGTGGCTGGAATGATACTTCCAATGACCTTGGCTTGCTCCAACACTCTCCACCAGATAATATTGCTCGAATTCCTGGGTCTACCAAAACACGTTTAATTTTAAAACCTATGACATTTAGAGAGACTACCAGGGTGTCTTTATGCGGTAGCAGTAATCCATCTATGTCTTCCTCCATGAAAGTAATGTCGTCCTCAGCGGTTTCTCGGAGTCTCTTACTGTAGGTTACTGACACCTTTGTCTTTTTTGTAGCCGAAAATGTCACACCATTAATCTCATCACCCTTCCCCCTCCCAAAAATCATGTTGATCGTCAAATGTGGAGGATCCTCTCCTGCTTTCGAAGGCTCTGCTTTATCGCGATTGCGGTCGTAATTATTTTAGTTCGATCACTCAACAATTCCCTGAGATGGCCATTTTTCTGCAATGTCTCCACCTCTTTGCACAGATGTCGACAGTCCCCAGTCTGGTAATCGTTTGTCCCATGGTATTCGCACCATAAATTAGAATCCTTTTGGCTAGGATCAGATCTCATTGGCTTCAGGAACCATGTTTCTTTAATGTTCCTCATAGCCGACACCAGCTCCACTATGCTGACGTTGAAGTTGTATTCAGAAAGCCTGGGGTAGGAAGAATCTAGAGACCCTGATATCTCCTTGTCCTGCAATGACCTGTTATTCCGGTCACGATCAACTCTCCTATCGGTAGAGAATCTATCCATCGACCGGAAACCTTTGTAGCATCCTCTCGGCCCCTTGAAGACCGTCGATCTGTGTCGAAATTATCCTTTAATTTCTCTTTATTCTTCTCCCGATCCTGACCATTGGCCGACACCGAGAAACCGAGCTGATCATCCTTAATTTTTATATTTGACTCATACTGGTTGTGAACATCCACCCAAGTTGTTGCTTGGAAATCGAGCAAACTTTCTTTCCATTTCCAGGAAGCGTAAGAACTTCTCGGATTCAAAGTTTTAGTAAATGCTTCAGCTGCACATTCATCCCGTAAGGCCGGTAGGAGCATCCTTTCCTTTTGAAATTTGGTCACGAGCTCCATTAGCAATTCTGACTCTCCTTGTGTAATCTTGAATATGTCGGCCTTTCGGACATGTACCTTCCTGACCCAACATAGGCCTTAACGAAAGAGTCTGCGAACATATCAAAGAAGTTTATGGAGTGCTCGGGCAAAAGCGAATACCATGTCAGGGCTCCCTTCGTAAGGGTCTCCCCTAATTTCTTCAGTAAGACTGACTCAATCTTATGGGGAGCTAAATCGTAACCCTTCACCGCCGTTGTATAGGTGGTGATGTGCTCCTGGGGATCTGAAGTCCCATCATACTTTGGCATGTTTGACATTTTGAATCGTTTCAGGATCAATTCTGGTGTCGCGCTTGGTTTGAACAGCAACTGAGTATACTTCCTTGAGTCCGATCCTTTTAACATTGGGGGTGCACCCGGAATTTGATCCATTTGGGCATTTTATTTCCCTGATAAACTGCATGAGTTCAATTTTAAAGGGATTGCTCTCATTGTTGTGACCGGATCCGCTACCTTTCCCCTTGCCCCATCGAAGTAGACCTCGCCCCTTGGGGTGTTATTGTTGACCCTCTGCTTTGTTTTATTTGCGGGAGCACCGGGAGGAACTTGACCTCGTCCATTCGCGTTATTGGAAGCACCTGAAAACGCCTACTTCAACTCTGTCATGATCTGATCCTGTCGTGTGAGATAGCCTATAATGGCCTTTTGTTGCTCTCTCAAGACCCTTACTATTTCAACAACGTGCTTGTATTCAGCATCATCAGGAGTTGCCTCTCAAACATATCGTGGATATTTCCCGTCGTGGACTAGCGTGGCCTCGTCCCCCCTCGTTGCGGGTATCACTGATTGAATCCTCATGTTAAGGCAGATTTCCTTGGGCCTCAACGTTGTGTGCGATGTTGATACTGTTATCTACCATTTTCTATGAGTTTTGCTAAGAATAGATAATCAAACGAGTTAGTAATAGATGCAAGGATCAACTCAATTATATAATTATCTAAGCCTCACGGTGGGCGCCAAACTATTTACTCGTAAAATGATACTGTTAAATTTATGCGTAATTTATAGACAAGTGAATCGATTTGATACCAAAATGATAAATAAATTAGACAAGAATCTAAGACTTAGCGTTAAAATCGAGATAAGATAGTAGCAATCTTGATTCCAAGAGTGGAGCTTCCGGAGGCAGTAATAACAGTATTAATAAGCAAGAAGACAAAATATAATTGAGCTTTTGAACAGAGTATTGTGAGAACGTGATTTTTGCCTCACACGAATTACTCCAAAAGAATTCCCAAAATTAGATTTTTTTTCTTTAATTATGTATTTTTCTAGGAATTACTGTGCGATTTTCCTGATTGTTTGCATATTTTTGTGTGTATATTTAATTCTATTAATGCATTAAAAATACAAAAAATATATCATCTGCACTTAGGATTTGATTTTACATTTTTTGGTTAATTTAGTAAAATGTTGTTTTACAAAAATGAAAAATTCACAAAAAATAACGTATTTTTACATTTTAGTGTTTAATTTTGCGATTTTCTTTTAATTTGGTATTAATTATGTGTGATAATTATTATTTATAGTTAATTAGTATTTTAAGATAATTTGGGTTTTTATAGCTTAATTTAGGATTTTTAAGTTTTAATGTTTGAAAAAAGAAATTAGAAAGAAATTTGAAAAGAAAAATAAAATAAGAGAGAAAATCTGGTTTTGGGCCAATTTGGCCAAAAGATCCCCAAGCCCAAACAAAAACCCGTCCAAACCCACCCCAAACCAGCCCAGACCCGTCTTCCCCAACTCGGTCTGTCTCCAGCCTCAACCAAACGACGTTGTTTCAGGCGTTTCAATCTGGACCGTTGAATCAGTCTGATCGAACGGTCCAAAGCCTTCCCCATAACTCGACCCATTCCCATACCCGGACCGCCCCAGTTGCTACACCAAACGACCCCGTTTCATTAAAAGGTTAATCATAGCCGTTGGATTCTCATCATCCAACGGCCCTAACTTAATTACCCCTTTAGTATACCCCAACCCATTAGACCCTACCCCAAACCAAACCCCCCCTCACTCGTCTCTCTTCAGAGACCAGACATAGGCACCACCTCACACCACCGTCTGCCGCCCGCCGGAAATCGCCCACGGAGGCGGACAACCTCCAATCACCCCTAGTTTTACACCATGGAACCCCCTTGATCTCCTCTTTCTAAATCCATAACCCATTCCCTTCAAATCCCCCTCAATCCCTTCGAATCTCGAATCAAAGAAACGAACCCTAAATCCCCAAACTCCAAAACGTTAAGTATATGAAGGTTTGAGGTCGAAATTGACCTTAGTTGTGTGTTCTCGGTCGAGAACACTCGATTAAGGTCTATTCCAACCACAAATTCAAAGAAAATTGCATGCCTAATTAGAGACAGTGTTCAAACATTTGGAGGTAGGTTTCCTGATTTTAATTTTTCTATTTCTTTTTATTATTATCTTCTTCTACTCCTTTCTGTTATTAGAATGTTTATTTGGTCAGTTTTGTTCAATGATTTTTTTATAATTTTTTTTTAATTAATAGATTGTTTGTTGATTTCGTTTGGTTTTGTTTTGTTGCTCAATAGTTTAAACTCGCATAATAGTAGTTCTTGAATTGATTCCTGCTAATTTCGTTGAAAGATTGAACTGTTTCATTTTTGCAGTATTAAGAGCTATTAGGCAGTCTGCTGGGAGATTTTGTTTGTATAAAGATTGAATAGCCTTAAATGATGTGAATTGGGTTCAGCTTGGTCCATGAATTTCAAGTTTAAAAACAGAAACTTTAAGATAACAGTGGAAATTATTTAAGTGTTCACCTAATTGGGAAGCTTCCATAGTGTTAGGGTTTAGGATTTCACTACTGGACAATTTAATTCAATAAGAGTTGAGTGGAATCAAGTTTTAAAATGCTGAAAGGCCATATTGTGAATCAAAAGGGCATTTCCGTTTGCCTATTTAAGAGTTCACATAAACTGAGTTCAAATAGAAGAATACTCTGAAATACTAAAAAGATAGAGCACACACACACACATACAGACCTAAGAGAAGAGAGATTTGAGGGCTGAAAAAATAGAGAGTGACAGAGAATTAAGATAGAAAGAGAGCTTAAGAGATCTTTGGGCTGAAAAATATAGATATAGAAAGAGAGTTTGAAGAGATAAAAATCAGAAAATAAAGGCACTTGCTACTGTTCCATTGAACTTTCAGAGAATTCCAGATTCTTGCAACATCTGAAAACAGTATTGCTTTATTAACGAGATTTAAAATGGATTGATGTTGGTTTTCTGGAGAGTTTTTGGGTCTAGTGTTGAAATTACTGTTCTATTGGATTGGTAACTGATTCTGTGGTTTCAATTTACTGGTTCTCGGCTGACCTTACTGCTGCTACTGATTCCTTATTCCCTTGCTTCCTTCTTGATTTCCAGGTATGTCCTTGGATCTTGAGTGACATGTGAAATGTGGGTCAGAAACATGTAATCAAGCTTTGAAGAAAATGATAATTGTTGCATGTTCTTCTGTTAATCTTCTTCGTATGCTCTCTAGTTTAGCTGTTAAGTATATGTGTTTGTGTCATTAGTGCTATGTGCCCTTGTGAGGTTTAGATTGAGTCTGCTCTAATGTAAATAATTTGGGACTATTTGTACTTCTTTGAAGATGTTTACTAATTGAGAATTGAAGCTATTAGTTTGTTAGTTAAGTTGGTTTGGCTTGGTCAAGATTGAAAGGCAGTAATTCAAATTTTGGGGTCCAACACCCCTGACTCGTATTCTGTTTCTCATTTGGTTTCCAAGCTTTGTCTTCTCATATTTAAAGTGTGGTTTTTATAAGTTTAGTTCATTGTTCACTCTTTCCCTTACTGCTTGTATAATGGTTCTGTTCCATGAAAGATTTCAAATGGGGATCATGTTTGGTTTATGCTGGAAACACCTCTAGTTCAGTCTAGGTCTTTATATTTTTTTTTTCTTCTGATAAATTGAAATCGTAAAATTGTTTAATGTGTTAATGCGAGGTCAAAATTCAGCATGTGAGTTAAGTCTATTTTGAAGTCTTGATTTATTCTTTCATTGGCAATTCAAATCAGTGCTTTTAAATGGTGAAATAGTGTCTAAATTCGAAGGTCTCATTGCAATTAAATTCCATACCTTGGCTGAAGTCTATGACAATGACTTGGGCTGTCATCTTGGCCCAGTCGTGCCAAGCTCTTGTTCTAGTATTCTTGATTCTAGGCTTCACGTTGTAGCCCAGAAGTTTACGATCTCAGTTTGTTTAGATCATGCTAGTGATTGCAAATCCCTCCCCTTAAGTTGATTGATCTTTAATGGTTGAAAGTTTTTTTTTTGTTGTTTAGCTTTACTCAACTAGTTTTGCTTTAAAAAAAATATGATTAGTTAAAGGAGGGGTGTCATATTAGGCAATGCAAATAGCCATGGCTCTCGAGCATTTAGTTTGAATTTTCTCAAGATTAGAAGTGGGGTGCGCCATGCCAAACAAAAATGACAATCGCATGGCCCTTGTTTAATTAAATTTGTTTTAATCCTTAGAATTCGAGGCGTGCCATCTAGTTGAATTTCCATGGCCCTTGCAAAGTTACAAACGCGTAGTTGCTTAGGCGCGCTATTTTAATAATTTACCTTCCTAAACTCGAGTGCGCATTTATGTGACCCAAATCCAAATCTCGACAATGTTATATGAAATGTGTTGAGAACTGTGGGTGCATTTATGTGACGCGTTCAAAATGCGTTTTATGTGACGTTAAATTTTTCTTAAAATCAAATGAAAGCGGTTTAAAGTTAAAATTGCACATAGGTTCAAAATGTTTTAAATCAGATAAATAGGCCAATAATAACAGTTGAGCGACCGTGCTAGAACCACGGAACTCGGGAATGCATAACACCTTCTCCCGGGTTAACAGAATTCCTTACTCAGATTTCTGGCTCGCGGACTGTAATGCAGAGTCAATCTTTTCCTCGATTCGGGATTTAAACTGGTGACTTGGGACACCATTAAACTATCCCAAGTGGCAACTCTAAATTTTATATGAAATAAATCTCGTTTCGATTGTCCTTTAATTGGAAAAACTCCCTTATACCCTCTCGAGATAGGAAAAAGGAGGTGTGACAGCTCTGGCGACTCTGCTAGGGAAGGAACCCAGAACTTCTGGTTCAGGGTTCAGAATTCGAGCTTGGAATAACTGTTGTAGTTGGCTTTTATTTATTATCTGATTTTTACGTATTTGAACCAAATGTGCTAAATACTGCTTTTTACCGCTTTGATATTGCTTGAATTGTATATAAAACTGTTACGAAACCCTCTTGTCTCTAAGTCTTCTAAATCATGGAGAAGGGTTCACTTCGTGTGGCTTCTCTTCTGTCTAGAGTCTTATCCTATTTTAGAACGAGGTTCGGACAAGTTGCAAAGCCGGTGAAACTTCTGTATTTCCGGTACGCTGCCCCCTCGGCTCGAGCTGTCCGCTCGGGTAAACAAGGTTTAGAACAATACACCCAGGGTTTTAAACCTAGTATAACAAAGCCTTATGCCGGATCCCTAGTAGGAACGCTTGTTTGCATCACGTGCATTTGACTTTGGGGACTCAACACAGGGGTTGGGTCCGTCTAGGACAGGTGTACCCAAATTAAAAAGACCATACTGATGCATATTTTACATGTTGTGCATTTATTTGCTTTGGGTTTGCATGCAGACCGGCTTTTGAATGATGAGAGAAAAGTTGGAAAGAAAATAGTGGTATAAGGGTTGAGTGAGTTAATCACCTGTTTTGAAAAAAACCAATGTCCAAATAGTACTGAAACTCCGCCGAATTTTTTTTTGAGAAAAATGAAATGAAAAAAAAAAGAGTTTTGTTTTCAAAAATAGTTTTATTTGCCCGAACTACGCCAGTTTGATTCTCACCGGATGTGGGATACGTAGGCAACCCTCATCGGGTCCAACTTTCCCTTTTTGCAAGAATAGCCTAAAAACAACAAAATTTTAATTTTTGTCACAAATAAGTCGGGTGATGCCATTCTTGTTTAAAATAAGCCGAATGTCCCCAAAAGGGCGCCGGAAGACTGTTTTTACAAGAACAGCCACCTTGGGTTATTTTTAACGGTTAGCAGGCACAGCCTTAAAATCTTCTTCCCCGAAGTGCCGAAAGGCCGTATTTGCGAAGCCGAGTTTGTTTTTGAAATGAAAAATTTTTGAAAAAATGGTGTTACTTTTTCTTTTTGGGTCAAAAAAATCACCTTAATAAATGTGCAGGATGAGCCAAACAAAATTGAACCCTTCACAGTCCTTAATGAGATCCCCTTAAAGCTCCACATATGGTGGAATGATCTAGGAAGAGGCAGTAGAGAAACAGTGGTAAAAGTTCTAGGAGGCCTCGTCGGACTATTGAATGTCAAGCCAAGGTTGGACATAATTGAAGCTTTAATACCTTTTTGGGACCCGACTTGCAAAGTGTTCCGCTTTTCTGACTTTGAGCTTACACCTACATTGGAGGAAGTTGCGGGTTATGCGGGCCTTAACAGAAACCTTAGAAGTCGATATCCATTGGAATCAAGACCGGTATCCCCCCACAGATTTATGGATTTGCTAAGTATTAGTCGGGATATCCAGGACGGAAACTTATCTGAAGGGTATTGCACGCTCCGGTTCTTGTATCATCGATATGGTAACCCCCGAGGTTTTGAAGAACCGAACACTGGTCTAACCCATGTCGAAAATAAAGACAAATGGGAGGCAAGGCGAGGTTTAGCTTTTATGGTAGCCTTCTTGGGTGTTGTGGTTTGTCCACGAAAAGATGGTAATATAGAGATAGGTCTTGTGGGAATGATCGATGTTGCAATCAAGAAAGGCAATAACACTGTGGCTACTCTGATCTCATCTGAAATCTACCGAGCCTTGACTATCTGTTGGGAAGGGGGAAAGTTCTTCCAAGGCTGCAATCTGTTTCTACAATTATGGATGCAAGAACATCTCTGCCACCGGGTTGGGTATATGAATTACGGTTTGACCGTTTTGAGCTGCATTGAAGAATTCGGAAGTCGAGTGGCAGGTATTGAATTCCTCGAAGGTACTAAAGCTTGGTTTACACATTTGAGATCCTTGACTGCTGATAAAATTGAGTGGGCATTCGGATGGCTTCCTGTCACCGAAGCAGTGTACACATCAGTTGAAGTATGTTATATCCTCTTGATGGGCATCCGGAGCATCTGGAGCATCCAGCTTACGCTCACTTCAGGGTTTTGCGCTAATTAGGAAGATTTCAAACTATCCCCAATGATGAAGATTTGAGTAAATATGCCATTGAACTGGGCCCAAAAGCCGCATTTTCAGAAGGGAAAATTCACCAGATATGGAATGAATGTAGGTTTCTTGAACCTAAGACCATGGTGAGAGATTTAGCTAGAGGTGAAGTGGACCCTAAGTACATTGTTTGGTTCGGCAAAAGATTCCAGATCCCCGAGAGGCCCGCAAAGAGACCACATATCCAACAATTCACCAATGATGCATAGGCGCAATGGGACTGGTTGACCAAAGAAAACGAGTACAGGGCCAAAATAAGCCAGTTGGAAAGGCGAGTCATGGAGCTTCAGTTTAAAAATGGTGTTCAAGTCGTTGCAGACAAGGGAGAAAAGAAAAAACTAGCTCAGGAAAATGAGGCCCTCAAAGCTCAGATCCAGAAGATGAAAATAGCTGCCAGAAACCCGAAAAGAAGCCGGACTGATAAAAGACTCATAAGCGGTCTGAAAAAGAAAGCCCTCGAGTATCAAGAAGACCTAGAAAAATCTGAAGCTGGTCTAGTGAAAATCCAGGCAAAATGGACAAAGAAGGTAGAAGAGTGGGCACGGTTTGTGCAACAAATGAAGAGGAACTATGAAGGGACCATCACTATCCTAAGAAGAAAGATAGCCACTCTCGAGAATGAGGTAGTCAAGCAGGCTAAAGATTTCAAAGCTGATAGGGAGCACTGTTATGATCTGATGGCTCAAATGGAGGAAGGAATGCAGCAGTTGCAAAATCAACACCTTCATGACTCTCAAGTATTAGAAGCCCGGAATCAGCAGATAGGGCGGTTGCTTCAGGAAAAAGGCAGAATTAGAGAACTGATCAGAACCATCGCTGACTACATTACCATGAAGTGCCAAGCGTGCGAGGACATGACTCGTACCACCTTTTTTGCTGCAGTGATGACTTTCGTACGCCAAGTTATGAGTGATTTGGAGCGACTGCAAGGGGATCTCGCATTTAGGCCCGCGGCGAGACCGAATGATGTCCCGCGGGCACCTGGAGCATTAATGTATTCTTGATTTTACTTGAGTCTGTACCTTACTTTTTCTGTTGGAGTCTGTTGTTTTCCTTTTTGAGTTTTTTAGCTTTGAATCGTTGTATTGCAAAAACTTTCCTTTTTATGAGAAGAACTGAAAATATTTTGTTATTCATTTTTACACTTTATTCCTAGAACTACGCTCGGTCTGATTCATGCGGGGTCATGATACATAGGCAATCTCCATAGGATTCGACCACAACCAAAAGAAAAGAATAAAATGGAAAAAGAAAAAGGGGGATAAAGGATAGGCATGAGTAACAATAAAAGGGAAAGGTCATAAATAGGAAAAGTCGGGATGACACAAGCAACCAAGAAAATGCATGATAGAAATGACTAATTGCCTAGGTGCATTGCATTCCTATGTGCGGTTGCCTATTTGTTAAAGCTCTAATCACTAACAAGTTTTGTTGTTGATATCAGAATTCAAGCAGCATACTGGCAACCCACCCATACCAAACCAGATCCAAAGGTGAAATAATCATGTCTATCCCAGATGTAGACATCAGTGTCATCGATCCTTCGAGAAAGGGGGAAGAGTTGGATGTCAATACCATGAAAGAAGAGATGTACAAATTGAAACAACAAATGGCCGAAATGTATCAAGCCTGGGCTAAAGGACAACCACCATCAGCTTACCCGGTTAACCCTACCTTCACTCCACCACCGGCTCAACCTCAGGATCATCCTGCCACCGATCTTTCCCCGAGCTTTCCCATTTACCAACACTACCGGAGCACCACTTCTCATATGCCACAATCTCCATCCTCTAAACCAATTCCATACCCTCATCTACCAGTAACTCCTGTCTTCGTAGCACCTCCACCAGTTACACTCCACAAATCTCCTAGCGAGCCAATGTTCCAGGCCCAGGACAACCAATACTACCCCTCGGAGCCCACTTTCAAAGCTCCAGAAACCCATTCCTATACTCCTCGTTTTGACTTCCCGATAGAAGCTGATAAACCATCCAAAAATCCTGAACAGGAAGAGATGTTTAGGAAAGTCAAAAGCTTAGAACAATCATTCAGGGACATGCGGGGATTGGGAGGATGAGAAGTGTGGCCTAAAAGGACCTATGTCTGTTTCCGAATGTGCAATTGCCGGCAGGTTTCAAGATGCCCAAGTTCGATCTATACAACGGGCACGGTGATCCAGTAGCACACTTGAGGGGTTTTTGCAGCAAATGAGGGGAGCAGGAGGAAACGATGAGTTGTTAATGGCTTACTTCAGTCAGAGTTTGAGTGGATCAGCATTGGAATGGTATACATGCCAAGATCACGGAAGATGGTACACATGGGATGATCTAGCACAAGCGTTCGATTGTCACTTCCAGTACAATCTTGAGATCATTCCAGATTGACTGTCCTTGACTAAACTCGAGAAAAAGCATAGCGAAAGTTTCAGAGAATACGATTTACGATGGAGGGAGCAAGCAGTAGGAGTAGACCCCCCAATGAAGGAAAATGAGATGGTGGATTACTTCCTACAGGCTTTAGAACCTACTTACTATGGCCATCTGGTCTCAGCTATGGGGAAGTCATTCAACTAAGTGGTGAAGATGGGGGGCATGTAGAAGAAGGCCTCAAGTCGAATAAAATAATGAGCTATTCGGCTATCAAATCAACTACTCAGGCTATTCAGGGAGGCATAGGAGGGATTGGGAAAAAGAAGAGAGAGGACGCGGCAATGGTTGAGTCAGGAACTTGGTCCGGATCCAGAGGATCACCTTACCACTACAATCAACCTCGACCCCACCAACAAACTTACCATCACAATCCACCCCAACACTATTATCCCCCACCAGAACCTCATTTTTCTATCCACCATGCACAAGCATACAACCAACCTCCTGCACATACGCAATGGCGTGCTCCCGCTCCACAAAATACTTATCCACATCCACGAGGACCAAGTTTCCGGCCTAGTCAAGCATTTAAGGGTGAAAGGTTGCAGAAAAAGAAAACCTTTACTCTGTTGGGAGAGTCATACACTAATCTGTTCCACAGGCTAAGATAGTTGGATATGCTGAGGCCGATACAGTCCAAACTGCCAAATCCTCCTCCAAAAAATTTTGACTATACTGTCCGTTGTGAGTATTGTTCTGGTACTCCGGGTCATGATACAGAAAAATGCTGGCACTTGAAAAGTGCGATACAAGAGCTCATCAATACCAATAGAATTGAAGTTCAAGCTCCTGAGGCACCCAATATCAACAGGAATCCGATGCCAGCCCATCAGGAGGCAAATATGATTTAAATAGTGCATGAGGAGGGGGAACCCAAGAAGCCATCACAGACTGTCATGATGATTCGGTCCAGTGGAGTTAAGACAGTTGAACAATCAATAGGTGAGGAGTCGGTGCTTAAGTCGAGCAAAAAGAGTGTTGGGCCATCTGTGGCAATTGAGAAGGGATCTTCAAGAAAGGTTGCAACGAAGTAGGAAGGGGTGAAGGTGATTGTACCAGGAGCTGCCAGCAAACCTGTCATAATCGTGGAAGGTGCCCGCGCAAATCGGGTTATTATCAAGTCGGTAACCCAGTTGATAATCAACAGCAAGGCCGTTCCTTGGAATTATGAACGAGTGGTAGTGACGTAAAAAGGGAAAGAAATTAGAGAAAAAGTTTGTGAAGCCCATGGGTTGACTCGTTCGGGGAGATGCTTTGTCCTCGAAGAGTTAAGAAAAGCTAGGGTCCCCAAGGACAACCCGGTATTGGTAAAGAAAGTTATGACGGAAGAGGAAGCGGAAGAGTTTTTAAGGAAAATTAAAGTACAACACTATTCTGTTGTAGAGCAGTTGAGGCAAATGCCTGCTCAGATCTTATTGCTCTCATTGCTGATCCATTCAGATGAGCACCGTTAGTCGTTGATGAAAATTTTGAATGAGGCCCATATTCCCGACATGATCTCGGTAAACCATCTGGAGAAGATAGCAAACAAAATATTTGAGGTAAACAGAGTTACTTTTTCCGATGATGAGTTGCCTGAGGAGGGTACTGAGCATAATAGGGCTCTTTATCTGACGGTAAAGTGCGAAGATTCTATGGTTACCAGAGTTCTAGTCAACAATGGGTCTAGTGAGAACATTTGCCCTCTCTCCACATTGAACAAGCTGAAAGTGGACAATGATATAATTCACAAGAATAGCATTTGTGTTCGGGGGTTCGACGGCGGGGGCAAAGATTCAGTAGGTGATATAATACTGGAACTGACAATAGGGCCCGTTGAGTTCACTATGGAATTCCAAGTGTTGAACGTGGTAGTTTCTTACAATCTTTTGCTAGGGCGATCCTGGATTCATGCCACCAAGGCAGTGCCGTCTACTTTGCATCATATGGTTAAATTTGAATGGGACAGACAGGAAATTGTGGTGCACGATGAGGATAATATGTGTGCCCAAAGTGATGACATTGTACCTTTCATCGAAGTTGAAGACGATAAAGGGCCATGGGTATATCAGGTATTTGACGCGGTATCAGTTGAAAAGATCCCAGAGGGGAAAAGCATTCCAGTTCTTAAAGTAACAGTCACGTCAGTCATGGTGGCTTCTGAGATGTTGAAGAATGGCTTCGTACCTGGCAAGGGTTTGGGTGCTTCGTTGCTGGGCATCGTACAACCAGTATCTCTGCCCAAAAACCTGGATACCTTTGGTCTTGGGTTTAATCCCACAATTGCGGATGTAAGAAGAGCCAGAAAGTTGAGGCAAAAGGCGTGGTTCCTTCCAAAGCCCATCCTTCAGCTGTCCAAATCATTTATTAGGCCTAGCGCCAGAAAGCACCCAACAACAACGGTTCCCGGTTCTTTGATTGATGTTGATGGAGATTTGGATAAGGGGTTCGAGAGGTTGTTCAGTGATGTTAACATGGTGGAAACTAGAGAAGGATCAAGTCAAGCGGATGTGCAATTCGTTGGGCCAAGTGGAAAGATCAGTAATTGGGAAGCTACTCCTCTTCCTACTCGGAAGGAGCTTTGGTAGTGGGCTTTGATTTTTCTTTCAGTTTATCTGGATTATTCTAGGGTTGTAATTCAGATTTTATGTTCCGTCCATTTGGATGTGTTAAACCTTGTTATCTTTAAAATTCAATGAAATGCAATTTCCCTTTTCTTTGTCATTCCTGATAATTTCCTTTTTGTTTTTCTTTTCTTTTATGTACAGTTCTTTTTACGCTGGCTCTAATGACATGGCATGCATAAGGAATCCTCAGCCCAATCTTAAAAATCAATCTGATTCTGAAATAATAGTTCAAGAAGTAGATTGTGACTACGAATCAGAATACGATGAGGATGAAGCCTTCGAAGAGATTAGTAAGGAGTTAATTCACTTCAAAGAAAAACCCAAACCCAACCTGAATGAAACAGAAGTAGTCAATTTAGGGGACGCAGATAATATTCGAGAGACTAAAATAAGTGTCCACCTCGAGCCAAAGATCCGGGAAGAGTTAATCAAAGCACTTATCGAATACAGAGATGTTTTTGCGTGGTCATATAATGACATGCCGGGTTTAAGTACCGATTTAGTAGTCCACAAATTGCCCACTGATCCACCGTTTCCTCCCGTCAAGCAAAAGTTGAGGAAATTCAAAACTGATATGAGTGTGAAGATTAAAGAAGAAATTGCCAAGCAATTGGATGCAAAGGTTATTCGGGTCACTCGATATCCTATTTGGTTGGATAATGTTGTGCCTATTCCAAAGAAGGACGGCAAGATCAGAGTATGCGTCGATTACCACAATCTTAACAAAGCAAGTCCGAAGGATAACTTCCCACTACCCAATATCCACATTTTGATCGATAATTGTGCCAAGCGTGAGATTAGATATTTTGTGGATTGCTATGCCGGCTATCATCAGATTCTAATGGATGAAGAAGATGCAGAAAAGACGGCATTCATCACATTATGGGGAACTTATTGCTACCGGGTAATGCCATTTGGTTTGAAGAATGCTGGGGCAACTTACATGAGAGCAATGACTACTGTGTTTCATGATATGATGCACAAGGAAATTGAGGTATACGTGGATGATGTGATCATAAAATCAAACACGTTGAGGATTTGAGGAAATTCTTCTAGAGGCTTCGCAGGTACAACCTCAAGCTTAACCCTGCCAAGTGTGCATTTTGTGTTCCATCCGGAAAGCTGTTGGGATTCATAGTCAACTGTTGAGGCATTGAGTTGGACCCGTCAAAGATCAAAGCTATCCAAGAATTTCTGCCTCCGAGGAACAAGACTGAGGTGATGAGTCTGTTAGGGAGGTTGAACTACATCAGCAAGTTTATTGCTCAGCTCACGACAACTTTTGAGCCTATTTTCAAGTTGCTGAAGAAAGATGTTGCGCTCAAGTGGACTGATGAGTGTCAAGAAGCATTTGATAAGATAAAGGGATACTTGTCAAACCCACCTATGCTAGTTCTACCAGAACTAGGGAGACCTTTGATTCTTTACTTGACAGTCCTGGAAAATTCATTTGGTTGTGTATTAGGTCAGCATGACATCACTGGCAGGAAGGAACAGGCCATCTACTATCTTATCAAGAAGTTTACGGCTTATGAGGTTAAGTACACTCACCTAGAAAGGACATATTGCACCCTAACTTGGGTAGCACAGAAATTGAAACACTATTTGTCATCCTACACTACTTACCTCATTTCGTGCTTGGATCCGTTGAAGTATATCTTTCAAAAGCCTATGCACACAGGAAGACTTGCGAAGTGGCAGATTTTGCTCACGGAATTTGACATCATCTATGTGACTCGGACTGCAATAAAAGCCCAAGCATTGGCCGATCAATTGGCTAAGAACCCGGTCGATGAAGATTACGAGCCATTGAGAACTTATTTTCCCGATGAAGAGGTGATGCATATCGACGAACTGAGCAGATTGAAAAACCAAGTTGGAAATTTTTCTTTGATGGGGCTGCCAACATGAAAGGAGTTGGAATAGGGGCTGTGCTTATTTCTGAAACAGGGCATCACTATCATGTTACGGCTCAGCTTTGGTTTTATTGCACCAACAATATGGCTGAGTACGAGGCATGCATTTTGGGTTTAAGGCTAGCTGCAGACATGGATATATAGGAAGTCTTGGTCTTGGGAGACTTGGATCTATTGGTACATCAAATTCAAGGAGAATGGGAAACACGAGATTTGAAGCTCATACCGTACCGACAATATTTGCATGATCTTTGTCAATGGTTTAGATCAGTGGAGTTCAGGCATATTCCAAGGGTCCATAATGAGGTTGCCGATGCTTTGGCTACCCTGGCATCAATGTTACACCATCCGGACAAAGCTTATGTCGATCCTCTGTATATTCAAGTCCGAGACCAGCATGCTTACTGTAACATGATAGAAGAAGAACTTGATGGCGAACCATGGTTCCACGATATCAAGGAGTACATCAGAATGGGGATATATCCAGTGCAAGCCACGGGGGATCAAAAGAGAACAATTCAACGGTTGGCAAGTGGGTTTTTCTTAAGTGGAGGAGTTTTGTATAAAAGAACTCCAGACCTTGGATTGTTAAGATGCATAGATGCTAGACAAGCTACGGCGGTCATGTCCGAAGTACATTCGGGAGTCTGCGGACCACATATGAGTGGATATGTGCTGGCAAAGAAAATTCTCCAAGCAGGTTATTATTGGCTCACCATGGAGCGAGATTGTATCAGTTTTGTGCGCAAATGTCATCAGTGCCAAGTACATGGAGATTTAATTCATTCTCCTCCATTCGAGTTGCACACAATGTCCGCACAATGGCCCTTCGTTGCTTAGGGTATGGATGTCATTGGACCAATTGAGCCAGCAGCATACAATGGGCACAGATTCATTCTGGTAGCCATTGATTATTTCACCAAGTGGGTTGAGGCCAAAACTTTCAAATCGGTGACCAAGAAAGTAGTGGTCGATTTTGTTCACTCAAATATCATCTATCGATTCGGAATCCCAAAGGTGATCATCACGGATAATGGTGCTAATCTTAACAGTAATTTGATGAAAGAGGTATGTCAACAGTTTAATATTACACATCAAAATTCTACCCCATATTGTCCCAAGGTGAATGGAGCAGTCAAGGCAGCCAACAAAAACATAAAGAAGATACTTCGGAAAATGGTAGAAGGTTCGAGACAATGGCACGAAAAATTACCATTTGCGTTGTTGGGTTATTGCACTATTGTCCGTACTTCAGTAGGTGCAACTCATTATTTGTTGGTATACAGCACTGAAGTAGTAATACCTGCAGAAGTTGAAATCTTGTCCCTTCGGATTGTCGCTGAGGCTGAGATTGATGATGATGAGTGGGTCAAAACCCGTTTGGAGTAGTTGAACTTGATTAATGAAAAACGATTGGCAGCAGTGTGTCATGGCCAGTTATATCAAAAGATAATGGCAAGAGCATACAACAAAAAGGCGCATTCCCGAAAGTTTAAAGTGGGTCAGCAAGTGTTAAAACGTATCCTTCCACATCAGGCTGAAGCAAAAGGCAAGTTCGCCCCGAATTGGCAAGGGCCATTCATTGTAACCAGAGTATTGTCCAATGGTGCTTTATGTTTAACAGATATCGAAGAAAAATGCATAGACATGGCTATAAATTCTGATGCAGTCAAGAGATATTATGTATAATTTCTTTGGTATAATTGTTGATTGTTTGTATTTGGCATTATTTCGAAGATTGAAATGACGAAGGAAATTTGTTCTTCTATCTAAACACTTTACCCTTTTGTTTCCCCTTTTAAGCCTTATTTATTTCTTTCATACCCTTCTTTTGGAATCAATAACGAAAAAGAGAGAAAACAAAGAAAAGAAAAAAGAGAAAAGAAAAGAAGTGAAAAAAGAAAGTATAACAACAAGGAAATTCAGGTGTGAACTACGTTTGACCTGATTCCTGTTAAGGATACGTAGGCAGCCTCACGGCTCGGTCATAGTAAAATAAAATATCAAAAAATCCCCAAGCAAGAAACTGGGGCAGAAGTTATGATTGTGGTAAGAGATCAGATTCCAAAAGTTGTAATTTTGACTCATTTAAGTTGTTTTGAGCCTTTTTTATATCCTTTTCCTTCCAAACATATCCAAAGATCCCACATTGTCGTCCAAATAAAGACATCCCGATCAGTCTTCGAGATATGTCAAATTAAGCAAGTAAAGAAAATTCATATTAGGGGCAACACTCCGAAATCAAAAAAAATGAAGAGAGAGTCTTATTGGTGAAAACCCTCATGGGCACCATGAGGCGACGAAAGCTGAGAGAAAATAAAAATAAGAGAGTCTTATTGGTAAAAACCTTCGCGGGCACCATGAGGCGACAAGGAATCGAGGAATGAACAAATGAGAGAGGTTTGTCGGTGAAAACCCTTCAGGGCACTGCAAGTCGAACAAGGTCCGTAAGTTGGCGGAAAGTAAAAATTGGGTTGTGGAAATCTTGGAGCACAAAGTTAAACAATTGGAAAGGAGATTGGTTAAATAGACTGGGCTGATTAATCCAAAATGCATACCATGATCATTGGTGTCAGTGACTCCACTCAGACAAGTTTCTTTTCCTATCTCCAACAGTCATCCAAATTTGGATTTTCTTCTTTATTCTTAATTCTCAAAATTATTGCATTTCATTGCTGTTAATTTTACTCCTCTAAAGCTCTTCCAAGGTTAGCATTGTTTAAACAAATAAGAAGGAATGCCAAAGTGTACTACCAGATTCAAAATTGCACAAAGCAAAATGCGGTTAGGACATGCTAGAGATAGTATGATGAAAAGTGGGACATAGAGTGTGAGCAAAGGTTAGATCGGTGGAATGGTTCAGTAATGTCGTGGGAGATGTATGGTTTCGAATAAAAGGGTCAGAAGTGAAAAATAACAGTTGGGGATCCTGTGGTTGAGGATCAGTCGGGAGGTCAAAACAATTCTCGACCAGTTCAAGGCAGTCGGTCGAAGCAAAGCATGGCAAAAAGAAAACCATCCCCAGCAAGAATGCCACAACTAACCATCACGTTTTTAAACTGACAAGATTTTCTTTGATTTGAAACAGGGGCAAAGATGGCATTTGTTTCAGGAAGCCCTCCGTAAGGAAAGCAAGTACCATGCAGGTTTGATCACAAAATTCTCAGGACCCTCCTGGAAGATGGGACCTAGGCTAAAATCCAAAACAATCATAAGGATTAAATATAACATAAATATATACCAAAGGAATATAAGTTGGCTTCAAAGTTTGCATAGGAGTTTTCAGGACCCGCTTGAATAATGGGACGTAACTTTAAGAATTCCATTAGATAAGTAAGTTTTGTTATAAGAGAGTATAATTTAGCTATAAAAACATCATTCGTAAGATAGGCTCTAATTTGAAATTTCAGGACCCTCCTGGATAACGGGATGAAGTTTTAAGACCATGTGATATAACAAGTTTCATTAAATCATGACTTCTAAAAAATATAATGTAGCTTTGGAAACTTACTAGAGATTTTCAGGACCCTCCTGGATAATGGGATATAGCTTGCAGATTGTTAGAGATATTTGGTAAAAGGATTCAATTAACACTCACAGATGCGCCCGGTTACCAAACTGGGGCAGAAAATTTTCTTTTGTTGTCTATTTTGGGTGAAGTCAGGTGCCCGTCTAAAGAATAGGGAAGAACAACACGGATATTAAAGATAAAAAGTAGAGCATGACCAAGTAATCAGGAGCCCACCTGGAGAACAAGGGAAAACAAATCAAGTTTCAAAGAAGATCGACACAAGTCTTGGTAAGCAGGCGCCCACCTGGAGGAACAAGGGAGAACAAGTCAAAGAAAAAGCAGTTTCGAGAAGAAGATGGACCAAGTTTCGGAAATCAGGCATCCACCTGGAAAACAAGGAAAAGCAGTTAAAGATTCAGCAATCAGGCATCCACCTGGAGAATAAGGAAAGACAGTTGAAATATCAGCAATCAGGCGTCCACCTGAAGAACAAGGAATAATGGTTGAAATATCAGCAATCAGGAGTCCACTTGGAGAACAGGGAACAACAATTAAAGTATCAACAATCAGGCATCCACCTGGAGAACAAGGAAAGACAGTTGAAATATCAGCAATCAGGTGTCCACCTGAAGAACAAGGAATAACGATTGAAATATCAGCAATCAGGCATCCACATGGAGAACAAGGAACAACAGTTAAAGTATCAGCAATCAGGCGTCCACCTGGAGAACAAGGAACAACAGTTAAAGTATCAGCAATCAGGCGTCCACCTGGAGAACAAGGAAAAGCAGTTAAAGACTCAGCAGTCAGGAGCCCACCTGGAGAACAAGGGAATGCAATTCAAGCTTCAGCAATCAGGCGCCCACCTGGAGAGCAAGGGAATACAAATCAAATCAAGCAGTCAGGTACCCGTCTGGAGAAAGGGAAAGCATCTCAAAATACAATTCAAGACAACAACAAAGGAACTTCTAAGGAAAATACAAGTCAACGAGGCAACATCAGTCACAAGATCAAGTTTGAAAATAAATCTTTGTAAAGCATAGATTATAGCTTAGTATAGCTTCTTTATTTTGTCATGGTGTAATAAGGAGGTCAGTAAGCAGTATCAGTAGCAGCAGTAACAGTGAAACCACAGCTTCATGGTAGTCCCAGCTACCGAAAATTCCCGAACTACATTGACTTGATTCCTTTATAGCCAAGGATACGTAGGAAACCTTTGAAGCAGAGGTTCGGTCAAGTCTTTCAAAAATGCTTCCCACGGAGTATTCAAACGGGCAAAAATCGCTCGTTCCGCTCACTTTATCTTTGCACGAAAACTCTTCGTGTTTCCGGGCAAAGAGGGGCAGCTGTGAGCACGTGATTTTTGCCTCACACGAATTACTCCAAAAGAATTCCCAAAATTAGATTTTTTTTTCTTTAATTATGTGTTATTCTAGGAATTACTGTGCAATTTTCCTGATTGTTCGCATATTTTTGTGTGCATATTAATTTTATTAATGCATTAAAAAATATAAAAAATATAGCATCTACACTTAGGATTTGATTTTATATTTTTTGGTTAATTTAGTAAAATGTTGTTTTACAAAAATAAAAAATTCACAAAAAATAACGTATTTTTGCATTTTAGTGTTTAATTTTGCGATTTTCTTTTAATTTGGTATTAATTATATGTGATAATTAATATTTAGAGTTAATTAGTATTTTAAGATAATTTGGATTCTTATAGCTTAATTTAGGATTTTTAAGTTTTAATTTTTGAAAAAAGAAATTAGAAAGAAAATTGAAAAGAAAAAGAAAATAAGAGAGAATCTGGTTTTGAGCCAATTTGGCCAAAAGATCCCCAAGCCCAAACAAAAACCCGTCCAAACCCACCCCAAACCAGCCCAGACCCATCTTCCCCAACCCGGTCCATCTCCAGCCTCAACCAAATGGCGTCGTTTCAGGTGTTTCAATCTGGACCGTTGAATCAGCCTGATCGAACGGTCCAAAGCCTTCCCCACAACCCGACCCGTTCCCATACCCGGACCGCCCTAGTTGCTACACCAAACAACCCTGTTTCAATAAAAGGTTAATCATAGCCGTTGGATTCTCATCATCCAACGGCCCTAACTTAATTACCCCTTTAGTATACCCAACCCATTAGACCCTACCCCAAACCAAACCCCCCTTCACTCGTCTCTCTTCAGAGACCAGACATAGGCACCACCTCACACCACCGTCCGCCGCTCGCCGGAAATCACCCACGACGGCGGACAACCTCCAATCACCCCCAGTTTTACACCATGGAACCCCCTTGATCTCCTCTTTCTAAATCCATAACCCATTCCCTTCAAATCCCCTTCAATCCCTTCGAATCTCGAATCAAAGAAACGAACCCTAAATCCCCAAACTCCAAAACATTAAGTATATGAAGGTTTGAGGTCGAAATTGACCTTAGTTGTGTGTTCTTAGTCGAGAACACTCGATTAAGGTCTATTCCGGCCACAAATTCAAAGAAAATTGAAGGCCTAATTAGAGACAGTGTTCAAACATTTGGAGGTAGTTTTCCTGATTTTAATTTTTCTATTTCCTTTTGTTATTATCTTCTTCTACTCCTTTCTGTTATTAGAATGTTTATTTGGTCAGTTTTGTCCTATGATTTTTTTTAGTTTATTTTTTCGAATTAATAGATTGTTTGTTGATTTCGTTTGGTTTTTGTTTTGTTGCTCAATAGTTTAAACTCGCATAACAGTATTTCTTGAATTGATTCCTGCTAATTTCGTTGAAAGATTGAAATTGTTTCATTTTTTCAGTATTAAGAGCTATTAGGCAGCCTGCTAGGAGATTTTGTTTGTACAAAGATTGAATAGCCTTAAATGATGTGAATTGGGTTCAGCTTGGTCCATGAATTTCAAGTTTAAAAACAGAAACTTTAAGATAACAGTGAGAATTATTTAAGTGTTCACCTAATTGGGAAGCTTCCATAGTGGTAGGGTTTAGGATTTCACTACTGGACAATTTAATTCAATAAGAGGAGTGGAATCAAGTTTTAAAATTCTGAAAGGCCATATTGTGAATCAAAAGGGCATTTCCATTTGCCTATTTAAGAGTTCACATACACTGAGTTCAAAGAGAAGAATACTCTGAAATACTAAAAAGATAGAGTACACACACACATACAGACCTAAGAGAAGAGAGATTTGGGGGCTGAAAAATAGAAAGTGACAGAGAATTAAGATAGAAAGAGAGCTTAAGAGATCTTTGGACTGAAAAATATAGATATAGAAAGAAAGTTTTGTCACACCTCCTTCTTACACTACACCTATGAGAATGGAGTATAATAAAGGGAGTTTTTTCCAATTAAAGGACAATCGAAACGGGATTTATACTAAGAAAATCAGAGTCGCCACTTGGGAGATTTGTGGTGTCCCAAGTCACCAGTTGAATCCCGAATCGAGGAGAATATAACTCTGTTTAACAGTTCGTGAACCAGAAATCTGAGTAAGGAATTTTGTTAACCCGGAAAAAGGTGTTAGGCATTCCCGAGTTTCGTGGTTCTAGCATGGTCGCTCGACTGTTATATCCGACTTAATTATCTGATTTTAATACAGGTTTTAACCTATGTGCAATTTTAACTTTAAACCGCTTTTATTCATTTTTTAAAAAGATTGCAACGTTATTAAAACACGTCTCGAACCACGTCACATAAATGCATCCGTGGTTTTTGACATATTCTAATATCGTTGAGATTTGGATTTGGGTCACATAAATGCGCACCCGAATCCCTTTAATCTAATTTGACGTAGTTCAGTTGATGAATAGTAACCCAATTTTCATACTGTGACAAAATCATGTTCAGCTATAACCAATTCGAGTAAACACGAGCCTCAATTTCTTTAAAACAGAGATTTGTATTCAACTATAACAATCGAACACAATCGAATTCCACAAATACTAATGTGCTTCTCTTTAACACTATCACCAACCACTCAGCACTACCATGTATGATTTAGCAATGGAATAAAACTCATCCCTCAAAAGATCAACAAAATACAATAAGACCTCTCAAACTTTGTACCCGTGGGTCTAATTTTTATGAAACTAATCGATTTCCAAAGATAAGGCCACAAAAGGGCCATTTGAAATCAGTCGATTTCCTTTGAGCACAAACCAAAACCAACCATACGTCTACTGTACTATTCAACTTCAAATACAAGTAATAACTTGACAACATAATTTAAATAAGGAAAACTCAAGGAAAGAAAAGTAGGCGATTGTACTTCTCAAAGTTTTATATATGTATATAAAAATGGTCATGCACAGAACCGACATAATAGCATTTATAAGAAGTGCAAATTCAAATGAATTAAAAGCAGCATAAAAGAAACTGTAAGGAAATGCAAACTCGACGCTCTAAGAATTCAAATAAGTAGCGACCAACCTGGTTAAACAAAGCATATAGACGTGAATCGTTCACATTGAAAACATGGTCACCCACGAATGGACCTCAGACCAGCAACCTCGACAGACCGAAGATCTCGCCGGAAATTCAAAACAGTCAAAATCTCGGACAGCGTATCAACTAACACCTCGACGGAACTGAACAGATTCACTCGACATGGATTCGGGTAGTGTCTTCAAGCTGACTTTCGCACTGATTTGAGTTAGTTTCAGGGAGTTTTGGAGCTAGGTTTACCGCTGGGTTCGAACCCGGTTCGTCGGATTCTATGGCAAGTCATTTGTGACATGAAGCTTCGCCGGAAATAGCAGCTTCGCGGTGAACGGAGGTCCAGCGATGATGGTGAGCTGGGTGAGGTCGCTTGGTTCTGTTTGTCGCGTCTGGAACTTGTTGATCCGACGAGCAGGTGGAGCTCATTTTTCCGGCGAGTTTCAGGCAGAGACGAGATCGTTGGTGTTTTCTCCGGCGAGCTGGGTTGTTCCCGATTTTGGGGGTTGTTGGTCGAAGAAGAAGAACGGGGAAGGGGTCGTTGGAGAAGAAAACGTGAAGGGGCTGGGGGTCGCTCGTTTGTGCGCAGCCTTCTTTAGCTGCTGCTTTTTCGTTCCTTTCTTATTTTGTTCCCTCCATGCGCAGCTTTTTTTCATCCATTTCTTTTCCTCAATCCCCTTCTCCGTTATCTCTTTGTTCCATTCTTTTTTCATGCGCAGCTTTGCGTTTTGCCTTTTGTCCGTTCCTCTCTTTTTGTTCATTGTTTTCCTATTTATATATTCTAGGTTTTGGTAGGGTTTTAGGATAAGGGGTATGGGCCTAGGAATTATGGACTTGGCAATTGTGGGCTAGGTCCAAAATTAGGCCTAAAGATGGGTTGCTCGAACCCAAGTTCTATTTTTTCGCTGCGAACGAGATTAAAAATACGGGCCCATTTATTAATTAATCCTACTATTCAAATAACTACTAAAATAAAACTAACCATTAAAACAAATCTATTTTTTGTATTTTCAAATATCATATTAAAATAAAAATACGATACTATTTTTGTGTATATTTTTTTTAGATTAAAAATGACTACAAAACATTAATGAACCTATTTTTTGTAATTTTTGTTTTCTTGTACTAAAATAAAGTAAAAGAGTCAAAATTACTTAAAATATCTATATTATGCCTAAATTAAATATTTTACGCTAATATATAAAAAATCTCGGGGAGGGTCAAAAATCACATGTCTACAGCAACCCCTCTTTGACTGGAAACGTACAGAGTTTTCAGATAAAGACTGACTAGATAGGTTTTTGACCCAACCCTTATTTGAGGAGACTAAAACGGAGAGCGAGGGGACTGTGACCGAGCCCTGGTATCTGGGATGCCTACATATCCTTATCTATAAAGGAATCAGGCCACGTGTAGTTCAAAGATGAGTGAGGTGATGGAGTATACCAAGGTGGAGAGCCGATCGAGGTGTCGTTCCATCAAGGTTCCGGTTCGCGGTCCCTGTTATTACATCAAAAATCAAATGAAAAAGACTAACTAAACCTGTCAACTACGAGTTACAAGATTCATATCTATAAGTCTTCTGCAGCTGGATCTTGAGTCTTGAATGGTTCTTCATGCAGACTTTAGATTTGAACCTTGGAGCCTGTTAGCTGCAGGTGCTAGCTCGTTCTTTTTCATCTTTTCGGATCAAAACCAGGCATGCAGTGCTTGTGACCTCAACCATGTCTTGAGAAGCTCATATCTTCCATCAACTTCTGCATTTGGATTAACTTGTTGCCTTTCTCTCTTTTCCTTTACTGACTAGCTTCTGTTGATCATCTAGGACAGCTGACTCGCATTCTTGACGCGAGCTTCTTTTGTTACTGACCTAAATTGCATTCTGAATTGAATTCCCTTTCTTCCAGGTGGGCGCCTGATTGTTGAACTTGAACCGTCTTCTCTTGTTACTTGTCACTGTTTTCCCTTGCACCTTGAACCATTTTTCCCTGAAACTTGAACTGTCTTCTTTCGAAACTGCTTTCCCTTGAAACTCGAGTTGTCTTCCTTTGACACTGTTTTCTCTAGAAACTTGAGTTGTCTCCCCTTGTTCTCCAGGTGGGCACCTGATTACAATAAAATAGACAACACAAAGAAATTTTTCTGCCCCAGTTTGTACTAGGAAGATTTGTGGGTTGTTAGTGTGAGCATGTGATTTTTGCCCTATATATGAATTATTCCCAAAAATTCAAATAAAACAATTTCCTTGTTATTTTACAATTTTTGTTGAATTTTGTGTCATTTTCCGGTGAGTGTTGCATTTTATTTGTGCATGATAATTCATATGAAAAAAAAATACATTTGCATTTGCATTTAATTTCCCATTTTAGTATTAATTTAGAATAAGATATGAAGAAAATGACAAAAATAGTTCACTTTAGCATTTTTATTGTTTTAATTGTGAAATTGTCACAAAATAGTTTTAAAGTAATTTTAGGCATCAATTAGTTAAGTTTAATTTTTTTATTTTTGCAATCTTTATAAATCAGAAAATTAGTAACAAAAATGAGGTGGAAAATAAGGAGGAATTAATTGGGAAAAATCAAAATAAAGAGAGAAAATAATTGAAGGAGGAAAATAAAAGAAATTACAAGGGAAAGGAGGGTCTTGGGCAAATAACCAGAACTGGGCTATTCTTGGTCAAAATTGCTTGGCCCAATTCATTAGTCTCCATACCCCAAAACAAATCTGGACCAGTTCGAGCCCAAAAATGTTAACCCGGTCCGCCCCTTCTAATCGAAACGACGTCGTTTTGTGGTCTCCGAATCAGGACTGTTGGATCTCATCAATCCAACGATCCGGAACTAACGAGGTTCTTGATTTAAAATGGTCGGAGAAGCCCACCCCAGTCCCTCGTCTTCCTCACCCTACCTCTCCTCTCAAACCCTAATCCAAGCCACCACCAAACCCCTCGCCAGCGGGAAACGCAACATACGTCGTTCACCCCCAAACTTACACCACAGATTCCCCATGAACTCCTCTTTACAACCATACCGTTGGTTTCCCTCGAATCACAACCAAGGCCGTCGAATATTGATTTTAAATTTTTCGGCCAAGTCGTTACTTTGTCCAAACTGGCCCAAAATCACACCACACCGTCCCCAGATTTTCCTCAACCCAAATCCGTGACCATCTTCCTTCGAATCTCGGTGAAGCGGCTCGAATTTCAAATCTAAGAGTTTCCGGCCAAAACCCTAACCCCAAATCTTTGTGATTTTTAACCGTAACATCCTTAACCATGTGTTCTCTTGTGAAAAAACACATGGTTAGGGATGTTGCGTGTCAAAAATTTTGAAAGATTCGGATGGCAGTGGCTGACCGGAGTTTTCTCTCCATCGGTGAGTTTCTCCCCAACTTTCTAAGCTCGATTTCCATCAGTATAGCCTAATTTCCGTATTGATTTTAAGTAACATTAATCCATCCTTGCGTTTCGCTTAAATGTTAGAGTAATTCTTTGTTAGTGTTGAGTTCTGTCTCGTTAATTTTGATTTGATTTTTCCGTCTTGGTTTAACTCTTGTTATATTGGAATTAGTCGTGATTCAGTTCACAATTATGTTCTATTTTTAGTCTCAATCTTGTGTTTAATCCGTGTTTACCAGTTCATGATGTTAGTTTTATAATTTCAGTGTTGTTTGTCAATCGTTAGTTCATTTCTTTCGTTTAATTGTTGTTTACTTCAGTCTAATGATAGTACTAATTGAAGCATTTAGGTGAGTTAGGATTAGATTTTAGTTGTGTTGATTGGTTATAGCTGGTTTAGACTCATTAGGATTAACTTCAGTTGTTTTTTAACAGGGGTAAGGGGTTGGTGTAGTTAGCATTGGGCTGTAAATTTCAAACTAATAGAAGGGCATTTTAGGCATAGAAAAGGGTAGTTGCTTTAAGAATAGTAATTTCAAAGTAAGGGTAGGGGTAGTATAGGTATTTGGTGGGTAGAAGAGCATCCTAGGGCCTTCTAGAATGGTACTTTAGTGTATATGTTGGCATAATAGAGGGATTGGCTTGTTTGGCAAGTCACAAATAAAGGGACTAAACTGAAAATAAAGGAGGGACTAAAAGAGAAACCTAAAATCTGATTCACCCTTTTGTGTCACCTATAAAAGGGCATCAAGTGCCTTGAGGAAGGGGATTCAACTTTTAGCCCAAAAATCCCCACCAAAAGCTCTCCTCCTTGCTTTCAATTTCAGCTAGCATTTCAATTCCAATACTCAAGAAAAGAAAAAAAACGAAAAAATAAAACATCAAAAAATCAAAAAATCAAAAACAGTTTTACTATTTCATTACTAGTGTTAGTGATTCTCAGTCCTTCCTTGGGCATTCTTCATTCCAGCACGAGGTTCTATTTCTAAAAGTGTTCAGAAGTGATTAACGACTGATTCAGGTGAATTTGGGGCCTATTAGTTTGGATTTCAGTTGGGTTTTAGGTCCAGCAGGGTTTCAGAGGCATCTAGGTTCAGCTGTGAGGGCTAGAAGTGCATTTCAAGTGTGTGTTGAATTGATCTGTTGAGTCTGCTTGTATTTCTGGTTTTCAAAATCATTTCCTAGCATGTTCTGTGATGCTATACTGCTGAGTTTTGTTGCTGTTGCTGTTCAAAGTAGCTGACTTCTTTTCTTCTCATATTTTTCCTTATCCAGGTACACAATTGTACCTCTGATGACTATGAGCTGAAAATGTGCAGAAATGAATTTATGTGAAGAATGAATTTACTTGAAGAATTGAGTTCTGATTTAGTTTATTTCCAGATCTATGTATTCAATATTTAGTTCATGGATATTGTTTAAGTTTTGCTTGTTTTTTGTGCTAAATGGACTATATAAACTGTTATGTTTCAGATTCATGTGATTACTATAAGGTGAACACTAGTGTTAGTTAGTTACATGATAGGTTGATAGAATAATTTCGTAAATGATTTGTGAATCGTTTCATATCTATGGGAGTAGTAGAATACAATTTCCTGTTTCAGTAGTTAATTCCAATAGTCCAGCTTATCTAGCAATGTTGGCTTGAATTAATTCGAAAATAGTCAGTCTGCTTTGTGTTATTAAAATCGTGTCTCTAGCTTGGTTCTCACCTTAAGGATATCTAAGAACTCACTGGAATACCAGTAGATAAACTAGTCTGTGCATGGAATTGGAATTCAATTGACTAATATCTCTTTAATTTGAGTAGATGCGTATGGTTTTCCCTTTGCTATAATTATTGAACACTTAGAATAATTTAGGGGTAATTTCAGTGGGCGTTTGGTTGAACTAAATCGAGGCTTCACTTGGTTTAGCGATAAGCCATCTCAGGCAGTTTGGGCCTTGGTACCCTAATAGACGGCCCAAGTCCTATCCTCATTATGTACTCGTTTAGACCTGGGCCTAGGCCTATGACTGGCCTGCCCTTCGTGTGTACCCGGGTTAGGACTTTTCTATGCAGGCTGTGTTCTAGATCCAAAATGGATGAGAGTCTGGATTTATTTGAGTTCCTGAACCCAAGTATAATAACTCTTAAATGTGCTAATTAATTAGGACTTCTTTTATTTATTAGAGACAAATTAAACAGAAAATTGTAGTTTGCTCTTTAGGATGCTCTTAAAACAAAATGAGATGAGCGCTAAACAAAATACAAAGGCGGGGCCATCAATAAATGGTTGTTAAAACTGATTAGAACTTGGGAGGGCCGTTTAGTGAACTTCACGGCTCTCCCCAAAATAATATTACGTTGGAACCTTTAGGCGCGATTTAATTAAATTACTTCTTTAAACTCGGGTGCGCATTGATGCGACCCAAATCCAAATCTCGACGAAGTCGAAATATGTTGACGACCATGGGTGCATTGATTGCGACGTGGTTTGAAACGTGTTTTCACGACGTCGCAATTCTTTTAAAATAAATAATGATATAAAGCGGTTTACGAATAAAAGGCACATAAGCTAGTATGTATTAAAATCAGATAAAATCAAATACAATAGTTGAGCGACCGTGCTAGAACCACGGAACCCGGGAATGCCTAACACCTTCTCCCGGGTTAACAGAATTCCTTACTCGGATTTCTGGTTGGCAGATTGTAACAGAGTCATATTTTTCCTCGTTTTGGGATTCAATCAGTGACTTGGGACACCATTAATCTCCCAAGTGGTGACTCTGAATAATTAACAATTAAATCCCGTTCCGATTGTCCTTTAATTAGAAAAACTCCTTTACGCCCTTCCGGGGGTATAGGGTAAAAAGAAGGTGTGACAGTTAGCAAAATTGTAAACCACTTGTACTATTGATGCAATGATGAAATTAAACTAAAGAATAGACTAGGAAAATTATAAACTAAGCTTGACTAAAGTAAAAACTGACCTTATTCTCCAGGCGGGGCTCCCTGACTGCTGACGTGAAATGTATTCCCTGCTTTTCAGGCGGGCTCCTGGCTGCTGACATGAAATGTATTCCCTGCTCTTCAGGCGGGCTCCTGACTGCTGACTTGAAATGTATTCCCTGCTCTCCAGGCGGGCTCCTGATTGCTGGACTTGAAATGTATTCCCTGCTCTCCAAGCGGGCTCCTGACTTCTAACTTGAAATGTATTCCCTACTCTCCAGGCGGGCTCCTGACTTCAAGATAGACAAAACAAAGAATTTGAAAGCTAAAGTTTAAATTGTACTCCCTTGTTCTCCAGGCGGGCTCTTGACTGCTGCGCTTGAAAGTATTCTCTGCTCTCCAGGCGGGCTCCTAACTTCAACTTGAAATGTATTACCTACTCTCCAGGCGGGCTCCTGACTTCAACTTGAAATGTATTCCCTGTTCTCCAGGCGGGATCCTGACTTCAACATAGACAAAACAAAGAGTTTGAAAGCTAAAACTTAAATTGTACTCCCTTGTTCTCCAGGCGGGCTCCTGACTACTGCGCTTGAAAGTATTCCCTGCTCTCCGGGCGGGCTCCTGATTTCAACTTGAAATGTATTCCCTGCTCTCCAGGCGGGCTCCTAACTATTACGCTTGAATGTATTCCCTGCTCTCCAGGATGGCTCCTAACTTCAACTAGACAAAACAAAGAAAATTTTCTACCTCAGTTTGGTGGCTGGGGACAGATGTGATTGTAAAACTAAATCATATAACCAAGTATTACTAAGGATTTGAAAGATAGGTCCCATGATTTAGGGGGGTCCTGACAACTCTTAACTAAACGACAATTTAAAATCTAAGTTATAACTTCTACAGGTGTGACTTCTGCTAAATCTTGCTATCTAAGAGGATCTTTAAACTACTCCCCATTATCCAGGAGGGTCCTGAAAATCAAAAGTCCAATTTTATCTTAAGAGTGATAACTTTTATGGCTGAATTATACTACCCTACAGCAGACTTTACGCTAAATGTTGTTATCTAATCGAAATCTTAAAGCTAAGTCCCATTATTCAGGGGGGTCCTGAAAACTCCTAATTGAATCCTATCTCGAACATGCAAACTTCTAAACCAACTTATATTCTTTTGGGATACATTTATGCTAGATTATGCTATTTTCTGAACTTTAAACTAGGTCCCATTTTCCAGGAGGGTCCTGAAAATCAAAAAATCAAACCTGTTTAGTTACTGCCTTTCTTCACGGAGAATTCCTCAGAAACAAACGAACTTTTCTGCCCCTGTTTCAATCAAAGAAAAATATTGTCAGTTTAAAATGTGGTGGTTGGTTTGTGGCCTTGACTTTGAGGGCGATTGTTCCTTCACTTCCCATGATAACTAATTTCCACTCGAGGACCTTGCTTGCTTATGGACTAACCACTTTCTCTGTCATCCTTATCACAGAAAATACCTCTTCTTCGTTCAGACCCAATTCCCTCTATCTGTTGCATTGCTCATGAACTGACATTTACCAACCTTTGTGTTTTACCGAAAATACCTTTGATCCGTCTACCCAACACCCTCCATCTGTTGCATCGTGCTCTTGTGTTGACGTGTACTGCACCTTTGTGTTTCTCATGAATTCCAAAGCACGTTAATTGCCATCCACCTAGTGCGCATGCTGTTCTTTCCAGACTTAAATCACTGTCCATGGCCTTGAGGTCTGTTGCTCCTTCACTTGCCATGATAACTTTGATTTCTGCTCGGAGGACCTCGCTTGTCACTGATTAAATGCCTTTTGTCGATCTCACCACAGAAAATACCTTTGATCCGTTCACCAAACCCCTCCATCTTGTTGCATTGTTTATGAATTGATATGTACCTAACCGTCGTGTTTCACCGAAAACACCTTTGATTTGTTCACCTAACCCCCTCCATCTGTTGCATTGTTCCTGAATTGATGTGTACCAAACCTTTGTATTTCATAAGGATCCCAAAGCATGTTAATTATTACCAGCTCAATGCTCTTGTTGTTCTTTCCTAACTTATGCCACTTTGATGTACTGACCAGATCCCGTTTTGTGCAATTGAAAAGATGGTGGCAAATTTTGAAGTCATTTCTCACTTATTTTGACCAAACAGACTCAGAAAGAGGAAGTAAACAAGACAAAAGGAACAGAGTAAAGGGCAAAGAAAAAAGATGATTCCTAACAAGAAAGCTACAAAGTAGAAACCTATCAGATGTGGATACCAACTCCAATGACCATGACATGCACATGTTGATTAAGTGGCCTAATCTGTCAAACAAGTCTGATGTTCAACTCTTGTTATACCCCTGAACCATGAAACTGGACTTCAATGCTCCGATTATCCAATATGATTCACAATCCTTATTCGATTTGTAGTGCCCGAAGGGTTTTCACCATCAAGCCTCTCTCATTCTGTTCTTTCTCTCAACTTACCGTTGCCTTATGGTGCCCGCGGAGGTTTTCACCAATAAGACTCTCTCATTTTTGGATTTCTCTCAGCTCTCGTCGCCCTACGGTGCCCGTGAGGGTTTTCACCAATAAGACTCTCTCATTTTCATTATTTTTCTGCTTAGGCCAGAGTATTGCCCCTGATATGAATTACCTCTTCTTGCTTGACTTGGCATCTCTCGAAGACTGATCGAAAGGTCTTTCTTTGGACCGTAACGTGGGCTTTTGGATAGGGTTAAAAAGAAAGGATGTCAAAGGCTCAAAAACAATTCTCATGGGTTCAAAATTACAACTTTCGGAATCAGATTTCTTACAACAACCACAACTTCTGCCCTAGTTTCTTGCTTGGGGACTTTTGGATTTTTATTTTGATGAGACCGAACCGTGAGGCTGCCTACGTATCCTTAAAAGGAATCAGGTCTAACGTAGTTCATGACATAGGAACTACTCTGTTGTTGTGATTTTTCTTTTCTCTTTCTCTTTTCTTTTCTTTTCTTTCTTCCTTTTTCTCTTTTTGTTGTTTTTTTTCTTTCTTCTTTTTCCTCTTCTTTTTTCTTTTTCTTCTTTTCTCTTCTTTTTTTTTTGTTCAATTTTCATTTTTTCTTCTCTCACTTTTCGTTCTTTTCTTTTCTCTTTTTCCTTTACTTATCTTTCACGCTTGTGTTTCTAATCTTTGTTACTGATTCCGAAAGAGGGGTATGAAAGAAAATAAATGAGGCTCAAAGGGGTAACAAAGGATAAAGTGTTTAGATAGCAGAACAAAATGCCTTCGTCATTCCAATCTCCAAAACATGACAAGTGCAAACTACACAATTTAAACAAACCAAGGAAACCATTCGTAACATCTTTTGATTGCGCCAGACTTGATGACCATATTCACACATTCACCTTCTACATCTGTTACATACAAAGCACCATTGGATAACATTCTCACTCTCATTACCACGAACAACCCTTGTCAATTTTGGCAAACTTGCCTTTAGCTTCAAACCGATGTGGCATGATGCATTTCAATAGGGTTTCTTCATATTCCATCTGCCCCAGTTTCACACAATTCGGGCTTGAAGTGATCTTAACATGCCTTTACTTGTTTCCCTCAAATGTCCCTATCATCTTCAAAATTGTTTCATTCATTGCTTCATGACTAAACTGAATTTTTAAGACCAGGCCGAGAATTACGCATACATGTCATGTTACTAGAGTCAACAGGAAAAGAACTATAAAAGAAAAGAGAACTAAACGAAGATGACTAGAAATCACAGAAAACAGAAAATTGCATTAGACAGATGGTAACAGGGTTTGGACAACAAAACAAACAAACTAAACTGGGGCTACAAACCTAGAACAAACCTAGACAACACTAAACATGCTACTAGACTAAACAAACTAGGCAAAATAAGAGGAAAGAAGGGTTTGAGTCACAAGACAATATTTAGATTACAACCCTGAAATAACCCGGACAACAGAAATGACAATAAAATAAACCACCAAAACTCCTCCATGGCTAACCAAGACTGGAGCGTCTTTCCAATTGCCAAGCTCGGCATCTTATCCACTGAATTCTGCATCAACATTACTAGGACCTTCACAAACTTCCATCACATTGTTATTAACAAATTGCTTTTGTGTTCCCTTTGCTGGCTCGTTCTTAAGATCAACCTCTGATAGCACTGAAAACTTTGCAGCGCGTGGGTCCTTCGAGGATCTCAGAAGAATTTTTATATTCCTTTGCAAAACAAATCATACTCACCATATGCGTCTCAAGCGATGGACTTTGGCTAGTGTCTGCTGCATCTGGATTTTGCACGACAATGTCACCTGCATCAATAAGCTTCTGAATTGCTTTCTTCAGATTCCAACACTTCTCTATGTCATGCCCCGGGGAATCCGAGCAATATGCGCACCTTTGAGGAAAATCAAACTTCTTTGATAGAGGGTTTGGCATTTTTATATGAATCGGCTTCAACATGTCCAACTGCTTCAACTTTTGGAACAAACTGGCGTATGACACTCCCAATGGGGTGTAAGCCTTTTCTTTTTTCGCAACCACTCATTTTTAAATGCTTGATTGGGCCGGAAACCTGATCCAGGGGGTTTTCAATAGGCTCGCGGGGGTAGATAGGCATTTTGTGGAGCTGGGTACTGAGAGAGTGATGTACGATTTTGGGAGTTCCATGGAGAGAAGTGGCATTGGGAAGGATCATCTGGTGCATCAGGATATCCATGGGGATGATGTCGAGGCTAGAAGTGTTGATCAGGAAAGCCCATCGGATCATCTTTTCTGTTTCTCTTTCTTCCACCCAAGCTTACTGGGATGTTCTGAATGTCTTTCGAACAACTCATGATTTTACCTGATTTGATTCCCTCTTCTACCATCTCCCCTATTTTTAACACATCTTGAAAGGACTTCCTAAGGCCGGGATCAAATGACTGAAGTAGGTGGGCCCCTGGGCTTGTAGGAAAAGCTCAACCATTTCTTCTTCACCAATCGGGGTATTGACTCGAGCAGCTTGCTCCCTCCATCTGAGCCCAAACTCCCTAAAGCTTTCCTTCGGCTTATTTTCCATTTTAGATAGGGAGGAGCGGTCTGGGTAACACTCGATCTGTATTGAAAGTATTGAACAAAATCTTGAGCCATGTCACCCAATGTAGGCCAATTACCAACATCTTGACGATTATGCCATTCCAAAGCTGCCCCAGTCAGGCTCTCACTGAAGTATGCCATTAACAAATCATCTTTCTCGCCAACACTTCTCATTTCACTACAGTAATCCCTCAAATGGGCTACCGGATCTCCACACCCATCATACAAATTAAACTTTGGCACTTTAAACCCCGCAGGCAAACGAACGTCGGGGGAAATAGACAATTCTTTGTAAGACATGCTACCCTGGTCTCCCATTCCTTGCTTGTTTTTTAAGGACTGTTCTATGCCTTTCGGCCTCCTGGGTATCCCATCTCGCCCTTTTATTCCTGTGAACTTTTCATTTTCAACATGAGGTTCATCCCGCGGGCCCTGCTTGTATGAGTTAGGAACCTTGTGGGCAACCTTTGAGGGGTAATATTGGGCATCATGAGCTTTGAGTGGGTATTCATTGTCGGGGATAGTAGATGTGACAGGAGGGTGATTTTGGGGAGAGGTAATTGGAGGATGAGTGATGGAGCTACTAAGACGGTTGGGAAAGCTGTGATAAGCGGGTAGGTTTGGAGAGTATGGAGGATCATCTGGAATTGTGTCCGAAGTTTGGGTAAGGGCAGTATCTAGGAAGCTAGGTGGTGGCGGAGGTGGTGCCTTCCCAGTCATCCAAGCCTGATACATGTCAGTCCTGTGTTGTTTTAACATCTTTACCTCTTCAACCAACCCATTGTCCTGTTCAACCAACTGCTTTCGAGCGCCGGTGTCAACCAACTTAGTTCTGTTGTTGTCTGTCATTGCCTTTTGACTTTATGTTGCAGAGAAGAGTTACCACTTTAAAACCACAAACCAACCACCCTTCTGCTATGAATATAACAAAATGAAGCCATCACGTTAGCGTTAGGGCATTTAACATAAGATAATCTCATTTTATGTGCAATGCACCTAGCCGCAATTATCGGTTCTAAAATGACTTCGAGGGTACAAAGGTCAGTTGGCATCATCCCAATTTGTTCATTTCAACCTCTCTTTTCTTTGCTTTCTAGCACTTGCTGGCTTGCCTATTTTCCTTCATTACTCCTTTTTTTTCATCATCACTCTTTTCTTTTTCTCATATCTCACATCCCACAATTTCACCTCTTTTTTTCGTTTCCCCCTTTTTTCCCTTTTTCCTCTTTTTTCCTCTTTTTCTTTTAATAATAATAAAAAAATGATTCGATCGAACCCTATGTAGGTTGCCTACCTATCATGACACCGCATGAATCAGATCTTTGCGTAGTTCTGGAGATCGAGAGTAAAGCATATAAACTAATGTTTTCTTTTTTATTTTCATCTTCTTTTTTTCTTTTTACCTTAATGACTAATCCGATGAGAAAAGAGAAATAAAAGAAGCAAAGCCTTTTTTTTTGAATTTTCTAGACTGAATGCTCTATAACCGATTCTAAACTCAAGTTTAATGAGCACATATTTTTTCTTTTTTAAATAAATACTCCATGGGAAATTATTAAGGAATTTTTTTTGATTTTTTAAGAAGGAAATCTTAAGGCCAGACCAAAGAAAAATATTTTGAATTTTCACTTGATATCCTAAAGAAAAGACTTCGAAAAAAGAAATGAAAAAGATAAAAAACTGTTTTTGGATTTGAATTTTGATTACCTAAGGAAGAAACTTCGAAAATAAACCAAAGAAAAAGTATTGTTGTTTTCTTTTTCTTATATGTACAATGTTCTAAAGTTCTAATAAAAATAAAAGAATTTTTTTCAAGTCATTTTTCATCAATTTTCCAAAGAAAAACCTCAACAGAAAATCTTTTTGGATTTTGGAATTAACACCTTAAAGAAAGCTTTTAAAGAAGTACTAAAAGAAAAAAAAATTCATTTCTAGAATTAGTATTCTAAAGAAAATTTATAACGAAATATAAAATGCAACATCTCTTTTTTTTTGGATTTTTACTTGTAACACATTTCCAAATGCAAAATAAGAAATACAGTAACAAAAGACTATACAAACTTAACCAGACAATACAAACTCTAACATCACCTAAAAGACTAAATACTACTATACGGGACTAGAAAGTAAAACATGAACAATTGATTCAAAAATATAAAATGACTCCTCGAGCAACTTTTGAATGCAGTGATCCTGACTAGATGTCCTAGGGCTCCGTCATGCTCCAACTCCGATAAATAAATCCACACCTGTATAAGAAAACTTGAACCAGTACTATGTGAGACGATAACATTCCCTACTAGATACATGCAAGACATAATTGAGGCTACTTTTGAAAAATGGCTTATTTGTCCAAAAGGTGGATAGAAGTGCAAAATTTGGCTATGACCCCGCAAAGCCAAGAACCTAAGATTTACTAGGAAGACCGGACCCTATGTGAGTTGCCTACGTATCCCGCCCCGAGAGACGAGAATCAGGTTCGCGTAGTTCGGGCCGATTGGATACGGGCGAGAATAAAGAAAAAACAACTGACGTATAGCAAACACATTTTTTTCTTTTTTTTCGAAAAATGATGAAACATATAAAATCTTTTTGGATTTTCTTTTCTTTTTTTTCGATTTTTGATTTTTGAAAAATGATAAAAAGTGCAATATCTTTTTGAAGTTTCCATGCTCTTTTTTCTTAATAAAATGTAACAAAATTATAATTGGGCCCTACTCACTTCATCCTCACACTTCAGCCTCTCTTTTTTTTCTTTTTTTCATTCGCCCTCAATTATCATTGGTCCGCCAAATGACCCTTTTACCCTTGAAGAAATGCAACATGTAGCACATAGGATACATCAAGATGGTCTGTTATCTTGGATACACCTGTCCTAGACAGACCCAACCCCTGTGTTGAGTCTCCAAAGTCAAAATGCACATGATGCAAACAAACGTTCCTACTAGGGATCCGGCATGAGGCTTTGTTATACTAAGTTTAAAACCTGGGTTTATTTGTTCTAGACCTGGCTTACCCAAGCGAACAACTCAAGCCGAGGGGGGCTGCGTACCAGTAACCAAAAGATCATCCGGCTTTGCAACTTGTCCTAACCTCGTCTTATTTGGGATTTGACACTAACAGAAAGAAGTCACGACCAGTGTACACTCCTCAGGAGAGGGAAGAGAGGGGTTTCGTAGCAGTTTATGTACAGTTCAGATAATATCATAGCGGTAAAAGCAACATTTAGCACATTAGGCCCGAACATGTAATAAAATCAGATAATAAATAAAGCCAAATATAACAATTCATCTAAGCTCGAATTCTGAACCCTGAATCAGAAGTTCTGGGTTCTTATCCCCAGCAGAGTCGCTAGATCTGTCACACCTCCTTTTTACACTACACCCATGAGAAGGGAGTATAATAAAGGGAGTTTTTCCAATTAAAGGACAATCAAAATGGGATTTATACTAAGAAATTCAGAGTCTCCACTTAAGAGATTTGTGGTGTCCCAAGTCACCGGTTGAATTCCAAATCGAGGAGAATATGACTCTGTTTAACAGTCCGCAAACCAGAAATCCGATTAGGAATTCTGTTAACCCGGGAGAAGGTGTTAGGCATTCCCGAGTTCCGTGGTTCTAGCACGGTCGCTCGACTGTTATATCTGGCTTAATTATCTGATTTTAATACAGGTTTTAACCTATGTGCAATTTTAACTTTAAACTGCTTTTATTCATTTTTAAAGAAGATTGCAACGTTATTAAAACACGTCTCGAACCACGTCACATAAATGCACTCGTGGTTTTTGACATATTCTAATATCGTTGAGATTTGGATTTGGGTCACATAAATGCGCACCCGAATCCCTTTAATCTAATTTGACGTAGTTCAGTTGATGAATAGTAACCTAATTTTCATACTGTGAAAAAATCATGTTCAGCTATAACCAATTCGAGTAAACACGAGCCTCAATTTCTTTAAAACAGAGATTTGTATTCAACTATAACAATCGAACACAATCGAATTCCACAAATACTAATGTGCTTCTCTTTAACAGTATCACCAACAACTCAGCACTACCATGTACGATTTAGCAATGGAATAAAACTTATCCCTCAAAAGATCAACAAAATACAGTAAGACCTCTCAAACTTTGTACCTGTCGGTCTAATTTTGATGAAACTAATTGATTTCCAAAGATAAGGCCACAAAATTTCTATTTGAAATCAGTCGATTTCCTTTGAGCACAAACCAAAACCAAACATACGTCTACTGTACTATTCAACTTCAAATACAAGTAATAACTTGACAACATAATATAAATAAGGAAAAGTCAAGGAAAGAAAAGTAGGCGATTGTACTTCTCAAAGTTTTATATATGTATATAAAAATGGTCATGCACAGAACCGACATAATAACATTTATAAGAAGTACAAATTCAAATGAATTAAAAGCAACATAACAGAAACTGTAAGGAAATGCAAACTCGGCGCTCTAAGAATTCAAATAAGTAGCAACCAACCTGGTTAAACAGAGCATATAGCCGTGAATCGTTCACATTGAAAACATGGTCACCCACGAATGGACCTCAGACCAGCAACCTCGACGGACCGAAGATCTCGCCGGAAATTCAAAATAGTCGAAATCTCGGACAGCATATCAACACATCGACAGAACTGAACAGATTCACTCGACATGGATTCGGGTAGCGTTTTCGAGCTGACTTTCGCACTGATTTGAGATAGTTTCAGGGAGTTTTGGAGCTAGGTTTACCGCTGGGTTCGAACCCGGTTTGTCGGATTCTATGGCAAGTCGTTTGTGACATGAAGCTTCACCGGAAATGGCAGCTTCGCGGTGAACGGAGGTCCAGCGACGATGGTGAGCTGGGTGAGGTCGCTTGGTTCTGTTTGTCGCGTCAGGTGGAGCTCGTTTTTCCAGCGAGTTTCAGACAGAGACGAGGTCGTTGGTGTTTTCTCCGGCGAGCTGGGTTGTTCCCGATTTTGGGGGTTGTTGGTCAAAGAAGAAGAACGGGGAAGGGGTCGTTGGAGAAGAAAACGTGAAGGGGCTGGGGGTCGCTCGTTTGTGCACAGCCTTCTTTAGCTGCTGCTTTTTCGTTACTTTCTTATTTTGTTCCCTTCATACACAGTTTTTGTTCATCCGTTTCTTTTCGTTCAATCCCCATCTCCGTTATCTCTTTGTTCCATTCTTTTTTCATGCGCAGCTTTGCGTTTTGCCTTTTGTCCGTTCCTCTCTTTTTGTTCGTTGTTTTTCTATTTATATAGTCTAGGTTTTGGTAGGGTTTTAGGTTAAGGGGTATGAGCCTAGGAATTATGGACTTGGCAATTGTGGGCTAGGTCCAAAATTAGGCCTAAAGATGGGTTGCTCGAGCCCAAGTTCTATTCTTTCGCTGCGAACGAGATTAAAAATACGGGCTCATTTATTAATTAATCCTACTATTCAAATAAATACTAAAATAAAACTAACCATTAAAACAAATCTATTTTTGTATTTTCAAATATCATATTAAAATAAAAATACGATATTATTTTTTGTGTATTTTTTTAGATTAAAAATGACTACAAAATATTAATGAACCTATTTTTTGTAATTTTGTTTTCTTGTACTAAAATAAAGTAAAAGAGTCAAAATTACTTAAAATATCTATATTATGCCTAAATTAAATATTTTACGCTAATATATAAAAAATCTCGGGGAGGGTCAAAAATCATATGTCTACAAGTTTGAAGAGATAAAAGTCAGAAAATAAAGGCACTTTCTACTGTTCCATTGAACTTTCAGAGAATTTCAGATTCTTGCAACTTCTAAAAACAGTATTGCTTCACTAACGAGATTTAAAATGGATTGATGTTGGTTTTCTGAAGAGTTTTTGGGTCTAGTGTTGAAATTACTGTTCTATTGTATTGGTAACTGATTCTGTGGTTTCAATTTACTGGTTCTGGGCTGACCTTACTGCTGCTACTGATTCCTTATTCCCTTGCTTCCTTCTTGATTTCCAGGTATGTCCTTGGATCTTGAGTGACATATGAAGTGTGGGTCAGAAACATGTAATCAAGCTTTGAAGAAAATGATAATTGTTACATGTTCTTCTGTTAATCTTCTTAGTATGCTCTCTAGTTTAGCTGTTAAGTATATGCGTTTGTGTCATTAGTGTTATGTGCCCTTGTGAGGTTTGGATTGAGTCTTCTCTAATGTAAATAATTTGGGACTATTTGTACTTCTTTGAAGATGTTTACTAACTGAGAATTGAAGTTATTAGTTGGTTAGTTAAGTTGGTTTGGCTTGGTCAAGATTGAAAGGCAGTAATTCAAATTTTGGGGTCCAACACCCCTGGCCCATATTCTGTTTCTCATTTGGTTTCCAAGTTTTGTCTTCTCATGTTTAAAGTGTGATTTTTATAAGTTCAGGGGTTCATTGTTCACTCTTTCCCTTACTACTTGTATAATGGTTCTGTTCCATGAAAGATTTCAAACAGGGATCATTTTGGTTTATGCTGGAAACACCTCTAGTTCAGTCTAAGTCTTCATATTTTTTTTTTCTTTTGATAAATTGAAATCGTAAAATTGTTTAAACGTGTTAAATTCCATACCATGGCTGAAGTCTATGACAATAACTTGGGCTGTCATCTTGGCCTAGTCGTGCCAAGCTCTTGTTCCGGTATTCTTGATTCTAGGCTTCACGTTGTAGCCCGGAAGTTTACGATCTCAGTTTGTTTAGATCATGCTAGTGATTGCAAATTCCTCCCCTTAAGTTGATTGATCTTTAATGTTTGAAAGTTTTTTTTGTTGTTTAGCTTTACTCAACTAGTTTTGTTTAAAAAAAAATATAATTAGTTAAAGGAGGGGTGCCATATTAGACAATGCAAATAGCCATGGCTCTCAAGCATTTAGTTTGAATTTCCTCAAGATTAGAAGTGGGGTGCGCCATGCCAAACAAAAATGACAATCGCATGGCCCTCGTTTAATTAATTTTGTTTTAATCCTTAGAATTCGAGGTGTGCCATCTAGTTGAATTTTCATGGCCCTCGCAAAGTTGCAAACGCGTAGTTGCTTAGGCGTGCTATTTTAATAATTTACCTTCCTCAACTCGGGTGCGCATTTATGTGATCCACATCCAAATCTCGACAATGTTATATGAAATGTGTTGAGAACTGCGGGTGCATTTATGTGACGCGTTCAAAGCGCGTTTTATGTGACGTTGAATTTTTCTTAAAATCAAATGAAAGCGATTTAAAGTTAAAATTGCACATAGGTTCAAAATGTTTTAAATCAGATAAATAGGCCAATAATAACAGTTGAGCGATCGTGCTATAACCACGGAACTCGGGAATGCCTAACACCTTCTCCCGGGTTAACAGAATTCCTTACTCGGATTTCTTGCTCGCGGACTGTAATACATAGTCAATCTTTTCCTCGATTCGGGATTTAAACCGGTGACTTGGGACACCATTAAACTATCCCAAGTGGCGAATCTGAATTTTAATTGAAATAAATTCCGTTTCGATTGTCCTTTAATTGGAAAAACTCCCTTATACCCTCTCGGGGTAGGAAAAAGGAGGTGTGACAAGTATAATATTAGTTTGTCAAAAAATTCGTGTCCTTTAGAATGACTGTAGATCTCACTATTTATAGTTGCACCTAGGGAACAAGGTCCTAGGATCAAGCCCATCTTAAATGATAATTATGAGGGTCATTGAAGAACGTGTAATGGTGGTCAGTGAATGACATATTCTCTGTAACGGATCGTGTAGTTAATGTTATAGAATATTTTTCATTAAATGCTACCGGATGACATGTATTTAATTTGCCTTTATGAATACCATTTTCTTCGAAATCATTGCCTTCGGACCAGACCGTCTTCTATCTTCGGCACCATGTATTGCATCCTCATGTGAATTTATTTTACTACCATATACATAAATATAACTAAAGAAATAAAAAGGAAGAAAAAGAGAGTGAGCTGGCCCGTTGGGATCTTTCAAAACGAAGGGTCAACTTATAATCACCCTTCTTGGGGTTCACAAGGTAAATAGTACTCCCTCGGTTAATGAGACACTTTTTTTATTTGTTTATGTCAAAAAGAATTACTTATTTTTATAATTGAAAATAATTTAATTTTAAACTCTTTATTTTATTATTAATGAGAAGTTTTTATAATTATACAAATGTCAAGGTTCTACAAAGTTTTTACCCTTACGGTTATAAGACCGCAAGTTTTAATTTTTTTCTTAAATTTCATATTAAATTAAATTATATCATCTCTAAATTGAAACGAAGAGAGTATTAATGTAGCTTTATTTGCTTGGTCATATTTCAGATTGATTGTCATTTGATGGACTGTCAGTTTTCTCTTATTGATAGATAAATTCCTGTTTTATAAAAATACATGACACGGTTTTTATGAGGAAAAAAAATGATTATTTAATAAGAGAAGGAGTAAAATATAGTATTGACTTTAAAGAAGGGGCACGAGCATGTGAACAAATTGAGATTAGTTTGGAAAGTTGGTCCCTCCCCAGTTCCCATATCCCTTATATATCGGCCCCCACTATCCCACCACTTCCCCCACCCCTACATATTAAAGCATCTCTCCGGAGAGTTTTTAGCATTTTCCTCTCAAATCATTAGATTTTCTTGTCTTTGCTTGCCCCCTCCCTCGTTTCTTCCTCCTTCAACACCAAGGTAAGCCCTTTTCTTTGAGGATTTTTATCATCATTTATTGAATCTTTATCTGTTCATACATTTCTTATCTCATTTTTGGGTATGAACTAACCATACCGCCCTACTTCTACTGTACCTTATATTATCTAATACCCATCTTCCGTTAAAATTAATTTCGTTACGATTTGTTGTTTTTGGCAGGCGTGATATGAGGAACGCGTGAATTTAGGTGGCGATGTTCGTCCGACAGCTGTGGGATTAGATATTTCTTTCACGGTTGATTATCTCTCCGTGGGACTGTGAACGCGTGGTATCCACGATAGGAGGTGCGTATTATTTGTTGTTTGTGATGGGCTTTGTCAATTCATGTCCTGTGGGCCCAGTTAGTGACGAGATCCACAACAGACTTGGGCCTTGTCAATTTCTTTCCTCCACCGGCCTGCCATCATTCAAAACTACCGTCAAATATTTCTTTTTATTATATGAATTCAATTGATAGTTAACATAGAAGAATAAGAAAATTTTAAAGTACCATAAATAAGAAACAAATGTATTTATTCTCTTGGTCTATTTTTACTTGTCTATGCTAAAAAAATATTTACTTTTACTTGTCCAATTTAAAAAATCAAGAGACAATCTACCATTTTATATCTATACCATGGATCAAGGTGTGTCTAATCAAATATTAATTAGGGGTAATATAGTAAAATAGATGAAGGAAGTATTGTATAAAACACACATTCCCAAAAAAAAAAAGTGAACACACGCATGCATACACGTTTATTTCTCACTGAATAATCTACCCCTCCGATTTATAATAAGTGACCAATTTGCTTTTTTATTTTGGTCAATTTATATAATCAAGAAAAAAATTAATTTGTTTTTCCAAAATTATCCTTATGTACGTATTCCTAAAAAGTCTTTTACTCCTCACATTAAATTATGCTGCAACATTTAATTAAGGGTAATTTAGTTACACTAATTATTTTTGTCTAAAATTTAGTATTTCCTTAATAGGTGTTAGTCCCTTTGTAAAGAGTTTTTATATAAATAACATTACTTTTGTTTTATTTAAAAATAGCACATTCATTTATCGTTAAAGCACTTTTTAAGATTCTTTACATGGCATTTAACTTTTAAAACGTAAACACTAAGCACAATTCAAGGGATTATTGAACCACATTAATTTATTAGATTATTCTCTCTCATCATTAATCTAAACTTGCCATTCTCTTTGAATTTTGATTCTGAAGGTGCTCTAAGAAAAAGTCCCTTTTTCATTATTCTCTCATACACAATCTAAATCAATCCGCATTTCGTAATCTTTTTTTCACTTCCATAAATAAATACCCACCCAAATATCTTAAAGATACTGAAAAGAAGCAATCGTGGGAACTTCTTGTATTTTGTCCAATGTTTAATTTTATACTGCATAATTTTATTTTTCTCTCCAAGATATACCTTTAATATAATATATTTATTTCATCAGTATGTCATATATATTGTTTAATGAAATATATATGTATATGTATATGTATATATTGTTTATACGTATATTATACATTGTATATCGTATGTTTAATATTTAATATATATACTATGTATATAATAGGTATATTTCGTGGATTAGTTTTACAATGAAATGTTATAAGATGTGTGTCTAACAATTATATTGATTGTATAATTAATGCAACAATATTTTTTTCTGGTAGGTTTGAAGACACATACTTATATTATATATAAATAGTTGGTATATTTAATTTATATATTGTATTATTTATGCTACTGCAAAGCTAGTCCTTTATGTTTTTTTTTTCTTCTAACTTTTGATGATTATCTAAAAGGAAGAAATAATGTTTGTGAAGAGAGAAAATAAGTTAATGAAATGAATGTAGTTAGCATTAATTAACTTTCATATATTTAGGAATTTTTTGGAATGGATGCATCATGTTGATATAGGGATTGAGAATAAAAAGGTTGTTATGGCGAGATTTTAGGCTTAAAAAAATAAGGGTTCCATTTCTGGCAGGGATTTGCTAAGATGGTAATTTTTTCATGGCTACAATTGAAATATTCATTTTATTACTTAAAATCTGCAATTTTGTTTTCCACATTGCCTAGTTACGAAATCTTCTCAAAGCAAATTGGTCACCTATCGTGGACTGGAGGGAGTATTGAAGAAGGAGAAAATTGTTATATCTTTTTATATTTTATTTCAAATTAAATATTGTTTATACTCCCTCTGTTCACTCTTATTATACTAAAAATACATTTTTATTTTTATTTGTCCACTATACTAAATCACGAGAAAGACAATCTTCTTTTCAAGTTTTACCAGTATCATTAACTACTCATTCCGCAAATCATTTCCCAAAACTTCTGGAAATGCTATCATTATTATGGGTAAAATTATAAAATACAGGGAGTATAAATTAAAAAATGGACAATTAAAAGTGAATGGAGAGAGTAAATAATTTTAATAATACTATAATAAATTTAATTAAGCAAATAAAAGCTAAAATTGTGTCTCTTTAATTAACATCTTCAAAGTAATTGTACGTTTTTCAATACATTCGAGTAAAATGTATAAACCGTTTTATAAGTCACTTATAGTAAAAGTGTCTATTTATACTCATATTTTTATTTTATTTTCAATTTTGTAAAGAAAAAAGTTATGTAAGGGTATACTAAAAGATCTTGTTCCATTAGTTAATTACATGAGCATAATATAATCAAGATTCTAAATATAAAATACTTGAAAATATTATGATTAAATTTGCGACCACAATTACCATTTTAGTTTTCCCTAAATTAATACTCTACAATATTGTTTAATATTTATTACAGAGTTAATAAATACTAATCGGTATTAGTATCAAAAGGCTGCGTGTACCAGAGGAATCCACAAAGACTTCACATGTTCAAGTAAAAGAGATTTTCACAAATACATTACAAAGGTTGTCATCAGGCTCGTCTTTTAGTTTACCTTCTCATTCTTCCACGGATAAAATATTTTGTTTTTATTGAAGAAAATAAGGAGAAATCACAAAAAGAAAATTATAAACATGAAGTTCTAATTTGAGGGATGCATTCATGCATTTCCTCTGGTTGATCATTATTTGTCAAATAGGTTACCCAAAGAAAAAAAAAGAATATCAGGTAAAAATGAAAAGAAAACTCTTAGGGGTCGTTTGGTTTGAATACGGCCTATGCCGGGATAAGTTATACGGGTATAAGTTATGCTGGGATTATTTTTTATCCATTCTTTGGTATGTTGTATTAAATATGACAATTGCATAATTTGTAAGAAGAATGTATAAGTTATACCGGTGCTAATTAGTCCACCCTCTATAAGGTATAATTATCCCGGTGTTAATTTAATCATGGGATAACTTATACCTGGTTTGCTAACCAAACAAAGTATTAAGGTGGTATTAAATTTTTATACCAACACTATACATTCTTATACCTCATACCAAACGGCCCCTTAAGGAATACACAAATGGATGTCAATATATCAAGCAAATAAATAATTGTAGGGGAGATGAGGAGTTTGAAACCGTGAAAGAATATATGAATCGTTAAAATGTATAACAAATTAACAATTATAGAGGAGAAAAGTTGAATAATCTTAGACTTTACAATTTTAAGAGTTAGATAAATGAAAAAATATGACAGGAAAACGGTAAAAAGGAGGAAAAAGATAAGATTTTGTCATGCCACACATGCATTTATATAGAAAACTCGTTGAGCAGCCAGCCACCCTTTTACTCTTCCCCTGCTTTTCTTTCCCAATCTATGTCATAATCTTGTTCCTGAAAAGAAAGATCACATTTTCTCATAAGTTCTACATCACATCCAGTCCAATTGAACAATCGACTCCCCTCGTTTTTATACTTCTATTATTCTTTTAAAAAAGAGGAATACATTTTATAGTTAAAATGTACTCGCAAGTGCGGAACCGAGAAGAAAATAATTTTACATTATTGACAAATGATAACTATCAAATAATTATACCCAAATAAAAAATAAAAAAATAATTACATGAGATCTTCTAAAGAGGAAACGGTTCTGCAATTTTTTTTCTTTGGTTTTAACATGTGCTAATAATTAGAGGGTAAATTCAAACTCAAAATGGCAAGAGTTGCACGAAAAAGAAGAAGAAGAAGAAAGAAAGAAGGACAAACACTTTTTTTTTCCTATACTTTATCATAACATTAAAAACTAACTTTATGGTTATTCCTCTTTCCATGTATATATATGCATAATCATTAGCAGAAGAACAGCATATTATGAACACCCAAAGAAGCACCTGCACAGCAAATCCGAGAAAATAACAGAAACAAATTTAACAAAAAAAATATGATCAAAGAAGAAGAGAACTTGAAGTCCTACACATACAAATTAAAAAAACCAGAGTTTAAAGCATGAGAAAACTTCAAGTCAGTACAACTTTTGCTCGTGTATATGGGCAACATTTGTTATTGGTTTGCCTTCAGATGTTGGAGTTTTCATTGTATGAAAATCTATCAAACACAATAGAACAAAATTAATTAAAACCCATCAGTAAAGCAAAAATTTCTACTAAACATCAAACCGAAATGGAAAGAACAAAAGCCTTCAGTATTAGCAATGTCTTAACTAAATATAATCACACATCCTACTTTATATACAGAAATTAAATAGCAAAAGTCCAACAAAAGAATCAAACCGAAAGGGATGAAAATAATCGAAGCAGACATACCACATTCCAAAATGTAAGAAAAATGGAAAAATGTAGATGTGCTTCCAAGTCCTCTTCAGAACAGTTCCTCTTCTTCCTTATTCTTTTTTCAGATTTCTTTCTTATTTTTCTGATGGTGGCTTATGGGCTTTATAGTTGATAGAAAAATTTGTGAGGCTTTTAAAGTTCTATCAAAAAGGAAACGGTTCTTTATTAATGAGACATTTCGATCGGTTTTGAATAGTTGGAAACGGGAGCGGCTCCGCTCCATTACAATTTGCTGAATTAGATGTCAATATAGCTTTGAATAACTAACACGTGTCCTTGTTAATTTTTAAAGGATGAGATTTTTTTATTTATTAATTCTCTATTATTATGTTCAAAATTTCAGTAATGGTAAGATTAATTTAAAATTCTCATATATGTTAATATCAAAAAAATGATTAACACTCCGTACTTTGTAGTACCAATATAATAGTAAGAAAGTAATTTATATATATTATCAAAACTAAAAAATACACAAACAATTGACACAACTGTATGATCACCTATGATGAATGAATGGATCATTGCCTATGTATAGTATTCAGCAATTTTTACTTCAGAACAATTTAATTAGACTAAAAAATAAGGAATAATAATATTCACTTGCTAAATATATATACTCACCCGATCATAAGGGGGGAAAATCAATTTAATAGATACATAGTAACTAGTGGGTATCATTTTGCACAGATTTTAGCTTTCCTCTATTTAAATATTATAAAAACTAAAAAATACATAAACAATTGACACAACTGTATGATCATCTCTGATGAATGAATGGATCATTGCCTCTGTATAGTATTCAGCAATTTTTACTTCAGAACAATTTAATTAGACTAAAAAATAAGGAATAATAATATTCACTTGCTAAATATATATACTCACCCGATCATAAGGGGGGAAAATCAATTTAATAGATACATAGTAACTAGTGGGTATCATTTTGCACAGATTTTAGCTTTCCTCTATTTAAGAAATTAATCTTATGTTAGTTATTCAAAGCTATATTGACATCTAATGGAGCAAATTGTAATGGAGCGGAGCCGCTCTGGAAACGATTGTTTTATTGTAATTCGAAACTGACCTTGATCTATTTATGAGGCATTGATTTATAATAGGGTAACATACAATGAATACTACACAAATGAATTAGTAACTGAAATACTTCTTTAATGTTTTGTGTGATAGACGTGACTTTTCGGTCTTTAGCATGGACCAAACGTTGCAGAGGTGGTTTTTGGGGCTTTTTAAAAATATCACATAAATCAAAATAAGGAGAAAATACAAAAAAAAAATGAGGGAAAAGATAAATACATCACCTATTTGATGTCCCTCGATTATATATATATATAACAACAACAACAACCTTGTGGGATCCCACAAGTGGGGTTTGGAGAGGGTAATGTGTACGCAAACCTTACCCCTCCCCTGGAGGGCAGAGAGGTTGTTTCTGAAAGATGCTCGACTCGAGAGGAAGAATAGGAACAAGTAAATAACAACAACAAGGCCAAAAAAATGATATCAACAATGTAAGGAGCGGGGAAAAATAAATGGAAGAAAGCAGTAGCAATAGCAATAGCCACAAGCAGTAACACGACAGTTTACTAGCAAACTGAAGCGGAAGATAGTACTAAAACAACCTTAATACTGGCATTCTAAGAATCGAATACAATGTACTAGTCAGCTAGCTAATAAACCTGGAATAGATCAGAAAAACACACGACAACCTATTATCCTTCTACCTAATCTTCGACCTCCATACTCTCCTGTCAAGGGCCATGTCCTCGGTAAGCTGAAGTCGCGCCATGTCCTGCCTGATCACTTTTCCCCAGTACTTCTTAGGTCGCCCTCTACCTCTTCTCCTACCTGCCAGTGCCAGCCGTTAACACCTTCTCACTGGAGCATCTGGGCTTCTCCTTCTCATATGCCCGAACCATCTAAGCCTCGCTTCACGTATCTTATCTTCCATAGGGGCGATATAGATATATTTGACGATAGAATATAATATTGACCATAAAATATATTTTTTCTTTCTAAATGGTATACTAGCAAATATCGTAGTAGAGATGCATACATTTAAAACATATTATTGAGCAAGAAAGAAACAGGTTCCTGATGAGGTTGACTTTTGATATATATTGTGTTCATAATTATGCAGGGCTATTTTTTTCTGCTTATCTGAGTCGAGGGGATAACAAGTTGGACAGAATGGCATCAACTTTTGTAAGATATCTCTTTGAACATGTTGTCTGAGTTTCTTTTTACTTTCTGATGAATATATTGACCCTAGCTAGTGTACTTTGTGTCTTTAAGAGTTTGCTGTTGGATGTCCTATTTTCTTTTCAGGTAAAGTCCAATAAGATGAGGAGGATGGAGTCCAAGAAATCACACTCTTGGTGGTGGGACAGCCACATTAGTCCCAAAAACTCCAAGTGGATGCAAGATAATCTTGAACGTAAGCTTATTCACTTTAACCTTATTCTCAAATCCTTTCATCGTAACTCTTGCATAATGAGCTGGTTGGATTAAGATGGTGCGTCAAATAACAGCATAACTCATGATCCAACCTCTTTAAATTTTGGTCAGATTGTTATAACTGGGGCTAAATGTGTTTTGAATAGCGAGTAAAATGCCTCAATTCTATATTTTACATTTAAATATTTTTTTTATATTAACTAAAATGGTCAGAAAACAAAAAGTAAAAAAGGCGGTGGCCATACTTGTTTGTGATAGTAACTTTAGACAGTTTCATCCATTCATCCCAAAGGAGGAAAAATGCACTGTAAAAACACCTAATTTGGCAATTATAATTACCAAGTCGTTGCTTAGAATTTTTTATGTTGAATGGAGAAAATGGCATACAAGAAAATGACAAATAGGTCTATTATTTCAGAGATGGACCAGAATGTAAAAAGGATGTTGAAACTCATTGAAGAGGATGCAGATTCATTTGCTAAAAGGGCAGAAATGTATTATCAGAAAAGGCCAGAATTGGTCACACTAGTTGAGGAATTCTACCGCATGTACCGGTCATTAGCCGAGCGTTATGATCATGTAACTGGAGAGCTCCGGAAAAATGTTCCTTCAGATCTTCAATCACAGGGGTCAGGCATCTCTGACGTAGGTTCTGAACCACCCTCCAGGTTGCCCTCTCCAGATCGGAGGCCTAGCCGCCCTAAACCTGGTCCTCGTGCCGCTGGATTTGAATTCTTTCTTGGCACAGGTGGAAGCAGCTCGGATCTGGGTAAGGAAGGAGATGAATCGTCAACATTAGATTCTGAATCAGAATCAGATGATTCGTCTATCAATAATTACTCAAGTACACTGAGCAATGATGATGACCAAGGGTTGCGTAGGAAGATTAGTGAATTGGAGGTTGAGCTCCGCGACGTGAAAGAGAAGCTTCGAGCGCATCAGGAAGATATTTCTGAAAGCTCATTTAGGGGATCACATGTTGGCGGCAATGAGAATGCTCTCGCTAGAATAGCCGGATATGATGAACTTAGAAATGCAAAAGAAAAGATTCGGTTATCAGAAGAAGAGATTAGCAGATTGAGAATTGAGCTTCAGAGGTATGAATCAGGGGACTATGCAAAGAACATCCATGAGCTTAATGTAGGACAGGAAGCTAAAATTTCAGACGAGGAGAATGCGACAGAGGAAGAACCACAAGTTTTGGACCCAGAATCTAAGATCCGTACACTTGAGGAAGAATTGAAGAGCACGATAGAGAAGCTTCATGATTCAGAGAAGGAGGTGGAGTGCTTAAGAGAGGAACTTAAAAGCAACGGATCCTCCAATAAATTACTTCAGGATCAGCTTGGATCAGCACAGAAAGATGTTTCTGGCTGGAAAGCCAAACTTGAGAGAGAGAAAAGAGAAGTCTCAAAGCTGCAGGACCGAATTGCGAGGTACAAATCCAATTTGTCAGACCGTGATCAAGAAATCAGAGGACTGAAAGAATCAATATCAAATGCCAACAAGGCTTTAGCAGAAGAAAACATGCAGCTTGAAGGGGAGATTACCAAATTATTAAAGGAACGAACATATTTGGAGGATAATATCAAAGAAATGGATCTACGCTGCCAATCATTAGAGGAGGATGTTAGACGAACTGCAGCGGGGAAAGAAGAAATGGAGATGCTGCTTAAATCTGAAATCGAGCAGTTAAAGTTTACCATTGCTGAGAGGGATAGCCATATTGAAGAACTGAACAGAAGCCTTGACACATTATCCCAGAAGTATGACGTACTGGTAACAGAGAAAGATGCCCTAAATGCCAGAGTTGCCTGCCTTGATGAAGAGCTAAGTTCTAAAGATGATCAGATTGATCAAATGAACAACCATTTGCACCAACTGCACATTGAGCATGTCGCGTTGATTTCTGAAACTGAAGGGGCCCGTAAAATGGTGGAGGGGCTGAGGTCTAGGGTTAAAGAATTGGAAAGAGAAGTAGAGAGACAAAAAGAAATAGTTTTGGAAGGAGCGGAAGAGAAACGGGAGGCAATTAGGCAGCTTTGCTTCTCTCTCGAGCATTATAGAAATGGTTACCAAAGGCTTCGGCAGGCTTTGGAACATAAGAGACTACCTGTAATGGCATCCTAAGTCCATTAATGATGGTGGGCAAACGTTATGATCGGGTTGTTTTTCATCCCTTTTTTGTCCAAAACACCGTTTCGCTGTCACCCTTTTTTGCTTTTGGTTTAGGGATCAGTTCTCCTTTGTTCAATGGTGAGCTTGGCAGCTCCTTTTGTAGTCATTTGCCTTTCAGTGATGTGGCTCTGTAATTGCAGGAATATGAGTTGTGGTTTATTATACACAGCTACTCTCCCATACATTTTCATGGTTCGAACAGAATCTGTTGTACTCTTCTCATTCAACTTTTATATACCCGTCATGGTATATTTTTACGGTATGAGTGATAAATGGTCCTCCTTTGGATAAATCTATGTGCTTAGATGACAAGAAAAGCTCCGTAAGCTAAAGCCAATTGGCAACAGATTTTAGAAAAAAAATAACGCGCCATGCAGGGGTCAAACTTAAGACTTTCTTCTTAGGAAACTGACACTTTATTTACTGAGCTATAGATTGGCGCCTTGTTATTTGGTTTTACATAATCATCATTATGCAATCACCAACTCTTTCACAGGAAATAAGTTTGAGCTTGATGCAAATTGCTAAAATATGTCAGTTAAATACAACTTTTTTTTTCTTTTCTTTTCTTTTCAGAAGTCGATATTATCCAACTTATTCAAAGTTAATGAAATGTGCTCTTAATGACACAAAAGCCGTGCGGCATCGAGTTGCTCGGGTGCTAGCCTAGAATTTACAGCAACATATATTGAAATCACAATTTTCTGAATTGCACTCGTGCTCACCATTATGGTCGTGGAAATTGCCAGCTATCATGGTCACATTTGTTACGCTAAAATAAATCCTATGCGTAATGTTTTACTCTTTTTCCTTCTTCTAATTTACGTTTTTTTTGGTTGATAAATTTTCTATTTTCTTATTCTTCAGGGCCATGCAGGCGTAATGCAGAAAGCAGTTTGAATAAATGCTCGAGAATATCCCAACAGAAGTGTCGTCACTATAGCCTTCCACAGACTTTCTAATAGTTTGTAGCCCAAAGGATCTCACTCCTATGGATCATCACCAACACCTGCGCTCAGAGGTTGAACGTAGTACGTGCACCAAAGAATATAAACAGCTGTAAGACCAAATCAACAACAAAATTGTAGACAATGGAATTAAGACTTCAAAAGTCATTTTTTTGCTCGTAAATGAAACTCTATTTCCCGCCTGACTTTCAATACCTGTCAAACTGTGCTCAATGTTCCCTTCATTGACAAGAACCACGTGTGAAAACACCAATACAACATACAAAAAGGGTGTCGAGGCTAGCAGCTCCTTAATATATTTTCTGGTTTCTATTTTTTCCATGTTAGATGTTTCTTGCACTACAGATTTACACACCCAAACATTGTAGCAGCACACATTGTAGCTTCACGGGCTTGCCACTGCTTCAATCCATCAGTATAGAGGCACATAAGATGTTGACAGCAAACATCAGTCATCCCAAGCATCATCTGCAGCTCCCTCCTTTTTGATCATCGCTGGGGTAATCATGTGCCTATATTTATCCTCCACATTTACCGCAGACTCCACTAAAGAGAGTTTAGACAATGTACTCCTTGCTTCTTTTTCGGCAGCTGCAGCCTCTCTCTCCTTTCTTCTAGCAGTCTAATAATGAGACAAACAAATAAAAAAAGAGGAACCCAAAATGGTAGACAAAATAAATGAAAGCTAAGAAACGCTCATCACGACAAGAAAAAGGAAACCACGCAGTACTCTGAGATGGAGAGCGTGAGGGAATTAGATACGGAGACGAACAGAAGAATGATATAAGAAGCAAAGAGGCATACCTTTCCCATAGCAAAGGTCACATCATTACCAGAACCGATATCAGCAATTGCTCTTCGTATTTGTGCCACAAGATACTATGAAATTAAACCAAGTAAGACAGCAGGAGTCAAAACATCAACATCATTATTAGAACAAGCCAAGAGACAAAGTAGGTATAGAGAAAGGAAACACCATATCACGATCAGTGTAAAATGAAGTAGCTCGGCCCGTTGATCCTGCACGACCAGTCCTTCCAATCCGGTGTACATAATCTTCCATGGTCTAAATTAACATAGGATCAGATATATCAACGTTTCGCAAGTTCCATGCACTGGTAACTGGTTAAAAGTCTAATAATTAGGTGGGATCAGAAAGCCATCAGCATGAGGTCTTGTCTACTCATACTAAAGGTAACAAATTGAACTTTTAGACCTATATAAAGTAGATAACTGAAGAGTTTCTAAGGGGAGAACTTAAGACGACTATCAAAAATATGCCAGAGTTAGTAGAATAACATTGTGAAGAGAACTAAAGAATCAGACTTGGAACTGCTCGTCTATGCAAGTGAAGCTTCTAAATCTATGTTATTATTAATAAGATTGGATTAACTATCCAAAAGTTGTACCTTCAATTTTAGCAAGTTTTTATAGTGTGTTTACATGATAAGTGTTAGAGATAGCTATGTAAATGTTAGAGATAGCTATGTAATTGTCCCACATTGGAATAGGAGTACTATCCCCTTTGTATAGAGTAGCTATAAATAGCACCTCTTGTATTGCATCACACACAATATCAATATATCATATTTTCTCCCGTGCCTTCTCACATGGTATCAGAGCTATCGTGAGAGATTTATCGCTGTCCATAAATTCCAGCGATTCCGGGAAGTAAAATCAGTCACCGGAACCCTTTTTTTCCGGCGACTTTCAAAGTTGTTTTGGGTCTGCTTTGTCTCGGTCAGTGTTGTGCACAAAATCCAACACTACCACAAGAGTAGTCACTGTCCGGCGACCAAATCCCAGTGAAAATCTCCGGCGGTAATGTAGCTGTCCAAAGAAAATTTTCCGGCGAAGTTCCAACGTTGCGTGGGCCACCTTCCGGCCATTTTTTGGCGACGACTCTTCAGGACAGATTGTTTCCCTTGCAATTCCGAGCCTACCCATCCAGGTTACACCAAATTCCGACCACTTTTTTATTTTTCCGACGTGAATAGTGATTTCAAAAAGTTGACTTCCGGCCATTTTTTGAAAAAGTTCCTTCAGAACAGTTGGGTCTTCTGGTAATTCCGATCCTACCCCTACTGTTTTTATTTCATTCCGACCACTTTGAATATTTTCCAGCTGCAACAGTAACTTTCCAACTGCTACAGTAGTTTACTATTCTGGTTCAGTGTTCCTTACTCTATTTTCAGTGGATTACAGTTGATTATTTCTCTTATTTGTTAATAATTTACAAGATGTCTTTGGGAATTGATGTTTTTGGGTCTAAAAGCATGAGTTCTGGAAACTCTAATGTTATGATTACCTCGGAACCTTTAATGGGAGGTTCAAACTACTTAGCTTAGGCTTCATCTGTCGAGTTGTGGTGTAAAGGTCAAGGTGTGCAAGATCATCTGATTAAACAGTCTAGCGAAGGAGATGAAAAGGCGATAGCGCTTTGGGCAAAAATTGATGCTCAATTATGTAGCATCTTGTGGCGTTCTATTGATTCTAAGTTGATGCCTTTGTTTCGGCCATTCCAGACATGTTATTTGGTTGGGGCAAAGGCTCGTACGTTATACACTAATGATATATCTCGCTTCTATGATGTGATATCACGGATGACAAACTTAAAGAAGCAAGAATTAGATATGTCTACTTACTTGGGTCAGGTACAGGCAGTCATGGAGGAATTTGAGACATTGATGCCAAATTCTGCTAGTGTGTCAAAACAACAAGAGCAGCGACAGAAAATGTTTCTAGTTCTTACACTCGCTGGACTTCCTCATGATCTTGATTCAGTACGAGACCAGATTTTGGCGAGTCCGACTGTCCCTACAGTTGATGAATTATTCTCTCGATTACTTCGCCTTGCTGCAGCACCAAGTCACCCAGTGATTTCATCACAGATATTTGATTCCTCTGTTCTTGCATCCCAGACAGTGGATGTTCGGGCATCTCAAGCTATGGAAAATAGACGAGGAGGCGGTCATTTTGGGAGATCTAGACCCAAGTGTTCTTATTGTCACAAACTTGGACACACTCGCGAAATGTGTTATTCCTTAAATGGCCGTCCACCCAAAAATGCCTACGTTGCTCAGAGCGAGACTACAGGTAACCAGGGCTTTTCTATATCTAAAGCAGAATATAATGAGCTCCTTCAGTATCGAGCAAGTAAGCAAACATCTCCACAAGTAGCCTCAGTTGCCCAGACTGACACTCCTATTGCTGGTAATTCTTTTGCTTGTGTTTCCCAGTCTAGTACTCTTGGACCATGGTCATGGACTCAGGCGCTTCTGATCATATCTCTGGTAATAAATCACTTTTGTCGAATATTGTATATTCACAGTCTCTTCCTACTGTTACTTTAGCCAATGGATGTCAAACTAAGGCACAAGGAGTTGGACAAGCCAACTCATTGTCTTCTATCACCCTAGATTCCGTTCTTTATGTTCCTGGTTGTCCTTTTAGTCTTGCATCTTTTAGTCGTTTGACTCGTGCCCTCAATTGTGGTATATATTTTATTGATGATTCTTTTATTATGCAGGACCGCAGTACGGGACGGACAATTGGTACAGGTCGTGAATCAGAAGGTCTTTACTACCTTAACTCGCTCAGTCCTTCCACAACATGTCTAGTTACAGATCCTCGAGATCTAATCCACAGACGTTTAGGACATCCGAGTTTATCCAAACTTCAAAAGATGGTGCCTAGTTTATCCAGTTTGTCTAGATTAGATTGTGAGTCGTGTCAGCTTGGGAAACATACCCGAGCTTCCTTTACGCGTAGTGTTGAGAGTCATGTAGAGTCTGTTTTCTCCTTGGTTCATTCTGATATATGGGGTCCTAGTAGAGTCAGTTCAACCTTGGGATTTCGTTATTTTGTTAGCTTTATTGATGATTACTCAAGATGTACTTTGCTTTTCTTAATGAAAGATCGTTCTGAGTTATTCTCTATATTCCAGAGTTTTTGTGCTGAAATCAAAAACCAATTTGGTGTCTCTATCCGCATTTTTCGCAGTGATAATGCCTTAGAATATGTATCTTCTCAGTTTCAGCAGTTTATGTCTTCTCATGGAATTATTCATTAGACATCTTGTCCTTATACCCCTCAGCAAAATGGGGTTACAGAAAGAAAGAATAGGCACCTTATTGAGACTGCTCGCACACTTCTAATTGAGTCTCGTGTTTCGCTGCGTTTTTGGGGCGATGCAGTTCTCACAGCTTGTTATTTGATTAATAGGATGCCTTCATCTCCCATCAAGGGTCAGATTCCACATTCAATATTGTTTCCCCAGTCAGCCTTATACCCTCTTCCACCTCGGGTTTTTGGGAGCACATGTTTTGTTCATAACTTAGCCCCGGGGAAAGATAAGTTAGCTCTTCGTGCTCTCAAGTGTGTCTTTCTTGGTTATTCTCGTGTTCAGAAGGGATATCGTTGTTATTCACCTGATCTTCATAGGTACCTTACGTCAGCTGACGTCACATTTTTCGAGTTTAAACCTTTCTTCACAACTGATGTCACTTCTGCTGACCACCATGACATATCTGAGGTCTTACCTATACCGACTTTTGAGGAGTTTAGTAATCCTCCTCCACCTTCAACCACAGAGGTTTCACCCATACCAACTTTTGAGGAGTCCAGTGTTATCCCTCCTAGTTCCCCAGCCACAGGAACACCACTCTTGACTTATCATCGTCGTTCGCGCCCTACATCATGCCCATCTGGTTCTCGTCCTGCACCTGACTCGGCTCCTACTGCGGATCCTGCTCCTAGTACACTGATTGCACTTCGAAAAGGTATACGGACCACACTAAACCCTAATCCTCATTATGTTGGTTTGAGTTATCATCGTCTGTCATCTCCCCATTATGCTTTTATATCTTCATTGTCCTCGGTTTCCATCCCTAAGTCTACAGGTGAAGCATTGTCTCATCCAGGATGGCGACAGGCTATGAGTGACGAGATGTCTGCTTTACATACAAGTGGTACATGGGAGCCTGTTCCTCTTCCTTCAGGTAAATCTACCGTTGGTTGTCCTTGGGTTTATGCAGTCAAAGTTGGTCCCGATGGCCAGATTGATCGACTTAAGGCACGTCTTGTTGCCAAAGGATACACTCAAATATTTGGGCTAGATTACAGTGATACCTTCTCTCCAGTGGCTAAAGTGGCATCAGTTCGCCTTTTTCTATCCATGACTGCAGTTCGTCATTGGCCCCTCTATCAGTGGGACATTAAGAATGCCTTTCTTCATGGTGATCTTGAGGATGAGGTTTATATGGAGCAACCACCTGGTTTTATTGCTCAGGGGGAGTCTCGTGGCCTTGTATGTCGCTTGCGTCGGTCACTTTATGGTCTAAAGCAGTCTCCTCGAGCCTGGTTTGGTAAGTTCAGCACGGTTATCCAGGAGTTTGGCATGACTCGTAGTGAAGCTGATCACTCTGTGTTTTATTGCCACTCTGCTTCAAGTCTATGTATTTATCTGGTAGTCTATGTTGATGATATTGTTATTACGGGCAATGATCAGGATGGTATTACTAATCTGAAGCAACATCTCTTCCAGCACTTTCAAACTAAGGATCTAGGCAGATTGAAGTACTTTCTAGGTATTGAGGTTGCTCAATCTAGCTCAGGTATTGTTATTTCTCAAAGGAAATATGTGTTAGACATTCTTGAGGAAACAGATGACAGGTTGCGAACTTGTTGACACGCCGATGGATCCGAATTCTAAACTTCTGCCTGGACAGGGGGAGCCGCTTAGCGATCCTGCAAGCTATAGGCAGCTGGTTGGTAAATTAAATTATCTCATAGTGACTAGGCCCGACATTTCTTATCCTGTGAGTGTTGTAAGTCAGTTTATGAATTCTCCCTGTGATAGTCATTGGGATGCAGTTGTCCGCATTATCCGGTATATAAAATCGGCTCCAGGTAAAGGATTACTGTTTGAGGATCGAGGTCATGAGCAGATCGTTGGGTACTCGGATGCTGATTGGGCAGGATCACCTTCTGATAGACGTTCTACGTCTGGATATTGTGTTTTAGTAGGAGGAAATTTGGTGTCCTGGAAAAGTAAGAAACAGAATGTAGTTGCTCGGTCTAGTGCAGAAGCAGAATACCGAGCAATGGCTATGGCAACATGTGAACTAGTCTGGACCAAACAATTGCTCAAGGAGTTGAAATTTGGTGAAATCAGTCGGATGAAACTTGTGTGCGATAATCAAGTTGCACTTCATATTGCATCAAATCCGGTGTTTCATGAGAGAACTAAACACATTGAGATTGATTGTCACTTCGTCAGAGAAAAGATACTCTCAGGAGATATTACTACGAAGTTTGTGAGATCGAATGATCAACTTGCAGATATTTTCACCAAGTCTCTCACTAGTCCTCGCATTGATTATATATGTAACAAGCTCGGTACATATGATTTATATGCTCCGGCTTGAGGGGGAGTGTTAGAGATAGCTATGTAAATGTTAGAGATAGCTATGTAATTGTCCTACATTGGAATAGGAGTAGTATCCCCTTTGTATAGAGTAGCTATAAATAGCACCTCTTGTATTGCATCACACACAATATCAATATATCATATTTTCTCCCGTGCCTTCTCACAATAAGCACTTCTAAATGTAACTTGAAAGAGAATTTTTTTTTCTTGCAGGTCAATATACCTTTGGGAGATCTAGGTTAATTACATGTGCAACTCCTGTGACATCCAATCCCCTAGATGCAACATCAGTCGCGACCTGCCAATGCATCGTAAGAAGTTAATTGCACAGATACAAGAAAGTTCTAAAAGCACCAAAAATAATGTCAAGAAGAACCAATTTATTTCATTCGAATTCAATCAAGAAGAACCAAATTGAAAGGGATTTAGCGCATCGATTCAAATATAAAATTTTCATTGTATGAGACTATATGGATACAAGTTGTACTGAGGGTACAAAAAATTCCTTTTTCTTTACAGTCGTATCTATATTGATAACAAAGTGCTCTTAGTTCAAGTCAGTAGAACGTGAGTCTCCAAAACCCAATGTTGTAGGTCCAAGAAGAACCAAATTTACATCACAGAGAAAACTGTCCGCTCTTGTATGTGACCCTTCTCATAGGACAGTTTTGGTCAGACACATATACGAGTTGGATAAAAATGATTCTATTCACAGTAATCTAATTTGTAAAGGAGTACAAAGTTTCTCGTGCCAGATAAAGATGAGCATTCAGAATTCCATCTGGTGTAAAGAAATTCAGTGTAAGGCATCACCACTTTATGCTGGTCCTGTAATTCATCAAATAACAAAGGTCTGCTTTCCACTTACCTTCTTAAAGAGGGACTTTAAGGCGGTGTTTGTGCAGCTTTTTCGTAAATCATTTTGAAGAAGTTGACTGAAAATTAAGATAGTATTTGCAGTTAAAAAATTTCTGTTCTGTTCCAAAAGTCTCCGCAACTCAAAGCTGTTTATAAGGGTCAGAAAATTGGTTTTATTTAAGAAATCTTATTGGAAAACAGACCAAACAAACACGTAGAGAGTTAGCATAGTCCAAACACCCACAAAAGATTTCTTCTTACCACAATTAAAAAGTTAACAAATAACAACCTTGATCATCTTTTTGCATCAAAAAGGGGTGAAGCTTGAACAATTGTATTCAGTCCTGTTCTGAAAATAAAACTGACTGATAGAAAAGGGAAAAAAGAAAAGAATAAAGGACAGAAGAGGCAATTCGATTTCAAGAAACCATACTTTGTCCTCAAAGGAAAACAAAATAGTTTCACACCCTTAAGCACTACCAACTGATGTTGCTTGGCAATATATACTCTTATTGCCTGACATAAGCCAGGGACATAGAAATTCACAAGTAATCTGTATTCTACAAGTGAAAAATCCTTGAAATATTACAAAATTAGATGCTTTAATCATACCAAGATATTGATAGGACCGTGTCTGAAATCACGAAGGGCGGCCTCTCTTTCACTTTGGCTACGACCACCATGAAGTGCAGTTGCAAGCAAACCCTGCTGCGTTAAAGCTTCTGCTACTTCATCACACTTCGTCTGCAGGATGATGGTGCATAATGCATAGTTAAAAGCATGCATTTATAGATTAAAAAAGCACTGAAGTTCTTTGGGAAAGTAAATCAAATTTTTTAAGACAGCCGTGCACGAATTAAAATCACTTATCAGTCAGGCCATATGGATGTACAAGCTCAAAAACCCGTAGCTATCCACAAAAGCATATGAAGGGAAGGGATAGTCATACAGTTCTAAGAGGGGAAAAGACTACCAGATCAAAGGAATCCTCAGTCTTACTGTCCCCTTTAGGGAATCACAAGCTGTGTTACTGAAGTCAGCACCCTCATCCCGAAAAATCAAGTGGCACAGCATAGTAGTTGTAATAACTGATCCAAAAAAAAAAAGGAAAAAAGTAGTAGTACTAATCCTAAGGAGTTTCTCAAGTGTCAAGTGTGCACAGTGAGCTTTTCTAATGAGTCTCTGCCTGTGCCTATACGAATAAGATGGACTCAGAATGTAGCAAATCGGATTCGTGACAGCCACTGACAGATGAAGGCAGAGCAAGAAGTGCTGGTGAGTGGTGAAATCTTTTACACTAAAAATTGGTTTAACCAGGAGCTGAATGGAAAAATACAAGTGTCTTACATATCTTCTTTAAGAACCAGACATTGAACAGCCCCCAACTTAGCCACCAAATTTAACTTTATGTTACTTTAATAATAAACTCCTTACTGCCCTTGCGCACTTTCACATGTATGATACTTACCAGTTAACACCACCTTACCACTTCATTTAAATGCAACAAGTATTCAACTAAATTACCGGGACAGAAGTTTTGGTAGAGATACTCTTTTCTCAATTCACGTCTGTCTTTTAATGTCAAATTGACTAATTAGGTTTATTCCAGGCAGCGCCTTCATAACACTAACAACTAAATCAAAGAAATATATACATTACAAACATCAAACTAATACTATCTGTTGTCAAAGAAAATGCATGGAAATCCTAATTAGAGAGACATGCAGTGTGAGGCACTCTTCAACAACTTAAAGGGTCTTGATTGCCTAAAAAGACCTATAATCTACAGTGATAAGCGAACTTAACTAAGAACAGAGCCTATTGACATAGACAATTTAAACTAGTTGGAGTATAGGCTTTGTTGTTACGATTACATTATGTACATGTTTGTCACGAGTCTTCCTCTCCTAGTTAGAACGTGTACGTTCGTATAGCGACAAGTGTAGATTCTTTCTTCTTTTTTTGTTCGGTAGAGAATTGTAGATTTAATGAACCTGCAGTTTTAAAGAACCCTCATTCTATTGAGACAAATTATATAGTATCAAATGCAATAAACATAAACGTAACCAATAAGTACAGATGATACATATAGCCGACCCCCAATTTTTTTGGAATTGAAATATAGTTCATTGTTTAGCATCTTGCTTTTGAACTCCCTTAGCTTAATTTGGATTCACCGAGTCGATGAAACTTTTATAGCTCAGCTTGACAACTAGATAATCTTTCTCTTTGAGTTAAATTTGATCCAACATTAAATCCAGACTATATTACGTCCTAGAAATGTAGAGCCAAAATTTGATGCATTGAACCCATCTCTTCTTTTATCCTCCTTTTCTTCAAAGCATTTACTGAGCAAAACTAATTTTTTATGTATTCAAAGACATTAAGAAAAAGATGATTGAAGGTGATGAAAAGGTACAAGATAAATACCAACACAAAATCACATGGATAGAAGTTGTTAAAAAAATTACAACCTTGTCCAATGTGAACTTAACTAAGAACAGTACACCAAATTTGCCTACAAAGATCTTTTATTCGGCATTGGAATGAAATGGACCTGAATAGCACGGAATAAATACGGTGAATTCATATAAACAATCCCAACTATGGAAATAAGTAGTAGTCGACGATTGATTTTTTTTTTTTATAACCTAGAAATCCCTGAGAGCTAGTGGCGCACGGTTAGAAACTTGATACATAATGGGCCTGCCCTTTTACCCTTCTCCACTAAAATACCAGGCTTTTATCTTGGGAATGATTTGAACATGTAATGTGCGCGTAACCCACATATCACTTGTTGCGCTCTTACCACTAGACCAAAGCTCTAGGGGCAGAGTCGATCAATTAATTATTAAAAGACATCAAAAGAACAAAAATAGGATATTCTGCATTCCTGGCAGACTCCTCCAAATCTCTGGCTACTATTGGAAGTCAATGCGGGACTGAAAGATGCAGTCAAGCATGAATGCAAAAATTACTATGTCGGGATACCAATATAGCTGAAATTGATAATATAAATCTTCAAAATCCATTCCACTCCATTTAGACGCATTTAATATTCCGAGAATCCATCATAAATTGACTAATTTTTCGCTGTCCATCAACCTGACACGACTCTCTGCTATGGCGGGGATTGGCATGGTCAATGTGAGCTCATATAGAATGTAACAACCCGACTTCGGGCGTTTAGTTCTCAACACATACATTTGTATTTTCCACATTTCTTCACCCCCATAAACAAGTGTATTTTGTTAAAAATGATGTTTAGAAGTTTAGCTGGCTGAGTCACTAAATTTGCCTACTCTTTTATATTCTTATTAATATGTCAAGTGTTAACAAGATGTTTTGGGCTAATCCGCACTTCAGAAAAAAATTGAAGTTGGAGGTACCATAAAGTTGCAGAGCTAAAGTTGAGGAATGTTAGTAACTTAGCATAAAATTGATATCTAAATCTTGAACAATAATTTTTTTAAACCACAAAACTTCCTATATTACAGCTTAAAGTCACTAACGATAGACTAATCAGAAGCAAAGATGAACCCACTCCCAGAAAAGACTAAATTAAATCATGCAATGCGCAATCACGTACGACTTAAAACTAAGTAGACAGTCTCATATGGTACAGAATCCTCTAGCACTATCTTTGTGCTATATTGAATACAAATCTTACCGTTTAAAAAAAATACAGTCTCATAGAGTAAACAGAAACAATTCTTCAAGATATGTGACAAGGACAGTTACGAAAATTTATAATTCTGTCATTTTTCTTCCAATTGAAAAGCTGGGCACTAATGATCTATGGCGACATTTCCCCAGCCCTAGGTTAAATCCAACAATGTGAATGATAGGAGGACTTTGCATCCTAGCTTTTATGAGAACCCAAAATCCGCTATGGCAGTTTAGTCATAGCTCTTGCAAGTCTCTGACAAACTTGATGCAGACAGCTGAGATTCCATGAAACACTCTCGTTAGCAATAAACTATCATCCTATTGGCTATCCCGAACCAGGTTTTATCACATTTAGAAGTTGAATTTTTCAAGCCCATGTAGCTTAGCCAACAGACAATTAACTTTTTCCATACACAACAAACCCATTTCACACGGTTCATTAATGTGACACTAGAGGTTACCATGATCACATGGCAGGTAGAAGGTCGGTTTGACTATTAACATTTGCAAGATCACTATTGTTATTCAAGCCCATGTAGCTTAGCCAACAGACAATTAACTTTTTCCATACACAACAAACCCATTTCACACGGTTCGTTAATGTGACACTAGAGGTTACCATGATCACATGGCAGGTAGAAGGTCGGTTTGACTATTAACATTTGCAAGATCACTATTGTTACCTTGCAGGTAACACAAAGAATAAAGATTGGACAAGAAACCCGAAGGTAATCACACCTTAAAAAGTACCAGGTGATTCAAATTATTATCCTTCACTTTTTCCTTTAATGATCTTCTGTAATTTTCAGCAGGGAATTCTTGGAAAAGGCAGCTTTAGCATGGATAGGGCAAAAGCAGAAAGGAAAATCAGAGTTCAAAAGATCTTACCTTCCTTTCCACAAATACAATGGTCAAAGGGAAGGGATGACCAGATCTTTCAGATTGAGCCGCCTCCTCAACCAACAAATCCAAAAGTCGGTCAATCTACAAGATTTGTCATTACAACAATGTCAATCTACAGGCATGATCAAGACCCATAGATCTGGTGACTTAATATCTACACTTGAAAGCTTGTTTTTCCAACTATATAAGATTGACCTCAAGTACAAGATAGTTTATGACATAACTGTGTCTTCCCCATGAACAATAATTGTAAAAGAAATCTAACATAAGTAAAACTGAACTTCGAATTTCTAGCATTTCTGATATATATTTGGTCTTTGGCACAACTGCAAAATGAACAATATTTATATTCCCGGAAGACCCTTCATATATTTCAGAAAATTATCCAACAAAGGATAGACCAAAAAGTGAATCGCTTATAGTTGCATTTTGAAGACTCAAGCACCATGGAGTTGCTGGTAAATAGACAAAACAAAGGATAGCATGGAGGATTGCCCTCAAATAATATGTGTAGAACCTAGTGAATGGAAGATCCCTTGAGATCTCAATAAGAATCGTATTACTGTTTTGCCTCTTGTTTATTTATTTTTGTTACGACGATGTTCGGGCCAGCTTGAGCGCACCTTGACTATTCCACTGGGTACCTGGTATCTCCCACCAGCAAAGGCACCTACTGTCGATTCACCATAGTTGTTCCCAAACAATGAATAAATAGGGTGAGTACCTTTTTAATTGATAAAACATTTGGGAAAAGACAGCGGAACTCTCTGACAAGATGTTTGCAGTTCCTCCTGAATTACAGTTGCTTCACGAGTTATATGACAATATGCAAAGATTCAAATTAAATAGAGCTAACACCTTTTATCACCTTCCAAACTTCAGAATATTACCAGAAAGGTTCACCACTTATGCTGGGAAATTAGAATTTCATCACACTTCACGCAGTAAGAGTTAACTCCTTATGCATTAGAGAGCTCTTGGCTGGAGAGCCTTGTCAAGCCTAACAACCCACTATGACCCACCCAAAAGCACACACATATATATAGCTTGTATCAACATGAATGTGGATGTATCCACTATTATGATGACATAGATTTTAGTATTGATTCTTTATCCTTATCAAAAAATGAAAGTCAGAGACGGGGAAGACACACCCTATGGGCAAAGAATCATGAGTGCAACACCGTTAGAAGCATAACTCAAACTACTATGTATACAAGTAACAAGCAAGAACGAATAAAAAAAAAACCTTGCAACAAAAAATGGTAACATTGAAGCTATTAAAAGCAATGCAAGTTAATCTGTTCTCTTTGCTATTTAAGTTCAGCACCAAACATACCTTATCATTTTCAGGTACCTTCTCTAAAATCTGGAAAACATTTGCAGTCGGGCTGCTAACTTTTCCAACTTTTATTCGCACCGGATTAGTCAAGTAATCCTGTAATAATAAAAAGAGATAATTGAAACCTCTCTTACAGAACAATAACATTGACTCCATCATGTGTTTATCAAAACTGAAGATCTTTAAGTAATGATGAATTGCATATACATGGAGAATGACATTGTTGGAGAAAAGCTAAGTACGGAAGTAGGTGTTTTATGAACAAGACCTCAAACAGAATTCAACATTCAGCCTGCACCAGTTTCTTTAAAGTGAATTTTCTATAGTATAGTAGCTTTAAACCTTCTAACAAGTATTGTCAATTGAATAGTAATTTCTAGCTTGACCTTGTTCTCATTGTTCCGACATTGTATTCGCATAGTATATCATTGGTAGATGTCAACATGGAATCTGATCATGCTTAGAATTACCCATGCTATCTTAGAGTCCTAGCATCCACAAAATAAGCCCACTAGGATACTATTTTAAATACCTTGACTAATACAAGGAAGAAGTAAATAGAAACCTAACCTGTGCCAATGCTTCAATTTCTGTAGGCATGGTGGCACTGAAGAGCAGTGTTTGATGCTTTTCTGGAAGATTTCGCATCACCTATGACAGAGTAATATTTGGAAGTTGTCATTTATGGTGTTTCATAATCAAATAAGTCTAGAACCACAGACCAAACAATCCAGTTTGATGCCAAATTGGTCTCTATAACAAATTACAATAGCCAACGAACAAATGGTAATCAGGAGTCAAATGACATGAGAGGTTTTTCCGATTTTATAAAAAGATACCAGCCGAATAAAATAATGTAAATGTATTATCAACCACTGTTATGTAGTTTATAGTAGCAAAACAGCCACTAAATTGACTGACAAATGTATGTAAAGAAATCAGAAAACAGCAATATACTCCTCACAACATCAGGGAAGTATAGAACATGAGTTATAGGTGATGAGCCTAACAGGAAAAATGGAAAATAATGTTCACTTGAAAAGAAAAGATAAACAAAATTGAAATAGAAGGTATACCTCTCTTATCTGAGGTTCAAACCCCATATCAAGCATTCTATCAGCCTCATCCAAAACAACAAACGAGATCCTGCAGAGGGAAGTATTTCCTTGCTGTAAATGATCTATAAGTCTTCCTGGAGTAGCAACCACTATATGTACTCCTGCTCGAAGTTCAGACCTCTGTCTTGCATCCAATAAAAACCACAATTACAAAATATGACAAGGCTAGACTTGCATCATCATGTAACATAAAAGATGAAATAATTGTTCCAAGGCACAACCCAAAAATAAATTCAAGAATAAAAGAAGAGATATCTGCTTTATTTATTCTCATGTAGTATGTATGAACCACGCAGATACTAGAGCACCCTAATAATGATATTAAAAAATGAAGTTACCTGTTCACTAATGTTTGTCCCACCTACAACAATTGCGGTCTTAAAGGAATCCAGTGACAGACTGAAAGCCGTAACCTGAAAAGACAATGTGTAGCAGTTCAAGTACAGACACAATATTTACAAGGCAAAATAAAATAAATTGAGATTTTTCTTGTCTAACACCATGATATTATATATGTCTGGCTACTATATATATTGGTCATAATGAACACGGTTAAATTCACATGCGAAATTATTGGTTATGAGGATTATTTTCAAAGTAAGACGAGGAGGCTGTGAACAGTAATAAAACCAAATCAACAAAGCAATGCATTATTGGAACCTAGTGATAATGAAGTACACTGTTGTGAATCATTGAGACCCTGTTAATTAATTAAAACCAACACGAAAAAGAGAGGCAAGGTGAAACAGCATGCTTCAGTAGCATAAGTTAGTAATTTATGTAATTAACTAAACAAGACTGCTTTTGAAGGATGACCATTTATTCGAGGTTCAAGAAGCGAAGCAAGCGTAGAGTAGCAAGCCATTATGTTTTTCAGGTCCCTTTGATATGGTTATTAGTCAATTAGCACCACATTAAAGAGAGCCTTTTATGTTTTCAATGAAACCGAAAAGAGAGAAAAAGAAACTAGTGTTGTTCGTATTGATCGATTACATAATAAAAAGAAATAGGAGCAAGTCCAAGGGTCTGGAAAATTTGAGAGCGTAAAACCACAGTGAAAAAGGAAAAATGAAACAAATATATGCAGAATATGAAGAAAATGCAACAATTTTAAAGTGCCGCAATCCACCTCTTGCTCTATTTGTTGTGCAAGCTCTCTCGTAGGCGCCAACACTAATGCCAAAGGTCCATCACCACGTTGAAGAGGTTGTTGAGCCAAACAGTGCTGCATGGAAAGAGAATAACATCTATCGTAATTATTAAACATCACAACAATTGAAGCATCTCATATAAGCAAGATCAAGTACAACACTGACAGATTCGCAATATGACATGGAAATGAAATACGCAACCTGTATCATAGGTATGCTGAACGCAGCAGTCTTCCCACTACCAGTTTCAGCACAACCCAAGAGATCTCTTCCACTAAGAGCAACTGGCATGGATTGAGCCTGAATAGAAGTCGGTGCAGTGTAGCCATGCTTTTCAATATCCTTCATGATGCTAGGATGCAAGCACTGCAGGGAGAACAAATAAGCAGGATCCAAATAACTTAATTATGCCCTTAAATTAAAAAGTAAATACAGGGATTTGTCAACGATGAATTTAATTATTCAACTAACCATATCAGGAAATGATTCAATAGGTGCAGGTGCAGAACTTGAGCCTGGGGCAACATTTACATCAACGTTAAGCCTTAATCGAATCTCTTCTATCTGCAGATAAAAATGTACATCAAAAGGCCAATCAAACACGTAAACCAGGATCACCAATTAAAACAATAACAGATTGACAATTCATGCAAGTCAACAGGAATTAAACTTTTCATACATTGCATTTCCTCAAATTGCAGTTAGCAGATATTGGCAGCACTTAGAAGCTAAATAAACTACTGATATTTTACCACAGAAATGTCCAAACTTTAACACAATATAACAATTTCTCTAGCATGTAAAAGTCCATATAACAAAGATAATAATCATAATATTGCAGTGAAGGCCTAAAGATACAAGTAAAATTCTCGTGCACTAGGAAATGACACAAATATACCTCAAACTAAAGAATGTTACAGGCACAAACATCATGCAGCATTTTAATATGATACAGGTTGCGTATATGCAAACTTATTTCTCAGCACAACCCAAGTCCATATAACGAAATATATGCAAACTTATTTCTCATTTTGCTTAATTCAAGGCACCACAAACAGAATTAAACAGCAATTTTGCAACAGTAAACTAACTTTCAGAGTGTATAAATTGAAGTTCAGCAAACTTTCATAAACCCTAAGAACACATAAAAAAAAATGTAACACTTTAACCGAAAATAGAAACGGACAATTCAAATACTGATAACCTAAATAACATCACTTCCTGGTGCTACTGAATATTCGAACCTGCTCGGATTTAAGACGGAGAACACGTTCGGAAGGCTTCCACTGGGGAAACTCAGGGTCAGGGATGGCCGTTCTCGATGTCGTCGAGTAATTAACGGAGCTCCGGCGAGATGAATTAGAGTATCCGTTGGACGAGAACTTGTCGAGCTCGCCATTGCAATGAATTCTGGACTGATGCGAGCTGAGTTTTGACGAGAAGTGATCGGCGCCGGCGCCGTTACTGTTCAGAGTGGTGGTTTTGCCGGCAGAAGAGTTTCTCAGGTGAGGAGGTACATAAGACATTGTGTAGAGAATTACTTCAGGAGTATAATTTTTTTTCGCGGGATAAGATGAGACTGCTAATATCTGTTCTAGTTCTAGAAACAAAAGGAGTGTGATTTAAGTGGAATGCTGAAAAGCCTGCGCTCTATGTTTTTGGGAGAAGACCATTTTCGGCCTCCATATTGGGCCTTGACCAATTAGCCAATACAAGATGTAGGAAGGTAAAACGAGCACGGCCTAACCAGTTTTCGCACTGATAATTAAAAAATAATTCATGTTTGTGAAGTCGTTAAAAAGTAACTAATAATATTTTACTAAAATACGAAAAATTTCAGCATAATATACGGAATTACGAAGCTATTGTGTATAAACTTCCCCCATATTATATTGGAATTCCAACACACGAAAAGTTCCAGCATAATATGTGGGACTATGGAGCTCATGCATATATATAATTTTCACCATATTATAATGAACTCTAACACACTATAAAATTCAAACGCGGCATATTATGCTGGAATATTTTCGGATTTTTAAGAGTCTTTTTTAAATTTTATCTTTATATGAAAAGTGACTATTTTTTAATTACCAATTGTAAATATGGCTATATCGGTATGAAGGGCACCATGTAGCCACTATTACGATTGGTGTTTAAGTATTAACCATCATTGCAAATTATTTAATATTTAGCCACAGCTTAATAAGCGGGTGGATATATTTCTTTATAATCTTTGCTTCCTCAAACTTCATAACAATATGTTTGATCACGCCCAACTATGCCTTATAAAAAGGACTAAGCAGTCGTTGCAAATACAATTCGGTTTACAAGTCCGGAGTCGAATCCCACAGAGAACTAAGGCTTAGCTATAGTTTTTCACTATCACCAAGAAGACAAGCTTGAATAATTCCTAACTTATAGATATTAAGATTCTTGTGTTTAACTAATTAACTAACAAATTAAAATAGTAAATTAACAACTAAAGATACTAAGGGTTAGAGACAAGATTAAGGAGGTCTAGAGTTATGATTTCCCCTATTGTCGGAATCCTTCCCGCTACGTTTTCTATAAATTCGCCTAAGTATTCTCTACCGATCATGAGCTCTCTGACTGTCGTAACTCTCTCTCGAGTAATTACCACAATTTACTAGACATATTCTCCCGAATTACGCTAGCTGGCATTAAGTACGACTCGCTCAGATCGCACCCAAGGTTTTGTTACCCCTAATCCCACATTTAAACTCTTCGTATTGATCCATCATATATGTTAGGAGTGGTGTTGTTCAACAACTACCTAAATATGCGCTCTCTACCGAGTAATACATACTAAATAGGCACAGTCGATTGAGGGCCCTTCAATTAACAGCAATAATAATGTAGTTGAACGAATAGAGAAAATACTACAGCAAATTTATATTAACGTAACAGGAAAATCGTAATAGGAAAAGTATCCTCCAATAGGTTCCGTCAAAATTCTAGATAACAAATTAGTTATTCATAATAGTATGAATAACTACACTACTAGAATTCATAACCAATAATGAAAATAGGAAGAATGAAGTAAAAAACTCGTAGAAGAATTTTGCGCCTTGCTCCTAATGTGTTCTCGCCTCCTTAGGTCAAAAAGTGTGTCCAAACTCGATCTCCTCTTCTCCGTCTCTCTAAAGTCCCTCAAAAGTAATGTTTTTAGGTCTATTTATATGTTTAGGACAAGACCTAAATGTGTAGGTCAAGTCCTAGTCAAGCTGGAAAACAAATAAAATCTTCAAAACTCGTACTGGACCTGGCCTTAGGCTGGCCTCGTCAGGCTAAAACCTGGTTCAGCCTAGCCTTAAGCTGGCCTCGCCAGGCTAAAGCCTGGTTCAGCCTGGCCTTAGGCTGGCCTCGCCAAGCCTTGGTTGAGTTGACTTTTGCATGGCCTCTACTTTTCACTGTTCTCGCGCACAATTTCAACGTTTAAGTATCCATTTTGCTCTACTTTCATCTCCAATTCACCTACACATAAAATAGACTCCATTACGCGCAAATAAAGCGTAATTTATCATTAAAGTATGTCAAATGCAAGGCATATAATGTACGAAACTATGGAATTATAGCCACACATCAATATCCTTTAGTTTAGTTTTTTAGTTTAAAACTTCAAGACATTATCCTAAATTTAATTTTCCAGTTTAAAACTTTAGGACATTATGTTTTCAAGTTTAATTTTTTTCAATTAAAACTTGAAAGACATTATATTTTGAAGTTTGAACTGTGTAGTTCAAACTTCTGGCTTGTGTCCTAAAGTTTAATTGTTGTGGTTCTATTCAGGACATTTGAGAAGAAGAAAGAATAACTAAGAAAGAAGCAACAATAGTAGTGGCCAATTTGATGTATTTTTTTAACGATTTAAATGACTAAAATGTACATATATTCATAAACCTGTGTACCTAAGTTTGAATTCCCCATTCAAATATTAATTGGTACTCTTGTAGTAATAAGGTGATGAACATGATATGAGAGCCATGCTTGGTTGCTAGATAAAATCCTAGTTGACGTAGAAGAGAAGCAGGCAATGAGCGAGAAGAAAAAGAAGTGAAGCAAGCAGTGTCTTTTCTTAAGTATTGGCTAAAACTTAAATAATTTGTAAAACCTGGTTAAAACTTAAACAACTGCCCAAAAAATAGCTAATGGTGCACTTCGACCAATATAGATAGTCCATGAATCTATTCAATGATTGGATCATAAATTGGCTCCTCATAGGCGTACAAAGATAATGATATCCTGAAAAATTTCCTTCGAAGTCATCCAATTTACCACTAGAGGCAATCATACCACTGAATATCAAATTATATTCAATCTCGTCAATATTACAATCAAACAATCAAAAGGTCTCGATACATTTAAAAATTTTATTCATTATCTTACACATACACAAAAGAAAATGAAACCACTTGTATATGTACATAAATTATACTCCATATAACAAAATAAAACTATAGGATAACACGAATAGAGAATGAAAATGAATTTAAATTTTAAGAAAATAAAAGAAAACATCCTCTCAATAGTATATTTTTCTTGCCGGGGAGCAATTTAGGGAGTTATTAATAAAAGAGAATTGTGATAAATTTCATTGATTGCATTACACCAACTCTATTGCTCTTCTATAATTATTATTATAGACACAAAAAGGTATGTATTTTTTTTTATTTGATGATCTAATTTTCATAAGTTTCATAGCATAGTTTTTGAACTCTTTTCAGGCTAACAATCTTCAAAAATTTGTAGTAGCTGGTCAAAGTACGTGCGCTATCCAAATTGAGGGCTTGAACATCTATTGATCACATACCACAAGTTTTCTGCAATATATAATATGTTAGGGATATATGTCATAGATCTAATCTCATATTTGATGATTCGAACATATTTTTATGAACATTATTTGACATAAAAATATATGGCATTTGATATTCTTTTATCATAGTTATTATTAATTGTTTGATTAACTTGATAAGGTCTTTGATTAAATTTTGAGATTCGTCATCGTGATGGAGATCATGGTAATGAGAGTGAAGTTTCTTATAATTTAATCTAAATTTGTTCTTGATCATAAGATTATTAATTTGGACATTAGAAATCCTGTTAGATCAATATTTATGTGATCGTCTCCATGAGATAGAGATTAGTTGATCTCATTAACTAAATCACATAGATAGATGATGTATATAGAGATATGATCATTGAACCAATTCATTGGATAATTCCTAATGGTTAGAATTACCATAAACTGTCAATAGGATATTCTCTTGAATAATGTGATATAAGAGATTCATTTGACTTGAGATCGTCATAGTAATTGATAAGTTATTTATCATGCTTTGATACTAGACATCTAGGGCCCTAGGACGATAGTTGAAAGGATATTGAGTACGATTAAATACTTGTAGAATTAATGATTGATCAAGATAGAATCTGTCAACTCTTAGCAATGAGTTTAAGCTCCATGTTGTCATGAATTATAAATGACCAAATTAAAACCTTGGACATGCAATTTAATGAAGGAAGAAAAGAGTTTTTTAGGTCATTCAATGGTCGATTATATTTGACATGAATACATAGTTGGTCGCCTATTAGGATTTGATAGTTGAATCATATCCTAGGGTGAACTAGAGCTATAAGGACAAAAGAAATTACCACATTATTTTTCTACTGGTTCTTGAGAGTAAATTGTGTACTTCATTCTATTCGGTCGTTAAGGAGTATTTCTAGACTCCACCCTTGATTGCTATATTGATATGATCAATTTACTACCGGCTTAGTATTGAACTTATGAGCTCGCACACTAACGAATGTTCTGATCTTTGCTAAATAATTAATTACTTTATTATGTGATAATTAAAATAAAGCATTTAATTAGTCAAATAAATTTATTTATTAATCCAAATAAAATAATATTATTATATTTGTTGCTAGCACATGTCACGACCCAAATCTCAATATATCATTATGGCGCCTATCACATTACTAAACAAGCCGACAATCACAAAATAACTGCACAATTTAAATTAAAAGCATGATGTAATAAGTTTAACAGTGAAAATCTCATAATAACTGATAAGAACAATTGCGACTCAACTATAAAATCTCAAAATCCTGGTGTCACAGAGTACATGAGCTACTAAGTATCAATAGAGACTAAACCTCTAATACAACTGTCTGAAAAAATAGAACAGTACAAAATAAAACTGAAAGGAAGGAGAGTCGAGGTCTGTGGGCGTCAAAGCAGCTATCTCAAAAGTCTCCAAGCAGATACTGCTCCAAGTTTAGAAGTGTTACTTACCTCAAAATGTGCAACTCAATGCTCCAACAAACCTTTGCCTCGCGAATTGGCTTCCAAACGACTCGAATCTAGCCACAAACAACTTAGTATAATCAATACAAGCTATAAGAATATATCTCATATGATAAAGCTAAGTTCTTTAACCAAATTCAAAAAGTCAACCCACAAAATCAACTTCGAGCCCACGCCTCGGAATCCGATAAAATTTGTAAAATCTGAACATTTATTCAATAACGAGTCCAACCATATCAAAATCATCTAATTCCGACCACAAATCGACACTTAGCTCCCCAAATCTTACTCTCTAATACATGAGTAAAAAAATTCCCAAATTTCACCTCAAAAACACCTAATCTAGGTGAAAAATTCAATGGGTATTCAATATTAATGAATAAAAATAATCAAAAGATGCTTACCTCTTGAAATCTAGTGAAACCCCTCTCAAAAATCGCCACTAGCCGAGCTTGCAAAGTCCACAAATGAAGAAAACTTGGAAACCTTTCGAATTATAACTCCCGTGACTTTCGCACCTGCGATACTCCATCTGCTTCTACGTAACCGCATCTGCGGTAAAATCTCCGCACCTGCGGAACTCACTTAAGCTTCGTCTCTCTGGTTCTGCAGAACTCACTTAAGCTCTGCCTCTTCACTTCTGCAGTCTGAAGACCACACCTACAGCATCGCATCTGCGTGTTCTAAACACACCTACAGATGCGTTTCTGAGGAAATACCTGACCAGCTCACCTCTTGCTCAATTCTGCTTTTGCGGTCTCCTCCCCGCAAAAGCTACTCCGCTTCTGCAGATTCTCTCATCTACGATCCAACAGTCCCCAACTCACCTCCACTTCTGCGCATTGCCAGTCGCACCCGCGGCCAATTTCACGCATGTGCGATGGCACCAGGACTAAACACACCAGCAATTACACAAGTCCAAAATTCAATCTAATTTCAATCTGAATCACACCCGAGGGCTCTGAGACCCCGTCCAAACATACCAACCCATCCTAAAACATCATACGAACTTAGTTGAGGTTTCAAGTTATATTAAATAACATCAAAAACACGAATTGCACCACAATTCAAACCTATTGAAACTAATGGATTTCCAAATTATACAATCGATGCCGAAACCTATCAAACCAACCCCGAATGACCTCAAATTTTATACACAAGGTAAATGACACAATGGACCTATTCCAACTTTCAGAACCAAAATCTGAGCCCGGTATTAACAAAGTCAACTCTCGGTCAAACTTCTTAGCTCTCCAAACCTTTAACTTTCCAACTTTCGCAAATTTAAGCCAAAACCACCTACGGACCTCCAAATTGATATTTTGACACAATTCTAAGTCCAAAATCACCATATGGAGCTATCGGAACCATCAAAACTCCATTTCGGAGTTGTTTGCTATATCTACATCTATGTCATTTCTTGTTTGTTGCACTTTCATATAAGCCATCTACTATGTTAGTTAGTGAAATTTATGTTCTCCTATCTTAATTGCGATCATTACTTCTATGCCTCCCACCTAGTCTGTTACCGTTGTCCATATGTACTGCTGTGTTCGTTATTAGTACCTGTATATTTTCCACTTTGTCGTTACCGTTATTGGCATTTCTTTCACCTGGTTGGTACTGTTATACATATGCTTTGGTGAGGAAGAGATAAATGCATAATGAGTGTTGTTGTGTCATTTAAATTGATATCTTGAGTATGAAAGTACAAGAGGGGGGAGGGTGAATTGTAGCCTTTTTATGTTTCTAGTCGACTATTCTTCAGACCTAGTCGATTATACGGAGACAGCCTGTACGGAACTGTTAATCCTTTCGATTTAAACAAATTTAATCACAATAACAGTAAAAGAACAGAATATAATATGGGAGCGATAAAGTAAATAACACCAGGAATTTTTATACTAGTTCGGAACAACGTGGCATTCTAATCCACTCCTCTTGGGTTGCAAGAGTGTTGTCTTTTAGAGCTCTTTGTGTATTGAATTGAGTACAACCTTTGTGGTTTTCAACAATCATCACCAACGTTGACAGGGTTGGTTTCCACTCGCTGACCAACAACGACCCTTTGGTTTTCACTCTCTCGCCAAAAAAACGAACAATGACACAACCTCTCGGACACACTACCTCTCCAGTATATTTCTGTCTCTCTTCTCTCTTTTATGTACACAATAAATCTAAAAGTAAATTATAATGCTTGTTAAGAGTAGAACAAAGAACTTGTAGTTGGGTAGACAATTGTATAGAAGGTTGCATATCTTCTCCTTTCCCAGTCTCTCGTTTTTATAGTCTTCGATAGCTTTTGACCGTTGGGCTTGATTTTGCTGACCCCTTGATTTCGATAATATTCAATCAGAAGATTTTCTCCTTTGATTGAGTAGATACCAGCGTGACTTCCTATTAATTCCTTTGCTCAATTCCATTTGCACCTTCAAACTAATTTGAAATCCTTCCACCAATCACCGATTTATTGAAATTTATTCCTTATAGCTTGTACCTATTGATTGATGATGTGTCTTGCTAATGGAATCAAATATATTTCCAATTTATTGATATTCTGGATTCCATGCCTTAAGCTCCAGCTTTGATTTCTTTCCTTGTGAAATAGACAATATTATTGTATATCCATATAATGAAAGCTTTCCATTTGAAGTGTTGTCAACCATGCACCGATATATATTGAATTTTTCTTCCTTGAAAGAGCTTGGTGATTCTCTGCCTGCACATTCTTAAGTACGATCCCTTGATTTACTGCTTCCAAGATATAGCTTGTAGTAATTCATTCAACATCTTCCTTTCCTTAGTTTTGTAGCAAATCTAGCACTGTCATACCACACTCGTAGCAAGTATATATTTTTCCTTCTACGTGATATATTTTTGTCAGAATTATTATTCTTCCACTTGAACTTTTCTTCCATATGTACAAGTATTGGCTCTTATTTAGATAACCCAAGAGAATTTCAAGATCTTCTTCCTTTGACTTTGGATTTTGAGTATTGTCTTCAATATGAAGATCCCAATAACCATTTATTATCTCCACAACTATGAAAATAATTTCCTTTCTTGGTTTTGAGAAATAATCTCTTTCTGTAATATAGATTGTACTACATCCATAATATATTTTCTTTCCATAGAAAATATATTCTTCTTATATTGGAAATATTCCTTTCTTGATCTTGTAGTATCTTTTCCATATAGTATCGTGCACAAAATAATAGATCTTCTCCATGATTTTAGCAACCTTCCTTTCAAGATATTTAAGAACTTTCCTTCCATAATTTCCGTAGAGTCCTCTTCTGATATTGTAGTAAACCATTCAATATTTGAAATATGACTTTCAAATATTATTCCTTCCATGATGTTTGCAGATTGAATCTCTGAAAATAATATTCCTCTATAAATTCATCACATGATATTCTCTTTCCCGTATTTGTTTGGATCATTACCGACATCTTCTTTTTTGAATAAACCTATGCAAAAATAAGATTATCACAAGTAAATATTCTTTGATTAATAATTATATTAATTTGTTATCATCAATATTAATACGTGAAACCTTAAAACTAACAGAGTACATTTTTTACACTATAAAAGTTCTGGATTTTCTAGTTTGATAGTCATCGCTTTAAGGAAAGGAATGGTTGTGATATTGAGAAATATTGATAATAATTTCTTCTAGTAATCATTTACTGCTTCGTGATATTGAGAAATATTGACCGTAATTTCTTTTAGTAATCATTTATTGCTTTGCATATTTGTTCTTGTACTCCTCTCTATTACGTTCTAGTATTGTTTCTATTTTAATTCTACTGCACAAGTTATATCAGTGAGTATCTTTTAACTAAAAAGTCTCGTCACTACTTCACCGGTTAGTCAAGATACTTACTGGGCACATGGGGTCGGTTGTATTCGTACTACACTTCTGCACCTTGCATGCAGATCTTGGAGCTGAGAAGCGGTAGATGATGAGAGTTGACACTGAAAATATATCTGCCTTCCGGATTTGGCTACAACTGGTCCTTGGGTAGTTTTAGAGTTGAATTCTTTTTATATACATTTCAAACAGAAGTTGTATTTATTTCATATCAGTTTTTGCAAAACTCTAGTCTTAGTAGCTCATGACTTGTACTACCAGTACTTGGGATATTATTTGAGATTCAGTTATATCATTTGTTGATCACTTTTATTTTATTAGAACTGTGTTGACTGTTATTGGGCTTACCTAGCATGTTGAGTTAGGTGCCATCACGACTAATTAAATTTTGGGTCGTGACATCCATATATACAATTGGTTTGTAACGTCCCGGTCGGTCGTTTTAAGAATTAATACTCCGATCCCCTATTAACTACCTTTCCCGTGTTTGTTTCTGCTATTGTGAGTTGCCGGGAGGATTTGTTTTGGGTTTCGGAGTGTTTTGGGACACTTAGTTCCTCAATGAGAGCTTAAGCTTAGAATTTGGACCGTAGTTGGAGCAGTATGAAGATAGCCTCGGAATAGAATTCCGTCAGTTCCGTTAGCTCCGTTAGGTAATTTCGAGCTTAGGGGCGTGTTCGGATTGTGTTTTGGAGGTCCGTAGCTTAATTAGGCTTGAAATGCCGAAAGTCGAATTTTTGAATTTTCCGGTTCAATAGTCAGATTTTGATATCATGGTCGGAATGGAATTCCGAAAATTGGAGTAGGTCCATTGTGTAATTTGGAACGTGTGTACAAAATTTTAGGTCATTCGGACGAGGTTTGATAGACTTTTTGATCGAAAACGGAAATTGAATGTTTTGGAATCCTTAGGCTTGAATCCGAGGGTGTTTTGATGATTCGATATTTTTTTGAGTGTTCCGAAGTTTGGTACAAGTTTGAATAGTAGTATATGACTTGTTCATATATTGGGTTGAGGTCCTGGGGGCCTCGGGATGATTTCGGAAGGTTGACGAAAGGATTTGGGAGATTTTTAAGCAGCTTCAGTAGTTGAAGTCTGTCATAACCGCACCTGCAGTTTGGGGACCGCAGGTGAATGATCGCAGAAGCGATAGAGGAGCCGCAGATGTGGCCAGGTGCTTGGAGACCAGAATTCGCAGGTGCGAGAGGTTGAGCGTACTTGCGGTCTAAAAGAAGCGCAGGTGCGGCCTAGTGCTTAAGTGGAATTTTGCAGATGCGCACTGGGGATCGCAGGTGCGAGGAAATGGCCGCAGGTGCGGAAACCCTGGGCCAGAACCTATATAAGGTTTCAGTCGCGATTTTTGCCCATTCTTTCACCATTTTCATCCGGAATTTGAGCTTTTTATGAGGTTTTTGAGAGGGAATTCAACGGAGCTTCGAGGAGGTAAGATTTTTGGAACCCAAACTCGTTGTTATGGTATTATTCTACTGATTTGGCAAGAAATTTATGGAAAATAAGGGTTAAAATTGGGGGTTTAGGGTTTTAAATTGTAGACATCGATTTAGGATTTAATGGGTTGTTTGTGGTCCGATTTTGATGTATTTGGTATGTATGAACTCGTGAGAGTGTAAGGATTCTAGTTTTGCAAATTTTATTCGATTCCAAGATGTGGGCCCGGGGGACTTTTTAGGTGATTTTCTTAATTTCACGTGTTAGCTTCGAATTAATTAGTTGAATTAGTTACTTGAAGTTATATTTATATTATGCAATTACCTTGAATAGATTTGGGCCATTTGGAGTTGGGTACTCGTGGCAAGAATGTGATTTCGAGTTGATTGAGCTGGTTCGAGGTAAGTGGCTTGTCTAACCTTTTGTGGGAGAACTCCTCTTAGGGTTTGGTATTTTTGTTATATGAGTGTCGTGTATGTGAGGTGACGAGTGCATACACGGGCTAATTGTTGAAAATTCCGTTTTCATTAAGCTAATACCTATGTTTTCTTGTAATTTAACAAATACTTGTACTTGAAGCCTCTTGTTTAGATTAGAAAAAGCATGCCTGCATGACTTAATTGTCTTACCTGCCTTAATTACCTACTTTGTACTCTGTGCAGCATGTTAGGGTAGAAATTCCTATTTAATTCTTGAATAGAACTGTATACTTTCTGAGATGTGTTTACTTTGGGACTATAGGACGATATCCCGGGAGATCCCCCTGCTTGTTTACTTTGGGACTATGGATCGGCATTCTGATAGATCCCTCTGCACATTTATGATTGGGACTATGGGACAACACCCAACAGATTCCCCGTACTGGATATTTACTTTGGGACTACATATTTGTATTCCGGGAGTTTCCCTTGGACATTTATGATTTGGACTACGGGATGATATCTCGGGAGATCCTATGTACATTTACGTTTGGGACTACGGGACGATATCCCGGGAGATCCCTTGTTGTTATTTTTGTGTACTGCGTTATATTCTTTTCTGTGATTTTATTCGTTATAGCCTGTTAGCATTTTAATTATATTGTCGTATTTTATACTGTTTTAACTTGTTTTTCATCTATAATCAGTAGGGCCCTGATCTCGTCACTACTCGACCGAGGTTAGGCTTGGCACTTACTGAGTACCGTTGTGGTGTACTTATTTCCTTCCTGCATATGTTTTTCGTGTGCAAATCCATGTTCTTCGGCTCATCCATACCATTAGTGAGGCGAGGCGATTTTCAAAGACTTTGAGGTATATCTTCCGCATCCGCAGACCAAGGAGTCCCTCTCTATTCTCCCCCTAGCTTTAGCTCTTCTGTATTTACTTTTGTTTAGGCCTTCTGGAGTTAGAACACTTGTAGCTATTCAACAACTTGTGATTTCATGAGATTCCAGGTTTTGGGAGTTGTTTCAGTTTGAGAGTTTATATTTGTATATGTGGAGCGGCATCTTAAACGTTTTATTTATGTTTTATCCGCAGTTTTTGGCTAGTTTTATCTTTTGTTTCCTTCTTCCGCAAATTGTTAGGCTTACCTAGTCATAGAGACTAGGTGCCATCACAATAGTTCATGGAGGGCGAACTCAGGTCGTGACAAGTTGGTATCAGAGCTCTATGTTCATAAGAGTCATGAATCACAAGCTGATTTATTAGAGTCTCGCGGATTGGTACAGAGACGTATGTACTTATTTACGAGAGGCTATGTAACTGTTAGGAAAATTCCACTTCATTTGATTTTCTTGTCGTGCGAGATTTTGGTATCACAATTCTAAACTTCTGTCTTCTATTCTCTCACAGATGATGAGGACACGTGCTATCGGAGATGACTAAGCACCTGCGCCCCCTGCTAGAGCTGTCAGAGGTCGGGGCTGGGGTAGAGGCCGAGGACGTGCCCGTGGTGTAGCAGAGCACCCGCACGAGCTACCATAGAGGAGCCACTAGCAGCTCCAACCGGAGTCCAGGCACCTGATACACCTACTGCTACTACTATTCCAGCTCTTTAGTAGACTCTTGCACAGTTCGTGAGCATGTAAACCACTCTAGCTCAAGAAGGGTTGATTCCCCTTGCTGCAGCCATATCCCAGGTCGGGGGAGGAGCACAGGCTCTTGTCGCCCGCACTCCTGAGCAGCGGGTCCAGGTTGATCAAATCCCAGAGGTTATACCGGTACAGCCGGTGGCCCCAGTTCAGCCCGAGGATAGGGCAGTGACTTCAAAGGATGAGCAACGGAGGCTTGAGAGGTTCAAGAAGTATAAGCCTCCTGTATTTAGTGGTTTAGCATCAGATGATGCCCTGAGATTTCTGGAGGAGTGTTACCGTATCCTCCACACTATGGGTGTATCAGGATCGAGCGGGGTTTCTTTACTGTCTTCCAGTTTCGAGGAGCCGCTACAAGTGGTGGCATACTATTAGGTTGGACAGTCCAGCTGAGGCAGCATCCCTTACTTGGACTCAGTTTTCAGATATGTTCCTGAGAAAGTTTGTCCCTCAGAGCCTCAGGGACGCATGGCGTGCAGAGTTTGAGCATTTACGCCAGGGCACTATGACTGTTTCAGAGTATGATGTCCATTTAACTGACTTGGCTAGGCATGCACCAGCCTTGGTTGCTACAGTTCGTGAGAGAGTTTGCCGGTTTATTGAGGGGCTCATTCGCAGCATCAGATCTAGCATGGCTCGTGAGTTGGAGATGGATATTTCTTATCAGCAGGTAGTGAGTATTGCTAGGAGAGTGGAGGGTATGCATGCTCGGGATAGAGATGAGAGGGAGGCCAAGAGGTCTCGAGAGTCGGGCTATTTTTCTGGTGCCCGTGCTCCAGCTGCAGTTCGTTATGGTAGGGGTTATATGAGTCGCCCCGTTCATTCAGCTCTTCCAGCAGCCAGTGGTATTCTAGATCCTCCTAGACCTCAGGAGCCTTATTATGTACCTCCAGTATCTAGTGCCCCTCCTGCATGGGGTGCTTTCAGTGGTCAGTCCAGCAGACCTGGCCCGAGCTAGTCATAGCCGCCACACCCTCCCAGGGCTTGTTTTGAGTATGGTGACACATGCCATATGGCGAGGGATTGCCCCAGACTTAGGAGGGGTGCACCTCCATAGACTTCTCAGCCACAGCGTGCCCCGCAGAGTTCCTAGGCTATGGTTCCAGCACCAGTTGCTACCCCACCTGCTCAGCCAGCTAGAGGTGGAGGTCGGGGAGGTAGATGTTACCCTAGAAGGGGAGGCCAGGCCAGATATTATGCCCTTCCTGCCCGTACTGAGGTTGTCGCCTCTGATTCTGTCATCACAGGTATTGTCCTGGTCTGTCATAGAGATGCATCGATTCTATTCGATCCAAGCTCCACTTATTCTTATGTGTCTTCTTATTTTGCCCCGTATTTGGGCGTATCTCGAGATTCTTTGAGTTCCCCTATTTATGTTTCTACTTCTATAAGGTATTCTCTTATTGTGGACCGCGTTTATCGGTCGTGTTTGGTTGTTCTTAGTGGTTTTGAGACCAAAGTTGATTTATTATTGCTCAGCATGGTAGATTTCGATGTTATCTTAGGCATGGACTGGTTGTCGCCCCATTATGCTATTCTTGATTGTTACGCTAAAACCGTGATGCTGGCTATGCTAGGTGTACCGCTAATAGAGTAGAGGGGTGTTGCGCCCCTTTTTTTCGCGAAATCGAGTTCATGACATTTGGGAGACAACTCATTCCCGTTCGGGAATTGGGTTTTGAATTGAAGAGTCGCCACCTAATGATTAAAGTGCATTAGGACACTAAGAGGGGTTTGATTTGAACAACCAGAGATTGGGTAAGGGCTTGAAATTATCCCAAGGAGAAGGTGTTAGGCACCCCTCAGGATCCACTAGTGTGGTTCCCGGCCAGGCAATTATTGTGACTTTAGTGCAAATAACACATAGGCAAATAAAGGCTTCAAATAAGAGGGGATTTTCACGTAATGGTTACAAATAAACAAAAGTAAGAAAAAGGAACTAAAAAGAGTTGATTTTCTTAAAAGAAATGGTTTAAAAAGATTTAAAAGAAACAAAGAAAACAAAGGGAAGGGGGGGTCTTAGGTTTATTAATAATATGGATCACCCCACACAACATCCGGTAATCACTCCTCAGTGAGGAGCTACACGTGATGTTATCGTGTGGTCATCATATTCATGTCTACCCTTTCCCACCCTGTTAAGGTATTAAAGCGCGGAATGGTCTCGTTTACTTATTGCATGCTATTACCGCCCTAATCCTATCAACCCCGGAGGCACTAATCCTAAATGGAGGAGGTATTGGGCTTATTTGTAGTTTCAAAAAGTAAAATACTAAGGCGACAAGAAAAACACATATAACAAGTTTGGGGAAGCATATAAACAAATAAAAGGGCTCAAACAGACCTCCTTAAATAAAAGAAAAGCATATAGTTTAGCATGTCTTACACGTACTGATTAGGGTTTGATTTAAAAGTTGGGGGTAGACTGATTTATTGCATATTTCAAATAAGAAGCCCGAATCAGGCCTGCCTGCTGGTTATAGTTAATAAAATCTGATTCAGTTTATAAACTGTCCTATGGCTTGCCTAAGTGTTAGACGAAGACCCCTATAGGCATGATATTTACTGATTCCAGAAATGATGAAACAAACATGAATACATACTGATTTAAGATAATCGTCTGTTATTAAAGAAAGGCGGGTTTTAGCAAAAAAACATGTGTCGTTGTTACTGGTTTTAGACCTATAAGCGAGTGAAACGATTCAGATTCGGTTAAGGCTCCTATAGGCATGCTTTCTATTTGTTGTCGATTTTGGACACTCTTATAAACATAGTAAAAAAATGCAAAAACCTTATAAGCATGACATCTAGATGCTGATTTTCGTTTAAAGCCTATGAACATGATATCTAGTTGCAGTTGGTTATTTAAGACCTACGAACATGTTTGCCTGATGAGGAATGCATATGCAAGATTCAGAAAGAATCTATAGGCAGGATACCTACATGATGTGCAGAAATTCAGAAGATTCCTATAGACATGCTATCTATGAATGAGAATGCAGAAATTCTTATAGACATGGTATCTAGACGCGAATGCAAGATTCCTATAGACATGGTATCTATATGAGAATGCAGAAGTTCATAAACTCCTATAGGCAGGTTATCTACCCTTTTTTACATGCATGGTTACCCTTCCCTTTTCACTAACCATCCCTAAAAGTTATTACAAGTTATTACAATCCAAATAAAATAAAGAAAAATGCATCAGAAATTGAAAATTACAACCAAGGAGAGCCTGATTCAGACTTCCTGTCTAAAGTATGAAGTAAACCAACTCCAAAGAACACGTTTCAAAGCCTTTCTCCCACTTGAGTGTGTCAGAGTTCCCTAAGAGTTTCATAAGAACTCCGGGCAGTGCTTACACCCAAATGTATCACCATATTAAGCTAAAGTGCAGTGTGGAAGGGCCAGCCCTCAAGTGTCCAAGTTCAGAGGGAACTCAAGGTCTCAAGGCAAGGCTCACAAGAGGGGGGGGGCAGAACTTAGGAACTATGAGAGAGTGTAAGTGCAGAATTCTGAAAGGGGGAAAGGGAAAGGGAAACAACACACATAGGGATATAGGGAATGGGGAGTTGCAAGAGGTAAAAAGCAGGCTAGTGGGCATAACCCAACAATGGGAGATGCTGGCACACCCATAAGCCTACCGAAATACATTGTTTAGAGGTTAGGATCCCCTAAGGGATCAAGTTCAATCCATAGACAATAACTTGTATATTGCCATATTTTAAACTATAACTCAAAGCACATAAAGGGAAATAGGGAATAAGGATTCATAGCAGAAACAAGCAAAAGGGAATCAACATGCTAGTTTAAGTATTTAACTCTGCAGAAGTAGTAAAGTAAATATATATGCAGAAAGTTGTAAGTAAACACATTGTCGGGATGCTGAAATTTGAAATTAGGACATACCAGTTTCAAAGAAACAAGTAGAAAAAAATGCAGTAGTCTAGTAAAAACCTCAGTGCAGACAAGAAGAGAGATTTCTATTATGTGAGTGAGAGTTCAGAAGAGATAGTGAATTGTGAAGTCTGAAATCTGTGTTTGTGAAAAAGGTCATGCCTTTTATAGTGTAAAAATCAAGTAGAAATAAGGTAAGAAATAATTAAAGAGTTGATTGTCAATCAATTGAACAAGAGTCTCTTTAGTTAAGGGATTCAGATTCAAACGGGTATAAACCAATTAAGGAAAGAAATTAATCAAACACTTTGTGCAAAGTAGGCAATTAGGGGTGAATACATAAAAGTTATTTAAGGACAGGGTTTTTGAAATACACGGTTTGTGCGAATAAGGTAAGAAGCTCAATTAACAACCAGTAAATTAAAAGGGTCTGAGATTTTGTATGAATGAACCGAGTCAAAGATGGGAAAGGTTTTTTAACTTTAAGGAAATTAGGTAACAATGGAAAGGGAATCAATTAGACCCATATTCAGAGGGAAGTAGGAATTAATCACAAATTCAAAAGCTATTTTAAAGGGAAGTCTATCATATATAAGGAGCATGTGAACATATTAAGCATGAAGGAAGACTGTAGTGTCATTGTAAAGTCAGTAGAAAATCTAGTATAGAAAAGTTTAGCAAAAGGTCAGAGTCATATGAAAGCAAGGAATGGGTCTGAAAGAGTTAGGGGTTTTGAAATAAACCCTAAGTTCAATCAAATCACATAATCAAGCTTGGCGGAACCCCCAAATTCTAGGGTTTCCACATTGAATCAAGTACAGAGATGAGAAGGCAAGTAGTTGAAATAGTTTCAGAGTCCTCTTGCATGTTTCTTTCATCAACAGAAACTCATGAGAAAAACATGATAGCAAAGTAACATGCGGAACACAGTAGAAGCACTCAAAAGAAAAACACTGATAGGAATAGTAAAAGAAACATGCTTAAGAGATTTTTCAGAAGAAACTTAAACAGGGCTTAATAGAAGGAAAATAAGGAAACTTAAGAACTTAGCAGGAAAATACAGTAGGAGAAACATGTTGGAACATAGTAGAAGACAAAAATATAAGAACACAGTAGAAAAGCATATGAGAGCATAGTATGGAAAACATGATAGAAGAACATACAAGCATGGAGTATATAAAACTCAGTAAAAGAACATACAAGAACGGAGTGTAAAAACTCAGTAGAAGAACATACAAGAACGGATTGCAAAAACTCAGTAAAAGAACATACAAGAACGGGGTGTAAAAACTCAGTAGAAGAACATACAAGGTAGAAGAAAACATAAGAACACAAGTAGAGGCAAATAAACATAAAAGACAAGGGAGAGAAAGTCAGAGAAACACTTAAACATTTTCAGAAAACCCTAGATCGGAAACGAAGTGGTTTTGAAAGTAATTTTTGAAAGAAAAGTTAGGGAAATCGTTTGAAAACTCATGGAGAGCACAGATACACAACGGATCTAAGGAAATCGGAGAAAACCTCGAAGGGTTAGGGTTTCAAAAAAAACCTAGAAGTGAGATAGGCTTTGAAAGGTCACTGATTTGAGTCGGAGAGGTCGGAATCAGGCTCAAACCACCATGGTACGCTGGAGTAAAGCCGGAGATGGCCGTGGAACCTTGAATCGACAGAGGTTTGGGTGCAAACTTTGAGGTTAGGCCTCGAATCTTTAGGTATCAGGCGCGTGGGAGTAAGAGAAAGTGAGTATAAGACTCCCATAGCCTGAAAAGCCATGGATTCTGGTGGGTTTCAAGGTGGAGGTGGTGGTAAGAGGCGGTTAGGGTTTGGGAATGTTCGAGAGAGTTTGAGAGTTCAGAGGAGGCTGGTTAGATGAACTGATTTAGGGTTAAGGGGTGTTGGTAGATTAAAAAAGGAAATGAGGGTTTGTGGCCGTTGATCATTTTGATCAATGGCCTGGATTTAATGGGGGGGCGGACGAGTTAAACTTAATTGGATCAGGGGCGGGTAGTTTAGGAATTGGGCCGGTCCATTTGAAATTGAAATTGGGGTTAATTGGGGGGTCGATTTGGGCTAAAATTTAAATAGGTAGGGCTAGTATTTAAATAGCCACTTTTTTCCTTTTTATTTTATAAAAAATATTAAAATAATTTCTGGAAACAAATTAAAGGAACTAAATCAACTAATAATATGTAAATATTAAATTAAAAATACTGGAATCAAATTTATAATTATAAACACAATTAAATCTTAAAATAGGCTAAAATTGCAATTATATGCAATTTTACTTTAAAAATGCTAAACAAATTTGTAAAAATATGCAAAAATTATGCCAGTTATATTTTAATATAAATATGAGAATCCAATAAGTGAATCACCCAAAATAATAATTTTGGGGATAATTATTGGGTTTTTCTTGGTAAAATAGGGCAATAAATAGATTTAAAAATCTATATAAAAATTAAGAGAAAAATAGTAAAACCTTGGGACATGCTTATATATGCATATACCTGTTATTTTGAAAGTATTTTGCATATAAAAATATACAGGGAAAAATTGTATATCAACAGCTGCCCCTTTTACCAGGGAAGGATGAAAGAGTTATCGGGTAAAGATATGATGGTCAATTTTGACCGAACGGAGTGGTTTGAAGAATTTGACCGAGCTCTGGCTCCTGAGCTGCCTACATATCCCTGGTCTTACAGGAATCAGGCCATATGTAGTCCAGGATCCGTCAGTGGAATATGCCGATGGAGATTTTCCAAGACAGACGTGATATTTGGGTAAGGATAGATGGTTAAAGTCTAATAGGGCTGCGGGAACTGGAGCGGGATTGCTCCTGCTGTGACGGCCATTGCTCGCCAGTTTACCTGCAAATGAACCATATGTATTGTGCGGAAATTTAAACATGATGCAAGTTCCCGTTGGACCATGAATACTGTCTTTGGACGGTTAGGATGACATCACCATGATGTCCTAGGCCATGAAGCATATAGTAAAGGATTCGCAGGCCATGAAATGATGTTCTCGGGCTATGAGAATGATGCCTCCGAACTATGATGCCTTTGAATAATGATATGCAAAAGATAAAAGGGGTCCTCAGGCCATGGCATGGCGTTCTCGGGCTATGAAAATGGTGCTTCCGAACAATGGCGCCTTCGAACAATTTGGCGATATTTCAGCCCATGATATGCAGAAGGTGGCAATCTTTCAGCCGATGCAGAATCTAAATAATGTGGGGATCTTTCAGCCATGCAGAACGTAAATAAAGTGGCGATCTTTCAACCATGCAGAACGTAAATAAAGTGGCGATATTTCAGCCGTGCAGAACTTAAATAAAGTGGATATTTCGGTCATGCAGAACGTAAATAAAGTGGCGATATTTCAGCCATGCAGAACGTAAATAAAGTGGCGATATTTCAGCCATGCAAAACGTAAATAAAACGGCGATATTTCAGCCATGCAAGTGTAGATGGAGACAGTGCTTAGTCTCGGAAGGCAGAATAGTAGCCTTATGCAATGCAGATGGAGACAATACTTAGTCCTGGAAGGCAGAATAATAGCCTTATGCAATGCAAGAAATGCAGATGGAGACAGTGCTCAGTCTCGGAAGGCAGAATGGTAGCCTTATGCAATGCAGAGAATGCAGATGGAGGTAGAGCTTAACCTCGGAAGGTAAAATGGTAGCCTTATGAAATGCAGAGAATGCAGATGGAGGTAGAGCTTAACCTCGGAAGGCAGAATGGTAGCCTTATGCAATGCAAAGAATGCAGATGGAGGTAGAGCTTAACCTCGGAAGGCAAAATGGTAGCAATGTAGAGAATGTAGATGGAGGTAGAGCTTAACCTCGGAAGGCAGAATGGTAGCCTTATGCAATGCAGAGAATGCAGATGGAGACAGAGCTTAGTCTCGGAAGGCAGAATGGTAGCCTTATGCAATGCAAAGAATGCAGATGGAGGTAGAGCTTAACCTCGGAAGGCAGAATGGTAGCCTTATGCAATGTAGATGGAGGTAGAGCTTAACCTCGGAAGGCAGAATGATAGCCTTATACAATGCAGAGAATGCAAATGGAGACAGAGCTTAGTATCGAAAGGCAGAATGGTAGCCTTATGCATGAAGTAAAAATGGAAAATGGCAATAGAGTTTTCTTAGCTGATAGCGGATTGCGGTATCGTGATTGTTGGGGATATTGTGCCTGCTGGAGACACTGTTGTGTGAATAGCAGTTGCGAGCAAGTGCAACGGTTCGGAGAGTTGTATTCCTGAACTTTGTGAGTGAGCGTATAGTACATTTGATGATTTTACAACTCAATTGCATGTATCCAAAGAAAAATCGTGAGTTTGTAAAGGGGGAAAAGTTAGTTCATATCCCCGCTAGATTTGCTTGGCCTGCTCGACTTTGATCTGGTGATACTGTACGTATCATTGGGGTAGCATTGCTAAACAAGGTAATTTTATTAATGAACATGCATGATTTAGTAAAAGCATAATATAAGTGCACAATTAAGAATAATTTCTTTAGATGAACCGACGACTGCGACTTGGTTCAAGACATTGCAACTTCGCTTGCTCCTCAAAATTCTTCCCCAGTTTACTAGGTTGCTGCTCCTGACGGCCGTTAATGATAAATGGCTGGAATCGACTTCGGAATTTTGAGAGTCCTCCTCAAAATTCTGCCCCAGTTTCTAATAGCGAGGGAAATGAAAATTTTATTGAATTGTGACCGTACCTATAGGGATGCCTCCGTATCCCCTCTTAAACGGGAATCAGGTCAGGCGTAGTTCAAATTACATCATAAAAGAAAGCATAAAGGTTACACATAGTATCGCTTGACTACGTCTGAATTGATCGGCTTTGGCCAGACTTCTCCGTCCATTTCTGCGAGTATGAGGGCTCCTCCTATTAGAACCCGGTGAACCATGTACGGACCCTGCCAATTGGGGGAGAATTTCCCTTTGGCTTCATCTTGATGTGGAAAGATTTTCTTTAACACCAGCTGCCCCGGTGAGAACTATCTCGGCTTGACTCTTTTGTTGAAGGCTCTGGACATCCTGTTCTGATAAAGTTGACTATGGCAAACTGCATCCATTATCTTTCCATCTATAAGAGCTAGCTGTTCGTAACGATTCTTCACCCATTCTGTATCATCTAGCTTTGCTTCCTGTATGATTCTTAATGAGGGAATTTCCACCTCGGAGGGAATGACTGCCTCTGTACCGTAAACCAGCATATAGGGGGTTGCTCCTGTCGATGTGCGGACTGTGGTGCGGTATCCCAATAAAGCAAATGAGAGCTTCTCGTACCACTACTTGTGCTTCTCTATCATTTTTCTTAGTATCTTCTTGATATTATTGTTGGCAGCCTCTACGGCTCCGTTCATTTGAGGTCTGTAAGCTGTAGAATTCTTGTGTTTAATTTTGAAGGTTTTACACGTGGATTTCATCAAATCACTGTTGAGGTTAGAGCCATTATCAGTAATGATTGACTCTGGAATTCCGAACTGACACATGATACGGTCGCGGACGAAATCCACCGCGACTTTCTTAGTCACTACCCTGTAAGATGCTGCTTCAACCCATTTGGTGAAATAATCAATTGCTACTAGGATAAACCTGTGCCCGTTTGATGCGGCAGGTTCGATTGGTCCGATAACATCCATTCCCCAGGCGGCAAACGGCCACGGCGAGCTTGTTGCATTAAGCTCATTTGGAGGCACCTTTATCATGTCTGTGGGTATCTGGTAGCGGTGGCACTTTTGGACTTACTGGATGCAGTCTGTTTCCATAGTCATCCAAAAGTAACTAGCTCGGAGTATTTTCTTTGCTAAAATAAAGCCATTCATATGTGGACCACATGTCCCTGCATGAATTTCCTCTAATAGCTTGGATGCTTCCTTTGCGTCAACATACCTTAATAATCCCAAATTAGGAGTCCTCCTGTACAGGATTCCTCCGCTATGAAAGAAATTGTTGGATAACCTCTGAAGCGTGCGCTTCTGAATAACGTTTGCGAGCTCTAGGTATTCCTCTTTTGCCAAGGATTCCTTGATATCATGAAACCAATGCTTTCCGTCTGCTTCTTCTTCGATATGAGCATAGTAAACTAGCTGATCATGGATCTTTACCGGAATGGGATCAATAAAGTTCCTATCTGGATGCTGTATCATGGATGATAGGGTAGCCAATGCATCGGCAAATCCATTCTGGACCCTGGGAACATGCTAGAATTCTGTCTTTGTGAACCTCTTTCTCAACTCCTACACATGATGTAGATAAGGGAGTATCTTGGAGTTCTTGGTCGCCCATTCTTCTCGGACATGATGTATAAGCAAGTCTGAATCCCCAATTACTAGCAACTCTTGGATGTTCATGTCAATGGCCATCTTGAGCCCTAAGATGCAGGCTTCATACTCGGCCATGTTGTTGGTGCACGGGAACCTGAGCTTGGCAGACACCGGATAATGCTGACCGATTTCTGATACTAGGACTGCTCCTATGCCAACTCCTTTGAAATTTGCTGCTCCATCGAAAAACATTCTCCAACCGTCATAGGATTCTGCAATGTCTTCTCCTATGAATGATATCTCTTTATCAGGAAAATATGTTTTCAGGGGTTTGTATTCTCCGTCCACGGGATTTTCAGCAAGGTGATCTGCTAGTGCCTGTCCTTTGATTGTTTTTTGAGTCACGTAGATAATGTCAAATTCACTCAACAGGATTTGCCACTTGGCCAGCTTGCTAGGGGGCATGGGCTTTTGAAAGATGTACTTTAAGGGATCCATTCTTGATATGAGATATGTAGTATATGCACAAAAGTAGTGCCTCAACTTCTGAGCTACCCAAGTCAAAGCACAACACGTGCGCTCCAACAGAGAATACCGAGCCTCGTACAGGGTGAACTTCTTACTGAGGTAATAGATGGCCTGCTCCTTTCTCCCCGTTTTATCATGTTGCCCCATAACACAACCGAACGCTCCATCCAATACTACAAGGTAGAGTAATAGAGGTCTACCCGGCTCAGGCAGAACTAAGACTGGTAGTGTTGATAGGTATTCCTTGATTATATCGAAAGCTTTTTGGCAATCATAAGTCCATGTGGTAGCGGCGTCCTTCTTTAACATCTTAAAAATCGGCTCACAGATGACCGTAGATTATGCTATGAACCGGCTGATGTAGTTAAGTTTTCCTAGAAAGCTCATTACGTCCTTCTTGTTCTTTGGCGGTGGTAGTTCTTGAATAGCTTTGACCTTAGATGGATCCAGTTCTATCCCTCGACGACTCACAATGAACCCAAGTAGTTCTCCGACAGGAACCCCAAATGCACATTTTGCGGGATTCAGTTTCAGGTTGTATTTTCTCAGTCTGTTGAAGAACTTCCTCAAATCTTCATGTGGTCATTGGCTTTCTTGGACTTTATGATGACATAATCTACATACATCTCAATCTCCTGGTGTATCATATCATGGAAGATAGTAGTCATGGCCCTCATGTAGGTGGCCCTTGCATTCTTTAACCCGAATGGCATCATCTTGTAGTAGTACATCCCCCATGGCGTAATGAAAGCCGTTTTCTCAACATTTTCTTCGTCCATCCAGATCTGATGATATCCAGGGAAGTAATCTATAAATGATTGCAACTCATGCTTGGCGCAATTGTCGATCAGGATGTGTATATTCGGCAAGGGGAAGTCGTCCTTCGGACTAGCCCGATTGAGATCTCGATAGTCGAAACAGACTCTGACCTTCCCATCCTTCTTCGGCACCGACACAATATTGGCTAACCATGTCAGATATTCTACTACCCTGAGGACCTTAGCCTTGACCTGCTTAGTGACTTCTTCCTTGATTTTCAAACTCATGTTGGGTTTAAACTTTCTGAGCTTTAGTTTTACCGGTGGACATGTCGGATCAGTTGGCAGTTTGTGGGCCACAATAGATGTGCTCAAACCAATCATGTCATCATATGACCAGGCGAATATGTCCTCATATTCCTTCGAAAATTCTATGTATTCTTCCTTTTCTGACGGTGACAAATGAACGTTGATCCGAGTTTCTTTGATATTTTCTGCATCTCCCAAGTTAATAATCTCGGTCTCGTCCAGGTTGGACTTAGGTATGTTATCAAAATTTTCAACCTCTTTAACATTCTCTTCTGGTATATCATCTTCCTCTGAATCTATGTCTGTTTGTTGCGTTGTCTCGTTGCATGTTACAACCATTGGTTCATCAAGATAGGTAATACTAATGCTATATAAGTAAAGTAATGAGATAAAATAATAAGACTAAGATTTTTAAGGAAACCGAAATGCTTTGATAAATTTCATAACTGTTTTGAACATTGGAAGATCTTATTGCGAAAATTCAAAAATGCGAAAGGAAAATCAACTAGTAAAAATAAAAGATAGTGCATGATGCTTTGTTCAGCCTTGCTACCCCGCTGCTTTCCGAGCTTTAGTGGTCCTGATAGTCCAATTGTTGAGGCGTGCTCCTCGGCTTACGGCCTGTATGGAAGGACCTTCCTCCCCCTCCTCCTCGAAAATGATACAACAATCCATGTCATCTTCTTCTAGGAACAAATTTCTCACTGCTGCTAGTGCTTCCTCTTCTTCCGACCCATAGATAACATCGGCTGGCTGGAAAGTCTGCTCCAAATGTAGTATTGGCTGCTCCAGCGGGTAGTATGGACCACGCCATGGTGGCGACCAATTGTTGAATTCCTCCCAAGTATACTCATATCCTAGACCAAAAGTGGTGCCATGTTTCTTCAGTTTGATCGGCTTGGCGATTCCTTGGAGGTTCTTGCCAAGTCCCTTGCCAGGCTCATATCCACTCCAGTTCAATATGCTTTCAATTTTGTTGTCCTACCATTTATCTTTGTCAACGGCGTTGACTCACTCGATGTGGTGATAGGTTTCCCTGCCTATCTTTCTCCTTCCTCCAATCGTTGGGATGGTTTGGCGACTGTATACGGGATTTCTACCATCGCCGTGAATGATCACCTCTTGGTGGTTCCACTCAAATTTCACCGCCTGATGCAGTGTTGATGCTACGACCCCAGCGACATGAATCCACGACCGTCCTAACAGCAAGTTGTAAGATGTCGGCACGTCTATAACCTGAAAATCAACGTCGAACCAAGTAGGCCCCATTTGCAAACACAGGCTGATTTCCCCAATGGTGGATCTTTGGGAACCGTCGAAAGCTTTGACATTGATGGCCCCGTCTTTGATCTCATTCAGACCCTTTCCCAATATTCTGAGTGTTACTAACGGACAAATATTGAGGCTGGACCCTCCATCAATCAGGACCCTAGTGATAAAATAATCTTCGTATTGCACGGTGATGTGCAACGCTTTGTTGTTACTCAACCCTCCTGGTGGCAGCTCATCTTCATGAAAAGTGATCTTGTGACTTTCCAATACCTGCCCTACCATGTTTGCCATTTTTCCTCCGGTGATGTTGCTTGGTACATATGCCTCACTCAGTACCTTTAACAAGGCATTCTTGTGTGTGTCGGAATTCTGCAGCAAAGCTAGGATAGAAATCTGTGCTGATGTTTTGTTCAGCTGGTCAGTGACTGAATACTCCTTGGCTTGTATCTTTCGCCAGAGATTATTGGGCCCGGTTTCAGTGATGGTTGGCCGTCCAGAGGCCTGCTTTCTTGATTCAGCCAAATATTCCGGGGTATATACCCTACCGGTTCTTGTCATACCCTGTACGGCAACAGTTTTCCCGAACTTGGCTTTCCCTTTTCTTCTTGCCTCGGTTGTGTAATCCCATGGTATAGCCTTTGTATGGAATGGTGTTATGGCTGACATTGATACCGGAATGGGCACTTTTACTCCGAGTGGAACATGTACTTTGGAAGGTAGCACAACAACTTCAAATGGTGCAGGTGCGTTTGCCAGAGCCCCAAATTCGACCTCAATTGGTTTTGGCGTCTTTGTGTGTGTGTGTGTGGGGGGGGGTGCTTCAAACTCAAGTGGTACAAACATGTTTACCTTGGCATCCCTGAAAGGCTGAGTCTGGACTACAATCGGATTGAGGGTGACTATTGGCTTCTTTGGTTCGTCACCTTCTGTGATTAAATCGATCGATCCTTTGGGATCTCAATCATCCTCTATTTCAATCATGTGAACACTTCCACCCTCATGGTATGGCAGAGGGTTGTTGCGGACAATCGGAGTAGGCTCCTTTGCTACAATGATCTTATTATCGATTAGAGTATGGATCTTATCTTTCAGAGAGCAGCATTCATCAATGGTATGTCCCTTCATGCCGAAATGGTATGCACATGATTTATTTGTATTGACCCACTGAAAAGGGTTTTCTGGGGTTATAGCAGGGATAAGGGTGACATAACCAGCAGCTTTGAGCCTTTCGTATAGCTGGTCGATCGATTCAGCAATGGCGGTATACTATTTGGGGGGTCTGCGGTTGAAATTTGGTCGAGGTCTAGGAAAGTTTTGACGTGTAGGAGGTGATTGATAGTGGGATAACTGAGCATTGTAGGTTTGGTAGACATGTGCGGGTTGGGAATATCTGGGTAAAGTAGGTTGATATGTAGGAGGTGGGGGTGATTGGTAAGTAGGTGATGGAGCTTGTAAGAGTGTGAGGGTGCTTGGTAATTCTGGGTAGGCTGATATGTGAGTGGAGGTATCGGATAGACTTGGTATTTGATAGGGGATTTGGCTATTTGTGCAACTATTACGGCACCTACGTCCCTTTTCTTAGACGTACCACCAGACTGTAAAGCCTTATTGGTAGCTTGCAAAGCTTCAAAGTTCTTAACCATACCGCTTGAAGATGTCGGAAAATTTCTGGCTCTCAATCAACATCAGCCTTTCATAGTACTGCGGGTCTTGAACCCGAACGAAAAACTTGTTCATTTGTTCTTCTTCTAAAGCAGGTCTGACCTTAGCAGCTTTTGATCTCCAGCGAGTGGCATACTTGCGGAATGTTTCCGTGGGCTTCTTCTTTAAGTTCTGAATGTAGAACATATGTGGTGCTTTTTCTGTGTTGAACCTGAACCTGTCCATAAAGTCGGACGCCATACTCACCCAGTTCGACCATTTCTTCAGGTCTTGGCTAATGTACCAAGACAGAGCAACTCCCTTCAGACTCCTCATGAAAAGCTTCATGCGAATCCTTTCGTCTTTCCCTACTCCGACCAGCTTGTCACAATATGTTCTCAAGTGGACTCTCGGATCCCCTGTACCATCAAATATCTCGAACTTAGGAGGTTATACCCCTCGGGCAGTTCGACATCCGGTTGTATGTAAAGATCTTCGTAGTTCAACCCTTCAATCCCCTTACTTCCTTCGACACCTTGAATTCGACTAGTAAATCTCTTGAGTTCCGCAACCAGGTTCCTGATGAGTGAGTTTTTATCATCAGACTCGGGTGTGCTTGAGATAGGTTGGGTGGAGGGTGGCATGGTATCCATATATATGGGGGTGTTATGGTGGGCGTGGAAATGGTCATTTGTGGAATTCAGAGGTTTTGGGATGAGTAGTGGAGTGCGGCAAGTATTGCAGTGGTGGTGATGAGCGGGATGGTTTTGTGATTTTGGGATGTTTTGTGGAGGCATGGGGTTCTGAGCGTTTGGAAAATTGATATCTGGAGTGGTGAGTGAAAATGACAAGTTTGCCAGATTCCGAACCTGATCAAGATCCTCCTGAAATCTCACCAGTTTCTGCTCGAGTTGGGACGCACTTTCTTTGGAGACCTGAGCACCATGAGTGACCTCTACCCGTTCAGTTGAGTTCTCCTTTCTGGTGTTGTTCAAATCTTCCATCTTTCCTTTGTTCCTGCTTCTGATAGGACTAGGAGGAGGAGTGGGCGGAGGGCCCTTTGATCTTGTGGAATATGATGACGATTCCAGAGTGCACAAACTAACCTTTGGGGAGGGGAGTAAATAAACAAAAAGTAAAAACAAAAAGGTAACAAGTCAGTGGGGATTATAAGAAAGTGTTGCGATATTTAAACACATAGTGCAAGAATGTAAATCGCGTCCTAATTTGGGAGCCTCGTTGTGCCTGAGGTAGGCCTAGCGACAACTTGATTTGGAGAATTTAGAATGTTAAATGCCTCATTTTATTGATAAAAAGTAGACGAATCCCAAAACGACACTAAATAACAAGGAATAAAATGTCACTAGTGGCCATTGGCCTTATTACATTTCATAAAATAAAAGAAAACTCCTATCTATTTGGTCCCAGAAGGACCTTCCCCAGACTCGACATCTTTGGCTCCATCGAACAGCTTCACCAGCTCGCGAAGTCCCAGCAGCAGGTAGGCTCTGGCCAGGTGTCCACCCTCATTTCCTTCAGCATTCTGGCAGTCCTCGATCCTCTTGAGAAACTTCCTTTCCAGCTCCACTAAACCTCGTTCCAAGTATCCTAATCGCTTGTTGGCACTGACAGCCATGTCTTTCCACACTTCAATCAGTTTTTGGTGGGCTTCTTGAATCTCACGGTACTCGCTTTCACATTCCTGAATCCTCTTGCGCAGTTGGTTGTATTTGACCTGTGCTTCAGCCCTTTCATCGATGATTCTGTGACCTCGAACAAACCCGGGTTGGCCCAGACCATTGTGATTATCCTCCAGCCAGCCTGAATAGTATGGGGTGCAGCCAGCATGGTATCTATCTGGTTCAATAGTATCTCTTCCCATGATGATCTTGCAATGCCACATATGCTGAACTTGGCACTTATAAGGACTGTCATCAGCTTGGAAGTCAGCCCGGAAGTGACTCATCTTGTCGACCCTTGGTATAACCTGCTTCCTACCAGCCTGCCTCATAACTCGGAGAGGGACATAAGGGTAGGTTCCTCTCAAACCATTCAGTATCAGAAATAGAGCGTCCCTGGATCGGGCGATGAACCCTTCAGTAGGGAACCACTCGAACATCCATTGTATTTGATTCTCAGTTAGATTTTCAAACAGCTCCACCCACCCCTTGGCATCTTCTGGCTGAGCAAACATGTTGGGCATGTAGTTCATTCGCCTTGGTTGATGGAAGGCTATATAATCGTCTCAGTCTCTACATTGAATCTCTTGCCGATATTCACCCCTTTGAAGATGCTCCATGAGCCAGAGCTGGAGTAGCAAGTTGCAGCCTTCAAAGTGTGGGGCTCCTTGTTGACACTTTTCCAAGGCTCGGTATTTCTCTGCGATGATCATGGGCACTATGCTAAATGGTTGTCCACCAATTCCCTCCATCAAAGTTTTGGTGACCATGACTAGCCTGGTGTGGATCCTTGCTTTCTTCATTGGAAACACTATCATCCCCAAGAAGCAGAACATGAAGACAAAGACCCTTCGGTGAATATGCCCCAACGATTTAAGGGCGAACTCATCTGGATATGTACGGTAGGATTTGCTGTGACCGTACCTCTCGTACAAATAATCAAAGGGAATGTAGGACTCCTTCAAACATGTCAAGTCTAGATTCTTCTTTAGGCCCATCATTTTGAGAAAACCTCTACCCTTGCGATTTTCCGGCATTAACAAACCCGGGGTCTCCCATGGTATACCAGCCAATCCTCATATTTCCTCTAGCAGGGGTGTCATCTCAATCTCTCCGAAGCGAAACACAGACCTATCACAATCCCATAACAGAGTAGCAGCTTTTATGATTTTGTTGTTGGGTTGGACCTCCAGGAGGGAAGGTAGATTTCCTAGGTATTTCCGGACAAGAGTCTGATCACTGGAATGAAGATCCTCCCACCAGCTTAGCAATCTTGGGTGGATGTTTGTGGCCATGTCGAATCTAGGGACTTCGTGCCTCATGTTTCTGCAAGACAAAAGGGTTAGGCCCTTACCCCCACCAGACTCGACTATTAAATACCAATAATTGGCATAAAAGCATTTAGTTCTCCAAATAAATGCACAAAACGTGATAGTGTCCATTTGGGTTTTTGGGAAACCCAGTGGACTTTGGATAAGACTATCTTAAAAAGTCATTATGCGGACAACATAACTGACTCGGCTAGGTTTGACCATGATCCATGCACAATTAAACAGAGTAAGGTTTCTATGGGGGTTTTAGACTGGTATCCTTGAGCGGATAACTCTAGAGGGAAAGACACAGAACCGTCGACTACACCGTTGATCGACTGGTTTTACCGCAAATACGCCTTTGCCGTATTTAAAGGGTGATAATATCGGAAGAGCGCAATCACTCATTATAAGTGTTGCTACGGTATTTGTTTGGCACGAGTGGAATATGATGTTGGAAACATGCATATGCAATTAAAACAAGTCATCACGTATTTGTACGTTCATAAAGTAATAATTACAATAATTTAAAACAATAATAAAGGAGTGCAGTAAAGGAAAGAAGTGAAAGAAACAAGGGAAAGAAACAAGAGACAAGTTAGTTTTTTTTTTTTTTTTTTTTTGCAGTAGAAGAGGGAATTAAATGCTTAAAGGTATTAAACAAATAAGGCATATAAGAAATGTAAAGTCACAGTAATATCTTGAAATGGTAGAAGCCTAAAAGATATCCTAGCAGAGTCGCCATGCTGTCGCGCCCCCTTTTTCTCGTGAAATCGGGCTTCGACGTCGTGATAACCCTTTTAAAGAGGAAGGTGTTAAAAGAGAAGTGTCGCCACATAACGATTTTTAAGGTGTGTTAGGGCACCTATTTGCAGATAACTCTGTTTTAACTAGTTGCGTCACCAAAGGTCGGGTAAGGGCTCGAAATACCTCAAAGAGAGGGTGTTAGGCACTCTTCGAAGTCCACAACTATGGGTCCTGGCCGAATTTTAGACTATGTGGGATTATTGGGTTAAGCTAAAGTGATATAAATGTATATGAAAACCAATTAATTCTTATCCTAAGTAAAATAATAAATTAAGTGTGAAAAATGTTACTAATCATGCTAAAAGGGCTCGGTATTTAAACATGTGGAGATACTACCAATCGTTACCCAACTTCAGGATATGATTAAATGCAGAGGAGATAAAAGAAAAATGAAGGATGTTATTTACAAAAAGGAAGTTTTCATCGATATATGAAATTAAGTAGAAATTGAATTACAGAATACACGTACCAATTGAAGAAACAAAGAAATCTAAAATGAATAAAATTTGACTAAAATAAAGACTTTGCTACCCCAAATAATAAGATGCAATCAATTAATCAATAGAAACTACGTAGGCGAGATCAATTAGTTAGGGGGGTCCTAACCCTTAGAATTAGAAATTGTTTCAGAAACCAAAAAAAAGATTCGCAAAGACAACTGTGTTTTTATCGTAAGGCAATATCTAGTCATTCATATGAGGTTATGAACTGGGTGCTGACCAAATTTTATACAAGAGCGCATACCTAGTAGGTCGCTCCTAAAAACAAGTTCTATGGGCACATAGGCAAGCAGATAAAGTTACTGCTAATGTATACCTAGTTCAGGCAGGGATATAAATTTAGAGTGTCAAATAAACAACTATATGATATATTAAGTAAGAGTAAAGGAAACCAAGAGACTAACCTTTAGTCACAAGAAGCTAAAGAAAAATCAGAAATGACTTAATACTCAATTTGAAATACCAGCTATTAGTGCGATCACAAGTGAGCAAGCCATCAAAGGTTCATGGTAGACTTCACTCTCCATGGAGAAGTTGACTCCGGCAAATGTCCATGGCAGTTGCAGCTCAAACACAAGAAAATATTTATTAAGTAAAAATGTGCACCACCTTAAAGGCGTGGCATGTGACAATTATTAATCACACGTCGTTGACCTTGATGGCGATTTTAATGTGAGGTAAAAAATAACAAATAAGCAAGTAAAACATGTAGCTTTTGATTAACTGGTCGAAAACAAGATCTAATACAAAACAAGCTAGCAATTTTTTTTATTTTTTATGCACACTTAAAGAAATACATGGCCCATATAAAGTAGACGAAAAACATACTGATAATTAGCAAACACAGGTTCACATAAGGTACAAAAGATTTTATTTATTATAAAGACCAGCTAATCAATTTAAAAGTAGGGCCCCAGCCGAATTTTAAGGACTTAACCTCATAGTCCTTGACCTCCCACAAGTCATTAATTAACTTGGAGAGGATCACATGCGCACTAAGAAACACACTGAAGATAAACTTGTCTATTTACGAACGAAACAAGTTAACAAGATGTTATTTGCATCAATGGAGATGGTTAACAGGAGCAAGACCATCGCAGACACACTGAAAAGATAAAATCAACAAGGAGACAAATTCATACGCACACATTTTAAAAATAATTAGTACCACTATTTGCTTATCTACTTAGTTTAAACCAAATTAAACAAAGGCTAAGACAGAATTCATTCTCCTTGTTAGAGTAGTTTAAAAAGTTTTATAACCTTTAAACTGCTGTTTAGCACTATGTGAGCTTTAGAGCGACATCCGGGTTTATTCTTGATTGTAAACAAATAAATCCAAGACCAAATTAAAACTGTCATGCATACTTATTATTTTTTTGTACAAAAGTCTAGCCAACTAGCAATCCGAACAGGTTAGAAATATGCACATAACAAACGACTACATGAACTTATAAGAATTAGCCAACATCCAGCACACTAAAACTTCACATGCATGATCAAGTAGTGAAAGCAAATAGCATTTAAGTCAAGAGACAAGTATGAACACAGAGTCATATATCATCCATAACAAGAAAATGAAATACGAACCTTTGTAGTGTGAACCAACAAAATTGAGGGGATGCATGATATAAACAACGTCAATAAAGGATTGCTTTGTAAGGACTAAAGGATTCTAAATTCTCTGATGGGATGTAGCGCGAAAACCTTGGATAGCCGGCAAGAATGAAAACCATGAATTGAGAGTACTGTTACAGTGAGTATGGGGAGGCTATTGTGAGGAAGAAGGAGGCCAACATTTTTGAGTGCAAATTATAACAAGAGTTTCCGGGCGATGTGGTCATGTCCGTGTGCGTATGGAGAATATTATTGTGATGATGCGTGTAGTGTCTTGAGAAAGAATCTCACGGTCTATGCCCATTCCCACCTCCTTAAAAGAATGAAGGTAAAAGAATATAAATAGAGGGGGAAAAGAATAGAGCCGTTGAGGTGTGAATTTTAAATGGAAAGGAAATATTTTCCTCCAAAAGATGAAAATCTTGTGAGACATTCAGATATGCTCATTGTAACAAGTCTGATGGAGGGATATATGGAATTGAAAAGGAAAAAGACGTTGGGGAGAAGAAGTTGTATTATGGGAAAGGAGTGATTTTTGGGGAGTAATATTTGTTTGAAATTTTTGGTAATTAAAAGAAGAAGGAAAGAATATACATCAAAAGGAAAGAGAGAATAAATTCAATAGTAAGTAGTAAATAAATAACTAAGGAAAGAAGACGTTAGCAAAAATCGACTAATATATTGGAAAATATTCGGAAATGTTTTAAATGAGAAGGAGATAGATCGATTTTCTTTCTAAAACCAAGTGTGCTCATTTGGATCAAGTTTAAAATGAATCAGGTCACCATTTTAAATTTTAAAATATCATACTACATAATAATTAATAGTAATAAATAAAATAATAAAATGCATAAGATGAGAAATTATCTTATATAACAAAATATTTAGTAAAAAAATAATATAGTAAAAATATTTATATAAAAAACTTAATAATGCAATAATATATGCAAAAATATTACTAATGTCAATATAATTTAATTAAAATTAAAATAGCTCCCTTGGGAATAAATTAAATAAAGGAGGGACAAAATTGGGTGTCAACAAGGGGTACTTTAGATCACACTCCCAGTAAAGTTATTTCTTTCTTTAAAGCTCAGCGAATGGTTGAGAAGGGGTGTGACACGTATCTGGCCTATGTGAGAGATGCTAGTGTTGATACCCCTACAGTTGATTCAGTCCCAATAGTACGGGACTTCCCTGATGTGTTTCCAGCTGATCTTCCGGGTATGCTACCTACATTGATTTTGGCATTGATATGTTGCCGGGCACTCAACCCATTTCTATTCCTCCGTACCGTATGGCTCCTCCTGAGTTGAAGGAATTGAAGGATCAGTTATAAGAATTGCTTGATAAGGGTTTTATTCGGCCCAGTGTATCACCTTGGGGTGCTCCTGTCTTGGTTGTGAAGAAAAAGGATGGTTCTATGCGTATGTGCATTGATTATTGCCAGTTGAACAAAGTTACAGTGAAGAACTGGTATTCTTTGCCTCGTATTGATAATCTGTTTGACCAGTTACAGGGTGCATGAGTGTTTTCTAAGATTGACTTACGTTCAGGTTACCATTAGTTGAAGATTCGGGAGCCAGATATCCCGAAGATTGCACGAGTTCCTCGTTATGTCGTTTGGGCTAACCAATACCCCAGCCACCTTCTTGCATTTGATGCACAGTGTGTTCCAGATATATCTTGACTCATTCGTCATTGCCTTTATTGACAATATTCTGGTATACTCCCGGAGTCGGGAGGATCATGAGCAGCACCTAAGGATAGTGCTTCAGACTTTGAGGGAAAATAAGTTATATGCAAAGTTCTCGAAATGTGAGTTTTGGTTGGATTCCGTGGCATTCTTGGGCCACATGGTATCGAGTGGGGGCATACAGGTGGATCCGAAGAAAGTGGAGAGTGCAGAGTTGGCCCAGACCATCCTCAGCTACAGAGATCCGTAGTTTTCTTGGCTTGGCAGGTTATTACCGTCGATTTGTTTAGAGGTTTTCATCTATTGCAGCACCTATGACCAAACTGACCCAGAAGGGTGCTCCGTTCCAGTGGACAGAAGAGTGTGAGGCGAGCTTCCAGAAGCTCAATACAGCTTTGACTACAGCCCCAGTTTTGATATTGCCTACGGGTTCAGGGTCTTATACTGTCTATTGTGATGCCTCGAGGATTGGCCTTGGAGTGGTATTGATGCAGGACGGTAGGATGATTGCCTACGCATCCAGATAGTTGAAGGTACATGAGAAGAATTATCATGTCCATGATCTCGAGTTAGCTGCTATTGTTCACGCTTTGAAGATCTGATGTCATTATTTATACGGTGTTCCTTGTGAGATCGATACTGATCACCAGAGTTTGCAGCATCTGTTCAAGCAGAAGGATCTTAATTTGCGCCAGAGGAGGTGGTTAGAGCTGCTGAAAGACTATGATATCACTATCTTGTATCATCCGGGCAAGGCCAATGTGGTGGCCGATGCTTTAAGTCGTTGAGCGGAGAGTTTGGGGAGTTTGGCTTATTTACCAGCAGCGGAGAGGCCCATGGCGATGGATGTTCAGGCCTTAGCAAGCCAGTTTATTGAGATTGGATCTATCGGAGCCCAGTCGGGTTCTAGCTTGCGTGGTCTCTCCGTCTTCCTTATTTGATCGCATCAGGGAGCGTTAGTATGATGATCCTCATTTGCTCGTCCTCAAGGATAAGGTTCAGATAGGTGATACTAGGGATGTGACTATTGGTGATGACGGCGTGCTGAGAATGTAGGGCCGGATATGTGTGCCTAATGTATATGGGCTTCGAGAGTTGATTCTTGAGGAGGCACACAGTTCGCGGTATTCCATCCATCCGGGTGTCGCGAAAATGTACTAGGATTTGAGGCAGCACTATTGGTGGAGGCGGATGAAGAAGGATATAATTGGGTTTGTAGCTCGGTGCCTCAATTGTCAGCAGGTAACGTATGAGTACCAGAGACGGGGTAGGTTGTTTCAGCAGATAGAGATTCCGGAGTGGAAGTGGGAGCGTATCACCATGGACTTCGTAGTTGAACTCCCACGGACTTTGAAGAAGTTCGATGCCATTTGGGTGATTGTGGATCGACTGACCAAGTTCCTGTGTGTACTACCTATTCTTCGGAGCGGTTGGCGGAGATTTATATCTGGGAGATTGTTCGTCTGCATGGTATTCCAGTTTCTATCATTTTAGACAGAAGTACCCAGTTCACATCACGGTTCTGGAGGGCCGTACAATATAAGTTAGGTACTCGGGTGGAGTTGAGCACAACATTTCACCCCTAGACGGATGGACAGTCCAAACACACTATTCAGATTCTTGAGGATATGCTCCGTGCGTGTGTGATGGAGTTTGGAGGTTCTTGCCACTAGCGGAGTTTGCCTACAACAACAGCTATCAGTCCAGCATTCAGATGGCACCGTATGAAGCTTTATATGGTAGGCAGTGTAGATCCCCGGTGGGTTGGTTTGAGCCGGGTGAGGCTAGATTATTGGGCACAAACTTGGTTCAGGATGCTTTGGAGAAGGTTAAGGTGATTCAGGATAGACTTCGCACAGCCTAGTCCAGACAGAAGAGTTACACGGATCGGAAGATTCGTGATGTTTCCTATATGGTTGAAGAGCGGGTCTTGCTTCGGGTTTCGCCTATGAAGGGCGTTATGAGATTTGGGAAGAAAGATAAATTGAGTCAGAGGTTTATTGGACCTTTTGGGATATTGAGACGTGTTGGGAAGGTTGCTTATGAGCTTGCCTTACCTCCTAGCTTGGCAAGAGTTCATCCGGTATTTCATGTTTCGATGCTCCGGAAGTATCACGGTGATCCGTCACACATATTGGATTTTAGTTCAGTCCAGTTGGACATGGATCTATCTTATGTTGAGGAGCCAGTGGCAATATTGGACAGGGAGGTTCGGAAGTTGAGGTCAAAGAACGTTGCATCAATGAAGGTTTAGTGGCGGGGTCAACCTGTCGAGGAGGCGACCTGGGAGACCGAGCAGGATATGCGCAGCCGTTATCCTCATCTTTTTACTACTTTAGGTATGTCTCTATGCTCGTTCGAAGACGAATGAATATTTTAAGAGGGGGAGGATGTAACGACCCGACCGATCGTTTTAAAAATTAACGCCCTAATTCCTTATTAACTGCTTTCCCCGTGTTTTTTTATGCTATTGTAAGTTGCCAGGATAATTTGTTTTGGGTTCCGGAGTGTTTTGAGACACTTAGTCCCTCAATGAGAGCTTAAGCTTAGAATTTGGACCGTAGTCAGAGCAGTGTGAAGACGGCCTCGGAATGAAATTCGTCAATTCTGTTAGCTCCATTGAGTGATTTCGGACTTAGGGGCGTGTTCGGATTGTGCTTTGGAGGTCCGTAGCTTAATTAGGCTTGAAATGCCGAAAGTTGAATTTTTGAAGTTTCCGGTTCGATAGTGAGATTTTGATATCGGGGTCGGAATGGAATTCCAAAAGTTGGAGTAGGTCCGTTGTGTAATTTGGGATGTGTGTGCAAAACTTCAGGTCATTCGGACGAGGTTTGATAAACTTTTTGATCGAAAGCGGAAATTGGAAGTTTTGGTATCCTTAGGCTTGAATCCGAGGGTGTTTTGATGAATCGATGTTATTTTGAGTGTTCCGAAGGTTGGTACAAGTTTGAATAGTGGTATATGACTTGTTCGTATTTTTGGTTGAGGTCCCGGGGGCCTCGGGATGATTTCGGAAGGTTGACGGTAGGATTTGGGAGATTTTGAAGCAGCTTCAGCTGCTGAAGTCTGTCATAACCGCACCTACGGTTTGGGGACCGCAAGTGCGTGATCACAGAAGCAATAGAGGAGCCACAGATGCGGCCAAGCGCTTGGAGACTAAAATCCTCATGTGCGAGAGGTTGAGCGCACCTGCGAGACCATAGGTGCGATAAAAGAAGCGCAGGTGCGACCTAGTGCTTTAAGTGGAATTTCGCAGATGCGCACTTAGGACCGCAGGTGCGAGGAAATAGCCGTAGGTGCGGAAACCCTGGGCTAGATATAAGGTTTCAGACGCGATTTTTGCCTATTCTTTCACCATTTTCATCCAGAATTTGAGCTTTTTGGGAGGTTTTTGAGAGGGAATTCAAGGGAGCTTCGAGGAGGTAAGATTTTTGGAACCCAAACTTGTTATTATGGTATTATTCTACTGATTTGGCAAGAAACTTATGGAAAATAAGGGTTAAAATTGGAGGTTTAGAGTTTTAAATTGGAGACTTCGATTTAGGGATTTGAGGGGTTGTTTGTGGTCCGATTTTGATGTATTTGATAGGTATGAACTCGTGAGAGTGTAAGGATTCTAGTTTTGCGAATTTTATCCAATTCCGAGACGTGGGCCTGGGGGGACTTTTTGGGCGATTTTCTTAATTTTGCGTGTTAGCTTCGAATTAATTAGTTGAATTAGTTACTTGAAGTTATATTTACATTATGCAATTACCTTGAATAGATTTGGGTCATTTGGAGTGGGGTACTCGTGGCAAGAACGTGATTTCGAGTTGATTGAGCTGGTTCGAGGTAAGTGGCTTGCCTAACCTTGTGGGGAGGGGGGGAAACTCCCCTTAGGATTTGGTATTTTTGTTATATGAAAGTCGTGTACGTGAGGTGATGAGTGCGTACACGTGCTAATTGTTGAAAATCCCGTTTTCATTAAGCTAATACCTATGTTTTCTTGTGATTTAGCAAATACTTGTACTTGAAACCTCTTGTTTAGATTATGAAAAGCATGCCTACGTGACTTAATTGTCTTACCTGCCTTAATTGCCTGCTTGTACTCTATGCAACATGTTAGGGTAGAAATTCCTGTCTAATTCTTGAATAGAACAGTATATTTTCTGAGATGGTTGTGTGTTTACTTTGGGACTACGGGACGATATCCCGGGAGTTCCCCTTGCTTGTTTACTTTAGGACTATGGATCGGTATTTTGGTAGACCCCCCTGCACATTTATGATTGGGACTACGGGACAACACCCAGTAGATTCCCCGTACTGGATATTTACTTTGGGACTACGGATTGGTATTCCGGGAGTTTCCCTTGCACATTTATGATTTGGACTGCGTGATGATATCCTCGGAGATCCTTTGTACGTTTACGTTTGGGACTACGGGACGATATTCCGGGAGATCCCCTGTTGCTATTTCTGTGTATTGCGTTATATTCTTTTCTGTGATTTTATTCATTATAGCCTGTTTGCATTTTATTCATTAGGCTTACCTAGTCGTAGAGACTAGGTGTCGTCACGACAGTTTACGGAGGGCGAATTGGGGTCGTGAAAGAAAGTAGTAAACCCGATTAAATTTTAAGTGCTTACACCATCATTAATTGAATTTTCTTATGACAAGTATATAACACTGTTCTATTAATAAAAATACATTGGACTTTGGAGTAGTTAGTTATCAGTAGAATGGTTCCTTCAAATTGGTCATTTGAGTTGTCTCATGCATCTGGATACTTTTTGTGATTTTCAAAAGGTATGTATTAATTGTCGTATTTTATGAAGCAAAGTGATGAAATGAAGGGGGCATTCATACGGGTGACAGAGGCTTTTAGCCTTATCTCGCGATTTTTAAAATCAATGCCGATCATCGTGCTGAGTACATGTATGTATTCAGAAATAGTACTATGATTCTGAAGTCTTTCGATTACAATATAAAAAGAAACTATGAAACATGTGGATAGTGGGAGTAATTTAAGTACTCCGAGTTGTCATATGAGCAACAAGCAGGGCACCACTTCCAAAGCAGAGCAACAGCTTCATCGATTCAATTTGACTTTCTTGGACATCAAAAATAAAAATGATACTACTAAAAATAATCGTTTTTAAACGTCGGAATAACTGCACCTACTTAATACTAGTCTATACGAATATGTTGGTGAGAATATAATATAATTTCTCACCCTAAAGTTAACTTTTTTTGATAGATTTATCTATATATCTAGGTTTAATTCATACTATATATATATATATATATCTAATAATCATATTATATTATTATATTATTATTATACTATACTATACGATATAATAAGTGTGAACATTTTATGTCAAAGTTAATTTACAGAGTTACCCATTAAAAGCTGAGTGACTATTTTGTCCATAAATGCAAACTATTATTTCAACAAAATATTTGTGTACAAAGAGGTAAATATATATCCCAATGAAGATAAATAAATAATTAAATTAGATTAGTACAAAGTGGGACCCATTAAGATGTGTAGGTAAGATTATTTAATTTATTATTCTATATTCATAATTGCATAATGCAAGAATATTACAATTAAAACTGACAAATCGTTACTCATGTTAATGAATTAGCTTATTTGCCGAAGAAAACCATCATTAGCTCTATTTAATGAAATTGTTCAATCTACTTAGTCGTAAATGCATGTTGTCAGCTATACATTTTTTTAATAACTCAAAAGCGTTTTAACATTTTCAGTTTTTTCTTCTTCTTCTTCTTCCACATCAATTATATTTTGCATAGTCTTTTTACATTTTCTATTTCACTCTATAATATACAACAATTTGCCTAATCCCATTTCTGTTGTTTTTGTCAAAATTTACATTTCTCTCAAAACTCCATTGATCTTCCGCTTGGTGTACTTCACAAGTAAAAGTTTCTTTCCATATTGGACTTTATTTCTAACTAGTGAATTGATCCGTATTTCGTGCGGTACAATTTTTTTTATTAAATTTGTAAAATAATTTTTTTAATGCTCGAATATTAAAATGTACTTAAATTTTTTGTAATCTTCCAACCATTAGAGTTTAAGTTATAAATATATGGAGAGGACAACTTGGCACCACTCAAAAGCTAAGGGGTCGTTTGGTAGGGTGCATAAGAATAATGTTGAATATAATGTATTAGTAATGCTGATATTAGTTATGCTTGCATTAGTTATGCTGATATTACTTATGCTGACATATTTCTTATCCATTGTTTGGTTTGATGTATTAAAGCATTGCACAATTTTTAAAAGAATTGCTTGTTTACAAAAATACCCTCAAAACTAGTCCATCACTCAAACTTTTTAAAAGAAACATATGTTGAGAAATATTTTTATATGAAAAAGTTTTAAAAAAGTATTTGATTTGTCTACCTATATTGTAAAATAGAACTAAATATTTATTTATAAAAAAGGAAATATGCTAAGTATTTATTTATTTACTAGAGATATAATTTTATTTCTCACTATTTGAATTATTTTAAACTTGCATTAATATAATAACTAGCATATTTTAATCAAGCATAAATTTTGAAGGACAATTTTGTCTTTAACTAAGCTAATACATGCATTAAAACTCATTGCATTGCTAATACCATGGTTTTCTATGCATTAGTTATGCATAGAATAATACCAAATAGGATGTATAACTAATGTTTGCATAACTAATACATAAGTTCAAAATGTCTACCAAACAAGATATTATTAATACACAAAGCTAATACAAACATTATTTTATCTAATGCATCCTACCAAACGACCCCTAAGAGTTATATGCCTTTTTTTCTCCTTTTTGTTTTTTTTTTGAATTTTTCTCCCCTCTTTTTCATCTTCTATTTTAATTCTTTACCTCAGTACCAAACTACAAAAGCCAAACGTCTTCATCAAACCTGCGTTGAGAGAAGTGACTAACTGACTGTTATCATTTATTACTTTTGCTGAAACGTTGCTAATCAGACGATTATAACTTTTAGTATTAGTTTAAAGTGGCCAAACAGATTTCGAACTGTTACAATTTTAACATTTGTTGCAGGTCTCAAGAGTGTTGCTACTCAATCTTCAAGCACAATATGTTTTCTCTTCTCATTTTGCTATTTAATAGTATTAGTTTTTTTTCCCTTCCCTATTTAATGGTCCTATTAAATGTATGTAATTTCTTAACAACCTATGGAAGTTTAATAAGGGTCAAATAATATATCTGTGTTATAAATATAATTTTATTTATGGTAAATATCTATATTTAGAGAGATTCTAAGGTTTGTTACTTGGTGGCTAAGTCACTTTTCCCTTATAAATAGAAGGGTCTTATTCCATTGTAAATAATCCCAAATCAATAAGAATTATCTCTCTTTACTTTTCTCTGTAATACTTTTTTTTTATTGTTTCATAACACGTTATCAACACGAAACTCTAACCAATTGAGTAGAAGCTTTGGGATTGAGTATAATGATTGTCAATTGTTCCATGAACTTCTTGATGATTAAATATTGGATTTAAGGTAAGTATTTTACTTTATTTTTCTCTTTTAAATTCTTGAAATTCTATAACTTGATTTTAAATACAAGCAAAGACAATATATTTTGATTGTAACTCTAATGGAGTTTGAAAGAAATTATAACTACCCAAAGTGGTAAAATTTCTATGTCTTGCCATGATCAAATTCATGTATGATTGTGGTCAAAGAATTTAAAACTCGTCCCATTGAATTTGCTCCATTCTCATTCCCTTAAGAGAATATGATAGTAGTATGTGATAAGCCTGAAAGAAGACAAAATTATTACCGTGAAGGTATCAATGGATGTGGATGTGACAATAGACGAAATTATAATCGTCATCATTGTGATAATGAGAATAATAAGAATTCTCAAAATAATCTTTCACTCTGTGAAAGTAATATTTTGTCATCGATTTGACATGAAATAGTATAAAGCACATACAGATGATTATGGTCCATTCATGATGTGAATGTGACAACATCTGATTTATGAATACATATTCATTCTTGGAAGAATATGAACGTGCTAGTGGTAGTGAATATACCACACTCACCTCTAGAATGGAGTTTGAGGGAATGCTAGAAAATAATATCATTATTATGGCATGAATGGTCATTGGTCACGTACCAATTGTACGCCAAAATATTGTGTTGTAGTAAGTCTCAAAGAAACTTATTCAGTTTCCAAAGTATACGCGAAAATGGTTGGTTATATTGAGACTATAAATAAAGGAAAGATTTGATATCTTCTATTACTACAACTTGTAGCGGAGTAATATGTATGTGAAAAGTTACCCGCTTTATTCTCCAGTTTGTACTACACAAATAAAAGAATACCACAATAAACTGAATGTTATTGGTATAAAACCCATATCATAATAAATTTGGAGTTTATTGAGAATTGCGCATAGCATGGTGTAACCTGAAGTTTACTAATACAGATAATTTTATCAAGCATGGCCTATTGAGCAATCTTGATTTAAGTATGATGTGCAAAAATAAAAGAGAATTCACATTGGTAAATATTAAAGAACTAGAAAGTTCTTTACGAATTCTCTTATGTTACTTATTCTCATTATTAATAGACCAACTAAAATTGGGATTAAATCCCATAAATGCTGGAAATATCAAAGGTGAATATGAGCCAATTCACCTGCCATGTATACCATATAAGATGCATCTATGAGATGGTTACATGAGCGATTATTATTAACCTGCAACCTGGTGTTTGCGAGATAACTTGCTCAATAATTTAATTTAGAGCATAATTTCCAGATTTTCTATTCAAGATAGTTTATCTTGATAAGTTGGTTTACATCACAGTTGGTTTAGCAAAATGATTTATTGAGTGCCTCCACTTAATAGCTAAGTTATTACTTATGAGAACGAAGTTATATATATCAATTTGATATACGTTATATATGAAAGTATATTACATTCTCCCCTCACAAGTGGTTCAGGGTCAGAAATCAAATAATTCCATCTTAAAACTATTGATGTGCGGTTTATATTTTGATTAATATCATAATGCACAAAGATTGGTTCTCAAAATTGAGGAAACAAGTTAGTTTTTCTAACATGAGGGGGAGACATGATAAATAATTGAGAAAAAGTTACGTGGAATGAATTATCATGTGTACATCTAGATGCTCGAATAAAATAATATGAACTTGAAGTTCATAAAAGAATAATTTATTTGCAATATATTGCAAAGCAAGCCAGACACATTTGCTGACCTAAAGAAAGTAACTATATTCTCATTGCAAATGCTCCTATTAAGTCCTAGAAGGACAAAGTCTATGGTACGCTTAAAGCATATAGATAAATCAGTTTCAAATAAAACTTCTTGATAAAGAAGATGAGCAAATGATATAAATAAGGAGGCAAGTGATCTAGAAGATCACTTGACATAACACTTCATAAAATCTCATGAGAGATTCAGGTACCTGAATATATAAATGAAGAGATCTCTATGTTATGTCTTTATGAAAAATAAGGATATTCAAACTGATATAAAATCTTCGTCGACGACATTTATGATAGCACTAAGTATAGAGGGGGATCTTAAGTTTGTCGAATACAGACACAAAAATATTGGTCGAATAGAAGAAACGCAATTCGAATAGAGTTGGTTTCATATGAAAGACAAGTATTTGTGCCTGCAGTTCAAACACTTGAAAGTATAAAGTCAATGGTATGTGCAATAGTTTTCGATATCTTATATGTCTAGCATGACATGAAAACTTGATATGCATCTAAAGTCTATTGTATGGCTTATATGACAATCCATGAAGGATTTAAGTTGCTTGAAGCATATACAATTCTTGATCTTGAAGTACCACTTCCTCAGTACAATTTATGTACAAATGTATCTTGCTATAACTATGAGCATGATAATATGATAGCAAAAGTTTTCACCTCTATGTGAAAATATTGAATTAACGATTCCAACAAGATCATATGAAGACAATACATCTATTAGGGATGATGATTTCAAGGTGAAACAAATTCCTTCAAGTTAATATGGTTGATTTGTTTATGAAATTTCTACCAAAGATCTTTTGAAGATGGTGCACAAGATTGGAATGCAAATGCTTAAAGATGTGAATTGATGCTCTCATCAGGGGGAGTTAATATACGTTGTACTCTTTTTTCCTTACAAGGTTTTGTCCCACTGGGTTTTCCTTGCAATGTTTTTAACGAGGCAACCAAAAGGCGCATTTTAAATATGTGTACTCTTTTTTCTTTTCTAGAATTTTTTTCCAACTGGGTTTTATTTTAATTAAGGTTTTAACGAGGCACATTATCTGTTGAATATAAATTCAAGGGGGGAGTGTTATAAATAGAATTTTAGATATGGTGAATGTCTATATTTAGAGAGATTCTAGGATTTGTTATTTGGTAGCAAAGTCACTTTTTCCCTATAAATAGAGGGGTCTTATTCCATTGTAAATAATCTCAAACCAATAAGAATTCTCTCTACTTTTCTCTGTAATACTCTTCTTCTTCTTCTTCTTCTTTTATTGTTTCATAACAATTTGTATATAATTTGTCAATTATCACAATCTTGTATTGGTGGAAAAAGGTATGACATGTGGACCATCAGCAAGGTGACAAGTGACACTTTTAATTAAGCAAATTAAAAAAGTTAAAAAGGTACGAGTGAAGCACCCCGGGTATTTTATCAAAAAAGGTACTGGCCCTTACAGTTGAAAAGGAGGAAATAAGTACGAGATGAATGAAGACCATAAAAGGGGAATATTCATGAATAAGACTTACCTTATATGAAGTATTTTATTTATCCTATTTAGTGGTAATATACAAGGTACAAATTAATGAACAAACTGTAAACTGGTAGTGCAAGAGAGACTATGCAGTAGGTAATTCAAGATGTAACTTACAATTGGCCATCTAACCCAGTCCGGTCAAGTTTCTAAAATCAGCTTATTTTAAAAAATATTTTTTTTCAAAAGTTTTTTCTCAAAAATATTTTTGGTAAGAAATTATTTGTCTTTGGCTAATTAATTTAAGAAACACTTCTGAACAATAATTAGTGTTTGACCAAACTTTTAAAAAGTAATTCTAAATATATTTTTCTCAAAAATACTTTAAAAAAAAAATACTTTTGAGGAGAAACAATTTTTTTTCTTCTCCAAAACTGCTTTTGGTTCTACTCAAAAGCATTCTTTTTTTCTTCTTCTAAAAACTTGGTCAAACACTTCAACTTTGTTTTTGACCTTGAAGAAACTTGGGCAAATAGGCTTTAAGACTGAGCAATAGCCAAATTAAGATATGACATGCAATCTAATTTTTTTACATCCGCGCTATTATTTTTCTTATGTATTTATATTTTAGCATTCTCATGTTTGCATTATTCCAAATGACAACTCTCTTTATGCTTTATATTAAGTTATTTGTTATACAATATTAAGTTAATATTGGTCATTTTAGACTTTACATTGTCCATTAATATCAATAACGTCAACCTCTTCATTCCTAAGCAAAGAAATTCAAAATTTTAATTTATTTTATATGACAAATTTTTGTTGATAAAAGTGTTTTTTCTTGTTTTTTGTTTATTTCCATATTAGGTCATAGGAATAATAATATTTTCACAAGATATTGCTATAGAAGTCCTCAAAAATTATAATAAGGCAGCTAAGGACCGGACTTTTATGAGCAAGATTTCTTTTTATTGAACTAGCTAAATGAGATTAACATTCGTCATTTTCAGGAACATATATATATATATATATATATATATATATATATATATATATATATATATATATATATATATATATCGCTAATTTTATTTTATAAATCAAAAATATTATTTAATAATTTTAAGTAATTTTTTAAAATATTGTATTTATTGATATAGAGTACACGCGCAATACGTACATTTAATTTTCATGAAGGAAAAAAATAATTTTATGATAAAGTTAACTCAAACTTTGGAAGGAAAAAAAAAAACTCAAACTATAATCTTTGACAAATATTACAATCTTCAAACGAATTTTAGACCGAGTTTGTGTTGCATTTGTGGTGGTTGGTGAGGGAATAAAGAGAAGAAGCAAGACAAAAGATAGTTATTTAAGAACGATGTCTTCAATATATAAAATCGTTATATTAGAGTACATATCTTATTTTTCAGGTTAGTAACTCAATATGCAATGAAAAATTACTTATCGTTATATTTTATGTGATTTGATAGTTTATCAAAATTTTTACACAACTAATTTGTAAAAGATAAACTCTTATAATTATTGTATCTGTGTTTGAGACAAGGTCTCGGGCATAGTGGCAGATGCAATTTTTCATCCGATTTAAATATTTTTGACAAAAAGTATATATATTAAAAATCATAAAATTTTAATAAATATTTAATCTGAACATAATTTGAAACGTACAATAAATTTAAATAATAAAATTTTTAAAGATCAAATCCATCAAATATAATTTTTTACATCTTCTCAGGTTGGACATATACCTTTTGTCTCTAATATATGCTCCATACGTTTCAATTTAGATGACACATTTCTACAAATAGAAAAAATTTAACTTTAAACTCTTTATTTTAGTTATTTTATAATTAATAAGAAACTTTTACAACCATATAAATATCGGCCCAACAAAGCTTTTAACTCTTAAGCATTTTAAGATAAAAAATTTCAATTTTTTTTTTCCTCTTAAACTCCTTGCCAAATTAAACAAATTGAAACGGAGTGAGTATATATTTTTTTATGGCATTTCTAATTTTATTGGCTGAGGTAAACTTAAGCAGAAAATGACGTGGTCGCCACCTACTTGTTTGAAAATGTGGACGAACGTTGAGTAGTTCAATTCAATTCAATTCAATTCATGAAATTGAAAGGGCCGGCTTACTCTTTCCTATGGCTCACCAACTCCCAGGTTTCTTTTCTCTTCTCTTCCCTCTACCTACCCTAATCCACCACCCAACTCTCCGTTAATATTAACGCCGTCACATTCTCCACCTAACCTCTTTCCCTATATAAAACATCACACTTTACACACTTTTAAACTCAACAGGTGGAACAATAACTGCAATTATTCCTCTTTGTTATTATACTCTTTTGCCATTTTGAGCACTCCAAGAGATGGATCTTCTCCTTCTAGAGAAGACCCTTATAGGCTTATTCTTTGCTATCATTGTAGCTATAGTTGTTTCTAAGCTACGTAGCAAGAAATTTAAGTTGCCCCCAGGTCCAATTCCTGTGCCAATTTTTGGCAATTGGCTTCAAGTTGGTGATGATTTGAATCACAGAAACCTCACTGAATATGCCAAGAAATTTGGTGACATGTTCTTGTTAAGAATGGGACAGAGGAATCTTGTTGTTGTATCATCCCCTGAATTAGCCAAAGAAGTTTTGCATACACAAGGGGTTGAATTTGGATCAAGAACTAGGAATGTGGTGTTTGATATTTTCACTGGAAAAGGCCAAGATATGGTTTTTACAGTATATGGTGAACACTGGAGGAAGATGAGGAGGATTATGACAGTTCCATTTTTTACAAACAAAGTGGTGCAGCAGTATAGGCGTGGGTGGGAAGATGAAGTGGCACATGTTGTTGAGGATGTGAAGAAAAATCCAGAGTCAGCAACTAATGGGATTGTGTTGAGGAAAAGGTTGCAGCTTATGATGTACAATAACATGTACAGGATTATGTTTGATAGGAGGTTTGAGAGTGAGGATGATCCTTTGTTTAACAAGCTTAAGGCTTTGAATGGGGAGAGGAGTAGATTGGCTCAGAGTTTTGAGTATAATTATGGTGATTTTATCCCTATTTTGAGACCTTTCTTGAGAGGTTACTTGAAGATATGTAAGGAAGTTAAGCAAAGGAGGTTGCAGCTTTTCAAAGATTACTTTGTTGATGAAAGAAAGTAAGTTCACTTTTTTAATGTTGATTCTATATACTCTTAGTTGCAGGGTCTATGTACATATTATCACTTTTGCTTTGCATCTGCTTTCTCAATTTCATGATGTTTTTTTTACTATGATTTCTATTGGCAGTACTGATATTGTCTCTTTTTGTCTTTTTGTTCTTGAGCCGAGGTCTTTCGGAAACAGCCTCTCTACTCACTCGGGTAGCCTCCCTAGACCCCACTAGTGACATTTTACTGGGTCGTTGTTGTTGTCGTCGTCTATATACTCTTATCTCTAGGATTCAATTTTAGATTTGAAAAGAAAAAAGAGAAAGAGAATGAAAATAGAAAATACCTTTCAGACAAAATTGGCTAATAAGAAAGGCCAAAGACACAACTATCATACGAAATGTTTCTTTTGGGAAAAAGAAACACACTCGTCTACGTCATTGTTTTTTGATTGTTTAATGAGAAGAATGGCCGTGTAGTTTGTAAATTGCTATAGGACATCTTAATTAGGTCTCCTAATGAATTCTCATGGCAACTATTTTTATAGGAAACTTGCAAACACGACGAAGAGCATGGACAATAATGCGCTAAAGTGTGCCATTGATCACATTCTTGAGGCTGAACAGAAGGGAGAGATCAATGAGGATAATGTCCTTTACATTGTTGAGAACATCAATGTTGCTGGTATATTTCAAATATCCTTGTTTCCCCTTTTATTGAGTTATGATAAGTTCTCCTTTTACATTCTCATCATTCTTGCTGTTGATTAGTAATATATATATGCCTAAGCTTAAAATGTGCCAAATTATGTTGGGGGTCAAAGTACAAGTCTAGGTTTTCCAGATAAATGGGTTGGTTTTCTAATGAGTCCCATTCTTGGATGAGTTTAAACAGCCTTTTAATGTGGTTGAAAGGTTGGTCACATCAACAAGTAGAATTAGGAAGAAAGCCAGGCGTAACATACAACGATAATGACACATCCTCAATTATGATCCATTTTTTAATATTGTCATAATTATTAATCATTCTTTATTGCCAAAATAACTGATTTATAGGTGGACACGTTTCCTCATTTCAATTTTAGTCCTACACTTTTCTACCTAAAAGGAAAAAAGGTTGCTTCCATAGGCCAACAACAACAACAACCCAGTAGCATCCCACTAGTGGGTTACCCTGAAGGGATAGAGAGATTGTTTCCAGGAGACCCTCGACTCTTGCTTCCATGGGCCCCATGATTATAACTTTTGGATGAGAAAAGGGGCTTTCTTCATAGGTCGTAGTTTGATATTTAACGTAGTCTAGTGGGTTGGTTGTACCAACTGCTCAAATTTTAGGGGGTACTCTAGGTGAAGCAGCATCAACTGCGATTTTGGGTGCCTATGCAGCAGAGGCGGACCTATGTGTATGGGTGAGGGGTCACTTGACCCCGTAAACTTCGACCTATGCTTCGGTAGAAATCTTGTATTACGTATGTGTATATATCTTAAAAATAGTTAATTTAAAACAGTTGGCACCCTGAACACTAAAAGCCTTTAGGGGACACTGGTTGAGCAGAATATGTGCAAATTCTGGGTCCGCCTCTGAGTATGTAGAAACATTTACCTTACAATACTGTCCTTCGATATCGATGGCTGACCTAGAAGTACATGCTATTTCATGTTTGATAATGGCAACAGATTGATTCTGAATTATTTGAATGAAGGTAGAGAAGTTTCATTCGAGAAATAGCGATGTTCCTGTTTTAAGAAAACAATACCACAAATGTGATGGTCCAGCACTCAATGAAAAGTTCTTTTCTTTTGGCTTTCTAGGACTTCTGTCTATAGTGATTGAGAAATGTGTGATTCCAATAAATGCTAGGATGCTTCTTTATGGAATACATTTGCTCTTATGGTTTCATTAATGGAACTTTAATGACTATGCTAATATGTTGAATTTTTGTTGTGATTGTGAGCAGCAATAGAAACTACACTGTGGTCAATTGAGTGGGGTATTGCTGAATTAGTGAACCACCCTGAAATCCAGAAGAAACTCCGTGACGAGATTGACAGTGTTCTTGGAGTAGGAGTGCAAATCACTGAGCCAGAACTCAACAAGCTTCCTTACCTTCAGGCTGTGATCAAGGAGACCCTTCGTCTCCGTATGGCAATCCCTCTTTTAGTCCCACACATGAACCTTCACGATGCGAAGCTTGCTGGATATGACATTCCCGCGGAGAGCAAGATCCTGGTAAACGCTTGGTGGCTGGCTAACAACCCCGCTACCTGGAAGAAGCCCGAAGAGTTTAGGCCAGAGAGGTTCTTCGAAGAGGAGAAGCACGTTGAGGCTAATGGCAATGACTTCAGATATCTTCCATTTGGTGTTGGCAGGAGGAGCTGCCCTGGAATTATCCTTGCATTGCCAATTCTTGGCATTACTTTGGGACGATTGGTGCAGAACTTTGAGCTGTTGCCTCCTCCAGGACAGTCAAAGCTTGACACAACAGAGAAAGGCGGGCAATTCAGTCTGCACATTTTGAAGCATTCCACCATTGTGATGAAACCAAGATCTTTTTAAACTTTGTGATTTGTATCAATTATGATGTTCGAGTATGATTTTCAGTTGATTCAAAACCTTGAAATTTGACAGAAGGCATTCTTCTTTTTTTTTTCTTTTTTTTTTGGTGTCATGTAAAGCCCCTATGGACTAGACTTACAATAAAATTTAGCTATCTGAAATGTTCTTTGCTGCAGAATGATACCCAGTAGAGCTATCTGATTTTGTGTTTTAAAACCTTTCATTCTATGTCCAGCATCAGTTATCGAAACAGTTTGTGAGTTCTAACTTCTACAGACTACAGTGAAGAGTTGTGACTTACATACGTAGATATTTTTATAAAATTGAATATTTCCTAAATTTATCCCATGATTTCTGTTCCAAAACTTTTTTCCCCGTATATTGCATACATAGGCTGTCTCTCTTGCAACTCCATCACTTCCTCAAGTTTCTCTCTATTGAAACTGCATGAATAAGTTCAGCATAGACCATCCTGAAGATACTAGCCCTCTGTGATTTCCCTTTAGCTTGTTTAATAGCCCAGTTTAGATGGTGTTCCCAGCGATCACTATAACTATATTAACTCTGTATTTGATTCATCATGTGCTTGGAATAGAGCACATCTGGGTCCACAACTAATCCCCAACTGATCAACCTATCAATTGTCCACATAACTGCAGACACATGGTGAAAATGGACTTTGGTTTAGCATTATTTTGAAACATCAAATATTTCCAGCTCACTCTAGGAATATCCCCCTTCAAGTATATGTGTTTGATTAGGCTCTTTTCATCAGTAAACTTATATTGTATCTGTGACACTATATCTCGAGTACCACTGATCTGCCTAATCAGTGGCGAAGCTAGGAATTTCCCCAAGGGTGTTCAATTTAAAAGAAATAGATTTTTTTTGACAAAGAGTGTTCGATATGTGTTATATACTTCTAAAACGTAATATTTTACCTATGTACACAGTGCAATTTTTCGACAAAAGATGGTCAGTTGACCACCCTTATCACCATGTGGCTTGGCCACTGTGCCTAACCATCCAACATGCTTGCTTTGGGATGGCCATTGACGGTATCTGTTGACCCTTAGGGGTCGTTTGGTGCGGAGATAAGTTATGCATATATTAACTATGCAAGTATTAGTTATGCAGTAATTAAATTATGCATGTATTACTTATACATGTTTTAGTTATGCAAGAATTAATTCTTTTTGAATGCTTAATTTGTTGTATAAAATACTAGTCCCACATTATATAATTTAAAGTTTTTTTTTAACTAAATCATCCTCAAACAAGAATTTAAGAATACAATAGAACGAATGACTCTTCATCAAAATAGCAACCAAATATTTTATAAATTGTCCAAAATTTTATACGGAGATTAAAACACGACTCCCTTCGGTCCATAATAAGTGACCAATTTGCTTTTTTATTTTGGTCCAAAATAAGTGTCCATTTATATAATCAAGAAAGAATTCAATTTGTTTTTACAAAATTACCTTTATGTACATATCCCTAAAAAGTTTTCTTACTCCTCAATTAAATATTTAATTAAGGGTAGTTTAGTCATACTAGATATTTTTGTATAAAATTTAATATTTTCTTAATGGGCGTGTCAAAAGTAAATTAGTCACTTATTATGGACCGGAGGAAGTAATTAAATATTATAATAGTTATACTAGATTTCATACATAGTTATGCATATATTAATGTATAATGAAGGCAAACCAAATCACCCTTTAATATAATAGGCAATGGTCCATTTGATTCATAATTTGTCCTACTAATGGGACTAGTCCTGGCAGGCATTTGCAATATCAGTTTTGTTTCACAGTTGAAGATTGATCATTAAATTAAGGCCTCCAACAGACCTGGGAACACAAACTCTATCCCAAGCAATTAGGGATTTCTTACTGATTGCATTTGCACCAGACCATATATAGCTTCTGCAAAAAGCCTTTTATCAGCTTCAGCACTTTAGCATGTAAGATGAATAATGGATACAAACGGAGAATAATCAATAACTCGTAATCACAAGCCTTGAGAATTCATTAATACAAGAATAACTAGATGACTCACATAATCGGAATAATATAATCAAGTGCATCAAGTAATATAAGGACAATAAAGGCAAGTAAAAATATGAGACAATAAAAATGTACAAATAATACAGGTAGGAACATGTAGCAAGTAAGCAGATATTGAGTAAGAAATGTATAAATTGAAACATGTAATAGCTAAATGACAGATAACAAGGCATATATAACAAGTAAGAACATGGAGCAATCAAAGCATGTAACAAGAGATAACATGGAATAAGTGATGACATGAAAGTAAATAACCCAACCCGCATACTTTAACCCATGACAGCGCATATACACTTGTCACCTTGCATATACGTTGTTCCCACACATAATTTATGTAACAAATAGACCAACAAGTCATAATTCCCTCAAATCAAAGCACACGACACTTACATCTTTGCGCAACCAACTCAACAATCAACTACGACTTTTCTTTTCGAACAAGCTTCCAAACCAACCAAATCTAGCCAAATATCGTTCAAACAATTCAAAATAAGCTTTAGAAACTACCCACGAATGAAAAAAGGTTCAATCTTTGATAAAATTGACAAAGTCAACAAAAGTCAAACCCATGCCTGCTTGGTCAAAATTTGATATTCGGACCAAAATCCGATTACACATTCACTCCCCGAGCCCAGTTATGTGATTTATTTAAAAATCTGTCCTCAATTTGAGGTCTAAATCTCAATTTTACAGCATCCCTCAATTCTACCCAAAACTCCTAATTTCTACCATGGAAATCCTAGATTTGATATTAAAATGCATGAAAAGTAATGGAAAATTGATAGAAAGTGAATTAGAATTACTTACCAATGAATTTCGGAAGAAAAAGTTTTTCAAAAATCGCATCTAGAGTGTTTAGGGTTGAGAAATGGTAAACGAGCTAAGTCTCGTTTTTCCCTCAGAAACCCAGCTACAGGTATCACATTTAGGAATAGTTGTTCGCAAATGCGAAGTCCCATATGTGACACATTGATTGCAAATGCGATCAGTGCATCAAATGGCTAGTGATCGCAAATGCGACTAGTATCTCGCAAATGTGAACTACCCACCCATCGCGGATGCGAGCTTAACTTCGCAAATGCGAAGCTTCCCAACACTACACTTCATCACAAATGCGAAACCTTTGTCGCAAAAGCGAACACAGTGAACTTCGCAAAAGCGAGATCTAGCGACTGAGCACCAGAACTGGAATGCACCAGCAGTTCAAAAATCAACCAAACTCTTCCGTAACACATCTGAAACTCACCCGAGCCCTCGGGCTCCAAACCGGACATGCATACAAGTGTAATAACATTCTACAAACTTTCTCACTACCTCAAATCATCAAAATAACATCAAATAACAAGAATTGATCATCAAAACTCACGAACTTCAACTTTAAAACTTATTTTCACAATTTTTTACATAACACGCCGTAATGCACTCGGGTCACCCCGGACCCCAACCAAATGTGCATACAAGTCAAAAAAATCATACGAAGCTATGTGAATCGTCAAAATACGGATTCGAGGTCATTTACCACCAATGTTGTCAACTCAAGTCCCATTTTAGGCCAAAAATCACTTTTTCTTCAAAAATCTTACGTAAAAACTTTTCGAAAAATGACACGGACCACACACAAATTAAGAAATATCAAATGAAGCTAATAGAGGTCTCGGAACAGAGAAGTAAAATATAGTTCTCTAAACAACCTATCAGGTCGTCGTAGAAACTCAACGAGTTTATACGGCCACTCTTTCAGAGCCCTCAATTAATTTTGTACTGCCAAATATTGTTATAATATTGGTTTCTTTCATAATTAAACAAGAGAAATATCTCTTATATTTTAATATGGTGTGCGTCGTAGCACTATCCAGAAGACATATTTCTTCTTTAATATTCATACGGCCAAATGAAGACTCGACGTTTTCATATTCTTCATAAAGAAAAAAAATACATCATAAGTAATATTGAAAACTTTAAGAACAAAAGAAACTATATTTAGGAAAGTAAATACTGATAACATAAAAAGTTTTATTTAAAATATGAACTTCATAAAATAAAAAGAACTACTAATTTTAAACGTTTTGCCAGTAATAAGTCTTCAGTTATGATGCTCAAAGAAATCTTCAGCTTCTAAATGACTAATATCTGCAAGGCCTTTATAAATATTATTTTTATAAGAAAGGTTTGCTTCAACTTTATCATAGTTATTCATACGGCACGCCTCAATATTATTTTGAAAGGTCAAGTGAGTCTCAACTTTATTTTATTTTCTTTTATAAAGGCTTGATAAATTGTGATAACATATTCAGGCGTACAAAAAATTTATGCCCAATGATTTTTCAAACCACAACAATATCAAATAGTACTTTTGCCTTTCGAAGGATTATTCTGAGAATCCTTATTGTTCTCTTGTTTATAACGACCACCACCATGACGATTATTATTTCGTCCATTGTCATGCCCACGCATATTCATACGACTAGGATAATTATTGTCTTCTTTGAAACTTTTGTTCTATCGCTACTACATTCACTTCGAGGATTGGAGTTGATCCAATGAGACGAGTTTCATGATTTTTCATTAAAAGGGCATAATGTTGTTCCGACACCAAAAGACATGAAATTAACTCAGAATATTTTTCTTAAAGTTCTTTTCACGATATTGTTATTGTAACGCCATATTTGAGACATGAAAAGTGAAAAGAGTCTTCCACCATGTTCTTATCATTCATAAATTCTCCATATAACTTTAGTTGGAAAGTTATTTTATATACAATAGAATTGTATTTAATTACGTCTTATAGTCATGTAGCCGTAAGTGTATTTACTCACGACAAACTTTTGGCAATATCATGACCTCTAGGTTGTCATATTATCTTTTTCCAAACTAGTTCATAATCCAGATGATGACGAAGGAAAATCATGGCTTTCGCCTTATTCTAACTTAATACTTCATTTACTTCTTTAATAGTGTCATCAAAACTTTTAGCCCTAAGATAAATTTTTCAGCATCAAGTACTCATAGCAAATAATTATTTTCAGATATATCAAGTGCCACAATTTCAAGCTTTAATAAATGCGACATAGTAAAAATCTTTAAGAAGAATATAAAACCTGAATGATGCAAATAACCTCAATTGGTTAGAGACTCATGATAATAACGTATTATAAAATAGATCAAAATAGAACAATATAATAATAAAGACAAAATATATAGGAGGAGAATATAGATATTTTCTTATTCAAGTTATTTCTTGTGTGTACTCCGTAGGATAAAGAATAGGATATAGGATACATTAAAGGTCATAAAAATACATCCAAGATTACAAATATTAAATAATAAATTAACTAAATACGTAAATCTCAAATGGTTCATGAAATAGAGATGTCTAACGGAACATCCACTTTAATATATTCATAATAAATATATGTTTGATTTTGCATATTCAAAGATATAAAGTGACAAACGGGCGGGTCAGACCGGATATGGTTCGAGTTGAAAATGGGTAATGAAAAATGGATAAATTATTCGACCCGATCCATATTTAATACGGATAAAAAACGGGTTAACTGGAGGATAATATGGGTAACCATATTATCCATGACTTCTTGCATATGATCACTTTTGAGAGAATTCTTAGTCTCCCTAACTTGAGGAACCCCCAATTTGAGGTTTTACAAATGTAAAAGTTAGACTTATTGGTTACCCATTGGTTATCCATTTTCTAAATGGATAATATGGTTCTTATCCATATTTGACCAATTTTTAAAAAGTTTATTATCCAGTTCATTTTTAGTGGATAATATGGGTGGTTAACTATTTTTTTAACCATTTTGCCACTCCTATTCGTAATAGTATTTTAAAAGGCTTTTTGGGACTCGCTTCGGGGCGAGGCACTATCAAAACGCCTTGAGATTCATATGTGAGACTTAGTTCTGTGAGGCTTACGCCCCCAAACGCCCGATTGTGCGCCATAAATACGCCTAACGCTCAACGCTCGGAACTCGCCCAACAGTTCCTATGCAAAACATGTATTGAATTCACTAATTTACACTGTTGACTCTCAAAATACTTTAACAAATGAATGATTAAAATTCTTTTTATCTATAAGAATATAAAAATTATGAATAACTCAAATAACGAACTATAGTATTACATATTTACTAATTGAGAACATCGTGAATATGAATATCATTTGAATATTTCTTCTAAAAATAAATACCCAAAATTTATAGTCTTAATTCTATGTCTTTCAAAATTATCATATACTCCTTATTTTACTATTTAAAAATTATTTTATATTTACTTATGAAGTAGTAATATATTGAATTACAGTTGATAAAATTTATTGAGTATTTACTTTTAAAGAGGTAAAATATGTAGTTTGATAATATGTTTCAAGAAATTATAATTTTAATTGTTTGAAAGTAAAGAAATTATAGTTAATTTATATTTCATAGTAACTTTAATAATATTGTATTATTTATATTTCTAAAACATGCTAAATATTTTATTTTATACTAGTTTCTTTAATTATTTTTACTTTTCTTGAACTTATAATGTATCGTTTATATTTTTATTGTGTTATAATGCTATATTATTCATATATAAATTAAAAAAATAAAGATTCGTGGGGCTTATGCCCTGTGTCGTGTCTTGAGGCTTTTGTCTTGCCCAATATTAAGTAAAACGCTCCAACTCACGCCCTCGTCTTTTAAAACACTGGTTCGTAATGCGCAAAACCCTCAATCCCATTCTTAATGATTTGGTAAACAAAAGCTTACAATGAAACTATAAATTTTGAATCAAAATTGTAAGATCCGTAGAGTTTAACACCTAATATCTTTCAAATCCAGTTTAGGTATTTGAGTATTCTACTAAGCTTGGATAATCATTAAAGGGCAGAAAATTTATTATAATTGAAACAAATGAATATAAATAGATAGTGAGGTGACATCTCTTATAAACAAGGAATCCTGTGTATCTTTTTTCTCAACTTTTTTATAAAATTGTGACGTTTCATTTGTTTTCCTTCTTTTTCTTTTCCGAATGTAACGTTCCATTTAACTTCACATTCTTCTAAAACATGTTTATATAACAGATTCGCTCTTCTTCGGCAATTCTCACTGTCATTTCTGTCCAAAAATGTGTCTGATCGAAAATTACAATCGCAATTCCCGACAAACGGCGCAATAGTTCTCTCAATGTGTTAAACAAATCTCCAGGCATAGACTTAATCTCCAAACCTCCACCTTAAACAACTTTCATGCTTGGACCCTTTTCAAATCTGGATCAAGCTTTTATAAGGGAATTTTTTTTGCTGTTGAATTTTGACGATATTTGAACAGAATCGGAAGTGGTTAAGGGGAGTGAGAGGGCTTTCACCGGTTGGAATGCATAGACGACTAACTAGCGCGATTTTTCGGCGAAGTTGCTGCCAATAATTTCTACTATTTTTTTCTTATCGTTTCTATAAGGAAATTCCCTAATTCTTCTACTATTTCCACTGCCATAGTTCCCCTTCAAGTTGGTATCTTTCTTCTTCTTTTTTGGGAATTTTCCTTTCTCCAACTAATGCATTCACCAAAACGAAACAAGGACAAGGAAGGGTATCATTTTCTTTTTGGGTAAGGTTCTCTTCTGCTTAAGAAAATATTTAATTTTGCTTTTGTGATTTATTTGAGCATACACGAGTTTGGATAGCATCAAAAGGAGTGATGGAAATGGAAATGTTTAATTACCAAAAAAAGAAGAAGTTGGAGCTCTTACCATAAAAAAAACAAAAAAAGTTGGAGCTTACTTATTGATTTAGGAATTTCAAGTAACGTAGAGAATATGAAGTTGGCAAGTTTCTACACTACCTTGCATTTTGCTATGGAATGGTCTTCTTTTCCTTTCTCTAATAATCACTAATTGCTCAAGAGTATGTTTTGGAAGAGAACTTTTTTCTTTTACAGAATGTTTAGAGGACAACGAGCATTAAGGTCTCTTCCAGAGGATTATACTTGGATATCACTATCATTGTAAAACTACAAAATGATTGGCAATGATTTATTTATTTGGTTGTCTTTTGCGTTATTTTTTCCTTGGACATTTGGTTTAATTTTTTCCGTATGGCTTATATTATACATTGAAAAATTGACACTTGATGACAATACATAAGGGGAATTGGCAAATTTTTAGCCTTATATTAGATTTTGGCAAAAGTAGCCCCAAATAATCAGCATTTTATAGCCAAATCCTAAAAACTACCCTATTTTCTTATTTGTTCTCCTAACCGTTTGCTGCTCTCCCTCTTATTGTTCGCTGGTCCCCCTCCCCCTTCTTGTTCGCTGCCTCCCCCATTCCCTCCCTCCCTATTCCAAATGAGATTAAAATGGTGGATTAACTCTACCATTGGTTTACTCAGTATTACCCATCAAGTACAGAGGAGCGAAGCTTTAATATATAGCGACAAATTAATATGTGCATACAATTACATGCATACCAATGTATAATATATAATTTCTTATGAATATATATATATATATTCATAAGAAATTATATATTATACATTGGTATATGCAGGAAGGAAAGTAATTTTTGATATACATTTTAATATACACAAAGAAGGATAATAAATTTGTGATATATATTTTGATATATACGTTTTATTATGTATTATACAATGTGATATACAAATAATATAATTAATTTTTTGTGATACACTTGGATACAGAAATAATAATAAATTATAGACAACTATCGAAGGAAAATAAATTTTTGATATACACAAAGAAGAAAAATAAAGTTGTAATGTATATATTGGTATACACGTTATTTAACATGTAATACAGTATGATATACAAAAAATAAAATTTATTTGTGTTATACACTTGGATATACACTATGATATACAAACTATATTTATAATTTTTAATGCTTGTGAGAAATAATTTAAAAACCTAGAAAAAAGATTGTAGAGATTTGGGAAAAAATCTTGAAAGATTTCGAATTCTAACAAAAAGAAAATAAAAGCCTATTTTTAGGGTAATGGTTGGACCATTAGAAGAGAGAGAACATCATTAAATGTTAAATTTAGGTTACGTGTGCCAAATGCTAAAAGATACGCTATTTCCTGTCAATTATTGGACTAAATTGTTATGCAATGCCAAATCCTCTTATACATTTGTACCTCTTTTCATTTTGGGTACAACAAACTTTTACCCCTCTTATACCTATGAAATTTCCAAAAAGAAAAAAGTTAGCCGCCCAAAGAGCATGTTAATTTTCTAGTTTATTATAATTGAAACAAATGAATATAAATCTTATTCGTTCTCAAACCCAAAAGATTTATAAAAGGGATAAGAACTTTTTGTTGTAAAAACAATAGTAATACAACTATAGCTACTTTTTCAACCTTGTAATTTGAAAATAGTCACAAAAGTTTTCAAATTTCACATGTCAATGTATATGTATTGAACGAGTATTTTTCAATTACTTTCAGCCTTAATTAAAAATTAATCTATTGCAAATTTCAATTTTCACATGAAAAGTGACTATTTGTTATTTTAACTATGGAACTTGAATTTCCATAACAAATTAACAATGGCTGAAAAGTGACTATTTGTTAATTTTATCGGAGATTAAAATTAAGTCAGTTAGTAGGACAGAAGTATTTCTGTAATCCACATTACACCAACTCCACTAATTATTATCTAACGCAGATCTAATTAATACGATAACTGTTTAAAAACGTTATATAGTTAAAATCTTTTGAACAATGATAATTTACAGATCTCTACCAATGTTGACTCCTAAATTTTTTACAAATATTACTTTAAATCAGATATTGCAATTTTAAGAAAATATGAATTTTTGAGAATCAAAAGTGATCCAGAAAACACAAAAGTAAATCACTATATTTCGCAGCACTGAAGATCTTTTAAAACAAAAAGGAACTAATAAAAGAGCACAAGGATAAGTGTAGGCAAAGAGAAGATGTGAGTCTAAACCAGGCCCCCAAATCATTAGAGGGAGCAGACATGTCGACTCAATGATTGCACATAACCATGCTTCCTTCATTTCTAATTGTCCAGAGCATCGGCTTATTGTGCACACATCTACGTTTCCACCATGACTTTTAAAATTTTTACGATGGAAAAAGTAAACTGCTTGGGCTACAAGAATGACAAACAGAATTGAATTGAAAAGGGCGTAATGTAACGGAGACACTTAAAGTTGACACGATCTTTCATTTAGACACCCAAACTTAAGAGAGTTCCTATTGAACACTTACGTTACATGAACTTTGTTCCAATTAAACACTTCTTGCTGAGTTGGCACATAAAGTGAGTTTCACCCAATATGGGCGCGTGAAAAGCCCAAAAAACAGATTTTTTTTTTTGTTTTTTTTTATTTCCTTCTTCTTCTTTATGTCCACCACCATTTCCACCATTGCCTCCTCCACTTTCCATCATCTTCTCCGACTCAAATCGCTATTCTTCTTTCAAATCCCATACCGGATTCAAATTCAGCCGAAAACGAAAAGGTGAGTATTTGTGATTGGAAGAAAACAAAAAGGATAAAGTGAAGAAGAAGAAGCCTAACCCAGCTGCCAGAACTGAAATTAATTATGTTAAGAAATTTGGATAATGAAGAAGGTAAACAGAAATTTTCCTTTCTAAACCTAGCTCCTTTCCTTCTCGTCACTCTTTCTTTGTCTGTTCACTATTTATGCGTGTGTGTGTGGCTATTTCTGGGCAGCAGAGAGTGGTGGTTTGCGGCGAGCTCTGGTGACGGGGATGGCGACAATGAGGCTGAAGAAGACGGTGCGACTGCTGGGGTCTGCCAGCGGAGAGATTCAGTCGCTGATGTTGTGTGTGTTAGGTTTGAGGGCGGGAAGAGAAAATTAATTTATGAAAAAATTGCAAAATTCTATTGTCTGCTGACTGAAATAGTCCTCTAAATTACAACAGCTCCTCCCTGATTTACGATCTAACTCTATTTTAAAGATAAATATGGACTCAATATGTTCATTAAAGTGTTTATTTTCTTGTTAAATTATATTATTTACTTTCACTTTAAATTTTTTCTATCGGAATATGCTCTCTACCTTCTAAGAGTAGGGGTAAGGTCTACATATACACTACCCTCCTCAAACCTCACTTGTGGGACTCTACTGAGTTTGTTGTTGTTTTTTTGTTATAGAACTCTTATGTAACGACCCGATAGATCGTTTGAATACTAGCTCCCTTTTCTGTGTTTCGAGATATGTCATAGCTCGATTTGATGATTTATGACTTGCGTGCGTGGTCCTTGTTAACTTTCAAAAAGTTTATATGTAAAATTTTAAAGAAAATATGATTTTTGACTTTAAAAATGGCTAGAGTTGACCATGATCAATATCTTTGGTAAACGACCTCGGACCGGTATTTTGACGATTTCGGTAGGTTCGTACTATGATTTTGGACTTGTACGCATCTTTGGTCGGGTCCGGGGTGACCCGAGTACGTTTCGGTGCATTATGTGAAAAGTTAAAAAATTGAGTTATGAACTTAAAAATCTTGAGTTTTAATGATCAATTCTTCATTTTAGTTGTTATTTTGATGTTTTGAGCTTGCGAGCAAGTTTGTACGATGTTATTACACTTGTGTGAATGTTCGGATTGGATCCCGAAAGGCTCAGATGAGTTTCACATGTATTGTAGATAGTTTTGCAAAACTGATGAAATCTAGTGTTGTGAATCTGCATGTCTCGCATTTGCGAAAACCTGTTCGCAAATGCAAGCTTTGAATTTGCGATGTCACGCTCGCATTTGCTAAGTGGGACAGGGGACTAGGAACTTCGCTTATGCGAAGAACAAGTCGCATTTACGAAATAGAGGGACCTCACATTTGCGACTTTGGTGTCGCATTTGCAACACTGAAGGACTGTGCACAATTTGGCTTTTGCAAAGTTTGGTCCGCATTTGCGATTGAGGGACCTTCACAAGTGCGAAGGGCGAGTCGCAATTGTGATAGCTGGAAGTTTCAGCACTAATCACATTTGCGATCAACGGTTCAGATTTGCGGACGTCGCAATACCTGCAGTTGGATAAAATATGAGAATTTCGGAACGTAGATCATTTTACACCATTTTTTGAACCCTAGACTCCATAGAGGCAATTTTGAAGAACAATTTCTTCCCAATTTCATAGATAAGTAACTTTAACTTATTTTTATTAAATTTTCAGTGATTTTAATGAATTTTATCATCAAATCTAAGATTTTATATAGTAGAAATTGGGGTTTTTTGGTAGAATTTAAGAATTTTTTAAAAATAAAATTTAGACCTCAAACTAAAGTCAAATTTCAAAACAAATCGCATATCCGGGCTCGGTGGTGAATGAGTAATCGAGATTTGATCTTAATTTGGGATTTCGACCATGTGGGTCCAAGTTGATTTTAGTTAGGAATTTGTCCTGATTTTCTTACCTTATTTGGATTTATTCTTTTACTTAAAGGAAGAGTAGAATATTAACCATAATTATTTTACTTTTCGTTTAGGAAAATATAGATCTCTTTCATAATTGACGGATTCCTTTCTTGGAGAAAAAGGTTGTGACCTCTATAAATTAAGAGTCGTTCCTTCCGTCACAACCGAAATCTCACATGTTGTGATGGCGCATATCGCAATACTAGGAAAGCTGACAATCATAATAAACCACGCATCTTTAAATTTGGAAAACATAGTAATATAAGTTCAAGAGAAAAATCTCATAAATAGTGATAAGAAAATACCGCGACTCAATACAATATCCCCCAAAATTCGGGTGTCACTAAGTACATGAGCATCTATACAATAACTTGGTCTGACTGCTGAAACACTTTCTAGAAAGGTAGAATAGTATAAATAAAACTAAACGATAAAGGAGGAGAATCAAGGTCTGCGGACGCCAAGGTAGCTACCTCGATAGTCTCCGAATTGAATGTCACGACCTGGATTTCCCACCCTCGGGAGTCGTGATGGCGCCTACTAGTGAAAGCTAAGCAAGCCAACCATTTGAACAATTAACTTTTTTACCATTTTTAATTCTTTAACAATTACGAACCAACAGTTTATAAACAGCGAAATATAAACAAGCGGAAGAAACAACTAAAACCATTTAAATATTTGCAATACAATTTCTTAAACAAACACTACCCAGAACTGGTGTCACAACTTCACAGACGGTCTAGGAATACTACAAACAAGGTTCGAAAAATAAATACAACACGGTTACTGAAATACGTAAATGAATCATGATGAAAGGATAGAGGGAGACGCCAGGGCCTGCGGACGCCTGCAAGACTACCTTGGATCTCCAAAGAGACTGAAGGCAGCAACCCAACGCTACGATCTGTATGCTCCAGTACCAGGATCTGCACATAGTGCTGAGTGTAGTATCAGCACAACCGACCCCATGTACTGGTAAGTGCCTAGCCTAACCTCGGCGAAGTAGTGACGAGGCTAGGACTAGACTACCAAATAAACCTGTACAGTTAAATCATATACAACGAAAAATAAAAGCAAGAATGTAGAGTTTATGGCCTACTATATAAAGCCTCATAAGGAGCCATCTAGATACTCGACTGATAGCTGTTGTTGTAGGCAAACTCTGCTAAAGGCAAAAACTAATCCCACGAGCCTCCAAAGTCAATGACACAAGCTCGGAGCATATCCTCCAAAATCTGAATAGTCCACTCGAACTGCCCGTCCATCTGAGGATGAAATGTTGTGCTCAATTCAACCCGTGTGCCCAGCTCCCACTAAACTGCTCTCCAGAAATGTGAGGTAAACTGTGTACCTCGGTCCGAAATGATAGACACGGACACACCATGAAGACGAACAATCTCCCGGATATAGATCTCAGCTAACCTCTTGGAAGAATATGAGACTGCCACCGGAATGAAATGTGCTGACTTGGTCAGCCTATCAACAATAACCCACACTACATCGAACTTCCTCTGAGTCCGTGGGAGTCCAACAACAAAGTCCATAGTGATACACTCACATTTCCACTCAGGAATCTCAATCTTCTGGAACAAACCACCAGGTCTCTGATGCTCGTAATTTACCTACTGATAGTTCAAACACCGAGCCACCTATGAAACAATATCCTTCTTCATTCTCATCCACCAATAATGCTGCCGCAAATCCTGATACATCTTAGCGGCACCCGGATGAATAGAGTACCGAGAACTATGGGCCTCCTCCAAAATCAACTCTCAGGGTCCATCCACATTAGACACACAAACTCGACCTTAAAGCCTCAAAACTTCATCATCTCCTAAGGTAACCTGCTTGGCACCTCTGTGCTGCACCATGTCTCTAAGGACACACAAATGAGGGTCATTATACTGCCGATCTCAAATATGCTCCAATAAAGAAGAACGAGCGACTGTGCAAGCTAACACACGGTCGGGCTCAGAAACATTCAACCTCACGAACTGATTGGCCAAAGCCTGAATATCCAAAGCAAACGGTCTCTCACCGACCAGAATATATGCAAGACTGCCCATACTGGCTGACTTCCTACTCAAAGCATCAGCCACCATACTGGCCTTTCCCCGATGATATAAGATGGTGATATCATAGTCCTTCAATAGCTCCAACCACCTTCTCTGCCTCAAATTTAGCTCCTTCTGCTTGAACAAGTATTGCAAACTTTTGTGATACATGAACACCTCACATGCCACGCCATAAAGATAATGCCTCCAAATCTTTAACGTGAACAATGGCTGCTAACTACAAATCATGAACCGGATAGTTCTTCTCATGAATCTTCAACTGACGCGAAGCATATGCAATAACCTTGCCATTCTGCATCAACACTGCGCCAAGTCCAATACGAGATGCATCACAATAAACTGTATATGGCCCTGAACCTGTAGGCAAAACCAACACTAGTGCCGTAGTCAAAGCTATCTTGAGCTTCTGAAAGCTCACCTCACACTTGTCCGACCACCTGAACTGGGCACCCTTCTAGGTCAACCTGGTCATCGGGGCTGCAATAGATGAGAACCCCTCCACAAACCGACGGTAATAGCCTACCAAACCTAAGAAACTCCGAATCTCTGTAGCTGATACTGGTCTAGGCCAGTTCTTGACTGCTTCTATCTTCTTTGGGTCTACCTAAATGCCCTCTGCTGAAACAACATGACCCAAGAAAGCAATTGAACTCAACCAGAACTCACACTTCGAAAACTTAGCATACAACTGACTATCTCTCAAAGTCTGAAGAACCACTCTCAGATGCTGCTCATGCTCCTCTCGACTGCGGGAATAGATCAAAATGTCATCAATGAAGACTATCACGAACAAATCCAAGTAAGGCCTTAACACTCAGTTCATCAAATCCATAAAAGCTGCTGAGGCATTTGTCACCCCAAATGACATCACCAAGAACTCATAATGCCCATACTGAGCGCGGAAAGCTGTCTTAGGGACATTGTATGCCCTAATCCTCAACTGATGGTAGCCAGATCTCAAGTCAATCTTCGAAAATACCTTGGCACCCTGAATCTAGTCAAACAAATCATCAATCCTCGGCAACGAATACTTATTCTTGATGGTAACCTTGTTCAACTACCGGTAATCTTTGCACATCCTCATCGATCCGTTCTTCTTCTTAACAAAAAACACTGGCGCACCCCAAGGAGAGACACTAGGCCTAATGAAGCCTTTATCAAAGAAGTCTTGCAACTGCTCCTTCAACTCTTTCAACTCAGGCGGGGCCATACGATACGGCAGAATAGAAATGGGCTGAGTTCCCAAAGCCAAATTAATGCTGAAGTCAATATCCTTATCAGGTGGCATACCCGACAGGTCTGAAGGAAATACCTCGGGAAACTTACGAACAACAGGCACAAAGTCAATAGAAGGAACCTCGGCACTAGAATGATGAACGTATGCCAAATAAGCCAATAACCCCTTCTCGACCATATGCCGAGCCTTCATATATGAAATAATACTACTAGTAGAATCTGCCTGAATGACGAGGCCTCTTGTCAGACCCCTGACAACCTCCTGCGATAGAACCATCTCAACTTTCCTAGCCACATTGGCCGCCTCCTGAAAAAAATCTCACTCCCCGTCTCCTTAGCCACCTAGAGTCGAATAGGCTGAATGAGTCCCTTAATGAACCTCCTCTCTCTCTTTCTCTCTCTCTCCATAGGAAGTATAAGAAGAGCATGATGGGCCAAATCAATAAACCTGGTCTCGTATTGAGTAACAGTCATAGAACCCTGTTGGAGACACTCAAACTGCCTCCAATAGATCTCCCTCTGAGTGACAGGAAGAAACTTCTCCAAAAACAGCTGAGAAAACTGATCCCAAGTCAAAGCTGGTGACCCGGCTGGTCTAGCCAAACAATAATCTCTCCACTAAGTCTTGGAGGATCTAGACAAGCGAAAAGTAGCAAAGTCGACCCCATTGGTCTCCACTATCCCCATGTTCCTGAGAACCTTATGATAGTTGTCTAAATAATCCTGGGGATCCTCAGAAGATGCACTGCTGAAAGTGGTAGTGAAGAGCTTGGTAAACCTGTCCAATCTCCACAAGGCATTAGTAGACATAGCTGCTCCATCACCGGTCTGAGCTACCACACCCGGCTGGAATGCTCTAACTGGCTAAGCTGCTAGAGTCTGAAACTGATGAGCCATCTGCTCTGGAGTGCGGGTAGCAGAAGTCTGGGCTCCTCCGCCATCCTGACAGACGGCTGGTGCTACAGGAAGCAAGCTTGCCCGGGTGATACTCTCCATAAGGCCCACTAGACGGACTAGAGCATCCTGGATTACTGGGGTAGCAATGAACCCCTCTGGGACCTGAACTAGGCCCACTGGAACTGCCTGGGCCAGAACCTCATCATCAAACTCAACCTTAGGCTTCGCCACTGGTGCTGTTACTCTAGGATGAACTCTGCCCCTACCTCGGCCTCCCCCACTGCCCCTTGTGGGAGCTGCTGCTAGGGGCTCGGGATGCTGATCAGTGGATGAGGAAGCACGTGTTCTCGCCATCTACGAAAGAACATAGTAGAAATTCAATTAGCATTGAGAAACCAAACCGCACGATAGGAAAGAATAGCTGTGAAGTTTTCCTAACTCTGTAGCCTCTAGGGGATAAATACAAACATCTCCGTACCAATCCCTTAGACTCTACTAAGCTTGTCCATGAATTGTGAGACCTATGTAACCTAGAGCTCTGATACCAACTTGTCACGACCCAGATTTCCCACTCTTGGGAGTCGTGATGACGCCTACTAGCGAAAGTTAGGCAAGCTAACCATTTGAATAATTTACCTTTTTTCCATTTTTAATCCTTTAACAATTATGAACCAACAGTTTATAAACAACAGAATTTAAACAAGCGGAAGAAACAACTAAAACCATTTAAATATTTCCAATACAATTTCTTAAGCAAAGACTACCCAGAACTAGTGTCACAATTTCACAGACGGTCTAGGAATACCACAAACAAGGTTCGAAAATAAATACAACACTGTTTCTGAAATACGTAAATGAAATAAGATGAAAGGATAGAGGGAGACGCCAGGGCCTGCGGACACCTGCAGGACTACCTTGGATCTCCGAATGGACTAAAGGCAGCAACCCAAAGCTACGGTCTGTATGCTCTAGTACCGGAATCTACACACAATGCAGAGTGTAGTATCAGCACAACTGACCCCATGTGGTGGTAAGTGCCTAGCCTAACCTCAGCGAAGTAGTGACGAGGCTAGGACCAGACTACCAAATAAACCTGTGCTGTTAAATCATAGACACCGGAAATAAAAGCAGGAACGTACAGTTAAGGATGGGAGGGGGAAACATGCTGTGGGGAAACATCAAATGATAACAGAAGGGCAATAGGTAAATATAAGGAACACCATAGCTCAATTATCAACAAAAATAAGAAATCAAACAAGTGCACGACATCACCCTTCGTGCTTTTACTCTCATCCTCACCATAAGAATCAATATAATTTGCACGACATCACCCTTCGTGCTTTTACTCTTGTCCTCACCATAAAATCAATATAATCTACACGGAATTGTACATCGTGCAGCACGGTATCACCCTTCGTGCTTTTACACTCTTCCTCACAAAATCATACACGACATTACCCTTCGTGCTTTAACACTCTCCCACCAAAACAATGCATGACATCACCCTTCATGCTTTAACACTCTTCCTCACCCAAACAACAATCACAAGCAATAAGGGAAAGGAAATAAATAAAATCACAATAAAATCCCGACCAGGGAACAATAGTTCAACAATCAAATCTCGGCAAGGGAACAATATCAAAAGCATCAACATCCTAGCAAGGGAGATAGCATTAAAAGCAACAACATCCCGACAAGGGAGACAATATAATAATTCTCCTCTCTTTTTCACATTTACTTCACAACTCACTTCACAACTTGAGCCAATGCTCTATAAGGTTTAATTGCCCATTTATACTTCCACAATTCATTATATAACTTGAGCCAACGTTCTTCGATATTCAAATACCACTATTACTTCCATAACTTTGCTTAACAATAGAATTCACCACATAAGGCATGAATAATACAAATGGAGTCACATTAATCATAGTATAAGACTCACAAGCATGCTTGACACCAATGTATAGATACTCGTCACCATGCCTATATGTCGTACTCAACAAATAACACAAAGCAAATAGGACACAACTCTTAATCCCTGAAGCTAAGGTTAGACCAAACACTTACCTCGATGCCACGAACACAATTCAAGTCTCAATTATCGCTTTAGATCTTGATTGCACCACCAATTCGCTCGTATCTAGCCACAAGTTACTTAACTATATCAATAAATGCTAAATGAATCAATTCCAATGCATGAAAATAGGTTTTCTAAAGTTTTTCCCAAAAAGTCAAAAATTTTCCCCGGGTCCACATGGTCAAAACCCGAGGTTCGAACCAAAACCTGATTACCCATTCCCCCACAAACCTAAATATATAATTTATTTTGAATCAGATCTCAAATCGAGGTCCAAATCCCCAAAATTTGAAAACCTAGCTTCTGCCCAAAACACCCAATTTCCCCCATGAAAACCTTTGATTTTGAGTTGAAATCATGAGAAAAGATGTTAAAGATTAATAAAAACGAGTTAGAAATTACTTACAATCGATTTTGAAGAGTACTTGTCTTTGAAAAATCGCCCAAAGGTGTTTTAGTTTTGAAAGGGTTTGAAATATGCAAGATTTTCGACTAAGTTATGAATTTGGAGGTTGCAGATATCGCAATTGTGACCAGGGTTCGCAATTGCGAACCCTTCAGAAGACTGTTGTCATTGCATTTGTGATTAATGTTTGCAATTGCGAACTCGCTTTTGTGATGGGATTGTCGCATTTGCGACGATTGGGGAGTTTAGGGATTTTCGCATTTGCTGAGAAACGATCGCATTTGCGATCAGGCCTACCCAGGCCTTCTCTTGCATTTGCGATGCTTTGATCGCTTTTGCGATCTCGTATTTGCGAGCCAGGCTTCACAAATGCGAAGCCTGCAGACCTGCAACATACCAGCAATTCCTAAGTCCAAATTTCACTCCGCGACCTATCCAAAACTCACCCAAGCCCTCGAGGCTCCATACCAAACATGCACACTAACCTAAAAACATCATACAGACTTACTCGTGCAATCAAATCATCAAAATAACATCAACATTTATGAATTTAGCATCAAAATCAATGAAAATCTTAAGAACTTTCAAAGTTTCAAATTTTACAACTAAGGTTCCGAATCACGTCATATGACCTCCGTTTCTTACGAAATTTTACAAGCTCAACTTAAATCACATATAAGAGCCGTACTAGGCTCCGGAACCAAAATACGGGCTCGGTGCCATCAAATTCCAAACACATTTCATTCCCAAAAACTTATATATATTCCAGAATATAATTTTCTTTAAAAATTCATTTCTCGAGCTTGGGACCTCGGAATTCGATTCCGGTCATACGCCCAAGTCCTATATTTTCTTACGGACCCTCCGGGATCGTCAAATCACGGGTTCGGGTCCGTTTACCTAAAATGTTGATCGAAGTCAACTTAAATTCATTTTAAAGGCAAAATTTATCATTTTTCACAGAGTTTCACATAATGGCTTTCCAGCTACACGCCACGACTGCGCATGCAAATCGAGGTGAGATAGAAAGAGGTTTTTAAGGCTTTAGAACACAGAATTTATTTCTAAAACAAGTGATGACTTTTTTGGGTCATCACACTGAATAAGCTCCAACACTAGAAACTCTGTGCCCGAAAGTACCTGGATCTGCATACAAAGTGGAGAGTGTAGTATAAGTACAATCGACCCTATGCACTCAATAAGTAACTAGACTAACCTTGGTCTGAAAGAAGTAACGAGCTCAACCAATACAGTCCAAATACAGAATTTTAAACAATATAAATATGACAATAATATCTCAGAGAAACTCATAATCTGTTGATACACAGTACATGAGTATAAACATGCTCCCAGGTTTAACAATTAATCTCAATACAGATAAAATATGCCAAGTATGACTGATATGATGAATATCACATATCTATATTTACATGTCAATGTGCATATCACATTTGATACAACACAAAGAAAATCTCACGTACTCACACTCTCGGAGTACTCAATCTGATTGTCTCAAATTCTCGCTCATCGCACTCAGTCAGTCAGCATTGTACGGTACCTGCGCTCACTACTGATATGTCAAACTCCAGAGGGGCGAATCCTGCCCAAGCGCTAATAAAACCTGCTGCGGCACGCAACCCGATCCTATCATGTATCAATAATACCTGTTGCGGCGTGCAGCTTGATCCCATCATGATTCAATAGTACTTTCTGCGGCGCGCAACCCGATCTCATCAATATCACACACAAGCATGCCCCTCGGCCTCACTAAGTCATCAATCTCTTTAGTGTCTCGGGCTCACAACGTTCATGCCAATCAACCTAAAAGAATGCTATATGATGTGACAATAAATGGTAACAGAGACTAAGATATGATATGCAATGATGAATGCGACTGAGTACATAAATCCAATTTAAGAAACTAACTCAATAGCATAAGAACGACCATTGTGGGTCCAATAATACCAACACATAGCCTAAACATGATTTCTTACATAAATCACAACTCAAAGCCTCTAACATATAGAATATAGTAATAATATTCAGATAAGATGACTATACAGTTCCACGAAATCGACTGAGTCACAATTTATGCGGTGTACGCACACACGCCCGTCACCTAGCATGTGTGTCACCTCAACAACAATAACACAACACGTAATTCAGGGATTCATACCCTCAGAACTAAGTTTAGAAGTGTTACTTACCTCAAACCGTGCAAATCTCTACTCCAATAAGCCCTTGCCTCACAAATCGGCCTCCGAACGCCTTGAATCTAGCCACAAATAACTCGATACAATCAACTCAAGCTATAGGAATCAATTCCATATGAAAAAGTTAAGTTCTTTAACAAAAGTCAAAAAGTCAACTCCGAGCTCACGTCTCGGAATCCAATAAAATTAACAAAATCCGAACATCCATTCAACTACGAGTCCACCCATACCAAAAATACTCAATTCAGATCATAACGCGACCCTCAAATCCTCAATTTTAAGCCTGTGAAGTTTCTACAATTTTCCCCATTTTTTTCAACCCAAAACACTAATTAAATGATAAAAACAATGATAGATTCATATATATTAACCAAATCCGAGTTAGAATCACTTACCCCCAATTAATTCCTTTAAAATACCTCCAAAAATCGCCTCAATCCGAGATCCCAAAGTCAAATTATGAAATATAACTCTAACCCTTATTTTTGATATATAAAAGTCTGCCCAGATGCTCTTCTTCACGATCGCGAAGCACAGATTCACAAGCTGCCCAAAATAACTCTTTGCGAATGTGAATAACCCCACACGAACGCGATTCACAAGGTCAACACACTATCACGAACCTACTCACACGATCGCGAAGAACAAATCGCGTGAACCCCAACTTCTTCCTTTCCTCTTCGTGAACGTGACTTAACCAACGCGTTCGCGATTCACTAACTACCCAAGCTCCACGATCACAGACACTCTCTCGCGAATGCATAGAAAAAAATCTCCAGATGCCTACAACACTCTTCATGATCGCGATCCTCCTCTCGCGATCGCTTATAAGGAAACCAACACCAACAAAAATCAACAGTCTTCCAAGTTCCAAAATGCGCCGAACATGATTCGAATCACACACGAGGCCTCCGGGACCTCAACCGAACATACCAACAAGTCCTAAAATATCAAACGAACTCGCTCGAAGCATCAAATCACATCAAACACCACTAAATCCATGAATCGCACATCGATTCAAGCCTAATGAACTTCTAACTTTCAAAACTAATGCCGAAACATACCATACCAACTCTGATTAACCTACAATTTTGCACAAATATCATAATTGACATAACGGACATGTTCCAACTTCTAAAACCAAAGTCCAGACTCGATAACTACAAAGTCAACTCTCGGTCAAACATCTCAACTCTCCAAACTTTTATTTTTCCAACTTTCGTAAATTCAAGCTAAAATCATCTATGGACCTCCAAATTATTATCCGGACATACTCCTTAGTCCAAAATCACCATAAAGAGCTATCAGAACCATCAAAACTCCATTCTATAGCCAAATACACATAAGTCAACATCTAGTCAACTCTTTCAACTCAGGCTTCCAACCTTGGGACTATGTGTCACAATTCATTCTGAAACATCCTTGGAACCAAACCTATTACTCCGACAAGTCACATAACAAAAATTGAGCACATAATAAGAAGTAAATGGGGGAACGAGGCTATAACACTCAAAACAACCGACCGGATCGTTACATCCTCCCCCTCTTAAACAAATGTTCGCCCTCGAACGTGTCTAGAATCATACCTAGAGTCTCAAATAGGCATGGATATCTGCTCCGCATCTCCCGCTCGGTCTCCCAAGTAGCTTCCTCGACTGGATGACTTCTCCAATGCACCTTCACTGAAGCTATATTCTTTGACCTCAACTTTCAAACCTGCATATCCAAAATGGCCACCGACTCCACATCATAAGTCAAATCACCATCCAATTGAACCGTGCTGAAGACCAAAATATGAGATGAATCGCCCACATACTTTCGGAGCATGAAAACATGAAACGCTAAGTGAACACTCGACTGACTAGGCGGCAATGCAAGCTTCTAAGCCACCTCTCCAATCCTCTCAAGCATCTCAAAAGGCCCAATATACCGAGGGCTCATCTTGCCCTTCTTCCCGAACCTCATAACACCCTTCTGTAACGACCCGACCGGTTGTTTTGAGCTTTTGCATTTTGCTCGATAGTTCTTAGGCATGGCTAGCCCCGTGTGATTTATTGTGATTTATGTAAATAGTCAGTTTTGGTTTTCGATGTAATCGAAATGAATTTGGAAGAACAGTTCTCAGTTTGAAGCTTAAAATTTGGAAGGTTTGACCAAGATTTGACTTGTTAGTAGATGACATCGGATTGGAATTTTTATGATTTGGTTAGCTCTGTTAGGTGATTTGGGAATTAGGAGCATGGTCAGAATGTGTTTTGGAGGTCCACGGAAGGTTAAGCTTGAATTGGCAAAATTGAGATTTTGGCATTTTTCGGTTGATAGGTGAGATTTTAATATAGGGATCGGAATGGAATTCTAGAAGTTGGAGTAGGTCCTTTGTGTCATTTTTGACATATGTGCAAAATTTCAGGTCATGCAGACGAGGTTTGGTAGACTTTTTGATCGAAAGCGAAATTTGGAAGTTGTTGGAATTCTTAGGCTTGAATTCGATGTAATTTTGGTGTTTTGATGTTGTTTTGAGCGTTCTGAAGGTTGGAACAGGTTTGAACGATGTTATGGGATATATTGGCATGTTTGGTTGAGGTCTCGAGGTCCTCGGGTGAGTTTTGAATGGTTAAACAGATCAATTTTGGACTTTAGACTTGGCAATTTTTGCTGGTTTTTGTTGCAGATGAATTGTTCTTTGCATTCGCAGTCAGGGACTCGTGTTCGTGAAGGGTGTTCTCAGAGGCGGCGAATGCTGTCTTCGCGTTGGCATTTTGTGTGTCGTGTTCGCGATGTTGTGATGCTGTGATTCTCCGCGTTCGCAAGGCTTATGTCGTGTTCACATAGAGGAAGAGGAGTAGCTGGGTACCCAAGGCGATTGTTCTACGCGTTCGCATAGTAGAGGTTGCGTTTGCAAAATGTTGAGTCAGCTGTGCATCGCATTCGCGAGAGGTTTCTCGCGTTCGCGTAGAAGGATTTCCGGTCAGTAAAGCTGTATGCTTCGCGAACGCGAGGGATATGCTGTGTTCGCGATGAAGAAATATCTAGGCAGACAGTTTATATTTTAAAATCGAGGGTTTGAGTTCAATATCATAAAAGCCATTGGAGAGCTCGGGAGAAGGTGAAATTTGAGGGGATTTATTGTGGAGCTATTGGGGTAAGTATTCTTCACTCATATTTTGGTTTAATTCCATGATTTAGTCTTGAATTTCATCATTTAATTTGAGAAATTAGAGTGAAAATTGGGGAAAAATGGAAGAAAAGTTTGAGAATTCTTTTGGGGATTTGAATGGGCAATTGAGGTCGGATTTTGATGAATTTGATATGGGTAGACTCGTGAGTGGATGAGGATTCTATTGATATGATTTTTTTCGGATTCTGAGGCATGGGCCCGGGGGTCAAGTTTGAGTAGTTTCGGAATTTTTGATGTAAATTGGTTATTTTCGAGTGGGCTTTGTTCCCTTAGCATATTTTAATGGTCATGTACTGATTTTGGTTAGATTTGGAGCATTTGGAGGTCGATTCGAGAGGGCAAAGGCATCGCGGGCTAGAGTTTGGACCAAATCGAGGTGAGTAATGATTGTAAATGTTGTCCTGAGGGTATGAAACCCTGGATTGCACATCGTGGTACTGTATTGAGGTGACACACACGCTAGATGATGAGTGTGAGGTTGTGAATCATTGGGGATTGTGACTTAGTCCATCCCGTATGACTATTTTACCGCGTATTTGATTGAAAACTATTTGTTATCATCATGTTTGGGGCTGAATGCTATATTTGGGCCTCGTGCCAACTATTTGGACCCTTAGGGGATCTTTATTGATATTTTCTCACCTTTTGAGTTTATATCTGTACTCAGTCATGCTATAATCTACTATTTTCATAACTCAGCCATGTTTACTCTTTTTTAACGCAGTAAATGATATTTTAAATGATATTTTGGCTGAGCATCATGTTTTACTGTTGCCCGAGTGGCTTATGAGATTTTGACTGAGTAAGGCCGAGGACCTATTTTGTAAGGATACTTTTGGAGTTGGGCTGCATGCTGCAGTAGTGATACACTGATCTATGATTTTGAGGCCGAGGGCCTAAGATTTGTACGCCACGAGGTGGCTTGTTGATATGAGGCCGAGAGCCTAGTGATTATGCCATGAGATGGCTTGATATTGCGCTTGGGCCGTAAGGGGCCCCTCCAGGAGTGTGCACACCCTAGTGAGCGCAGGTACCCATTGTGATGTGAGATATAGCCCGAGGGGCTGGTGTTGTTCTATGATATTGCCCGAGGGGCGGATTTTGTTGATATTGTCCCCGAGGGGCGGTTCTTTATGTGTTTATCTTTCCTAGTTGCCTGTCATTTACTTGCTTAACTGTTAAAAAGGGCATTGCAAATAAGTTTAATTTGCACTAAAGTGACTTTACATATTTTTACTGTTTCACTGCTCTTACTGGCTTTTACTGCTTCTTTATTGCCTGTTGATGTGCCTTTATGTGATTTCTTATTACTCAGTCTGCATTTATCATTATTACTCACTAAGTTAGAGTACTCACTTTACTCCCCACACCCAGTGTGCAGATTCAGGCGCTTCAGGTCCTACTTGCGAGGGTTGAGAGCTTACATCAGGCTTCGGAGATTCACTAGGTAGCTGCTCGGCGTTTGCAGCCTAGTGCTTCTCCCTATATCTTATCTTCTCATGTTTTAGCTATGTAATAGCTGGTGTAGACTCTTTCAGACTTGTAGTTTTATAACAGATGCTCATGACTGGTGACACTCCGATGTCGGGCTATGTCTATTCCGCGACTGTATTATTCACCTTATTTTGGGGATTATTATTATGTTGGAGACTTAAACTGTATTATTTTAATTGCTTAAAATGAATTAGGAGTGTGTCGGCTGGCCTTGTCTTCATGAGAGGCGCCATCATGACCGGGTTTGGGTTTTAGGATGTGACAAGTTGGTATTAGAGCCTAGGTTACATAGGTCTCACAAGTCATGAGCAGGTTTAGTAGAGTCTCGTGGATCGAGATCGGTATGGATACGTCTGTACTTATCCTCGGGAGGCTGCAGAACTGATCGCTGCCAACTCCACACTACAAAAAAGTAGGAAGAGAGGGTCGCAATAGCTTTTATCCGATATGAGGGTCGGGATCGATTTCCACAAGGAGCTAGGAATGGAGTCGAGTATCTATCTAGACTAGAGTTGTGTAATTGTTCCAAATGTCACTTCCATACATTTTTGGGTTTTTGCTTATAAACTACTATTATCAAACTATTAATTGAAACTAGATTATGCTACGAGATAATTGCTAAGTTGTATCTAATGGGAAGAAGGACACTAGGGTCGTGATATTACCTAGGTGGCTAATTGACGGGTAGATGTTACTAAGGTTCGATTGACATAATTGGGGCTTATGCTATAACCGTTGCACAATTTTACCCACTCTCACACCTCTCGGTAGAGAGAGTGATTTTTCCCAATTGACTCTCTCGAGACCAAATGGGTAGGCAAATTAGCTCAAGCAACTAGGGTTCAAGTTGGGTAATTACTATCTCGAGGTTTAACCCTTTAATTGGGACTATTAATTCTCTTGAGTCCATCCCAATTCCTTGTTGGGTCAATTTTGGAGACGTAGGCTCTTTTCTTAAGAAGAGCCAAGTCAACTTAGCACAAACCAGTGTTTGCAACCACCAATTCATAGATTAAACCATAAAATTGACCCAAATAACAAACACCGATAGTCAATCTAACAATAGATGGCAACACCCATCAATTACCCACACTAGGGTTGAGCCACAACCCTAGCTAATAGGTTTAGCTACTCATGCTTGAAGGAGAAAATAAAGAAATAGATGAAGAACAAGGCATATTAATTAAATGCTAAACTAAAATCCAAGAATCTATCGTTAATTTGAAGCTAAGATTCCAAAAATGGCTACAGATGAGGATCCCACAAGTGCAGCTCAGTTCTAGATATATCAGATAACCTAAAAATGGTAAAATATTCTATTTATACTAGGCTGAAAAAACTGGACAAAAATACCCCTGCGGGGTCAGTGAGGGCCGCATAAAATAGATCGCGGCCGTACTAGGCTCTTGGACTTCAATTCTGGGCTCTCTGAACTTGGGCTCCGCGGATCGCGTAGAATGAACCTCGACCGCAGAGGTAGCTGGCGCGGTCTGCACAATCATGACCGCGGACCGCATGGCTTGAACTTTGGCATTTTCCATCTCTCTGAATCTCTCTTCCGCGGACCGTACAAAAAGGTAGTGCGGCCGCAGAACCTTCTGTCGCACCTCCTTTTTCCGCGCCCGCGGGGCGCATGGGGAGTTTTCTCCAATTAAAGGACAGTCGAAACGGGATTTGTTTATTTGTTTCAGAGTCGCCACCTGGGAATTTTGAGGCGTCCCAAGTCACCAATTATAATCCCTGAATCGAGGAGAATATGACTCTGTTTATTTTTCTGCGAACCAGAAATCCTGAGTAAGGAATTCTGTTAATCCGGAAGAAGGTGTTAGGCATTTCCGAATTCCGTGGTTCTAGCACGGTCGCTTAACTGTTTTTATTATTGGCTTAATCAACTTGATTTTATTAAATATTGATGTTATCTGATTTTACTACCGCTTATACTTATTATGATTGAGAAACCTTCTTTGAATCGAATTACGCGTACGTATATTCGTGTTATAAATTAAAAAGATGCGGAATTGTGTCACGCACACGTGTACACAATTACTTTTGACAATATATTTATTAAGCACATTTTTCGAGATTGCGTTGAATCAAGAATAATTATTTTTCTTGGATAATGAACCGTACATATCGGATTTTTATGAAATTGATTTAACGCTTTTAGAAAAATCCTTTTATTAAATAATCATTCGAAACTGCGCGTACGCATAATCCGAAATTTTGCTTTTAAAAGTATAATCAGGGTACGTGAACGTATCCCTAATTGCGCAAAATATTTGCAATGATGTTAGAGATTTTTCCACAAATTGTTTGTTTATATGAAAATACTGAGAAATTCATACTCAAGGGATGTCTTTAAATTCTTTTAAAAGAAATTCACAAATTTGAATATTGCCCGTTGACTATAATTTCCGAGTATTAATTATGTTCATCCCAAAACTATTCAAACTCTCAATGAAAGGATAAAAATATGATTAATGCTATTTTTGACAATTATAAAACGTATATACGCTAAAGAATGAATTGTATATAAAACTGAAAATAAATTATAAAGGAAAGAATATTTTCAAGAACTTTTATTATTATTAATTAGTGCAAATTCTATTCTAATTACCATTGATATAAAGTTTTGCAATTTGTATCTTACTCTTATATACTTGTTTTGATCCAATAGGCGAAATTAACTTAATTAATTATGCCTATGATTGAGTTATATATATAATCAAACCCATTTGATTCTAGATCTATATGAATTATTACAACCATTAACTTTCACATCGTATAAGTTCATAAACCCTTTTATTATTAAGAAAGAGAACAAGTCTAATTGACTAAATAAAATGAATATTGCATACAATATTACTTACCATATTTGACATCATAAACATAATGGATTATACTAACTCGTCTTTCAACTGTGGATTATGAACACAACCAATGTTATGCCAAAAGATAGCTAATTGCAATCAATCATCATCTAGCTTTAAACAACAATTAATTATCTAACAAAATAAACTGATAGCATATTTTCCTTGATATTTCCATATTATGCTATACCTATCTAACAATACCGCAAAAAAATGTAAATAAAGCCAACTTTCTGCAGGCTTCCTATTTACACAACTCATAGATAACTAAACTAATGAAATTTGACATGAATAACATTATTACAAAGTTTTATATGAATTTCAAAAATAAAACAGTTAACTTGTAGCCATCGAGTCGAACTCACTACTGGTTAACCAACATGAAACCAAAGCTGAAATTTTCAACTAAAGAACTCAAATGAGTAGAAGACAGTATTACAATTCAAACTCTATTTATTTGTCATGTTGAATCTCTTTCCAACATAAAATTTAAAAGACATGTACCTGAAAATGAAGGTAGGAGGAGTAAATTTCAGCAGTAGCAGCAATAACAAAATCAGTAGAATATACCAATAACACAACAAGCCTGAACAAGACCCGTTGACCCAGATGAACAGTGACAGAGACTTAAGGAAATTTCAGATTTTCTGAATAACATTCACAGGCAAACAACGGACAGATTCCAGAAAGAATGCATTTCATATTTCAGTTTCTTTCTGTTGTGGATTCCTTATTTCTGATTTTTCTGTTTCAGATTGTGTGTGTGTGTGAATGTTCTCTTTTCTATTTCTCTTTCTGTTTTCTTCCTCTCTTTCCTTTTTAAAAAATCTGAGTTCTTTTCCTTTTTTTTTTCAGAATCTTAATCCTAAAAATCTCTTCCTTCTCCTTTTCTTTTTCTTTCTTAAAATCTTCTCTAACTCTCTTTCTCTGAAAAACTGCCTTTATTTTCTGAAAAGAACTCTCCTTCAACTGTCTGTCCAGCTCCTGTATTTATACAGGGCTGGTCCTAGGCAATTTAAGTGCTTCTTGGACCAGCTTCTTCTTTTAAAATCAAAAGTTCCATTAAAAACTGCTTTTACTACTTTAAATCCCATTAAGTGAACTTTATTCCTGATTTCCAGCATTCTATTATCCCTTGTTCCCCATTAGTATCATTAACTAATAGTCACTAACATTACATTATCAGCCCACTATTATATCATATTACCCTTACTGTTTTATCCCAGAAATGCCCTGTAATTTAACTGTTATTACAGCCCCAAACCAAACTGCCTAAACCTTAACAAATTTATCTGAACTAACATGTTTAGCAGCAAATAACCAACCCCTGAATCAAACAAACCTTTTGTCTTTACAGATTATGCTAAACAAGGAGAGCTAAATTTAGATTGAACACTGAACTTGCATACAGACATATTAACAATACACCCAACTCAACAGAACATTTCAACTGAAATTCAACAACTGAACAAAGAGCAACAAATGCAGGAGCATTGTCAGTTTTTTTTGACACTGCTCTGAACTTTAATGTTCAGAAATTATAACACTTATTTGATGAATTTTATTGAACTAGGAACAAAGATGACTTAATTAATGAATATTAATCAAACTGATCATCAAATAAGAAACGACTAATTACAACAAAATAATCCATCCGAAATAGGTTGATTCAGTCAACATTTTTAGAAACAAGATTAACAATATAACTAATCGACGAACTTAATCGAGTCGATTACACACATTGTAATTAGTCACAACCAACAGAAACCATTCACATTCGGATCAAGTAGATAGGTAGGAGACAGAAATGACAGAATTAATCAAAACAAATATGAAAAAATTAAAAAGCTATTAAAACAGGCAACAATACATGTAGAATAATAGAAAATACCTCTGAATCTTCAATCAAACTCGATCTCGATTCAGCTTCGGATTTTTGTTTGAAATCAAACAGACCTTAGTCGAAGTATTTTCCACTAAAAATACTTCGACTAAGGTCGATTAAACCTCAATCCTTTAATCAATTTGGACAAAAAATCCAGAAATTTGGTATTTCTAGGTTTCCTGAAGGCTCGATTTGGGATCTAATCATTTCTGGTTAGATTCGAGAGAAACCAAGTACGACACAAGGGTGAGGGAAGCCTAGGGGTTATTTGGTGTCACTTTGGAACAGATCTGGGTAATTTTTGTTTGACTCGAATCTTCAAAAGAAGATTCGAGAAGCTCTGCAGTGATTCGAGCCAAACTATCTTCAGATCCATAACAAGGGTTGTTAGGGGAAGCCATGGTGTTAATTTGGAGTTGATTGGTTCAAGTCTGAACTTGGCTCGAATCTTCAAATGAAGATTCGAGAACCTCCAGGGAGATTCGAACCAAGCAAGTAACATATACGGATAGAGGGTGTTCAGAGGGTTCTGGGGTGTCAAGGTGGTGACCGACGGCGTTGATGCCGCCGGGTTTCAGGCGGTGGAATCCTAAGGCGGCTAGGGTTAGGAGTGGGGGGTCTGGGGGACGATGATGAACAGTGTAGGAGGTGGGGGGTGTTCAGTTGGGGGCCGGGTAAGGCTTGGGGACATATATAGGGGTGGGGTGGGTTAGCATCGTCCGTTGGATCAAGTAGAATGGATGGCTAGGATCAATCCACTTAACCAAACGACATCGTTTGGTTTAAGTTGGGGAAAGGGGTCAACCCGGGGGTGAAATGGATCGGGTCTCGGTGAGTTTTTGAGGCCGTAGGATCAGGATGGATGAACGGTTCAGATTTGATTGCCCTAAACGTCGTCGTTCCTTTTGTGAAGGGGCTGAACTGGACCGTTTGATTGACATGAATCAACGGCCCAGATTAAAAATCCAGAAGCGACGTCGTTTGGTCTGGTCTAAATTGGACCGGACAGGGGATGTTGGATTGGGCTGTTGGGGTAATTGGGCCTAGATTTAAATCTAGGTCCGATTTTTTATTCCTTTTTCAACTAATTTATTTTTCTAATTTAAATTTAAATTTTAATTATAAAACAATTTTAACTTCACAAAAATATATTGATTAATCTATAACAACTATTTAACACATAGTCAAAACATTAATCACACAGTAACACATTTAAAAATAGAACGAATGCATATTTTTTGTGATTTTATTTAAATTATCTCTTAAATGCGTACTTAAATCCTAGATATACATGAAACATGTATTTTTTCATTTTATTATGATAAAATAAACATTTACGGACATAACACAAATATTTAACACCACGCAAATTCAAAAAATTACATAGTGAAAGAAATTTATTTTATTTTTTGATTTATTTTAGGAGTAGTTTTCGTAAGGCAAAAATTACGTGCTCACAGCTGCCCCTCTTTGTGCGGAAACTTGAAGAGTTTTCGTACAAAGATAAAGTGAGCGGACACGAGCGATTTTTGCCCGTTCGAATACTCCGTGGGAAGCATTTTTTGAAAGATTTGACCGAACCTCTGCTTCAAAGGTTTCCTACATATCCTTGGCTATAAAGGAATCAGGTCAATGTAGTTCGGGAATTTTTGGGTAGCTGGGACTACCGTGGTACTGTGATGTTACTGCTGCTTCATGCTGTTTTTACTGCTTGCTGACCTCCTTATTACACCTTACTTTAAAGGAAATACAAAATTAGACTAGACTATGGTACATGAATTATAAAAATCTTATCTAGATCATGCCCTTGCGTTTCTTGTTGTCTTGATATCTTGGTGACTCTTGGGCATTTGGCTTATTCCGTATTCCTTTTGGAACTCTTGTTGTTTCTTGCTGGGGATTCTGTTGGACTTCTCTGTTTTATTGATTCTAAGTGTGCTCCTTTATCATATGAGCGGGCTTTTGATTTCAACACTTCAATTGTATTCCCTCGTTCTTCAGGTGGGTGTCTTGACTGCTTTAATTCTTTGTCCTCATTCTCCAGGTGGAAGCCTGACTTCTTCTTTTCTTTATCCTCGTTCTCCAGGTGGACGCCTGATTTCTTCAATTCTTTGTCCTCATTCTCCAGGTGGACGCCTGACTTCTTCTTTTCTCATCCTCATTCTCTAGGTGGACTCCTGACTTCTTCAACTCTTTGTCCTTATTCTCCAGGTGGACGCCCGACTTCTTCTTTTTCTCATCCTCATTCTCCAGGTGGACGCCTGACTTCTTCAACTCTTTGTCCTCATTCTCCAGGTGGACGCCTGACTTCTTCTTTTTCTCATCCTCATTTTCCAGGTGGACGCCTGACTTCTTCAATTCTTTGTCCTCATTCTCCAGGTGGACGCCTGACTTCTTCTTTTCTCATCCTCATTCTCCAGGTGGACGCCTGACTTCTTCAATTCTTTGTCCTTATTCTCCAGGTGGACGCCTGACTTCTTCTTTTTCTCATCCTCATTCTCCAGGTGGACGCCTGACTTCTTCTTTTCTTTGTCCTCATTCTCCAGGTGGACGCCTGACTTCTTCTTTTTCTCATCCTCATTTTCCAGGTGGACGCCTGACTTTTTCAATTCTTTGTCCTCATTCTCCAGGTGGACGCCTGGCTTCTTCTTTTCTCATCCTCATTCTCCAGGTGGACGCCTGACTTCTTCTTTTCTTTGTCCTCATTCTCCAGGTGGACGCCTGACTTCTTCTTTTTCTCATCCTCATTTTCCAGGTGGACGCCTGACTTCTTCAATTCTTTGTCCTCATTCTCCAGGTGGACGCCTGACTTCTTCTTTTCTCATCCTCATTCTCCAGGTGGACGCCTGACTTCTTCAATTCTTTGTCCTTATTCTCCAGGTGGACGCCTGACTTCTTCTTTTTCTCATCCTCATTCTCCAGGTGGACGCCTGACTTCTTCAATTCTTTGTCCTTATTCTCCAGGTGGACGCCTGACTTCTTCTTTTCTCATCCTCATTCTCCAGGTGGACGCCTGACTTCTTCAATTCTTTGTCCTTATTCTCCAGGTGGACGCCTGACTTCTTCTTTTTCTCATCCTCATTCTCCAGGTGGACGCCTGACTTCTTCAATTCTTTGTCCTTATTCTCCAGGTGGACGCCTGACTTCTTCTTTTCTCATCCTCATTCTCCAGGTGGACGCCTGACTTCTTCAATTCTTTGTCCTCATTCTCCAGGTGGACGCCTGACTTCTTCTTTTCTCATCCTCATTCTCCAGGTGGACGCCTGACTTCTTCAATTCTTTGTCCTCATTCTCCAGGTGGACGCCTGACTTCTTCTTTTCTCATCCAGGTATTTCCTCACACAAATATTGTATTTGCCCCTGTTTTAAATCAAAGAAAACTTTGTTAGTTTAAAACAGGATGGCTGGTTGCGGTATTCTTGCCGATGGTGATGTTTCTCTTCGTCTCTCTTTATTGCCTTGGAATGATTGAAAAGACTGTTTTGTCTTTGTAATTGATCCTTGACTATAGGATTTCCTTCTGTGTGTTTTCCTTCAAAACCTTTCAACTGTAATCATATGCCTCTCCTGACTTTGCTGATCCACTTTTGATTTCCTCTTTCTTACACCCATATTTTATCTCCCACCTTTCGTGGCCGTATTTTGTAACCTTGGATCTTGGTAGTATACCTTGACATTTTTTCTTATTTGTTTAGAATAAAACTTATCTCAAAGCTTGGAGAAAGTAAGATTATTAGTAGCGAAATATGCTGATTTCGACAATTATAGAATGAAAAGAAATATCCAATTTTTGGATGACTGTTGGAAAAAGAATAAAGGACTTATCTGATTGGAATTACTGGCACCAATGATCAGGGTATGCATTTCGGATTAATTAACCCAGTCTTTTAATCAATCTCCTTTCAATTGTCTCAAGGAGTTTTCATCGATAAATTTGTCTCGTTTTTCACTTCTTCACTTCCTTTTCGCCTTATGGTGCCTGCGAAGGTTTTCACCAATAAGACTCTCTCATTTTACTTTTCTCTCAACTTCCGTCGCCTTATGGTGCCCGTGCGGGTTTTCACCTATAAGACTCTCTCATTTTTACTTTTCTCTCCACTTCCGTCGCCTTATGGTGCCCGTGTGGGTTTTCACCTATAAGACTCTCTCATTTTTACTTTCTTTCCTTGTTTGTACCACTTCATTTGGCTTGCATCAGCATTTTTCTAAGATTGATCGAAAGGTCTTTTTGGTATAAGGTTAGGAATGGAAAAGGTATTAAAAGCTAAATAGCTGTGGTATGGGTTTAAAATTACAACTCTTGGAATCTTTTCTTATTTCCAATACAATTCTTGCCCCAGTCTCTTGATTGGGGTCTCTTGATATTTCTTTTCCGTGCACATTGTGCATGTTGTGCACCCTATGACCGAGCCGTGAGGCGCCTACGTATCCTTCTTTGAGGAATCAGGTCAAACGTAGTTCATTGCATAATAATGAAGATTTTGATCTCTTTTTTTTTTTTTTATTGATTCCAAGAGAGGTTAGGAAAGAAACAAGCATGGCTCAAAGGGGAAGCAAATGGTATAGTGTTTGGACCGCAGAATAAATTGCCTTTGTCATTTCAATCTTTGAAATAGTGCTAAATACAAACATTCAAAAGTTATGCATAATATCTCTTTACCGCGTCAGAATTGATCGCCATATCTATGCATTTGCCTTCAATATCTGTTAAACATAGTGCACCATTCGATAATACTCTGGTCACAATGAATGGTCCTTGCCAATTCGGAGCAAATTTGCCTTTTGCTTCAACCTGATGTGGAAGAATGCGTTTTAGCACATGCTGACCTACTTCGAACTTCCGGGGACGCACCTTTTTGTTGTATGCTCTTTCTATTCTTCTTTGATATAATTGACCATGGCATACTGCGGTCAATCGTTTTTCATCAATCAAATTTAACTGTTCTAGACGGGTTTTGACCCATTCATCATCATCAATCTTTGCTTCGGCAATGATCCGAAGGGAAGGAATCTCAATTTCTGCAGGAATTACTGCTTCGGTGCCGTATACCAACAAATAAGGAGTTGCTCCTACTGAAGTGCGAACAGTAGTGCGGTATCCCAATAATGCAAAGGGTAATTTTTCATGCCATTGTTTTGAACCTTCTACCATTTTCCGCAGTATCTTCTTTATGTTTTTGTTGGCTGCTTCTACTGCTCCATTCGCCTTGGGCCGATATGGGGTAGAGTTACGATGTGTAATCTTAAACTGTTGACATACTTCTTTCATTAAGTTGCTGTTAAGATTAGCACCGTTATCCGTGATGATCACCTTCGGGATTCCGAATCGACATATGATATTTAAGTGGACAAAATCGACCACAGCTTTCTTGGTCACTGATTTGAATGTCTTGGCCTCAACCCATTTGGTAAAATAATCAATAGCTACCAGAATGAATCTGTGTCCATTGGATGCTGCCGGTTCAATTGGTCCGATCACATCCATGCCCCAAGCAACGAAAGGCCATGGTGCCGACATTGTGTGCAACTCGGATGGTGGAGAATGAATCAAATCTCCGTGTATTTGGCATTGATGACATTTGCGTACAAAACTGATACAATCTCTCTCCATGGTAAGCCAATAGTAACCAGCCCGTAGGATCTTCTTTGCCAACACATATCCACTCATGTGGGGTCCACAAACTCCTGAATGTATTTCAGCCATGACAATTGTAGCTTGTCTGGCATCTATGCATCTTAATAATCCAAGATCTGGTGTTCTTTTATACAAAACTCCTCCGCTCAAGAAGAATCCATTTGCTAATCGCCTGATGGTCCTCTTTTGATCTCCTGTGGCTTGTGCGGGATATATGCTCATCCTGATATATTCCTTGATGTCGTGGAACCATGGTTCTCCATCAAATTCTTCTTCAACCATATTGCAATAAGCGTGCTGATTGTGGATTTGAATATGTATTGGATCCACATAAGCTTTGTCTGGATGGTGCAACATTGATGCTAGAGTAGCCAATGCATCAGCAACTTCATTATGGATTCTTGGAATATGTTGGAATTCCACTGATTGAAACCGCTGACAAAGATCATGTAGACATTGTCGGTATGGTATGAGCTTCAAATCTCGGGTTTCCCATTCTCCTTGAATTTGATGTATCAAAAGATCCGAATCTCCCATGACTAAGATTTCTCGGATACCCATGTCTGCAGCTAGCCTTAACCCCAAAATGCAAGCTTCATATTCAGCCATATTATTGGTGCAATAAAATCGCAATTGAGCCGTAACAGGATAATGACGCCCTGTTTCAGAAATGATTACAGCTCCTATTCCGACTCCTTTCATGTTGGCGGCTCCATCAAAGAAAAGTTTCCAGCCAGGTTTTTCGATTTGTTCCACCTCGTCGATATGCATTGTTTCTTCATCAGGAAAATAAGTCTTCAACGGCTCATATTCCTCATCGACCGGGTTTTCGGCTAAATGATCGGCCAGTGCTTGAGCCTTCATTGCAGTTCTAGTCACATAGATGATGTCGAATTCCGTGAGCAATATCTGCCACTTTGCAAGTCTTCCCGTTGGCATAGGCTTTTGAAAAATGTATTTCAAGGGATCCAAACGAGAAGTGAGGTAAGTAGTGTAGGATGACAAATAGTGTTTTAATTTTTGAGCTACCCATGTTAGGGCGCAACATGTCTTTTCCAGATGAGTATACTTAACCTCATAAGCTGTGAACTTCTTGCTAAGGTAGTAGATGGCCTGTTCTTTTCTGCCAGTGAGGTCATGCTGCCCCAATACACAACCAAATGAATTTTCCAAAACCGTCAAGTAAAGAATCAAAGGTCTTCCTGGCTCTGGCGGGACCAACACGGGTGGGTTTGATAAGTACCCTTTTATTTTATCGAACGCTTCCTGACACTCATCGGTCCATTTGACTGCAGCATCCTTTTTTAACAATTTGAAAATTGGCTCGCAGGTTGTTGTGAGCTGAGCAATAAACCTACTGATATAATTTAACCTTCCCAACAAACTCATTACTTCAGTTTTGTTTCTTGGGGGTGGCAGTTCTTGGATGGCTTTGATCTTTGATGGGTCTAGCTCGATGCCTCGTCGACTGACTATGAATCCCAGCAATTTTCCAGATGGAACTCCGAATGCGCACTTGGCAGGGTTAAGCTTGAGGTTGTACTTGCGAAGTCTTAAGAAGAACTTCCTCAAATCCCCAACGTGGTTGGTCTGATGCTTTGACTTTATGATTACATCATCCACGTATACCTCAATTTCCTTGTGTATCATATCATGAAACACTGTGGTCATTGCTCTCATATAGGTTGCTCCGGCGTTCTTCAAACCGAATGGCATTACCCTGTAGCAATAAGTTCCCCATGGTGTGATGAATGCCGTCTTTTCTGCATCATCTTCATCCATTAGAATTTGATGATATCCGGCATAACAGTCCACGAAAGATCCTATATCATGCTTGGCACAATTGTCGATCAAGATATGGATATTGGGTAATGGGAAATTATCCTTTGGACTTGCTTTGTTGAGATTGCGATAGTCGACGCATACTCTAATTTTGCCGTCTTTCTTTGGCACAGGAACGATATTAGCTAACCAAACAGGATATCGAGTGACTCGAATGACCTTTGCTTCCAATTGTTTGGTGATTTCTTCTTTAATTATCATACTCATCTCAGGCTTGAATTTTCTCAGCCTCTGCTTGACAGGAGGCACTGTTGGATCGGTGGGCAATTTGTGGACCACTAAATCAGTGCTCAAGCCCTGCATGTCGTCATACGACCATGCAAAAATATCTTTGAATTCTATGAGTGCTTTAATTAACTCCTCTCGGATCTTTGGCTCCAGATGGACACTTATTTTAGTTTCTCGAATATTACTCGTGTCCCCTATATTGATGTCCTCGGTATCACTCAAGTTAGGTTTGATTTTTTCCTCAAAGTGAATTAACTCTTTACTAATCTCTTCAAAAACCTCATCTTCATCATATTCTGATTCATAATCACAATATATTTCTTGAATTATTATTTCGGAACCAGATTGATTTTTAAGACTGGGCTGAGGATTCCTCATGCATGCCATATCACTAGAGCCAGCGTAAAAGGAACTGTATAGGAAAGAAGAAAAAGAAAACAAAAACTATCAGGAACGATAATAAAAAGGAAACTGCTTTTTATTGGATGATGAAAGATAACAAGGTTAGCACACTTCAAACAAACTGTAAGATAAACTTTGGGATTACAACCTTGAAATAACCCAAACAAACTGAAAGAAAATCAAAATAAACTACCAAGACTCCTTTCGAATTGGGAGAGGAGTGGCTTTCCAATTATTGAGCTTTGTTTCTGGTCCAACGAATTGAACTTCTGCATTGCTACACTCTTCTCTGCTTTCCAACATATTCACATCACCAAACAATTTCTCGAACCTTTCAATTAATTCCTCCTCAGGATTGATCCGGGATTTAGGAATTGTTGTTACCGGGCGATTTTTAGCGCCGGTATTGACAAAAGACTTCGACAGCTGTGGTACTGGTTTTGGAAGAACCCATGCTTGGTGTTTCAACTTCCTGGCCTTTATCACGTCATTGGTGGTAGGTGTGAACCCTAAACCGAATGTTCCCCAGTTCTCGGGGAGAGATACTGGTTGTACAATTCCTTGCAAAGATAAGCCCAGACCTTTGCCGGGTATAAAGCCATTCTTCAGCATTTCATAAGCTACCATGACTGATGTAGAGGACACTTTTGGATTCGCAAGGTATTTTCCTTCTGGAATTTTCTCTACCGACACTGTGTCTGATACTTGGTATACCCATGGTCCTTGGTCAATTTCTGCTCCCTCGACTGGTACAATGGTGTTGTTGTGAGCATTTAAATTTTCTTCTCCATGCACGACTATTTCTTGATGGTCCCATTCAAACTTGACAACCTGATGTAATGTTGACGGGACTGCTTTAGCAGCATGGATCCATGGTCGATCCAACAACAAGTTGTAAGAAACAGTCATGTCCAAAACTTGGAATTCCATTGTGAATTCAACTGGCCCTATAGTTAGTTCCAACACTATGTCGCCAAATGAATCTCTACTTCCACCGTCAAATCCTCGTACGCAGATACTGTTCTTTTGAATCCTCTCCTCTTTAATTTTTAATTTGTTTAAAGTGGAGAGAGGGCATATGTTTGCACTGGACCCATTGTCGACCAATACCCGGGTTACTACGGAGTTTTCACATTTCACGGTGAGGTAAAGAGCTCTGTTGTGCTCGGTACCTTCCACAGGTAATTCATCATCAATAAATGTAATCCTGTTCGTCTCAAAGATTCTGTTGGCTATTTTGCCCAAATGATTTACAGAGATCTTTTCAGGAACATGAGCTTCATTCAGGATTTTCATCAATGCCAGACGGTGTTCCTCTGAATGGATCAGTAATGACAACAATGAAATTTGAGCGGGGGTCTTCTTTAATTGATCCACAACAGAATAATCATGGAGCTTCATTTTTCTTAAAAACTCCTCCGCCTCTTCTTCCGTCACAGCTTTCTTCGTGGGCATTGGATTGTTTTTAGTTTTTCTCAGCTCTTCGGGAGTAAAACATCTTCCCGAACGAGTCAAGCCTTGTACCTCACACACTTCTTCCTTGATTTCTTTGCCCTTGTACATTACGGTCACCCGTTCATAGTTCCATGGGATGGCTTTGTTGTTGATGATTGGCAGCTGAATTACAGGTGCAATAATAACCCGATCTGTACGTGCTCCTTCCACAATTACGACGGGTTTGTTAGCAACCCCTGGTACTATCACCTTTGTCCTCTCTTGTTTTGCGACAACTTTGTTCGATGATCCCTCATCGACTATCATAGACGGTTCACCACCATTCTTGTTATGCTTAGACACCGGCTTCTCCTCCATTAACTGCTTATCTGGCTTGGTTTCATGAGACTTGATCATCATGTCAGTTTGTGACGGCTTCTTTGTCTCCCCATCAGCTTGTATGATTTCTATCATATTAGCCTCTTGATGGGCTGGCATTGGATTTCTATTGATATTTGGAGCTTCGGGGGTTTGAACCTCGATTTTATTAGTGTCAATCAGCTCTTGTATTGCATTTTTCAAATGCCAACATTTCTCCGTATCATGGCCTGGTGTACCGGAGCAATATTCACAGCTAATGGTGTAATCCAGATTCTTTGGTGGAGGATTGGGTAGCTTGGATTGTATTGGTCTCAACATGTCTAACTGTCTCAGCCTGTGGAACAGACTAGTGTAAGACTCTCCCAATGGAGTGTAAGTTTTCTTTTTCTGTTCCCTTTCTCCCCTGAATGCTGGTCTAGGCCTGAAACCTGGTCCGGGATAAGCTCGGGGGTAGGTATTTGGTGTGACAGGAGCACGCCAATTGGTGTGAACAGGTGGCTGATTGTATGCTTGAGCGTGGTTAATGGCGAAATGAGGCTCTGAAGGGTGATAGTAATGTTGGGATGAATCATGGTGGTAAGCTGATTGGCGAGGTCGTTGCTGATTATAGTAAAGCGGTGAACCCCTGGGTCCTGGCCAAATTCCTGAATCAACTACGGTTGCTTCCTCCCTCTTCTTTCTTCCGATTCCTTCTACCCCGCCTTGAATAGCTTGAGTAGTTGCCTTAATTGCTGAATAGCTCATGATTTTGTTTGTCTTGAGGCCTTCTTCTACCATACCTCCCATTTTTACTACCTCGTTGAATGATTTTCCAACCGCTGAAACCAAGTGGGCGTAGTAAGTTGGTTCCAAGGCTTGGAGGAAATAGTCTACCATTTCGCTCTCCTTCATAGGAGGATCCACTCTTGCTGCCTGTTCTCTCCACCGAAAACCATACTCTCTGAAACTTTCATTGTGTTTCTTCTCAAATTTGGTCAAAGATAATCGATCTGGGATGATTTCCAGATTGTATTGGAAATGGTATGCGAATGCTTGTGCCAGGTCATCCCAGGTATACCATCTTCCATGGTCTTGGCGTGTATACCACTCCAAAGTTGATCCGCTTAGACTTTGACTGAAGTAAGCCATCAATAATTCATCCTTTCCCCCAGCTCCTCGCATCTTGCTACAGAAACCCCTTAGGTGGGCTACTGGGTCATCGTGCCCGCTGTATAGGTCAAATTTGGGCATCTTGAAGCCAAATGGCAATTGTACATTAGGGAATAAGCATAAATCTTTGTAGGCTACACTGACTTGCCCACCTAATCCTCGCATGTCTCGGAACGACTGTTCTAGACTTTTGACCTTCCTGAACATCTCTTCTTGTTCAGCATTTTTGGCTGGTTTGTTAATTTCGGTTGGGAGATCAAACTGAGGAGCAGGTGAATTGATTTCGGAGGCTTTGAAGGTGGGCTCCGGGGGGTAATATTGGTTGTCTTGGGCCTGAAATGTAGGCTCACTAGGAGATTTGTGAAATGTAGCAGGGGGAGGTGCTACAAAAACAGGAGTCATAGGTGGAGGAAGGTACGGAACTGGTTTTGGAGGTGGAGACTGTGGTGTCTGAGAGGTGGTGCCTCGGTAGTGCTGATAAATGGGGAAACTTGGGGATAATTCAGTGGTGATATTATCCTGAGTTTGGATTTTTGATGGAGCAGGGTTATTTGGGTAAGATGGGGGCAACTGTCCTGTAGACCAAGCTTGATACATTTCTGCCATTTGCTGCTTGAGCTTAAGCATTTCTTCTTTCATTTTCCCGACATCCATCTCTTCTATCTCCATACTTGTGTCAACATCTGGGATAGACATACTTTCGGGTATTGGTCCTTTTGATCTTGTGTGATAGTGATAATATGCCAGTATACTCTTTAGAGAAACTAACTGGTTGAATTATGAAAATGAACAAACTTGTTAGTTTTGAGAGTTTAACGCATATATAATCACACGTTGAGATGCAATGCTCCTAGACAAATAATCCCTTTCTATTATGCATTCGCTCGGTTGCTTGTATCCTCCCAGCTTTATTGAAATTGAAAAATTGTCATTCGCTTTTATTTACTATAGATATCTTTATCGTGGTGGTCGACTCTTAGAGATTGCCTATGTATTATGTCAAACATGAATCAGACCTTGCGTAGTTCGGACCAAAGTCAATCATGTTTATTTATTACACAAAGATGGAATTACATTCGAAAACTTTAAGAAAATAGCTTGAAATATACACACTTAAATCAGAATAAAAGATACAATTCATAACATCTCACAAAATGCCCCACTTTCCACTTTTGTTCTCTAATATTGGATTATCTGCTCAATGTGGGGCTTGACCTGGATGGCCTCCCAGCGTACGATACATCCTTTCCAACTCTATTTCTAGATGACGAGCAAAAGTGGGCGCATGCTCTGTAAACCTTTCACAATCCATTCCTTGGCAGTTTACATAACTTTGAGATGTGAAGACTGCCAAGTCGTGGACTTGTGCCCTGAAACCTTGGAGACGTTGGTCTTGGTCTTGCAATTGCTGTTGACGAGTGGTGGCTATGTCTCTGACACGGTTTTCACGATCTAAAGCTGATTCTAATATTGCTCGGAGTTTGGCCTGCTCTAATCTTGCTTGTGATCTTTCCTTGTCGAGGTCTGCCTGTTGGTATTCTCTGTTGCATCTTCTTGCCTCTTCTAGTTGTGCACGAAGCTGGTCTTCTGATCGCATCCAATAGTCTTTTTCCTTCTTGAATTGAGCCTTGTCTTTTTCGGATTGCCTATCCTGGCGTTCCTTGTTAGATCTGGCTTCTTCATTTAATTGTTGGATCCTTTCTTTTGCTCTGCTCAATGCCCTTTCGTTTTCTGCAAGAATGGAGTCAAAATCTTGCATTTTTTCGAAGAGATTGGCGATGGTTTTTTGATCTTTCCAGCTTCTCTTTGGCGTTTCAGAGACTCTTTTCATTTTTTGGAATCGAGCATGAAGATTTTCATTCTCACAAGCTAGACTTTTTTTCTCGCCTTTGGCTTCTTGTTCTTGCAAATCTTTCTCCAAACTGAGGCTTCTTAGATTTTCTTTTAGGGCATGGATAGTGGCTTTGTACCCTTTTTCTTTTTCTCCCCAGATTAACCGTTCTTGGATTTTATCATTGAAATTTTGAACATGGGGTCTTTTTGTTGGCCTTTTTAGCTCAGGTTCTGGTACATCATCCACGCGGGACCGCTTTTCGAACCACCTTGCATATCCAGGATTTATCTCACCCTTGGTAGCGTCTAGGACTTGAGTATCACTTTTCAAGTATCGGCACCCATTCCACATCTGCTGAAGTAGAGCTTCGGGAATAGTGGCTTCTGGGTGTAATTCGATTACTTGCATACTCAAATCTTCCTCATCAGGAACTATTTGATATCTCCCTAGTTGTCTTAGGACTCTTAGTGGTGCATATGGCTGAATGCTTCTCAATCCCAATAGTAGTAGATAACTATTTGAGGTTGACATATGTATTACTTCTCTCATCGGGAGCCATCCCAGAGTCCATTCAATTTGATTTGCCGTTAAAGCCTTTAGATGAGATACCCATGCTTCTATCCCTTCTGGAGCTTGGTAATTTTTTGTTCTTTCCTCATAGCTCTCGATGCAATTAGCTCTGTTCGACCCATACTGTATGATCTTGGGTTGTTGTTGGAGATGTTCAATCACCCACATTTGCAACAAAATTTTGCATCCTTCGAAAACCTTCGCCCCTGATTTGCATAAAGTCAAAGCCCGATAAATATCTGACAGAACGATGGGGACAAAGGTGTGATTTTCTTTAGTGGTGAGGATTTGCACAATTTTTGCGGTGCGAATATCAATTGTTCGCTCTTTATTTGGGAAGACCATGACTCCTAGAAAAGCCACCATGAAAGCAAATCGTCGGTGTATCTGCCAAGTGTCTTTGTTTTGCTTATTAGTAAGGCCTTTCTCATGAATTTCGAACCCATCTGACTTTCCAAATCTGGAATACAAAAAGTTGAAGGAACAACATCCATTGATGACATTGCTTTTCCTGATTTGACTGCTGATGTTCAGAAGACCGAAGAATCGATGTATTGAAGGAGCCTTTGTGAATATCAAACTTTGATTTCTTAAACTTCCGTCAAAACCAACATAGCCAGCTACCTCCTCTAATGTAGGAGTAAGCTCGAAGTCAGAGAAACGAAAAACATTGTGAACAGGGTCCCAGAAAGTTACTAATGCCGTAATCAGATCATCCCGAGGCTCAACTTTCATAATGTCCGTGAGATTTCCCAAATGCTTGACGACCCATTTTTGACCGTCTTCGCCCAAATCATACCACCACATTTGAAGCTGACATAGAAATTCCTCCGTACTTGTGGATGAGGGGCTTTGTGTGGTGCTCATTTTGTATCTGAAATTTAATTTTAATAAAGTCAAAATTTATTTTGGAAAATTTATATTATTTTCGAATTTTTTTTTTATTAAATATTTTTATTTCAAAATTTAAAACTATTTTTTTTCGAAAATTTTAAAACAACCCATTTTATTCCTTGCTTCTTACCATGATTTTATTTTAAGCTGGTCAATAAGCATGTTCGAGGCAAATGAATGCACAAGTAGCAAGTAGGATGCATCATGATGGTCTTTTAATTTTGGGTTCACCTGTCCTAGACAGACCCAACCCCTGTGTTGAGTCTCCAAGGGCAAATGCATATGATGCAAATATTCGTTCCTACTAGGGATCCGGTACATGGCTGAGTTATTCTAAGTGTAAAACCTTAGGTTGATTGTTCTAAACCTGGCTTACCCAAACGGATAGTTTGAGCCGAAGCGGGGGCAACGTACCGGGAGCACGAAAGTCTGCCCGGCCTAGTTACTTGTCCCAACTCCGTCTTATTTGGTATGACTTTAACAGAAAGGTGGGTCACGCGCACGTGTACACCATAAATTCAGAAGACTCAGAAAGAAGGGGTTTCGTAGCAGTTGTATATATGCACAATTTAAATAATATTAAAGCGGTAAAAAAAAACATTTAGCATATTAGCATATAAACAGTTGAAAATTATATAGTAAGTAAAGCCAATAAAAACAGATATTTTAAGCTCGAATTCTTTAAACCCTGAACCTATGGTTCTGGGTTAAAATAACACTTTTATCCCCAGCAGAGTCGCCAGAGCTGTCGCACCTCCTTTTTCCGCGTCCGCGGGGCGCATGGGGAGTTTTCTCCAATTAAAGGACAGTCGAAACGGGATTTGTTTATTTGTTTCAGAGTCGCCACCTGGGAATTTTGAGGCGTCCCAAGTCACCAATTATAATCCCTGAATCGAGGAGAATATGACTCTGTTTATTTTTCTGCGAACCAGAAATCCTGAGTAAGGAATTCTGTTAATCCGGAAGAAGGTGTTAGGCATTTCCGAATTCCGTGGTTCTAGCACGGTCGCTTAACTGTTTTTATTATTGGCTTAATCAACTTGATTTTATTAAATATTGATGTTATCTGATTTTACTACCGCTTATACTTATTATGATTGAGAAACCTTCTTTGAATCGAATTACGCGTACATATATTCGTGTTATAAATTAAAAAGATGCGGAATTGTGTCACGCGCACGTGTACACAATTACTTTTGACAATATATTTATTAAGCACATTTTTTCGAGATTGCGTTGAATCAAGAATAATTATTTTTCTTGGATAATGAACCATACATATCGGATTTTTATGAAATTGATTTAACGCTTTTAGAAAAATCCTTTTATTAAATAATCATTCGAAACTGCGCGTACGCATAATCCGAAATTTTGCTTTTAAAAGTATAATCAGGGTACGCGAACGTATCCCTAATTGCGCAAAATATTTGCAATGATGTTAGAGATTTTTCCACAAATTGTTTGTTTATATGAAAATACTGAGAAATTCATACTCAAGGGGTGTCTTTAAATTCTTTTAAAAGAAATTCACAAATTTGAATATTGCCCGTTGACTATAATTTCCGAGTATTAATTATGTTCATCCCAAAACTATTCAAACTCTCAATGAAAGGATAAAAATATGATTAATGCTATTTTTGACAATTATAAAACGTATATACGCTAAAGAATGAATTGTATATAAAACTGAAAATAAATTATAAAGGAAAGAATATTTTCAAGAACTTTTATTATTATTAATTAGTGCAAATTCTATTCTAATTACCATTGATATAAAGTTTTGCAATTTGTATCTTACTCTTATATACTTGTTTTGATCCAATAGGCGAAATTAACTTAATTAATTATGCCTATGATTGAGTTATATATATAATCAAACCCATTTGATTCTAGATCTATATGAATTATTACAACCATTAACTTTCACATCGTATAAGTTCATAAACCCTTTTATTATTAAGAAAGAGAACAAGTCTAATTGACTAAATAAAATGAATATTGCATACAATATTACTTACCATATTTGACATCATAAACATAATGGATTATACTAACTCGTCTTTCAACTGTGGATTATGAACACAACCAATGTTATGCCAAAAGATAGCTAATTGCAATCAATCATCATCTAGCTTTAAACAACAATTAATTATCTAACAAAATAAACTGATAGCATATTTTCCTTGATATTTCCATATTATGCTATACCTATCTAACAATACCGCAAAAAAATGTAAATAAAGCCAACTTTCTGCAGGCTTCCTATTTACACAACTCATAGATAACTAAACTAATGAAATTTGACATGAATAACATTATTACAAAGTTTTATATGAATTTCAAAAATAAAACAGTTAACTTGTAGCCATCGAGTCGAACTCACTACTGGTTAACCAACATGAAACCAAAGCTGAAATTTTCAACTAAAGAACTCAAATGAGTAGAAGACAGTATTACAATTCAAACTCTATTTATTTGTCATGTTGAATCTCTTTCCAACATAAAATTTAAAAGACATGTACCTGAAAATGAAGGTAGGAGGAGTAAATTTCAGCAGTAGCAGCAATAACAAAATCAGTAGAATATACCAATAACACAACAAGCCTGAACAAGACCCGTTGACCCAGATGAACAGTGACAGAGACTTAAGGAAATTTCAGATTTTCTGAATAACATTCACAGGCAAACAACGGACAGATTCCAGAAAGAATGCATTTCATATTTCAGTTTCTTTCTGTTGTGGATTCCTTATTTCTGATTTTTCTGTTTCAGATTGTGTGTGTGTGTGAATGTTCTCTTTTCTATTTCTCTTTCTGTTTTCTTCCTCTCTTTCCTTTTTAAAAAATCTGAGTTCTTTTCCTTTTTTTTTCCAGAATCTTAATCCTAAAAATCTCTTCCTTCTCCTTTTCTTTTTCTTTCTTAAAATCTTCTCTAACTCTCTTTCTCTGAAAAACTGCCTTTATTTTCTGAAAAGAACTCTCCTTCAACTGTCTGTCCAGCTCCTGTATTTATACAGGGCTGGTCCTAGGCAATTTAAGTGCTTCTTGGACCAGCTTCTTCTTTTAAAATCAAAAGTTCCATTAAAAACTGCTTTTACTACTTTAAATCCCATTAAGTGAACTTTATTCCTGATTTCCAGCATTCCATTATCCCTTGTTCCCCATTAGTATCATTAACTAATAGTCACTAACATTACATTATCAGCCCACTATTATATCATATTACCCTTACTGTTTTATCCCAGAAATGCCCTGTAATTTTACTGTTATTACAGCCCCAAACCAAACTGCCTAAACCTTAACAAATTTATCTGAACTAACATGTTTAGCAGCAAATAACCAACCCCTGAATCAAACAAACCTTTTGTCTTTACAGATTATGCTAAACAAGGAGAGCTAAATTTAGATTGAACACTGAACTTGCATACAGACATATTAACAATACACCCAACTCAACAGAACATTTCAACTGAAATTCAACAACTGAACAAAGAGCAACAAATGCAGGAGCATTGTCAGTTTTTTTTGACACTGCTCTGAACTTTAATGTTCAGAAATTATAACACTTATTTGATGAATTTTATTGAACTAGGAACAAAGATGACTTAATTAATGAATATTAATCAAACTGATCATCAAATAAGAAACGACTAATTACAACAAAATAATCCATCCGAAATAGGTTGATTCAGTCAACATTTTTAGAAACAAGATTAACAATATAACTAATCGACGAACTTAATCGAGTCGATTACACACATTGTAATTAGTCACAACCAACAGAAACCATTCACATTCGGATCAAGTAGATAGGTAGGAGACAGAAATGACAGAATTAATCAAAACAAATATGAAAAAATTAAAAAGCTATTAAAACAGGCAACAATACATGTAGAATAATAGAAAATACCTCTGAATCTTCAATCAAACTCGATCTCGATTCAGCTTCGGATTTTTGTTTGAAATCAAACAGACCTTAGTCGAAGTATTTTCCACTAAAAATACTTCGACTAAGGTCGATTAAAACTCAATCCTTTAATCAATTTGGACAAAAAATCCAGATTTGGTATTTCTAGGTTTCCTGAAGGCTCGATTTGGGATCTAATCATTTCTGGTTAGATTCGAGAGAAACCAAGTACGACACAAGGGTGAGGGAAGCCTAGGGGTTATTTGGTGTCACTTTGGAACAGATCTGGGTAATTTTTGTTTGACTCGAATCTTCAAAAGAAGATTCGAGAAGCTCTGCAGTGATTCGAGCCAAACTATCTTCAGATCCATAACAAGGGTTGTTAGGGGAAGCCATGGTGTTAATTTGGAGTTGATTGGTTCAAGTCTGAACTTGGCTCGAATCTTCAAATGAAGATTCGAGAACCTCCAGGGAGATTCGAACCAAGCAAGTAACATATACGGATAGAGGGTGTTCAGAGGGTTCTGGGGTGTCAAGGTGGTGACCGACGGCGTTGATGCCGCCGGGTTTCAGGCGGTGGAATCCTAAGGCGGCTAGGGTTAGGAGTGGGGGGTCTGGGGGACGATGATGAACAGTGTAGGAGGGGGGGGTGTTCAGTTGGGGGCCGGGTAAGGCTTGGGGACTTATATAGGGGTGGGGTGGGTTAGCATCGTCCGTTGGATCAAGTAGAATGGATGGCTAGGATCAATCCACTTAACCAAACGACATCGTTTGGTTTAAGTTGGGGAAAGGGGTCAACCCGGGGGTGAAATGGATCGGGTCTCGGTGAGTTTTTGAGGCCGTAGGATCAGGATGGATGAACGGTTCAGATTTGATTGCCCTAAACGTCGTCGTTCCTTTTGTGAAGGGGCTGAACTGGACCGTTTGATTGACATGAATCAACGGCCCAGATTAAAAATCCAGAAGCGACGTCGTTTGGTCTGGTCTAAATTGGACCGGACAGGGGATGTTGGATTGGGCTGTTGGGGTAATTGGGCCTAGATTTAAATCTAGGTCCGATTTTTTATTCCTTTTTCAACTAATTTATTTTTCTAATTTAAATTTCAATTTTAATTATAAAACAATTTTAACTTCACAAAAATATATTGATTAATCTATAACAACTATTTAACACATAGTCAAAACATTAATCACACAGTAACACATTTAAAAATAGAACGAATGCATATTTTTTGTGATTTTATTTAAATTATCTCTTAAATGCGTACTTAAATCCTAGATATACATGAAACATGTATTTTTTCATTTTATTATGATAAAATAAACATTTACGGACATAACACAAATATTTAACACCACGCAAATTCAAAAAATTACATAGTGAAAGAAATTTATTTTATTTTTTGATTTATTTTAGGAGTAGTTTTCGTAAGGCAAAAATTACGTGCTCACACCTTCACCGCGGACCGCGCAATGTGTACTGCGGTCGCGTTGCCTGAAGCCTGGTTTTGCCATATCTCTGAATCACCTAGTGCGGCTGCACTTGACTTTGTGCGGTCCGCACTAGGCTTGTTTGCCCTCAATTTACTTTGTCTTTGATACTTGAGCAGGTTTCACTCCTTTTGAGCCGATCTTTGATATTTCGTCACTTTGTCGATCAAACCTGCAGTCAAGCACAACTTATGAGCTTTTTGGGACTATTTTGTAATAATTTATAATCAAAGCATAGGCAAGAAGGAGCATGAAACTCGTTAAAATCCCTACTTATCAATTCCCCCAAACTTAAGCCTTTGCTTGTCCTCAAGCAAACAAAATAAGACCCACCCTTAAGGGAAAATCCAAGTATTTCCAGCTATCTTAAAGTAACCTCAACAAGCATCAATTGGTACTAACAATTGCCCTCAATACGAATGAATCATTAACAACATTTAAACTTTGAAAACTATGGATCAAGTGTGACACAAGAGCATCAAGAGTGGACTCATTACATCAAGGAACTCTCTCAATTACTTTAGTCATTGTGGAACCCAAACTCACACATCCTCAACTCTACCTAAGCAAACCTCACCTTTTAGAGTATTAGCACACAAACCGAGGTTAATGGAAATTCACTCATCTCTCTCAATGAAAGGCCACAAGTCCGGCTCTAAGTACCATATGCTTGCCCCTCATGTAAGTATCCACTAATGTAAGCATCATTCAACTCAAGATCATATAGGACTTTTGAGGAGTCAATGTGAAGGCTTTTGGTTCAGGGTAGGAAAAGTTTTTGGTCTAAATAGGTTCCATCTTCCCTTAAGCACTTCTTTTGATTCATTTGGCACAATTATCTCGACTCTTTGAGTATCTCACTTCTTTTTAAGGGGTTAGAGAGACATAATGTCACTCTTTCTTATGCACTTCAAAGCGTTTCTCTTTTTTCAACTCTTTCTACACCTTTTTCTCTTTTGTTTTTCTTGAATCCCTTTTTATTCTTTTTCACATTGGGCTTTCTTGTTGTCTTTTTTTTTTCTTTTCTTTTCTTTTTCATTGCCTTCCCTTTTTTTTCGCTTTTGTACCTTTTACCACTTTGTTCCCTTTCCCGTCTCTCCCCCCAAACTTAGACTTTTGCCATTGCTCAAGGAAAGATCGGGTGCCAAGAAAAGGTATATTTTAGAACAGGTATAGGCTTATAGTATTGGTTCTTGAAAGAAAAAGGTTTAAGGCTCAAAAGGGTTAACTAGGGATTATATCATTGGTGAGCTAAGGAATTGTTCAACTATCATTTGGATCAAGGAGAGCCTATAATCACTTCTCAAGCCAAATTTCACTCAAGATTTTGCCTCAACAGACATTCAGGGCAAGTTCTAGACCATTGGCTCGGGACTTGGACTCACAATTCGATTTCTCACCACACAAGCTCAAGGATTGCTAAAGACATAGAGTCGGGAGCCCACAACAACCTTAGACACGATTGAGCACACAATAGTCCCGAAAGACCACATGATGATTGTTTGGTCAACACAAGAGTCTTAAGGTCACGACTTTCACCATCCTAAACACAACAACTTGTCTTTAAGATCAAAGACAAATGTGTTAGGCCCAAGTGAAGCTTTTCTTGAGGTACCCTTAACTACAAGCTACCAAAAATAAAAACAAAAACGGACTCAAACCCTTAAGAAGGTTGTCACGCCATCCATCATCGGGAAGAGCCACCCGGTTCACACAATACTCCACCTTTGGAAAGAACCGTGGCATTAAGAAAACCAAAGGCTTATTGAAAGCACCAAAAATGAAACAAAAAGATACGAGCTTATCTAAGAATCTAAAAATGAAACTTTTTTACAAAAATAGAAAATAGAATGAATATGTACAATAGGAGATTTGAATATACAACGGAGGATGAATATATACAATAATGTAACTTTATATACAGACCAAAGGGAAGATAAAAAAATGCGATAAAAGTAGCTAAATGTAAAGTTATATACAGACCAATAGAAAATCAAAAAGACATAAAATGTAACAATATATATAGTCATCCAAAAATGTAGGGCGCAACCCCTCAAATAAAAGCTGGCATTGTCCCCAATGCCAATTAAACAAATAATCACCAAAAAGTATAAGGGAAGGATATGAGGACTCCCTAAGCCGTGTTCGTCTGCATAGGATCATCAGTGGTCCCCGGGTCCTCTGTATGCGAGGGAACCTCAGACTGGTTCTCGATCTTCTGCTGCTCAGCTGCTGGGATTGGGGCCTGGACCTGGATGGGCTGAATATCAGAAACATCCTGTGGCTGACTGGAGGAAGCCTCTGGTGGGTCCGCCAACTGGATGATCGCCTCATCTGCACTAGGGAGCTTCCTCTTCTTCTTTGGAAGCCTCTGTGTTTGCTCCTGCTGTGGTTCTGCTGCTGGTACTGCTGCTGGAGCTGGATCCTCAAATAGCAAGTCTAAAGGCAGCTGGTCTGCCTTCAGTTTGTCCACATCCGCTCTAAGCTCCTTCACAGACTCCTTGGAAGCCCGTGTTTTGCGCAGCTTCTTGTGCTCCCTGACAAGCTCCTTCAGCCCCTTGCCATGTGAATCCACTGCCTTAGCTAAGGCAGCCTGAGAATCAAGGATCTTCTACTGGTTGGCAAGAATCTCCTTAAGTGAATCCTCGATAGACTGGGGAACCTGCACTGGCTGTGGTGCCGACTGAGCCGCAATGGTGGAGGTCAATGTAGACAACTTGGACGAAGCAGTCGCCATCCAGTTGTTCAAGCTATGAAGTGTCTGGCTCAGCTGGTGGGCAGTGATATGATGGGCCTAGGAAGATGGAATCCCCGGGCCAGCTGAAATAGAGGGACCAAGAATAGTTGAAGGTCCGGGAGGCATGTCAGCAACTGTAGAGGCAGGCTCAGAGGAGGGTTCTACCGCAACCGGCTCTTCAGACTGGCCAGTTGGGGTAGAAGTAGACGGCTTGTAATTCTTGTCCTTGGGGTTGTCTGACCCCTTCAAACTATACTACGAAAATGGAGCCATAGGTTTGACCTTGATGTCAAAATGTCTCTTCTCCACCTTTAGGTCCCGGAAATACATAGTGAGGGTGTTGGGAAAAAGGGAGTTCCGGTCATGCTCAAACCCCACTGCAAAAATGACGCGGGACATCACATTGCCCACGTTGATAGGGTATCCCGCCATAATAGATGCAATAAGAACATCCCGGGTAAGTGGAATAGTTTGATCATGGGTAGTGGGGTCAAGGCGACTGCACACAAAAGTCAACCACCCCCTAGCCTCAAAGTTAAAGGTCCTCCGAAGTATTTTGGCCCCTGCTTGCAACCACTCTGGAACAGTACCCGAGATTGCCAGGTATGAAGGAAGCTAACCACGGACGAACCTTCTCGCCCATTGCCAACTTTTCATTGTAAAGGGACTCATCTTCTTCATTGAACCCCAGGTATTCATTTAGTGCCTTCTCGGTAAATACCACATTTTAATTTCGCACTTTGGTCACTTTAGTGCCCTTCAAGATGTGGGCCACATTGCTTTAGAACTCCTTGACCATGTGCTCATTCGCCTTCACACAATCATCCCGAAAATGCTCCCAATCCACTCGAGCTCAAAACTGTCTATGCACATTGGGGTGTAGGGGAAGCAGGTCTCTGTCAATAAAACTCCTCTCAAGAATCAATTTTCGTAGTGGCCACCATTCCCTAAACTTGTGGAATGCCACCTGGCTAACAAATCTATCCTCCCAGACTGCGGGATTTCTAGTCCGATCAGCACCCCCAACCTGAGGCACACCACCCCCAGGTACCTCCTCATCTCTCTCATCACCTCCGCCTGCACCCTCCCCGGATAATGAAGATGTGTGGGAGGTGGAGTACTCGCCACTGCCGGTTGCTGAGCCCTCAGGCGACTCAGTGGAGACATGATCTGCTGCTTGGGCAGCAGGTGTGGATGGAGGAGTATCATCAGTCAATCTCATTCTCCCGGGCCAGTCAGGGACATATTCGGGCACAAAATCAGAGGAAATATCCTAGGAAGGCATGTACTCACTCCCCGACTGGTCACAAGCTCTATCAGCAGCTTTAATTGCTTTCCGCATCCTTTTAATACTTTCTCTCACTTGGGGAGTGCGTCGGATCATATTCTTGCCCTTGCCTCCCCGGGAGGAATCACCTCGGCCGGGTTGTTTTGTGCCTCTACCTCTTTGTTTGACCATTGTCTGCAAGCACAAATATCTAGCTTTGTTATTATTAGCACATGCAGTGAATCAGTTGTGGAAAATAAATTGCAGAACAGAAGCCGAAAAGTTGTAGAAAATGTTGCAGACATAGTGCACCGCGGACCGCACAAAAAGGAGTGCGGTCGCACCGCGGATCGCATTGAGGCAAGGTCTAAAAATCCACTTCTCTAAATCTAACCACGCAGCCCACACAAAGTAGCATCGCGGCCTCGGTGGGCTAGCGCGGACCGCACAAAATGTAGTGCGGCCGCGCTGGGCAACAAGTCAATCTTTCAGAACATAAGCACCGCGGTCCGCACAAAGTGGTACCATGGACCACATCAGAGCACCGCGGACCGCACAAAAGGGACCGCGGTCCGCATTGAGGCAAGGTCTAAAAATCCACTTCTCTGAATCTAACCACCGTGGCCCGCACAAAGTAGCATCGCGGCCGCGGTGGGCCAACGCGGACCGCACAAAATGTAGTGCGGCTGCGCTGGGCAACAAGTCAATCTTTCAGAACATAAGCACCGTAGTCCGTACAAAGTGGTACCACGGACCGCATCAGAGCACCGCGAACCGCACAAAAGGGACCGTGGTCCGCGGAGGGTGCTTAGTCAAGGCACTGAGGTGGGGTTCATGTGTTTTGCCTTTTTGTTCAAGTTTTCACCTAACTTTGTCCCTACTCAATTTACCCAGTTAATAATACTCCTCAGGCACACAAAACTTAATAGTTAAACTAAACTAACATCAAAATTGAAGAATTACAGGGGGGAAGAAGTCTACACAGTTAATAGAAAAGGACATAAAATGAAATTAAATAATTTAAATAACAAGATATGGTTGAATTGTTACCAGATATTGAGAAGAAGTGAAAAAACACAATGCAAACAAGCTAGTACGAAGAAGAGGGAAGATGAACAGTAATTTTTAGGTCTATGAGAATCAATTTTTCGAAAAGGGTAACCGGTGACCCCTGTGGTCTATTTATAGAAAAATATATGGGACCTAGTCTTACCTATCAGCACGGCCGCACAAAACAGACCGCAGACCGCGCTGGGTTTGTTTAGAAGAATTCTGAGAAGGCAATCCTCCATGGTCCACACAAAACAGACCGCGGCCCGCACAAATTGGAATACGGCTGTGGTGGCAAACTTCAGAGAGTATCTCACTTGGCCTTCACCAGTGCGAACCGCACAAAGTGCAATGTGGCTGCACTGGCAACTTCAGAGACTGTTCAATTTTTCCAAAATGTTTTGCCCTATATCAACACAATCCCTGCAACATCTCACAACCAATTAGCTCAAAAATCAATCCTACACTATAAAGAAAATCAAAGAAAACAAGAAGAAAAAGACATGGGTTGCCTCCCAAGAAGCGCTTGATTTAACATCGCGGCACGACGCATGTTACCATCACATCACTTTAGTTGAAGAAGTGCCACCACGTGACTGTCATCAAATTTTCCAAGATAATGCTTGACCCGGTGCCCATTAACTCTGAAAACTTCACCATTTTTGTTCTTTAGATCAAGAGCACCAAATGGGGTCACGAACACAACTTCAAATGACCCACTCCACTTTGACTTGAGCTTACCCAGAAACAGATGTAACCGGGAATTGAACAAGAGAACTATATCTTTAACCTTGAACTCCTTACCCCGAGCATATTTGTCGTGAAGGTACTTTATTTTGTCCTTATACAAGGATGAACTTGAGTAGGCATGGAATCTAAACTCATCTAGCTCATTGAGTTGTTCAACACGACGATTTGCCGCAACATCCCATTCCAAATTCAACTTTCTCAAAGCCCACATGGCCTTGTGCTCTAACTCAACTGGAAGATGACACGATTTTCCAAACATAAATTGATACGGAGACATACCAATTGGAGTTTTGTAAACTGTCCGATAAGCCCATAGAGCGTTATCCAACTTTTTCGACCAATCGGTCCTATTAGCATTGCCAGTTTTTGACAAGTTGCTCTTAATTGGAGACTTCCACTTGACCACTAGCTTGATGATGATATGGGTAGAAACCTTATGATTGACACCGTACTTGGAAAGCAACGGTCAAAAGCCTTAATGCAAAAGTGAGACCCCCATCACTGATAATCGCACGAGGAGTGCCAAACCTTGTGAAAATGCTCTTTTTAAGAAATGCCACAACACTCCGGGCTTCATTGTTAGGCAAATCCATGGATTCAACCCATTTCGAGACATAATCAACCGCCACGAGAATGTAAGTGTTCCCACAAAAGCTAACAAATGGACACATGAAATCGATGACGCAAACATTAAAGATATCCACTTCAAGAATCGTATTGAGAGACATCTCATCCCTTTTTGAAATTTCACCCGCTCTTTGGCACTCGTCACATCTCTTGACAAAATCTCCGCATCTTTGAACAAGGTGGGCCAATAGAATCCACAACTAAGAACTTTCGAGGCGGTCCTCACCCCACCGTGATGGCCATCATAGGGTGAAGAATGGAAATCCTCTAAGATACTCAATTGTTTTTCTTCCGGGACACATCTACGAATCACACCATCCGTGCAAATCTTGAACAAGTATGGCTCATCCCAATAAGAATCCAAGCTATCCCGCTTGAGCTTCTTCCTTTGGTTAGAAGAGAGCTCATACGGGATTATTCCGGTCATAAGGTAATTGAAAACATCGGCAAATTATGTTCCATTCATTGACACCACAAGGAGTTGCTCGTCGGGAAATGAATCATTTATCTCAAGGCCGTCACAAGGCCTCCCCTCCTCCTCCAAACGGGACAAGTGGTCCGCCACTTGATTCTCACTACCTTTTCGGTCCACAATTTCTTGATCAAAATCTTGGAGTAGTAGCACCCATCTCATCAATCTTGCCTTGGAGTCTTTCTTTGTCATCAAGTACCTAAGGGCGGCATGATCGGTGTGCACTATAACTTTGGCCCCCATAAGATAAGGTCAAAACTTTTCCATAGCAAACACAATAGCCAAGAACTCTTTCTCGGTGACTGTATAGTTCTTTTGAGCCTCATTCATGGTCTTGCTTGCGTAGTACACCGGATGAAACATCTTGTTGATCCTTTGGCCTAAAACAGCCCCAACCGTAACGCCACTAGCATCACACATGAGCTCTAAAGGCAAGCTCCAATTTGGTGCGGTAATGATGGGAGTAGAAGTCAACTTGATCTTGAGAAGCTCGAATGCTTGCATACAACTCTCATCGAACAAAAACTTTGCATCTTTCTCTAGCAACTTGCACAAAGGGTGTACCACTTTGGAAAAATCTTTTATGAACCTCCGGTAAAAACCCGCGTGCCCAAGAAAACTCCTCACCCCTTTGACAGAAGTAGGGGAGGGGGGAAGCCTCGAAATCACCTCTATCTTGGCTTTATCCACTTCAATTCCTCACTTCAAGATTTTGTGACCCAACACTATACCCTCTTCTACCATGAAATGACACTTTTCCCAATTGAGAACAAGGTTGGTATGTTCACACCGGGCCAATACTCTATCCAAATTTTTTAGACACTCATCAAAAGAATCCCCAACCACACTAAAATCATCCATGAAGACCTCCAAGATATCCTCCACCATGTCGGTGAAAATAGCCATCATGTATCATTGGAAGGTTGCCGGAGCATTACACAATCCGAACGACATTTGAGAGAAAGCGAATGTGCCATAAGGACATGTAAAAGTTGTCTTCTATTGGTCCTCCATGGCAATTAAAATTTGATTGTACCCCGAGTAACCATCCAAAAAGCAATAGAAAGCACGCCCCGCAAGACGATCTAGCATTTGGTCAAGGAATGGCAATGGGAAATGATTTTTTTGGGTCACCTTGTTTAGCTTCCGATAATCCATACATACTCTCCACCCGGTGACCGTGCGAGTAGGAATGAGTTCATTGTTGTCATTGGTCACCACAGTCATACCACCCTTCTTCGGCACACATTGCACCGGAAAAGTCCAAGAACTGTCAGAAATAGGATAAACCACACCGGCATCTAACCATTTGATAACCTATTTCTTCACCACTTCTTGCATCGTCTCATTTAATCTTCTTTGATGCTCCAAGGAAGGCTTTGCACCCTCCTCCAAGATGATTTTGTGCATGAAAAATGTAGGGCTTATTCCCCGAATGTCAGCTAGAGTCCATCCAATTGCCCTTTTTCGCTTTTGAAGCACCGCCAAAGTGGCCTTAACCTGCATGTTAGTAAGGCAAGAGGAAAAAGTAACTGGTAAAGTAGAATTTGAACCCAAGAATTCATACCTGAGGTGTGGAGGAAGTGGCTTCAACTCCAACACCGGTGGCTCCTCAATTGATGTCTTTGTTGGTGGAGTTTTCTGATTTTCAAGATCCAAAGATAGCTTCCTCGGCTCATAAGAATAAGATCCCATCCCATGTAGGGCATTGACACATTCCACTCTACTAGCATCATCATTGACATCCATGTTCAAGAGCACTGCTTCAAGAAGATCTTCCACGTTGATCATAGCACTGGTATCATCTACAATCACTGTTGTGACAAGGTCTACAAATGAGCACACCTCAGTGCTATTGGGTTGCTTCATAGATTTGCAAATGTGGAAAACGACCTTTTCATCTCCCACTCGGAAAGTGAGCTCACCCACTTCAATATCAACCAATGCCTTCCCAGTTGCAAGGAAAGGTCTGCCCAAGATAATAGGAACCTCATAGTTCACCTCACAATCCAAAATCACAAAGTTGGCTGGCAATCTGAATTTGTCCACCCGGACAAGCACATCATCAATAATGCCCAAAGGTCGCTTCATCGATTGATCCGCCATCTCATTGAAGTTGGCCTAGGTTGCCCGATACCCAAAGTTTTGAAAACCGAGTAGGTCATCAAATTGATACTAGCTCCCAAGTCACAAAGAGCTTTGGCAAAATCCGCACTTCCAATGGTGCAAGGAATGGTGAAAGCACAGGATCTTCAAGCTTCGGGGCCATTGAATGCACTATAGCACTAACTTGGTGACTCATCTTTATAGTTTCATAGTCCATAGAATGCTTCTTTGTAACCAAGTCTTTCATGAATTTTGCATAACCCGACATTTGTTCAAGTGCCTCCACCAGAGGCACATTAATAGACAAGCTCTTCATCATGTCAGTGAACTTTTTAAACTGATTATCATTCTTCTACTTCGCGAGCCTTTGAGGATAATGTGGAGGTGGTCTTGGCAAAGAAGCCTTGGCTTTTGGAACAACCGGCTCCGTCATATCAATTATGTGTTCCCTAGACGGGTTCACATCATTTTGGGTTTCCCCCTCGACTTCTTGAATATCAATCCTCACTTCATTATTCACATTTTCATCAACCACATCTTCAACTACCAAAGGGACTTCGTCATCTTGCAACTCAACATCATCATCCACAACTTGTTTTTGCTTAGAGGCATTAACATCACCGCCTCTCCAACTTCTTGTTGTGACCTCCATAACATGATTGTTCCCACCCTTTGGGTTCACTACCGTATTACTTGGTAGAGCACCCTTCGGACGAGTATTCAATAACTGAGAGATTTGGCAATTGCACCTCTAAGTTTCGGATAGAGGTGTTGTGAGAAGCTAACTGTGCATCCGAATCCGCATTTCTCTTCATCATCTGCTCGAACATCATTTCAATTCTGCCCATATCATTACCAGAAGAACTAGGACCTTGAGAAGGGGAAAGGGGTGGATTGTTCGGTTGTTGGTACATTGGGGGCCTTTGAAAGCCTTGCCCCCGGTTGCCTTGGTTTCCATTGTTGTTCCACCCACCTTGATTGTTGTTGTTGCCCCAGTTGTTGTTATTTCCATTCCAATTGCCTTGGTTGTTGTTCTGATTACACCAATTGTTGTTTGGTTGTTGTTCCAATTGCCACCACTTTGTTGTTGATTGCCCCAATTTCCTTGGGGTTGCCATTGTTGGTTTGAAGAGTTGCCTCTATTGCCTTAATAGTTGTTGACATATTGTACCTCTTCACTTTGGTCATCATAACCATCATTTTGACACCCATCATATTCATCAACAAATTGCTCAGAATTTCCTTGATTTTGTTGCCTCCTTTGACTTCTCTTGTTGACAAGCATACTAACACCCTCCATGGCATTCACTTGGCGAGGATTCTGAACTTGTTGCAACTGCGCCTTAGCCAATTGGTTCATAGTAGTTGTAATCTCAGCTATCGCTTGCCCGTGATCATGTAATTCCTTGTACAAATGGATAACCGTAGGGTCACCTTGAGGCACATTTGCTCTACTATGCCATGTTGAAGAGGTGTCCGCCATTTCATCAAGTACATCACATGCCTCCTCTTAAGAAAGCTTCATAAAATTGCCCTCGGCCAATTGGTTAACAATGCATTGATTTGTAGTATTTATGCCCCGATAGAAGGTTTGTTGGATCATGGCCTCAGTCATATCTTTATTTGGGCATTCCTTCACCATCGTTCTATACCGCTCCCAAATCTCAAGCAAAGGTTCCGTTGGCTCTTGCTTGAAGGCTAATATTTTATCTCGAAGTGTCATCATATGACTAGGAGAGAAAAATTTGGCAATAAACTTATCCGCCAACTTATCCCAAGTTGTGATGAAATGGTTGGGGAGTCTCTCGAGCCAATTCAATGCCTTTCCCCGAAGTGAGAACGGGAAAAGTCTCAATCTCAATGCATCCTCGGACACATTTGTCTGTTTGCTCCCCCAGCATGTATCTACGAACCCCTTGAGATGTTTGTAGCCATTTTGATTTGCAGTGCCCGTGAAGTACCCATGCTGCTCAAGTAAGGTCAACATCACATTGGTTATCTGAAAGTTGCCCGCCCAGATTCGGAGTGGGAAAATAGCACTTGCGTAGCCCTGGTTCGGTAATACTCTGGGAGATACTCTTAGAGGAACCGGGGAAGGGTCTGGAATATTGTCATTTGGATTAGCATTGGCATTCTGGCCTCTCCGTTGACCTTGAGGTGCAAGAGGCACCTTATCTTGCTCAAGATCATCTACCTCCTCCCCCGTTATCACGTTTCCAAGAGGATCATTAGTGTTGTTTAAAGCCATGTTGGTACCTGAGTAATGACACAAACAAGTAAGTAACAAAGAAGGAAAGAAGAATAATACACAAAACTAACTAAATAGATAGCCAAAACCGTTAGCTCCCTGGCAACGGCGCCAAAAAGTGATCGCTTCCAACTCCACACTACTAAAAAGTAGGAAGAGAGGGTCGCAATAGCTTTTACCCGATATGAGGGTCGGGATCGATTTCCACAGGGAGCTAGGAATGGAGTCGAGTATCTATCTAGACTAGAGTTGTGTAATTGTTCCAAATGTCACTTCCATACATTTTTGGGTTTTTGATTATAAACTACTATTATCAAACTATTAATTGAAACTAGATTATGCTACGAGATAATTGCTAAGTTGTATCTAATGGGAAGAAGGGCACTAGGGTCGTGACATTACCTAGGTGGCTAATTGATGGGTAGATGTTACTAAGGTTCGATTGACATAATTGGGGCTTATGCTATAACCGTTGCACAATTTTACCCACTCTCACACCTCTCGGTAGAGAGAGTGATTTTGCCCAATTGACTCTCTCGAGCCAAATGGGTAGGCAAATTAGCTCAAGCAACTAGGGTTCAAGTTGGGTAATTGCTCTCTCGAGGTTTAACCTTTTAATTGGGACTATCAATTCTCTTGAGTCCATCCCAATTCCTTGTTCGATCAATTTTGGAGACTTAGGCTCTTTTCTCAAGAAGAGCCAAGTCCACTTAGCACAAACCAATGTTTGCAACCACCAATTCATAGATTAAACCATAAAATTGACTCAAATAACAAACACCGATAGTCAATCTAACAATAGATGGCAACACCCATCAATTACCCACACTAGGGTTGAGCCACAACCCTAGCTAATGGGTTTAGCTACTCATGCTTGAAGGAGAAAATAGAGAAATAGATGAAGAACAAGGCATATTAATTAAATACTAAATTAAAATACAAGAATCTATCGTTAATTTGAAGCTAAGATGCCAAAAATGGCTACAAATGAGGATCCCACGAGCGCAGTTCAGTTCTAGATATATCAGATAACCTAAAAATGGTAAAATATTCTATTTATACTAGGCTGGAAAAACTAGACAAAATTACCCCGCGGGGTAAGTGCGGGCCGCATAAAATGGATTGCGGCCGCACCAGGCTCTCTGACTTCAATTCTGGGCTCTCTGAACTTGGGCTCCGCGGACCGCGTAGAATGGACCGCGGTCGCGGAGGCAGCTAGCACGGTCCGTACAATCATGACCGCATACCGCATGGCTTGAACTTTGGCATTTTCCATCTCTCTGAATCTCTCTTCTACGGACCGCACAAAAAGGTAGTGTGGCCGCGGAACCTTCATCGTAGACCACACAATGTGTACTGCGGCCGCATTTCCTGAAGCCTGGTTTTGCCATCTCTCTAAATCACCTAGTGCGGCCGTATTCGACTTTGTGCGGTCCGCACTAGGCTTGTTTGCCCTCAGTTTACTTTGTCTTTGATACTTGAGCAGGTTTCACTCCTTTTGAGTCGATCTTTGATATTTCGTCACTTTGTCGATCAAACCTGCAGTCAAGCACAACTTATGAGCCTTTTGGGACTATTTTGTAACAATTTATAATCAAACCATAGGCAAGAAGGAGCATGAAACTCGTTAAAATCCCTACTTATCAAGAACCTTTAGGAAAAACTTCACATTCTTGAATTCTTATCGTGCGTCCTTGATTCAGCTTAAGATGTAACTCTTTGAATTCCTTTCACGCATTCGCATGCGCACATGAGCGTTCAGTATCAGATGTGCATCGATGACTTGTGATTCCCTGATCGAGGGATGAGATGTGATCTCTGTGTATTGATGTAGGGCCAGTCTGGAGGACTTGAGGTTGGGTTTTGCCTATAGGTTGAGCACTGAGGCGTTGATTGTGTGAGCGCTTGCTTTTAGATTTATATTGCCAATAATGTCCCTATCAGTGGGAGTGATGACTGGATAGCTACGTGATGAGGGTGATGTGACTGCGAGATATGTTCATATGAATCGAATGAGGCAAGAAGGGTCTGCTTGGTGGTACTAAGAACTATCCGGTGCTTGTTTTCCATCGTGATTTTATGTTTAGCCTGAGTTATGGGTATGTTAAAGGACCTTTTCATGTTGCCTAGTTGAGAAGTGAAGTAGATTTCACGTTGTGATATGAGTTTAGGCTCAGGAAAATCAACTGACTGTGTAATGCTTATGACATCGGAAGGGTATAAGGAGATGTTTATTGAGGCGACACAAGTTGGCTACCTCCTGTGGATTGTTCTGAAGGTTGCATGATCCTTTATGTCGTTTATTGGAAGATCTCTATTACCAGTGGAAGATATATGTTGCATTTTGAATTTGGATCGCCTAAGAGTGCGGGTTTGACTATTACGAGGGCGAACGCGAGATTTGCAGAAAATTTAAAGTACTAGATGGTCTGTGTTTCGCGAGCTTATGAAGGATTGAGTTTAATCTCACTATGGTATTATGGCAGCAATAGAGTATATGTGTTATGAGTTATTGTGTGTGTTTTGATCTATGGCTTCGAGCCAAGTGGGGGAGTCTGCTGTTGACTAGTTGATTGCATGATTATATGCTATATTGGTTCCAGTTTGAGGCGTGCTGATGAATCAGTTATGGCTTGTGGAGGTTGAGATGATGGCTCGGGTAAGAGAAATTTCAATGAAGGTTGTGTTATGCTTTGTGGGTGTATGAGGATCATGGAATGACTTGAGTGGTTATTGGTAAAGGATGTGCCGTGCATAGAATAGGAAGTTGCTTGGTTGCATTAAGGTGAGGTTACATTCTGCGGTGTTGGAGTGCTAATGAAGCACATGTTTTTCGGTTCATTTGATCAGGCTAATTGCAGTTTGAGTAGAGTGGATGACTCTCCATAATGGTTCTAGTGTGTTCAAGATCTTACATGTAATAATTGGAGATTTTTGAGTTGCATTTTGGCTAGAAACAGAGGTTTGCATTGGAGGGTGTCAAGACTCGTGGTATTTCTATATCATTAGGGGATTCTATATAGTAGTATCAGAAAGGTGAAGGTAATGACTTTGGATTCGCAGGAAGTCTCGTCGGGGTAGGTATTTTGAATGTGGTGCTTTTGGGAATATTTAAGAAATTATTCAGCGGCTTATGAGCCTTAGACAGTGTGGCTTTATGCTTGGGTCTCATGTGGTGAGTCTGGGTTGAGGAATTGTGGTGTTGTAGCAAGAAGGAGTATCAAGTTGAAGGTAAATCAGAAGGAACTCGGGTGGATGGGTTAGCTTGGTAGTAGACTGAAATGGAATGACCAGGATATGATTAGTTCTTTGGATGCTTGTAAGGTATTGAGTTTATACTAGTGTTTCACAACAATGCTCTTGGGTTTTAGTGGCCTGCGTAGCCTGGTCGAGTTAGAAGGATTCAATCCTGACGGTTTAGTTTTGTGCAAATGGAATTCAGAGAGTTCTTGATGGTTTCTACCATGGTTAGAGATGTATATTTTCTACGAGCGTAAGGAGCATGTGATGTATATTGATCTTCTTTTAGATAGGATCAATGGAAAGTTCTTGGTTAGCTGAGTACATAGTTTCTTATGGCTCGGAAGGGATATGAAGTTCTCATGGTTATCCTAGAATGACATGGTATATGCGGTATGTTGTGTAGGATCGAGATTCACGTGTGTAAAGTTGCGGTTTAGTTCTGAAAGGAAGGTCATAAAAAAATTCTTAGTCAGTGCGGGCAGCTTCAAGTGATTAAGGAAATAATATTACTAATTGGTGTGGCTTGATGAGGGTATACGTTTCAGAAAAGGGGCGATGTGTTTGAGTTGAGGATACATCATTAGTACTACATCACTCTTTTGATGGATCGACTGCTGAAATTTGAGTTTTGCTTGGTGGCGCGGAAGAATTCTTGGGGTATATCTCGTGGAATGATTAGGTATTAGAGGTGTGTTGTGTATTCAGATGACAAAATTGGGATCAGATATGGTGATTCGTGTGCTATATGGATTTGGAAACTGTGAGTTCTCATAAACAGGTTATGTTGTGGTTGTAGGTTGCGGGTATCGGCCTTGTGTGGTGACTATCGGGGTTTGGAGACTCGAGTGGATCTTTGTTGCTGGTATGTTAGAATTTGATGTGATATTGGATATAAACTGATTGTCTCAGTGTTGTGTTATTCTGGGTTGTTGCGCTAAGGCAGCGGCGCTGGCTATGCTAGGGATGCCACGGATGGAGTGGCGAGGTTCGACGGAGTATGTTCCCAGTAGGGTGGTTCCATTTTTGAAGACCCAACGGATGGCTAGAAAGGGTTGTCTTTCTTACTTGGCCTTCGTGATGGATGTCAGTGCAGAGATTCCTACATCGATTCAGTTCTGTCGCGCCCCCTTTTTTCTCGCAAAATTGGGTTTATAACATTTTGGTTGGGACAACTCTTTCCTTTTGGAAAGGGGATTTGCATTTTTGAAGAGTCGCCACCTAACAATTTTAAGGTGCGTTTGGGCACCTATAGGGTTCATTTATAACTACGTTTGATAACCAGAGACAGGGTAAGAGCTTGAAATTATCCCAAGGGGAAGGTGTTAGGCACCTCTTAAGATCCACTAGTGTGGTTCCCGGCCAAACAATTTTTGTGAATTTGTACAATTAGCAAATTAACAAGTATGGCTCAAATAGTAGGGGAATTAAGTTTAAGTACACAGATGTTTAAAAAAATAGTTAACGAAAAAGCTAGATTTTTGAAAAGAATTACAATTTAAGCATATTTGGGAATGTAAAAGGGGTATCCTAAGTTTGTTTATAATATAGATCATCTCAATGCAATACCCCGATATGACACTCCTTAAAGAGGCACCACACGTGGTATTAACGCACCGGTCATCATATCCATATCTACCTTTTCCCCACCCGTGAAGGTAATTAAAGCGAGGTTTGGTCTCGACCCCTATTGTATGTTGTTACCCGTCCCTTCCTATCAGTCCCGGAGGGATTTAGAACTCCTATCCTATAAAAGGGGGTTCTAGGCAGACCCTCAAGTTTAAAGGTAAAATACTAAGGCGACATATAATAAACAAGTAGGACTTCAATTAAAGGGAGCATGAAAAACAAACGAAAGGCTCAGATATACCTCCACATATAGTAGACATAAACAGCATGAGTCATACACAATTAAGGTTTAAATTCAGATTCTAAGCATGGTATCTAAGTGATAACAGCAGAGTCAGATTTATTATATGACTCAGAGAAGAAGTCCTAATCAAGCTTACCTATTAATTTTAACATGCTGACAGTAAAACATTAATCACAAAGACGGTTCTGGTTTTTATTTTAAAGATGATTACCTAAGACTTGCCTAAGTGTAAGATAATATGCAGCAGTTCCCAGAATTGTTAAAGAAATAGTTTGGCAGTTATTTGACCTAAGCATGCTATTCTAAGTGTTGCAAAAACATGCAGGGATTGTGACCAGTTTCACTTAAACAAGATAATCAGATATGAGACTGTTTTATGTCCTTTTTCATGCATTATTGGTTTAACTATGTGTGACTGAGCGAGTGTGAACGAGATCCTAAAACAGAGTATCTAATACGCACATATGAAAATGCAGAATGATTGCAGAATATGCAGAATTCCTAGAGCATGGTTTCTAAATGCCCAAAGAGTTACAACATGATTTCAAGATATGCAGGAGCAACGGTTTTATGTTGATGCTATTATTTAGCCTAAAAACATGATTTCTAAGTGGTAAAATGATGTCAAATGAGATGCTGAAATAGTAAACCTAAGAACATGGTATCTAATGCATGACATACTTTGAATGGGTTGATCTTACACATGGATTCTAATGCACGTATAGGAAATGAAAACCTAAGACATGGTTTCTACCCATTGATGTTGATAGCGTATATAAATACCCTCCCCTTTTCACTAGCCGACCCTAATACTTGTTTACAATAGATTATTACAGACCAATACTGAAATGAATTACATAAGAAAAATAAAAGTTACACTATAGAGAGCTTGAAAACAGGCTCAAATTTCCAACATCTGATTAGGACTTCCTCTCTGAGTTATGTAATAAGTCACCTCAAATGCCAAGATTGATTATAGCCTTTCTCATATCTGGGTGTCAAAGTTCCCTAAGGACCTCAAGGGATCCCGGGCAGTGCTCACACCTAGATTTCATAGCCAAGACAGAGTAAGTGCAGTGTGGAAAGGCCAGCTTTTGTGTGTCCATGTTCAGAGGGAACTCAAGGGTCCCAAGGTAAAGCTTACACAAAAGGGGCAAAACTTAGTGGTCTAAGAGTAGAGTGAGAGTGCTTGACATAGTTTTGAAAAGGTTGAATTGGAAAACAGTTTTGAAACAGCATGTTTGAAATAAGTTTGCAAAACAATAGAAGAGTTGCTTAGGGAAAAACAGTTTTGAAGGGGAAAGGAAATAGGAGCAACAACAACTTGGAACTCGACAACACACACAGAACAAGTTCAAAGAATAGTATCATTTCAATATTCTCAAGCAGGGAAGTAAGGGGTTGGGGACAATTAGGAAACACATAAGAGTAAGCATACAATAGGCAGATTTGCATATACGTTAGGATCAGAGAAGTCCTAAAGGAGGGGGGTGAGGATGCATTACAGAACCTATTAGTCACAAAAAATAGTCCGATCACAAAGAGGTTTATGCTAGGAATTAAAGCAACATCAGTGAAATAAAATCACGTTGAAGGCTATTAAGGGGTAACATATTGAGTTTAAGGGAGGAGATACCGTAATCATACTAGTAGAACAATAAGTAGACATGCTAATTGCAGGGTAGAAAACAATAAGTAGAAGCATAGTAGAAATAAGAAGAACTGAAATACCAAGAGAAACATGTTGTTTTTGAAGCTTTAAACTAAACTGAGGACATACCAGTTAAGGGAGAGTAAACACAGAGTGTATAATACTCAGTCTTGGCTTGCAACCGACTGAGAATAGCAAATAACCAGAAAGAAGAGCAAGAGAGAATATGCGTGCGTGTGAGAGAGAGGGTTTAGGATAGTGTGTTCGTGTCATTGAAGTGAGAATAAAGGAGAGTATATATAGCAGTCGAAAGCTAGGTAGAATAAGGTAAAGAATCAATTATTCAGTAATTAGGGAAAATTACATAATCAATCATGCATAAAATCAGCAAGGTTTCCTCTAATAAAGGGGTAACCAGTTAACGATAACGAGCATGGCATATAATTAAGGAAATAAAATTAACTACTTAAGTAAGGGGTGGGTAATTAAGGGTAAATGAACAAAAGCTCAATTAAGGGAACAATCAATAAGAATCAGCAAGTACCACAATTAATCGCAAATAAGGCAAGAAATAATCTAAGGTTGTAGAAATAGGAAAAATAACCGGAAATCAGTATATAGATATTACCATAGCAAATCAGTGAATAAGAATTCAAAAATAGTACTAATTTAGGGAAAATGATATAGGTTTTTCATGAATAACAGATAGGCTAAGCATAAACACATAAAAATCAATCCAAATTTGAATATGAAACCCTAATAAAAGCACACTAGGGTAAAAAATCATAAGACATTCAAATTAAACGAAGGAGAAATCATATGAATCCAAGTACATAACAGAGCTATGTATAAAATAACACGGATCGACTGAAAATCCAAACATAGTGTCAAAAATTAGGGGTTTTAACACAGACTAGTTAGGGTTGAAGAAAAACTCAACATAATTGATTAAATCACCTAAAAATCAGAGAAAAAGCACTTAAAATCGAAAAATGTTTTGAAGCAAAGATTTTCAGGAAACCCTAGTTAAGAAGAAATGAAAAGACACTTGGAAATCAGAAGGTTTTTCATAAAAGTAAGCAAAGATAATTCGATTTATCTCAGATCTGTACAGATCTGAGAAGTTCAAGAGATGAAAGTAGGTTTTTTGTAAAAAATAACGCAGAGGTGAAGATCGGCTTAGAAATCCATAGGTTTAAGCAAAAATAGAAAGATCTTACTCAAAATCGAGCCATGGCGGCCTAAAACAGGCAAGAACAGGCCAAGGTGTGAGTGGACTCACCCTTGTCCCTTGAGGGCCTTAGAGACAGCATGAATCCCCGGCGTGAGAGAACCATAAGAGGCTTGAGGGTGGTGAAGAACAACCATGGTTGATGGTGGAGAGTGATGGTGAAGTGAAATTTAGGGTTAGGGTCTGAGAGAGCTCTAGAGAATTTGAGAGAGGAGGGAGGTGAGTGTCGGCGGGGTCAAGAGAGAAATGAGGGGTTTGGGAAGGGGGTAGTTTAGGTTAATTAAGGAAAGGGAGGATCTGGACCGTTGATCACAATGATCAACAACCAAGATTTGTCCGGGTGTTGGGTCGGGTAGTATTAGGACTTGGGCCTAGGTCTGTGGGTTATTAAATTGGGTTAGGGGTCCAGTTGGATTTAGGCTAGAATTTAAATAGGGAGTGACTAATTGTTAAATACCGATCAAAATTAGATAAATAATTAATAAAAATGGCTAATAATTAGATAGAATGAAATTAAAGCTAAATAGGTAAAAGTAAAGTAATTAAATAATATTTATAATATAAAATAATCGATTATTGAATTAAAATAGCATAAAGTGTACAATTAGGCTATAATTGCAAAATTGTTGTAATTATAGCCAAACATTGCCAAGTTGGTTAATTTGTGAAATAATGAAATCCTAATAGGATTAAAAATGATATATTGAGCTAAGAAATACTTTGAAATTACTTGTAATGTAATTTATGAATAATTATTGTATATAAAATACTGAATAAATTAGAAAACAAATTGATAATAATATGAAAAATTATGGAAAATACCAATTATTATAAAAAGTGATTTTGAAGGTATATATGCAATTTAAAAATAATTTGAGGAAAAATTGGGTATTAACAGCTGCCCCTCTTTTCCTGGGAAGGATGAAAGAGTTTTCGGGTAAAGAAATGATGGCCAATTTTGACCGAGCGAAATAGTTCGAGAGATTAGGCCGCACCCTGGCTTCTGAGCTGCCTACATATCCCTGATTTCATAGGAATTAGGCCGTATGTAGTTCAGGATCCATCGGCGGAGTGTACCGATGAAGCCATTTCAAGAACAGATGCAACACCTAGGGTTGGGTAAGTGAACGGTTTACAGGAATGGTTAGGTTTTATATGGCTTGAGGAAACTGGAGCGGGATCTCTCCTGCTGGGATAGCCGTTGCTCACCGTTTTACCTACAAATAGAAGCAATACAAGCATATACTTTGTATAAATTTAAACATGATGCAAATTCCTGCCGGATCATGAATGTTGTCTTTGGATGGTTAGGAATGGCGTCCTCAGAACATGATGTCCTGGGCCATGGGTTGTTTGATGTAGGATTCGCAGGCCATGAAATGATGTTCTCGGGATATAAGGATGGTATCTCCGAACTATGATGCCTTTGAATAATGATATGCAAAGGATTGAAAGAGATCCTTAGGCCATGACATGATGTTCTCGGGCTATGAAGATGGTGCCTCTGAACGATGATGCCTTTGGATGATGGCGATATTTCAGCCCATGAAGGATGCAGTAGTATGATGCGGAGAAGACAGAGCTTAGTCTTGCGAATTGAAGGGCAGAGCTAAGCCCGAGATAAATAGTGTTTGGGATAGCGCTTAGTTTCGAAGAAAATTGGAGGCAGAGCTTAGCCTCGGAAGGCAGAATGGTAGCCTTATGAAGATTGGAAGGCAGAATAGTAGCCTTATGCAATGCAGATGCAGATGGAGGTAGAGCTTAACCTCAAAAGTCAGAATGGTAGACTTATGCAGATTAGAAGGTAGAATTGTAGCCTTATGCAATGCAGATGTAGATGGAGGTAGAGCTTAACCTCGGAAGGCATAATGGTAGGCTTATGCTGATTGGAAGGCAGAATAGTAGCCTTATGCAATACATATGGAGGTAGAGCTTAACCTCGAAAGGCAGAATGGTAGCCTTATACATATTGGAAGGCAGAATAGTAGCCTTATGCAATGCGAATGCAGATGGAGACAACGTTTAGTCTCGGAAGGCAGAATGTTAGCCTTATGTAAGAAATGAGATAACAACTGACAGTAGAGTTTTCTTAGCTGAAGCAGATTGCGGCGTTATGATTACTTGGAGCATTGTGACATACGGAACATCACTGGTGTGTGCTGATAGCAAATGTTGGCAAGTGCAACGGTTCTTGAGAATCGTATTCTTGAACAATGTTTGTCCCATGGGCGTACAATATGTTTAATGATTTCGCAATCCTAGTGCCGACATCCAAAGAAAAATCGTGAGTTTTGTAAGGGGGAAGGATCGTTCGTATCCCTGTTGGATTTTGCTTGACTCGTTCGGCTTTGATCTGGTAACACCGTTTGTATTATTGGGGTAGCGTTGCTAAACAAAGCAGTTTCAATAATAACATGCATGATTTTGTAAACGTATGACATAAATTAAAAAAATAACTTTTAGATGAATCGACGATTGTGACGTAGTTTAGGACATTTCAACCTCTCCTACTACGGAATTTTGAGGGTCCTCCTCAAAATTCTACCCTAGTTTGATGGGTTGACGTCTCTGACTATTGCTCGCGCGACGATTGGCTGAAATTACTTCCAAATTTTGAGGGTCCTCCTCAAAATTCGGCCCCAGTTTCCAATTGAAGGGGGGATGAATTTTTTATTGAATTGTGACCGAAAACATTGTCACACCTCCTTTTTCTGCACCCGAGAGGGTGCAAGGGAGTTTTTCCAATTAAAGGAAAAACGAAACGGGATTGGTTTGTTTATTTTAGAGTCGCCACTTGGTAGATTTAGGGTGTCCCAAGTCACCAATTTTAATCCCGAATCGAGGAAAAGAATGACTCCATATTATAGTCTGCGTACCAGAAATCCGGATAAGGAATTCTGTTAACCCGGGAGAAGGTGTTAGGCATTCTCGAGTTCCGTGGTTCTAGCACGATCTCTCAACTGTTATATTTGGCTTGATTATCTGATTTTATACGAATATGAACTTATGTGCAAATTTTAACTTTTAACCGCTTTTATCATTTACTGTTATTTTTGTCAAGAATTGCAACGTTGTGAAAATGTATCTCGAACCACGTTACAATCAATGTACCCGTAGTCGTCGACACACTTTGACTCCGTTGAGATTTGGATTTGGGTCACATCAATGTGCACCCGAGTTTAAGGAAATTAAATTATTAAAGGCGCGCCTAAAGCAACTAGCGCATTGTTATTTTGGGGAAGGCCGTAAAATTCGCTAAACGGCATGTCCCGAATTCTAATTATTTTAATATATACATTTAGAGGGCCCCGCAGCTTGTGCATTTTTTCGAGGCTCGTCTCATTTTTATTAAAGGCGAACCTAAAAAACAACTATGATTTTTTTTACCCATGAAGTCATCCGAGGTTAAACTAAAGCAACAATTTTAATAGGGAATAATATCCATGGTAAAATGAAAAAGCAATTCAACCAAAAAACGACACACAAACAGTTAATAGGAAATCCATATCATTTTTCCATTCCATTTAAACAAATATCACAAATTTGGAAATATGTATGCACCTGTTCGAAGCATTAACAACAACCGAACTGGACCGACAACTATCGGAAACCTCTCCAACGACGGAATATCGGAACCTCGATGTCAAGCTCAACGTACCGGACCTCGACTCAACTTTTGGACCTTGGACTGGAACTCGACTTCAACACAAGGTCGAGCAGCTCACCTACATGAATTCCGATTCAGCTGGTGGGCGTGAGGATGAGGAAAACAGCCGCAGGGCTGCTTGGCGTGAAGCTGATGGCCTGTTTGGTCGATGACTGTGGGGTCAACGGGCAGTGTTTAATGGCTGGAGGCATCGCTAGACATGGGGATGACGAACAATAGTGGTCGTCGGGGCAGTGGTCGAGGACTGAGCTGGTGATTTGGACAGTAGGGTGGTGGTGTTTGGACGTGAGGGAGTCGATGGGGGAGTTGGTTGCGACAGTAGTGGTCGAGGGCTGGATTATGGTCGCTGGGCTGGAGCTGGTAGCGAGCCTGTTTGATGGTGGCAGGGTTATGGCCGCTGGGCTGGACGACGAGGGAACAACGATGGTGGACTTCAGTGGTGGTGTTTGGACGTTGGGGGAAGCTGGAAGGGTGGTGGTCGTTAGGGTTTTGCCTTGGTTTTTCAAAAGGTGGTCGACGGAGGAGAAGAACACAGCTTGAGTGGGACTGGTAGGCTGGGTAGTGACGGGTTGACGACGGAGGTCCGACTGGTTTGTGGGGCTGCCGGAAGGGATGGAGGGAGCTGGTGGTTTAGGCGGGAAGGTTGAGGGTGGTAGGGATCGTTAGGGTTTTGTTTTGGTTCTTCTTCTTTTGAAGAAGAAGATCAACAGTGGAAAAAAAAATCCACCCTCCTCCAAAAAATCAAAATTTGTCCCTCCCTTGTGCCTTGTGTTTGCCCGTGCATTTGTAGCACTTGCCAAGGAAAATGAGCCCCACGCGTGGTGGGGTTCGAGACTTGTGTCCCCCACGCGTGGTGGGGTTCCCCGTGTGTCGTGTTCCGTCCGTGTTCCCCACGCGTGGTGGACTCGGATTATTATGGGCTAGGTCCGAAAATTAGGCCTAAAAGTGGGTAAGTTTAAACCCAAATATTATTCTTTTGCCCGGACCCGAGAATAAGGATACGACGTTGTTCGACTAATCCTATGTAAGCAAAGTAACTACCAAAATAAGACTAATATTTAAACAAAACTATATCTTTTTTAAATATTTTTCAAGATTAAAATAGCTACAAAATATTAATAAAACTATTTTTTTTGTAATTTTCGTTTTTATATAAAGATAAAATATAAAGTAATATTTTTATATTTTTCAAAAATTAAAATGACTACAAAACATTAATAGAACTATATTTTTTTGGTAATTTTCGAAATTATATAAAGTACAAAATTAAGGTACAGTTTTTTTGTATTTTTCAAGTTTATGATAAATACATAAACTAAAATTCATATATATATTTTTGTAATTTTTCTTTTGCGACGAAATAAAGTAAAAATAGTTAAAATAGCTATATTAGACCCAATTTCACATATTCACGCTAAAAATGTGAAAATTCTCGGGGAGGGTCAAAAATCAGGTGTCTACAACTGCCCCTCTTTGACTGGAAACACGAAGAGTTTTCCGACAAAGAACGACTAGACATGTTTGTGACCCGACCATTACTTGGACGGACTACTCTAAGGAAAGGAAGGGAATGTGACCGAGCCCTGGTATCTGAGCTGCCTACATATCCTTGGTTATACAGGAATCAGGCCATGTGTAGTTCGGAAATGAGAGAGATGGTAAAGTGTACCGAGGTGAAGAGCCGATCGAGGTGCCGTTCCGTTGAGGTTCCGGTCCGTGGTCCTGTCATTACATCAAAAATGAAAACTGAAAAAGACTAACTAAGCCTATCAGCTACTAGTTACAAGGATTCCTATCTTTAAGTCTTCTGAAACTTGATCTTGAGTCTTGAATGGTGCTTCATACAGACTTTGGATTTGAACCTTGATACTTGCTAGTTGTAGGTGCTAGTTCTTGAGCAGACCACATCTGTTCTCCACTTCCGTGCTTTGGATTCGTTTTTTTTCTCTTTTTTCTTTTCTTGTTTTTTGTTTGTTTTTGTGACCAGCTTTTGTTGACCATCTCAGCCTGTTGACTCGCATTCTTGAGGCGAGCTTCTGCTATTTATAACTTGGTTGAATGCTGGGGATTGTTTCCTGCTGGGGATTCCTGTTGTAACCTTCTACCTTCCGATGGGGTTACTGATTTCCAAAATCTGCAGTATAAGACTAAAAAGTATTCCTCTTGTTATACAGGTGGGCGCCTGAAACATGAAATGTAAAGACTGAAATGTATTCCTCTCGTTAAACAGGTGGGCGCCTGACATGAAATGTAAAGACTGAAAAGTATTCCTCTCGTTATACAGGTGGGCGCCTGGCATGAAATGTAAAGACTGAAATGTATGCCTTTGTTCTATGGGCGGGCTCCCAACTTCAACACTTGAAATGAAAAGACTGAAATGTATTCCTCTCGTTATACAGGTGGGCGCCTGGCTTTAAGAAAACTAAACATTGATAATCTTAAGAAAACTAAAAATGACTCCCTTTTTTTATTCAAATTCAAACGTTGTTGTTTTTTTTTCCTAGGAGAAAATTCATCAGACTAGGTCTTGTTTTTTTTTTTGGTATCTTAGGAGAAAGATTCATCAGACTAAGATTTTGATCCTAGGAGAAGGTTCGTCAGACTAGGTCTCTATCTTAGGAGAAAAATTCATCAGACTAAGATTTTGATCCTAGGAGAAGGTTCATCAGACTAGGTCTTGTTTTTTGGTATCTTAGGAGAAAGATTCATCAGACTAAGATTTTGATCCTAGGAGAAGGTTCATCAGACTAGGTCTCTATCTTAGGAGAAAAATTCGTCAGACTAAGATTTTGATCCTAGGAGAAGGTTCATCAGACTAGGTTTTTTTGTTTTTTGGTTATCTTAGGAGAAAGATTCATCAGACTAAGATTTTGATCTTAGGAGAAGGTTCGTCAGACTAGGTCTCTATCTTAGGAGAAAAATTCATCAGACTAAGATTTTGATCCTAGGAGAAGGTTCATCAGACTAGGTCTGTGTTTTTTGGTATCTTAGGAGAAAGATTCATCAGACTAAGATTTTGATCCTAGGAGAAGGTTCGTCAGACTAGGTCTCTATTTTAGGAGAAAAATTCATCAGACTAAGATTTTGATCCTAGAAGAAGGTTCATCAGACTAGGTCTTTTTGTTTTTTTGGTATCTTAGGAGAAAAATTCATCAGACTAAGATTTTGATCCTAGGAGAAGGTTCGTCAGACTAGGTCTCTATCTTAGGAGAAAGATTCATCAGACTAAGATTTTGATCCTAGGAGAAGGTTCGTCAGACTAGGTCTCTATCTTAGGAGAAAAATTCATCAGACTAAGATTTTGATCCTAGGAGAAGGTTCATCAGACTAGGTCTTGTTTTTTTTGGTATCTTAGGAGAAAGATTCATCAGACTAAGATTTTGATCCTAGGAGAAGGTTCATCAGATTAGGTCTCTATCTTAGGAGAAAAATTCGTCAGACTAAGATTTTGATCCTAGGAGAAGGTTCATCAGACTAGGTCTTTTTGTTTTTTGGTTATCTTAGGAGAAAGATTCATCAGACTAAGATTTTGATCCTAGGAGAAGGTTCGTCAGACTAGGTCTCTATCTTAGGAGAAAAATTCATCAGACTAAGATTTTGATCCTAGGAGAAGGTTCATCAGACTAGGTCTGTGTTTTTTGGTATCTTAGGAGAAAGATTCATCAGACTAAGATTCTGATCCTAGGAGAAGGTTCGTCAGACTAGGTCTCTATCTTAGGAGAAAAAATCGTCAGACTAAGATTTTGATCCTAGGAGAAGATTCATCAAACTAAGTCTCTATCTTAGGAGAAAAATTCGTCAGACTAAGATTTTGATCGGGAGGAAAATCTATTAGACTAGGACTTTTTATCCTAGGAGGTAATATGTGAAGATCAATGGCAAGGTTTTATGCACAATAGCAAGACAAATAAAGGCAAAGATTTGAGAAACTTCCCTTTGTCGGCTCTTCTCGTCTTTTCTCATTCTTCTCTTTTTTGTTGTTTTTTTTCTTCATTTTTTTTGAATCACTTTCCCTGCACCACTTTGTTCTTGTTTCATACAAAGAAATTTGTCAGTTTTAAAAATGGTGGCCGGTTTGTGGCCTTGAGTCTTGTGCAGCTTGGCTTCTGCTCAATCAGCTTGAGTCGGCTTCAAGAGACTTTTGCTCTGAATCAACCCTAATTGTTTCACACCCGGTACCATTGTATTTCTGGCTCAATCAGCATTATCCCAACTGGAGATCTTTTCTTAGATGACCTTTTCTGATATCTTGAATGACTTCCTACTTTTGAGAAATTTGTCTCTCAGAGAGAATCACAAGTTATCTTTGTTTGCGCCAAGCAAGCTAACAAGAGTCTTTTGGGGGAGCCTTTGTATGAATCCTCAAGGCATGTTGACATTAACAACTGAGTTTGCTAGCCAAATTTACTTTGTACAACTGAAAAGCTGGTAGCAGATTTTGAAATCCTTTCTTTCTTGTTTTGAGAAGGACTAACTCAGGGTGAAGGACACAATGACGCAAAGAAACAAATATTAACAAAAAATGCTCCTGTCAGAAGGACAGAAGGAAGAATTTTTTTTTCAATAACTAGCCTTAATGATCATGACATGCATTTTGGACTCAACGGCCTGATCTATCAAACTAATACAATCCTCTCTTTTACCATTCTTATGATCTTTGAAGTCGGGCGTATCCGTGCCAATTCTTTGCATCAACTTCGCGACTCACTTTCGACTAGTGGTGCCCCGAGGGGTTTTCACCAACAAGTCTCTCTCATTTATCTCATTTATTCATCTCTGTTTACCGTCGTCTTACAGTGCCTGTGAGGGTTTTCACTAATAAGACTCTCTCATTTTTCTTTTCTTTTTTTTCCCTTTTTATGAGAAACTCGACGGTGTTCTACGCCATGCGACAACCGTTGCTCATTGCATGCTTCTCTTGGCATTCTTGAAGGCATATCGGGAGGTCTTTGTTTGGAAAGATTTTGGATAGGGTTGGAAAAAAAAAGGACGTCATGAAGGCTCAAAATAAACTCAAAGAAAAGGGGGTTGTGGACTTACAACTCTTGGAATCGACTCTTTGAAACGTGAAATAAAATCTCTGCCCCAGTTTTAGATGCTGGGGATTTTTTTTTGGACTTTTCTATATTTTTTTCTTCTTTTTTTCTTCCTAAATTCTTATTTGGTTGGACCGAACTGTGAGGCTGCCTACGTATCCCTTTTTAAGGAATCAGGTCGAACGTAGTTCAAACATCTGACCTAAACTATTTTCATCATTCTTTCTCTTTTTTTCTTTTTTTTTCTTTTCTTTTTTTTCTTCTTTTTTTCTTCCTTTTTTTTTGTTTGCCCCAGCTTCTATTTTTTGAGGGCATGGACCTTTGACAAAACTCTTTTTTTTTCTGAACTTTCTAAGAATTGTCCCATTTTGTACTCTTGGGACATGGATTTTTTTCTGACAAAACTCTTTGTTTCCTTTTTTTTTTCTAATCTTGATTCCAAAAGAGGGTAGTCAAAGAAAAATAACACATGCTCAAAAGGGGTAGCAAATGGTATAAAGTAATTGGGTAGAAGAAAAAGGGCCTCCTAGTCTCGAGAATGCCAGTCATGCTATCTTCTTGGTGTGTCGTGGTCACAAGACACTTTCCATCCCTTAATGTCAAACCTTACAACAAACTTCAATTGATCCTTCTTCAAGCCCGATCTTCACAATGATTGGAAGGTGAATTTTACCCGAAGTACTTCGACTATTTATTCATCCTAAAAAGTGTTTTTTTTTAATTATTTTTTTATTATTTTTTTTGTTATCCAATTCAAGATTAATCAGTTTCTAAGATCTGGCCAAAATTTCCGCATGCATGTCATGTCATTAGAACTAGAATGACACAATAGGACAAACTGTATTTTGTTGAATAAGGATGGAAGGGTTTAACAACTAAACAAGCAACCTAAAATCCGAGTAAAACCCTAAAATAACCCGGCTAATGGAAAATAGCCACAAGACAGACAGACAAGACTCATACAAACAGAATGGAGGGATAGAAGGGTTTGACTCAATAAAACAAATAAAATCTAGATCACAGAACAAGCTTAGGCCTGACATTTAGACACAAATTTGTTCATCAAAATCAGTAGAGCCTTCTCCAATTTTGGCATCATTATCTCCAGTTAGCAAGCTCCCGAGAGGATTCTCAAACTCCATGTCACCAAGCGTCTTCCCCACAAAGTGTGCATCGTGATGTGCAGGTAAAGGGTTTTGTGCGATATTCTGGGTGTCACTATCTTGGATCACAATCAGATTTTCCTGGATCATCCTTTCTATTTCTCTTTTCAAATCGCGACAACTTTCAACATTGTGCCCCTGGGCATTGGAGTGGTATTCACACCTTTTAGACGGGTCAAAGCTTCTTGCACGTGGGTCCACATGATTTGGAGGAATAGGTGCAATCATGTCATGATACTTTAACTTCTCAAATAAGCTTTCATAGGACTCTCCTATTGGTGTAAAATTATCTTTCAACTTTTGTTCCCCTTTATACCTCTGGCTTGGATGTGGGTTATAGGGCACCTGAAAATTTTGTGGAGACTTCTGGAGATTTTTTGATGCTCGTGCTCGCCTCCTGGGGCGTTTTGGTGGCTGGACAACATACTGAGGTGGAGCGATAAAGTATTGAGGGTTCTGAGGTGGATAATACTGCTCAGGGGAGCCATGGAAAATCTGAGGAGGCTGCTCATACCTTCGAGATGTACTCTTGGGACCTCTTCTAGACCCTGATGTCATCATGATTTCTTCAATCTCCTCATTTGTGTCGCTAAGATTATCAGACTCAACCCGGACAGCCTGAGTTGCGGCTTTTAAAGCTGCTTGACTTATAATTTTGCCTGTCTTAAGACCATTCTCTACCATTTCTCCCATTTTGATTGCTTCCGAGAAGGATTTGCCAACTGCGGACACCATGTTTTGAAAGTAATCTGGCTCTTGCGCTTGAAGGAAGACAATTATTAGCTCGGGGTCATCCATGGGTGGCGTAACTCGAGCTGCTTGCTCTCTCCATTTAATGGCATATTCCCTGAAACTTTCACTTGGTTCCTTCTTCAGGTTTGAAAGGGAAATGCGGTCTGGAGCAATGTCGATGCTGTATTGGAACTGCTTGACAAAGGCCTGTGCCATGTCATCCCAGACATACCAGCGAGACGTGTCTTGATCCATAAACCATTCGGAGGCTACTCCCGTAAGGCTTTCCACAAAATAAGCCATCAACAATTTTTCATTTCTTCCCGCACCTCTCAGTTGATTGCAATACCTTTTTAGGTGGGCTATGGGATCTCCATGTCCATCGTACTTTTCAAATTTGGGTGTCTTAAAACCAAGTGGCAAGTGGACATCGGGGAACATACATAGATCTTTGAAGGCAACACTCTTTTGACCTGCCAACCCTTGCATGTTTTTCAACCATTGTTCTAAGCTTTTCACTCTTTGGGCCATTTCTTCCTGTACCATCTTTCGGGAAGGCTTCTCAATCTTTGCAGGAAGATCAAACAAGTACGAGTGGTACTCAGGAGCGTGGTACCGCTCTTGTTGTGTCGCAAATTGTGACTCATGACGAGGCTGTCCTTGACCACCGGCCCATGTTTGACACATTTCGGTCATTTGATGTTTTAATATTCTATTTTCCTCAACCATAGTAGACTCGTGTTGAACCCTTCGACCCTGAGTCTCTGGAGCACTTGTAACAGCTTCGACGTCAGTTGTCATTTTTCCTGGGACCTTGTGTTGGCCGCTTACCACAAACTGACCACCTCAACTTTCTTCACAATTCAAAACAGAACATGTTAGAATGGACTCAGTCGGTCCTTATAAATCAATATATTTTTTCATCATTTTTTCGATTTTTCATATTATTTTTCATCATTTTTTTTCATTTCATTTTCCTTTTTTATATATATATTTTTTTGTTGTGGTCGAATCTTATGGATATTGCCTACGTATCATGACCCCGCATGAATCAGACCTTGCGTAGTTCGGGCCCAATAAAAGATAAGTAATAAACACATTTGTTTTCTGGAATTTACAATTTTCAAATTAAAACAAACTGGATTGCAAAAGTTTAAAAACTAACCATACTAACAGACTTTGACAAAAGACAACAAACGGCCTCGAAAATCAAATAACTCGCATACTTTAATCAAAGAATTACAAACTTAAAACAAACGGCCAGTTCCTTTTCCCGTTTGCCAAATGCAACCAAACGGTTATTTTTTGCAAATGTGGCCCCTTCCAAATTTCATATAAATTTTGAGGCCGGGGAGGATTATTTTATGACACTTTACAAACTTGTCCATTCTTTTATGAAAATAACCTTTTGACAATTGAAAGATACTCTAAGGCTATTTCGGCAAGAACGGTTTAAAACGCGGCCGAAGCTGGCTCAGCTTATTTTGACTAAAAACCCAAACGGTATACACCTAACCGCTGACTCTTTGTTTTTTTTTCAAATTACAATAAAAACCTTGTGTTGCAAACGCGGCCCTTCAGCGCCTCGGGGACGAAGATTTATAGGGCTGTGTGGGTCAACTAGACCAAAATCCTAAACATGACCCAAAAGGTGGCTGTTTATGCAAAGTCAGCCTTCCGGCGTCCCTCTCGGGAACATTCGGCTATTTTTGACAAAACAGCATCACCCGACTTATTTATGACTCTTTTTATCATTTTCGAATTAGAAAAGTCAATATTGCAAACACGGCCTTTCAACGCCTCGGGGACGAAGATTTTTAAGGCTGTGTGGGTCAACTGGACCAAATCTTAAAAATGACCCGAAGGTGGCTGTTTATGCAAAGTCAGCCTTCCGACGTCCCTTTCGGGAACATTCGGCTATGTCTTCATAAAACAGCGTCACCCGACTTCTCTATGACAAAATTAAAATTTTGACATGTTTTTTTTTGGCTATTTTAGCAAAAGGGGAGGTTGGACACCACCCGACTTATTCATGACAAGATTAAATTTTTTGATTTTTGGCTATTTTAGCAAAAGGTGGGGTTGGACCCGATGAGGGTTGCCTACGTATCTCACATCCGGTGAGAATCAAACCCGCGTAGTTCGGGTAAATAAACTATTTTTGAGAAGATGCTTTTCCATTTTCTATTTTTTTTTCATAACAATCAAACAAACTATTATTTTTCATTCATAACAAACAAACAAACTAACATAAAACATTCCTTCTTCTTTCTTTTTTTTTGAAATTTCGGCAAAGTTTCGATACTACTTGGACATTGGTTTTTTCTTAAAAATAAGTAGTTATATCTCTACACTGTTATTTTCTCATCTTTTTCACGATTTTCTAACTTATGGAAAATGATGACAACATACAAAATCTTTTGAATTTTCATGTTTTATATATATATATATATATATATATATATTTATTTATTTTTATATTTATTATTATTTTCAAAAATGTGGCATGGGAGACATAAGGATTTCCAAGACATCTTGGACTCCGCGAATGTTCCCCATGCGTTTTTCCCAAAATATGAAGCATGGGGGACATAGGGAATTCCAAGACATCTTGGACTCCGCAAATGTTCCCCATGTGCCTTTCCCAAAATATGAAGCATGGGGGACATATAGAATTCCAAGACTCTTGGATTCCACAAATGTTCCCCATGCTTTTGATTAAAATAATACCATGCTGGAAAAAACGTGCGGACTTCTTATTAAACGTGATCAACATAACAAGGTGTGTCATTTGTCCGCAACTATCATTGGTCCGCCAAATGACCCATTCACCCTTGAATAAATACAACATGTAGCACATAGGATGCCAAAAGATGGTCTATTATTTTCAGGTTGCTTGTCCTAGACGGACCCAACCCCTGTGTTGAGTCCCCTAAGTCAAATGCACATGATGCAAATAAACGTTTCTACTAGGGATCCGGCATGAAGCTGAGTTATTCTAAGTTCATAACCTGGGTATTTGTTCTAGACCTGGCTTACCCGAGCGGACAACTCGAGCCGAGGATGGGAGCTGTGTACCGGTAACCAAAAGGCCATCCGATTTTGCAACTCCTCCGAATCCTCGTTCTATTTTGGTATATGACACTAACAGAAAGAAGTCACGACCAGCGTGCACTCCTCAAGAGAGAGAAGTGAGGGGTTTCAGCACAGTTTATATATACAGTCCAAATAATATCAAAGCAGTAAAATACATCATTTAGCACATTGAGCCCAAACATGTAACAAAATCAGATAAAACCAAACATAACAATTTATCTAAACTCGAATTTCTAACCCTGAACCAGTGGTTCAGGGTCTAGTCCCCAGCAGAGTCGCCAGAGCTGTCACACCTCCTTTTTCCGCACCCGAGAGGGTGCAAAGGAGTTTTTCCAATTAAAGGACAAACAAAACGGGATTGGTTTGTTTATTTCAGAGTCGCCACTTGGGAGATTTAGGGTGTCCCAAGTCACCAATTTTAATCCCGAATCGAGGAAAAGAATGACTCCATATTACAGTCTGCGTACCAGAAATCCGGATAAGGAATTTTGTTAACCCGGGAGAAGGTGTTAGGAATTCCCGAGTTCCGTGGTTCTAGAACGATCGCTCAACTGTTATATTTGGCTTGATTATCTGATTTTATACGAATATGAACTTATGTGCAAATTTTAACTTTTAACCGCTTTTATCATTTACTGTTATTTTTGTCAAGAATTGCAACGTTGTGAAATGTATCTCGAACCACGTTACAATCAATGTACCCGTGGTCGTCGACACACTTTGACTCCGTTGAGATTTGGATTTGGGTCACATCAATGTGCACCCGAGTTTAAGGAAATTAAATTATTAAAGGCGCGCCTAAAGCAACTAGCACATTGTTATTTTGGGGAAGGCCGTAAAATTCGCTAAACGGTATGTCCCGAATTCTAATTATTTTAATATATACATTTAGAGGGCCCCGCAGCTTGTGCATTTTTTCGAGGCTCGTCTCATTTTTATTAAAGGCGAACCTAAAAACAACTATGATTTTTTTTTACCCATGAAGTCATCCGAGGTTAAACTAAAGCAACAATTTTAATAGGGAATAATATCTATGGTAAAATGAAAAAGCAATTCAACCAAAAAACGACACACAAATAGTTAATAGGAAATCCATATCATTTTTCCATTCCATTTAAACAAATATCACAAATTTGGAAATATGAATGCACCTGTTCGAAGCATGAACAACAACCGAACTGGACCGACAACTATCGGAAACCTCTCCAACGACGGAATATCGGAACCTCGATGTCAAGCTCAACGTACTGGACCTCGACTCAACTTTTGGACCTTGGACTGGAACTTGACTTCAACACAAGGTCGAGCAGCTCACCTCCATGAATTCCGGTTCAGCTGGTGGGCGTGAGGATGGGGAAAACAGCCGCAGGGCTGCTTGGCGTGAAGCTGACGGCCTGTTTGGTCGACGACTGTGGGGTCGACGAGCAGTGTTTAATGGCTGGAGGCGTCGCTGGACATGGGGACGACGAACAACAGTGGTCGTCGGGGCAGTGGTCGAGGACTGAGCTGGTGGTTTGGACAGTAGGGTGGTGGTGTTTGGACGTGAGGGAGTCGATGAGGGAGTTGGTTGCGACAGTAGTGGTCGAGGGCTGGATTATGGTCGCTGGGCTGGAGCTGGTAGCGAGCCTGTTTGATGGTGGCGGGGTTATGGCCGCTGGGCTGGACGACGAGGGAACAACGATGGTGGACTTCAATGGTGGTGTTTGGACGTTGGGGGAAGCTGGAAGGGTGGTGGTCGTTAGGGTTTTGCCTTGGTTTTTCAAAAGGTGGTCGACAGAGGAGAAGAACACAGCAACAGCTGCTCACGTTCCGACGAGAAGGGGGGGGGGGTGATGACGAGGGGGCTAGGTCCGAAAATTAGGCCTAAAAGCGGGTAAGTTTAAACCCAAATATTATTCTTTTGCCCGGACCCGAGAATAAGGATACGACGTTGTTCGACTAATCCTATGTAAGCAAAGTAACTACCAAAATAAGACTAATATTTAAACAAAACTATATCTTTTTTAAATATTTTTCAAGATTAAAATAGCTACAAAATATTAATAAAACTATTTTTTTTTTGTAATTTTCGTTTTTATATAAAGATAAAATATAAAGTAATATTTTTATATTTTTCAAAAATTAAAATGACTACAAAACATTAATAGAACTATATTTTTTTGGTAATTTTCGAAATTATATAAAGTACAAAATTAAGGTACAGTTTTTTGTATTTTTTCAAGTTTATGATAAATACATAAACTAAAATTCATATATATATTTTTGTAATTTTTCTTTTGCGACGAAATAAAGTAAAAATAGTTAAAATAGCTATATTAGACCCAATTTCACATATTCACGCTAAAAATGTGAAAATTCTCGGGGAGGGTCAAAAATCAGGTGTCTACACCCATAGGGCTGCCTACGTATCCCCTCTTAAACGGGAATCAGGTGAGGCGTAGTTCAATTTACATCATATAAGGAAAGCATAAAGATTACACATAGTAACGTTTGACTACATCTGAATTGATCGACTTTGGCCAAACTTCTCCATCCATTTCTGCAAGTATGAGGGCTCCTCCCGTCAAAACTCGGTGAATCATGTATGGACCCTACCAGTTGGGAGAGAACCTTCCTTTGGTTTATCTTGATGCGGAAAAATTTTCTTCAACACCAGCTGCCCCGGTATGAAGTATCTTGGCTTGACTCTTTTGTTGAAGGCTCTAGACATTCTATTCTAATAGAGTTGACCATGGTAGACTGCATTCATTCTCTTTCCGTCTATAAGGGCTAGTTGCTCATAACGACTTTTTATCCACTCTACGTCGTCAAGCTCAGCTTCTTGTATAATCCTTAGGAAATGAATTTCTACCTCAGCGGGAATGATAACCTTTGTACCGTAAATCAGCACATAGGGGGTTGCCCCGGTTGATGTGTGGACTGTGGTACAATACCCCAGAAGAGCAAATGATAACTTCTCGTGCCACTGTCTGTGATTCTTTATCATTTTCCTCAATATCTTCTTGATATTCTTGTTGGCGGCTTCTACAGCTCCATTTATATGAGGCCTGTAGGCTGTGGAATTCTTGTGTCTGATATTGAAAGTTTCGCACATAGCTTTCATCAAGATGCTGTTAAGGTTGGAGCCATTATCAGTAATGATTGACTCTGGAATTCTGAATCGACAAACAATGCAGTCGCAGACAAAGTCTGCCACGACTTTCTTAGTCACTGCTTTGTAAAATGCTGCTTCGACCTATTTGGTGAAATAGTCGATGGCTACTAGGATAAATTTGTGTCCATTGGAAGCGGTAGGCTCGATTGGTCCAATAATATCCATTCCTCAGTCAGCGAACGACCATATTGAGCTTGTTCTGTTAAGCTCACTTGGAGGTACCTTTATCATTTCTGCATGTATCTGACATTGGTGGCATTTTCGGACATACTGGATGTAGTCTATTTCCATAATCATCCAAAAGTAATCAGCCCAGAGTATCTTCTTTGCTAAGACAAAACCGTTCATATGTGGACTGCATGTCCCAACATGAATTTCCTCTAGTAGCCTGGATGCTTCCTTTGTGTCAACACATCTTAATAATCCTAAATCGGGAGTCCTCTTATATAGGATTCCTCCGCTGTGAAAGGAGTTGTTGGACAATTTCCAAAGTGTGCATTTCTGAGTAGGATTTGCAAGCTCCGGGTACTCTCCTTTTTCCAAATATTCCTTGATATCATGAAACCAAGGCTTTTCGTCTGCTTCCTCTTTAACATGGGCATTGTAAGCTGGCTGATTATAGATTTTCACCGGAATAGGATCAATGAAATTCTTGTCGGGATGCTGTATCATAAATGATAGGGTAGCCAATGCATCGGCGAACTCATTTTGGATTTTGGGAACATGCTGGAATTCCATCTTCGTGAACCTCTTTCTCAATTCATGTACGTGATGCAGATACAGGAGTATCTTGGAGTTCTTGGTCGTCCATTCTCCTCGTACCTAATGTATAAGTAAGTCTAAATAGCTCTTGAACGTTTATGTCAATGGCCATTTTGAGTCCTAAGATGTAGGCTTCATACTCGGCCATATTGTTGGTGTAGGGAACTTGAGTTTGGCAGACACCGGATAATGCTGACCGGTTTCTGATATTAGGACTGCTCCTATGCCAACTCCTTTGAAGTTTGCTGCTTCATCGAAGAACATTCTCCAACCGTCATAGGATTTTGCAATGTCTTCTCTTATGAATGATACCTTTTCATCAAAAAAATACGTTTTCAGGGGTTCATATCCTCCATCCACGGGGTTTTCATCAAGGTGGTCTGCTAGTGCTTGTCCCTTGACCGCTTTTTGAGTTACATAAACAATGTCGAACTCACTCAACAGGATTTGCCACTTGGCTAGCTTGCTGGTGGGCATGGGCTTCTGAAAGATGTACTTCAAAGGATTCATTCTTGATATGAGATATGTAGTATAGGCGCAGAAGTAATGTCTCAGCTTCTGAGCTACCCAAGTCAAAGCGCAATAGGTGCATTCCAATAGAGAATACCGGGCCTCGTACGAGGTGAACTTCTTACTGAGATAATAAATGGCTTGTTCCTTCCTCCTTGTTTCATCATGCTGCCCCAGAACGCAGGCGAAGGCTCCATCTAACACTGCAAGGTAGAGTAATAAGGGTCTACCTGGCTCGGGCGGGACTATGACTAGTGGTGTTGACATGTACTCCTTGATTTTGTCGAAGGCCTTTTGGCAGTCATCGGTCCATTTGGTCGCGGCGTCCTTCTTTAACATCTTAAAGATTGGCTCACAGATAACTGTAGGCTGTGCTATAAATCGGCTAATGTAGTTAAGTCTTACCAAGAAACTTATCAAATCCTTCTTGTTCCTTGGCGGTGGTAGTTCTTGATTGGCTTTGACTTTCAATGGATCCAGTTCTATTCCTCAGCGACTCATAATAAACCCAAGCAATTTCCCAGCAGGAACCCCAAATGTGCACTTTGTGGGGTTTAGTTTCAGGTTGTATATCCGCAATCTATTGAAGAACTTCCTCAGATCTTCTATGTGGTCAATGTACTTATTGGATTTGATAATGACATCATCCACATATACCTCTATCTCCTTGTGTATCATATCATGGAAATTGGTAGTCATGGCCCTTATGTAGGTGGCCCCTGCATTCTTCAGGCCGAATGACATCATCTTGTAACAGTACACTCCCCACAATGTAATGAAAGACATTTTCTAAGAATTTTCTTCATCCATCCAGATCTGATGATAACCAACAAAGCAATCTACGAATGACTATAGTTCATGCTTGGCGCAATTGTCAATTAGGATGTGTATATTTGGCAAAGGGAAGTCATCTTTCGGACTAGCCCGGTTGAGATCCCAGTAGTTGACATAGACTCTGACCTTGCCATCCTTCTTTGGCACTGGTACAATGTTGGCTAACCATGCCAGGTATTCTGCTATCCTAAGAACCTTAGTGTTGATCTTTTTGGTGACTTCTTCCTTGATTTTCAAGCTCATATCAGGCTTGAACTTTCTGAGTTTTTGCTTTATCGGTGGACACATTGGATCGATTGGCAGTTTGTGAGCCACAATAGATATACTCAGACCAGTCATGTCATCATACGACTAGGCGAATATGTCCTCATACACCTTTAGAAATTCGGTGTATTCTTTCTTCTCCGATGGCGATAGATGAATGCTGATTCACGTTTCCTTGATGTTTTCTACATCTCCCAGGTTGACAATTTCGGTCTCGTCCAGGTTAGACTTAGGTCTGTTCTCAAAGTTCTCAATTTCTTTGACAATCTCGTCAGGTATGTCATCTTCCTCTGAATCCATGTCCGTTTATTGCGTTGTCTCATTGCATGTCACAATCATTAGTTCATCAATACAAGTAATAGTAATGTTGTATTGGTAAAGCAAGGAGAGAAAACGATAGCAATAAATATTAATTCATAAGAAAAATCAAAAATGCTTTTGATAAATTGAATAACTATTTTGAACATCGAGGATCTTATTGCGAGAATTGAAAAATGTGAAAAAGAAAATCATTTGGTAAATAAAATAGTGAATAATGCTTGTTTTAGCCTTGCTACCCCGAGGCTCATCGGGCTTTGGTTGTCCTGATGGTCCAATTCTTGAGATATGCTCCTCTACTCACAGCATGTATGGAAGGGCCTTCCTCCCCCTCCTCCTCTTCTTCATCTGACCGATAAATAATGTCAGCCTATTGGAAGGTCTACTCCAGATGTGGTATTGGCTGCTCTAGTGGATAGTAAGGACCGCACCATAGTGGCGACCAGTTATTGAATTCTTCCCAGGTGTATTCATATCCCAAACCAAAGGTAGTGCCATGTTTCTTGAGTTTTATGGGTTTAGAGATTCGTTGGAGGTTCTTGCCGAGCCCTTTGCCAGGATCGTACCCATTCCAACTTAGTCTACTCTCGATTTTGCTATCCCACCATTTGTCTTTGTCGATAGCATTGACCCGCTCAATGTGGTGGTAAGTTTCTCCACCCCGCTTCCTTCTTCCCTCGATCGCCGAAATGGTCTGGCGACTGTATATAGGGTTGCTACCGTCTCCGTGAATGATCACTTCCTGGTGATTCCATTCAAACTTTACAGCCTGATGCAACATTGATGCTATGGCCCCAACATCATGAATCTATAGCCGTCCCAGCAGCACGTTGTAAGATGCTGGTACATCTATTACCTGGAAATCGACCTCGAACCAGGTTGGTCCCATCTACAGGCATAGACTAATCTTGTGGACCTCTGAAAACCATCGAAGGTTTTCACATTGATTGCTCCATCCTTTATCTCATGCAGCCCTTTACCCAATTTCTTGAGTGTTACCAATGGACAAATGTTAAGACTGGAACCTCCATCGATCAGGATTCTGGTGATGAAATAATCTTCGCATTGCACGGTGATGTGTAGTGCTTTGTTATGGCCCAGCCTTTCTAGTGGTAGCTCGTCCTCATAAAAGGCGATCTTATGGCTTTTCAGCACTTGTCCTACCATATTAGCCACTTCCCCGCTAGTGATGTTACTTGGTACGTACGCTTCATTTAGCACCTTTAACAAAGCATTCTTGTGCGTCTCAGAATTTTGCAGCAAAGAGAGAATGGATATTTGTGCTGCGTCTTGTTTAACTAGTCAATGACCGAATATTCCTTGGCTTGTATTTTCCTCTCGAGGTCGTCCGGACCTGTCTCAATGAGAGACGACCGATTGGAGGCCTGCTTGCTTGATTCAGCCAGATGTTCAGGGGTATAGACTCTACCAGTTCTTGTCATACCCTGTGTTGTGACAGTTTCTTCAATCCTGACTTCGAATGGAACATGTGCCTTGGGTGGCAAGACTGCAACCTCGAATGGTGCGGGCACATTTGCCGGAGACAGGAATTCAAACTCAATTGGTGCCAGTGTCTTTGCGGATGGCACTGCTTCAAACTCAAAAGGTATAGACATATTTACCTCAGTGTCCTCAGACGGTTGGATCTGGACTATGATTGGATTGAGAGTAATTGTTGGTTTCTTTGGGTCATCACCTTCTGTGATAAACCCGATTGATCCCTTGGGATCCCAGTCATCTTCTACTTCAATCATATGGATACCTCTACCTTTATGGTCTGGCAGAGGGTTGTTACGGACGTTTGGAGCGGGTTCCTTTGCCATAATGATCTTGTTATCAATCAAAGACTATATCTTGTCTTTCAAGGAGCGACATTCATCGATGGTGTGCCCTTTCATGTCGGAGTGGTATGCACAGGACTTGTTTGGGTTAACCCACAGAGAAGGATTCTCAGGGGTTGCAGCAGGGATGATGGTGACATAACCAACAGCTTTGAGCCTCTCATACAGCTGGTCGATGGGTTCAACGATGGCTGTATATTGTTTTAGAGGTCTGCGATCAAATTAGGTCGGGGTCTAGGGAAATTTTGGCGTGCAAGGGGTGATTGATAGTTGGACGGTTGAGCATTATAAGTTTGGCAGACATGAGCAGGTTGGGAGTATCTGGGTGAAGTAGGTTGATATCTAGGAGGTGGAGATGACTGATAAGTTGGTGGTGGAGCTTGGTATGAAGGTGCTTGATAATTTGGGGTTGGCTGGTATGTGAGGGGAGGTGTTGGGTAAGCTTGGTATTTAAGGGGAGACTTGGTCCTTTGTGCAACTATCACGGCCCCTATGTCCCTTTTCTTGGACACACCACCGGACTGTAAAGCCTTACTCGTGGCTTGCAAGGCTTCAAAATTTGTAACCATACCACTTTTAATACCTTCTTCAATTCTTTCACCTAATTTGATAATGTCGAAGAACTTGTGGTTCTCAATCATCATCAGCCGTTCATAGTACTGCGGGTCCTGAGCCCGAACAAAGAACTTGTTCATTTACTCCTCTTCTAAGCGGGTCCGACCTTAGCAGCTTTAGACCTCCAGCGAGTAGCATACTCGCGAAACGTCTCTGTGGGCTTCTTCTTCAAATTTTGGATATAGAACACGTCTGATGCCTTCTTTGTATTAAACCTGAATTTGTCCATAAAGTCAGATGCCATGCCTACCCAGCTTGACCACTTCTTGGGATCTTGGCTGATATACCAAGATAAGGCATCTCCTTTCAAACTCCTCGAACAACTTCATGCGGATCCTTTCATCCTTCCATACTCCAACCAGCTTGTCGCAATATGTCCTCAGATGGACCCTTGGATCACCCATACCATCAAACATTTTGAACTTAGGAGGTTTGTACCCCTCAGGCAGTTCGACATCAGGTTGTATGCAAAGGTCCTCATAGTTCAGGCCCTCGATTCATTTGCTTCCCTCAACGCCCTAAATCCAGCTGGTCAGTTTCTTAAGTTCCTCGGCCAAGTTCCTGATAAGCAAATCCTTTTCATCAGACTCAGGTGTGCATGAGATAGGTTGGGTGGAGTGTGGCATGGTCTCCATGTAGATAAGATTGTTATGGTGGCCTGGTGTATGTGTGAGGAAATGTTCATTTGTGGAGTTCTGAGGTTCTAGGATGAGTGGTGGAGTGTTATTTGGGGTATGACAAGTGTTACATTGGTTCTTTGGCGGAGCAGTGTGATGATGAGGCACGGGATGATTCCACTGTTTTGGGATATTTTGAGGAGGTATTCGGTTTTGAGCATTGGGGAAGTTGATATCTGGGGTGTTGAGGGAAAATGATAAGTTTGCTAGATTTTGAACCTGATCGAGCCCTTCCTGGAATTTCAACAGTTTCTGTTCAAGTTGTGACACATTCTTATTAGGAACCCGAATACCCTGGCCATCAGTGGCCTCTACCCATTCAGCTGTGTTCTCCTTTCTGATATTGTTTAAATCTTCCATTTTATTCTTGCCTTTATCCTTGCCTTTAATGGGATTAAGAGGAGGAGTGGGTGGAGGGCCCCTGGATCTTGTGAAATAAGATAATGATGCCAGAGTGCACGAACTAACCTTTGGGGAGGGGAATAATAATAAAAATAAAAACAAAAGGTAATCAAGTCAGTGAGGATTATAAAAAGTATTGCAATATTGAAACACATAGTGCGGGAATGTAAAGCGTGTCCTAATTTGGGAACCTCTTTAGTGGCCGAGGTAGGCCTAGCAACAAATAGACTTGGAGAACTTCAAATTCCAATAAATGCTTCATTTCATAATATAAAAATAGACGAATCCCAAAACGATACTAAGATAATAATAAGCCACTACTGGCACTTAGCCTTATTACATTTGGAAAGCGAGTAAACCTAATCTATTTGGCCTTATAAGGACCTTCCTCAGGTTGAATGCTCTCGTTGATCAAATCCTCTAGTTCGCGTAGGTTCACCAGTAAAAATGCCTTTGCCAGGTGTTCTCCTTCGTTTCCCTTAGTGTTCTGGCAGTCGGCGACTCTCTTCCTCACTTTTCCTTCCAATTCCAGCAAATTTTATTCCAGATATTCCAACTTTTTGCTAGCCTTGGCGACCCTCTCTTTCCACTCATTGATTTGGTTATTTAATATAATACTCCTCCACTAGTCTAGCAAGAGTGGGGGCATGCTAACCATACCAAAACTGGGGACCTCATGCCTCATTTTCTGCAAAACAAAAGGGTTAGACCATACCCCCACCGGACTCGACTATTTATACATTTATGATCAACACATCGACATTTAGTTCTCCAAATTAATGCACAAAACATGATGATGTCTGTTTGGGTTTAGGGAAACCCAGTGGACTTTTGGACAAGGCTATCTTAAAGGATTATTACGTGGACAACATAATTGACCCGACTAGGTTTGACCGTGATGCATGCGCAATTTAAACAGAGTAAGGTTTCTATGTGGTTTTAGACTGGTACCCTTGAGTGGACAACTCAAGGGGAAAGGCATGGAACTGTCGACTGCACCGCTGATCGACTAGTTTTACCGCAAATAAGCCTTTCCGAATTTAGGGGGTAATGATATAGGAAGGACGCAACCACTCATCAAGCGTTGCTATGGTATTTGTTTGGCACGAGTGGAGTATGATGTTTGAGAATGATTATGCAATAATTAAAAGTATGTTGACATGTATTTGCACGTTAAGAAAGCGATAAATACAACAGTTTTATAATTTAAAGCAGCAGTAAAAAAAGAAACAAGAAAGATATATTAGTTTTGCTTTTGAAGAAGAAATTGAACGCTTAAAGAAATTAAACAAGTAATTACACATAGGGAGGGTACAAATTCACAAAAATGGTATGAAATGGTAAAAGCCTAAATATCCCCAGCAGAGTCACCATGCTGTCGCGCCCTTTTTTTCTCGCGAAATCAGGTTTATGACATTTTGGTTGGGACAACTCTTTCCTTTTGGAAAGGGGGTTTGCATTTTTGAAGAGTCACCACCTAACGATTTTAAGGTGCGTTAGGGCACCTATAAGTTTCATTTATAACTACGTTTGGTAACCAGAGACATGGTAATGGCTTGAAATTATCCCAAAGGGAAGGTGTTAGGCACCCCTCAGGATCCACTAGTGTGGTTCTCGGCCAAACAGTTTTGTGAATTTGTACAATTAGCAAATAAACAAGTATGACTCAAATAGTAGGGGATTTAAGTTTAAGTACACAGATGTTTGAAAAAAACAGTTAACGAAAAAGCTAGATTTTTTAAAAGAATTACAATCTAAGCATATTTGGGAATGTAAAGGGGGTATCCTATGTTTGTTTATAATATGGATCACAGCAATGCAATACCCGATATGGCACTCCTCAAAGAGGGGCTACATGTGGTATTAACGCACCGGTCATCATATCCATATCTTCACTTTTCCCACCCGTAAAGGTAATTAAAGTGAGGGTTGATCTCGACCCCTATTGCATGGTGTTACCCGTCCCTTCCTATCAGTCCCAGAGGGATTTAGGACTCCTATCCTATAAAAGGGGGTTCTAGGCAGACCCTCAAGTTTAAAAGTAAAATACTAAGGCGACATATAATAAACAAGTAGGACTTCAATTAAGGGGAGCATGGAAAACAAACGAAAGGCTCAGATATACCTCCACACATAGTACACATAAACAACATGATTCATACACAATTAAGGTTTAAATTCAGATCCTAAGCATGGTATCTAAGTGATAACAGTAGAGTCAGATTTATTATATGACTCAGAGAAGAGGTCCTAATCAAGCTTTCCTATTAATTTTAACAAGCTGACAGTAAAACATCAATCACAAAGACAATTCTGGTTTTTATTTTAAAGTTGATTACCTAAGACTTGCCTAAGCGCAAGATAATATGCAGTAGTTACCAGAATTGTTAAAAAAATAGTTTGGCAGTTATTTTACCTAAGCATACTATTCTAAGTGTTGCAAAAACATGCAGAGATTGTGACCAGTTTCACTGAAACAAGATAATCAGACATAAGACTGTTTTATGTCCTATTTCATGCATTATTGGTTTAACTAGGTGTGACTGAGCGAGTGTGAACGAGATCCTAAAACAGAGTATCTAATACGCACATATGAAAATGCAGAATGATTGCGGAATATGAAGAATCCCTAGAGCATGATTTCTAAATGCCCAAAGAGTTACAACATGATTTCAAGATGTGCAGGAGCAACAGTTTTATGTTGATGCTACAATTTAGCCTAAAAACAGGAAGTGGTAAAATGATGTCAAATGAGATGTTGAAACAGTAAACCTAAGAACATGGTAAATAATGAATGACATGCTTTGAATGGGTTGATCTTACGCATGGATTCTAATGCACATATAGGAAATGTAAACCTAAGACATGGTTTCTACCCATTGATGTTGATAGCGTATATAACTACCCTGCCCTTTTCACTAGCCGACCCCAATACTTGTTTACAACGGATTATTACAGACCAATACTGAAATAAATTACATAAGAAAAATAAAAGTTACACTATAGAGAGCCTGAAAATAGGCTCAGATTTCCAACACCTAATTAGGACTTCCTCTCTGAGTTATGTAATAAGTCACCGCAAATGCCAAGATTGCTTCATAGACCTTCTCATATCTAGGTGTGTCAGAGTTCTCTAAGGACCTCAAGGGATCCCGGGCAATGCTCACACCCAGATTTCATAGCCAAGACAGAGTAAGTGCAGTTTAGAAAGGCCAGCTTTTGTGTGTCCAAGTTCAGAGAGAACTCAAGGGTTCCAAGGCAAGGCTCACACAAAAGGGGAAGAACTTAGTGGTATAAGAGTAGAGTGAGAGTGCTTGACATAGTTTTGAAAAGGTTGAATTGGAAAACAATTTTGAAACAACATGTTTGATATAAATTTGCAAAACAACAGAAGAGTTGCTGAGGGAAAAACAGTTTTGAAGGGGAAAGGAAATAGGAGCAACAAAAACTTGGAACACGACAACACACATAGAACAAGTTCAAAGAATAGTATCATTTCAATATTCTCAAGCAGAGAAGTAAGGGGTTGGGGACAATTAGGAAACACATAAGAGTAAGCATACAATAGGCAGATTTGCATATACGTTAGGATCAGAGAAGTCCTAAAGGAGGGGGGTGAGGATGTATTACAGAACCTATTAGTCACAAAAAAACAATCCTATCACAAAGAGGTTTATGCTAGGAATTAAAGCAACATCAGTGAAACAGAATCACGTTGAAGGTTATTAAGGGGTAACACGTTGAGTTTAAGGGAGGAGATTCCATAATCATACTAGTAGAACAATAAGTAGACTTGCTAATTGCAGGGTAGAAAATAGTAAGTAAAAGCATAGTAGAAATAAGAAGAACTGAAATACAAAAAGAAACATGTTATTTTTTAAGCTTTAAACTAAACTGAGGACATACCAGTTAAGAGAGTGTAAACACAGAGTGTATAAAACTCAGTCTTGGCTTGCAGCCGACTGAGAATAGCAAATAACCAGAAAGAAGAGCAAGAGAAAATATGCGTGCGTGTGAGATAGAGGGTTTAGGACAATGTGTTCGTGTCGTTGAAGTGAGAATAAAGGAGAGTATATATAGCAGTTGAGAGTTAGGTAGAATAAGGTAAAGAATCAATTATTCAATAATTAGGGAAATTTACATAATCAATCATGCATAAAATCAACAAGGTTTCCTCTAATAAAGGGGTAACCAGTTAACGATAAAGAGCAGGGCATATAATTAAGGAAAGAAAATTAACTACTTAAGTACGGGGTGGGTAATTAAGGGTAAATGAACAAAAGTTCAATTAAGGAAACAATTAATAAGTATCAGCAAGTACCACAATTAATCGCAAATAAGGCAAGAAATAATCAAAGGTTGTAGAAATAAGAAAAATAACCGGAAATCAGTATATAGTATTACCATAGAAAATCAGTGAATAAGGATTCAAAAATAGTACTAATTTAGGGAAAATAATATAGGTTTTCCATGAATAACAGATAGGCTAAGCATAAACACATAAAAATCAATCCAGATTTGAATCTGAAACCCTAATAAAAGCACACTAGGGTAAAAAATCATAAGACGTTCAAATTAAACGAAGGAAAAATCATATGAATCCAAGTACAAAACAAAGCTATGTATCAATAACGCGGATCGACTCAGAATCCAAACACAGTGTCAAAAATTAGGGGTTTTAACACAGACTAGTTAGGGTTGAAGAAAAACTCAACATAATTGATTAAATCACCTAAGAATCAGATAATAAGCACTTAAAATTGGAAAATGTTTTGAAGCAAAGATTTTCAGGAAACCCTAGTTAAGAAGAAATAAAAAGACACTTGGAAATCAGGAGGTTTTTCATAAAAGTAAGCAAAGATAGTTTGATTTATCTCAGATTTGTACGTTTAAGCAAAAATAGAAAGATCTTACTCAAAATCGAGCCATGACGGCCTAAAACTGGCAAGAACAGGCCAAGGTGTGAGTGGACTCACCCTTGAGGGCCTTAGAGACAGCATGAATCTCGGCGTGAGAGAGCCATGAGAGGACTGAGGGTGGTAAAGAGCAACCATGGTTGATGGTGGAGAGTGATGGTGAAGTGAAAATTAGGGTTAGGGTCTGAGAGAGCTCTAGAGAATTCGAGAGAGGAGGGAGAAGAGTGTCGGCGGGGTCAAGAGAGAAATGAGGGGTTTGGGAAGGGGGTAGTTTAGGTTAATTAAGGAAAGGGTGGATCTGGACCGTTGATCATAATGATCAACGACCAGGATTTATCCGGGTGTTGGGTCGGGTAGTATTAGGACTTGGGCCTGGGTCTGTGGGTTACTAAATTGGTTTAGGGGTCCAGTTGGATTTAGGCTAGAATTTAAATAGGGAGTGGCTAATTGTTAAATATCCATCAAAATTAGATAAATAATTAATAAAAACAGCTAATAATCATATAGAATGAAATTAAAGTTAAATAGGTGAAATTAAAGTAATTAACTAATATTTAAAATATAAAATGATCGATTATTGAATTAAAATAGCATAAAGTGTACAATTAGGCTATAATTGTAAAATTATTGTAATTATAGCCAAACAATGCCAAGTTGGCTAATTTGTGAAATAATTAAACCATAATAGGATTAAAAATGATATATTGAGCTAAGAAATACTTTGAAATTACTTGTAATGTAATTTATGAATAATTATTGGATATAAAATGCTGAATAAATTAGAAAATAAATTGATAATAATATGAAAAAATACCAATTATTATAAAAAGTGATTTTGAAGGTAAATATGCAAATTTAAAAATAATTTGAGGAAAATTGGGTATCAACAAGTACTAGTGATAAGGGACTTTTCCGGATATGTTTCCTACTGTCGGGCATGTCGCCGGACCGAATTGTTGATTTCGTTATCGATTTGGCACCGGGCACCGTATCGTATGGCACTGGCGGAATTAAAGGAGTTGAAAGGGCGGCTTCAGGGACTCCTTGATAAGGGGTTCATTGGTAGACCTATATGGATGTGTGTTCGGCATCGAGTCGGCTTGGTTGACTCCAAGTTCTATTGTTCAAGGATGTGTTGATTCAATTCTTATTGAGCTTATTATTGACCTGGGGAGATCTATGAGTTACTTTTACGTGTTGTGAGGCATTGGGAATTGTTGGTTATAGGCACATATGGTGCGGTTTTATTTGGGGTCTCTCAGTGGAATTCGAGCGGGAAGAGTATTGGGTATTGCTTGGCGGATGGCATATCGGTTGTGTCCTTTCGGGTTTGTGTAAGGTTATGTCAATTTCTTCGTAGTGGTTATGATGATTTGCTTTGGTTCTAGACATCTAATTGCGCATGGTTGTTGGTTTGAGCATAGCGACTGGATGTGTATCATGTGGACCAGTGTGTGGATAGGGTCGCGTATTGCAGCGAAGTTATGTGGAGGTATGACCCTTCGGGTTAGATTCATGTGTTCTGGTTCTACGATGTGTGACGGGTTCTCAGCATTGTGTGTGGTGGTACTGGTGAGCTTGCGGTACAACTCTCTCATTTGAGTCGTTCTCACGATGTGAGTACGTTCAGATTGTTTCTTATTAGTGCACAGATTGCACGAGTTGTGGCTTTAGATTGTATTGATGTGTTATGTCACCGGAGTAGTTGTGTTGGTATTAGATGAGATTGTTGGGATCTAGAATGAATACAAACAGATTCAGTTTCAGCGCGTTGGAGGGATAATATCGATGTTCGGCTCAGAAATTTACTATAGTCCTTTGGTTTCACGAATGGTTGATTTGAGGAGTGGTTATGACTTCCTATGTGTTTCATTTATCATTGGCAGTATGCGGAAGTGTTGGAATAAGGCTTTATGTGATAAAAGGCTTATTATCAAAATTCGGATGTTTTAAGCAATTGTTGTGAGTAGAAGCTATCATTACAAGTGTTTGAGTTATGTGGTATATCATGTAATTGCAGCTGAGGTTGCATGTATGGGTTATTATAGCTTATTCAGGCTTATTCAGAGTGTAGATGTGAGATTTTGATCTTGTGGATGATTTCAGAAGTGGAAATGTGGTTCTAAGGCTTATGGGCTAGGTTGAATTGTGAAATTTCAGTTACATTGTGTTATCAGACCTATATAAGATAGGGTGATGTGGGATCTCCCCCGGGTACGTGCATGGTAAGGTTATTCATCGATTGGTTGGGTTTTGGAACAACTCTGGGCACATTTGAGGACGAACGTATGTTTAAGTGGAGGAGGATGTAACGACCCGACCGGTCGTTTTGAGCTTTTGCACTTTGCTTGCCAGTTCTCAGGCATGGCTAGCCTTGTGTGATGTATTATGACTTATGTAAATCGTCGGTTTTGATTTTGGATAATCAGAATGAATTTGGAAGAACAGTCCACAGTTTGAAGCTTAAAATTTGAAAGGTTTGACCAAGATTTGACTTGTTAGTAGATGACCTCAGATTGGAATTTTTATGATTTGATTAGCTCAGTTAGGTGATTTAGGACTTAGGAGCATGGTCGGAATATGTTTTGGAGGTCGGAAGGTTTAGGCTTGAATTGGCGAAATTGAGATATTGGCGTTTTCTGGTTGATAAGTGAGATTTTGATATAGGGCTCGGAATGAAATTTTGGAAATTAGAGTAGGTCCGTTGTGTCATTTGTGACATGTGTGCAACATTTCAGGTCATTTGGACGAGGTTTGGTAGACTTTTGATCGAAAGCGGAATTTGAAAGTTCTTGGAATTCTTAGGCTTGAATCCGATGTAGTTTTGGTGTTTTGATATTGTTTTGAGCGTTCCGAAGGTTGGAACAGGTTTGAACGATGTTATGGGATATGTTGGCATGTTTGGTTGAGGTCCCGAGGGCCTCGGGTGAGTTTCAGATGGTAAAATAATTTTGGACTTTAGACTTGGCAATTTTTCCTGGTTTTTGTTGCAGACGATTTGTTCTTCGCATTCGCGGTCAGGGACTCACGTTCGCGAAGGGTATTCTCTGAGGTGGCGAATTTTGTCTTCGCGTTCACGTTTTGTGTGTCGCGTTCGCAATGTTGTGATGCTGTGATTCTCCGCGTTCGCGAGGCTTATGTCGCGTTCGCATAAAGGAAGAGGAGTAGCTAGTCCCCAAGGCAATTGTTCTATGTGTTCACGTAGTAGAGGTCACATTCGCAAAGTGTTGAGTCAGCTGTGCATTGCGTTCGCGAGAGGTTTCTCGCGTTCGTGTAGAAGGATTTCCGGTCAGTGAAGCTGTGTGCTTCGCGAACGCGAGGGATATGCCGCGTTCGCGATGAAGAAATATATAGGCAGACAGTTTATATCTTAAAATCAAGGGTTTGAGTCCAATATCATAAAAGCCATTGGAGAGCTCGGGAGAAGGTGAAATTTGAGGGGATTTTCAGTGGAGCTATTGGGGTAAGTATTCTTCACTCATATTTGGTTTATTTCCATGATTTAATCTTGAATTTCATCATTTAATTTAAGAAATTAGAGTGAAAATTGGGGCCAAATGCAAGAAAAGTTTGAGAATTCTTTTAGGGATTTGAATGGGCAATTGAGGTCGGATTTTGATGAATTTAATATGGGTAGACTCGTGAGTGGATGAGGATTTTATTGTTATGATTTTTATCGGATTCCGAGGCATGGGCCCGGGGGCCGTGTTTGAGCAACTTCGGGATTTTTGATGTAAATTGGATATTTTCGAATGTGCTTTGTTCCCTTAGCATATTTTAATGGTCATGTACTGATTTTGGTTAGATTTGGAGCATCCAGAGGTCGATTCGAGAGGTCAAAGGCATCGCCGGCTAGAGTTTGGACCGGATCGCGGTGAGTAATGATTGTAAATATTGTCCTGAGGGTATGAAACCCCAGATTGCACATCGTGGTGCTATATTGAGGTGACTCACACGCTAGATGACGAGCATGGGATCATGCACCATTAGGGATTGTGACTTAGTCCATCCCGTATGACTGTTTTACCGTGTATTTGATTGAAAACTATTTGCTATCATCATGTTTGAGGCTAAATGCTATATTTGGGCCTCGTGCCAACTATTTGGATCCTTAGGGGATCTTTACTGATATTTCCTCACTGTTTTGACTTTATATCTGTACTCAGCCATGCTATAATCTACTATTTTCATAACTCAGCCATGTTTACTCTGTTTTAACGCAGTAAAGATATTTTAAATGATATTTTGGCTGAGCATCATGTTTTACTGTTGCCCGAGTGGCTTATAAGATTCTGACTGAGTAAGGCCGAGGGCCTGTGTTGTGAGGATACTTTTGGGGTCGGGATGCACGTCGCAGCAGTGATAAACTGATCTATGATTATAAGGCTGAGGGCCTGAGATTTGTACGTCACGAGATGGCTTGTTGATATGAGGCCGAGAGCCTAGTGATTATGCCACGAGATGACTTGATATTGCGCTTGCGCCGTAAGGGGATCCTCCAGGAGTCTGCACACCCCCAATGAGCGCGGGTACCCATTGTAATGTGAGATATAGCCCGAGGGGCTGGTGTTGTTCCATGATACTGCCCGAGGGCGGATTTTGTTGATATTGTGCTCGAGGGACGGTTCTTTATGTGTGTATCTTTCCTAGTTGCCTGTCATTTACTTTCTTAACTGTCAAAAAGGTCATTCCAAAGAAGTTTAAACTGAACTAAAGTGACTTTACATATTTTTACTGTTTCACTGCTTTTACTGGCTTTTACTGTTTCTTTATAGTCTGTTGATGTGCCTTTATGTGATTTCTTATTACTCAGTCTGCATTTATCATTATTACTCACTAAGTTGGAGTACTCACTTTAATCTCTGCACCCCGTGTGCAGATTCAGGCGCTTCAGGTCCTGCTTGCGAGGGTTGAGAGCTTTCAGCAGACTTCGGAGATTCACTATGTAGCTGCTCGACATTTGCAGCCTAGTGCTTCTCCCTCTATCTTATCTTCTCCTATTTTAGCTATGTAATAGCTGGTGTAGACTCTTTCAGACTTGTAGTTTTATAACAGATGCTCATGACTGGTGACACTCCGATGTCGGGCTATGTCTATTCCGCGACTGTATTATTCACCTTATTTTGGGGATTATTATTATGTTGGAGACTTGAACTGTATTATTTTAATTGCTTAAAATGAATTGGGAGTGTGTCGGCTAGCCTTGTCTTCACGAGAGGCGTCATCACGACCAGGTCTGAGTTTTGGGTCGTGACACCTTCATGGGTGAAACCCTGAGCAGTACCTTCTCTCCCACCATGTAAGCAACATCACAAACCTTCCAATCGGCGTAACTCTTCTGCCTAGACTGCACCTATATAGATATTCTTGAATCATTTAGGAGCATTCATTTAGATGCTAATTATTACATGCCATCTATATATGCTAGTCTAGAGTCTCGACTCTGTTGATTGTAGCATGTGTTCTTTAAATGTTATATCTGAGCAACATTTGTGATTTTTTCTTGACTTGGAAAAGTATTCTTTCTACTTTTCGATTGTTGATATCTTTGATTCTGGTTATTCATGAGATTATTTACTGTTTCAGTTTTAAGCTCTGTTATTTATATCCTTGTTGTAAGTATTTTGATGCCTATAGCCTCGCTACTACTTCTTCGAGGTTAAACTTGATACTAACTGGGTACCGATTATGATACATAATTCAATTATCAAATATACCTTTATTATCCTTTTTCATAATTAGACCCTTAAAAGTACTTTTTGAAAAGATTGACCAACTACAATTTGCTTATCAAAAGTGTAAAAAGCACTTCTTAAATGAATTGGCCAAATATAAACCGCTAATTTCCTAGAGCACTTTTTCAAAATACATAGTTTTTGATAGCTTGGTGAACGAACTCTACATCTCAATCCCAAGCAAGTTGTGCTCGACTATATAAATTCTCACTAGACATGTGGCTTCACTAATTTAAATCCACCTTAGTTCAAAGAAGTGCTCAAGGAAATAAAGTTATAGAGACTGAACTACGCCAAACATAAACCTTATATATAGAGTAGCAACAAGTAAAATTTTAAAGACTGAATTACACAAAGTTACAGACAGAGTAGCAACAATATTGATAAATTGATACTTGAACAACTAGAGAGTGATTTTATTCGAAGGACATGATTGCTTTCTGCAGTAAGTAAGAAGTGTTTGTTGTTCAAGCAAGACCAAGCTTGTGCTTGAGTTCCAAGACAAAATCATAGATCTTGTGAGGATGAGGAAGGGACTTTGATACACTCTCGTTCTCCATACATCTTTTTGCCCATACCACCAGCTTTGGACACTCTGCTTCTATACTAAAATTTGCACAAGTCTCATAAGAATAAAACCAACTAGTAAAGGGAACCAAAGCCACATCCACAAAACCCAAATTATCACCACCAAAGTAAGTTTTATTTCCAAGCTCTCCTTCCAAAGTCTTGAAGATTTCTATGAATTCCTTCTTTGCTTCTTCTTGATCTTGACCTTTACCGCTCCACACTCTTCTTCCTGTGCTATATATCTGCATTAAACCAACAAAGGGATTTAATAACTCATATATAAAGAAAAAATCTACCTGTTAATTTGAACAAGATGTCCATAAGTTTATATGGCCTAAATAACTCATCTTTGTGAGATGTTTATTACCTTCTTGTCAATATAGTCGGCCCAGAATCTGGCTTGTGACCTTCCATAAGGATCAGAAGGAAGTAATGGACAATTGTCATGCCAGACTTCATCAATGTACTCAAGAATGTTTAGAGACTCACAAATGGGTTTACTATTGTGAATCAAAATAGGGATCTTTTTGTGAACAGGGTTCATCTCCAGAAGCAAAGGGCTTTTATCAGATAAGTTTTCCTCCTTTGCTTCATATTTGATTCCCTTTAAGGCCAATGCAATTCTTAGCCTCATACCAAAAGAGCTTGGCCAGAAATCTAGCAGAACCACGTTGTTGCTCTCCATTCTTTTTGTTTGAGAATATATATGTAGTGCTTATAAAAGTCATTGAACATTAGTAGTACTATTTATAGTGATATATATTTGCTTAGATGTCATTGGTTGCGTAGGTCTTAGGATGTGAAAATTTTGCTTGAATATTGCATATACTTCTTTTCCAAGAAAGATTATTTAATAATAAAATTAAAGCATGCCAGTGTGAACGAAATTAATTAGTCAAAATATTCTTTCTAGTAGAAAAAACTAAGTTGTCCTCCTTTCATGAACATTTCGATCTTTTTCTTCGTTCAACTAATCTGTACGCTTGTGCTAGATACTTACTAATTGAGGTGAACCTTAGATTTTGTCTAAACAATTAATTTATTTTTAGTGTTTTATCTTTATTTTTATTCTAATTCTTTTTTTTAAAAGGAATCATATTTTTATATTTCATGAGTAGTTCATGGGTCAAAATCTGAACAAAAGAAGTCTACTTAAGGGAGAACAACCCGGAGTCGGCCAAGCCGAAGTCATGTTTAGGAAGCAACACACTGGCAAGCAGTCCGACTATGGCTGAAGTCGAGCACTCATGAGGCTGATATGGCTAGTTCGACACTTAGCCATTTTAAAGGATTATTCTATAGGATATTCAAAAGATGGGGTACACTGGTTAAGGACCGATGGGTAATGAAAGTGTTTTATATAAATACTAGGAGAGAGAGTAAAAAAGGAGGGGGGGAGGGGAGGGCAGTCCAAAGATCCAAGTAGAACATACCTTTCGGAGAGGAAAGATGGTCTATGACCTCAGATCCATCGCATCTGTCATTCAACCTTCTCAAGAAAATACAGATCTGTCTAGCTCACAGTCGGGTGAATCGTTTCTGTTGCTATTTCTCTTTTTTATTTGATACTATGCAAATTGCCATCTTTCATTATATTGTGGAGTACAAGCGGGACTATATTGGCCTCTCACGCTCAACTATAATGGTTTATACCTGTTTGGAATTCCTGATCTAGAAGTGATTGTCTTTGGCTAAGATTTACCCTCTATCTTCTTATTAAATTCGTTAAACAAAAAGGGCCTAAAACTCTTTGGTCAAACAATTTGACGCCGTCTGTAGGGATTTCCTAGCCAAAGTTTTAGTTTCCTCAAGATCTAAACTCGGTTCTACTTCTACTTCCCATCCGTTGTAACTTCATCCTTTAGCTACGAACATAAATTTGAGAAATTCGTAGGCAAGATATTGAAATAGCCAAACCAATTTTTAATCTAGACCCTTGCATAAAATCGAAATTCTATCTGATATCTATACAAAAACTACGCTTCGACGTAGTTATAGTTTCGGCACGTTGCGAATGCAAGTTGTCGGAATAGACTATGGCCGTCACATATTTAGAACGTCCACAATCCTGTTACCATGTTAGTGCTAGATACCAATCTATACCTTGTGCATACATCCCTCTCCCTCTCAGAAAGGAATAATAACTTGTTGTGTAATTCCTTGAAATGACAAAACTCGTTCCCCCCTGTATGCTTGTGGTGTGGCTTATGTTTCCGTATCTTCATACACTCGGGATTGGATCGGACTGGGACTTGAACTCGAAGATCCCAATGGGCGAAGTAAGTCATCAGCCCACAAGGTGCCCAGATTCGACTAACGCCGAAGCTAAGTACGAGGCCGAAATTAGATCTGAAGCTAGCACTCTCTGTTCATAGCCAATCAGATCGAAGGGACTTTCCAGACCCAAGTAGCGGAGATGGCAAAAACTAGTGCCTCAACCAAATTTAGGTAAGATACTTACCTCAAGCAAGCCAAATCACTTCTCTAACAAACCCTTGCCGCGTATATCAAACTCCAGACAGCTCGAATCTAACCAAAATAGCTTAATATCATCAATAATAGCCAGAGAAAATAATTCCAAATGATAAAGCTAAAGTCTTGAATCAAATATACAAAGTTAATCCCAAGCTCGTACCCCGGAACCCGACAAAATTCATAAATTTTGAATGCCATTCAATTACCATTCCAACTATACTAATTTTATCCAATTCCATCCACAAACTGACCCTCAAATCACCAAATCTCATTCTCCAATACCATGATCTAAAATCCTCGAATTTTACCTCAAACACACATAAACTAGGTATAATAATTAATGGGTAATCAATATCTATCATCAAAATTGAATAAAGTTCACATACATCTTCAACTGAAGTAAAAACCCTCTCAAAACTCGTCCTTAGCCGAATTCCAAATCTCTCAAAATGAGAAAAACAATGAAACCCTTTGAAATATAACATTGTTAGTGAATTCGCACTTACGGCTGCTTAACTGGACCTGCGGTTCTGCTTCTGTGGAATTTTGGCCGCATATGCGGCTCCCTCCAAAATCCGGAATTTTACTTTTGCGGAAAAATGTCGCATTTGAGATAGAGCTTCTGCACAAAATCTTCCACTTCTGCGGACAACCTCCTCCAGCCTCACCTTTGCTCCTGCGACCCAAATGCCGCATTTGCAACCCGCTTCAGCAGCTCCTCATCCGCATCTGCGGACACAGCCCTGCCCAACCTTCTTCGATTATGCAACTCTTTAACCGCACCTACGACGCTGCATCTACGGACAAGCCAACAGCAGATGCGATCACATCAGAAACCAACTCCCTTCAGCAATTGCTTCAAGTCCAAAATGAGTCTGAATTCAACCCGAATCACACCCGAGGCCCCCAGCCTTCTTCGATTCTGCGCCTCTTTAACTGCACCTATAACGTTGCATCTGCGGCCAAAACAACCACAAATGCGGTCACATCAGAAACCAGCTCCATTCAGTAATTGCTTCAGGTCCAAAATGAGTCTGAATTCACCCGAATCACACTCGAGGCTCCTGGGACCCCGTCCAAATATACTAACAAGTCCTAAAATATTATACGAACTTGTTGATACCCAATTTTTTCCTATATATTTTTAATATGAAAAATACCTTCAAAATAGCATATATATGCATATATAGGAATGTCCAAAGGAATTATTATTTTTCCATAATTTTAAAGGTTTAAATTGATTTATTTTCTCCCTTTTATCCATAAAATCCCCAATAATTATTTACAAAATTATTGTTTTGATAATGCATCTATTGTATTTCTATATTTATGCCAAAATTTGGCTAAAGTAATTTTTACATATTTTATAATTACATTTGGTATTTTTAAAGCTAAATTGCACATAATTGTAATATTAGCCCTTTTAAGATTTAATTATGTTTTATACGCATAAAATTGGATCATATATTTTTAAATTTCTAATTATGTGTTATAAATCATTTTAACACTTTAAATTATTTTTCAGAAACTATTTACTATTTTTATAAATTAAATAGGGAAAAAGTAGTTTTTTAAAATATAGCCAGATTGGCTTTCAATTGTAGCCCAAATCAAACCCTAATCCCAGCCCAATTTCACAATTAAAACTCGATCCACACCCTTTTTACCCATTCCCAAACCCGGAACCTCACCTACCCTCTCTAATCTCGACCGTTGATCTCCCAGATCAACGGTCCACATTGTTTCTTACCTTTTTAACCCAACGACCCCCCAAAACCCTACCCCATTTTTCATTTGAGCCGCCTTTGAATCCCTTTCCTCTCCAATCCTCTATGAGACCTAAACCTAACCCTAGCCGTCGTCACCCAAAACTAGCCCTAATCCCTTCGATCCTCACTCGATCCATGGATTCCCATGACTGTTTGAGACTTATACTCGTCTCCTACATCTCTTGGTTGCTCGTTTTTGGGATTTCTTGGAAGATCTCAAAGAGATCTAGTCCAGATCTTGTTCAACTCCTATCCATGGTCTTTTATGCCATTTTCCAGCCATCCATGGCTGTTGGAGTCAGATCCATGACTTTTCCGGCCGAAACTGGTAACATCTTAAAGTCCTCTCATCTTCTTTGGGTTCTCTGAAACCCTAACCTTTGAGATTTTCCACTTTTCTTTATATATGTCTTAGATCTAGGTGTATCAATGAGTTTTTAACTGATTTTTTCTTCGTCTCTGCTATTTTCTGAAAAACCTAGCTATAAATCCTCCGATCTTTTTAGATCTGTGATGGATCTATGGGTTTTATGGTTTTCACTTGTTTTCCTCAAAATATTTCTCCGATTTCAAACGATTTCTTCATTTTCCATACTAGGGTTTCAAAACCCATTTTGCAAAAATGATTTCTTTCTGATTTTAGCAATTACTTTGATTTTAGCATGTTTAAACATCACCCGAGTCTTTCCTTTTTGCTCAATTCATTTTTTTGTTAAGAAACCTTAATACTTATTTGAGTCTGTTTGCAACGTGTTTGCATGACTATCATGAACATTCTAGGTTTCATGTGTGTTCTATATGCTCTTGTGCTTCATGCTCTAATTTGTTTTTAAGGTTTCTTTGATTTTGTCCAAACACGTGTTATTTATCGTTTAATAGGTCCAACTATTTGTTTTATTGATTGATCACATAATTTATGTTGATTTTGTGTAATCTCCTTAAACCTACATCTGTGATTTTGTGTATTTTCCTTGTAATTTGGTGCTGATCTTTCGAAATTGCTTCCTTATTTTTTGTGACACTTTCCTTAGTTAGTGTTGATTCCCTGTGATTTTCCATCTCATCCGTGATTATTTGAACTGACTTTCAAAATTGAAATTGTGCTTTACCTTATTTAGAGGTCCAATATGATGTTAATATACTTTCCTTACTTGAAAATATTCCATACTTAGTCCTTATTACATGTTGTATGCTTTTACTACTCCTATTATGGTAAAATCAGTTCTTTTCCCTGCTTGATACAACTTGTGCCCGTTTGAACTATGACTCCCTAATTGAAGAGAGTCCGGATCTTTAATTGATTCTGATTTGTATTATTTCTATAATTATGCTAAGTCAGTACTTATTACCTTATTTTCCTGCCTGTTCTAAAACTATAAATACTCTACCCTCTCTTTAGCATAGGACACGAACAATTAGTTCAAAACACACACACACACACACACACACACATACACACACACACACTCAAACTCTCTCTTCTTTCTCTACTACTTGAGCTAACTGCTTGTTTAGCCGGCTGAAAGCCAAGGCTAGACTGTGGAACTCTACTTGCTTTACTTTTTCTGCACTGTGCTTCCTTAACTAGTATGTTGCTAGTTCAATTCTGAAACTCAACTCTATGTGCTCCATTGCCTGTCAATCCCTGTCTCTTTCAGTATTGACTTAATGGCTCATGTTGTTTAATTGCCCTTCTTGTTTACTGCTTTATTCAGTATGCTTAAGTTCTGCCCTCTCTTGTTCAAATGTGATCTACATGACCACTCCCATACCCTGTCCCTATGTCTTATTACTATTCTAATTTCAAGCATGATTCCCTTGTTAACTCTTTGAAGTAATTGTTTGTGTTCTGAAGACCAATCAGTCCCTACTTGTTCTTTGTACTTGTTGGTCTATATGCATCTCTTCTCAGCCATGTTTATGTGTTTCTAATTTGGGCCCTCTATGTCCCCAACCCCTACTTCCCTATTTGTAACTTCTGAAACTGTACTATTCTTTGAACTTGTTCTGTGTGTGTGCTGTCTTGTTCCAAGTTATTGTTGCTCATATTCCCTTCTCTTTTTTTCAAAACTATTCTGTTGTTTTGCAAACTTATTTCAAACATGCAATTTCAAAACTGTTTTCCAACTCAACTCTTTTAAATCTATGTCAAGCACTCTCACATATATTCTTAGACCACTAGGTTCTGCCCCTTTTGTGTGAGCCTTGCCTTGGGACCCTAGAGCTCCCTCTGAACTTGGACACATAAAAGATGGCCTTTTCCACACTGCACTTACTCTGTCTTGACTATGAAATCTGGATGTGAGCACTGCCCGGGATCCCTTGAGGTCCTTAGGGAACTCTGACACACCCAGATATGAGAAAGACTATGGAACAAAATTGGCATTTGAGGTGGTTTATTACATAACTCAGGGAGGAAGTCCTAATCAGGCTTCCTATAATGTAACTCCTTATTGTTCATTTCTACTTATGTAATTCACTTCAATGCTGGTCTATAATAACCTGTTGTAAACAAGTGTTGGGGTTGGCTAGTGAAAAGGGATAAATATGCATGCTATCATTGTTAATTCTAGAAAACATGTTATTAGGTTTATGTTCCTAATTGCGCAATAGAAACCATGCTTAGGGTTCATACATACATTACAAATCATGCTCTAGGTCTAATGTTTATTGTTTCAGCATGTGCACCCTTACAAAATCATGTGTTAAAATCTGCTAATAATTAGCACTTTACTATTGTGTTCTACGCTGCCATGTGCATTTAGAAATACCGCTCTTAGGAAATTCTGCAATCCTGTCATATGTATTTAGAAATCCTGCTCTAGGAATTCTGCATCATGAGCTTTATACATGCATCTTAGATTCCATGTTTTAGGATCTCATTCGTACTTGCATTCACACTTAGTGTAAACTGCTGATTATAAAAGAGGTAAAAATAGCTTCACACTTGATTATCCTGTTTAAAATAATTGGTAATAATCTCTGCATTCGTATCAATTAGAACAACATGCTCTTAGGTAAAAAAAAATCTCCAAACTGTTTTAATAACTCGGAATAACTGGTGTATATTGCTTTACGCCTAGGCAAGCCTTAGGTAATAATTTAAATAAAACCAGAACTACCTTTGTTTAACTGTCAACCTATTAAAATCAATAGGCAAGCCTGATTCGGACTTCTTTTCTGAGTCATGCAATAAATCTGGTTCTGCTGTTATCACTTAGATACCATGCTTTAGAATTTTGAATTCAGACCTTATCTATGTATGAGTCATGTTGTTCATATGCACGGTATATGGAGGTATACATGAGCCTTCTACCTGTTTTCTGTGTTTTCCCTTTAAATGTAGTCCTCTGTGTTCTTGTATGTCGCTTAGTATTTTACCTTTAAACTTGAGGGTCTGCTTAGAACCCCCATAGAAACCTTACTCTATTTAAATTGTGCATGCATCATGGTCAAACCTAGTCGGGTCAATTATGTTGTCCACATAATGATCCTTTAAGACAGACTTGTCCAAAAGTCCATTGGGTTTCCCTAAACCCAAACAGACATCATCACGTTCTATGCATTTATTTGGAGAACTAAATGCTTCATGTTAATTGTTGATATTAAATAGTCGAGTCTGGTGGGGGTAAGGGCCTAACCTTGTTTAACTTGCAGAAATATGAGGCACGAAGTCCCCAGATTCGTCATGGTTACCAATATCCACCCAAGATTGCTAAGTTGGTGGGAAGATTTACATTCTAGTGACAAAACTCTCGTCAGAAGTATCTGGGTAATCTACCATCCCTCCTGAAGATCCAGCCTAACAGCATGATCATAGAAGTTGCTACCTTATTTTGGGATTGTGAAAGGGCCGTGTTCCGCTTAGGGGACATCGAGATGACACCTTTGCTAGAGGAGATAGGGGGACTGGCCATTCTAGTGTGGGAAACTCCGGGTTTGCAGATGCTTGAGAACCGCACAGGCAAGGGTTTCCTTAAAATGATGGGTTTGAAAAAGAATGCATAATTGGTATGCCTGAAGGAATCGTACATCCCTTTTGACTACATTTATGAAAGGTACGGTCACAGCAAATCCTACCGTACCAACCCTGACGAGTTCGCCATCATGTCCTTGGACATATTCATTGTAGGGTGTTCATCTTCATGTTTTGCTTCCTGGGTCTGATCGTTTTCCAATGAAGAAAGGGAAAATCCATACTAGGCTGGCTATGGTAACCAAGACCCTAATGGAGGGGATTGGTGGGCAGACGTTCATCATTGTACCCATGATCATCGCAGACATATACCGAGCCTTAGAAAAGTGTCAGCGAGGAGTGAGACACTTCAAGGGCTGCAATCTACTACTTCAGCTTTGGCTTATAAAACATCTCCAAAAGGGCGAGTACCGACAAGAAATTCAGCGAAGGGTCTGGGATGACCACATCGCTCTCCACCATCCAAAGCGAAAGAATTACATCCCCGACATGTTCGCTCAGCCCGAGAATGCCAAAGGATGGGTTGAGCTCTTTGATAATTTGACTGAAGAATAGTTTCAATGGATGTTCTAGTGGTTTCCGATAGAGGAGTTCATCGCCCGATCCAGAGATGCACCTTTCCTGATACTGATTGGTCTAAGAGGAACATACCCTTACGTCCCCCTTCGAGTTATGAGGCAAGCAGGTAGGAAGCAAGTCATACCCAGGGTCGACAAGATGAGCCATTTCCGAGCTGACTTCCAAAATGATGATAGTCCCTACAAGTGCCAAGCCTAACACATGTGGCACTGCAAGATCGTAATGGGGAAAGACACCATCGAGCCAGATAGATATCATGCCGGATGTACTCCTTTCTATTCAGTTTGGTTGGAAGAATATTGGGATGGTCTGGGCTAGCCAGGGTTCGTTCGAGGTCACAGAATTATAGATGAAAAGGCTGAGGTGCAAGTCAAGTACAACCAGATGCGCAAAAGGATCCATGAATGCAAAAGCGAACACCGCGGGACACAAGAGTCCAACTAGAAGCTGATTAAGGAATGGAAAGACATGGCTATAAGTGCCAACAAAAGGCTAGGATATTTCTAACGAGGCATCGTAGAACTAGAGGGAAAATTTCTCAAAAGGGTTGAAGACTGTCAAAAGGATTAAGGGACCGAAGGTGGACATCTAGCCAGAGCATACCTGTTGCTGGGACTTCGTGAACTAGGGAAGCTGTTCGGCTGAGCCAAGGATGCCGAATCTGGGGAAGGTCCTTCTGGGACCAAATATATAGAAATTTACTTTTTCACTTTATGAATGTAATAAGGCCAATGGCCATTAGTGACTTTTATTTCTTGTTTATTTAGTGTCGTTTTGGGATTTGCCTATCTTTATCAATAAAATGAGGCATTTAGCATTTTAAGTTCTCCAAATCAATTTGTCACTAGGCCTACCTCTCCCAAATTAGGACACGCTTTATATTCTCGCACTATGTGTTTAAATATTGCAATACTTTTTATAATTCTCACTAACTTGATTACCTTTTGTTTTTATTTTTTTGTTTTGTTATTACCCTCCCCAAAGGTTAGTTCGTGCACTCTGGCATCATCATCTTATTTCACAAGATCCAGGGGCCCTCCACCCACTCCTCCTCTTAGTCCTATTAAAGGCAAGAACAAAGGCAAAATGGAAGATTTAAACAACATTAGGAGGAGAATACAGCTGAACGGGTAGAGGCTACTGATGGCCAAGGTATTCGGGTTCCTAACGAAAATGTGTCACAACTTGAACAAAAACTGCTGAAGTTCCAGGAAGAGCTTGATCGGGTTCGAAATCTGGCAAACCTGTCATTTTCCCTCAACACCCCAGATATCAACTTCCCCAACACTTAAAACCCTATACCTCCTCAAAAAATTCCAAAATAACAGAATCATCCCGCTCCTCACCATCACACTGCTCCACCAAAGAACCAATGTAACACCCACCATACCCCAAACAACAATCCACTACTCATCCTAGAACCTCAGAAACCCACAAACGACCATTTCCACACCCATACACCAGGCCACCATAACACTCTTATCTACGTGAAAACCATGCCAAACCCCACCCAACCTATCTCATGCACACCTGAGTCTGATGAAAAGGATCTGCTTATCAGGAACTTGGTCGAGGAACTTAAGAAACTGACCAGCCAGATTCAGGGCATTGAGGGAAGAAAAGGAATCGAGGGGCTGAACTATGAGGACCTTTATATACAGCCTGATGTCAAACTGCCTGAGGGGTACAAACCGCCTAAGTTCGAAATGTTTGATGGTATGGGTGATCCAAGGGTCCATCTGAGGACATATTGTGACAAGTTGGTTGGAGTAGGGAAAGATGAAATGATCTACATGAAGCTGTTCATGAGGAGTTTGAAAGGAGATGTCTTATCTTGGTACATCATCCAAGATCCCAAGAAGTGGTTAAGCTGGGTAGGCATGGCATCTGACTTTATGGATAGATTCAAGTTTAATACAGAGAACGCACCATACGTGTTCTATATCCAGAATTTGAAGAAGAAGCCCACAGAGACATTTCGCGAGTATGCTACTCGCTGGAGGTTCGAAGCTGCTAAGGTCAAACCCGCCTTAGAAGAGGAGCAAATGAATAAGTTCTTTGTCCGGGCTCAGGACCCGCAGTACTATGAACGACTGATGATGATTGAGAACCACAAGTTCTCCGACATTATCAAATTAGGTGAAAGAATTGAAGAAGGCTTTACAGTCCGGTAGTATGTCCAAGAAAAGGGACGTATGGGCCGTGATGGTTGCACAGAGGACCAAATCTCCCCTCAAATACCAAGCTTACCCAACACCTTCACTTACATATCATCCAACTCCAAATTACCACGCACCCTCACCCCAAGCTCCGCCACCCACTTATCAGTCATCTCTACCTCCTACATATCAACCTACTTCACCCAGATACTCCCAACCCGCTCATGTCTACCAAACCTATAATACTCAACCATCCCATTATCAATTACTCTCTCCATGTTAAAATTTCCCTAGACCCCGACCTAATTTTGATCGTAGACCTCCAAAACAATATACAGCCATTGCTGAACCCATCAACCAGCTGTATGTGAGGCTTAAAGCTGCTGGTTATGTCACCCTCATCCCTGCTGCAACCTCTGAGAATCCTTCTTAGTGGGTTAACCCAAACAAATCTTGTGCATACCACTCCGGCATAAAAGGGCACACCATCGATGAATGCCATTCCTTAAAAGACAAGATACATTCTTTGATTGATAACAAGATCATTGTGGCAAAGGACCCCACTCCAAACGTCCTCAACAACCCTTTGCCAAACCATAAGGGTGGATGTATCCATATGATTGAAGTAGAAGATGACTGGGATCCCGAGGGATCAATCGGGTTGATCGCAGAAGGTGATGACTCGAAGAAACCGACAATTACTCTCAATCCAATCATAGTCCAGATCCAACCGCTTGAGGATGCTGAGGTGAATATATCTATACCTCTTGAGTTTGAAGCAGCACCATCCGCAAAGACACCGGCACCAATTAAGGTTGAATTCGTGTCTCCGGCAAATGCACCCGCACCATTTGAGGTTGCAGTCTTGCCACCCAAGGCACATGTTCCATTCGAAGTGAGAATAGCTATGCTGGTCCCAGTGGCGATGCCTACCATGCCACCATTCTATACAAATGTTGTACCCTGGAACTATATAGCCGAGGCGAGAAGGAAAGGCAAGGTCAGGATTGAAGAAACTGTCGGAGCACATGGTATGATAAGAACTGGTAGAGTCTATACCCCTGAACATCTAGCTGAATCAAGCAAGCACGCCTGCAATCGGCCACCCCTCATTGAGACAGGTCCAGATGACCTTTGGAGGAAAATACAGGCCAAGGAATACTCGGTTATCGACTAGTTAATCAAAGACGCCAGCACAAATATCCATTATCTCTTTGCTGCAAAATTCTAAGATGCACAGGAATGCTTTGTTAAAAGTGCCAAATGAAACATACGTACCAAGTAACATCACTAGCAGGGAAGTGGATAATATGGTAGGGCAAGTTCTGGAAAGTTATAAGATCACCTTTCATGAGGACGAGCTGCCACCTGAAGGGCTGGGGCACAACAAGGCACTGCACATCACCGTGCAATGCGAAGATTATTTCATCACCAGAATCCTGATCGATGGAGGTTCCAGTCTTAATATTTGTCCACTGGTAACACTCAAGAAGTTGGGTAAAGGGCTGCATGAGGTAAAGGATGAAGCAATTAATGTGAAAGCTTTCAATGGTTCTCAGAGGTCCACCATTGGTGAGATTAGTCTATGCCTGCAAATGGGACCGACCTGGTTCGAAGTTGATTTCCAGGTAATAGATGTACCAGCGTCTTACAACTTGCTGCTGGGACGGCCATGGATTCATGCTGTTGGGGCCGTAGCATCAATACTGCATCAGGAAGTAAAGTTCGAATGGAATCACCAGGAAGTGATCATTCACGATGACGTAGAAACCCTATATACAGTCATCAGACCATTCCGTCGATCAAGGGAAGAAGGAAGCTGGCTGGAGAAACTTACCACCACATTGAACGGGTCAACTCTATCGACAAAGACAAATGGTGGGATAGCAAGATCGAGAGTATACTAAGTTGGAGTGGGTACGAACCTGGCAAAGGGCTCGATAAGAACCTCCAAGGAATCTCTAAACCCATAAAACTCAAGAAACATGGCACTACCTTCGGTTTGGGATATGAATACACCTGGGAAGAATTCAATAACTGGTCGCCACCATGGCGCGGTCCTTACTATCTACTAGAGCAGCCAATACCGCATCTGGAGCAGACTTTCCAACAGGCTGACATTATTTATGGGTTAGATGAAGAAGAAGCACTTGCGGCAGTGAAGAACTTATTTCTGGAGGACAATGATATGGACTGTTGCATTATTCTCGAGGAGGAGTGGGAGGAAGTCCCTTCCATACAGACTGTAAGCAAGCACATCTCAAGAATTAGACCATCAGGACAACCAAAGCCCGACATGCCTCGGGGTAGCAAGGCTAAAACAAGCATTATTCATTGTTTTTACCAAATGATTTTCTTTTCGCATTTTTCAATTTCCGCAATAAGATCTTCGATGTTCAAAACAATTATTCAATCTATCAAAAACATGTTTGATTTTTCTTATGATTTAATATTTATTGCTATCTTTCCTTACTTTACCCATACAACATTACTATTACTTGTCTTGATGGACCACTGACTGTGACATGCAATGAGACAACGCAACAAACGGACATTGATTCAGAGGAAGATGACATACTTGACGAGATTGTCAAAGAAGTTGAGAACTTTGAGAACAGACCTAAGTTCAACCTGGATGAGACCGAGATTGTCAACCTGGAAGATGCAGAAAACGCCAAGGAAACGTAAATCAGCATTCACCTATCACCATCCGAAAAGAAAGAATACACAGAATTTCTAAAGGAGTTTGAGGACATATTTGCCTGGTCGTATGGTGACATGACTGGTCTGAGAACGTCTATTGTGGCTCACAAACTGCTAGCCAATCCAATGTGTCCATCGGTAAAGCAAAAGCTTAGAAAGTTCAAGCGTGATATGAGCTTGAAAATCAAGGAAGAAGTCACCAAGCAGGTCAAAGCTAAGGTTCTCAGGGTAGTAGAATGCCCGACATGGTTAGACAACATTGTTCCAGTACCAAAGAAGGATGAGAAGGCCAGAGTCTATGTCGACTACCGGGATCTCAACCAGGCTAGTCCGAAAGACAACTTCCATTTACCAAATATACACATCCTGATTGACAATTGTGCCAAACATGAGTTACAGTCATTCGTAGATTGCTTCACTAGTTATCATCAGATCTGGATGAATGAGAAAAATGCTGAGAAAATGGCTTTCATTACGCCGTGGGGAGTGTAGTGCTACAAGATGATGCCATTCAGCCTGAAGAATGGAGGGGCCACTTACATGAGGGCCATGACTACCATTTTCCATGATATGATACACAAGGAGATGGAGGTATATGTGGATGATGTTATTATCAAATCCAAGAAGGCCACTAACCACATGGAATATCTGAGGAAGTTTTCAATAGACTGCGGAGATACAACTTGAAACTAAACCCCGCAAAGTGCGTATTTGGGGTTCCTGCTGGGAAATTGCTTGGGTTTATTGTGAGTCGCCGAGGAATAGAACTGGATCCATCGAAAGTCAAAGCCTTTCAGGAACTACCACCGCCAAAGAACAAGAATGATGTGATGAGTTTCTTAGGAAGGCTTAACTACATCAGCCAATTCATAGCACCGTCTGCAGTTATCTGTGAGCCAATCTTTAAGATGTTGAAGAAGGACACCGCTACCAAATGGACTGATGACTACCAAAAGGCCTTCAACAAAATCAAGGAGTACTTGTCAACACCACCAGTCTTAGTCCCGCTCGAGACAGGTAGACCCTTATTACTCTACTTTGTAGTGTTAGATGGAGCTTTCGGTTACGTTTTGGGGCAGCATGATGGAACAGGGAGGAAGGAGCAAGCCATTTATTATCTCAGTAAGAAGTTTACCCAGTATGATGCCCGATATTCTCTATTGGAACACACCTGTTGTGCTTTGACTTGGGTAGCTCAGAAGCTGAGACATTACTTCTGCGCCTATACTACATATCTCATATCGAGGATGGATCCCTTGAAGTACATCTTTCAGAAGCCCATGCCCACCGGCAACTAGCCAAGTGGAAAATCCTGTTGAGTGAGTTCGACATTGTTTACGTAACTTAGAAAGCGGTCAGGGGACAGGCACTAGCAGACCACCTTGCTGAAAACCCCGTGGAATGAGGATACGAACCCCTAAAAACGTATTTTCCTGATGAAAAGGTATCATTCATAGGAGAAGACATTGTAGAATCCTATAACGGTTGGAGAATATTCTTTGATGGAGCGGCAAACTTCAAAGGAGTTGGCATAGGAGCAGTCGTAATATTAGAAACTGGTCAGTATTATCCGGTGTCTGCCAAACTCAAGTTCCCCTGCACCAACAATATTACCGAGTATGAAGCCCGCATCTTAGGACTCAAAATGGCCATTGACATGAACGTTTAGGAGCTACTAGTGATTGGAGATTTGGACTTACTTATGCATCAGGTACGAGGAGAATGGATGACCAAGAACTTCAAGATACTCACGTATTTACATCACGTACAGGAATTGAGAAAGAGGTTTACGAAGACGGAATTCCAGCATGTTCCTAGAATACAGAATGAGTTCGTCGATGCATTGGCTACCCTATCATCTATGATACAACATCCAGACAAGAATTTCATTGATCCCATTCCAGTGAAAATCCATAATCAGCCAGCTTACTATGCCCACGTCGAAGGGGAAGCAGACGGAAAGCCTTGGTTTCATGATATCAAGGAATATTTGGCAAAAGGAGAGTACCCGGAGCTTGCAAATCCTACTCAGAAACGCACACTTTGGAAATTGTCCAACAACTCTTTTCACAGCGGAGGAATCCTATATAAGAGGACTCCCGATTTAGGATTATTAAGATGTGTTGACACAAAGGAAGCATCCAGGCTACTAGAGGAAATTCATGTTGGGACATGCAGTCCACATATGAACGGTTTTGTCTTAGCAAAGAAGACACTCTGGGCTGATTACTTTTGGATGACTATGGAAACAGACTACATCTAGTATGTCCAAATTTATGATACAGCATCCCGACAAGAATTTCATTGATCCTATTCCGGTGAAAATCTATAATCAGCCAGCTTACGATGCCCATGTTGAAGAGGAAGCAGACGAAAAGCCTTGGTTTCATGATATCAAGGAATATTTGGCAAAAGGAGAGTACCCGGAGCTTGCAAATCCTACTCAGAAACGCACACTTCGGAGATTGTCCAATAGCTTCTTTCACTGTGGAGGAATCTTGTATAGGAGGACTCCTGATTTGGGATTATTAAGATGTGTCGACGCAAAAGAAGCATCCAGGCTACTAGAGGAAATTCATGCTAGGACCTGCAGTCCACATATGAACGGCTTTGACCTAGCAAAGAAGATACTCCGGGCTGGTTACTTTTGGATGACTATGGAAACGGACTGCATCCAGTATGTACAGAAATGCCACTGCTGTCAGATATATGCAGACATGATAAAGGTACCTCCAAACGAGCTCAATGCAACAAGCTCACCGTGGCTGTTCGCCGCCTGGGGGATGGATGTTATTGGACCAATCACGCCTGTTGCTTCCAATGGACATAGGTTTATCCTAGTAGCCATCGACTATTTCACCAAATAGGTCGAAGCAGTATCTTACAAAGCAGTAACTAAGAAAGTCATGGCAGACTTTGTCCGCGACCGCATTGTTTGTCGATTCGGGATTCCAAAGTCAATCATTATTGATAATGGCTCCAATCTCAACAGTGACTTGATGAAAGCTATGTGCAAAACTTTCAATATCAGACACAAGAATTCTACAGCCTACAGGCCTCAGATGAATAGAGTTGTAGAAGCCGCCAACAAGAACATCAAGAAGATATTGAGGAAAATGATAGAGAAGCATAAATAGTGGCACGAGAAGTTATCATTTGCTCTACTGGTGTATCTCACCATAGTCCGTATATCAACCAGGGCAACCCCCTATATGCTGGTTTACGGTACATATGCTTTCATTCCCGCTGAGGTAGAAATTCCTTCCCTAATTAGCATACAAGAAGCTGAGCTCGACGACGCAAAGTGGATAAAAAGTCGTTATGAGCAACTAGACCTTATAGACGGAAAGAGGATGAGTGCAGTCTGCCATGGTCAACTCTATCAGAACAAAATGTCCAGAGCCTTCAACAAAAGAGTCAAACCAAGACAATTCATACCGGGGCAGTTGGTGTTAAAGAAATTTTTTCCGCATCAAGATGAAGCCAAAGGGAAGTTCTCTCCCAACTGGCAGGGTCCATACATGGTTCACCGGGTTTTAACAGGAGGAGCCCTCATACTTGCAGAAATGGATGAAGAAGTCTGGCCAAAGCCAATTAATTCAGATGGAGTCAAGCGTTACTATGTGTAAACTTTATGCTTTCTTCATATGATGTAACTAAACTACGCCTGACCCTATTCCCGTTTAAGAGGGGATATGTAAGCAGCCCCATGGGTTCAGTCACAATTCAATAAAATTTTATTTCCCCCTGCAATTGGAAACTAGGGCAGAATTTTGAGGAGGACCCCCAAAATTCCGAAGTAATTTCAGCCAATCGCCGCACGAGCAACAGTTAGAAATGTCAACCCATCAAACTAGGGCAGAATTTTGAGGAGGACCCTCAAAATTCCGTAGCAGGAGAGGTTGCAATGTCCTGAATTGCATCACGGTCGTCGGTTCATCTAAAAGCTATTTTAATTTATGTCATACTTTTACAAAATCATGCATGTTATTATTGAAACTGCTTTATTTAGCAACGCTACCCCAATAATACAGACGGTATCACCAGATCAAAGTCGAACTAGTCAAGCAAAAGCCAGCAGGGATACGAACTAACCTCCCCCCCCCCTTACAAAACTCATGATTTTCCTTTGGATGCAGGCACTAGGATTGCGAAATCATTAGACATACGGTACGCCCACAGGACAAACATTATTCAAAATATGATTCTCAGAACCGTTGCACATACCAACATTTGCTATCAGCACACACCAGTGATGTTCCGTATGTCACAATGTTCCCAGTAATCACAACGCCGCAATCTGCTATCAGCTAAGAAAACTCTACTGTCATTTGTTATCTTATTTCTTGCATAAGGCTACCATTCTACCTTCTGAGACTCAATGCTGTCTCCATCTACATCTTCATTGTATAAGGCTACCATTCTGCCTTCCGAGGTTAAGGTCTACCTCCATCTGCATTTGCATTGCATAAGGCTACTATTCTACCTTCCAATCTGCATAAGGCTACCATTCTGCCTTCCGAGGTTAAGCTCTACCTCCATCTGCATCTGCATTGCATAAGGCTACTATTCTGCCTTCCAATCTGCATAAGGCTACCATTCTTCCTTCCGAGGTTAAGATCTACATCCATCTGCATCTGCATTGCATAAGGCTACTATTCTACCTTCCAGTATGCATAAGGCTACCATTATGCCTTCCGAGACTAAACGTTGTCTCCATCTGCATCTGCATTGCATAAGGCTACCATTCTGCCTTCCGAGACTAAACGCTGTCCCATCTGCATTTCTGCATATGGTTACTATTCTGCCTTTCGAGGTTAAGCTCTACCTCCATATGCATTCGCATCTTTGCATAAGGCTATCATTCTACCTTCCGATGCTAAGCTCTGCCTCCAATTTTCTTCAAAACTAAGCACTACCTCAAGCACTATTTATCTCACTTCTCTTACGGGCTATGCTCTGCCCTTCAAGTCGCAAGACTAAGCTCTGTCTTGTCCGCATCATATTACTGCATCCCTCATGGGCTAAAATATCGCCAATTCATCAAAGGCATCATCGTTCGGTGGCACCATCTTCATAGCCCGAGAACACTATGCCATGGCCTGAGGATCCCTTTCAATCTTTAGCATATCATTATTCAGAGGCTTCATGGTTCGGAGGCACCATCCTCATAGCCCAAGAACATCATTTCATGGCCTGCGAATCCCCTATCATGCACTTCATGGCCCAGGACATTATGGTCAAAGGACATCATCCTCATCATCCGAAGACAACATTCATGGTCCAATGAGAATTTGCATCATGTTTAAATTTATGCATAGTATACGCTTGTATTGTTTCTAATTGCAGGTAAACCGGTAAGCAACGGCTACCCCAGCAGGAGCAATCCGGCTCCAATTCCCTCAGCCATATCAAACCTAACCATTCCTATAAACCGTCCACTCACCCAGCCCTAGGTATTGCGTCCGTTCTTGAAAGGTCTTCATCGGTATACTCCGCCGATGAATACTGAACTACATATGGCCTAATTTCTGTGAAACCAGGGATATGTGGGTAGCTCAGAAGCCAGGGTGTAGCCTAACCTCTTCAAAACCATTTCGGTCGGTCAAAATTGGCCATCATTTCTTTACTCAAAAACTCTTTCATTCTTCCCAGGTAAAGAGGGGCAGTTGTTGATACCCAATTTTTCCCTATATATTTTCAATATGCAAAATACCTTCAAAATAGCATATATATGCATATATAAGCATGTCCAAGGGATTTATTATTTTTTCCATAATTTTAAAGGTTTAAATTGATTTATTTTCTATAAAATCCCAAAATATTATTTCCAAAATTATTATTTTGATAATTCACCTATTTAATTTCTATATTTATTCCAAAATATGGCTAAGGTAATTTTTATATATTTTTATAATTACATTTAGTATTTTTAAAGCTAAATTGCACATAATTGCAATATTAGCCCTTTTAAGATTTAATTATGTTTTATACGCATAAAATTGGATCCTGTATTTTTAAATTACTAATTATGTGTTATAAATCATTTTAGCACTTTAAATTATTTTTTAGAAACTATTTACTATTTTTATAAATTAAATAGGGAAAAATAGTTATTTAAAATATAGCCAGATTGGCTTTCAATTGTAGCCCAAATCAAACCCCAATCCCAGCCCAATTTCACAATTAAAACCCAACCTACACCCTGTTTACCCATGCCCAAACCCGGAACCCCAGCTACCCTCTCTAATCTCGACCGTTGATCTCCCAAATCAACGGTCCACATTGTTTCTTACCTTTTTTAACCCAACGACCCCCCAAAACCCTACCCTATTTTTCATTTGAGCCTCCTTTGAATCCCTTTCCTCTTCAATCCTCTATGAGACCTAAACCTAACCCTAGTCGCCGCCGCCCAAAACTAGCCCTAATCCCTTCGATCCTCACTCGATCCATGGATTCCCATGGCTGTTTGAGACATATACTCGTCTCCTACGTCTCCTGGTTGCTCATTTATGTGATTTCGTGGAAAGATCTCGAATAGATCTAGTCCAAATCTTGTTCAACTCCTATCCATGGTCTTTTATGCCATTTTCCGTCCATCCATGGCTGTTCGAGTCAGATCCATGACTTTTCCGGCCGAAACTGGTAACATCATAAAGTCCTCTCATCTTCTTTAGGTTCTCTAAAAACCTAACCCTTGAGATTTTCCACTTTTCTTTAGATCTGTCTTAGATCTAGGTGTATCCATGAGTTTTTAACCGATTTTTTCTTCGTCTAACCTAGCTATAAATCCTCCGATATTTTTAGATCTGTGATGGATCTGTGGGTTTCTAAGGTTTTCACATGTTTTCCTCAAAATATTTCTCCGATTTCAAATGATTTCTTCATTTTCCAAACTAGGGTTTCAAAATCATTTTTGCAAAAATGATTTCTTTCTGATTTTTACAATTACCTTGATTTTTAGCATGTTTAAACATCACCCGAGTCTTTTCTTTACTACTCCTATTATGGTAAAATCAGTTCTTTTCCCCGCTTGATACAACTTGTGCCCGTTTGAACTATGACTCCCTAATTGAAGGGAGTCCGGGTCTTTAATTGATTCTGATTTATATTATTTCTATAATTATGCTAAGTCAGTACTTATTACCTTATTTTCCTACTTGCTCTAAAACTATAAATACTTTACCCTCTCTTTAGCACAGGACACGAACAATTAGTTCAAAACACACACACACACACACACATACACACACAAACTCTCTCTTCTTTCTCTACTACTTGTGCTAACTGCTTGTCTAGCCGACTGAAAGCCAAGGCTAGATTGTGGAACTCTACTTGCTTTACTTTTTCTGCATTGTGCTTCCTTAACTGGTATGTTCCTAGTTCAATTCTGAAACTCAACTCTATGTGCTCCATTGCTTGTCAATCCCTGTCTCTTTCAGCACTAACTTAATGGCTCATGTTGTTTAATTGTCCTTCTTGTTTACTGCTTTATTCAGCATGCTTAAGTTCTGCCCTCTCTTGTTTAAATGTAATCTGCATGACCACTCCCATACCTTGTTCCTATGTCGTATTACTATTTTAATTTCAAGCATGATTCCCTTGTTAACTCTTTGAAGTAATTGTTTGTGTTCTGAAGACCAATCAGTCCCTACTTGTTCTTTGTACTTGCTGGTCTATATGCATCTCTTCTCAGCCATGTTTATGTGTTTCTGATTTGGGCCCTCTATGTCCCCAACCCCAACTTCCCTGTTTGTAACTTCTGAAACTGTACTATTTTTTGAACTTGTTCTGTGATTGTACTGTCTTGTTCCAAGTTATTGTTGCTCCTATTCCCTTCTCTCTTTTTTTCAAATTGTTTTGCAAACTTATCGCAAACATGCTATTTCAAAACTGTTTTCCAACTCAGCTCTTTTAAATCTATGCCAAGCACTCTCACATAATTCTTAGACCACTAGGTTCTGCCCTTTTTGTGTGAGCCTTACCTTGGGACCCTAGAGCTCCCTCTAAACTTGAACACATAAAAGATGGCCTTTCCACACTGCACTTACTTTGTCTTGACTATGAAATCTAGGTGTGAGCACTGTCCGGGATCCTTTGAGGTCCTTACGGAACTCTGACACACCCAGATATGAGAAAGGCTATGGAACAATATTGGCATTTGAGGTGGTTTATTACATAACTCAGGGAGGAAGTCCTAATCAGGCTTCCTATAGTGTAACTCCTTATTGTTCATTTCTACTTATGTAATTCACTTCAATGTTGGTCTGTAATAACCTGTTCTAAACAAGTATTGGGGTTGGCTAGTGAAAAGGGATAAATATCCATGCTATCATTGTTAAGGGTAGAAAACATGTTATTAGGTTTATGTTCCTAATTGCACAATAGAAACCATGCTTTGGGTTCATACATGCATTAAAAATCATGCTCTTAGGTCTCATGTTTATTGTTTCAGCATGTGCACCCTTAATAAATCATGTGTTAAAATCTGCTAATAATTAGCACTTTACTATTGTGTTCTACGCTGCCATGTGTATTTAGAAATCCTACTCTTAGGAAATTCTACAATAATGCCATGTGCATTTAGAAATCATGTTCTAGGAATTCTGCATCATGAGCTTTATACATGCATCTTAGATACCATATTTTAGGATCTCATTCGTACTTGGATTCACACTTAGTGTAAACTGTTGATTATAAAAGAGGTACAAACAGCTTCACACTTGATTATCTTGTTTAAAATAATTGGTAATAATCTCTGTATTCGTATCAATTAGAACAACATGCTCTTAGGTAAAAAAATCTCCAAACTATTTTAATAACTCGGAATAACTATTGCATATTGCTTTACGCCTAGGCAAGCCTTAGGTAATAATTTAAATAAAAACTAGAACTGCCTTTGTTTAACTGTCAACCTATTAAAATCAGTAGGCAAGCCTGATTCGGACTTCTTTTCTGAGTCATACAATAAATCTGGTTCTGCTGTTATCACTTAGATACCATGTTTTAGAATTCTGAATTCAGACCTTATCTGTGTATGAGTCATGTTGTTCATGTGCATGGTATGTGGAGGTATACATGAGTCTTTTACCTGTTTTCTGTGTTTTCCCTTTAAATGTAGTCATATGTGTTCTTGTATGTCGCTTAGTATTTTACCTTTAAACTTGAGGGTCTGCCTAGAACACCCTTATAGGATAGGAGTCCTAAATTCCTCTGGGACTGATAGTAAGGGACGGGTAACAGCATGCAATAGGCGTCGGGACCAACCCTCGCTTTAATTACCTTCACGGGGCGAGAAAGGGTAGATATGGATATGATGACCGGTGCGTTAATACCACGTGTAGCCTCTCTTTGAGGAGTGTCATACCGGGTATTGCATTGATGTGATCCATATTACAAACAAACTTAAGACACCCCCTTTACATTCATAAGCATGCTTTAGATTGTAATTCTTTTTAAAATTTCGCCTTTCATTAATCGTTTTCAAACACTTGTGTATTTAAATTTAAATCCCCTACTATTTGAGCCATACTTGTTTATTTGCTAATTGCACAAATTCACAAAAACTGTCTGGCCGGGAACCACACTAGTGGATCCTGAGGGGTGCCTAACACCTTCCCCTTAGGATAAGTTCAAGCCCTTACCCTATCTCTGGTTACCAAACGTAGTTATAAATGAACCCTATAGGTGTCCTAACGCACCTTAAAATCGTTAGTTGGCGACTCTTCAAAATTGCAAAACCCTTTTCCCAAAAGGAAAGAGTTGTCCCAACCAAATGTCATGAACCCGATTCCGCGGAAGGAAAAAGGGGGCGCGACAAAACTTACTAATAGCCTCAAATCACATCAAACAACACCGAAATGACGAATCACACCCTAATTCAAGCTTAATGAAACTAATGAACTTCCAACTTCTAAACTAATGCCGAACCATATCAAATCAACTCCGATTGACCTCAAATTTTGCATGCAAGTCATAAATAACATAAAGGACCTATCCCAACTCCTGGAACCAAAATCCAAACCTGACACCAACAAAGTCAACTCTCGGTCAAACCTCTCAACCTTCTAAACCTTCAACTTTTTAACTTTTACCTTAAAGCGTCAAACCAACCTACAGACCTCCAAATCAACATCCGAACATACACCTAAGTCCAAAATCATCATATGAAGCTATCGAAACCATCAAAACTATATTTTGAAGTTGTCTACACAAAAGTCAAACTCCGGCCAACTCTTCCAACTTAAGCTTCCAACCTTGGGACTAAGTGTCCCAATTCACTCCGAAACATCCCTGAAACCATACTAACCACCCTGGCAAGTTACAAAACCACAAATGAATATAGAAGAAGCAATAAATAGTGGAACGAGACTACAATACACGAAATGACTTGCTTGGTCATTACATTCTCCTCTTATTAAACTAACGTTCGTCCTCGAACAGGTCTAGAAACATACCTGAAGTCTCAAATAGTTGTGGATATCTGCATCACATCTCCTGCTCGTTCTACCAAGTAGCCTCCTCGATCACCAACCTCTAGGAACTTACCGGTACAAAATGGCCACCGGCTTCATATCATAAGTCAAATCACCATCTAGTTGTATCGTGTTGAAGTCCAAAATATGTGATGGATCATCAAAATACTTCCAGAGCATACAAAAATAAAACACTAAGTGAACACTTGATAGACTAGGTAGCAATACACGTCTGTAAGCCACCCTTCCCATTCTCTCAAGCACCTCAAAAGGACCAATAAGCTGAGGGCTCAGTTTGCCCTTCTTCTTGAACCTCATCACACCCTTAATGGGCAAAGTTTTGAGCAACACCTTCTCACCTACAATATATGCAACATCACGAACCTTCCGATCAGGGTAGCTCTTTTGCCTATATTGTGTTGTACAAAGCAAATTTTGAATCAACTTGACTTTCTCCAAGGCATCCTGAACCAAGTCAGTGCCCAATAACTTGGCCTTTCCCGACTCAAACCAACCAGCTGGAGAATGACATTGCCTCTCATATAAGGCCTCATAAGGAGCTATGTGAATAATCGATTAGTAGATGTCGTTGTAGGAAAATACTTCAAGCGGTAAGAAAGAACCCCATGAATACTCGGAATCCATAACACAAGTGCGTAGCATATCCTCCAAGATCTGAATGGTGCGCTGAGACTGCCTGTTCGTCTAGGGGTGGAATGTTGTACTCAACTCAACCCGTGTACCTAGCTCACGCTGCACAGCTCCCCAAAAATGCAATGTGAATTGCATGCCTCGATCGGAGATAATGGACATCGGCATGCCATGGAGACGAACAATCTCACAGATATTGGTCTGAGCTAGTTGCTTTGAAGAATATGTGTGAGCACGTGATTTTTGCCCAAAGCAAATTATTCCCAGAAATTCAAACAAAACAATTTCTTTATTATTTCACAATTTTTGTGAATTTTGGTGTCATTTTCTGTTAATTGTTGCATTTTATTTGTGCATTTTAATTCATATGAAAAATACAAAAATATGCATTTGTATTTAGGATTTAATTTCATATTTTAGTATTAATTAGGGGTTAATTTGTTTTAGAACAAAATATGAGGAAAATAACAAAAATAGTTCACTTTTTAATTGTTTTGATTGGGAATTCGTCATGAAATAGTTTTTAAACAATTTTAGGAGTTAATTAGTTTGACTTTGAAACATATTAGGAATTTCTTTTAAATTCTTGCAAAATCAGAAAAGAAAAGTATAAAAATACAACAATGAAAAGAAAATAAATACAAAACAAGAAAAGAGAAAAAGAAAACAATTGGAAAGAAAAACAAAATAAAATACATAATAAGAAATGAAAGTGGGTTGTTACATTTGAATTAATTCAGGCCCAAATGCCTAACATAATTCGACCCAGTCCAAGCCCTTCCCACCCGGTCCAATTCATTAATCCTCAAAACGACGTCGTTTGGGGGACAGTAAATCCTGGCCATTAAAATCTTCTGATCCGACGGCCAGGAACCCTCTTCCCCATTTTAATATAATTGTCCTAAAATCTGGTCTTAACCCTAAAGAACCAAGTCTGTCTTCCTCGTATCTCTTCTGTAACAACGCCGGAGTCACCGCCGCTGGCGAACACCACCTACGCCAACGGCCACCAGAAACACACTCGTAAATCTCCTCGTTCCCGTCTTTTCAACCATGCCATTGATTTCCCTCGAATCGACGCCAAACTTTTCGAATGTCCGTTTAAAAGTTTTTCCGGCCAAGTCACAAAGTGGTCCAAATCCGACCAAACTCACACCGTCGGATCTCCTCAACTCCCTTAACCCAAATCCACAACCAGTTGTCCTCAGATATCAGTTAAATGTTTCAAATCTTCAATCGAAGTCTGGCCGAAACCCTAATTGCCCCAATCACCACCAAATTAACACCATGTGACCGCCTGGGCCTCCTCTACCCAATCCCCATAGCCCTATCTCTCGAATCTACTTGGAACAGCTCGAATATCAAATCGAAGGTTTCCGACCAAAAACCCTAATGCAAAGTCTCCATGATTTCGGACCCTAACAACCCTAACTAGGTGTTTTCTTATGAAAACACATGGTTAGGGATATTACGGGTCAGAAATTTCGGGGGATTTGGAGAAACAACCACTGGCCGGAGCTCTTTGTTGTCAGTGAGTTCTTGTTGACATTTTCTTTTATTTCAATTCTTTTTCCTTTTCTGATTTTCTGCATGCGTGAATTCCATGGTTAATGTCTAGTTTAATTTGCGTTTTAATTTTTGTCAATATTATTCTAATCTTGTGTCTTGATTTGTTTTGATTAAGTCTAGTTGTTTGTTTGATTTTAATATGTTCCAATTCCTGATCTTAGTTTGATATTTAGTTAAGTCGTTGATAATTTGTTAATTAGTTTTACTAAGTTTGGTTTGAATTAATTTCTGGTGTTTAGGTTAATTACTAGTTAATTCAGTTTCAGTTTAATTAGTCGTCGTTTGGTAGTTAGTTTGGTCATTAATTCTGAGTTCAATCGATAGATTCAACAAGAGTTCAAATTGGGGTATATTCAGAGCTTAAGAAACTGTCTTGGTTATAGCTGTAGTTTTAGCTTAAGTTCAGGGGTAGTTTAGACATTTAGGATTGGGCAGCACATGGTAGTTGAAACTAGGATCTTCTAGGGCCTTCTAGAGTGGTACTTTGGTATAGATTTCAATAATTTTAGCGGGATTACTTGGGTAACAAGTTAGAAAATAAGGGACTAATTGAATAAATAGGTAAGGGACTGACATTGAAAACTGAAAAATCTGAGGGCTGCCCTCATGGGTGCTTATAAAAGGGCATGCCCTTTACTTCAAAAGAAAGGGTTTTTTTTAGCCATCGAATTCCCACCTACAGATCTCACCCTTTCTCAAAATTTCAGATTAGCATTTGAATTCAAATATACAAAAATACAAAAACAGACAAAAATACAAAAAACCAAAAAAAAAACCAATACCGTCCCATGGAGTATTAGGCTGATTTCGAGTTTTGTTAGTAAATACAATGCATCTTCTAGTTTGAGCTTGAGTGCTTTGGATTCTGGAGTTCTGGTTGATTTTTAAATGGTTTTGGTTTCATTTGAGTTGGTTTCGAAGAGATCTGATAGTTTTGCGTAATTTTCAAGCACTTCTGGGTTTTGAATATGTGTTGGACTGTTTTTTTTTACACTCCATTGATTGCTGCTGGGGATTCAAATTGATTTCTGAGCTACTGCTCGAGTGTTTTTGCTTCAGCTGACCTCCATTTTGCTTCATTGTTTGTTCTGATTCCAGGTACATGCCCTGAACTCGATGCGTGTTAACATCCAATTGAAATGAAATGAAATGGAGGCTTAATTTCAGTTGCATCTTTAGTTATTTCAACATTTACTTTTGTAATCAACTGTGGTAACTTGGAGTGTTGTTTTGCTAAGAGTGATTTGAATTGACTGAATTTATATTTGTAATGGACTGTTAATTTATAGTTATCAGCTGTAGTTAGCATTTGATTTATGTTAGCATTTCTCTGTTTAGATCTTGAAAATCAGAAGTAGCTTGAACTGATGGTTAGTTTGAATTGGAAATTTAATTTGAGCTGTGATGTGCATTCACGTTAGTGACTGACTACATTCGTACAAAACCAGATTGAAATATGTTGTTAAAGTAACGTTAAGTCCAAACCAAACTGATAGCTGAAATTAGATTCAAAGTATGTTCAAATTCGATCATGATAATAAGTATTAATTGGAGATTAGGAGTTAAACAGGTTTCATTTTTTTAAATAATCTTTGTACATGCTAGCCTATTTGCTGAGTTGTAGTGGGATTTAGTGATTTGAGCATCAATTGAATTGTGAATTGTGTTGGCTTAATTCATTTCAGTAGATTTCAACAATCGTGTAGTAAGCCGAGTTGGGCCTTAAATTAATTGAGCTACTTGGGGCCTGCTTCTCGTCTGAATGCGGCCCATGTCTGGGCAATGCCTTCTAGCACAGGCAGAATTGAATGATGAGGTGCCAAAGGCCAGACGCTGCAAGCCTCAATGAGGCTAAGTTGTCTCCATTAAACCATTAGTTGGGCATCTTAGTAAGGACACATGGACGCGCTAATTAGGAAGTATCTTTTCCTTATTTTTAGAGACAAACAAAAATGGAAATATAGTTCACTTCAGGTTGTCTTTAAATTGATGAGACGAGCCTCGTCGAATAAAACCACAAATTGCGGGGCCCTCAATAGATATTATATTAACTTTAGACTTCAGGATGGGCCATTTAGCGAATTTCACGGCTTTCCTCAAAATAATATTACGTTAGACTCTTTAAGCACGATTTTAATAAAATTACCTTCTTAAACTCGGGTGGGCATTGATGCGACCCAGATCCAAATCTCAACGAAGTCAAATTGTGTTAACAACCATGGGTGCATTGATTGCGACGTAGTTCGAGACGCATTTTCGCGACGTTGCAATTCTTTTAAAATAAATGATAAAAGCGGTTTATAAATAAAAGGCACATAAGCTAGCATGTATTAAAATCAGATAAAAACAAATACAACAGTTAAGTGACCATGCTAAAACCACGGAACCCGGGAATGCCTGACACCTTCTCCCGTGTTAATAAAATTCCTTATCCGGATTTCCGGTTCGCGGACTGTAATACAGAGTCAAATTTTCCTTGGTTCGGGATTCAAAACTGGTGACTTGGGACACCATTAATTTTCCAAGTGGCGACTCTGAATAATAATAATAAATCCCGTTCTGATTGTCCTTTAATTGGAAAAACTCCTTTATGCCCTGACGAGGTGTAGTGAAAAAGGAGGTGTGACAATATGTAGTCATAACCTGAATGAAGTGGGTAGACTTGGTCATTCTATATACAATAACCCACACCGCGTCGGATTTCTTCAAAGTCCGTGGGAGCCCAACATGGAAATCCATGGTAATACGCTCCCACTTCCACTCGGGAATATAAAGTCTCTGAAGTAAACCGCTCGGTCTCTAATGCTCGTACTTCACCTATTGGTAGTTCAAACATCGAGCCACAAACTCCGACCCTGCATCCGCAACACCCCATCATCTCTAATAGAAACCTCCTTGGCGTCACCGTGCAACGTCGTGTCCTTAACAAAAAGCAATTTGGGGTCATCATACTGATGCGCTTTTATGCGCTCATACAAAGAAAACCGAGAAACCATGCAAGCAAGAACCCGGCTAAGCTTCGAAATATCTAACTTCATGTACTGATTGGCCAAAACCTGAATATCTGATGCTTGTGGTCTCTCACCAACTGGAATATATGAAAGGCTACCCATACTCAACATTTCTACTGAAGGTATTGGCCACCATATTGTCCTTCCCGGGATGATACAAAATGGTGATATCATAACTTGTTAACACCTCTAACCACCTCAATGTAACGACCTGACTGGTAATTTTATGTAATTTCACCTCACTTCCCTTTTTATTCTTCACACATGTGTAATTTAGGTTTTATGACTTACAGGGTTGATTGGTTTCGTTCTAGAAAGGTTTTGGGTTAATTTACACACTCTGATTCTTGGCTTAGAAGCCTAAGTTATGTATGTTGACTAATAGTTGACTTTTATGAAAACGATCCTGGAACCATATTTTAATGGATCTGATAGCTTGGTATCATGATTTTGGACATGGGTATATGCCTGGATTTAGAAGTTCATAGGTTGATTTGTGTTATTTTGCCATAAATTGACAATTTAAAGTTTAGAAGTTTAACCATTGGTTGACTTTTGGCTATCAGGTTCATAATGTGATTTTAGGAATTGGAATAGGTCCGTTATGCTATTTAGAACTTGTCTGCAAAATTTGATATCATTTGGAATTGAATTGATAGGATTCATACGCTTATTTGCAATTTTAGAAGTTCTTGAACTTTACTTTGAAACTCAAGCATTTTGGTATCTGAATCTTCGTTCTATATGTTATTTTTGTGTTTTGATCACGCGAAGTTCGTATGATATTTTTATACTTGTGGATATTTGGTTTGGAGCCTCGAGGGCTCGGATTTATTTCGGACATGTTTTCAGAATGATTTGAATTGAAAAAAGAAAATTTGGTGTGATGTGCTCTGATATCACAATTTTTAGCACTAGCTTTGCAATTGCAAACATGGAAGGGGAGGGACAGGTATCGCCAATGCAATGCCTGGTGCCCATTTGCGAAATAATGGGTTGGGTAGGATAGCTCGCATTTGTGAGGAGGATAGTCTTCGCATTTGCGAAAACTGAGTTGCAATTGCGACATTTCCTCAGTCTGTCAGTGGCCACAATTGCGATCCTTTCTTCACAATTGCGAGGTTTGCAACTCACAAAGGCGACATCTGCAATAGAACAAATGGTTCGAAAAGTTGGGTTTCATCTTATTTCTCACATTTTAGAACCCTAGACTCAATGGGAGATGATTTGAAGAGGGGATTTTCATCTACAAACTTTGGGTAAATGATTATAATTAATTTTCAACTATATTTCATTAATATATCTTAGATTTAACATCAAATTTATGTAAATCAAAGAGGAAAAATTGGGAAACTTTTTCAAGTTTTTGAAAAATAAAAATTTGAGTCTGAGAGTTGATTTGGACTCGCATTTTGAAAGTAATCACATATATGGACTCGTGGGGTTATGGGTAGTCGGAATCTACCCTTGGACCCGGGTTTTGACCGGGTGGGCCCCGGGTTGACTTTTGTTGACTTTTTGAAAAAAGTGTAAAGATCATAACTTTATCTATTGTAATTGTTTTCCTTTGTATGGTTTGATGATATTAAGTCAATTTTAGTTAGATTTGAGCCGTGAAGAGGCAAATTTTTGGGGAAAGCTATTTCCGAGGGTTGAGTTGGCACAGTTGAGGCAAGTATCTTGCATAACTTTGTGTGGGGAAACCACCCCTTGGGAATTGGTTTGTTTGTGTTAATTGTGTTATGTGAAAGTCGTGTACACAAGGTGACAAGTGGGTACACATGCTATATTTGGTATTTGATCGGTTTAGGCTATTTAGACTTTTATGATGCTTTTAATTGAATTGTTTTAACATGTTATATCTTTCATTGTTAATCTACCCTTTCATGTGCTAATCTACCCTTACATGTTTTATTTGACATTGTTAACACTTGTTTCACCTCTTACTTTCTAATTTGCTCTTATATGCTTTAGTTGAAGTTATTGCCTTCCTTGTATTTTATTACATCTTTAAATTGTTGAAGTACTTGTAATTGAAGTTGTTATTTCGTGAAATATCTTATTGCTGAACTATTGGTGTTGAAGTTGAGAAAGTCATTATCACATTAAGGCAAAGTTGTTAGTTGTTGAGATACCTTTCTTGTTGAGTTATTCACTTTTATTTTGTTATTATTGAGATTCATGTACACATTGTGGTTGAGCCATGGGTTATTTATTATAGAAACATTGATATTGTTGATTCTTCTAGCAAGTTGTGGCATATGGGCACTTGTGGTGCGAGTTGTGATTATGTTGTGATTTGATACGCATGCAGTGGTATAAGGCTTGGGGTTGATATGCCTACGGTGAGATAAGGTGGGCTTAATATGCATGTTGCTAGTAGGGGAACTACTTGAAGCCACACAGTGATAAGGTATGCTAAAACGCGAGTAGCTATTTCGGGAAAAATAATTTTTAAAACAAAATGCAAGGCTCCCGCGGTGATATAAGGAATAATTGTGATTAAAATTATGAAAAGTGAATACGAGGCGGTACCTATGTTGTGATTCTTGTTGTGAATTTCATATTGAAATGAGTTATTGGTTGAGCAGTTCTTGTTGATTTATTTCTTCCTTGTCTAATCAGTTTTGACTGTAGTTGACTATTATAGTTCTCATTATTTTCTCCCTTCTTGTTACCTTTATGCTTACAATTCTATCTTTAGTCTATGTTATTAACCTGCTTCGTTATCATTTATTTCTCTGTTTCCCATTACCTCTTGTTATTACATTTTTGCTCTGTTATTCATGTCCCAGTAGGTGTCTTGACCTGGTATCATCACTATTCTACCGAGGTTAGGCTTAATACTTAATGGGTACCATTGTGGTGTACTCATAATTCACTTCTGCATATCTTTTTGTGCAGATCCAGGTACATCTGCATGTGTTGGATGCTAGTGCTTGATTTGTACCTGTTTTCTAGGGACTTCAAGGTACATTGATAGTTTGTATGGGTCCACCAAGTCTTAGAGTACCTGGTCCTCTACAAGTTTCTACTGAGAGCACTTAGTAAAGCAGTAAGTAAATGAGGCAGAGGATTTTTACGTGGAAAAATCCCGCAAAAGGGGATCAAAAAACCACGACCTACACTTGTAGGCTTTTAACTTTACTAACTTGTAATCTTACCTATTACAAGCCATTTTACAATACTTCTGATTGCAAAAGATTTACTCAACTAACTTGTGGTACCTTTACCACAAGCCACTTTATGACTATCTTAGTTACAAAGGCTTTTTCTAACTTGTGGTGCGATCACCCCAAGCCACTTTGCAATTCTACAATTATAAAGACTATTCTTTATGACTAAATCTAGTCACAACCTAAACTCAGCGAGTTTGAGGATTTACAATAGGACTCTTAATCAGTATGCTTCTAAGTAAGCAATTTAGGAGATATAATAAGTACAATAACAAGGTTACAACTCAACTAGGACAACAACAATCAATCTTTTAGGAACTGGTCCATAGTGGCGTTCAACCTTGTTCTTCAAGCTTGAGAGGATGATGAGTTTTCTGTTTTTGCAAAAAGCTTGAATCAGAAATAGAAATCTTCCAGTGATGTCTTTGTATGAAGCATCATCGGGTACATCTTGATCACATCACTTGAGATGATGTGAGTCCTTTGTTTGATTAGAGAGTGAGTGGGCTGACAATGTATTGCAGTGCGACAGAAACAGTGTCGTCAGTCACTTCAGTTCTAGTTGTATCCACATGACTTTGTACTGCTACATAGGAACCACAGGAGCACCAGGTCCTTGATTGGTTCCTAGCTCCTGAATCTGTAGCAGTTCTTCCTTAGCTGGAATCCGTTTAAGTTTGCAGCAATCCAAGTAGGTCAGGATCCCTATCTGGTTCTTATCAGTAAGTTTGTTAGATCATCAAAATACAAGGTAAGAGTATTTAAGATCTATCAATTTCCCCCTTTTTGATGATGACAAGCTTAAACAGTTATAAGGTCAGAATTAAAGCTGCAGAGAGCAGTGTCAAAGAGTTCCCCCTGAGATAATGCCTTAATATTTTTCAATTTATATATAAAGAACCAGTTCCCCAATGTGATTCCCCCTGAGTCCATATTAATCTTTTTCCCCCTTTTGGCATCATTAAAAAGAATAAAAGCACAAAGAAGTCAAGTCAAGCTAACTCATGCCACATTTGTGCACACTAGCATGAGAAAGAACAAAACGCAAAGAGAAAGTAATAGACAAAATAAAAGAGGATTTAGATTAATAATAGTTTCATATGCCCCTTCCTTTGAAAAAAGTAGAGGCAGCATTTGGACTTGATCACGGGAGCAGTAGTAGTAGTACATCCCAACTATAATGAAAAAAACGACAAAAAACATCCACCAATCATCAACAGAAAAAAAAAGAACACATCCAGATAATTGGTCACTGAGGGGAAACTTAGGGGGCACTAGGAGGAAAAGGCTTGGAAGCAGCGACAAGTGTCTGGAGAACAAGGTCTATTCGGGCATTTCTTGACTTTTGCTCGCTGAGTAGTTCAGCTTTCAGGTTCTCAACTTGCGCCCTGAGTCAGCATTTTCTTGAGTCAAATGGATCACCTCATCATTTGACATAGGAACCGCTCGAGCTTGCTGGCCTTCCAGGATGGCATTCCTGGCCTTCAGTCGACGTATCTCCTCAACTGCGCTGTTTTGGGCATTGATGAGCTAAGACACAATTGAAGTGCTTCCTACACCCCCATACTTCTCAATACACTCGCACTCTTCCAAGGTTGTTTGTGAGAATGTCTGCTTACGGGTCCCTATTTTACCTGTTCCTAACGGAACCTCAAAGTATTTGAACACTTGCGTGAGCGAGAATCCATAGGGAAGCCCGTGATTTCCATTCTTGAAATCAGCCACTTTCTGCATGTGCTCAATCATTATGGCAGGCAGACTCACAGGGTTGAAACCGTCCAATTGCTCCATTAAGAATAAATCAGATTTGGAAGTGATAGATCTCCTTTCTGCTCGAGGCAACAGGACTTTGTTCACCAGTTCAAACAATAACTGGTAGACGGGAAGTAGTTCTTTCTTATGAACCTGGTCCCCCTTCTGATTAGAGTTATCTTTCACGACTACATTTCGGAAGCTGTATTGACAAACATCTCTTACACTAGCCACCCCAACAGTAGGAACCTGCAGAATTTCCCCAAGTAATTTCACGTCAAAAACAATATCCGCCCCATTTACTAAAGCACACATATGGTCAATATCCACTGGAAAGAGACTAGCGAAGAAGCTCTTGACCTCCTCCTCATACACTTTAGGAGCGTCAATGTAGAACAAATGCGTCCATTGCGGAAACTCCACCATTTCTAGAAGCTGATGCATTCCTGCCATCTCAGAGATTGTTGTGTCAAACATGCGACCCAGCAAAACCTTTTGATGCCTCATTCGCTCAGATCCAAGGCAGACGTCACTTCTGGCTTTCTTCCCAGAACTAGGTTCTTCAACTATTTCCCATTTGCGTTTCCTATGCTTTTCTCCACTAACTTTACCTTTCCCTTTGGACTTGACAAGAATATCTTCATCACTCACTGCCTCATTTGTCTTGGACTTGGAAGTAGATCCTTTTTTCTATGGAGACAGACTCAACCTTTTTCGAGGACCTCCTAACAAAGGAACCAGGTTCCTCAGGGGTTCCTTCCTCCACCACAATGACAGGGATAGCTTCATCACTTATAGGGACACCATTTTTTACCAACTTTTTCCTTTTCTTTTTACTACTTTTCTTGCTCTTTTGAAGTGCAGAATCGTAGGCTGCTTTGACTTGAAGCTTGGTAGTAGGCCGCTTACTTTCAGACTCAAGAGTGGTGACAACCCTGTGCTGACTCAAGAATGCATCTAGGGCCACATTGTCCAGGTCTTCTTCATCACTAGACCTCATTTCTGATGCTTGAATTTTCAGGGGCACAACAATGAAAGCAGGTACAGCACTATCCTGGGGATGAGAGTCCTGACCTGGGTTCTCCGGAGAGGGATCAGGTTCCTCATGAGATGCCCCAGTAGTATATACTATTGCATCCCCTTCAACAGCCAGAAGGGTCCCTTCTACCCACACGCTTTGTGATTCTTATCTCTGAGAAATAACTTCATGCAGTATGCCATCCGCGGATACGACAAGCACAGTCTTTTATTCCTCAATAGGTGCTTTCACGACCATGGAGTCGACGGTAACGATGGCGGAGCCTTTTGTGAAGTCAGTATTTTTACCTTGTTTTCCAATTAGGATTTTACTAGTGTGGGCATCAGATGACGTTGAGGACGGAATAGTGGTTTTAGGAGTTTCAGAGTAGGGAGGAGGTTGGGAAACTAGGGAAGGAGTGATTGTAGCAGTGGAGGTGATAGAGGGTGACACAGACTCAGTGAAGGAGAGAGGTTCCATGGATGGGTCGGAGGTTTTCTCAGCCATTGGAAGAGGATGTGTGATGATCCTTCCTTTTTGGTGAATCTAGAATAGGGATTATGGTTAGGAAGAGTAGACGAGAGGGATTTTTAAATGGAGAGGGCAATTATAAAGTGAGAAGAATAGGTACCGGTCCTAAAACGACAGTTGGGCATGAAGAATCGTGACATTTCAAAGGGAGATGGAAACGTTTTGAATTGAAGAGACGTGACAGCCGGATCTGAAAAGTTGATGACATGGAAGTTGTATTTTGTGCCTTTTAAGATGTGTATTAAAGGATGTACAGAACTACTAACCTTTAGTACAAGAACCTGGTTCTTGCGAAACATTTTCTTCAAGTCCTTCTTCCCCTTTTTTTGAAAAGAATTAATCCTCTTTTATCAGTCATGTACTGCATCTACTGCTTCTATGCTCATCATGTGTATTTACCTGCAACTATTGAAGTGAGTTAGGCAGGGCCAGAAAATACTTTGAACCTATTATTTCTTAATAACTCTAGCCAACTCAAAAAGGGATCAGGTTCTTAGTTTGGCCTGAACAGTCCCAACTTTACTCTATTTCTTTCGAACTGTTCCCTACATAGTGACTTGGTAAAAATATCTGCAATTTGATCTTCAGTGCTGCAAAACTTCATGCATATCAACCTTTTCTCTACATTATCTCTCAGAAAATGATGCCTCACATCAATATGTTTGGTCCTTTTATGTTGGACTGGATTCTTTGCCATGTTGAGTGCACTGGTGTTGTCACATAAGAGAGGCACACTCTCAGTGAGAACTCCAAAATCCTCCAATTGCTGCTTGATCCATAGAAGCTGAGCACTGTAGGATGCTGCAACCACATATTCAGCTTCAGCTGTTGAAAGAGCCACTGAATTTTGCTTCCTTGTACCCCAAGAGATAAGACATGATCCTAAGAAGTGAGCCATCCCAGAAGTACTTTTTTTGTCCAAAAGATAACCTGCATAGTCTGCATCAGCATACCCAATTAGATTAAAATTGTCACCTGATGGATAATGTAGCACCAGGTCCTGCGTGCCTTTGAGATATCTCAGTATTCTTTTGGCAGCCTTCAAGTGAGATTCCTTAAGGTTTAATTGAAACCTCGCACAAAACCCCACGCTGAAAACAATATCAGGTCGACTGGCAGTGAGATAGAGAAGAGACCCAATGATGCCTCTATACATTGTTTGATTCATAGAAGATCATGTTTCATCCATGTCCAGTCGAGTGGCAGTTGCAATGGGAGTGTCTATCACCTTTGATGCTTCCATGTCAAACCTCTTCAAGAGTTCTCTGATGTATTTTTACTGACAGATGGAAGTACCTTTTGGGGACTGTTTTACTTGAAGACTCAAGAAGAAATTTAATTCCCCCATCATGCTCATTTCAAATTCACTCTCCTTAAGTTTTGCAAATTCTTCACATAGAGAGTCAGTTGTTGCTCCAAAGATGATATCATCAACATAGACCTGAACAATGAGCAAGTTCTTTCCTCGTTTCTTTAAGAAAAGAGTGTTGTCAATCTTCCCTCTCTTAAAGCATTTTCTAAGAGAAATTTTGACAATCTTTCATACCACGCTCAAGGAGCCTGCTTTAGCCCATATAGGGCTTTGTCTAATTTGAACACATACTCAGGGTGCTCATGACTTTCAAACCCATGTGGTTGCTTCACATAGACTTCTTCCTTAAGTAGTCCATTCAAGAATGCACTTTTGATATCCATTTGGAACAGAGTGAATTCCATATGAGAAGCAAAGGCGATCAGAATTCTGATGGCTTCCATGTGAGCCACTGGAGAAAAAGTTTCATCATAGTCAATCCCTTCCTCCTGATTGTAACCTTGAACTACTAGCCTGGCCTTGTTCCTTGTGGTAATTCCATGCTCATCGAGCTTGTTTCTGAATACCCACCTGGTTCCTATAATGGTTCTATCTAGGGTGTCTGGGTACCAGGTGCCACACACTGTTTCTCTCAAACTGATGCAGCTCGTCTTGCATGGTTATAATCCAATCTGCATCTTTTAGGGCTTCCTTGATGTTTTTGGGTTCTATCTGGGAGAGAAAAGCAGAAAAGGCAAGTGAATTTCTAGCTCTTGACCTGGTTTGGACTCCAGAATCTAGAGGAGTGATTATGTTGTCTATGGGGTAAGAACTTTGATGTCTCCAGTTAGATGATTGGGGTTCATTCTGAGAAGAAGAAGAAGGTATGTTTGGCTAATTTTCCTCTATCCTTCTCTCAAATGCAAGTGGAGTTCCTTGAACTGCATCACCCATTCTTTCTTCAGCTTCAGTGGTTGTAATTGAAGTGTTTGGTTCTGTAGATGATGAGGCAGCGTTGTCTTCATTTGCCTCCTTCATTTGTCTCATCATATCTGCCTTTCCGTTTGTCATGTTAATGACTTTGCCAGGAACAAGTAAGGGTTCTCCATCTTGATTTTCCTCAACGTTCTTCTCAAATGATGGGTGAGATTCATCAAAGATAACATGGGCGTTTTTTTCAACACATTGAGTCTGCTTGTTATATATCTTGTAAGCCTTGCTTTGAGAAGAGTAGCCAAGAAATATCCCTTCATCACTTTTGGCATCGAACTTACCAAGCTGATATTTTCCATTGTTGAGAACATAACATTTGCATCCAAACGTTCTTAGGTAGGTCAACTTGGGTTTTCTTCCATTTAGCAGTTCATATGGTGTCTTGTTCAGAATTGATCTGATTATGCACCTGCTCACTAAGTAGCAGGCAGTGTTGGCAGCTTTAGCCCAAAAGTTCTTTGGAAGTCCACTATCAATCAGTATTGTTCTTGCCATTTCTTCCAGAGTTCTGTTCTTTCTTTCTACTGCACCATTTTGCTGAGGAGTTCTGGGAGCTGAGAAGTTGTGGGAGATACCATTTTCATTGCAGAAATCATCAAATTTGACATTGTCAAATTCTATCCCATGATCTGATCTAATGCATACAACTCTAGACTCCATCTTCACCTGAATTTTCTTCATAAAGGCCACAAATACTTCAGCCGTTTCATCTTTTGTTCTGAGAAACATAGATCACCAGGACAACTCCAGCTTATGTGCCATAGTTCCGCATCATCGTCAACTGCCTTCAGACAACTCAGATCACCACTCTGTAAAGGTTCGAAATCAGCAACATAGATGTTCTTGTATCTTTTGGCCACCAGGACTATTTCACCAGTCACAAGGTCAGTGATTGTACATATTTTGGACAAGAACTCCAGCTTGTTTCCCTTATCACAAATTTGAGAGACACTTTCAGGAGACTATACTTAAGTCCATTGACATAGTACACATTTTCAATAGAGTGGGTGAGTGACTTCCCAACTTTTCCAACTCAAAGAATGTACCCCTTTTTGCCATTGCCAAAGGATACACTCCCTCCCTGCAGGGCTTTTAGTGAAAGAAAGTTTGTGGTGTTCCTAGTCACGTGTTTCGAACATCCATTATCCATGAACCATTGTTGACCACTTCCCTTCACTGTCCCCTGCACAAGAGTTTTAGGAGTTATTTTTAGGAACCCAAACAAGTTTGGGTCCTTTGTAGTAACCAAGAGGATGAATAAGAGCTCTTTTAGTCCATACAGGTAATGTGTGTTTTCTATGAGTGGAACTTGGTCCCTCTTTTGTGATCAAGTTTTAGCAACCACTTTATCTTTTGGTACTGATTGATTTTTGGCCTGGACACCTTCCTTGGAGTGCCCAGTGTTTCTACATTGGGTTCGAGGCCAATTATCAGATGTAGTGGTGCTTTTACTGTGAGGGTTGCAAGGATCCTTTTTCCATGAAAACCCTGCTCCCCGCCCTTTTTCACTATCATTAGTGAACAAGGCAGTGGTAGCCTCTATGGACCAGGTCCACTTTAGAGACTTTTCAAGGTCATTCATTACTTTTTCTAGATTGGCTTGGAGGAGCTCATTTTTCTCAATTTCAGCGTTCATCCTACATCTCAAGGCCTTCACCTCATCTTCAAGCCTAACATATTCCTCACTAACTATCTCCTTTCCTCTTTCAGGGTTTTCAGCTTTTGACTTAGTCAAGGGCTATGCTATTTGTTCGTTTTGGTCAACAGCTTCTACCAAGAGATCACTCTTTTCTTTTCTAAGAGTTTCAATAGCATTCTTTTGATCAGTAATTACAGCCACTAAGTCTTTCCTAGTATGTTCAGATTCTTCTAGTTCTAAGAATAAGGAATCCCTATCCTCCGCAAGACTACAAAATGCAGTAATTAAAACATCAGCTAAACACATGAGTTTTTTTTTGGAGAGTAGGATTTCAGATTTTTCTGAACATCCCTGAAGTTTACCTCTTCGTTGACATTGTCGTCATTATTGTCTGATTGCCCCATCAAAGCAAGCGTTGATTCATATCCAGTCTCCTCGCCTTCAACTGCCATCGTAGAACTATCGTCAGTATTAGATTTATTTTGTTTTACTTGTATAGTTCCATCATAAGTTATTTGCAAAGCCTCCCATATTTCCTTGGTAGTGTCGCATGTAGAGATTCTGTCGTACTCATTAGGTTCCAAACCATATACCAGAATTTTCTTGGCACGGGCATTCTTCTTCAATGTTATTGTCCGCTTCAGTGTATTCTCCGCTGGTCTTGATTGGAACAAACAGACCATCGCAGATAATATCTCAAAGCTCGCAATCCTCAGCCATAATGAAATCATAAATTCTAGTTTTCCACCACCAATAGCATTTTCCATCAAACTTGGGTGGGTGGTATATGGATTGAACTTCTTCAACATTTAGTGGAGCCATCATGAGGATCTTTCCTAGGTGTTAACCTGATAGGAGGAACCTGCTCTGATACCAATTGATAGTTTGTATGGGTCCACCAAGTCTTAGAGTACCTGGTCCTCTACAAGTTTCTGCTGAAAGTACTTAGTAAAGCAGTAAGTAAATGAGGCAGAGGATTTTTACGTGGAGAAATCCCACACAAGGGGATCAAAAAACCACGACCTACACCTGTAGGCTTTTAACTTTACTAACTTGTAATCTTACCTATTACAAGCCACTTTACAATACTTCCGATTGCAAAGGATTTACTCAACTAACTTGTGGTACCTTTACCACAAGCCACTTTGTGACTATCCTAGTTACAAAGGCTTTTTCTAACTTGTGGTGCTATCACCCCAAGCCACTTTGTAATTCTACAATTACAAAGACTTTTATTTATGACTAAATCTAGTCATAACCTAAACTTAGTGAGTTTGAGGATTTACAAGAGGACTCCTAATCAATATGTTTCTAAGTAAGTGATTTAGAAGATATAGTAAGTACAATAACAAGGTTACAACTCAACTAGGACAACAATCAATCAATCTTTTAGGAACTAGTCCATAGTGGCGTTCAACTTTGTTCTTCAAGCTTGAGAGGATGATGAGTTTTCTGTTTTTGCAAAAAGCTTGAATCAGAAATAGAAACCTTCCAGTGATGTCTTTGTATGAAGCTTCATCGGGTACATCTTGATCACATCACTTGAAGTGATGTGAGGGCTTTGTTTGATTAGAGAGTGAGTGGGCTGACAGTGTATTGCAGTGCAGCAGAAACAGTGTCGTTAGTCACTTCAGTTCCAACTGTGTCCACATGACTTTGTACTGCTACATAGGAACCACAGGAGCACCAGGTCCTTGATTGGTTCCTAGCTCCTGAATCTGTAGTAGTTCATGCTTAGCTGGAATCCGTTTAAGTTTGCAGCAATCCAAGTAGGTTAGGTTCTCTATCTGGTTCTTATCAGTAAGTTTGTTAGATCATCAAAACACAAGGTACGAGTATTTAAGATCTATCTTATACCTACTCGGTGTTCGCAGGACTCGGAGTTACCTCCCGTTATCTTTTCAGTATTGTTGTTTCTTTTAATAGATAGTGTTGCAGTAGTTGTTTTTGGAACATTCTGTAGAGCTTATGATTGAGTCTCATAAGGTTTTGGGATCATTGTAGCTGTGATTCAGATTTTGAAATATTTATGAGATTTATTAGTTTATATCTTGTTTCTAGCCTATATTTCTATCATATTCTCTCGTTATTAGGCTTATCTAGTCTTATAGATTCGGTGCCTTCACGACATCCTAAGGAGGGAAATTGGGGTTGTGACAAGTTGGTATCATAGCTCTAGGTTCATAGGTGTTACGAGTCATAAAGAGGTTTAATAGAGTCTTGCAGATCAGTACGGAGATGCTTGTACTTATCTTTGAGAAACTACAGAACTATTAGGAAAACTCCACTTCTTTGATTCCTTATCATGCGAATTAGTTAAATTCGAAAACTAAATCTTTGACTTTCTATTCTCTCGTAGATGGTCAGGACACACACTGCTGGATCCGACGATCAGACAACCGTGCCTCCTGTTAGAGTCGTAAGAGGCTAGGGCCAGGACCGAGACAGAGGCTGAGAAAGGAAACGTGGTGCAGCTATAGCACCTGCCCGATCTCGGACAGAGCCACCAATAGCTCCAGTTGGGGGGATAGGCACCCCTGGCGCCTATTGCCACCCCTACACTTAAGGAGAACCTCGCATAATTCTTGAGCATGTTCAGTACTCTAGCTCAGGTGGGGTTGATCCATTTACAATAGCCATATCTTAGGCTAGGGGAGGAGTTTAGACTCTCGCGGCACGTACTCTAGAGTAGCGGGTCCATGTTGATCAGGTACTAGAGGTTATGCTAGTACATCCTATTGTTTTGGTTTAGCTCGAGGTTAGGGCAATGTCATCGGAGGAGGAGTACGTTAGACTTGAAAGGTTTAAGAAGTATCATCCTCCTACTTTGGTGGCTTAGGTTCAGAGGTTGCACAAGATGTTTTATAGAAGTTCCACCATATTCTCCACACCATGGATATTGTGGAGACGAGCGGAGTTGCTTTTACTACTTTCCAACTGTTAGGAGCAACGTATTAGTGGTGGTTGGCTTACGAGGATGGCAGCCCAGCTGATGCAGCTTCACTTGCATGGACTCTATTTTCAGAGATGTTCTTGTGAGAGTTTGTTCCCCGGACCATTCAGGATGCATGGCGCACAGAGTTTGAGAAGCTATGCAGGGGACTATGATGGTCTCAAAGTATTCTATTATATTTAGTGAGTTGTCCAGAAATGCACCTACCTTGGTTCCTATAGTCAGAGAGCGAGTCTGCAGATTCATCGAGGGGTTCAACTATGGTATTAGATTTAACATGACTCGAGAATTAGAGACAAATACCACATACCAACAAGTGGTAGAGATCACACGGAGGTTGGAGAGTATGCAGGGCTGTGAGAGGGAGGACAGGGAAGCTAAGAGACCCTGAGATTCTGGTATATATAATAATTCTCGTGCCCCAGTTGTAGCCCATCATGGTAGAGGTTATGTGAGCCGTCCTATTCATTCAGCACTTCCAACTTCCAGTGGTAGTCCGGTTATTCCTAGGTCTCAGGTTGCACACTTTGCTCAGCTACTTTCTAGTACACCTACTGCATGGGGTGCCTTCAACGGTCAGTCCAGCCGACCAATCCAGGTCCAATTCTAGAAATCATGCCCATCGAGAGCTTGCTTTGAATATGGTGATACCCGTCATATGGTGAGGGACTGCCCTAGACTCAGGAGCATTGCACCTTCACAAACTACCCAGGATCTACGGATTCTATCAGGCCCATAGATGCTGCTCCAGTTGCCACTCCACCCATATATCCAGCTAGGGGTGGGGGTCAGGCGGGTAGTGATCGCCTTAGAGGGGGAGGCCATGCCAGATTCTATGCCTTTTCGTGTAGGACGGAGGCATTCACTTCAGACGCAATCATCACATGTATGGTTCCAGTTTGTCATAGAGATGCATCAGTCATATTTGATCCGGGATCCACTTATTTATGTGTGCCATCTTACTTTGATCCATATTTTGATATATTTCGTAATTCTTTGAGTTCTTCTGTTTATGTGTTCATGCCTGTGGGAGATTCTATTATTGTGGACCGTATATATCGATCATGTTTAGTTGTTATTGGTGGTTTTGAGACCAGAGTTGATATATTTCTACTCAATATGGTAGACTTTGATGTGATTTTGGGCATGGATTGTTATAGCCCTATCATGCTATTCTGGATTGTTACGCCAAGACTGTTACATTGGTTATGCCAGGTTTTCCACAATACATTGGATTACGTTCCTAGCAAGGTTGTGTCCTTTATAAAGGCTCAACGGATGGTTTAGAAGGGGCGTGATGCTTATCTAGCCTTTGTGGGAGATTTTAGTGGTAATACTCCCATCATTGGGTCAGTTCTGGTAGTGAGAGACTTCATATATGTATTTCCAGCAGATCTTCCGAGCATGTCGCCCGATAGGGATATCTATTTCGGTATTGACTTGTTGCCGAGCACTTAGCCCATTTCTATTCCACCATATCATATGGCCCCAGTAGATTTGAAGGAGTTAAAAGAGCAGTTGCACGAGTTTCTAGATAAGGGTTTCATTCGGCCTAGTGTGTCGCTTTGGGATGCTCCGGTTCTGTTTGTGAAGAAGAATGATGGTTCTATGTGTATAAGTATTGATTATCGGCAGTTGAACAAGGTTATAGTGAAGAATATGTACCCATTACAGTGCATTAATGACTTATTTGATCAGCTACAGGGTGCCAGAGTGTTCTCAAAGATTGATTTGCGGTCAGGTTATCATCAGGTGAAGATTCAGGATCCGGATATTCTGAAGACTACCTTTATGATTTGGTAAGGTCACTACGATTTCCTTGTGATGTCTTTTGGCTGACTAACACCCCAACAACATTTATTCATCTGATGAACGGTGTATTCTAGCCATAGCTTGATTCATTCGTCATTGTGTTTATTAACGATATCATGGTGTACTTTTGCAGTCGAGAAGATCATGAGCAACATCTGAGGATCGTGCTCGGAACTTAAGAGAGAATAAATTGTATGCAAAATTCTCAAAGTGTGAATTCTGGCTTGATTCAGTGGTGTTTTTGGGTCATGTGGTGTCGAGTGAGGGAATCAAGGTAGATCCGAAGAAGATTGAAGCAATTCAGAGTTGGCCCAGACCTGGAATCGTCCATGTTGTCTAAGAATTCATGACCTTCCCTTCAAAACTGAACCGTGATCTTACACATGCAAATCTCAATCCCATACGATGCACCACATCTATCATGCCATCATACGAAACACACGAGAACCATATTATCGACCCTAAGTCACAAGAATATTACATACCCGATTAGCTAGAAACCTTCCACCTGATCCTATTCAGGAGAAAATCACAACGCACAACAAACTCCCTATGTTTGTAGAAAATATCCACCCCAAGTTGTGGCAGAAATAATCTAGAACTCTACGAGACCCATTTGCATATAACCAAACCATCAGAACTGAATTCCTCGAACACAACCAAGTTATGCAGGTCGCCAAACCCAAGAGTATTTCCACAAAACACATGTAGAGACTCACCATATCATAAGAACAAAAAAACGATTATACCCATTACCATACTTATCCAACCTACTACCCAACCGTCCTATCTTCTCTGAGTTTCTTCTGAATTGCCTTCAACACTTCTCCTTGCTAGTACACACGATCCTTACCCAAAGCTCACCACATGAGATACTAGCATGAAAATACCTTGTCCTAAAGTCCATAAGTTATTGTATTCCCTTTTAAGCACTCAAAATAATGCATGTGAGATACCCACTCTAAAGAGACCTTATGTGAACTAAAAGATGTTCCTTTTACCTTTCTGATACTGAAATGTAGAACCTCTAATGATACAAATGTACCGCCAGTCCCAACACCACCCAATGTAATTCTCATATCTTAGCCTTTATACAAATTTCTGAAATTCCTCAAATGTCACACATATTAGCGATCTGTGCTCCCTCATCACACCAACACCCAAAGAAGTATCCCCATATTAGCACAATCGAGTAAATCCTTACTCCATGCTACATTCAACATGAACTCAAATTATTTCATGATTTCCATATACCCATAAAGTGTAACATATCCCATATCCAGAAATATCCTTACTTGAGTCATTCTCGATCTCAACCTCTGCAAGTTATAACTGATTCACAAACATATCTCAGGCGGAAACCAATGCAACACATAACTATGCAATCTGATTGTTAATAGAAGGCTCCCCCACTTGGCTCGAAGCCATATCACAAAACATCTAATAACCCACAATATTGTTGCTTCACGAATACCACGATCTCGTACTAAAATTCAGCTAAATCCTTCATAAGATCATGCAACACAACCATAAAATACCTCAAATCATCTGCTAAACTCGCATTCATCCTCGTGGCAGTCAAGCCAACTTCCATAAGTGATCCAAAATCAAATTGCAGCACATATAATGTACTGGTAGAAAGAACTCTCCACAAAACATCATAAGAACCACACAACCTTAAAATATCCCACAGGAGATAAACCACCTGCTTAGCCTCAAACTAACATCTCTTTATGCCCTCTTATGGCACAACTACTACGCAATCACCCGAGTATGAATTCGTCTACAAGACATGAGAATATACTTCGTTCCACAGATGAACAACATGAAAGAACTCCTAAAAACACTCATAACTCAAGATTGTATAACACATTCACAGAAATCGAGCATTCATAGTCCTTCACATCCTAAGCAAACTTTTTCGTCACATCCAAGCCACCTGAACATATCCTGTAGTGAATACATACTCATCATATAGCTACCCAACCACTCACCAAGTTGTCAGTCCCATTCCTAGGTATACTACTGGACTTATAAGTCCAAAAGCACAAGCTCACACAACTGGAACCACTGAGTCCAAGCTACGGTCAAAACCCATCCACACGTCCTTCAAATTGGCCCATCACCGTAACATAGCAACATGTCTTGCATTTCATCCATGGAATCCACAAGCTATTGATACAGCCGATATCGAGCACTCACTTAATTGATGAGTGAGTGAGAGAAATTCAAAGAGATATGCTTCAAGCTGAAACAATGTCGCACGATAAGGAAAGAAAGATAGAAATTTTATCCTAGATTCTCTATAGCATCTCGAAGATAGGTATGGACGTCATCATACCGATTTGTAAGACTTTACTAGAACCTAGATCTTTGATACAAACTTGTGACAACTCAAAATCCAACCCATTGTGATGGAACCTAACCCAACCCGCTAGGTAAGCCAAATAACAATAAAACACAATATAATGATAATGATAAAAGTCAAAAATAAAATAACTAAATTTTATACAGCTCCCCAAAGACTGGAGTACAAGTCGTAAGCCACTAAGACTTAGATTTACAAAACTGAAATGTCTATTTGAAATGTACATGAACAAAATTTGAATCTAAAGCTACCAAGGACATGTGATAGTCATAACTGGAACGCATGTAAATCTTCAATGTCAGCTCCCACCATACACAACAATATCAACTCCAAAATCTGCACGCAAGGTGCAGAAGTGTAGTATGAGTACAACCAACCCCATGTACTCAATAAATATCCTAACTAACCTCGACGAGGTAAAAAAAAGCAAGAACTATAAATGATACTCACTAACACATATGCAGTCCATAATTTCAACAAGTTAGAGCATATATATGATCAAAAATTAGGAAATCTCAGGTAAAACCACCTAGATGCTCACAATTCTCTATTTTAAAGTGTTCTACTCAGTCATCAATCTAGCATATAAGGAAGATATGCAAGTAAATCAGGTAAACAACCCAGAAAATTGCAAGTAAAGATAAAAAGAAATAACCACATATCAGTCTGTTGCGAAACACAACCCGATCCAATAATAGTAACCAGCTCTCCCAAAGCTCACATCAACCAGAAACCCATCAATTTCTCACAATCCGCGTGTACACCATCAAGAGAGAAACATGAGAGGATAACCGTAGGGGGATGGATCTGTAGCCACATGCTATACGAACAACTCACATGCTTCACGGACGTGCTAGTAATATCAACCGCATGGACAACTCACGTGCTATAATATCAATATTCGGATCCGCATGGATAACTCACGTATTGTACGGACTACTCATGTGCTAATATTACAATCCGTCCGGGATGGTCACAAATTCAACATCACAATCCGTATGGCATGGTCATAGGCATAACAACACAATCCGACCGGCGTGATCACATGCAAGTGTTTTAGTACTTTATTATATGCTTCATAGACTGGAGTAATAGTTAGACAAAGTCGCATTCTTTGTGTGTAAGCAATGTTGACTTTAGATATGTTTCAGACTTATATTAGTGTTTCCGCACTTTGATTTAAATTATTCACTTTCAGTATTAGCATGTGTTAGTTTATCTTCCGCATTCAATATGTTATGATATCACATATTCATTTATACAGCCAGTTGGTTCGCTCGGTCATATGTAGTCAGGCACCAAGTGTCATATTACATCCAGGCCCAGGTTTAGAGCTTTACAAACTGCACTTGGTGTAAACATTCGCTGCGAGTAAATATTTACCTTGTTTTAGAAGGAATTGTTTAAAGGAATGAAAATTGTGTTGGCGTTTAGCTCAGGCTATCACCCTCAAATTGATCAGCAAACTAAAAGGGTGAACAACTGTGTGGAAACTATTTGAAATGTATGAGTAGGCACAACCCAAGCAATAGAGTAAGTAGCTGCTTTGGCTGAATTCTGGTATAATTCCAATTACCATACTTTTAACAAAGTGACTCCATTTAACATTTTATATTGGCATGATATACCACAAATATCTTTTGAACTGGTGGCTTAATCCAACGTGGCAGTAATGGATCAGTGGCTACAAGAAAGGCAAGTGATGGGCTCAACGGAGGATGAAGTTCAATGCAAATAAAAACAGAACTAAAAGGGAGTATGAAGTTGGAGTGGATTTACATTAAATTGCAGCTTTATAGGCAGACCACTACGGCCTTAAAAAGTAATCCGAAGCTCACTTCTAAGTGACCATTTTGATGATTAAGAAAATCTGTTTAGTGTCTTTTGTGCTTCAACTACCTCCTATATATATATATATATATATATGTCCTGTATTTCACATTTCTCAATTGAAAAAAAGGTTGGTCCAAATTAATTCCTGCCATTGATCCACCAGTTTGCTCTGCTGATGTACAGTCTGCTCTGTTGATGCACAGTCCTTAGTAGAATCAGTAGTCATTTTGGATCACAGAATGATCAAACTTGGTAATGTAGCTATTGTACAAGTCCTAGTTCAATGGACAAATTTGCTTCTAGAAGACGCTACTTGGGAGGACTACAATTTCCTCAAGTCTCAGTTTCCCAAAAAAGTCTTGAGGACAAGTTCTTTTGAAGGATGATGGAATGTCACGAGACGAACTATTAGTAAAAATAGCACGGGCTAGCCAGTTTTCTGACTGGTCATTCAAAAATGATCAGCGTTTGTAAAGTCATTGAAAAATAGCTACTATTTTGCTGCAACAAGGATCGGTCCAGCATAATATAATGGAGATCGATGCACCTGTGTATGAACTTCCAGCATATTATCCTGGAACTCCAACACGCAGAAAGTTCTAGCACAATATACTGGAGACTGGAGCAATTGTGCATGAACTTCCAGCATATTATACCGGACCGGTATATTATACTGGAACTCCAGTATATTATGGTGGAGTTCCAGTATACTTATGTTGGAACTCCATTATAATATGCTGGAGTTCCAGTATACTTGTGTTGGAACTCCATTATAATATACTAGAGTTCCGGTATACTTATGCTGGAACTCCAGTATATTACGCTGGAGTATTTTCCGGATTTTGAACAGTGTTTCCGTTCAAATTTATCTTTACATGATAAGTGGCTAAATTTCGATTAATTTTGAAACTGCGGTTATTTTTGAATAAACGCTTGTAAATATGGCTATTTTTTAATTTCTGCCGAACTATTAGCTATTAGCCAAAATAATAGGGCTAGTTGTTTAATTTTTGGGATTTTTACCTAGCTATACTATAATAGAAACCTATTTACTACCTTTGTTGAGGTTTCTTGTTAATTACTTTATATACCTATATTTACTAGTTTTATACAAAACCACAAAAAAAGAGGAAATGCAACGTACCTTAAATATAATGTATCAGTTACACATAATCCCCCTACATTTAAGATTCTCTTCCTTTTCCAAAGGATTACAAAAACATCTTCTCTCTTTCTTTAACAGTTACCCAAATTTGTACTTACTCACCGTAATAATTCTCTCTTACCCACTGATGCCCAAAATCTTTCTAACCCAAAAATCTCACTTACTCACTCCTCTTCCAAAAGTTTTGATATCCGATTTCTCTCTTTCAATCATCCACTGTTATCCCCCAAAAATTGCAGATTCTTTCTTCTTCCAAAGCATTTGATATCCGATTTCTCTCTTTCAATCATCCAAAATCTCAATATAGAAGAAATTCAAAATTTTGCTCTACAATCAAGTTGTGGGTAAGTTGCGGATACAATACTAATACAATTATAATACTATTATATTAAATTTTTAGTGTAGAGTTATGATTGAAACTTGAGGAAAATGAAGATCATAATTGTATTACAATTTTTCGAAAATATGTCGCGATTGTATTATAATTGTATATGTATCATAATTCTTGCAGGAATTGTATTACAAATGTATGATAATTAATATTCATATATATATTGTTACGAGCAGTTGTAAATTCATGACGAATTTCACAATTTGTATCACAAATATGATAATTGTATATTAATTTATTAGTATCATATCATGTATTATTTTGGGTATTAATGTACCAGATACAAGTTAGATACAATTGTGATAGAGGTATGATACATTTGTGTTTTAGGCATTGATGTATCTGATACAATTCAACTACAATTATGATACATTTATCATACAATTTATGAATTATTTTTAATAATATAAAGCTGTAGGCAATGGTGAAGAAAGAAGATGAAGATTCTGGAGGTAGATTAATGGATTTTGATTTTTTTTTTAAAAAGGAGAGAGAAGAGGAGAAGGGAAAAAGAGAGGAAATGATGTAATTGAATCCCTTAATTGAAGGCACTAATAATGAGGTGGGAGCCTTTAAGAAGTAATGTATACAAGTTGTAAAAAACCTAGATATTTATTAAAAACTGCAAAACATAGAGAATATAGGTAAATAAATTTCTAGTATAGTATAGCTAGGTAAAAATCTCTTAATTTTTTCCTTGTAGTATTTTGGTTATTATGTTCGGCCCATTTGTTTTGGCCCAAGTATTTTCCTTCTTTATTTAGCTAATAAAACGATATTGGAAAGATCATGGAATATAGAAAACCTAACTTCTATCCCAATTTTCTCTTCTCTTCTCTTCTCTCTCTTTCTCTTCTTTGCAGCTATTTCACAATTTGAGCTCACTCACACCTAAAAGTTATGACAGATTCAAGTATGATATTTTTTCCTTTTTCTTTGAGTTCTCTTGTTAGAATTTTTGGCTCTAACACTTTCATATGGTAGTCACCTATGGCACTGTTGCTAGCTTTCCACAATAATGAAATAGTCTTCTCCAGTAATTTTGTCTTTAGCCTCTTTGTTATTTAATACCAATATTTGGCTCTCAGGTGCGTCATCATTAAACACATGATTTTATCGAGTTTAAATCTATATATGAATCTATATAAAGTTGGGAATGAGAAAGGTGATGTCTCCTCACTTAAGTGAAAATCGCCCAATGCATCAGCCGCAGCCACAGCACTTGCGAGGTTGCCCATTCCAGCACTACCAGCTTCAGCAAGTGCCGTGGCACTTCCGTGTGCCTAGCATTGGTATTTATCTTTTCTGTCAGATTTTTGGCTTTTTTTCTTATTTTGCTCTTAAAATATTGCTGAAAAATGAAATCTAAATTAAAAGGTTTTACTGTTTCTGCATTCATTGCTCAATTAAAAAGGGAAAGACGTGCTGAAAAATGAAAAGTTAAAAAGTTAATTGTTTCTGCATTCATTGCTCAATTAAAAGGGGAAAGACGTTTAAGACAATGAAGTCTTTCCATTTTCAAAACCTTTAATTTTCTATTTTCAAAATCTTTTTGCATTTAATGGAGGTCTTCATTTTAAATTGAAGAGCTATCATCGCAGTGTTTTCCATACCAAACAGAATTTGTCTGCAATTGTAACTAAATTCTGAGAGAATTGGCTTCAACTTTTTCCTTGCCACCATTTTTGTAGTGAGAAAAGGAAATCGAGAGAGAGAGAGAGAGAGAGCGCATTAGCAAGAACAATGAGTCGAACTCGTAACTTAGTTGCGCCAAATAACTCAGAATGAGACGTCAGAGTACGAGTACAAATATGCAGCGGATCAAGTCTATTTTGTATCAATCTGATACGTATTGTCTTCGAATAGTCCAAGAAGAGAGTTCATCCATTTTTTCTTTTTAAACTTGGCATCGCACTTCCTTTCTGTGCCTATTTTCCCCAGTAAATTTTTTTTATACTTTTTTACTTTGAGTTGTATATTTTTTTAATGTTTAGTCAATTTTATTTGGGCGTTCGTTTGTAATTTATTTTCTCGCTTTAGTAAAGTATGTTTGGGACTGAGATGTATTTGTAGGTGTTGTTGCATTGAGCACGACACGTTTGCTATAAGGAGAGCTTCATATTATCTAGCGTTGCCATCTCGACAACATTTTTTTTTTGGGTTTATGCTACATAGAAATGAGCTTGTGCCTTCAAATAAAGCTTCAAATGATGAGCAATGGAAGCTCGAGATTATTATCGGGTTAGACGATTACGGATGTGTCTGCCCATCTTGGTCTTTTTTGTTTATTCTTTCTGATGTGTTTTGTAGATTAGTTTTTGCATACATATACAAGAAATTTTTAAGTCCTGCTATGTCAATTACATTTAAGAAAATATTATTTCTATATCTTTTAAATGATCGCACGAAGCGCGAACAAATTCACTAGTTAATAATAATTGGGAACGATAACTTGAATATTAGCAACCATTTTATACCTCACAAACTTCTCTTGTTGCATTTCTTTGATGATGTTTAGTAAAGTAGCAGTGTCCATCGGTGTCTATGAGAGGGCAATTGTACAAAAATATAGGTTAACCATTATCATTGTAGGCTCTACATAGATCAGTTTGGAGGAATAGAATTCGTGTTTGATCTTTTTGTTCTAATTCCAGGAGAAAGCTAATTGCTCAATACGAGCACTTTTATTCCTTTAATTATTGGTAAAATTTTGATTTTGGTCCCTGTGATATATAACTCATTACAGTTTACCTTCAGTTAATTAAAATGTGTATTTTTGGTCCATTTATGTAAGAAATTTGTTGTACTTGAGCAATTTTTAGAGCTATCACACACTCAAATATGGAGTAATAATACACTCTTAATGTAATACAAGTATAATTGAATGGTGCAATGGCTAATAATTCTGTATGTTTGTGAGTATTCATGATCAAAGGGATACAAAATACAGAAATCAATTAATTGAAGGTTAAATGTGCTTCATCGGATATTACAATGACTAAAATCCGAATTTACTTGTTACTGAGGACCAAAAGTGCTATTAAGCACTCATTCCTCTTTGAGATATTCGATCTTTAAAGTTCAAAAGAAAATTAATTGGAGAAGAAATCATCCGATTTGATATTAATCTTTACTTTAGAAGTTTAAATGAAATAGAATTATTTAAGACATTCTCTTTGTTCTCAAATATGATTTACTGAGGTACTCGTCTAATCTTCCTTTACACTTCGTGTTTTCCTGTTAATAAATTTCATTATTGGAAAAAAAAAGTTAGGATAAGAGGCTGAATGAATAACTTAAATATCTAATACTATTTTTACAATTTATAACTACGACAGAAAGCTCATCCTTTTCACCAAATTTTGTTCAAACTAATCTAGCATGAAAGACCCTCTAATTTGACTTTCAGATTTAATAAGAAAAATAAAAAACAACAAAAGTTTAAATCTGTTGTGTTAGGACTATAAAGTTGCTTATGATTATTTAATTAGACGGCTATCAAAGAATCAATTTTATATAAGCCTTATCATTTTTTTCTTCTACTTACAATTCTCTCTTTTCCCCTTTTTTAATATTACGGGTATCCATGTCAGTACGTACTGGAATACCTGAACTACTTTATCTTGTATCAGTTGCCTCTCCTAGCATAATGATCGAACAACTTTACCAACTAAACTTTAGATAAATGAGATAAAATTACCTAATATTTCTTATCTTTATCTTAGTCTAGACTCTAATTTTTTATAATTTTTATTGAATTTATAAACTATTAAGTCATATTTTTTAATTTCGCTGTGCAATTATCTCGAAAACTCAAAGTAGTGTTTCACTTTGATAACTACTCCATTTATAGTGGCCTCTAGAATGTCTTTGTTAGGTTTAGAATTTTAATAATGATCAATAATCAAAATCCTTGACTAATGCCATTCCACGTTGTGTGCAGATTTGCGACGGGTCTGATGAATGCAAGAAAGGAAAGAAAATCATCTAAGCATATCAGAGAGAGCCAACAACTATGTTATTCAAACTCCTTGTCAAATGGATACCAAGATGGTTGAAGAATCAATCAAACAAGCAACAAGGAAGGAAAGAGAATTAACCAAACAAGCAAAAGATTCTCGAGCATACAAGGAAGGAAAGAGAAACAATCAAGAGAAATCTGCGGAAGTTCTTAATAGAAGTTAATTGGAAAGATGAAGGAGCTAAACTTCAAACTGAAAATGAATCTGGCCATACCTCTTAAGCTAGAATCATGAGACTACTCTTGGGTCCTACTCTTAAAAGATTATGCCTTACAAGGAAAAGACCTTCAATCAATGATATTTTGCAATCCCAGGAAAGAGAAATCAGAAGTCTCATCGAGCACTATTAAAGAAGAAGTGGAAGGAAAAGGAAGTTAACGCAACTTAACACCAGTTTCTATACCTTTCTATTTCTTAGTACAGTATTCTTGAGTTTATAAGTGTCACAAAAGATAGGAAGAGTTAGAAAATAAAATAAGAGTTGTGTCAAAGTTAGACAAACACTGTTGCTGAATATCGTTGGTGGTGAACGTACTAAAATCACTACTATTGTAACGACTTATTTAAGATCTAAGAGAACCTTTGTGACTCAAGAAAACTGTATGTAGGTATCACACCGGTACTAAACCAGTACAAAATTCATGTGCCTCCTTTAATTTTTATTTTGCATAACTTACTTCTACTGCAAATCGAACCTATTGTGAAGTTTAGTCGACTAATTCTTTTCTTAGTCAACTAAGTTTTAAAATCAGTTACAATTCATCCCTCCCGCTCCTCTTGTACTTTCAATAGATATCAAAGCAAGGACTCACAAGTATTGCCTAACAGCAAGTGAGAAAAATATCATGGCGTCAAACACAGTCGTTGGAGCATTATTCTAGGAAGGAACCTCTCAGGTACAACCACCTTAATTCAATGGCCAACACTTCTCACATTAGAAAGTGCGTATGAAAGACTACACTATGTGATATGACATTAAAGAGTGGTGTGTGATCAAAAAGGAAAATCTTTCGTTTCTACCAAGGAAAGACAAAGACGGTGAGATCATAGTATCATCTTATCCTCTTGACTTAGATGAGTACACTGAAGAACAAGCAGTTTTCATCCAAGTGAATGCCAAGGCAAAAAAGTCTCCTGTATAACGCCATAAGCGGAGAAGAGCATGAAAAGATATCAAGTTGTGTAACTACAAAAAAATGTGGGACAAATTAGAAGTCACATATGAAGGAACAAACAAAGTAAAAGAAATCATGATCAATCTCCTAGTTCGTGACTATGAATTGTTTCAAATGAAAGATGGAGAATCCGTGGAAGAAATGTTCTCTCGGTTCAGCAAAATCCTTGGAGACTTAAAATCCTTTGGTAGACCCATTCAAAGTAGAGAACATGTCAGAAAAACTCTACGAAGTCTACCCACTATTTAGCAACCCAAAGTCATTGCTCTAGAATGTCAGGACCTTGACAAGATGTCATATGATGAACTTAGAGGTGATCTAATTGCCTTAGAAAAAATACATTTGGACAGATAAGTACAACAATAAAAAAAATAAGACAGTTGCATTTAAAGCAACCGTGGCTGAATCAGAAAATGAAGAAGAAGAAGAAGAAGAAAAAGAAAAAGAAGGAGGAGAACAAGATGAAAATATAGTTATGCTCTCTAAAGTTGTAACAAGCATGATGAGAAAAAACATAAACGGCAAAAGAGGTAAACCAAATTTCAGAAAGAGAAAGATGAGTAATGAGAATGACAAAAATGATGGAAGATGCTATGACTGTGGAAAACATGGACAAATGCCCTGAGCTGAAAAAGAAACTAAGTAAAAATTTCTAGAAGAAGAAGTCTTTTAGAGCATGGGGTAGTGAAAAAGAATCTGATCATGAGGAAATAGCTAATATGTGCTTTATGGACATCAAAGAAAATAGTGATGAAGATTCATGCGAGCTTGGTCTCATGGCAGACGAAGGAACAAGTGAGGTATGTTTACCTATATGTCCAAAATATAATGAAATTCAAGAATTTATTGATATTACTCTTGCAGACATTGAGAAAGTTATAAATGAACTTCGAAAGATTCAAAGAGAAAAGAAAGACTGGGCACTAAAATTAGAAGTATGTAAAATTGAAAGAGACATGCTTCAAGATGAAGTTAATGAACTTCAACTTCAACTGAATGGATTGCGAAAATCCACCAGTCACAGTTCCACCAAATTAAACCAGTAAATATCCCGTAATTTCACATCTAGGACAAGAAATTGCTTTGCATGCATTTATTGTGGCAAAGATGGTCACAACACTAACCATTGCAGGTTTAGAAAAAGCATCTGTAAGTTCTAATAACCCCTCTTGCTTTCATTGTGGAAAACCTGGTCATACATCTAACCATTGCAGGTATAAGAACAACAAAAGATAGGTTTGGTGACCTAAGGCCTCGAGCCAGGCTAATAGTCAGAATACTAACCATCCAGGACCCAAGCAGGCTTGGGTACCTAAAAATAAGTACTATGTTTTTGCAGGAACACCGCAAAAAGAATTAAAAAGGGAAATGATATCTTGATAGCGTGTGTTCCAGACACATGACAAGTGACAAACAATTATTTAAAATTATCACTAAGCTAGATGGTGTATCAGTCACTTTTGGAGACAAATCAAAAGCAAATGTAATTGGAGTTAGAAGAGTCCCTTAGCTCATCATATGATGTAGACGAAGTATACCTGGTAGATGAGTGTCACGACCCGGATTTCCCACCATCGGGTGTCGTGATGGCGCCTACTATCGGATCTAGGCAAGCCAAATATATAAAACATTTTTCCTGCTTTCTTCTAAACAATATAATAAATGAGACAAAAATTTAAGCGAAAGACTTTAAATCTAAAGCAACTGAGAACCAAAAGTGCGGAAGTTTGAACCAAAATGCTACCCAGAGTCTGGTGTCACTAGCTCACGGACTACTACAGAATACTACAATCAATGTCTGAAAGGAAAATACATCATGTTTGTCTAATACAAGATAAACAAACGAAAAACATGGAAAGGGACTTCGGACTGCGAACGTCAGCTAGTCTACCTCGAGAGTCCCTGGACTGAAGATAGCTCCCAGAAATCCTACTGCTGCGGTCCGTAAGCTGCTCCCTGATCTATGCACAAAAAAATGCACAAAGTGTAGCATCAGCACAACCGACCCCATGTGCCGGTAAGTGCCTGGCCTAACCCCGGCGAAGTAGTGACGAGGCTAGATAGTACCTACCACAATTAACCTGTACAGATATATATACAACAAGTGCAAGAAAACAATAACAAGATAATACAAAATAAAACTGGGAGGGGACATGCTATCGGGGAGTAACAGATAAAAATGAAATATCGGAAATAAACAGAAGAAACTCCGGTTTCCATGATATATATATATATATAGTGGACGGCGTGCCACACAATCCCATAATATCATATATAAGTGGACGGCGTGCCATACGATCCCATAATATAGTATATAAGTGGACGGCGTGCCACACGATCCCATAATATCATATATAAGTGGATGGCGTGCCACACGATCCCATAATATAGTATATAAGTGGACGGCGTGCCACACGATCCCATAATATCATATATAAGTGGACGGCGTGCCACACGATCCCATAATATAGTATATAAGTGGACGGCGTGCCACACGATCCCATAATATAGTATATAAGTGGACGGCGTGCCACACGATCCCATAATATCATATATAAGTGGACGGCGTGCCACACGATCCCATAATATAGTATATAAGTGGACGGCATGCCACACGATCCCATAATATCATATATAAGTGGACGGCGTGCCACACGATCCCATAATATAGTATATAAGTGGACGGCGTGCCACACGATCCCATAATATCATATATAAGTGGACGGCGTGCCACACGATCCCATAATATAGTTCATAATATCTGACTTCATATAGTAGACCCTTTCAGGGGAGAATAACAACTCAATACCTTTAACCCGGCAAGGGTACAACTAACAGCCCAAAATATCCCGACGAGGGAGAATATATATATCAGTCTACACATCCCGGCAAGGGAGTATTCACATCACATTCTCCTTTTAAATCATTCTTCCTCAACCGTTCACATTATATGAAACTTATCAAATAAACGAGGAGCTTGTGTCACATTATTCGAATTAAAAGCAATCAAGACTCACAGTCATGCTAGACTCCGGTGCATAGGTAACTGTCACCATGCCTATACACCGTACTCCACATTAGCAAGTAGCAAATATCATCCTAATCTTATTCCCTCAAGTCAAAGTTAGAACAAACACTTACCTCGAATGCTCCAAACTCAACTCACGCTTCTAGTATAGCTTTACCTCTTGATTTCACCACCAATCCGCTCTAATCTAGTCATAAGTTACTTAATCACATTAATAATTACTAAATGAATCACTCCCCATGCATGAAAAATAAATTTTACAAGGTTTTTCCCAAAATGGTCAAAAATACCCCCGGACCCACGTGGTCGAAACTCGAGGTTCGGACCAAAACCCGGTTACCCATTCCCCCACGAGTCCAAATATATGATTTGTTTTGAAATCGGACCTCAAATTGAGGTCCAACTCCTCAATTTGTAGAAAACCTAGGTTCTACCCAAACACCCAATTTCACCCCTGAAAATCCTTGATTTGAAGTTGAAATTATGTTAAAAGATGTTAAGGAATAAAGAAATTAAGTTAGAAATCACTTACCAATCGTTTTGGAGAAGAAAAGTTGTTTGGAAAATCGCCTATTAGGTTTTGTGTTTTTGAAAAGTGAAAAATGACTGAGATTTTCCGAACTTGTATACCTTTCTGAGGACCTGGCGCGGACCACACAAAAATGTGTTGCGGCCACGCCGAGTGGGAGAAAATTGGGGCTTCTCTGAACCCTTCCAGTGCGGACCGCACTATTTTGGTGCGTTAACCTGAAACCCTAGCCCTCAGACTCAGCCACGGGGACCGCACAGAAAGGCATCGCGGCCGCGCGGCTCCAACGCGGACCGCGCGGAAATGACCGCGGCCGCGCTGGTGTCTGCAACACCTGAACCTGCATTTTCTTAAGTCCAAGACCTCCCGGGCCCCATTCAAAACTCTCCCGAGCCCTCAGGGCTCCAAACCAAACATGCACACAACCTTAAAAACATCTTACGGACTTACTCGTGCGATCAAATTGCCAAAATAACATCATACATAGGATCAAGCCTCAAACACATGATTTTCTTTCTTCAACTTTCATAACTCAAATTCTCCATTTTTAGTCCGAAACACGTCATATAATGTCCGTTTTTAGCCAAACTTTACAGATAGTGCTTAACACATATTTAAGACTTGTACCGGGCGTCGAAACCAAAATACGAGCCCGATACCTATATTTTCTAACTCCTTTTCATTTCAAATTTTCATATCAAATTTCAGAAAAACAATTTCTTTCAGAAATTCATTTCTCGGGCTTGGGACCTTAGAATTTGATTCCGGGCACACGCCCAAGTCCCATATTTTTCTACGGACCCTCCGGGACCGTCAAATCACAGGTCCGGGTCCGTTTACCCAAAATATTGACCGAAGTCAATATTATGCATATTAATATCGAAATTCATCAAATTTTTTACATAATTCACATATTCTAACATAAAAACTTTCCGGCTACGCGCCCGAACTGTGCACGCCAATCGAGGTAACTAAAAGCGAGGTTTTCAAGGCCTCAAAAGCGCGGAACAAGGAAGAACTACGGTGATGACCCTTCGGGTCGTCACAATGAGCTTGGCTACAATCTACTTAGTATCAGTCAACTATGTGACAATGACTATGAGATTCGTTTTAAAAAGCATGATTGGTTCATTGAAAATAAATCAGGTAAAATCATTCTATTAGAAATAGAGATAGGAATGTCTACTCTCTCAGTAACATAGAGAGTCTAGGAAATCAAACCTGTCTAGCTTCTACGATTGATGATCCCTAGGTATGGCATAGAAAACTTGGTCATGTCAGCATGCATAGTATTCAAATCTTTTCAAACGTGATCTTGTCATGGTCTTCCAAAAACTAGATTTTTCAAAACTAGGTCCTCTTTTAAAGTTAAAAACATAGTCTCTACTACAAAACTTCTTCAACTTTTGCATATGGACCTCTTTGGTCCAACCAGAATTGCTAGCATTGGCGGCAGAAAATATGCTTTTGTTATAGTAGATGATTTTTCTCGATTGTCTGGGTTATTTTTCTGAGTCATAAAGATGAAGCATTGAGGAATTTTGAAGTCTTCTGCAAGAAGGTACAACGGGAAAAGGGATAGTGATCACGGAGGAGAATTTGAAAGCAAAGCATTCAAAAATTACTGCAATAATCAAGGGATTTCTCACAATTTCTCTTCCAATAGATCACCTCAACAATATGGAGTGGTAGAATGCAAAAATAGAACCTTGCAAGATATGGCAAGAACTATGATTGTGAAAAACTCCCTTTCACACTACTTCTGGGCAGAAGCTGTAAGCACTGCATGTCACATCATTAACAGATGCGTGATTCAAACTATTCTCAAAAAGACTCCATATGAGCGGTGGAAAGGTAAAAGACCCAACATCAATTATTTTTATCTATTTGGCTGCAAATGCTTTATCCAGAATAACGGAAAAGACAACCTTGGTACGTTTGACCAAAAAAGCGATAAAGGTATTTTTCTGGGATTGTCTCCCTCAAGTAGAGCATATAGAATTTTTAATAAACATACTTTATCTATTGAAGAATTCATACATGTTGTATTTGTGGACACTAACCCCTGCTCAAGGAATGAAAAACTTTCTGAAGATGAGAAAATTTTCATAGTTCCAATGTTTGTAAATACAGGTGAGAACACTCGAGATGAGGTGACTAATCAGCAACATCGGTCGACCGATAATCACATACAAAACCAGGAGTCTCCTACAACTGAACAATCAAGTCCCACCGAAAAGGAGTCATCATCAGTTTTTCCAAGTGAATGGAAAAGTGAGCTAGGATATCCACATAAATACATCATTGGAAATCCTCAGGAAGGCATGAAAACAAGAAGATCGCTAAAGCAGACATCAAATATTTCCCTCATATCTCAATTTGAACCAAAAAAGGTAGATGAGGCTCTTGGGAACGATAGATGGATAACTGCAATGCAGGAGGAGCTTGATCAATTTGAGAAGAACAAAGTATGGGAACTCATCCCAAAACCTCTGAATGCATCCACTATTGGAACAAAATGGGTTTACAGAAATAAGCTGAATAAGTATGGAAAAATGGTACTAAATAAAGCTAGATCGGTTGCTCAAGATTATTCAAGAACAAGAAGGAATTGACTACGAGGAAACCTTCGCTCATGTTGCCAGGTTAGAATCTATTCGTAATTTATTAGCTTATGTTGCTCACAAGTGTTTTAGACTGTTCCAGATGGATGTAAAAAGTGGCTTCTTAAACAGTTTTATCTCTAAGGAAGCGTTCATTGAGCAATCCAGAGGTTTGTAAATGAATCATTTCCAAATCATGTCTACAAGTTATCCAAAGCCTTGTAAGGATTAAAACAAGCTCCTAGAGCTTGGTATGAAAGGCTAAGTTCATTTCTAGTCAAACATGGGTTTGATAGAGGTAATATTGATACCACTCTCTTTATCAAGTGATCACCTGAAGGTAATTTAATTGTGCAAATCTATGTGAATGATATTATTTTTTTGGAAGTACTAACCCAATTTTATGCAAGGATTTTCAAACATCATGAAAAGGGAATTTAGAATGAGTATGATGGGAGAATTAACTTTCTTCCTTGAGCTATAAATCAAGCAATTACAAAAAGGGAATTTTAATAGTCAGACAAAGTAAACAAAAGAGCTTATTAAGAAGTTTGGTATGTCTAATGCTAAGGCTATAGGGACTCCCAAGAGTCCATCAACCACCCTTGATAAAGATAAAGATGGTAAGAGTGTTGATGAAATAAAGTATTGAGGTATGATTGGATTTGTACTCTATCTTACACCTAGTCGACTTGATATTATGTGTAGTGTTTGAAAATGTGCAAGATATCAGTTAGCCCCCAAAGAATCCCACTTGACTGTATTTAAACGTAGTATCAGATATCTGATAGGGACAGTTGACTGGACTATAGTACGAAAGCTTAAATATCTTTGAGCTCAAAGGTTTTTCAGTTGAAGATTTTGCAAGTGATAAAATTGACATGAAAAACACAAGTGGAAGGTGCCAATTACTTGGAAAATATCTTATAACTTGGCACAACAAGAAATAAAGTTGTGTTACCTTATCTACTACTGAAGCAGAATATCTGGTTATAGGTAACTGTTGTACACAAGTCCTATGGATTATGCATCAAATGTTAGACTATGATTTACGTCTTAATTGTGTTCCAATTATGCGTGACAACACTAGTGCTATTTGCCTTTCAAAAAAATTTGTGCATCATTCTAGAGCTAAGCACATTGAAATCAAGCATCATTTTATATGTGATCGTATTGCAAAAGATGACATGCATTATGTTAGAACTTGTTAATACTGAAAATCAGTTAGCAGATATTTTCACAAAACCGCTACTTAAAGAGAGATTTTGTTTTCTTCGTGATAAAATTGGTATTTGCTTAATTTTCGTTTAATTTCTCTATGTTTTCCTATTTTAGAAAATATTCTATAAGTATTCTTCATGATTTTTGCCTAAAATATCTCTAAATATTTTTGATTACTCTATATGTGCATTAATTATCTGGTTGGCGGCAGGTTTGCAGAAGGAAACTTTTCAATTTCCTTTCACACGTCTCTCCAGAATTGAGACGTTTATTCATCATCACTCACCCTCTTTTTAACCTCCTATTCTCGTTCATATCTCCCACTATCACAAAGAAAACCTCTCTTTGCTCTCTCTTTTTCATGGCCAATATCAAACCCTTTCCATCTTCCTCCATGCCTAGAAGAAGCCATCGCTTTAAGAAAAACCCCTCAAACTGATGATATGATGGATGTTGAGTCGTCAAAAAGTACAGAGGGCTGGAAAATATCCAATGGGGTCCATCCCCAAATAGTCATCTCAAAAGAGAGGAAAAACAGAGCATAGAATTTGGGCCCGAAGACAAGATGAACTTCTATGGTACCGATTAGAAAGCTAAATTTGTTGTCTACAAAGGGAAGTCGATTGTCTATGGTCGCACTATAAGTTTGAAATCTATGAATAACTCCCATTTTGATGTTATCTCTGTGTTTGAAACTCAAAACTTCTCTCCCTATTTGCAACTGGTTGTGACACTGTCTATGAAGAGCATGTGCGTCTGTTTTATGCTAATCTATTTATGAATGAAAAAGATGACTTAGAATCCATGGTTTTGGGAACTCGCATTATTCTTTACTCTTATTAGTTTGAAAAGATCTTTGCAACTAAGTTTGTTGGGTATAGTTTCTTTGTGCAACATTCTTGGCCTGATAGTTTTGAAGTGTCATTTGAAGAAGCAAAAAAAAATTATCTGAAACCCCCTTGATATTGGTCCCAAACATCTGAAATTTGAGCACCGTGTACTAGCCCACATTATTACTACTACCCTGTTACCACTTGAAAGCATCAAGGATGTCTCCTCTTCTGCTAATAGCTTGCCTTATGGTTTACTAATCTCTCATATTGTTCAAGTTATGAAAGTAAATTTGTCTCCCTATGCCCCCAAGACAATCTCCAGTACATATAACAAGACTGCCTTTGCTATGATGGGGTACACTCTAGTTAAGGGAACTTGGTTCAAGAAGGACAAAGCACTAGAATCCACTCTTCAACAGGGCACTGGGGGATTAAATTTAAAACAAGCAAATCCTCTTCCTCAGACCAGCTGCTACTGATGTAGCAAAATATTACAGGTATCAAGGAATTACTAACTTCTATGCTAGAACAGGTGGACAAGATCAGGGAAGTGACAAAGAAAACTAGAGCCGATGTGACCAGATTAAGGATCACCCTTCAAGCCACAAAGAGGCAAGGGATCAGGGGTATGCAGGATATCACTGAGAAATTGACCAAAGTTACCAAGGAGATTGATGCCTCTTGTGATAATTTTTGCACCAAAGTGATCAACACTTTAAAGTATTTCCTTGGGACGAACTAAGTGTCTGGGTTGTTTAACAATCTTTTCTTTATTTTTTTTTGTTTGATAAAACTTTTTTTCCTATGTTTGGATGGGTATACAGTCGACTATGCCCACTTTTGCTAGGTATAATTGTTAGATGTATATATTATGCATGCTTTAACTGCTATTATTAGCTATTGTCCTATATATCTCTTCTTGCTCTTTTTGATTGATGTCAAAAGAGGGAGAAGAAAAATAGTACAAAGATAGGGAGAGCATGCAAACAAGGGAACGAAGACAGGGGAGCGGAAGTACACACCTTGAAAGGAGAGTATCCCCTAAATTAGTCAAACTCTTTTTAGATTATTATCATCATAAAAAATAAGGAGATTGTTAGGTTTAGAATTTTAATAATGATCAATAATCAAAAGCCTTGACTAATGCCATTCCACTTTGTGTGCAGATTCGTGACGACTCTAATGAATGCAAGAAAAGAAAGAGAATCAATCAAACAAGCAAAAGATGCTCGAGCATACAAAGAAGGAGAAAGAACCAATCAAGAGAAATCTACGGAAGTTCTTACGAGAAGTTAACTGAAAAGATAAAGGAGCCAAATTTCAAACTGAGAATGAATCTGGTCATACCTCTTAAGCTAGATTCATGAGGCCACCCTTCGGTCCTACTCTTAGAAGATTATGCCTCACAAGGAAAAGACCTCCAATTAATGATCTTTCGCAATCCCAGAAAAGAGAAATCATAAGCCTCATCGAGCACTATTAATGAAGAAGTGGAAGGATAAGGAAGTTCACACAACTTAACACGAGTTTCTATTCCTTTTTATTTCTTTGTACAAACACTGTATTTTTGAGTTTATAAGTGTCACAAAAGATAGAAAGTGTTAGAAAACAAAACAAGAGGTGTGTCAAAGCTACACAAATACTATTGCTAAATATCGTTGGTGGTAAACATACTAAAATCACTACTGTTGTAACGACTTATTGAAGGTCTAAGAGAACCCTTGTGACCCAAGGGAACTGGATGTAGTAGGTACCACATCGGTATTGAACCAGCACAAAATTCCTATGAACTCCTTTAATTTTTATTTGGCATAACTTACTTCTGTTGCAAATCGAACCTGTTGTGAAGCTTAATCGACTAATTCCTCTCTTAGTCAACTAAGTTTTAAAATAGATTACAATTCACCACCTCTCGTACTCTCAGTCTCGCAGATCAAGGCAGTTGATTGCACAAGCTCCATGAGAAAGGGGTATTTTCCGGACACCAATGATTTTTAAAATGGAAAAAGTAAGATAAAGCTGAATTATAATTGGGTGCATGCTTATCTGCAACAGTACTCTTGACCAATTTGTATAGTCCTTTGCAATGCCATATAATTAATTTGATGGACCCTTCTAGTCATAATCTCAAATAATACTAGTTATATCATATTCTAATCCAAAAGTAAATATAGAAAATAAATTTATATAGTGGATGGCTGCTATTTTTTAGTAGAAACTTGGGAGATGGCTGTGGTTGCTTTCGCATCTTGTTTGGCCACCAACATTTGGACCCACAGAATCCTATTGCTCCTTCCTACTATTAATATTTCGTTTGACTCATTATATTTGTTTTTCTTTAAGGAACTTTGGTATTAATTTTGCCGCCGAGATTTTGTGGTTTTGTTCTTTGTTTAATAATTTATTTGCCAAAAATATTAAAGAGGGGAAATGATAGGAGAAAGAGAAAAACCATTCATTATATGAAGGTCGATCGGGGTCTTTCCGTTGAACAAGTCAACCGCAATATTTTCGTGATCTTCTTTCTTTTCTTTCTAGTTTAAGTGTCCGCGCGCGTGATTAAAACGCGTACCTCATTTGACAACAAATACTACATAACAAATTTGGACTTATAGCCTGTTCGGTCAAGCTTTTTTTGGGCCAAAAGTATTTTTGGCCAAAAACTGAGGTGTTTAGCCAAACTTTTGGAAGGAAAAAAGTGTTTTTGAGGAGAAGCAGAATCAGTTTTTGAGAAGCAGAAAAAAGTAACTTCTCTCCAAAAGCACTTTTCTAAGAAGCACTTTTGAAAAAAAAATACACTTAAAAGCAGTTTTCAAAAGCTTGGCCAAACACTAATTACTGATCAAAAATATTTTTCAAATTAATTAGTCAAATACAAACTACTTCTCACCAAAAGCACTTTTAAAAAAAGTACTTTTGAGAAAAGCACTTCTCAAAATAAGTTGATTTTAGAAGCTTGGCCAAACGGGCTATTAGTTACGAACTTCGTCATTAATCTGTTGCTAAATTGCTTGCCGTTAAATTTTATACCCCTTGTGTATGTGCTTTGCATGCGCATGTTATCGTCAATAGGTAAAAAATGTAGTATACAAGAAGAATAAATTGTTGTAAAGTATTATTTGATAAACTTTATCATTGGCGACTTTATGATAAAAACTCCTATTAGTAATTATTTGTATGATATTGTTTCGTATCTCTTTAATTAAAGTACTTTTGAATCGTGATACTAAATGGCATATTTATTTGAAAGAATTACAAGAAAATACACATGACTTTACCCCATAACAAAAATGGCCCATATTTTTAAGTTTTACCCTACCTAGCCCATATTGTACATATTTTGAATGCATTAGCAAATTCAAAATTTGTGTTCTTATAACCATTGCTTCTAAAAAATATGGAGTTAAATCTCACAACTATTGCTTTCACTCTCTCTTCTTCTTACATCTTCTACATATGCTTCAAGGGTTGTGTATTTTCTGCTTCTCCCCATGTTTGCAATATCAGAAAATTGAAGAGTAGAAGTCCACCATTGAAGGTCATTCAAAGCTTTGCTTTCGAAAATAGGATTTTTTGAATTTGTTAGTTGTTTGGATTGGGTGTTGTTCCAATTGATTGAAAATATCAAAAGGAGTTCAAAATTTAAATTTGAAGTGATTTGGAGTAGATTTGAGAAAGATTTGAGTTAAAGTTCAGAAAAAATGCAAGGTAGAAGACGAAGTCAGTTTTTTGTCTAATTATGTATAATCTTGTATAATAGTGTATATGAGTATATAAACACATCTTATACACTATTATACACTTTTATATACCTTTATACAAGCATCTGTAGACAAACTTCTTCCACGATTTTCAGTTGCAATTCTTGTTCAAAACTAGTCCAAACCTCCATTAAATGACTTCAAATTTTATATACAACCTGCTTATACTATTTCTAACAAGTCTAAATAACACCAACTCTAAATTTCTCACAAAATCAAATTCGAAATTTAAACTCACATATTTTAGCTTGTTAAAAATCTAATTTTCACTACTCAAATGGATTTGGTTTGTTGAACTAATATTTGAGTCGCAGTTACTGATTCAAAAATTAACTTAAAAGCTTGAGCAATCTTTTTTAAAAATTAAATAGCAATTTCGAAAATTTATTGGAGTTGAATGTTGGGTATTAGCCTATTACTTGTGAGCTAGTTGGTTGTAAATTGAAATATGGGCTATAAAGTTGAAAAGTAGGGAACCCAGTTGTTCATATGTAAAATTTTCCCTATTTATTTAAACTTATATTTTCAGCACACTTCTTACCAAAATAGCCTATATATTTTTGTATAAAATTATACTAATTTAATGTCTAAGAAAATAACAAATGACTTTTTTGTCATTGTGGAATCTTTTAGTGAGTAATTTCAATCAACATTTCTAAGGACCTTATCATTTTTACTTTTTATATTATTTGTTGTGCATTGAATTATAATATGTATTATGTAGAAAAATATAAAATAAATTAGTTAGATTGGTTTTATTTCTAAAACTTTTGTAAACGAATTGTATTAAACTTTATCACTGACAACTTTATAGTAAAAACTCATTTTATTAATTATTTGCATGATATTGTTTCGTATCTTCTTAATTAAAGATACGTTTGAATCGTGACACTAAATAACATATTTGTTTAGACTTCTATTTCTAGCATATTCTTACCAAAATAGCCTATATATTTTTTGTATAAGATTATACTTATTTAATATTTAAGAAAATAGAAAATGACTTTTTCGTCGACTATGAAATTTTTTAATGAATGATAATAAGTTAAATCAACATTTCTAAGGACCTTATGATTTTTATTTTTTATATTATTTATTTGTGCATTGAATCTTAAAAGTACGAAGGCCCTTAGCGAAATGTTGATTGAATTTTTTACCCTTCATTAAAAGACACCACAATAGACAAAATTGTCATTTACTATTTTCCTCAAATTATTGCCTAATTATTTTTATAATATTTCACCTAATAATTGCGCACAAATTTATTACAAGAACCTTATTCCCTTTGATTTCTTTCCAAATATGGCGACTTGAAGATGTCACTATATAAGCATATCTCCAAGTAAATTTGGAGAATTGAACACGTATAATTGTCCAATTTGTTTCATAGTTTGTTTTGATTTAATTTAGATTTAGCTTTTTATTTTTGCTTTATTCTTTGTAGCATATTTTCATGAATTAATATCTAATAATAATTTTGACTTTCAATTTAGAACTCCGCATAAGTTCTTCGCTAAAGTTCTTGCTTATGCTCTCCTTAATTTTATTGCAATCTATAGTGTCAATCGACCAGGTATGCTTTTATGTTCATTTAAAGTGCTGAGATTTTTTGCTTAATTATGATGTGGTGTCTCTTTTATTATTATTATTATTATTATTATTATTATTATAATAATAATAATAATAATAATAATAATAATAATAATAATAATAATAATAATAATAGTGCAATTTGCTTCTTCTAGCCCTTCTACAAAGTAAATTTATTCTTTTTCCTAAAATACAATTTTTTTCTTCTTGTATAGGATTATAATTTCTTACACAGTAATTGTCAAGTTCATTAATCCAATACTTAGCGACTTCCATGGGTTATTCGACATGCTAAAATTATGTAAAGTCGATACTTCTTTCGCTATTTGTAATATATGTCTGTTTATGCGTGTGTGATCTTCTATATATTTTTGAGATAGCAACCACATTAAAACCGCAAAAAATTTATAGGTTGTGAAACATAAATAGCTGAATTCTAAACAGTTAAAAATTTAACATAATATATGTTAATTTGCAACTTAGAATTGTTATATTTGATTTACAGAAAGGGTCTTGCTTATTTTTTTTTTAAATGGAATTAAATTGCACATGCGAATCTCCTAAAAAGATGGGTTAGTATAATGATGTATTGTTACCATGAGAGATAAAATTTCTTTCTAAATGGTAGTGTTTCTTTTATAAGGTAAACTATTAAAATATATTTTGAGAAAAATAGTAAATAACAATTTTGTCTATAAAGTGTCGCGCCAAACAATATAAGAGAGTAAATTATTGGAGACATCAAACAAAATATTTCAGGACCCTTTCTGTAAATTAAATATAACAATTCTAAGTTGCAAATTAGCACATATTATGTTAAATTTTTAACTATTTAGAGTTCAGCTATTTATGTTTCACAACCTATAAATTTTTTGCGGTTTTAATGTGGTTGCTATCTCAAAAATATATAGAAGATCACACATGCACAAACAGACATATATTACAAATAGCGAAAGAAGTATCAACTTTAGATAATTTTGGCATGTCGAATAACCCATGGAAGTCGCCAAGTATTGGATTAATGAACTTGACAATTACTGTGTAAGAAATTATAATCCTATACAAGAAAAAAAAATATTTTAAGAGAAATAATAAATTTACTTTGTAGAAGGGCTAGAAGAAGCAAATTGCACTATTATTATTATTATTATTATTATTATTATTATTATTATTATTATTATTATTATTATTATTATTATTATTATTATTATTATTATTATAATTATTATTATTATAATAAAAGAGACACCACATCATAATTAAGCAAAAAATCTCAGCACTTTAAATGAACATAAAAGCATACCTGGTCGATTGACACTATAGATTGCAATAAAATCAAGGAGAGCATAAGCTAGAACTTTAGCGAAGAGTTTATGCGGAGTTCTAAATTAAAAGTCAAAATTATTATTAGATATTAATTCATGAAAATATACTACAAAGAATAAAGCAAAAATAAAAAGCTAAACCTAAATCAAATCAAAACAAACTATGAAACAAATTGGACAACTATAGGTTTTCAATTCTCCAAATTTACTTGGAGATATGCTTATATAGTGACTTCTTCAAGTCTCCATATTTGGAAAGAAATCAAAGGGAATAAGGTTTTTATAATAAATTTGTGCGTAATTATAGGTGAAATATTATAAAAATAATTAGGCAATAATTTGAGAAAAATAGTAAATGACAATTTTATCTATTGTGGTATCTTTTAATGAAGGGTAAAAAGTTTAATCAACATTTTGTTGTACTGCGGGTAGCGATCGATTGAACCAGTAAAATATTACTAGTATTTTCCTTCTTTCTCCTTGATAATTGATAATCGTAGTTAAATAATCCTCTCTTTACTCCTTATTTTGGCATTTTCCTATGGACAACTTTAGATGAGAAGGAGATGAAGGTCCAACCATCATCCTGAATACTTCAACCAATTGAAATTAGCAACTGAAGTGATTGAACTAGAAAACATATTTCTTGCTTGATTCAAAAATCTTGCAATGTAACGTACATCGTGGACCTTTTTATATTAGATGTCAAAGTAATGATCCATGGGTTTGAGTTCCACCTAACTACCAAAAAGAAAAACAGATAATATGGTCCATACGTGGATGAATATTACATAGGAATTTTTACACCCTATAGAAAATCTTAGTACCCTATTTATTTTAAATAAATACCATTTTAAAATATTACATCCTATAGATACCTTTTATACTTTATAGCCAAATATCTAATTATAGTTACATCCTACATTTAAGGCACCATATATGTTAAATAATATTTTTCTCTCTCCTTTTTAGTCTTTTCTCTCACATAATCATAGTAAAATTGACTAACCACGTTCTCTCTCTTTTTGTATACACTTTACTCTTTCTCCCTCAACCCACGATTCATACCTCTCCTCCCACCCAAATTCTCTAGTTCTCCTCCATTATCACTCCATTACAATCGCCTAGGGTAAGTTTAATTCGTTGATTTTGATAGACGAAGAGCAATTGGTTCAACTGTAGCGGCTCGATTCTGCTTGGCAGTGGTCGTTGAAGTAGGGTTCACAGCTTTTGCGTAATTCATGGCTTCGTTTGTGGGATTTGAGGGCTGGGGATTGTTTGTAGTTGCTGTAGGAGGTTGGGCAGATGTGTTAAGGGGCTGACCAGCTGGAATTAATAGATGGCTGCCGGCCGGCGAAGCCATCAGGCTGTTTCTCTCTCTAGATCGCCCAAATCACCTATTTGTATTCAGTTGTATTCGAATGTATATTTCAGCTGTATTCACATGTATTCAGTAGCATTAATTTATATATTTTAGATGTATTAAAAAGTTATGCGTATTCTCTTGTATTCAGTTTTAATCAGTTGTATTTAACTATTTTATTCAGCAGAAGTTAGTTGTATTTTGTTGCATTAAAGAGTTTTATTCAGCTGTATTCAGTTGTATTTTGTTGTATTCAAGTGTTTTATTCAGATGAATTAAGTTGTATTTTGTTGTATTCAACTGTATACAGTTCTACTCAACTGTATTATTCATATGTATTTCTCTTTATTCAGCTATAATCTTTATTATGTATCTTTCAAATACAGACTAATGAGGGATCGTTTTAGTTCGTTGAGTTAAATTAGGAGAATATCATGTGATTGATTTCCTTAGTTCGTGGAGTTAAATTAGGAGAATATCATGTGATTTGATTTCCTTAGTCCGTGGAGTTAAATTAGGAAAATATCATGTGATTTGATTTCCTTCCGTTTTTAACCAGTTTAACCTTCTGTATTTAACGTTAATGCCGCTTGAATACAACTAAATACATGTCAAACTTAGCTGGAATTTCAGTTTTTACGCCTATTTTTTTGGTTGTATTAATGAATACAACAGCTTAAATACATAAAATGCATTGTATAAAAACATAAAAGGTATCTATAACACGTAATATAGCAAAAGGTATCTATAAATGACTAATTAGACTTAAAAGATGGTGCTTTATGAAAAATTCTCTACTACGTATAAGAATAAAAGGGAAAAAGGTAAATTAAGTTAAGAAATGAAGTCATTACAGGAAAAGTTAAAGGGATATTGGAGATTTAATAAACAAAGTACAATTCTTCTTATTGTGTTTCTTTATTATATATATTGTTTGTTCTATATTGTCGATTACTTAGTTTACAACGGTTATGGTTTTTTCGTTTCGTCAATCTCATAAATAAATTAATAAATAATATATAGTGTACTAGTCAATAGTACGCGTGTTGCGCGTGTACTTTTTCTAAATGAATAAATTATTTTTTAAAAAATTATATAAATATTAATATTTAAATTTATGTTTGAGCGTAAAATAAAATTTTAAATATTATATTAAAAATTGTTTTGCCCTATAAAATAAAATTGTGAGTTCTCGATAATGATGAATATTGGTAATATATAAGTAACTCGATAAATAAAAAACTGCCACATAGAAGTCGTTCCTCAATCATTGATCGATATTTTCAACTTAAAATATATTTAATTTTATAATTTCATCATTTTAATTTCACAAGTTATCATGCTTCAAATTGATGGACTCATTATTATCAATAATATATTTTTTAAAATTTTACAGACTTTATTCTTTCTGTTAATTAATGATTATGTCTGTTGTACTTGATATATTTATAATACTTGATATTTAGCTTATAGTATATATATTTATATGCATATTGCCTCGTATTTTACTCATGTTCGTAAATTTTGAATGTGTAATGTTATAAATTATGTTAATTCGTGGTATTTTAATGTGTAGGAGTCATCAGAAAGTAATGTGGGACGAAAGTGCACGAGTTGAAGCAAAAATAGAACAAAACAAAAGTTGGGACAGTGTAGCACCACATATAGCGTGGGGCGCTACCTGTGGCCCAGTTTCCAAAAAAAAAAGTGCCCCACCCTACCCTAGACGTTAGGTGATGGGTTTCAATCCTATTTCATCTGGGATAATGTTATTTCAACCCAAGACACCTCCAATTCGTATAAAAGTAAGTATAAACCTATTTTGGAGGGGGAACACCACTTTGACAGGAAAATACACACACAAAACACTCGGGAGCGAGGATTCTCAGTTATTCTTTCTCTTCTCTTCCTTTAATCTCATAGTTTATTAGTTCTAGAATTTTGGGTGCTATATGAACGTTGTAGTTTGAAGCTTGAATTGTTCTTGTTATTTTATCATATTGGTTTATTTTTTTAATCTTGTGCTTAATTATTTGATTGCTTGATCACCAATTGAATACTATCTACGAATCAAGGATTGAACTCGGGAGAGAAAATTTTAGATTGCATATAAGATTGAGTAGAGCAAGAACTTGAACTTGAGTATCGAGAACGAATTTGAGGTTAGGATAGGGATATACCAAATTGCCTTGCTTGGTTACCATACGAAAATTATTAATGTGTTCTTGTTAATCCTAATTCCATAGGAATATAGGCATTGGGTTAGCTTGAATAGGCAAGTAGTACTTCGGGAGAATGCGACGAGTAATATCAACCTTGTTAATCAATAAACCAGAGAAATTAATTAGACAATTTATGTGAAAAACTGTCAGGACCCATTAATCGACCCGATCGTGATGGCGCCTATCGTGAAACTAGGCCAGCCGACACAATTCCCGAATCAACCATTATTCAATGAAAGTCATATTTAAGACATTAATTAATTAATAATCTCAAAATGTAAGTCTAAATGAACAGTGCGGAATAAAAACATAAGTCCAACATCGGGATGTCACAAGTCACGAGCATCTACTAAGGTCTGAATACAACGAAGAGTCTAAAAATGTACTAAATACAGTCTAAGGAAGACAATAGGGAGAAAAGCAGTGCTGCGAACATCGGACATCTACCTTGCTAACTCCGATGACTCTACCACTGAGAAATCAACACCCGCTACTGGGTTCAGAAATGCCTAAATCTGCACACAAGGTGCAGTGAGTAATGTGAGTATGCCAACTCAGTAAGTAATAAAAGTAAATGAAAGCTGAGCAGTAAGAAAACATATAAAACACAGCATAACGCTACAACAAATACAGTACATTTCCAAAACAGTATAGAAATCATTTTTTTCGTAAATCAAGCTCAGTTTCAGTAAAACCCTTTTAAAACAACTTCCAATAGTTTCAAACGAGTGATAAAAAACAGTGAGTAAAAACGATATAAACGTAAACAGCCCATCGGGCTACCTCATAATCAGCCCCTGGGGCAACAATATGAAACAACGACAGCCCCTCGGGCTACATCATATCACTACCAGCCCTTCGGGCTACCTCACAATTACTCGTAATCAGCCCCTCGGCCAACAATATGAAACAACGATAGCCCCTCGGGCTATATCATATCACTCACACTAGGTACCCGCGCTCATTGGGGGTGTACAGACTCCGGGAGGGGCTCCTTACAGCCCAAGCGCAATAACAAGCCATCTCGTGGCATAATCAAACAGGCACTCGGCCTCATAACAACAAGCCACCTCGTGGCATAAATCAATCAGGCCCTTGGCCTCACAATATCATGAATCAATAACAACCTGTTGCGGCGTGCAACCCGATCCCATAATATCCTCACAACACAGGTCCTCGGCCTCGCTCAGTCAGAAACCTCTCAAGTCATTCGGGCAACAGTAAAATATGATGCTCAGCCCCAAAATATTATTTAAAATATCAAAAACGAGTAAATATGGTTGAGTTATGAAAACAGTAGAATATAGCATGACTGAGTACAAATATGAAGTCAAAACAGTGAGGACTAGTAGTAAAAATTCCCTAAAGGTTCAAAACAATGGCACGAAGCCCAAATATAGCATTCAGCCCAAAACATGGTAATAATTTTCAAAACACAATGATATCAAACAATTTTCAATCAAATACGTGACTTTATAGTCATACGTGACGGACTAAGTCACAATCTCCAACGGTGCACGACCCCACGCTTGTCATTTAGTGTGTGCGTCACCTCAAAGTAGCACGACGATGTGAAATCCGGAGTTTCATACCCTCAGGACAAACATTTACAATCATTACTTACCTCTATCCGCTCCAAACTCTAGCCCGCGATGCCTTTGCCTCTCGAATCGGCCTCCAAATGCTCCATATCTAACCAAAATCAGTATATTATCATCAACATACGCTAAAGGAACAAATCCCACGCGAAAAGTATTAAATTATATCAAAAATCCCGAAATTGACCAAACCCGACCCTCGGACCCACGTCTCGAAATCCCATAAAAATAACAAAATTTGACAACTCATACAACCACGAGTCCAATCATACCAAAATTACTAAATTCCAATAACAATTCGGCCTCCAAATCTTCAAATATACGTAGCAACAACAACAACAACAACAACAACAACGACCCAGTATAATCCCACAAGTGGGGTCTGGGGAGGGTAATATGTACGCAGACCTTACCCCTACCCCGAAGGGTAGAGAGGCTGTTTCCAGGAGACCCTCGGCTCAAAAAAGCAATAGGAGATGATATATTAGTACCATAAAAATGCGTAATAAAAATAACAACAATATATAAGAGATATGAAATATGAAATACAGGATACGAAATACGAAATACGAAATAGATGGCTGGTATAGTACAACTAGAAGGTACAGCCCTGCATCAATAGACGACCAATGACATTCCTAGTCTAACTCCTAACTAGATAGTCTCCCTCTATTGTGCTGTAGAAATATTCACACTCTCCCCTAACCTACAACCTTAATGCTCGACCTCCATAATTCCCTATCAAGGGCCATGTCCTCAGTAATCCTAAGTCGCGCCATGTCCTGTCTGATCACCTCTCCCCAATACTTCTTAGGTCTCCCTCTACCTCTCCGCGTGCCCACTACAGCCAGTCGCTCACACCTCCTCACCGGTGCATCAGTGCTTCTCCTCTGAATGTGCCCGAACCATCTGAATCTTACTTCCCGCATCTTGTCCTCCATGGGGGCCACACCCACCTTCTCTCGAATATCTGCATTCCTAATCTTATCCATCCTTGTAAGCCCGCACATCCACCTCAACATCCTCATCTCTGCTACTTTCATCTTCTGGGTGTGTGAGTTCTTTACCGGCCAACATTCAGTTCCATACAACATGGCAGGCCTAACCACTGCTCTATAAAACTTACCTTTTAGTAACGGTGGCACTTTCTTGTCACACAAGACTCCCGACGCTAACCTCCACTTCATCCACCCCACCCCTATACGGTGTGTGACATCCTCGTCAATCTCCCTGATCCCCTGAATAACAGATCCAAGGTACTTGAAACTACCTTTCTTGGGAATGACTTGAGAGTCAAGCCTCACTTCAACTCCCGCTTCCGTCGGCTCAACTCAAAATTTGCACTCGAGGTATTCCGTCTTCGTCCTACTCAACTTGAAACCTTTAGACTCAAGAGCATGTCTCCAAATCTCTAGCCTCTCGTTGACGCCGCCTCTTGTCTCGTCAATTAGAATAATGTCATCAGCAAATAGCATGCACCATGGAACCTCCCCTTGAATATGATGAGTTAGTGCATCCATCACCAGGGCAAATAGGAATGGGCTGAGCGCAGACCCTTGGTGCAACCCCGTAATAACTGAAAAGTGTTCAGAGTCGCCTCCTACTGTCCTAACCCGAGTCTTAGCTCCATCATACATGTCTTTAATCACCCTAATATAGTCAACCGGGACCCCTTTAACCTCTAAGCAGCTCCATAAGACCTTCCTAGGAACCTTATCGTACGCTTTCTCCAGATCAATAAACACCATGTGGAGATCCTTCTTCTTATCTTTGTACTGTTCCACCATCCTCCTAATAAGGTGGATAGCTTCTGTGGTAGATCGTCCCGGCATGAACCCGAACTGGTTGTCTGAAATAGACACCGTCCTTCGCACTCTCATTTCTACCACTCTCTCCCAAACTTTCATGGTATGACTTAGTAATTTGATGCCCCTATAGTTGTTACAGCTCTGGACATCACCTTTGTTCTTATACAACGAGACCATTGTACTCCACCTCCACTCTTCAGGCATTCTATTAGTCTTGAATATAACACTAAACAATGCAGTAAGCCATTCCAAGCCTGCTCTACCCACACACCTCCACAGTTCAAATCCCTGGGTCCAAATCTCTAATATATACCTCAAAAATATGTAATCTAGTCGGATTATTCGATGATAATTCAATATTATGGAGTAGAATGATCACAAGTGACTTACCTCAAGATTTCCCATGACTTCTATCTCAAAAATCACCCCAAGTCGCGTTTGTTTCATCCAAAAATGTGGGAATGAGCTAAAAAAAACAAGACAGTTGAATAAACACGATTCTGGTCGCTAAATGCCCCATTCCCTTCGCTAAAAGTGCCAAATCTAGTCGCTAAAGATGCGCACCAGATCCTGTTGCACCAATAATATTTATTTTCACTAAAAAGGCTCTAACTCCACCATACGAACTCGGAATTTTATGATTCTTATTCCTCTGAGTCACAAATAATAATACGAACATAGCCCTTCAATCGAAACTCAATTCGGAGCTTATTTGCTCAGTGCGATACACATTTCGCTCGTTAAACAATTAACTCATGTTTCGCGTCAAAAACCCAATCGCGACTTGATGAAATTAGACCAAACTTTTCAAATCACTACTATAATTCATTATCAAAATTCCGAAATCCTCGAAATAAAATTTCGATCTCTAGAGCTAAAAATGGACCTTTGGATCATTACATGCTTATGCTCAATACGGCAAAATCTTCCAAAAACTCTTCCAAAACGTATCCGAGCCTCATGGGACCCCGACAAAACATGACAAAACACCCCATAACATCATTCAAACCTTTTCCAACCTTCGGAACGCTCAAAACATCGAATCACCCTCGGATTCAAGCCTAAGAATTCCAAAACTTCCGAATTCCGAATTTGATCAAAAAGTCTATCAAACCTCGTCCGAATGACCTGAAATTTTGCACACACATTACAAATGACACAACGGACCTACTCCAATTTTCGGAATTCATTCTGACCCCAATATCAAAATTTCCACTGCCGACCGGAAAACGCCAAATTTCCAATTTCGCCAATTCGAGCCAAAATCTACTACGGACCTCCAAAATACATTCTGGATGCGCTCCCAAGGCAAAAATCACCTAACGGAGCTAACCAAATCACAGAAATCCAAATCCGAGATCGAATACTAAAAAGTCAAAACTTGGTCAAACCTTTCAAATTTAAAGCGTCAAGCTGAGAACTGGCGAGCAAAGTGCAAATGCTCAAAATGATAGGTCGGGTCGTTACATCTTTCCCTACTTAAACATACGTTCGTCCTCGAATATGCCCAGAGTTGTTCCGAAAACCGTCAAATTGCTGGGTAACCTTACCATGCACATACCAGGGGTGATCCCATGTCACACTATCCCATATAGGTCCAGTAACACAACATAACTGAAATTTCACAATTCACCATAGCCCATAACCTTAGAACCAATTTTCCACTTCCGAAATTGTCCATAAGATCAGAATCTCACATCTACAAACTGAATACGCTGTATCAAGCCATAACTGCAATCCAAGATGAAAATCACATGATATACCGCACAACTCAAACACTCATAGCGCTAATTCTAATCACATCAGCTGCTCAAGGCAAAAATCACCTAACGGAGCTAACCAAATCACAGAAATCCAAATCCGAGATCGAATACTAAAAAGTCAAAACTTGGTCAAACCTTTCAAATTTAAAGCGTCAAGCTGAGAATTGTTCTTCCAAATCTATTCCGATTATCCTGAAAATCAAAACTGACAATTTACATAGATCATAATACATCATACGGGGCTAGTCATACCCGAGAACTGGCGAGCAAAGTGCAAATGCTCAAAATGATAGGTCGGGTCGTTACATCTTTCCCCACTTAAACATACGTTCGTCCTCGAATATGCCCAGAGTTGTTCCGAAAACCGTCAAATTGCTGGGTAACCTTACCATGCACATACCAGGGGTGATCCCATGTCACACTATCCCATATAGGTCCAGTAACACAACATAACTGAAATTTCACAATTCACCATAGCCCATAACCTTAGAACCAATTTTCCACTTCCGAAATTGTCCATAAGATCAGAATCTCACATCTACAAACTGAATACGCTGTATCAAGCCATAACTGCAATCCAAGATGAAAATCACATGATATACCGCGCAACTCAAACACTCATAGCGCTAATTCTAATCACATCAGCTGCTCAAGGCAAAAATCACCTAACGGAGCTAACCAAATCACAGAAATCCAAATCCGAGATCGAATACTAAAAAGTCAAAACTTGGTCAAACCTTTCAAATTTAAAGCGTCAAGCTGAGAATTGTTCTTCCAAATCTATTCCGATTATCCTGAAAATCAAAACTGACAATTTACATAGATCATAATACATCATACGGGGCTAGTCATACCCGAGAACTGGCGAGCAAAGTGCAAATGCTCAAAATGATAGGTCGGGTCGTTACATCTTTCCCCACTTAAACATACGTTCGTCCTCGAATATGCCCAGAGTTGTTCCGAAAACCGTCAAATTGCTGGGTAACCTTACCATGCACATACCAGGGGTGATCCCATGTCACACTATCCCATATAGGTCCAGTAACACAACATAACTGAAATTTCACAATTCACCATAGCCCATAACCTTAGAACCAATTTTCCACTTCCGAAATTGTCCATAAGATCAGAATCTCACATCTACAAACTGAATACGCTGTATCAAGCCATAACTGCAATCCAAGATGAAAATCACATGATATACCGCACAACTCAAACACTCATAGCGCTAATTCTAATCACATCAGCTGCTCAAACAACCCAATTCCGGTAATAAACCTCTTATCAAACCAAAACCTCATTCCAACACTTTCGTATACTGTCAATGATGAATGAAACACACAGAAAGTCATAACCATTATTTAGATCAACCAGTCATGGATCTCCCTCTCCTTCGGCAAGGACCATAGTAAATTTTAAGCCGAATCCCGAGTGAAATTGAATTCGATAGTATTCATTCTAGATCTCAATGACCTCGTCTCATCCAACACGACTACTCTAGTGACATGACACATCGATACAATCTAAAGCCACAACCCGTGCGACTCGTGCACCAATAAGCAATAGTCCAAATGTACTCAAATCATGGAAAAATGACTCAAATGAGAGCTGTACTACAAGCTCACCAGTACCACCACAACACAATGATGAGAACCCATCACCCTTCGTAGAACCAGAACACATGAATCTAACCCGAAGGATCATACCTCTACATAACTTCACTGCAATGCGAGACCCTATCTAAACACTGGTCCACATGAGACACCTCAAGTCACCATGCTCAAAATCATCAACCACACGCAATTTGATGTCTAGTAACAAAAGTAAATCACCAAAACCACAGAGAAGTAAATGACGCAATGCCATGCCAGCCCGAAAGAACATATCCAATGCGCAATCAATCATGCAACACCCAAATACCAGTCTCACTCAAATTCCGCTATAAATCCCAAATAGAAAAAGCTCCATATGTGCATATAACCAACAATCACAACTCCTCGCAACACAGAAGGGTAACTCATAGATCACTCTAGGAGATGAATAAGCTCAATAACAATCGAATGGAATATCCCTCAACAATAGCAATTCGGAGTCAACAAATCCAACCCGGTATAAAACACACCTCCATGTTGGGCCTACTAAAGAACCCCAAATCAGCTATGGTCCCTCACGATACATAAATAATCCTCTGAAAGTCTACAATGACTGAATCATAACACATACTAACCTCTGACTAACCTTGGCTACTCACAACAATGAAACAATCTACTCACGAGAACTCACAGTCTCCAAATTCATAGAACATACGAATCACTATCTCTGATCTCAATTCCACCGCCAGAATGCCCATACTTCTCCAATTACACAGTCACCCCACGAGGAATACTTCTAAAATTCTTCTGTGCCATAAGGCAAAATTTGAACTCCAGTAGTCGATCAAACAAAAGAGTGCCACAATACCAATGAAGTATCCATAATTCCCACACATCGCCCTTTCTGAAATGTATACTCTCATCAAGTCATACCAGTTAGTAATATCATTTACCTAGTCATCTGAAACTATCCATGCTGCCTAAGAATTTATGACTTTCCTTTCAGAACTGAACCGTGACCTTACACATGCAAATCTCAACCTTATACAACATACCGCATATACCATGCTATCCCATGATAAATATGAGAACTTCATAATCCACTCCGAGTCACAAGCAACTGCGTACTCAACTAGCCAAGAACTTTCTATTTGATCTCATTTAGGAGAAAATCACTATACATCACATGCTCCTCACGCCATTAGAAGTTATACCTCTCTAACCGTGGTAAAAACTATCAAGAACCCTCTGAATCCCATTTGCTGAAAACTAAACCGTCAGGACTGGATCTTTCTCACATCAACCAAGCTACGCAGGCCACTAAAACCCAAGAGCATTGCCGTGAAACACCTGTAAAAACTTATTACCTCGTAATCACCCAAAGAACTAATCATAACCCTTACCATGCCGATCCGACCTACTACCAAGCTGTCCTATTTATCGAAGTTCCTTCTAAATTACCCTTAAATTGATACTTTTCCTTACCATAATACCGCAACTCCTCAACCCAGACTCACCACATGAGACCCAAGCATAAAACCACACCGTTTAAGGCTCATAAGCCGCTGAATACTCTCTTAAATATTTCCAAAAGCACCACATTCAAAATACCTACCCTGAAGAGACTTCCTGTGAATCCAAAGCCATTACCTTCACCTTTCTGATACTGATATATATAACTCCATAATTGATATAGAAATGCCACAAGTCTTGACACCCTCCAATGCAAACCTCAGTTTCTAGCCAAATATACAACCTGAAGATCTCCAATTATTACATGTAAGGTCTTGAACCCACTAGAACCATTCTCGAGAGTCATCCACTCTACTCAAACCGTCATTAGACCGATCAAACGGACCAGACGGCTTGTTCTCCAATAGCACTCCGACACTGCAGAATGTAACCTCACCTTAATACAACCAAGCAACTTCCTGTTCTATGCACCGTACATCCTTTACCAATAACTACTCAAGTCATTTCGTGATTCTCATATACCCATAAAGCATAACATAACCTTTATTGAAATTTCCTTTACTCGAGCCATCTTCGGTCTCAACCTCCGTAAGCCATAACTGATTCACCAGCATACCTCAAACTGGAACCAACATAGCACATAACCGCGCAACCAACTAATCAATAGCAGACTCCCCCATTTGGCCCAAAACCATAGATCAAAACACACAGTAACTCATAATGCATATACTCTATCACTGCCATAATACCATAGTGAGATTAAACTCCATACTTCATAAGCTCGTGCAACACAGACCATCTCGTACTTCAAATCTTCTGCAAATCTCACATTCACCCTCGCAACAGTCAAGCCCACTCTCTTAAGCGACCCAAATTCAAATTGCAAACATATGTTTCACTGGTAAAAGAGATCTTCCAACAAATAACGTAAGGCTCATAAAAACTTTAGAACACTCTGAAGGGGGTAACCCACCTGCTTTGCCTCAAACTAACATCTCTTTATTCCCTTCCACTATCATAAACATTACGTAGTCACTTAATCATCCTCAGTCTGAACTCATATCACAACATGAAATCTACTTCACTTCCCAACTAGGCAACATGAAAAGATCATTCGACGCGCCCACAACTCAGGCTATACATCAAATCACGATGGAAATCAAGTACCGGATAGTTCGTACCACCTCCAAGCAGACCCTTCTCGTCTCATTCAAATCACATGAACACATCTCGCAGTAACATCATACTCATCACATAGCTATCCAGTCATCACTTCCCTTAATAGGGACACTATCAAACACATAAATCCAGAAACACGCGCTCGCTCAATCAACAGCTCAAGGCTCAAGTTACAGGCAAGGCCCGACCTCAAGTCCTCCAGACTGGACCAACATCAACGCACAGAAATCACATCTCGCCCCTTGATCAAGGAATCACAAGCCGTCAATACACAAATGATATCGAGCACTCATGCGCGCATACGAACACATGGAAGGAATTCAAAGAGTTACATTTCAAGCCAAATCAAGCACGCACGATAAGAATTCAAGAATGTGAAGTTTTTCCTAGAGGTTTTGCAGCCTCCCGAGGATAAGTATAGACGTCTCCGTACCGATCTGCGAGACTCTGCTAAACCTGCTCATGACTCATGAGACCTATGTAACCTAGGCTCTGATACCAACTTGTCACGAACCTAAAACCGACCCGATCGTGATGGCGTCTATCGTGAAACTAGGCCAGCCGACACAATTCCCGAATCAAACAGTATTCAATGAAAGTCATTTTTAAGCCATTAATTAATCAATAATCTCATAATGTAAGTCTAAATGAACAGTGCGAAATAAAAACAAAAGCCCGACATCGGGGTGTCACAAGTCACGAGCATCTACTAAGGTCTGAATACAACAAAGAGTCTAAAAATGTACTAAATATAGTCTAAGGAAGACAAGAGAGAGAAAAGCAGTGGTGCGAACATCGGACAGCTACCTTGCTAACTCCGATGATTTTGCCACTAAGAAATCAACACCCGCTACCGGGTTCAGAAACACCTAAATCTGCACATAAGGTGCAGGGAGTAATGTGAGTATGCCAACTCAGTAAGTAATAAAAGTAAATGAAAGCTGAGTAGTAAGAAAATATGTAAAACACAGCATAACGCTACAACAAATGCAGTACATTTCCAAAATAGTACAAAAATCATTTTCTTCGTAAATCAAGCTCAGTTTCAGTAAAACCCTTTTAAAACAACTTCCAATAGTTTCAAACGAGTGATAAAAATGGCGAGTAAAAATGATAGAAACGTAAACAGCCCCTCGGGAAAAATATGTCCATAAACCGCCCCTCGAGCATAATATCAACAGAACCAGCCCCTCGAGCTACCTCACAATCACTCGTAATCATCCCCTCGGGCAACAATATGAAATAACAACAGCCCATCGGGCTACTTCATATCACTCACACTGGGCACCCGCGCTCACTAGGGGTGTACAGACTCCGGGAGGGGCTCCTTACAGCCCAAGCACAATAACAAGCAATCTTGTGGCATAATCAAACAAGCACTCAGCCTCATAACAACAAGCCACCTCGTGGAATAAATTAATCAGGCCCTCGGCCTCACAATATCATGAATCAATAACAACCTGATGCGGCGTGCAACTCGATCCCATAATATCCTCACAATACAGGCACTCAGCCTCGCTCAGTTAGAAACCTCTCAAGCCACTCGGGCAACAGTAAAACATGATGCTCAACCCCAAAATATTATTTAAAATAACAAAAATGAGTAAATATGGCTAAGTTATGAAAGCAGTAAAATATAGCATGACTGACTACAAATATGAAGTCAAAATAGTGAGGACTAGTAGTAAAAATCCCTTAAGGGTCCAAACCAATGGCACGAAGCCCAAATATGGCATTCAGCCCAAAACATGGTAATAATTTTCAAAACACAATGATATCAAACAGTTTTCAATCAAATACGCGACTTAACAATCATACGGGACGGACTAAGTCACAATCTTCAACGGTGCACGACCCCACGCTCGTCATCTAGCGTGTGCGTCACCTCAAAGTAGCACGACGATGTGAAATTCGGGGTTTCATACCCTCAGGACAAACATTTACAATCATTATTTACCTCTATCCGGTCCAAACTCTAGCCCATCATGCCTTTGCCTCTCGAATCGGCCTCCAAATGCTCCAAATCTAACCAAAATCAGTATATTATCATCAATATATACTAAAGGAACAAAGCCCAAGCAAAAATTATCAAATTACATCAAAATCCCGAAATTGACCAAACCCGACCCTCGGACCCATGTCTCGAAATCCGATAAAAATAACAAAATCTGACAACCCATTCAACCACGAGTCCAATCATACCAAAATTACTAAATTCCGATAGCAATTCGGCCTCCAAATCTTCAAATCTTATTTTCAAATCCCTAGGTCCAAATCTCCAATTTATAACTCAAAAACATGTAATCTAGTCGGATTATTCGATGATAATTCAATATTATGGAGTAGAATGATCACAAGTGACTTACCTCAAGATTTCCCATGACTTCTCGCTCAAAAATCGCCCCAAGCCGCGTTTTTTTCGTCCAAAAATATGGGAATGAGCTAAAATAAATAAGACAGCTGAATAAACACGATTCTGGTCGCTAAATGCCCCATTACCTTCGCTAAAAGTGTCAAATCTGGCCGCTAAAGGTGCGCACCAGATCCTATTGCACCAATAATATTTATTTTCACTAAAAAGGCTCTAACTCCACCATACGAACTCGGAATTTTTTGATTCTTGTTCCTCTGAGTCACAAATAATAATACGAACATAGCCCTTCAATCGAAACCCAATTTGGAGCTCATTTGCTCAGTGTGATACCCATTTCGCTCGTTAAACAATTAACTCATGTTTCGCGTCAAACACCCAATCGCGACTTGATGAAATTAGACCAAACTTTTCAAATCACTCCTATAATTCATTATCAAAATTCCGAAAGCCTCAAAATCAAATTTCGATCTCTAGAGCTAAAAATGGACCTTTGGATCATTACATGCTTATGCTCAATACGGCAAAATCTTCCAAAAATTCTTCCAAAACTTATTTGAGCCTCATGGGACCCTGACCAAACATGCCAACACACCCCATAACATCATTCAAACCTTTTCCAACCTTCGGAACACTCAAAACAATATCAAAACATCGAATCACCCTCGGATTCAAGCCTAAGAATTCCAAAACTTCCGAATTCCGAATTCGATCAAAAAGTCTATCAAACCTCATCCGAATAACCTGAAAATTTGCACACACGTCAAAAATGACACAACGGACCTACTCCAATTTCCGAAATTCCATTCTGACCCCAATATCAACATTTTCACTACCGACCAAAAAAATGCCAAATTTTTAATTTCGCCAATTCGAGCCTAAATCTACCACGGACCTCCAAAATACATTCCGGACGCGCTCCCAAGTCCAAAATCACCTAACGGAGCTAAAAAATCACAGAAATCCAAATCCTAGATCGAATACTAAAAAGTCAAAACTTGGTCAAACCTTTCAAATTTAAAGCGCCAAGCTGAGAATTGTTCTTCCAAATCTATTCTGATTATCCTGAAACCAAAACTGACGATTTACATAGATCATAATACATTATACGGGGCTAGTCATACCCGAGAACTGGCGAGCAAAGTGCAAATGCTCAAATGACTGGTCGGGTCGTTACAAAAACTCAACGGAATTGTTAGTTAACCCATAGCTCTAGAATATTTTCTCCCATTGAATTCGTCTCTAATATTGCTGACTTATTTTCATTAATTTTTTAGTTTTGGCTATAGAGTAGTTGTAATTAATAATCTTTAGAAAATCGCTTGAATAGATTAATTGTCTTAGTTTAATTTAGTAAAAAGTTAATAACAAGTTCTTGTGGTTACGATATTTGGACTTACAATCATATATTACTTGTACGACCACGTATACTTGCATGTGCGTTTGAGAGCAACAAGATTTTAGCGTCGTTGTCGCGGACTTTGAACTTGACTGTCTTGCTAGATTAGACTTTTACTTTTTATCTATTTTCAAGTTTTTAATTTTAGTTTAGTTTAGTACTTCTTTAATTTTTTTACATGGCATCTTAGAATAAAAATTGGTCAACTATTGATTATTCTTATTTTGGTGATCCCTGTCCGTATTGTGGAGGACCACACTTGTAGCAAAATTGTGAATCTCAATTTTATGGGTGAAATTTTTGTAATGTGTGTGGTTGTCAAGGTAGCCATTGGATTGGTTGTCCTAATTCTTTTTCCCCTTCTCTGAGCTCTAATTATGATATTTCTAATAATGTTTATGAGTTTGATAGGAGCAATGGAGGGGAGAATATGAAATGCATTGCTTGTATTATGGATATGATGAGGCAAGTAGCCAAGCAACATGATAAAATTCACGAAAAGACTACCTTAGCAATAAAAGTACCGCATGCTAGAATAGAAGAATTAATGATCAATTTTCAAGAAGAACCTCAACTCGACGAAGAGAGAGAGTTCCTGCAAGAGATAAAAGTTGAAGAAGCATATATAGTGAGCCCATCTTGGCTAGAGGAACAAGCTCAAATAATAAAATATCATGAGTTTCTCCGGAATGGTCTTTCAAATATGGCAGAACATCTAATAGAAGGAAGAACTGAGCTCAGACAGGACATAGATCAATTAGGCTCAGATATCCATTACTTGCGGGTTCAATTGAATAAAAAAGTTGAGGCGTCTGATGTCGTACAACCAATTATTGTGGATACTAGCCAGTTTGTTGGGCAGAAAGAGGAATTCCAACCATTCGACCAAAATATTATTATTGATGCCAAGGTTGACGAAGTGGGCAAAAGTGAGGATGTCAAAAGTAAAGTAATTATAGAGTTAAAATGCATCAGATATCATTCTAACTACTTTTCAACATCATGTTTGGTTGGTAACACGAGAATTGATACATTCGAACATATGGAGGAGTCAATGGATAAGGAAAAAGTGCATATATTCTGAAATTTGTGATGCCAAGGAGTTAAAATGACATCCCTCACTTAAAAGCCAAGAAGTTGTCACTACCCAAATCTCCCTCTGTAACACGTCGCGACGGCACCTAGTCTCTACGACTAGTTAAGCCTAACAAATTGTGGAATAACATAAATGAAAACAGAATTTAACAGCTAGACTACAATAGATAACTATAAATGATAAAATGTCGCTCGGCATGTACAAGTAACCCAGCACTAAGTATACACAGTATTCCCAAAAACCAGTAATCATAAGTCAGAAGCTATAGAAGAAAAGCTAAGTATCTCTATACACCAGATTCTAAGAAGATATGGAAAGGTAAACGACATAGGAGGGAATAGAGGGGGACTCTGAGGTCTGCGGATGTGGGTAGATATACCTTGAAGTTTCCAAAATCTCGTTGCTCACTAATATCGAGGCTGATAAGAAGTACTGATATAATACCTTTCTATTTCAATAAAGCGACTAGCAGAGTATATTGTTTTTCCAAAACAACAACAAAAACAGATACATAAATCAAGCAAGAAACAAAGTTCAAGCTAGTTATTTCTTGCCCTCCACTATATCTTATCTGCTACTTCACAAAAACTTCTTTAAATAAATATGTTACTGTTGTGCACATTGCACTCTCTGTCCTCCGCTACCATGCATCTCATCATCCTCATCATACACCTCTCGTTGAGCAGCTTGTTTCCTTTTATCAAAGCAAAATTAACAACTCTTCTAATGTATCAGTTTTTTGATCATTGTACAAAGACATAGAAAACTAAATGCATCGTTTTTCTGCTACGATATTGTCTACTATTATGTCATCTAATCTTTATTTTTTTAAATTTCTTATTTATTTCCATCAATGTAGACTTTAATGGAATTAGTAAGCAAATAACCTTCTGTTGGAGGTTATCAATGCTAAGAATAGTTGGGAAAATTGATAAGAATTGAGGATGAAGATGAGCTATTGGAGGTTGTCAATGCTAAGGCCGATGCATGAGCTAGCGTGGTTATATCATGTCCCTCTACCCAGCTCTGACTACCTCAAACGCTTAATTCTTTCTTTTTTATATATAGATTGTTCATTAATTCAAGAACCAATAAGCTAAGGTAGGAACAATACTGAGCGGAAAATAGAAAACCTTCATGTGTTGTTACTTTTGTTGTATTTGATGTTTTATACTTCAATACCACACAAGAAGGGAGGTGATTTGTGTGGTACCCAATTTTCGCTTAACTTGATTATAGAAGGACCTAGTTCTTCTATGTATTCCAACTACTACTATTGCGGAATAATAAATATAGAAAATAAAGAACAAAAAGATTTTACGTGAAAAACACCTGGCTCAAAAGGTGAAAAAAAACCACGACCTACCTTCCAGTAGGATTTTCCCAAACTCTCCACTAAAATCACTGAGCCAAAAACTGCATTTACAAAAACTCTTTTGTAAATCTAGGATTAACTCTAATCCCGTTGTGGCACACAACCTCAACTGTTGAGACAACTTCAAGTTAACTCTAACTTAGAAACTCTAAGTACCTAATACAATTGCTTTTATATAAGCTAAAAGGTACAATGTAAAATAACCTACTACAATTGAACTAGAATAAAAGATAGATACTTGAAACTAGTTCTTCTATCTTGTTCAAATAGCTTTAGATTTACACGCTTGAATCACACACAAATTGCTTGCAAAATTGCCTTGCTATTTTGCTCTCAATTCACATTTTACTTCTGCTTATGTGCATTACCTGTAAAATAGAACAACACTCATATTTAAGGGATTAGTAATTAGAGATTGACTAGGATACAGATGCTACTCTTCCATGGTAGAAGAGTTCTAGTTGATCTCATACTCTAACTCTATCCTTTTCCTAAACCGTGTTCTCTTTGTGTAAGAAGTCTTTATCCTTATCCAATATGCAACATTTTCGATCATAATTAGGAAATATCATTTCTGATAAGTTAGGTTTATCTCCTTCATGTGCATCTCATATATTTGGGTTGATCTTATCCGTGCTTCACAAGATGGACCTGGTCCATGTCTGAGTTCCTTTGTCAGTTTTCAAAACTTCACCTTTACTTGGGCCAACAAATTCCCCCTTTTTGATGATGACAAACTCTGTGCTTTTTGTCATACCTCCTTTTTATGCGCCCGAGAGGGGTGCAAGGGAGTTTTTTTCAATTAAAGGACAATCGAAACGGGATTTGTTTATTTATTTCAGAGTCGCCACTTGAGAAATTTAGGGTGTCCCAAGTCACCAATTTTAATCCCGGATCGAGGAAAATAATGACTCCATATTACAGTCTGCGTACCAGAAATCCAGATAAGGAATTCTGTTAACCCGGGAGAAGGTGTTAGGCATTCCCGAGTTCCGTGGTTCTAGCACGGTCGCTCAACTGTCATATTCGGCTTGATTATCTGATTTTATGCAAGTATGAACTTATGTGCAAATTTTAACTTTTAACCGCTTTTATCATTTACTGTTATTTTTATCAAGAATTACAGCGTTGTGAAAATGTATCTCAAACCACGTTACAATCAATGTACCCGTGATTAGAAACACATTTCGACTCCGTTGAGATTTGGATTTGGGTCACATCAATGTGCACCCGAGTTTAAGAAGGTAAGATTTATTAAGGCGCGTCCTAAAGAGTCTAACGTATTGTTATTTTAAGAAGAGGCCGTGAAGGTTCATTAAACGGCCAAATCCAAAGTCTAGTCAATGGTTATGTATTTTATTGAGGGCCCCGGCGATTTGTGATTTATTTGGCGAGGCTCGTCTCATTTTTATTTTAAAGGATAAACCTATAGTGACTACATTTTTCTATTAAATTCGTCTCTAAAATAAAAGAAAATCTCTTAATTATTTACATGCTGAAAAACGTAACTTATTAGTTATTAGTTTACGGCTAATGCGAATGGAAAATTGCGATCGAGTTTGTACAAAGGAAAACTGCTTTCATTTTATATTCTGTTGTTCAATAATACTAGAACATGAGATTGACCATAATATCAAAACAGATTAATTATTCTCCGATTAATTTAAACTAACATTATTAGATGAAGAAACTATACATATGCAACTCTATTACTCATTAATTAATCGGCTACATTTTTATACAAAAGAGAGGAAAATTAATATTCAAACACAGATCAAAACAAAAGAATTCAACAGGAACAAGGGCCTGATTAATATTTCATTTCGCTTCAAGCCGAGAGTGTACAAATGTGTACCTGGAAACAGCAGTACAAGAACAAAAGAAGTAGGAGTCAGCAGCAGTAATAACACGGCAACAGCAGGTTCAGCAACACCGCAAAACCAGTAACAACCAGTAGAATAACCCAGCAACGGATTGAAAAATCAGCAATGCCAAAGTGCAATCACAATCAAAGCAGAGAAGAGAAAAGATACGAGATGCAGTAGTTTCTGACTTTTGAATAACACTCGAAGAAAAGCAAACAGAATTGTTCGAGTGAAAGTTCAAATTGTCTTTCTCTTTTACTCTCAAAAAAACTCTCTCAAGTATAAAAGTATGTCAACTCTCAAGTGTAAAAAAATCTGTCAACTCTCCAAGTCTCTCTTAATTTTTAAGTTCTCTAAACTCTCTTTTCAGTCCGTGTTTTTTTTCAAATGTCAAGAATGACTCTATATATATAGCAAGACAAGTCTTCAATTCCCAACCCCAAATTATTCCCCCAATGGCATGCTTTGTCCCACTACTTAATGTTTTCTTTATTTTAAACTTTGTCCCTCATGCCTATATTAAATAAATACCACATTCCTAACCCATTACAATATGCCCCCCATGCCTACATTAAACAAGTACAAGATTCCTCCCCATTATGTTTTGTCTTGTCCCCCATTATATTAAACAAATACATCAAAAACCCCACCCCATTATATTTTTCCCCCATGCTTAATATAAAGAATCAAAATAATGTTCAATTACCAAACTACCCCTCCGACCTTATTGCAATTACCCTTTTACCCCTGAACGGATTGCAATTTACCAAATTACCCCCATCAGCTCTAAACACTCAATTAATCATAACTCAACCAAAATATAGCCAAGATGACCAATTTCTCAGCAATCTTCAACAACAAATTACATGAACATGATGAACAACACAACTCAAAAATTAATGAAATGAATTAACCATATCGGGAACCAATCCTGGTTAATTTAGACCATCAATGGATGAATCAAAGAGACAACAATACAAACAACAATATGCATGATTCAAATTAAATCAACAAATCACAAACAAACATGAACTCACATTAAATCACTGGATTTAACATGAACTAAATATATTTTTGAACAACAAACATGACGGATTCAACATGACTCAAACAACACTAATAATTTCTGGAAAATACATAACACATGAAACAAATTGAAGAAATAATTAATTAAATTTCAATTTGAATCTAACAAACATTAAACTAACAAATATTCACTTAAACAATAATACAAACATGAAATAAACATGAAAAATAACTAATTAACTTCCATTTGAAATCTGAAAATTAATTCAACAAAAACACATGAACATGAACAAAACCAAAGATCAAATATCTACCGATTTTACATGAACAAAACAAACATTTGCCGATTTTAGATTCGAAAATATCAAAACAAAATACGGACAAAATAAAACTCAAAATCTACTAACCGGAGATGAACAACGACGAATTCGATTGTATGGACTGTTTCGACAAACCTCGAATGGGAATAAATCTGTCCGGACTCAACGACGAACTCACCTTCCTTGTAAACTTGACGAACTCAAAACTACGCTCGACGACCTCGACTAAAACTCGACCAAACGAAATGGTTGAATCTTGTTTTGGGACTGAAGGCGACGAGAAGAAGATGAAGGAGGCGATGGACGTAGCAACTGCTACAGTGACGACGGAGGAGCTGGACAGTAGCAGCGTAGAAGCAGCTGCGTTTGGTTGTGGCGAACCAAATGAAGGCAGAAGAAGCAGCGATGGAGACTAGCCATGGTTGTTCGATGAGGCAGCAACAGTCGACGCAGCAGCGCGAGCAGTCGACGCAGCAGCGTGGAGAAGATGGCGACGGGTTTGTTTGGACGTGACTGAGTTTGGACAATGCAGCAGCGGCTGCTCGAGTTCCGACGAGGGGGGGGTGACGACGATGCAGCTGGGGCAGTGAAGGAGATGAAGCAGTAGCATCATACAAAACATGGCATCCATGGCGATGGGTTTTCCTTCCATTTTGGCCGAGGGTTTTCCGGCGAAGCAGCGGCAAAGCAGACGGGGAGGTCGACGTGGATGGTGGTGCTAAGGGAAGCCATGGATGAGCCTAAAGTTCTGAAGGTTTGGAGAAGAAGCCATGGGAGGTGTTCTTGAGTCTTTGGGAAGAAGAAAACCAAAAGGGTGGGGGGCGGATGAACTTTGGTCTTTTTTTTAGGGTTTTTTTTATTTTTTTCTATTTTTTTGTTTTGTTTTGTGAAGAGGGGTGTTGGGTTAATGGGTTAATGGGGCGGACCGGGTCGACCCGGTCTAAAGTGGACTGGGTCATGGGGAAGATTGGGCAATTATTTGGGCCTGAGGTTGAAATTTGAAGAAGTGGCCCAATCCGATTTCTCTTTGTATTTTTGTTCTCTTTTCTTCTTTTATTTTTTTAAAACTAAAATTATAAAAATACTTAAATTATTATTAAGAACTAAATTAAGTTATAAAAGCGCAAATTAACTTCCAATAATAATTAACGCACAATTAAGTAATAATTAAGCATAAAATTGTTCATTTGGACATTAAATGCTAAAAATGCAAAAGATGCCTATTTTTGTAATTTTTAATTTTTGTAAAACTAATTTAATTACTAACAATTGTAGAATTAAATCCTACATGCAAAATGCGACATATTTTTATATTTTTTATTAATTTAACAAATAAGCAAACACAGACAAATACAAATAATTATCCAAAAATACTCAAAATTGCACACCAAGGAAAATCATTTTATTTTACATTTTTTGGGAGTAATTCTCATATAGGGCAAAAATCACGTGCTTACAGCTGCCCCTTTTTGCCCGAAGACACGAAGGGTTTTTGTGCAAAGATAAAGCGAGCGATTTTTGCCCATCCGAGTACTCCGTATGAAGCATTTTTTGAAAAAGATTTAACCGAACCTTTGCTTCAAAGGCTTCCTACATATCCCTGGCTAAAGGGGAATCAGGTTAATGTAGTTCGGGAAGTTTTTTGGTAGCTGGGACTACCGTGGGACTGCAATGTTACTGTTGTTGCATGCTGTTATCACTGCTTACCGATCTCCTTATTACACCGTGTTTAAAAGAAAACAAGAAGCTAGGCTAGACTGAAATTTGTTCTTGTTGCCTTGCTTTCTTGTTGGCTTGTGCTTCCTCCGGTGCTTTTCTTCCTTGAACTTGGGAATGATACTGGCCCTTTGCTTTTCTGAATACCAGTTTTCATCATTTTGCTTGGTCCGCTAGGGACATGGCTTTCTTCATCAAGTTTTTCGGAGGTTACTCTGGTGGGTACGACTCTCTTCATTAGACTTGTTATGCTGGGCATGATTTAATGTTCACCAGCTGCTTCTTTCAAGACGCGTCCTTTCTTCCTTTTGACTCATGCGCCTGAATTTGTGCTGGGACCTCTTGTTGCAACCTTCTGCTTCCCGGTGCTGGGGATTTTATTGTTTACTGCTGGGGATTCCTGTTGTAACCCTCTGTTTCAATGTCTTCTGACTTGATCTCGAAATGTATGCCTCTGTTCTATGGGCGGGCTCCCAACTTCAACACTTGAAAATTAAAGACTGAAATGTATGCCTCTGTTATCTGGGCGGGTTCCCAACTTCAACGCTTGTAATGAAAAGACTGAATGTATTCCCGCATTGTACTGGTGGGCGACATAGAATCATGAAATGAAAAGACAGAAATATATTCCCGCATTTTACTGGTGGGCGACCTAGAACAGAATGTATTCCCGCATTTTACTGGTGGGTGACCTAGAACATAAAGTATTCCCGCATTTTACTGGTGGGCGACCTAGAACATAAAGTATTCCCGCATTTTACTGGTGGGCGACCTAGAACAGAAAGTATTCCCGCATTTTACTGGTGGGCGACCTAGAACATAAAGTATTCCCGCATTTTACTGGTGGGCAACCTAGAACTGAGAGTATTCCCGCATTTTACTGGTGGGCGACCTAGAACAGAAAGTATTCCCGCATTTTACTGGTGGGCGACCTAGAACATGAATGTATTCCCGCATTTTACTGGTGGGCGACCTGGAACAGAAATGTATTCCCGCATTTTACTGGTGGGCGACCTAAAACATGAAAGTATTCCCGCATTTTACTGGTGGGCGACCTAGAACAGAATGTATTCCCGCATTTTACTGGTGAGCAACCTAGAACATGAATGTATTCCCGCATTTTACTGGTGGGCGACCTAGAACATAAAGTATTCCCGCATTTTATTGGTGGGAGACCTAGAACATAAAGTATTCCCGCATTTTACTGGTGGGCGACCTAGAACTGAGAGTATTCCCGCATTTTACTGGTGGGCGACCTAGAACATAAAGTATTCCCGCATTTTACTGGTGGGCGACCTAGAACATAAAGTATTCCCGCATTTTACTGGTGGGCGACCTAGAACATAAAATATTCCCGCATTTTACTGGTGGGCGACCTAGAACATAAAGTATTCCCGCATTTTTCTGGTGGGCGACCTAGAACATAAAGTATTCAATTTGTTTCCTCGTTCTTCCGAGAAAATTTTGACAACGGCAGAAAATTTTCTGCCCCAGTTTTGGCGACTTCTCTGGCATCGCGTCTTGCTGCCATCATCAACCTTTATTTTCTTGCAACAGACAAAAGGCTTTAGTTAGTTTTAATCATGGTGGGCAGCGGTGTCTTTCCGCTGGGAGATGATTTTTTCTCTCTTTCTCTTTTCTGGCTTTGTGCCCCCACAACTGGTTGGCGGACAAAGTTGCTTGCTGGGGGTGACCCGTCTGATGGGGATGGTCTTCCATTTATCCCCCTTTTGCTTTTCTCTTTATAGAACCAACTGTGGGAGTCTGCTTCCCTCCCGAAACCACCCCCTTAAGAGTTTACTTCCTCCCGGAATTGCAAGGCATAGAACTTTACTGCCTGGGGATAACCTTTGGGACTGTTATCTTACATCGGATCAATTTCCCTTTCCTGTGGAGTTTGACCACTTCGGACTTAGGTCCGTGATTTATCGACGTTCTGCGGGGAAACCTTCTCGGAACTTGGTCCACGAGTCCTTCACCCGTCACTTTCCGCCCTTTTTACGTCCCCCTTCTTTTGATGCAATTCGACGCCTTTTGTCTTATTCTTGGTTTTTGGCCTATCCCTTTCGTATTTTTCCTTTGGACCCCTTCAGTCTCTGGTAGTAAACTTTGAAAGATCCTTTTCAAAACCAATTTTTTAGAAAGAAAAATGAAAAAGGTAGGAAGGGAGAAAAATCTTTCTGAACCAAAAACTTATCTGGATGACATGACTGGTCCTTATGATCATGACGTGCACCATAGATTCCCGACCTAGTCTATTTGTATCAATCATCTAGCCTGATGGTCTTACTCGCTGGGGATAAATGAGTGTCCACTTATTTGCGAACGCGGACCCTTTTGCTGATCTGCCTTGTCGCCACATAGTGCCCTTCGAGGGGTTTTCACTAATGAGACTCTCTCTCTTTTCTCTCAGCTCCCGGCGCCTTATGGTTCCTGTAAAGGTTTTCACCGATAAGACTCTCTCGTTTTATATCTCTCATCTTTCGTCGCCTTATGGTGCCTGTGAAGGTTTTCACCGATAAGACTCTCTCATTTGATTTCTTCAGCGGGGAAGTGGAGTGCTGTTGATATGACCCTATCTTTGGAGATTCCTTTGGACTATCAATTCATTTCCAGTTTTATGATCCTCTTCCTTGCCGGGGATCAGTGTATTATTCTCGGCTTCATTTGCCTGACTTGGCACCTCTTGGATATTGATCGGGAGGTCTTTTGGACGTCGATTTTGGTTTTGGTGTGGGGCTAAAAGAAAGGCTTATCAAAAAAAATGAAATAACTTTGATGGGTGATCCGCTACAACTTTTGGAATCAAACCTTTGTTGGAATTTTAAAACATAGCCTCTGCCCCAGTTTTCTTGCTTGGGGGATTTTATTTTTACTCTATGTTGAGCTATGTGCATTTGCACATTGTGCCTATTATGCGTACCTATGTACACTATGATGCACACTATGTGCACTATGATGCACACTATGACCGAGCCGTGAGGCGCCTACGTATCCTCTTTGAGGAATCAGGTCAAACGTAGTTCCCAACGGTTTGTGATTTTTATCTTCTTCTTCTTTTTCTCTTTTTCTTTTCTTCTTCTTTTTTCATTTTCTCTTAAAATTTTCTTTTCTTCTTCTTTCTCTTTTCATATCTTTTCCGTTAGTGATTCCAAAAGAGGGGTATGAAAGAATAACTTAAGGCTCAAAAGAGGGAAACAAGGGTAAAAAGTGTTTGGATAGAAGAAAGAATTGCCTCCGTCATTTCATTATCCAATAAGTACCAAGTACAAACAAACGAACCAATAATTGCCATAATCAAAGAAATTACGCATAATATCTCTTGACTGCATCCGAATTGATAGCCATGTCAACACATCTTCCCTCGATATCCGTCAAACACAAAGCTCCATTGGACAATACTCTGGTCACGACATAAGGTCCTTGCCAATTTGGGGCGAACTTGCCTTTTGCCTCGACCTGATGTGGGAGGATCTTCTTCAATACCTGCTACCCTACTTCAAACTTCCTGGGGTGTACCCTCTTATTATATGTTCTCGCCATTCTCTTCTGATACAGCTGCCCATGGCACACCGCTGCCAATCTTTTCTCGTCTATCAAGCTCAACTGTTCCAATCGAGCTTTGACCCATTCATTATCATCAATCTCGGCTTCAGCGACAATCCGGAGGGACGGAATTTCGACCTCCGCTGGTATTACGGCCTCAGTTCCGTACACCAACAAATAAGGAGTTGCACCTACGGAAGTCCGGACGGTAGTGCGGTAACCCAACAAAGCAAATGGTAATCTCTCGTGCCATTGTCTCGATCCTTCCACCATTTTCCGCAGTATCTTCTTGATGTTCTTATTGGCTGCTTCGACCGCTCCATTCGCCTTGGGACGATATGGGGTGGAATTGCGGTGTGTAATCTTGAATTGTTGGCATACCTCTCTCATCAGGCTACTGTTAAGATTCGCACCGTTATCCGTAATGATTACTTTTGGTATCCCAAATCTGCAGATGATATGGGAGTGCACAAAATCCACCACTGCCTTTTTAGTTACCGACTTGAAGGTTTTAGCCTCAACCCATTTGGTGAAGTAGTCAATGGTTACTAGAATGAACCTATGACCGTTGGATGTTGCTGGCTCGATAGGTCCAATGACATCCATGCTCCATGCCACAAAAGGCCAGGGTGCTGACATCGTATGTAACTCTGTTGGCGGAGAATGAATCAGATCTCCATGTATCTGACACTGATGGCATTTCCTCACGAAAGTGATACAGTCATGTTCCATGGTGAGCCAATAATACCCTGCCCTAAGGATTTTCCTTGCCAATACATATCCGCTCATATGTGGCCCGCAAACTCCAGCATGTACCTCTGCCATAACCGTCGTGGCTTGACAGGCATCTATATATCTCAACAATCCCAAATCCGGGGTTCTTTTGTACAAAACTCCTCCGCTGAGGAAGAAACCATTTGACAAACGCCGAAGGGCTCTTTTTTGGTCTCCAGTGGCTTGTTCCGGATATATCCCCATTCTGAGGTATTCCTTGATATCATGAAACCAGGGCTCGCCATCTGCTTCCTCTTCTACGGTGTTGCAATAAGCGTGCTGATCACGGACCTGGATGTGCAGAGGATCAACATACATTTTGTCAGGGTGGTGCAACGTTGATGCTAGGGTGGCCAATGCATCCGCAACCTCGTTATGAACTCTCGGGATATGTTTGAACTTCACCAATCGAAATCGCTTGCTCAGATCATGCAAGCATTGTCGATATGGTATGAGTTTCAGATCTCGTGTTTCCCATTCACCCTGAATCTGATGTACCAAGAGGTCCGAGTCTCCTAAGACCAAGACATCTTGGACATCCATGTCCGCAGCCAATCGTAGACCCAAAATGCAAGCTTCATACTCAGCCATATTGTTGGTTCAATAGAAGCGTAGTTGAGCCGTAACAGGATAATGGCGTCCTGTTTCAGAAATGAGTACTGCTCCTATTCCAACTCCTTTCGTGTTTGCAGCTCCATCGAAGAAAAGCTTCCAACCCGGTTCCTCGGGTAACTCCAGCTCATTTGTATGCATTACCTCTTCGTCGGGAAAATACGTTCTTAAAGGCTCGTATTTTTCATCAACGGGATTCTCTGCCAAATGGTCGGCCAGCGCCTGGGCTTTCATGGCTGTCCTCGTCACATAGACGATATCAAACTCTGTGAGCAGAATTTGCCATTTTGCCAACCTCCCTGTGGGCATAGGTTTCTGAAAGATATACTTCAATGGGTACAAACGGGATATGAGATAAGTAGTATACGAGGACAGGTAGTGTTTCAACTTCTGAGCTACCCAAGTTAGGGCACAGCATGTTTTCTCGAGTTGAGTGTACTTGACTTCATATACTGTGAATTTCTTGCTAAGATAGTAGATGGCCTGCTCCTTCCTTCCTGTGTCATCATGTTGCCCCAGTACACAACCAAATGAATTTTCCAGGACCGTCAGATAAAGAATTAAGGGCTTCCCTGGCTTAGGCGGGACCAATACGGGTGGATTAGACAGATACCCTTTGATTTGGTCGAAAGCCTCTTGACACTCTGCCGTCCAACTTACCGCAGCATCCTTTTTCAGCAGCCGAAATATGGGCTCACAAGTTGCTGTGAGTTGAGCGATGAACCTGCTGATGTAATTGAGTCTACCCAGCAAACTCATTACCTCTGTTTTTTTCTTTGGCGGTGGCAAATCTCGGATGGATTCGATTTTGGATGGGTCTAACTCAATCCCCCGTCGACTGACGATGAATCCTAACAACTTTCCTGAGGGAACCCCGAATGCGCATTTGGCCGAGTTAAGCTTGATATCATACCTTCGGAGTCTTTGGAAGAATCTCCTTAGGTCTGCTACATGGTCCTCCTGACGCCAAGACTTTATGATCACATCATCGACATACACCTCAATTTCTTTGTGTATCATGTCATGAAACACAGCAGTCATTGCTCGCATGTATGTTGCCCCGGCATTCTTCAGCCCGAACGGCATTACCCGATAGCAGTAAGTTCCCCATGGCGTGATAAATGCTGTCTTTTCCGCATCTTCTTCGTCCATTAGGATCTGATGATAACCAGCATAGCAATCCACAAATGATCCGATCTCGCGCCCAGCGTAATTATCGATCAAGATATGGATGTTGGGCAATGGAAAATTGTCCTTGGGACTTGCTTTGTTGAGGTTGCAGTAGTCGACGCACACCCTGATTTTTCCATCCTTCTTTGGAACTGGTACCACATTGGCCAACCACTCGGGATATCGAGTGACCCGAATGACCTTCGCCTGCAACTGCTTAATCACCTCTTCTTTGATCTTTACACTCATTTCTGTTTTAAATTTCCTTAGCTTTTGCTTGACCGGAGGGTATGCTGGGTCAATGGGCAATTTGTGAACCACTAGATTGGTGCTTAATCCTGGCATATCGTCGTATGACCATGCAAAAACATCTTTGAATTCCACGAGGGTTTTGATCAATTCTTCCCTGACATTCGGCTCAATATGGATGCTGATTTTGGTTTCTCGGACATTATCAGCGTCTCCTAGATTCACAGCCTCAGTGTCATTTAGGTTAGGTTTGGGTTTTTCTTCAAATTGGCACAGTTCTCGGTTTATCTCTTCGAAGGCTTTATCTTCGTCATATTCAGATTCATCGTCACAAACGACCTCTTGCATCATTGAGTCGGATTCAGATTGATTTATTAGACTAGGTCAAAGATCCGCTGTGCATGCCATGTCATTAGAACCAGTAAAAAGAGAACTGTTCAGAAAGAAAAAGAACAAAACAAAATTAAAATGGGACAAAAGAAGAGAACTTTATTAAACTTGCGGGATAAAAGGGTTCACACTTTTACAAAACAAAAGTAAAATTTGGATTACACCCTGGAATAATCCGAACAAAACAAAACAAACAAAACATAAATCAAAGCCTACTACCAAGACTCCCCTCGGACAGGAAGAGGAGTAACTGTCCAATTGTTGGTTTTGGCCTCAGGCCCCACAAACTGTATCTCTGCTCTGCTGGAATCTTCTCCAGCTTCTACCATACTGACATCAGCGAATAGGCGCTCGAAACTCTGATTCAGGTCCCCATCCATACCAATCAATGGTCCTAGAATCTTAGGGACCGGTGGCCCTTTGGCGCTTGCTCTGACAAAAGATCTTGAGAGACGTGGCACGGGTTTGGGAAGATACCAGACTTTCTTCTTCATTTTCCGCGCTTGCTTTACATCTGCTGCGGTTGGTTTGAACCCCAATCCGAAAGTTTCCAGATTTTTAGGCAGGGAGACAGGTTGGACAATCCCCTGAAGCTCGACTCCCAGGCCCTTTCCCGGCACAAATCCATTACCCAGCATTTCCGAGACCATCATGACTGTCGCGGCGGCTACCCTAGGGTGCGGGATGATTTCTCCTTCAGAAATTTTATTTGCCGACACTGTATCGAAAATCTGGTAGACCCAAGGACCTTTGTCATTATCGGTCTCTATGAAGGGCACAATGGCGCCACCCATGGTGCATGTCGTGTCCTCGCCGTGTAGTACGACCTCCTGCCTATCCCACTCGAACTTCACCATCTGATGTAGGGTGGAGGGCACTGCTTTGGCTGCATGAATCCATGGTCGTCCTAACAGAAGGTTATAAGATACTGTGGCATCTAATACCTGGAACTCCATGGTGAACAGGACAGGACCGATGGTCAATTCAAGTACAACATCCCCTACAGTAGCTGTTCCATTTCCGTCAAATCCTCGGACACAGATGCTATTCTTGTGGATTCTTCCATGGTCGATATTTAACTGGTTCAGAGTGGATAATGGGCAGATATTGGCACTTGAACTATTATCCACCAATACCCGAGTAACTACCGAGTTTTCACATTTGACAGTTAGGTAGAGAGCTTTATTATGCTCTGTACCTTCCATCGGCAGGTCATCATCTGAGAATGTTACCCTGTTCATCTCGAAAATCTTGTTAGCAATGGTTTCCAGGTGGTTTACAGAAATCTCGTTGGGCACATGAGCTTCGTTCAATATCTTCATCAAGGCCCGACGATGCTCCTCAGAATGGATCAGTAATGACAGCAGCGAGATCTGGGCCGGTGTTTTCCTCAACTGTTCGACCACAGAGTAGTCCTGCACTTTCATCTTCCTCAGGAACTCCTCAGCCTCTTCTTCGGACACAGGTTTCTTGGTTGCAGCCGGGTTGGTTCTTCTTAGCTCCACCGGAGCAAAACACCGACTTGATCGAGTCAGCCCTTGCGCTTCACAACTAACTTCTTCCACCTGTTTTCCTTTGTACATCACCACTGCCTTCTCGTATTTCCAAGGCACAGCCTTGCTATCAATCATCGGCAGCTGGACTACAGGCTTTATAGTGACCAGTTCCCTGCACACCCCTTTCGACACAACTGCAGGCGTGTGGAGTCCCTGATATTACCAACTTGTTTGGCTCGGGTTTGCTTGTTATGGCAGACGGGCTCTTTCCCAATATCACTACTGGCTTGACGCCTTCCCCTGCGACTGTACCCTCGTTCCCCCACTGGTTGATCCTTCTTTCGGGGCAGCCTGGATCATCATCACTGTCTGTGAGGGTTTTCTCAACTCTCCTCCCTCATGCACCAACTCAATCATGTGAGTCTCGTGGTGCGCTGGCAGTGGGTTCTGGTTGATGTTGGGAGCCTCCGGTGTCTGGACCTCGATCTTATTGGTGTCAATAAGATCCTGTATGGCATGCCTCAATTTCCAACACTTTTCGGTATCATGCCCCAACATCCCTGAGCAGTACTCACAGCTTATTGATTTGTCCAAGTTTTGGGGCGGGGGATTTGGTCCTCGAGTCTCGACCGGACTAACCAAACCCAATTGCCTCAATTTTTGGAACAAAGCGGTGTATGTTTCTCCCAACTCAGTGAAAGTTCTCTGTTTCCGCAGCCTGTCATTCCTAGCAGCTGGATTTCCCCGAAAGCCTGCCCCTGGAGGGTTTCTATACGCCCCTGGTGGAGGATAGGTGTTTTGTGGTGGTGCATATGTGTTCTGGGGAGCCGGCGCATGCCATTGCGGGCAAACCGGAGGTTGAGTGTATGTCTGGGCCTAGTGTACGGAACAATGTGGTTCTCGAGGCGGATAGCAATGTTGTGGCAGGTTGTATGGGTAGTTTGGCCTGTGAGGTCTGGGTTGGTTGTAGTGTGGCTTGCCAGCCCTGGACAAACTGCCTGCCTCGCTCGTGAAAATTTCTTCTTTCTTTCTTCTTCCCAGCGCACCTCCGGTGCCACTCTGAATAGCTTGGGTCGTGGCCTTGAGTGCCGAATAATTCAAGATTTTGTCAAACCTCAGACCCTCTTCTATCATGACCCCTATCTTCACCACCTCGTTGAAGGATTTTCCAACCGTCGTCACCAAGTGACCAAAGTAGGTTGGATCCAATGTTTGTAAGAAATAGTCTACCATCTCTCCCTCTCTCATGGGAGGATCGACTCTGGCCGCTTGCTCTCTCCAGCGGAACCCGAACTCGCGAAAACTTTCCCCGGATTTCTTCCCAGTTCTCAATAATGTGAGACAGTCAGGGACTATCTCGAGATTGTACTGGAAATGACCTGCGAAAGCCTGCGCCAGATCATCCCAAGTGTACCACCTACTGGAATCCTGTCTGGTATACCATTCTAGTGCAGATCCGCTCAGACTTTGGCCGAAATAAGCTATTAGCAGCTCATCTTTGCCGCCTGCCCCTCTCATTTTGCTACAGAATCCCCGCAAATGTTCCATGGGATCACCATACCCTTCATATAAATCAAACTTAGGCATCTTGAACCCAGCCGGGAGTTGGACGTCCGGGAAAGGGCATAGATCTTTGTAAGCTACGCTGACTTGGTTGCCCAAACCGTGTAGGTTCCTGAAGGACTGCTCTAGGCTTTTGAACTTTCTCAATACCTCATCCTGTTCAGGGGCTTTAACCGGCTTTTCAATCTCTGCCGGTACCTCCAAGTGCGGATTGTAGGCCTGTGGTTCGGGGGCATGGAATGTAGGCTCAGGGGGGTAGTACTGCGTATCGTGGGCCTGAAACAATGGCTCACTGGTCGTTCTTTGCAAGGTGGCTGATGTGGGTCCCACAAAAGTGGGAATATTGGGTGTTGGGAGAGGTTGATGGGGTGGTGGAGCTTGGGAATCATGAGGGCTTCTTTCTTGATGATAACGGGGATTTGGGAGGCTTGTTGAAGGGCCGGAGTGAGGGTATTCCGGTATGTGCCCCAGTGGTTCAGGGCTCTTTTGTGCTTTGGCTAAAGCTAGCTGCATTGCATTCATCTCTAGTCCCATCCTTTCAATCTTTTCCATCGCTTCTTTTAACAACTGGCTCATCGGCCTTTCTTCCTCGTTACTATTCTCTGAAGTAGTCATGTTTATTGCTACCGATCCTTTGGATCTGGTTTGGTAAGGGTGTGTTGCCAGAATTCTTTAACAACTAACTGTCTGGTTCAGACAACAACAAACTTTGTTAGCGTTAGAGTTTAACAGATTTGATCACAACACATAGAGGATGCAATGCTCCTAGGCAGTTAACCGTTTCTACATGCTTTGCTTCAAACAACATGCGTCATTCCGGCTTGCTCATTTTTGTACTTTGGGAAACCCGGTATTTTATTTTATTTTTGTATTTTCTTTTTCTCTCTTTTTTTTTCTTTCTTTCTTTATTAAAAGCGGTCAAATCTTATGGGGATTGCCTACGTATCATGTCCCCGCGCAAATCAGACCAGGCGTAGTTCTGCCTTAAAGTAAAGAAACATAAAATTCTTGTGAAATCATTAAATTCAACCTCAAAATTTTGCTATTACAAATTACTTCAAACAAGGAATAGCAATAGTACAGACTCCACAGTTCTTAACCCGTTTTGATTAAAAGAAAAGAAAACAACATATGGGAAAGAAACAAAGCCAAATAAACAAGACTTGATCAAAGATTAATTTTCCAACTTAGGGGCCCGCGAGGCATCATTCGGCCTTTCCGCGGCCCTTGGTGTGAGGTCCATCTGCAGGCTTTTCAATTCATTCATGATTCGGTGGACGCAGCCCATGATGGAAACAAGGAGGGTCTTCCAAGGCATTTGCTCGCATGCCAGGCATCTCATGTAGATGTAATGCCCAATCTCGTCGATCCTTCCTCGAATGTTGTCCCTTTCCGTGAACAACTGCCTTATCTGGCGGTTCTTTAATCCTAGTGTTTGCGCATTGTTGGCAAGTTGATCCTGGAACATCTCCATTTGTCTTTCCATTCTGGTCATTGCATCGTAACAGCGCCTTCTGTCGGCTTGGGCATCTCGTGTTTGCTTGAAGATCCGCTCTTGAAGAGTGGAATTCGTTTCCCTTAATGTCCCGATGCTCCGTTCATAATCCCTTATGACTTGTTGCAGGCGCTGCCTCCCGGCCATTGTACCTTTTGCCCACTTGGTCCACAATCTTGTTGTGCTAGCCTTGGATCTTTCCAAATCTTCCTAGCATTCCGCAACCTGATCCTTTAACCCCGCTATCAATCTTTTATCCGCCCGGCTTCTCAACTGGTTGTCGGCCTCCCTTTTCATCTTCCGGATCTAAGCTTTGAGGATCTCGCCTTCTCTGATTAATCTGTTCTTTTCTCCCTTGTGGGCAGCGGACTGTAATTGGCATTCAAACTTCATATCCTGAACTTGTTGCTTTAGTTTGCCTGTTTCGGCAAGATATTCCCGTTCTTTGGCCAACCAGCCCCACTGCTCTTGTGAAGACTTGGCAAATTCTTGCAGGTGAGGTCTTTTGGTCGGCCTTCCAGATGATGTCTCCCCTTTGTACCAGGCCTGATACCCGGGTGAAATTTCCCCTTTTGCCCGATTCACTACACAAGTATTCGCTTTTAAGTATTGACATTGGCTCCAAATTTGGCGAACCCTTGCTTCAGGAAACTGGCCATCGGGACTGATCTCAATCACCTGGGTTCTTAGATCCTCGTCTTTCGGCACTATCTGACACCTCCCAAGTTGCCTTAAAACCCGATGCGGCGCGTATGGTTGAATGCTCTTAAGTCCCATTAAGAGAAAATGGGGCCTGGCTGCTGGCATGTATATGACTTCGTCGATTAGTAACCATCCTAGCGCCCACTGTATTTGACTGGCTTCGAGGGTACGGAAATATGAGGTCCATGTCGTGACTCTTTCAGGTAGGTAGGTCTCATTAACTCTGGTATAGAACTCCTCTATGCAGGTCTTTTCAGCGGATCCATGACTCAGAAACTGGGCTCGGTGACATAGGTGTTCGGTCATCCACATTTGCAACAACAAATTGCAACCCTCGAAAAAGTTTCCCCCGGCTTTGCAAGACGTGAGAGCCCGGAACATATCAGATACTATCATGGGCGCCAACGTACTATCTTTCTGTGTGAGCAACGTACTGACGACCCCTGCTATCTTTATGTCAATATTCCCGTCTTTTCTTGGGAATACTAAGAGTCCTAAGAAAGTTATCATGAAAGCAATCCGTCTATGTTCTTCCCACTTTTGACGATTACTTTTGCTACACAACTGGTTTTCTGGCTTGTCGAATCCTCCTATGTGACCATATCTTTGGTATATGAAACTCATGGTGCAAAAACCTTTTGCCAAGTCAGGGTTATGAATTGTTCTGACTATCTTTAAGGAGTCCAGAAACCGGTGTATTGCTACAGCTCTTGGAGCAATCAGATATTTGTGCCTCAATGGAGTCTCAGCGCTGCCGATATACCCTGCTATTTCTTCTAAAGTTGGGGTAAGTTCAAAGTCCGAGAAGTGGAAGACATTGTGCGCAGGATCCCAGTGAGGGACTAGTGCCCTTATGATATCTCCTCGTGGCCTGATATCCAACAAACTCGTGAGGCCTTTCAGATATTTCTTGATTTCGTCATGCCCTTCTTTGCCTAAATCATTCCACCAAAGCCGCAATTGGAGGGGAATTTTATTCATGATTGCAAAGGGTTCATTTGGAGTCGTGCTCATTCTGCACATTTATTAATAAGATTTTAACAAACAAAACTTATTTTGATCAAAACAAAAAAAACATATGCTCACTTTCCTCAAGAGGATTTCTGAACACGACCTCTCAGCACTTCAGGGACGAAGATTTTTAAGGTTGTGTGAAAAAATAAGAATAAGTAGATGAACTAACTTCTTCTTCTTTTTTTTTTTGAATTTGTGAAAGAACTACTTTAAAAGGAGAAAGGAAATATTTTATTTTTTTTGGATTTTTGATTGATTTTCTTTTTTAAAAGAAAGACTTCTAAGATATATTTTTTTTTTTAATTTCCATTTGTTTGTTTTTTCTTATTCTAAAGGAAGAAGAAAATATTTTTCGGAATTTTACCTTTAATAAAAGAAATGCTTCTAAAAAATGTTTTTTTTTAATTTTGAATTTTCTTTTCAATTTTAAAAGAAGAAAAATATTTTCGGATAAATTGGGGGTCTAAAAACTTTTCTGAAAATTGGGGGTCTAAAAACTTTTCTAGACTTTTTGGCAAGATAAATATTTTTGCAACAAATAAAGACATATATATATTTTTTGGAAATAAAAACTTTTGGATATATATATATATTTGTGACAAATAATGAAAGACTCTTTTTTTTATTATTATTATTATTTTTTAAATTTTCATAAAAAAAACCATTTTAAAAATAAGACTCTTTTTAATTTTTTTTTATGACAAGACAAACTATATATTTCTATATTTTTTTAAAAAAAACAAAACAGAACAACGACTTTTTTTTTCTATTTTTCCTTTGCTTTTAATAAAACAAACTAATAAGAAGTTTTTTTTTCTCAAAATTTCGGCAGAGTTTTGACAGTATTTGGGTATTTGGTTTTTTTCAAAAATAAACAATCAATTCCCTAACCGCTATTTCCTTTTTTTTCAATTTCACAATATTCATAATATTCAAACACCGGTCAGCATGCGGGCACGAGACAAATAAATGCACAGAAAACAAATAGGATGCATCAGGATGGCCTTTTCATATCAGGTCGCTAGTCCTAGACGGACCCAACCCCTGTGTTGAGTCCCCTAAGTCAAATGCAACGTGATGCAAATAAGCGTTCCTACTAGGGATCCGGCATGAAGTCACGTTATTCTATGTTCAAAATCTGGGTCGGTGTTCTAGACAGTGTACCCGAGCGGACACCTCGAGCTGAGGAAGGAGCTCCTTTCCGGGAACCAAAAGGCCAGCCGGCTTAGAAACTTTCCAAGCCTCTTTTATTTAGGGTATGACACTAACAGAATAGGGAGTCTCAACCAGTACCCGGAGGTAAGAAGAGAAAGGTTTCGGCACAATTTATATACAGTTCAGATAATATCAAAGCGGTAAAAGCAGCATTTAGCACATTAGGCTCAAAACATGTAAAAATCAGATAAAGCCAAATATAACAATTTATCTAAGCTCGAATTTCTAACCCTGAACCAGTGGTTCTGGGTCCATAATCCCCAGCAGAGTCGCCAGAGCTGTCACACCTCCTTTTTATGCACCCGAGAGGGGTGCAAGGGAGTTTTTTCCAATTAAAGGACAATCGAAACGGGATTTGTTTATTTATTTTAGAGTCGCCACTTGAGAGATTTAGGGTGTCCCAAGTCACCAATTTTAATCCCGAATCGAGGAAAATAATGACTCCATATTACAGTCTGCGTACCAGAAATCCGGATAAGGAATTCTGTTAATCCGGGAGAAGGTGTTAGGCATTCCCGAGTTCCGTGGTTCTAGCACGGTCGCTCAACTGTCATATTCGGCTTGATTATCTGATTTTATGCAAGTATGAACTTATGTGCAAATTTTAACTTTTAACCGCTTTTATCATTTACTGTTATTTTTATCAAGAATTACAGCGTTGTGAAAATGTATCTCGAACCACGTTACAATCAATGTACCCGTGATTAGAAACACATTTCGACTCCGTTGAGATTTGGATTTGGGTCACATCAATGTGCACCCGAGTTTAAGAAGGTAAGATTTATTAAGGCGCGTCCTAAAGAGTCTAACGTATTGTTATTTTAGGAAGAGGCCGTGAAGGTTCATTAAACGGCCAAATCCAAAGTCTAGTCAATGGTTATGTATTTTATTGAGGGCCCCGGCGATTTGTGATTTATTTGGCGAGGCTCGTCTCATTTTTATTTTAAAGGATAAACCTATAGTGACTACATTTTTCTATTAAATTCGTCTCTAAAATAAAAGAAAATCTCTTAATTATTTACATGCTGAAAAACGTAACTTATTAGTTATTAGTTTACGGCTAATGCGAATGGAAAATTGCGATCGAGTTTGTACAAAGGAAAACTGCTTTCATTTTATATTCTGTTGTTCAATAATACTAGAACATGAGATTGACCATAATATCAAAACAGATTAATTATTCTCCGATTAATTTAAACTAACATTATTAGATGAAGAAACTATACATATGCAACTCTATTACACATTAATTAATCGGCTACATTTTTATACAAAAGAGAGAAAAATTAATATTCAAACACATATCAAAACAAAAGAATTCAACAGGAACAGGGGCCTGATTAATATTTCATTTCGCTTCAAGCCGAGAGTGTACAAATGTGTACCTGGAAACAGCAGTACAAGAACAAAAGAAGTAGGAGTCAGCAGCAATAATAACACGGCAACAGCAGGTTCAGCAACACCGCAAAACCAGTAACAACCAGTAGAATAACCCAGCAACGGATTGAAAAATTAGCAATGCCAAAGTGCAATCACAATCAAAGCAGAGAAGAGAAAAGATACGAGATGCAGTAGTTTCTGACTTTTGAATAACACTCGAAGAAAAGCAAACAGAATTGTTCGAGTGAAAGTTCAAATTGTCTTTCTCTTTTACTCTCAAAAAAACTCTCTCAAGTATAAAAGTATGTCAACTCTCAAGTGTAAAAAAATCTGTCAACTCTCCAAGTCTCTCTTAATTTTTAAGTTCTCTAAACTCTCTTTTCAGTCCGTGTTTTTTTTCAAATGTCAAGAATGACTCTATATATATAGCAAGACAAGTCTTCAATTCCCAACCCCAAATTATTTTCCCAATGGCATGCTTTGTCCCACTACTTAATGTTTTCTTTATTTTAAACTTTGTCCCCCATGCCTACATTAAATAAATACCACATTCCTAACCCATTACAATATGTCTCTCATGCCTACATTAAACAAGTACAAGATTCCTCCCCATTATGTTTTGTCTTGTCCCCCATTATATTAAACAAGTACATCAAAAACCCCACCCCATTATATTTTTCCCCCATGCTTAACATAAAGAATCAAAATAACGTTCAATTACCAAACTACCCCTCCGACCTTATTGCAATTACCCTTTTACCCCTGAACGGATTGCAATTTACCAAATTACCCACATCAGCTCTAAACACTCAATTAATCATAACTCAACCAAAATATAGCCAAGATGACCAATTTCTCAACAATCTTCAACAACAAATTACATGAACATGATGAACAACACAACTCAAAAATTAATGAAATGAATTAACCATATCGGGAACCAATCCTGGTTAATTTAGACCATCAATGGATGAATCAAAGAGACAACAATACAAACAACAATATGCATGATTCAAATTAAATCAACAAATCACAAACAAACATGAACTCACATTAAATCACTGGATTTAACATGAACTAAATATATTTTTGAACAACAAACATGACGGATTCAACATGACTCAAACAACACTAATAATTTCTGGAAAATACATAACACATGAAACAAATTGAAGAAATAATTAATTAAATTTCAATTTGAATCTAACAAACATTAAACTAACAAATATTCACTTAAACAATAATACAAACATGAAATAAACATGAAAAATAACTAATTAACTTCCATTTGAAATCTGAAAATTAATTCAACAAAAACACATGAACATGAACAAAACCAAAGATCAAATATCTACCGATTTTACATGAACAAAACAAACATTTGCCGATTTTAGATTCGAAAATATCAAAACAAAATACGGACAAAATAAAACTCAAAATCTACTAACCGGAGATGAACAACGACGAATTCGATTGTATGGACTGTTTCGACAAACCTCGAATGGGAATAAATCTGTCCGGACTCAACGACGAACTCACTTTCCTTGTAAACTTGACGAACTCAAAACTACGCTCGACGACCTCGACTGAAACTCGACCAAATGAAATGGTTGAATCTTGTTTTGGGACTGAAGGCGACGAGAAGAAGATGAAGGAGGCGATGGACGTAGCAACTGCTACAGTGACGACGGAGGAGCTGGACAGTAGCAGTGTAGAAGCAGCTGCGTTTGGTTGTGGCAAACCAAATGAAGGCAGAAGAAGCAGCGATGGAGACTAGCCATGGTTGTTCGATGAGGCAGCAACAGTCGACGCAGCAGCGCGAGCAGTCGACGCAGCAGCGTGGAGAAGATGGCGACGGGTTTGTTTAGACGTAACTAAGTTTGGACAATGCAGCAGTGGCTGCTCGAGTTCCGACGAAGGGGGTGACGACGATGCAGCTGGGGCAGTGAAGGAGATGAAGCAGTAGCATCATACAAAACATGGCATCCATGGCGATGGGTTTTCCTTCCATTTTGGCCGAGGGTTTTCCGGCGAACCAGCGGCGAAGCAGACGGGGAGGTCGACGTGGATGGTGGTGCTAAGGGCAGCCATGGATGAGCCTAAAGTTCTGAAGGTTTGGAGAAGAAGCCATGGGAGGTGTTCTTGAGTCTTTGGGAAGAAGAAAACCAAAAGGGTGGGGGGCGGATGAACTTTGGTCTTTTTTAGGGGTTTTTTTTATTTTTTTCTATTTTTTTGTTTTGTTTTGTGAAGAGGGGTGTTGGGTTAATGGGTTAATGGGGCGGACCGGGTCGACCCGGTCTAAAGTGGACTGGGTCATGGGGAAGATTGGGCAATTATTTGGGCCTGAGGTTGAAATTTGAAGAAGTGGCCCAATCCGATTTCTCTTTGTATTTTTGTTCTCTTTTCTTCTTTTATTTTTCTAAAACTAAAATTATAAAAATACTTAAATTATTATTAAGAACTAAATTAAGTTATAAAAGCGCAAATTAACTCTCAATAACAATTAACGCACAATTAAGTAATAATTAAGCATAAAATTGTTCATTTGGACATTAAATGCTAAAAATGCAAAAGATGCCTATTTTTGTAATTTTTAATTTTTGTAAAACTAATTTAATTACTAACAATTGTAGAATTAAATCCTACATGCAAAATGCGATATATTTTTATATTTTTTATTAATTTAACAAATAAGCAAACACATACAAATACAAATAATTATCCAAAAATACTCAAAATTGCACACCAAGGAAAATCATTTTATTTTGCATTTTTTGGGAGTAATTCTCATATAGGGCAAAAATCACGTGCTTACACTTTTCACTCACTTAGGCCCTATCAGAACTCACCTTATTCATCAATACAAAGTTAGAAAAATTTACTTATCATCAAGGACCGGGTTCATTAGGTTATAAACATCACTTATTCAGAATATGTAAAGCATAATATCTTTTCCCCCTTTTGGCACCATCGAAAAGTTGCATAAACAAAGTGTGAGTCCCAGAATTTTAACAATTACTCATGGCCACTGGGGAAACTGCAAGTGCAATCATGGATCAATCATCAGTAATTAGGCAAACATATTCAAACTATCAAGGAAATATTAACAGACAACAAGAGCAAAAACAGTAGATATCATTGATAGAAGATGTGTTGCTACCACAATCCACAAACAGAAAGCAAAAATATTCAAAACATGAGCAAAAAGAAAGAGAAATCTCTAATTTAGGTCATTAGTGGTACTAGACAGGTTCAGGAGATGAATGCTAGAAATCCTAAGGCTTGGGGAGCTAGAGGGTTGGTTTTGGGGCTTGAAGAAGATTCAACATATTTTGAAGAATGCCATCATTCTTCTCCTTTTCCTTGGTAAGCTCAGTTCTGAGAGCATCCCTCTCAGATTGAACCTCTGCTAAGCGAGCCTTCAGCCTAGCTATCTCAGCATCCTTGGCCCCACTTTCCTGAACTAGAGTCCTGACTTTACTGTTAATAGGTGACTTCTTGGATGAACCAAGTTCATTGGAAATGGCATTGACTAGATAGTTACAAGCAATCAAAGTATTAATGCCAAAATGGTCCCTACTTGTGGCTATTTCCCACTTCTTCAGAGGCACCTTGCACTGATCCAGAACAGTAGTCAGAATAAATCCATAAGGGGTGGCATGGGCCTTGGAGCCATTGATAACCCTGTCCAGTAGCTTGATGATGAATGCAGGCCAGTTGATTTGCCTTCCACTTTCAAGGCACTCCATCAGAACTAAGTCCATATAGTTAGCAATGTGCCTTCTTTCCTGCCTGGGCAGTAGGCACTTATTGACAAACTCAAAGAGGACTTTGTGTTGTGGCTTCATTTCACTCTTATGCAAAAACTTGGCCTCATTCACTTCTTCAACATCACAGAATCTCCAAGTATTTCAAGGGCAGGAGTAAGGGAATCCAGAATTGGCCATCTTTGCCTAGTGTAGTCATCATATCCCTCAGCAGGGATGTCAAGAATCTCTCCCAACTTCTCTGCATTGTTTGAACTCCTTTCACTTGGCTGGTGACTCTGCCATCCTTGACCTCTGCATTGGCCATGAATTTAATGATTTCATTCCTAGCTAGCCTTCCATCCATCTGAAGGACCATGTCCTTCCAGCCCTGAACAGCTAGTGCATCAACCAAACGAACCATTCCTGGTTCCACCAAGTCTTTCAGCAATCTACCCTTCAAAAATTTTCTTTTTCCAAACTTGGCCAGCTTGTCTTGTTCACCATCAGACTCACTCTCTTCTTCACCACTCCATTCCTCATCTTCAGCAATTCTAACAGGTTTGTTTTTCATTGCAGACCTTGTCCTCTTGGCTAATGAAGATTCAGCAGCCGTAGACCCGAATGAAGACTTCTTGGAAGGAGTCTTGGTCTTTTTAGGCTTGGGGGTCTGAACCTCCACAGTTGTGTGTTCCTCCTGATGGACCTGTTCCATCTCCTTAACATCAACAGCCTCAGAAGTCTTTGCAACCTTTGTTTTTCCTTTATCTATCCTCTTCTTCTTGCTTTCATCTAAAGCATTTTGTAACTCACTCTCACTCTGTTTCACCATACTTCTTGTGGCTCTCCCTTTCGGCAGGGGAATTTCAGTAGTTGTTGCTTTTCTTGATGTTCTTTGTAGTGCTTGGAATCTTGGGCGTTGGAGTTCTTCTTTTCTTGGGATTGTAACTAGCATCTACTTTCCTCAGAAGGTCTGCTAGGGTTTCTTTAACAGGTGAACAGGGTTCATCCACATGAGAACTCAAATTTACCAAACCCTCAGCAGCCTCCCCTGATCCACTTCCCCCTGTGTTCTTGCCACTTTCTCCCGCAATTTCTCCCTCAGCCCCACAAATTGCTGGTCTAATCACCTCAGATGTGGGTGACGAATCAACCACTTCTACCCCTGTTCCCCTGACATCACTGTTTGCACCCTCTCTCTCTTTTTCTTTTTTATTTTTATTTTTACCTCCTCTCCTTCTCAATTCTGGCATTTCCACATCTCTAACAGTCCCAACAAGAACAAACCTATTTTCGAGCGAGCATTTTGACACATCTTTTCTTAGGCTGGGGGTTTGTACTGGGTGGAGGAGGTGTGGAGGAACCAGAAGGGGATGGTAGTGGGGGAGTGTCTGGATTATCTTGAGGGTTCGACATTGTAACTGATGTCTTGAGAGAGTTTGTGAGTTAGGATTTTGGAAGAGAGAACAATTGAGAGTGAAATAGATTTTTAACGGTTTGGAATAATGAGGGTTGTAGAGGGTGATGATGGGTATTTAAAGAAAGAGACCTATTTAATGACTAACGGTAGCTTTTAACAGTCAATTAGAGGTCTAATCAACCTGAAATTTCAGGTTGAATGAACGCTTAAGCTTTCCTAGATTTTAGGCATTTTATGTGGTGAGAATTCTAATAGAGACGGAATTGGTTCAAAAATAAACGGATAGGATTTTCTGATGTTTTTGATCATAGGTGGGACTCTGCTCATGATTTCAATATTTATATTTCTAATTGTGCAGAGTATAAAAAACATACCTCATTATTCAGATGAACCAATACTGATGACCAGGTTCTTCATTTAGAATTCTCTTGATCATGCCTCAATTTACCAAAATACAAAAAAATTTGTTAGAGATCGGTGAGTCATATCAACACATGTAAAAGGAGTGTACTATTTACAATATGAAACTGAGTAAAACTAATCTAGATATTTACATAAGTTCCAGATTTCCTAGCCAATTTTTTTTTTTCGTTTTCCAATTTTTTTTTTCAATTTTTTTCATTGTGCATTCTGAGCTGGTCCCATTAGGTGATCTTAATCATCCCTAATTCTAACATATTCCTTTTAAAGCTTTCTCTACTTAGTGCTTTAGTAAAGATGTCAGCAATTTGTTTATCAGTAGTACAAAATTCTATAGTAATCAATCATTTCTCATAGTTGTCCCTTAAGAAGTGATGTCTAACATCTATGTGCTTAGTTCTCTTATGATAAACTGGGTTCTTGGTCATACTTATAGCACTAGTGTTATCACAAAAAATAGGGATGCAACCAACTTTAATGCCAAAATCCGTCAGCTGTTGTTTGATCCACAGCAGTTGAGCACAACAAGATGCAGCAGCAACATATTCAGCCTCAGCAGTGGATAAGACCACTGAATTCTGCTTTTTAGTGGCCCATGACACCAGACATGAACTAAGAAAATGAGCCATACCTGAGGTGTTTTTCCTATCCACAAGGAAACCTACATAATCAGCATCAGCATATCCTACTAGATTAAAGTTACTAACTTTAGGGTACCAAAGGCAAAGATCAGTAGTGCCTTTCAAATATCTCAGTATCCTCTTGACAGCGGTCAAGTGAGATTCCTTAGGATTTGCCTGAAAACGAGCACAAAGCCCTACACTGAAAACTATGTCAGGTCTGCTAGCAGTAAGATACAAAAGTGAACCAATCATAACCCGATACAACTTCTGATCAACATATGAACCAGGTTCATCTATGTCTAATTTAGTAGTATTGCAATGGGTGTATCTATTTTTTTTATTCATCCATTTTAAACTTCTTAATCAACTCTTTTGCATATTTCTGTTGATGGATCATGATTCCATTTGGGTTTTATTTGATCTGTAAGCCTAAGAAGAAGTTAATCTCACCCATCATACTCATTTCAAACTCACTCCCCATTAATTTAGTAAATTCCTTATTTGGTTTTTCAGTGGTTGCCCCAAAAATTATGTCATCGACATATATTGAACTACTAGTAGATCCTTACTTTTTTCCCTTAAGAATAGAGTGATGTCAATCTTACCTCTTTTGTATCCATGTTCAAGCAGGAATTTGGATAGGTATTCATACCATGCTCTAGGAGCCTGCTTCAGTCCATATAGGGCCTTGTCCAGTTTGTATACATGATCTGGACACTCCTTACTTTCAAACCCTGGAGGTTGTTTGACAAAGACTTCTTCCTTTAAGTAGCCATTTAGGAAGGCACTCTTCACATCCATTTGGTGAAAGGTAAATTTCATGTGTGCTGCAAAGGCTATGAGGAGTCTTATTGCCTCTAGTATTGCAACTAGAGTAAATGTCTCATCATAATCTATACCTTCCTATTGGCTATAACCTTGGAACACCAAAAGTGCCTTGTTCCTTGTAACCATTCCATCTTCATCAAGTTTGTTTCTGAAAACCCATTTAGTGCCAATAAGCTTGTAACCAGATGCCACACTTGACTTCTTTCAAACTGATTGAGTTCATCTTGTATTGCATTCACCTAGTCTGCATCCTGCAAAGCTTCAGCAACATTTTTAGGTTCAATAAGAGATAAGAATGCATCAAAAGCACACAGATTCTTTAATTGAGATCTGGTTTTAACTCCAGAAGTTGGATCGGTAAGGATGTTCTCAATGGGATGAGAACTTTGATACTTGTAAGGTTTCACAACCAACTGATTTCTGTTTGGAATTTCTTCCATGTTATGTTGCTGAGGAACAGGCTCATGGACAGGTTCTATTTGGGAGTTAGATTCACTTCGTCTTTGTTCAGTTCCCCCTGTCAGGTTGCCCTGGATGGAAGAACATGTTCCTTCTTTTGGTGCAACTTCAGCTTGAGCTGTGACTTCACTCAATTCTTTTACCAGCCCAATAGCTGCATCGTCATGTTCCTGTCTCTCAGAAAGAATGTTAGTTTCATCAAAAACTACATGTACACTTTCTTCTACACACAAAGTTCTTTTGTTGTACACTTTATAAGCTTTGCTATGTGAAGAATATCCCAAGAATACTCCCTCATCACTTATGGGATCAAACTTACCTAGGGAGTCCTTTCCATTATTGTACACAAAGCACTTGCATCCAAATGCCCTAATATGGGATATATTTGGTTTTCTCCCTTTAAGTAACTCATAGGGAGTCTTCTCTACAAGAGGTCTAGTCATGCACCTATTAATGATGTAATATACAGTATTTACAGCCTCTGCCCAGAACCTATGTGGCAGTTTACTAGAAAGAAGCATAGTCCTAGCCATATCTTCAAGAGTCCTATTTTTTCTTTCAACTATTCCATTTTGTTGAGGAGTCCTAGGGGCAGAGAAATTATGATCTATACCACGCTCATCACAAAATTCAGCAAACTTAGCATTTTCAAATTCAGTTCCATGATCAGACCTAATTGATGCAAGTTGATTACCTAGTTGTTTCTGAGTTTTTCTAACAAAGGCAGTAAACATGTCGAATGCTTCATCCTTAGATGTTAAAAATAATACCCAAGTAAACCTAGAGTAATCATCAATAGGCACCATCACATATTTCTTACCACATCTGCTCAATGTTCTGATTGGACCACAAAGATCCATATGAACCAGTTTCATCGACCTGGTCGTGCTTCCCACTTTCTTGCTTTTAAAAGAAGATCTTAGCTGTTTCTCCCTTACACAGGCCTCACAAACTTTATCTTCCTTGAACTTGATGTTAGGTAACCCTATCACCAGGTCTTTGGAGACTAATTTGTTGAGTTGATTTAGACTTGCATGACCAAGTCTTTTGTGTCATAGGAGGGGATCATTGTCCAACACAATTAAGCAAGTGAGTTCGTTTTCTGAAAGAGTAGACAAATCTACAATGTAAATATTGTTAACTCCCTTTTCCTGCAAAACAATCTTGTCAGTGGTAAGATTAATCACAAAATATTTGGTCGAGTTGAATGCTACCAGGTTACTTTTGTCACACAGTTGTGATACACTGATTAGGCTATATTTTAAGCCATCTATCAAGTAGACATTCTCAATAGAATGTGAGTCTATCTTACCTACCTTTCCAACCCCAATGATCTCACATTTCTTTCCATTTCCAAAGGAGACATTACCTCCTTTTAGGTCCTCAAGTGAAAGGAACTGGTTTTTACTTCCAGTCATATGCTTTGAGCAGCCACTATCCATGTACCATATTTGGTTACTTCCCTTCACTTGGATCTGCAAAACAAAATCAGGGATTAATCTTATGTACTCAAACTAGTTTGGGTCCCTTTCTATAGGCAAATGGGTGAATTAAATTCCTTTTAACCCATCCAGGCAATCTATTTTTCTCTTGAATAAAGATTTTGTTCTTTTGACTGGCCTTTTCTTTTGCATTACATTCACTTTTGTAATGACCAGTTTTGCCACAGTGTGTGCAGATTTTGTTCTCAGGAAGTGTGATGTACTTGCTTTTGGGATCCCACTTAGGTGCTGGGGTCTCATAGCCAAGTCCTCTCTTATTGCTACTGTGGTGCTCTTGTAGGCAAGATAGTGAATCAGAGGACTTATTCCATTAGCAAGTTCTGTCTAGTTCATGCTTCATCTTGCCTAGATCTTCTTTTAGGACTCTTATCTGCTCATCTCTCTTGTACAACTCATCCTTCATTTTTCCTAGATTTTCTTCTAAGGTGAGATATGTATGATCAGCTTTCTTTTTACCTGTTCCTAATTTCAGTTTTTGATTTTCAGATCTAAGTTCTAAGACAGTGCTGTCAAGTTCAAGAACCTGGTTCTTCAACTCAGTATTTTTACTGTCACTTTCACTTGCCCTGAGTTCCATATTTTTACACTTGGCTTTTAAGATCACACATTCCCTAGACAGCTGTTTGTTCTCATTGTTTATGACCTGAGACTCATCAATGAAGTCTAGAAATAATTCAGATAGCTTTTCTTTTGACAAAAAATTAATCTTGTCTTTGAGATGAATCACATTTATCTCTTGTTCATCGTCTGATTCTCCAATAGTCATAAGTGCTTGTTCATCTCCAGCTTCATCTTCTGAATCCTCATTTGAGCTCTCTCACAAGCAGCAACCATAGCCTTTGTTGATTATTTGTTCTTCTTGAGTTGAACCTGTTCCTTCTTCTTGTTTCTTCGTTCAGCCCTTTCTTTCTTCCATTCAATTTCCCACTGAGGACAATTCTTGATCATGTGGTCAATCTTGCCACATTTGTAGCAGCCCTCGTTGGTCTGTTTTTCAGGGGGCCTTGGTTTGTTGAAGGTTGCACCTCTTGAAGAACCCTTTCCTCTCATTAGGTACTTCTTGAAATCCCTTGTGATCATAGCCATTTCATCATCCTCCAAGTCAGCACCTTCAGCTATTCTTAGAGTCATGCTTTTTTCCTTCTTGGGTGCATCCATCTTCATGGTTTGCCTTCTCAGTTCATGTTATCGCTAAATGATCTTTAACGACGGGATTGTAATCCGGCCGTTTAACTTTTAACGTCGGAATTTTTAACGACCGGTGATGATCGAATTTTTTCTGGCCATTAACAACTTATAACGATCGGATTTGGACTTAAACGACCAAATTTTCCATCGCTAAAGGCCTATGTTCTTGTAGTATTATTCATGGGTGGGGCAAACTTCATAATTCTTGTACGTATTCGGAATATCTAAAAACAAATTTAATCTACTATGCTTCAACTTCTAAGTAATTATAACTAACAACAAATAAAAATTATCGATCAGATTGAAATAGAAAAGGAACTTATGCACCAGTAGAGTGAATAAAAGAGGAAATGAATAAAACAGTGCCCAAAAAATAAACGAGTTCAAGTTCAGTGGACCAGTAGAGTGTGTATATATTTTATATCATCATTATTAACCTAGCGTACAATAATAGATAATATTTCAATATAAATTTCATATGATCTTTTGAAGAAGTAATAACTTATTATATCCAATTAAATTAGAGAAATATATAATTTTTAGCTGCTATCTTGCAACCTAAAATATTTTTTTTCTATAACGTGTACAGTATTAATTAATTTAAATAAAACAGAAATAGTGTGGAGCCCATGCAAAAGATACTAGACAAGGAGTATGCCACATGGCGTGGGCGTGGGATAAGAACCCGAATGAATGGAATTAAGAAGTCCCCCGTGCTCGTAATTTTCAAAACTCGTGTTGGCTTTAGAAACTAACTTACCCAATCAATTTGGCGTTTTAGCCAGCTAGTCACCCACTATAGCAAAGTGTTCATTCATGAAAACCACATAAATTCCAAATAATAATTACAAAATATATGCTACTTGCAACAAAATACCACTGAGTATTATGCACTTTCTTTATTGGACATCCACATTATATTATAATATCATAAGATAATAAATATCACTCTCACTTTTCAACGCTTAAGCGTGATAATCAAGAAATATCACTCTCGAACACTCTTCTTATACCAAATAATACAGACCCCACTTTCCACTCTTGTCATAATTAATAATTTATCTTAATAATTTAAACAAGTCGTTTTACAATTTCCTATATGTATATAATTGACCATAAAAAGAAATTGAAATATCCCTCACAAAAATCGCCGTATGATTTCCGATGTATACTACTACTGTACTACTATGCACACTATATTGCCGCCAAAAATAATCCACGTCACCGATTCATTTCTTCAAATGACGAAATTGCCCCTCACGATTATCTTACTTCGAGGGCAAAATCGTCGAAGTCAAACTCGCTGAATTCCTCGGCGAAATATTTCTCCGACATTCCAAATCCCGTTAGACCAAAAGGGGAGTCAATTTCGAAACCGAACGCGTCCACTTCGCTAAACCCTAGGCTGCCATCGAACGGTCCAAAATCATCGGAACGGAGAACGGACGTCGGCGATAAAGCCACGTCCTTTGAAGAAACTTCAGTCTTCGCTGCGCTGACGATAATAGACTCCGCCTCCGTCGTTTCAATCGCCGGCGAGACTAATGGAAAGTTGGTAACGGCGTCGGGACCTTTAAGCATAACGGCAGCTCTGTCGTAGACGGTGGCTGCTTCCTCCGGCGTGTCGTAAGTTCCTAACCAGACACGTTTCCCACGTGTAGGGTCACGAATCTCGGCGGCCCAGCGACCCCATGGTCTCTGACGGACGCCTCTGTATTTTTTCCGGCTGCTGACGTCACTATCCGATGAAGGCAAACACCGTTTCCTGCTACTTTGTTGAGGTTGAGAGTCTTGCTTTGGTGACTCCGGTAGCAGTGTAAAGTTGATTTGAGTTACATATCTCTTCACTCTTCGTACCATAAATTGATCGTCTTCGTCGTCGGATGAATCCGTTGCATCACCGTCCGTAAGTATAATTCGAACAACTTTTTGTGGGTTCTTCATGTTCAGCTCATGAACTTGCTTGTTTGTAGTAACCAAGTGTTCAGAGAATTTTACTGGTGGTTGTAAAATCATGTTGTTAAAAAAAAAAAAATCTGGGGTCTAACCAAAAGAGGTGAAGTGGAGGTGAGCAGTAGAGAGGGATGAATTTATGGAAAGAGATGAAGAGAGACAGAGGGGGGACAAATGGACATAAGTACCAACCAAGAGGGGGAAGGACTTTAATTTAAAGGAGTAAATAGTTAGAGAAACAAGAGTAAAAGCACAAGGAGTGAGTGAGGGTACTAAGGACTGGCACTGTACTATTATGATGGAGGGTTAGTTGAACAAAAAAGAAGAAAAGTTGATGGTAGGAAAAAGCTAAGAGCTTACTGTGCAGGTTTTGGCGGGAACAAACCACTAACACGATCCTAGCTAAAACTCTGAACCTACACTGGATCGGAGCTGCAGGACATTTACACAGAAAAGGAGTGAGAGAAGAGTTCCAAGGTCTAAAGAGAAAAGACTAGTGCTTCTTCTCAACTCAAATATATAATGCACGCCAGTTTCAACTTTTTGCAAATTGGTGCCCCGGATTGGATCCAATCGGTTTCGATATTTCTTTTTTTCTTTTTTCTTCTTTAAGCATATTTAAAATGAAGCCCTATTCAAGATTTAAATTTGATGGTCTCAATCCTTATATTATTATTGAACTCGTCATATTTTTAATTATGAGTCAAATATTTAATATTTAGATTATACATATTGGAAATGCTTAAGTTTTTACTAAATCCATTATAGGTTTAAATATATAGGTCCAAAATTTAATATTTTTAATAATAACATATACTCCCTTTTTTTCATATTAGATGAGGTAGTTTGACTCGGTACGGAGTTTAAGGGAAAAAAAGAAGATTTTTGAAACTTGTGGTCTTAAAAGCTTAAGGGTAAAAAGTTTGTGGAGTCATGATATTTGTGTGGCTATAAAAGTTTCTCATTAATGGTAAATGGGTAAAATGAAAGAGTTTAAAGTTGAATTATTTTCAAATTTAGAAATGTGTCATTTGTTTTGGAACAGACTAAAAAGGAAAGTACCTCATCTAATATGAAACGAAGGGAGTATATATAACATACTCGGTTAGAAATAATTAGTTTAGGCTAACCTAATTACTATATGCTACACAGGGGCGGCCCAACGAGTTTGTGGCCTAAAGCCAAACTTTACGAGGGGCCTCAATTTTTTTTTTTAAAAAAAATATTTATTTATTTGAAGTCTATTTTTCTAGCTAACTTAGATACAAAGTTATTAATAGTTTTCTTTTAATCAATAACTCCTAATAAGTCTTTCTTTATTGACAATATAGCTAATCCATTTAACTTTTCTCGAGATATTATTGATCTTGGGTAAGATGTTATCAATTTTAATTTTGAAAACTTCTTTCTGGTGAAGCGCCGGTAGCCCGTTTGGCCAAGCTGCAAAAATCAACTTATTTTGAGAAGTGTTTTTCTCAAAAGTGTTTTTTTCAAAAATACTTTTAGTGAGAAACAGTTTGTATTTGGCTAATTAATTTGAAAAACACTTCTGAGCAGCAATTAGTGTTTGGCCAAGCTTTAAAAAATTGCTTCTAAGTGTATTTTTTTCTTAAAAGTGTTTTTCAAAAAGTGCTTTTGGAGAGAAGCTATTTTTTGTTTGCTTCTCCAAAACTGCTTCTCCTTCTCTTCAAAAGTACTTTTTTCTCCTTTCAAAAGTTTGGCCAAACACCTTAATTTTAGAAAAAAATACTTTTGAGCCAAAAAAGCGCTTTTGCCTCAAAAGAAGCTTATAGCCTGTTTGGCCAAGCTTCTTTTTGGCCAAAGCGCTTTTGGCCAAAAATTGAGGTGTTTGGCCAAGCTTTTGGAAAGAAAAAAAAGTGCTTTTGAGGAGAAGCAGAAAAAAGTAGCGTCTCTCCAAAAACACTTTTTTGAGAAACACTTTTGAGAAAAATACACTTAGAAGCAATTTTTTAAAGTTTGGCCAAACATTAATTGCTGCTCAGAAGTGCTTTTCAAATTAATTAGCCAAACATAAACTGCTTCTCACCAAAAGTACTTTTGAGAAAAGCATTTTTGAAAAAAAATACTTCTCAAAATAAGCTGATTTTTACAGCTGGGCCAAACAGGCTATAATTAACATTATTCCATAAGCAATAGAGGCATTGGAAAAAGAATCAAATCTTTTTATTTGACCGAATGTATCAATTAAATTGTTATCTTCTAATAGTTCTATTTTTCATAATACTTTTAATTCCAAAAATAAATCTAAATCATCTATATCGAATTGATTATTATGTTTTAAGGAACATTCAAGATTAAGGCAATTTTTTTTCAAGATTTTAATCATCTAGTGATCTTAAATTTTACTGCTAAAGAAGAAACAAAAAATATTTCCATATACTTCGAATTATTCAAATTTATTTTGAAGTGAAAAAAATAGTCTTGTTTACTATGTATAAAGTAATCAACTCCAAAGGACTCTTCGAAAGATTTGAGATTTTATTATCAACATTCTCATCAAATTGTTACTTCGTATATATCACACGTTTCTTACGAAATTCGGGTTTGATATTCATTTCAAGTGTAATTTTCTTGGCAAAAATCATAGCAATTGCAAATCCTCTCTATACTTGTTAAAGAAAGAAATTAAACTTCTTCACTTCACATAACCTTTTTTAAACTTATACATGGCCTATTAGGTATAACAAAAAATGGAGCCCCCGCAAATATGGGGCCTAAAGTCGTTGCTTTTTATGGAAGGGCCGCCCTAATGCTACATCCGCTACTATCTAGAATCACTAAGACTTCTTTAGCCGAGGGTGTGTCTCTGCCCTTCCAGGGTAGGGGTAAAGTTGTGTACGTTTTATCCTCCCCAGACCCCACTTGTAGAATTATATTGTGTTGTTGTTGTTTTTTCATATTCACATCTAATAGGCACATTAAAAGGGTAAAAAGTTTTTTCATTCTTAAATTTCAAATTGAAAAATCTGTAATTGAAGATGAAGCAATCTTAATTATTCCACAACTGACTTTGACAAAGATCGGATCGAATACTGGGAGATAGAGAATGGGAGAGTGAGTGTAGTAGTACGAGTGAAGTGTAGAGAGAGGACTAATTAGGCGCATATGTCATTTCCTGGGCTTACTCATGAATCTTCTCTGTTACAGCTGGCATTTGTTGACATGTCAAACGTTTTTGACTCCCTCTCTTTTCATTTGGAAGATCCTGGTCGCCCATTTTGCTTTTTACCAAACTTCCCACCATTTTCCTTTAATTACGTCCAAAAAGAACTCTCAAACGAACTTTCCACCCTCCCTCCCTTCTCCCTTTCTTCTCTATACTTTATTAATAGTAATAATTAATATTTGCGAGACCATGAACAGATTTTCCACGACAAACAAAAGTAGAACAAGGACTAAGGTTATAGAAGACATGAGAAAAAACACACAACTCCATCTTTGAGCAATAATACGAGGAGAATACTGTGAAATTGTCAGGACAAAATTCAAATTGAAATCCACTGCAAAATTCCCCAAAGACCAGTCCTAATGAACCCGACCGACTTAGACCCTACTATAGATGGAGAGGACAGGCTTTAAAGATATAGTAGTTAAAACAAAGCCGATTCCTAAGGGAATGCATTTCCCATTACTCTTTGCAAAAATTGACTAGTCACTTTCTCGAAGCAAGACTTTTCTAAATTCTAAGGACAAAAAGACATTCTCTTCGCGGGAGCTATGCATACAATATTACCAAAAACATGTCTTCAAACCTTTATAGTGTTCTAATCCCATTGGCTTAACTCACTGAAGTTTAATACACTAAGTTTAGCCTTTCTTTGTCCTTTTTCGTGTTCTCTCCTCTCTCTACCTCTCTCCATTTACTACTACATGACTACATCGCCTGATTCATCTCCCAACTAAATGGGGTTTATCTCAAAAATGAAAATCTTGTCAATTCTTCCTCTCTTTTTCTTAGTAATTGAATAGGAGAATATATTAGCAGCTACAAAAGACAACGAGGGAATAGAAAGGGGCTACGATCATGGCATCAAAAAGGCTACTCAACACGTTGAAAAGTAAATAGGGAGTAGGTTGTTGGCTTGAAGAGAAAGCAAAGTGATGAAGAGACCCCAATACAAGGCACGTGCATCATAATTTGCAGTAGGGGAGGCTAATTCTAAACCTGTTTGCTTGTAAACCAAGCGACAAACACACATAGCTTTCAACCCTACAACTACTCTTTTAACTACACAAAAGTAGAACGACTACTAGAAATGGCTGATCCCATCCATAACCGAGTCATAAATATACCTACTCTCGCAATATTAATCTCAATCTGAGAAATTTTACTTTGTGTTTAACATACCACTGTATTGTTGTATGAGGCCCCTCGATGTATGACATTTGGACTAGTGGCGCCCACTTTCACCTCCATTTCAAATATCTTTTTTCCTTTCACTGTCTCTTGGCTTCGCCGCTCGTTAGCTGATGTGCTGGTTTGGAGCTTCATGTAAATCTTTTTCTTCCTGTTTTACTTCTCCATTTCTTCTCTTTTTCAAATCCATTTTAAAAATGTTATTCAACTATTTGCAAGTGTTCTGCCTCTAGGTCTGTAGATTACTATTTTTCCGATTAAAAAAAAAGATTTCTTAGGGATTTTGCAATCGCCGCAGTAAGAGTTGAAAAATTCATGATGAAGCAACTGTAGCAACGAAATATCGTTGAATAAGGGGTATTAAATCTCTTTGGGGTTATAAACAATCTTTTTCCTGTTAATTATAGACGGAGTCCCAACTTCTAGTTTTTATTCTTTTTCAAATACTGAAAACAATTATAGGATATAAATTTTGTGGACATAATTTTCAAATCTTATCCTCTATTAACCAGGAAAACAATCTGATATAAAATCATCAATGTCGCATCATGCAACTGCTACTTTTGAAGGGGAAAGTTAAAGTTTTATGCTTTCAGAGCATAATCTAAGAGGGATTGAGGGAGGAGAGAATATTTCAAAATGGTACTGACAGTGGGCCCCCACTGTCCAAATGTCACACATTGAGGGGCTCATACAACTATGACTGTGGTATGTTATACACAAAGTAAAATATCTCAATCTAGAGAGCCACGTACCAAGGATCTAAGCCTATTCAATCACTCAATTCCCATTAATAAATTTCGGCTGCAAAATGATTTCACCTTTCAACTCCAACACCTGGCACTGGGGTATTGCACAATCTAGTAAACTCTAACACAAACGGAAGGCAGGGGCCCGTTGTCGATTATGACTCATTTCTTCGCTTACCCTTAGCACATGGCATTGACACTTTCTTTGGGCATGCCAAATTTCTTCGGAGCAATAGTAAAGTTTCCACCGTGCAACTAGAAAGTGACGAGTTCAAGACATATAAGGAAACTTCTCACCAAGGTAAAGTTATTACGCACACAATGGACCTAATGTTGGCCAACCATTCCCACAATCCACGTATTGCTGGAGCATAATACACCAGGTTGTGCTTTATTGGCAAATTGCATGCTAACAAGAACGCATACAAACTGAACATCAAATTTGGCTCAACTCTTTAGTTAACTGCGCCTAAAAGGAACAGTAACTCTTTCAACCTCTTCATTCCAAGGTTTGAAAGAGGAAGTGTTGGTAAATTAATAATTGTTGGTGAGTAACGCAAAGGGTTATTTGCCATGAGAAACCCTCAGATTCTTAAAGAATTCAGCAATGTTTCGCATATGAACCTATAAACAGGGAATGTTTGTTAAAGTAAATCAGATATTCAGTTTTGTTGAATCATTCGTCATCTAATCCATACTTGGTAATTGACCAGTTCGAAAAGCCACTGTGAAGGGCACTTGTGGCTCCCGTAAGACTAAGGACCCAGATGATTGACGAAAAGCAATGGCACCCGACAGTAAAAAGCATAGTCAAGCCTTAGAAAAAGCATTTTCCCTACTCTGCAAGGAAGCATTCACTTACCATCCTAGGTATCAGTCATATTAGCACTAAAATTCCAACATCGAACCAAGCTTATCAGCCATCTTGCCATCTCACGTAAAGACTTGTCCAAGCTTGAGCATTACAAAATCCAACTTCAATTATCATTCCAAGACATGAAACATACTAGCCACGCAAGTTGCCATCTCAAGCCGTTAGGTCAATATCAGTATCAATAATAATTGTCATTCCAAAGATGGCTCCAACTAGTCATGCAAATTGGGAAAGTTAGGGAAAGTAGCATGTCAGACAGGTAACCAAAGTACACGTTACATTACGTTTTCCCCCTTGCTAACATTCATCAAATAGATATTCACAAATTTGAAAGATCTCAGTCTCTTGACAACCACACAACGGGAGAAAGAAGTAAATTTTAAGCTCCTTACCCACATTTTATTCTTTCACCCAAGCACAATTAAGACGTGCAGCTACAAAAGTCTCTGACATGCCCAGTGACACTTTTGCTATTATCCCATAGCATATTTCTGTGTCCAGCTTCGAGCAGTGGCCTCATATTTGGACCTGTCATTCTTGTACATATGAGCAATTTCTGGTACAAGAGGATCGTCTGGATTTGGGTCTGTCAATAGAGAGCAGATGGACAACAGGACCTGAAAACATACCAACAGCCTATTCAGATATCCAAACGCTAATAGCCATGTAAAAGCAAAGAATATAAACCCAGGGGTAAAGCCAAGAAGTTAATTTACTTATAAAGACAAATGAGCCCAAGAGTCAACAGGGGTATAAAACTTACATGCAGATCATTTGGAGAAATCTTCACCAAAATAATATTTGCCACCAACATGTTAAACTTAAGATGTGAACTACAATCTTTTTCAAGTGTGGCTTTGAAGTTTGATCCATTTCAGTAAGCAATTTAAAAACATTAAACATTGAATTGAAGATGAAAGAAAGACCAAGGTCCAACCTTAGATATGGTCAATGCTGGACTCCACTGCTCTTTAAGAATATCCAGACAAATGCTTCCATTGCTATTGATGTTAGGGTGGAAAACCTTAGTTCGAAATGCAACCTGAGCCAATGAAAAGCTTATCAGATCATCACCACAAACTGATCTTATCAAAAACATTTGGAGTTAGCAAAAAAGCAATTTATACTGCGCAGCATTTCATATAAGTATTTCTCGAAACTAGAGAACCAACTTAAGCAAACTTATCTAACAGCAAACTAATGTCAGCCCTCCATTGATCCTCCCTCTCCCTCTAATCATCATAAAGCTAAAGAAACCAAAACTGAGATGACTTATTCCCATGTTAGTTAAGCTAACAATTTTCTTTTTAAAGGCATCCAAATGAATGAATGCACTCTAGTACCCAAAGACAAAGAGAACCTAGAGAAGGCAAACGTTTTCAGAGCTTTTTCCAAGAGTCTGACCTATATCATCTTCCAAGCAGTAGGGAGAATCAGAAGGAGGTATATGATATAATGTAGCCCGAGGGAAATGAAGCTAGCTGCAATGGAGTATGGATTATGTTCCATTAGCTTTAGGCCTGAGCTCATGCTTATAGAATGTAAAACCTAGAAGTGAAGAGCATCTCCCACACTACGAAACGTTAGCACTTTTTACAGCAAGGTATATGCATTGAAAATTTTATGACACTTAAATTTTTAAGATAAAGAAGGTTAGACAGAGTTAAAAGTGTTAAACCATATATGGGCACTGAAATCTTTTGTTACGTCTAGACTTACAAATCTTTCCTGCTCGTTTAACAGAAAAAAATCAAAAATAAATTCATTTCCAATTGATCAAATGCGTTCGAAACGATTATTCTCCAGTTCGTCAAAGTCAATAATGGCATAAAAAATTAACACAAGCAAAACAAGAGATATTCTGAAGCATAAGCATACCTTAGGTGGCTTGAATGGATAATCAGGAGGAAAATGAATAGAAACCAAGAATACACCCCCTGCATAAGGGCTATCTGTAGGCCCCATGATTGTTGCTTGCCAATGGAACATGTCCTCAGCCACAGGACCTGTTTAGATGAAGTAGTAAACAAATTAAAATCATTTTAGAATATTAATACCATTCAGATGTAGCAGAACATTCAGATGAGGAATTGTTTATTGAAATAAATATGACCCAACAAGTAATCGCATTTCAACAATTAATATCATCATCAGGATGTTGCTTCCAGATGGCTGCAGAAAACAGAAAATTCTAAGACAGCCAGAGAGATGCCATCATAAATGGAATATTATACAAAGGCTACAGTCAATGACAGCATACCTCCTAGGTCATGTTTTATCTTGGGAATAAATGAGTCACTTTTAAGTTTTAACTTTTAACAAATGTAAGTGAACTGCACTTGGGCATTAAGTCCTATTTAATCAATACCAGAACTCCTTACTTCTAAAATAAAACTAAGAGAATATGGAAAAAGAAAAGATACAATAACAAAATGGAACATAAATTTTGATGTTTGATTCTTAACTTGTTCTGGGGTCCAGACGCACTTTTATCTTGCCATACATAATCTTTTATATTATTCTTTCCCGTGTGTAGTGGTCGAAAATACACATCCCACCCATAGGCTCACATGACTGATCCATTGAACAAGCCTTCATACTACTAAGGCTCAGGTACCCACATTTAGCTTCTTGCACGAGCAACTCCACGGTTGAACAATCTCTCCCGAAACGCTTACAGTGTTGTACCCAAGAATTTGAACCGTTTCGTCGTCAAGTTACGGGCCACGACCTCCACGTGTTGGATCCATGACTTGCCCATGATTCTGCCTTTGACCAAGTCTAAAGGAATAAAGTTGAAAGTCCAATAGACTCCTTAACCACCACCGAGATGTTTGGGCCACGATCTCACCAAAATCACGTCTCTATCATTAGAGGTCCCCACGAAACCTTGATTATCACCCAATAACACATGCATTATAGTGATCCTCGTACATGATGAAATCTACTTATCATGTGTTTCTGCATGCATGAGGTTCTGAACATTCTCTATAAGGAACCGACATGCCTGTATTCAGGCCTGCCAACATACCATGTTCTCTACAGACCACACAATTGTCTCTATCAACGGGTCATATGAGTGTATCCTATAATGAGTCTTACGATCATCTCCAGCAACAAGCCATGGGATAGCTCCTGTAATTGTAATAGGCCATACGAACCATATGGGCAAACTTATCTTACTTAGGACCAAGTTAAGGAGGAATAATTGACTGATCACTAAATGATGTGCCACTCTCTCATCCTTCGAAATAAGGCTGAACAACCACTCCATAAAGAAAGGAGTCACTTCCTTATATTAAGGGGATTAGGCTCCAATTTTACACCAACCAAGGTAGTAGGTAGCTGTACTCTTCCATTATAAATAAGAGCTCTTTAAATATCTGACGGTCATGCAATAACAGACTACATCACCTCTCATATACAGTCAAACCTCTCTATAACAACATCGTTTGTTCTGATATTTTCTGCTACTATAGTGAAGTGCTGGAGGCAAAAGGTGTCGGTTTCCTGCATTAGGGAGATTAAGGACATGTATGATCGAGCTAAGACTCGGCTTAGAACAGTCGGAGGTGACTCGAAACATTTTCTGGTTGTTATGGGGTTAAACCAAGGATTTGCGCTCAGCCCGTTCTTATTTACCCCGGTGATGAACGCACTAACACACCATATTCAAGGGGAGGTGTCATAGTGTATGGTATTCACTAACGACATAGTTCTGATTGATGAGACGCAAGGCGGTGTTAACGAGAGGCTGGAGGTTTGGAGACAGGCCCTCGAGTCTAAGGGTTTCAAGCTGAGCATGAGTAAGACGGAATGCCAAGAGTGCAAGTTCAACGCCGAGCCGAGGAAAGCGAGCATGGACGTGAGGCTTGAATACGGGTCATCCCCAGGAGAGGCAACTTCAAGTACCTTGGATCGGTTATCCAGGGGATGGGGAGATCGACAAGGATGTCACACACCGTATTGGGGTGGGGTGGATGAAGTGGAGGTTAGCATCTGTAGACCTGTGTGACAAGAAAGTGCCACTGATACTCAAAGGTAAGATTTGTAGAGAGGTGGTTAGACCGGCCATGTTGTATGGGGCTGAGTGTTGGCCAGTTAAGAATTCGCCAGTGTTTTTGAGAGCGCGAAGCGCAAAAAAGCGACAAGGGCTCGCCTCGCTTCAAAAGCGAAGCGCACGCTTTATTAAAGTGAAGCGCAATTCTTAAAAAACATAATGTAAAATTATAAATAATCAAAAACTTCAATTTAAATACTTAAAAGTAGGTACTAGGTACCACCAAATCATCCACAAACCATCCACAAGTAAAATCAAAGCTACTAAATTACTAGAATCAACATCTTATTCTTCTACTCTTCTTCTTCTTCAAGAATAATATAATTAATTTTTCCCTGAAAATGTCCCCGAACATCAATAAACTGAAAATACATATAATAATTAATTATATAAACTAAAAAAAACATTTAAAAAATCACATAAACTAAAAATAATACATATATATAATTAATTTTAGAAGAAGAAGGAGCAGGAGCAGGGGGAGGGGCAGGGGGAGGGGGAGGGGGAGGGCAGGGGCAGGGGCAGGGGCAGGGGCAGGGGCAGGGGCAGGGGCAGAAAGGAGAAAGAAATTACCTGGACTGGAGAAGAAGTGGTCGAGCTCGAGCTTGAGAGAGAAGGGGTCAACCCTAGCCCTTTGTCGATGTCTCTGTTTTGACGGGAGAAGCAGTGGTCTGTTGTGACATTTAGGGGTCTTTTTTGTATAATTAAAAAACAGACCCAAGTTTTTTTAAAAAAAAGGGCCAGTGCGCTTTTGTAAAAGAAGCGATCGCTTCGTCGATTTTCTCGCTTCGTCGCTTCAGCTAGTGAAGCGCACGCTTTTCAAGATCGCATCGCTTCGAGCAGCCAGAAGCGATACACTGTCGCTTCGCGCTTTAAGCGACGAAGCGATCGCTTTTCTAAACACTGGAACTCACATATCCAGAAGATGAAAGTAACAGAAATGAGGATGCCCGGGCACACTAGGATGGATAAGATTAGGAGCGAGGATATTTGGGAGAAGGTGGGCGTGGCTCCCATTGATGGCAAGATGCGAGAAACGAGACTCAAATGATTCAGGCACGTATGAAGGAAAAGCCCAGATGCCCCGGTAAGGAGGTGTGAGCGGCTGTCTTTGGAAGGCACGAGAAGAGGTAGAGGGCGTCCTAGGAAGTATTAGGGAGAGGTGATCAGGCAGAACATGGCGTGACTTTAGATTTTCGAGGGCATGACCCTTGATAGGAAGCTGTGGAGGTCAAGCATTAGGATTGTAGGTTAAGAGGTATTTGAGTCTATTTCTACTTCATACCAATGCGAGGCTACTCTAATAGGATTTTTGTCTTAGACTGCTAGTGATTAATGTTGTGTTCTCACTACTCTTCCATTTTTCATAGTGTCGGGTCTATTTACTGATATTGCTTTTGCTTTTCATCTATTTTCTGGTTTTCATGACGTTGTTATTATTCTTATGGTTTCTGTTGATGGTACTGATATTTTGTCTCTTTTCGTTTTTTTGAGCCGAGGGTCTTTCGGAAACAGCATCTCTACTCCCTCGGGGTAGGGGTAAGGTCTGTGTACACAATACCCTCCCCAGACTCCACTACTGAAATTTTACTGGATCGTTGTTGTTATATGGTGAAGTATTGTTATAGAGGACATATATTATAACATAACAATTGGTTCTGAAAAAACTTGACTGTTATAGTGAAATACTGTTATAGAGAGGTCTGAATGTACTTGAAAATATTATTCTTTCTACACATAAAATTTAGAACAAGCACCTATGACCGTGAAAGTTAGAGCCCCAACTCCCCATCGACAAGGGCAGAGGACAAATCTCAAGATTTCTTCTACACTAATCTTTACATATTACACTGGTTGTATCACAAGAACATGACATTAATAAGATTCTACCCCTCTCCGTTTTTACGCTATATTTGTGTCTCTTTGTATTTATCACATTTACTTTAATATTTTTATTCGCTTTTAGCAGTTGTGTTGGTATCCCTTCCCTGATAGACAGTAGAGAATTTACCCCTTACATCATGGCAAGAAGATTTCTTCTTAAGGGTGGATGGCCCCACATGAGACAAAAGAGCAATTTGATCAAATCCACATTGAGTTGTAGTAAACTACAAATGAAACAACCAATTACGTCGATAAATTTATACAAGCATTCATTGCAATTTTGCTATTAAAAAAGTAAATAAAGTACTAATTTTTTTCAAGAAACCACTTAGATTTAACTGGACTTTTATGTGGCTAGAAGTTCTAAAATCAATGAGATGTTAAACACAATAGTGTAAGAAAAGCAGAGCGAACATACCAGCGCTGCATGATGTGGGAGGGTCCTTCTGCAGATCCTTCAGCTCCTTCAATATGCGCTTTGACGCCATAGGTTACTTCCTTACCTTCAAACCCAAGCTCAAATCTGATAAACATGTTAAAATCTCATATCAAATACCAAAGATCCTGAAATTCCACAAAAGAAAAATGAATGGCCTAGATGAAAGACCTTTGAAAAGCAAAAAGTAGCATCAACGATATTAATGGAGCAAAAGTAAGCAAAAAATTCACAGAAATCGCCAGATCTAATCGAATATTCATACAACAACGAAAAAACAGTAGATCTTGTTATGTTCATAGCATATGACGGAGCAAAAAAATGACGGAGGCTAGGGTTTGAAGTACCTGAAGGTGGAAGAGTGGTAGAGGGGATTAATTGAGTTTGCAGAAAGACGGAGATTGGACTGCCGAAGCCTAGATTTGCTGAAGGGGGAAAAGGAAAAAGGATTTTGCTGGAGGGGAAAAAGAGATATTAGTCACCCCTGCCACGCCACCCCACAAAAGCTTATTTGAATGGTTGTTATTTTTATATTATATTGTTACTATAAATATAATATTTAATTTAATTGTTACTTAAATTATTTTATATTATATTGTGAATTTGTGTTACTAATGATGAAATGTGTATTGTCTCATTTGGTGTAATCTCATTGTTATCTTAATTTTTTCTTCTCATTTTTTCTTAATTATTATTTAATAATTATATTTTACTCTATATCCATCATTTTTATAATGACTATACGTCGTATCATAGATTTTGTTATAACACTAGAGGCTTATCTTTTAAATTATTGGTGTGTAGCATTATAAAAAGACGGAAAATAATACGATCTATCTAAATGTATAATCAACGAAACAATACAATACAATATGATACGATAAATTATGAAACGATACATGACAACCATCCAAACAAGTTGTAAACCTAAATATACTCTTCTCTCTCAATTTCAATTTATATGGTCGGAACTTTAAAAATAAAAAGAAACTTTTGAAACTTGTGATCTTAAATATTAGAGGGTAAAAATTTTATGGGCTGACATTTATGTGGCTACAAAAACTTTTCATAAGGGTAAAATTGATAAAATAAAATGTTTAAAGTTAAATTATTTTCAAATATAAAAATGTGTTATTCTTTTTAAACGAACTAACCAAAAGATATGTCATATAGATTAAAACGGAGAGGAATAACTAATATGGATTATAATTTTTCTTTTATATTATTACAACAAGGAATCATTTGTTTGGTAATAAAGTTTTTGTGAGATAAATCCACATTCAATGTAAGATAAATAATACAAAAATTGTAAGATAAAATTTATTCCGATATTAGCTTATACTAATAATCAAATATTAATGACAAATTTAAACCCAAATTTGATATCAAAATTAGTGTTTTGATTCTAATAACAAAACGAACCCTAAGGACAATATGTGTCTAAGCAAGTGTGATATTTGGCTCAAAGTATGTATATTTATATGCATATTGCCTAATATTTTACTCATGCTTCGTAGATTTCGGATGTGTAATGTAATGATTTGTGCTAGTTTATGGTATTTTTATGTGTAGGAATCATCCGGAGGCAAATTGGTAAAAGGGTGCGTGAATTGAAGCGAAAAGGGGAAGAAAAGGGAAAAAAACCACAGAGTAGCGCCACGAGCAGCGTGGGGCGCTACCTATGGCGCACAAAACAGAATCTACAAGAACGTGCGCCAGGGCTAGCGTTGTCACGCCCAAAACTCGAGGAGCGCGACCGGCGCTCAACCAAGTGAACCCGGTCAAGCAAGCATGTTTGATACTTTCTACCCAACTCACCCATGATCAAGAGAAGACGTGTTTTCATTAATTAGACAGTAGGGAGATCGTGTATACAATAGCAAATCATTTCATTAGTTACTTCTTTTCAAAGTCTCAAAATACATACATTTAAGTAGTTTAAAGTGGAACAGTGATTCAAACCATAACATGAATTGTTTGGCTTTTCCCCAACACCAACATACAATCCACACTATGTCTACGGAGCATCTAATAATTACAAGGAGTACAATAGTAGTGCCGGCAACAAGGCTCCGACTATACCTCAAAACATGATAAAAAATAAATAAAAGATACACGACCCTGGGATGAAGTGGGGCTCATCGAGTTTGCTGGGAAGAGGATGCATGCCTATCACTGATCGACACCATCTGCTATGGGACCACCTGCATCCATTTAAAGATGCAACGCCTCCGGCAAAAGGGACGTTAATACTGTCGAATAGTACTAGTATATATGACTGAACACCCTCTCAAAAGAACGAACCATAATGCAAGTAAGGACAATCATAATATCAGTTAAAGCATTGAACATTTACCAAACGTCAAATAAGGGATAAGATAAGTTTTTGATTAAATTTTCATATTTTAAGTAGGGGAAGTCTTTATTACCAATATGCCATTATTCACCATTTCGATTTCAATTCTCAATACAGTCACCGTCATGCGTACGGTATGGCGTCCGATTACGACCCGATCGGCTAGGCCATCTCATGTGAGACATCAACCACAATCACGATTTCAATTACAATTTTCCAATAGAGTCACCACCATGTGTACGACATGTCGCTCGATCACAACCCGATCGGGTAGGCCATCTCATGTGAGACATCAACCACAATCACGATTTCAATTACAATTTTCCAATAGAGTCACCACCATGTGTATGACATGGCATCCAATCACGACCTGATCGGCTAGGTCATCTCATAAGAGGCATCAATCACAATTTTTATTATTTCACTTGGCACGTTGTCTGTGTTTCATATTTCACTTTTAATATTTCTTGCTTTGTATCTCATATTTCGTATTTCGTGCACCCTTTTTACTTTCAAAAATCATCATATATTTCCAACAATAAGGCATTTCTATTCATGGCATTTAAGCACACATATGAACAAATAAGAGTCTTAGGTACATTGAGATTTCTTATACAATTGTCATTAGTTTTCATTTGAAACACAACTTCTTGTCAAGGCATTTGGACATACAACCCAAACTCTGAACTCATTCTTCCAATAAGAGCACAACATAACAAGAGTATTTAAATTTTATATTGGACATGGATATCTTTTGACACAAGCTTATTCGGAATATTCAATTCACAGTGAGCAACTCGAGACTTACAAGGATATCGTGGGGTTCAATTCTAAGAGAAGAGTTTAGCCATACATACCTTGATTGAGCTTCTTTAAACTCTAAAATATTCCGGAATTCTTAGCAACTTCAATATGTTTAAGCAATATAACAAATTAAACCAAAAATTAGGGAAACGATCATGGTTCTAGCTCACTTGAGCATCTTATCAAACACTAAGTGCATTAAAGTTTCAAGACCCCTTTTTATGGAAGATTTCATCATCCCACAACCCACTCTCTATCATTTTTAGCTCACAATCTTCCTACACCCTTTGCTAACATATGCATGCAAGATGAACAACTCCCTACCCATAAACTATCTTACAAATTGCCCACTTATAATTAAATTTCAGATGAAAAATCCATAATGAAATTATTTTCACGAAATGGCAAATCGACAAACACAAAATTCACATAAAAGTCAAAGTGGCAATCACACCAAATCATCATTAAAACAAATTTGACAAACAAGGAATGAGGCATGACATAAATGATTTAATAAGTGACAACAATTTCCAATTTAATACATAAAAATGCCTAAGAGTTTAAACAATAGAATTTGCACACATAGGCCCGAGTAGGTACTCGTTACCTAGCGTACACGGCTTCACATTACACAAATGGCACATACGGCTTAATGCCTAAGGGAAAATTCCCCACTCAAGGTTAGGCAAGATTCTTACCTTTATGAAGTTAGGCTGATACTCTAAAATAGCCTTCTTGTGTGAAATAACCTCCGGATTGCTCAAATTTAGCCAAATTAATTATATAACACCTTTAAAATTCATCAAAAATAATTTCGGATAATAAAATGTCGACTTTAAATTTAAGATTTAAAAGTCAATCCGAAAGTCAATGTGGGGCTCGCATCTCGAAACCCGATAGAATTTTTATAAAATTTGAATACCTATTTCGATATGAGTTCAGCCATACAAAAATTATTAAATTTCGACAACAAATCATCCTCCAAATCTCCATTTTTCGTTTTTGAAAAGTTTTACAAATTTCTCAATTTTCTTCCCTTAAATTCGAAATAAATGATTAATATAACCATGGAATTATGAAATATTATCAATTTCAGACATAGAACACTTATCCCAATCAAGCTCGAGAAGAACCCCTCCAAAATCACCCAAAACCAAGGCTTTCAATCTCAAAGAAAATAAAGAGAAATGACCAATTTTGACCCCTAAATGTTCTACCCAGTTCCACTTATATGAGGATTTTACGCGCCTATGAAGCCGCTTTTACCACACAAGCGTCGCTTATACGAAATTCCACTGGCTAGCAGCCTATCGCACCTGCAGAAATTCTTCCGCTCATGCGCAATAGCAGGTGTGACACTGCCTCGCGCATATGCGCATTTTCCCGCACATGCGGCAGTGGCGTTGCTTCTGCGCACGCGCAGGTGCGCTGCCAGCTTCAGCTTCTGCGAGCACATGCCCAACTTGCCTATGGTGCTTCTGCGAGCTTCATCGAGCTTCTTTGAGGTCGCTTCTGTATGCGGTAAAACCGGGGGCCCGATTTCCCCGTCATTAGGTTGCCTCGCAGCCATGCTCCTCGAGGCTCGAAGCCAAGGTCGAGACCTACCCTCGGGAGTCGTCGGGTACCGGCCCTGGGGGCATCACGTATTAACAACTATAGTACAAGAGATGGGAATTCCCAAGGCACACGGCTAAATCTAACAAAGCCGACCTACCCGGAGCCTGTATCAAGGTATCACGTTCAGCCGTTCCATCTCCATGCCTTTATAGTTAATGCACTTTGTATTATAACGGGATTCCCCTCCTATATAAAGGGGATCCCCATCACTTTGTAAGGTTCAACTGGTGTTGCTCCAACCATTCTACATAAGATCAATAACAACTCTCTCTCTCTCTCCTTTCTCTAACTTGCTCGCTCGAGGCTGCCTATTTCATTTATTGCTTTCATACTTGTTCCTCATTTATTGCTTGATATTGGCCATAAATAGCCTCCTTCAATTATATTCTAACTGTTATTCCCTTCCCGATTACCCCCAATAGCACGAGCTCGAGCCCAGGCATCGACCTTGAGGCCCCTCACCGGCCAGTTCGAGGCCAGAGTAACTGATCTCTGGGTTTGATTATAACTCTGTTTTAGCTCGCATTTTATCTCTTATCTTCATACGCCTAGCATAAACTGCTCTAATAACTAGCATAAAAACAGATCACGTATTTTTAGAGTCCCATTAACAAATTTAATTGTTATTACCATTTTCACGGTAAACAGTTTGGCGCCCACCATAAGGCTAAAAATAATAGTGATTATTTTCTTGCTGGTTTCATTGCACAATGCAAGTCATTTTTCACACTTTTTCTTGTCCAAAATCTTCGATTTCAGGACAAAATGTCTGGCTCAGTGAACAGAATGGGGAACCGGAACCTTGAAAACTGCAGAGAGAAGGACACGACTACTCCAGATGTCGGTACACCACCGAACTAAACCCGAGCGGAAGGGGAGGCTCTCCGACATGGCGTCCACATGATTATTGGAGGAACCGACGTTCCCCAAGGACCCATGTTCAAACGGACGAGAGCATCCATCATGGAAGAGGGACTGACCCGAAACCGTGTGCCAGAAGATACCCTCGTATTCAGTGAGGAGGACCTCGAGGCCATGATAGAGGCGCACAACGATGTACTAGTAATCTCATTTCTTTTAAACAATACCAGGATAAAGCGCGTGCTCGTAGACCCAGGCAGCTCGGCCAACATAATTAGATCAGAGGTTGTAGAACAGCTAGGGCTGCTCAATCGAGTCGCCCTCATCCCTCGAGTCCTTCACGGCTTCAACATGACCGGCGAAGTAACGAAAGGGGAGATCATCTTCCCGATCGACTCGTCCGGCGTAATCCAGAACACCGAGTTCCATGTCATTGACGACGACATGAGGTACAATGCATTACTCGGCAGGCCTTGGATACACAACATGAGGGCAGTACCGTCAACCTTACATCAGGTGATAAAGTTTCTCACTAGGGATGACATCACGACCATACATGGAGAACAACGGGCAACGAAAGAAATGTTCGCAGTCCACCATGAGGCGCCGATCCCCACATGCTCGATCTCGAACAAGTATAGAAACACACAGGCCCCCGAGGACGATGAGGAAGATTTCTTCGCTCCCCGAACCTTTGTCGCCCTCGAAGAATCGGGTGCAACTAAATTGACAGTCGAAGAGCTGGAGCAGACCGTTTTAATCGAGCACCTCCCGGATCGTAAGGTATACCTGGTAACAGGGTTGACCCCCGAACTCAGGACAAGGTTCATTCAATTTCTTAGTAGCTGTGAACACCTAATTTTTGCCCTACATGAAAATAACTCCTAAAAATAGACCAAAATAATTTTAATTAATTTTTAGGAGTTTCTCTTTATTAGTTGCATTTCATGCATTTTTAATATTTTATGATCATAAGAAAAATCATAAAAAATTGTCACGTTTTAATTTCATGCCATCTTAGGTTCAATTCGCATGTAGGAATTAAATTTATTAAGCAAAAAATCACAAAAATGATCATTTTTACATATTTAGATTTTAGCATTTATTAGCATTTTTCTTTAATTTTAAGTTAATTAGTTGTTTTAATGTTAAAAATAAATAAAGAATTTTAATTTCTACAAAAATAGATTAATTTAGGATTTTAATTGATTAAAAAAAAGAAAAAAGGAAAAAAAACAAAGAAAAGGAAATTAGGAAGAATATATCTTTGGTCTTTGTTTCTTCTAAAATTGGGCCAATTCCTAAAATGGCCTAAATTAATTTTAAATCCCAACCCAATTTCAAGACCAATACTCATTAATCCATTACCCCTTTTCTATTTTTATACCCTAATTCCTCACACAAAAGGAGACATAACACATTATCACAATATCATATACCCTCCCCTTCTCCAAAAAAAAAAAAAAAAAAGATCCAAAAACGGCGCGCCTTAAACGAACCCCTCTTTCTTCTTCTTCAACTCACCTCACAGGACCAGACCCCTCTCTTCCCTTCTTCTTCTGGTTCTTCATTTCTCAAAGATAGACATCTGAGACCTAAGAGAAAAAAGAAATCCTCAATCTAAAGAGCGCGTTTTGGATCAGCTCTAGAGAGAGCCATTCCCCAGCAAAAAGACAACTCACACATGGAAAATAAAAAATCAGGAAAAGGGAGCAAAAGAAAAGGAGAGACCTAGACTAACATAAAAATCAAAAAACTCTGCTCCTTCAAAAGCTTTCAGGCCTAAAACTTTCGAAAAAAGGGAATCGTAAGAGTATTTAGACTCTCCAAAATTGATGGTTGATTGTTGAATCCGTGAGAGCTCTAAAAATTTGGGTTGCAAAAAGCTTCGAAAATTCTGGAAAAAAAAGAGAAGAAGAAGAATCAGGATTTGCTGCTGTTGTTTCTTGCTTTCACTGACTGAGCTCCATCGCCAGTTTCAGATCTGTATTTGGTTTTGCTTAGCTGATTTTCCTTGCAAATTGGTTCAAGTCTCTGTGTCCTGCTTAAGTCAGTAACTACGTTCGATCAATCAAGTTAGTACTTTCCTGTAGAGTTTACTTCTAATTTGTCTTATTCCGCCATTTAGATTGAATTTCGTGAAAAACACAAAACTATTAATTCTCTGCTTGATTTGTCGAAACTCTTAATTTCAGTAAATGTCTATTTACTTCTGTAACTATAGCAGTGAAACACTCCAGATTTTTGTTAGTTTAATCTTTGTTGGACCATCTCGACTAGAATAGGTTTGATCTCAGTCCAAGTCTATGAAATAGATTTGATCTATAAATAGTAGTCATTCATGAAAATGAAATAGATTAATTGATAATTTTAATGTGTTTGCCTCAATCAAAGTGTATGAATTGGGTATCTAAGAGTAAAAGTTTTAAGTGACAGGCTTATAGAATTTTTTAATAATGACTTGATTCTGTCGACTTAAAATTGTAATCTCTTATTTGGTGACGGAATGCAAATGTTTCTGTGACATTGAAGTTTTGGTAATGACATGAGCAGCCATGTATATTTGGCATTGCATATGCTGGTTTGTATTCATTAATTTTACAATGCAAATGTTGTTTAATTGGAATTTAACAGCAGAACAAGTCCAAACTTATAAAACTTTAGTACTTTGGAACATACGGCTCATTTATGTGAAACTTTAGTCCAACTTCCATGGCTTTGGCTTTCACGCTTGAATAGAAACATAGGAGATGAACAACTTATGAACATCGTAGCTTGCTTTAGGCGCGATCAATAATAAATTATCGTGACCATGGGTACGGTTCCCGTGGCATGGTTACGATACGTGAATTTCAATTCGAGGGCGCATTTCATGTATTCCGATTTTAACAACTTCGAATAATAAAGCCCTTTGAAGTAATTTGAGGCGTGTCATGCCAAGCAAAATTTATAATCCATGGCCCTCATATAAGGTTGTATTGTGGTCCGGACCTGGTCCGGGACCGGCCCAGGACCGCGGGCCTAACGGGCCAAACAGACCGGTTCAACCGGGCCTGGGCTCTAGTGGTGCAAAAGCCCGTGGTGGGCCGGTTCAAGATAATTAGCCCGTGAGCCCGGGACCGTTAAGCCCGGGACCGGCAGGCGGGCCTGGGCCGGTTCAACCGGGCCTAACGGGCTCCAACAGCTAATTTTTTTTTAAAAAAGACCAACGGTCAGATTTTTAAAATCTAGCCGTTGGCCTTCAAAATTTATCAGTTGGCCACTTTAAAAAATAGTCATTTGGCCCCCAAACTTTGCTTTAACCCCAAACTTTTTATAATTACACTTTTTCCCAATTCTCAACTATAAATACCCCCCTATTCTTTCATTTTTACTCACAAATTCATCAATCTCTCTCAATCTCTCTGTAATTTTCTTATATAATTGCTTACTTTATTATTGCAATTTCGTGAAAAATTGTGAAGTTGGTGAATTGAAGTATTCAAGTCTTCAAGTCTTCAACGATATTCAATTTTCAAGAAGTTGTTCGTCAATTCGGTAATCTCGTTCCAACTCTTAAGTTTTAATATTATAGTTTTGTTAGTTTTATTTAGTACAATTATAATTAATATGACATTTTCTTTGAAAAATATTTTTGGTGGTAAGGGTAAGAGAAAATCTAAAATTGGTGAATCTAGTAGCCAAGCTACTACTCTTCCCCCGGCTCCCCGACCCAGACCTGTTACCCGTCCTCCTCCACTTATTATTCTTGATAGTGATAACCCTTGTTTTCAATTTTTCGATAGTCAAATTTGCCATGATGTTGCATCGGGTCAACAATTAAATGAAGAAGTTATGAATGCTCTTTATCCTAATGAAACTATCTTTGAAAATGATGATTTAGATGAAACGCAACCGGATTTAAATGATACACCTACTAGTCCTGTTAATAACCCAACTGATGCCCCGCCTGACCCTCCTGTAGTAACCCCTACTTTTAATAGACAACCTTCTAAACGACCCGAAACATCTCTTGTTTGGCATTTTTTTACTCAACTAAGAGAAAAAGATAAGGCTAAGTGTAACACTTGTGGGTCTCAACTAGTTCATAAATTTACTGGAGACCGTAGCGGTACGGACAGTTTAACTAGACACATATTGAAACACCCTAGAGATAAAACTAGATTTTTACAAATGAAAGTTGCGCAAGAGGGAACAAGTGTAGATAGTACGGTTAACCCTAGTACAAGTTCAAATCTAGTTCAACCGGGAATTAACACTGTTACCGGTGGCATTTTATATTATGATCCAAATAAAGATCGTGAAGAATTGACAAAATGGTTACTGTTATGTGTTTACCCTATAGTTTTCCTTCTAACCCTCATTTTGTTCATTATATTAGAAGAGTTTTTAATCCTACTTATAAAGGATGGCCTCGCGCAACCGTAAAGAGCGATATTTATAAATATAAACATGAATATGAACAATATTTGCGCTATTTATTTACTCATATAGATTGTCGCATTGCTATTACTACTGATATTGGTAGAAGTGGTAATGACTGTGATTATCTAACTGTTACAAGTCATTGGATAGATGAGAAGTGGATAATGCAAAAGCGCATTATTGCTTATAGAATAATTAATTCACGCCACACATGTAAGTTTATTGCTAACAAAGTTGCAGATATTTGTAGATATTTTTGCATTAGAGATAAAATTATGTCGGTTTCAATGGATAATGCTTCTAGTAACACTAATGCTATAGGCTTGCTTACAACTACACTAAATCCTGCATTTAGTAATATTTTTCATGTTAGATGTATTTGTCATATTTACCATTTAATCGTCGGTGCTGGTATGAAAGTTTTAAATGTAGAAATTGAAAAGGTTAAAATGACTCTTAATTGGTTTTTTTATTCAAACCGTAGAAGTAGACTTACAGACTATTTTAAAAAATGTGATGAATTTGGCCTTAGAGAAAGAAAAGTTCCTAAACCTTGTCCGACTAGATGGAATTACATGTATGAAAGTTTAGTTGTTGCATATGAATATAGGAACCCAATAAGCGCAACGTATAATGCTCGTGTAGGTGATGGTGATGATGATGATGATGAGCACCTTACAAATCAAGATTGGAGTAATGTTAAAATGCTTGTAGACTTTTTAGAACAATTTCATATTGCTACAAATGAATTATCTGGCCAATATTATCCTACTATTTCTAACTGTTTAGTTTATATTGCAGCACTTGTAGATTTATTTACTCAATTTTCAGAGGGTGGAGTAATTTATGAAGAAGCTATTAATTCTATGAAAGTTAAGTTTAAAAAATATTTTTCCCTATCCCCCCTATTTTTGGTGTTGCTGCATTGTTAAATCCTACAATGAAATTAGGAGGTCCTCACTTTTGGTATTCAAAAATTTATAACGCTTTATCACTTTCAGCTGAGGAATTTGCTACACTTGGAGATGCAAAAGCCCCAATTAAAATAAATGCTCAAACTATTTATAATGCTTATCAACTTGCCTTAGATCAAGCTAGACCAAATGTTCCAACTCCTACTTCGTCTAGTTCGCAAGCATCTAAAAGAACTGCGGGCCTAAAAGCCCTTAGTTCTTGGACGGAGTTCAGGGGTTCTCAAGGTGATAATTTTGGTGATAGTTCACAACTAAATAAGCTTCAAGTTTATTTGTCGCAGGGACTTGAATTAGAGAATCCCGACGGCTCCTTCGATGTTTTGGAATGGTGGAAGGACAAACAAAAACACTATCCGGTTCTTTCAAGGATGACTCGAGATATTTTAGGTGTTCAAGCTTCAACAGTGGCATCGGAGAGCGCATTCAGTCAAGCGAGGCTTCAAATCGGTGATCATAGAGCGTCTATGAGGGAGAGCTTGGAAAAATCAGTACTCTTCAGAGATTGGATCCGTTCGGAAAGAAGAAATTTTGGACTTGCAGAATCACAACCGGAAATAGATGAAGCTTATGAAGAAATGCTAGCGGAACTTGCGTAGGATGCTGCTTCGCCCAGAAGCGGTGATGAACAAGCTTCTTTTCCACCACCACCAACGAAAATTCCTCAATCTCTTGAAGGATTTATGAGATTTGTTAGAGATAATACATAGACTAACATGTAACTTGTATTTCGGCACATCTTCCTTAGTTTTTTTTCCTTTTAATGGTGGTATTAGTACCATGTTGTGCTCATTCCATTGGGGGGAGGAAGACTAAGAAAGATATTACCATTCTTTGTTAATGTCGTAATAGTAAAATATATAAGACATTCCCTTGAATATTTCTTTGCAATTTATTTTGTGTTTAAATTTGATATAGTATATATATTATATATCTAATACATATAAACTATATATATATATATATATATATATATATATACATACATACATACACACACACATATAAGGCAATGCTTGCACAGTTAGAACTGCTAGACACATGAGCTCAATAAGAGTATGTATCAGACCTAGACAAACCCCTTGCTTGGGTAAAAGGATAGATCCTTCCATACAGTCATTAAAACTATAATAAAATTTCCGTATATTTCTAATCTTTACTGGTCGCGCGGACTACCGCCAACCAGTAAGAAAGGACCAACTGATATTGCCTCCACTTCAGGAAGTAAAACAGTTGATCAAGCTATTCTTACTCATATTCAAAGACCTCCCGAGATTCAGGATTTTAAATTTAAATCTCTTAATGACTTAGCACAACTCCTCGATAAAAAGCTTTCTGGTTTGAATGCTAGACCAATTGATTTATCTAAAAATTTTGCTGATAGAATTGAGACCGTTTCTGATTATAAAACTGAGACATGGTCAGAGTTTAATAAACTCAAAGGTATAGTTAAACCCAATACTAGGTATGCTGACAAAACAAGGATGCAAATTTACTATTATCCCCGTCCTACTCCTCAAGATGTGTTGATTGAGGAACGCGATTGGAATCAGACTAATACGTCTTATAGCGGTTCCGAAATTTATGAATGGAATCTTGATGGTTTAACTGATAGACAATTAACCATTCTCGTACATAAAATGCTTATGTATTCCACTATCTGCAAAAGTGTTAAAAATACGGATAGAACTATTTGCAAAATGATTATTGCAGGCTTTACTGTCCAACTTCGTGGCTGGTGGGATAATTATTTATCTGTTAAAGAAAAGGCTTTCGTTATTAATGCTACAGCCGTAGACGAAGGTGTTGATAATATAGGTATGGCTCTAGTTAAGGGTAGAGAAGATGCGGTGTATACCCTTATCCTTACAATTTTAGAGCATTTCAATGGTAGATTTACCTCAAATCATGAGACCATCATAACCTTACTTAATGGGCTTAGATGTAAGACCCTTAGTGAATTTAGATGGTATAAAGATACTTTTATGAGTAGGGTTTGGAACTACCCGAGAATAAATATGAGCATTGGAAAGCTAAGTTTATAGTCGGCCTCCCTTCCTTATTTGCTGAAAGGGTAAGGAAAGTATTAAGGGGTAGTTACGGTGAAATTCAGTATGATAATTATACCTATGGTAAACTTATAGGAGTGTGTACACAAGAAGGATTAAACTTGTGTAATGAGCTAAAGCTTTCTAGACAGCTTAAGATTGATAAGCTTAAAGAGAAATCCCAATTAGGTGACTTTTGTACCCAGTTCGGTTTACCCGGAACCTCTACTCAAAGTAGGAAGAAGAAAAAAAATAGATATCATAGGTATTTGTACCTGGATAGCCCGTATAAGAAAAAGAGGTCTAGATATAGGTCTAAGGAAGAGCGTGATACTAGAAAAGCGCATCAGAAATCTACTCGATTTACGAAGAATAGATCAAAGAGAGATCTCGCTGATATTAAGTGTTATAAGTGTGGAAAGTTTGGTCATATTTCTCCAAATTATAAGCTTCAAAAGCTGAAAACCTTAGAACTCGATGATGAGTTACGCGATAAGGTTTATGGCTTGTTATACACTTCAAGATCAGAATCTGACTATTACTCTGAAACTGAACCTGAAGATGAAGTTGATTTAATTGATTTATCTGATAGTGATAAAAATGTTGATACTTCTTGCACTGCTTGCAAAGGTGATATTTGTACTTGTGATGATGACGAATTTTATAAATTGCAATCACAATTTCATGATTTAAATATGAAAACTATTACATCTGATAATGTAATAGTTTGGAATTTAAACAGCTATTATATATATAAGGCAATATATATATCTCTAATACATATAAACTATATATATATATAAGGCAATATATATTACATACATATATATAAGGTAATATATATTACATAAGGCAATATATAATTATATATACACATAATACACCCTTATATATACATACTATACATACTATATATACTATATATATTTATATAGCTATATATAAGCAATTTATACTAGTATATACATATATAGTTTACAAGAAAGTGCCTTAGATAAAAAAATTAAAAAAATAGTCCGGAACGAAAAAAGTCCATTAGGCCCGTTTAGGCCCGTGGGCCCGACCCATTTAGCCCGGGACCATGTGGGCTTAGGACCACTGTGGGCCGGTTCCACACATTGAGGCAATATATATTACATAAGGCAATATATAATTATATATACACATAATACACCCTTATATATACATACTATATATATTTGTATAGCTATATATAAGCAATTTATACTAGTATATACATATATAGTTTACAAGAAAATGCCTTAGATAAAAAAAAATAAAAAAATAGCCCGAAACGAAAAAAGCCCGTTAGGCCCGTTTAGGCCCGTGGACCCGACCCATTTAGCCCGGGACCATGTGGGCTTAGGACCGCCGTGGGCCGGTTCCACACAATGGGACCGTTTGGCCCGGGACCGCCTCAGCCCGGCCCGCATCAAGCCCAGGCCCGTTTGGCCCGGCCCGTTTAGGCCCGGGTCCAGACCACAATACAACATTACCCTCATAAGATTAGATTCAGGATCTAACACTTATAGAAAAAGGTTTGAGGTGTGCCATAAATAAATTAAATCATATATATATATATCTAATACATATATATATATATATATACATACATATATATAAGGCAATATATATTACATAAGGCAATATATAATTATATATACACATAATACACCCTTATATATACATACTATATATATTTGTATAGCTATATATAAGCAATTTATACTAGTATATACATATATAGTTTACAAGAAAATGCCTTAGATAAAAAAAAATAAAAAAATAGCCCGAAACGAAAAAAGCCCGTTAGGCCCGTTTAGGCCCGTGGACCCGACCCATTTAGCCCGGGACCATGTGGGCTTAGGACCGCCGTGGGCCGGTTCCACACAATGGGACCGTTTGGCCCGGGACCGCCTCAGCCCGGCCCGCATCAAGCCCAGGCCCGTTTGGCCCGGCCCGTTTAGGCCCGGGTCCAGACCACAATACAACATTACCCTCATAAGATTAGATTCAGGATCTAACACTTATAGAAAAAGGTTTGAGGTGTGCCATAAATAAATTAAATCATCCATGACCCTCACAAATGTTTCTATTGAAAATTGAATCTTCGTAGTTGCTTTAGGTGCATTATTTAAATAATTCATCATGGCTACAGGTACGGTTCCCGTGACGTAGTTGTGATTTTTTAATTACTAAAATCCAGGTGTACATTTCATGTGACCCAATTTCAATTTTTTCAACAATGTTAAATAGAACGTGTCGCGAACCGCGGGTGCATTTCATGTAGCGTGGTTTAAGACATGTTTTAAATAACATTGAATCTTCCTAAAAGCGATTTAAAATAACTAAAAGCGTTTACAAAAGCTAAAAATGTACAATAGGTCAAAACATGTAGTTAATCAGATAATAGACCATTTTTAACAGTTTAAGCGACCGTGCTAGAACCACGGAACCCGGAAATACCTAACACCTTCTCCTGGCTTAACAAAATTCCTTATCTAGAATTTCTGGTTCGCAGACTTTTAAATAAAGTCGATTTCCTCGAATTGGGATTTTAAAATAAACCGGTGACTTGGGACACCAAAATAATTATCCCAAGTGGCAACTTTGTAATAAATAAATAATCTCATTTCGAATAATGTCACTTTAATTGAAAAAACTCCCTTATATCCCCTTTCACGTGGTAAAAAAATAGGTGTGACAGTAACAATATCGACTGTTTTGCCTGGTCCCATCAAGATATGACGGGAATCCCGCCGGAAATAACCTCCCACAGGCTGAGCATCGATCCCGAATTTAAGCCCATGAAGCAGAAGAGAAGACCACAGTCCGAGGTAAAACATGCCTTCATCAAAGAAGAGGTAACAAAACTTCTTAAAATCGGATCCATTAGAGAGGTAAAGTACCCCGAATGGCTAGCCAACGTAGTAGTAGTGCCCAAAAAGGGAAACAAGCTAAGAATGTGCGTAGATTATAAAGACTTGAATAAAGCGTGCCACTAAGATTCCTTCCCATTGCCTAATATCGACCGTCTAATCGATGCTACGGCTGGCCACAAGACCATCACCTTTCTCGATGCCTACTCGGGGTATAATCAAATCCAGATGAACCCCGAGGATAGGGAAAAAACCTTGTTCATCACAAAGTATGGTACATACTGCTAGAACGTAATGCCCTTCGAGCTAAAAAATGCAGGGATAACATACCAATGCCTAGTTAATAAAATGTTCGAGCATCAAGTAGGTAAATCAATGGAGGTATATATTGATGATATGCTAGTCAAGTCCCTGCGCGCAGAGGACCATTTGACCCATTTGCAGGAAACTTTTGACATCCTCAGAAGCTACAACATGAAGCTCAATCCCGAGAAGTGTACCTTCGGAGTGGGTTCGGGCATATTCCTGGGCTTCATGGTTTCAAACAGGGGGATCGAGATCAATCCCGACAAAATAAAGGCCATCGAAGAAATCACGATGGTGAAACAATGTAAAGGCCGTCCAACGGCTAACAGGGCGGATAGCGGCCCTGGGCAGATTCATATCAAGGTCATTAGACAAAAGCCATCATTTATTCTCTCTACTCAAAAGAAAGAGTAACTTCGAATGGACTCCAGAATGCCAACAAGACCTAGAAGAACTGAAATGATACCTGACTAGCCCACCTTTGCTGCACACGCCCAAGGAGGATGAAGCGCTATACCTGTACTTGGCCGTGTCTGAAATAGCGGTAAGCGGCATACTAGTTCGAGAGGAGTAAGGTACACAATTTCCTATTTATTATGTAAGCCGAACCCTGGGGGACGCCGAAACCCGGTATCCCCATCGAAAAATTGGCTCTCGCGCTGATAAGCGCCTCACGTAAGCTGAAGCCCTATTTTCAATGTCATCGTATTTGTGTTCTGTCGACGTACCCCCCTCTAGAGCATACTGCATAAACCCGAGCTATCAGGCCGATTGGCCAAATGGGCCATCGAACTCGGAGGGTATGCTATCGAATATCAACCTCGAACGGCCATCAAGTTCCAAATTTTGGCGGACTTCGTGGCCGATTTCTCACCATCCCTCGTACCCGAGGTAGAGATAGAACTTTTATTAAAATCAGGCCTGTCCTCCGGGGTATGGACCCTGTTCACAGACGGCGCCACAAACATAAGAGGGTCCGGGCTCGGTATAGTCCTAAAGCCACCCGTTGGCAGCGTAATCAGAAAATCCATAAAAACCACAAAACTGACTAATAATGAAGCCGAGTACGAGGCTATGATTGCAGGTTTAAAATTGGCCAAAAGCCTGGAAGCCGAGACCGTCGAGGCGAAATGCGATTCGCTCCTCGTAGTAAACCAGGTGAATGAGAGCTACGAAGTTCGAGAGGACAGGATGCAGAGGTACTTGGACAAAATCCAAATCGTATTACGTCGCTTCAAAGAATGGACCTTAGTCCATGTACCTCGAGAGAAGAACAGCGAGGCCGATGCCCTCGCAAATCTGGGATCTTCTGCTGAAGAAGAGGACCTACTCCCCAGAGCTGTTGTCCAGTTGTTTAAATCAGTGGTCGAGGAAGGTCACGGGGAGATTAACTCCGCCAGTCTAACATGGGATTGGAGAAATAAGTATATTGATTATTTAAAAGATAGGAAGCTTCCCGCAGATCCAAAAGAATCGAGGGCCCTGCAAACCAAAGCAGCCCGGTTTTCGCTCGACGAAAATGGGACTCTGTACAGGACAACTTTCGACGCCCCCCTGGCGGTATGCTTAGGGCCAGGTGACATAGATTACGTACTCCGAGAGATCCACGAGGGTATCTGTAGGAATTATTCCGGTGCCGACTCCTTGGTCCGGAAGATGATTAGAGCGGGTTACTATTGGGACAACATGGAAAAAGACATCAGAGAATTTGTCAGAAAATGCGACAAATGCCAGAGATTCGCTCCTATGATCCACCAACCCGGCGAGCAACTACATTCTGTTTTATCACCATGGCTATTCATGAAATGGGGGATGGACATCGTCGGCCCTTTGCCGACGGTGCCAGGTAAGGCTAGATTCATTCTATTTATGACTGACTACTTTTCGACATGGGTGGAAGCACAGGCCTTCGAAAAAATAAGAGAAAAGGAAGTCATCAATTTCATATGGGATCACATCATATGCCGATTCGAAATCCCGTCCGAAATAACATGCGACAACGGAAGGCAATTCATCGGGGGCAAGGTAACACAGTTCCTTGAAGACAACAAAATCAAGAGAATCCTGTCGACGCCTTACCATCCATGTGCAAACGGCCACGTCAAATCCATGAATAAAACCATCACTCAGAACCTAAAGAAGAAACTGGAGAACGCCAAGGGAAAATGGAGAGAAACGCTGCCCGAGGTGCTGTAGGCATATCAAACAACTCCAAAGTCAAGCACCGGGGAAACACCTTTCACTCTAGTGTACGACAAGTCTTTGATACCAGTGGAAGTCGGGGAGCCGAGCGCCAGATTTTAGCATGCTAATGAGGGCTCGAACATCGAGGCCATGACAACGGCCCTCGAACTACTTGATGAAAAGTGAGAAGCCTCGCTGATCTGGATGGCCGCCCAGAAACAGAGAATCGAAAGATACTATAACAGGAGAACAAATCTCCGATATTTCGGGATCGGAGACTTAGTCCTAAGGAAGGTCACTCTCAACACCCAAAACCTTAATGAAGGGAAGTTGGGCCAGAACTGGGAAGGACCGTACCGTGTCCTCGGAATAGTCGGCAAGGGATCCTATAAACTTGGAACCATGGAGGGCGAACAGCTTCCGAGCAACTGGAATATATCAATGTCTAAATGGTATTACTGCTAGAACACCCGATCAGAATATTCCGCAAAAATCCTCGAGCAAGCGTTGCACTCTTTTCCTTCGATCGAGTTTTTATCCCGAAATGGGTTTTTGCCGGCAAGGTTTTTAATAAGGCAACGTCCACACGCTACTTGAGGAGGACCCGACAGCCTGTAGGGCTTCTTTTGCAATCAACCCCGAATGTTAGAGGGCACCCCCCCTTTGAGAGTCCATCCGCTCGGAAGAGCCGGGGAACGACATACTAAGTTCCAATAGCAAATAATGTACCGGGCCATACGGTCAAAAAAGCCGTGTCCGCACAAGCCGGGATCACGGCAACAAAACAACATGTAATTATGTCAAACAAAGCAAAGAATACCTTTTCCCAAAGTGTCTCGTACTCCAAAGAAAGTTCAACATTTTCACAGCAAGGATTTCCCCGCCGAGAACGGTCCGAAATACTCGGAGACTGGCGTTAATAACTCGGCACCCACATGACCCGAGGGTCGGAATCTCCAAAAATATAAGCCCTCAATGAGGCAACTCCGAGCTCACGAGTGACAACCCCCGAGCCTAAGCAAACTTGATGACTCGGAGACTGTCACCAATCGTCATTTGTTAAAAAACTCGGGGTCGTAAGACCCCAAGTAGGCAGACTCGGTCACAAGCGAAAACTCGCATCGAGTATCAACAACTACTACTGTAAGACCTCAACAAGCATGAAAATACTGTAAGACCTCAATAGGCATGAAATTTTTGTAAGACCTTACTACATGCATAAACTCAATCCCGAAGTTTAGGCTTATATGTCGCATTTGTAAGACTCCCGAAAGGGCATACCCTCGATATAGACGCCTAAACTACCATACTCGGGATCAAAACCAAACACAAATGACTACGGTCAATAGGGTTGCACCAGCCAAATTAACGCGACTCGGGGACGCCCGATCGTCGCTACAAAATCATAGGCCATTACTTTGAATCTACTTTGAAAAGAACCGGTTAAAACAGGCTGCCCTTGACAGGCAAACGAGCTTCGACCATGTCATCTCCAAATCATAAGGCTTCGAGCTACTCAGCCTACGAGTTAAACCTTCCGAGGTGCTCGAATATCGCCGCTAACGACTTGAAATCGAGGTTCTTCCCGAACCGATGACGAGTAAGGCAAAATTATCTCAAAAAAGTCCTTAACAAGAGGAAAACAAAGCCTACATATTCCCAAGGGCAAAAGTGTCAGAGCCATTGTCGCCAGCCAAACGAGCCTCAGGGCTACACACTAAAAGGTCGCAACGACCAAAAGCGTAAGAGCCACTGTCGCCATCTCAAAAATTTGAAAACTTGAGGGTCAAAGTGAGCTCGAGTCGTAACCCGATTCGGAGACTAGATCCAAAATAGTTAACTATACATGCCTAAAGGCATAGCGTAAGAGCCATCGTCGCCAGCTTCGCGAGCCTCAGGGCCACATACATAAAAGGTCGCTTCGACCCAAGGCATAAAGAGCCGTTATCGCCAGCCCACGAAAACACAAAAGCTTGAGGGTCGAATGGGATCGAGTCGGAGCCCGAATCGGAGACTAAACCCAAAATAGTTGAGCAAAGTATAAGAGCACTAACGCCAGTTTACATTAAAGGTCGTGTCGACCGGGTGCGTAAAAGCTCCCGAGCTTGCCTAACGAGCCCAGGGCCATACCACGAATCTAAAAACAGGAACACCCGGCCGAATTCCGGACAAAAAATGGGAGTGGAAGAAACAAAGCTGCAAGGTTCACTTTATACATATGCCGGTATAAAAATGCTATATACAAACAGGAAAATCGACAGGAAAATCAACAGAATCCTGTTCTACTGCCAAGCCTACATCCTCAATGGCTCCCTCCCCGTACGAGGATACATGCGCCTCGTCCTCGGCTTTGATCCGAGACAATGCCGCCACCAGTTCGGAATGGAGATCCTTGTACTTGTCACTATCCTCCTTTGTATCCCGGAGCTGACGCTCGATTAAGGTTACCTTCCCCTGGAGGGTGTCCCTCTCAGAAGTCATTTCGTTTAATTACTGACTAAGCTCGGAAATTTCAGCATCTCTGGCCCAAAGCTCCCCTCTCAACAGGGCGTTATCCTTCTCAAACTGCACAAATCAAGTCCGAGAGGTTAAAAGCAGTGGAATCTCACAAGGATTCAAATAATAGTAAAACGAGGGGTGAGTAACCTGCTCGGTAAAATAGGCTTTCTCACGCTCATGGCGGTTCACCTCATCTTGATACTGGGTGAAAGCTTGGTTATAAAGCACTTTAGCCTGAAGTCACGTAAGAAGACAAGTTAGAAAAACGAAGACTAGAGCAGCCCAAAGCGGCGGACAAGGTTAGCAAAAATTAGCCGCTCGCAAAGTCTGCCCATCTCACTGAAAATGAATGAAGCATCAACCTCGGGACCTCCCTCGAGAACGGTCGACGACCTCTCGAGTGCATCTCCTCCTTTGACTAGTGCCCCTGCTTCAGAAGGCTCTTCACACGGGGTGTCTTGCACTCCATGCGATGGTAGGATCACTCCTTGAGGAGAATCAACAACTATCAAACTGTTAACAGGATCAGTCAAAGTCTTTGTCCCTTGTTCACCCTGGACCCCGGAGCCGAGCCCCTCCGAACTACCCACCAAAGGCACCTCAACTCTGGAAGAATTCTGGCCACTAGCCGATTCGGGGGTAGTACTCGATACTCCATCCGTTGCCTCCCCACCGCGAAGATAAGGCACAACGGCATTAGTCTCCGGTTCGAAAGCCTCCATCCCCACGGCCCGACGATCGGCCAAGTCTATATGCTCCTTGGAGGCCGTTGGGAAGTTGATTTCCCCCTCACCTTCAGCCCGAGGATTTTCCGCCGTCTTCAAGGTCGGAGCTGCTAGGTCAGCTTTGGGTCCCTCCGTCTTAACCCTCTTGAACTCCGGAGGCTCGACTGGCCTTCTCTTCCTCTCACCAGGCACTAGGGCGTCCTTTTTGGCGAGTGGTGCCCCCTTTGTCAAAGGGACTTCCCCCAGACCTAGAAAATGCAAAATTTAAACACAAAGAACGGAGAATGCTACTGATAGCAATTTGCGTCAAAGTACGCGGATGCAACAAGGATCGAAGCTTACCGTAGTCTTTGGCTTCCCATCGGGCTCGGGATAAATTCCTCCACACTCGTTCGGCGTATGGGAAAATTGAGTATAAGCGGCCGACCCAACCCTGGAGGTGCGAAACCGCACCAGGGTAGATTGCTAGGGCTAAAAAGGCAAGAAAAATGGAGTTAGATTCTTGAAGAAATATTGCAAAGGAGAAGCAAAAGAAGACCCGACAACGCATTTACTTACATCCAGCACTCTACTTCTTAGGGAACGACATCTTTTCTACCGAAATCAGGTTAGAAGTCCTCACTCGATCGAACCGGCTTATCCATCCTTCATTCCCGGGCTCCTTAGCGCAGGCAAAAAGGGACCTCGAGGCTCGACAACGAAGCTTGATTAAACCCCCTCGAAGGAGACGGGACATCCAGATCAGGTGGTTGAGGGTGAAGGAAATCTCCTTTATCATGTTAGAATAATGCCTGATCATATAAACAATGCGCCAGAACGAAGGATGAATTTGGCCAGGGTCACCTGATAACGTTGTCAGAAGTCGAGAATCACGGGGTCAATCGGGGGCGAGAATGGCCCCACTGGCCCCAAGGTAAATGGATAGGTGTATACACTCAGAAAGCCAACTTTATGAGCCGTAATATCTTCCTCCCGAGCAGGAATCTCTGCAAGCACGGTATCCCCCAGCAATAATCAGCCCTCACTCTCCCGATGTCTGTTATCGAGTTGATATACCGAGTTACAGGCTCGCGACGCTCTGGCTTTGAGGAAGGTCTCTCAACCTTGAAATCGGAGGTCATCGCAAAGGATCCTGGGACGCATTCCTCAGCATGAGGAGGTGTAGCCGCCTCGCCTTGAGAGAGAAGCAAAGAGGATGAGCCCGCAACCTCCTGGAAAGTAGAAGTGGAAATTTTTGCCATCCTTAGAAAATTCTGAAGGAAGAAAAAGAGTTGCGTTCCTGAAAGAGAACAAGAGCAAAGGAAGAACGAATCTTATCGGGGGTTTGGGCATGCAATGGGGTATAAAAAGAAAGAAGGGGAGTATTTATAAAAGCACCGTGTGCACATGGAAGAAAGCCAAAAGGCAGCCAACTGTCGCAGTCAATGCGAAAACCTGTAGGAGCAGCATGCGTGTTGCATCTTGGCACCTCGTCGCCATCGCCGATTGCAAAAACAGTGAAGGAAGAAGAAATTCAGGGTCGTTTCTTATCGTTTCTTACCACTCTCACTCTAAGAAACGCGGAGACTATCTTTATGCGGTAAAACCAGGGGCCCGATTTCCCCGTCATTAGGTCGCCTCGTGGCCATGCTCCTCGAGGCTCGAAGCCAAGGTCGAGACCTACCCTCGGGAGTCGTCGGGTATCGACCTCGAGGGGCATCGCGTATTAATAGCTATAGTACAAGAAAGGGGAATTCCCAAGGCACACGACTAAATCTGAGAAAGCCGACCTACCCGGAGCCTGTATCAAGGTGTCATGTCCAGCCGTCTTATCTCCATGACTTTATAATTAAGGCATTTTGTACTATTACAGGTAGGGGAGTTCATTGTTCGATTTGGATCGATTTTTCCCTAAAAAGAAACCAAACCAAGTAAGTCGGTTTTTCAAATATTAGAACCAAACCAAACCAATTAAGTCGGGTTTTTTTTCGATTCGGTTTATGTCGGTTTTTTGGTTTTTTCGGTTATTTGTCGGTTTTTCTTAAATATAAGACATACACTACCAAACACACATTTCGGCGACCACATTTTCAACGTAACACTATCAAATCAATTGCCCTTTGAGAAATCTATTATTTACCAAGATATATTGATGATAATTGAATTAAGCAGTGATGAATAATTTAAGGACTCAATTAAAAATATATTTTTTTAATAGGAAATAGATTCTTACACTTAACAAAAGAAAACTACCAATTAAACTAGAATGTAAAGGTAAAGAACTGTACTAAAAGTGCAAACGATTAATATTTACTATAATTTTTAAAACTTTGTATAAAAGTATACATATATATAGGTGTAATAATAAATTTAAAATAGCTACTCATATATTCGGTTTGGTTCGTTTTTTTTTTAATTAAAACCAAAATCAAACTAAATTTGATCGGTTTTTAAATTTCAAAACCAAAACCAAACCAAACCAAAAAGTATCGGTTTTTTTGGTCGGTTTGGTTTGGTTTTCGGTTTGGTTCGGGTTTTCGAATTTTTTTGAACACCCCTAATAACATGATTCCCCTCCTACATAGAGGGGATCCCCATCACTTTGTAAGGTTCAACTGTTGTTGCTCCAATCATTCTACATAAGATCAATAACAACTCTCTCTCTCCTCTCTCTAACTTGCTCGCTCGAGGCTGCCTCTTTCATTTATTGCTTTCATACTTGTTCCTCATTTATCGCTTGATATTGGCCATAAAGAGCATCTTTCAATTATATTCTAACTGTTATTTCCTTCCTGGTTACCCCCGATAGCTCGAGCTTGATCCCAGGATCGACCTCGAGGCCCCTCACCGGCCAGTTCGAGGCCAGAGTAACTGATCTCTCGGTTTGATTATAACTCTGTTTTAGCTCGCATTTCATCTCTGATCTTCATACGCCTAGCATCAACTGCTCTAACAACTAGCATAAAAATAGATCACGTATTTTTAGAGTCTCATTAACAAATTTAATTATTATTACCATTTTTACGGTAAACAGCTTCTGCGACGAAGCTTCCGCAGAAGCGATCGCACCAACAACAGACTTTCTTCAGCATTCATTAAGTCCAAAAATATGATCCGTTAACCATCCGAAATCCACCCGAGGCCCTTGGGACCTTAACCAAATACACCAACATGTCCCAAATCATGATACGAACATAATCGAGTCCTCAAACCACATCAAATAATGTCAAAATTACGAATCGCAGCTCGAATCAAATTAGGAGTTTCCAAATCTTCCAACTTCTATAATTTGCACCAAAACATATTAATTCAATTCGGAATTACCCCAAAATTTTCATGCAGGTCATAAATGACATCATGAAGCTATTCAAATTTTTGGAATCAAAATTCGAGCCCGATATCAATCAATTCAACCTTCGGTCAAACTTATAAATATTTCAAAACTCTAACTTTTCCCAATTTTCGCCAAAATGTGCCGAATTGTCCTACAGAATTCCAAATCCAAATTCGGACGCCTAAGTCCGAAATCACTGTACGAAGCTGTTGAAATCATAAAAATTCCATTCCGGAGTTGTTTGCTCAAAAATCAAACTCCGGTCAACTCGTTTCACTTAAGCTTCAAAAATAAGAACTGTTCTTCAATTTAATCCCGAATCATCCGAAAATCAAACTCGACCACACACGCAAGTCATAATACATATTACGAATCTGTTCAGGACCTTAAGCCATTGAATGGTGTGCTAATTCTTAAAACAACAAGTTAGGTTGTTACAAGTCCCCATATTCTTGGGATGACCTCTCTTAGACACCGCTGATGTTGTGATCAAAGTTTGTGAAGGAAAAATAATCCTCCGGTTTGATAATGTGGAAGCAACTTTAATGTATACAGGGTAATTCAACTATCAAGTCATTATGAGGATCTGGCTATGATATCTGTGATTGAAAAGGAAGAAGAAAAAAAATGATATGGGTGCATATCTGAATGACTCTCTAGAGAAAGAACTTATGTTGTTTGACAATATTGACTTGGATGACGAGGTGGAAGAGATGGTGCATCATCTAGATGCATGTGCTTATATCAAAGGACTTATTGATTTCGAGCCTCTAGATATACCAATTGGCCACCCCCAAGTCTTCTATCGAAGAAGCTCCTAAATTGGAACTCAAGCCCCTATCCTCCCATCTTCATTATGCATATTTATGTGTTGATAAAACTTTACTTGTTGTTGTATCATTTGACTTATCTGTTTTGTACGAAGAAAAGCTACTTCGCGATTGGATGGACTATGACTGACATTCTTGGTATTAGCCCATCATTTTCTATGCATAAAATTCTCATGGAGGAGGGGCACATACTGAGTGTAGAAGATCAACGCCGCTTGAATCCAGTCATGAAGGAAGTGGTGAGAAAAGAAGTCATAAAGTGGCTCAATGCAGGTATTATCTTTCCCATATCTGATAGCAAGTGGGTAAGTCCAGTCCAGTGTGTACCTAAAAAGGGTGGAATGACGGTGGTCATAAATGATAATAATGAATTAATCCCAACTAGTACTATCACCAGTTGGAGAATTTGCATTGACTACCAGAAACTGAATAATATCTATTAGAAAAGATCACTTCCCCCTTCCCTTTATTGATCAAACGCTAGATAGGTTGCCCGGACAAGACTGCTATTATTTCCTTGATGGATATTCTGGCTATAACCAGATCCCAATCGCACTAGAGGACCAAGAGAAGACTATCTTCACTTTCCTTATGGCACCTATGCTTTTAAGCGAGTGCCGTTTGTATTGTGTAATGTACCTATGACTTTTTAAAAGTGCATGATGGAAATCTTCAGTGGTATAGTAGAAAAATTTGTTGAAGTGTTTATGGACGATTTTTCGGTCTTTGGACCATCTTTTGATGAATGCTTAACGAATTTGAGTAAAGTACTTGCTAGGTGTGAAGAGACAAATTTGGTGCTGAAGTGGGAGAATTGTCATTTTATGGTACGGGAAGGAATTGTACTCGGGCACAAGGTGTCCAAAGATGGGTTGGAGGTGGATAAGGCAAAAGTGGATGCAATTGAAAAACTGCCACCTCCAATCTCTGTCATAGGAGTCAGAAGCTTTTTGGGACATGCATATTTCTATCGTAGATTCATTAAAGATTTCTCTAAGATTTCTGCTTCCTTTTGGAGGTTGCTCGAGAAGGATACGCCTTTCAAGTTTGATGAACACTGCTTGAATGCATATGAGGAGTTGAAAAAGAGATTGGTGACTGCACCAATTATCATCTCCCCAAACTGGGGAAACTCTTTTGAATTGATGTGTGATGCCAGTGACACGACAATTGGGGCCGTATTGGGCCAGAGGAAAGATAAAGTGTTCCATTCAATTTACTATGCTAGCAAAACTCTAAATCCAGCTCAAATACATTACACTGTCATAGAAAAAGAGTTCTAGCGGTAGTATTGGCATTTGACAAATTCAGGGCCTACTTGGTGGGAACTAAAGTCATCATCTACACAGATCATGCAGTCATCATGTATTTGTTTGAGAAAAATGATGCTAAGCCTAGACTAGTTCGTTGAGTTCTTCTATTGTAGGAATTGTACGTGGAAATCAAAGATCGAAGAGGGATAGAAAATTAGGTGGCGGACCATTTATCGTGCTTGGAAACTCGCACACATGTTGAGAAAGGGGGCGAAATTCAGGAAAGCTTTCCTGATGAGCAATTGCTAGCCATCACAGCTAGCACAACCCCATGGTATGCTGACTATGTGAACTTTATTGTAAGTGGGGTGACTCCGTCAGAGTTATCTCCAGATGGAATGAGGAAATCATGCATGATGTGAGGCTTTATCTATGGATGAACCGTTTTTGTTTAAGTAGTGTGCAGATCAGCTGGTGCGCCGATGTGTTCTTGAGGAGGAGATGGAGTCAATTTTACATGATTGCCGTGCATCACATATGAGGGTCACCATGGTGGAGACAAAACGGCTGCAAAGGTGTCACAGTCAGGATTCTATTGGCCTAAGCTATTCAAGGATGCACATACTTTTGTGAAGATGTGTGATAGGTGCCAAAGGACGGGTGCAATTTCGAGAAGGCATGAGTTCCCATTGAAGGGAATACTTGAGGTTGAAATCTTCGATATTTGGGGAATAGACTTCATGGGACCGTTTCCAGCATCAAATGGTCATCAGTACATCTTGGTCATAGTTGACTATGTGTCAAAGTGGATTGAGGCTGTGGCTTTGCCTACGAATGATGCTAAAGTGGTAGTGAGCTTTTTGAAGAAAAATATTTTCACCATATTCGGGACTCCATGTGCTTTGATAAGTGATTGAGGTACTCACTTTTGTAACAAATTGTTGGCAACCTCTTAACTAAGTATGGGGTGAGGCAAAAGGTCAGAACTTTTTATCATCCGCAAACAAATGGTCAAGTGGAGGTCTTAAATAGGGGGTGAAGCAAATTTTGGAGAAGATAGTGAGCGCAAGTAGGAAGGATTGGGCTAGCAAGATAGATGACGCTTTGTGGGCATATCTCACGGCATACAAAACTCCAATTAGCGCTTCACTATACAAGTTAGTATATGGAAAGGCTTGTGACTTGCCTATTGAGCTTGAGCACAAGGCATATTGGGCAATCAAGAAGCTCAAATTTGATATGGATCTAGCTAGGAAAAAATGGATGTTGCAGCTGAATGAGCTCGAAGAGTTTCGACTGCACGCATATGAGAATGCGAAGTTATACAAAGAAAAAACAAAAAACATATTTTGCATCGTGATTTCGAAACCGGTCAATCCATTCTCTTGTTCAATTCAAGGTTGAAGCTCTTTCCTGAGAAGCTCAAATCTAGATGGTCAGGTGCATTTGAAATAGTGCGGGTTACAAAGCATGGAGCCATTGAGCTAAAGGATCCTGAGAGAAATGGCATATTTCTAGTCAATGGTCAGAGAGTAAAACATTGTTGGGGTGGTGGCGTTCATCGGCACAAAACTTCGATAGGTTTGGTGGATGCTTGAGGGAACTTGTTGCGTCGTGCCGCGATATTAAATCAGGCGCTTGTTGGGAGGCAACCCAATTTTTAATGCTTTCGTAGCTTAGTTCTTTTTTTTAGTCAGAGTAGACTAGATTTTTATTTTCTTTGTAGTCATAGAAATCATAGGTAGGAATTATATATATATATATATATATATATATATATATATATATATATATATATATATATATATATATATATATATATATATATATATATATATATATATATATATATATATATATATATATATATATATATATATATATATATATATATATATATATATATATATATATATATATATATATATATATATATATATCTAGGGCCCAAGCCAGCGCCTCACACTGCTTGGGGCGGACAAAATAGAAAGTTTGGAACCCCTAGCGTGGAGCGTTGTGCTGGGGGTCAAGTAAGTCCTATTTTTTTTAATTTTCTTTTCGTTCTAAATTTTTTAGTTACACTATCTAAACTATTAACCCGACCCACACCCATTTACACTCACTATCTAACTCAGAACCCATACTCATTCCCCATCTAATTACAAGAACCTAAAATTTAATCCCCCTTTCTCTCTCCCCGCTCGTTCTTTCCTTTCTTTTTCTCTCCCCGCTTCTTGCTTCTCTCTCTCTCTCAATTTCTCCATTGTTCCTTGCTTGATTTCATCTGAAACTCAAAGGTATGTTCTTTTTCTTCCCTCTTTTCTTGTATTTTGTAATTTCTTAGTGTGTAATATGACCCCCCCGATCCCAAATGACCCCCACTCCTCAAATTCACCCTAAGTTTCTTTTAGACTTTATGTGTTATGATGGGTGGCCTCTATGTGCAAATTGGTTGTTGAAATTGGTTGTGATGTTGTCTATGAAGTAGTAAACTATAATTCCCTCTACTTTGATCAAATTTGGGAGGGTCACCTTGTTCCACCATTGTTGAAAAAAGAGAATCATACTTGATGATCACCATGTGTTTGATATAATTCTTGAAAGAATCCATTGTACACAGGTGAAGTCTGATAGCTGAGTGTCGTCGTATATGATGTTTGGCTAAGTGTGGGGTGTTTGGGGGTGATTTTACATAATCCGAAGCTCGTGTTCCATGTTCACAATACCATAATCACACTAGCTACACCTTGTATCATGTGTAATGTATCTTGTAGCCTATTGTTAGAAGTATTTAGTGTATTATACTAGTGGTAGTAATTTGGACCCAAGTATTGCTTGCTTGAACTACGGCTAAGTCATGGCCCTATTTGATTACTTGAATTGTGTGGCATGGAGAAGTATTGAGTACCCATCGCCTTGTGGTGCAATATTTGTCTACTTTGAACTACTATTAAGAGTAGATTATGTAGAGCCTTCGGTTTTAAGTGTGGGGTCATCTTTGACTCTCACGATGACCTTGGGCGAATTTGTAGATTCATTTTCACATTCATGTTTAGCGTGTGTAGGTTGTTATGGCTCGTGACAGTGCTATTAAGGGAAAATGAGTGGTAAAGTCTTCTACTACTGCTCCCCCTCCCAAGAATGCAAGCAGGGGGAAGGTTCATCCCGGCAAGCTAAAGGGAAGCAGGTTGCTAGCGGGTTGAAGAAGGCACCATTGGGACCAAGGCCTCATTTGGATCTAGTTTGTGAGGATACCATCTAGTGGCATAATAACTTTTTGCTTTATGGGCGGTATGTCTCTAAAATGGGAATTAATGTGAAGACTCTGGAAAAGAACTTCCCAAATGTGCTTGCTCGGTTAAGAGAAATGAAGATGGATAAGCTCATAGAGTGCCCAACCAATGCATATTTGAGCATCGTATAAGAACTTTATTCAAATTGGAAGGGGGACTTGTTCAAGTCATGGGTACGTGACAAGGAGGTGCCAATGGATAGGCGTTCCTTATGCGAATTTTTGGGAGTTGATAACCCTAACCTACAGAGGCTACAAAATTTTGTCAAATGCCCGAGCTACCAGGCGATATGTCACACTCTTTTTGGCATCGATTCTAATGCAAAGTGGACACGAACTAAGGGGGATTCCATCTTGAGATGATCCACGTCGACTTTAGCAAGACTGCCGAGGTGTGGAAAAACTTTGTGCAGGCTAGACTGATGTTGGTTGAGCACGACAGTGAATAATATTTCTTTTGATGACTTAGCGACCCATCAGTGTGGGTTAGATCATGCTAGAGGAGATGGCCCACACCCGCTTTGGGCGAAAAATCAAAAGATTCTTCTTTGTCAACCTCTTGACACAGTACATGCTTTTCCATGAGGTACCGTAGTACCCAGGATATGATGAGGTGGTGGAGGCACCAAAGTGATTGGTGGACATTATGTCCTTGTTGGAGTTTACGTCAAAGCTAAGCCAGGCTGCGGGGAATGAGAGGGACGAAAACATTAATGGGTATCTCTATAGCTCCCTAAATGTGATAATGAGCAGGCTAGGTATGACGGATGAGGAGAGTATGCATTTACACAATGATCTATCCAATTCTTAAAAGGAGATGTTGGGGATTGCGCCTGGCTGTTCCATTCACCCGTCTGAGGATAATAACACCCACAAAGGATCTGATGATAAGGATGAGGTTGGTGATGAAGTCATGGGGACCATGGCTATGGTTCTCCTGGGAGCAAATGATGATGATGAGCCCGGAGCTGCGGTTAATGGGCATTCTTAGGAGGAGGAATCCAACTAGCAAGGAGTTCTTCTTTCCACCTTACTATGTTTTGAATTTTTATATGCATCGGGGACTATGCATTATCTAAGTGTGGGGTGGGGGGACTATTTCCTGAATTGTAATTGTATAAAACTATTTTTTAGCTTAGTTTAGAACTCACATAGTCTAATTAGTTAGTAGTAGTTGTGAATAAAAAAATTAGAAAAAGCTCGTACTTTCCCCGACGATGGATCTTTTGGACAGTTTTTTTGAGGAATTAAGGTCCGATTAAAAATACCAAAAAGATTTTTTATTTTGTTTTGTTAAGATAGTTAGGTAGTATCCCTTGGTTTTTATTTGGGCGTCGGTTCTTTTCCAAGGGTGTATCTTAAACCGGGTTTTTTCTAAGGAGTAGGATAGGAAGAAAACTGAGTTGCTCTAGAAACCTATGATATGTTTGGTGTTGGCACATTAGGCTATGACATGCGCTCTGTCTTCCTGCTATATTTGATTTGAAATGTGATGCCTAAGTAATATAAATAGCCTACTTTGTGACACTTTTTCTTAGTTGTTCGACTTGTATGTCACCTAGTGCATTATTGCTTAAAAATTCTCAACTATCTGTGCTTGCTTGACTTGAGAGTTGAACAGAACCGTCTTCATTAATTCATCTGCAATGTGTGTGTAAGGAATCGTGGTATTCTATGTAGTCTATAACTTGCTTCGTGTGTTAATCAAAGCGAAATCATTAAGTTGTGCTAGTATATGAGATGTCATAGGCGTTTATTGATTGATCATAGATGTGCTTGTCACTCACAAATACAAGTTTTTTGTTGCCAGCCCCTTTGAGCCTATGGACCTTTTTTTTGGCACCCACACTACTAGCTGTATCCCTACTTTGTTCTTAATTTGAGCTTGTTGAATCTTTACCTCCAAAGGTACTTAAGCACTAAAAGAAGTAAGGTGAGAGATTTGGAAAATAACTTTCGAGTGGAACCATGGAAAGGCCCATAAGGTTCACTAAAATCGTGAAAAATACCACTAGCCAATGTATGAAGTGTGTGTAGAAAAAGAAAGAAAAGAAAGTTTCAAGAAAAAAAAAGGAAACAAAAATATAGACAAATAATGTTGATATCAAAAAGAAGAAAAACACACACCTCCTAATCTTACTAATTCGTGCTAATGAGGATGTAGAGTGCTTAATTGATGAAAGATCTATGTTTTGTATGGTTTGTGGCGGGCAAATTGGTTGAGAATAAAAGTGCTTGATTCTTGAGTATAGTATATTAAAGTGCTTAGGAGGGTTAGTCATTATTCCTAAATGTACCTTACCCATCCCTTAGCCTACATTACAACCTTAAAGTCCTAATTGATCCTAGATTTGGCTAGCTTAGATTAGTAGAGATATACACTACGGGCAAGCTTATGGTACGACCACGGGATGCACATGAAATTCTTTATGAGAGTGAGCAAATTTTGTTCCATTGTGTGATGTCCTTAATTTATTTTCAATGGCATGTTTGAATGTGTGGACTATTTCTATATTCACTCTTTTGTTTGTGATGATGACACTTGGTCTAATGACAGATTGGTAATGTTGTAAACTTCTCTTGTTGGTGAGTGCGCGATTTGAGGGTGCTTAGTGGTAACAAGTTGACTTTTGAGGTAGGGTGGTTGTGGATAGATTGTTTGAATTGGCTGAATCGTACTGTGTGTATTTGGGTATGTTTAAAATGAGAAGAATGTGAAATTCATGTGTTCATGCTTGATTGCCAGTATCGTATCGTCCATAGTCAAAAAGGTAGAGTGTATGGTTGAAAAAAAAATTTGAATTGCTCTTTTCGAGTGAGAGATATGTTGTTGGGGCATAGATATAATTCCATTGCTCAAGGGAGAGCAAAAGTCTAGGTGTGGGATGTTGACATTCGGCTTAAATCGTGTATATTTATATGCATATTGCCTTACATTTTACTCGTATTTCATAAATTTCAGATGTGTAATGTAATGATTTATGCTAATTTGTGGTATTTTTCTGTGTAGGAATCATCCAAAGGCAATTTGAAACGAACGTGGGCAAATTGAAGCGAAAAGGGGAAGAAAAGGGAAAAATCCACAGAGTACCAAGAAGGCCAGTGCTAGGGCTAGCGCCCCATGCTACCATGGGCACTGGTGATGTGAATCTGTCCTAATTCACCAGGGACTCGGTTATTTCGACCCCAAGACGCCAACAACTCGTACAAAAGTAAACTTAAACCTATTTTGGCAAGGGAAACTTACTCTATTCAACCTTATATGCAATTTATAGTTCCCACTTTGTTCAACTAAAAATCCATATATAGTACTCTACTGTTAGCTACGCAACAGAATAATTAAGTGCAAGACTGAATAAATAAATTAATATGATAAAATCAAGCAAAACAATCAACCATCAATTTACAATAGTCAAGAACGACCCATAACCCCAGAATAATTAGGTTCTTAGCCACTCATGTTCATAACAATTATCAAAATATTGTTTTTCAAACATAAAAGCTATGAATGCATCGAAGAATAGATTCGTGATTAGGATAGACATTTAGATTCGATGTAATAAGGCTTCACACCATTAATAACTCTATATTTAGTTTGATTTAGTAAAAGGTTGGTTTGATTTATCTTTTGCACTAATGGAATGAAGCAACATTGCCACAAATTGTCACGACCCAAACCGAAGGGTCGCGACGGATACCTGATTCCTAACTCAACCGGGTACTAACGTTACGTATCCTATTTATCATACTACCATGGGTAAATGAGCTGGAAAGGCCGTCATGAGATAACCAAAACTAAACATAAGAGAATACTCGACATAGGACAACCCAACATGGTATACAAACTTATACATGTGAAATACGGGCCTATAAGACTGAAATGACCATTTGTACACTCCAAACATAGACCGACAAGGCCATACAATCATCCATATATATGACATCTACAAGCCTTTAAGAGTAAATAGACTTCATAAAGGTTGGGACAGAGCTCCATCGTACCAATCAATACATGTCCAAAGTATACTGACCAAATAGGAAATTCCGAAGCAAGTGGAGTATACCAACACCTTCTACTGAACTGATAGCCTACTAGGAGGACTGTCAACCTGTCTATCGGGGCCTGTGGTCATGTAACGCAGCGTCCCCAGGAAAAAGGGACGTTAGTACAAATAAAGTACCGAGTATGTAAGGCATGAAAAATAGTATATAAAAGATATGAAAGAAACATGGAGTAAAAAACTCAGCCTGTAAGTCTGAATAGCTCCGTGAATCATGAAACATTTATAATGTTATGCATATGCATATAAATGTCATATTATGCATAGGTATATGCGTACATAACATCATCAAGCCTCTATGGGCATCCCATCATATCATCTCGGTCTTTGTGGGCAAAATCATCAACGTATACCAACTGATCAGGTGGTGGTGCGTATATAACGCCATAACCTATCCCCACATCCCACCCTCCCCCTCCCCTCCCCCCCATATATATATATATATATATATATATATATATATATATAATATCATCTGGTCATGGGTCAATGTACATGTATAAACAAATGCAATGCATATGGAAGTAAGTCAATAAGATCTCTCGGAAAGTAATAAGTGTAGACCTGTGATTTTTGACCCTCCCCAAGATTTTACACATTTTAGCATGTAAATATTTAATTTAGGCCTAATATTGCTATTTCAACTAATTTTGACTCTTTTACTTTTTTTCATTACAATAAAATGAAAATTACAAAAAAATAGTTTCATTAATGTTTTGTAGTCATTTTTAATCTTGGAAAATACCAAAAATAGTTTTGTGTTAACGATCAGTATTATTTTAATAGTTATTTTATTTAAGTAGGACTAATTAATAAATGAGGTCGTATTTTAGTCTCGTTCGCGGAGAAAGAATAAAACTTGGGCTCGAGCAACCCATTTTTAGGCCTAATTTTGGACTTAGCCCATAATTCCCAAGCCCATAATTCCTAAGCCCATACCCCTTAACCTAAAAAACCCTACAAAACACCTAGACTCTAACACCTATAAAGACAACAATTAGCCGTTATATACACTTGAGAAAAAAGAGCCGGAAAAGACAATGAAAAATGAAAAGGAAATAACCTAGGGAAAAGAGAGAGAGCGCCGCAATACCCAAACCTCCCCCCCCCCCGAACCTTATCGATCGTCTTCTTCATGAATACTTAAGGGGAGCAGCCATTTGCAAACATAAAAAACACACCCTAATCATCTCCTTCTTCAAGCTAACACACAAAAGAGAAGGAACCATCTCCCCTTCAACTTAGAGCCATCACACACGCGAACCCCATATCCAGCCGACCCTACACCACCTTCCTCCACGTCTGCCATCTCCGGCGAGCTCCATCGACGCACACAAAAGGAAAATGGGGACGGGAACGAAGTGAAAACAGAGGGGAAAGGAATGGGTTTGTAACACCTTAAACTCGGCGCAAAAATGACTGAAAACCACCCCCTAAATAGTCCAAAACATTCAAATACAGTCAATGTTAGGTGAGGTCTCCCTTCAAACTTTGGCGAGGTTTCTGTCTCAGACTACAACTATTGCCATTTTTGTTTTCTCCCAGTTCGCTACATGAGTTTAGTAGGTTTGAGTCTCTTAAGGAGATCGTTTGTTAAATCTGTCCTAAGCTCTGTTCGTTTGTTGCTCGTTCCGAGGTTGGAAATTTCCGGTGAGGCTTTCCGTTTGAGGACGAGTCGCCGGTCATGTTCGAATTTTCTTTTCCGGTGTGGTTGTGGCTGTTGAAGTTACGGGAGGCCTTGATATCCCATTTCACCTAGGGAGACAGGTCAGTAACTTAGATTCTATTTTCTTACTGCCAGGAAGTTTGGTTATATAATAAAAGTGTGTTAAAATATCAGTCAATCTCTTGCTTGGTAGCCAATTTGAGAATGCAATGCATGGTTCCATCTTTCTCCTTGTGTTGGTAGCTTACTATTAATTAAGTTATTTTTTATATCAGTGTAAATGGAATGAGATCATATATCTATTTGTCTGTAGACCATGCAAATGTGCCATTTTTCGTAGACTATTTTTAGTTTGTTCCCATTTATTTGAGAAAATGATGCCTCAGATTCGTTTGGCTAGTAATCACTTCTTTGGATTAAAGTTATTTCTCTCTTTAAATGATTCACTGTCTTCTCAATATATAGACGTGAAAATCGTCTTTGAGGGTTGCGTGTGTAATCTTCAATCATGCCAAGAAATGATTTACTAAATTATCATAGCTACGGGTACGGTTCCCGTGACATAGTTATGATTTGTAATTTCTAAAATCGGGGTGTGCATTTCATGTGACCTGACTTCAATTTCCAACAAGGTTAAATAGAACGTGTCATGAACCACGGGTGCATTTCATGTAACGTGGCTTACGATGTGTTTTAAATAACCTTGAATTTTTCCCGAAATATTAAAAGCGGCTAAAAAGTTAAAAATGCACAATAGGTTTAAAACGTGTAAAAAATCAGATAATTAGGACAATAATAATAGTTGAGCGAACTTGCTAAAACCACGGAACCTGGGAATGCCGAACACCTTTTCTTGAGTTAACAGAATTCCTTACCCGAATTTCTGTGTTCGCGGACTATAAAATATAGTCAATCTTTCCTCGATTCGGGATTTAAATCGGTGACTTGGGACACCACAAATTATCCCAAGTGGCGACTCTAGATTTTAAATAAATAATCCCGTTTCGATTGTCACTTAAATTGGAAAAAACTCCCTTATACCTCTTTTGGGGGTAGGAAAAGGAGGTGTGACAGCTCTGGCGACTCTACTGGGGAAATGAACCCAGAACTTCTGGTTTAGGGTTCAGAATTCGAGCTTAGAATATCTGTTATAGTTGGCTTTATTTATTATCTGATTTTTACATGTTTGAGCCTAATGTGCTTAATGTCACTTTTTACCGCTTTGATATTGTTTGAACTATATATAAATTGTTACGAAGCCCTCCTCTCTCTGAGTCTTCTAAATCATCTAGGAAGTGTGCACTTCGTGTGACTTCTCTTCTGTTAGAGTCATATCCCAATTTTAGAATGAGGTTCGGACAAGTTGCAAAGCCGGTGAAGCTTCTGTATTCCCGGTACGCTGCCCCCCCGCGGCTCGAGCTGTCCGCTCGGGTAAGCTAGGTCTAGAACAAATAAACCCAGATTTTTAAACCTAGAATAACATAGCCTCATGCCGGATCCCTAGTAGAACGCTTGTTTGCATCATGTGCATCTGACTTTGGGGACTCCACACAGGGGTTGGGTCCGTCTAGGACATATGTACCCCAAAAAATAAAAGATCATCCTGATGCATCCTAATGTGCTACATGTTGCAGTCTTCAAGGGTAAAGGGTCATTTGACGGACCAATAATAGTTGAGGGCAAATGAAAAAAAGGAAAAAAAGAAGAAAAAAAGAGGGTGAAGTGTGAAAATAAAACAAGTAGGGTCCAGTTATGTTTTCTGTCACATTTTTATAAGAAAAGACAAAAAAAATGAAAAATTCAAAAAAAAAAAAAAAGATTTTGCACTTTTTCCGAAAATAAAAAAAAATCATAAAAGGAAAAGAAAATCCAAAAAGAGTTTACATGTTTCATCATTTTTTCAAAAAAAAGGACAAAAACATATTTTCTCTAAATTACTTGTTTTTTTTAATTCTCGCCCGTATCCAATCTGCCCGAACTACGCATACCTGATTCTCGCCTTTCGGGGCGTGATACGTATGCAACCCACATAGGGTCCGGTTTTCCTAGTAAATCTTAGGTTCTTGGCTTTGCGGGGTCTTAGCCAAATTTTGCACTTCTAGCCACCTTTTGGCCAAATAAGCCATTTTGCAAAAATAACCTCAATCATGTCTTGCATGTGTCTAATATGGAGTGTTATTATCTCACGTAGTGTTGGTTAAAGTTTTCTCACACATGTGTGGGTCTATTTACCGAAGTTCGAGCATGGCAGACACCCCGGGACCATCCAGTCAGGATCGCTCATCCAGGAGTTCCTTAAAGAGAATTTTTTTGTGTTAAGTTTGTTTTTCTTTTATGTCATCTTTTACCTTCTAGTTTTGTACAGTAATGTCGAGTCTTTTGTTATGGTATTTCCTATTTTGTATTTGAAAAAATGTGTAATAAATCAAAAATCCAAAAAAAAAAGAAAAAAAAGAAATTTTGCGTTTATATATTCTTGTTAGAAGTTTTCTTTAGAATACTAATTCTAGGATTTAAAAAAAAAAAATTCATTTGAGGTGGTTTTTCCTTTAGGCAGTTAATATCTAGAACTTAAAATAAAAAATTGCTTTTATATTTCCTTTAGTTATTAAGACCAAAAATTCAAAAAAAAAAAGAGAATTTTCTTTTAGCACCCTTTTAAAAGTTTTCTTTAAGATATTAATTCCAAAAAAAATAATTCTTTTGTGGTTCTTCTTTGAAAAATTAATGAAAATGAATAGAAAAAAAAATTCTTTTTATTTTGCTATAACTTTAGGACATTGTATATAGAAGGAAAAAAATATACTTTATCTTTGGTTTATCTTCAGAGTTTCTCCCTTATGTAATAAAAAACTGAAATCCAAAAATATTTTTTTATCTTGTTCATTTCTCGTTTCGAAATCGTTCTTCAGGGGTATCAAATGAAAATTCAAAATATTTTTCTTTGGTTTATTATTTAGATTTCTTTCCTAAAAAAAAGAAGATACAAAAAGTATTTTTCTCTTCTAGGTTGTTTTCCTTAATAATTTATCATAGAATATTTGTTTTAAGAAGAAAAAAAAAGGAGAGAAAAAAATATATGTTCGATAAGCTTGAGTTTAGAATAGGTTATAGAACATTAAATTTAGAAAATTCAAAAAAAAGAATTTGCTTCTTTTATTTCTCTTTTCTCTTTTCTCATCAGAGTAGTCATTACGCTAAAAAGAAAGAGAAAAGAAGAAAAAGAAAAAAAAAGAACGTTAATTTATTTACTTTATTCTCGATCTTCCCGAACTACGCAAAGATCTGATTCATGCGACGTCATGATACGTAGGCAACCTACATAGGGTTCGATTGAATCATTTTTTTTATTTTATTAAAAGGAAAAAAAACAAAAAAAAAACAAAAAAAAAAGAGAAAAGGAAAAAAAAGGTGAAGTCATGGCATGTGAGAAATGAGAGGAAAGAAAAGAGTGATAATTAGAAGAAAAAAGAGGAAGGAAAATGAGCAAGCAAGTGCGAGAAAATAAACGAAAAAAGAAGATTGAAGAGAGAAAATTGGGATGATGCCAAGTGACCTTGTGACCCTCGAAGTCATTCTAGAATCGTTAATTGTTGCTAGGTGCATTACACGCAATGTGATATTTTTAGCTGTTAAATGCCCTAATGCTAACAGGATGTCCCTATTTTGTTCCTTTTGTTATCTTCATTGAGAAGAATGGTGGTTGGTTTGTGATTTTTAAGTAACTCATCCGTACAACACAAGGTCAAAGAGCAAGGTAGCCATGGCTGGCAAAAACTTGGACACAGGGGTTGTTGATCCGTCTAAGGGAATTGGTGAATCAGAATCTGAGTTGAAAGAAGAGGTCTTAAGGTTGAAAGGATAGGTGGCCGAAATATACCAAGCTTGGATTAGTGGGCGTCCTCCACCATCAGTTCCCACTAACTACACTGAAAGCCTTGTCACCATTCCGCCACTGTCACAAGTCCAGAATATCTCCCCACAACCTTTTCACACTTCACCCTCCAGAACCACCTCATATCCCGCTCCTTTGACCACTCATATTTTTGTAGCCCATCCACCTGTTACCTTTCCTCGATCCTCTAGCAAGACTGTGTTCAAAATTCCCGATGCCCAATACTATGCTCTAGAACCAATTTTCAAGGTCTCGGGTCCATACTCTTACGCTCCTCATTTTGAGCCTCCCGGTGAGACTGCAAAGCTTGCTGAGACAGTGGAGCAAGATGAGATATCCAGAAAGCTGAAAGGGTTTAAGATGCCAAAGTTTAATTTGTATGATGGGCGGGGAGATCCCGTCGCCTACCTGAGGGGTTATTGTAGTGAAATGAGAAGTGTCGACGGGAAAGATGAGTTGCTAATGGCGTATTTCAGTGAGAGCCTGACTGGGGAAGCTTTGGAATGGCATACTCATCAAGATGTTGGTAAGTGGCATACATGGGATGACATGGCTCAAGATTTTGTGCGACACTTTCAGAACAATATAGACATTGTCCCAGACCGCTCCTCCCTATCTCAGATGGAAAAGAAACCCAAGGAAAGTTATAGGAAATTTTGGTTCAGATGGAACAGACAAGTTGCTCGGGACAGTCCTCCTGTTGATAGAAAAGATGTTGCTAAGCCCCACCAACGACAGGATCTAGTGGGCATTCCTGCTAGACACTTTCAACCTCAATACCGACCCCATGAATGTTCCCCGAGCTCCACATAATCCACCCCAGTATTATCATCCAAACAATGTCCAGCCATCTGTCCAACCACTAGGTCACTCCAAAAGGCGAGCACGAGCACCACAGAATCCCCATCGGCCTCCACAAAATTTCCAAGTGCCCTATAACCCACATTCAAGTCAAGAGTGTAGAAGGGAACAAATGCTGAAAGATAATTTTACACCAATAGGAGGGTCCTATGCAAGTTTGTTTGAGAGATTAAAGCATTACGACATGATTGCACCTATTTCTCTAAATTATATAGATCCACGTGCGATAAGCTTTGACCCTGCTATAAGGTGTGAATACCATTCCAATGCCCAGGGACACAATGTTGAAGATTGTTGTGCTTTGAAAAAGGAAATAAAAATAATGATTCAAGAAGGAATAATTGTGGTCCAATGCAGTAATACCCCAAGTGTCATACATAATCCTCTACAGGTACATGACAATGCACAGATTATTGGGATAGTTGGCAATGACAAAGGGTTGCTCAAAGGAGTCAAGGAGTCACTCGGTGAAGTTAATGATATTGAAATTGGTAATGTTCTTAGTAATATTGATGTGGAACTCAGTGGCTAAGATGCCGAGCTTGGTAATTGGAAAAGTGCTCCCTTCTTGGTTACCCGGAGAGGAGTCTTGGTGGTTCATTTTGTTGTCATTTCTGTTGTTCGGGTTATTTCAGGGTTGTAATCCGGATATTGTCTTGTGACTCAAACCCTTCTATCCTTTACGTTGCATGGTTCCTTTAGTCGTAGTAACTCATTTAGTGCTATCTAGGTTTGTTCCAGGGTTGTATCCCCAGTTTATTTTGCTTGTATTGTTGTTCAAACCCTCTCACCGTCTGTCTAATGCAATTTTCTGTTTTCTGTTATTTTTAGTCATTTTTGTTTAGCTCTCTTTTCTTTTTATAGTTCTTTTCACGCTGGTTCTAGTGACATGACATGCATGCATAATTCTAGGTATTGTCTTAAAAGTTAGTCTAATCATGAAACAATGAAATACTTTTGAAGATGATAGGGATATTTGAGGGAAGTAAGTAAAGGGATTTTGAGATCACTTAAAGCCCGAATTGTGTGAAACTGGGGCAGATAATTTGGAAAGCTAATAGGGTGACAAGAATTCGTTAAGGGAGAGTGCATCCCGGACGATTTGAAGCAAGCAACTTTGAGTTCAAGTGCATCTCAAGTTATAAGATAAAGTCAAGGAAGTTTTCTCCGAATTGACAGATGATATCCATTGTGAAGAGGGAATCACCCAACGAGGGTTTTGTACTTGATAAGGCGCTAAAGAAAAGTGGAAGGTATATCAGTGATATCAATGCTGAAGCCGCAAAAGAAATATTGCGCATGATCTTCAATTTTCATTTCAAGTTGCATGTGTTGTACTTGGCATTTTCAGGGATCGGGAGGCCCTCTTTCAGCTACCCAAACACTTATGCCATTTGATACCCTATTGAACCTGTACTAATTTCTTTGACCTCCCCTCTTTTGGAATCAAGTTAGAGTCATGCGAAAAAAGAAAAAAAAAGAAGTTTATGTCCCCATAGGTTTATTTTAAAAGGTTCATTCCAAAAGGAAAATTCAAAAAAGAAGAAGAAGAAAAAATAAAAAAAAGGGGAAAAGAAAAAAAAGAGAAGAAAAAAAGAAAAAAAAAGAAAAAAAAGAAGAAAAAAGAAAAAGAAAAATAGCAACAACAAAACGTATCTTTGTGAACTACGTTTGACCAGATTCTTGTCACCACAAGATACGTAGGCAGCTTTACGGTTCGGTCATACCAAATAAAATATTTCATAATCCCACAAAGTCGAGAGTGAGACAATCTTTCTTAGTACCTCCATCAAAAGAAAAAGAAAAAAAAATCAAATTCTCTTGTTTTAGAAATTGGGGCAAAGTTCTTAGAATGGATTCCAAAAGTTATAAATAAACTAACCCCGTTGTCTTAGTTATTTTGAGCTTTTATGATATCCTTTCTTTCTAACCCTGTCCAAAAGCCACATTATAGTCTAAAAAGACCCCTCAGATAATCTTTGAGAGTGTTGAGTCTAGACATGCCAGGAACACACGATGTTTTTATTATGGGTAATGCCTTGTCATCTGCGGAATTAGAAGAAGAAAAAAAAAGAAAGAAAAATGAGAGAGTCTTATCGGTGAAAACCTTCACAGGCACCATAAGGCGACGGTAAGTTGAGAGAAAGAGCAAAATGAGAGGGGCTTGATGGTGAAAACCCTTCGGGCACTACAAGTCGAACAAGGATTGTGAATAAAATTGGATACTCGGAGCATTGAAGCCTAGTTTCACGGTTTAGGGGTATAACAAGAGTTGAACATCAGACTTGCTTGACAGATTAGGCCACGTAATCCAAAGGTGCATGTCATGGTCATTAGAGTTGGTATCCACATCTGATAAGTTTCTACTTTGTAGTTTTCTTGTTAGGAATCATCTCTTTCCATTATCCTTTACTCTGTTCCTTTTGTCCTGTTTACTTCCTCTTCCTAAGCCTGTTTGGGCAAAACAAGTGAGAAATGACTTCAAAATTTGCTATCAGCTTTCCAATTGCACAAAACGGGATTTGTCTAGCACATCAAAGTGACATAAGTCAGTAAAGACCAGCATGCACACTGAGTTGGTAACAATCAACGTGCTTTAGGATTCATGTGAAATACAAAGGTTTGGTATATGTCAATTCATGAACAATGCAACAGATCGAGGATGTTGGGTGAACAGATCAAAGGTATTTTCTGTGATAAGGTTGACAGAGAAAGTGGTTAACCAATGACAAGCAAGGTCCTCCAAGCGAAAATAAAAGTTATCAGGGCAAGTGAAGGAGCAATAGACCTCAAGGCCAAGGCCAGTGGCATACGTTAGGGAAAAATAGTACACACACTGGGATTCATGTGGAATACAAAGGTTCGGTAAACGTCAATTCATGAGCAAAATGCAACAGATAGAGGATGTTGGGTTTGAACGGATTAGAGGTATTTTCTGTGAAAAGTGTGGCAGAGAAAGTGGTTAGTCAATAAACAAGCAAGGCTTTTTGAGTTGAAATCAAAGTTGTCATGGGAAGTGAAAGAGCAATCGCCCTCAAAGTCAAGGCCACAAACCAACCACTATATTTATAAACTCACAAGTTTTCTTTGTTTGAAACAGGGATGGAAATTGTGTCCAAATCAAAACTTGGAAGTTTGAATTTTTTTTCAAGTGTCGTGCCCAAATTTTATCAGCACAAAGGCGGTTTGAGAAGGGGAAAGGAAAATTTGTTTGATCCACAGGAACCCTCCATGAGGAAAAGCATGGTTCAGGGGCAAGGAATTTTGTTCGTTCCGCAGAGATCTTCCAGGAAGAAAGCATGGCTCAGGTAAGTTCATTCTCGGCTTTTCAGGAACCTCCTGGATAATGGAATTTAATTTAAAATTTTCAGGACCCTCCTAGATAATGGGATTTAATTTAAAATTTTCAAGACCCTCCTGGATAATGAGATTTAATTTAAAGTTCTCAGGACCCTCTTGGATAATGGGACTTAATTTAAAATTTTCAGGGCCTTCATGGATAATGAGATTTAATTTTAAAAAAAGGTTCTCAGGACCCTCCGGGACAATGGGACTTAGTCAAAATTCAAAACATTCATAAGTAACAAGATTTAGCATAAGCTCTACTTTGAGGAAATATAAGTTGGTTTTGAAGTTTTCATTCTTAGGACGAGACTCAATTGGAAATTTTCAGGACCCTCCTGGATAATGGGATTTAGTTTTAAGACTTTCATAGATAATAAGATTTAGCGGAAGTCATACCTTTAGAAAATATAATTTAGCTTTAAAACTATCATTTTACTAGGAGTTTTCAGGACCCTCCTGGATAATGGGATCTAGCTTTCGAATTCTTAGAGATATTGGGTAACATGATTCAATTAACACTCACAGATGTGCCCAGCTACCAAACTGAGGCAGAAAACTCTCTTTGTTTTATCTATTCTATTGTAATCAGGCGCCCACCTAGAGAGCAAGGGAGAATAACACGAGTTTCAAGAATAGAAAGCAGTTCAGGTTCAAGCAATCAGGCACCCACCTGGAGAAACAAGGGAAAACAATTCAAAGGAAAAGCAGTCGCAAGAGGAAGTAGTTCAAGTTCAAAATCAGGAGCACACCTGGAGAACAAAGGGAAAACAAATCAAGTTCCGAGGAAAAGCAATTCAAATATTGGTAATCAGGAGCCCACCTGGAGAACAAAGGGAAAAGAAATTCAAGTGTTGGTAATCAGGAGCCCACCTGGAGAACAAAGGAAAAACAACTCAAGTTTCAGAGGAAAGGAAAGCAATTCAAGTGTTGGCAATCAAGAGCCCACCTGGAGAACAAAGGGAAAAGCAATTCAAGTGTTGGTAATTAGGAGTCCACTTGGAGAACAAAAGGGAAAAACAATTCAAGTGTTGGAAATCAGGAGCCCACCTGGAGAACAAAGGGAAAGCAGTTCAAGTTTTGGAAATCAGGAGCCCACCTGGAGAACAAGGGGAAAACAGTTCAAGTTTTGGCAATCAAGCGCCCACCTAGAGAGAAAGGGAATACAATTCAAGTTTTGGCAATCAGGCGCCCACCTAGAGAGCAATGGAATACAATTAAAGTTTTGGCAATCAGGCGCCCACCTGGAGAGCAAGGGAATACATTTAAAGTTTTGTCAATCAGGTGCCCACTTGGAGAATAAGGGAATACAGTTAAAGTATTGGAAATTAGGAGCCCACATGGAGAACAAAGGGAAAACAGTTCAAGTGTTGGAAATCAGGAGCCCACCTGGAGAACAAAGGGTAAGCAGTTCAAGTGAAAATCAGGAACCCACCTGGAGAACAAAGGGAAAGCAATTCAAGTGTTGGAAATCAGGAGCCCACTGGAGAACAAAGGGAAAGCAGTTCAAGTGTTGGTAATCAGGAGACCACTTGGAGAACAAGGCAGAATAGCTCAAGTTTCAGGGAAAAGCGGGTCAAGTCCAGCAATCAGGAGCCCATCTGAAGAACAAGGGAAAACAGGTCAAGTTTCGAGGAAAAACAGTTAAAGTTTTGGCAATCAGGCACCCACCTGGAAAACAAAGGGAAGACAGTTCAAGTGTTGGAAATTAGGCGCCCACTTGGAGAAAAAAGGGAAAGCAACAATTTTCAGAGGAGTCAGTTCGAGTTGGAAATCAGGCACCCACCTAGAGAACAAAGGGAAGACAGTTCAAATGTTGGAAATCAGGCACTCACCTGGAGAACAAAGGGAAAGCAGCAGTTTTTAGAGGGGTCAGTTCGAGTTGGAAATCAGGCACCCACCTGGAGAACAAAGGGAAGACAGTTGAAGTTTTGGCAATCAGGCGCCCACCTGGAGAGCAAGGTAATACAGTTCAAGTTTTGGCAATCAGGCGCCCACCTGGATAGCAAGGGAACACAGTTAAAGTTTTGGAAATCAAGCACCCACCTGGAGAGCAAGGGAATACGGTTAAAGCTTTGGAAATCAGGAGCTCGCCTGGAGAACAAAGAGAAACAGTTCAAGTCTCTAGGTAAAACGGTTCAAGTGTTGGAAATCAGGAGCCCACCTGAAGAACGAAGGGAAAATAGTTCAAGTGTTAGAAATCAGGAGCCCACTTGGAAAACAAAGGGAAGCAGTTCAAGTTTCAAGAGAAAACAATTCAAGTGTTGGAAATCAGGCGCTCACCTGGAGAACAAAGGGAAACAATTCAAGTCTCAAGGAAAAATAGTGCAAATGTTGGCAATCAGGAGCCCACCTGGAGAACAAAGGGAAAACGAGTCAAGGGAAAAGCAGTACAAGTGTTGGAAATCAGGAGCCCACCTAGAGAACAAAGGGAAAGAAGCAATGTTCAAAGGAAGACGGTTCAAGTTTAGCAATCAGGAGCCCACCTGGAAAACAAAGGGAAAACGAGTCAAGTTTCGAGGGAAAAGCAGTACAAGGGTTGGTAATCAGGCGCCCACCTGGAGAGCAAAGGGAAAGCAACAATGTTTCGAGGGAAGACAGTTCGAGTATTGGCAATCAGGCGCCCACCTGAAGAAAAAACAAGGGAATTCACTTCAGAATGCAATTCAAGTCAACAACAAAAGAAGCTCGCGGCAAGAATGTGAGTCAACAGTCCGAGGTGATCCACAGAAGTTAGTCACAATCCTGAATAAAAAACGAAATGCAAGAAGTGAATCCAAATGCAGAAGTTGATGAAAGATGTGAACTGCTCAAGACATGGTTGAAGTCACAAGCACTACATGCCTGGTCTTGATCCGAAAAGCTAAAGAGGAACGAGCTAGCACCTGCAGCTAACAAGCGCCAAGATTCAAATCCAAAGTCTGCATGAAGAACCATTCAAGACTCAAGATCAAGCTTCAGAAGACTTAGATAGGAATCTTGTAACTCGTAGTTGACAGGCTTAGTTAGTTTTTTTCATTTTTTGATTTTTGATGTAATAACAGGACCGCGGACCGGAACCTCGACGGAACGACACCTCGACCGACTCTCCACCTCGGTATACTCCATCATCTCACTCACTTCTGAACTACACGTGGCCTGATTCCTTTATAGACAAAGATATGTAGGCAGCTCAGATACCAGGACTCGGTTACATTCCCCTTTCTATTAGTTTTGGTCTCTTTAAATAAGGGTCGGATCAAAAAACCTGTCTAGTCGTTCTTTGTCTGAAAATACTTCGTATTGTTAGTCAAAGAGGGGCAGCTGTAGACATGTGATTTTTGACCCTCCCCAAGATATTACACAATTTAGCATGTAAATATTTAATTTAGGCCTAATATTGCTATTTCAACTAATTTTGACTCTTTTACTTTATTTTATTACAAGAAAATGAAAATTACAAAAAAAAATAGTTTCACTAATGTTTTGTAGTCATTTTTAATCTTGAAAAATACCAAAAATAGTTTTGTGTTAATGGTCAGTCTTATTTTAATAGTTATTTTACTTAAGTAGGACTAATTAATAAATGAGGTCGTATTTTAGTCTCGTTCGCGGAGAAAGAATAAAACTTGGGCTCGAGCAACCCATTTTTGGCCTAATTTTGGACTTAGCCCATAATTCCCAAGCCCATAATTCCTAGGCCCATACCCCTTAATCTAAAAAACCCTACAAAATACCTAGACTCTAACACCTATAAAGACAACAATTAGCCGATATACACTTGAGAAAAAAGAGCCGGAAAAGACAACAAAAAATGAAAAGGAAATGACCTAGGGAAAAGAGAAAGAGCGCCGCAATACACAAACCTCCCAACCCCCCTGAACCTTATCGATCGTCTTCTTCAAGAAGACGTAAGGGGATCAGCCATTTTTAAATATAAAAAACACACCCTAATCATCTCCTTCTTCAAGCTAACACACAAAAAAGAAGGAACCATCTCCCCCTCAACCCAGAGCCATCACACACGCGAACCCCATATCCAGCCGACCCTACACCACTTTCCTCCACGTCTGCCATATCCGACGAGCTCCATCGACGCACACAAAAGGAAAACGGGGACGGGAACGAAGCGAAAACAGAGGGGAAAGTAACGGGTTTGTAACACCTTAAAATTGGCGCAAAAATGATTGTAGACCACCCCCTAAACAGTCCAAAACAATCAAATACAGTCAATGTTAAGTGAGGTCTCCGTTCAAACTTCGGCAAGGTTTTTCCGGCGAGTTTTCTATTTCAAACTACAGCTATTGTCATTTTTGTTTTCTCCCAGTTGTTGCGTGAGTTTAGTAGGTTTGAGTCTCTTAAGAAGTTCATTTGTTAAATCTGTCCAAAGCTCCGTTCGTTTGTTGCTCGTTCCGAGGTTGGAGATTTCCGGCGAGGCTTTTCGTTTGAGGACGAGTTGCCGGTCCTGTTCGAATTTTCTTTTCCGGTGTGGTTGTGGCTGTTAAAGTTATGGGAGTCCTTGATATCCCATTTCACCTAGGGAGACAGGTCAGTAACTTGGATTCTGTTTTCTTACTTTGCCCGGAAGTTTGGCTATATAATAAAAGTGTGTTAAAATATCAGTTAATCTCTTGCTTGGTAGCCAATTTGAGAATGCAATGCATGGTTCCATCTTTCTCCTTGTGTTGGTAGCTTACTATTAATTAAGTTATTTTTATATAAGTGTAAATGGAATGTGATCATATATCTATTTGTCTGTAGACCATGCAAATGTGCCATTTTTTGTAGACTATTTTTAGTTTGTTCCCATTTATTTGAGAAAATGATGCCTCAGATTCGTTTGGCTAGTAATCACTTCTTTGGATTAAAGTTATTTCTCTCTTTAAATGATTCACTGTCTTCTCAATATATAGACGTGAAAATTGTCTTTGAGGGTTGCGTGTGTAATCTTCAATCATGCCAAGAAATGATTTACTAAATTATCATAGCTACGGGTACGGTTCCCGTGACATAGTTGTGATTTGTAATTTCTAAAATTTGGGTGTGCATTTTATGTGACCCGACTTTAATTTCCAACAAGGTTAAATAGAACGTGTCATGAACCACGGGTGCATTTCATGTAGCGTGGCTTACGATGTGTTTTAAATAACCTTGAATTTTTTCCAAAATATTAAAAGCAGCTAAAAAGTTAAAAATTCACAATAGGTTTAAAACGTGTAAAATATCAGATAATTAGGCCAATAATAATAGTTGAGCGACCGTGCTAAAACCACGGAACCCGAGAATGCCTAACACCTTCTCCCGGGTTAACAAAATTCCTTACCTGGATTTCTGTGTTCGCGGACTATAAAACAGAGTCAATCTTTCCTTGATTCGGGATTTAAATCGGTGACTTGGGACACCATAAATTATCCCAAGTGACGACTCTGAATTTTAAATAAATAATCTCATTTCGATTATCACTTAAATTGGAAAAAACTCCCTTATACCTCTTTCGAGGGGTAGGAAAAGGAGGTGTGACAATAAGATCAATATGCCTTCGGTTAATATCATGAAATAAACTTTATCAACATACGTATTTTCTGAGACCCCATGAACAGACGATATAATAATAGGACACATGGAGAATCAAGAACATAGGCACCCCAAGCACTTCTAAGAATAGAGTCATTTGTGAAAGTTTCGTGTTTACTTATTTCGTTTGTATCATATGGATCATGACAAAAGAAAGAAGGAAGTGCATTAAATACCTTTGCAATCTTCTCCCCAATCGTCAATCAAGCTCAATATGATCTCTATAAGGAGTAAACCGACTCCGTCGTCATCATATAAGTGTTGTAACTCTCATTTCAAAATCAATATTCTGCAAGAAAACAGACATCACCTCCCTTATTTTTACTACATCCCATAAGTTACTAAAAGTCACAAAACAACCCAAACAACAACAATATAATTCACAATAAGCTCTTCGATTACTTCAATAACCATTTTAAGCGGCAAACTCGATTTATGATTAATAAAATATAGTTTGAATCCAATTCCTTTTAGCTCACTATGCTTAGGTTGAAGCCTTCTTCCTTATTTCCTCAGCTAGTCTTTCGTTGTAGTACTTAGGGGAGACCCTCTGACTTTTGTAAAGCTACAAGCTTATTACATCATATACCTGACGAAATTTTTGATGTTCTTGCTTGCCTATTATTATCCATAGTCTCATCTCAAAGTGGATGTTATAACATTCCAAACTTATCGACTTTCGATGAAACTTATTTTCTTTAATATGTTTAGCTTTTAAGCCTTTCAACCCTCTTCGTACTTGTTATCAATGATCTTAAAGATTTGTAACCTCTAAGGTAACATGATTAACTTACTTTATGTACTTTCAAAGACAATCTCATTTCTGAGTTTACATCAATTGACTTACGACATACTCTCACGTACGAAAATATGGGGTGTAACAACTAACCAACAAATTAGATAAGTCAAGTGATTATATCAACACGAAAAATACAATAGGAGAAACGTTAATCCCATAACCTTGAAATATTCTCATCTCATTGAATTCCTCCTAAGTGTTTATTTGTTCTATTTGCGATCTTATTTTTCTTGCTTGCTTATTAGTTTAGCTCATAGTGATTTAATTATAAACATCACAATCATCTTCTTCACATTCACTTGAGCAACAAATAGATAAATAGCTTAGATTCGAAAATAGTTGATCATAAATCCTCATGGGAACAATATTTTTTTATCAATTTATTGCTTGTGGACCGTGTATACTTGCGTGTGCGTTTAGACCCAACAAAGTGTAATATTGTTTACAAGAAAATTTGAGATTTGTACTTTTTTCTTGCCACGCCCCAAGCTTGGGTGAGGCAGACCGGCACCTTGTGCCTTAACTTGATCAAGCAAACAAACCTGTCATATCACTTATACCAATCATATAAACTCGGAACATCTATAAAAAAGATAACAACATGCTTCTATAAAGAACTATCTGTATATAATTAAAATTGAGGGTCTAAATACAAAAGACTAAAACATAACTCATCTGAAAACTGAGTAGTAGCTTCTATACATATCTGAAAGCCTCACCATATGCCTATGAATCCTCTAGGATAGTCAAAACTAGACGTGTCGGTACAGGGCCCCAACTTATCCAAAACATCTGTGTACATAACAAAACTCTAGACTCGACTCTAGGTAGTAAGTGGGTCTCACCGACGGCATAAAATGGTTGTCGTCAGAATTTCACAAACACCATTTTTTTGGCGATTTTTTTTTTGGCGACATATTTTTATCCCGATGTAAGTGTGTTTTGTTATATATATAAATTTTTCTTGAAAGTGTAATTTATGAGTGGGAGGAAGAGCAAAAGAAATAAAAATGAATATAAGCTGAGAAAACTTTTTCCAGTTAAAATTTCAATATATTATTTTTTTCCGGCATGGGAAGGTTTTTCGATGATGAACCCCTTTTTCCCTCCAAATCTGAGTGTATTTTGCTTTGCTTATGAATAGATCTTTTTGAGAGTTTAATTTGTGTGTGAAAAGAAAAAATGAAAGAAAAACAGTTAGACAAAGTCGCCGGTGAATGAATATCCGCCGGAATTAGAGAAGAAACGAAAAAAAAGTAAAAAAAAAAAGAAAAAGAAAAAGGAAAAAAAAGTAAGAAAAAATGGTAAAAAAGAATAAAAAACAATATGAAAATCGTTTTTTCTTGCTTCTCACTCTCCTTTGGGAGAGTGAAATACACACACTCTGCCATGTCAGCGTTAAGGGTGCAAATAATTCCATTTAAAATAAGTTTAGAGGGGTAATAGGATTCCCGCAAAAGAAAAAGTATGTAGTTGAAAATCCGGATATAGGCCAGGGGTATTTATGCATTTTTCCTACTAATTATTTGTTATTTGTTAAACTTTTCCTCAAGTCCCCATTAATGTTCTCAAAAGTTTGACCCTTCACTGAATAATATTTATATACCACAAATTATTTTGTTTGTGAAAATGATATAAAAAAGTTCCTATAGCTATTATTATTTCTATCTTTAAAATTCTATAGGCATGTGATATTCAAGCTTGTTTTTCTCAAAGTATAACGGTCATAAAAAGTCTGAAACAGAAATTGCTGATCATTTTCAATAAAAAAGAAGATATTTTTTCCTTCAATTTTTATTTTGTAACTAAAAACATTTTAAAGTAAATTTTTTTGTAATATGTAAAAAAACTTAATTGATATGGAATCACGCGCAACGCGCGTTCCCAGAAACTAGTTAACAATTAAATTCGAAAATAGTCATTTGATAAAGACACATGCATATTTACGGGATCAACCTTATAAATCTTAATTTAAGTGTCACCACTTTAATATTCATACATGTGAAGCTAGATGTTGCTCTTATTATTGCAGACAGTTAATATATATTTTAGGAAAAAATACATAAGTTGCTTCCTCAATTTGTAAGGAAAAATGAGTTTCCATCTCAACCTTACGGTTGTCCTTTTTCCATCCTATAATTGTTCATATTGAATTTAATTCCTCCTTAAATATACATAACCAATCTTGTGAAGAGTAGTGTTTTACACATTTGCCCCGTCAACAGCCACATTAGAACTATGTCATAGTCAAATGCTTTTTTTTAATAGTTATATTCCTTTTTAATGTCCCCCCCCCCTTACTTTTTCTTACACAAATTTCTCCCCCCGCCCTGCCCCCAAACACGATATAGGGCTACTTATCGGGCGGATTGGGTGGTTATTTACTCTTAATGGTTTGGCTTAACGGTTGACTTTTAAATGTATTAATCCGTTAGCCACCTGATAAAATATCGGGCGGATTGATATCGGTTTAGCTCTTATCGAGCGGTTATCAGGCGGTTTATCGGCCTAGCATACATATTCACAAATCGAAATTACACCAGACATACATGTCTGTTAAAAAGAAGTAATGATCCAGCAACATTATGTCATTCAATGTTTATCCAGTGATTATCCTCAACTACGTACTGAAGTTATTCAAATGTTTATCCAGTGATTATCCCACATATTTTAAGTTCACCATTACACCATTTTAGGTTTTCATCTTTTGGTTCACTTCAAAGCAACTTACTTCTAAAAGGTTGAAACTGAGAACATTCTCATGTTTCATCATTTTATAAAATGTGAACTGTATACAACAAATGCAAGAAAAATATTTAACTTGAGAAGTTGTGATTCCAGCAATTTATTATCTTAAAGCATCTGAAATAGAAAATTAAATTTTACAATAGGAGAGATAGAATCCAAAATGCATCAGTTAATATGCCGAAAATGTAAATCATGCGAGACGAAGGAGCTAGTTTGCCATTAAGGAACTTGGGCAGAAAAGGAAATAGCATACTCCATGTGTCCCAATTTATGCAAAGAAGTTCACATTTATGTAAGGAGTACAGATTACAAAGATCAAAACACCTAATTTTCTATGCAAATTCAGATGTGGATTATCTACAATTTTTAAATAAATACCCAAATAAACATATCAATTAACAAGTTACCATAACTAATAATTCCACATATTTACAAGTTTGTAGAAAATCATAGTCAACAAAGAAAAATATTTACTCCCCAAACAGTAAATTCCGTCACATAAAATAGCAAAGGGATTGCATAATCTTTTGTCTTGCACGTAAAAATTTTTCAGTTCTAGAAACAACAGCATTCAAATAAACAACCATAATATTCAGTTGGTGTGGTGGTGGCTGGTGGAAGTCGACGAGGACTGGTGTGGTGGTTGTTGGTTTAGGCATTAGGGTTTCTAGGAATTAGGTTTAGGCATTTGGGAATTGGGACCTTAGGTGCGTAACGTTAGTCTTAGACAGACAGAGTACTGGAAACTAAAGTCAAGGGTTTTTGTCTTTTTTTATATTTAATATATATAAATAAAAATAAATTATATATATATATATATATTCTTAACGGGTAACGGATTATCCGTTATAAAAATTGAATAATCTGCCCTCAAACCGATAAGCCGTTAATAAAAAAATCTCAATCCGTTCCCCGTCCGTTAAGTCGTTAACGTGTTAGCAGTAAGCCATTAAACTTCGGTTTGGTTCGATTTTCGATTTCGGATTAGTTTTGAACACCCCTAACACGACATATAGTCTGCGTTGCTGCCATCTCCATATTTCCCAGCAAGCGAAGAAGAAAAACCCATAAAACGATCAAATAGTGTTGTTATTTGAGTTTGAATTGAAGTATAGTTACTTAAATTGTTGGACCACCATAGCAGGCCCCAAAACACCTTTCCACGAACAAAAACACAGGTTTCACCATAGACAGACCCAACAAAAGGACCCAACAGAACACTCATTTTCATTCCTTTTTTCTCCCTGTTCTGGTTAATATTGAATAGCAGTATGAATTAAGAAAATATTCCCTATAGAGTTGATTAGCTTTTGATTTTATAGAAAAGACAGTAAAGAGGGTCACTTAGGTGATAGAAGAAGAAATGATGGAGAGAGTGAGAGGAGAAATTTGGAGAAGAAGCAAAGTAAAAGAAGAGGAGTTTACTAAAAAGAGAGAGAAGGAGCCAAGAAAGTCTGACAAGTTGGAAAATTAAGCTTGTTTTAAGGCTTTTTGGCATTTTACGCGCTTGAGAGAGTATTCAATTGCTGTACCACATCATCATTTAAGTGAGAATTAAATTCAGTATGAATAAGAAAGGTTGAGATGGAAGCTCATTTTTCTGGACAAGTTTAGAGTGCTATCTTATTTATTTTCCCTATATTTTATTTGTTATGTTTGATATTGTCCTTGGGAGTAAGTGTTATCCTAGGATTTTAATGACGAGAGAATAAATTCTTTTAGTGAATATACTTCTGTTTTGCCTGTGAAGAGGATGACTTTATTTAATTTCGGAACGATTACCTTTTGTTTTGCCTGTGAAGAGGATGGCTTTAGTTTTAAAACCAAACGGCGCTTAAACTTTTGAAGAAATTTCAAACTCATTGCCTTGACTAACACTTTGAGAAGTCATTCTTTCCAAGAGATCATCAATTTAGCTGTTGATAGAAGTGCACAATCTTACAATCAAATGATAATATGATCTAAACAAACCAAGAAAACAAAAGGAAAAGAAAGAATTGTGAAATTTCAGAGAGTGCCAATTAGCCCACTATAATGCCTAAATAGAAAACAAATCAGCAAATGCACTCTTTCAGCAGCTGCATACAGTCACACGTAAGGCTGAATTCAAGAACCTTAGGAGGCACAAATGCTGTTGAATTGGATGAATATCTCACGACTTACAAGTTGTAACTCAGAGGTCCAAGGAATCAAGGGGTCTGCACAGTAGAGTCCTTGGACTTATTCTCTTCTGAAGATGGCCGATTATCGGAGTCAGATTGTCGGACTTCTTCTATCATTCTAACAACTTCATCCATGGTGGGTCTCATGTCTGGCACCCTTCCAACACATGCCATGGCAATTTGAAGCATCTGCACCATCTCCTCTTCGATGTTCTGAAATCTCATCAGTTCGACATCGAAGACCTCAGCGGTCCATTCTTCCCTGACGACTGACTGGACCCACCTAGGGAGATCAACCATGTCGTCACGCCCTGGTGATTGAATTGGTTGCTTCCCTGTAAGCATCTCGAGCATTAGGACACCGAAGCTGTACACGTCTGATTTATGAGTGTGCTTCCGTGTTTCAATGACCTCAGGAGCGCGATACCCTGGATGACGAGATGGAGCTGCAGGAAAGTTCATAACAGGCGCTAAACCAAAATCAGAGACACAAGCTTCCATATCTTGGTTGAGGAGGACATTAGAGGATTTTATATTTCCATGAGTAACTTTTGGACCACCCATTGAATGGATATGGGCGATCCCTCTTGCTGCTCCAAGTGATATTTTCACTCTTGATTCCCAGTCCAGTGGAGTCCTTCCAGAAGCAGCCCGGCTCCCTGTTATGACATTGGAATTCAACATGGAATTAGATGAGCCTATTCAGTTTCTGCACAAGCAGCATTTTAAACATTGAGAAGTGAATTGATACAAATTATGAAATCCAAATCAGATATGAGATCGCTCCCAGATTTTCGGTATCTACCAGCTTTCAGCTAGAATAGCAGCAAGATGTGTAGCTAATAAAGTAAACAAGACATCAGAGATATGAGAAAGTTGCCAAGAGAAAAATATGGCTAAGGATCTCCATACCTTGCCTCACATAGAACAATTACATATAGACAAACATTAGACAAAAAAGATCCCTATATACATGCATATACACCCTGAATATGGTTTCTTCATTTTTAAGTTTCAACAAAAAAAAAAACAAATGCACACTTTCCAATCTTCAACTTTCAAGTATGAATTAGAATGGTTCAGATTCAGTATGAATATGTTTCTGTCATCGGTTTGGCAAAATTTGTCTTCAATGCAAGAGCTCAGTCATTGAATCATAAAGATTGTATCAAGTTGATCTACCAAATACTGAGTGACAGAGAAAGAAAAAGAGGGAGAAGAAAATGCATTACCATGCAAGAGTAGAGACAAACTACCCCGTGAGAAATAGTCATACACAAGTAGCTTTTCATCCTTGGAGTAATAATAAGCACGCAAGGGGACAGTGTTCGGATGCTGCCCAACTCTGCCAATAATTTCCATCTGCTGTTCAAATTCCTTCTTCCCAACAATGACTTCTTTTAATCTTTTTACCACCACTGTCGTTGACTCCTCCAAAATAGCCTTGTATGCAGTTCCAAAACTCCCCTTTCCTAACACTTCAGCAGAAGCCCTTAGCAAGTCCTCAAGATCAAAATTGTAAGAGCAGCCTTCGAAGAAAACCAGCTTATTTTTCTCAGCTTCTTGTACCCCACTACCAAACTCTTCCCTGGGCTTTTCACTTCTGCCTCCGCTCGAGGACTTCCCTTTTAACACACCTCTACCATTGCTTTCTTTCCTTTTTCGACAGCACAAACACATGACTAGAACTACCAGAAAGAGAAGCAAAGCCCCTCCAGCAGCAATAGCAATAATAACTCCTAATTTCAGTTTCTTCTTTGAGCTTTGTTTTGGAGGAATGTTCGGGGAAGGGGACAGTGGTAAAAGAGGGGAACAGGGATTTAAGGGAAGCCCACACAAGAGTGAGTTCCCCACAAATGAAGAGTTGGGGAACTTTTGGAGGGATGATGGAATAGAACCATTAAGATTGTTGTAGCTTAAATCTAAATGTCTAATCCTTGGGAGGGTGAAATTCGGAATTGGTCCAGAAAGCGAATTATTCTGCAGGCTCAAACCAGATAGTTGAGTCAAATTCTGAAAAGTTACGGGAATCTTACCAATGAAAGAATTATATGAAAGGTCCAAAACATTCAGTTTATGTGAAAAAGAAGCAGGAATAGGTCCAGAGAAGTTATTGTGCTGGAGGAAAAGGTATTGGAGGGAAGAAAGTGAGGTGATCTCCACAGGAAGACTTCCATTGAGTCGATTTGCTCGAAGGCTGATTATCCTTAAAGAATCCAGCTTTCCAAAAGTATTTAGTGGGAGTGGACCAGTGAGTCCAACTCCTGGAAGTCGTACAGCCACTACGTGGGCCCGATCTTCACTACAAGTAATGCCTACCCAAGATGAGCATATAGGGGTGGCAGGACTCCAGTTGATCTTCGGGCCATGGGGAACTGCAGAAGCAAAGGCAAGAAGGACCTGTTTATCAGAGTCTAGATCACCAAGAGCCAAGGGAAGAAGTGTTGCTACAACCAAAAGGGCAGGCAGCAGTTGATAAGCAGAGCAGATTCTCATGAGGAAACATTCAATCGATTGAAAGCAACAATGCTGCCGATGATGCGGTTTACCTGGGATAGTACAGCAGATAAAGAACGTGAGATAAGCAAACACGACAAACATAAAAGAGGTCAGCGAGAGAATGAGAGTATACAACATCACGTTGACTTCACAGACACATAAGCCTTTAAAGTCTCTATAGATTTCAGTGAGACGAAGAAGAAAGAATATTTGGATTAGTGTTCTGGATCAAATGAGAAACGAACAGAATTCCAATAATTTTCAATAATGTCAAATCACCACAAATGTGCAACTACATTTTTCACTAGCTGCAGAAAAAGGCCAATAAAACAAATGGCTTCTCCATTTGAGAATGAAAGAAAAAAAAATTTAGTTTGCCAAATCTTAGAATGGGTTTGAAGTGGAAAACAGATCTTGCTAATTGTAAAACAGATCTGTTACCAAAAGCAGCTGAAGAAATGCAGGAATATAAATTTCACAAAAAAAAAAACACCAACTGAATTATAGTACCTCGAAACATTTGGAATTTGAAGAAAACCCTTGTCAGCCAGCAGGGGTGAAAAAACTCTAAGAAGAATGGTGAGGTGGGAGGTGAAAATAACAGTTCCCAGAAACCATAGGGGAACAGAGGTGTAGTACCCACATATTTTGTGGGAATTGAAGAATAAAAAATGGAAGAGTGAGGAGCTGAAGCGTTTTTGGTTAGGAGTTGGATCAGCAGATAGTGGGGAATTTAGGCATTGTAGAAGAGAATTAGGTGAAGTGGAAACTCTGTCTGTATTGATAATGTAAGTGAAGAAGAAATGCAGAGTGAGAAGAGAGGGGTGGTTTCAGGCTTGCTCCAGTAGGGTCCCTGGATTTAGGCTTTTTGTTAGGAGATACTCAACTAACTAACTTGCATTATCAACCTTTAATAATAATTAATTGGATTAAGTTATATACTATTATTATAATCTGCTATTTTAAAAAAAATTAATGTGTAATACCAGGGTTAATTATTGTCTTTATCATATTTTTAATTGATATTTATCAAAAATATATAATAAATGATTTGATTGTGCAATTATTATTTTTTACAATATCAATATATAAAACTTAAACTCTAGTTAATTCGCCAATATTTTTTTTTATGTTTGCATAAATAAATATTATTGCAAAATGATTTTCTACAACTTTTCTCAAAAAAGAATAAGAAGAATTCCAATAGATATTAGAGATTTTCTAAAATTAAAAATTTACGAAACTCACCCTCATTCCTGCAGACATATAAATTAAATTAATTAAAAAGATTTTTGGCAAATGAACAATGATTAAACCTTAATTTCACTTTGTCGGACTCACTTATATAAAAAATTGCTATATTGTTTTGTTCTTAGGTAAATTTGCATAATTCAAAAATTTGTAGGTTTGCAGCTATCTTCGATATAAATTGAATTTAAATATTACGGACACGATCTTTTTTTACTTTGCATTATATTATATTGCTGTATTGTTTTTTTTTTTCGATATAGTGTCTAATTTGTTATGTAAAATGCACTTTTCCTAGTCTCATTTCAAATATTTTTTATTAGGATTTCAAACTTTCAATAAGTTATAGAATATTTGTGGTTGTTGAGAGTAACATTTACGCAAAAATGACTTTCAAACTTTTTCTTGAATCTGATGATTAGTGAACCCATGCTTAGCTTCTTATGATTTATAGTATCAGTAATGATAGGCTATAATTACGTATTTTAGTCGCTTATTACACTCAAATTTACTGCACTTTAATTGAGTTGAGCTTTAATCGTTAGTGTCTTGCACTAATTATGTGTTTTATGCCTTGTAGGAGTGATTCCGAGCTATGTAGATATTATGGAATGAATTTCAAGTAATTTGGAGCTTTGAAGTCTGAGTAAAAGCCCAAGGAATTAAGCCGGGATCGTATTCGGGGATCAACGGATGATAGAGCAACAAAACGAAGAATCGAATATGCATATTGCGCACTGTCTAGTAAAATGAACATAATTTTTTGCTCAGAATTCCATTTGGGCTCCACATATATGGTTGGAAAGCTAACTCAAAGGGCTACAACTTTCATGTTTTACGTTTTTCCAAATTTCAAACGGAACAGTATGAAAAATGCGGTCGAAACCGCGATCGCGGACCTGAGGCAGGCTGAGGCAGTATACTTGCCAAATGCTTCGTCCGTGTCGCGGCCATCCAGGCCTGAAAACTTGTCCTTTTCGCGTAGGAGAAGGTATAATTGTTTAGGCCCGACCCTACTAGGTATATATACATGAAAAATGGTATTTTGAGGGGAGGAGACCAATTTTTGACACAGATTCGACCTAAGGAGGCAGAGACACAATAGGAGCAAGGCGGAGAATTCTTCTACGAGTTTTTCCTTCCTCTTCCTATTTTTTCATTGTGGTTATGACTTTTAGTATTGTAGTTTTACATACTATTATGAATAGCTAATTTGTTATAGGGTTTTAATAGAACCTTTTGTAGGATAAATTCTTGTTATGTTTTTATATAATTGAGCTGTTGGATTTCTCTACTTATCCAACTATGTGTTTGTTGTTGTTGATTGAATGGCCATCAATTGATTGTGCCTATTTAGTGTGTAGTGCTCGAGAGAGAGTACATATTTAGGTAGTTGTTGAACAACGTCACTCCTAACGTATGTGAGAAATCAATACAGTGGGTTTAAAGGCAGGTTTAGAAATAACAAAGCCTTGATGTGGTTATAATGAGCGGTTAGATAAAGCCAACTAGCGTAGTTCGAGAGAATATATCTAGTAAATTGTTGTTGTTGCTCGAGAGAGAATTACGACATCTAAAGTGCTCACGATCAGTAGAGAATACATTGGCAAAAATTGTAGGGAACATAGCTAGGAGGATTCCGACAATTGAGGAAATCATAACTCTAGACCTCCTTAATATAGTCTCCAACCCTTTGTCTCGTTAGTTGATAATTTTACCGTTTTGTAGTATTTGCACTTAATTAGTTATAAATATAAATCTCAATCTTTATAATTTAGAAAATTGTTCAACTTGTCTTTTTAGTGATATTAAACAAATATAGCTAAGCCTTAGTTCTCTGTGGGATTCGAATACGGACTTTTAGACCAGATTATATTTGCAGCGACCGCTTATCCTTTTTAGGACTAGAGTTGGGCGTGATCAAATTTTGGCGCCGTTGCCGAGGAACTAACGGTGTAGTTGTAGCTGTATATATTGCTAGGGTTCAAGTTTGAACTTTTATTTTATTTTGTTTTTTTTTTTGTATTTTTTTTATTACTGTTGATTTGAGAAATATGACATCTTGGAATTATGGGAATTTAGGTGTAGATAATTCTACTATTGATCCTCATACATATTGTGAAGGAAACCACCCGTATCAAAATTATCAAAATATTTCTGAGAGCGAGTTATGTGCACCAACTCAATCTTATTGTGGAATGTGTGTGATGTGTGTGGTGGTAAAAATGGTCACTTTAATGGTTGTGCTTATATTTCTTATCTTCCCCCAACCCCTTACTATAATGGTTCTACCTTTTCTTGTGAAGTTAACAGGAATAAAGAAGCTGGGGATGCAGACCTAAAGGAGATCAATGATATGTTAAAGTGTCTTCTGAAACAAAATAATGAAAAACAATTGCAGATAGAAAGGCAAGAGGCCAATATTGATGATAGTAGCCAAGAAGAGCATGAATTTGAGGTGTTAATTGGGGAGGTCATAGTAGAACATCAACAACCTAGCCAACTATAATTTGAGGATGTCAATGTTGAAGAAGTGAGACTAGAGTCAGCCAAGGACATTGAGGATACAAATTTTGTTGACTCTAGTGTCATTGATGTTGAGGATGCTGAAAGTCCTGAAGTTCATGTGTTTGATCGCATTGGTCCTCACTCCAAATATTTTTCCACATTGGGCTTGGATAATGATATGGAAATAGAGTCATCCGAGCCGATTGAGGAGTCAAGGAATAAGGAACAAAGTGCCTACAGTCTGGAATTTTTCTTGCCAGAAAGACAGGATTACATACCTCATCTAAAAGCCAAGAAGTGTAGAATAATACAATGGTTGCTTGAGCCAATTAGATTTGTTCCTCCACCCCTGGAGCATAGTCGAAAACTTGATGCCAAATTGGGGGTTCAATTTATAAGCTCGAGGTGGAGGCAAAAAGTGATTCGCGTCGTGCCGCGACGTTAAATCAAGCGCTTGTTGGGAGACAACTCAACTTTATTGCTTTCTTTTATTTATTTTTTATTTTTTTAAATTGTATTATTTTTGTAGTGTCATTTTTTTATTTTCTAGGAGCATGGAAAGCAAAGGTATTGGAAGGATGCAACAACAAATCAAATGGTTGGAACTAAGTGTGAGGTACCCGCACGAAAGACCAAGCTTGGAAGAAGTCTGAGTACCCCATGAGCTGTTAGTGCTTCGGCTTTTGGCCTACCAGAGAGTCTCTTTTACCCTTTTATTAGTTATGGTGTGCATTGGGGATAATGCACAATTTTAAGTATGGGGTGAGGAGATTGTCTGGGTGACTTTCTATGCTATTTTAGTTGTGTTATTTTAATTGAATAATTTTTTTTTGAATAGAAAAATTGAACTTTTCCCGACGATGGATCTATTAAATAATTTTCTTGAGGGATTTAAGTCTAAAGAAAAAATAAAATAAAAAGATTTTCTTTTGTTAGGTAGTGTAGCAATTCCCTCTTGATTTTTCTTTGCGCCGCGGTTTTTTCCATGGGTATTATTTGAACCGGGTGTAGTTAGTTTTTTTAGGAATATGAGCCATTGTGTTGTATTTTGAAATGAAGCAATACCCCTTGACTTTGTTATGCCTTGAGAATAGTGAGTACTTTGGTTGTGACGCTTAGGCTCAGTTTTTAACTCTTGTATAAGTACCTTAAATTGTATGATTTTAAATTTGCTTAACTGCTTTGACTAGAGTGTCTTGATGAATCCAATTCTGAGTGAGTTATGTGCTATATGTGTGTGAGGTTTGGGTGTTATTTTGTGCATTGCATTTGATGCCTAGAACTTGCCCCGTGTGTTTGCAAAGCAAAATAGTAGTTTTATTCAGTCTGGGAAGTGATATAGACATTTCTTTGTTGAGCCAGATATGTATATTTTACCCGCCTAATTATTATGTATCGTAGTTAACCCCTTTGAGCCTGTAATCCTGTTTCTTTGGCAACCACATTACAAACCTTACCCATTTGTTTGAATTAACCATCTATTTGAACCATTGTAACCTCTCATGAGCAATTGAATTGTTTATGAACTTTGTAAAGGTTAAAGTGTGGGGTGATTGGTTTGGCTTTTGAGTGGAACTAATTAAATAAGGAGAAAGATGCACTGTTTTGAAAAAGTAAGAGCCCCTTGAATTGAAAAAAAAAATAAAAAAATAGTTGGATTGTTTTGAAAAAAAATTTCCTTGATAAATGGTGGCTCTTGATGTAAGTGTGCTTAAAGAACAATGGGGTAATATACATTGATGTGAATGTGAAGTTTTGGTTTGACATAAGTATGAGGCTTAAATGTTAAAGTATATGTATTAAAGTGCTTAGGGAGGTGTAATCACTCTTTTATCTAAATGTATCCTACCCATCACATAGCCTACATTATAATCAAATAAAGTCCTAATTGATCCTAGATTGAATGAGCTCGATTAGTGGAGTAGTACACTACGGGCAAGCTTATGATGCATCTTTTGTGGCGTATGAATGTTATTTCTGAGAGTGAGTGAATTCTTTCTATCTTGAGTTCCTAAGTGTTCTTAAAATTTTATTGTTTGGAACTACTCTCTTTTGTTGTGTGAGGCACTTGATTCATGAAGAAAAGGTAATGTCAGTGACCTCTATTTTAGAGTAAGCGAGTGAGTCGTGAATAATGCATGGTACTTGTGAGTCAAATCTTGAGGTGAAGATGTTACGCTTTTGTGCTTAGTCTATTTTAAATACTCTTGGTGTGATGAGTTAGGATAATTGTTTAAAAAGGCCGTGTCTATAAAAAAGTGTAGTTTGATTGCTCGAGGACAAGCAATGGTTTAAGTGTGGGGTGTTGATGATATGCTATAATTACGTATTTTAGTCGCTTATTACACTTAAATTTACTGCACTTTAATTGAGTTTGAGCTTTAATCGCTAGTGTCTTGCACTAATTGTGTGTTTTATGCCTTGTAGGAGTGATTCCGATCTATGTAGATATTATGGAATGAATTCAAGTGATTTGGAGCTTTGAAGTCTAAGTAAAAGCCCAAGGAATTAAGTCGGGATCGTATTCGGGGATCAACGGATGATAGAGCAACAAAACGAAGAATCGAGTAGGCATATTGCGCATTGTCTAGTAAAATGAACATAACCTTTTTCTCAGAACTCCATTTGGGCTCCACAATATATGGTTGGAAAGCTAACTCAAAGGTCTAAAACTTTCATGTTTTACGTTTTTCCAAATTACAAATGGAACAGGGTGAACAACGTGGTCGAAATCGTGATCGCGGACCTGAGATGGGCTGAGGCAGTATACTTGCCAAATGCCGCGTCCGTGCCGCGCCCCGACCGCGGCCATCCAGGCCTTAAAACTTGTCCTTTTTCGTGTAGAAGAAGGTATAATTGTTTGGGCCCGATCCTACTTGGTATATATACATGAAAAAACGGTATTTTGAGGGGAGGAGACCAATTTTTGACACAGATTCGACCTAAGGAGGCAGAGACACAATAGGAGCAAGGCGCAGAATTCTTCTACGAGTTTTTCCTTCCTCTTCCTATTTTTTCATTGTGGTTATGACTTTTAGTATTGTAGTTTTACATACTATTATGAATAGCTAATTTGTTATCTAAGGTTTTAATAGAACCTTTTGTAGGATAAATTCTTGTTATGTTTTTATAATTGAGCCGTTGGATTTCTCTACTTGTCCAACTATGTGTTTGTTGTTGTTGATTAAATGGCTATCAATTGACTGTGCCTATTTAGTGAGTAGTGCTCGAGAGAGAGTACATATTTAGGTAGTTGTTGAACAACGTCACTCCTAACGTATGTGAGAAATCAATACAGTGGGTTTAAAGGCAGGTTTAGAAATAACAAAGCCTTGATGTGATCATAATGAGCGGTTAGATAAAGCCAACTAGCGTAGTTCGAGATAATATATCTAGTAAATTGTTGTAATTACTCGAGAGAGAATTACGATATCTAAAGTGCTCACGATCAGTAGAGAATACATTGGCAAAATTTTTAGGGAACATAGCTAGAAGGATTTCGACAATTGGGGAAATAACAACTCTAGACCTCCTTAATTTAGTCTCCAACCCTTTGTCTCGTTAGTTGATAATTTTACCGTTTTGTAGTATTTGCTAGTTAATTAGTTAGAAATATAAATCTCAATCTTTATAATTTAGAAAATTGTTCAACTTGTCTTTTTAGTGATATTAAACAGATATAGCTAAGCCTTAGTTCTCTGAGGGATTCGACTCCGTACTTTTAGATCGGATTATATTTACAACGACCGCTTATCCTTTTTAGGACTAGAGTTGGGCGTGATCAATTACCTGTACTTATAAGTTATAAGAAGTTACTCCGAAAAATAGGTTTTTGACCCATCAAATGTTTTATAGGCAAAAAGGTCAAGACGAGGTCCACAAACTGATCGTGCATGTTGTCATTTTTTTGCACATGCAAAAGTTAAATATCATCGTCATCAAGCACAAAAAAGACCTCCAAAAAACTTTGTAATATTAGGTGGCTTTTGTACAACTTTTTCATCATAAGTTTATTTCTACAAGTTTATGTTCTTGAGAAAAGTTTATGCAAATCAAAAATATCTTTGGATAGGTGAAGTTTATTTTTCAAAATTTTGAGTGTGGTCTAAAATGGTTCTTTAAAAAGGCATTTTTGAAAAGAGCTTTTTCAAAAGAAACTTAACAAGACAAGTACTCCGAAAAAGTTTGTTTTTCCCACGTTTTGCTTCTTTTTGTTAACCAGACATCATGAGAGGATATCAATTTACTTAAAATGTGGAAATTTGAATTTTAAGATTATTTCTGATGAGATCCATCTTCCTAGTCATAACTATACAAATATTCTATTTTGATATCGTTAGAAAAGCCTCAAGTGAAGATCATTTCTGTAATTATTAACAAAAATAAACAATTAAGATGTCAAAAAGTTATTAATCTTTTGCCATCAATGTGAAAGAATGTGATGTATGGTCAAACTGCAAATATTCATGACAAGAAAATGTCGTTGGCAATTACTTCACTTGAGCTGGAGTAGTTGGTGAGTATTTATTCTGTTCTTCCATCTTTTTTGGTGGATTGACAATTTTTTGGCCTAATTGATAAACTTTGGACAAAAATAGAAAATGACAATATACGTACACTTACACAGTCTAATTTTGTTATAGAACATCTCGTGTACGAAGGCCTTATTTATATATTTTTCCCACCCATCTTTTCCGATCCAATTTTTTCCTATATTCTCTTTTTGTTATTATATTGGTAGACCTGATCAAGGCCATTACTTTATTGTTTGACAAATGACATTCCATTTTACCCTTCTCTGCTGGATAGTAGTTCTAATTAGGTCTACCTTGACAATGAAATGCGTGCTTGACAGGCACATTTTGAACTCTTATTTTTGACCATCAATTAATTAATATAAATATGCCTCACTTTTTCAGCCATTTCTTTCAGAGGAAAATATTAATGAAAATAATAAATATTAACAAATTATTACTACCTCGATCTGGTGTCAAGTATTAATCATTTTGCAAATTGAATTGTTTTAGAATTTTAAAAAACAAAAAGTCAGTTTATGTATAATTATTTTCAGATCTAGCCTCACTGTTTCAGATCCATTAATTTAGATCCAATTAAAAGATGAAGGATGATTTCGATAAATACTCTTTTGATTAAGGTTGTCAAAAATCTTTCTTAATATTGTGCAAAAATATTAAAAGATAGATACTATGGACCGAGAGCAGCATTATATAGTGTGTATTGTATATATACATGTATGCCATGCTTGTTTATTTGTGTAATACCGTAGAAAATTTTTCGTTAAGCATTACGTCCTTGTTGAGACTCTAGCCTGTTTGGCCAAGCTTATTTTAGGTCAAAAGTGCTTTTTTTTTTGGCCAAAAGTATTTTTGGCCAAAAATTGAGGTGTTTGGCCTAGCTTCTGGAAGGAAAAAAAGTGCTTTTGAGGAGAAGCAGAAGCTGTTTTGGAGAAACAGAAAAAAGTAGTTTCTCTCCGAAAGCACTTTTTTGAGAAGCACTTTTGAGAAAAATATACTTAGAAGCAGTTTTTTAAAGTTTGGCCAAACACTAATTGCTGCTCAGAAATATTTTTCAAACTAATTAGTCAAACACAAACTGCTTCTCACCAAAAGTACTTTTGAGAAAAGCACTTTTGAAAAAAAAAAACACTTATCAAAATAAGTTGATTTTTGCAGCTTGGCCTAAGGGTGTATTGTGGGCCGGGCCCAGCCCGGGACCGCATGCCAAACGAGCCAAACGAGTCGGTCTCTAGTGGTGCAAAAAGCCCACAGTGGGTCGGTTCAACCGGGTCAAACGGGCCCAACGACTATTTTTAATTTTTTTATTATATATATATATATATATATATATATATATATATATATATATAAACTATATATAAAGTTTTTTTATTAGATATATATATAATAAAAAAAATTTCTTGTAAATTATATATATATAAGCTATATAATTTATAAGAAATTGCCTTAGATAAAAAAAATTCAAAAAAAAAATAGCCCGGAACGAAAAAGCCCGTTTATGCCCGTGGGCCCGTCCCATTTAGCCTGGGACCATGTGGGCTTAGGACCACAGTGAGCCGGTTCCACCTATTGGGACCGTTAGGCCCGGGACCGCTAAAGCCCGGGACCGTTTGGCCCGTTTAGGCCCGGGCCCGGACCACATACAGCCTTAGCTTTGATAGGACCAAACCTATTGTTGTATGTGAAAGTAGACAAAACAAAAGAAAGAAAAATCAAAAAGAGATGAAAATATGATGTAAGCGCTTACATCGACATTCTTGTGATGTAAGCGCTTACCTCAACATTCTTATGATGTAAGCGCTTACCTCGGCAGGGCATTCAAATGCTTATAAATATGGGTCTACATTTTCATTTGTAGAACATCCCAAAACTTCTTCTTTCTCTCTTCAATTAATAAAGAGTTATTCTTTGTGTGGCCGTGGAGTAGGCAAAAATTGCCGAACCACGTAAATCTTGTCTTGTCTTGTCTTGTACAATTTATTGTTTCTCTCCTAAATATCCTTTTCCTTCTATTATCTTGATACGCTTCCTCAACAACTGGTATCAGAGCCCAGACAGTGTAATTCTGGTAGAAAAGTACAGTATTGGTGCAGGTACTATTCACAAGAATAGTGCGACACTATTGATCATCGTTACTATTCACAAGCACTATTCACATAAATTGGTTTTGTGAAAAATGGCATCGGAAGAAGGGAAGGTTAAGATTGACAAGTTCAATGGCAAAGATTTTGGATTCTGGAAAATGCAAATAGAGGACTATTTGTACCAGAAAAAATTACACTTACCTCTTACCGAGGTGAAACCGGAAACTATGTCCAAAGCGGATTGGGATCTATTAGATCGCCAAGATCTTGGTGTGATTCGTTTGACGCTAACACGAAATGTGGCGTTTAACATCATTAACGAGAAGACCACTGCAGGTCTGATGAAGGCGTTATCAAATATGTATGAGAAGCCATCTGCTTCAAATAAAGTCTATTTGATGCGTCGATTGTTCAACTTAAAAATGACAGAAGGTGGATCAGTCACGGAACATATCAATGAGTTTAATACAATATTAACTCAGTTGAGTTCTGTTAATAAAACAATTGATGACAAAATCAGGGCGTTGATTCTACTATCATCTCTACCGGAGAGTTGGTCTGCAACAGTAACTGCAGTTAGCAGTTCATCAAGAAGTACCAAACTCAAATTGAATGATATTAGAGACTTGGTTCTAGAAGTACCAACAGTAGCTGCAGAAAATTTGCATTTGGAGCAGCTAGATGTTAAAACTGCTTTCTTGCATGGTGACCTTGAAGAAGACATCTACATGAAGCAACCTGAAGGTTTTCAAGTTTTTGGTAAAGAAAACCTTGTGTGTAAGTTGACGAAGAGTTTGTATGGTTTGAAACAAGCTCCCCGACAATTGTACAAGAAATTTGATGGATTCATGCATAAAAATGGTTTCACACGATGTGAGATGGACCATTGCTGTTATATCAAAAATCTTGATGAATCCTATATCATTTTATTGTTGTACGTTGATGATATGCTAATTGCAGAATCTAGCATAAATGAGATCAACTTGGTTAAGCAACAACTGGAGGAGGAGTTTGAAATGAAAGACTTAGGACCAGCTAAGCAAATGCTTGGGATGAGGATTAGCAGAAACAGGTCAGAAGGTGTCACACCTCCTTTTTCCGCCCCCGCGAGGGGTGAAGGAGTTTTTCCAATTAAAGGACAATCGAAACGGGATTTGTTTATTTATTTCAGAGTCGCCACTTGGGAGATTTAGGGTGTTCCAAGTCACCGGTTTAATCCCGAATCGAGGAAAAGAATGACTCTATTTAACAGTCCGCGAACCAGAAATCCGGATAAGGAGTTCTGTTAACCCGAGAGAAGGTGTTAGGCATTCCCGAGTTCCGTGGTTCTAGCACGGTCGCTCAACTGTCATATTCGGCTTATTTATCTGATTTTTATACAATTATGAGCTCATGTGCAAGTTTTAACTCTTTAACCTCTTTTATCATTATTATTATTTTTATCACGGATTGCAACATCGTGGAAATACATCTCGAACCACGTCACATCAATGCACCCGTGGTTGTTGGCACATTTCAACTCTGTTGAGATTTGGATTTGGGTCACATAAATGTGCACCCGAGTTTAAGAAGATAACATTATTAAATACACGCCTAAAGACTAACACATTGTTATTTTGAGAAAAGCCGTAAAGTTCGTTATGCGGCCTGCCTCGAAATCTAAGCATTCGAAATAATTATCCGTTGAGGGCCCCGCAATTTGTGTATTCTTGTTTGTCGAGGCTCATCTCATTCATTATTTTTTAAAAGGAATTTGCAACGTCATGGACATGCATCTCGAACCATGTCACAATCAATGCACCCGTGGTTAGCGACACATTTCGACTTCGTTGAGATTTGGATTTGGGTCACATAAATGCGCACCCGAGTTTAAGAAGATAACATTATTAAATACGCGCCTAAAGCGACTAGCGTATCATTATTTTGGGTAGGGCCGTGAAATTTGCTAAACGGCCCGTCCCGGAATCTAAGTATTTAATACATACATTTAACGAGGGTCCTGCCATTTATGTGTTTATCCAACGAGGCTCATCTCATTTATTTTAAAAGGACAATCCTAAAGTGACTACATTTTATTAAGTTTGTCTCTAAAATAAAATCTCCAAATTAATTACATGCTTTTAAAAAAGGACGTGACTTATTAGTTATTAGTTTACGGCTAATGCAAATGGAAAATTGCAATCGAGTTTGTACAAAGAGAGATTGTTTTCGTTCTATATTCTATTATTTAATAACACTAGAACATGAGATTGACACACAATAATATCAAAACAAATTAACTATTCTTTGATTAATTTAAACTAACATTATTAGATGAAGGAGTTATTATACATATGCAACCCCATTACTCATTAATCAGTCAACTACATTTTTATACAAAGAAAGGAAAACTCTATTCAAGCACAAATCTAAACAGGAGGAATTCAACAGGAACAAAGCCTGGTCAATACTTCATTTCGCCTCAAGCCAAGAGTGTACAAATGTGTACCTGGAAATGGTAATACAATGAGAAAAGAAGAGAGGAAGGTCAGCAGCAGCAATAACCAACAGCAAGGCAAACCACCGATAACCAGCAGCGACTCAGGAAACCAAACTAAAATTCCAAGCAATACCAACCAGCAACACAAACCCCAGTAACTGACCCCAAAGCAGCTTAAACAACTAAATATTAACCAAAACATGAGCAGAAACACCCTTAGAATTCAGTAATCAAGAGAAGATTCGAAAATACACTCGACAGTTAAAGCTGAAGCTCTTTTCTGTTTTCAATGGAACAACACTAGTTGAACTAAACTAAACCTTAAAGACTCTCTTTCTATGTTTCAGAATTTCCTCTTAAGGTTCCCAAAAATGTCCAACCTTTTCATTTTTGAATTCCCCTCTAAAATGTGTCAAATGACTCTATTTATAACAAGACTCTTGTCTTGAACCACTAACCCGAAATATTCCCTTAATTGCATGCCTTGCCCCCACTACTTAATGTTTTTCTTATTTAATTCTCTTGTCCCCCATGCCTACATGTTTTGTCCCCCACTATATTAAACAACTACATTATTCCCCACTAACTTATGTCTTGTCCCCCACTATATTAACTAATTATATCTGTCACACCTCCTTTTTCCGCGCCCGGAGAGGGCGCAGGGGAGTTTTTTCCAATTAAAGGATAATCGAAACGGGGATGGTTTATTAATTTCAGAGTCGCCACTTGGGAGATTTAGGGTGTCCCAAGTCACCAATTTTAATCCCAAATCGAGGAAAATAATGACTCTATATTACAGTCTGCGTACCAGAAATCCGGATAAGGAATTCTGTTAACCCGGGAGAAGGTATTAGGCATTCCCGAGTTCCGTGGTTCTAGCACGGTCGCTCAACTGTCATATTCGACTTGATTATCTGATTTTATACAAGTGTGAACTTATGTGCAAAATTTAACTTTTAACCGCTTTTATCATTTTACTGTTTTTATCAGGAATTGCAACGTTGTGAAAATGTATCTCGAACCGCGTTACAATCAATGTACCCGTGGTCGTCGACACACTTTGACTCCGTTGAGATTTGGATTTGGGTCACATCAATGCGCACCCGAGTTTAAGGAAATTAAATTATTAAAGACGCGCCTAAAGCGACTAGCGTATTTATTTTGGGTAAGACCGTGGAATTTTACTAAACGGTCCATCCCGAAGTCCAAATAATTTTTAAAGCAAATATTTACTGAGGGCCCCGCAATTTGTATTTTTATTTGGCGAGGCTCATCTCGTTCTTTATTTTTTAATGAATTTGCAACGTCATGGACATGCATCTCGAACCACGTCACAATCAATGTACCCGTGATTAGAAACACATTTCGACTCCGTTGAGAATTGGATTTGGGTCGCATAAATGCGCACCCGAGTTTAAGAAGGTAAGATTTATTAAGGCGCGTCCTAAAGAGTCTAACGTATTGTTATTTTAGGAGGGTTGTGAGATTTGCTAAACAACCCGTCCTGGAACCTAAATGCTTCGATAATATACATTTAAACAAGGGCCCCGCATCTGCACGTTTTGTTTATTTTCATCGAGGCTCATCTCGTTCTTATTTTAAAAGGATATCCTATAGCAACTACGTTTCTTATCGCATTTGTCCTTATCAATTGAAAACAGTAGATAAGTCCTAATTAATTACATGCTTGCAAGTTGTTTGTAACAACATTCAGAAATGCCTAAAATCAGAAACGAGGCTGTCCGAACAAATAATCACGGGCCCAAATCCAGCCCAAGCGTGATTGGCCAGACCTGGGCCACTGCTTGTTCGAAGCAGGCCGGCTTGGCCTGTTTTGGCCTGAATTCGACCTTTGTGAGGTTGAGGCCCTGAATTTGTGTTCCTGATCTTAAAACATGGCTTTAAGAGTTATATATAGCAATTTATTGGAAAGGAAAGAACTTATTTAGTGTACGAATTTCATGCTTGGCATACATTACAGGCTTATACTACACCTTTGAACTAAATATGAGATACAAACTACTGCCTTGGGCATACTCTCATCACCAACCTATATGCACATTCTAGCATTCAACTACCATACATTGACATTTATAGGCATGAAGACTACCTCTAGTACCCAGAACAAAAATGTAAAACTATTACACATTGCATGAATATTTAATGTAACAATCTATATCTATAAAAAAAACATTCTTCAGGTCTTTCCTTTACATTCATGCTCAAATTTCTAGCTACATCTGACAGTGTCTTAGGTGTGTACCTGGTATAGAGGAACAGAAGAAGAAGGAAAGGGATAAGCTGAGTAGCACACAGCAAACAACAGCAATCAGCAGATTCACAGCCACAACACAGCAACAAACAACCAGCCAATAATGATGAAGCTCAGCAAAGAGTCGGACAACAAATGGACAATCCCAGTGGTGTCCACAGTCCACAGACAAACAACAATGTTTCCCAGAACCAACGAGAACCAGCAAATAGTCGAGTACCAAACCAATGAACCCAGGAAAGAATGATGAAGCAACAACAAAGTATTCAATACAGCAACACTACCAATTCAACAACCAGAAATAGCTCAGTCAATGCAAACATCAGAACTTGGCCAAGACAGCTTGACCAAAATGCACTCTTATACAACTTTCAGACAGTGGTTGGTTGCAATGTTTACTGGAAGCTACCTTATGTTTTTCAGTTTTTCTTTTGACTCACTAGACCTCTCTTCAGATTAAAACTCCAGTCCTAAGACTAAAAATTTTTCCACTTTGTTTTCTCTTTTTCTGAAGACCAAAAGTCCAGCCTCTTTTAAGTTCTCAAATGGCCTATTTATAAGCCAAATGAACCAGTGCAGCTGAGCTGCCCTCCTGCTGCAACTTGCAGCCTGCCCATACTCTTTAAAGCCCATGCCTAAGCATCTTTTGGTGCCAGCCCCTTTATTCCCCACGCCTGGTTTTTGTTTAATCAAGAGTTATGGGCATCATTTTATTATTCATTTTAAGCCCCATACTCTTGTGTCTTGTTCCCCATTGGTATTAGTTTAATCCTAAATTAGTACCCTACTTGTCAGCTCATTTAAACTAATCTTTCTGTCCTTTTTAACACCCCAGAATACCCTTGTTAACCCTTGATTATTACTGCCCTGCCTATTGCAGCATCAGGGCATTTTTGAACTGATGAAAGTTCAAATTCAAGACTGCCTGGACTGAACCTTTTCAGTCAGTTTCACAATGCAAACAAACCATTTCAAACAATGCTGGGGCATTCAGTCAGTGGCAAGGTTCAATTAGTCATGCGACATTATTAGCTCATTCGATTCATTAGTTATAGAAAACTGATCGACGACATTTATCGAGTCGACTATACTAATTATAACAGGTAATAATCAGTCGTTCAAATAAACAACACATACAGGGACCTAAAGGGCTTCGGACAACTTGGTCAGTCACTAGGAACCTATATAAGTTTATTCATGCGACGACTATACTAATCGGACATGCTTATCATAGGATACATTTAAATCATACACAGAAACCAATCGACCAAATAAAAGGTCTTTACAGAGATGAAAGAAATTAATAAACTATCAGAAAATAACAAACAATTAACACAAAGCATGCTAATGACTTAATCAGCAGTTGATATAAACGAAAAAGGGAAAGAAAAACTTACCGACAAAGTTTGAAATCAAAACGGACCCAAATCAGACTCAACTTTGACCACTTGAGGCCGAACAAATTTTAACCAGGGTGTTCTCACATGAGAACACCTTGGTTAAGATCCATTGAACCTCAAACCCCTCTCAAGACTGGCCGAATTCCCCAGGTGCATGTGTTCTAAGGTCTAGATTTTCAGATCTGGATTTTTAGGAGTTGTGGGTAGATTCGGACCAAACCAAGCTTGGTTTGGTCACGAGGAAGGTCAGGGGGGTGTATGGTATGAAGATGGGGTGGTTTGGCATAGGTCCGGGTTCGACTCAAATCTTCAAACGAAGATTCGAGACGAAGGAAAGTGATTCGAGGCTAGGGAGTAACAAATCCATGTTCAGGAGAGTGAGGGGGTCTTAGGGTGTTCAGGAGGTGGCCACCGGCGTTCATGCTGCCGGGTTTTGGTGGAAGGGAAACTAGGGCGGCTTGCTAGGGTTTGGGGGTTTCAGGTTGGGGAAGGAGACGAGTGAGGGGTGGGGTTCGGATAGGGGGTGCGGGGTAAAGGGCTGAGTTTATATATGGGGAGGTTGATCGGATCTGAGCCGTTAGATCAGATGATCTCAACGGCTTGGATCTGAGGGTGAGAAATGAGACGGGGTCGTTTGGTAGTTAAACGGGGTCGTTTGGTTTAAGTGAGGGGTTGGGTCGGATTGGTTATTGGGTCGGGTTTGAACACGGGTTGCTGAAAAGGGGTTCTGAGCCGTTGGATTGGCCTGGACGGATGGCTCAGATTGATTTGCCTGAAACGGCGTCGTTTCAGGAGATGCCTGGGCAGCCGGATTTGGACTGGGCCTGAGTGCTGGTTGGGCCTGTTATTTTTGTTTAATTTCTTTTGGCCCAAACCGATTTCCTTCACTTTTGTTTTCTAATTTCATTTTTTCTTTTAAAACAAAAATAAAAATAACAAATAATAAAATGACGAAATTAAAACTAAGCAATAATGCAACATTTTAACACAATTATCACAAAAATATTTAAGTAAGTTAGCTAAAAGCCTAGAACGAACGATGCACACATATATATATATTTTTTGAATTTTCTTTTACTGACCGAATTGTGGTTTAATCATCCTAACATACATATTCTGTATTTTGTTTGTTAATGATTAAATGCAAAAAATGGACAGATCCACAAATGACTAACAACACATGTCACGGAAAGATCGAAAAATTGTACAGCGAAGCCATTTGCCACTATTTTTATTTTCTTTTGGAGCGATTGTCCGTGAAGCAAAAATCACGTGCTTACAGCTGCCCCTCTTTGCACGAAGACACGAAGGGTTTTCGCGCAAAGATAAGCGAGCGATTTTTGCCCGTCCGAATACTCCGTGTGAAGCATTTTTGAAAAAGATTTGACCGAACCTTTGCTTCAGAGGTTTCCTACATATCCTGGGCTGAACAGGAATCAGGTCAATGTAGTTCGGGAAATTTTGGTAGCTGGGACTACCGTGTGACTGTAGTGCTTGCTGTTGTTGTGCGCTGTTGTATGCTGCTGTAGGATGCTACTGCTCAACCGATCTCCCTATTACATTGCTCTAAAAAGAAAAACAAGAAGTTAAGCTAGACTGAGGATCATGAGATCTCATCCATCTTTAACTTGTTCTTGTTGCCTTGCTTTCTTGTCGGCTAATGCTTTCCTCCGATGCCTTTATCTTGTGACTTTGGGAGATGATGCTGGTCCTTTGCTAACGTTTGAATGCCAGTTTTCATCACTTCGCTTGATCTGCTGGGAACATGCCCTCTTCTTCAAGCCTTTCCATTGTTTCTTTGGTGGTATGGTTTTATCAAAATTGTTATTTCGGGCATGCTATAACGTTCCCAAACTGCCTCTTTTGAGACGCGTTCCTTTTTCCTTTTGGATTGCACGCTTGCCTCTGCAGTTGTCTGCTTCTTGGCGCTGGGGATTTTATTGTTTCCTGTTTGGGGATCTCTGTTGCACCCTTCCGTCTTCAGATGGGGTGACTGATTCCAAAATCTAGAGCTGAAATGTATTCCCGCATTATACTGGTGGGCGACCTAGAACTTAAATGTATTCCCGCATTATACTGGTGGGCGACCTAGAACTTAAAAGTATTCCCGCATTATACTGGTGGGCGACCTAGAACTTAAAAGTATTCCCGCATTATACTGGTGGGCGACCTAGAACTTAAAAGTATTCCCGCATTATACTGGTGGGCGACCTAGAACTTAAAAGTATTCCCGCATTATACTGGTGGGCGACCTAGAACTTAAAAGTATTCCCGCATTATACTGGTGGGCGACCTAGAACTTAAAAGTATTCCCGCATTATACTGGTGGGCGACCTAGAACTTAAAAGTATTCCCGCATTATACTGGTGGGCGACCTAGAACTTAAAAGTATTCCCGCATTATACTGGTGGGCGACCTAGAACTTAAAAGTATTCCCGCATTATACTGGTGGGCGACCTAGAACTTAAAAGTATTCCCGCATTATACTGGTGGGCGACCTAGAACTTAAAAGTATTCCCGCATTATACTGGTGGGCGACCTAGAACTTAAAAGTATTCCCGCATTATACTGGTGGGCGACCTAGAACTTAAAAGTATTCCCGCATTATACTGGTGGGCGACCTAGAACTTAAATGTATTCCCGCATTATACTGGTGGGCGACCTAGAACTTAAAAGTATTCCCGCATTATACTGGTGGGCGACCTAGAACTTAAATGTATTCCCGCATTATACTGGTGGGCGACCTAGAACTTAAAAGTATTCCCGCATTATACTGGTGGGCGACCTAGAACTTAAAAGTATTCAAATTGCTTCCCCGTTTTTCGAGAAAATTTTCGACAATCGGCAGAAAATTTTCTGCCCCGGTTTTTTGATGACTTCCATGGCGTTGCATCTTGCTGCCATCATCAATTCTTTGTTCTCCTGCAACAGACAAAAGATTTAGTTAGTTTTAATCATGGCGGTAGAGGGTGCCTTTCTGGCGAGCAATTTTCTCTCTTCCCCTTTTCTTGCTCTTTGTCCCTATAATTGGTTGGCGGGCAAAGTCGCCTGTTGGGGGTCTCTAGCCTGCTGGGGATTGGTTTTCAATTTATCCCCTTTTCTGCTTTCTCTTTAAACACATGATGTGGGAGTCTGCTTCTAACTCCCGAAACCACTCCCTTTTGGAGCTTACTCCTTCCAAAATTTCCGGGCACAATCACTGCATTGCCTGGGACCGGCCTTTAAGACTGTTTGTATTATCCTGCATTGGATGAATTCCCCTTCGGTTTCTGGTAGTAAGCTTTGAAAAATCCTTTCAAGACACATTTTAGGAAAAGAAATAAAAGATATGGAAAGGAGAAAATCTTTCTGAACCAATATTTTCGTGGGAGGAGACAATCAAAAGAACTTATCTGGAGGACACAACTGGTCCCCGTGATCATGGCGTGCACCATAGATTCCTGACCCAGTCTATTTGTATCAATTGATTTGCCCGATGGTTTGACTTGCTGGGGATGATAAAGGAGTGTTCATTTCATTTCGAATGTGGTGGCTTTGCTGATTTATCTCGTCGCCTCATAGTGCCCTTCGAGGGGTTTTCACTAATGAGGCTCTCTCTTTTCTCTCATATCCCGGCGCCTTATGGTGCCTGTGAAGGTTTTCACCAATAAGACTCTCTCATTTCATATCCCTCATCTTACATCGCCTCTCGGTGCCTGTGAAGGTTTTCACCGATAAGACTCTCTCATTTTATTTCTTTCGAGGATTCGGGGTGTTGTAGATACGACCCTCTCTTCTGGGGATTCTTTTGACTATCAACTCATTCCCAGTCTTACGATCCTCTTCTTTGCTGGGGATCAGTGTATTATTCTCGGCCTTTTTTTGCCGGATTTGGCATCTCTCGAACATTGATCGGGAGGTCTTTCGGATGTTGATGTTGGTTTTGGTGTGGGATTGAAGAAAGGCTATAAAAATGAAAACAATTTGAAGGGTGATGTGCTACAACTTTTGGAATCAAACCTTTGTTGGAACTTAAAACATAACCTCTGCCCCAGTTTTCTTGCTTGGGGAATTTATTTTTTTCGCTTATGTTGAGCTACGTGCGTTACGCACATTGTGCTATATTGTGCACACCATGTACATTATGCATCCTATATTTGCTATGATGCATACCATGACCGAGCCGTGAGACGCCTACGTATCCTCTTTGAGGAATCAGGTCAAACGTAGTTCCCACGGTTTTGTATTTGTGATTTTATCTTCTTCTTTCTTTTTTTTTCTCCTTTTTTTTTTCTTTTCCTTCTTCTCATTTTTTTTCATGTCTTTTCTTTTCTTTTTTCTTTTTCTTTTCTTTTCTCTTTTTTTTTCTCATATCTTTCCCATTAGTGATTCCAAAAGAGGGGTATTGAAAGAATTGCTTAAGGCTCAAAGGGGGAAGCGAGGGTTAAAAGTGTTTGGATAGAAGAAAGAATTGCCTCCGTCATCTCATTATTCAACAAATGCCAAATACAAACAAATAAACCAAAAATTGCCATAACTAAAGAAGTTACGCATAATATCTCTTGACTGCATCTGAATTGATAGCCATGTCGACACATCTACCTTCGACATCTGTCAAACACAAAGCACCGTTGGACAATACTCTGGTCACGATATAAGGCCCTTGCCAATTTGGGGCGAATTTGCCTTTTGCCTCGACCTGATGTGGGAGGATCTTCTTTAATACCAACTGCCCTACTTCAAACTTCCTGGGGCGCACCTTCTTATTATACGCTCTTGCCATTCTCTTCTGGTACAGCTGACCATGGCACACTGCTGCCAATCTTTTCTCATCTATCAGGCTCAACTGTTCCAAGCGAGTTTTGATCCATTCATCATCATCAATCCCGGCTTCAGCGACAATCCGGAGGGACAAAATTTCGACCTCCGCCGGTATCACGGCCTCGGTTCCATACACCAACAAATAAGGAGTTGTGCCTATGGAACTCCGGACGGTAGTGCGGTAACCCAACAAGGCAAAGGGTAATTTCTCGTGCCATTGTCTGGACCCCTCCACCATTTTTCGCAGTATCTTCTTGATATTCTTATTGGCTGCTTCGACTGCTCCATTTGCCTTAGGACGATATGGGGTGGAATTGCAGTGTGTAATCTTGAATTGTTGGCATACCTCTCTCATCAAGCTGCTATTAAGATTCGCACCGTTATCCGTGATGATCACTTTTGGGATCCCAAATCTGCAGATGATATGGGAGTGAACAAAGTCCACCACTGCCTTCTTGGTTACTGATTTGAAGGTTTTAGCCTCAACCCATTTGGTGAAGTAATCAATGGTCACTAGAATGAACCTATGACCGTTGGACGCTGCTGGCTCGATGGGCCCAATGACATCCATGCCCCATGCCACAAATGGCCAGGGTGCTGACATCGTATGTAACTCTGTTGGCGGAGAATGAATCAAATCTCCATGTATCTGGCACTGATGGCATTTCCTCACGAAAGTGATACAGTCGTGTTCCATGGTGAGCCAATAACACCCTGTTCGAAGGATCTTTCTTGCCAACACATACCCGCTCATGTGTGGTCCACAAACTCCAGCATGTACCTCAGCCATAACCGTCATTGCTTGACTGGCATCTATGCATCTCAACAATCCCAAATCCGGGGTTCTTTTGTACAATATTCCCCCACTAAGGAAGAAACCATTCGACAAACGCCGAAGGGCTCTTTTTTGGTCTCCAGAGGCATGTTCTGGACATATCCCCATTCTGAGGTATTCCTTGATATCATGAAACCAGGGTTTGCCATCTGCTTCTTCTTCTACGGCATTGCAGTAGGCGTGCTGATCACGGACCTGGATGTGTAGAGGATCAACATACATTTTGTCAGGATGGTGCAGCATTGATGCTAAGGTGGCCAAAGCATCCGCAACCTCGTTGTGAACTCTAGGGATGTGTTTGAACTTCACCGATCGAAATTGCTTGCTCAGATCATGCAAGCATTGTCTGTATGGTAAGAGTTTTAGATCTCGTGTTTCCCATTCTCCCTGAATTTGATGTACCAAGAGGTCCGAGTCTCCCAAGACCAAGACGTTTTGGACATCCATGTCAGCAGCCAAGCGCATACCCAGAATGCAAGCCTCATACTCGGCCATATTGTTGGTGCAATAGAAGCGTAGTTGAGCCGTAACAGGATAATGCCGTCCTGTTTCAGAAATGAGTACTGCTCCTATTCCAACCCCTTTTGCGTTTGCAGCTCCATCGAAGAAAAGCTTCCAACCTGGTTCCTCAGGTAATTCCAAATCATTCGCATGCATCACCTCTTCGTCAGGAAAATACGTTCTTAAGGGCTCGTATTTTTCATCAACGGGATTCTCTGCCAAATGGTCTGCCAGTGCCTGGGCTTTCATGGCCGTCCTCGTTACGTAGATGATATCAAACTCTGTGAGCAGAATTTGCCACTTTGCCAACCTTCCCGTGGGCATAGGTTTCTGAAAGATATACTTCAATGGGTCCAAGCGGGATATGAGATAAGTAGTATATGAAGACAGGTAGTGCTTCAACTTCTGAGCTACCCAAGTTAGGGCGCAGCATGTTTTCTCAAGTTGAGTGTACTTGACCTCATGCACTGTGAATTTCTTGCTAAGATAGTAGATGGCTTTCTCCTTCCTTCCTGTGTCGTCATGCTGCCCCAACACACAACCAAATGAATTTTCCAAGACCGTCAGGTAAAGGATTAGGGGTTTCCCGGGCTTAGGCGGGACCAATACGGGTGGATTAGATAGATACCCTTTGAGTTGGTCGAAAGCCTCCTGACACTCTGCCGTCCAACCTACCGCAACATCCTTTTTCAGCAGCCGAAATATGGGTTCACAAGTTGCTGTGAGTTGAGAGATGAACCTGCTGATGTAATTGAGTCTACCCAGCAAACTCATTACCTCTGTTTTGTTTCTTGGCGGTGGCAAATCTCGGATGGATTCAATTTTGGATGGGTCTAGCTCAATCCCCCGTCGACTGACGATGAATCCTAGCAACTTTCCTGATGGAACCCCGAATGCGCATTTGGCTGGGTTAAGCTTGATATCATACCTCCGGAGTCTTTGGAAAAATCTCCTTAGGTCTGCTACATGGTCCTCCTGACGCCAAGATTTGATGATCACATCATCGACGTACACCTCGATTTCCTTGTGTATCATGTCATGAAACACAGCAGTCATTGCTCGCATGTACGTCGCCCCGGCGTTCTTTAACCCGAATGGCATTACCCGATAGCAGTAGGTTCCCCATGGCGTAATAAACGCTGTCTTCTCAGCATCCTCCTCGTCCATTAGGATCTGATGATAACCCGCATAGCAATCCACAAAGGATCCGATCTCGCGCCCAGCGCAGTTATCGATCAGGATATGAATGTTGGGTAGCGGGAAATTGTCCTTGGGACTTGCTTTGTTGAGGTTGCGGTAATCAACGCATACCCTGATTTTTCCATCCTTCTTTGGGACCGGTACCACATTGGCCAACCATTCGGGATATCGAGTGACCCGAATGACCTTCGATTGCAACTGCTTAATCACTTCTTCTTTGATCTTTACACTCATTTCTGTTTTAAATTTTCTTAGTTTTTGCTTGACCGGAGGGTATGCCGGGTCAGTGGGTAATTTGTGAACCACTAAATTGGTGCTTAATCCAGGCATATCCTCATATGACCATGCAAAAACATCTTTGAATTCCCTGAGAGTTTTGATCAATTCTGCTCTGACATTCGGCTCAATGTGGATGCTAATTTTGGTCTCTTGGACGTTATCAGCGTCTCCTAAATTCACAGCCTCGGTGTCATTTAGGTTAGGCTTGGGTTTCTCTTCAAATTGGCACAGTTCTCTGTTTATTTCTTCGAAGGCTTCACCTTCATCACATTCAGATTCATCGTCACAAACGACCTTTTGCATCATTGAGTCGGTTTCAGATTGATTTATTAGACTAGGTCGAAGATCCGCTGTGCATGCCATGTCATTAGAACCAGTAAAAAGAGAACTGTTCAGAAAGAAAAAGAACAAAACAAAAAATTAAAATGGGACAAAAGAAAAGAACTTTATTAAATTTGCGGGATGAAAGGGTTCACACTTTTACAAAACGAAAGTAAAATTTGGATTACACCCTTGAATAATCCGATCAAACAAACAAACAAACAAAACATTAATCAAAGCCTACTACCAAGACTCCCCTCGGACAGGAAGAGGAGTAACCGTCCAATTGTTGGTCTTGGCCTCAGGCCCCACAAATTGTATCTCTGCTCTGCTGGAACCTTCTCCAGCTTTCACCATACTGACATCCGCGAATAGCCTTTCAAAACTCTGATTCAGGTCTTCATTTATACCGATCAAAGGTCCTCGAATCTTTGGGACCGGCGACCCCTTGGCACTTGCTTTGACAAAAGACCTTGAGAGGCGTGGCACTGGTTTAGGCAGAAACCAGACCCTCTTCTTCATTTTTCGCACTTGCTTCCTGTCTGCTGCGGTTGGTTTGAACCCCAACCCGAAAGTTTCCAGATTCTTAGGAAGGGAAACAGGTTGGACTATCCCTTGAAGTTCAACTCCCAGGCCTTTTCCCGGCACAAATCCATTACCCAACATTTCTGATACCATCATGACTGTTGCGGCAGCTACCCTAGGGTGCGGGATGATTTCTCCTTCAGAAATTTTGTTGGCCGACCCTGTATCGAAAATCTGGTAGACCCAAGGACCTTTGTCATCAGCGGTCTCTATGAAAGGTACAATGGTTCCGCCCATGGTGCATGTTGTATCCTCGCCGTGTAACACGACCTTTTGTCTTTCCCACTCGAACTTCACCGTCTGATGTAGGGTGGAAGGCACCGCTTTGGCTGCATGAATCCAGGGTCATCCTAGCAGCAGATTGTAAGAAACTGTGGCATCTAACACCTGGAATTCCATGGTAAACAGGACCGGCCCAATGGTCAGTTCAAGTACAACATCCTCCACAGTGGCTGTTCCGTTTCCGTCAAACCCCCGGACACAGATGCTATTCTCCCGGATTCTTCCACGGTCGATCTTTAACTGGTCCAGGGTGGATAATGGACAAATATTGGCGCTTGAGCCGTTATCCACCAATACTCGAGTTACCACCGAGTCTTCACATTTGACAGCTAGGTATAGAGCTTTGTTATGCTCTGTACCTTCCACCGGCAGGTCATCATCTGAGAATGTTACCCTGTTCACCTCGAAGATCTTGCTGGCAATGGTTTCCAGGTGGTTTACAGAAATCTCACTGGGTACATGAGCCTCGTTCAATATCTTCAACAGGGCCCGACGATGCTCCTCAGAATGGATCAGCAACGACAACAGTGAGATCTGGGCCGGTGTTTTTCTCAGCTGTTCGATCACAGAATAGTCATGTACTTTCATCTTCCTCAGGAATTCTTCAGCCTCTTCTTCGGACACTGGCTTCTTGGTTGTCACTGGGTTGGTTTTTCTTAGCTCCACCGGAGCAAAACATCGACCTGATCGAGTCAGCCCTTGCGCTTCACAACTGACTTCTTCCACCTGTTTTCCTTGGTACGTCACCACTGCCTTTTCATATTTCCAAGGCACCGCCCTGCTGTCAATCATCGGCAGTTGGACCACAGGCTTTATGGTCACCCGTTCTCTACATACCCCTTTCAACACGACTGCCGGTATGGGCAGGATCCCTGGTATTACCAACTTGCTTGGCTCGGGTTTGCTTGCTATGATGGACGGGCTCTTCCCCAATATCACTACCGGCTTGACGCCTTCTCCCTGCGACTGTACACTTGTTCCTCCACTGGTTAAGACTTCTTTCGGGGCGGCTTGGATCATCATCACTGTTTGTGAGGGTTTTCTTAATTCTCCTCCCTCACACACCAACTCAATCATGTGAGTTTCGTGGTGCGCTGGCAGTGGGTTTTGGTTGATGTTAGGAGCCTCCGGTGTCTGGACCTCGATCTTATTGGTGTCAATAAGATCCTGTATGGCATGCCTTAACTTCCAGCACTTCTCGGTATCGTGCCCGAGCATCCCTGAACAGTATTCACAACTGATTGATCGATCTACATTCTGAGGTGGGGGATTTGGTTCTCGAGTCTGGACAGGACTAACCAAACCCAATTGCCGCAGCTTGTGGAACAAAGCGGTGTAGGTTTCTCCCAGCTCCGTGAAGGTTCTTTGCTTCCGCAACCTGTCATTCCTAGCATCTGGATTTCCCCGGAAGCTTGCCCCTTAAGGGTTTCTATATGCCCTGGATGGAGGGTAGGTGTTTTGTGGTGGTGCATATATGTTCTGGGGAGCCGGTGCGCGCCATTGTGGGCGAACCAGAGGCTGAGTATATATCTGGGCTTGGTGTACGGAACAATGTGGTTCTCGAGGTGGATAGAAATTTTGTGGTGGGTTGTATGGGTAGTTTGACCTGTGAGGCCTGGGTTGGTTGTAGTGCGGCCTGCCAGCCCTGGACCAACTGCCTGCCTCGATCGTGGCAACCTCTTCTTTCTTTCTCCTCAGCGCACCTCCCGTGCCGCTTTGAATAGCCTGGGTTGTGGCCTTGAGTGCCGAATAGTTCAAGATCTTGTCCGACCTCAAACCCTCTTCTATCATGACCCCTATTTTGACCACCTCGTTGAAAGATTTTCCCACCGTTGTCACCAAGTGACCAAAGTAGGTTGGATCCAATGTCTGCAAAAAATAGTCCACCATCTCTCCCTCTCTCATGGGAGGATCAACTCTAGCTGCTTGTTCTCTCCAGCGGAACCCGAACTCGCGAAAACTTTCCCCGGGTTTCTTCCCAGTTCTCAATAACGTGAGACGGTCAGGGACTATCTCCAGATTGTACTGGAAATGACCTGTAAAAGCCTGCGCTAGATCATCCCACGTGTACCACCTACTGAAATCCTGCCTGGTATACCATTCCAGTGCAGATCCGCTCAGACTTTGGCCGAAATAAGCTATCAAAAGCTCGTCCTTGCCTCCTACCCCTCTCATTTTGCTACAGAATCCCCGCAAATGTGCCATGGGATCACCGTGCCCTTCATATAAATCAAACTTGGGCATCTTGAACCCAGCCGGGAGTTGGACATCCGGGAAAGGGCATAGATCTTTGTATGCCACGCTGACTTGATTGCCCAGCCCGTGCAAGTTCCTGAAGGATTGCTCCAGGCTTTTGAACTTTCTCAACACTTCATCCTGTTCAGGGGCCTTAACCGGCTTCTCAACCTCTGCCGGTACTTCCAAATGGGGATTGTAAGCCTGTGGTTCGGGTGCATGGAATGTAGGCTCGGGGGGATAGTATTGGGTATCGTGAGCCTGAAACAATGGCTCACTGGTCGTTCTCTGCAAAGGGGCTGATGTAGGTCCCACAAAAATGGGAATATTGGGCGTTGGGAGAGGTTGATGGGGTGGTGGAGCTTGGGAATCATGAGGGCTTCTTTCTTGATGATAGAGGGGATTTGGGCGGCTTGTGGAAGGGCCAGAGTGAGGGTACTCCGGCATGTGTCCCAGTGTTTCAGGACTCTTTTGTGTTTTGGCTAGGGCTAGTTGCATTGCATTCATTTCTAGTCCCATCCTTTCAATCTTTTCCATCGCTTCTTTTAACAACTGGCTCATCGGCCTTTCTTCCTCATTGCTATTCTCCGAAGTAGTCATGCTTGTTGCTATCGGTCCTTTGGATCTGGTTTGGTATGAATGTGTTGCCAGAATTCTTTAACAACTAACTGTCTGGTATCAGACAACAACAAACTTTGTTAGCGTTAGAGCTTAACAGATTTGATCATAACACATAGAGGATGCAATGCACCTAGGCAGTTAACCGTTTCTACATGCTTTGCTTCAAACAACATGCGTCATCCCGGTTTGCTCATTCGTCTCTTTAAAGTATTTTGCGAAACCTTGCGTTTTACTTTATTTACATTTTCTCTTCTTTATTTATTTAAAGCGGTCGAATCTTATGGGGATTGCCTACGTATCACGTCCCCGCGTGAATCAGACCAGGCGTAGTTCTGCCTTAAAGTAAAGAAACACACAATTCTTGTGAAATCATTAAATTCATTCTCAAAATTTTGCTATTACAAATTACTTCAAGCAAGGAACAGCAATAGTACAGACTCCACAGTTCTTAACCCGTTTTGACTAAAAGAAAGGAAAACAACATATGGAAAAACGACAAAGCCAAATAAACAGGACTCAACCAAAGATTAATTTTCCAACTTAGGGACCCGCGAGGCATCATTCGGCCTTTCCGCGGCCCTTGGTGTGAGGTCCCTCTGCAGGTTTTTCAGCTCATTCATGATTCGGTGGACGCAACCCATGATGGAAACAAGGAGGGTCTTTCGAGGCTTTTGCTCGCATGCCAGGCATCTCATGTAGATGTAATGCCCAATCTCGTCGATCTTCCCCCGAATGTTGTTCCTTTCCGCGAACAACTGCCTTATCTGTCGGCTCTTCAATCCTAGTGTTTGTGCATTGCTGGCAAGCTGGTCCTGGAACATCTCCATTTGCCTTTCCATTCTGGTCATTGCCTCGTAACATCGCCTTCTGTCGGCTTGGGCATCTCGTGTTTGCTTGAAGATCCTCTCTTGAAGAGAGGCATTCGTTTCCCTTAATGTCCCGATGCTCAGTTCATAATCCCTTATGACTCGTTGCAGGCGCTGCCTCCGAGCTATCGCACCCTTTGCCCACTTGGTCCGCAATCTTGCTGTGCTGGCCTTGGCTCTTTCCAAATCTTCCTGACATTCCGCAACCTGATCCTTTAACCCTTCTATCAATCTTTTATCTGCCCGGCTTCTCAGCTGGCTATTAGCCTCCTTTTTCATTCTCCGGATCTGAGCTTTGAGGATTTCGCATTCTCTGATTAATCTGTTCTTTTCTCCCTTGTGGGCGGCAGACTGTAATTGGCACTCAAACCTCATATCCTGAACTTGTTGCTTCAGTTTGCCTACTTCAGCAAGATATTCCCGCTCTTTGGCCAACTAGCCCCACTGCTCTTGTGAAGATTTGGCAAATTCTTGCAGGTGAGGTCTTTTGGTCGGTCTTCCAGATGATGTCTCCCCTTTGTACCAGGCCTGATACCCGGGCGAAACTTCCCCTTTTGCCCGATTCATTACACAAGTATTTGCTTCTAAGTATTGACATTGGCTCCAAATTTGACGCACCCTTGCTTCGGGAAACTGGCCGTCGGGACTGATCTCGATCACCTGGGTGCTTAGATCCTCATCTTTCGGCACTATCTGATACCTCCCCAGTTGCCTTAAAACCCGATGCGGCGCGTATGGTTGAATGCTCTTGAGTCCCATTAAGAGAAAATGGGGTCTGGCTGCTGGCATGTATATGACTTCGTCGATCGGTAACCATCCTAGCGCCCACTGTATTTGACTGGCGTTGAGGGTATGGAAATATGAGGTCCATGCTATGACTCCTTCTGGTAGGTATGTCTTATTAACTCTGGTATAGAACTCCTCTATGCAGGTCTTTCCAGCGGATCCATGGCTCAGAAACTGGGCTCGGTGACATAGGTGTTCGGTCATCCACATTTGCAACAACAAATTGCAACCCTCGAAAAAGCTTCCTCCGGCTTTGCAAGACGTGAGAGCCCGGAACATATCAGATACTATCATGGGCGCCAACGTACTATCACTCTGTGTGTGCAACGTACTGACGACCCCTGCTATCTTTATGTCAATATTCCCGTCTTTTCTTGGGAATACTAGTAGTCCTAAGAAAGTTATCATGAAAGCAATCCGTCTATGTTCTTCCCACTTTTGGCGATTACCTTTGCTGCACAACTGGTTTTCTGGCTTGTCGAATCCTCCTATGTGACCATATCTTTGATATATGAAACTCATGCTGCAAAAACCTTTTGCCAAGTCAGGGTTATGAATTGTTCTGACTATCTTTAAGGAGTCCAGAAACCGGTGTATTGCTACAGCTCTTGGAGCAATCAGATATTTGTGCCTCAAAGGAGTCTCAGCGCTGCCGATATACCCTGCTATTTCTTCTAAAGTTGGGGTAAGTTCAAAATCTGAGAAACGGAAGACATTGTGCGCAGGATCCCAGTGGGGAACTAGTGCCCTTATGATATCTCCTCGTGGCCTGATATTCAACAAACTCGTGAGGCCTTTCAGATACTTCTTGATTTCGTCATGCCCTTCTTTGCCTAAATCATTCCACCAGAGCCGCAATTGGAGGGGGATTTTACTCATGATTGAAAAGGGTTCATTCGGAGTCGTGCTCATTCTGCACATTTATTAATAAGATTTTAACAAACGACACTTATTCTGATAAAAACAAAAATATATGCGATTTTTTGAATTTTGAATTTTCGTATATATATAAAAAAAAACTTTCTAAAGAAGTCAACAACGGAAAATATTTTGGATTTTTGTTTCGAAAACTGGGAGCCTAAAAGAACTTTTCTAGACCTTTGGCAAGACAAATACTTTTGCAACAAATAAAGATATACATACATTTTTTGAAGTAAAGAAGAACTTTTGAATTTTTCATATATATATACATACATATATTTGCAACAAATAATAAAAGTAAAGACAAAATAAGACTCCATTTTTTTTTATTTTTTTTATTGTTATTATTTTCGAATTTTCATAATAAAAAAAAACCATTTTAAAAATAAGATTCTCTCTTTTTTTTTTTTTTTAAATTTTTATGACAAGACAAACTATATATTTCTATTTATATTTTATTTTTGAAAAACAAAACGGAACAACGACTTTTCAAAATTTCGGCAGAGTTTTGACAGTATTTGTTTTTTTTTTCTCTTTTTTCAAAAATAAACAATCAATTCCTAACCGTTATTTCCCCCTTTTTTCACAATATTCCAAATATTCAAACATCGGTCAGCATGCGGGCATGAGACAAATAAATGCACGGAAAACAATAGGATGCATCAGAATGGTCTTTTCATATCAGGTCGCTAGTCCTAGGCGGACCCAACCCCTGTGTTGAGTCCCCTAAGTCATATGCAACATGATGCAAATAAGCGTTCCTACTAGGGATCCGGCATGAAGTCACGTTATTCTATGTTCAAAACCTGGGTCGATGTTCTAGACAGTGTACCCGAGCGGACAACTCGAGTTGAGGAAGGAGCTCCTTTCCGGGAACCAAAAGGCCAGCCGGCTTAGAAACTTTCTGAGCCTCTTTTATTTAGGGTATGACACTAACAGAATAGGGAGTCTCAACCAGTGAGCACATCCCCGGAGGTAAGAAGAGAAAGGTTTCGGCACGGTTTATATACAGTTCAAATAATATCAAAGCGGTAAAAGCAGCATTTACCACATTAGGCTCAGAACATGTAATAATAAGATAATAAATAAAGCCAAATAATAACAATTATTCTAAGCTCGAATTCTTAACCCTGAACCAGTGGTTCTGGGTCAATTAAAAGAATCCCCAGCAGAGTCGCCAGAGCTGTCACACCTCCTTTTTCCGCGCCCGGAGAGGGCGCAGGGGAGTTTTTTCCAATTAAAGGACAATCGAAACGGGGATGGTTTATTAATTTCAGAGTCGCTACTTGGGAGATTTAGGGTGTCCCAAGTCACCAATTTTAATCCCGAATCGAGGAAAATAATGACTCTATATTACAGTCTGCGTACCAGAAATCCGGATAAGGAATTCTGTTAACCCGGGAGAAGGTGTTAGGCATTCCCGAGTTCCGTGGTTCTAGCACGGTCGCTCAACTGTCATATTCGGCTTGATTATCTGATTTTATACAAGTGTGAACTTATGTGCAAAATTTAACTTTTAACCGCTTTTATCATTTTACTGTTTTTATCAGGAATTGCAACGTTGTGAAAATGTATCTCGAACCGCGTTACAATCAATGTACCCGTGGTCGTCGACACACTTTGACTCCGTTGAGATTTGGATTTGGGTCACATCAATGCGCACCCGAGTTTAAGGAAATTAAATTATTAAAGACGCGCCTAAAGCGACTAGCGTATTTATTTTGGGTAAGACCGTGGAATTTTACTAAACGGTCCATCCCGAAGTCCAAATAATTTTTAAAGCAAATATTTACTGAGGGCCCCGCAATTTGTATTTTTATTTGGCGAGGCTCATCTCGTTCTTTATTTTTTAATGAATTTGAAACGTCATGGACATGCATCTCGAACCACATCACAATCAATGTACCCGTGATTAGAAACACATTTCGACTCCGTTGAGAATTGGATTTGGGTCGCATAAATGCGCACCCGAGTTTAAGAAGGTAAGATTTATTAAGGCGCGTCCTAAAGAGTCTAACGTATTGTTATTTTAGGAGGGTTGTGAGATTTGCTAAACAACCCGTCCTGGAACCTAAATGCTTCGATAATATACATTTAAACAAGGGCCCCGCATCTGCACGTTTTGTTTATTTTCATCGAGGCTCATCTCGTTCTTATTTTAAAAGGATATCCTATAGCAACTACGTTTCTTATCGCATTTGTCCTTATCAATTGAAAACAGTAGATAGTCCTAATTAATTACATGCTTGCAAGTTGTTTGTAACAACATTCAGAAATGCCTAAAATCAGAAACGAGGCTGTCCGAACAAATAATCACGGGCCCAAATCCAGCCCAAGCGTGATTGGCCAGACCTGGGCCACTGCTTGTTCGAAGCAGGCCGGCTTGGCCTGTTTTGGCCTGAATTCGACCTTTGTGAGGTTGAGGCCCTGAATTTGTGTTCCTGATCTTAAAACATGGCTTTAAGAGTTATATATAGCAATTTATTGGAAAGGAAAGAACTTATTTAGTGTACGAATTTCATGCTTTGCATACATTACAGGCTTATACTACACCTTTGAACTAAATATGAGATACAAACTACTGCCTTGGGCATACTCTCATCACCAACCTATATGCACATTCTAGCATTCAACTACCATACATTGACATTTATAGGCATGAAGACTACCTCTAGTACCCAGAACAAAAATGTAAAACTATTACACATTGCATGAATATTTAATGTAACAATCTATATCTATAAAAAAAAACATTCTTCAGGTCTTTCCTTTACATTCATGCTCAAATTTCCAGCTACATCTGACAGTGTCTTAGGTGTGTACCTGGTATAGAGGAACAGAAGAAGAAGGAAAGGGATAAGCTGAGTAGCACACAGCAAACAACAGCAATCAGCAGATTCACAGCCACAACACAGCAACAAACAACCAGCCAATAATGATGAAGCTCAGCAAAGAGTCGGACAACAAATGGACAATCCCAGTGGTGTCCACAGTCCACAGACAAACAACAATGTTTCCCAGAACCAACGAGAACCAGCAAATAGTCGAGTACCAAACCAATGAACCCAGGAAAGAATGATGAAGCAACAACAGAGTATTCAATACAGCAACACTACCAATTCAACAACCAGAAATAGCTCAGTCAATGCAAACAACAGAACTTGGCCAAGACAGCTTGACCAAAATGCACTCTTATACAACTTTCAGACAGTGGTTGGTTGCAATGTTTACTGGAAGCTACCTTATGTTTTTCAGTTTTTTTTGACTCACTAGACCTCTCTTCAGATTAAAACTCCAGTCCTAAGACTAAAAATTTTTCCACTTTGTTTTCTCTTTTTCTGAAGACCAAAAGTCCAGCCTATTTTAAGTTCTCAAATGGCCTATTTATAAGCCAAATGAACCAGTGCAGCTGAGCTGCCCTCCTGCTGCAACTTGCAGCCTGCCCATACTCTTTAAAGCCCATGCCTAAGCATCTTTTGGTGCCAGCCCCTTTATTCCCCACGCCTGGTTTTTGTTTAATCAAGAGTTATGGGCATCATTTTATTATTCATTTTAAGCCCCATACTCTTGTGTCTTGTTCCCCATTGGTATTAGTTTAATCCTAAATTAGTACCCTACTTGTCAGCTCATTTAAACTAATCTTTCTGTCCTTTTTAACACCCCAGAATACCCTTGTTAACCCTTGATTATTACTGCCCTGCCTATTGCAGCATCAGGGCATTTTTGAACTGATGAAAGTTCAAATTCAAGACTGCCTGGACTGAACCTTTTCAGTCAGTTTCACAATGCAAACAAACCATTTCAAACAATGCTGGGGCATTCAGTCAGTGGCAAGGTTCAATTAGTCATGCGACATTATTAGCTCATTCGATTCATTAGTTATAGAAAACTGATCAACGACATTTATCGAGTCGACTATACTAATTATAACAGGTAATAATCAGTCGTTCAAATAAACAACACATACAGGGACCTAAAGGGCTTCGGACAACTTGGTCAGTCACTAGGAACCTATATAAGTTTATTCATGCGACGACTATACTAATCGGACATGCTTATCATAGGATACATTTAAATCATACACAGAAACCAATCGACCAAATAAAAGGTCTTTACAGAGATGAAAGAAATTAATAAACTATCAGAAAATAACAAACAATTAACACAAAGCATGCTAATGACTTAATCAGCAGTTGATATAAACGAAAAAGGGAAAGAAAAACTTACCGACAAAGTTTGAAATCAAAACGGACCCAAATCAGACTCAACTTTGACCACTTGAGGCCGAACAAATTTTAACCAGGGTGTTCTCACATGAGAACACCTTGGTTAAGATCCATTGAACCTCAAACCCCTCTCAAGACTGGCCGAATTCCCCAGGTGCATGTGTTCTAAGGTCTGGATTTTCAGATCTGGATTTTTAGGAGTTGTGGGTAGATTCGGACCAAACCAAGCTTGGTTTGGTCACGAGGAAGGTCAGGGGGTGTCTGGTATGAAGATGGGGTGGTTTGGCATAGGTCCGGGTTCGACTCAAATCTTCAAACGAAGATTCGAGACGAAGGAAAGTGATTCGAGGCTAGGGAGTAACAGATCCATGTTCAGGAGAGTGAAGGGGTCTTAGGGTGTTCAGGAGGTGGCCACCGACGTTCATGCCGCCGGGTTTTGGTGGAAGGGAAACTAGGGCGGCTTGCTAGGGTTTGGGGGTTTCAGGTTGGGGAAGGAGACGAGTGAGGGGTGGGGTTCGGATAGGGGGTGCGGGGTAAAGGGCTGAGTTTATATATGGGGAGGTTGATCGGATCTGAGCCGTTAGATCAGATGCTCTCAACGGCTTGGATCTGAGGGTGAGAAATGAGACAGGGTCGTTTGGTAGTTAAACGGGGTCGTTTGGTTTAAGTGAGGGGTTGGACCGGATTGGTTATTGGGTCGGGTTTGAACACGGGTTGCTGAAAAGGGGTTCTGAGCCGTTGGATTGGCCTGGACGGATGGCTCAGATTGATTTGCCTGAAACGGCGTCGTTTCAGGAGATGCCTGGGCAGCCGGATTTGGACTGGGCCTGAGTGCTGGTTGGGCCTGTTATTTTTGTTTAATTTCTTTTGGCCCAAACCGATTTCCTTCACTTTTGTTTTCTAATTTCATTTTTTCTTTTAAAACAAAAATAAAAATAACAAATAATAAAATGACGAAATTAAAACTAAGCAACAATGCAACATTTTAACACAATTATCACAAAAATATTTAAGTAAGTTAGCTAAAAGCCTAGAACGAATGATGCACACATATATATATTTTTTTTGAATTTTCTTTTACTGACCGAATTGTGGTTTAATCATCCTAACATACATATTCTGTATTTTGTTTGTTAATGATTAAATGCAAAAAATGGACAGATCCACAAATGACTAACAACACATGTCACGGAAAGATCGAAAAATTGTACAGCGAAGCCATTTGCCACTATTTTTATTTTCTTTTGGAGCGATTGTCCGTGAAGCAAAAATCACGTGCTTACAATATCAACCCCCCACTACCTCATGTCTTGTCCCCCACCAAGTACTATTTTAATATTGTTAATGCCTAGTGGACAGAGCACTCAGATTAAATAATTGTTCAAGTTTACAATTCCAAAAATACCCCTCTGACCTTACTAAAATTACCATTTTACCCCTGAAAGTACTGCAATTTACCAATCTACCCCCATCAGCTATAACCAATTCACCTAATCAATTCCAACCAAAATATAGCAAATATAACCAATTCCTAAATAAATTCAATCAACAAATCCCATGAACACAGATTGAATCATACAACATCAGATTAATGGGAATAAGTTAACCATATTGGGAACCAATCTTGGTTAACTTAGACAAAAAATGAATGAGCAAGGAGACAACAACAACAAAAGTGAACTGAAACAACATGAATCACAATTAACCGAATCGAAATACAAAACTGAAATCATATGATGAACAACAAAGAGCAGGAAACCAAACAATACACAAAATGAAATTATCCGAACCAACTCAATATTATCAAAGATACTATACATTCTACAACTAATAATCACGAATGACAAACCAATCAAACTCAAATTCGACTAAACAGAATTCAAAGAATTCTTTACAACCAAGATTCAACTAAGAACGATTCAAACTCCTTAACCCATAATATTTAAACAAATTTTAGCGGCTCTTATCTTACTCACATATAGATCATAAAAATGAGAAAGGGAGATGATACGGACCTTAAAACCTTTAACAATTCGGACCTCGACTGTGTATGAACTGTTTCGACGACCCCGACCAAAGCTCGAACAAACGAGATGGTGGGGTCTCGTTTTGGACTGAAGGCGACGAAAAAAGGTGAAGCAGTAGCGATGGGAATTGGTTTTGAATCAGATGCTCGACGAGGCAGCAGCAACGCAGCAGAAGCAGATGCTAGACGAAGCTGAAGGCAGCAACAACGCAGCAGGTGCAGCTTGGTTTTGAAGCAGATGCTCGACGAGGCAGTCATGGGAGGTGAGACGTTTGGGTCTGCTGGAGTTCGACGAGCTGTTCGTCGTCGATGGCTGGATGTAGCAGGAGCAGCAGTGGCGATGGAGCAGTGGCAGCGGGGTTGGGTGGTGCTACATGGTACAAGGGTGAGTGACGGTGAGGGTGACAAATAGATTCCTCCTGCTTTTGTTCCGAGGCTGCTAGGTTTTGGTTTTAAGTTGTCTAGGTTTGTTTTGAGAAGAAGATGAGGAGCTGGTGGGTCAACTGGTTAATGTCGCGAAAGTTTAGGGGTGTTCTTTTAGGTTGAGATGAAAGAGCAGCAATGGCTGTTTGGCTTAGGAGATGAACGATGGTGGTTTGTGTGTTCGAGCTGGAGGTCGTGAGGATGATGAAGAAGATGAAGAAGAGGGGTCGTTCATGGCTGGTGGTTTGAAGACGAAGCAGAAGGCGAGGTGCTAGGGTGCTGTTCGTCGAAGGAGGCAACCATGGGAGCTCGAGCTCGAGCTCGACGACGAAGAAGAAAGCAGCCTGCTTGGCTTTTGGTTTGGATCTGTGTGTGTGTGTGTGTGCTTGTGTCGAAGAAGTCGATGCAAGGGCAGCCATGGATGGGGCGTGAGGAAGCTTGGAGAAGATGGAGAAAAAGAGAGAGGGGGGCGGATGAGTTTTGGTTTAGGTTTAGGAAAAGAAATGAAGATTAGGAGGGGTTAGGTCATTTGGGGTTATGGGGCGGACCGGGTCGACCCGAGTTGAAATGGATCGGGTCATGGGGAAGGTTGGGTATCTTTGGGCCTGTGGTTTGAAATTGAAGAAGAGGCCCAATTCCGATTTTCTTTATATTTTTTGCTCTATTTTCTTTTACTTTCTAATTAATAAAACTAAAATTCTAAATTAAGTTACAAACTAAATTAACTTATATAAAAAAAATACTAATTAATTCCCAGCGACAATTATCATACATAATTAAACAACAATTAACCCCAAATTGCACAATTTGACATTGAATGCTAAAAGTGTAAACGATGCATATTTTTGCAATTTTCATTTTTGTAAAACAAACTTAATTACTTCTAATTGTAAACTTAAATCCTAAATGCAAATGTGATGTATTTTTGTATTTTTTTTTATTAATTTAACAAATAAACATACACAGACAAATGCAAACAATACAAGAAAAATGACACAAAATTCACAACAATTGCAAACAAAAAAAAATTGTTTTATTTTTTGGAATTTTTTTGGGAGTAATTGTCCTATAGGGCAAAAATCACGTGCTTACAGCTGCCCCTCTTTGTCCGAAAACACGAAGAGTTTTCGTGCAAAGATAAAGTGAGCGGATACGAGCGATTTTTGCCCGTTGGAATACTCCGTGTGAAGCATTTTTTGAAAAGATTTAACTGAACCTTTGCTTCAAAGGTTTCCTACATATCCCTGGCTGGAATCAGGTTAATGTAGTTCAGGAAGTTTTGGTAGCTGGGACTACCATGGGACTGCAATGTTACTGTTGTTGCATGCTGTTATTACTGCTTACCGATCTCCTTATTACACCGTGCTTAAAAGAAAAATCAAGAAGCTAAGCTAGACTACAGATTACAAGATCCCATCTATCTTCCATTTGTTCTTGATGCCTTGCTTTCTTGTCGGCTTGCGTCTATTCCGGTGCTTCTTTCTTCCGAGAACTGACGGGGATGACACCGACCTTTTGCTTCTCTGAATACCAATTCTCACTGTCTGGTTCGGTCCGCTGGGGATATGGATTCCTTCATTAAGCTTTTCGGTGGTTCCTCTGGGGATACAACTTTCTTCATCAGATTTGTTATGCTGGGCATAATTCAATGTTCACAGGCCGCTTCTTTCAAGATGCGTCTTTTCTTCCTTTTGACTCATGCGCTTGAATTTGCGCTGGGATCTCTTGTTGCAACCTTCTGCTTTCCGGTGCTGGGGATTTTTGTTGTTTCCCGCTGGGGATTCCTATTGGATTCTTCTTCTTTACTGACTTGCAATGTATTCCTCTATTATATGGGCGGGCTCCCAACTTCAACCAACAACTTCGAAAATAAATTCGCCATTCCTCTCTTCAGGCGGGCTCCTGACCTCAACCACAACTTTGAAAATAAATCTCCATTCCTCTCTTCAGGCGGACTCCTGACCTCAACCACAACTTTGAAAATAAATTGCCATTCCTCTCTTCAGGCGGGCTCCTGACCTCAACCACAACTTTGAAAATAAATCGTCATTCCTCTCTTCAGGCGGGCTCCTGACTTCAACCACAACTTTGAAAATAAATTCACCATTCCTCTCTTCAGGCGGGCTCCTGACCTCAACCACAACTTTGAAAATAAATCGCCATTCCTCTCTTCAGGCGGGCTCCTGACCTCGACCACAACTTTGAAAATAAATTCGCCATTCCTCTCTTCAGGCGGGCTCCTAACCTCAACCACAACTTTGAAAATAAATTGCCATTCCTCTCTTCAGGCGGGCTCCTGACCTCAACAACAACTTTGAAAATAAATCGCCATTCCTTTCTTTAGGCGGGCGAGATTTCAACAACTTCGAAAAATAAATCGCCATTCCTCTCTTCAGGCGGGCTCCTGACCTCAACCACAACTTTGAAAATAAATCGCCATTCCTCTCTTCAGGCGGGCTCCTGACCTCAAAAACAACTTTGAAAATAAATTGCCATTCCTCTCTTCAGGCGGGCTCCTGACCTCAACCACATTTTTTAAAAAAATAAATCGCCATTCCTTTCTTCAGGCGGGCGAGATTTCAACAACTTCAAAAATGAATCGCCATTCTGTTCTTCAGGGGGGCTCCTGACCTCGACAACATTTTTTTAAAAAAATAAATCGCCATTCCTTTCTTCAGGCGGGCTCCTGACCTCAAAACAACTTTTAAAAATAAATCACCATTCTGTTCTTCAGGTGGGGCTCCTGACCTCAACAATAACTTTTAAAAATAAATCGTCATTCTGTTCTTCAGGGGGGCTCCTGACCTCAACAACAACTTTTACAAATATAAATCGCCATTCTGTTCTTCAGGGGGGCCCCTGACCTCCACAACAACTTTTTAAAAAATAAATCGCCATTCTGTTCTTGAGGGGGGGCTCCTGACCTCAACCACATTTTTAAAAAAAAAATAAAATAAAACCATTGGCAATGATTTATGAAACATATATTTTGGCAATGTTTATACAAGCCGGACCACTCGGGTCGAATAGATTCAATATCCTTTTCGAGGGCGGATGAACCCAAAATATCCTATTCGAGGGCGGATGAACCCAAAATATCTTATTCGAGGGTGGATGAACCCAAAATATCCTATTCGAGGGCGGATGAACCCAAAATATCCTATTCGAGGGCGGATGAACCCAAAAATATCCTATTCGAAGGCGGATGGACCCAAAATATCCTATTCGAGGGCGGATGAACCCAAAAATATCCTATTCGAGGGCGGATGAACCCAAAATATCCTATTCGAGGGTGGATGAGCCCAAAATATCCTATTCGAGGGCGGATGAACCCAAAAATATCCTATTCTAAGGCGGATGAACCCAAAATATCCTATTCGAGGGCGGATGAACCCAAAAATATCCTATTCGAGGGCGAATGAACCCAAAATATCCTATTCGAGGGCGGATGAACCCAAAATATCCTTTTCGAGGGCGGATAGACCCATCTTCAAAACTTGAAATTGTCTTACCTCCGACTGTTTTTCTTAAAATCGTGCTGTCTTGCTATCCCTTAAAACTTGAATTGATTTCCTCGTTCCTCCGAGAAAATTTTCGACAATGGCAGAAAATTTTCTGCCCCAGTGTTGGTGCTTTTCCTTGTGGCATGTTTTTCTCCATTAATAAGATTTCCTTTTCCTGCTTCAAATCAAAGGAAATTTGTTAGCTTTAAAACATGGTGAGTGGTCGTGCCACTCCTGCTGGGGATGATTTTTCCCTTTCTCCCTTCCCCGCTCTGTGTTTCATTACGCTATCAAAACTTGCTGGGGATTATTTTGCTGGGGATGAATTTTCCTTTTCTTCCTTCCCCACTCTATGTTGTCCGACCCTCTTGGAACTTGGTCGAAAATCTATCGAGGATGCTTCTACATCTCGATGATCTGCTGGGGATAACACTGCAAACCGCTGAGTAACACTGCTGGGGAGAACACTGCTGAGGATAACTCTGCTGGGTAAAATATGTTATCTTACTCCTTCCTAAACTACTTCCTTTTTAAGTAGGATGTTTCATTCCTCTGCAAACTGTTTCCTTTTGCAAAACTGGTTTTTCTCTTCTTCTTTTTTCTTTTTTTTATTGTTGTTTTTTCTTTGTTTTGTTATCCTCTTCCTTCGAAGACTACCTCCCTTAAAACTCGTTTTGCCTTTCCTCGAAAACTGCTGGGGATACCGCTTTTCACCAAACTTCTGTTATACTTCCCGAAATTTTTCGAAATGAACGAAAATTTTCTGTCCCAGTTTGACAATCTTTCTTGTGGCGCATCTTTCTGTCATCGGTAGCATTCTCTGTCCCTGCTTCAAATCAAAGAAAATTTGGTCAGTTTAAAACGTGGTGGTTGGTTGTGATACTCCTGCTGGGGATGCCATCAACCATTCTCCATCTATGCGTTGTCTGTCCATCTTGAAGCTTGGGCTGATACCTTCCGACCTTCTTGACGATTCCTTATTCCCAAACCTCTTGACCATTTTCCCAGTCTCCTTATCTGACCTCACTTGCGGATCTTGCATGTTCATTGATTAGCCACTTTCTTTGTTTATTCGTGTCACTGAAAGCAACCTTTTCTGTTGGGGATATCCCTCTTCTTTTGTGGCATAGCTCGGAAACTGGCATTTCCACGACCTTTTAGTCTCATATGAATTTCCCAAATCATGCCCATTGCTCTTTGCATTGTTCTTTCTTGATTTGTCCACGACCTTGGCCTTGAGGTCTATAACCTTTGATTTTGGCGGGGATATCCCTCTTGACACTCGTCCATCCTTTTATCAATCTCCTTTTGCTGGAGATATCTTTCTTGACACTGGCCTCGCACTTGTTCCTTCCTGACTTAGACCATTTGGATGTTCTAATCGGATCTGGTCTTGCATAATCGGAAAGTTGATGGCAAATTTTGAAATTATTTCTCGCTTGTTCTGACCAAACAGACTCTACTGGGGAATTTTTCTATGAAAGGAGAAAGATAAACAAAAAGGGAACCGAATAAAAGACAAAGGAAAAAGATGACTCTTTAACAAGAGAAACTATAAATAAAAACCTATCAAACGCAGATACCGACTCTAATGGTCATGACATATACATGTGGCCTATCCTCTGTCGTCAATCGTCTTTCAAGATCTTCATTTGGTGATTCCCCATCTGATTCTTAATCTTATTCGACTTGTAGTGCCCGAAGGGTTTTCACTATCAAGCCTCTCTCATTTTGGTTTTTCTCTCAACTTTCATCGCCTTATGGTGTCCGTGAAGATTTTCACCGAGAAGACTCTCTCATTTGTATCACTTTCCAGCTGGGGATTTGGAGTGTTGCCGATATGACTCTCTCTGCTGGGGATTCTTTTCGGCTATCAATTCATTTCCAGTCCAAGATCCTCTTCTCTGTTGGGAATCGGGATGCTATCCCCGACTTCCGTTTGTATGACTTGGCATCTTTCGAAGACTGGTCAAAAGGTCTTTCTTTGGACCGTAACGTGGGGTTTTGGATAGGGCTAGAAAGAAAGGGTATTAGCGGCTCAAAACGAATCAATTTAGGTTCAAAATTTACAACCTTCGGAACCAGATCAAACGCAACTTCTGCCCCAGTTTCTTGCTTGGGGATTTTTATTTTTTTGTTATACTATGTTACACTATGCACACTATGCACATTATGACTGAGACGTGAAGTGCCTACGTATCCTCTTTGAGGAATCAGGTCAAACGTAGTTCCCAATTCCTCTGTTTTCTTCTGACTTTCTTTTGTTTTTGTTATTATTTTTCTTTTTTTTTCTTCTTTTGTTGTTTTTTTCTTCTTTTGTTGTTTTTGTTGCTTTCTTTTCCCCCTTTTTTTTCCACGTTTGTGTTTCTAACCTTCGCTACTGATTCCGCACGAGGGGTATGAAAGAAAATAAATAAGGCGCAAAAGGGGTAACGAAGGATAAAGTGTTTAGGTAGCAGAACAAAATGCCTTCGTCATTCCAGTCTTCAAAACATGCCAAGTGCAAACAACACAATTAAACAAAGATTTGTAGCCTCTTCTCATGGTGCTGGACTTGACAATTATATTCACACATTTGCTTTTTCATTTTTCACCTCTAAAGCACCGTTGGGAAACACTCTCACTTGCTTTTATGGTTTTTCTTTATGTTTGGCTTGCCCCAGTTCCACATGACTCGAGCTCCGAATAATCTCAAACCGTCCATATTTCCTTTAAATGTTCCGATCACCTCTCAATGGTTTTATGATTAACTTTTAAGATTAGGACCAAACTGCCTGCGCATGTCATGTCACCAGAATCGGCGCTGAACAAAAGTGATAAAAGAACTAAACAAAAAGATGACTGGAAATAGTAAAAGACCGGATTTTGCATTAGACTAGCGGTGAAATGGTTTGAATAACAAAACAAAGAAAAACAAACCAGAATAAAATCCCGAAACAACCTGGACAAAACTAAACAAACCGCTATGACAAAATGGAAAGATAAGAAAGTTTGACACAAGACAATATCCGAATTACAACCCTAATAATAATCCGGAGAACAGAAATGACAACAAAATAAGCCACCAAAAGCTTCTCTCTTGCTAACCAAGGAATGAAGCGTCCTCCCAATTATCAAACCTGGCATCTTAGCCGCTGAGCTTCACATCAATATTGCCAAGACCATTACCAACTTCAATATCATCAACCTCAGTCAACAAGTTCTCAATAGGATTCGAGTGCTCCATGTCACTGTCATTGATCACAATCCGCCCTTTTTGGATCATTCTTTCTACTTCCCTTTTCAAATTACGACAGCTCTCAATGCTGTGCCCTCTGACATTGGAGTGGTATGCGCATCGTGCAACAGGATCAAAGCTTCTTGCACGTGGATATGGAGTATATGCGGGGAGCGGCTCAATCAAGCCAGCATGCCTTAGCCTTTCAAACAGACTTGCATAAGATACTCTGATAGGGGTGAGAGCCTTTTCTCGTTTCAGCAACCTCTCGTTCCTAAATGCTTGATTGGGCCGAAAACCTGATCCAGACGGCTTTCGGTAGGCTTGTGAGGGTGGATAGGCATTTTGTGGAGCTGGGTATTTGGAAAGCGAAGCATGTCTTTGGGAGTCTCGTGGAGAGAAGTAGCGTTGGGGAGGGGAGTAGCGTTGACGAGTGATGGAGCTACTCGGGTGGCTGGGAAAGCTATCATAAGTGGGTTGGGATAGAGAGTATGGGGGATCATCCATTATGGTGTTGGGCGCTTGGGTAAGGACAGAGTTCAAGAAGCTAGGCGGTGGCGGGGGTGGTGCTCTCCCAGTCATCCACGCCCGATGCATGTCTGCCACATGCTGTCTCAGCATTTTCACTTCTTCTACCAACTCGTTGTTCCGTTCGACCAGTTGTTGCCGGTCATCGGTACCGACCCACTCGGTTCTGAGGTTCTGTGTCATTGTCCTTTTTTGCTTTGCAGGGAGGAGTTACCACAACCAACCACTTTTCTATATATGAACATAGCAAAGTGAAGCCATCACGTTAGTGTTAGGGCATTTGACAGATAATCATATATCAAAGATGCAATGCACCTAAGTAGTTAAACCGTTCTATCATGCATTCACTTCGGTTACGTGCATCGTTCCGCCTTCTTGTAATTGTGCCCTTTTGAAAATCTCCCGCACTTCCCTTTTTTTTTTATTATTCCCTTTTTTTTCTTCAGTGGTGGTCGAATCTTATGGAGATTGCCTACGTATCATGACCCCGCATGAATCAGACCTTGCGTAGTTCGGCCAAATTGACTGGGTAACAACAATGAAACATTTTTTTTTGTTTTTTTTTTATTTTTTCCTAAATTAAAATAAAAGACCTGGTGTTGCAAACAAAACCTTTCAGCGTCTCGGGGACAAAGATTTTAAGGTTGCGTTAGCTAACCGGCCAAAATCCTAAAAAATGACCCAAGGTGGCTGTTTATACAAAGTCAGCCTTCCGGCGTCCCTTTCGGGAACATTCGGCTATTTTTGATAAAAACAACATCACCCGACTTATTTATGACTCTTTTTATTGTTTTTCAAAATAGAAGACCCGATATTGCAAACACGACCTTTCAACGCCTCAGGGACATAGATTTTTAAGGCTACGTAGGTCAATCGGTCCAAATCTAAAACAATGACCCAAAGGTGGATGTTTATGCAAAGTCAGCCTTCCGGCGTCCCTTTCGGGAACATTCGGCTATGTTTTGACAAAACAGCGTCACCCGACTTCTTTATGATGAAATTAAAATTTGACATATATATATTTTTGCTATTTTTTGCAAAAGGGGAGGTTGGACATCACCCAACTTATTTATAACAAAATTAAAATTTTGACATGTTTTTCTTTTATTTATTTGTTTTTAGCTATTTTAGCAAAAAGGGGAGGTTGGACCCGATGAGGGTTGCCAACGTATCTCACATCCGGTGAGAATCAAACTCGCGTAGTTCGGGCATCAGAAATAAAGGAAATAAACTAACTCTTTTTTTTTCGAATAAAAATACTTACAAAGAAGAGAGAAAATATTTTTGAATTTCGATTTTTGTGTTTTTTTTTCTATTTTTGAAAAGAAACGACGACTAAAGAAATATTTTTTTTTTGGATTTTAACTTCTTTTTTTTTTTTGGAAAGTTCGAAAAATCTTCTAAAGAAAAAGGAAATATTTTTGGACTATTACTCTGAATTTCTGAAAGAAATACTACAAAAGAAAAGAAAAAATATTTTTGAATTTTGAATTTTCTTTTGAATTTTTAAACAAATATTTTGGATTTTGAGAGAGATTAAAAGGAAATATTTTTGTATTATTTTTTAATTGAGGTCTAATAGACTGAGTAATGGAAAATATTTTTTGGATTTTTTTGGAATATGGTGGGCCGGAACCGAAGAGTTTGCCTACGTATCTCACATCCGGTGAGAATCAGACCCGCGTAGTTCGGGCATAAAACAAACTATTTTTTAAAAAAACAAGACTCCTTTTCATTTTCATTTTTCATGGGAAGACAAACTATTTTCCTTTTCTATTTTTGAAAACAAGACAGAACAACGACTTTTTTCCTTCTTCTATTTTTCCTTTGCTTTTAGTAAAACAAACTAATAAAACAATTTCTCAAAATTTCGGCAGAGTTTCGACAATATTTGGGCATTGGGTTTTTCCAAAAATAAACAATTAACTCCCTAACCGCTATTTCTTTCCCCCCCCTCAATTTTACAATATTCATGATATTCAAGAGCCGGTCAACACACAAGTCCGAATCAAATAGATGCACAAGTAGCAGCAAGTAAGATGCATCAGGATGGTCATTTTCATTTTTGGTACACCTGTCCTAGACAGACCCAACCTTGTGTTGAGCCTCCAAAGTCAAATGCACGTGATGCAAACAAACGTTCCTACTAGGGATCCGACATGAAGCTGAGTTATTCTAGGTTCATAACCTGGGTATTTGTTCTAGACTGTGTACCCGAGCGGACAACTCGAGTCGAGGAGGGGGCTACGTGCCGGGGACCCGCGGGATCGTACGGCTTTGTAACTTGTCCGGCCTCTTTCTTATTTCAGGTATTGACACTAACAGAATAAGGAGTCTCGACCAGCGAGCTTCTCCCCGGAGGTAAGAAGAGAAGGGCTTCGGCACAGTTTATATACAGTTCAGATAATATCAAAGCGGTAAAAGCATCATTCAGCACATTGAGCCCAAACATGTAACAAAATCAGATAAAACCAAATATAACAATTTATCTAAGCTCGAATTTCTAACCCTGAACCAGTGGTTCTGGGTACTGTCCCCAGCAGAGTCGCCAGAGCTGTCACACCTCCTTTTTTCGCCCCCGCAAGGGGTGAAGGAGTTTTTCCAATTAAAGGACAATCGAAACGAGATTTGTTTATTTATTTAAGAGTCGCCACTTGGGAGATTTAGGGTGTCCCAAGTCACCGGTTTAATCCCGAATCGAGGAAAAGAATGACTCTGTTTAACAGTCCGCGAACCAGAAATTCGGATAAGGAATTCTGTTAACCCGGGAGAAGGTGTTAGGCATTCCCGAGTTCCGTGGTTCTAGCACGGTCGCTCAACTGTCATATTCGGCTTGTTTATCTGATTTTTATACAATTATGAGCTCATGTGCAAGTTTTAACTCTTTAACCTCTTTTATCATTATTATTATTTTTATCAAGGATTGCAACATCGTGGAAATACATCTCAAACCACGTCACATCAATGCACCCGTGGTTGTTGGCACATTTCAACTCTGTTGAAATTTGGATTTGGGTCACATAAATGTGCACCCGAGTTTAAGAAGATAACATTATTAAATACGCGCCTAAAACCTAACGCATTGTTATTTTGAGAAAAGCCGTAAAGTTCGTTATGCGGCCTGCCTCGAAATCTAAGCATTCGAAATAATTATCCGTTGAGGGCCCCGCAATTTGTGTATTCTTGTTTGTCGAGGCTCATCTCATTCATTATTTTTTAAAAAGAATTTGCAACGTCATGGACATGCATATCGAACCACGTCACAATTAATGCACCCGTGGTTAGCGACACATTTCGACTTCGTTGAGATTTGGATTTGGGTCACATAAATGCGCACCCGAGTTTAAGAAGATAACATTATTAAATACGCGCCTAAAGCGACTAACATATCATTATTTTGGGTAGGGCCGTGAAATTTGCTAAACGGCCCGTCCCGGAATCTAAGTATTTAATACATACATTTAACGAGGGCCCCGCCATTTATGTGTTTATCCAGCGAGGCTCATCTCATTTATTTTAAAAGGACAATCCTTAAGTGACTACATTTTATTAAGTTTGTCTCTAAAATATAATCTCCAAATTAATTACATGCTTTTAAAAAAAGGACGTGACTTATTAGTTATTAGTTTACGGCTAATGCAAATGGAAAATTGCAATCGAGTTTGTACAAAGAGAGATTGTTTTCGTTCTATATTTTATTATTTAATAACACTAGAACATGAGATTGACACACAATAATATCAAAGCAAATTAACTATTCTTTGATTAATTTAAACTAATATTATTAGATGAAGGAGTTATTATACATATGCAACTCCATTACTCATTAATCAGTCAACTACATTTTTATACAAAGAAAGAAAAACTCTATTCAAGCACAAATCTAAACAGGAGGAATTCAACATGAACAAAGCCTGGTCAATACTTCATTTCGCCTCAAGCCAAGAGTGTACAAATGTGTACATGGAAATGGTAATACAATGAGAAAAGAAGAGAGGAAGGTCAGCAGCAGCAGTAACCAACAGCAAGGCAAACCACCGATAACCAGCAACGACTCAGGAAACCAAATTAAAATTCCAAGCAATACCAACCAGCAACACATACCCCAGTAACTGACCCCAAAGCAGCTTAAACAACCAATATTAACCAAAATACGAGCAGAAACACCCCTAGAATTCAGTAATCAAGAGAAGATTCGAAAATACACTCGACAGTTAAAGCTGAAGCTCTTTTCCGTTTTCAATGGAACAGCACTAGTTGAACTAAACTAAACCTTAAAGACTCTCTTTCTATGTTTCAGAATTTCCTCTTAATTTTCCCAAAAATGTCCAACCTTTTCGTTTTTGAATCCCCCTCTAAAATGTGTCAAATGACTCTATTTATAACAAGACTCTTGTCTTGAACCACTAACCCGAAATATTCCCTTAATTGCATGCCTTGCCCCCACTACTTAATGTTTTTCTTATTTAATTCCCTTGTCCCCCATGCCTACATGTTTTGTCCCCCACTATATTAAACAACTACATTATTCCCCACTAACTTATGTCTTATCCCCCACTATATTAAACAATTATATCAACCCCCACTACCTCATGTCTTGTCCCCCACCAGGTACTATTTTAATATTATTAATGCCTAGTGGACAGAGCACTCAGATTAAATAATTGTTCAAATTTACAATTCCAAAAATACCCCTCCGACCTTACTAAAATTACCATTTTACCCCTGAAAGTACTGCAATTTACCAATCTACCCCCATCAGCTATAACCAATTCACCTAATCAATTCCAACCAAAATAGAGCAAATATAACCAATTCCTAAACAAATTCAATCAACAAATCCCATGAACACAGATTGAATCATACAATATCAGATTAATGAGAATAAGTTAACCATATTGGGAACCAATCCTGGTTAACTTAGACAAAAAATGAATGAGCAACGAGACAACAACAACAAAAGTGAACTGAAACAACATGAATCACAATTAACCGAATCGAAATGCAAACTGAAATCATATGATGAACAACAAAGAGCAGGAAACCAAACAATACACAAAACGAAATTATTCAAACCAACTCAATATTAGCAAAGATACTATACATTCTACAACTAATAATCACGAATGACAAACCAATCGAACTCAAATTTGACTTAACAAAATTCAAAGAATTTTTTACAACCAAGATTCAACTAAGAACGATTCAAACTCCTTAACCTATAATATTTAAACAGATTTTAGCGGCTATTATCTTACTCACATATAGATCATAAAAATGAGAAAGGGAGATTAGACGGACCTTAAAACCTTTAACAATCCGGACCTCGACTGCGTATGAACTGTTTCGACGACCCCGACCAAAGCTCGAACGAACGAGATGGTGGGGTCTCGTTTTGGACTGAAGACAACGAAAAAATGTGAAACAGTAGCGATGGGAATTGGTTTTGAATCAGATGCTCGACGAGGCAGCAACAACGCAGCAGAAACAGATGCTGGACGAAGCTGAAGGCAGCAGCAACGCAGCAGGTGCAGCTTGGTTTTGAAGCAGATGCTCGACGAGGCAGTCATGGGAGGTGAGACGTTTGGGTCTGCTGGAGGTCGACGAGCTGTTCGTTGTCGATGGCTGGATGTAGCAGGAGCAGTAGTGGCGATGGAGCAGTGGAAACGGGGTTGGGTGGTGCTACATGGTACAAGGGTGAGAGGCGGTGAAGGTGACAAATAACTTCCTCCTGCTTTTGTTCCGAGGCTGCTAGGTTTTGGTTTTAAGTTGTCTAGGTTTGTTTTGTGAAGAAGATGAGGAGCTGGTGGGTCAAATGGTTAATGTCGCGAAAGTTTAGGGGTGTTCTTTTAGGTTGAGATGAAAGAGCAGCAGTGGCTGTTTGGCTTAGGAGATGGACGATGGTGGTTTGTGTGTTCGAGCTAGAGGTCATGAGGATGATGAAGAAGATGAAGCAAAGGGGTCGTTCATGGCTGGTTGTTTGAAGACGAAGTAGAAGGCGAGGTGCTTTGGACGTCGTCGAGGAAAGCAGCCATGGGAGCTCGAGCTCGAGCTCGACGATGAAGAAGAAAGCAGCCTGCTTGGCTTTTAGTTTGGAGTTGTGTGTGTGTGTGCTTGTGTCGAAGAAGACGATGCAAGGGCAGCCATGGATGGGGCGTGAGGAAGCTTGGAGAAGATGGAGAGAAAGAGAGAGGGGGGCGGATGGGTTTTGGTTTAGGTTTAGGAAATGAAATGAAGATTAGGAGGGGTTAGGTCATTTGGGGTTATGGGGTGGACCGGGTCGACCCGGATTGAAATGGACCGGGTCATGGGGAAGGTTGGGTATCTTTGGGCCTGTGGTTTGAAATTGAAGAAGAGGCCCAATTCCGATTTTCTTTATATTTTTTGCTCTATTTTCTTTTACTTTCTAATTAATAAAACTAAAATTCTAAATTAAGTTATAAACTAAATTAACTTATAAAAAATACTAATTAATTCCTAGAGACAATTATCATACATAATTAAACACCAATTAACCCCAAATTGCACAATTTGACATTGAATGCTAAAAATGTAAACGATGCATATTTTTGCAATTTTCATTCTTGTAAAACAAACTTAATTACTTCTAATTGTAAACTTAAATCCTAAATGCAAATGTGATGTATTTTTGTATTTTTTTAAATTAATTTAACAAATAAACATGCACAGACAAATGCAAACAATACAAGAAAAATAACACAAAATTCACAACAATTGCAAACAAAAAAAATTGTTTTATTTTTTGGAATTTTTTTTGGGAGTAATTCTCCTATAGGGCAAAAATCACGTGCTTACAGAAGGAACCTTAAAGTTGTCTCAAGAAAAGTACATACAGAAGGTAATAAGCAGGTTCAGTCTTCATGATGCAAAGACCAGAAGCACTCCACTTGGAAGCCATCTAAATCTGTCAAAGGACCAATCACCTAAGACAAATGAAGAAAGGAAGTACATGTCCAAAGTTCCGTATGCTTCAGCAGTAGGAAGTTTGATGTATGCTATGGTTTACACTAGACCTGACATAGCCCATGCAGTTGGAGTTGTCAGTAAATACATGTCAGATCCAAGAAAGGAGCATTGGGAAGATGTAAAATGGATATTGCGATATCTCAAAGGCACTTCAGGTATGACACTTTGTTTTAAAGAGGGCAATATTATCTTACAAGGTTTTGCTGATGCAAATTTAGGTGGCGATCTGGATAGTCGAAAAAGTACCACGGGCTACGTGTTCACCTTGGGTGGTACTGCTGTTAGTTGGATGTCCAGACTTCAGAAAAGTGTTGCTCTATCTACCACTGAAGCAGAGTACATGGCAATCTCAGAAGCTGGAAAAGAGATGATTTGGCTCAAGAATTTTCTTAAAGAGCTAGGTAAAGAGCAGGACAATTGTGAGCTTTTCAGCGATAGCCAGAGTGCAATTCATCTTGCCAAGAATCCAGTGTTTCATGCAAGATCGAAGCATATCCAGTTGAGGTATCATCATATCCGAGAGTTGATAAATGAAGGAACTCTTTCCCTACAGAAGATACCAGGATCAAAGAACCCGTCAGACATGTTGACCAAAGTTGTCGGTGTTGACAAACTAAGGTTGTGCACTGCCTCAGTTAGCCTTCAAGACTGATAGAGTGAAGGCTCCACCAGAGAATAGCAAATCTTTCTTTATTTTCTTTCTTGATGTAACATAGGTTTGAGGGGGAGATTGATAGGACCAAACCTATTGTTGTATGTGAAAGTAGACAAAACAAAAGAAAGAAAAATCAAAAAGAGATGAAAATATGATGTAAGCGCTTACATCGATATTCATGTGATGTAAGCGCTTACCTCAGCATTCTTATGATGTAAGCGCTTACATCGGCATTCTTATGATGTAAGTGCTTACCTCGGCAGGGCATTCAAATGCTTATAAATAGGGGTCTACATTTTCATTTGTAGAACATCCCAAAACTTCTTCTTTCTCTCTTCAATTAATAAAGAGCTATTCTTTGTGTGGCCGTGGAGTAGGCAAAAATTGCCGAACCACGTAAATCTTGTCTTGTCTTGTCTTGTGCAATTTATTGTTTCTCTCCTAAATATCCTTTTCCTTCTATTATCTTGATACGCTTCTTCAACAACCTTGGCCAAACGGGCTAACTTAGATACACGAGAAAGTTATGAAGGAATATAATACCTAGATCTTATGTTCGGAAGGTCATATAGAAATTTAAAAGAGGACAAAAGTAATTTAGTACAAGTTATAAATATTTAATAGAAGAAAGCAAACATAGTTATACATGACCAAACTTCAAACAATTATATTTCCCAACGTATGATGAGTTGAGCTATGCTCCATGCGTTAAATGAAAAATCTTTGGGTCTAGTTTTCAGAACTTTACATCGTTTGTCGTTCCGATATTTCTACAAGACATTATCACCTTTTTACTAAAGGAAGCAGAAATATGGTTCCGGAGAAAAAAAATGTCTTCTCACGAGGCACCTCGCAACACGTAGTGTGACATGACAGGCTAAATTTTGGCCAAAAAGTACATGAATTTAAATCTCTAAAGATCCCTCGTATCGCAGGACGCCATGTGATGCGGCAGAATAAATTTTTGTTTGTGTGACCCTGCAATGTGTAAATAAAAGGGCACTTCGGAAAGAGAAAACCCACTTTATTCTACAGGTTGGAGAGCTTTTGGGGGAAAAACTATCTAGGGTTCCACCTCTCCACCCAAGATAAGATTTTTATCAGAGATTCAAGTTAAAAACACTAGATTAAAATCATCTGACACCTAAAAATTTCAAATCTTTAGGTTTCCATCAAGAATTGAGGGACTAGTTCTTCAAGATCCAACACATGGAATTTTTAAGAATAACATTCAAATGTATTTTATATACACTCTACTACTAGACTTAAAAACTTTACGGCGTAGAATAATATTTAGATTATGAGAATGATGAAGTACATGGGTAAAAACAATGTAAAACCATTTATGGCCAAGTAATATAATTTAGGAAAATAAGTTAAGAATGTTATTGGGATTAATTCGGTTTTAACTTTTAATTATAGATTTTTGAAAGGATTGAATACATGAGTCAGTTAGTAGAGGTTCTTCACAGTTTGATTCAGGTGCGTTGAGGTTTCTTCCCTAAGTCAAGGCTAGATTAGAAAGCGCATATTAGATTGCTTGCTTGCTGTAACGATCCGGCCGGTCGTTTCGAGAGTTATAGCCTCGTTCCTCCATTTCCTGTTCCTTTGTGTTCTACAGCTGTATTATGTCTTACCGGGTCAGTTGGTTCGGGTCCGGAGTAATTTTGGAGTGAATTGAGACACTTAGTCTCTTAGGAGAATGTTTAAGTTAGAAAAGTTGACCGGATGTTGACTTATGTGTAAACGATCTTGGATTTGAATTTTGATGATTATATTAACTCTGTTAGGTGATTTTGGACTTAGGAGCGCATCCGGAATGTGATTTGAAGGTCTGTGGTAGAATTAGGCTTGAATTGTCGAAAGTTGGAATTTTGGCGATTTTGTCCCGCAATGGAAATTTTGATATCGGGGTCGAATTGGATTTTCGGAAGTTGGATTAGGTTCGTCGTGTCATTTCTGACTTGTGTGTAAAATTTGAGGTCATTCGGATGTGATTTGATAGGTTTCGGCATTGTTTGTAGAATTTGGAAGTTTAAGAAGTTCTTAGGCTTGAATCCGGGAGTAATTTGATATTTTAGTGTTGTTTTGAGTGATTCGAAGGTTCGACTTAGTTTGTATAATGTTATGGGATGTATTGATATGTTTGGTTGAGGTCCCGAGGGCCTTGGGTGAGTTTCGGGTGGTTAACGGATCATTTTTTACTTTTGGAGGATGGCAAATAGCTGCTAGCATTTTTCATCTAGTTCCTCTTTCGCGAACGCGAGAGGGCAGTCGCGTTCGCAAAGGGTTAATGTGAGCTGAGGAATTTTGTTCTTCGCATTCGCGAAGAGGAGGACGCGAATGCGAAGGTTTGGTCCGAGTGTGCATCGTGATCGTGTTCGCGAAGAGATGTTGAGGCAGTTGGGGACCCCAAGCTTTTGGCCTACGCGTTCGCGAGGCAGTGGTCACTTTCAAAGCTTCGCGTTCGCGAGGCCGGGTTCGCGTTCGCGAAGGGTTAGATTGAGGGGCAGTCAGAATGGCCTACGCGAACACGAGAGGAAGGTCGCGTTCACGAAGAAGGCATCGTTGGGCAGTATAAAAAGGTTCAAAAACGAGGGTTCTGGGATTTTTCACACTTCTAATATTTTTAGCTCGGTTTTGGAGATTTTAAGAGGATTTTGAAGGTGATTCTTGAGGTAAGTTCCTAGTGTTCATTTCTATACAATAATTGTGTTTTTTCACTAATTTTTCACCTTGTTGGTGTGTTTTTGAGGTGTAATTTAGGGGTTTAAGGCTTGGGAATTGGAGAGATGATTTTGAAGATTTGAATGGCCATTTGGTGTCGTATTTTGATAAATTTAGTATGGTTAAACTCATGAGTGAATGTGTTTTCGGCTTTTATTACTTTTGTTGGATTCCGAGACGTAGGCTCGGGGGCCGGGTTTGAGCCAATTTCGGGGTTTGAGTCCAATTTAGTAGTTTTTCTTGTGTAATTGATTCTTTTAGCATATACTAATGGTATTGTACTGCTTGTGGTTAGATTCAGGACGTTTAGAGGCCGATTCGAGCGGCAAAGGCATCGCAGAGTAGGATTTTGCTCGAATTGAGGTAAGTAACGGTTATAAATCTGGTCCTGAAAGTATGAAACCCTGGATATCATGTCGTATGACTATTTTGGAGGTGATGCACATGCTAGGTGACGGGCGTGCACCGTAGGGATTGTGACTTGGTCTGTCCCGTGAGACTATAGAATCGATTAGCCTACTGTTTACTACATGTTCCCTCTACTTTTATGGAAATTGATTGCACTTCATATTAGAAATTCTGTTTAGGCCTTGTGATATCACTGTTGAGACCCGTGAGGTCGTGTACTTGCTGAATTAACTGCTATTCGTTGTTTTTGTTCTCAATCATGATATTACTTGCGTATTTTACCACCGTCCCCTCCTATTTATCATTGATACATGTTATTATCTCTGTTTGGGCTGAATTCTATGTTTTCTGAGAGCCCGAGAGACTGGAGATGTTGGTGACTGAGATAGGGCCTAAGTGCCGAGCTGTGAGCTATGTGAGAGTATATAATGGATCGGGTTGCACGCCGCAACGAGCATCATGGCTATATATGTATATATTGGATCGGGTTGCATGCCGAAACGAGCCTTCGGATTGATTATTTATATTGGATCGGGTTGCACGCTGCAACGAGCCTTATGACTGTTTATATATTGGATCGGGCTGCATGCCACAACGATATAATGCTTGCGCTGAAGGAGCCTCTCCGGAGTCTGCACACCCCAGTGAGCGCAGGTACCTATTGAGTATAATTATTGAGGGCTGATAGCTGAGTGATTGAGCTGTTGAAATAAGCTGAGTGACTGTTGCCTTGAGAGGTTGTACTTGATTTTAGGTAAATAGGTTGAGTACCATCGAGTCCACCCTAGTTTCGGTGCGTGGCAGTTTTATTAGTTTTTGTAATTTGATTTATTTATTCTTAAAAAACAAATGCTCAGATTACATTCACTGTAAAGGAGAAAGAATAATAGTTGAATAAAAAATTGTTGAAATTTATAAATAATTAAATTAAGAAAACAAATAAAAGGCGTGGTCCGAAAGAATATACACATCATATTTTAGTTAATTATATTCACATGGCAAGGGTGAGAAAAAAGATAAGAGGTGAGTGAAAATCCAACCTTGGAAGTCATATGAGATTGTAGGAACACCGCCGTAGAATTGATGAATTGTTGCTTCCCAGCTACTACTATTACGTTATTTGGTGTACGGCTGTCCTTGAATTGTTTGATATGTCTTCTTTCGAATTAAATTCATTGCCAAAGATGAAATGCATGAATTCTTTAACATATGATAACGACGCATGTAATTTTTTTTTTAACTCATGAAAATGATTGACTAGCTATTCCTGCTGTCGTAATTATTCATTCTTTTTATTTGTCTTCTCTGTGAATTTGCTGGAAATAACATGTGTCGATTGTGTACTTTGCAGGTTAGCTAGTTGAAGTTCACTCTGTACATGCAATATTTTTTTTACAATATTAGAGTTAAAGTAATTTAATTAACTTATCCTTCTTCTGTTTTAAATTACCACTTCATCCTTGGAATAAATTTGACGTATTGGATCTTACATAACTTAGTAGTTTAAGATATTTTTATATTAGTAATGGGTATATAAGTTAAAACTCATATCACAATGGTTTTATATCTAGGTGTTACTTGCCATGGAGATGAAGAAACTTGATTTCTCAGTTTGAGTATTTGAATTTGAAGAAATTTTGTAGTGTAGACTCTATACATCTTGGGATAATGATTATTCTAATATAAAGAGCAATATAAAATAAAGCATATTTGATAAAAGAAAAAATTACAAGAAAATATACCTGACTTCATACCATAATAAAAAATGGCTCATTAAGTTTTACTAGACCTAACCCATATTGTACATATTTTGAAAGTACTTGCAAATTCAAAATATGTGTTCTTATAACCATTGCTTCTAAAAGCTATAGAGTTAAATTTGTGTTTTCACAACCATCGCTTTCACTTTCTTTCTTCTCACATCTTCTACATATGTTTCAAAGTGCTGTATATTTTCTGCTTCTCCCTCTGTGTCACCTGATTGCAATGTAAGAAAATTGAAGAGTAGAAGTCCACCATTGAAGGCCATTCAAAGCTTTGCTTTCGAAAATAAGATTTTTTTGAGTTTGTTAATTGTTTGGATTGAGTGTTGTTCCAATTAATTGAAAATATCAAAAGGAGTTCAAAATTTAAATTTGAAGTGATTCGGAGTAGATTTGAGCAAGATTTGAGTTAAATTTCAGAAAAGACGCAAGGAAGAAGACGAAGTCAGTTTTTTCATATAATGATGTATAATCATGTATAATAGTGTATATGAACGTATAATCACATCTTATACACCTTTATACAAGTATCTGTAGACGAACTTCTTCCACGATTTTCAGTTGTAATTCTTGTTCAAAACCCGTCCATATCTCCATTAAATGACTTCAAATTTTATATACAATCTCATTATACTATATCTAATAAGTCTAAATAACACCCATTCCAAATTTCTCGCAAAATCAAATTCGAAATTTAAACCCACATATTTAAGCTTGTTAAAAATTTAATTTTCACCACCCAAATGGATTTGGTTTGTTGAACTAATATTTGAGTTACAGTTAATGATTCGAAAATTAACCTAAAAGCTTGAGCAATCTTTTTTAAAAATTAAATAGTAATTTCGAAAACCTATTAGAATTGAATATTGAATCTTAGCCTATTACTTTTTAGGCTAGTTGGTTGTAAATTGAAATATGTGCTATTAAATTAAAAAGTAGGGAGCCCAATTGTTCTTATGTTAAATTTTGAATTACAAGAAAATACACGTGACTTCACACCATAACAAAAATGGCGCTCGATAAAAACACATGAATCCGTGGTCTCCGAATTTATTTAACTCCTCCAATATACTTTGAATATTATTCATAAATACCTGAATATTCTTTATTTTAAATGCAGAGCATCGGTTGGTGATTGTAGGATGACAACTAAACTGTAAAGGAGTTTTAATTGTTGAATCAAATTGGATTTTACTAATCTTAAATTCAATATGAATGTATAGAATGGACAAAAAAGCAAGATAACATAAGAAGGAAGAATGATATTTCAGATAAGGAGCAGACATGGAAGCACGTGCTGAGACAGCCTTAAACATAAATGATAATATGTGTTTCCTTATTTTGTTTTCGCACTTCAGAATTTTACAGACAAGACAATATGCATAGCGACGATAAATAGTTTGTAGAAGAAAAAAGACGATGCCCAAACATACAAACTTCTGAATTAGCTGCTTTGTTTACGCAAAAGCAACAAACAAACAAATATTACAGAGCTTTAAGTACAGTAATAAGATGGTATTAGAGATTTTGAGTAAAATGTTGGGATTATTTGGACTTAATTAATTAATTGGCTTAAAGCTTCAAATATTCTAAGTACTTTATATTTGTCGTTTAAGGTTTTGGTATATCATTAAAAAAAATAATTTAATATCATCAATCATAAATGTTATTTGATTAAGCTAACCTTTATCTCTTCTCAAATTACCCTTTATGTCGACTTTTCGAAAAAATTGTATAGATATTTATTGAGCTAAGGTAAATTTTAAGTACCTTTTAAATTTTCCTAAAGCGACACTTATTTTGAACGGTCGGGCTAAAGCCCTAAAGTACACCTGTTTTAGTTTAATCAAATAACATTTATTGACTTGACTTGTGAATAAAATACGAAGTATTTGGATTGGCTTTTAAGCTGGTATCTTAAGAATACCCTTTTTCATGTTATTGACAATTTATCTCAGTCAGTTTTCAATAACGAAAAACTTGTGGAAGTTAATTTTAGATTGAACTTTCAATTGTTGTCATTGTTGTATAATGGAGTTAATAGGTACATGATGTCGGGCTATAATTTTAATATTTTATACTTTACTTGTTTTATAGTTTTGTGTATTAATGCTATTTTGTACAAAGTTTGAGGTAAATTGAGTTGATTTTATGTTTAGGAACATACGGATATGAAGTCGAGAGAAAGTTGCATGAAATGGTACCTATAAGCTACAAAATAGAGCACATAAGAAGATATTACAAGGCATTCAAAAGTCGGCGTCCAGAATAGTGCAAGGCCATAAAAACTCACTGACTTAGGCATCGCAAGGCATTGTCCAGCACGCCAAGATTGGCATCCCTGATGGTGCAAGGCGGAGTGAAGTTGGCGCCTCTGACAACGCCTAGCACTAGAATATTGGCACCTCTGATGGCTCCCCCGCACTGATAAGGCCTATCCGAGCAGTTTTGAGTCTCAGTCAGCTTTGGACTTAGTTATTTCGACATGAACTTTACCCTAGCATATAAATACCTTCTAAACTTACGTTTTTTAGAGGGAGAGACATTATTTTGGAGGCAAAAAACTGTTGGAACGATTAGGAACGCCGAATTGCAAGATTTTCTTCCATCTTTCCGTAGTTCGTAGTTTATGTACTTTCAAGTATTAATATGACTGTTAGCATGACTATGAGTAGCCAAACTCCTTATCTGGAGTTGTGATTGAACCATTTGTGCTTGTTATGTTTAGTATAATTTTGCCTTTGCACTTTTCTACCTGTTCAACTACGTATTGATTGTTTTTGATCGAATGACCCTCAATTAGATGTACCTATTTATTATGTATTGCTTGAAAAAAATTACATATTTAGGTGGTTGTTGAGTAATGTCACTCTTAACATATTTGAGGAATCAATACTGCAGATCTAAAGGTGGGTTTAATAATAATAAAGCCTTGACGTGGTCATAGTGAGCGGTAATATAGTGCCAGCTAGCATAGCTCGGGAGAATCTATCTAGAAAATTATTGTAGTTGCTAGAGACAGAATTACAACGCCTAAGTGATCATGATCAATAGAGAATAAACATGCAAAATTATAGGAGTCATAGAGGGAAGGATTCAGATGATTAGGGAAATAATAACTCTAGGCTTTTCTAATCTTGTCTCCAACCCTTAGTATCTTTAGCTGATAATTTTTAGTGCTTTAATATTTGTTAGATAATTACTGAGAAATAAAACTCTTAGTCTTTATAATTTAGGAAATTATTCGAACTTGTCTTCTTAGTGATAATGAACAGTTGTACCTAAATCTTAGTTATCTATGGAATTTGACTCTAGGCTCTTAGTATAATGATTCAGCCAGTCATTTTGAGTATCTTAGCCATGTTTCTCCTATTTGATGCTTTACATATGTCTATTTGGGGTTCCATGACTTGCCAGTGTGATTGGTTTGGTTTCAGGGAGGTCTTGGAATGAATTGGGACACTTAGTCCCAAGATTGGAAGCTTAAGTTGTAAGAGTTGATCGGAGTTTGACTTTTGTGTAGATGACTCAGGAATGATATTTTGATGGTTCCAATAGCTTCGTATGGTAAATTTGGAATTAGTCATATGTCCGGATGTGGATTTGGAGATCCATGGGTTGATTTGGTACTTTTTGGCGAAAGTTAAAAAAATTAAAGGTTTGGAAGGTTTATAGGTTTGACCGGAAGTTGATTTTATTGATATCGGTTCAGATTGTGGTTTCAGAAGTTTGGATAGGTCCATTGTGTCATTTGGGACTTGCATGCAAAATTTGGTCATTCCAAGTTGATGTGATATGGTTCAACACGAGTTTTGGAAGTTGGAAGTCTATTAGTTACTTAAGCTTGAATTGAGTTGCGATTTGTAGTTTTGATATTATGTTGGGTGATTTGAGGCCTCGAGTATGTTCGTATTATGTTTTAGGATGGTTTGATGTGATTTTGGGCCTTGGGGGTGTTTCAGGTAGAATTCAGATCATTTTTGGACTTGATTGTATTGCTGAAGTTTCAGGACTTTTGGTGTTTTCGCATCTACGGGGCACTTGGCGGCAGATGCGGAGGCACAAGTGCGGCCATTTGAGCACAAGTGCGAAGGAAAAGGCTGAGAGATGGGTTCTACAGATGCGGAAGGCAGGGTGCGGGTGCGAGATCGCATGTATAGAGAAGGATCACAGATGCGTGAGCGCATGTCATGACACCAATTTTTCTCCGTAGGATGTCGTGATGACACCTAGTCTCTAAGACTAAGTAAGTCTAATGTTCATGCAGAAATAACTGAAATAATAATTAAGGTGTCAATAACTCAACAACTAATATGAATGAAACTCCACAATTCAACATAACAATTCCCCAAAACCCGGCGAATACAAGTCACAAAGCTCTATAAGATAGTATTGAACATCCATATACATTAGTGTCTACAAAAGGATAAGGAAATAAAATAGACTAGATAGAGGGGGACTCCGCAGCCTGCAAACGCCGGCAAGTATACTTTGAAGTCTCCCAACTAAGCTCACCTTACTGGTGCCTAGACTAGTGGGAGGTACCTAGATCTGCACAAAACGATGTGCAGAAGCGTAATATGAGTACACTACAACGGTATCTAGTAAGTGCAAGCCTAACCTCGGTAGAGTAGTGATAAGGTCAGGTCAAGGCGCAGCTGGAATAATTAAGAAACTGAATGATTTATTAACAGTGTAATAATAATAACAATGAAAATGAAACAAGTAAGAAATATACTAAGATTTTCTACACTGAACAAGATAAATAGTGCATCACGGAAAAAAACACGAAATAAAGAAACAAATCACAAGTGAAGTAATAGAAAAGTATCAACAAGAATCACTATCGAGGTACCTCCTTATAGTCTCAAATCACAAATCATTTCACAATCTTTCCTTTAATACCGTGGGAGCCTTGCATTTAGTTTTGAAAAATTATTTTTTTCCCAAAATAGCTTCTCGCGTTTTAGCCACCTTATCACATCGCGTGCTTCAAGTAGTTCCCCTACTAGCAACACGCGTATCAAGTGCACCTTGTCTCACCACATGCGTTTCAACCCCAAAACCTTATAGCACCGCATGCGTATAAATATCAAACAACACAACACAAATCGCACCTCAAGTGCCTAATATCACAACTTGCCAAAGAAATCAACAATAACGGTGTTTTCACAATAAATAGCCTATGGCTCAACCATAATGTACACAAGAGTCTCAATAATAATAACCAGAAGTGAATAACTCAACAATGATGGTATTTCATAACTTTACAACTTTTTACCTCAATTTAAAATATGGTCTTTATAACTCAATACCAATTTCAACAATAAGACATCCCACAATTTACAACTTCAAATAAAGAGCTCAAGAGTTTAATAATGAATACAGAATAGAGGAAACAATACTTTAACTAAACATGTAAAGACAATTTAACAAGTAAGAGATAAGACAAGTAGAGTACGTGAAGATGCAGTAATAATGATGAATATAACATGTTAATATAACTCAATTAAGGCATGAAAGGAATCTACATAGCTAAAACTGGTCAATTTTCACATTCACCTCATGTACACACTCGTCACCTTTCATACACGGCTTTCACATATCACAATTATCAAAAAATAACACCAATCCTAAAGGAAAATTCCCCCATAAAAAGTTAGGCAGGACACTTACCTCAAAACACGCTAACTCAATCCACTAGTAGGCCTTTCCCTCGATTATCTAACTCTGAACAGCTCGAATCTAGCTAAAACAACTTCATACCATAAATATAAACTATAGGAAACTATTTTGAACAATAAAATTATGATCTTTACAAAGAAACAAAATATCAACTCAAAAAGTCAACCCGACCCGCGGCTCGGAACTCGACCAAAATTACAAAATCCGAACACCCATTCGATAACGAGTCCAACCATACAATAATTACTCAAATTCAGCCTCAAATCTCCTTTCAAATCCCAAAATTTAGCCTAAAAAGTTTCACAAATTCCCCCCCAAATTTCCAACTCAAAACATTAATTAAATGATGAAAACAACAATAAATTCGTGTAATATAGCCAAAACCGAGTTAGAATTTCTTATCCCAATAATTTCCTCGAAAAACTATCAAAAACTTGCCACAAACCGAGCTCTCTAGGTCCAAAAATAAAAATGAACTTCAAACCCTCGAACTAGGCCTTTTCTGCCCAGTGATCTCGCTTCTGCGGGCATGGGGTCGCATCTGCGATGCCGTACTTGCAGAAAATCGATTGCAGGTGCGGTTCCAACGTAAGCTCAGGAGATTCCGCTTCTGTAGCCAAGTCACACTATCACACCTCCTTTTTTACCTACACCCGCAAAGGAGTAAAGGAGTTTTTCCACTTAAAGGACAATCAGAACGGGATTTATTATTATTTGTTCAGAGTCGCCACTTGGGAGATTAATGGTGTCCCAAGTCACCGGTTGAATCCCGAACCGAGGAACATATGACTCTGTTAACAGTACGCGAACCAGAAATCCGAGTAAGGAATTCTGTTAACCCGGGAGAAGGTGTTAGGCATTCCTGGGTTCCGTGGTTCTAGCACGGTCGCTCAACTGTCGTGTTTAGCTTTTTATCTGATTTTAATACATGTTGAACTTATGTGCCAATTTTAAAGATCATTTACCGCTTTAATTAAAAATTTTAAGAAAGTGAACGTCGTTTAACAAACGTGTTTTCGGATCACGTCACATGAAATGCACCCGGATCCTTGACACATTTTTATATAACGTTTTAGGATTTGGATTTGGGTCGCATGAAATGGACACCCGAATTTAAGAATGTAATTTTATTAAAATCGCGCCTAAAGAGTCTAACACGTTATTATCTTTGGGGAGGGCCGTGAAATTCGCTAAACGGCCTGTCCCTAAATCTAAGTATTTTAAAACAAATATTTATTGAGGGCCCCGCAATTTTGCATTTTTATTCGGCTCATCTCATCTCATTTTTATGTAAAGGCCAATCCTAAAGAGACTATGATTTTCTACCTTTATTGTCTCTACAGATAAAAGAAAGGTCCTAATTAATTTGTTGTTGGACTAAGGCAAACCACATAATAAATCTGCACCAAAGCCATCGGGCTCTAAGACAAGCCCAACGAAGAGAGTGTTACGCTCATGCCCACGCCAATGATGGGCTATGCGCTGATTTCAGCCTGGACCCAAATATACACGGCCATCAGAGATGGGCCTGGGCTGCTCATTCAAAGACTGAAAACTATATTGAGTCAAAAGCCCAGACACAACAATTCGAACTGAGTAATTACTCCTGAGTTGTCTCAAGTTTATTCACTTAATTCAAGCTAGTATTGATTGTTTTGATTGTAGCTTCATACTCAGGCATGCAAATAACTGAAGGTATTTATTTGAAGGTGTTGATCAAATTAAGGGAGGTTATTAACTAAAGCAAACTACTAAACTCAATGAACCAATTCCATGAATCTGAATACTCACAAATCCTAACGTTAATTTAACGATAACAATTCAAATACAGACATTAACTAAGTCCAGAACACTTATTCTCATGTATATGTTAAAACGATGGACAACCATATTACCGACCTAGTCCAGTTAAACTATTATCACATCTGAGCTGACCTCACATTAAATCATGACTGGGCTCAAATCAATTTTCAGTTTGCAGTTAAACTTCTACTTTGAATTCAGTAGCTTCAATTAACATTCAATAATATCAACTAGAAGTTTAAATCAGATCCAATTATCACCTAATGACTACAAAATTCGCATAAGAAGACCTTGAATCAGCTACCAATCCATGAATAAAAATAAATCCAAAGTTTATATACAACAAATCACTACTCAACTATGCTTAACAATTCTAACATCTATTTAAATCCAACAACCAGCAACAGTTCTCAGAACCAAGCAAGTGTGCAATTTATTCCATGTTCAAGCTCATAATTACATCAGAATTTTGAATGTGTACCTGGGTATGAAACGTAAGAAGAAGAAGAGAGTATCAGCAGTAGTTTTTACAGCAAACCACAGCAACAGAATCAGTATTCAATTAGCCCAGGAATCAGTCAGAGATGATTAAAACCAATAGTGAACCAAATACACTTGCAAAACTCAAGTAGACCCAACACCAATCCTGGAACTAACTTGTTAATTTTTCATTGCAACAGTACCTCCTGATTTGTTTTTTGGTTTTTCTAGAGGTTTTCTATCGTTTTTTTGGGGGTTTTGAATGCTTAAATTTCAAAATCAGATCTGAGATTAGGGAGAGTTTTGGAGGAATTTTTTTTGGTTGACCCCCTTCTGAAGGCATGCGAATGCTCTTTTTATAGGCACCATGAGGGTGAGACTTCAGATTTCAGTTTATTTACATTTGGTCCCTAAAATTGTGACTTCTTCTTCAAGTTACCTTACTACCTTTCCTAATATTTTACTTTGACCCCCACCCAGAAACTTCTAGTAAATTCTTCCTCAATTGAATTCCCTAAACTAGCCTTCCACTATTCTGAGATTTAACAAATTAGATTCAGCTAAAACCCAACCTCATTTAACCTAATGACAATTAACTACAACCTAATATCTTTAACACTGAACTAATCCTATAACCTAATGAAATCAGTAACCATTGAAGAATTCAATTAAACTAACAATTCAAATCACTAAGCTGCAAACAATCGTCAACAAAACCCTGAATTTACAAAACCCTGAATTTACAATCCGGCCAACTCTCAGAGTCCAAATGCGATCATCTCAGGTGGGAATTGGGTGCTATTGATCGCAGAATCTTCAAAAGGGAAGCCCAGGGACCATATGGTATCAATTTGGGGTAATTTGGTGCAACTAGGGTTTTGGCCGGAAAAGTTCAAACTAATATTCGAAAAGTTCCGGCCACGGTTGAGGGCCAGGACCTTGGGGTTTTGATAGAGGAGGTTGTGATGGTCCTATGGTGTAAGTTTGGTGGTGTTTGGGCTACTTTGAGTCATGGCCGGAAAATCTTCGATCCAATATTTGACGAGATGGGGTGGGATTCGAAGGAAACAGAGGGTGGATTTGTGAAGAGGAGGAGAAGGGGAACAAGTGGTGTTATTTTGGGTGGGAACGGAGTGGTTACCGTCGTCGCCGCCGGCGAACCTGACGGAGCGTATAGAGGCGGCGTCTCTAGGGTTTGGGTAGGGGTGAGTTCTGAGAGGCGAGATAGGGGGGGGGGGTAACGTTTGGACATTAATATACTAAACGACCCAAGCTTCTCGTCCGTTGGATTGATTAACCTCGACGACCCAGATTGATCGACGCCAAACGACGTCGTTTTAGTTATGTAAAGGGGCGGACCGGGTAGAGGCTACTGGGCTGGGTCATTTCGGATGTGTAATTGGGTTGAAGAAACGAATTGAACGGCCCACTTCGTTGTAACATTCCACTTCTCCCTTTTTATTTTTATTCTCTTTATTTCTTTTATCTATTTTTGTATTTTAATATGTATTTTTGTATTTTTTTTGATTTTATAAAAATGCAAAAAGTAAAATAAAGTCCTAATATATTTTAAAGTTAAACTAATTAACTCCTAAAATTGTTTAAAATCTATTTCGTGACAAATTCAACAATTAACAATTAAAAATGCAAAGTGGACTATTTTTTGTTATTTTCTTTATATTTTGTTCTAAAAACAAATTAACCCCTAATTAATCCTAAAATATGAAGTTAAATCCTAAACGCAAATGCCAAATGTATTTTTTTGTATTTTCATATAAATTAAAATGCACAAATAAAACGCAAACAATTAACAGAAAATGACACAAAATTCACAAAATTGTAAAATAATGAAAAAGATCATTTTGTTTGAATTTTGGGAATAATTCATAAATAGGGAAAAAATCACGTGCTCACAGCTGCCCCTCTTTGCCCGGAAACACGAAGAGTTTTCGTGCAAAGATAAGTGAGCAAGTACGAGCGATTTTTGCCCATTTGAATACTCCGTGGAAGCATTTTTAAAAGATTTGACCGCACCCTGCTCCCGAGGTTGCCTACATATCCTTGGCTATAAAGGAATCAGGTCAGTGTAGTTCAGGAGTGTCTAGTAGCTGGGACTACTAGGAGCTGTGATTTCACTGCGACTGCTGCTGCTACTGCTTGCTGACCTTCCTTATTACACCATGTCAAAAATAAAAAAAGCTAAACTAAGCTATGACCTATGAATTACAAAATCCTATCTAAATTCTTCAAACTTGTTCTTGTACTTCCTTTTTGCCTTGTTGTCTTGTGTTCTCTTGGTAAAATCCCTTGTTGCCATTGCAAACTACAAACTGAGGTGTTGTTCCTTTTTTCAAATTGCTGAGCTTGAATGTATTCCCTTGTTGTACGGGTGGGCTCCCGACTTCTGGACTTGGACTTGAAAGCATTCCCTTGTTGTACGGATGGGCTCCCGACTTCAAAGCTCGAAATGAATTCTCCTATTCTCCAAGCGGACTCCTAACTCTGTTCTCCAGGCGGGCTCCTGACTTCCAAACTTGAAGGTATTCCCATGTTATCCGGGCGGGCTCCTGACTCCTGAACTTGAAATGCATTCCCTGCTCTCCAGGCGGGCTCCTGACTTCTGAACTTGAAATGTATTCCCTACTCTCCAGGCGGGCTCATGACTTCTGAACTTGAAATGTATTTCCTGCTCTCCAGGCGGACTCCTGACTTCTGAACTTGAAATGTATTCCCTGCTCTCCAGGCGGGCTCCTGACTTCTGAACTTGAAATGTATTCCCTGCTATCCGGCGGGCTCCTGACTTCACAAAATAGACAAAACAAAGAATTTCGAAAGCTAAAACTTTAAATTGTACTCCCTTGTTCTCCAGGTGGGCTCTTGACTGCTGTGATTGAATGTATTCCCATGCTCTCCAGGCGGGTTCCTGACTTCAACAAAACATACAAAAACAAAGAAAATTTTCTGCCTTAGTTTGGTAACTGTGCCCATGGGTGAGGGTTACCGAATCATTTACCAACTATTACGAAGAATTTGAAAACTAAGTCCTATTACCCGGGGAGGTCCTGACAATTCCTAACAATTATGAACCTAATTTATATTTTCTAAAGGCATTACTCCTACTACATTATGACATTTACAAGGGTTTTTAAACTACATCCTATTATCCAGGAAGGTCCTGAGCACTCCTAACAATTACAAGCCTAAGGTATTACTCTCGCTATATCATGTTATCTACAAGGGTTTTTGAACTACATCCTATTATCCAGAAAGGTCCTGACAACTTCTACTTGAATTTTATCCTAAACTGCGAACTTTGCAACCAACTTACATTCCCCTATGCTATGCATGATTATTTTGTATTTAATCAATCCACACTTTGCGGTCAAACCTGATTACTGCTTGTTTTTCCCTCCTGGAGGGTCTCTCTAATACAACCGACTTTTTTGCCCCTATTTCAATCAAAGAAAATTTCGTCAGTTTAAAATGGTGGTTAGCTGATGTCATTCTTGCTGAAAATCCTTCCACTGTATTGCTTTTTTTTTACCAGCTTCCCCGAACTGGCCCCGAATCGCTTGCCTTCTTCTTGTCTTTCAAACCCCTGACTCTGACAAACCGAGTGTTCTGTACCCATGTTGTTGTTTCACACCTCTGAACCTTTTATCTGAACCTTTGCACTTCCCACGACATTTCCCAATCATCCCACCGATGACACTTCCGGTGATTCCCCATACTCCACTTTACATCAGGTTGTTGCTGACATGCTCTGACCACGTTGTGCTTTACCATTTTCAGAAGCTGGTAGTGAGCTTTGAAATCCCTTCCCGCTTGCTTTGCACAGAACTGACATTGAACATCTTAGACAGATAAGACCCCCAAAAGAAATGAAATTCAATGATTTTACGAGTTAAGGATAGGGATAATCCAAGACCGGATGACTGCTGAAAAGAAAAGGGAAAGAAACTTATCTGACCGGAACAGCTGGTACCAATGGTCATGACATGCATTTCGGATTAATCGGCCCAATCTGTCCAACTACCCAGCTCTTGGTCACCACACTTTGTTGCCCCAGAATTTCCATCACTTGATTACTTTACCCAAACCTTAACCTTGTTCATCCTGCGGCGCCTTGAAAGATTTTCACCAGCATACCTTTTTTATTCGTTCATCTCTCAACTCACATCGCCTTACGGTGCCCGTGAGGGTTTTCACCGATAAGACTCTCTCATTTTAATTTCTCTCAACTCCCATCGCCTTACGGTGCCCGTGAGGGTTTTCACCAATAAGACTCTCTCATTTTAATTTCTCTCAACTCCCATCGCCTTATGGTGCCCGTGAGGGGTTTCACCAATAAGACTCTCTCATTTTAATTTCTCTCCTTGCTTGTACCAGAGTGTTGCCCCTGACGTGAATTACTTTTACCTGCTTGACTTGGCATTTCTCCAAGACTGATCAGAAGGTCTTTCTTTGGACCGTAATATGGGTTTTGGACGAGGTTAGAAGAAAGGGTATGAAAGGCTCAAAACAATTTCAAAATGGGTTAAAATTACAACTTTCGGAATCCAATTTCTTTCACAACAACCACAATTTCTGCCCCAGTTTCTTGCTTGGGGACTTTTAGATTTTTATTTTGGTATGACTGAACCTCAGCGAGGCTACCTACTAACCCTTTCGGGATCAAGTCAAATGTAGTTCACGTCATAGAGACTACGTTGTTGTGTTGTTTTTCCTTTTCTGTTCTTCTTTTCCTTTCTTTTCTTCATTTTCTTTTCTTTTCTTTTCTTTTCTTTCTTCTTTTCACTCTCAATTTTCTTCTTCTTTTCTTTCTTTCTTTTCACTTTTCTTTCTTTTTCTTTTTCTTTTCATTTTCTTTTCTTTTGCACTCGCGTTTCTTAATGGTGCCATTGATTCCGAAAGAGGGATATGAAAGAAAATAAGTAAGGCTCAAAGGGGATGACAAGGGGTAAAAGTATTTAGATAGAAGAACAAAACACCTTCGTCATTTCAATCTTTAAAATATGCCAAATACAAACAAGTACAATCAAGATAAAGAAATCATACATAGTATCTCTTGACCGCATCGGAACTGATGGCCATTTCTACACATTTTCCTTTCACATCTGTCAGATATAATGCACCATTAGCCAACACTCTGGTTACGACAAATGGTCCCTGCCAATTTGGAGCGAACTTTCCTTTTGCTTCGGCCCAATGAGGCAAAATACGTCTCAACACTAACTGTCCCACTTCAAACTTCCTCGGATGCACTTTCTTGTTGTACGCTCTTGCCATTCTTTGCTGGTACAACTGACCATGATGCACTGATACTAATCTCTTTTCATTAATCAAACTCAAATGTTCAAGGCGGGTGAAACCGTCATCATGTTCCAACTCATTATCACACTCAATTTCTTGTATTATTCCTTCAAAATAAGACCGACTTTCAAGACTGGGCCGAGGACTCCTCATGCATGTCATGTTATTGATATCAGCATAAAAAGAACTGTACAGAACAAACTGAAACAGAATTAAGAATGAAAGAAAGAAAATTGCATTTCATTGAAGGAAAAGATAACAGGGTTTTAACCCATCCAAGTAGACGGAACATAGTATCTGGACTACAGACCCTGGAATAATCCAGACAACTAAAATAAAATCAAAACCCACTACCAAGGCTCCCTCCGGATAGGAAGAGGAGTGGCTTCCCAATTGTTGACTTTTGCACGTGGTCCCACGAATTGCATATCTGCCTTGCTCGACCCTTCCCTATCCTCAACCATGTTAATCTCAGTGAACAACCTTTCCAATCCCTTCTCCAAGTCTCCATCAGCACCAATCAACGATCCAGGAACCTTTGACAATAATTGCTTTCCGACACCCGGCCTGACGAACGATCTGGACAGACGCGGGATTGGCTTTGGCAGTGCCCATGCTTTCTGTTTCATTTTGCGAGCTCGTCTCACATCTGCAACTGTGGGCTTGAACCCCAGACCAAACGTATCCAGATTCTTTGGAAGAGAAACTGGTTGCACAATACCTTCTAGTGATGCACCCAAACCCTTGCCTGGTACAAAATTTTCAACATTTCAACGGCTACCATGACTGATGCCGCAGCCATTTTTGGAGTTGGAACGCACTTTTCTTCCGGAATTTTCTCTACCGATACTGTGTTAAAAACCCGATAAACCCACGGTCCCTTGGCGTCGTCAACCTCTATGAATGGAATAATGGCATCATTGGGCACACATAAATTATCTTCACCATGTACAACAATTTCCTGTCAATCCCATTCAAACTTGACGACTTGATGTAGAGTAGACGGGACTGCCTTGGCAGCATGAATCCAAGGTCGTCCCAACAGCAGGTTGTAAGGAACAGCTACATCGAGTACCTGGAATTCCATAGTAAAATCAACTGGCCCTATGGTGAGCTCAAGCACTATGTCCCCAACTGAATCTTTCCCTCCACTGTCGAATCCCCGAACACAAATACTATTCTTGTGAATTCTTTCATCTTCCACTTTCAGCTTGTTCAACGTGGAGAGAGGACAAATGTTTGCACTAGACCTATTATCGACCAGTACCCGAGTAACCACAGAATCTTCGCATTTCACCATCAGGTAGAGGGCTCTATTGTGCTTAGTACCCTCCACGGGCAACTCATCATTAGAAAAGGTGACTCTGTTTACCTCAAATATCTTGTTAGCTATCTTTTCTAGGTGGTTCACCGAGATTTTATCAGGGACGTGGGCCTCATCAAAGCCCGACGGTGTTCGTCGGAATGGATCAATAATGACAATAAGGAAATTTGATCCGGTGTTTTCTTCAATTGTTCCACAATGGAATAGTCCTTCACTTTCATCTTTTCCAAAAATTCCTCTGCTTCCTCCTCAGTCACAACTTTCTTTATCAACATCGGGTTGTCTTTGGAAGTTTTAGCTTTTCTCAACTCTTCGGGAGCAAAGCATCTCCCCGATCGAGTCAAGCCATGGGTTTCACACACTTCTTCTCTAACCTCTTTCCCCTGGTAAGTTACTGTCACTCATTCATAATTCCACGGGACTGCCTTGCTGTTGATCACTGGAAATTGAGTTACTGGTTTTATAATAACAGGCTCTGTGCGAGCACCCTTCACGACCACAACAGGTTTACTTATAACCCCCGATACCGCCACTTTAGCTTTCTCTGGTTTCATTGCAATAATGCTCGACGACCCTTTCTCTGCTACCACAGCTAGCTTATTGTCTACCCCTTTCAACTGGACCACTGATTTCCCACTGGTTACCTTTTCTTTTGAAATGGTTTCACTTGAACGGATCATCATCACCATCTGTGAGGGCTTCTTAGGCTCCGCTCCCTTGTGTATCAACTCAATCATATAGGTCTCATGGTGAGCTGGCAGCGGATTCTGGTTGATATTTGGTGCTTCTAGGGCCTGAACCTCAATCCGATGAGTATCAATAAGCTCTTGCACAGCTGTTTTTAGTTTCCAACACTTCTCTGTGTCATGTCCCGGGACCCCTAAACAATACTCACAACTTACCGAGCGGTCAAGATTTCTGGGAAGGGGATTCGACATTTTGGCCTCGATTGGACTCAACATACCCAACTGTCTCAGCCTGTGGAATAGACTAGTATAGGATTCTCCCAATGGAGTAAAAGTCTTCTGCTTCTGTAACCTCTCATTCTTAAAGGCTTGATTGGGTCGAAAACCTGTTCCAGGAGGGTTTCTGTAGGCTTTTGGAGGTGGATAGTTATTTTGTGGAGCTTGGTATGGATTTTGGGGAGCCGGTGCACGCCATTGTGCATAAGCGGGAGGTTGGGTATAGGTTTGTGCATGATGTACAGAAAAATGGGGATCTGGCGGTGGGTAGTAATGTTGTGGTGGGCTATATGGAGTGTGGGGGTAATTTTGGGGATAAGGTCGAGACTGGTTGTAGTAATGTGGAAGGTTCCTGGATCCACCCCAAGCTACTGACTCAATCGTTGCAACGTCCTCTTTCTTCTTCTTTCCAAGTACACCTCCAGTACCGTTTTGAATGGCCTGGGTGGTTGCTTTGATTGCTGAATAACTCATGATCTTATTGGACTTGAGTCCCTCCTCAACCATGCCTCCCATTTTCACAACTTCATTAAAGGACTTGCCCACGGCTGACACCAAATGACCAAAATAAGTGGGCTCCAAAGCCTGCAAGAAATAATCAACCATTTCACTTTCTTTCATCGGGGGGTCAACCCTCGCTGCTTGCTCCCTCCAACGGAACCCATATTCTCGGAAGCTCTCTCCGGGCTTCTTCTCGATCTTTGTCAACGACAGTCGATCTGGGATGATTTCAAGATTATATTGAAAATGACAGGCGAAGGCTTGGGACAAATCGTCCTATGTGTACCACCTGTTGTGGTCTTGTCTAGTGTACCATTCTAACGCCGATCCGCTCAAACTTTGGCTGAAATATGCCATCAGCAATTCATCTCTTCCTTCTACTCCTCTCATCTTGCTACAGAATCCCCTTAAATGTGCTACTGGGTCGCCATGCCCGTCGTACAGATCAAACTTAGGCATCTTGAACCCGGCCGGTAACTGAACATCTGGGAATAGACATAAATCTTTATAGGCCACACTTACTTGGCCCCCTAACCCCCTCATGTCTCGGAATGATTACTCCAGGCTTTTGACCTTTCTGATCATCTCCTCCTGCTTAGGGTTTTTGGGCGGTTTCTCGGTGTCTTCTGTGAGATCAAGATGAGGGGTGTAAGAGTAGGGTTCTGGAACTTTGAAGGTAGGTTCAAGGGGATAATACTGGTTGTCATGAGTCTGGAACAGAGGTTCACTGGAGGATTGGTGTAGGGTAGCAGGTGGAGGTACCACAAAAACGGGAGTGATTGGTGGAGGAGGATATGAGACTTGTTTGGGTGGAGGAGCCTATGATGTATGAGAAGTGGTACCTTGGCATTGTTGGTAGAGGGGAAAGGCTGGAGATGAGTTCAGTGGGTGGATCCTGAGGCTGAGCCAGTGGTGGGATATAAGCGGGGTTAGCAGGATAAACTGGCGGTGGATGCCCCTTCGCCCAGGCTTGGTACATTTCAGCCATCTGTTGCTTCAGCTTATAGATTTCCTCCCTCATTGCATGAATGTCCATTTCTTCTACTTCTTTCGATGGGTCAACAATACTCGTTTCTGGTTCCTGATTGGCCATATTCAACCTGTCTTTCGATCGGGTGTTGTATGAATGAGTCGCCAGAATGCCGACCAGCTAACCACCTGCCTGGACTTAATTCATCAACAACAGCATTGTTAATGGTTAGGTTTTTAACAAGTTGGTAATCACACATTTGAGGGATGAATGCACCTAAGCAGTTAACCGTTTCTATCATGCATTTGTTCGACCGCATGCGTCATTCCGACTTTTCTTATTTCAGACTACAAACTTTCCTCTTTTCTTTTGTTTTTCTTTCATTTTGATTTCTTTTGCCACACTTCCTCTTGATTTTTCCTCATATTTCCGCTCTTTTGTTTTTCTTCTTTCCGTTTTTCTTTTATTTCTTTCTCCTTTTTTCTGCTTTTTCTCTTAAGGTTACGGTCGAATCTGATGAGGATTGCCTACGTATCGTGACCCCGCACGAATCAGACCAGGCGTAGTTCATAAAGATAAGTGCGAAAAGTAAAGAGACAATTTTGGAAATTTTCGATTTTTCGTTAATAAACATTCTATTACAAACTAGACGCTTTCGGAAAGGAAAATAACAGACTTGAAACCAAACCAAATACAAACTCAAGAACTTCTGACAGACTCTGATGCGAAAGGAAAAATAGACTCTAACAGACAACAGACTCTAAGGAGAAAGAAAACGCAGACTCGACCTACGAATACATTAAAGCTTTAAATTTGGGTGCCCGCGGGGCGTCATTCGTCCTTGCCGCGGGCATTGGTGTAAGGCCCCTTTCCAGCTATTCCAATTCATACATGATTTGCCTCACAAATATCATCACTGCCGAGAAGAAAGTAGTGCGGGTCATGTTTTCACACATCCAACATTTCCTGGTAATAGCATGAGCAATAGTCAAAATCTTGTCCCTGGTTCGGTCTTTCTCAAGGAGTAGGCGTTCTATCTAATCCCCTCTAGCCTTCAAAACCCGAGAATCATGCAGATGTTGTTTCTATAACTACTGTATTTCATCTTCCATCAAGGCCATCAGATCATAACAATGTTCACTTTCGGTTTCAAAGGCCTTGGCTTGTTTAGCCGCCTCGCTCTCTAGGGTGGTCACCTTCCTTTTTAGACTGGCAATGGTCTTTTCATAATCCTTCCTCACCTGCTATAAGTACTGTGTGCGCTCTTTTGTTCTTTCTACCCATTGTGCCTGGAGTTGTGCTATGGTACCCTCAAATTTCTTCAAATCATCCCGACACTCACTGATTTGCTTTTTCAACCCTTTTATTAACCGCTCATCCGACTGACTCCTTTGTTGGTTGTCAGCATCTATCCTCATTTGTCGGATTTGGGCTTTCAGCTCCTCATTTTCTTGGGCCAATTTGTTCTTTTCTCCCTGATCGGCATCAACTTGCAGGCTATTTTCAAATTCCAGGTCTCTAATCTGTTGCTTCAGCTTGCCTATTTCTACCCTGTAACTCTCTTCTTTTGCTAACCAACCCCATTGCTCTTGTGAATCATTAGTAAACTGTTGGACATGGGATCTTTTGGCGGGCCTTTGGAGAATCTGGAACCTTTTCCCAAACCACACATTATACTTCGGGTCCACCTCACCTTTATCCAAATCTCGGACCATAGTCTTAGGCTCGAGGAACCGGCATTCATTCCACAATTTGCGAATTTTATCTTACGGGAATGCTGCTCTCGGACTTAACTCAATGACGTGCTTGCTCAAGTCTTCATCTTTGGGGACGACTTGAAACCTTCCCAGTTGGCCTAGTACCCGATGGGGAGCATACAATTGGATACTCCGAACACCCATTAAAAGAATATGACACTCTCCCGCTGACATATATAGCACCTCAGTAACGGGCAACCACCCAAATGGCCATTCAATTTGATCGACAGTCAATGACCTCAGTCGTATGAGCCAAGCTTCGGTACCCTCAGGAAATGCAATACCCCTTACCCGCTTTTCAAATTCTTCGATACAGCTTAACCCAGTCAGCCCATAGTTCATGTACCCTGCACGGTGGCACAGATGTTCTTGCATCCACAACTAAAGTAATAAATTGCAACCTTGGAAAAAATTTCCTCCCTCCCTGCACACAGTCAATGCTCGGTAAATTTCTGACAAAATCAGGGGAACTATAGTGCTATATGCCCTTTTAATTGCAACATCAACCATCCCCACGAGACTTGTCTCTATTTTCTTATCTACTCGTGGACAAATCACGATTCCCAAGAATGCCGTTATGAACGCCAAGGTTCGTCTTGCTTCCCATTTACTTCTGTTCCCAGCATGGGTTAGTCCCAGATTTGGTTCTTCGAAACCCCGAGGATTACCATAACGCTGATACAGGAACTGAAGAGTGCAACATCCTCCCGACAAATCATCATTCTGAACACTCCGCGACTGATGTTTAGCAAATCAAAAAATTTGTGCGGAGATACCGGTCTTGGTGACAGCAAATATTGACCCCTCAGATTTTCGTTCAGACCCGCATAACCCGCGACTTCCTCCAGCGCGGGCGTAAGCTCAAAACCCCCAAAGCGAAACACATTGCGGGTCGGGTCCCAAAATGGTATTAAGGCCTCGATGACATCCGACTTTGTCTTGACATTTAGTAGAGCGACAAGACCTCCCAGGATTCTAGCCACTATTTATTTGTTGCCTTCTCCTAGATCATTCCATCACATGTGGAGCTGGAGGGGGACCTCATTAAGTATGGTGAAAGATTCATTTGCATTTGTGCTCATCCTGCACAAATGCAAACTAAGATTTATTTGACCTCATTAAGAAAAAGGTAAATTTATTTGATTCAAAACAAAACTACTATTTTTGTTTTTTTCCAAACTAAAACGAAAGACCCGGTTTTTCAAACACGGCCTTTCAGCACTTCGGAGACAAAGATTTTAAGGCTGTGTGGATTAACAGATGGAGATCTTAAAAATGACCAAAGATGGTTGTTTATTCAAAATCGGCCTTCTGGCGTCCCTTTTGGGGACATTCAGCTATTTTTGACAAAAAACGGCATCACCCGACTTATTTATGAAAAAAATTAAAATTTGACATTTTTGGCTATTTTTGCAAAAGGGGAGGTTGGACCCAATGAGGGTTGCCTACGTATCTCACATCCGGTGAGAATCAAACCTGCGTAGTTCGGGCAGAGAAACTAGCTATTTTTGAAAACAAAATTCTTTTTCCTTTTTTCCTTTTATAACAAACAAACAGACTATTTTTCTTCTCCGTTTTTGAAAACAAGACAAACTAAAATAAAAGACTCTTTTTCACGCATTTTTGCTTTTTGAGTAAAACAAACAATTTTGAAAACATAAAATATTTTCTTTTTATTTTCTCAAAATTTCGGCAGAGTTTCGACAGTACTAGGGCATTAGTTTTATTCTAAAAATAGGTAATTAAATCTCTACACTGCTATTTCCTCTCTCTCTTTTTTCTTTTTCTCAAATTTCTGATATTCCCGAGATTCAGAAGCTGGTCAGCATGCAAGTCCGAACAAATAAATGCATAGAAAACAAGTAGGATGCATCAGGATGGTCTTTTTCATTTCAGGTTGCTTGTCCTAGACGGACCCAAACCCTGTGTTGAGTCCCCTAAGTCAAATGCACATGATGCAAATAAGCATTCCTACTAGGGATCCGGCATGAAGTTGAGTTATTCTAGGTTCAGAACCTGGGTGTTTGTTCTAGACCTGGCTTACCCGAGCGGACAGCTCGAGCCGGGGAGGGGGGGGCAGCGTACCGGGAATACAGAAGCTTCGCCGGCTTTGCAACTTGTCCGAACCTCGTTCTAAATGTGGGATATGACTCTATCAGAAAAGAAGTCACACGAAGTGCACACTTCTTCATGATTTAGAAGACTCAGAGAGAAGAGGGATTACACAACAGTTTATATACAGTTCACGGAATATCAAAGCGGTAAAAGCAATCAATTAACACCTTAGGCCCAAATCATGTAACAAAGTCAGATAATGGATAAAGCCAACTATAACAATTATTCTAAGCTCGAATTCTTGAACCCTGAACCAGAGATTCTGGGTTCTGTCCCCAGCAGAGTCGCCAGAGCTATCACACCTCCTTTTTTACCGACACCCGCAAGGGCATAAATGAGTTTTTCCACTTAAAGGACAATCGGAACGGGATTTATTATTATTTGTTCAGAGTTGCCACTTGGGAGATTAATGGTGTCCCAAGTCACCGGTTGAATCCCGAACCGAGGAACATATGACTCTGTTAACAGTACGCGAACCAGAAATCCGAGTAAGGAATTCTGTTAACCCGGGAGAAGGTGTTAGGCATTCCTGGGTTCCGTGGTTCTAGCACGGTCGCTCAACTGTCGTGTTTAGCTTTTTATCTGATTTTAATACATGTTGAACTTATGTGCCAATTTTAAAGATCATTTACCGCTTTAATTAAAAATTTTAAGAAAGTGAACGTCGTTTAACAAACGTGTTTTCGGATCACGTCACATGAAATGCACCCGGATCCTTGACACATTTTTATATAACGTTTTAGGATTTGGATTTGGGTCGCATGAAATGGACACCCGAATTTAAGAATGTAATTCTATTAAAATCGCACCTAAAGAGTCTAACGCGTTATTATCTTTGGGGAGGGCCGTGAAATTCACTAAACGGCCCGTCCCTAAATCTAAATATTTTAAAACAAATATTTATTGAGGGCCCCGTAATTTTGCATTTTTATTCGGCGAGGCTCATCTCATTTTTATTTAAAGGCCAATCCTAAAGAGACTATGATTTTCTACCTTTATTGTCTCTATAGATAAAAGAAAGGTCCTAATTAATTTGATGTTGGACTAAGACAAACCACATAATAAATCTGCACCAAAGCCATCGAGCTCTAAGACAAGCCCAACGAAGAGAGTGTTACGCTCATGCCCACGCCAATGATGGGCTATGCGCTGATTTCAGCCTGGACCCAAATATACACGACCATCAGAGATGGGCCTGGGCTGCTCATTCAAGGACTGAAAACTATATTGAGTCAAAAGCCCAGACACAACAATTCGAATTGAGCAATTACTCCTGAGTTGTCTCAAGTTTATTCACTTAATTCAAGCTAGTATTGATTGTTTTTATTGTAGCTTCATACTCAGACATGCAAATAACTGAAGGTATTTATTTGAAGGTGTTGAACAAATTAAGGGAGGTTATTAACTAAAGCAAACTACTAAACTCAATGAACCAATTCCATGAATCTGAATACTCACAAATCCTAACATTAATTCAACGATAACAATTCAAATACACACATTAACTAAGTCCAGAACACTTATTCTCATGTATATGTTAAAACGATGGACAACTATATTACCGACCTAGTCCAGTTAAACTATTATCACATCTGAGCTGACCTCAACATTAAATCATGACTGGGCTCAAATCAATTTTCAGTTTGCAGTTAAACTTCTACTTTGAATTCAATAGCTTCAATTAACATTCAATAATATCAACTAGAAGTTTAAATCAGATCCAATTATCACCTAATGACTACAAAATTCGCATCAGAAGACCTTGAATCAGCTAACAATCCATGAATAAAAATAAATCCAAAGTTTATATACAATAAATCACTACTCAACTATGCTTAACAATTCTAACATCTATTTAAATCCAATAGCCAACAGCAGTTCTCAGAACCAAGCAAGTGTGCAATTTATTCCATGTTCAAGCTCATAATTACATCAGAATTTTGAATGTGTACCTGGGTATGAAACGTAAGAAGAAGAAGAGAGTATCAGCAGCAGTTTTTACAGTAAACCACAGCAACAGAATCAGTATTCAATTAGCCCAGGAATCAGTCAGAGATGATTAAAACCAATAGTGAACCAAATACACTTGCAAAACTCAAGTAGACCCAGCACCAATCCTGTAACTAACTTGTTAATTTTTCAGTAGAACAGTACTTCCTGATTTTTTTTGGTTTTTCTTGAGGTTTTCTATCGTTTTTGTTTTCTGGTTTTTGAATGCTTAAATTTTAAAATCAGATCTGAGATTAGGGAGAGTTTTTGGGGAATTGTTTTTTGGTTGACCCCCTTCTGAAGGCATGCGAATGCCCTTTTTATAGGCACCATGAGGGTGAGACTTCAGATTTCAGTTTATTTACATTTGGTCCCTAAAATTGTGAGTTCTTCTAAAAGTTACCTTACTACCTTTCCTAATATTTCACTTTGACCCCCACCTAGAAACTTCTAGTAAATTCTTCCTCAATTGAATTCCCTAAACTAGCCTTCCACTATTCTGAGATTTAACAAATTAGATTCAGCTAAAGCCCAACCTCATTTAACCTAATGACAATTAACTACAACCTAATATCCTTAACATTGAACTAATCCTATAACCTAATGAAATCAGTAACCATTGAAGAATTCAATTAAACTAACAATTCAAATCACTAAGCTGCAACCAATCGTCAATAAAACCCTGAATTTACAATTAACCAACTAACATTCAAAACACTGATGGATTGTGAATTATTGTACGAACTAAACTAAACAATCAACATACATGAATTAAACGGCTTTAACCTACTTAGTACTAACAACTAAAGAACAGAAAGGACACAGAATTTAAAAGAAAGACAAAAAAAATGAAAGCATAAATCAATATGTGACTAAATGAAAAGATGCACCAATGACACATAAAACCAAACAAAATTAAGCAACAGTCAAACATTAAAAATAAACGGAAACTCACTAAAAAAAAATCCGGCCAACTCTCAGAGTCCAAATTCGATCATCTCCAGTGGGAATTGGGTGCTATTGACCGCAGATTCTTAAAGAGGGAAGCCCAGGGACCATGTGGTATCAATTTGGGGTAATTTTGTGCAACTAGGGTTTTGGCCGGAAAAGTTCAAACTAATATTTGAAAAGTTCCGGCCACGGTTGAGGGTCAGGACCTTGGGGTTTTGATAGAGGAGGTTGTGATAGTCCTATGGTGTAAGTTTGATGGTGTTTGGGCTACTTTGAGTCATGGCCGGAAAAGCTTCGATCCAATATTTGACGAGATGGGGTGGGATTCGAAGGAAACAGAGGGTGGATTTGTGAAGAGGAGGAGAAAGGGAACAAGTGGTGTTATTTTGGGTGGGAACGGAGTGGTTATCATCGTCGCCGCCAGCAAACTTGACGGAGCGTATAGAGGCGGCGTCTCTAGGGTTTGGGTAGGGGTGAGTTCTGAGAGGCGAGATTGGGGGGGGGGGGTAACGTTTGGACATTAATATACTAAACGACACAAGCTTCTCGTTCGTTGGATTGATTAACCTCGACGACCCGGATTGATCGACGCCAAACGGCATCGTTTTAGTTATGTAAAGGGGCAGACTGGGTAGAGGCTACTGGGCTGGGTCATTTCGGATGTGTAATTGGGCTGAAGAAACGAATTGAATGGCCCACTTCCTTGTAACAGTCCACTTTTCCCTTTTTATTTGTATTCTCTTTATTTCTTTTATCTATTTTTGTATTTCATTATGTATTTTTGTATTTTTTCTGATTTTATAAAAATGCAAAAAGTAAAATAGAATCCTAATATATTTCAAAGTTAAACTAATTAACTCCTAAAATTGTTTAAAATCTATTTTGTGACAAATTCAACAATTAACAATTAAAAATGCAAAGTGGACTATTTTTTGTTATTTTCTTTATATTTTGTTCTAAAAATAAATTAATCCCTAATTAATCCTAAAATATGAAGTTAAATCCTAAGCGCAAATGCCAAATGTATTTTTTTGTATTTTCATATGAATTAAAATGCACAAATAAATGCAAACAATTAACAGAAAATGACACAAAATTCACAAAATTGTAAAATAATGAAAAAGATCATTTTGTTTGAATTTTGGGAATAATTCATATATAGGGCAAAAATCACGTGCTCACACACACAACTGCGAATCTACTCCTGTGGAGATTATGCGCATATGCGCTCTTGCGCATGTCGGAAGGGGTTCTGCTTCTGCGACCCTAGGCTTGGGAAGCCATTTCCGCTTCTGCGCTTCCTCACTCGCTCCTGCGAGTCCGCTTCTTCGAGACTCTAACAGCATCTGCGGTCCCAATTGAGCAGGACACAATTCTCTTCTGCAGCTCGAATGTCGCTTGTGCAGCCTAAAATGCGCAGGTGCGATTGCACCAGAAGCAGCAGTGCTGCAGCAATATCACAAGTCCAAACTTGATCCGGATTCCTTCTGAATCACACCCAAGGCCTCCAGGACCCTGTCTAAATATAACAACAAGTTCCAAAACACATAATGGACCTACTCAAGGCTAAAAATCACATAGGACATCATCGATTCAACGAATCGCAACCTAATTCAAGCCTATTGAAACTATGAACTTCCAAATTCCAGAACTAATGCCGCTTCATAACAATATAAATCCGATTGACTTTAAATTTTGCACACAAGTCATAAATGACATGACGGATCTATTCCAACTTCTGGAATCAGAATCCAACCCCGATATCAATAAAGTCAACCCCAATTAAACTTTTCAATCTTTTAAACCTTCAACTTTCTAACTTTCACCAATTCAAGCCGAAATGACCTACAGACATCTTAATCAATATCCGGACACACCCCTAAGTCCAAAATTACGATATGGAGCTATTGGAACCGTCAAAACCCCATTCTGAAGTCGTCTATATAAAAGTCAAACTATCGTCATCTCTTTCAACTTAAAGCTCCAACTTAGGGACTATATGTCCCATCCGAAACTCAGACGAAACCAAAACCAAACACTCATGAAAAGTCACTTAACCATAAAAAAATATAGAGAAGGCAATAAATAGGGGATCCAGGCTAAAATACTCAAAACGACTGGTCGTGTCGTTACTATGGAGGTGCGGGGTTTTGGTCAGAGAAGCGGATGGCCTGAAAGTTGGGTTGGACTGTAGATGTGAGCTTCTATTAGCAGAAGCGAAGCCGCAGAAGTGGTCAAGTAACCATAGATGTGGTTTAACTTGCAGTGTTATATTTAGAAGGGTTTGCTAGGGGCAATTTTTGGATATATTTTTTCATCACAATTAAAGGGGTAAGAGATCTTTACTTAATTTTGGTTTCATCACAATTAAAGGAGTATGAGATCTTTACTTAATTTTGGTGTTAGTTATTGATTATCACACCTAATTTATATGAATTAAAGGTGGAATTGGGGGGAGGGCTATAATTTTGGAGAGTGATATTTGATCATTTGAGGTTGGATTTGGATGAAATACATATATTTGGACTTGTATCGAAATGGATGTTCGGAATTTATGAGTTTTGTCGCATTTCGTGGTACGGGTCCGGAGTTAACTTTTTGGGTTGACTTTGTGATTTTGGTTAATGATCTTAGCTTTATCATTTGGAATCATTTCTTATGGCTCTTATTGATGATATTAAGTTATTTTGGCTAGATTCGAGTCGTTCGAAGATTGATTCACGTGGGAAGGGCTAGTTTTAGGTAAGTATCTTACATAAACTTGGTTAAGACACTAGTTGCTTGGGTTATTTGTGATAACTATGTGCTATGGGTGGAACACATGTGTGGGGCTAAGACCATGTGCATCACCGAGGTATTATTCATACTCGGGGTAGCGCTTAGGCTATGATATGCCTTGATTTGATTGCTAAGCTCTATGGTATGATGTTTCTCTTATTTTTATCCTTTTGTGAGCTATTTGAGTCATGTTTGAGGTTATATAGAGGTTAATCTCCTGATTGAACCTGATAATTGCTATTTTTGTGATGTGTTTATGTGATTTGAGTTGTGATATCACACTTGCACATGCATATACCTTAGCATGTCATTTACACTAGTACAAGAGTATGTAATTTGATGTTCATTGATCATGTACATGTATTTTGGTATATATGCTTTCTATGTAACATAGTTTGGACTGGTAGCCCGTGACCACACTGGGCGGATTATGATATTGATCCTATTACGACGCCATACGAACTATGATATTGAGCTAGTGACCACGCCGAGTGGATTATGATATAGGTATATGAGTTGTCCGAGCAACACGTGAGGTATCCATGTGATTGATATTATTGGCACGTGAGTTGTCCGTGTAGCACGTGATTGTCATGACCCAAAATCCAACTAGTCGTGATGACACCTAACCCCAACCCGCTAGGTAAGCCAATTAACAATATCCAATTCCAATGAAATTAAATAAAAAATTAAATAGAAGAGATTATCTGAATCTTATACATTCCCCAAGGACTGGTAGTACAAATCATGGGTTTCTAAGAATAGAATTTACAAATCTGGTATGAAATAAATACATCATCTGTTCGAAAAATACATAGACAGAGTTTTATGAATCTAAGGCTACCATGAATAAGATGTAGCTACAACGGGAATGCAGGTACGTCTTCAAGTCCAGCTCCCGTCGAATACAACAACATCATCAATCAACATTTGCATGCAAGGTGCATAAGTGTAGTATGAGTACAACTGACCCCATGTACTCAATAAGTAACAAATCTAACCTTAGGTTGAAAGTAGTGACGAGCTGGAACAAAGGTCGGGTCCAACACCAATAGTCAACAACAGTTCATAAAAACATAAAGCAAGTAATAAAAGAAGTAACTCAGAGTTAAAATGTTCAGCTTATTAATAGTTCCTGAAGATAGTACCGCTTTTCAAGTATATCAATGAAAACCCAAATCCTTTACCGAAATCGTCGAAAATATGAGTAAGTTTGTGTAACGACCCGACCAGTCATTTTGAGTATTTGCACTTTGCTTTCTAGTTCTCAGGCATGACTAGCCCCGTATGATGTATTATGACTTATATAAATCGTCGGTTTTGATTTTCAGGTTAATCGAAATAGATATGGAAGAATGATTCTCAGCTTGAAGCTTTAAATTTGAAAGGTTTGACCAAGTTTTGATCTTTTAGTATTCGATCTCAGATTTGGATATTTATGAGTTGGTTAGCTCCGTTAGGTGATTTTGGACTTGGGAGTGTGCCTGGAATGTGATTTGGAGGTCCATGGTGGAATTAGGCTTGAATTAGTGAAATTGGAAATTTAGTGATTTTTGATCGGCAATAGAAATTTTGATATTGGGGTCGGAATGGAATTTTGGAAGTTGGGGTAGGTTTGTGGTATCATTTGTGACGTGTGTGCAAAATATTAGGTCATTCGGATGAGATTTGATAGGTTTCGGCATCGTTTGCGAAATTTGGAAGTTTAGAAGTTCTTAGGCTTGAATCCGAGGGTCTTTTGGTGTTTTGATGTTGTTTTGAGTGTTTCGAAGGTTCGACTAAGTTTGTATGTTAATATGTGACTTGTTGGTATTTTTGGTTGAGGTCCTGAGGGCCTCGGGATGAATTCAGATGGTCATTAGGGAGTTTGGAATTTGGAAAGTGCAGCTGAAGTTGTTGTTTCTAGTGTTTACGCATCTGCGGATTGGGAACCACAGGTGCGAGCTTTGCAGAAGTGGCCTTGAGGTGTAGGTGCACAGAGGAACCCCACATCTGCATGATTGCATATGCAGTTAGGTGACCGCAGAAGCGGAGTTTGGCTGGTTAATGAAAATCTGCAAAAGTGGAGATTTGTCCGCAGGTGCGGACCGCAGATGTGAAAATAGGTACCGCAGGTGCGGTTTGGCTGGGCAGAAAGTATAAATAGAGGGCTTCGCGAATTTGGTTCATTCTTCACCATTTTATCCGGTTTTGGAGCTTTTGGGAGCAATTTGAAGAGGGATTCAAGGGGGTTTTCATTGAGGTAAGTAATTTGAGCCCTAATACTCGTGTTTATGGTAATTTCCCGTGGTTTAATCATGTAATTAGTGGTGATTAAAGGTGAAAATGAAAGGTTAGGGTTTGAGATTTTGGAGAGTTTGATTAAGGATTTGAGGGGTCAAATGAAGTCGAATTTTGATAAATTTTGTATGTATGGACTCGTGAGTGAAAGGGCTTTCTAGTTTTGTGATTTTTGTCGAATTTCGAGACGTGGACCGGGGGCTGGGTTTGAGTGGATTTCGGGATTTGTGCCTAATTTGATAGTTTTTCTTGTGGAATTCATTCCATTAGCATATATTGATGGTATTCTTCTGGTTGTGAATAGATTCAGAGTGATTGGAGGCTGAGTCGAGGGGCAAGAGCATCGCGGAGTAGAAGTATGACCGGTTTGAGGTAAGTAATGATTATAAATCTAGTCCTAAGGGTATGAAACCCCGGATTTTGTATCGCTTTACTATTTTGAGGTGACGCACATGCTAGGTGACAGGCGTTTGGGCATGCTCCATTGGGGATTGTGACTTGGTCCGTCCCGTAACAACTATAAAGTTGCGTATTTGACTGAAACTCTATGATACTTATGTGTTTTAGAAAGAATTTTTATAAATTGGGCCTAATTCCATATTTGGGCCTTGTGCCAAAGCTGTTTGGACCCTTAGGAGGCTTTTCTTATTATCCTCTCACTGTTTTGATTGAAAATCTATACTCAATCATGCTATGTTTACTGATTTCATAACTCAGTCTTTATTACCCCGTTTGATACATATAAAATGTTATTTTGGGTTGAGTACTATGTTTCACTGATATCCCGAGTGGCTTTATAGGTTTATGACTGATTGAGGCCGAGGGCCTGTTTTGTGAGAATATTATAGGGTTGGGTTGCGCGCCGCAACAGGTTGTTACTGATTCATGATTATGTGAGGCCGATGGCCTGATTGATTTATGCCACAAGGTGGCTTGTTATAGCGCTTGGGCGGTAGGAGCCCCTCCGGAGTCTGCACACCCCTAGAGAGCGCGGGTACCCTGTTCTTGATTCATATTGTGCCCGAGGGGCTGTTTTTACGAGTGATTGTGAGGTATGCCCGAGGGGCTATTTATGATTCATGTTTGCCCGAGGTGCTATATACGAGTGATGTTTGCTCGAGGGGCTATTTATGATTTATATTGCCCGAGGAGCTGTATACGAGTGAGTTTTGCCCGAGGGCTGTTCATGATTTCATCATTTTGCTCATGGTTGCATTGAGTCTTTGTTTTGAGAACTATTGAAAGACATTTTAACAACAATTTTTACTGAATCTGGATTTAAATAAGCTGAGTTGATCCAAACTATGGTTTTAAAAGCATGTTGTATTTTACTGAGATTTCATGATATGAACTGTATATGCTTTATTGCTCGTCACTACTGCTTAGCCTTTATTTACTTTGGTTACTTATTAAGTTGGCATACTCACGTTATTCTCTGCACCTTGTGTGCAGATCCAGGTATTTTTGGACCTGGTAACGGGTGTTGATTATTCAGTTGTAGATCTATCGGAGTTAGCAATGTAGCTGCCTAGTGATCGCAACCCTGCTTCCTCCATCTTCATTTTCCCTTAGTTGTTTTCAGTTATTTTCCAAACTATGTTAGTCTCGATATTATTAGACGGTTGTAGTAGATGCTCATGACTAGTGACACCCCGATGTCGGGCTTTTTTTTCCGTACTTTTATTTTGATTTACACTGCTTATGAAGGTTTTATATTAAATAGCTTAGGAAATTATCTTGAAAATGAAAAATCTCATTTGTTTTGGTAATGTGTCAGCTTGCCTAGTACCACGATAGGCACCGTCACGACCGGGTTGGTTTTTGGGTTGTAACAAGTTGGTATCAAAGCCTAGGTTATATAGGTCTCACGAGTCATGAGCAAGTTTGGATCGCTTATGAGAGTGGGCTTGACTTTTACGAGGGTGAATGCGAGATTTGCAGATGATTTGAAATACTAGATGGTTTGTGTTGCATGAGCTTATGAAGGATTTAGTTGAATCTCACTATGGTATTATGGCAGTAGTAGAGTATGGGCATTGTGAGATTTTGTGTGTTTTGATCTATGGCTTTAAGCCAAGTGGGGGAGTCTGCTATTGATAAGTTGATTGCATGACTAAGTGTCGTATTAGTTTCAGTTTGAGGTATACTAGTGAATCAGTTATGACTTATGGAGGTTGAGATCGAGGATGACTCGAGTAAAGGAAATTTTGGATAAGGGTTGTGTTATGCTTTATGGGTATATGAGAAATATTGGATGAATTAGTTGTTGTTGTAAGGAATGTAACAGGTATGGAGTAGGCAATTACTCGACTGCTTAGAAGGATGAGTTACTTCCTTAGGTGTTGCTGTACTAATGAGGCACCGGTTGTTCGGTTCGTTTGATCAGTTTAATTGAAACCTAAGTAGAGTGGATGACTCTCGAGAATAGTTCTAATGGATTCAAGATTTTATATGTAAAAATTGGGGATCTTCAGGATATGTAATTGGCTAGAAATCGAGGTTTACATTGGATGATGTCAAGACTTGTGGCATTTCTATATCATTATGGATTCTACATATCAGTATCAGGAAGGTGAAGGTAATGGCTTTAGATTCGTAGGAAGTCTCTTTAGGGTAAGTATTTTGAATGTGGTGCTTTTGGGGATATTTAAGAGAGAATTCAGCGGCTTATGAGCCTTAGACGGTATAGTTTTATGCTTGGGTCTTATGTGGTGAGTCTAGGTTGAGGATTGCGGCATTATGGCGAGGAGAAGTATCAATTTAAAGGTAATTCAGAAGGAACTTGGATAAATAGGACAGCTTGGTAGTAGGTTGGATCGGCATGGTAAGGGATATGATTAGTTCTTTGGGTGCTTATGAGGTAATGAGTTTCTACATGTGTTTCGTGGCAATACTCTTGGGTTTTTGGTAACGTGCATAGTTTGGTTGAGTTAGAAGGATTCAATCTTGACAATTTGGTTTTGTGCAAGTGGGATTCGGAGAGTTCTTGATGGTTTCTACCACGGTTAGAGATGTATATTTTCTACTAGCTTGAGGAGTATGTGATGTATAGTGATTTCTCCTAGATGGGATCAAATGGAAAGTTCTTGGCTATTTTTGTACGTAGTTGCTTGTGGCTCGGAATGGATTATGAAGTTATCACATTTGTTATAGGATGACATGGTATATGCGGTATGTTGTGTAAGGTTGAGAATTGCATGTGTAAGGTCACGATTCAGTTCTGAAAGGAAGGTCATAAATTCATAGGCAGCATGGACATTTTCAGATGACTAGGTAAACGTTATTACTAATTGGTGTGGCTTGATGAGGGTATACATTTCAGAAAGAGGGATGCATTTGAGATATGGATATCATTAGTATTGCGACACTCTTTTATTTGATCGACTGCTGGAGTTCAAATTTGCTTTGTGGCACAGAAGAATTTTAGAAGTATTCCTCGTGGGGTGACTGTGTAATTGGAGGAGTGTGGACATCCAGGCGGTGGAGTTGAGATCAGAGATGATGATTCGTATGTCCTATGGATTTGGAGACTAAGAGTTCTCGTGAGTAGATTGTTTCGTGGTTGTGGACTGTACAAATGTAGCCAAGGTTAGTTAGAGGTCAGTATGTGTTGTGATTCAATCATTGTAGTCTTTCGGAGGGTTATTTACCTATTGTGGGGGACCAGAGTTGATTTGTGGTTCATTGGTAGACCCAATATGGATGTGTGTTCTATACCGGGTCAGATTTGTTGACTCCGAATTGCTATTGTTGAGGGATGTGCCGTTCAATTGTTATTGAGCTTATTCGTGTTTAGAGTGATCTACGAGTTACCCTTCTGTGTTATGAGGAGTTATGATTTGTTGGTTATATGCACATATGGTGCGGCTTTATTGGGGTCTTATAGCAAAATTTGAGCAGGAAGAGTATTGGGTATTGCTCGGTGGATGGCGTATTGGCAATGTTCTTTCGGGTTTTGTGTGGTGTTATGTCATTTGCTTCTCTGTGGTTATGGTAATGCACTCTAGGCCCTTGATGTTGAATTCCAAATGGTTATGGATTTTGAGCAGGGTGGCTCGAGGTATATAATACAAACAAGTGTTTGGATTGGGTCACACATTATAGCGGAGTTATGTGGAGGTATGGTCCTTGGGGTTAGATTCGTGTGTTCTTGTGTTATCAAACCTATATGGGATAGGTGACGTGGTATCACCCCCGCGTATGTGCATAGTGAGATTATACAACGATTTGATGGCTTCTGGAACAACTCTGGACACGTTCGAGGACGAACGTATGTTTAAGTGGGTGAGGATGTAACGACCCGCGCGACTGGTCATTTTGAGAATTTGCACTTCGCTCGCCAGTTCTCGGGCATGACTATCCTCATATGATGTATTATGATTTATGTAAATCATCGGTTTTGGTTTTCAGGTTAATCGGAATAGATATGGAAGAATGATTCTCAGCTTGAAGCTTTAAAGGTTTGACCAAGATTTGACCTTTTAGTATTCGATCTAAGATTTGGATTTTTATGAGTTGGTTAGCTCCATTAGGTGATTTTGGACTTGGGAGCATTTCCGGAATATGATTTGGAGGTCCGTGGTGGAATTAGGCTTGAATTTGCAAAATTGGAATGACGATTGTTGGTCGGCAGTAGAAATTTTGATTTCTAGTTCGGAATGGAATTTTGGAAGTTGGGGTAGGTTTGTGGTATCATTTGTGACATGTGAGCAAAATTTGAGGTCATTCGGATGAGGTTTGATAAGTTTCGGCATCGTTTGTAGAATTTGGAAGTTTAGAAGTTCTTAGGCTTGAATCCGAGGGTGTTTTGGTGTTTTGATGTTGCTTTGAGTGTTCTGAAGGTTCAACTAAGTTTTTATGTTGATATGTGACTTGTTGGTATTCTTGGTTGAGGTCCCGAGGGCCTTGGGATGAATTCAGATGATCATCGGGGAGTTTGGAATTTGGAAAGTGCAGCTGAAGCTGCTGTTGTTGATGTTTCTTCACCTGTGGATTGGGAACTGCAGGTGCGAGCTTCGCAGAAGCGGTCTTGAGGCGCAGGTGCATAGAGGAACCGCATGTGCGGCTTGGTCCCTGCATCTGCGTGACCACATGTGCAGTTAGGCGATCGTAGAAGCGGAGTTTGGCTGGTTAATGAAAATCAGCAGAAGCGGAGATTTGTCCGCAGGTGCGGACCGCAAATGCGAAAATTGGTACCGTAGGTGTATTTTTGCTTGGCAGAAAGTATAAATAGAATTCAAAAATTTTGCTTCATTCTTCACCATTTTATCTGGTTTCTAAGCTTTTAGGAGCAATTTGAAGAAGGATTCAAGGGGGTTTTCGTTGAGGTAAGTAATTTGAGCCCTAATACTCGTGTTTATGGTAATTTCCCGTGGTTTAATCATGTAATTAGTGGTGATTAAGGGTGATTGGGATTTTGGAGAGTTTGATTGAGGATTTGAGGGGTGTCACGACCCAAATCGATGGACTGCGACGGGCACCTGGTACCTTACTCAACCAAGTACCAACAAAACATATCTTTTCATCTCACACTATCATAAATAACTAAGCCGGAGAGGCTACCGTAAAATAGGTAGGATACAACACGTAATACCAATTTAAACATAAAACATACAGGCCTACAAGCCCAAAATAACCGCTCATTCCCCGAATATAGGCCGACAAGGCCATACAATATCTTACGTACTTGACATCTGTCTACAAGCCTCTAAGAATATGAAATTTTCATAGAGGTCGGGACAAAGTCCCGCCATGCCAAACAGTACACGTCTAAATCATACTAACCAAACACGCAACTCCGAAGCAAATGGAGCGCACCAACATTTTCTGCTGAGCTGATAGCCTACTTGGAGGGCTCTCGACTTGTCTATCTGGACCTGCAGACATGAAACACAGCGTCTCCAGGCAAAAGGGACGTAAGTATGAATAATGTACCGAGTATGTAAGGCACATAAATAAGTACATGTGACGACCCGGCTGGTCGTTTAAAGAATTAATGCCCTGATCCCCCATTAACTACTTTCACTATGTTTGTTTCTACTATTGTGAGTTGCCGGAAGGATTTATTTGGAGTTTCAGAGAGTTTTGGAACACTTAGTCCCTAAATGAGAGTTTAAGCTTTAGAATTTGGACCGTAGTCAGAGCAGTGTGAAGATGGCCTTAGAATGGAATTCCGTCGGTTCTGTTAGCTCCGTTGGGTGATTTTGGGCTTAGAGGCATGTTCGGATTGTGTTTCGGAGGTCCGTAGCTTATTTAGGCTTGAAATGCCGAAAGTTGAATTTTTGAAGTTTTCGGTTCGATAGTGAGATTTTGATATTACGGTTGGAATGGAATTCCGAAAGTTGGAGTAGCTCTGTAGTGTTGAATGTGACGTGTGAGCAAAATTTCCGGTCATTCAGACGAGGTTTGGTAGACTTTTTGATCGAAAGCGTAATTTGAGAGCTTTTGGAGTTCTTGGGCTTAAATCCGATGTTTAATTGGTGTTTTGATGTTGTTTTGAGAGTTCAGAAGGTTAGAACAAGTTAGAATGATATATTAGGATTGGTTGGCAAGTTTGGTTGAGGTCCCGGGGGCCTCGGGTGAGTTTCGATTGCTTAACGGAAATTGAATTGGACTTAGGAAAATTTGATGTTGGCTGAACCTATCATAACCGCACCTGCATGAATGGGAGCGCAGGTGCGGCACCGCGAAAGCAGCTAAGGGACTGCAGAAGCGGGATTAGCCCAGGCCCCAGAAGCCACAGGTGCAAGGGATTTGACACACCTACGGGACATCAGGTGCGGTAAGTGAGTCGTAGAAGCGGAAGCTGAGTTTTAATGAAATGTCGCAGATGAGACTTGGTCTTCGTAGAAGCGGGACCACAAGTGCGGTCCCAGAGCCGCAGATACGGTTTCACTAGTCAGAAAAGGGGCAAAATCGAGGGTTAGTTTCAAAACCTTAGAAATTGATTTGGGAGCTCGGGATTTGCGATTTTGAGAGAGATTTTTATCTGGGTGTTTTGGGTAAGTAATTCTTACTCGGTTTTGATTAATTTCTATGAATCTATGCTTAAATTCATTCTTTAAATTCGAATTTGGGGTGGAAAAATTGGAAAAGTTCTTAGACGTAATTTTGGAGTTTTGATGTCGGATTCGAGTAATTTCTATATATATGAACTCGTGAGAGTGTGAGGATCCCTAATTTGTAAATTTTACCCAAATCCGAGATGTGGGATCGGGGGGCATTTTGGTCATTTTATCTAATTTCACGTATTAGCTTAGAATTTATTTGTGGAATCAATTACATGAAGTTATATTTACATTATGCAATTGAATAGATTTGAGCCAGTTGGAGTCGAGTACTCGTGGCAAGAACGTTGTTTCGGGTTGATTTTGAGCCGGTTCAAGGTAAGTGGCTTGCCTAACCTTGTGTGGGGGAAACTCCCCTTAGGATTTAGTATTATTGATATTTGAATTGCCTTGTACGTGAGGTGACGGGTGCGTACTTGTGCTAATTGTTGCAAATCCTATTTTCATTAAGTAACTTTAGTTGTGTTTCCTTTCCTGTTTATACTACTTGCAATTTAAGCTTGCTGTTAGCTTATGGAAGCATGTCTAATTGACTTAATTGCTTTACTTGCTCAAACTGCTTTATTTGAATTATGTGCAGCATGTTAGGTTAGAAATACCTGTTTTACCTTGGTAGGAAATTCGAATTGAATTGAGTATTCTTCGTGTTGCTCTTATGTGTTTACTTTGGAACTACGAGACGATATCCCGGGAGATCCCCCTGCCTGTTTACTTTAGGACTACAGATTTGTATTCCGGGAGATCCCCTACACATATATTGATTTGGACTGTAGTGCGGGATACCGAGAGATCCCCAACACATATATTGAGGATACTAAGAGATCCTCGGGATACCGAGAGATCCCCAACACATATATTGAGGATACTAAGAGATCCTTGGGATACCGAGAGATCCCCAACACATATATTGAGGATACTAAGAGATCTCCATCACATAGAGATCCCCAGCACATATATTGAGGATACTAAGAGATCCTTGGGATACCGAGAGATCCCCATCACATATATTGAGGATACTAAGAGATCCTCGGGATACCGAGAGATCCCCAGCGCACATATTGAGGATACTAAGAGATCCTCCGAATACTGAGAGATCCCCGGTTGTTATCTCTGTATTGAGATGTATTCCTTCTATGATTATTTTGTCTCTGTTAAAGTCGTTGTTATTCTTATTATCCTGTGTTACTTCATACTGTTAGCATTTAATTATATTGTCGTATTCTACTTCATACTGTTAGTAATAAAAGACGTGACCTTATTGTTATTCAGTGAAAGTTCGCTCTAGCAAAGAGTAGTAACCATACCATCAAAACTAAAAATTGACAAACTATATATCAATGACCTTATTAATAATACACAACTTTAACAAAATAATCACAACAACTCAATTTTCCCTTTTGGTCTTGGAATAACATGCATTCTAGAGTTTTATTGTGAAAAACTTATGAGTGCATAAGCTACAAATGTTGTGCATTACCACTAAGCCTCAGATGACATATGAAGATATAATGAAATGATAAAAATGTAATACTGAAATAAGGATTGCCTAAGAAAACAGATAACAGGGTAAACTTTTGGTGTTTTACCAAGAAGAAACTTAGAAAGAAAAATTTAGTAATCAAAGGCATAACAAGATCCAATAGTGGTCAAGATGCCATTGTGAGGTACGCAAAGGAGGGCTGAAACATAGGAAAAATCAGCAATGGTGCGAATGCCATAGTAGAAATGGTGAAAGAAGAGAAATGCATCAGAAAAATATAACTGGTAAATGAGAAAAATGTGCTACCAGTAATCCAAAAATAGATAACAACGGGATATGGTCAACTACCATATCTAGACATCAGAGATAACATAATTCATATTTTCACATAGAATCTTATTGTTGCACCAATTGGAGTTATGTTTCTTTACATTGTAAGCACAGAGAGCTTCCTGAAATTAGGACAAAGGACAACAAGTATTTCTTGAAGCGATCTCTTTATCGAATTAAGTCATTTCAAGATTCCTAAGTAAGTTCAAGTGGATTAGCTTAATCCCTTCGTAGCATAATGCTAAATTTGTCACGAATTGGCGGGGAATAGAGCAAGTTGTTCTTCCTCGTACAAGTCTCATTCTTTGGTTAATTTTCTCGTTCATGTAAAGCAAAAGTTTCAATTTCTCCATAGTAGTACCTTCGTTGACTTTGGGTTCACTAATGACTAAATTGGTCATGTATATAGCTAAATATTTGTTACTTTACTGACCAAGCAGTCCATCAAAGGGAAGACAGGAAAAACGTAATCGATGATGATGTAAACTATTTGGGAAAAATAGGTCAATAAGAAGATCAGAAGATAATAAGGCACATGTGGAATACCAGTAACAACAAAATGTAATTCTTTTAATGAAAGCCAACTCTTCTCCTGACCCTATTAGATTTGCTATTATGTTAACGTATGTGAATGTGCAAAAACTAACAAAAGTGTTCATCACAATAAGTCAATTTTCCCAATCATTCTTGAAAATGACTGCATTCTAGAGCTTCATTATATAAAACTTAGATTTAGAGGTTTGTTGAATGCGGTGCATTACCACTAAAGTTGAAAAGATTGTGCCAAAAAAAAAGAATTGAAGCACACTGCTTTGATGCAAATACCCAAAAATCTTCAAAACACAGAGTCGTAAGAACAAATAACACTAAAAATAATTTTTATATACGAATCCTCATAATAAAATTTATTGAATTGTTATCCATATTGTATAAAAGATACATTGTGTGGCAGTTCTCGACATTTTATTTTGTAATTTAGTGAACTCACAGTGGAGGTTTGCGTAGCAATAGCTGAAACAGATAATATTTCATCGTCAACAGCTACAAAATTAAGCGATGAAGCTGACTCTGCTGAACTCTTCATTGTGTATTCGATTAGCATTTGTTTGTTCTCATTTATCCTGTAATTCGCACAGGAAATGTCAGACAATTATTTTCCACAAAAGAAATAACAGCTAAATAATAATGTGGTACATTTTAAGCACAATTTGTATTGTACCAATTCTGTAATTCAGTTGCTTGCACATATAGGGGATTGATTAAGATTGTTGAGTTGTATCTTGTTGCGAAACGGGTAACTGTGCATGAAATTTTTTTTAATAACCAATGCAAAACAATAATCCATATGTAGGAACAGGAGCTGCATGAACTTACCACCCTGATATTTTGTGGTACCTATCCGCTTCGCGAGAATAATAGGATATTCTTGTAGTTGCCTCACTTGTCTCAGTAACTCAGCTCCTTCATTGCTTGCCAAGTATTCCCATATAGTGAAGAAGAGAGGTTTCTTCCTGTACATGTACTTTTATAAGTGTGAGCTAGAGATTTTGTTATGTAACAGAAGATTAAATGACTCACATTCTGTCCATAACTATGGCCTCTTGAAATCTCTTACTCTGATCAGCAGTGTATTGCATTACCCCACAGTTTTCCACCACAACTAATAGATCTGTTGTTATAAACAAAAAACAAATGTACGTAAAACCAATATACTTGCATGAGTTTCAAGCAATTAAGCTATTATAAGGCATAGGGTAATTTTAAACATACCAACTTCAACACCGGAAGGCTGTTGTGCAACGTCGGCGAACGAAATCATACTCAGTCTTGACGGAGGAGGTAACGGTACCTCCTTTTCATTATTATTTTGGATAGACTCCACAATAGTAAATCTGTCAACGATCCACTCAAATTGGCTTATATGTAGTGAATAAGGCTGCGGATTTCTAACCTTGGCAGTTGAAATCAGATATGTCTCAAAAAGTTCGAACAAGTTATCACATCTTCTAATATCGTCACCATAAAGTATCACACAAATTTGTTCCTCCTACAATGTTATTAAGAATGATGACCAAGTAATTATTGGAAGAGTACAAGTGAAAATAAGTTATGTTACAACTATAGTTGTAACTTGACTTACGTTTACATCCTGGACAATTATTGTCTGAAAATGAACTCGTTGATCTCTACTATCTCGTGGCCGAAATTTGTCTACAGCCTGGACTTTGCAAGTCCATTCTGTAGTTAGTGGTGTAATTTCACTAATACTAAGTCTTTGTTCCATTTTATTAATATAACCTGCATATTGGTAACTGTAAAATTGCAAGAACAAACCATCCCACATTACAAATATGAGGCAGCAAATATACGTAAAATACACTTGACATTTTTTGCAACAATAAGAATATCTAGTAAAAGTTGGATTTGAATTTTGTAATCACTACATTTTTGAGTGTTGGAACTCCCTGCGTCAAGAAAGAATTGAAAACTTTGTTAAAGATATTCAAGAAATTTTGGTAATATGGAGAAAAGGCATATCTTAATACGATTGGCATGATAAGTGAAATTCATAGGCCAAAATCCTTTGAAGTTAGGCAAATATACAAACTTAAATCACGGTTCCTTTCACTCTACTTTCAGATTCAATTCAAACAGACATGAAAAAAAGAATGTGCATCAAGTCCTTCACTATCGATTCCTTTATTTTATTTATTTTTGTCAAAATGGGATTTAAGAACGAACTTAAAGAACTGATTCGTTTATTTTATTGAAGTTAATTCCGCGGGCAGTTAAGCATATCATCCAGATTCCTTAAAGTAATGCAAAGTTTTTTAGAATGATTCTGACCTAAAATGCCTCAGATTATATCCCTTCTTGAACAGAAGAAGGGAAACTCTTGTATTTGAATATTTTCTATGTCAACATTATAGTTCCTCCAATGAAATCTGACTTCTATTCCTTTAGGAAAAAGTAAAACTAAAATGGCTTGAAGTGAAGAAGTTTCAAATTTTTCATGAACTTCCTTACCGCTGGACTATTATATATAGTTGCCTAAAAGGTTTATTCAAACTTATGTATTCCTGTAGCTTATAAAAAGAACAACATAGGCTATACTTTTATTGGTTTTAGAAAAGCTATGTGAAAGTTTCCTTCTAGTGACTTCATACTAACTCTTCTTTCTCAAAATTGACTAAATATATCACTGATTGTATGATTTCCTTTATCAGAAGCAGTCAGTTTCTATTTTTCTTCTTTTGCGTGCGTGTGTGTCCGCGTCTTTATTTGTTTCTATTGTAATTGGTTCCATAATTGAAGCCTATATATTATTTTCACTTATGCAGTGTATTAAAGACAATTAGATACAATCTCAAGTAGCCGTTTCACCATTGTCATAAGGGCATTAGCACAGAATTTAAGTGTAGTTGAAGTTTTGAACAAGAAAAAACATAATAAAGCTGAAAGAAGAATTTTATCAAACACTTACAAGACAAAGAGAGTAAACAACTGCAGCACCACATGTTTAGGTCAAACAAAAATCAACATGAACCCAACCATACTACGCATAATATCCATTAAGAAAACCAAATTTTGATTAACAAAGCAAAATACAGTATTCAACTAAAAATAATCATAAAGAATACAAATGAGGTGGCAAAGAAGGTCATACAGTGAGAAGGAGTTAACTTTGGGGTTTAAGCTACAAGTAGCTTTTTCTTGCTATAAACACCGTCTCTTCACAATGATACAACCTATAAAAAAACCCACAAACAAAATATTGATATTCCATTTCAGTTTTTGGCCCTAGAAAACTTTGAAATTACACTGACAGAGACAGAAAATCGAAGATTTCAGAAGTATTTCAGTCTGTGAGGTGGAACAGATATCCCTAATTTAAACACCTACCAATTTTAATCAAATACCAATGAGTAAAGAAGAACGATAGAGAAATTCTCGTATTGTTACTGAGAAATTCAGCAAAAGCTCATGGAGAAAATTCCATAGAAGATACAGAAGAAAAGAGATGCTGGGAGTAAAATCCGATGAAATTTCGTAGAAAACATCGACATGTATCTGTAGATGCATTCTCATTTCATATGCAGCTTACTCAGCAAAGTTCAGCGCACGTGTAAGCGCAGGGGAAAATATAAGGTATGTGAAAATACCTAAATACCCTTTAGCAGCAAGCAGACATGACGACCTTCAGTTGCTTCTCTCGCTCTTCTATATATTAGTAATACGCGTATAAAATGCCATCTTGGTCATGTGTAAATGTACATGTATAAATGCATGAAGTGCATATGAAATACGTTAATAAAATCTCTCGGTACGTCATAAGACCATTATGCCTCTGATTAATATCATAAAGTAAACTCTTTTCAACTTTCGTATTTTTCTGAGACCCATGAACAAATGATAAAATATTATGACACATAGAAATTCAAGAACATAGATATTTCTAATACTTCTATGAATAGAGTCATTCATGGAATTTGTGCATTTACACGTATCGTTCGTATCATATGGATCATGCCAAAAAAAGAAGGGATAGCTTTAACATACCTGGAGTCGGAAAAAATCCGTATGATATTCTTGGAAAAGGTTGCACCGTACTTTCTTAGAATCACAAAATCTCGCATTGCTAATGTGCTAAGAAATTTCGTCGGAATTGCTTTGTTGCGAGACTTTTGTTAAAAGCTTGTTGGATGGAGTTGTAGCGTCAGTTTGGACATGTCTTGAATTTGTTTTAAGAAGAAATCAAACTTGCATCAAACTTGTAAGAATTGCTCTTGTTTTTTATTTTAGTACTTTAGTATATAAAATATAAGGAATGAAGTGTTTGTTTTTGAACGAAATGTATTGAAAACTTGATGAGAATGTCTAACGCCCCACTTCTGATTGTAGTAAAATTAGGCTGTTTTCAAGAAATCAAGTTGTTTGTTAAGGAATCAAATTATTTGTATTGAAAATCTTGGAAATGGAGTATCTTGCACTTAATATGCTAAGTTTCCACCTAACTAAAATTGATCAAGAGTCATTTGGGCAAAGAGTGGCTTGCTGCCACGTTGATTTTCTCATCTTTATCCAATTGATTCTTTAATTAATTGAGTAATACCCCATTACCCAATAATTAACCAATTACCCGCATAATTAAGAATTATCTCAACTTAGTTAAAATATTACTCTCTTTTAACACACCTTATACACCTTACTAGCATGATAATATAGTATCTTGTATGACACTAGTCCATAAATATCGGGTATTTTAGCTCGGACCGTATTTTATCCCAAAATGCCAAACTTTGACAAAAATTTATTTTCTTTGACTTGCTTCCCCTTTCACCTTCACGAATTTACTCATAATTTGTGAAATAGCATCATCCTTGTAATTTCCAAATAATCTTTTACTTAGACTGATGTCAATTACCTTACGAAAAATTCAACGTACAATACTATAGGGTGCAATATCGCCTTAATTTAATACTACAAAGCATAATATCATCATAATATAATACTGCAGGGCGTAACATCATCGTAATATAATACTGCAGGATGTAACATCATCGTAATATTGCAGGGTGTAACATCATTCCCTCCTTTGGAACATTCGTCCTCGAATGTTGACTGATACTTTTATCATTTTTATAACTTATAGCTCTTGTGAATACCTTAATACTCTCCTTGCTATTTAAGCAGTTTCTCTGTGAATAAATACAAGGTCTAGGGGTACTCCTACCTTTAGTCTTTTTGCTTATATCATGACTTGTGGTCGAAATCTTTCTAATCTCGCAACTATTGCTACCTCCTTTCATGCAACATGTATGACCCTGGCTTTGTAAGTGCGTTTGTGCGATTCATCTTTCCTTTTTCCTTTTATCTTTTAGTCAATCTCTAGGCCTACTTTGTAAATATAATAGGATGCCTCTCTAGGCATCTATAGGTATACTGAAGTTCTTCGATCGACACTTTGTAGAACTTGCAAATATGGCCATATCTTATTTCATAGATCTTGTTATCCATTCGTATGACTTTACTGCATCTACATGGGTTATACTATACCATAATTTTCACTTCAATTTATCGTTACTGAGGTATGCTTACCAAGCTCCCAGTTAATTTTGTTGCCTATCCTTTAGGTATAAATCTCAGTCCTTTAATGATCCTTCATTACCTTGCATCTTAAGAATCATGGCCTAATCTCATGTCATACTTTGTAACTTGTATTTGTCCATTGTTGATTCACCTCAATGTTGATCTACAATCCTCTACTTGAAGACTTGAAACTTCTTACGTAATATATTGCCGCTAGGGCTTACGTTGCATTGAGGAATATTTGAAGTGATTCCCATAATCGTATTTCATAGTGTCTCTATGTGATTCACCTTATGGGGGTATCCTAATTTCGTGCCGCCAGCGAAATCTTTTCTCCTTCTCTTCTCTTTTTCAAATCATTATTCAAACGAAGGTCCCAACGTCATCCTTTATCTGTCACAATTATACCCTCATTTTATTACCAGGTCAACATTTTATTCCTTCTAAATGCTATTAATCTTAGACTCCTTTGAGCTCATTCAGGTTATACTGAGCTTTCAATAACTTAGATAAACCATTATCTCTCTTGTTTCCATGGACTTAATCCCGAGGACTTATCCATTCTCGTCACTTTTTCACTTGCCTTTCCTCATCCTTATTCATGTTTTCTTAAAACTTTGTCGCTCTACCATACTTTAGCTTGCGACCTAGACATATCCATTTATACTACTCGCAACTTTCCTTCAACTTTCTTGCACCATAGATTCCCTTATGTTATTCTGGAACGTCAAGTGAGACATCACATCGTCTCCAAGTTTTCTCTACTCTCTTAACTAGATCTCTCAGTACTTAGAAACCATAGGCTGGAAGACATGCCACTGACAATGCCGCTATTATTCTCAGTTATTGGATGCCCGTGCTTATAGCCTTCTATCCGAAGTATGGACCATTCACGATCTTCTGCCTTTGAGTATCTCGTACGTTGTTCACCTTTACCTTACTTACCTTAAAATCTCGCATCATATCTTCTATCTCTTTCCTGACCTCCCTTCCACCTAGATGTAATTCACGTCCATAACTTGAAGCTCTATTATATACTCGCACCTGTGGTACATACACAATTCTGTGAGAGTTTCATACTGACTTCTTATAAGGCTGGTACTTCTTCTAACTGACTTTCTTGTAGAGCCATTATAGATTATAGGTGTTGTACTATCCCTCTTGTACCTTTGATATTAAGAGTGATCCTACAATATTCTTGATCACGATTTCTATAAGTTTTTTAGGTCCAATAATCATACTCCTGATTACTTAGTTGATATAACTCTTTTAATTTCCTCTTCCCTTTGATTAACCCTTATGTAGGCTTGAGCTATCTTCCGATCTACGGATCATGGTATTAGTTATTACTTTAACCCTTCATGGATGCTATGAAATATCCAGGATACAATCTTCTAATAATTCAATCCTCTGTCTATGACCTGGACTCAATTCTCTCTTTTAACTTATACCGGAGTCTTCTCGGCTGATCATTAATCGAATAATTCCTTTCATTCCATTTCAGCTTTCTTCAAACGTAAGTAATTGCTTTTCCTGGTATTTTTGTCCCTTGTTGTGTACCTACTTAGCTTATCTTAGTTCCCACACATAGTGGAATATTTGTACAACTCATATAATCTCGAATACTACCGTTGACTTTACTTCCCGTTCATTAGCCACGGTAGGTGCCACTTTCCTTTGGAGTTCTTACAATGTTGTAGCAAGACTGTTGTTACATGACCATTTCCTCTTTGGGTCGTTGTGCTTAGGTTGAAGCCTTCTTCCTTATCTCCTCAGCTAGTCTTTCGTTATAGTACTTAGGGAGAACTCTTGACTCTCATAAAGCTATGAGCTTATTACAGACCTTTTTGATGTCCTTCCTTGCCTATAATCATCCGTAGTTGTTTACCTCTGTGCCCTTATGCTTGTAGGGTTGCTTCTGAACTGATATTTTGACTACCTTCCCAGTGGCACTTTCATTTATTTCCATAACATCCATATGATACCTTTAACTACCACAATTTCTATCTGAATATTTCTCAAGGGTCCCGATGTCATATCGACGAGACTGTATTCTCCATGTTGGGGTTCACTATGTTTATCTTGCATAATTAGTTGATTTGTTTGTATCGTCTTGTATAGTCATAATTAGGCTCGTCCTGAATCAACTGCTAACTATTCGTTGGCCCGTCCTCTTATTAATATTGTTGCGTAATCTTTCTTGGGTTATTTCATTTGTCCTAACTTACGTCTCACACTGGCTCCTTATCTATTAGTAACATCCCGGGAAGGAACCCTTACTTCCTCTGCTTGACGTCGTGCTTGCATAACTCGTAGCATAATTGCAGGATTTGGATAAGTGTAATCTTATTCCTTTCTCCTTTTTATCGCATTCCTCCTTTACTATTCCATAATTACTAGAACTACTTAATTCTGATTTAATGCCGTATCACTCCATATTCCCCCTTTTAGGGGAGTACTAAGATTTAGCACTACGACGATCTACCTGTAGATGTTTTACCTCTTCATTTTTGGCGTCTTCTCACATTATCGATGACCCTTACTTGCCTTGCGACAATTCTTCTATACCAAGGATAATAAAATTCCTTACTTATGATGGTGACACCTAGTGTAATTGGCGCACATAGTTTCTTAAGTTTAACTTTACTCATATTGCTTGTTTTAGGAAAGCGTCTACCTAAATAACCATTCTCTAAATTTCTCATGAATCTTCTTTTGTGGTCCATTCTATTATTGCCGGAACACAATTTGAAATTTTCATGATGTTGACTATTATCAAATCACTTAGCCCCTAATTAATGTTTAGCTTATCTTGTTCACCAATCCATACTAGTTTCTATTACTCTGGGGTCTAACTTTTCCTTTTGATAATCGTGTCAGAGTTGCGAACTTATTTCTCGAAATGAGGATTTGACTTTATGGCCTATACTTCTTTGTTGTCTCGACTCTCAAGGCATGTCACCTCTCGTCTTTTCCTTCACTTGACTATAGACTCTATCATCTTTTTGACCTACCGTTGTCATCCATGTATCACATCTTACTTTTAATGCTTCATTAGCTCTCTTCCCATTTCCTGCTAACATTTCTATCTATCACTTTCTTCTGATTTTTTTTAACAGGACGTTCCTTTGCTTTTAGCTCCCCTTTCTCCATCTATTGGCTTTTCGGGTTGCCTAGCATTCTTTCTTTACTAGGGGCAGGAGCCATATTAACGTAACATTTATCCTTTCAAGGCTTCCAGTGCCTATCTTTATAGTACTCATATCTAGCTATATTATTTCATAGTGTACAAGCTGGGTGTCGCACAAGGAGATTTTGTTAGCACATTTACAATATCCTTCAAAAATGTCGACTAACGCAAGCAATCCAACCATCACTTTGGGTTACTCTAACCCTAGCTGATTCCTGATATTCGTCCTTCTCTTAACTATTTCTGTTAGCTCCCATGGAGCATAATTGAGATGGGTGTGACTAATTGTACATACCTCTGTTAGTGTTGAATATAACTCAAAAAGCTTATATTCCTCTGCCTGAATTATAAACACTGTTAACCTTCACTAACTAGACGCCTCGTACTCTTCTTCATCTCGCATTTTTTTCTTGTTGAAACTTGTAGTTAATTTCTGAATCTCTTATTATCTTTCACCATTAAGGTAGATAGGTATTCTTGCCTCAAGACTCCTTATCAAGAGGCTTGCACCTTTCAGTACGAATACGATCTGTTGAAGACCTCACATTTACTTATCATAAGCATGATGCAAAGTCGAGTTCCTCTGACCCAACTCTTCCATAGCCATGTCTTTTACCAATCGTCTTTCCTGAGGTAGGATCGTCTTATTAAGAATAAAATAGAAGTTAGGAATTTGAATTCTTACAACTGAGTTCTACCACACGATCTAGAGTAAGAAGAAAGAGTGACAGTCCTAAATGCCCTGTAGCCTCCTGCTTATAAGTGTGGTACATGACACACCCATAAACAAGACTCTAGTAGACATGGCTTGTACACTCCCTAGGATAGAACTGCTCTGATACCACTTTTGTCACGACCCAAACCGATGGACCGCTACGGGCACCCGGTACCTTACTCAACCGAGTACCAACATAACATATCTTTTCATGTCATACTATCATAAATAACTAAGCCGGAGAGGCTACCGAGAAATAGGTAGGTTACAACACGTAATACCAATCTATACATAAGACATACGGGCCTACAAGCCCAAAATAACCACTCGTTCCCTGAATATAGGCCGACAAGGCTATACAATATCTTACGTACATTACATCTGTCTACAAGCCTCTAAGAATATGAAATTTTCATAAGGGTCGGGATAGAGTCCCCCCATACCAATCACTACACGTCTAAATCATACCCACCAAACAAGCAACTCCGAAGCAAATGGAGCGCACCAACATCTTCTGCTGAGCTTATAGCCTACTTGAAGGGCTCTCGACCTATCTATCGGGACTTGAAAGCATGAAACACAACGTCCCCAGGCAAAAGGGACGTCAGTACAAATAATGTACCAAGTATGTAAGGCACATAAATAAGTACATAATAGACATGGAAGAAATATAGAGTAATTGACTCAACCTATAAGTCTGGAAAATCTGTAAATAAGGAAATACTTTTAGTGTCATGCCTATGCGTGTGAATGTCATGTCGTACATAAGTACATGTTTCATAACATCATCAGCCTCTGAGGTCATCCCATCATATCATATCGGCCACTATGGGCAAAATCATCAATGTATACCAGCTGATCAGGTGGTGGTGCGTATATAATGTCGTAACCTTTCCCATATCCCATATCCCATATACATATACATATATATATATATATATATATATATATATATATATATATATATATATATATACGCGTATATAACACCATCTGGTTCATGGGTCAATGTACATGTATAAATGCATGAAGTGCATATGAAATACATTAATAAAACCTCTCGGTACATCATAGGACCAATATGCTTCTGATTAATATCATAAAGTACACTCTTTTCGACTTTCGTATTTTTCTAAGACCCATGAATAGATGATAAAATATTATGACACAGGAAAATTCAAGAACATAGATATTTCTAATACTTTTATGAATAGAGTCATTCATGAAATTTGTGCATTTGTACGTTTCGTTCGTATCGTATGGATCATGCCAAAAGAAAGAAGGGATAGCTTTAACATACCTGGAGTAGGGATAAATCCGTATGATATTCTTGGAAAAGGTCACACCGTACTTTCTTAGAATCACAAAATCTCGCATTGCTAATGTGCTAAGAAATTTTGTCGGAATTGCTTTGTTGCGAGACTTTTGTTAAAAGCTTGTTGGATGGAGTTGTAGTGTCGGTTTGGACATGTCTTGAATTTGTTTTAAGAAGAAATTAGACTTGCATCAAACTTGTAAGAATTGCTCTTGTTTTTGATTGTAGTACTTTAGTATATAAAATATAAGGATTGAAGTGTTTGTTTTAGAATGAAATGTATTGAAAACTTGATAAGAATGGCTAACGCCCCACTTCAGATTGTAGTAAAATCAGGTTGTTTTCAAGAAATCAAGTTGTTTGTTAAGGAATCAAATTATTTGTATTGAAAATCTTGGAAATGGAGTGTCTTGCACTTAATATCCTAAGTTGTCACCTAACTAAAATTGATCAAGAGTCATTTGGGCAAAGAGTGGCTTGCTGCCACGTTGGTTTTCTCATCTTTATCCAATTAATTTTTTAATTAATTTGGTAATACCCCTTTACCCAATAATTAACCAATTACCCGTATAATTAAGAATTATCTCAACTTACTGAAAATACTACTCTCTTTTAACATACCTTGTACACCTTACTAGCATTGTCATGTAGTACCTTGTATGACACTAGTCCATAAATGTCGGGTATTTTAGCTCGAGCTGTATTTTATCCCAAAATGCCAAACTTTGACGAAAATTCATTTTCTTTAACTTGCTTCCCCTTTCACTTTCACGAATTTACTCATCATTTGTGAAATAGCATAATCCTTGTAATCTCCAAATAATCTTTTACTTTGACTGATGACAATTACCTTACGACAAATTCAACGTACAATACTACATGGTGCAACATCGTCGTAACTTAATACTACAAAGGGAAACATCATCGTAATATAATACTGCAGGGCGTAACATCATCGTAATATAATACTGCAGGACGTAACATCATCGTAATATTGCAGGGTGTAACAAGGGGTTAAATCAGGTCGGATTTTGATAATTATTTCGTATGTATGGACTCGTGAGTGAAAGGGCTTTCTAGTTTTGCGATTTTTGTCAGATTCTGAGACGTGGGCCCATAGGCCGGGTTTGAGTGGATTTCAGGATTTGTGCCTAATTTGATAGTTTTTCTTGTGGAATTCATTCCATTAGCGTATATTGATGGTATTGTTTTGGTTGTGAATAGATTCAGAGTGATTGGAGGCCTAGTCGAGGGGCAAGAGCATCACGAAGTAGAAGTTTGACCGGTTTGATGTAAGTAATGATTGTAAATCTAGTCCTCAGGGTATGAAACCCTAGATTTCGTATCGTTTTACTATTTCGAGGTGATGCACATGCTAGGTGACGGGCGTGTAGACGTGCATCATTGGGGATTGTGACTTGGTCCGTCATGTAGCAACTATAAAGTTGCTTTTTTGACTGAAACTATATGATACTTATGTTTTTTAGAAAGAATTTCTATAAATTGGGCTGAATGCCATATTTGGGCCTTGTGCCAGAGTTGTTTGGCCCTTTACGGGCCTTTTCTTTTTATCTTCTCACTATTTTGATTGAAAATCTATACTCAATCATGCTATGTTTACTGATTTCATAACTTAGTCTTTATTACCCCGTTTTGATGCATATAAAATGTTGTTTTGGGTTGAGTACCCTGTTTTACTGATAGCCCAAGTGGCTTGAGAGATTTATGACTGAGTGACGCCGAGGGCCTGTTTTATGAGAATATTATGGGATCGAGCTGCGCGCCGTAATAAGTTGTTATTGATTCATGATTATGTCAGGCCCTTGATTTATGCCATGAGGTAGCTTGTTATAACGCTTGGGCTGTAGGAGCCCCTCCAGAGTCTACACACCCCTAGTGAGCGCGGGTACCCTAATTGCGAGTGATGTTTTGCCCGATGGGCTGTATATGTGTGATGGTGAGATTTGCCCGAGGGGCTGTATACGAGTGATGTTTGCCCCAGGGGATGTTTATGATTTATGTTGCCCGATGGGCTGTATATGAGTGAGGTTTGCCCGAGGGGCTGTCCGTGATTTCATCATTTTGGTCACGATTGCATTGAGCCTTTGTTTTGAATACTGTTGAAAGACATTTTAAAAATGATTTTTTTACTGAATCTCGATTTAAATAAGCTGAGTTGATCCAAACTATGGTTTTAAAAACCTGTTGTATTTTACTAAGATTTCATGATATGAACTGTATATGCTTTATTGCTAGTCACTACTACTCAACCTTTATTTGCTTTGGTTACTTACTGAGTTGGCGTACTCACGTTACAACATGTAACTTGTGTGCAGATCCAGGTATTTCTAGACTCGGTAGGAGGTGTTGATTATTCAGTTGCAGATCCATTGGAGTTAGCAAGGTAGTTGCCTAGCGATCACAGCCCTACTTCCTCCATCTTCATCTTCCCTTAGTTGTTTTCAGGTATTTTCAGGCTATGTTAGTCTCGATATTATCAGACGGTTGTAGTAGTTGTTCATGACTAGTGACACCCTGATGTCGGCCTTTCTTTTCTGCATTTTTGTTTTGATTTATAGTCCTTATGAAGGTTTTATATTAAATAGCTTGGGAAATTATCTTGAAAATGAAAATCTCATTTGTTTTGGTAATGGGGCTTACCTAGTGCCACGATAGGCGCCGTCACGACCAGGTTGGTTTTTGGGTCGTGACAGTTTGAAAACTGTAATTTTTTTCCAAAAACCTTTCAACAATACATAAGATGTTTCATTTTCAGATAGCATGAGAAAAATACACCTTTATGACTATATGTCGATATATAGGTAAAATCATGAATGTCACTAAAATCGGAGTGGCAGAAAGAAATGCATCTCTATGCATGTATCTCAAGTATGCATGTCAAATGCAATGCATCTTAGTGATGAACTCATGTACTCACACTCTCAGAGTACTCAATCTCTTAGAGTACTCAATCTCACTATCTCATACTTTTCACTCATCACACTTAATCACTCGACACACTCAGTACTAATCAGGGTAAATCTAGCCCAAACATAATAACTGTGAGCAATTGCGCTCACTCGGGTGTACAGACTCCGGAGGGGCTCGTACAGCCCAAATGCTATAATCCGCACGGACAACTCACATGCTATAGTATCAATATCTGGATCCGCATGGACAACTCACGTGCTATAGTAACAATATCCTCACAATCAGGCCCTCGACCTCACTCAGTCACCAATCTCTCCAGTCTCTCTCTCTCACAGGCTCACAATGTCATGAAACTAGCCTAATGATGATATGATGTATCAATCTAAATCCGATATAAAAGATCCCACTCTCGGTCAAACTTTTCAAAAATTCAACTTTCGCCATTTCAAGCCAAATTCAGCTACGAACCTCCAAATCACAATCCAGATATGCTCCTAAGTCCAGAATCACCCAACAGAGCTAATGGAACCATCAAAACTCAAATTTGAGGTCAAATACTAAAAAGTCAAACTTGGTCAACTCTTCCAATTTAAAGCTTTCTAGTTGAGAATCATTCTTCCAAGTCAATTCCAACTAACATAAAAACCAAAACCGATGATTCACGCAAGTCATAGTACATCATACGGAGCTACTCATGCCCTTAAACCATCGAGTAAAGTGCAAATGTTCAAAATAACCAGTCGGGTTGTTATAGTAGGTTGCCCATGTGGATCCAAGATATTGATATTATTGGCACGTAAGTTATCCGTGCATTTGATATTATTAGCACGTGAGTTGTCTGTGTATCACGTGAGTTTTTCGTGCAGCGTGTGGATATGGATCCATCCTCTAGGGTCACCCTCTCATGTTCCTTCTTGATGGTGTACACACGGTTATTGAAGGAAACATGTTAGTGGTCTGTTACTGTTATGGAAATTATGAGAAAAAGCTGGTAGTGTTTGATCTGGTTGTTGCATTTCATCTTTACTTGCAACCTTATTGACTGCTATCTGCTTTATTTGCATATCTTCTTTATATGCTGGATTTTTGTCTGAGTAGAGTACGTTAAGTAATTATGTGCACCAAGGTGGTTCTTTCTTTGATTCATGGCTTGATCACATTATTGTTCTGTACCTGTTTGATTTATGAACTGTACAAGTGATTAGAAAGTATCAGTTATAATTCTTGTTTCTATTACCTTATCGAGGTTAGTTATGATACTTACTAAGTACATGGAATTGGTTATACTCATACTACGCTTTGCACATAATTGTGTAGATCCAAATATTAGACCGAACCATCAGTAGCGGAGTTTTGCTTGCTGAATTATCCGAGAGATGAGGTAGAGTTGCATTTTGACAGTAGTCTTAGTGTCTCTTTTCATATTGTACTGTTTTCTTTATTTCAGATAGTAATGTTATTTAACATTTCAGACTTGTATCTCCATTTTTAGAGTTCATGACTCTATATTTACCAGTTCTGGGGACTTGTTATGTATAAACATTATTGTTTATGTTAATTGGCTTTAGACATACTATTTCTGTTAATTCAACATTTGTACTTCGTTTTGTTACGTTTGGCTTACCTAGCAAGTGAGTGAGGTGCCATCACGACTGCCTAATAGTTTTGGATCGTGAAAAGTTAGTATCAGAGCCCTAGGTTCATAAGTTCTACGGGTCATGAGTAAGTTTAATATAGTCTTACGGATTGGTACGGAGATGTCTATACTTATCATCGAGAGGCTACCGAGCTGTTAGGAAACTTCACTTTTTTGCATTCTTGCCATGCTAATTTGTTATTTTCAAAGTTTAAATCTTTACTCTTCTATTCTCTCACAGATGGTGAGGAGACATGCAGCCGGATTAGGCAGGCATGCAATAGTTCCACCAGACAGGGCCTCAAGAGGCCTCGAGAGGCTGAGGTGAGGCTCGTACCTGTGGAGGCTCTTGTTGCTCTAGTAGAGGAGCATGTTTTGGATACTGTTGTGTTGGTAGGACCAACTCAGACGCTGGCAGTACCTATTGTATACCTGGTCTTCAGGAGGCCTTAGCTAAGATCTTGAGTGTGTTCACGAGTTTGGTTTAGGTGGGTACGGTACCAATCACACCAGCTACCTAACAGGCCGGGGGAGAAGCCCAAACTCTCGATGCCCTTATGCTGGAGCAACTAGCTCAGGGTTATCAGACACCAAGAGTGTTACCAATTCAACCAGTTGTTGCTGCTCGGGACGAGGTTGGTCTACCTATGACTGATGAGGAGCAGAAGAGGTTGGAGCAGTTTAAGAGGCTTGATTCTCTAGAGTTCAGCGGAGGAGAATTAGAGGTTGCTTAAGTTTTTCTGAATTGGTGCCATCGGATTCTTCGCACAACGGGTATGGTGGACATCAGTGGAGTTGTTTTTGCTATTTTTCAGCTGACAGGGGAAGACTATAGATGGAGGTAGTCCTATGACTCAGGCAGGCCCGCTGGTGCAACACCACTTACATGACATGAGTTCTCAGTTCTCTTTTTAGAGAAGTTTCTCCCATAGACTCGTAGAGACGAGTTTCGTAGGGAGTTTGAACAGCTACACCGGGGGGATATGACTGTGACCCAGTACGATATGAGATTTCTAGATTTGTCAAGTCATGCTATATGGTTGGTTCCCACTAAGAGAGAGAAGATTAGGAGGATCATTGATGGCCTCAACTATGGTTTATATTACTGTTTGGCTCGAGAGGCCAATAAGGATTCTATATTTGACCAGGTGGTTGAGATTGCTAGACGTTTGGAGAAAGTTTGCACGCTTGAGCGTAAGGAGTGAGAGGCCAAGAAGCCTTTGGTTTGGGTGGTTTTAGTAGTGCCTCATCTGGAGGCCAGTCACATTACAGTATAGGTCGTCCGATAAGGCCTGCTCAAGAAGCTCACCATGTTCCTTGGGTTCACCAGTTAGCCACAGTTCATATAGTGCTTGCCCAGTTCAGTCATCATTCAATAAGCTTTCGACATAGCGTTCTTACAATGCTCCATTTGCTTGGGGTTACACATCCAGTTATTCGAATTATCAGGGGCAACAATCGTTAGTGGAGTGATTGTTTTGAGTGTGGAGACTCGAGTCATCGCTAGAAAGATTGCCCCAGACTTCTGAGTAAGTTTCCACAGTAGAACTCGCAGCCTATAATTTTAGCACTATCAGCTTCACCACTCGCACAACTAGTTAGGGGTGGGGCTTAGTCAGTTCGAGGCCGTTCTAGAGGGGAAGGTCGGTCAGGTGGTGGTCAGGCCCATTGCTATGGATTTCCCGCCAGGCCAGAGGCAGTTACTTCTGATGTCGTGATCACATGTATTGTTTCAGTGTGCCATTGGGATGCTTCAGTGTTATTTGACCTTAGTTCCACTTACTCTTATGTGTTATCATATTTTGCTCGTTATTTGGATATGACCCGTGATTCTTTAGTTATGCTTGTTTATGTATCTACACAGGTAGGTGATTCTATTGTGGTAGATCATATATATCGGTCGTGTGTGGTTACCAATGGGGGTTGTGAGACTAGGGTTGATCTCTTATTGCTCAGTGTTGATAGCAATTTTGATCCTCCATTTTTAAATTAATTAATTTATATTTAATGATTTACAATGAATGTTTTGAAAATATTTTCAATCAATAATACCTATTTTACAAATTCAATTAATTATTAGTAGTTTTAAAATTAATAATTTAGTATTATTAATTATAATTACAAAATATATCATATAGTATTATTAATTATAATTACAAAATATATCATACTTACTATTTTACGATTATTAAAGTAACTTTTACATACGTCACATAGGCTTTATAATTAATTTAATAAATTATTCCTTAATTTATAGTTAATGAGGTTATTCTTTTATTAATAATTCAAAAGCAGTGTTGTAATTTAGAAGACAAGGAATTTTACAAAAAACTAATTGCAATAATTAGTAGTATATTTGATAATGATAATTTTTACTAAATTTTATTGAAAATAATTAAGTTTATTTAAATTAATTTCAAAAGGATTAAAAGACTAAAGGCTATAATTGCCATCTCTTAATTAAACACAAAATGGCTACCATTTAAATTAAGTTGGCCCAAATTACAAAGCCCAAAGCCATATCTGACCCAGATCTAATTCCTTTCTCTCCACCTTGGCAATCCCTGTCACCTCTTCTTGGCCAATAAGATCAAGCCACGTCACCCATCTCCAATATACACAAAACAAACACAACTGATCTAGGTCATCTGTTCCTTAGATCAACGGCCCGCGATTTTTACTCCACTTTCTCTATTTAAAGAACCCAACAGATTTAATCATAGCCGTTGGATCTCAAGAATCCAATGACCATCGAAATTCCTCATAAAAAATGTTTTAATCAAAAATTATCAAGACCGTTGATCTAAAGGATCAATGGCCCAGATCTTTCCCCCAACCTTATCCCTAGAGACGGCTACCCAAACCCCTAACTGTAAAATCATTTCTCTCTTGACCCCGCCGCCCTCTTTCCCCTTTCGTTCTCTCTTATGTCATCCACCTAAGTACATCAATCACCAAACCTTCCATAAATTCGTGCAAGGTCATAAGATTTCACCATAAATCATCTTTTCTGCCTCGCTATCTGTGGATCCCAATGCTGTTTTCCTCTTTCAATCACTAGATTCAAAATGCCTAAATCTGAAACCCTAAGCTTAAAACATCACTGACCCGATTATTTCCTTAATCTTTCAATCAAACTTACAGAATCACTCATTTTGTCCCTGAGCTATGAAGTTTGTTGTTTTCTTTCCATTTCACCGATGGAATTTCAAAAGTCCCAATTATGAAATCACATACTAAAATGTGAAACCTGAACTCATTTGATTCTCACAATGACCTTTCAAATTGGGGCATGCATGGAGCTTTGTAGAGGTTTCATGATGAGAACTCATTATCCTGAGGTCAAACGAGTGACCTCTGTGTTATAGATTTGGCCCAATGGGTATTCATCATCAACATCCAACCCCTCATCACTCAGGTGAAATCCATCTATATTTTCACCTCTGTTCCTTTTATTTTTATTTGATTTACTCACATCATTAATCTTTCGTCACTTCCCACTCACCAATTTGAATCTGCCGGAACCCTAGGCTTTGAGGAACTATAAATATGAGTCTTAATGGCTTTCACCTAACAACACCTAACAATCTGAAGAAATTAATACACCATACAATAGTGTTTGGAATCCTTTCAATTGAGGCTATGTTCTCACTCGATTTCTGCTTCCTCTCTTTTCTGGTTCTGAGTTACTCACTGATTAGAGTCCGAGTTATGTACTTCTAAATGGCTAAACTAAGTCTTAGTTGGGTTTTCTGACCTAAAAGAAGTTAGTAAAACCTCAACCCTACTCTTCTTTTGCTTGTTTGAATTTTTAAGCATGTTTTGTTTTGTTATCTTCTATTAAATGATGTTATTGATAGTGTGCTATGGATGACTATTTTCATGTGACTGTTAATGACATATGGCTAATAAATGGATTCTGGAATCATGAGTTTCCTCAAGTTGTTGAAATTAGAACCGTGTTATTATCCTTATGAACATCTGATAACTCATATCTAAGGTTAAGCTTTGAAAATAACTAAAGAATGCTCAAACAATCCTTATAGCTAGCTTCAGATCTCCTTGATGTTCTGTTAGAACTACCATGACTTCTATACTAACCTGCCTTGGGTGTTATTTGCATTTTGTGGTGATTCACCTGATGAACTAGACTTAAGTGAACATGAACTTGTTTAGTAGTGAAGACAAGACTATCACCTTAGTTCGGGAACACCACTTCATGACATTTAAACCAATCTCTTCTTTCTGACATACCTTCATGATTCTGTAAATTCTTAGAAGGTCATTGATTAATTGATTATACTCATGATTGTTTCATCATACTATATAAACGTGTCCTAAGTTAATTTGATTCTTGTATCACCTTTGCGTGTATTATGATAATTGCCATACACTTAACTAAAATTATGATGTTTGGATAGGATGTGTTTATGTTCTAATATTTCACCTGTTGAGCTAACGTGCTGAAATCAAGTTTCACTATACCTGAAATCTCACACTTGATTTGCATAACAAATCCTTACTGTAATGATACCCATGCCCCCTTTTTTAAACTCGTGTAGTGACACTGTTAGCCCGACTCTATGATGATAACACTCTATTCATGTTTGTAATGATATGACCCTTTCTAAATGTCCCATGTGGGTGTTCTCTTGGATACCCTACACTCATCTTATTCTTCAATACTTCTTCTTGTCTTTCATAATCATGTACATATATGTATTACTTCACTAAGATCACATAAATTAACTAGGCTTAGCCTGTGAACCTAAGGTAAATCTTCTGCCTTGTTTCAGTATAATAGTATGATTTATAATCTAATGCAATTAGTATAAAGCCGAGAACTTTTTTTTAGAAAGAAGTAATCACGTCATTTACTTTATAATGAAATAGGATTGTTACCATGTATCTCTACTAATAATCTTTAGAAATTTTAATTGAATTTGTTAACCTGTATCTTTGTTAGTATTCTTTAGAAGCCCCAAATGAAATTGTTAACCTGTATATATACTAAAAGTTAAGACTTAGTTATAACAAATCCTTGACTAATCTAATTGAAATCTATTAAGAGAATGTAGTCATGAACAGGGACTGTTATGAGTTCAAACTATGTACCTCATCTACTCCTAAGACATACGGTCTAGGTGTTTGGTTTTCTAAAGTAATCTGCTAGTGCTATTTTCCTTGTGTGTGCTTGAAGCTAATTCCTTTTAAGTATGCCTAATATGTTACAATATTCACAATGAATCATAAACTTATGTTTTGGATTGTAGTTACACCAATGTGATTGGTTGTCTTGCAATACTGATGATATGCTGTATAACTGTTTTGAGAAATGTATACATTCATGTGGTATGGTATCATTGTGGTATGGGTATCTACATTGAGTGCCTCATTGGCACATAAACCTATAGGGAAGAGTAAGTGTGAGTAGTTAGGGTATTTGGGAGTAAAGTTTGGTTCTTGGTTGAGCTACTCTCCCTGACACAAGCACTGCCCTGAGCCACGAGACCAAGTGCCAGAGATCCAAAGAGTAACTTGGCCATAAATGGAATTCTACCCTTAGCCTCTAATCTATTGATATTTATTAATCATTTTAGGATTAGTGTTTAATGAAAACAAAGGCTTTCATTGTGAATCACTTTACCATATGTGACTCCACATTAACTTTCATATTCTGGATTGCTATTGATTACTATAATTTGTCTTAGGCGCATATTAGTTTATTTCACGTGTAATTATGTGCATTGAGTAGCATATCTAATGACCTTCTTTTTCTTTCTTGAACATGTATTACAATTGGGCTTGCTGAGTTCTCAAAGAACTCAGGACCAAGTCCTGTACCCGCGCATATTCGAGTCTGAAGTTGCTATTGTCCGTTCTCGCTACTTGCCGGGCCTACTTCTCTTTAGGCCCAAACCATAGCCATTTTCCTCCTCTACTGCTTATATTAAGTTTATTGTCCTTATTTTCCACATGTATATGACACTTACCATATTTTATTGAATGCTTTACTTTATCTTTTTGAACCATGTGAACAATTTAGGCAAGCCTTGTTGATACCCAATTTTTCCCTATATATTTTAAATATGCATAAATACTTTCAAAATAGTATATATATATATATATATATATATATATATATATATATATATATATATATATATATATATATATATATATATAAGCATATATAAGCATGTCCAAAGCTTTTATTATTTTTTCAATAATTTTAAGGGTTTAAATTGATTTATTTTCTTCCCTTTTATCCATAAAATCCCCAATAATTATTTCTAAAATTATTGTTTTTATAATTCATTTATTGAATTTCTATACACATGCCAAAATATAGCTAGTATAAGTTTTATGCATTTTTATAGTTACATTTATTATTTTCTAAGCTAAATTGCATATAATTGTAATGTTAGCCCATTGTAAGGTATAATTATATTTTATATGCATAAAATTTGTCCCCATATTTTTAAAATGTCAATTATGTATTTTAAATTATTTTGGCACTTTCAATTATTTTCTAGAAATTACCTATTATTTTTATAAATTAAATAGGGGAAAAATTGGCTATTTAAATTTAGCCAAATCTGGCTTTCAATTATAGGGTTAATCAGACCCCTCTCCAGCCCAATTTCACACTCAATCACCCGAACCAGACCCTATACACGTCTACTCGACCCAAGCCATCATAAATCCTGGCCGTTGATCTTTTAGACCAACGATCCTTATTCCTCCTTTCCTTTGTAATTTCCAAACGACCCCGAACCCTAGGTCATTTTTCCAAAGGTGCCGCCTTCAGATGCTCTCATCTTTTCTCCTCTCTCAAACCTAACCCTAAAACTCTGTCAATCACCTCCTTCTCCAGTCATCTCCAGTGGCCACCCTTTCAACCCAAGCCTTCAATGGGTCTTTCATCACCTTGCTCATCATCTCTAAGGCCTTCAAGGGCCCTGAGCCCTGGGCCATGTCAATTTGGACCTAGGGTTTCCGATTTTGTTGTTCGAGGTTTCTCTGGTATAATTTTGGGCAAAATCACACCATATGTGTTACGATTTGTGAAGTTTGCAACAGGTTCTTTCGATTTCTATTTGGGTTTCCTTTTGAAACCCTAACCCTCTTCTGAATCTCTCAGATCTGTGTTATTTTCAAGCTTTAAGCCTATTTGCTTCTATGATTTGCCTATTTTTGAACTTCTTCTGAAAGATCCTCATTTTAAAACCATTTTACTTTTTTTAAAAACTAGGGTTTTCTCGGAGTTCTTTATATACCTATTACAACCGATTTCTTCATGATTAAACCATTTTTCTTGCTTATTTTGACCGATTCTATGTTCCTACTGCTTTTTAAGTTGACTCTGTTAAAAGCCCTAATTTTTAAAGATTTTTCTTTACTTTGTTTCTATGTGTTAGCATGATTTTTTGTCTTGGTTCTATGTGTTAGCATGATTTTCTTTGCCTTGGTTCTGTGTGTTATCCTGTTTACCTAATTTATGTTAATCTCTCGTGATCACCATGCTTCGCATATGTTGTGCTGAATCTTTAGCCTACTTATATCACCTCTGTATGATTGTGTTTGCTCATCTCTTATTTCTTTTTGTCTATATAGCTGACCTTGTTTGTTTGCTACTCCTGTTCATTCATCTCTTTTTATATGTCGAGAAGACAGAATCATGACTCCCCATGATTGATTCTGATTCTCCTTAATTGATGGTAACTGAAAGATTTTCTTTCAAAGCCCTAGAATTCTACTCGTCTGTTTAAATTAACTGATATCATTACCTTATTTACTGTGGTACTTTGTTTTACTTAGTCTTTCCTTAATTGGGTCTTTCTGAATTTGGTCCTAATTGATCGCTTTATGCCTACTGAACCTTGACTCCTTCCTTAATTAATCATGCACTGATTCTTTTTCCTACTTTATATGGTACTGCATCTTTCCGTTTGATCTTGATTCCCTTAACTTAAGGGAGAGCTTCCTTGATTCTCTAATTTATTGATTCTGAGTTCTTAAATTAGCATACTGCTATGATTTTTACCTTATTCCACTACCTACTTTCAACTATAAATACTCTAAGTCTTTTACAAAAAAGGGACGGACACTTGGTTTTTCAAAAACTCCTCTCTTATTAAAAATCCCTGTTCTTCCCCCTCTCTTGTGCTATTTGCTACTATTAGCCGGCTGCAAGCCAAGGCTAATCCTCTGTGCTCTTTGGTTGTTCCATCCTGCTTACTTCTATCTTCACTGGTATGTCCTAGTTTAATTTAAAGCCTTAACAACAACATGCTTCTCTTCTTGTGTCAGTTTCTTTTATTTCTAGCTTGCTTTTACTTGTGGTTCTGTTGTGAAGTTTGTAGTTAGGTTATATTATCAGCATGCTAGTATTACTCCCCTCCCTTTAAATCAATGTATTCCCTTATGTGATTCAAAGCATGTCTGGACAACTGTTTTACCTACTGTGTACTTACCATTTTTGTGAATCCCAAATCCTTATCCCTCTCTATGTGTTTATGCTACTCATGACTGGTTTGTGATTATGCCAGTGTCAACTATCTCTGAGCATATATGAACTAGTCCTAAGACCCCTTGCTGGGGTTATGTGTCTGCAGTCAAATGTTTGTGTACCCCCAAACCCTTTGACCCATGTGTGACTACTGAGTTCAATTGGATTCTATGTAGTTCTTGATTTTGTTTACCACTCCAACCTCTTTAAAATAACCTCTATTACTTTACTAGTTGCTTTCAAAATAGACTTCTTTCAACCTGTGTCCTGCACTTCCACTTTACTCTTAGTTAATAAGTTCTGCCCCCTCTAGTATGTGTACTGCCTTGGGATCCTCTTGAGAACCCTTTGAACTCTAGCATAATGTGGCTAATCTCTCCACACTGCACTGGTTCAATGCTTTGTAACTAAGTCTAGGTGTAAGCATTGCCCGGGGTCCTTGTGACCCTTAGGGAACTTTGATGCACCTAGACTCTAATTTGTCTATGGAAATGAGGCTTGTAAGACCATTGGAGGCTTTGGGAAACTTGGGCTTGATTTCAGGCTCTCTATAGAATAGCTTCTTGATTTTCCATTTCACTTATATAATTCAGTTATTGGCTTGTAATAATTGGTAACCAGATATTTGGTGTATTTAGTAAAAATGGTGGGTAGATGTGTACTTTGTGGGGTAATATGGGTAGAAATCCTGCTCTTAGGGCTTTACTTTCAAATCTGCATGCTTTACTCTATAGAAAACATGTTCATAGGGTTTTACTCTTGTTGAATCTGATTTCGTTTGCATAATAGACATCATGCCTATAGGTTTCCACTTCCAATGTCGTTTGCATCAAGTAGAAATTATGTTCTTAAGGTTCTGATTTTGAAATCATGTTCATAGGTTTTCAAACAATCGTGTCTTAAATCAATTCAAGTATAGATACCATGCCTATAGGATCTAATTCCGATTGAGTTCTAATAAGTCTTTTATATGTTACTGCAAATTGACTAAAACTAGTAATACGCCTTGATACCATGCCAATAGGGATTTCTATTCACAATTATATCTGATAATCTAACTAGCCTGATAAATCAATGTCATTATGCCTAATTCATCTTCTTAAAACTGGTCTTATTAAGCATTTCCTGACATTTCCTGAAACTAGATCTTTCAAAATTTTTTTAATCTCATCAGATATCCTGCCTATAGGTATCACAAGGGTGTATTTTCAAAACATGTTCGTTTCTGCATTAATATAGACACAGTATACTGCATATAGGCAAGCCTTAGGGCATTTTCAAAATCTGCATTTCCCTGAAACTATTTTTGTCGTTCAACTTTTCTGATTCTGATAAGCTTTTAAAGAGGAGTGTCTAGGCAACTACTAGGTTATAATTTGAGCTAAGATAGTGCTTAACAACAACAACAACAACAACAACAACGACCCAGTATAATCCCACAAGTGGGGTCTGGGGAGGGTAATATGTACGCAGACCTTACCCCTACCCCGAAGGGTAGAGAGGCTGTTTCCAGGAGACCCTCGGCTCAAAAAGCAATAGGAGATGATATATTAGTACCATAAAAATGCGTATTAAAAATAACAACAATATATAAGAGATATGAAATATGAAATACAGAATACGAAATACGAAATACGAAATAGATGGCTGGTATAATACAACTAGAAGGTAAAGCCCTGCGTCAATAGACGACCAATGACATTCCTAGTCTAACTTCTAACTGGATAGTCTCACTCTATTGTGCTGTAGAAATATTCACACTCTCCCCTAACCTACAACCTTAATGCTCGACCTCCATAATTCCCTATCAAGGGTCATGTCCTCAGTAATCCTAAGTCGCGCCATGTCCTGTCTGATCACCTCTCCCCAATACTTCTTAGGTCTTCCTCTACCTCTCCGCATGCCCACTACAGCCAGTCGCTCACACCTCCTCACCGGTGCATCAGTGCTCCTCCTCTGAATGTGCCCGAACCATCTGAGTCTTACTTCCCGCATCTTGTCCTCCATGGGGGCCACACCCACCTTCTCTCGAATATCTTCATTCCTAATCTTATCCATCCTTGTATGCCCGCACATCCACCTCAACATCCTCATCTCTGCTACTTTCATCTTCTGGATGTGTGAGTTCTTTACCGGCCAACATTCAGTTCCATACAACATGGCAGGCCTAACTATTGCTCTATAAAACTTACCTTTTAGTAACGGTGGCACTTTCTTGTCACACAAGACTCCCAACGCTAACCTCCACTTCATCCACCCCACCCCTATACGGTGTGTGACATCCTCGTCAATCTCCCCGATCCCCTTAATAACCGATCCAAGGTACTTGAAACTACCTCTCTTGGGAATGACTTGAGAGTCAAGCCTCACTTCAACTCCCGCTTCCGTTGGCTCAACTCCAAATTTGCACTCGAGGTATTCCGTCTTCGTCCTACTCAACTTGAAACCTTTAGACTCAAGAGCATGTCTCCAAATCTCTAGCCTCTCGTTGACGCCGCCTCTTGTCTCGTCAATTAGAATAATGTCATCAGCAAATAGCATGCACCATGGAACCTCCCCTTGAATATGATGAGTCAGTGCATCCATCACCAGGGCAAATAGGAATGGGCTGAGCGTAGACCCTTGGTGCAACCCCGTAATAACTGGAAAGTGTTCAGAGTCGCCTCCTACTGTCCTAACCCGAGTCTTAGCTCCATGGTCTATTTCTCCATAATCACTTAGAAATCCTGCTTTAGGACTTTGATTAATAAAGACCTTACTTGTGTTTGCGTCGTGCTGCCTGTATGTTTGTTTGAGGAGGAATTGTAAGCCTCTTAATTGCTCCCATTATGTGGAAGTCCTAAATGCTTTTTGACTGTCACCTTAGATTTTTGCCTTTAAAGCCTTAGGGGTACGTCTAGAACCACCTATGGGTAGAGGCCCTAATTCCCTTTAGGACTATTAAGAAAGGATGGGTAGCAACACGTAATAGGAGTTAGTGACCAAACACTTGCTTTGCATGACCAATAGGGGATAGGAAGGGTAGATATGGGATATGATGACTACACGTTATGTCACGTGTAGCCCCTCATTGAGGAGTGTTTACCAGACATGGCGTGGGATGATCCTAGAGGATAAACAACCTAGGACCCCTCCTTACCCCAAATCCTCTCCTTGTTTAAAACTTTGTTTGTTCAAACCTTTATTTCACTACTTGAATTGTTCTAACGTGCTCTACTTGCTACTTATTCGATTCAACAATTTGTAAGGACTAATTTATAAATATAAGTTCGGTCGGGACCCACAGTTGTGGACTAAGAGGGGTGCCTAACACCTTCCCTTCGAGGTTACTTCGAGCCCTTACGCTAATCTTTGGTAATGCAAACTAGTTACATGAGTTAATCGCTCTAGGTTACCTAACGCACCATAATCCGTTAAGTGGTAACTCTTCAAATACCCATTTCCTAAATGGAAATGAGTCATTACACCCCATGGAAGGTCAAAACCCGGACTCCTCTCCGCGGAGGGAAAAAAAGGGTCGCGACAGCATGGCGATCCGCTGGGGATATCTTGTAGGCTCTTACCATAACGAACTTGTTTTGATAAATTAGTCTAAGCATTCTTATCCCATACCCTTCTCCCTTATCTGGATTTTACTATAGTTTCTTTTAAGCATTTATGATTCTGAAAACTGACTTATCTCTTTGCTTTCCTTTTTATGTAACCGTCTTTTAAATTATTTAAATGATGTATTTATTTTTCCAATGTGAAAATACTTGCCCACATGTTATTAACTACTGCATAAATCATGCTCCACATCATATTCCTCTCGTGCGTCTCAAATCCTATAGCAGCGCTTTAATGAGTGATTGCGCTCTTCCTATTTATTACCCTTAAATTCAGAAAGGCTTATTTGCGGTAAAACTAGTCGATCAGTGGTGTAGTCGACAGTTCCGTGCCTTCCCCCTCAAGTTGTCCTCTTGAGGGTACCAGTCTAAAACCCCATAGAAACCTTACTCTATTAAATTGTGCATGCATCATGGTCAAACCTAGTTGGATTAGTTATGTTGTCCACATAATTATCCTTTAAGATAAGCCTTATCCAAAGTCCATCGGGTTTTCCATAATTCCAACGGACGCAATCACGTTCTGTGCATTAATTTGGAGGACTAAATGCTAATATGATGATCATAAATGTATAAATAGTCGAGTCCGATGGGGGCAAGGCCTAACCCTTTTGTTTTGCAGAAAATGAGGCACGAAATCCCCAGATTCGGTATGGTTAGCAATATCCCTCCATTGTTGCTAAATTGGTGGGAAAATATTTCCTCAAGTGAAAAAAAGCATGTGAAAAGGTACCTGGGTAATTTTCCTTCCCTGCTAGATATTGAACCAAACAAGAATCTGATCGAGGCTGCCACCCTATTCTAGGATAGTGAAAGAGCCGTGTTCCATTTTGGTGACATAGAAATGACACCGCTCCTAGAGGAAATAGGAGGACTTTCAGGGTTGACTTGGGATAGTCCCGGGATTTTGGTACCAGAAAACCGTACAAGCAGGTGATTTTTGAAAATGATAGGGCCGGAGAAGAATGTCGACCTTGTGTGCCTGAATACCTACATACCTTTCGGATATCTCTACGAGAGTTATGGCCACAGCAAGTATTTTCGCACTTATCATGATGAGATCGCCCTCACTTCACTGGGTCACATCTACCGCAGAGTGTTCGTGTTAATCGTGTGCTTTCTGGGAATGATAGTGTTCCTAATAAAAAGGGAAGAGTCCACACCAGATTGGTCAAGGTCGCTAAAACTCTGATGGAGGGGATTCATGGGCAGACGTATACCTTAGTCCCCATGATCATAGCTGATATCTATAGGGCCCTGGAGCGCTGTCAAAGAGGGGTCCAACATTTCGAGGGTTGCAACTTGCTGCTACAGTTATGGTTGTTGGAGAATCTCCAAAAGGGTCGCTATCGCCAAGAATTTCCGCGAAGGGCTTGGAAAGACCACATCGCTTTCCATAACCCTAAGTAGATGACCTACATTTCGGACAAATTTTCTCAGCCGGAAAGTGCCAGCAAATGGGTAGATTTCTTCGACAATCTGACCGAGGAACAAGTGCAGTGGATGGTTGACTGGTTCCCAACGGACGAGTTCATTATCAGGTCCAGTGATGCTCCGCATTTGGTGTTGAGAGGGATATATCCATATGTCCCTATACGAGTTATGAGGCAAGCAGGAAGAAAGCAGATTGTACCAAGGGTCATCAAGATGAGTCATTTCAGGGTAGATTTCCAAGACGATGACATACCTTACAAGTGCCAAGCTCAGCACATGTGACATTGTAAAATCATTGTGGAGAAGAGCATTGTTAAGCCAAACAGATATCATGCGGGGTGCAAGCCTCTCTATCCTTCATGGTTGGAGGACAATCTGAAAGGAACAGTGACACTAGGGTCTGGTCGAGGGAACAGAATCATAGATGAGGAAGCTGAAGCCCAAGTCAAGTACAATAGGCTATGCAAGAGAGTCCACGACTCTAAGAATGAGCATCGAGAGATACATGAGAGAAACGTGAGGTTGATCGAGGAATGGAAAGAGATGGCAGTCACTTCCAACAGAAAACTGGAATACCTGGAGCGAGAAATAGTGGAGCTGGAGGGCAAAGTCATATAAAGGATTGAAACTATCAGAATGCTAAAGGAGCCGAGGGAGGACATCTGGCCCGAGCCTACTTACTGCTTGGACTGCGCGAGCTGGGAGATCTGTTTGATGGAGTTCGGAATATCGAATCTGGGGAAGGTCCTTCTGGGAACAAATATATTACATTTACTTGCTTTTCTTAAAATGTAATAAGGCCAAGTGCTAGTAGTGACTTATTTTATTATTATGTTAGTGTCGTTTGGATTCGTCTACTTTTATATTATGAAATGAAGCATTTATTGGCATTTGAAGTTCTCCGAATCTATTTGTCGCTAGGCCTACCTCGGGCACAACAAGGCTCCCAAATTAGGATACGAGTTTATATCTCGCACTATGTGTTTAAATACTACAAACATTTCAGGATCCCCACTAACTTGTTACCTTTTGTTTTATTTATTTTTATTATTATTATTCCTATCCTCATAGATTGGTTCATCCATACTGGCCTCGTCAGCATATCATACCAGATATAGAGGCCCTCCACCTCCTCCTCCTCGAAGCAACACAAAAAGCAGAGGGAAATCAAAGATGGACGACTTAAGTGAAATCCGAAAGGAAAACATTGAGAACATAGAGACTTCCGACGGTCGTAGTACTCCGACCCCGAATGACCTAGTTTTGAGACTTGAGCAAAAGATATTAAAACTGCGAGGAGAACTTGAGCAGGTCTGCAATTTGGCAAACCTGTCACTCACCCTCAATGTCCCTGATATCCACCAACAGAACGCAAAGAACCCAACACCTCATCAAAATATACAAAACCAACAGCCGCAAAATCCTACCATACCAAATCAATACGCAACTCCACCACAAAATATCAATCCATTGCCGGTAGCAACTCCCCCACAACAACATGATTAATCAATTCCATACCTACCAACCACCACTTACCACACTCCCCAAAATACTCCATGACTCATTCCCGATCCACAAAACTCCACCAATGACCATCACTATACCCAAGTTCCTGGCACCTATTAGAGCAACCCCATATACGTGGAAACTATACCACATTCCACCCAGCCAATCTCATGTGCACCAAAATCCTCCGAAAAGGACCTGCTCATTAAGAACATGGCCGAAGAACTCAAGAAATTGACAAGCCGAGTTTAAGGTGTTGAAGGCGACAGAGGAATAGAAGGTTTGAACTACGAATATTTATGCATACAGCCTGATGTGGAACTGCCAGAGGTGTACAAACCTCCCAAGTTCGAAATGTTCGATGGTACAGGTGATCCTAGGGTTCACCTAAGGACCTACTGTGATAAGCTTGTCGGGGTTGGAAAAGATGAAAATATTCGAATGAAGCTCTTTGTGAGGAGCCTTAGTAGGGGCGCATTGTCTTGGTATATCAGCCAAAATCTCAAGAAATGGTCCAATTGGGCAAGCATGGCGTTAGATTTCATGGACCGGTTCAAGTTCAACACAGAAAATGCACCTGATGTTTTCTACATTCAGAATCTCAAGAAGAAACCTACTGAGATTTCCGCGAATATGCTACTCGTTGGAGTTCGGAAGCCGCCAAGGTCAAGCTCGCTTTGGATGAAGAACAAATGAATAAATTATTCGTTAGAGCCCACAATATTATGAGAGACTGATGGTCATCGAAAATCACAAATTCTCTGATATCATCAACCTCGGGGAAAGGATCAAGGAAGGAATCAAGAGCGGGATGGTAACAAATTTTGAGGCACTGCAAGCCATGAATAAGGCGCTCCAATCAGGTGGCATATCGAAGAAAAGAGATGTTAGGGCAGTAATGGTAGCCCAGGGCCCAAAAACTCCACTCACATATCAAACACCTCCACCCATATATCAAACACCTCCACCCACATATCAAGCATCGCTACCTACATATCAACCTTCATCTCCTAGATATTCCCAATATCAAGCTTGGCCCGATTCACCAAGCCAAGCTTTGTTTGATCAATTTTCTCAATTTTAATCAAATGCATTTATCCTTTATCATTATTCATTACTATTTTTATACTTTTTCCCTTTTACAGTGTTATTATTACTTTTTCTAATGAACCAGTGACTGTGACATGTAATGAGGCAACGCAACATGAGGATAGTGACTCAGAGGAAGAAGATGAGATGCCCGAGGAAATTGTCAGGGAAGTTGAGAATTTTGAGAACAAGCCTAAATCCAACTTGGACGAAACAGAAGCAGTAAATTTGGGAGACACCAAGACCGTCAAAGAGACCCACATCAGCATTCAGTTGTCACCAGCAGAGAAGGAAGAATACATCCATTTTCTAAAGGAATATGAGGACATCTTCTCATGGTCATACGATGATATGACCGGTTTGAGCACATCTATAGTAGCTCACAAGTTGCCTACCAATCCCATGTGCTCGCCAATCAAGTAGAAACTCAGAAAATTCAAACCAGACATGAGTTTGAAAATCAAGGAGGAAGTTACCAAGCAGATCAAAGCCAAAGTTCTCAGGGTGGTTGAATACCCAACCTGGTTAGCTAACATCGTGCCAGTTCTGAAGAAGGACGGGAAGGTCAGGGTATGTGTTGATTATCGGGATTTAAACATAGCAAGTCCTAAAGACGACTTCTCACTACCAAATATACACATCCTGATCGATAACTGCGCCAAGCATGAACTCCAGTCATTTGTAGATTGCTTCGCAGGTTATCATCAGATTTGGATAGATGAAGAAGATGCCGAGAAGACAGCTTTTATTACACATTAGGGTGTATACTGTTACAAGATGATGCCGTTCGATCTAAAGAATGCTGGGGCTACTTACATGAGGGCCATGTCGACCATCTTCCATGATATTATACATAAGGAAATAGAGGTATATGTGGACAACGTCATTAACAAATCCAAAAGGGCCATAGATCACACATATAGCAGACTTGAGGAAATTCTTCGACAGGCTCAGGAGGTACAATTTGAAGTTGAACCCCGCAAAGTGTACATTCGGGGTTCCTGCAGGAAAGTTACTGGGATTCATCGTCAATCACCAAGGGATCGAGATAGATCCGACTAAAGTCAAAGCCATTCAGGAGTTACTACCATCTAAAAGCAAAAAGGACGTGATGAGCTTCCTGGGATGACTTAAATACATCAGCCGATTCATAGCACAGTCCACAGTAATATGTGAACCCATCTTCAAGATGCTGAGGAAAGATGCCGAGACAAGTTGGACCGAGGATTGTCAGAAAGCTTTTGACCAGATCAAGGAATACCTGCCCACACCACCAATTTTGGTCCCGCCAGAACCAAGACGACCATTGCTACTTTATCTATCCGTGTTAGATAGAGCCTTCGAATATGTTTTGGGACAACATGATGAGACAGGAAGAAAGGAGCAAGCCATATACTATCTGAGCAAGAAATTCACACCTTATGAAGCACGGTATTCTCTTCTTGAACGCACTTGCTGTGCTTTGACCTGGACAACCCAGAAGTTGAGGGATTATTACTGTGCCTACACTACATACCTCATATCCAGGATGGATCCTCTGAAGTACATATTTCAGAAGCCCATGCCTACTGGGAAGTTGGCTAAATGGCAGATACTACCGAGTGAGTTCGACATCGTCTATGTAACCCAAAAGGCAGTCAAGGGACAAGCATTGGTAGATCATCTCTCTGAGAATCCAGTGGGAGGAGAATACAAACCCTTGAAAATGTATTTTCCTGATGAAGAAATATCATTCGTGGGAGAAGATATTACGGAAGCATATGACGGTTGGAGGATGTTCTTTGACGGAGCCGCAAATTTCAAAGGAGTAGGCATTAGAGCAGTTTTGGTGTCAAAAATAGGTCAACATTATCCCGTATCTGCTAAACTCAGATTTCCCTGCACCAATAACATGGCAGAATATGAAGCTCAACATGACAGTCGACATGAACATTCAGGAGTTGCTGGTGATTGGCGATTCAGATTTTCTTGTGCACCAGGTACAAGGAGAGTAGGCCATATCTGCACCATGTGCAGGAATTGAAAAGAAGGTTCACAAAGATAGAATTCCGACATGTGCACAGAATTCAGAATGAGTTTGCCGACGCATTAGCTACCTTGTCATCCATGATACAACATCCAGATAAGAAGTATATTGATTCCATCCTAGTGAGGATCAATAATCAGCCGACATATTATGCTCATGTCAAGGAATAAGCACATGGAAAGCCTTGGTTCTATGACATCAAGGAGTACTTATCAAAAGGAGAATACCCGGAGCATGCAAATCATATTTAGAAATGCACGCTTCGAAGATTGTCAAATTACTTCTTCCACAATGGAGGGAACTTATACAGAAGAACTATGGATTTGGGTTTGCTAAGGTGTGTCGATGCAAAAGAAGCTTCTAAGCTACTTGAGGATATGCATACCAGGACATGTGGCCCGCACATGAATGGTTTCGTTCTGGCCAAGAAGATACTCAGGACAGGTTACTTTTGGATGACCATGGAGACGGATTGTATTCAGTATGTACGCAAATGCTTTCAATGTCAAGTGCATGCCGACATGATAAAAGTACCACCAAACGATCTCAATGCAACAAGCTCACCTTGTCTATTCGCTGCCTGGGGAATGGATGTCATTGGTCCAATTGAGCCTACTACATCAAAATGGACACTGGTTTATCCTGGTAGCCATTGATTACTTCACAAAATGGGTAGAAGCTGCATCTTACAAAGCTGTAACCAAGAAAGTCGTCGCAGATTTTGTCAAGGATCGTATTGTCTGCTGATTCGCAGTTCTTGAGTCCATTATCACTAACAATGCCGCCAATCTCAACAGTGAACGGATAAAAGCTATATGTGAAACTTTCAAAATCAAGGACAAGAATTCCACCGCCTACCGACCTCAGATGAATGGAGCCATAGAAGCCGCCAACAAGAACATTAAGAAGATACTAAGGAAAATGGTAGAGAATCACAAGCGATGGTATGAGAAGTTACCCTTTGCTCTATTAGGGTACCGCACCATAGTTTGCACGTCAACCGGGGCAACTCGCTACATGCTAGTTTATGGTACCAAGGCTGTCATCCCAGCCGAGGTAGAGATTCCTTCTTTAAGAGTCATACAGGAAGCTGAACTCAGTGATGTGGAATGGGTAAGAAGTCGCTATGAACAATTAGACCTTATCGATGAAAAGTGGATGAATGCAATATGTCACAGCCAACTATATCAGAACAGAAACCAAGACAGTTCGCACCAGGACAACTGGTATTAAAGAAGATTTTCCCACACCAAGATGAAGCCAAAATGAAATTCTCTCCCAACTGGCAAGGTCCGTATATGGTTCACAAAGTACTAACAAGAGGATCACTCATACTTGCAGAGATGGATGGAGAGATCTGGCCAAAACCAATCAATAACGTAGTCAAGAGATACTATGCCTAGAATCATTTCACATCTCTTTTCTGATGTAATTGAACTACACTTGACCTGATTCCCGTTTAAGAGGAGATACGTAGGTAGCCTTATGGGTTCTGTCATATCATAATAAATTTTCATATTCCCCCAAAATCAGAAACTGGGGCGGAATTTTGAGAAGGGTCCTCAAAATTTCGGAGCAAGTCCAGCTAGTGCCATCACATGCCAGGAAGTCAGTCATCAGTCAAGAACTGGGGCAAAATTTTTCAAAGGATTCTCAAAATTACGAAGAAGATTCAGCAAGGTCTGCCATCCACAAACGGTTAAAAATTATCTACCAGACTGGGGCAGAATTTTGAGGAGGACCCTCAAAATTCCAACATAAGAGAGCTGCAATGCCTTTGAAATGTGTCACAGTCGCTAGTTCATCAAAAGTTACTTGATATATCAATATGCTTCCAAAACAATCCTATTTTATCAATGAATGCATATTTTTCGAAAATTCTATTTTTAATAACAGTCAGGTGCTACCTAGGGGGACTCGAGAGGGGCTTCTAGGGCGGAGCAAAGCAAGGCCGACAGATGAAGCAAGAACCAACCTCCCCTCATGAAACTTACTTTTTTTCTTTGAACGCAGACACATTTGATGATAGCATTCGTATACAAAGCAAATTCACCATCCATCTGGCCGTCAGATGCTAAACATATCCTAGCTAAGATACGCTATACACTTATCTGTTATTTTCTTTTTGCATGAGTCTAATCCTTGACTCCATATCTACATGAGTCCAATCTTTGACTCTACATTTGCATGAGTCTAAGCCTTGACTCCACATTCTCATGAGTCTAACCCTTGACTCCATCTGCATGGGACTAAGCCCTGTCCCGAATCTTGCATGAGGTTAAGACTTACCTTCATTTTTCATAAGGCTAAGCGCTGCCTTCCATTTGCATGGGACTAAGCCCTGTCCCGCATCTTGCATGAGTCTAATCCCTGACTTCACATTTGCATGGGACTAAGCCTGTCCCGAATCTTGCATGAGGTTAAGACTTACCTCCATTTTGCATAAGGCTAAGCACTACCTTCCATTTGTATAGGACTAAGCCCTATCCCGCATCTTGCATTAGTCTGATCCTTGACTCTATATTTGCATGGGACTAAGCCCTGTCCCAAATCTTGCATGAGGTTAAGCCTTACCTCCATTTTGCATAAGGCTATGCACTGCCTTCCATTTGCATAGGACCGCATCTTGCATGAGTCTAATCCCTGACTCCATATTTTCATGAGACTAAGCTCTGTCTCCAATCTTGCATGAGTCTAATCCTTGACTCCATATTTGCATGAGGTCGATCCTTGCCTCCATACCTGCATGTCTAAGCCCTAACTCCATATTTGCATAAGGCTAAACGCTGCTTTCTTTTTGCATGAGACTAAGTTCTGTTTCCAATCTTGCATGAGTCTAATATTTTCATAAGGCTAATCCTTGCCTCCCCTTTTGCATAATACTAACACCTGCCTCCCCACTTGCACGGGACTAAGCACTGTCCCTCCTTTGCACCAATGTGGATCCATTTTTCTACTACCATCTACTTGCTTTTTGATCAGGCTAAGCTCTGCCTTCATTTCACAAGACTAAGCCTTGTCTTGTTACATCATATTATTGCATCTCATGGGCTGAAATATCGCCAATTTGTCCAAAGGCGTCATAGTCTAAAGGCACCATCCTCATAGCCGGAAGAAACCATGCCATGGCCTGAGGATCTCTCAAACTTGCATACCATTATTGAAAGGCGTCATGGTTCGGAGGCACCATTTTCATGGCCTGAGAACATCATTTCATGGCCTGCGAATCCCTCATTAAACAATTCATGGCCCAGGACGTCATGGTCCAAGGACGTCATCTCTAACCGTCTGAAGACAACCTTCATGGTCCGAAGGGAATTTGCATCATGTTTAAATTTTCGCAAATACGTTTGTAGCATCTTTCATCTGCAGGTAACCAATAAACAACCGATATCCTAGCAGGAGCGATCTCGCTCTAGTTCCCTCTGACCGTCCCGATCGTAGCCGCTTCCACATCTCGTGTCCGTTCTTACAATATTTTCATCGGCATACTCCGCAAGTGAATCCAAAACTACACATGGCCTGATTTTAGAAATCAGGGATATGTAGACAACTCGGAAACCGAAGCTCAGCCTCTGTCTTTCAAAACATCCCATCCGGTCAAAATTGGCCATCATTTCTTTACTCGAAAACTCATTCATCCTTCTCGGGTAAAGAGGGGCAGCTATTGATACCCAATTTTCCCTATATATTTTAAATATGCATAAATACTTTCAATATAGCATATATATGCATATATAAGCATGCGCAAGGCTTTTATTATTTTTTCCATAATTTTAAGGGTTTAAATTGATTTATTTTCTTCTCTTTTATCCATAAAATTCCCAATTATTATTTCCAAAATTATTGTTTTGATAATTTATTTATTTTATTTCTATACTCATGCCAAAATATAGCTAGTATAATATTTATGCATTTTTATAATTATTTAGTATTTTTTAAGCTAAATTGCATATAATTTCAATGTTAGCCTATTTTAAGGTATAATTATATTTTATATGCATAAAATTAGTTCTCATATTTTTAAAATGTCAATTATGTATTTTAAATTATTTTGGCACTTTAAATTATTTTTTAGAAATTACCTATTATTTTTATAAATTAAATAGGGTGAAAATTGGCTATTTAAATTATAGCCAAATCTGGCTTTCAATTATAGCCTAAATCGGACCCCTCTCCAGCCTAATTTTACACCCAATCACCCGACCCAGACCCTATACACGTCTACTTGACCCAAATCATCATAAATCCTGGCTGTTGATCTTTTAGATCAACGACCCTTATTCATCCTTTCCTCTTTAATTTCCAAACGACCCCTAACCCTAAGTCATTTTTCCAAAGGCGCCGCCTTCAGATGCTCTCATCTTTTTTTTTCTCTCTCAAACCTAACCCTAAAACTCCATCAATCACCTCCTTCTCTGGTCATCTCCGGTGACCAACCTTTCAAACCAAGCCTCCAATGGGTCTTTCATCAACTTGCTCATCATCTCTAAGACCTTCAAGGGCCCTGGGCTATGTCAATTTGGACCTAGGGTTTCTGATTCTGTTGTTCGAGGTTTCTCTAGTGTGATTTTGGGCAAAATCACACCATATGTGTTACAATTTGTAAAGTTTGCAATATGTTCTTTCGATTTCTATTTGGGTTTCCTTTTGAAACCCTAACCCTCTTTTGAATCTCTCAGATCTGTGTTATTTTCATGCTTTAAGCCTATTTTTATTTCTATGATTTGCCTATTTTTGAACTTCTTCTGAAAGATCCTCATTTTTAAACCATTTTACTTTCTTTAAAAACTAGGGTTTTCTCGGAGTTCTCTCTACACCTATTCGAACCGATTTCTTCATGATTAAACCATTTTCCTTGCTTATTTTGACCGATTCTATGTTCCTACTGCTTTTTAACTCGACTATGTTAAAAGCCCTAATTTTTAAGATTTTTCTTTACTTTGTTTCTGTGTGTTAGCTTGATTTTCTTTGTCTTGGTTCTCTGTGTTAGTATGATTTTTTTTGCCTTGGTTCTGTGTGTTAGCTTGTTTTCCTGATTCTTGTTAATCTCTCGTGGTCACCATGCTTCGCATATGTCCTGCTGAATCTTTAGCCTACTTATGTCACCTCTGTATGATTGTGTTTTCTAATCTCTTGTTTCTTTCTGTCTATAGAGCTGACCTTGTTTGTTTGCTAATCCTGTTCATTCGTCTCTATTTATATGTTGAGAAGACAGATTCATTACTCTCCATGATTGATTCTGATTCAAAGTCCTAGAATTCTACTCGTCTGTTTAAATTAACCGATTTCATTACCTTATTTACTATGGTACTTTGTTTTAATTAGTCTATCCTTAATTGAGTCTTTCTGAATTTGGTCCTAATTGACTACTTTATGCCTACTGAACCTTGACTCCTTCCTTATTTAATCATGCACTAATTCTACTTCCTGCCTTATATGGTACTGCATCTTTCCCTTTGATCTTGATTCCCTTAACATAAGGGAGAGCTTCCTTGATTATCTAATTGATTGATTCTGAGTTCTTAAATTAGCATACTGCTATGTTTTTTAAGTTATTCCACTACCTACTTTCAATTATAAATACTCTAAGTCTTTTACAAACAAGGGACAAACACTTGATTTTTGAAAAACTCCTGTCTTATTAAAAATCCGTGTTCTTCCCCTTCTCTTATGCTATTTGCTACTATTAGCCAGCTGCAAGCCAAGGATAATCCTCTGTGCTCTTTGGTTCTTTCACCATGCTTACTTCTATCTTCACTGGTATGTCCTAGTTTAATTTAAAGCCTCAACAGCAACATGCTTCTCTTGTTTCAGTTTCTTTTATTTCTAGCTTGCTTTTACTGTGGTTCTGTTATGAAGTCTGTAGTTAGGTTATATTATCAGCATGCTAGTATGAGTCCCCTCCCTTTAAATCAATGTATTCCCTTATGTGATTCAAAGAATACCTGGACAACTGTTTTACCTACTGTGTACTTACCATTTTTTGTGAATCCCAAATCCTTATCCCTCTCTATGTTTTTATGGTCCTCATGACTGGTTTGTGATTATGCCAGTGTCAATTATATCTAAGCATGTCTGAACCAGTCCTAAGACCCCTTGCTGGGGTTATGTGTCTGCAATCAAATGTTTGTGTATCCCCAAACCCTTTGACCCCTGTTTGAATACTGAGTTCATTTGGATTCTGTGTAGTGCTTGATTTTGTTTACCACTCCAACCTCTTTCAAGGAACCTCTATTACTTTACTAGTTGCTTTCAAAACAGACTTCTTTCAACCTGTGTCCTGCACTTCCACTTTACTCTTAGTTAATAAGTACTGCCCCCTCTAGTATGTGTACTGCCTTGGGATCCTCTTGAGAACCTTCTGAATTCTGGCCTACTGAGTCTGGCCTCTCCATACTGCACTGGTTCAATGCTTGGTTACTAAGTCTAGGGGTAAGCATTGCTCGGGGTCCTTGAGACCCTTAGTGAACTTTGATGCACCTAGACTCTAATTTTTCTATGCAAATGAGGCTTGTAAGGACATTGGAGGCTTTAGGAAACATGGGCCTGATTGCAGGCTCTCTATAGAATAGCTTCTTGATTTTCCATTTCACTTATGTAATTCAGTTATTGGCCTGTAATAATTTATAAACAGATATTTGGGGTATTTAGTAAAAAGGGTGGCTAGATGTGTACTTTGTGGGGTAATATGGTAGAAATCCTGCTCTTAGGGCTTTACTTTCAAATCTGCCTGCTTTACTCTATAGAAAACATATTCATAGGGTTTTACTCTTGTTTAATCTGATTTCGTTTGCATAATAGACATCATGCCTATAGGTTTCCACTTCCAATGTCATTTGCATCAAGTAGAAATTATGTTCTTAAGGTTCTGCTTTCGAAATCATGTTCATAGGTTTTCAAACAATCGTGTCTTAAATCAATTCAAGTATAGATACCATGCCTATAGGATCTAATTCCGATTGAGTTCTAATAAGTCTTTCATATGTTACTGCAAATTGACTAAAACTAGTAATACGCCTTGATACCATGCCTATAGGGATTTCTATTCGCAATTATGTCTTATAATCTAACTAGCCTGATAAATCAATGTCATTATGCCTAGTTCATCTTCTTAAAACTGGTCTTATTAAGCATTTCCTGACATTTCCTGAAACTAGATCTTTCAAAATTGCTTTAATCTCATCAGATATCTTGCCTATAGGTATCACAAGGGTGTATTTTGAAAACATGTTCGTTTCTGCATTAATATAGACACAGTATACTGCATATAGGAAAGCCTTAGGGCATTTTCAAAATATGCATTTTCTTGAAACTATTTTTGTCGTTCAACTTTTCTGATTCTAATAAGCTTTTAAAGAGGAGTCTCTAGGAAACTACTAGGTTATGACTTCTGGATCTAAAAGTGGTCTATTTCTGCATAATCACTTAGAAATCCTACTTTATGACTTTGATTAATAAAGACCTTACTTGTGTTTGCGTCGTGCTGCCTGTATGTTTGTTTGAGGAGGAATTGTAAGCCTCTTAATTGCTCCCATTATGTGGAAGTCCTAAATGCTTTTTGACTGTCACCTTAGATTTTTGCCTTTAAAGCCTTAGGGGTACGTCTAGAACCTCCTATGGGTAGAGGCCCTAATTCCCTTTAGGACTATTAAGAATGGATAGGTAGCAACACGTAATAGGAGTCAGTGACCACACACTCGCTTTGCATGACCAATAGGGGATAGGAAGGGTAGATATGGGATATGATGACTATGCGTTATGTCACATGTAGCCCCTCATTGAGGAGTGTTTACCGGACATGGCGTGGGATGATCCTAGAGAATAAACAACCTAGGACCCCTCCTTACCCCAAATCCTCTCCTTGTTTAAAACTTTGTTTGTTCAAACCTTTATTTCACTACTTGAATTGTTCTAACGTGCTCTACTTGCAACTTATTTGATTCAACAATTTGTAAGTACTAATTTATAAATATAAGTTCGGTCGGGACCCATAGTTGTGGACCAAGAGGGGTGCCTAACACCTTCCTTTTGAGGTTACTTCGAGCCCTTACCCTAATCTTTGGTAATGCAAACTAGTTACATGAGTTAATCGCTCTAGGTTCCCTAACGCACCATAATCTGTTAGGAGGCGACTCTTCAAATATCCAATTCCCAAAAGGAAATGAGTCATTACACCCCAGGGAATGTCCAAGCCCGGACTCCTCTCCGCGGAGGGAAAGAAGGGGGCACGACAAGCCTAAAAGACATAGGATTTAAAGAAGTGTTAAAATTAGTACTAGATAACTATAATTCATTAAGCGTTTATACTATTAATTTCTTATGCTATTATTAACAATTTTTATGAAGACTTTTGAAACCAAAATAGCCTTAGCAAAGGATGACAGCCTTCTCTTGTCAAAAACCCAAAACGGAATTCCAAATTGGTCTTTTAATCGAGCTTTTCTACAAAAGAAATGGAACAAATGCTGTTGCAAAACAAGGGTTTTTTGGATAGTTTCTTCAAAATGAATATAAGGTTTGAGAACTAATTTCTAAGGTACCCCTAAAGACTATTTCTTTAAACAAGCTTTACTTTACAAATATTATACAAATAGTCACATCTTTTTTTAAAGACAAAATGTTTTATAACTTAACTATAGCTCACAAGATTTTACAAACCCAAATATTGTAGACATACTCTTTCAATCACAAGAGACATATATTTTTCTAAAGGCTTTCATAAATCTATACCCTCTTTCTAAATCACATGTACGTTTTTAAGAAATAAGTTCTAAACTAGATATACAATATGCTACACTTTAACACTAGTTAAGCAGAGTATAGACAACTAATATTTTAATCTAGTCTAAGTCTAATTGAGCTACCTCAGGTAGATTTTAAGGGGTGCCTAATACCTTCCTCTTAGAAAAACAAGAACCCGTACCCAGAATCTCTCCGATTAGTAGACTAATAGAGAAATGATATTAGTAATAAAGTAGGTACCCTAGTATACCTTTAAATATTATGTGGCAGCTCTCTTTTATCATTAATAGGGAAACCACTAGTTGAATCTTGTTTTGACTCGTACAAAATAGGGTGCAACACTCAGTATGGTTGATTTTGATGTGATTTTGGGCATGAATTGGTTGTCACCATGTCACTCTATTCTTGATTATCACATTAAGATCGTGACATTGGGAATGATAGGGTTGCCTAGAGTAGAGTGGAGAGGTTCCCTGGATCATGTTCCTAGTAGAGTGGTGGCTTTTCTGAAGGCTCAATGGATGGTTGAGAAGGGATGTTTCTCGTATTTGGCCTTTGTGCGAGATGTGAGTGCTGATACTCCTACCGTTGAGTTAGTTCCGATAATCATGGATTTTTCATATGTGTTTCCTGCAGACCTGCCGGGTATGCCACCTGATAGGGATATTAATTTTGTTATTGACTAGTGCCAGGCACTCAGACCATCTCTATTCCACTGTATCGCATTGCACCAGTAGAGTGGAAGGAGCACTTACATGAACTTATAGGTAAGGGCTTCATCAGGCCTAGTGTGTCACCTTAGGGTGCACCAGTATTATTTGTGCAGAGGAAAGATGGTTCTATGAGGATGTGCATTGACTACATGCATTTGAACAAGGTTACTATCAAGAATAAGTACTCACTATTGCGTATTGATGGTTTTTTGATCAGCTTTAGGGTGATATGGTATTGTCGAGGATTGATTTGAGATTAGGGTTCTATTAGTTGAAGATCCAGACTTCAAACATTCTGAAGACTTCATTTAGGACTCGCTATGCTCACTATGAGTTTCTGGTGATGTCTTTTGGGCTAACCAATGCCCCAACAACTTTTATGCACTTGATGAACATTGTATTTTAGCCCAATATTTATTTCTTCATCATAGTTTTCATTGATGATATATTGGTGTATACTCGAAGCCGGGAGGATCACGAACGACACTTGAGGATCGTGCTCCAGACTTTGAGGGAGAAGAAACTATATGCTAAATTCTCCAAGTATGAGTTTTGGCTTGATTCGATGGCATTCTTGGGTCATGTAGTATCTAGTGAGGGGATTAGGGTAGATCCAAAGAAGATTTAGGCAGTTCAGAGTTGGCCCAAACTGTCATCTGCTACTGAGATTCGAGTTTTCCTTAGGTTGGCTGGGTAATAGCGCCATTTTATGGAGGTGTTTTTATCTATAACAACCCAATTAACTAGATTGACGCAGAAGGATTCCCTATTCAGGTGGCCTGATGAGTGTGATGAGAGCTTTCAGAATCTCAAAGCTGCCTTGACTACAGCTCCAATTCTGCTTTTGCCTTCAGGATCAAGTTCCTATTCAGTCTATTGTGATGCGTCATGGATTGGCATTAGATATGTGTTGATGCAGGAGGGTAGAGTTATTTCTTATGCTTCCCGTTAGTCCAAGCCCCAGGAGAAGAACTACCCTGTACATGATTTAAATTGGTAGCCATTGTTCATGCACTTATGATTTGGCGGCACTATCTTTATGGCATGTCTTGTGAGGTATTCACAGATCACAAGAGTAACCAACACTTATTCTAAAAAAGGATCTGAACATGAGGAAACAGAGGTGGTTAGGGCTACTAAAGGACTATGATATCACTATTCTTCATCATCTGGGGAAGGCCAATGTGGCGGCCGATGCTTTCAATAGGAAGGCTGAGAGCATGGGAGTCTTGATTTATTCCAGTTGGGGACAGGCTGTTAGCATCGGATGTTCAGGATTTGGCCAATCAGTTTGTGAGGCTAGATTTTCAGAGCCTAGTAGGGTTCTTGCTTGTGTTGTATCACGATTGTCTTTGTTTGAGCACATCAAGGTGCGTTGGTATGATGATCCCCAATTACTTGTCTTAAAGGACATGGTGCAACACGATGATGCTAAGGAGGTTACTATTAGTGATGATGGGGTATTGAGTCTTCATGGTCGGATCTATGTTCTAAATGTGGATGGGTTGAGATAGTTGATTGTTGAGGAGGGCAATAGTTCACGGTATTCCATTCATCCGAGTGCTATGAAGATGTACCAGGATTTGAGATTACACTATTAGTGGCAGGAAATGAAGAAGGATATCGTGGAGTTTGTTGCTTGGTGTTGGAACTGTCAGCAGGTGAAGTACGAGCATTAGATGCTCGATGGTTTAGTTCAAAGGCTTGATATTCCGTAATGGAAATGGGAACTTATCACTATGGATTTTTAGTTTGGCTTCCACGAACCTTGAGGAGATTCAACACAGTGTAAGTTATTATGGATAAACTGACCAAGTCTACACACTTTATTCCAGTCATGACTACATATTTTTTAGAGCAGCTGGCTCGTATTTATATTCGGGAGATTGTTCGCCTTCATGGTATGCCCATGTCTATAATCTCAGATCGATGAACATAGTAAACATTGGATTTCTGGAAAGCAGTGTAGCATGAGTTAGGCACAAAGGTTGAGTTGAGTACCATATTTCATCCCTAGACAGATGGGCAGTCTGAGCGCACTATTCAGATTTTAAAGGACATGTTATGTGCCTGTGTCATTGATTTTGTAGGTTCAAGGGATCAATTTCTTCCATTAGTAGAGTTTTCCTAAAACAACAACTATCTGTCAAATATCTAGATGGCTCCTTATGAGACATTATGTAGGAGGCGATGCCATTCTCCAATTGATTGGTTCGAGCCTGGGGAGGCTAGGTTATTGTGTGTTGATTTGGTCCATGATGCTTTGGACAAGGTGAAGTTGATTCAGGAGTGGATTCGTACAACGCAGTCCAGATATAAGAGTTATACTGGCAGGAAGGCACATGATGTTGCATATATGGTGGGTGAGAAGGTTCTACTCAAAGTTTTGCCCATGAAGGGTGTGATGAGGTTCGGGAAGAAGGGTAAGTTGAACCCTAGGTGTATTGGTATTTTTGAGGTGCTTGAGAGAGTTCGAGAGGTGGCTTTCAGACTTGAATTTCCACCTAGTCTATCGGGAGTTCACCTAGTGTTTCATGTCTCCATATTTCGAAAGTGTTATTGGGACCCATCACATGTTTTGGACTTCAGCACGGTGCAGTTAGATGGGGATTTGGCTAATGATTTGGAGCCCGTGGCCATTTTGGATCGGCAGGTTCAAAAGTTGAGGTCGAAGTATATAACATTAGTAAATGTTTATTGGAGAGGTCAGACAGTCAAGGAAGCTACTTGGGAGGCCGAGCAGGATATGCGGAGCATACATCCTCACCTTTTTGAGACTCTAGGTATGATTCTAGACCCGTTCAATTATGAATGTTTGTTTAAGAGGGGGAGAATGTCACGACCCGACTGGTCATTTTGAGTATCTTAACCCAATTTCTCCTATTTGATGCTTTACATATGTGTATTTGTAGTTATGTAACTTGTCGGGGTGACTGGTTTAGTTCCGGGTAGGTTTTGGAGTGAATTGGGAACTTAGTCCCAAGATTAGAAGCTTAAATTGTAAGACTTGATCGGAGTTTGACTTTAATGCAAATAACTCAAAAATGGTATTTGATAGTTCCAATAGCTTCGTATGTTGATTTTGGACTTAGGCATATGTACGGATGTGGATTTGGAGGTCCGTAGGTTGATTTAATGTTTTTTGGCAAAAATTAAAAAGTTAAGGTTTGGAAGGTTGACAGGTTTGACCAGAAGTTAACTTTGTTAATATTAGGCTCGGATATCGATTCTGGGAGTTGGTATATGTCCATTGTGTCATTTGGGAACATGCAAAATTTGAGGTCATTCCAAGTTGATTTGATATGGTTCGACACGAGTTTTGGAATTTGGAGTCCATTAGTTACTTAGGCTTAAATTGAGGTGCAATTCGCAGTTTTGATATTGTGTTGGGTGATTTTAATGCCTTGAGTTGGTTCGTGTTATGTTTTGGGATGTGTTGATGTGATTGGACGGGGTCTCGGGGGCCTAGGGGTGTTTCGTGTTTAATTTCAGACCATTTTTTGACTTGGTTGTATTGTCGAAGGTTAGGTTTTCTGGTGTTTTCGCATCTGCAGGGGGCTTAGCTAAAGATGCGCAGCCACAAGTGTCGCCATTTTAGCACAGGTGCAAAGGAGAAGGCTGGGAGTTGGGCCCACAAATGCGGAAGGCAGGTTGCAGGTGCAAGGTCGCATCTACGAATGTCACGTCCCAAAACTGAAGAGGCATGGCCGGCACCCGGTACCATTCTCGGCTCGAGTGTACCACTCTGTAACTGTGAACTCTAGAGGGGTAACCCTTAACCTAGGCCGATGAGGCCATATTTTGAATCGTTTGAAAATAACTCCTCTCTCATCTCTAGGGTAAACATACCCAAAAGCTGATATATATAATTATGCAGGCCGAGAAGCCGCCATGAACATCTACTGATATACGAAATATACAGGACTCATCTACAAGCCTCTAGAGATAACTGAACTGTAGCATGGTCGGGACAAGGCCTTAACCTACCCATCAAACCTGTATATATAATATAGACTCCAAGGTCTAGACCTGGTAACTCCAAGGAAGTGGAGCTTACCAACCAAGCTGATGTTTGACTGTGTCTACTAGGAGGGTCTGTCCAACTCTCAATGAGGACCTGTAGGCATGAAATGCAATGTCCTGGGAAAAAGGGTCGCAGTACGAAATAATGTACCGAGTATATAAGGCAACAAAATAACTGAAAGCTGAAACTGAACTGATAATATAATAACTGAAAGTAACTGGGTGTTAAAAATAATCTAAAGATATACTTACCTTCTAATACTGACTCAACTCTCTCAATATAGTAAGTAAAATAATTGTCCGACCTTATAAGGCTTGGTATATGTAACTGCTCTGCCATAGTACGCTCTCTCATAGGTGCTCGGCCATACTATGATCTGTATTTCGACCATTCTAGGCTCGCTCATAGGCGCTCAGCCAGAATAGGCTCGGTATATAACTTACCATGTGATCGGAGGTTGCCTAATAGGGGCCTGCCCATCGATTATAGCTTGAAGGTGGTGAAAATACTATAATACTGTATATTTATAGACTCTCTACTCTCTTGACTGAAAGAAGACAAAACTAAACTGAATATGAAGTCCCGATAAGGGAGAATTCTGTAACTTATGAGACTAGGAAAATGTACATAAATTCAGGAATATGATCTTCTCTTTATGTCTCATTATCAAACACATGTAATTACTGGATCATGCCAAAATGAAGGAAAGGTTTAGCCTTAACATACCTTAAATCTGTTAAGTCCTTAATACCTTCCAAGCAATTCTTCAAACAATTCAACTTAATCTAGCACAACATAGAGAGATTCAAAATTAAGTGCTGAGTAAAGGCTAAGTTCGCAACTTACACTAGTAGCTCGTTTACGTAAATTTGGGCAGCACGCCCTCTGTAACAAGGCCCTCCTCCAATACCATATACCAACAACACCAAGAACAAAACAATAACAACATATATGCATCATTTTCCAACCTTATCTCCATCACAATATATCACAAAACAGCCCACACACCTTAATCACTTCATACATAAAACGACAACAAAAGTAGTGTCAAACAACGTAAAAATGTAACGACAAATGACCAGCCCACCATTCCGTCATTATGTGGTATTTTTTTACACCTTTTCTCCTTCAAAACACCATAAAAATTAGTAAAATAGATAGCCCAAAAGTAACATGAAACAACCCACAAAATAGTCCCACAAGTTCAGCAACTCAAAATTGATTTTTTAGTTTAGTAAAAACATTTCAACTTGTCCTTTTCTCAAATTTAGAAACACAACCAACAATACATAATTAAGCCTTTTATCCAATAAACCAGCCATGCATTCAACTTAAAAATAAGTTTACAACCAGCCAACAGTGACGCAACAACAAATAACATACCACTCTTTCGAAACTCGCTAGGTCTAGTCTTTACGATCGAGTTACAACTCGTACAAGCATAGATAATGGAAGAAGAAGCATAAATTTACCTTGGACTGAGTAAAACCCACGAAACATAGTCATTCTTCATAACAAATTAGTCCCCCAACGCAGCTACAAGAAGGAGATAGAGAAACTAGCAAGTTGTCCGAGGTTTTCGGCACTAGAATCACATCGTAACACCTGAAATAGCTTAGGGTTTGTGTGGGATTTTTGGGGAGGAGTTACAAGGGTTCACTCTGGTTTTCATGATATGAAATATGAATGAAATAAATGAGTTAATTATCCCTTTAAAGTCCCCTTTTGGCCGACTTAATTGAGGCCTCTCCTTTTGGCAAGTAGGTGATGCACCTACTTGTCACCTACCAGCCTGCACAGTCTCGCAAAAATGTGAATATCTCTCTACTCTAACGTATTATCGACAAATGGTTTAATGAGTTAGAAACTAGACTCATAGATATTCTATTTGGTATGTAGATCACCCCATAATTCCAAGTAAATTGGGAGAAAAGCTCAGCTATATTTATCCTAAATTTCAGCATATTTATGACTGTAACTTGTGATGATCTTTGCCAACTTTTGTTTCACAACTCACTTGACTTAAAAACATAACACACGACTATAATAAGATAAAAATAACTCATAACATAACCTCCGTATCATTTTGAGAACCCTAGTGTCACCCAAAAAGTACATGTTATAATATTCCCAACTTGTTTACTTTCGACGAAACTTATTTTCTTCAATTGGTTTAGCTTCTAAGCCTTCCAGCCCTCTTGGTACTTGCAGTCCATGATCTTAAATGTTTGTAACCTCAAAGTTAACATGATTAACTTACTTTATTTACTTTCAAAGATGACATCATTTCAGAGATTACATCAATTGACTTACGACGTACTCTCATATAGGAAACTATGAGGTGTAACATCGGAGAAGGACCGCAGATGCGTGAGCGCATGTGCAGATATTGGTATTGTGCCCGAGGGGCAGTTCTTATGTGTTTATCTTTTCTAGCTGCCTGTCATTTACTTGTTTAACTGTTAAAAGGTATTTCAAAGAAGCTTAAATTGAACTAAGGTATTTTTATGAGATTCCACTATTTTATTGCACTTTACTGGTTTTACTCTGCCTCTTTATAGCATATTGTTGTGTTCTTTACGTGATTTCTTATCGTTCAGTCTTTATTTATTATTATTACTCACGGAGTTGGATTACTTACTTTACTCCCTGCACCCTGTGTGCAGATTCAGGCGCTTCAGGTCCTGCTAGCGAGGGTTGATAGCTTCCAGCAGATTTTGGAGTCCACTAGGTAGCTGCTCGACATTCGCAGCCCAGTGTTTCTCCCTCTTATCATCATTTTTTCCCTTGAATTGGATTTTGTAACAGACTATGTAGTCCCTTTTCCTTATTCCTAGACTTATGTTAGATGCTCATGACTGGTGACACCCCGATGTCGGGTTGTGTTTGGTTTTCCGCAGTTGTTATTTTTCACTATATTATGGAATTTATCATATTTAATGACTTAATTATGAATTATTATTTGTTAATTTAATTGGGTGTTGTGTCGGCTGGCCTTGTCTTCACGAGAGGCGCCATCACGTTCGGGTATGAGTTTAGGGTCGTGACAAGTTGGTATCAGAGCCTAGGTTACATAGGTCTCACGAGTCATAAGCAAGTTTAGTAGAGTCTCGCGGATCGGTACGGAGACGTCTGTATTTATTATCGAGAGGCTGCCGAACATTTAGGAAAAACTTCATATTCTTGAAATTCTCATCATTTGAATCTGTTGATCCGAGTACTAAACTTTTGTTATTCTATTCTCTCACAGATGGTGAGAATACGCGCTACCGATTAGGATGGATGACTACCAGTACCACCAGCTGTGGCCGCTAGAGGCCAAGGATGCGGTCGTAGTCGTAGTAGGGGAAGGGGTGTGGCCCGCACAACAGCTAGGGTAGCACCTGCAGATCCACCAGCCGCCCCAGTTCCGGATCAGGTCCCAATTGTGGATGCTCCAGCAGCACCAGCTCAGGCACCAGCTGTGCCCATTGTGATTCTGGGTCTTCAGGAGGCCTTGGATCAGATTCTATAGGTATGCACTAGCCTAGCTCAGGCGGTCTCAATTACTACAGCCGTAGCTACTTCTCAGGTCGAGGGAGGCACTCAGACTCCCGCCGCTCGCACACTTGAGCAGGTCATGCAGGGACTTCAGACACCGTGGGAACATCCAGCCCAGTCGGTTGCAGTTGCTTAGGATTATGTAGCTCCTACCATGCCAGAGGACGAGCAACACAGGTTGGAGAGGTTTGGTAGACTTTAGCCTCCGACTTTCAGTAGTATAGAGGGCGAGGATGCCTAGGGTTTCTTTGACAAGTGTCAGAGGATTCTTTGCACAACGGGTATTCTAGAGACCAGTGGGGTCATTTTCACTATTTTTCAATTTTCTGGAGCTGCCTTCACTTGGTGGGAGGCGTATGAAAGGCGTAGGCCTGTTGGTGTAGCACCCCTTACCTGGCAGCAGTTCTTCATTCTCTTTTTGGAGTAGTATGTGCCACAATCTCACAGAGAGGAGCTGTGTAGGAAGTTCGAGTGGTTGCGATAAGGAGAGATGACTGTGATGCAGTATGAGATGAGGTTCTCATAGTTAGCTCGTCATGCTATTTGGTTGGTTCCGACAGATAGAGAGAGGATTAGGAGGTTTGTAGATGGCCTCACTTATCAGCTTCGTATTCTCATGAACAAGGAGACGGTGTCAGGTGCTACTTTTGAGGAGGTTGTTGACATTTCTTGTGAGATTGAGTCAGTTTGTTGCCAAGAGAGAGATGAGTGGGAGGCCAAGAGGCCTCGATGATCTAGTAGTTATGGTTGTGTTCCTTCGAGATGTTAGTTTCAGCACGGCAGAGGCCATCCATTCAGGCATGCTCAGCCAGCTCGCCCAGGTTATCGTGGGGTGTCATCGAGACATGGTTCTCACAGTTCTCACTAGGGCCAGTCATCACTTAGTGCCCTTTCAGCTCAGAGTTCATCCCGTGCTCCATCAGTTTAGGGATCTTCTATGTCAGGTGCATCTGCTAGTCATTTTGGTGCTAGGGGTTTCCTTCAGTCCTCGTCTCCAGCACCTGGGAGGTTTTATGAGTATGGAGAGAAGGGTCATATGAGGAGGCAGTGTCCTCGTCATCTTGTGGGTTCATCTCAGCAGAGGAGTCAGCCATATACTTCAGTGCCACTTACTTCACCACCACCCATCCAGCCAGCTAGGGGTGGAGGTCAATGAGCTAGGGGTCACCCTAGAGAGGAAGGTCAATCAGGTGGCGGTCAGGCCCGTTTATATGCACTTCCAACTAGACCCGATACTATTGCTTCTGATACTGTTATTACAAGTATTGTCTCAGTCTGCCACAGAGTTGCCTCTGTATTATTTGATCTCGGTTACCGTGTGTACTGGTCATGTGTGGTGACTATTAGGGGTCTGGAGACCCAAGTGGATCTTTTGTTGTTATGTATGGTAGACTTCGATGTTATATTGGCCATGTATTGGCTATCTCCGAGTTGTGCTATTTTGGACTGTCATACTAAGACAGTGACCTTGGCTATGCCGGGTGTGCCACGGACTGAGTGGTGAGGTTCGACTGATTATGTTCCCAGTAGGGTAATTTCATTCTTGAAGGCCTAGTGTATGGTTGGAAGGGTTGTCTTTCGTATCAAGCCTTTATGAGGGATGTTAGTGCAGAGACTCCCAATATTGATTCTATCCCAGTTGTGATGGATTTTCCCGATGTGTTTCCTGCAGACCTATCGGGCATGCCACCGGACAAGGATATTGATTTTGGTATTGACCTGGTGCCAGGAATTTAGCCCATTTCTATTTCACCGTATCGTATGGAACTAGCGGAGTTGAAGGAGTTAAAGGAGAAGCTTCTGGGGAGGCCTATAACTCGCGGTATTCAATTCATCGGGTGCTGCAAAGATGTATCAGGATATGATACAACATTATTGGTGGAGGAGAATTAAGAAAGACATTGTGGGATTTGTAGCTCGGTATCTCAATTGTTAACAGGTAAAATATGAGGATCAGAGGTCGGGTGGCTTGCTTCAGCGGATGGATATTCCAGTGTGGAAGTGGAAGTGGATCACCATGGACTTTGTAGTTGGTCTCCCACGGACTTTGAAAATGTTCGATGCTATTTGGGTGATTGTGGATCGGTTGACCAAGTCCGCGCATTTCATTCCTGTGTATACTACCTATTCTTCAGAGCGGTTGGCAGAGATCTATATTCGGGAGATTGTTCGTTTTCATGATGTCCTAGTTTCCATCATTTCAGATAGGGGCACTCAGTTTACTTTGCAGTTTTGAAGGTCTGTGTAGCGAGAGTTGGGTACTCAGGTTGAATTAAGCACAACTTTTCACCCTTAGATGGACGGGCACCGAGCGCACTATTCAGATATTGGAGGACATGTTACGTGCTTGTGTCATTGATTTCGGAGGGTCATGGGATAAGTTTCTACCGCTCACAGAGTTTGCTTATAACAACAACTACCAATCGAGTATTCAGAGCTTTGTATGGGAGGCGGTGCAGATCTCCAGTTGGTTGGTTTGAGCTGGGTGAGGCTAGGCTACTAGGGATGGACTTGGTGCAAGATGTTTTAGACAAGTTGAATGTGATTTAGAAGAGGCTTTGTACATCGCAATTGAGACAAAAGAGTTATGCTGACAGGTAGGTTCGGGATGTGTCCTACATGGTTGGTGAGAAGGTTCTGTTGAAGGTTTCACTCATGAAGGGTGTTATGAGATTTGGAAAGAAGAGTAAATTGAGTCATCGGTTCATTGGTCCTTTTAAGGTGCTTCGGAGGATTGGGAAGATGGCTTATGAGCTTGCGTTTCCACCCAGCTTGTCGAGTATGCATCCGGTATTTCATGTTTCTATGCTCCGAAAGTATATTAGGGATCCGTCTCATGTTCTGGATTTCAGCACGATTCAGTTAGATGATGATTTGACTTATGATGTGGAGCCAGTAACTATTTTGGAGCGTCAGGTTCGAAAGTTGAGGTCAAAGGATATAGCTTCAGTGAAAGTGCAGTGGAGAGGTCAGCCCGTGGAGGAGGCTACCTGGGAAACCGAGCAGGAGATACGGAACAAATATCCTCACCTTTTTAGGCTTCAAGTATGTTTCTTGACTCGTTCGAGGACGAACTTTTGTTTAAGAGGGGGAGGATGTAACGACTCGGCCGATTGTTTCGTAAGTTACCGCTCCATTTCCCCCATTTTTGCTTCTTATTTCTTTGTTTATCGGTTCTATGTGTGATCGGGTTGGTTGGCTCGGGTTCGGAAAGGTTTTGGTAAGGTTTGAGACACTTAGTCTATTTTGAGGAATCTTAAGTTGGAAAAGTCAACCGAATGTTGACTTATGTGTTAAAGGGCTTAAGTGTGAGTTCCGAGGGTTCAGATAGCTTCGGGAGATGATTTGGGACTTAGGAGCGTGATCGGAATATATTTTGGGGGTTCGGAGTAGATTTAAGCTTGAATTGGCGAAATTGGAATTTCGGCGTTTTCTGGTTGATAGGTGAGACTTTGATATAGGGGTCGGAATTTAATTCAGGGAGTTGCAATAGGTCCATGGTGTCATTTGGGATGTGTGTTCAAAATTTTAGGTCATTCGGACATGGTTTGATAGACTTTTTGATCAAAAGTGGAATTTGGAAGATATTGGAACCCTAGGCTTGAATTCAATGTGGTTTGGTTGATTCGATGTTGTTTGAGGTATTTTGAAGATTGGTACAAGTTTGAGTAGTAGTATATGATGTGTTTGTGCTTTTGGTTGAGGTCCCGGGGTACTCGGGGTGATTTCGGATGGTTGACGAAAAGTTTGGAAGTTTGTTTTGGCAGCTGAAGATCTTCCATTGCTGTCATAACCACACCTGCGGCTAGGGGACCGCAAGTGCAGCCTCGCAGAAGCGAGTTTGGAGCCGCAGATGCGGCCAAAGGTACAGTGAGTGGAAACCGTAGATGCGGGATATGAACCGCACCTGCGGACCTGCAGTAGCGGATGTTGTTTTGGAGCTTTTTGGGAGATTTTGAAGAGGGATTCAAGGGATAACGTCTGGGGGTAAGATTGTTGAACCTAAATGTTGTTTCTATGGCATTATTTCATAGATTAGAGCTGTAATTATAGAAATTAAGGGTTAAAAATTGGGAAATTAGGGTTTGGTATTGGAGACCTTGACTTGAGGATTTGAGGGGCCATTTATGGTCGGATTTTGGGACTTTTGATATGTATGAACTCGTGGGGAGATAAGGAATCTATTGAAGTAAATTTTATCGAATTCCAAGATGTGGGTCCGGGGGTTAGGTTTTGGTTAATTTGGGGATTTATGTTGTAAATTGATTATTTTCGCATGGGCTTCGTTTCCTTAGCATATTTTGATGTCGTGATTCTGATTTTGGATAGATTCGACGCGAGTTGAGGCCGATTCGAGGGGCAAAGGCATCACAGGCTAGAGTTCGGACCGGATTGAGGTGAGTAATGATTGTAAATGTTGTCCTAGGGGTATGAAACCCCGGATTTCACATCATTATGCTATATTGAGGTGACGCACATGCTAGATGACGAGCGTGGGGTCGTGCACCATTGGGGATTGTAACTTAGTCCATCCCGAATGATTGTTTTACTGCGTATTTGATTGAAACAGTTTGCTATCATCATGTTTGGGGCAAAATGCCATATCTGGGCCTCGTACCAACTATTTGGACCCTTAGGGGATTTTTTACTGCTATTTCCTCACTGTTTTGACTTTATATCTGTACTAAGTTATGCTATATGATGCTGTTTTCATAACTCAGCCATGTTTACCCATTTTTTAACACTTTAAAAGATATTTTGGGCTGAGCATCATGATTTATTGTTGCCCGAGTGCTTATGAGATTCAGACTAAGCAAGGCCAAGGGCCTGTGTTGTGAGGATACTTTTGGGTCGGGCTGCACGCCGCAACAGTGATACACTGATTATGATTATGAGGCCTAGAGCCTGAGTTTTACGCCATAAGGTGGCTTGATATGAGGTCGAAATCCTATTGATTATGCCATGAGATGACTTGATATTGTGTTTGAGACTTAAGGGGCCCCTCCTAGAGTCTGTACATCCCCAGTGAGCGTGGGTACCCATTGTGATATGAGATATAGCTCGAGGGGCTGGTGTTGTTCCATGTTGTTGCCCGAGGGGCTGATTCTATTGATATTGTGCCCGAGGGGCAGTTTTTATGTGTTTATCTTTTCTAGTTGCTTGTCATTTACTTGTTTAATTGTTAAAAGGTATTTCAAAGAAGCTTAAATTGAACTAAGGTGTTTTTATGAGATTCCATTGTTTTATTGCACTTTACTAGTTTTACTCTGCCTCTTTATATCATATTGTTGTGTTATTTACGTGATTTCTTATAGTTCAATCTTCATTTATTATTATTACTCACTGAGTTGGAGTAATCACTTTACTCCCTGCACCCTGTGTGCAGATTCAGGCACTTCAGGTCCTGCTAGCGAGGGTTGATAGCTTCCAACAGATTTCAGAGTCCACTAGGTAGCTGCTCGGCGTTCGCAGCCCAGTGTTTCTCCCTCTTATCATCATTTTTTCCCTTGAACTAGATTTTGTAATAGACTGTGTAGTCCCTTTTCCTTATTCCTAGACTTATGTTAGATGCTCATGACTGGTGATACCCCGATGTCGGCCTGTGTTTGATTTTTTGTAGTTGTTATATTTCACTCTATTATGGAATTTATCATGTTTAATGACTTAATTATGAATTATTATCTGTTAATTTAATTGGGTGTTGTGTCAGCTGGCCTTGTCTTCACGAGTGGTGCCATCACGACTGGGTCTGGGTTTAGGGTCGTGACACATATGAAGTATGCAAAAGAGAGCTAGATAGTTTGGACTAAGTGTGGGGTGCTCTGAGTACCTCATGAGCTGCTATTGCTTTGGCCTTTGGCCTTCCTGGAAGTTCATCTTACCCTATTGATTTTATTTATGATGTACATTACACTATACTCTTTTAAGTTAGGGGTGGGAGAATTCCTTTGGAAAATTATTTTTTTATTATTTTAGCGTCTTATTTTTTTTCTTACGTAATAAAATACGTCTTTTAGTTTTTCTTACGTAATAATAATCCCCCGCGATTTTTCTTTGTACCTCGGTTCTTTTCCATGAGATGTAGTTTGAACCGGGTAGTAGTAGTTTTTAATTATTAGAGTAGATTAAGATGTAGAAAATAAATAGAGGAAGAATGATGAACCTAGACGCTTTTGACTTGTTTGATAGTAGCATATTTAAGCTTTGACATGTGTAATATCTTCTCTATGTGTTTGAAATTGATCATAATGCTTTGATAAAATTGGATAGCATGTCTTGTGACACCTATGTCCTATTTACTTGACTTATGTTCACTTTGTGATTAATGATTAATATCTCGTGGCCTCGTGAATACTTGCATTTGTTGAGAGTCGGAAGGAGACCGTCCTTAGTGAGCCATGTGCCATGTGTGATGAGATTTTTTCTTGTAGTCCATGTATTGTACTTGCATCTAGAACTTGCCCGGTATGTGAATTGAAGCAAAATTTTAGGTGATGCTCTGTTTGAAAAATAATTTTAGGCTTCCTTTGATCTTTTTGAGCTTAATGCTTACCTCTTAAAAGCACTTTAATCCTTTTACCTCTTAAAAGTACTTTAATCCTTTTACCTCTTAAAAGTACTTTAATTGTAAAATAAGTGCTAAAAGAAGTAAGAAGGGACTAAGTGTAGGGTGACTTTTGAGTAGAACCAATAAAAGAAAAAAAAGGTGCACTTATTTTGTAAAATAATACACCAATAGCAAAAATTGAAAAAGAAAAAAAAAGAGAAGAAAAATCTGGAAAAAAAGAGAAGGAAAATATAGGTGAATAAATTGTTGTCTTGTTCTTGCTAATGAGGTATAAATTAAAGTAGTGCTTAAAGAAAGAGGAAACATTGTTGGGGGTGATTGTAGTTGTGAAATTAAAGTGGATTGAGGAATTTGTGCTTAAGTTATCATATGATGTGTTAAAGTGCTTAGGAGGTTGAGTCACTATTTCTAAATATATCCTACTCATCCCTTAGCCCACATTACAACCACGAAAAAGTCCTAATTGATTTTAGATCGAGTGAGCCTATATTAGTGGAGATTTATATTAAGGGCAAGACTATGGTACTAATTACATGCATGTGACTTCTTTGTGAGAGTGAGAGATTTTCTTTGATATATGTGAGTTATTAAAATATATTTGATCTTGAGATTCGAATGTGTGGATTGAACTTGCTCTCTTGTTCTTGTTGTGAGGGCATATGGTCTCACGAGGAATATGTAACATTATTAGACTTCTCTACAACATTGGATGTTAAATCCATGAGTGCATTGTGACATTGAGTTGGTCTTTGAGGCTAGAATTATTATGAGCATGTTGACTTTGTTTTGATTATTTTGAAGTGTGGTATGAGTTATGGGAAGTGTGTGTTGAATGCATATGCTAAAGTTCAATTGTTGCAATCAACCATGATCATACATGTAGCATGCTTTGAATTGTAGAAGCTTAATTTTGTTTCGTCTATTATATTTGGTTGTTTGAGGACGAACAAAGTTTTAAGTGTAGGATAGTGATGTTGGTTATATTTTCGTATGATTCAATATTAATTTACTCTCATTTTTATCGTTTTTTGATTATATTTGATATTGAATACGCCTAACTTAACTTAATTATTGAGCTTTATAGTTATTTGGGTGTTATTGGATAATGCAGGTACTTTGAAGATGGAATTTGAAAACAAAGTGAATATTTTGAAGTTTATTATTAAGTGATTGGCTCATGATTATGTCCATGCAATTGAAGACAAAAAAAACAATAAATTAAGAGAGTCAGTTGTACAAAGCTTGGAATAGTGCATCAGACTTTGATTATTTGAAATTAGACAAAGCAGCACATGAAATGAGCCTTACGTAGAAGAGTGAAAAGTTTCAGTTCGCAAGGCTTTGCCAAACTCGAGAATGTGCGTTGCTTTACATTGCGCAAGGCGTCCAGATTTGGGAGAGTTAACCATCGCGAGGCGACGTGATTTCTGATGGAGATTTCTCCCATTTTTTACTTGGACTTAGTTATTTCGTTTAGGCTTTTTCCTAACACCTATAAATAGTCTTTAAACACAATTTTTACATAACTTTTGACCAAGGGAGAGCACAATGCCCTCGTAGAGGTCGGTTTTCATCTTTATTCCATCAAACTTTGTAATTTTTATGTTTCTTTGTATGATTTGTCATTTTGCTATCATGTGTATGTACAACTAAACTTCACGTTCTAGGGTTGTGATTCTTTCATGACTATTGTTTTTCGAATATTGATTTTGATTGCTTAGTTTACCGTATTGGTTTATTTATTCAATTCTGCGCTTAATTATTTGATTGCTTGATCACCAATTAAATACTATTTACGAATCTAGAATTGAACTCGAAAGTGGGAATTCTAGATTGCACATAGGATTGAGTAGAGCAAGTTCTTGAACCTGGGCATCGGGGAACGAATTCGAGGTTAGGATAGACGTATACCTAATTGCCTTGCTTGGTTGATTAATAGGAAATATAAATGCGTTTTTGTTAGTTCTAATTTCATAGGCATATAGACGTTAGATTAGCTTGAGTAGGCGAGTAAGAACTTGACAGATTCTTATGAACGATATTAACCATGTTAACCAATAAACTAGATAAATTAGTTAGTCAATTCAATTGAAGAATACAATAGGAATGTTAGATAACCCATAACCCTAGATTGTTTTCATCATATTGATAACATAAAAATCTGCTCTTCCTCTGCTTAAAGTTCATTAGTTTTTTCTTTTTAGTTTAATTACTTTAGCATCACTACTTTTGGGTTTAATCCTTGTTTAGATAATTAGGATAGTCTAATTTAGTTAATAGTTAATCGCAAGTCCTCGTGGGTTCGACATCTGACTTTTAGTCACTTTATTACTTGACGACCACATATACTTGCTTGTGCATTTGGCGTCAACAAATATTTGTCGCAGTTGCCAGGGACTTAGAAATTAGTTGTTTTTCTAGATTTGACATTTATTTTTATCTTACAAGTTCTATTTTTTTAATAAATATTTGATTTCTCTTAGTGTGTTTCTACTTCTCTCAGCATGACATCTGGGATATGAAATACCAAGGTAAGGCTATTAATGAAGGCGCTTGGTTGACGGAAGACTTTTATAGCCCGTATTGTTAGGCTTGTCGTGGCCTAACCCCTTGGAGATCTGAATTTGAATATGGGAGTAAGGGTTGGTAATGGAACAAATATTCTCGATTAGGGAAATATGTGGAACGACGTTGTCTTCTAACAATGTTGGTAAATGATTAGTCTAAGGAGAGATTTGATCTTGTACATAAAATTAATAATTTTTGCTTGACTGTGCATAACTTGAATGCATATTTGAGTGCAAAGGTTGATGCGTGTAATGCCCAACAATTTAATGATGAGTCTGTGAAGCTGGAAAAAAAATTCTAGAACAAATTGAGCAGCTAAAACGAAAATACCAATCATTAGACCATGTTTTTCTTGATGACACCAATATTGAGAAGGATGCTCTAGAGTTATGTAAGAAAGTAGATAACATAACTTTTGCTGACTTGAGTATGTGTATATATGACGATGTAAATAGCAGTACAATTCATGAGTTAGGATGCATTAGACCTTATTCCAATCATTTTTTCACATAATGTTTAGATAGTAAGATAGTAATTGAGCTATCTGAGCCTATGAGGTAGTCAAAGGATGAGGATGAGAGTGCCTATATTCTTGAATTTATTGTGATAAAAAGCAAAAATTACATTCCTCATCTAAAGGCTGAAAAGTGTAGAGTGAAAAATTTATTACCTGGCCTGGTTATCTTTGTAGTTCCACCAAAGGAGCATAACCGCAGACTGGATGCCGTATTATGGGTACAATTCATAAGTTCGAGATGGAGGCAAAAAAGTGGTTCACGTCATGTCGCGACGTTAAATTAGGCGCTTGTTGGAGGCAACTCAACTTTACTGCTTTCTTTTATTTTATTTATTTTTATCTATATTTTTTTCTATTATTTTGTAGTGTTTATTTTTGTTTTGTAGGATTATGAGAAGAGGAAGCAAAACCATATGAAGTATGCAAAAGAGAGCTAGATGGTTGGGACTAAGTATGAGGTGACCATACAAAGGACTATCCTTGGGAAAGTCGGAGTATTCCGTGAGCTGCTATTGCTTCGGCCTTTGGCCTTCCAGAAAATTTCTCTTACCCTCTTTATTTTATTTATGATATGCATTAAAGACATTGCACTCTTTTAAGTGTGGAGTGGGAGAATTCCTTCGGGTAATTAGCTTTTTTATTATTTTAGCTTCTTATTTTTTAGTAATGTAGTATTATAGTAGTAGTTTTAGTAGCTTAATTTTTTTAAATGTGAAAAAAATTAAAAAATTGAAAAAAAATTAATAAAAATAATTTGGACTTTTCCCAACAATGGATCTCTTAGGCGGTTTTTTTGAGGGATTAAAGTCTAATAAAAAAATTTAAAAAAAAATTGAAAACAGAAAAATACAAAAATATGTCTTTTAGTTTTCCTTAGGTAATAATAATCCCCCGTGATTTTTCTTTGTGCCTCGGTTATTTTCCATGGGATGTAGTTTGAACCGGATAATAACTTGTTTTTTAATTTTTAGAGTACATTAACATTTAGGGAATAAATGGAGGAAGAATGATGAACCTAGGCGCTTTTGACTTGTATGATAGTAGCATATTTAGGCTTTGGCATGTGCAATATCTTCTCTATGTGTTTGAAATTGATCATAATGCATTGATGAAATAAGATAGTATGTCTTGTGACACCTATGTCTCATTTACTTGACTTATATTCACTTTCTGATTAATGATTAATATCTCGTGGCTCCGTGAATACGTGCATTTATTTAGAGTTAGAATGGGACCATCCTTAGTGAGCCATGTGCCATGTGTGATGAGATTTTTTGGTGTAGTCCATGTATTGAACCTGCGTCTAGAACTTGCCCGGTATGCGAATTAAAATGAAATTTTAGGTGATGCTCGGTTTGAAAAATGATTTTAGGCTTCCTTTGATCTTTTCGAGATTAATGCTTACCACAAATAAAATTTATCCCTTGTTAACCCTTTTGAGCCTCTATACTTTTATTTGGAACACATATTACAATCCTATACTCTCTTTGCTCTTAATTGATATTATTTTGATCATTTTACCTCTTAAAAGTACTTTAATTGTGAAATAAGCACTAAAAGAAGTAAGAAGGGATTAAGTATGGGGTGACTTTTGAGTGGAACCAATGAAAGAAAGAAGGGTGCACTTATTTTGTAAAATAATGCACCACTAGCGAAAATTAAAAAAGAAAAAAGAAGAAGAAAAATTTGAAAAAAAGAAGAAGGAAAATATAGGTGAATAAATTGTTGTCTTGTTCTTGCTATGAGGTATAAATTAAAGTAGTCCTTAAAAAAAGAGGGAACAATGTAGGGGGTGATTTTAGTTGTGAAATTGTAACGACCCGGCCGGTCGTTTCGAGAGTTATTTCCCCGTTCCCCCATTTTCTACTTTTTTGTTGTTCTACAACTGTGTTTTGATTTACTGGATTAGTCGGTTTGGGTCCGGAGTGGTTTTGGAGTGAATTAAGACACTTTGCCTCTTAGTTGAAAGCTTAAGTTGGAAACATCGACCGGATTTTGGCTTATATGTAAATGACTTCAGATTTGGATTTTGATGGTTCCGTTAGCTCCGTTAGGTGATTTTTTACTTAGGAGCACGTCTGAAATGTGATTTGGAGGCCCCTGGTAGAATTAGGCTTGAATTGACAAAAGTTAGAATTTTGGTGATTTTGGTCGGTAGTGGAAACTTTGATATCAGGGTTGGAATGGAATTTCAGAAGTTGGAGTAGGTTTGTGGTGTCATTTTTGACTTGTGTGCAAAATTTGAGGTCATTCGGATGTTGTTTGGTGGGATTCGGCATCGTTTGTGAAATTCGGAAGTTTAGAAGTTCTTAGGCTTGAATCCGAGTGTAATTTAGTGTTTTGATATTTTTTTGAGTGATTCGAAGGTTCGAATAAGTTCATATGATGTTATGGGACGTGTTGGTATATTTGGTTGAGGTCCCAAGTGCCTCGGGTGAGTTTCGGGTGGTTAACGGATCATTTTTGGCCTTAATGAGATTGTTGATGTCTGTTGTATATTTCTTCTGGTTTCCTCTTTTGCGTTCGCGAGTGGGTCTTCACATTTGCGAATAATGTTTTCTTTGTGATGAGGATTTTGTTCTTCGTGTTCGCAAAGAAGAGTATGCGAATACAAAGGTGTAGTCTGCGTGTGCATCACGGACACGTGAGCAGGGTCGCGTTCGTGAAGAGGATAGAGGCTGTTAGGGCCCCAGGTCCTTGTTCTACGCGTTCGCGAGGTGGTGGTCGCATTTTTAAAGGTCTGAGACTGTGAAGCATCACATTCACAAGGAATGTGTCGCGTTCGCGAAGAGTAAAGTGTAGAGGCAGTCAAGTTGTTATACGCAAATGCGAGAGGACGGTCCTGTTCGCGAAGAAGGAAATCTAGGCAGACAGTGTTATATTCAAAATCGAGGGTTTGAGCCCATTTTTCATATTTTGAGCTAGAGACCACTGATTTGGGCGATTTTTTAAGGGGGTTTTCAGGGAGTTGATTGGGAGTAAGTGTTTGTCACTTGGTTTTGGTTAAATCCTATGATTATATCTTTGATTTTATCATCTAATTGTAATTTGGGGTGAAAAATTGAGAAAAAAGTGGAAGTGTTCTTGAGATGGAAATTTGAGGTTTTGAATGAGATTTTGTGGTTGTAATTGAGGAAATTTGGTATGGTTAGACTTGTGAGTGAATGAGCTTTCGGGTTCAATGAATTTTGTCGCATTTTGAGACGTGGGCCGATTTGGGCCAATTTCGGATTTTGGTTATAATTTGGAATTTTTCTTGTGTATTGATTCCTTTAGCCAATACTGATCATATTGTGTTGCTTGTGGGTAGATTCGGGACGTTTGGAGGCCGATTTGAGAGGCAAAGGCGTCGCAAAGTAGGATTTTGGCTTGGTTTGAGGTAAGTAATGCTTCCAAACTTGGTTCTGAGGGTTCGAAACTCCGAACTACGTGTTATGTGATTAATATTGAGGTAATGCACATGATAAGTAACGGCGTGCAGGCGTGCACCATGAGAATTGTGACCTGGGTGATTCCATTGCGCCGACTAGTGATTCTATCATATTGATATCCATGTTTTTCTTTTTGTGATAAAGTAGTTGAGCTGCTAGATATCATGTTTAGTCTTTGTGCCGGTATTGTTTGGACCCTTAATGGTTGTTTCTTGCTGTCATCTCACTAGTTTTATTTAATATTCCATGCTCAGTCATGATCATGCATTTTCATATCATATCTTAGTATCATTTATTTATTGATTCATCATATCATTGTTCCGGGTTGTTTTCATGACATTGTGAGCCCATGGTTAGACTGGAGAGGTTGATGACTGAGTGAGGCCGAAAGCCTATTTATGTGTGATAATTATGGGATCGGGCTGTACGCTGCAGCAGTTATATTGATGATTACGATAGCGCTCAGGCTGTAGGAGCCCCTTCGGAGTCTGTAACACACCCCAGTGAGCGTGGATGATATTATTGAGGGATGGATTTCCCTGGACATGGATTTGTTTGATGTACTTAATACATGGAGATGGATTTCTCCACATGGTTGGATTGTCCTTTTTCCTCGGTACTGGATGACTTATTATCAGTGTTATATATGTTCCGAGATGGATTTCCCTGGGCCGGGTGGCCATACACATTACCGAGTGGTTGAGCACTTGAGAGTGAGAATACATGGTGCAAATTCATACGGTCTGTGCATCGGCATGTAGAGATAGTTGAGTTGTTTTTCTTACACTATTCATATCTGTTTCACCTTTACTATTTTGAACTGTATATTTGACTTGAAAGCATGCCTATGTTTCCGCACATCTATTTATGTTACACCTATTGAGATTGAGTTCGTCACTACCTTTCAGTCCAAAGTTTGGACTTGTTGCTTACTGAGTTGGCATACTCACGTTACTCTCTGCACCTCATGTGCAGATCCAGGCGATACCAGTCGTAGTGGATGGTGCTGATGTATTTTTTCTGATCTAAACGCTCATATACTCAGTGACACCCTGGTTTTGGGATGGATTGTATCATTTTGGGATTTTTCTTATGTTTCTACAATTTTTCTTTAAATGTCTAATGCTTTCGTTAATGCTTTCAACTTATTGCTGTTGGGTTGAGTTTTGTTGAGTTGAGGCTGGCCTAGTTCCACGATAGGCGCCATCACGACGGGTGAGTTTGGGTCGTGACAAGTTGGTATCAGAGCCTAGGTTACATAGGTCTCACGAGTCATGAGCGAGTTTAGTAGAGTCTCGCGGATTGGTACGGAGACGTTTGTACTTATCTTCGGGAGGCTGCAGAACTCTTAGGAAACTTCACATTCTTGAATTCTTATCATGCGAATCTGTTGATACTGCTAAGTAAGCTTTTGTTATTCTATTCTCTCATAGATGGTGAGGACACGTCTTTCTGGGCAGGACGGACAGCCACCAGTGCCATTAGTTAGGTTCGTGAGAGGCCGAGGTTGCAATCGAGGTCGTGGTAGGGACAGAGGTGTAGCCTGCACAACAGCTAGAGCAGCACCTGCAAATCTACTAGTTGCCCCAGTTCAGGATCAGGTCCCAGTTGTGCATGCACCAGCGGGACCAGCTCAGGCACCAACTATGCCCTTCGTGATTCCAGGTCTTCAGGTGACCTTAGCTCAGATTTTGACCGTGTGCACCAGTCTTGCTTAGGCAGTCTCTGTTTCTACTATTGCAGCCACTTCACAGGCAGGGGGAGGTAATTAGACTCCTACTGCCCATACACCAGAACAGGTGGTACTAGGACTCCAAACACTGGGGGCACCACTAGCCCAGCTGGTTGCACTTGCTCTGAATTATGTGGTTCCAATCATGCCGGACGATGAGCAGCGTAGATTGGAGAGGTTTGGGAGGCTTTAGCCTCCGACTTTCAGCGGTACAGAAGGTGAGGATGCCAGGGTTTCTTGGACAAATGTTAGAGGATTCTCCGTATAGCAGGTATTTTGGATACAAGTGGGATCTCGTTCATAACTTTTCCTTCACTGGAGCTGCCTTCACTTGGTGAGAGGCTTATCATAGGCGTAGGCCGATTGGTGCAGCGCCACTTACATAATAAAGTTTTCTGTTCTCTTCTTGGAGAAATTTGTGTCGCGGTCTCGCAGAGAGAAGTTGCACAAATAGTTCGAGCAGTTGCGTCAGGATGGTATGACGGTGATACAGTAAGAGATGAGATTTTTTGATTTGGCCCGTCATGTTGTTTGGTTGGTTCCCACCGACATGGATAGGATCAAAAGGTTCATTGATGGCCTCACACACATCTGCGGATAATTATGACAAGAGAGAGGATGAACGGTGCTACTTTTGAGGAGGTCCACAGTTAGGAGCGAGTTGAGAGGGATGCAATGAGGTCTCGTGGTTTAGGTAGCTTTGGTAGTATTCCCTCTGGAGGGTCAGTTTCATCACAGTAGAGGTCGTCCTTACTGGAATGCTCAAACGGCCTTCCCTGTTCATTGTGGTGCAACATATGGCCATGGTTCTTCACAGGGCCACTCATCTCTCACTGCCCTTCCAGCTTATAGTTTGTCTCATGCACTATCAACTCAGGTTCATCTATGTTGGGGCCTTTTAGCGGGTATCCCGGTGCTCGGTGCTCCCTTCAGTCCCTAGTGACCGACAGAGGTTGCTTTGAGTGTGGAGATTTGGGTCATATCAAGAGGTTCTGTCCCCCCCTTATGGGAGGTTTATCACAGCAGAGGAGTCAGCCTTCGACTTTATCCCCAAAACTTCACCACCTACCCAGCCAACTCGGGGTAGAGATCAATCAGTTAGGGGTCGCCATAGAGGGGGAGGCCGGTCAGGTGGTGGTCAGACCCGTTTCTATGCACTCCCTACCAGACCAGATGCCATTGCTTCAGACACAATAATCACAGGTATTATCTCCGTATGTCATTGAGATGCTTTTGTATTATTTGACCCTGGTTCCACCTGTTCATATGTGTCGTCATAATTTACTCATTAGCTGGACATGCCCTGTGAGTCCCTAGTTCATCTGTTCATGTGTCTAAGCCTGTGGGCGATACTATTATTGTGGGCCGTATATACCGGTCGTGTTTAGTGACTATTGGGGGATTAGAGACTATAGTTGATCTGTTGCTGCTTAGTATGGTTGAGTTTGATGTGATATTGGGCATATATTGGTTGTCTCTGTGTCATGTTATTCTGGACTGTCACGCTAAGATGATGATGTTCGATATGCTGGGATTGCCACGAATTGAGTGGCGAGGGTCATTGTATTACGTTCCTATTAGAGTAATTTCAATCTTAAAGGCCCAGTGGATGGTTGGGAATGAGTGTCTTTATTATTTGGCCTTTGTAAGGGATGTTAGTGTAGAGACTCCTACTATTGATTCAGTTTCGGTAGTGCGAGATTTTCCGGATGTGTTTCCTGCTGAACTGCCGGGCATGCCGCCGGATTGGCATATTGACTTCGGTATTGATTTGGTGCCGGGAACTCAGCCCATTTCTATTCCACCGTATCATATGGCACCGGTGGAGTTAAAGGAATTAAAGGAACAACTTTAGGAACTCCTTGATAAGGGGTTTATTCAGCCTAGTGTGTCACCTTGGGGTGCACCTGTTATATTTGTGAAGAAGAAGGATGGCACCATGAGAATGTGTATTGATTACAAGCAATTGAACAAAGTCACAATCAAGAACAAGTATTACTTACCTCGTATTGTTGATTTATTTGACCAGCTTGAAGGAGCGAGGGTGTTCTCCAAGATTGATTTGAGGTTAGGGTATCACCAGTTGAAGATCATGGACTCAAACATTCTTAAGACAGCTTTCAAGACCCAATATGGTCATTATGAGTTCTTTGTGATGTCTTTTGTGTTGATCAACGCCCCAACAACATTCATGCATTTGATGAACAATGTGTTTCTGCCTTATCTCGACTCATTCGTTATTGTATTCATTGATGATATCCTGGTGTACTCTCGTAGCCAGGAGGAGCATGCCGAGCATTTGAGGATTGTATTGCAGTGGCTGAGGGAGAAGAAACTTTATGCCAAGTTCTCCAAGATTGAGGTTTGGCTTAGTTCATTTGTGTTCTTGTGACACGTGGTGTCCAATGAGAGTGTTCAGGTTGATCCGAAGAAGATAGAGGCGGTTAAGAGTTGTCCCAGACCGTCCTCAGCCACAGAGATTAGAAGATGTCTTGGTTTGGCTGGTTATTATCGTTGGTTTGTTCATGGTTTCTCGTCTATTGTATTGCCCCTAACCAAATTGACCCAACAGAATGCTCCTTTATGGTAGTCGGATGAGTGTGAGGAGAGATTTTAGAAGCTCAAGACTTCCTTGACCACAACTCCAGTATTAGTTCTGCCATCAGCTTCTGGTTCTTATATCGTATATTGTGATGCTTTTGGGGTCGACATTGGGTGTGTTTTGATGCATAAGGGTAGAGTGATTGCTTATGTTTCGCGTCATTTGAAGCCCCATGAAAAGAACTACCATGTTCATGATTTAGAGTTGGCTGCCATTATTCACGTGTTGAAGATTTGGAGGCACTATCTCTATGGTGTGTCTTGTGAGGTGTTTACTGATCATCGTAGCCTCCAGCACTTGTTCAAGCAGGTGGATCTTAATTTGAGGCAGCGAAGATGGTTGGAGATACTAAAGGACTATGATATTACCATTTTGTACCATCTGGGAAAGGCTAATATGGTGGCCTATGCCTTGAGCATAAAGACAGTGAGTATGGGTAGTCTTGCATTCCTTCCTGTTCATGATAGACCCCTTGTAGTTGATGTTCAGGCCTTGGCCAATCGATTTGTGTGACTAGATATTTTGGAGCCCAGTCAGATCCTAGCTTATGTGGTTTCTCGGTCTTCTTTATTTGATCACATCAGGGAGCACGAGCATGATGATCCTCATTTGGTTGTCTTCAGGGACAGGGTTCAGCACGGTGATACTAGGGATGTGCCTATTGGAAATGATGGGGTGTTAAGGATGCAAAGCTGAATATGTGTGCTCAATGTAGATGGGCTTCAGGAGTTGATTCTGGAAGAGTCCCACAGCTCGCGGTATTCCATCCATCTAGGTGCCGCGAAGATGTATCAGGATTAGAGATAGCACTACTGGTGGATGAGGATGAAGAAAGATATAGTTGGTTTTGTAGCTCGGTGTCTTAATTGTCAGCAGGTGAAATATGAGCATCAGAGACCGGTTGGCTTACTTTAGAAGAAAAAAATTTAAGAGTGGAAGTGGGAGTGGATAACCATGGATTTCGTAGTTAGGCTCCCATGGACTTCGAGGAAGTTTGCTGCTATTTATGTGATTGTGGATCGGCTGATCAAGTCCGCGTACTTCATTCCTGTGAGTACTACCTATTCTTCAGAGCGGTTGGCTAAGATCTACATCAGAAATATTGTTCGCTATCATGGGGTTCCAGGTTCTATCATCTCATATAGAGGCACGTAGTTTACATCGCAGTTTTTGAGGGCCCTGCAGCGAGAGTTGGGCACTCAGGTTGAGTTGAACACATCATTACCCTTAGACGGACGGACAATCCGAGCGAACTTTTCTGATCATGGAGGACATGTTACATGCATATGTCATTGATCTTGGTGGTTCACGGTACCCGTTCTGACACTCGCAGAATTTGCTTATAACAATAGTTATCCATCGAGTATTCAGATGGCTCCGTATGAGGCTTTATGTGGAAGGAAGTGTAGATATCCAATGGGTTAGTTTGAGCCGGGTGAGGCTAGGCTATTGGGTACTGACTTGGTTCAGGATGCTTTGGACAAGGTTAAATTGATTCCAGAGCAATTTTACACGGTGTAGTCAAGACAAAAGAGTTATGCTGACAGGAAGGTCTATGATGTGTCTTACATGGTTTGGGAGAAGGTGTTGCTGAACGTTTCACCCATGAAGGGTGATATGAGATTTGGGAAGAAGGGAAAGTTGAGCCCTAGGTTTATTAGGTCGTTTGAGGTGCTTCGGAGGATTGGGGAGGTGGCCTATGAGCTTGCTTTTCCACCTAGATTATCGAGTGTGCATCTAGTATTTCATGTTTCTATGCTTCAGAAGTATATTGGTGATCCATCTCATGTTCTGGATTTTAGAACGGTTCAGTTGGATTGTGATTTGACTTATGATGTGGAGCCGATGGCTATTTTGGGGTGGCAGGTTCAAAAGTTGAGGTGCAAGGATATAACATCAGTGAAAGTGCAGTAGAGAGGTCAGCCCGTGGAGGAGGCTACTTGGTAGACCGAATGGGAGATGTAGAGCAGAGATCCACACCTATTTGAGGCTCTAGGTATGTTTCTAGACCCGTTCGAGGACGAACATTTCTCTAAAAGGGGGAGGATGTAACGATCCAGCCGGTCGTTTCGAGACTTATATCCCCATTCCCCCCATTTTTTTGCTTCTTTTATGTTCTACAAATGTGTTTTGGTTTACCAGGTTAGTCGGTTTAGGTCCGAAGTGATTTTGAAGTGAATTGAGACACTTAGTCTCTTAGTTGAAAACTTAAGTTGGAAAAGTTAACCAGATGTTGATTTATGTGTAAATGACTTCAAATTTGGAATTTTATGGTTCCGTTAGCTCCATTAGGTATTTTGGACATAGGAGCGCGTTCAGAATATGATTTTGAGGCCCGTGGAAGAATTAGGCTTCAATTGGCAAAAGTTAGAATTTTGGAAATTTTGGTCGATAGTGAAAATTTTGATATCGGCGTCAGAATGGAATTCTGGAAGTTGGAGTAGGTTCGTGGTTTCATGTTTGACTTGTGTGCAAAATTTGAGGCCATTCAAACGTGGTTTGGTGGGTTTCGACATCATTTGTGGAATTCGAAAGTTTAGAAGTTCTTAGGCTTGAATCCGAGTGTAATTAATGTTTCGATATTGTTTTGAGTGATTCGAAGGTTCGACTAAGTTTGTATGATGTTATGGGACGTGTTGGTATTTTGGCTGAGGTCCCGAGGGCCTCGGGTGAGTTTCGCTGGTTAACGGATTATTATTGGCCTTGGAGAGATTGCTGATTTCTGGTGTATATTTCTCTAGGTTTCCTCTTTTGTGTTTGCGAAGAGTATATTCTGAGTGATGAAGATTTTGTTGTTCGCGTTTGCAGAGGAGAGGACGTGAATGCGAAGGTATAGTCTGCATATGCATCACGAACGTGGGAGCAGGGCCACATTCACGAAGAGGAGTGAGGCAGTTGGGGAGCCCATGTCCTTGTTCTACGCGTTCGCGAGGTGGTGGTTGCGTTCGCGAAGGTCTGAGCCGGTAAAGCATCGCATTCACGAGGCATGTGTCACATTCAAAAAGAGTAAATAGGAGAGGCAGTCAAGTTGTTCTAAGCGAATGCAAGAGGACGGTCACGTTCGCAAAGAAGGAAATCTGGGCAGATAATGTTATATTCAAAATCGAGGGTTTGAGCCCATTTTTCATATTTTGAGCTAGAGACTATGGATTTGGGCGATTTTTAAATGGGTTTTCAGGGAGTTGATTGGGGTAAGTGTTTCTCACTTGGATTTGGTTAAATCTCATGATTATGTCTTTGATTTTATCATCTAATTTGTAATTTGGAGTGAAAAATTGGGGAAAAAGTGGAAGTGTTCTTGAGATGGAATTTTGAGATTTTGAATGAGATTTTATGGTTGGAATTGAGTAAATTTGGTACGGTTAGACTTGTGAGTGAATGGGCTTTCGGGTTTTGTGACTTTTGTCAGATTTTGAGACGTGGGCCCGAGGGCTGGGTTTTGACCGATTTCGGATTTTGGTTATAATTTGGCATTTTTCTTGTGGATTGATTCCTTTAGCCAATATTGATCATATTGTGTTGTTTGTGGGTAGATTTGGGATGTTTGGGGGCCGATTTGAGAGGCAAAGGTGTCACAGAGTACGATTTTGGCTTGGTTTGAGGTAAGTAACGCTTCCAAACTTGGTTCTGAGGGTTTGAAACCCCGAACTACGTGTTATGTGATTAATATTGAGGTGACACACATGTCAAGTGACGGGTGTGCGGGCGTGCACCGTTAGAATTGTGACCTGGGTAATTTCATGGGACCGATTAGTGACTTTATCCTGTTGATATCCATGTTTTTCTTTGTGTTATAAAGTAGTTGAGCTGTAAACCATGCTAGATATCATGTTTAGGCTTTGTGCCTGTATTGTTTGGACCCTTAGCGGTCGTTTCTTGATACCTGGAGATTGATTTCCCCACAGGGTTGGATTGCCCTTATTCCTCGGTACTGGATGACTTATTGTCAGTGTTGTATATGTTTCGGGATAGATTTTCCTGGGCCGGGTGGCCATATACAGTAGGAGTGGTTGAGCACTTGAGAGAGGGAATACATGATGCAAATTCATACGGTATGTGCATCGGCATGTAGGATAGCTGAGTTGTATTCCTTACACTGTTCATATTTGTATCACCATTGCTATTTTAAACATATATTTGATTTGAAAGTATGCCTACGTTTCCGCACATCTATTTCTGTTATACCTATTGAGTTTGAGTTCGTCGCTACCTTTCAGTCCAATGTTTAGACTTGCAATCAACCATGGTCATACGTGTAGCATGCTTTGAATTGTAGGAGCATAATTTTGTTTCGTCAATTATAGTTGTTTGTTCGAGGACGAACAAAGGTTTTAAGTGTGTGGTAGTGATATTGGTTATATTTTCGTATTTTTCGATATTAATTTACTCGCATTTTTACCTTTTTAATTATATTTGGTATTGAATAAGTCTAACGTTACTTAATTATTGAGCTTTATAGTTATTTGGGTGTTATTGGAAAATACATGTACTTTGAAAATGGAATTTGAGAACAAAGTAAATAGTTTGAAATGTATTATTAAGTGATTGACTCGTGATTATGTCCATGCAATTGAAGACAAAAGAAAACAAATAAAATTAAGAGAGGCAGTTGGACAAAGCTTGGAATAGTGCATCAGACTTTGATTATTTGAAATTAGACAAAGTAGCACAAGAAATGAGCCTTACTTGGAAGAGTGAAAAGTTTTAGTTCGCAAGGCTTTGCCTAACGCGAGAATGTGTGTCACATTACAACGCGAGAATGTGTGTCGCATTACATTGCGGGAGGTGTGACGGGATTTCTGATGGAGATTTCTCCCATTTATTCTTGGACTTGGTTATTTCATTTAGGCTTTTCCCTAACACGTACAAATAACCTTTAAACACAATTTTTACATAACCTTTGACCAAGGGAGAGCACAGAGCCGCCGTGGAGGCCGATTTTCATCTTTATTCCATCAAATTTTGTAATTTTTATGTTTCTTTGTATGATTTGTTGTTTTTCTACCATGTCTATGTAGAGCTAAACTTCACGTTCTAGGGTTGTGGTTCTTTCATGACTATTGTTATTCGTATATTGATTTTGATTTCTTAGTTTATCGTATTGATTTATTTATTCAATCATGCGCTTAATTATTTGATTGCTTGATCACCAGCTAAATATTATCTACGAATCTAGAATGGAGCTCGAAAGTGGAAATTCTAGATTGCACATAGAATTGAGTAGAACAAGTTCTTGAACCTGAGAATCGGGGAACATATTCACGGTTAAAATAGACATATACCTAATTGCCTTGCTTGGATGATTTATAGGAATTATAATTTCATAGACATATAGACGTTAGGCTAGCTTGAGTAGACGAGTAAGAACTCGACAAATTCTTATGAGTAATATTAACCTTGTTAATCAATAAACTAGATAAATTAGTTAGTCAATTCAATTGAAGAATACAATAGCAATGTTAGTTAGCCCATAACCCTAGATCGTTTTTATCATATTGATAATATAAAAAACTGCTCTTTCTCTGTTTAAAGTTCATTAGTTATTTTCGTTTTAGTTTAATTCCTTTCGCATCACTACTTTTGGGTTTAATCCTTGTTTAGATAATTATGATAGTCTAATTGTAACGATTCGACTGGTAGTTTCGTGAGTTACAGCTCTGTTTTCCCCGTTTCTATTTTCTTCTGTGTTCTTCAACTGTGTTTTTATCATATCATGTTGGCTGATTTGGGTTCGGAGTGGTTTTGTATTGGAATGAGTCACTTAGCCTCCTATTTAGAAGCTTAGGTTGGGAAAAGTCAACTTGATGTTGACTATGTGTAAATGATCTCGAAATGGAATTCCGAGAGTTGGAGTAGCTTCGTAATGTTATTTGTGACGTTTGGGCAAAATTTGAGATCATTCGAACGCGGTTTGATAAGTTTCGACATCATTGTGGAATTTGGAGACTTAAAAGTCCTTAGGCTTGAATCCGAGTATGATTTGGTGTGTTGACATTGTTTTGAGTGACTCGAGGGTTCAGCTAATTTTGATGATGTTATGGGATGTGTTGGTATGTTTGGTTGAGGCCCCGAGGGCCTCGGGTGAGTTCCGGGTGGTTATCGGATCACTATTTGGCTTTAGAAGTTGGAAAATGCCTGATATATGGTGTTCTGAAAGTTGCAGGTCTCAGATCATTGGAAGTGCGACCGCGGTAGGAAGTTCGTAGACTGCGGTGGAAGAGTGCGGCCATAGTAGGAGTTCGCGGACCGCGGAATGGAGAGGAGATTAGGTTGACGGCCGCGATGGATTTTACGCGGACCGCAGCAAGTGAGGCTTGAGGTTCACAGCCCCGACGGAAATTCTACGGACCGCAGTGATGGTTGCGCGGCCACGGTGAGGAATATGTGGACCGCGAAATGGAAGTACAGAGGGCACTATATAAGTGATGTTTAGGATTTTATTTCACATTTTGGACTTTGGGAGCACAGTTTGAAGTGAATTTTCGGGAGTTTTTCAAGGAAATCATTTGGGTAAGTGATTCTCACACGGTTTTGGCTAATAATCATGAATATATCTTTGATTTCATCTTTTGATTAATAACTTGGAATGGAATTTGGGGAAAATTTGTGGAAACTTCATAAAATGAACTTTTGGGATTCGGAAGCCGATTCGAAGTCGGACTTGAGTGAAACTAGTATGGGTAGTCTCATAATTGAATGGGTTGTAGGATTTTATGACTTTTGTCGGATTTCAAGACATGGGCCCAAAGCTCATTTTTTGAGTTGGCTTTTTGACTTTTGGCCTTAAGCTTAGTATTTTCTTATGGGATTGATTCCTTTAGCTCGTGTTGATTGTATCGAATTGTTTATGGCTAGATTCGAAGAGTTTGGAGGTCGATTTGAGGGGCAAAGGCATCGCGAATTAGGATTTTGGCTTGGTTGAGGTAAGTAACGCTTCCAGACTTGGTTCTGAGGGTTCAAAACCCTGAACTATGTGCTATATGATTGTTTTGAGGTGACGCACATGACAAGTGATGGGCATGTGGGCATGCACGACGATAATTGTGGCCTGGTTCGTTCCATAGATCTGTGTAGTGGCTCTTTCTTGCCGATATCCATGTTTAATATGTGATTAAGTAGATGAGCTATAAATTATGCTAATTATCATGTTAGGGATTCAATCTGATACTGTTGAGACCCGAGTGGTCATTTTTTGATGTCATCTCATTAGTTTCATTGATATTCTGTACTCAGTCTTGTTTCTGCATATCATATCATGTCTCAGTCTTAGTTGTTATTATATTAACAAATCATATCATTGTTTCGGTCCAGTTTTCATGGCACTGTGAGCCCCTAGGTGAGATTGGAGAGTGATGACTGAGAGAGGCCGAGAGCCTGATTATGAGTTATAGTTACGGGTCGGGCTGCACGCCGCAACAGATTATTGATTATGCCTTCATTGTCTTGTTATAGTGCTTGGGAGGAGTGAATCCGGATTCTACACACCCATAGTGGGAGCGGATGATATTATACACACACACACACACACACACACACACACATATATATATATATATATATATATATATATATATATATATATATATATATATATATATATATATATTTCTCCACAGGGATGGACTCCTTTTTTTCCTCGGTACCGAGTGACATCTAGTCATTGTTGAGTATGTTCCGGGATGGATTTCCCTGGGCCGGATGGCCATACGCGGTACCAGGTGGTTAAGTGTGTATACATATATTCGTGGAGATATACACACCTGGAGATGGATTTCTCCTATGGGTTGGATTACCCTTGTATCCTTGGTACTGGATGACTTGCAGTCAACGTTATATATGTTCCGAAATAGATTTCCCTTGGCCGGATGGCCATATGCAGTACCGAGTGGTTGAGCAATTGAGAGTGGGAGCACATGGTGCATTTCATACATTCTGTGCACTGACATGTAGAGTTAGCGGAGCTTTATAATTTACATTATTCAGAATCTGCATGTATTTCACTGTAAAGTTGCATTCCTGAAAGAAAAGCATGCCTACTTTACTGCACAACTTATTTCTATTTTCTGCTGAGGTTACGTTCGTCACTACCTATCACTCCATAGGTTGGACTTGTTACTTACTGAGTTGGTATATTCACGTTACCCCCTACACCTTGTGTGCAGATCCATGTACTTTCGATCCCAGTGGCAGTCACTAATCGAGGTTGCAGGCTTTGGAGATTGTTGAGGTATCTGCATGGCGTTCGCAAAATCTTGACCCTCCTTCTCCATTCTAGGTGTGTTTTAGTTGTATTCAGTAAACATTGTAGTAGACTATGTTATTTCTCTAGACGTTGATGTACTCCATGACACCCTGGTTTTGGGCTGGTTGAACCGTGTTATGAATTTTGCTTATCTTATGAACAATTTATTTTCTTAAATGATAAAAGTACTCTTCTGCAAATGTCCTAAATTTTAGCATTGTGGTTGGTTTTTCGATGAGTTGAGGTTGGCCTAGTTCCACGATAGGTGTCATCACGACGGGTTGGGTTTGGGATCGTGACACTAATTTAGTTAATAGTTAATCACAAGTACGACATCCAACTTTTAGTCACTTTGTTACTTGACGACTACGTATACTTGCATGTGCGTTTGGCCGCAACAGTTGACTCGAGGGTGTGAAACATTTAAGTATGGGATGGTGATGTTGGGCTATAATTATATATTTTATGATATTAATTGCCTTATATTTTTGTATATTAATGCTAATTTATGTGACGTTTGAGGTTAATTGAATTGACTTTAAATGTGGATGCGAAGTGGGAAGAAAGTTGCACAAAATGGTACCTACAAACTATAAAATAGAGTACAAAAAGAAAACATTATACGACATTAAAAAGTCAGCATTCAAAACAGTGCAAGGCCATGAAAATTCACAGCCTTAGACAACCCAAGGCGTTGTCCAGCGCTCCAAGATTGGCGCCCCTGATGGAGCGAGGGGAGTGAAGCTGGCGCCTATGATGGTGCCTAGCACTGAAATATTGGCGCTTCTGATAATGCCCTCGCACTGACGAGGCCTATCTATCTAGTTTTGAGTCCCACTCAGTTTTGTAATCGGTTATTTCGATCTGAACTTTACCGTAGCATATAAATACTGTTTAAACTTTACTTTTAGAGGGAGAGACATTATTTTGGAGGCAAAAGGCTGTTGGAATGATTAGGAGCACCGGATCGCAAGTTTTTCTTTCGTCTTTACGTAGTTTGCAGTTTTTATGCTTTCTGCTATTAACATGATTGTTAACATGTCTATAAGTAGCTAAACTCCTTATTTAGAGTTGTGATTGAAACATTTGTGCTTGTTATGTTTAATATAATTTTGTCATTGCACTTCTCTACTTGTTCAACTACGTATTGAGTGTTGTTGTTTGAAGGTCCCTTAATGTCACGACCCGAATCAGAGGGTCTGCGACGGGCACCCGGTGCCTTACTCAACCGAGTACCAACGTAACATATCTTTCTTATCATGTTATCATGAGTAAATGAGCCAGAAAACCCGTCATGAGATAAAAAGAATAAAACATAAGGGAATACTCAACATATGAAGACCCGACATGATATACAAACTAATATATGTGACATACGGGCCTATAAGGCCGACATGACCATTAGTAAACTCGAAACATAGGCCGACAAGGCCATACAATTATACATACACCTGACATCTGTCTACAACCCTCTAAGAGTACATAAAATAATAAAGGTCGGGAAAGGGCCCCGCCATACCAATCAATATATATCCAAAGCATACTGACCAAATAGGCAACTCCGGAGCAAGTGGAGTGCACCAACACCTTCGCTGAGCTGATAGCCTACTAGGAGGACAGTCAAGCTTTCAATCGAGACCTGCGGGCATGAAATGCAGCGTCCCCAGGCAAAAGGGACGTCAGTACGAATAAAGTACCGAGTATGTTAGGCAGGAAAGCATAAACAAGAACAGTAATGTAAAGAGAGAGATAGAGGAGATACAACCTATAATATCTGAGTGTCTCTGGGGGTTACTGATATGAAATGCAAAATACATATATATACATAAACTTTTTAAAATATTCGCCTCTGTGGGCATCATAATCATCATATCGTACCCGGCCTGAAAGAGGACTCGGTAAAAGCCTACCCGACCATCATAAGGTTCGGTAGAATCGTACCCGGCCACATGGAGCTCGGTAAAACTCAACTGATCAGTGGTTGCACAATAGATGTCGTACCCGGCCGACTATAGCGCGGCTCGGTAGAGTAAAATAGATACATATATATAATGCATGCTCAACTCATGGAATCACCTTCTAAACCTTTTGGAGTGACTTAAGAGCACTATGGACATCCATACCCTCAATATGAACCTTAGTAGGTTTCAAGGATCATACACACTTGCTTAGAATAATTTTATAAGGAAAGAACAACATGGACAACCTTAGTTGCTAGGAGTAGATCCGTTATGAAGTAGCGTATTCATTTCACTTTAGATAATGCCAAAAGAAAGAAGAAAGTGCCTTAACATACCTTAAACCTGTTGAGTCCTTAATCACTTCCAAGAAACTCTTCAAACAAGTCAACTCAATCTATCATAGTATAAGGAGATTCAAAATCAGTGCTGAGCACAGGCTAAGTCTATAACTTAAGCTAGTAACTCGTTTACGTAAATTTGGGCAGCATCTCCCTTGTAACAAGGGCCTCCTCCAATACCATATACCAACAACAATGACCAGAGCAATCCATCAATACATAATTATCAATATCAAGACACCATATAACAACAACAAGTCACAACTACATTACGACGAGCGGCAAGCTCCGATTGGAATCCGTATACCCCTTATCAATCCTTATAGAGTTATTAATTAAACCTAAAGGTATCATTAACATGATAATGAAGTCATTAATCAATGATTTCAGCCTTATACCATATATTTATAACAACAAAAATAATCCACAACTTCAACTATCCCCAACTAGCAACTTTATTCACTAGTTCATGTCTAGTCCATCTATTTAACTTAATCAACATCAAGATAACCTTGGTCACAAGCAAGATCACAATATACATACCTTATACAGTAACTTCAAGTCAAAATCCAAGTTATATTCAGTTTACAACAACCCTTAATAGCAATACAACACCATAGAAGTGACTTAAGCTAATCCAAGTATTATCTTGTAGTTTATCATCCTAACAACTTAACCAACATACAAGAAATATTAAGCACAATTAGTAGGCTGTTATACTCACCTTAGACAGCAGCAACAACTTGGAATTTCATCCGAATACAGCCCACAACAATCCTCAATGACAACACAACCTCAAAGAGGTGTTGTTCTTCACTAGAACTAAGTTTTGATGTTGAAATATGGTGTAATCACTTCAAAACCTTGTGGTATATGTTTAGGAGGGTTAGGAGAAGTTTGGAAACGAAGTTTAGTTGAAAAATGAGCAAAAATAGGCGTCCAAATCGTTTATAAATTGAAGTAGGTCAACCACCGCCTAAGTGGGTCCCATTGGGAGCTGCTTGCGCGATCTTAGAAAACGCGGATATCTCTCTACTCCGTTTTCGTATTGATGAACGGTTTAATGCGTTAGAAACTAAACTCGTATACCTTCCATTTGGTAGGTAGAACACCCCATTATTCCAAGTATATTTGGAGAAATTCTCAGATACATTTGACCTAAATTTCAGCAAATTTATGAATGTAACTTATGATGACCTTTGCCAACTCTTGTTCCACAACTTGCTTGCCTTCAAAATGTAGAAAATGAATATCATACGACTAAAATAACTCATAGAATAACCTCCTTATCATGTTAATAACCCTAGTCTTACCCCAAAGTACATGTTATAACATTCGAAACTTGTCGACTTTCGACGAAACTTATTTTCTTCAATTGGTTTAGCTTCTAAGATTTCCAACCCTCTTGGTACTCGTTATTCATGATCTTAAATATTTGTAACCTCCAAGGTAACATGATTAACTTACTTTATTTTCTTCCAAATAGAATCTCATTTCCGAGCTTACATCAATGACTTACGACGTACTCTCACGTATGAAAACTTGGGGTGTAACATCATTCCCCCTTTGGAACATTCGTCCTCGAATGTTGACTGATGCGCTTATCAGTTTCATAAACTATGGCTCTTACAAATACTTTAATGCTCATCTTTCCATCTAAGCAACTGTTTTGTGAATAAATCCAAACGCTTGGGCATTCCCCCCTTTTAGGCCTCTTTGTCACACCATGACATGTGGTTGGAATTCTTCCAACATCGTAACATTTGATACCTTATGTCATGCAGTATGTACGACTGTGTCCTTGTATGAGCGCCTAGCGACTCGTCTTCTCTTTTTCCTCCATCTTTTAGCTAATCTCTAAGCCTCACTTTATGAACATCTACAGAATTATGACAAACTGTCCCTCTAGGCATCTATAGTTGTACTGATGTCTTTCGCTTGGTACTTTATCGAACTTAAGACTATTTCTATCTCTTGTTTCATAGCCTTGTATATCTATCCTTATGGATTTACTACATCTAGGTAGGTTATACTATACCATAAAACTTACTTCGGTTTATTATTACAAAGGTTTGCTACCCAACTCCAGGTTACTCTCTCGCTGCTTATCCTATATGTATAAATCTAAGTCCTTTAGTGCTTCATCATTATTATTCATCTAAGAATAACAAACAAATCTCATCTCGAACTTTGGAACTTGTACCCATCTACTGTTTATTCACCTTAATGTTGATCTATAATCTATCACTGATAACTTGCAACCTCTTACGTAATACACTGTCACTAGGGCTCACATCTTATCGGGGAACATATGAAGTGATTTTCCTGATCCATCTAAGGATAATACTATACTTCAATAACCGTATTTCATTGCGTCCCAACGCGATTCATCTTATGGGGGTATTCTAATCCCGTGCAATTAATGAAATCCCTTTCTCGTTAAATCATTACTCAATCAAAGGTCTAAGAATCATCCTCTTATCTATCACAATTACACCCTTATTCTACCGCCAGGGAAGCATTCCATCTCTTCTAAATGCACCTAGTCTCAGACTTCTCTATGTTCATTTAGGCTGTACCGAGCTTTTTATTATATATGGAAATCATCAGCTCCCTTGTTTTGATGGGTTTAATCCCAAGGACATACATATTCTCGTCACCTTCTCACTCACCTTTTCATATCCTTACTCCTATCTACCTAAAACCTTGTTGCTCTACAATACTTTACCTTAGGACCTACACCGATCTATTTATACTACTCCCAACCTTCCTTTAACTTAATATCACCATAAATTTCCTTTTGTGCCTTCTCAGTTGTCCTTAAATGTAAGCAATTACTTTTGCTGGTCGTTCTATCACTTGTTGCATGAATACTTGGCTTGTCTTTTTGCCCACGAATACTATAATTTCCTGTACCTCATATGATCTCAAACATCACCTTTGATGGCTTTTTTTTTTACCATTCATTATCCATGATAGGTGCCACTTTCTTATGGAGTATATACAATATTGTAGTGAGACTGTTGTTACAAGATCATTTACTCTTTAGCTCACTATGCTTAGGTGGAAGCCTTCTTCCTTATTTCCTCAGCTAGTCTTTCATTGTAGTACTTAGGGAGACCTTCTGGCTCTTGTAAAGTTGAGAGCTTGATATATCGTACACCCGAAGGTAATTTTCGTTATTCTTACTCGCCTATAATAATCCTTAGTTACATAAATTTATGCCTTTGTGCTCTTAGGGTTACTTCTAAGCTCAAATTTTTATTGTCTCCTTAGTGGCACTCTCTCTTATTTTTATAAACTTTTAAAATGGTACCTTTAATTGCCTCAACTCATATCTGAAATTTTTCCAAATGATTGCGATCTCGTATCTGCGAGACTGAATTCACTATGCCGCGGTTCACTACATTTATCTTGCATGATCTATTGATTTATCCGTGACCTCTTGTCTAGCCATAACTGGGCTCTTCCTGAATCAACTACTAATTACTCGTTGGTCCATTCTCATATATATATATATATATATTCTGCATATATATATATATATATATTCTGCATAATCCCTCTTGGGATATATCCTTTGTCTTAACTTATCTCTCGCCACTAGCTCCTAATGTATCAAGTGTCCATTCACACTTATTTATCAATAACATCCTGGCCGAAAACTTTTACTGCCTCTCCCCGGTGTCGTGCTTGTATAATGTTCTGGAGTCGCAACATATCTGCAGGAACTGAATAAATGCAACATCATCCTTTTCTCCTTTTTACCACATTCTTCCTTTACCATTCCATAGTTAACTGAACCGCTTAACTCCGACTTAATATCATATCACACCATATTCCCCCCTTCAGGGGAGTACTAAGATTTAGTACTACGACGATCTACCTATAGTTGTTTTACCTCTTCATCTTTGGCGTCTTTTCACATTATCAATGAACCTTAATCACCTTATGGTAACCTTCTGTACCAGAGATAACTAAATTTCTTACGCACGAAGGTGACACCTACGGTAACTGGCACACTTAGTCCCTTAAGATTAACTCTTCTCAGAGTGCTTGCTTTAGGTAAGCGACTTCCTAAATGGACTTTAAAGGTTATTCGTCAGTTGTCTATTCTATTATTGTTGGAGCACGATCTTTGAAATTCTCACGATGTCGACCATTATCAAATCCTCCGGTCCCTAATTCATGTTCAGTTTTATCTTGTTCACCAGCCCATAATGATTTTTATTACTCTGGGGTCTAACCTTTCCTCCTGGTAATCACGTTGAAGTCACCAACTCATTTCTCGAAATAAGAATATGACTTTATGGCTTATACTCTTTTATTGCCTTAAGGCTTGTCACCTCTTGTATTTTCCTTCACTTGACTATAGACTCTGTCATCGTGTCATATTTTGATTTACTGTTATCACCCATATATCACATCTTACTCATGATGCTTCATTTATTTTCTTCTTATTCTCCGAATAATATTTCTTTTGTTTATCACTTTATTCTGAAAACTTCAACAAAAAGTTCTTTCCCTATAAGCTCCCCTAGCTTCATCTCACTGGCTCTTGGGAATGCCTAACATTCTTTGTTTTACTCGGGGCTAGAGTCATACTAAGGTAAATATTTGTCCCTTCTAGGATCCCACTGCCTATCTTCTGAAATTTTTGAATATTCCAGTATTCGTATCTGATTGTACTACTCTAGAGTTCACCATCTAGGTGTCTTAGTAGGAGATCTATTACCACATTTGCACCATCTTTCGGAAACGTTAGTTAATGATAACAATCTATCCACAATTTTTGGGTTACTCTATCTCCAACTGGATCCTGATATCCTATCTTTCTCTTAAATAATATCTGTTAGCTCCCATAAAACATAACTGAGATGGGTGTGTCCAATTGTACTTACCTCTGTCATTGATGAAGGTACCAAAATGCTTATATTTCTCTGCCTGATTTGAAAATATTGATAATCTTCATTATCTGGGTGCCTCGTACCCCTCTTCACTTTACTTCTTTTACTTATTAAAACTTGTATCTAGCTTATGAATTCCTCATAGATTTTCACCATATTCGTGAATAGATATCCGTGCCTTAAGGCTCCTTATTAAGAAGCATACACATCTTAGTACACACACGATCTGTTGAAGACCTCATATTTACTCATCATAAGCATGATGTGAAATCGAGTTCCTCTGACTCAACTCTTTCACATCCACATGCAATCTCTTACCAACTATCTTTGTGGAAGTAGGTATCGTTGTATTACGACTAAAGTCGAATTTAGGAGTTTGAATTCTTACAACTGAGCTCTACTGCACGATCTAGAGTAAGAAGAAAGAGTGACAGACCTAAATGCCCTGTAGCCTCCTGCTTATAAGTGTGGTGCACAACACACCCATAAACAAGACTCTACTAGACACGGCTTGTAGACTCCCTAGGACAGAACTGCTCTGATACCACTTCTGTCACGACCCAAACCAGAAGGGCCACGACGGGCACCCGGTGCCTTACTCAACCGAGTACCAACGTAACATATCTTTCTTATCATGTTATCATGAGTAAATGAGCCAGAAAACCCGTCATGAGATAAAAAGAATAAAACATAAGGGAATACTCAACATATGAAGACCCGACATGATATACAAACTAATATATGTGACATATGGGCCTATAAGGCCGGCATGACCATTAGTAAACTCGAAACATAGGCCGACAAGGCCATACAATTATTCATACACCTGACATCTGTCTACAAGCCTCTAAGAGTACATAAAATAATAAAGGTCGGGATAGGGGCCCGCCATACCAATCAATATATATCCAAAGAATACTGACCCAATAGGCAACTCCGGAGCAAGTGGAGTGCACCAACACCTTCGCTGAGCTGATAGCCTACTAGGAGGACTGTCACCCTATCAATCGGGACCTGCGGGAATGAAACGCAGTGCCCCCGGGCAAAATGGACGTCAGTACGAATAAAGTACCGAGTATGTTAGGCAGGAAAGCATAAACAAGAACAGTAATGTAAAGAGAGAGATAGAGGAGATACAACCTATAACATCTGAGTGCCTCTGGGGGCTATGATATGAAATGCATAATACATATATATACATAAACTTTTTAAAACATTCTCCTCTGTGGGCATCATCATCATCATATCGTACCCGGCCTCAAAGAGGACTCGGTAAAAGCCTACCCGACCATCATAAGGTTCGGTAGAATTCAAGGATCATACACACTTGCTTAGAATAATTTTATAAGGAAAGAACAACATGGACAACCTTAGTTGCTAGGAGTAGATCCGTTATGAAGTAGCATATTCATTTCACTTTAGATCATGCCAAAAGAAAGAAGAAAGTGCCTTAACATACCTTAAACCTGTTGAGTCCTTAATCACTTCCAAGCAACTCTTCAAACAAGTCAACTCAATCTATCATAGTATAAGGAGATTCAAAATCAGTGCTGAGCACAGGCTAAGTCTATAACTTAAGCTAGTAACTCGTTTACGTAAATTTGGGCAGCATCTCCCTTGTAACAAGGGCCTCCTCCAATACCATATACCAACAACAATGACCAGAGCAATCCATCAATACATAATTATCAATATCAAGACACCATATAACAACAACAAGTCACAACTACATTACGACGAGCGGCAAGCTCCGATTGGAATCCGTATGCCCCTTATCAATCCTTATAGACTTCTTAATTCAACATAAAGGTATCATTAACATGATAATGAAGTCATTAATCAATGATTCCAGCCTTATACCATATATTTATAACAACAAAAATAATCCACAACTTCAACTATCCCCAACTAGCAACTTTATTCACTAGTTCATGTCTAGTCCATCCATTTAACTTAATCAACATCAAGATAACCTTGGGCACAAGCAAGATCACAATATACATACCTTATACAGTAACTTCAAGTCAAAATCCAAGTTATATTCAGTTTACAACAACCCTTAATAGCAATACAACACCACAGAAGTGACTTAAGCTAATCCAAGTATTATCTTGTAGTTTATCATCCTAACAACTTAACCAACATACAATAAAGATTAAGCACAATTAGTAGGCTGTTATACTCACCTTAGACAGCAGAAACAACTTGGAATTTCATCCAAATACAGCCCACAACAATCCTCAATGACAACACAACCTCAAAGAGGTGTTGTTCTTCACTAGAACTAAGTTTTGATGTTGAAATATGGTGTAATCACTTTGGAATCACTTCAAACCCTTGTGGTATATGTTTAGGAGGGTTAGGAGAAGTTTGGAGACGAAGTTTAGTTGAAAAATGAGCAAAAATAGGCGTCCAAATCGTTTATAAATTGAAGTAGGTCAACCACCGCCTAAGTGGGTCCCATTGGGAGCTGCTTGCGCGGTCTCGCGAAAACGCGAATATCTCTTTACTCCGATATCATATTGACGAATGGTTTAATGCGTTAGAAAGTAAACTCGTATACCTTCAATTTGGTAGGTAGAACACCCCATGATTCCGAGTATAATTGGAGAAATGCTAAGATACATTTGACCTAAATTTCAGCAAATTTATGAATGTAACTTGTGATGACCTTTGCCAACTCTTGTTCCACAACTTGCTTGCCTTCAAAATGTAGAAATGTATTTTATACGACTAAAATAACTCATAGAATAACCTCCTTATCATGTTAATAACCCTAGTCTTACCCCAAAGTACATGTTATAACATTCGAAACTTGTCGACTTTCGACGAAACTTATTTTCTTAAATTGGTTTAGCTTCTAAGATTTCCAACCCTCTTGGTACTCGTTATTCATGATCTTAAATATTTGTAACCTCCAAGGTAACATGATTAACTTACTTTATTTGCTTCCAAATAGAATCTCATTTCCGAGCTTACATCAATGACTTACGACGTACTCTCACGTATGAAAACTTGGGGTGTAACACTTAATTAGTTGTGCCTATTTATTATGTATTGCTTAGAAAAGAGTATATATTTAGGTAGTTGTTGAACAACGTCACTCCTAATAAATGTGAGGAATCAATACAATGGATTTAAAAGTAAGTTTAGGAATAACAAAGTCTTGACGTGGTCATAGTGAGCGGTAAGATAGTGCCTACTAGCGTAATTCGGGTCTAGTAAGTTACTGTAGTTGCTCGAGAGATAATTACGACACCTAAAGTGCTCATGATCAATAGGGAATACTTAGGCGAAATTATAGGAGACGTAGCGGGAAGAAACCAGACAATTAAAAAAATTATAACTCTAGGCTTTTTCCAATCTTGTCTCCATCCTTTAGTATCTTTAATTGATAATTTGTACTACTTTAATAATTATTAGTTAATTAGTTAGAAATAAAACTCTTAATCTTTATAACTTACAAAATTATTCGAACTTGTCTTCTTAGTGATAATGAATAATTGTAGCTTAATCTTAATTCTCTGTAGGATTCATGTTCAGACTCTTAGATCGGATTATATTTGCAACAATCGTTTAATCCTTTTATAAGGTATAGTTGGGCGTGATTTGTTTAAAATTAATGTAAAAATGCTTATGTTATGTATTTTCTTCTCTATAATGATCGCCGACAACTGTCTTGAATACAACTTATTGCAAATTTGGTTTTAAAAGAATGCTTTATTTTAGAAAATAAAAATATATACTGGTCTCACGTCCTTAAATATATATTTGTTAATCTTTTAAAGAAGGCAAGAGAAAGCTGGAGAAAAAGAAAAAAGAGAAAGCGACAAAGGTGACATGCAAGAGCCAAGAGTAAGAGGGGAATGATGTAAGGGAGAATATGTGTCCCCAGGACCAAATCTTTTAAGGTGGAATGTGCTTAACTTTGCCTGCTCCGTAGAATCTTTAAGACCCCATAAATAAATTGGCTTTTTTGATGGCAACAATTCCCCTACTTCCAACTATTTTCTCATATTTTATCTAGAGTATATACCTTTTTATCTTTCTATTATTATTTTGCTGCTCGGATTAAATAACTCTTAAAGTTTGGCTGCTTTCTGTTTATTTAGATACCAAAGAGAATTTTATTATTCTATTAAATTTATTCCTTCTCTGCTCTGTCCCGTTCCCTATTATATGCAGGATTGTCAATAAAGAACTATATTTTCTGGCGACAAAATAGCTAGCGAATAAATGGATCCATCGCAATAGGCACTGCTTTGTTTAATTCTGGATCCTACTATCACCATCTTGTCGAGCCCGGGGAAATTTCTGACGCAGGCCTAGGCACTGCCGAGCCAGCTGTCACGAACCCGGTTCGCCCTCCATGAACCATCGTGACGGTACCTAGTCCTCTACGACTAGGTAAGCCTAAATTGCGGAAGATAACCAAAGTGCGGAATAAAAATAAATTAAAACAGAATGAAGAGTGATAAAACAGTGTTTAAAAGTACCGCTCGACATACAAAATATTTAACTCTCAACCAATACATAGTTCCAAGACCCGGAAACTCATGAATCACAAGCTAAGGATCACTACACAATACTCTAACTCTAGAATATCTAACAAGGAAAATAAATACAGAAGGGCAAATGTTTAAAAGCTAGAATAGAAATGGACTCCTCGGTCTGCAGACACGGCAGATGTACCTCGAAGTCGCTGGAGCAGTCGCCTCGCCTCAAAGGTGATAGGACTGAGTCGCAGTACTTGGATCTGCACATGAAAACATGCGCAGAAGGGACATGAGTACACCACAACGGTACTCAGTAAGTGCCAAGCCTAACCTCGGTCGGGTAGTGACGAGGAAGGTCAGGGCCCTACAGAGGTTAAATAAAATACAAAGTATAATAGTGTAGAACAAGACAGTATAATTAAGTGCAACAGTAAGAAATAACATAGAATAGAAAGAGCAACAACAACTAGAACAGAGGCAAAATAATCACGGAAAGGAAATACAACTCACCACAGAGATAACAACCGGGGTGCCTTCTAGGATACCATCCTGTAGTCCCAATTACATCTATCCAGTGGATCTCCCGGGATACCGTCCCGTAGTCCATCATATATATCTGAAGATCTCCCGGGATCCCGTCCCGTAGTCCAACTATCAGTGCGCGGGGATCTACCAGAATCATGATCCGTAGTCCCAAATATAAATACCCAGTACTGGGGGAATCTACCGGGTGCATTCCCGTATTTTCATATAACTGTGCAGGGGGATCTACCGGAATCCCATATCCATAGTCTCAAAATAAACAGGCGGGGGGGGGGGGGGGGGGAGCTACCGGAATCCCACATCCGTAGTCCCAATGTAAATACACAGTAGTAACAGGAAAATATTCAGAAATGACAATTTCATATTAAGGCAAACAAGTAATTCTAGCCTAGAATGCTGCACAAAATTTAGGTAAGGCAGTTTGAGCAAGTAAGACAATTAAGTCACTTAGACATGCTTTCCTAAGCTAACAACAGACATAATAGTGCAAGTAACAAAAACAGGAAACGAAACATACTAGTAACTACTTAAAGAAAATCGGATTTCCAATAATTAGCACAAGTACGCACTCGTCACCTCATGTACAAGGCATTTCAATTACAAAATATACTAAATCCTAAGGGGAAGATCCCCACACAAGGTTAGACAAGCCACTTACCTCGAACCGACTCAATAATCAATTCGAAACCACGCTTTTGCCACGAGTACTCGACTTCAAATGGCCCAAATCTATTCAATTCAATTTCATAACGTAAATAACACTTCAAGTAACTGATTTTACAAAGAAATTCTAAGCTACTACGCGAAATTAGGTTAAAATGACCAAAATGCCCCTCGGTCCCACGTCTCGGAATCAGGTAAAATTTATATTTTCAGAATCCTCACACTCTCCCGAGTTCATGCATACCAAAATTATCCAAATCTAAGGTCAAATTCCCAATTAAAAGTCGAATTCTAGGTCTAAGAACTTTCTTCCAACTTTTCCCTAATTTTCATTTCCAATCCGAAATTAAATGATGAAACTAATTATAGATTGATGGACTATAAGTAGAAAGGGTTAAAGAATCGTTACCGAATGATCTCTTCTTCACTTTCCTCTTAAAATCACCCTCTCCCGAGCTCCAAATCGAATTTCCAACTTTTGAAACTAAACCCTCAAAATTTCATATTTTTGCTCAGTTGTTTCCGCATCTGCTGTAGCAGTCTCGCATTTGCGGAACAATGGTCGCATTTGCGACTTTTCACTTAAGGCCCAGCTTTCCCAATCTGTGGCTATCCTTTCGCAGATGCGTGGCCGCTTCTGCGGTCCCTACTGCCTTTCCTCCTTTTCCGCTTCTGCGGTATATCCGCCGCTTCTGTGGCTCCGCACCTATGGTCCCACACTTGCAGGTGCGGTTATGATAGAAGAACATCTGAAGCTGCAACTCCAAAGTCCCAAAATCCTTCCGTCAACCATCTGAAATCATCCCGAGGCCCCCGGGACCTCAACTAAACCTACCAACATATCCCATAACTTCATTCAAACTTGTTCCAACCTTCAGAACGCTCAAAATAACATCGAAGCACCTATTTTTTATCGGATTCAAGCCTAAAAATTCCAAAAACTCTATAAATATGCTTTCGATCAAAAAGTCTATCAAACCTCGTCCGAATGACCTAAAATTTTGCACACACGTCACATTCATTCAACACTGCAAAGCTACTCCAACTTCCGAAATTCCATTCCAACCCTCGGATAAAAATCTCACTATCGGGCCGAAAACTTCAAAATTCGAACTTTCGACATTTCAAGCCTAAATTAGCTACGGGCCTCCAAAACACAATCCGAACATGCCCCTAAGCCCGAAATCACCCAACAGAGCTAATGAAACCATCAAATTTCCATTTCGAGGCCGTCTTCACACTGTTCTGACTACGATCAACTTTCCAACACTTAAGCTCTCATTTAGGGACTAAGTGTCCCAAAACTCTTCGAAACTCAAAACTGAACATCCCGGCAAATCAAAATAGCAGAAATAAACTTGGGGAAAGCAGTTAATAGGAGATCGGGGCGTTAATTCTTAAGATGACCGACTGGGTCGTCACATCCTCCTACACTTACATATTCGTTTGTCCTTGAACGAGCATAAGGACATACCTGAAGTATTGAAAAGATGAGGGCAACGGCTGCGTATATCCTGCTCGGTCTCCCAGGTCGCCTCCTCGACCGGCTGACCCCACCACTGAACCTTCACGAATGTAATGTTCTTTAACCTCAGCTTTCTAACCTGCCTGTCCAATATTGCCACTGGCTCCTCAACATAAGATAGATCCTTGTCCAACTGGACTGAACTGAAATCCAACAAATGTGACGGATCACCGTGATACCTCCGGAGCATCGAAACATGAAATACTGGATGAACTCTTGCCAAACTGGGAGGTAAGGCAAGCTCACAAGCAATCTACCCAACACGCCTCAATATCTCAAAAGGGATAATAAACCTCAGACTCAACTTCATTTTCTTCTCAAATCTCATAACGCCCTTCATAGGCGAAATCCGAAGAAGAACCCGCTCTCCAATATATAGGAAACGTCACGAACCTTCCGATCCGCGTAACTCTTCTATCTGGAGGGGTGTACAGAGTCTATCCCGAATCACCTTGACCTTCTCCAAAGCATCTTGAACCAAGTCTGTGCCCAATAGTCTAGCCTCACCCGGCTTAAACCAACCCATCTGGGATCTACACTGCCTACCATATAAAGCCTCATATGGTGCCATCTGAATGCTGGACTGATAGCTGTTGTTGTAAGAAAACTCCTCCAATGGCAAGAACTGATCCCAAGACCCTCCAAACTCAATCACACATGCACAGAGCATATCCTCAAAAATCTGAATAGTGCGCTCGGACTGTCCATCCTTCTGTGGGTGAAATGTTGTATTCAACTCTACTCGAGTACCCAACTCATGTTGAACGGCCCTCTAGAACCGTGATGTGAACTGAGTACCTCTATCTGAAATGATGAACACTAGAATACCATGCAGACGAATAATCTCTCGGATATAAATCTCCACCAACCGCTCCGAAGAATAAGTAGTACACACAAGAATGAAATGAGCGGACTTGGTCAGCCAATCCACAATCACCCAAATAGCATCGAACTTCCTTAAAGTCCGTGGTAGCCCAACTACAAAATCCATGGTGATTTGCTCCCACTTCCACTCTGGAATCTCTATCTGTTGAAGCAACCCACCAGTCTCTGGTGCTCATACTTCACCTGCTGACAGTTGAGACACCAAGCTACGACTCCAACTATATCTTTCTTCATCCGCCTCCACCAATAGTGCTACCTCAAATCCTGATACATCTTCGCGGCACCCGAATGAATGGAATACCACGAGCTATGGGCCTCCTCCAGAATCAACTCCCGAAGCCCATCAACATTGGGTATACAAATCCGACCCTGCATCCTTAATACCCCATAATCACCAATATTCACATCTCTGGCATCACCGTGCTAAACCTTGTCCTTGAGGACAAGAAAATGAGGGTCATCATACTGACGCTCCCTGATACAATCGAATAAGGAAGACCAAGAAACCATGCAAGCTAGAACCCGACTAGGCTCCAAAAGATCCAATCTCACAAACTGGATGGCTAAGGCCTGAACATCCATCGCCATAGGTCTATTCGGTGCTGGTAAATAAGCCAAACTCCCCAAACTCTCTGCCCGGGTCACTTTAGGACAACTAAATTTTCTTGGATGTTCTCTTAAGAGGTGGGTCTTATTTTGTTTGCTTGAAGAGAAGCAAAGCTTAAGTTTAGGGGAGTTGATAACTAGGAATTATGACGCATTTTACACTCCTTCATGCTTAAGTTTTGATTAGAAATGTGTACAAAATAGTCCCAAAGGCTCACAAATTGTGCTTGATTGCAGGTTTGATCAACAAGTTGACAAGATGTCAAACACCAGCTAATAAGGGAGTGAAACTTGCACAAGTACCAAGACAAGGCAAAGCTCAGTCAAATAGGGATAGTGCGGCTGCACACCATTTTGTGTGGTCCGCACAAGTGAAGTTCAGAGAGTGTGCATCTCAGGCCAAAAAGGCAATGCGACCGCAAAGGATTTTCTGCGGTCCGCATTGGATTCACTGCGGCCGCACTCGATTTAGTACGGTCCGCAGAGTCAAAGTTCAGAGAATTTCCAAGATTAAGATTGAAGCCCAATGCGGTCCGCGCTCTGTTTCATGCGGACCACACTAGAAGCCACCGCGGTCGTACTAAATTTTTTGCGGTTCGCATTGCCCAAGTTCAGAGAGCTAGATATTCAAGTCAAGAGCTTTAGTGCGGCCGCACTATCCCCATAGGGGTAATTTTGTCCAGAATTGTCAACTCAGTATAAATACCTTCTTTTCCCATTTTTAGGTTAGCAGATAGTTTTTCCTGAGAGCTGCGCTCGTGACTTAGCTTCTTTTACCTGTTTTGAGTAATTTTAGCTCCATTTCAACATTGAATCTTCAAGTTTAATTTAGCAATTACTTAATATGAGTTTTTCGTCATCTATTTCTTTGTTTTCTTCTCTAATTATGAGTAGCTAGACCCATAAGCTAGGGGTGTGGCTCAACCCTAGTGTGGGTAATTGATGGATCTTGTATTTTGATGCTTGATTCTCTATGGGTGTTTGATATTTGGACTAATTTTATGTTTAATTGCTGAATTAGTGGTTACAAATACTAGTTTGTGTTTAGTTGACTTTGTCTCTTCTTGAAAAAGAGAGCCTAAGTCTCTGAAATTGGTCCAACAAGGAATTGGGGCGTACTCGAGAGATTGATAGCCCCAATTAAAGGGTTAAACCTAGAGATAGTAATACCCGACTTGAAGCTTAATAGCTTGCACAAATTATTATACCCAATTGGTCTTGAGAAAGTTAGTTCGGGCAAAATCACTCGAACTACCGAGAGGTATAGAGTGAGTAGAATCGTGCAATGGCTATATCATACTCCCCAAATATGACAATCTAGCCTTAGACTCAAGAATCCATCAATTAGCCACCTAGGAGAAAGTCACTACCCTAGTGCCTTTTAATCATTTGAACAACTCGCAATAGTTTAACCTTAGCTTATTTTAGTTTAGTTGAGCATTGTAGTTTTATAAAATTAGAATCATAATCAAAACCAAAAATGTGTAGAAGTGCAATTTGGAGCAAATTGCATCATCTCTCATTTAGATAGACACCCGACTCCAATATCTAGCTCCCTAAGGAAATCGATCCCGACCTTAATTGGGTAAAAAGCTGCTTCGACCTCTCTCGCTACTCCGGCAACAGATCAATGCCAAAATCAATATCTCTATCAGGCGGCATGCCCGGAAGGTCAGTTGGAAACACATCGGGAAAATCTCATATTATTGGAACTGAATCAACCGAAGGGGTATCAATACTGACATCTCTCACATAAGCTAAATACGCGTCACACCCCTTCTCAACCATACGCTGAGCTTTAAGAAAAGAAATAACTCTACTGGGAGTGTGATCTAAAGTACCCCTCCACTCAAAACGCGGTACACATGGTATAGCCAGTGTCACAGTTTTGGCGTGACAATCAAGATTAGCATAATGGGGTAACAACCAGTCCATGCCCAAGATAATGTCAAAATCTACCATGCTGAGCAACAATAGATCGGATCTGGTCTCAAAATCACTAAAAGCAACCAAACACAACCGACAAACGCGGTCCACAATAAGAGAATCTCCCACAGGAGTAGAAACATAAATAGGGGAACTCAAAGAATCCCTAGATACACTCAAATGCGGAGCAAAATAAGAAGACACATAAGAGTAAGTGGAGCCTAGATCGAATAGAACCGATGCATCTATGTGATAAACTAGTATAATACTGTGATGACAAACTCGGAGGCAAAAACCTCGGTTTGGACAGGAAGGGCATAGTATCTGGCCTGGCCTCCCCCTCTAGGGCGACCTCTATCTCCCCGACCTCCACCTCTGGCTGTCTGAGCAGGTGGGGTAGCAATTGGAGCTGTAACTATAGCCTGAGAACTCTGCGGGGCACATTGTGGATGGGAAGTTTGTGGAGGTGCACCCTCCCAAGTCTGGGGCAATCCTTCACCATATGGAGTGTGTTGCCACAATCAAAACAAGCTCTAGGAGGACGTGGCGGTTGTGACTGGCTCGGGCCAGGTCTGCTGGACTGACCCCTGAAAGCACCCCACGCAGGAGGCGCGATAGATATCAGTGGTGCATAATAAGGCTCCTGAGGTCTAGGAGGAGCTGGAATGCCACTGGCTATTGGAAGAACTAAATGAACAGGGCGACTCATATAACCCCTACCATAACAACCGGCCCCTAAGGCACGGGCACCAGAGAAATGGCCCGACTCTCGAGACCTTTTAGCCTCCCTCTCCTCTCTCTCCCTAGCATGCATACCCTCAATCCTCCTAGCAATGCTGACCACCTGCTAATAAGAAATATCCATCTCCAACTCACGAGCCAAGTTAGACCTGATGCTGGGAATAAGGCCCTCAATAAACCGGCGAACCCTCTCGCGAACAGTAGAAACCAAGGCTGGTGCATGACTAGCCAAACTGGTGTAACAGATAGCATACTCTGAGATAGTCATAGTACCCTGGCGCAAATGCTCAAACTCTGCTTGAGGCTCTGAGGAACATACTCTCTCAGGAACAAATCTGAAAACTGAGTCCAAGTCAACGAAGCAACCTCATTCGGACTGTCTAACTCATAGGTGCACCACCACTCATAAGCGGCTCCTCGAAGCTGGAAGGTAGTGAAGGAAACCCTGCTCGATCCTGATATACCCATGGTATGGAGAATGCGGTAACTCTCATCTAGAAATCCCAGAGCATCCTTCGATGCTAGACCGCTGAATATAGGAGGCTTGTACCGCTTGAACCTCTCAAGCCTCAGCTGCTCCTCCTCGGAAGCCGCTGTCCTACCCTCAGGCTGAACTGGCATTGCAAGCGGTATAGGAATAATCTCAGGGACCTGCTCAACATTCACTCGCTGCTCAAGAGTACGGGCGGTGGGAGTCTGTGCTCCTTCCCCGTCCTGAGATGTAGCTGCAGCAAGGGGAAACAATCCTGCCTAAGCCAAAGTAGTGTACATGCTCATGAACTGTGCTAGTCTCCTGAAGACCTAGAGTAGTAGTAACTGTAGGCGTGTCAGGTGCCTGGACCCTTGCTAGAACTGATGGTGGTACCCCGGCAACAGCTCACGCAGGTGCTCTGGCTACACCACGTGCGCGTCCTCGGCCTCTACCCCGGCCCCGGCCTTTGACGGCTGCAGTAGGGGGAACGGGTGCCTGATCATCTCGGGTAGCACGTGTCCTCACCATCTGTGAGAGAATAGAAGACAGAAGTTTAGAATTGTGATGTCAAAATATCGCACGACAAGGAAATCAAAAGTGGAATTTTCCAAATAATTACATAGCCTCTCGTAGATAAGTACAGACGTCTCTATATCGATCAGCGAGACTCTAATAAACCGGCTTATGATCCATGACTCCTATGAACCTAGAGATTTGATACCAACTTGTCACGACCCCGGTTCGCCCTCTGTGAACCATCGTAATGGAACCTAGTCCTCTACGACTAGGTAAGCCTAAATTGCGGAAGATAACCAGAGTGCGAAATAAAAACAAATTAAAACATAATGAAGAGTGACAAAACAGTGTTTAAAAGTACCGCTCGGCATACACAATATTTAATTCTCAACCAATACATACTTCCAAGACCCGGAAACCCATGAATCACAAGCTAAGGATCACTACACAGTACTCTAACTCCAGAATATCTAACAAGGAAAAGAAATGCAGAAGGGAAAATATTTAAAAGCTAGAATAGAAAGGGACTCCTCGGTCTACGGATGCGGCAGATGTACCTCGAAGTCGCTGGAGCAGTCGCCTCGCCTCAAAGATGAGAGGACTGAGTCACAGTACCTGGATCTGCACATGAAAACATGCGCAGAAGGGGCATGAGTACACCATAGCGGTACTTAGTAAGTGCCAAGCCTAACCTCGGTCGGGAAGTGACGAGGAAGGTTAGGGCCCTACTGAGGTTAAATAAAATACATAGTATAACAGTGTAGAACAAGACAGTATAATTAAGTGCAACAGTAAAAAATAACATAGAATAGAAAGAGCAACAACAGCTAGAACAGAGGCAAAATAATCACGGAAAGGAAACACAACTCAACACAGAGATAACAACCGGGGTACCTTCTAGGATACCATCTTGTAGTCCCAATTACATCTATCTAGTGGATCTCCCGGGATACCATCCCGTAGTCCATCATATATATATCTGAAGGATCTCCCAGGATCCCGTCCCGTAATCCAACTATTGGTGCGCAGGGATCTACCGGAATCTTGATCCGTAGTCCCAAATATAAATACCCAGTACTGGGGGAATCTACCGGGTGCATTCCCATAGTTCCATATAACTATGCAGGGGGATCTACCGGAATCCCACATCCGTAGTCCCAAAATAAACAGGCAAGGGGGGGCTACCGGAATCCCACATCCGTATACCACATCCATAGTCCCAATATAAATACACAACAACAACAAGAAAATATTCAGAAATGGCAATTTCATATTAAGGCGAACAAGTAATTCTAGCCTAGCATGCTGCACAGTATTAAGGTAAGGTAGTTTGAGCAAGTAAGGCAATTAAGTCACTTAGATATTCTTTCCTAAGCTAACAACAGGCTTAATAGTGCAAGTAATAAAAATAGGAAAGGAAACTTACTAGTACCTACTTAAAGAAAATCGAATTTCCGACAATTAGCATAAGTACGCACTCGTCACCTCACGTACAAGGCATTTCAATTACCAACTATACCAAATTCTAAGGGGAAGGTCCCCCACACAAGGTGAGACAAGCCACTTACCTCGAACCGGCTCAATAATCAATCAGAAACCACGCTCTTGCCACGAGTACTCAACTCCAAATGACCCAAATTTATTCAATTCAATTTCATTACATAAATAACACTTCAAGTAACTGATTTTACAAAGAAAGTCTAAGCTACTACGCGAAATTAGGTTAAAATAACCAAAATGCCCCTTGGGCCCACGTCTCGGAATTAGGTAAAATTTATATTTTCAGAATCCTCACACTCTCCCGAGTTCATGCATACAAAAATTATCCAAATCTAAGGTCAAATTCCCAATCAAAAGTCGAATTCTAGGTCTAAGAACTGTCTTCCAACTTTTCCCCAATTTTCATCTCCAATCTGAAATTAAATGATGAAACTAACAATAGATTGATGGAGTATAACTAGAAAGGGTTAAAGAATCGTTACCCAATGATCTCCTCTCAAACTTTCCCTCTCCCAAGCTCCAAATTGAATTTCCAACTTTTGAAACTAAACCCTCGAAATTTCATATTTCTGCCCAGCTGTTTCCGTATCTGCGGTCCCGAATTTTCGGAACAATGGTCGCATTTGCGACTTTTCACTTAAGGCCCAGCTTTCCGCATCTGCGGCTATCCTTTCGCAGATGCGGGGCCACTTCTGCCGTGAAGACCCCTCTTCTGCGGTCCCTGCTGCCTTTCCTCCTTTTCCGCTTCCACGGTATATCCGCCGCATCTGCAGTCCCACACTCGTAGGTGCGGTTATGACAGAAGAACAACTGAAGCTGCAACTCCAAAGTCCCAAAATCCTTCCATCAACCATCCAAAATCATCCTGAGGCCCTCGGGACCTCAACCAAACCTACCAACATATTCGATAACTTTATTCAAACTTGTTCCGACCTTTGGAACAATCAAAACAACATCGAAACACCTATTTTTCATCGGATTCAAGCCTAAGAATTCCAAAAACTCTAAAAATACGCTTTCGATCAAAAAGTCTATCAAACCTCGTCCGAATGACCTGAAAGTTGCACACACGTCACATTCAACACTGCGGAGCTACTCCAACTTTCGGAATTCCATTCCGACCCTCGGATCAAAATCTCACCATCGGACCGGAAACTTCAAAATTCGACCTTTCGGCATTTCAAGCCTAAATTAGCTACGAACCTCCAAAACACAATCTGAACACGTCCCTAAGCCCGAAATCTCCCAACGGAGCTAATGAAACCATCGTATTTCCATTCCGAGGCCGTTTTCACACTTTTTCGACTACGGTCAACTTTCCAACACTTAAGCTCTCATTTAGGGACTAAGTGTCCCAAACTCTCCGAAACTCAAAACTGAACATCCCGACAAATCAAAATAGCAGAAATAAGCTTAGGGAAAGCAATTAATAGGGGATCAGGGTGTTAATTCTTAAGACGACCGGTCGGGTCATCACATCGACACTTAGATCAACTCGGTTCTATTGTATTTAGCTTGATTCAGCTGAGTTCGATTATGAAAATTCGGCATGTGAGTTGGCTCGTATAAGCTCGAGCTCAATTGAACCAACTTGTAATGATCTGGCAGGTTGTTTTGTGTATTGTAGCCATGTTCCCCTATTTATTGCCTTCTCTATGTTCATTTGTGGTTATGAGACTTACAGGGGTAGTTGGATTGGTTCCGGGGAAGTTTCGGAGTGAATTGAGACACTTAGTGTCACGACCCAAATTTCCCTCCGTTGGGTATCATGATGGAACCTAGTCTTAGGGACTAGGTAAGCCTAACATTAAATGAAACAACAATAGTATTTAAATAACATCTAACCATTTGAAATAGAAATTCTCTTTAAAATTTACAACTCCAAAACCAGTAGTACAAGTCATAAGTTCTACAGAGTTTGCTAGAAAACCTAAAAAATACAACTGTCTCGAAATAAGAGTGAATAGTGTAAATACAAAATAAGAAGGTGACTCCGAAGTCTGCGAATGCAGCAACAGGTTTACCTTGAGTCTCCACAGCAACGATCCCACAACTACTGACGTTCAAATACCTGGATCTGCACAAAAATTTATACAGAAGCGTAGTATGAGTACACTACAGTGGTACCCAGTAAGTATCAAGACTAACCTTAGTGGAGTAGTGACGAGGAACAGTCAAGACACATTCTGAACTAAATAACCTAAACGAATATAAGTGTAGAACAATAGAGTACGATATCTATATAAGGACTACACATAATGACAATGATAATAATATGGTAATTGCAGTAAGAAAGGAAAACAACAACTAACAGCGAAACACCATAATAATAATAGAGTAGGATGAGCGAAACACAATTTAAATCTGGTGATCACAAATAAAGGACATTCAAGTAATAACTTAACAAAAACGTCCGCTTTCATACCAAGTTTTAGCCAATAACCATCACGAGGTATCAAACCTCAAAGTATTCACAATTCACGGGTCCAAATTCTGGAACCCTAACCACTTGGCATCCTGTGCCCTCATTACCAATTTATAACCACACTGGCGAGTCACGTACCAAGAGAGTCATTCTCACATAGAAGGCAAGTAACAAAGGTGTGCATCAATGCTCAACAATATCAAGATCCATCCTCTTAACTGATAGGAGTGCTTAACTATGTGTATACTTGTGCAAGTGTTCTAACATAGATCTTACCAGCTAGTAAGTATAGAAAAAGAAACAAACAACACGTAAAATGTTTTTTCCACAATTTTCACAAAAATAGAACTCATACAGGTAAGTGCATCTCTATTCAAATATCAACAACAAGAATGCCCTAGGCCATCACAAGTCATCACAAATCAATCCCCGATATAGCCCACCTTGTCTCGCCATGTGTGCAATAATAAAGTAAGTGACCGTCTTGTCTCGCCACACGTGCAATATAATATTCCCACCTTGTCTAGTCACATGCGATATATATATATATCTCACACCTTGGCACGCTGCACGTGCAAATATCAGAAGTAACAATAGCACGGCAGGAACCTCGTGCAATCCAATAACACTCGCACGGCAGAAACCTCGTGCATTACAATAACAACAACCGCACGGCAGAAACCTCGTGCATCACAATAACAACAACCACATGGAAGAACAAATGACAATAAATACAAGAGTACGAGAAGTACATCAACTCAAGAACTTTCAATCATAAAGAAACGGTAAATCTAGTTTACAAGGAATAAACACAATAGAGAATACTAGGCATAATAAGAACAATTCAGCAAAGGAGAAATAATATGTAACAACAATCCCACAATATGCAGTTCAACAACAAGGGAGCTAACACGAGTCAATTAATTCCAAATAAGGACCTGCCAACTAAGATATAGGATATCTAAACTTCTTTTAAGGTTGGGCAATTACGAAGAAGATACAACCACTTCAATTAAGGATAAGCATCAGAAAGATAATCATAACCTCAATTAGGACTAAACAATTACAGGAGAGATATTAATAATTTCAAATAAAGACAAGCAGTTGTGAAAAGATAGCATGACAATAGAAGAGGTAAAACTCTTCCGTTAAGTCAAAGGCCAACTTTCCACAAATAAGTCCGAGCACGCACTCGTTAACTAGCATATACGGGCTACAATTAGCATAGGAGACTCAAATACTAAGGGGTAGTTCCTCCACACAAAGTTAGGCAAGATACTTATATCAAAGAAGACAAACTGATATTCAAAAATGGACTTCTCGGGTGAAATAACCTCCGAACGGCTCAAATTTAGCCAACATAACTTCAAAGCATAAATAAAACTCATAAGAAACTATTCCGGATCATAAAGTCTTAATATTTATCAAAAACTAAAAATCAACCCAAAGATCGACCCCCGGGTCCACACCTTGAAAGCCGACAAATTTCACAAAACCTGAACACGCATTTCGATACGAGTTCAACCATATAAAAATTATCAATTTCCAATACCAATTCATCCCTCAAATCATGATTTTTCATTTCGAAAAATTTTCTTCAAAAACCTCCATTTTCCTCAACTCAAAACACAAACTAAATGATAAAAATAAAGATAAAATCATGGAATATAATAAATTCTAGGTGCATAACACTTACCCAATCGATTTGCTTGAAAAATCAACAAAGAATCACTCAGAACCGAGCTCTACAAGTCAAAATATGATAAAATAGACTAACCCTTCATTTTGCCCAGGTCTGTATGCATCGCGGACGTGGAGAAAGGGTCACGTTCGCGAAGAAGAAAATAAAGGCTGCCAAGAAAACCCTTCGCAAACGGGAGGGAAGGGACACGAATGCGAAAAAGGAAAAAGGTAGACCTTTGCGAATGCGAATAAGAAATATGAGGTGGTGAGAAGAAACACTTCACAAATGAAAAAGGCACTTCGCGATCCCAAAGAAGAACATCAGATGACATAAACAAAAATTCAAAAATAGGGGAAAATGGCCCATAGCCCATCCGAAACATACCCGAGGCCCCCGAGACCCCGTCTAAACATGCCAACAAGTTCCATAACCTAACATGAACTCTCTCAAGGTCTCAAATCATATCAAACAATGTCGAAACTATGAATCACACCATTAATCGAACTTATGAACTTTCACATCTTCCAACTTCTAAAACTCATGCTGAAACCTATCAAATCAACCCGGAACGACGCCTAATTTTTTAGAAAAGTACCCAATGACATAAAGGAGTTGATCCAACTCTCGGAATTGCATTCCGACCCCAATATCACAAAAGTCAACTATTGGTCAAACTTCTCCATCTTCCAAACTTTAACTTTTCCAATTTTCGCCGAAATGCTTCAAATTACCCTACGGACCTCCAATTCCATATTCGGACGCGCGCCTAAGTCTAAAATCACCATACGAATATGTTGACATCATCCAAAAGTCATTCCAAAGCCGTTTACACAAAAGTCAAATTACGGTCAATTCTTACCGCTTATGCTTCCAAAACTGAAATCTTTCTTCCAATTTGACTCTGAATCATCCAGTAACTGAATTCAACAATGCACATGAGTCAATACACATAATATGAAGTTGTTCTATATCTTATGCTGCTGAATAGAGCTTAAATTCTCAAAATGACCGGCAGGGTCGTTACAGTTAGTCCTAAAGTTGGAAGCTTAGGTTAAAAGAGTTGACCAGAGTTTGAATTTTATGTAGACGACTATGAAATTAAGGTTTAATGGCTCCAATAGCTTTGTATGGTGATTTTAGTCATAAATGTATGCCTGGATATTGATTTGGAGGTCTGTAAGTCATTTTAGCTGAAATTGGTGAAAGTTGGAAAAATTGAAGGTTTAGAAGGTTGAGAGGTTTGACCGAGAGTTGACTTTATTGCTAATGGGGTTAGATTTCTGTTCCAGAAAATGAAATAGGTCTGTTGTGTCATTTATGACATGTATGCAAAATTCAAGGACAATCAAAGTTGGTTTTGTATGTTTCGGCATTAGTTTTAGAAGTTGAAAGTTCAATAGTTTATTAGGCTTGAATTGGGATGCGGTTCGTGATTTCGATGCTGCTTGGTGTGATTTGAGCCTTAAACTAAGTTCATATAGTGTTTTAGGACCTGTTGGTATGTTTGGAAAGGGTCTCGGGAGCCCTGGGGGTGTCTCGAATAAGTTTTGGACATTATTCCTCATGTTTTGGGAAGTTGTTCTGATGTCTGATGTAGGTTTCATCGCGTTCGCGACACAGGGGTCGCGTTCGCATAGTGTTCCTTGGTGGCAGATGGTTTTACTCTTCACATTCACGAAGGTTAAGTGTAGTTGTGCATCGCGATCGCGAGAAACGAGTCACATTCACATAGAAGGATGAGGCCGGCTTGGGCACCAGGCCTTATGCCTTCACGTTCACGGTCAGGGGGACGCGTTCGTGTAGGAAATGCACTGTGAGGCATCACATTCGCGACAGGGGCATCATGTTCACAAAAAAGGTTTTGGTGGCTGGTATATATTATGCTTCCACGTTTGCGAAAAAGAAAGAACTGGGTCGCAGAATGTTAAAACTCAAATCGAGAGTTAGAGTATTATTTTCATATTTTGAGTTATAGAGCTCGGTTTTAGGCGGTTTTGGAGGGGATTTTCATGTCTTGAATCGGTATAAATATTTTTGACTCGGATTTGTTAATAATAATGATTCCATCTTAGTTTTATCATTTATTTAGTGAATTAAAGTGAGAAAAATGAGGGATTTTTGTAAAATTTTCAAAAGTGAAAATTGAGGATTTGAAGGTCGATTTGAGGTCGGAATTGGATAATTTTGATATAGTTGTATTCAATATGGAATGGCTCTTCGGATTTTACAAGGTAACGAGTGATACACGGGCTATATGTAGTATTTGGCCGGTTTAGACTATTTAGACTCTTCCCATACCTTTAATCGAATTATTATAACATGTCACATATTTTATTGTTAATCTATTCTTACATTTGTTGATCTACTCTTACATACGTATTTGACATTGTAACACTTGTTCTACCCTTTACTTCTTCTTTTGCTCTTATATGCTTTAGTTGAAGTAATTGCTTCCCTTATTATCTTGTTACTCCTTTAATTATTGAACTACCTTATTTGGAGTTATTATTTCATGGAATATATTCTTGTTGAGTTATTTGTGTTGAAGTTGTAAAAGTTGTTACCACATTGAGGCGAAGTTGTTAATTGTTGAGATATTTTTCTTGTTGAGATATTCACTTTTATTTAATTATTGTTGAGATTCTTGTACACACTGTGGTTGAGCCATGAGCTATTTATTATGGAAATATTGGTATTATTGAATTTGTGATAAGTTGTGGCATATGGTCATTTGTGGTGCGAGTTGTGATTGTGTTGCGATATTGATACGCATGCGGTGGTATAAGGCTAGGAGTTGAAACACATGCGGTGAGATAGGGTGGGCTTGATACGCATGTTGCTACTAGGGTAACTACTTGAAGCCATAAGATGGGCTAAAACGCGGGTAGCTATTTTGGGAAAAATAGTTTCTAAAACTAAATGTAAGGCTTTCGCGGTGATATAAGGAAAGATTGTGATTGAAATTATGAAATGTGAATACGAGATAGTACCTCGATTTTGATTCTTGTTGTAGTGCTACAGGTAGTGCTGGGCTAGGCGCCAGATGTGCACCTCTTCCAAATTTCTTCATTTTTTGGTTCAGCTTGTGCAGATTCATTCTGTTTAACTCTTGATCAATTCTTACACATGTGAACACCAAAAGTAAGCTCAACTAATCACAACCCACATGAAATTACACGAGATTAAAGTAAATGCGAGGCGGACGCGCATACAAATGCACATACTTTTGGAAGAATATCAGATGGCCCTCATCTATAGGACCATCAATACCAATAGAAAAAAAAACATCAACTGATTTTGGAATTGGAGTAGGAACTACATCATCAGTATGTACATCTAGAATTGCCTCTTCATCATCCTCCATATCAGGAATTGTGTATCTTGAAGGTCTCCGATTACCCTAGATCTCTTAGACTTTTTCCTGCTATATTTTTTCTTCTTTTTTAAAGGGCTGGCAAGATCACCCTCTGTTGCAAAACTTGAACATTTTTTATTTTATAACTTCAAAGAGGACAATTTTACACTCCAATCTTGGAATTCACTAACGTCAGGTTTTCAATCAAAGCCTTGGGTTGAGTCCTCCTTGGCCAAAGACCTATATCAATGGAATGTATATAAGTTTAAATCCAAATAGGAAGATCATGTAAAGACCCTATCAATCATTTTATGTTTTAGAACCCTCATTCATCTATTTGAGACTCCTCGTAGTTGATGGTTTTTGAAATGTAGGGAAGGGAGATTCAGGTTCCGAGAAATTTAGAGGTGTTTTGTGATGCTTAGTTCCTAACTAGATGCTCAAGGTTAGAATAGTGGACCAAAATCAACACTATAAGTAAATAACACCAGATTGGTGATTTGAAGGTTTCAATAGGTTCGTATGGTAATTTTGTACTTGTACATATGTTTGGTTCATGTCTTCGGTGTCCTGGAGCTGATTCGGCACTTCAAGTTGAAAGCTAAAATTTTGAACTAAAGAGAATTTGAGATTTTGGTTTGATGCTTGATTTTTGGTTTTGTTGTTGTTTTTAGTGTTTTGAGCATTTGAATAAGTTGGTATAGGGTATACATACTTGTTAGGATAATTGGACGGTGTCAACAGTGCTCGAGTAAGTTTTATAGTGGTTTCAGTGTATTTCAGATTGACTTTGAATCACTAGTTTACTAGTGCAGAGTAGTGCATTGCGATCGTGGAGCTGAGTCTTGTGATCGCGTAGAAGAAACTTAGCCAGGGTGATTTATGCTTTGCGATCACGTAGAAAATGTTCTCAATCCTATAGGGTCTTCTGAGTGTGCATTGTGTTTGCATGAGAAAAGGTCATGATCGCATAGGAGCCAGGCCAGTTGGCCTTCGTGATCGTGTGGGCTCAGTCACAATTAAGGAATTGGATCTAGGGGTATATTTTATCCAGATTTCAGGATTTAGCTATTTTCACTATTTTTTTAGTTTTGGAGAACGAGAGGAGGAGATTTTGAAGAGGGATTTCACTCCAACCTTGAGGTTATGTAATTTTTATTTTGATTTGATCATATATCTTGATACCACATGGATGTCTACACCTATAACATGAAATCAAAGAGTAAAATTTGAGATTTTTATCTAAAACTTAGGAGAGTGTATTTTGAGATTTTGAACACCGATTTGGACTCGGATTTGTGAACTAATCATATAATTGGTCTCGTGGTATTATGGGTCAATGGAATCTAACCTTAGACTTAGGTTTTGACCATGCAGGATAGGGTTGATCTTTTATCAACTTTTGAGATTTGATTAAAGATTGAAGCTTTATAACTTGGAATTGATTTCTATGACTTTATTTGACCATGTTAAGTATTGTTTGGATATAATTGGGGACGTTTGGAGGAGAATTTTAAAGGAAAAGAAACATTTAAGGGTTGACATTGTCCCGGGAGAAGGTAATTAGTCTCGTGCCTAACCTTGTTTAGAGTAAAGTTTCTTCAAATTGGACTTATGTATTACATGTTATGTGATTTGGGATAACATATATGTGAGGTGACGAGAGTATATACGTACACTAAGGCTATACCATGTTTGGAGTAGTTTTAGGCTTCTTTATGCCTTGTTTGATCATTTGTCCTTCTCGATTTATGCTTTATTTCAGTATATGAGTACTTCTGCCTATTTATACAAGTTAGAAATTATGTTTAGGCTTATGACATCTAATTTAGGTATGATGGGATATTTTTGTGATTGTTGATATGCTTGATTTAGTCGTAGTAATACATTATATTATATGAGCATACATCCGCGTCTTTATTTGTTATGTCCTTGTGAATCTTATTGGTTATTTATTGAGCATAAGCATACACCTTAGAGATGCAAACATTGATACTGATTGATATGATTATAAAATATTGGGACACTATAAGCAGATACATGCAGAATTTTTTTTTTAAATATCAAGTTTGATATAATAAATATTGGTACATATTATATTAAATCATGCGATTCTTTCAAAAGTACTCTTTTCTGATTAAGTTACTATCAGAAGCTGCTTAGCCTAAATTTCACTTAATAAACTAAATCAGTTGAATTTATAAAGTAAGGCAACAAGCACTTGATTTAATTCAATTTTGTGATTAAAGGATAGTGATAATAGTAAGATCGAATAAAGAAATCAATTGCCTATAACGAAAGGGAAAAGACATTCTTATTGATAAGTTTATTGTAGATCTTGAATTGCTCAATGCTAACTTAGTCGATGGTTTTTTTATAATAATAGTGAGAGACAATGATTACTAGAACTAAAAATGACTGATTGAGTCCTTACATTCTCTCTCACTTAATATTTGTCTTTGAACATACCAGGAGTCGCTCTACAGCCATCAAACCACTATATAAGCTTATCGTACACACACCCATTGGTGGTATCATGTCACATTAATCCATACAAGCCCATTAACACATTCCTGACCAAATAATCTTTCTTCAACCTTAGCTTACAATCCTTAGAACAATAATCTTTCTTCAACCTTAGCTTACAATCCTTAGAACCAAATCCCAACATCTGTAACTCCCTCTATGATATGATTCCTATATATATACACTGTATCATTCCCCACCATCTGCATCAAGCCATAAATATTTACTCCTAAGAAGAAAGGCCCAAAAATCAACCCATGATGACACTTTGTGATCTCGGTACCTTTGAATGTTTTTCCAATGACATCGATACAAATGTGTTGGCCCAAGTAAAGGAAAAGTTTTGAAGACTGACAAATGAACTAATACATGGACCAAGTCCATATTGTGAAGCACGGTTGTGATCAACTCAAATATGTGAGATGCACGTGAAGGAGATAAACCTAACTTACCTGAAATGATATCTCCTGATCCTAATCGAAAAGGTTGCATATTGGATAAGGAGAAAGACTCCTTACACAAAGAGAAACACGGTGTAAGAAATGGATAGAGTTAGAGGACGAAACCAACTAGAACTCTTCCACCAAGGAAGAGTAGCATTTGTATTCTAGTCAATCTCTTTTTACTAACTCCATAAATATCAGTGTTGTTCTCTTTTACAGGTAATGCACATAAGCAGAAGTTAAACATGAATTGAGAGCAAAATAGCAAGGCAATTTTGCAAGCAATTTATGTGTGATTCAAGTGTGCAATTTTGAAGCTACTTGAATAAGATAGAAGAACCAGTTCCAAGCGTCTGTCTTTTTATTCTTGTTCGATTTTTGCAGTTGTTTTAATATTGTTCCTTTCAGCTTTATCTAGAAGCAATTCTATTAGGTACTTAAAGTTTTCAAGTTAGAGTTAACTTGAAGTTGTCGCAACAGTTGAGGTTGTGTGCTACAACGGGATTAGACTTAATCCTAGGTTTACAAAAGAGTTTTGGTAAATACATTTTTGGCTCAGTGATTTTAGTAGAGAGTTTGGGAAAATCCTACTGGATGGTATGTCATGGTTTTTTCACCTTTTGAGCCAGGTATTTTCCATATAAAATCTCTGTGTTCTTTAATTTTTATATTTATTATTCCGTAACAGTAGTAGTTGAAACACATAGAAGAACCAGGTCTTTCTTTAATCAGGTTAAACGAAAAATTGGGCACCACACAAATCACCCCTCCCCCCTCTTGTGTGGTATTGAAGTATAGAACATCAATTGGTATTAGAGCAGGTTATCCTTGTAGAGGCTAATACCTTAGGAACATATCAAGATGAGTACACCACCTAGAAACTGGGAAGTATAATCCACTGCTAGGCCTCTATTCTTTAATAGACAGTACTAATCCTGGTGGAAGAATAGGATGAGAGACCACATCATAGGAGAAGATTATGAACTTTGGGACATTGTTACTGATGGTCCCCTGACTACTATAAAGAAGAATGTTGAAGTAGTGGATGTACCAAAGACTAGATCTGACTGTACTACTGAAGATTTGAAGAAGTGGGAAAAGAATGCCAACGCCAAGAAATGGCTTGTGTGTGGACTAGGTCCAGACGAGTACAGTAGAATTCAAAGTTGTACTACTGCTAAGGAGATCTGGGACACTCTACAAGTGGCCCATGAAGGAACTCCTCAAGTAAAAAGACAAGGGGAACACTGATGTGTTGGCAATATGAGAATTTCACCATGAAGGAAGGAGAAACCATCCAAGAGATGTACACAAGATTCACAACACTAACAAATGAACTTAAGTCTCTGGGAAGAATTATCCTTGAAGAAGACAAGGTTGAGAAAATCTTGACAAGGGTCTTGCCAGTAACTTGGGAAAGTAAAATCACTGCTATTCAGGAATCAAATAACATTGCTACTCTCAAGTTAGATGAGATGATTGAAAATCTCACTTACTATGAACTGATAAGGCAAACCATGAAGATGGATACACACAAGAAAGAAAGAAGCCTAGTTCTCAGAATAGCTGAAGGTACAGACTTAGAGGATGATGAAATGGCTATGTTCACAAGAGATTTCAAGAAGTACCTAATGAGAGGAAAGGGTTCTTTAAGAGGCGCAACCTTCAATAAACCCAGGGCTCCTGAAAAATAGACCAACGAGGGCTGCTACAAATATGGTAATACTGACCACATGATCAAGAATTGTCCGCACTGGGAAATTGAATGGAAGAAAGAAAGGGCTGAACGAAGAAATAGGAAGAAGGAACAGGTTCAACCCAAGAAGAACAAAGGATCAATAAAGGCTATGGTTGCTGCTTGGGGAGAAAGTTCATATGAGGATTCAGAAGATAAAACTGGAGATAAACAAACATTTATGGCCATTGGAGAATCAGATGATGAACAAGAGGTAAGTGTGATTCATCTCAAAGATAAGATTAAATTTTTCTCTAAAGAAAAGCTATCTGAATTACTGCTAGACTTCATTGATGAGTCTGAAGTCATAAACAATGAGAAGGAACAGCTGTCTAGGGAATGTGTGATCCTAAAAGCTAAGTGCAAAAATTTGGAATTCAGGGCTAGTGAAAGTGATAGTAAAAATACTGAGTTGAAGAACCAGGTTCTTGAACTTGACACCACAGTCATAGAACTTAGATCTGAAAATTTAAAACTAATATTAGGAACAGGTAAAAAGAAAGCTGATCACACACACCTCACCTTAGAAGAAAATCTAGGAAAAATGAAGGATGAGCTGTACAAGAGAGATGAGCAGATAAGAGTCCTAAAAGAAGATTTAGGCAAGGTGAAGCATGAACTAGATAGAACTTGCAAATGGAATAATTCCTCTGATGCACTATCCTGGCTACAAGATCATCACAGTTGCAATAAGAAAGGACTTGGCTATGGGACCCCAACACCTAAGTGGGATCCCAAAAGCAAGTACATCACACTTCTTGAGAACAAAATATGCACACACTGTGGCAAGACTGGTCATTACAAAAGTGAGTGTAATGCAAAAGAAAAGGCCAGTCAAAAGAACAAAATCTATGTTGAAGGGAAAAATATGTATACACTAATTTATATGTGGGCTGCGCTTCGGGGAAGACGAGTTGACTCCACAAAGCAGAAAATTATTGCCTCAGATATTCCACTAACGGTTACCTAGCCCAAGAAAGCAAATGAAAGGGCAATCTGCTAGAGGCACTTTCCTATTCCTTGCCGCAACGTATCCCAGGTTGGCTACCTTTCCCTTGCAAAATCCTAGGAGACTCTTGCTTGGATGGGCTAAAAAGAATATAATTCACCCCTTTGCCTATAGAAAGGGATCCAAACTAGTTTGGGTTCCTAAGATTAATCCTGATTTCATTTTGCAGGTCCAAGTGAAAAGAAGTAGCCAAATATGGTACATGGATAGTGGCTGCTCAAAGCATATGACTGGAAGTAAGAACCAGTTCCTTTCACTTGAGAACCAAAAAGGAGGTAATGTCTCCTTTGGAAATGGTAAGAAAAGTGAGATCATTGGGGTTGGAAAGATAGGAAAGACAGACTCGCATTCCACTTAGAATGTCTACTTGATAGATGACTTGAAATATAGCCTAATCAGTGTATCACAACTGTGTGACAGAGGTAAATTGGTAGCATTCACTTCTACCAAATATTTTGTGATAAATCTTGCCACTGACAAGATTGTTTTACAAGGAAAAAAAGTTAACAATATTTACATTATAGATTTGTCAACTCTTTCAGAAAATGAATTCACTTGCTTAAGTGTGTTGGACAATGATCTCTTCCTATGGTACAAAAGACTTGGTCATGCAAGTCTAAGTCAACTCAACAAATTACTCTCCAAGGACCTGGTGATAGGGTTACCTAACATCAAGTTTAAGGAAGACAAAGTTTGTGAGTCTTGTGCAAGGGGGAAGCAGGTAAGATTCTCTTTTAAAAGCAAGAAAGCGGTAAGCAGGACCAGGTCGATGAAACTGGTTCATATGGATCTCTGTGGTCCAATGAGAACATTAAGTAGAAGTGGTAAGAAATATGTGATGGTGATTATTGATAATTACTCTAGGTTTACTTGGACATTGTTTTTAACATCTAAGGATGAAGCATTTGTCATGTTTACTGCCTTTGTTAGAAAAACTCATAAACAACTAGGTAATCAGCTTGCATCAATTAGGTCTGATCATGGAACTGAATTTGAAAATGCTAAGTTTGCTGAATTCTGTGATGAGCATGGTATATATCATAATTTTCTACCCCTGGGACTCCACAACAAAATGGAGTAGTTGAAAGAAAGAATAGGACTCTTGAAGATATGTCTAGGACTATGCTTCTTTCTAGTAAACTGCCTCATAGCTTCTGGGTAGAGGCTGTAAATACTGCATGTTACATCATTAATAGGTGCATGACTAGACCTCATGTAGAAAAGACTCTTTATGAGTTACTTAAAGGGAGAAAATCAAATATATCACATCTTAGGGCATTTGGAAGCAAGTGCTTTGTGCACAATAATGGAAATGACTCCCTAGGTAAGTTTGATCCCAGAAGTGATGAAGGAGTATTCTTGGGATATTCTTCACATAGAAAAGCTTATAAAATGTACAACAAAAGAACTTTGTGTGGAGAAGAAAGTGTACATATGGTTTTTGATGAAACTAACATTCTTTCAAAGAGACAAGAGCATGAAGATGAAGCTATTGGGCTGGTAAAAGAATTGAGTGAAGTCACAGCTCAAGCTGAAGCTGCACCAAAATAAGGAATAAGTGATGGAACAAGTTCTTCCATCCAGGGCAACCTGATAGGGGGAACTAAACAAAGAAAAAGTGAATCTAATTCCCAAATGGAACCTGTCCATAAGCCTGTTCCGCAGAAACAGAACATGGGAGAAGCTCCAAACAGAAATCAGTTGGTTGTGAAACCTTACAAGTATCAAAGTTCTCATCCTATTGAGAACATCCTTACTGACCCAACTTCTGGAGTTAAAACTAGATCTCAATTAAAGAATATGTGTGATTTTGATTCATTCTTATCTCTTATTGAACCTAAAAATGTTGCTGAGGCTTTGCAGGATGTAGACTGGGTGAATGCAATGCAAGATGAACTCAATCAGTTTGAAAAAAGTCAAGTCTGGCATCTAGTCACAAGACCCAAGGACATATCAGTAATTGGCACTAGATGAGTCTTCATAAACAAACTTGATGCATAAGGAACAAGGCAAGGAACAAGGCAAGGTTTGTAGTCCACGGTTACAAGGAACAAGGCAAGGTTGGTGGTCCAAGGTTATAGCCAAGAGGAGGGCATAGACTATGATGATACCTTTGCTCCAGTTGCAAGACTAGAGGCAATAAGACTCCTCATAGCCTTTGCAACACACATGGAATTTACCCTTCACCAAATGGATGTGAAGAGTGTCTTCCTAAATGTTTACTTAAAGGAAGAAGTCTTTGTCAAACAACCTCCAGGGTTTGAAAGCAATGAGTGTCCAGATCATGTATACAAACTGGACAAGGCCCTATATGGACTCAACCAGGCTCCTAGAGCATGGTATGAACGCCTATCCAAATTCCTGCTTGAACATGGATACAAAAGAGGTAAGATTGACATCACTCTATTCTTGAGGGAAAAAGGTAAGGATCTACTAGTAGTACAAATATATGTTGATGACATAATTTTTGGGGCAACCATTGAAAAACTTAGTAAGGAACTTGCTAAATTAATGGGGAGTGAATTTGAAATGAGTATGATGGGTGAACTTAACTTCTTCTTAGGCTTACAGATCAAACAAACCCAAATGGAACCATAATCCATTAGCAAAAATATGCAAAAGAGTTGATTAAGAAGTTTAAAATGGATGAATCAAAGTAAATAGACACACTCATTGCAGTAGCTACTAAATTAGACATAGATGAACCTGGTTCATCTGTTGATCAGAAGTTGTATAGGGGTATGATTGGTTCACTTTTGTATCTTACTACTAGCAGACCTGATATTGTCTTCAGTGTAGGGCTTTGTGCTCGTTTTTAAGAAAATCCTAAGGAATCCTACTTGACTGTTGTCAAGAGGATACTGAGATATTTGAAGGGCACTACTGACCTTTGCCTTTGGTACCCTAAAAGTAGTAACTTTAATGTAGTAGGATATGGTGATGCTGACTATGCAGGTTTCCTTATGGATAGGAAAAGCACCTTAGGTATGACTCATTTTCTTTCTTCATGTCTGGTATCACGGGCCACTAAAAAGTAGAATTCAGTGGCCTTATCCACTGCTGAGGCTGAGTATGTTGCTGCTACCTCTTGTTGTGCTCAACTGTTGTGGATCAAACAGCAGCTGATAGATTTTGGCATTGAAGTTGGTTGCATCCCTATTTTTTGTGATAACACTAGTGCTATTAGTATGACTAAGAACCCAGTTGATAAGAGGACTAAGCACATAGACGTTAGGCATCACTTCTTAAGGGACAACTATGAGAAATGATTGATTACTATAGAATTTTGTGCTACTGATAAGTAGATTGCTGACATTTTTACTAAAGCACTGAGTAGTGAAAGCTTTTAAAGGAACATGTTAGATTAGGGATGATTAAGATCACCTAATGGGATCAGCTAAGAATGCACAATGAGAAAAAAAAATTGCTAGGAAATCTGGAACTTGTGTAAATATCTAGATTAATTTTTACTCAGTTTCATACTGTAAATAGTATACTCCTGTGACATGTGTTGATATGACTCACTGATCTCTAACAAATTTCTCTTCTTTGGAAAATAGAGGCATGATCAAGAAGATTCTAAATGAAGAACCTGGTTAATCAGTATTGGTTCATCTGAATAACGAGGTATGTTTTCTATACTCTACACAATTAGAAATATAAATATTTAAATAACGAGCTAAGTCCTACTTATGTTCAAAAACATCAGAAAATCCTATCCATTTATTTTTTGAACCAGTTGTGTCTCTACTAGAATTCTCACCACATAAATTGCCTAAAATCTAGGGAAGCTTAACCGCTCATTCAACCTGAAATTTCACGTTGATTGGACTTCTAGTTGACTGCAAAAAGCTATTGCTAGTCATTTTCTTAAGTTTCTCTCTTTAAAAACCCATCATCACCTTCTGCCACCCTCATTATTCCAAAACTGTTAAAATTTCTTTCAATCTCAACTGTGCTATCTTCCAAAAGCCAAAGAATCAGTCACAATGTCGAACCCTCAAGATAACCTTGGCACTCCTCCACATACCACCTTCTGATTGCTTCATACCTCCTCAACCCAGTACAACCCCCCAGCCTAGGAGGAAACGTGTTAAGATGCTCGCTCGTAAAACTGTGGCTACAAATGTACTGTCAAAAAGATTGAACACACAATTGAAGGCTAGCCAAGCCCAAGAATCTGAACACTTAGACGATTCCTTCAATTCTGCAAGTAAGGGGGAAGCAACGATCTTCTAATTCTGAGAAGATTCAGAGTTCCCTTTCTGAGGTACGTTCCGTTTTGGTTGAAAGTGTAGAAAATAGTTTTCTTCTTGTTGGGACTGTTAGCAATATGAAATGCTTGAGTTGAGAAGAAGAGGAGGTAAAAATAAAAATGTAAAAGATAAAGAGAGTGAGGGTGCAAACTATGATGTAAGGGGAACATGGATAGAAGTGATTGATTCGTCACCCACCTCTAAGATGGTTAGACCAGCAATTTGTGGGCTTGAGGATGAAATTATAGGAGAAAGTGACAAGAAAACAGGGGGAAGTGGATCAGGGGAGACTACTGAGGGTTTGGTAAATTTAAGTTTTCATGTGGATAAACCCGGTTCATCTATTGAAGAAACCCTAGCAGACCTTCTGAAGAAAGTAGGTGCTAGTTATAATCCCAAGAAAAGGAGAACACTAATACCTAAGGTTCCCAGCACTACAAAGAATACCTAGAAAAGAAAGGCTAATTCCCCAACAACTACTGAAATTCCCTTGCCAAAGGGGAGAGCCACAAGAAGTATGGTGAAACAGAGTGAGAGTGAATTACAAAAAGTTTTGGCTGAAAGCAAGAATAAGAGGATGGATAAAGGAAAAGCTAAGGTTGCAGAGTCCTATGAGGCTATTGATGTTTAGGAGATGGAACAGGTCCATCAGGAGGAACATACAACTGTGGAGGTTCAGACCCCCAAGCCCAAAAAGACCAAGACTTCTTCCAAGAAGTCTTCATCTGTGTCTGAGACTGCTAAACCTTCATTGGCCAAGAGGACAAGGTATGCAGTGAAAAACAAACAAGTTAGAATTATTGAGGAGGAGCAATGGAGTGGTGAAGAAGAGAGTGAATCTGATGATGAACAAGACAAGCTGGCCAAGTTTGGCAAGAGAAAAATCTTGAAGGGTAGACTTCTGAAGGATTTGGTGAAACCAGGGATGGTTTGATTGGTTGATGTTTTAGCTGCTCAGGGCTGGAAGGACATGGTCCTTCAGTTGGATGATAGGTTGGCCAGCAATAAGATCATTGAATTCATATCCAATGCAGAGGTCAAGGATGACAGAGTTACCAGCCAAGTGAAAGGGGTTCAAGTGACCTTCGATGCAGAGAAGCTGGGTGAGATTCTTGACATCCCTACTGAGGGATATGATAACTACACAAGGCAAAGATGGCCAAGTTTGTACTCCCTTCCTACTACCCTTGCAATCACCAGGAGATTCTATGATGTCTCAGAAGTGAATGAGGCCAACGTTGTTCATAAGAGTGAAATTAAGCTACAACACAAAGTTCTGTTTGAATTTGTCAACAACTACTTGCTGCCTAGGCAGGAAAGAAGGCACATTGCTAACTATATGGACTTGGTATTGATGGAGTGTCTTGAAAGGGGAAGGCCGATCAACTGGCCTGCATTTATTATCAAGCTACTGTGCAGGGTTATCAATGGCTCCAAAGCCCATGCTACTCCTTATGGGTTTATTCTGACTACTGTGCTTGATCAATGTAAGGTTCCTCTGAATAAGTGGGAAATGGCTACAAGCAATGATCACGTTGGAATCAACACTTTGATTGCTTGTGACTATGAGGTCACTGCCATTCCTAATGAACCTGGTTCATCCAAGAAGACACCTATAAATAGCAAAGTCACAGCTCTAGTGCAGGAGAGTGGGGCCAAGGATGCTGATATAGCTAGGCTGAAGGCTCGCTTAGCAGAGGTTGAATCTGAGAGGGATGCTCTCAGAACTGAGCTCACCAAGGAAAATTAGATGGCATTCTTCAAAATATGTTGAACCTTCTTCAAGCCCAAAACTAACCCTCTAGCTCTCCCAAGCCTTAGGACTTCTAGCCTTCATCTCTTGAACCTGTCTAGTACCACCAGTGACCCAGATTAGGGATTTCTCTTTCTTTTGCTCATGTTTTGAATATTTTTTTCTTTCTTTTTGTGGATTGTGGTAGCAACATATCTCATATCAATGAAATCTACTATTTTTGATCTTGTTGATTGTTAATATTTCCTTGATAGTTTGAATGTGTTTGCTTGATTACTGATGATTAATCCATGATTGCACTTGCAGTTGCCCCAGTGGCCATGAGTAAATGTTAATATTCTGGGAATCACACTTTGTTTATGCAACTTTTCGATGATGCAAAAAGAGGTAAGAGGTATTGTGCTTTATATATTCTGAATAAGTGATATTTATAACCTAATGAACCTAGTCCTTGATGATAAGTAAATTTTTCTAACTTTGTATTGATGAATAAGCTAAGTTCTGATAGAGCCTAAGTGAGTGAAAAACACAGAGTTTGTCATCATCAAAAGGGGGAATTTGTTGGCCCAAGTAAAGGTGAAGTTTTGAAGATTGACATATGAACTCATACATAGACCATGTCAATCTTGTTAAGCACAGTTGTGATCAACTCAAACATGTGAGATGCACGTGAAGAAGATTAACGTAACTTACCAGAAATGATATCTCTTGATCCTGATCGAAAAGGTTTCATAAGGAGAAAGACTCCTTACACAAAGAAAAACACGGCTTAAGAAATGGATAGAGTTAGAGGATGAGACCAACTAGAACGCTTCCACCAAGGAAGAGTAGCATCTATATTCTAGTCAATCTCTTTTTACTAACTCCATAAATATCATTGTTGTTCTCTTTTACAGGTAAAGCACATAAGCAAAAATTAAACGTGAATTGAGAGCAAAATAACAAGGCAATTTTTCAAGCAATTTATGTGTGATTCAAGCGTGCAATCCTGAAGCTACTTGAACCAGATAAAAGAACCAGTTCCAAGCGTCTGTCTTTTTATTCTAGTTCAATTGTATTATATATTTTAATATTGTACCTTTCCGCTTTATCTAGAAACACTTGTATTAGGTACTTAGAGTTTTCAAGTTAGAATTAACTTGAAGTTGTCGCAACAGTTGAGATTGTGTGCTACAACGGGATTAGAGTTAATCCTAGGTTTAGAAAAGAGTTTTTGTAAATGCAATTTTTGGTTCAGTGATTTTAGTGGAGAGTTTGGGAAAATCATACTAGAAGGTAGGTCATGGGTTTTTCACCTTTTGAGCTAGCTATTTTCCACATAAAATCTCTGTGTTCTTTAATTTCTATATTTATTATTCCGCAACATTAGTAGTTGGAACACATAGAAGAACCAGGTCCTTCTATAATCAAGTTAAACGAAAAATTGGGCACCACACAAATTACCCCCATCTTGTGTGGTATTGAAGTATAGAACATTAAAATGATCTCACATATATTCTATAAGTGAGCATTTGGTTAACTGCTTATTATCTATCTCAAGGCTGATTGGGCATTGTTTGCCATGCATTGCCACTTATATTATCGTCGTGCCAAATCTATTTTTTTTTACCAAAACAAATAGTCCCCCAACTTTTGGGAGTCTAAAACCAAAATGGCAAGTTTTTGGACTTAAAACATGTTTCTACAGTTTTAAAAAAAATACTTTTCTACCTAAAACGTAGTATTATACTGCACTTTACTTTAAATGAATTTTAGCCGTTAAAGTAAAGCGCAACTGCATTTTACATAGCGCAGTATTATACTGTGTTTTACCTATTAAAAATATAAGTCCCCTTCTTTCCCACTATAGAAACCATAAAGCTTCTATTAAAAAACAAAACAGCGGTCCCCCCTCCCCCGATTCAAAAAAATTTCGAGTGGACCCTACCCATCGCACAAAAAGTAAAGATTGTAGGTCTCGCATACAACCCAAGCCTTCGATTGTTGTGGTTTCCTCGTTTTGGGCTCAAAATTTCAATTTTCCGACTTTTCTAAAAGCATAAATCGAAGTATTCCGATTTAGTTTATGTTGAAACTCGTATAATAATGCATATTAGTTGTCTTGAATGTGTTTCCATGTTGTTTTGTGTTTTGTTTGCTATTAAATTTGTATGTTATTTTTATCCAGATTAAATTATTAGTGTTTAAAAAAATAGTTAAAAGTTGAGAAATAATTTTTCTTGTTAATAAAAATATTCATAAATTTCTTTTACTGTTTTATATGTAATTTCGTGAATGTTACGTTATTAAAATATGTTTGTTGTTTTTATTTAGTTTAGATTATTTATTTGCTTAAAGAATAGTGCCCTTTTAGCGTAGTAAAATATAGAGCCTTATAGCGTAGTGAAATATAGAGCCTTTTAGCGTAGTAAATTATAGAGCCTTTTAGCATAATAAAATATAGAGCCTTTTAGCATAGAATATTTGTAGTTTAAGTATCTACTAACTACAAACTCTATCCAATTACACTTCAGAAAAATTAATTATTAATTTATAAAACAAACACACAGAACTAACAAATTAATATATGCTATCAAATTAAATATTGAGCATGGAACTCATAGATATATACCCTGTCCAATTAAAAATTAATTATTTAATTTATAAAACTAACAAAATTGTAAAAATATTGAAATTGACACACATAAGAATTCAGGACAACTTGGTGCTATTGGGCCTCAAATATCGATTCTGAAACCCATAGATATTTACTCTGTCCAATTAAATAATTAAATATTAATTATTATTGCTGAAACAAAATTGTAAATATATTGAAATTGACACATATAAGAATTCAGGATAGCTTGGTGCTACAGGGCCTAAAATATCGAGCCTGGAACCCATAGATATATACTCCGTCTAATTAAATAATTAAATATTTAAATTATAAAACTAACACACAATTAATATTGTTTAATTTACAGTAGACGACATGGATGTGTCGCCTGTGCATCCTGGACCTTTCTCGGATGAGATATTAGTATTACATGGCGATCATAGGTTTGCCTACGTATGGGAGGGAGAGCTAGTGGAGCAGACTCTCCGTGCCAGGAGAGTGGACGACGTGTGGGACTTTATCAGGGAGAGAGGTTTTCATTCCCACATAGTCCAGCGCCTGCGTGATATGGGCTTCTATAGGATTTTTGAGATTGGGCGACTGCAGCTCAACTGGTCTTTGATCACGGCGTTGATAGAGCAGTGGCGACTGGAGACGTACACTTTCCACCTACCCATTGGCGAGGCCACCAACATGCTTCAGGATGTTCAGGTTTTATATGAGCTGCCTGCTGATGGACTGGTTGTTGCACTGCCTCAGTATATGAGACCTATGACGCGTGCCCAGTATTTGGACTTGCTGCAGGAGTTCACTGGTTTCAGGCCATAGGGTGAGGCTACAGCTTTAGGGGCAGTCGCATTTCTGTGACAGCTATTAGACAGCATTTGGAGGTATTGCACCCCGACAACACCGGCAAGACAGAGGATCTACATATTCACCGGTACACGAGGTTGGCGCTGCTCCTTCTTTTTGGGGGTGTCTTGTTCCCGAACACTTCAGGAAATCTAGTGAGTATGCGATTTCTACATCATCTTCAGCAGCTAGATGAGTTACCCCAGTACAGCTGGGGTGTTGTTGTTCTCGCTTACCTGTATAGGAGTATGTGTCGGGCTAGCATGGGCACCCAGAGCGACGTATGTGGTTTTCTACCACTTCTACAGGTGACAACATATTCGAATACTCTGTTCATTACTTCCAATTCTATATAGTCAAAATGACTCTTAAATTTTCCATCGACCTTATATATTAGGTTTGGGCCTGGGAGAGTTTCCTGCCATTGCATCCACCTCTACAACCATTACCTCCCGATGTAGCACCTTCGTTACTCCCTCTAGCTAGGAAGTGGGTTCTCCGGCATGGAAACTACCAAACCATCGATGCTCAACATAATCTCCCCCTTGTCAGGGATGTGTTGGATATGCTAGAGGCCGCACAGGTAAATATGTACCTAACTTACTTGTTATAAATTCACTTGTGTTGCGAATACTCACTTTTATGTTATTATTTGATAGTTCATCTAGACGTCATACATCGATGACTTGATAGTTGGCCTGCCCGATTATTGCTCAGCCGGCCGACTGATTTGGAGCACTTCCATCCCGATGATATGCCTCGATATTCCGGAGCATCATGCCACAGAGCGGGTACTTCGCCAGTTTGACTATCCGCAGATTATACTGAGGGAGCCTACACATTATCAGCGAGATGATCATTCGAGGGTGGACGACGGATTTGTAGCATGGCTAGAGGCGCAGGTCCATACTTGGGAGCAGCGAGAGGACCTGATTCCGCCACCACCTTCACAGATCTAGGTGGCATCTATTGAGATTTATACGTCTTGTTTTCGCCGTCACACCCGACTGATGATCGGGAACCCCATTCATCAAGCTGGCGGTCGGTACTGACCATACGCCGGGAGGTACGAGGCACTGGTATGTTTTTTTGGAACCCATACTTATAACTGTGATATAGCGTTATGTAATTAATATTTTAAATGTTTTGCAGGCAATTGGTCATCATTTATTCTACTGGTTGGGACTGCAGATGCAGCAGCATGCCAACAATCCTACAGTCGCTGAGTATGGCCGGCATGTGGTAGATCTAGCTTTCCGGACACTACAGTGAGCCAGAGAGGACGAGAGGTTAGATCACGCTGCTGAGTATGTGGCGCCAGAGTAGCACTATCGGGGTAGGCCTGTCGCACGAGGCAGGGGTCAGGCATGAGCCAGGGCTGCCCCACAAGGCAGGGGTGCCCCATGTGGTCGTAGGGGATGGTGAGGAGGTGGTCCCCAGCAAGGGGGCATTGAGGCACCTGTTGAGCCACCTGATGAGGATCTTGGAGATGATCTGCCGGGTTACATCCCTCAGTAAGACGAGCCTTCCAGCAACATGTTGTCGTATAGCCTTCAGCTGGAGCTTCCAACATCACAGGTCACCCCATCAGATCCATTGTTGATCACGGGTACATTCGAAGGAGATGTAGAGCAATTCTTTTCAGGCCCATCTATCGCAGCTGAGGATCGGCCAACCCAAGACGTGGATGGTGGGCACAGGTTGAGTTTTGCCTCATCCCTGGCTGTTGCTGCGGTTCTATCACAGGCGCAGGTATGTTTGTATTACTATTAAATTTTAATTTATCTTTTTTCCTTAATGATTTGCCATAAATTAATTTTAAATTTTCTTATTAAGGCTTTATCCCAGCCCATCACGGACACCACTTTATGCAATGATGAGGACACCACAGATGCTTATATTCAGGAGCCCGACGAGACCATGGTAAGAAAATATTTTTGACTTAACACGTACATTACTAATATACATTTTTCATATACTAAGCTTACTAATTTTTTTGTACGTTGCTAACGGACCGACGACCCCTTCTACTGATCCTGCCATCTCTACTGACGATCATGATGCAGCACATCCTTACATAAAAAGGCGACGTAATGAGGATGATCCTGATAGTGTACCCGGGCGACAGGGGATGCGCCTCAGGCCAGCAGCTGTATTGAAGCGCACAGGTTGTGGGACACTACAACACAAACTCAAACATAGCAAACCTAACATAACATAAATTCAGTACAACTAATGAAAACACATGACACGACAAACATAAAGATGCACTACTATGCTCAACACGTATATGTCATTATTCAATTACGACCGTCCAGTATTCTCTGGTCCAACCACTTAAATTTGTCTTCCAGCTTATTTTTTTCTTCTTCTACCTCCTTGAGTTTCTCCATCAACTCTACAACTTCTCGTTTGGATTATCGCTCTCTTTCCCATTGCTTCAAACACAAACTATGAAGAGAATACAACTTGTCTTTGTAGTATTCCTGCTGACTGAGTTCATCAATCCATACCTCAAAATTGCAAACAGGTTCGTCAGAAACCCTATCAAACTTGTTCATACACGCCTAGTAGCAGCGTCCAGCTTCTTCCCAACAATCGTGCATCATGCATTTTTTGCCACACTCGCACCTTGGGACATAAAGGGGTTGAGACATTTGTTAAAGCGTAAAGAAAAACCTTGCTATTATGGAAATATTTTCTATTGGCTATTGTTAAGCACATAAAATAACTACAGTGCGCCTGTTATTTATAGGCAAGATTTCACACAAAACGTAGTATTGTACCGTGCTATACATATTCAATTTTTCTGAAACGAAACAACTTTTGCGTAATCGGTCAGCTTTTCAGACTGACAAGACAACACACAAAATGTAGTATTGTACCGCGCTATACATATTCAATTTTTCTGAAACAAAACAACTTTTGCACAGTCGGTTCAGCTTTTCCAGACTGACAAGACAACACACAAAACGTAGTATTGTACCATGCTATACATATTAAATTTTTCTGAAACAAAATAGCTTTTTCTCAGTCGGTCAGTTTTTTAGATAACAAGACAACACATAAAATGTAGTATTGTACTGCGCTATACATATTCAATTTTTCTGAAACGAAACAGCTTTTGCGCAGTCGGTCAGCTTTTCAGACCGACAAGACAACACACAAAATGTAGTATTATACGGCGCTATACATATTCAATTTTTCTGAAACGAAACAGCATCGTCTTGATTTTTCCTTTATTATCTTTTATTTTCATGTATGTTGCTTTAGTTATGGTTGTTGTGCTTTTATCTCTTCGAATATTATGTTATGAAATTTCAATCTTAAGATTGGTTTTCTTTACTAATACCAATAAGTTGAATGCTAGAACTACCATATCATCATCCCAATTCAAAAGGTCATGTTAAAAAATAAGATGTAACAAGATTGTGAAACATAATTTTATTTGATAGATATTGCAACATACACAAGTACAGACACTTATTACAAAAAATATTACGAAAACAAAACACTAGGTGTATCCTTGATTGGTGGGTACATTCGACGTACTTGTACCTGGAGCTGGATTACCACCACCACCCATACCAGCTGAAGAACATTTACGACAGTCGTGTCTTGTTTGCGAGCATATGCCACATTTACGTGCATAAATGGTATCACCAACATCCATTTGGTTTCGTATACGCATTCTTTTTTGCACTTGCAGCTTGCACAAATAGTCCTTGTTACACACCATTTTAAATGGTTCCGGCGGCCAATAATGCTCAACACTCAATGACTGTAACTAGCCACTATATGTGTCTACATATGCAGCAACACTGTATTGCCTATCAACATAGTTGGTTGCCCCTAAACCAACTTGTTGAAAGCACTTCAAGGCATGGGCGCACGACATGTGGTAGATGGTCCATTTCCCACATGAACACAACCTGCTAGCATCATTCACCGTTTGTAGATTATTTCTCCGGTATCCGTGGATAGCGGTGCAAACTTCAAAAACACCCCGGTCATGATCGTATTGTAAAAATGAATGTCAATGTGCTCACCTCATGTACTTATCAAATCTTCTCATCGGTACTGGCATAAACTGTACACCACTGTCCATCAATTCCGATGCAGCTCCATGCCTTTCAACAAACCTCTCTGCAATCTATTTGAATGTCATTCGCACCATGGAAGTGACATGCAATCCACGTGCAGACTTTAATAAACCGTTGAATGACTCTGACACATTTGTAGTCAAGGCTCCCTATCATCTGCCACCATCAGCATGCAATGCCCACATGTGAAGCTCATGTCCTATCAGCATGCAGTGTCCATATGTCGGATCGCTTCCATGCGCCTCATGAATTTACACTGCTGGTGCTCAGTTGCAGCCATCCACATTAAGTCATGCAACTCCTTGTTGGGATATTTCTTTTGGAAATTGGCCTTTAGGTGCCTCACACAATAACGGTGGTATGCATAGGGTTCCTGCCATTCAGGCAAATGCCGTAAAGAACTTAAAATACCACCATGTCGATCAGATATTAGACAAATACCTGAACGCTATTTGACAACGTGCTGCTTCAAGTGTTCAAAAAAAGCGTCTACATCTCTTCGCTTTCATTGGCACAAATGGCAAAAGCTAGTGGAAATATTTGTCCATTGGCATCTGCTGCAACTGCGATCAAAAGCTTAATATCATACTTTCCATAGACATGAGTACCGTCTATGGAAATTACCGGATGTCAATGCACAAAGCCATCAATTGTTGGTTTAAATGACCAGAACACATAGTGGAAAATATATTCGGGTCTGTCCAGACTCTGCTCATGCCTCCATTCAACAACAGTCCTGGGGTTAAAGTATTGCAGTGCGGCCATGTACCTAGGTAAAGATGAAAATGACTTATCCCAGTCACCATAAATAATTTCAGAAGCACCTTTGCGCTCGAGATATACCTTTCCTTTGGTTATAGTACACTCATACTCCTGGTGGACGGTTGTAGTACACTCTTTAATCTTGAACCTAATGGACACTTCCAAGTATGGAATCAAGACAAGAGAAATCAAGTCTACATCCAAGTTGAAGTTATTCTTATTGAATGTGTCCATTTCATATCTGTGGGTGCTAATATATTTACCCACTTTCAACAACCCTGATTTTTTCTTGTTGGCATGCAACATCTAGTGACAACCCATAAAGTCTCTACGGCATACAACCTTGTATACTTCCGTAGTTGACTCTCTTACCGTCATCTCATGGCACTCTCTTACGCTGTAGATTTTTACAGCCCTGATTAGGAGAGCTTTATCAGGAAAATACATGCCCTTTGCCAGCATCGCTGGTCTAGACTTATCCCACATTGCTGACCGAAATTCATCAACATCCCTTGTGAGGGCATCCACATCCAGCATACTTAGCAAATTATCAAGGTAGGGAATATTCCGCTCATGAAACGGCATATGGGAATTGTACACTCTTGGTCTAACGGGAGGTGGAGGAGCATGCTCCCTCGTCAGCTCAAGTTCGACATTCATTTCCTCCTCCTCATCACCTCACCAATGAAGGGTGTGTCATCTTCAGACTCATCGGCATTGTTGTCATAATCACTATCATCTTCCGGACTCTGCGTATCTACCAAATCTCGAGTGAATACATCGTCTACGGGCAACTATGTGAGGTCAGGAACATCAAGTTGCTCGTTTTCAATGCACAAAAAGAACAAAATGATAAGCTACTTAAATTGATAAATACTTTACATATAGCTATATCACTTCACTTACAAGTCGTACTGTATTGATGTTCCATGATGGATATTTTCTTGTTGGTGATGACTCCCGGATGGACCACCATGGTCCAACACGCCAGAACTACGCATATTCCAATTATGAGTGGGGTCATAACTTGTAAAATTCATATCCAGCGGTACCCCCTATGAAAAATATGAGTAATAATACAAATCCAATTCAAACATAAAATAAACATCGCTAAAGCATAGAAAAATTGAAGATTACCAGTCGTCTTGTGGATTATATAAAGTCGAAAAATTATTTCCTCGCTGCTCATTCACCGATGGTGATAAGTTTAAATCAAGGCAAACTCTTTCATCAGGAATCTGTCTGGGAAAAACTGCTCCAGAATAACCACCCGATGACTAGGGGTTATCCCTACTATGCACAACCTCATTATTGGGAACGTCTTCAATCTTGACGTATATTTCCAACAATTTTAATACAATAAATTCCTTGTATTCATTTCGAATCCGAAAAAAATCTCTAGGAGTTTCATCATCTTCGATGTTAAACTTAGAATAATAAGCAAACCCTTGCGGAGTCACAGAATACGAAAATCTACCGGTTACTTTAAGGTTCACCGAATATTTTCTCACACTCATTTTTTACGTAATAACGATACCAATTTATCGTACTCCAGTGTAAGCGAAAATTCTATATTCTACCTCTATGGAAGCGAGAACTTGGAAACATATTTTTTAAGTGTCTGAATGGAAAGCTAGACATCGTGGTATGTTCCCGAGAAGCTGATCATTATTTTATTTGGATTTCAGCTTATATATCTTCCATTGATATAGGTATTTGGCCACAAAGAACTTAGCCTAAGACTTTGATTGACAAACCAAAGGTTAGTGAAGCCCAAGCTTGGATTCTGAGATTGGCCGCTTTGAAGCAAAAAAAATAAAGGTTCCTCAAATTCTGCTTTGGAAGTGTTAACCTTAAATTAGAGTGACGTATTAAATCAACTAAATTATAGTGTAAGGCCACAATCAATCTATTTATATAAACTTTACAAGTACAAGATAGATGATTTCAGCAATGATAGTGTCACGACCCCAATCTCTCTCCGTAATATATCGTGATGACATCTACTCTCTAAGACTAGGTATATCTAACATTCATGAAGAATTTAACGAAAATAGTAATAAAACTCCCAATTTACACACATAGTTATCATAAAAAAGGACTCCGCAATACAACTGAACATAACACTTAAAATCTGGTGATACCGAGTCACAATCTCTACACAAATATACTGACACATCCCTATACAAGAATATCTATAAAAGGGGAATGAAATAGAAACTAGATAAAGGGTGAATCCGAGGCCTACGAACGACGGCAGGTATACCTTGAAGTCTCCAATCCAAGCTCGACTCACTGATGCCTAGGCTGATATGAAGTACTTGGATCTGCGCAAAAAGATGTGCAGAAGTATACAATGAGTACACCACAACAATACCCACTAAATATCAAGCCTAAACTCAGTAGAGTAGTGAGGAAGTTAGGTCAAGACACCTATGAATAAACAAAGAAACTGTATAACTTTAGTGTAGTATAATAATGGAAACAATGAAAATGATACAATGAAGAAATATAACGAGAATAGCTACACTGAAACTAAGACAATTAAGTTAGCATGGAAGAAAACACATAATACGAATGCCAAGAAAACAATGCAAAAAAACACAAGTTATGTAAATGAAAGGTATCAACAAGAATCATTACCGAGGTACCGCCTTGTAGTCTCATTTTAAAAATCAAATCACAATCTTTCTTTAAACCACCGCGGGAGCCTTGCTTAGTTTTGAAAATTATTTTTCCGAAATAGCTCCCCGCATTTTAGCCCCCTTATCACACCACGTGGCTTCAAGTTGTTCCCATACTAGCAATACGTGTATCAAGCCCACCTTATCTCATCACATGCTTATCAACTCCTATTAGTATACCACTTCATGCGTATTAATATCATAACATATCACAAATCGCACCACAAGCCAGAACTTGCTAAAGAAGTCAACAACAATAATATTTTCACATTAAATAGGCCATGGCTCAACCACAATATGTACAAGAGTCTCAACAATAGCACCCGAAAGTGAATGTCTAAACAAGAATGGTATTCAATAATTTACAACTTTGCCTCAATGTGAATCACAACTTTTATAACTTCAACACCATAATCTAAAAAATAAGATATTCCAAAAAATAACAACTTCAAGTAAGATAACTCAACAGTTAAATAATTAACAAGTAAATGAGAGAACAATAACTTCAATTAAGCATGTAAAGGCAATTGAAAAGTAGGATATGAGACAAGTATTTACAATTTCATGTAAATCACGTAAGGATAATTTAACGATGATCAAGATAATATGTTATGACAATTCAATTAAAGGCATGAAAAGAAACTACATAACTTTAACCGATCAATTACCATATTTTGCCCGTGTACCCACTCGTCACCTTCTGTAAACGCCCTTCACATACCACAATTAACACAAAATAATACCAGTCCTAAGGGTTAATTCCCCCACACAGAGTTAGGCAATACACTTACCTCAAAACACGCTAACTCAATCCGCTAGTAAGCATTTTACGTGATTATCCAACTTTGAACAGCTCGAATCCCGATCAATTCCTTGAAAATACCTCTCAAAATTTCCATAAACCAAGCCCTCTAAGTCAAAAGATGGAGAATGAAGTAAAATACTCATTTTTTATATTAAGTACTGCTGCCCAGTTATCTTCTTTCGTGATCGCAGACAAACACTCACGATCGCGGAGAACAAATCTTCCTCAAATCATAAAACTTCCTTTGCGATCGCGTGAGCACAGTCGCAAACACAATGGCCATCTTCCTCATCTTACGCAATCACGTTTCAGGCCATGCAGACTACGAAGAACATTGGGTGCCTCCCCCACTGCCTCACCTTCCTTATACGCAAACGTGATCCACCTCATGTGGTTGCGATGCCCAAGTTCATCAACCTTCATGATCGCACCCCCGACTTTGTGAATGTGAAGAGTAAAATCCTAGCAGTCCCTAAGGACTCTACGCCATCGCAGGAGAATCTTCGTGAACGCATAGAAGGAAACTATAACAGGAAAAACCACCAGTCCTCTGCAAGAGCAAATGGTCCGAACTCAATATGAAACACACTCGGTGTCACGACCCAAACTGGAGGGCCATGACTAGCACCCGACCACACTTGCCGAGCACCAACGTACATTTCATCTAACCTTCATTATTATCTTTTATGGCTGATGAGATTAATATAAATAATAGACCTAGATCATGGACAACCAGCAATAAAATATGACGGCATGAACATACATAGCAGGGGATGACCAGACAATCAAGAAACTACATATAAGGTATGAGCTACCACACTACTATGAAAGACTATACAACAAAAACTAGCCGATAAGGCATACCAACTATACATGAGTCGACACCTGTCTATGAGCCTCTAAAGGAACATAAGTGCTGCAACATAGCCAGAACAGGGCCCCGACATACCCATAATGTCTATAACAAAAATGCATACCAAGACCAAGGCAAGTCCGGAGAAGGGATCTCGCCAATCACCGCTGAACTGGACAGCCTACTGTGATGGGGGAGCTGCACCTGCCTGTCTATCAGGACCTGCAGCACGACATGCAGCGTCCACAAATAAAAGGACGTCAGTATGAATAAAGTACTGAGTATGTAAGGCAGGGAACCATAAATACGATCAGTAATGTAAGCAAGGATAGAGAATATACAACCTGTAACATCTTAGTACCTCTGAGGGCTACTTACATGTAATGCATGATACATATGTATAAATACATAAACCCTTAAAACCATTCGCCTCTGTGGGCATCATCATCATCATATCGTACCCGGCCATAATAGGCTCGGTAAAAAAACGTACCCGGCCATCATAAGGCTCGGTAGAATCGTACCCGGCCACGTGGAGCTCGGTAAAACCCAACTGATCAGTGGTTGCATAATAGGTGCCGTACCCGGCCAACTATAGCGTGGCTCGGTAGAGTAAAATAGATACATATATATAATGCATGCTCGACTCATGGAATCACATTTTAAACCTTTCGGAGTGACGTAAGGTCGGTATCCTCTGTACACGTTATTAGGACTAACTCTTCACTATGAACCTTATAAGAATCAGGAAGTACCAACAACATTGATAACATAAGAATAAGAGAAGCAATATTAACATCAATCGTTCCATAAGAGGGAAAACAATGTAAGTACTGCTAGCTTCTAAGAGTAGAGTATCTTGGAAGCTCGTTCATTACATTATGTACAATCGGAGTCGTGCAAAAGAAGGAAAGGGATAGCCTCACATACCTTGTATATACTGCCACAATCTCAAGCTATGCAATTGTCAAAACTCCTTAGTCTACAATAAGAGAAACGATACTATCGTTATCATTTAAGCGTCTTAACTATTATGTATCGACCACAACCTATTTTACGATGAAACGGACAGCACCTCCCCTATATATATGACCTCACACCATTCAAAACGGTCACCAAACAGCCAAAACAACATCAATAATAAACATATTGATCCTCCCAAAATAGTCCACACACAGCCTAATCACTCCATACATACGACGACCACCGTAGTCGTGTCAAATAACCTGGAAATGTTACAAATAACTATCAGCCCATAACCCTACATATATATGGTGTTTCTCCACACCCTTACTCCTCCAAAACTCCACAAAACAGTAGTAAAATATGCAGCCCAACAGCAATGCAAAACAGTCCACAAAACAATAACATTACTACGAAGCCTTTCGATATATATTTCACAAGTTCTAGCTTCAATGGCTTAGCCGCAACTTGGATAATCTTAAATACATATAGAGTAAGAGGTTCCTTACCTTTATACATAAATAACAACTCTAATTTGACCTTAAATTTCCATGAAATATCCCTCCAATGCTGCCACAACAACAAAAAAGCGAAACTAGCGATCAATTAGTGTTTTTCGGCACTAGAATCACTTTAGAAGGCTTGGAATCACCTAGGATTGATATTAAGAACATGATGGAGTATTTACAGAACATAAAACCTTTAAAACAACCTCCCACACGAGCTGGAACGACACAAAAATGAGCAACAACAAGAAGAACAAGAGACTTACTAGCGCCACGGAATTCCCGACACTTGATTTGTGTTGTTTGCCCCTTTTGTGGGGTCTTGAATCTTGAGAGAACCTTGAGAGGATGTTCCTAGGGTTCTAAGGTCTGAACATAGTGAGAAGAAATGACTTAAAACGGGTTGGAGGCATCCTATATAGGTCCAAATATCTTAAACCGCCTTAGTGGGCCCCATAGAGAGGTGCTTGGCGCAGTCTCGCGAAAACGCGAATATATCTCTACTCCGAGATCGTATCGATGAACGGTTTAATGCGTTGGAAACTAGACTCATAGATCTTTAATTTTGTTGGTATATCACCCCGTAATTCCTTGTAAATTAGGAGAAAAGATTAGAAACATTTGACCTAATGTTTAAGTAAAATTATGAACCTAAGTTGCGACAACTTTTGTTGACTTTTGTTTCATAACTCGTTTGACTTCAAGACTTATGATACGGATATTATATGATTAAAATACCTTAATAAATGAACTCTTGAGTGTATTAAGCACCGCTAGATTACTTGAAAATACGAGTTACAACATCCTTGATTCATTTAACTTCTAATACTTGTTAATCACCCTTATACACTCTTGTATCACTTAAGACCAATAGGATTGACTTCTTATCATCTCAAAGATAATTCCTTCTTGGATTTATGTTAACTAATATATGGAATGAACTAACACATGTGGATATGGGTTGTAACACTGCGCTCGTGAGAAGCTATTGTGTAGCCATTTTTGGCATCTTAACTTAGATATGAACTCGCTCGAAGCCTCAAATCACATCAATAAAACACTAAAACTACAAATCGCGCATTGATTCAAGCCTAATGAACTTATAAACTTCTAACTTCTAAAACTAATGTGGAAATATACCAAACCAACCACAATTGATCTCAAATTTAACACACAAGTTATAATTGACACAACGGACCTATACCAACTTCTGGAACAGAAATTCAGAATCGATATCACTAAGTCAACTTCCGGTCAAACTTCTTAACCTTCCAAACCTTTAATTTTCTAACTTTCGTCAATTCAAGCTGAAATGACCTACGAACCTCCAAATCATATCAAGGCATGCTCCTAAGTCCAAAATCACCATACGGAGCTATCAAAACCATCAAAACTTGTTGGAGCCCATGAAACAATACACAAGCCCAATATAGAAGAGGCCCACTTGAAGAAGTTGGAGTTGATCAAGTAACCCCCTTAATAGACCCGGTTCATTTTTATTTCACTAGACCCGGTTCGTTGTAAAAATATAAGTATAGAGTTTCACTTTATTTTGTACAGATATTACATATTAATAAAAGATCTCTCTGTTCAGCTCAAACTCTTTTCTCTTCATACAGACATTTTATCTTAGGGTTTCTCATGTGAATCTTGTTGGAATTAATGAAGAATTCGACTGTTTTCATGGTATCAGAGCCACGGGAGCTCATAAATCTTGTGTTTCCGCATCGATTGATGGTACCCTTGCTCAATTTGGTTAGAGTTTAATTTTGTCAACTTTCTGGGACTTCGTCAAATTCTTTCTCATTTGGTAGAGTTTTGTTGCTTTCACGGCACAGGTGCTATTTATGACGGGGTTCCATTGGTGTTTAGCCAGATTTGTTCCTTTTTTTGCTGAGGTTTTCTTTCGGTCTCGATAGAAGGTTCGAAGTTAAGTGTTTTTCTTTCAGTTTCGGTTCTCAATTGATCATTGTTTTGCTGTTTCAAGCTATAGCTCTCGTTAGTGCTGTGAAAATTGACAGAATTTGTGAAAGCCCTAATTTTTTGTTCAAACCTAAATTTTCAATTGCATAATTCTCTATCAATGGCTCCTATTGACGATTGCTCTACTACTACTATCACTACTTCTTCAACCTCAACTATCTTTTCTTCTATTGAACTGTCACACCTTTTGTACATGTACCTATCTGATTCGCCTGGCACAATTTTGGTCACAAAGACCTTTAATGGCACGGGTTATGGGGGTTGGAGATGAAGCATGTTGATTGGATTATTACGTAAAAATAAACATAATCAATGGGACAATCCCCAAACTTAGTGAAAACTCTGTGTTGTTTGAACCCTGGGTCCATTTTAATGACATGGTGACTGCATGGATACTAAATAGTCTAGACACTGAGATTAAGGAGAGTGTGATATATATAGAATCTGCTCAAAAACTTTGGAAAGAAATGGAACAACGATATGGGGAAGCGAATGGGACTAAGGTGTTTCTTATCAGGAAGGACCTTGCTTCTATTTCCCAGAGGTCCTCTAACATTGCTTCCTATTTCAGTCTTATTAAAAAGCTTTAGGATGAGTTGGATTATTCAATCACTTATCCAGACTGTACATGTGGTTGTAAAGAGGCCTTTCGGAAAATAGAAGAAGAGCAAAAGGTTCATCAATTTCTTATGGGGTTAAATGAAACCTATACTGGGGTTACGGGAAACATTCTTCTAATGAAACCTTTGCCTGATATTGACAGTGTGTATGCTATGTTGATTGAGGATGAAAGCCAAATTTCAAAGTCAGATTTTAGTCTAGAATCTACCTCTTTTAGCACAAATGTTCAAAAATCTATGAATTCAAGGGTGCAATTTGACACTACTAGGGAGAGTACCAGAGTTCAAAGGCCTTTAACTCAAAGGATAATTTTGATCCTACTAAGAAGGTGAATTCTAGTTTGATGTGCCGATACTGTAAAAATCATGGGCATCTAATTGAAAACTGCTACAAGCTGCATTGTACCCTCCAGGTTTTGGTTCCAAGTTCAAAAGGTCAGTTGCATTTGCTCAAGTTTCTGATCCACCTAACATGGGAGCTATTGATAACTCTACTTCTGAGATCTCCAAGGTGATTCCACTTGACATTAGGGCACCATTCTGGCAAAAGAACAATATGATCAATTGCTCAATTTGCTCTAACAATCCAAGATGTCCTCTGCCTCTCAAGAGATTCCATCTGGTTCAGCAAACTTTGCATGTCTGATAGGTACTTCTGCTTTCAGTAATTGTGCTTCTTATGTTTGCAATTTTACTAAAGTAGAGGATGACTTTTGGATCTTAGACTCTGATGCTACTAATCATATGACCCCTCACCAATCTTTACTAACTAATATTAAGCCCTTACATTTGCCTTACCTTGTGACTCTTCCTAATGGATACAAAGTTAAGGTCCATTGAACTGGTTCTCTCTATCTTTCTCCAACCATTTCTCTTCCTAATGTCTTACTTGTTCCTTCGTTTCATTATTATCTCATCTCTTTAAATCAACTAATTGTTCATCTTAAATGTAATGCCTTCTTTACTGCCTATGCATGTGCTTTGTTGCATGGCCCTTTTCTGAATAAGCCAGTGGTGCTTGGTAGACTTCAGAAGGGTCTCTACATTCTTCAGCCCAATGATCTTTGTGATTGTGATACTTCTTCTAATTCCTCTATAAATACCATAACTGCCAATGTTGACATAAAGAATAAGAGCAGTTCTCTTTTATATCCTTCTATGTGTGCTAATATTTCTACTTCTGCCTTGTCTATTGATTATGCATGGCATTTGAGGTTAAGACATGCTCCTTTTGCTAAAATGAAGCATATTTATTTTCTTTCTGATAAAAATGGCATTTGAGGTTAGGACATGCTCCTTTTGCTAAAATGAAGCATATTTCTTTTCTTTCTGATAAAATAGCATTTGAGGTTAGGAAGGAGTAGATTTTACTTAAACTTTCTCTCCAGTGGTCAAATTGACCACCATTAGACGTCTACTGTCCATAGCTGCTAAGAGACATTGGATAGTATTCCAACTTGATGTTAACAATGCTTTTCTACATGGGGATCTTGATGAAGAGGTGTATATAAAAATACCTCCCGGTTTGAGTGTTCAGTCCTCTACTTCTACTACTCCTTTAGCCTGTAAGCTCAATAAATCCCTCTATGGTCTTAGACAGGCTTCTAGATAATGGTATGCTAAGTTGTCTTTAGCTCTTCGGTCTAAGGGTTTTCATCCTAGTGTTAATGACTATTCTTTGTTTCAAAAATTGCATGAGAATTCCTTGACTATAGTAGCTATTTATGTTGATGATATATTGGTGACTGGGGATGATTTATGTGAAATTGCTACCTTGAAACAGTTTTTAGATGATTAGTTTAAGATAAAAGATCTTGGTGGAATTCATTTTTTTCTTGGACTTGAAGTTGTAAAGCAAGAAAATGGTTTTCTGGTTAATCAACACATGTTCCTTGTGGAACTTCTTTCTGAGTTTCACTGTTCTGCTGTTACTCTTGTTGTTTCCCCGTAGATCCTCATGTTAAGTTGTCAGCTGATTCTGGAGAATTATTTCCTAATCCCTCTATCTATAGAATGTTGGTAGGGAAATTAAATTTCTTGCAACATACTAGACCTGACATATCATTTACTGTTTAATATTTGAGCCAGTACATGTTTGCCGCACGGCTGAACCATTTGGATGTTGCTTATCATGTATTGAGGTACTTGGCTGGTACACACTCACTTGGTTTGTTGTTATGTAATTCTCCTAATTTTACTCTCCAATGTTACTATGATTCAGATTGGGCAATCTGAGCTGATTCTCGCCAGTCTGTTAGTGGCCTTATTGTGTTTCTTGGTGGCTGCTCCATTGCCTGGAAATCTAAGAAGCATCCTACAATTGCTATATCTTCTGCTAAGGCTGAGTATAGGGCACTCATATTGTTGGTTGCTGAGGTTTCATGGGTCCTTCAACTTTTGGGTGAGCTTCCTTTGGCAGATCTTATTCCTGTTGATATTTTTTGTGATAGTAAATCTGCCATACACATCGCCAAGAATCCTGTTTTCCATGAACGTACTAAGCATATTGAAGTGGATTGTCACTTTGTTCGGTATCCATTGAATGTTGGGATCATTACTCTGCACTCTATTTCTACTCATTCTCAACTGGCTAACATTTTTACTAAGCCCTTTTTGGGTAGCAGCCAACAGACCTTTATCTCCAAGCTTGGAATAGATTCTCTTTCCAGCTTGAGGGGGGGGTGTTAGAGCCCATGAAACAATATACAAGCCTAATATAGAAGAGTCCCACTTGAAGAAGTTGCAGCTAATTAAGCAGCCCCCTTAGTAGACCCAGTTTATTTTTATTTAACTAGACTCGGTACATTAAAAATATAAGTATAAAGTTTCACATTATTTTGTACATATATTACATATTAATAAAAGATCTCTCTCTCCAGCTCAAGCTCTTTTCTCTTTATACAGACATTTTACCTTAGGGTTTCTTGTGTGAATCTTGCTAGAATTCAGGAAGAATTCGACCGTTTTCAAAAATCCATTCCGGAATCATATATACAGAAGTCAAACTTCGGTTAACTTAAGCCTCAACATAGGGACTAAGTGCCTCATTTCACTTTGAAACTTACCCGAAACCAAAACCAACCACCCCGAAATGTCACATAACCACAATATAACATAGATGATGCAATAAATAGGGGAACATGGCCAAAATACTCAAAAAGACCGGCCGGGTCGTTACATCTTCCCCCTCTTAAAACAAATGTTCATCGTCAAACGAGTATAGAGACATACTTGAAGTGGTGAAAAGATGAGGATAATGGCTACACATATCATGCTAGGTCTCTCAAGTCGACTCCTCGACTAGTTTACCTCTCCACTAAACCTTTACTTAATCAATGATCTTTGACCTCAACATTCGGACCTTCCTGTCCAAGATGGCCACTGGCTTCTCAACATAAGACAAATCCTTGTCTAATGGGGTCGGGCTAAAATCTAACACATAGGACAAATCACCGTGATAATTTTGAAGCATAAAAACATGGAATACCGGATGAACTGCATCTAGACTAGGTGGCAATGCAAGCTTGTAGGCCACCTCACCAATCCTCTCAAGAATCTCAAAAGGTCCGATATACCTAGGGCTCAACTTGACCTTCTTTTCAAACCTCATAACACCCTTCATGGTTGAAACCCGAAGCAAGAGCCGAGCTCCAACCAAGAATGCAACATCATGAACATTCTGACCCACGTAAATCTTCTATCTAGATTGGGTTGTACGAAGCCGATCCCAGATCAACTTGACCTTCTCGAAGGCACCTCGAACCAAATCTGTAGCTTATAACTTAGCCTCTCCTGGCTCGAACCAACCAACTGAGGAATGACATTGTCTCCCATATAGGGCCTCAAATGAACCATCTGAATACTCGATTTCTAGTTGTTGTTGTAGGAAACCTCCGCAAGAGACAAGAACTGATCCCAAGAACCGCCTAAATCCACAACACAAGCACGAATCATATCCTTCAATATCTGAATGGTGCACTCGAACTGTCTGTCCATCTGGGGGTAGAATGTTATACTCAACTTAACTCGTGTGCCTAAGTCACTTTGTACGGACCTCTAGAATCGTGATATAAACTGCGTACCCCGGTCAGAGATGATGGATACCGGCACGTCATGAATTTGGACAATCTTGTGAACATAGACCTAAGCCAGCTACTTTGTAGAATAGATAGTCACCACTGGAATGAAATGAGCCGACTTGGTCAACCTATCCACAATTACCCATATTACATCAAACTTCTTCTGAGTCTGTGGGAGTCCATAGCGAAATCCATGGTAACTCGCTTCTGTTTCCACTCAGGAATCTCAAGTCTCTGAAGCAATCCACCTGGCCTCCGGTTCTCATACTTCACATGCTGACAATTTAGGCACTGAGCTACATACTCCACTATGTCCTTCTTTATTCTCCTCTACAAATAGTGCTGCCTCAAGTCCTGGTACATCTTAGTGACACTTTACGCAATTATCCAACTTTGAATGGCTCGAATCCCCATCAATTCCTTGAAAATCCCTCTTAAAATCGCCACAAATAGATCTCTCTAAGTCAAAAGTTGATGAATAAATTAAACCCTCATTTTTGAAATTAAGTACTGCTGCCCAGCTATCCTCTTTCTTGATAGCAGACAAAGAGTTGCGATCGCGGAGAAGAATTCTTCCCAAGCTCATAAAACCTCATTCGTGATCGTGTGAGCACATTCGCGAACACGATGACCAGCTCCCTCAGCTTATGTAATCGCGTTCCAGGCCACGTGAATGCGAAGAACATCGCGTGCCTCCCAAAGTGCCTCACCTTCCTTATACACAAACACGATTCACCTCACGCTTTCGCGTTGCCCAAATTCATCAACCTTCGTGATCGCACCCCTGACTTCATGAACATGAAAAGTAAAATCCCAGCAGTCCCTAAGGACTATGCGTGATCGCGGGAGAATCTTCGCAAATGCATAGAAGGAAACCAGAACATGAAAAACCAGCAGTCCTCTACCAAGAACAAATGGTCTGAACTCAATCTGAAACATGCCTGGGGCCCCTAAAACTCTGTCTGAACATACCAAAAAGTCCTAAAATATGATGTGAACTTGATCAAAACCTCAAATAACATCAAACAATACTAAAACCATGAATCGCACATCGATTCAAGCCTAATGAACTTATGAACTTCTAGCTTATAAAACTAATGCCGAAACATACCAAACCAACTCCAATTGACCTCAAATTTTGCACACAAGTCATAATTGACACAACTGACCTATTCGAACTTTTGAAACCAAAATCAGGAACCTATATCAATAAATTCAACTACCGGTCAAACTTCTCAATCTTCAACTTTCTAACTTTCGTCAATTCAAGCTGAAACAACCTACGGACCTCCAAATAAATATCCAAACATGCTTCTAAGTCCAAAATAACCATTTGGAGCTATCGGAACTGTCAAAACTCTATTCTGGAGTCGTCAACACAAAAGTCAAACTCCGGTCAATTCTTTCAGTTTAAGCCTCAACTTAGGGACTAAGTGTATCATTTCACTCCAAAACTTACCCGAAACCAGAACCAACCACCTCGAAAAGTCACATAAACACAATATAACATAGAGGAGGAAATAAGTAGAGAACATAGCTAAAATACTCAAACTAACCGGTCGGGTCATTACAGATAGTAAGAATGATTAACAAAATCTATTACGAAAGTAGTAAATGAAGAGGAATTCTTATTGAATAGCTTATTGTATATCTTGAATTATCTAATGCAAAATATGACAATTTGCGTATATAATAGCAGTGAGAATGAAAGAGAAGTAGATGGGATATAAAATGGGATAATCGGGGTTTATACAATATTGAATACCATAATTGTCCCCTAATATCATGCCTACCTGCTACCAGCCTTACTAAATCCTCATATACGTTATGCCTAACGAATTTGTGGAGGTTCCGTAGTTAATGCCAAATCTCAATTTCTTTGGATTTACCTATCTTCCTGCTTTATCTGTACGTGTGATACTAGCTTGAAGAATCTTCCTGTGATGACCTTTTCTTGGTTTCAATAAAAATGATCTTTGTACAAATGATCTCGGGTATATTCTTTAACTGAACTTCTGGTTTATCGCTGTTGGATTGAGGTAGGAAGATTAGTGATCACAGAGGTAATCATAGAGATAATTTTTTTTTATATTTGTGGAGGATAGTTTTCATTCACTTTTCTTAATTTCACTTGATTTGGTTTGATAATGCAAATGTCTAGAATACATGGGGTATTTATAGTAAAACTCCTACATGCATCTAGTCTACTTCTTATGTGGACATACTAATTATGTTCACATAAGTTCACACATTACATAAATAAGTTCACACCCTAGTACATGTATGTAGCTACTAATCTAGTTCATGAACTAATGTGAATTAGTGTAGACTAGTGTAGACAAATGGGAACAAGACAATACATTAATTTTAACACTTTAATGTTTTGTTCTTGGACATACTAACTGATGCCATAAGCCAAGGTTCCTTTGATGTAACGAAGAACTCGTTTGGCTGCTCCAAGGTGAATATGACTGGGACTTTGCATAAACTTTGACAACAAACTAGTAGCAAACATTATATCGGGCCTCGTAGCCGTTAGATACATCAAACTACCAATGATACTTCTGTAAAGAGTGTTGTCCACTTTTCTTCCACCATCATTTTTCATCAGCTTCTCATTTGAAGCGAGTGGTGTTGGTACTACTTCTTCAAAACTTGCTGGCTCAACCATGATATAGTTGCATGAAGCATAAATGTCAGCAAAGTCTCTCATTTTAACAGGAGTACTTATTGGACCCGAAGTGCTAGAGCTTGCTTCGTTGCTTGAAGGTGAGGAAGGATCAGGTACTGGAACTTCTTCCTCCTTATTTTCTTCTTCATTCTCAGCCACCACTATATTTTTTGTAGCCTCATTCTTTTTTCAATTCCAACTGGCTCCTTCATCAAACAACACATCTCTGCTTGTGATGACATTTTTCCTCTTCAAGCTATACATTCTATAGCCCTTTGATTTTGAGCTATAGCCAACAAAAAATGCACTTCTCACTTGTTTCATCAAGCTTGCTCCTCTTTTCTTTCGGGATTTGAGCATAGCAAATGCACTCAAAAACTTTCAAGTACTTCACTAAAGGTTTCTCTGGCTCCAAGCTTCCAAGGGGGTCTTATTTTGCACTGCCTTGGTCGGACACCTGTTTATCATGTATACCGCCGTATACACTGCTTCAGCCCAAAAAGTATTTGGCATTCCTTTCTCTTTCAACATAGTTTTTTTCCATTTCAACAACCGTTTGATTCTTTCTTTCGAATACACCATTTTGTTGTGGCGTATACCCAAAGGTTAGTTGCCTTTCAATGCCTTCATCCTCAAAATATTTCTCAAATTGTTTTGAGGTATATTCTTTACCTCGATCACTTCTTAGCACCATTATATATTTTCCACTTTGCTTTTCCACAAGGCTCTTGAATTTTTTAAAAATGCCATACACCTCGGATTTTTGTTTCATAAAATAAACCCAAGTCATCCATGTATAGTCATCAATGAACAAGATAAAATACTTGTTAACTCCAAGAGATGTGGTACTCATTGGACCGCACACATCTGTATGGACCAGCTCCAAAGCTTTGTTTGCTCTCCAAGCTCCTCCTTGAGGGAATGTGTTTCTATGATGTTTTCCCATAGCACATCCTTCACAGACTCCATCCTTTTCTTCAATTTTTGGCAGCCCATATACCATTTCTTTTTCCTGCAATAATTTCATTCCATTAAAGTACAAGTGCCCTAGCCTTTTGTGCCATAGCCAGGATTCATCTTTCACTTGTGCTTTCATGGCTACTTCTCCCCCATAATTGAAGGTTAATGAGAACCTTCTTCCTTTTTCTATCATTGCTTTTGCCATCAATTTGTTTCCTCCTTTTTATCATAAATTGTGCAACAATTATTTTCAAAATAGATAGCCTATCCATTTTCCACCAGCTGCCCAACACTCAATAAATTTTGATCTAAATCTGGAACCAAAGTACATTATGGATGAACTTTGTACTTTCCATTGTTTGGACATGGATTGAGCCCTTTCCAATTGCTCGAAGAACGACACCATTTCCCATTTTCACTTCGGCCTTCACTTTGTCATCCACACTTGTAAAAATACTTTTGTTTCCGGACATATGATTGCTACACCCGATATCCAACAGCCAAATTTGTGATTTTTCTCTTTGGCCATTTGACAGCTTGCAAAGAACAGGCTTTGCTCTCCTTTTTCTTCAGAGACTTTTGCTTGTTGTTGATTTTTAAATCTACAATCCTTCTCCACATGACCAAACTTTTTGCAGTGGTTGCATTGTGGCTTTCCTTGAAACCAACAATCCTTGTCAACGTGGTTGCTTCTTTTGCAAATTCCACATTTTTGTTTGGAGTTGTTGGAGTTATTTCCTCGTTGATTTCTTCCTCCTCCACGACTTGATTTGCCTCCTTTTGATGATTCTCCCTGTGATTTGTGGACACATTGAGCTTAGATTGTAAAGCACTCTCAATAGATTTTTCGGAGTGTCTTAACAACCTTTGCTCGTGTGCTTGTAGTGATGCCATCAACTCACGGATGTTCAACTTTGTGATGTCCTTAGTCTCCTCAATAATAGAGACTATGGGATCATATTTTTCAGTCAAACTTATCAAGATCTTTTCCACAATTTTCTTATCTTCAACGGCTTCTCCATACAATAACATTTGATTTGCTATTTCAACAACTTTGCAGCAACATTCTTTTAAACTTTCTCCATTTTTCATCTTCAAGTTTTCAAACGCACATCTTAGAGTTTGAAGCTTGATGTTTCATACATGTGTATGTCCTTGAAATTCCTCACGTAGAGCCTCATAAGCCTCATTTGATGTTGTGGTTCTCATGATTCTTGAAAAGATAAATTCACTCATTGCTTGTTGAATAAAAGTAAGAGCTTTTGCATCTCTCCTTTTTGTCTCCTTTAGTGTTCTTGTTTCTGCATCTGTGAGTTCTGCTCCTTCTTCTGGTTCATTATAACCATTTTGAACCAGTTCCCACAGATTTTGTGCTTGAAAAACTGTTTTAGCTTTCAAATACCAAATATCATAATTTTCTCCATTGAACATAGGAATAGATAGTTGAGCCACTCCTTGTCCAGTAGTTAAAGCCATTGTTTAGCTTTTCTTAACGCCTAACTTTTTAATCGAACGAGCTCTGATACCAATCTGTTGGATTGAGGTAGGAAGATTAGTGATCAAAGAGGAAATCAAAGAGAGAATTTTTTTATATTTGTGAAGGATAGTTTTCATTCACTTTTCTTAATTTCACTTGATTTGGTTTAATAATGTAAATAGCTAGAATACATGGGGTATTTATAGTAAAACTCCTACATGCATCTAGTCTACTTCTTATGTAGACATATTAATTATGTTCACATAAGTTCACATATTACATAAATAAGTTCACACCCTAGTACATGTATGTAGCTACTAATCTAGTTCATGAACTAATGTGAACAAGTGTAGACTAGTGTGGACAAATGGGAACAAGACAATACATTAATTTTAATAATCGCTTATCTTTGTAAAGGCTTATTGTGCAACTTCTTCCATGGTGTTGTGAGTTAAGTCGCCCATGTGGATAGTCTATTTTTCACCAAGTCAGATAGTCCTTTCACTTTTCAAATATTTGTTAATGAATATTCGGAAATGTTTTACAAGGTAGTGGTTAGACCGGCTATGTTGTATGGGGCGGATTGCTGGCCAGTCAAGAAATTTCATGTCCAGCAGACGAAAGTAACTGAAATGATGATGTTGAGATGGATGTGTGGCCATACTAAGTTAGATAAAACTAGGTATGAAATTATTCGGAACAAGGTGGGAGTGACCTCTATGGAAAAAAAGATGTGAAAGGCGAGACTGAGATGGTTTGTGCAAGGTAAAAGGAGAAGCACAGATGCCCCAGTCAGGAGGTGTGAAAGGTTGGACTTGGGGGGTAAGAGGAAGGGTAGAGGTAGTCCAAAGAAGTCTTGGGGAGAGGTGATCAGGCGGGACATGGCGCAACTTGAGACAACCAAGGACATGACCCTTGATAGGAGGGTGTGGAGGTTGAGAATTAGGGTAGAAGGTTAGTAGGTAGTCGAGCGTTTCTCGTTGTCTTCTGTAGTGCAGTAGTATTAGTGTTAGTATGGTATCACTTTTATCCTTAGTTTTCTAGTACCACATATCTTGTAATGTTATTACTTGACATCATTACTCTCTTTGTTTGCTATCACTACATATCGTGCACTATTATTACTTGTTATCAGTACTTCTTTCATCTTCTCTTTTGCTATCTTGGATTTAGTTTTCTAATTATCATGTATTGTTATTATTTGCTATCAGTGCTTCTTCCATCTTTTTTCCAGCCGAATGCCTAGAGGAAACAGTCTCTCTACCCTTCCAGGGTTTGAGTAAGACTGCGTACATCCTACCCTCCCCATACCCTTCTTGTGTGAATACATTGGTTGTTGTTGTTGTTGAATATATAGAAGTGATAAAGATTTTTGGCAGGAATGGAAAGCGTATCTAACACTTTTATCATGTAATTACATTGACGTAATATTTCAAAATTGAAGCGACATGGTGCTATTTTCATTTAATGTCTGAGACATGTGCCATAACTTGATTGGTTCTGACATTAACAGTAGTTTCCAAGGCACTGATGGCTCTATGACTTTGTGAAGACATTCCTATGATAACGATTCCTCGATGATGGTTCATCCTTCTTTAAGTACGAAACCCTTATTTCTTCATCATTACTCTTTGAATCCATAGAGCACTATTTTTTTTTTCTTTTAAAGGATCTGCACTTTGCCTTCTTTACTCTTATCCTTGCATCCCCTATCCCTTCTTCACAATCATGAATTCTCAAAATGTCAATCTTCTATCAGTTGAAGCCCCAATTTCACCAAATTTCAAAATTCCATACTGTGCACAATCATTGTTGATGAACTTCCAGAAGCTGAAACTCCTTTTATATTGAGAAGTGGTAGGAGGCTTCAAAACCCTATGTCTGAAGGAGGCAGCGAGGTTTCTGCCGCTAAACCCTCCTTTCAAAGAGTGAAAAGAGGGTAAACAAGAGTTTGTCTTCGAGCCTACTGTTTCAAAAATATTTCCCAAACAATTTAATTTTAAAGCGGATTATACCTAGTGAATTAAGACGATGGAGCAAAAAGGTTACCAAAATACACCCGCAAATAACTATTGTTTTCTCATGCAGTTAGAATATCTTCCAACTGTCCAAAAAGAATATCATTGGAAAGATGACCTTAACATTCAAACTGCTCAAGATGAGCGGATCACCAGCTATCGTAAAGGTTTTACATTTGTTTATACGTACCCGCTTACCTACGGATTCGAGCCTGTAATCGATTTCGTGATTCAAGCATTCTACCAGTATTTCAACATCTAATTAGCTCAAATATGTATGATCGTTTGGAGGCTTATGGTGTGTCTTTGTTTTCTATCTAATTTGGTTTTGTTGGACTTCACTCTTTCACCTCCTTTATCTTTATTCTCCAAAACTCTTCCGAGAAGGAGTGTTCACTCTTGATAACTGTGGAATGCGAGTTCTTGTTGACCACGAGCTGATCACAATCGAGGGTGATATGAGAGATTCGTGATTGCACCTACTCAGGATCTGGTGCGACCCAGTGATCATCGGTTCTCGAAAAAGTGGAATTTCAACATTAAGTTTTGTTGTTATCTCCGGAAACTTCTTTTCCTTTACTGTTTTATAACATTTTCCTTTTGTATGACAGCTACTATCGAGATAATTGGAGAGGTTCCAGAATTTGCTAGATGGGTGGAGAAGATTTTATCTTCCACCTCTATGGAACAGAGAACTTGAAAACATAATTCTAAAGTGTCTGAATAGAAAGTTAGACACAATGGTATATTCCCGGATTAGCTGATTTGTTACAACCCAAAATTTTACCATGACCATGATAGCTCCTAACCTAGGTAACCCAACAGTCATATCAACAAAAGCAAGACAAGTAAAGGATAATTTAGGATCATGATATAGATATGATACCCAAGTAAAGGATAATTTAGTCATCAACTAAATATGAAAACAATATGATAATCTCCCAAAATCTGGAAGTATAGAGTCATGAGCTATTAAGATGAAATATAATTGAATCTCATAATACAGGAATACTGTCTAGAATAATCTAAACATTATGAAATAAAGGAAAGGGACTCCATGAGCTGCGAGTCCGCCGTAGCAGCTCACCACGAGTCTCTGATAGTCAACTACTCGGCACCCTCCTGGATACTGCTAGGTTCAACACCAGTATCTGCACAAAATATATAAAAGTATAGTATGAGTATAAAAGTACGTGTACTTAATAAGTATCAAGTCTAATCTCAAAAAAGTGATAACGAAATTTTTGACAAGAATGTAATACTCACATTCTCAACCTGAACAGTTCATAATGGCATAAAATCATAGAAAATAATCAAGAACAACAAATATAACATGAAGGTGCATAGACTAGAGATATGATAAGCATGCTTCTCAAAAGAAGATAACCAAAACATAATTCAATTTTCATGTTTGCATATAGAAATGATATGCACCAAGTAGCACCTATATGAATGCTTCTAATGAGTCTAGGATGATCATGCACTCGCAAGACTTAGTCATAATCAATATCCAGCACATCCCATGTGATCCAATATGATCTAGCACGTCCTACGTGTTCCAAATGATCCAACACATCCTACGTGCTCCAATATGATTCGTGTATTACCTGCGCTCATAAGGCCCAATGTAGCATGGGTAATCCCCTGTCTTTGGAGGAACAAATCCATATCTAAGCGGCTTACAAAAATCCAATGTGCCATAACATATCAATATCACAATAATCTCACATCATAAACCATTGTGCCATAACAACACCAATCCGCTCATAATGTCCTAATGTTCCATAATCATATCAATATGTATCAAGATTTCCATCTATAAGGATGTATGTGTATGATCAATAAATAACCAATAAGATTCATAAGGACATATAAATAAAGATGCAAATATTTGCTCATGATATAAAGTATGACTATGGCTAAATCAAGCATATAAACAATCTCAAAAATAGCCCATCATGCCTAAATAAGATGTCACAAGCCTAAACATGACTTTTAGCATGATTAAATAGGCTCACATATTCATACATTCAAATAAAGTATAAATCAAGAAGGACAAACAATCAAACAAAGCATAAAGAAGCCTAAAACTACTCCAAGTTTGGTATAGCCTTAGGGTACATATATACACGCGTCACCTCGCATATATGTCACTCTCAAATCACAGAGCATGTAATAAATAAGTCTAATTTGACAAAAAAATCTCTTTTAACAAGGTTAGACACGAGACTTACCTCATCCTATGACAACTTCAACCTTCAAATACTTCTTTTCCTTTGAAATTATCCTCCAAACACCCCAAATCTATATAAACAATACTCATAGGGGTCAAATAAAGTTATAAAAATCAATTCTAAATAACAAAGCTTCAATCTTTAATCAAATCTTAAAAATTAACAAAAAGTCAACCCCGGCTCATATGGTCGAACCCAATTCTAAGATCAAATCCCTTTGATCCATAATCCCACGAGTTTTTATGTGATTAGATCCTTCATAATGTTGACTTTGGTCAACTCTTCCATGTTTAAGCCTCTAGGTAGGAACTAAGAATCCCAAACCACTTTCCAACTTCTCGAAACCCGAATCTCCCCTCCCCACAAGTCATAAAATCATCAAACCAGCCTACAGGAAGTCTTAAATAAGGGAATGGGGTTCTACAACTCAAAATAATTGGTCGCATCATTACATTCTCTACCTCTTAAAGAAATGTTAGTTTTCAAACGGGTTTAGAATGTACATGGACTAATGAAAAGGTGTGGATATCTATTTTGTATATCTGACTCGATCTCCCAAGTAGCTTTCTCACTTGGTTGCCCTTTCCAAAGGGCCTCCACCAAAGCGATCTCCTTTAACTTCAACTTCCGGACCTACCTATCAAAATATTTAACGTCTCTTATTCATAGGCAGAATTCTCATCTAGATGCACTGTGCTGAATTTTAAACATGCGACTTATCTTCAATATACCATTGAAGCATAGAAAAATGAAATACCAAAAGTACCCCTTATAAGCTAGGAGGCAAAGGAAGTCTATAAGCAACCTCTCCAACTCTCTCCAATACCTCAAATGGTGCAATAAACTTTAGACTCAACTTGGCCTTCTTCTCAAACCTCTTCACGCCTTTCATAGGTGAAACTTTAAAAAGTAACTTCTTACCCTCCATAAATGCCACATCACGAACCTTCTCATTTATATAATTCTTCTTCCTACTTTGTGCTATATGAAGTCGTTCTTGAATCAACTTCACCTTCTCCAAAGTATCACCTACATAATCTGTACCCCACAACCTACCCTCACCAGGCTCAAATCAACCAATAGAGAACGACACTCTCTACCATAAAAAGCATCATATAGAGACATCTAAATATCCTTCAAAGTCGATCGTACAAGCCCTTAACATGTCCTCAAGAATCTGAATAGTCCATTCAGACTAACCATCAGTCTGCCGGTGAAAAGTTGTGCTAAGCTCACCTTGCATACCGAGCTCCCACACAACTCTCCAAAGTGAGATGTGAACTAAGTGCCACGCTTTGAAATGATAGAAATAAGCATTCCATGCAAACAAACTACCTCCTGGATGTAAATCTGAGCTAACTTATCTGAAGTATAAGTAGTCAACACCGTTATGAAGTGCACAGACTTGGTCAAGCTCCAAAATGACCCAAATAGCATCAAACTTCCTCAAGTACTATCACGACCCAAAATCCATCCAATGGTCGTGACAACACCTAATGTTTAAGACTAGGTAAGCCAATCATACAATGATACAAAGCATAGAATTAAGATATAATAAGTCTAAATTTAGCATAAACACCGGAATAAAGCTCCGACAAAACCAAAGCATGTAAACAAGAATGTAAACTACATAATAAAGCATAAGAATTAACTTGCTCAATCAGGAATGCCACCCTTATACTCTACATTTCATCAACAATAATTCCACCCTTATAATCCACATATCAACAAAAAGAATGCCACCCTTATACTCCACATATCATCAACAAGAATGCTACCTTTATACTCCATATATCATCTACAAAAATGTCACCCTTATACTCCACATATCATAGATATGGATGCCAACCTTATACTCCACGTATCATAAATATGAATTCCACTTGTGTAATCCATATATCATAGATATGAATTCCACCCTCATACTCCATATATCATAGATATGAATGCCACACTCATACTCCACTTATCATATATATGGTCGCCACCCTTATACACCAATTATTACAATAACAATATCTGCCCCAACATGTCCACATGTGCGATAAATATAGCAATTCAAGATAAAGTTTTATATCAAGAGATATATCCTCATAATTTATCAATAAAGTGAACGAGGACATGAAGATAATAAAGTGCATATGTGTGCTCAAGATATAAGACAGGACTACGACTAATTAAATTTAGCAATGATCCCACAAATGCACATATTTTCTAATTAGGAAATAATAATCCTAAACTGCGATCTCTAGGATGAAAGGATAAGCTTGCGTAGTCATACAAAGAATTACACATCTATCATAGAGAGCACACAATCAAATCAAGATGTGGTAGAAGCCTAGAGTCTAATCTGATTATTTTTCATATATAGCATATGTATATACACTCATGACCTCACATATACATTCCAATTAGACAAATAAGGTCCAAGACTAAGGGTTATTCCCTCACATTCAGCAAGCTACTTACCTTAAACGGACAAAATTAGCCCTTTAAAGTCGCCTTTCCTTTAGAAAACACCTTTGACCAGCTCAAATCTATACAAAAATAACTCAATAATATGAAACAAAGGCATAAGAAATGATCCCAAATAGTAAAACTTCGATCTTGAATCAAATCCCCAAAAGTCAACAGAAGACAATCCGATCCCACATTGTCAAAACCTGACTCAAGGGGTAGATCCCGACTACTCATAACCTCATGAGTCCAATTATATGATTAGATTCTATAAATCGATCCCAAATCCCTAATTTTATTCTATTATGTTATAGGCAAAAACCCCAAATTTCCTCTTCCAAATCCCACAATCTTTGTGTAATAATCCAAAAATCGCCTCAATCCCGAGCTCTAAAATTTCAAATAGTGAGAAATGAGCTACAACCCTCGAAATAAAAGACATGTAAGTGGTTCTGCTTCTGCAGACAAAAATCAGTGCGTTTGTCCTCTCTCTTCTACCAGAATAACTCACATCAACAAGATCTCCTCCACTCAGCCAACCCCGCACTTGCGAGCATTCACTGCTTCTGTGGTACCAAGCGCACAAAGGTGCATGCTTCAGTGCTTTCGCTTCTGTGCATGAACTAGTATCATACAAGATACCACATGACCATGATAATAAGTTGTATAAGGTGTGTTAAAACTGGGTAGTATTTTAATAAAAGTGAGTAGTATTTTAAGTAATTTGAGATAATTCTTAATTGTGGAGATAATTGGATAATTATAGATTTTTAAGTGGAAAATTAATTTGTAAATAAATTTTTTGGATAATATTAAGGGGAGCATCACCCCTTAACGTGGAAACCCAAGATTTATGACTCTTAAGTCATTAGGAATAGGTGGAAAATGAGAGGTATTTGGTTAAGCCACCACATAAAGTGGGGCCCACACCCAAAAGACTAAAGAGAACCCTTAATTCATTTTAGAATCTCTACAATTCAAAGAGAGAGCTTCAGTAATGATAGTGTGGCAATAGTAGCATGAGTTACTTCAACATTGCATACGAAGATGTTATTATGTAATGGCAGCGTGAATTTGCAAATTCCAAGGGAGCTCGGTACAATCTTTCTCAAGAATATCATACGAATTTTTCCTTACTTCGATCCACTGTTACGTGATTTGTCGCAATTGATGCATGTTAGAGGGATTGTCAAGGGAATCATCTCAGGTATGTTAAGTCTATCCTTTTTTTTTGGCATAATCTATACGATACAAACAAAACGAGCAAATGCACAATTTCTATAAATGACTCTATTCATAGAAATATTAGAGATGCCTATATTCTTGATTCTCCATATGTCCTATTATTCTATCATTTGTTCATGGGTCTCAGAAAAATACATAAGTTGAAAAAAGTTTACTTCATGATATTACTCAAAGGCATAATAGTCTTATGACGTTTCGAAAGATTTTATTGACGTACTTTTCCATGCATTGACATACTTTTCCATGCATTGACATACTTCATGATATTACTCAAAGGCATAATAGTCGCATTCATTTATATTGACCCATGAACAGATGTTGTTATATATATATGGGATATGGGAAAAGGTTATGGAGTTATATACGCACCACCAAATCAGCTGGTATACGTTGATGATTTGCCTACAGTGGCCGAGATGATATGATGGGATGCCCTTAGAGGCTTGATGATGTGATGAATGCATATACCCATGCATGGTATACCATTTATATGTAGATGCTTGACATTATAATATTAAATGATTCACAGATATATTCATATATGCATGTTGAGTCTTTTACTCCATGTTTCACTCATGGCTATTGTTTACTGATTTTCATTCCTTACATACTCGGTACATTATTTGTACTGACGTCCCTATTGCCTGGGGATGCTGGGTTTCATGCCCACGGGTCCTGATAGACATGTCGAGAGTCCTCCAAGTAAGCTATCAGCTCAACGAAAGGTGTTGGTGCGCTCCATTTGCTCTAGAGTTGCCTATTTGGTCAGTATGCATTAGACATGTATTAATTGGTATGAACCCTGTCTCGACCTTTATGACAATTATGTACTTTTAGAGGCTTGTAGACATATGTCATGTACGTAAAAGATTGTATGGCTTTGTCGGTCTATGTTTAGTGTATGAGTGATCATTTTGGTCTTATAGGCCCGTATGTCTTATGTATAAGTTGGCATTACATAGTTTATTCTAGTCATCCTACTACAACCTTTCTGTCTCATTTACTTTTGATAGTATGATACGAAAAAATATGTTATGTTGGTATTCGGTTAAGTAAGGTACCGGGTGTGTGTCGCGGCCCATCGGCTTGGGTCGTGACAAAAGTGGTATTCAAGTCTATCTTTGAGAAACATTTAGCACCTTGCAACTAATCAAATAAATAATCAGGTAAGGGTTAATGAGAAGGATATACCAAAGACAACATTCTAGACCTGATACGGCCACTTTGAGTTTCGTGTTATATCATTCAGTTTGACCAATGCTCCAATAGTATTCGTGGACTTGATGAACTATGTGTTTAGACCCTTTTTAGATCAGTTCGTAATTGTATTTATTGATGATATATTGGTGTATTCTCGTTCAGGGGTTGAACATGCAGATCATTTACGTATTGTGCTCGGAGTTCTACAAAAAGGGAAGTTGTATGCAAAATTCTCTAAGTGTGAATTATGGTTGAACTCTGTAGCTTTCCTTGGGCATATTATTTTGGGTGAGGGCATCCAAGTTGACACACAAAAGATTGAGGCAGTAAAGACTTGGCCTAGACCCACGATACCGATGGAGGTTTGTAGCTTTCTCGGTTTGGCAGGTTATTATAGGAGATTTGTAAAGGAATTTTCTTCTCTTTCAGCACTTTTGACAAATTTGACTCAGAAGGGAGCAAAGTTTCAATGGACTGATGTTTGCGAACGAAGTTTCCAGGCATTGAAGGACACATTAACTTCAGCACCGGTTCTAACGCTCCTAAAAGGGACCGATGGTTATGTTATCTATTGTGACGCTTCGGGTGTTGAATTGGGTTGTGTATTGACGCAGCGTGGTAAGGTTGTAGCTTATTCTTCTAGACAACTAAGAAAGCACGAGAAGAATTACCCGACCCACGATTTAGAGTTAGCCGTAGTGATTCATGCACTAAAGATATGGAGGCACTACTTGTATGGCATCATGTTAATATCCATATGGATCATAAGAGCATCCAATATATCTTCAAGCAAAAGGAATTAAATTTATGTCAAAGGAGATGGTTGGAGCTATTTAAAGACTATGATGTTGATATTTTATACCATCTAGGGAAGGCGTACGTAGTAGCCGACGCTCTCAACCGTAGATCTATGGGTAGCCTATCATATTTACAGCTAGAGAATAGTGGAATAGCCCATGAGATTCATCAGCTATCTAATCTTGGAGTTCGGTCACTGGACTCAGGTGATATTGGATTTACTATTCAGGATACGGCAACATCCTCTTTAGTAACTAAAGTGCAGGAACACCAGTACGAGGATCCTGTGTTAGTTTATTATAAGGACACAACCCCTCAAAAGGAGAAACACCATTTGAGATTATAGAATATGGGGTCCTCAGACATCGAGGATGATTATGTGTCCCTAATGTTGCAGGGTTGCGTTAGCAGGTTATGGGAGAAACTCACTATTCTCGTCATTCTATCCATCCAGGAGCAACTAAGATGTATCATGATATTAGGTAAGTATATTGGTGGGACGGAATGAAAAAGGATATAGCGAAGTTTTTTGCTCAATGCCCTAACTGTCAGCAGGTTAAGATTGAGCATCAAAAACTCGGTGGATTATTACAGTCTATAGAGATTCTGATTTGAAAGTGGGAAATAATCAATATGGATTTCATTGTAAGTTTAACTCGTACACAGCGTAAGTTCAATTCTATATGGGTTATTGTTGATAGACTTACAAAATCAGCCCATTTTCTGCCTGTTATGACTACACATTCCGCAGAGGATTCTGCAAGACTTTACATTAAGGAGATAGTATGAATTCATAGTGTCCCTATATCTATTATCTCGGATAGAGGAGCTCACTTTACAGCTAACTTCTAGAGGTCTTTCCATAAAGGATTGGGGACTCAGGTAAGTCTTAGTACAACATTTCATCCCCAGATAGACGGATAGGCTGATCGTACTATTCAGACACTTGAGGATATGTTACGAGCTTATGTGATAGACTTCAAGGGTAGCTGGGATGATCATTTTCCAATTATTGAGTTCACATATAATAATATCTACCATTCCAGTATTCAGATGACTCCATATGAAACTCTTTACGGACGGAAGTGTAGGTCGCATATATGGTGGTTTGATGTTGGGGAAACTACATTAGTAGGACAAGAATTGTATAATAGGCAATCGAGAAAATTAAGCTTATATAGGAAACACAATTAGCAACTCAAAGCCGTCAGAAGTCTTATGCGGATAATCGATGACAAAACTTGGAGTTTCAGGTTGACTATTGGGTATTCCTAAAGGTATCACTGATGAAAGGCGTTATGAGGTTCGATAAAAAAGGAAAACTTAGCCCTCGGTACATTGAACCATATAAGATCATACGCAAGGTAGCCCAGGTAGCATATGAGTTAGGCTTGCCTTCTGACTTGGAGTCTGTACATCCATTCTTTCATGTGTTTATGCTTCATAAATGTATCAGATATCCTTCTAGGGTCGTGTCAGTTGACGATATTCAGGTCACAGAGCAGCTACCATATGAGGAAACTCCCATTGCTATATTAGACAGACAAGTTCGGAGATTGAGGACTAAAGACGTAGCTTCGGTGAAAGTACTTTGGAGAAACAATAATGTGGAACAAATGACTTTGGAAGCCAAAGAAGACATGAAGTCTAGGTATCCTCACTTATTTCCTCTTCCAGAGAAGGATCTGACTGAGACATCACAGCCTTAAGGTACATGTATGGATTCTTGTATTAGTTATATCATTGGACATGTGAGGCCATTGTCGTGAGTGATAATTGTGACAATATGTGGCATTGAATTATTGAGCTCTCTACATGAAGGATTGATAGTAACTCTGCCAAAATTTATATAGGTTCCGAGAAGCTAAACATTCGAGGACAAATGTTTCTAAGGGGGAGAGGATGTTACGTCTCGCCATTTTGTACGTAAACGTTTTGCCGTAAGTTAATCGATGTAGACTGGGGGATAAGATTATCTTGAGTTTATAAGTATTTATGCTATTTATAACAAGCGATAAGAAAGTGCCATGAAGGTTAAAGGGTAAACGAATCAAAGAAAGTGAGTTTCGTCGAAGTTTGTCAATATGGGATAGAATACGGTCCAAGCTATAATACTCGGTATTTATGGACTAGTGCCATAAAAGGTACTACATGACCATGATTGTAAGATATATAAGGAATGTTAAAAGTGAGTAGTTTTTTAAGTAAGTTTAGATAATTATTAATTATGTGGGTAATTGGGTAATTAATGATTTTTAGTGGGAGATTAATTAAAATCTTTGGATAAAATAAGAGCCTCACGTGGTAGCAAGCCTCCCCAAGATCAATGACTCTTAAGTCATTAGGAAAGGTGGAAAGTAAAGGAATGTGGTTAAGCCACCACATAAAGTGGGGCCTACATCCATATATAAAATATATCTCCAACTTAAAAGACATGGATAAGCAACGTGAATCACAAACTCATTCTCATATGTATCTTATAAGAATTCAAATGTAAATGTTTGTGTGTTACAAACGTAAGTCACAAATGAAAGTCACATAAGCAAGATAAGATCTTCAACAATTCAAAGCAACGTGAGATTTTGCAATTATGAGGGAGTACGGTGCAATCTTTCTCAAGAATATCATACGGATTTTTTTCTACTCTGATCTTGCTGTCACATGTTTTGTCGCAATTAACGTGTGTTAGAGAGATTTTCAAGAGAATCCACTCAGGTATGTTAAGGCTATCCCGTCTTTCCTTTTGGCATGATCTATACGATACAAATGAAATGAGCAAATGCACAACTTCCATAAATGACTCTATTCATAGAAGTATTAGAGGTGTCTATGTTCTTGAATTCCCATATGTCTTCTCAGAAAATACGTAAGTTGATAAAGTCTATTCCATGATATTAATCAGAGAAATAATGGTCTTATGACACTCCAAAAGATTTTATTGACGTTATTCTCATGCATCGCATTCATTTACATTGACCCATGAACAGATGTTGTTATATATATATGGGCTATGGGAAAAGGTTACGGTGTTATATACGTACCACCACCTGATCAGCTGGTATATGTTGATGAATTTGCCTAGAGTGGCCGAGATGATATGATGGGATGCCCTCAGAGGCTTGATGATGTTAGGAATACCTATACATATGCATGATACGACATTTATATGCACGCGCATGACATTATAAATATTTTAGGATTTACAAAGCTATTTAGACTTACATGCGGAATTCTTTATTCCATGTTTCATTTATGTAATGACTTTTATGCCTTACATACTCAGTACATTACTCGTACTCACGTCCCTTTTACCTGGGGACGTGGTATTTTATGCCCGCAGGTGCAGGTAGACAAGCTGTTGGTCCCCCTTCTTAGGATCCTTGGCCAGCGAGAGTTGGCATGTTCCACTTGATCCGGAGCTGCTTTTGATTTTGGTATGATATGCTTGTATACATATATGAGTATGACGCGGTCCAATTCCATCCTTGTATAGTTGTATATTCTATTAGCGGTCTGTAGACAATATGTATAGTTGGATAGTATGTAACCTTGCCGGCTTCCAGCTTTGGATATGTACATATTCCACACGTATATGTACATATACCTTTTGGGTAGGTTTCCCTCATGTATGTTATTCTCGTAATTCAGTAGATGTTATTCATGTTTATATCATAGACGCATGTTCAGGGATGTTCGATAGGTAGGACTCGGGCACTCATCGCGGCCCATCGGTTTGGGTCATGACAAAAGTGGTATCACAAGCAGCTCCAGATCAAATGGAGCACGCCAACTCTTGCTGGTCAAGGATCCTAAGAAAGGAGACCATCAGCTTATCTACCTGCACCTATAGGCATGAAACGCAGCGTCCCCAGGCAAAAGGGACGTCCGTACGAATAATGTACTGAGTATGTAAGGCATAAAAATCAGTACATAAAAGACATCAAATGAAACATGGAATAAAGAAATCCGCATGTAAGTCTAAATAGCTTTGTAAATCCAGACACTTTTATAATGTCATACACGTGCGTATAAATGTCATGTCATGCATAGGTATAGGTGTTCATAATATCATCAAGTCTCTGAGGGCGTCCCATCATATCATCTCAGCCACTTGGGTAAATTCATCAGCATATACCAACTGATCAGGTGGTGGTGCGTATATAACGCCGTAACCTTTTCTAAACTCCCATATACATATAATATACATATATACGCGTATATAACACCATCTGGTCATGGGTCAATGTAAATGAATACAATGCATGAGAAGTGATGTTTTAAGCGTCAATACCACACAAGAGGGGGGTAATTTGTGTCGTACCCAATTTTTGCTTAACTGATCTATAAAAGGACCTGATTCTTCTAGGTGTTCCAACTACTATTGTTTGCGGAATAATAAATAAAGAAAATAAAGAACACAGAGATTTTTACGTGGAAAACACCTGGCTCAAAAGGTGAAAAAACCACGACCTACTACTCAGTAGGATTTTCCCAAACTTCCACTAAAATCACCGAGCCAAAATAGCATTTACAAAAACTCTTTGTAAACCTAAGGATTAACTCTAATCCCGTTGTAGCATAAAGTCTCAACTGTTGCGACAACTTCAAGTTAACTCTTAACTTGAACACTCTAGGTACCTAATACAATTGCTTCTATGAAAGCTGAAATGTACAATGTAAAATTACCTACTACAATTAAACTAGAATAAAAGATAGACATATGGAACTGGTTCTTCTATCTCGTTCAAGTAGCTTCAGGATTGCACATTCAAATCACATATAAATTGCTCACAAATTCTCCTTGATCTTTTGCTCTCAATTTAAGTTTAACTTCTATTTATGTGCATTACCTGTAAAAGAGAACAACATTGACATTTAATAGGTTAGTAATCAGAGTTTGACTGGGATTTAATTGCTACTCTTCTATCGTAGAAGAGTTCATGGTTATCTCAAACTCTAACACTATCTTCTTCCTAAACTGTGTTCTCTTCATGCAAGGAGTCTTTCTCTCCTTATCCAATATGCAATCTTTTCGATCAGATCAGGAGATATTGCTTCTTGATTAGTTAGATTTATCTCCTTCAAGTGTATCTCACATTTATAGATTGATCATGACTGTGCTTCACAAGATGGACCTGGTCCATGTCTGAGTTCTTTTGTCAATCTTCAAAACTTCACTTGTTCTTGGGCCAACAATTTCCCCCTTTTTGATGATGACAATCTCTGTGCTTTTTACTTACTTGGATCCTGTAAGAACTCAATTGAACCATCAATTCAAAGCTTAGAAAATTCACTTATCATCAAGGACCAAGTTAATTAGGTTATAACTATTACTTAATTTAGAATGTGTAAAGAATTATCTCTTCCCCCTTTTAGCATCATCGCAAAGTTGCATACAAAGTGTGATTCCCAGATTTTAATAAGTAATCATGGCCACTGGGTCAACTGCAAGTGCAATCATAGTTTAATCATTAGTAATCAAGCAAACATAATTAAACTATCAAGGAAAGATTAACATAGAACAAGAGCAAAAACAGTAGATATAATTGATAGAGGATATGTTACTACCACAATCTACAACCAGAAAACAAAAACATTTAAACCATGAGCAAAAAGATAGAAAATTCCCTAATCTGGGTCACTGAAGGTACTAGAAAGCTAGAATTCCTAAGGCTTGGGGGAGTTAGAGGGTTGGTTTTGGGCTTGGAGAATATTCAGCATATTATGAAGAATTCCATCATTCTTCTCCTTTTCATTGGCAAGCTCAGTTCTGATAGCATCCCTCTCAGATTCCACCTCTGCCACACGAGCCTTGAGCCTAGCTATCTCAGCATCGTTGGCTTCATATTCCTGAACAAGAGCCCAAACTTTACTGTTGATAGGTATCTTCTTGGATGAACCAGATTCATTTGGGATGGCATTGACCAAATAGTCACAAGCAATTAGAGTGTTAATGCCAAAGTGATCCTTGATTGAAGCCATTTCCCATTTCTTCAAAGGCACATTGCACCTATCCAGAATCGTAGTCAGAATAAAGCCATAGGGGGTAGCATGAGCCTTTGATCCATTGATGACCCTGTCCAGCAGCTTGATGATGAAGGTAGGCCAATTAATTTGCCTTCCACTTTCCAGGCACTCCATAAGAACTAGGTCCATATAATTTGCAATATGCCTTCTCTCATGTCTGGGCAATAGACACTTATTGACAAATTCAAACAAGACCTTGTGCTGAGGCCTCATTTCCCTTTTCTGAACAGCCCTAGCCTTATTCACATCTTCAGCATCACAAAACCTCCTGTTAATGTCAAGGGCAGTAGGAAGGGAGTCTAGACACGACCGCCTTTTCTTTGTATAGTCATCAAACCCTTTAGAGGGTATATTAAGGATCTCACCCAGTTTTTCTGCATCAAAGGACACTTGAACTCCTTTCACCAGGTTGTTAACCTTGCCATCCTTAACCTCTGCATTTGCCCTTAACTCAATGATCTCATTCCTGGCTAGCCTACCATCCATCTGAAGGACCATGTCCTTCCACCCCTGAGCAACTAAGGAATCCACCAGTCTCATCCTGCTTGGTTCCACCAGGTCTTTCAGCAGTCTACCCTTCAAAATCTTTCTTTTGCCAAACATGGCAAGTTTTTTCTTGTTTACCATCAGACTCATCTTCTTCTTCTTCTCCACTCCATTCCTCATCTTCAGAAATTCTTACTTGTTTACTTTTCACTGCAGACCTTGTCCTCCTGGCTAATAAAGGTTCAGCAGCCTAAAAAATAGAGGAAAACTTCTTAGAAGAAGTCTTGGACTTTTTGGGCTTGGGGGTCTTAACCTCCACTGTTTGAACTTCCTCCTGATGGACCTATTCCATCTCCTCAACCTCCACAGCCTCTGAGGACTCTGCAACTTTCACTTTTCCTTTAGCCAGCTTTTTCTTCTTATTCTCAGCTAGAGCCTTTTGAAGATCACCCTCACTCTTCTTTACCCTTTTTCTTGTAGCTCTTCCCTTTTGTAATAAAATTTCAGTAGTTGTTGGGGATGAAGCCTTTCTTTTCTTGGAGGGTTTAGGAGCACTAAAGGATTTTGGTATGGGATTTCTTCGTTTCTTAAGATCATAAATTGCCCCAACCTTTTTAATAGGTCAGCTAGGGTCTCTTCAGTAGATGAACCAGGTTCATTTCTTTGTTTGCTTAGATGAACTAACCCTTCAGCAGCTTCACCAGAACAACTTCCCCCTGAATTCTTTCCACTATCTTCTACTTTTTCTGGTTCAACGCCACAGATAGTAGGCACAGGCAAATCAGTAGTGGGTGAATGATCCACCACTTTTTTCCTATTTTCCCTCTCTTCACCACATGCACACTCTCTCTCTTTTCTTCCAAATTTATTTTTACCTCCACTACTTCGTAACTCAGGTAATTCTTCATCCTTAACAGGCGCAACCAGAACAAACCTAGTTTCTAGATTTTCAGACAAAGAAGAACTTACCTTAGAAGGGGATTCTTGATCATTTTCAGAGTCAGAAGACCCAGGTATTTCCCCCTCACTGGCGGATTTGTATGACTCAGAATCAGAGTTGGAGTCAGAGTCTTGGACCTGGCTTGCATTTAATTTCTCATTTAATTTCTTTTTGAGAGCCGCAGATGCTACTGTTTTTTGAGCAAGCATTTTCACCCTTCTCAGCCTAGGTTTGGGAGATGTACTGGGTAGAGGAGGGTAGATGAATCAGAGGGAGTGGGTTGTGGTGGAGTACTAGAATTGTCTTATGGGTTTGTCATGATCGTTGGTTTCTTGAGAGAATTGGTGAGTTAGAATTTTGGAGAAGAAAGCAAATGAAAGTGAAGAGGGATTTTTGTCGATTTAGAATTATGGAGATGGCAGGGGGTAATGATGTGTATTTAAAGAGAAGTACACATTTAATGTATAAAGACAACTTTAGCAGTGGTCAATTAGAGGTCTAATCAGCCTGAAATTGCAGGTTTGAATGATCGGTTAAGCTTCCTTACATTTTAGGCAATTTTTGTGGTTTAGAGTTCTAAGGAAGACGGAACTGGTTCAAAGCTAACAGATAGAATTTTCTAAGGAATTGAATCAATTGTAGGACTTCTGCTCATGATTTAAATATTTATATTTCTAATTGTGTAGAGTATAGAAAATATACCTCAGCTTTCAGTTGAACCCATACTGATGAACCATGTTCATCATTTAGAATTCTCTTGAACATGCCTCAATTTGCCATAATAGAGAAAATTTTGTAATAGATCAGTGAGTCATATTAACACATATCATAGGAGTATACTAATTACAGTATGAAGCTGAATAAAAATTAATCTAGATATTTACACAAGTTCAAATTCCTAACCAAAAAATAATTTTTCTTCAATTTTTTCATTTTGCATTCTGAGCTGGTCCTATTAGGTGATCTTAATCATCCCTAATTCCAACCTGTTCCTCTCAAAGGTTTCTCTACTCAGTGCTTTAGTGAAGATGTCAGCAATTTATTTATTAGTAGCACAGAATTCTATGGTGATCAATCCTTTCTCATAGTTATCTCTTAAGAAGTGGTGTCTAACATCTATGTGCTTAGTCCTCTTATGATGAACAAGGTTCTTTGTCATACTTATAGCACTAGTTTTATCACAGAAGAAAGGAATGCAACCAACTTCAATGCCAAAATCTACCAGCTGCTGTTTGATCCACACCAATTGAGCACAACAAGAGGCAACAACAATATATTCAGCCTCAGCAGTGAATAAGGCCACTGAATTTTACTTTTTAGTGGCCCATGATACAAGACATGAACCAAGAAAATGAGCCATACCTGAGGTGCTTTTCCTATCCACAAGGAAACTTGGATAATCAGCATCAGCATACCCTACTAGATTGAAATTACTAGCTTTAGGGTAACAAAGACACAAATCAGTAGTGCCTTTCAAATATCTCAGTATCCTCTTGACAGCAGTCAAGTGATATTCCTTTGGATTAGCCTGAGAGCGAGCACAAATCCATACACTAAAAACTATGCCAGGTCTGCTGGCAGCTAGATACAAAAGTGAACCAATCATACCCCTATACAACTTCTGATCAACTGATGAACCTGGTTCATCTATGTCAAATTTAGTGGCAGTTGCAATGAGGGTGTCTATTTCCTTTGATTCATCCATTTTAAACTTTTCGATCAGCTCTTTTGCATATTTTTGCTGATGGATCATGGTTCCATTTGGGCTTTGTTTGATCTGTAAGCCTAAGAAAAAGTTAAGCTCAACCATCATACTCATTTCAAACTCACTCCCCATTAGTTTGGCAAAATCCTTACTTAGTTTGTCAGTGGTTGCCCCGAAAATTATGTCATCAACATATATTTGTACCATAATAAGATCCTTACCTTTTTCCCTCAGGAATAGAGTACTATCAATTTTATATCTTTTGTAGCCATGCTCAAGTAGGAATTTTGATAATTGTTCATACCATGCTTTAGGAGCCTGCTTGAGTCCATAGAGAGCCTTATCTAATTTGTACACATGTTTAGGACACTCCTTGCTCTCAAACCTTGGAGGTTGTTTAACAAACACTTCTTCTTTTAGGTAGTCATTCAGGAAGGCACTCTGACATCCATCTGATAAAGAGTGAATTCAATGTGTGCTGAAAAATCTATGAGAAGTCTTATTGCCTCCAGTATTGCAACTGGAGCAAAAGTCTCATCATAATCTATACCCTCCTCTTGGCTGTAACCTTGGACCACCAGTCTTGCCTTGTTTCTTGTAACCATTCCATCTTTATCGAGCTTGTTTCTGAAGGCCCATTTTGTGACAATCATTGATCTGTCCATGGGTCTTGGAACTAGATTCAAAACTTGACTTCACTCGAACTAATTGAGTTCATCTTGCATTGCATTTACCCAGTCTGCATCCTGCAAAGCCTCAACAACATTTTTAGGTTCAATAAGATATAGGAAAGCATAAAAAACACATAGATTCTTTAATTGTGATCTAGTTTTGCCTCCAGAGGTTGGATCAGTAATTATGTTCTCAATAGGATGAGAACTTTGATACTTGTGAGGTTTCACAACCAACAGATTTATGCTTGATGTTATCCCATGTTCTGCTGATGAGGAACATGGACATGAACAGGTTCCTTTAGGGGATCAGTTCCAGTTCCTCTTTGATCAGTTCCCCCTATCATGTTGCCCTGGATGGAAGAACCTGTTCTATCATCTGTTCCTTCTTTTGGAGCAACTTTAGCTTGAGCTGAGACTTCACTCAAATCTTTTACCAGCCCAATAACATCATCTTCATGTTCCTGTCTCTCAAAAAGAATGTTAGCTTCATCAAACACTATATGTACACTTTCTTCTACACATAAAGTTATTTAATTGAACAGTTTATATGCTTTTCTATGTGAATAATATCCCAAGAATACTCCCTCATCACTTATGTGATCAAACTTACATACGAAATCCTTTCCATTATTGTGCACAAAGCACTTGCATTCAAATGCCCTAAGATGGGATATATTTGGTTTTCTCCATTTAAGTAACTCATTGGGAGTCTTCTCTATAAGATGTCTAATCATGCATCTATTTATGATATAACATGTAGTGTTGACAGCCTCTGCCCAGAAGTTTTGAGGCAGTTTACTAGAAAGAAGCATAGTCCTAGCCATATTTTCAAGAGTCTTGTTCTTCCTTTCAACTACTCCATTTTGTTGAGGAGTCCTAGGGCCAGAGAAGTTATGATCTATACCATGTTCATCACAAAATTAAGCAAACTTAGCATTTTCAAATTCAGTTACATGATCAGACCTGATGGATGCAAGTTGATTACCTAGTTGTTTCTGAGTTTTTCTAACAAAGGCGTAAACATGTCAAATGCTTCATCCTTAGATGTTAAGAATAGTACCCAAGTAAACCTAGAATAATCATCAACAAGTACCATCACTTATTTCTTACCACCTCTGCTCAATGTTCTCATTGGACCACAAAGATCCATATGAACCAGTTCCAGCGTCCTGGTCTTGCTTACCAATTTATTTCTTTTAAAGGATGATCTTACATGCTCCCCCCTTGCACAAGCCTCACAAACTTTGTCTTCCTTGAACTTGATGTTAGTTAACCCTATCACCAAGTCCTTAGAGACTAATTTGTTGAGTTGATTCAAACTTGCATGACCAAGACTTTTGTGCCACAAGAGGGGATCATTTTCTAGCACACTCAAGCAAGTGAGTTCATTTTCTGAAAGAGTGGACAAGTCTACAATGTAAATATTGTTAACTTTTTTTCCCTGCAAAACAATCTTGTTAGTGGCAAGGTTAATCACAAAGCATTTGGTAGAGGTAAATGCAACAAGGTTACCTATTTCACACAGTTGTGATACACTGATTAGGCTATATTTCAAGCCATCTATCAAGTAGACATTCTCAATGGAATGTGATTCTTTCTTACCTACCTTTTCACCCCCAATAATCTCACTTTTTTTCCCATTTCCAAAGGAGACATTACTTTCTTTTAAGTCCTCAAGTGAAAGGAACTGGTTCTTGCTTCCAGTCATATGTTTTAAGCAGCCACTATCCATGTACCATATTTGGCTACTTCCTTTCACTTTGACCTCATGTTCATCATCTGATTCTCTGATAGCCATAAGTTCTTGTTCATCTCCAGCTTCATCTTCTGAATCCTCATCTAATGTTTCTTCCAAAGCAGCAACCATAGCCTTTGTTGATCCTTTGTTTCTTTTGGGTTAAACCTGTTCCTTCTTCATGTTCCTTCATTCAGCCATTTCCTTCTTCCACTAAATTTCCTACTGAGGACAGTTCTTGATCATGTGATCAGTCTTGCCACATTTGTAATAACTCTTGTTGGTCTGTTTCTCAAGAGCCCTTGGTTTGCTAAAGGTTGTACCTCTTGAATAACCCTTTCCTCTCATTAGGTACTTTTTGAAATCCCTTATGATCATGGCCATTTCATCATCCTCCAGATCTGTACCTTTAGCTATTCTAAGAGCCAAACTCCTCTCCTACTTGGGTGTATCCATTTTCATGGTTTGCCTTCTCAGTTCATAGGCAGTAAGGTTTCCAATCAGTTCATCCAACTTGAGAGCAGCAATGTTCTTTGATTATTGAATAGCAGTGATTTTGCTTTCCCAAGTCACTAGTAAGACCCTTGTCAAGATTTTCTCAACCTTGTCTTCTTCAAGGATAATTCCCCCAAGAGATTTAAGTTCATTTGTTAGTGTTGTGAACGTTGTGTACATCTCCTGGATAGTTTCTCCTTCCTTCATAATGAAATTATCATATTGAGAATATAGGAGTGTTCCTCTTGATCTCTTTACTTGAGGAGTTCCTTCATGAGCCACTTGTAAAGTATCACATATCTCCTTAGCAGTGGTATAACTTTAAATCCTGTTGTACTGGTATGGACCCAGTCCACACACAAGCCATTTCTTGGCCTTGGCATTCTTCTCCCATTTCTTCAAATCTTTAGCAATGCAGTCAGCTCTTGTCTTTGGCACACCCACTCCTTCAGCATTCTTCTTTGTAGTCGTTAGGGGACCATCAATTACTATGTCCCAGAGTTCATAGTCTTCTCCTATGATATGATCTCTCATCCTGTTCTTCCACCAAGAATAGTACTGACCATTAAAGAGTGGAGGCCTAGCAGTGGATTGCCTTTCCCAGCTTCCAGGTGGTGCACTCATCTTGATCTTTTCCTAAGGTGTTAACCTCTTCAAGGATAACCCGCTCAGATACCAATTGATGTTTTAAGTGTCAATACCACACAAGGGGGGGGGGGTTAATTTGTGTTGTACCTAATTTTTGCTTAACTGAACTATAAAAGGACCTGGTTCTTCTAGGTGTTCCAACTACTACTGTTTGCAGAATAATAAATACAGAAAATAAAGAACACAGATATTTTTACGTGGAAAACACCTGGCTCAAAAGGTGAAAAAACCACGACCTACTACTTAGTAGGATTTCCCCAAACTTCCACTAAAATCACCGAGCCAAAATAGCATTTACAAAAACTTTTTGTAAACCTAAGGATTAACTCTAATCCCGTTGTAGCATAAAGTCTCAACTGTTGCGACAACTTCAAGTTAACTCTTAACTTGAACACTCTAGGTACCTAATACAATTGCTTCTATGAAAGCTGAAAGGTACAATGTAAAATTACCTACTACAATTAAACTAGAATAAAAGATAGACACATGGAACTGGTTCTTCTATCTCGTTCAAGTAGCTTCAGGATTGCATATTCAAATCACAAATAAATTGCTCGCAAATTCGCCTTGATCTTTTGCTCTCAATTTAAGTTTAACTTCTACTTATGTGCATTACCTGTAAAAGAGAACAACATTGACATTTAATAGGTTAGTAATCAGAGTTTGACTGGGATTCAATTGCTACTCTTCTATCGTAGAAGAGTTCATGGTTATCTCAAACTCTAACACTATCTTCTTCCTAAATTGTGTTCTCTTCATGCAAGGAGTCTTTCTCTCCTTATCCAATATGCAATCTTTTCGATCAGATCAGGAGATATTGCTTCTTGATTAGTTAGATTTATCTCCTTCAAGTGCATCTCACATTTATAGTCTGATCATGACTGTGCTTCACAAGATGGACCTGGTCCATGTCTGAGTTTTTTTGTCAATCTTCAAAACTTCACTTGTTCTTGGGCCAACAAATTCCCCCTTTTTGATGATGACAATCTCTGTGCTTTTTACTTACTTGGATCCTGTAAGAACTCAATTGAACCATCAATTCAAAGTTTAGAAAATTCACTTATCATCAAGGACCAAGTTAATTAGGTTATAACTATTACTTAATTCAGAATGTGTAAGGAATTATCTCTTCCCCCTTTTAGCATCATCGCAAAGTTGCATACAAAGTGTGATTCCCAAATTTTAATAAGTAATCATGGCCACTGGGGCAACTGCAAGTGCAATCATGGTTTAATCATTAGTAATCAAGCAAACATAATTAAACTATCAAGGAAATATTAACATAGAATAAGAGCAAAAATAGTAGATATCATTGATAGAGGATATGTTGCTACCACAATCCACAACCAGAAAACAAAAACATTTAAACCATGAGCAAAAAGATAGAAAAATCCCTAAATCGGGTCACTAAAGGTGTACCAGAAAGCTAGAATTCCTAAGGCTCGGGGGAGTTAGAGGGTTGGTTTTGGGCTTGGAGAATATTCAGCATATTATAAAGAATTCCATCATTCTTCTCCTTTTCCTTGGCAAGCTCAGTTCTGAGAGCATCCCTCTCTGATTCCACCTCTGCCACACGAGCCTTGAGCCTAGCTATCTCAGTATCCTTGGCTTCATATTCCTGAACAAGAGGCCAGACTTTACTGTTGATAGGAGTCTTCTTGGATGAACCAGGTTCATTTGGGATGGCATTGACCAAATAGTCATAAGAAATTAGAGTGTTAATACCAAAGTGATCCTTGATTGAAGCCATTTCCCATTTCTTCAAAGGCAGATTGCAACTATCCAGAATCATAGTCAGAATAAAGCCATAGGGGGTAGCATGAGCCTTTGATCCATTGATGACCCTGTCCAGCAGCTTGATGATGAAGGTAGGACAATTAATTTGCCTTCCACTTTCCAGGCACTCCATAAGAATTAGGTCCATATAATTTGCAATATGCATTCTCTCATGTCTGGGCAATAGGCACTTATTAACAAATTCAAACAAGACCTTGTGCTGAGGCCTCATTTCCCTTTTCTGAACAGCCCTAGCCTCATTCACATCTTCAGCATCACAAAACCTGCTGGTAATGTTAAGGGTAGTAGGAAGGGAGTCCAGACACGACCACCTTTGCCTTGTATAGTCATCAAACCCTTCAGAGGGTATATCAAGGATCTCACCCAGTTTTTCTGCATCAAAGGACACTTGAACTCCTTTCACCAGGCCGTTAACCTTGCCATCCTTAACCTCTGCATTTGCCCTGAACTCAATGATCTCATTCCTGGCTAGCCTACCATCCATCTGAAGGACCATGTCCTTCCACCCCTGAGCAACTAAGGCATCCACCAGTCTCATTATGCTTGGTTCCACTAGGTCTTTCAGCAGTCTACCCTTCAAAATCTTTCTTTTTTCAAACATGGCAAGTTTGTCTTGTTCACCATCAGACTCATCTTCTTCTTCTTTCCACTCCATTCCTCATCTTCAGAAATTCTTACTTGTTTACTTTTCACAGCAGACCTTGTCCTCTTGGCTAATGAAGGTTCAGCAGCCTCAAACACAGAGGCGGACTTATTGGAAGAAGTGTTGGACTTTTTGGGCTTGGGGGTCTGAACCTCCACTGTTTGAACTTCCTCTTGATAGACCTATTCCATCTCCTCAACCTACATAGACTATGAGGACTCTCCAACCTTCCCTTTTCCTTTAGTTAGCTTTTTCTTCTTATTCTCAGCTAGAGCCCTTTGAAGATAACGTTCACTCTACTTCACCCTGCTTCTTGTAGCTCTTCCCTTTGGCAATAAAATTTCAGTAGTTGTTGGGGATGAAGCCTTTCTTTTCTTGGAGGCTTTAGGAGCACTGGGGGCTTTTGGTGTAGGATTTCTTCGTTTCTTAGGATCATAACTTGCCCCAACTATTTTCAATAAGAAAGCTAGGGTCTCTTTGTTTGCTTAGATGAACTAACCCTTCAGCAGCTTCACCAGAACAACTTCCCCCTGACTTCTTGCCACTATATTCTACTTTTTCTTGTTCAACGCCATAGATAGTAGGCACAAGCAAATCAGTAGTGGGTGAATGATCCACCACTTTTTTCCCATTTCCTCTCTCTTCACCACACGCACCCTCTCTCTTTTTTTTTTCAGATTTCTTTTTACCTCCACTCCTTTGTAACTCAGGTAATTCTTCATCCTTAACAGGCGCAACCAGAACAAACCTAGTTTCTAGATTTTCAGACAAAGAAGAACTTACCTTAGAAGGGGATTCTTGATCCTTTTCAGAGTCAGAAGACCCAGGTCTTTCCCCCTCACTGGCAGATTTGTATGAATCAGAATTAGAGTTGGAGTTAAAGTCTTGGACCTAGCTTGCCTTTAACTTCTCATTTAATTTCTTTTTGAGAGCCCCAGATGCTACAGTTTTCCGAGCAGGCATTTTCACCCTTCTTAGCTTGGGTTTGGGAGATGTACTAAGTGGATGAGGGTAGATGAATCAGAGGGAGTGGGTTGTGGTGGAGTTCTAGGATTGTCTTGTAGGTTTGTCATGATCGTTGGTTTCTTTAGAGAATTGGTGAGTTAGAATTTGGAGAAGAAAGCAAATGAAAGTCAAGGGATTTTTGACGATTTAGAATTATGGAGATGGCAGGAGGTAATGATGTGTATTTAAAGAGAAATACACAATTAATATATAACAACAGCTTTAGCAGTGGTCAATTAGAGGTCTAATCAACGTGAAATTGCAGGTTTGAATGATCGGTTAAGCTTTCCTAGATTTTAGGCAATTTTTGTGGTTTAGAGTTCTAAGGAAGACAGAACTGGTTCAAAGCCAACGGATAGAATTTTCTAAGGAATTGGATCAATTGTAGGACTTATTCTCATGATTTAAATATTTATATTTCTAATTGTGCAGAGTATAGAAAACATACCTTAGCTTTCAGATGAACCCATACTGATGAACCAGGTTCATCATTTAAAATTCTCTTGAACATGCCTCAATATGCCATAATAGAGAAAGTTTTGTAAGAGATCAGTGAGTCATATTAACACATGTCACAGGAGTATACTAATTACAGTATGAAGCTGAGTAAAAATTAATCTAGATATTTACCAAGTTCAAATTTCCTAGCAAAAAACTATTTTTTTCAATTTTTTTTCATTTTGTATTCTGAGCTGGTCCTATTAGGTGATCTTAATCATCCCTAATTCCAACCTGTTCCTCTCAAAGTTTTCTCAACTCAGTGCTTTAGTGAAGATGTCAGCAATTTGTTTATCAGTAGCACATAATTCGATGGTGATCAATCCATTCTCACAGTTATCTCTTAAGAAGTGGTGTCTAACATCTATGTGCTTAGTCCTCTTATGATGAACAGGGTTCTTTGTCATACTTATAGCACTAGTGTTATCTCAGAAGAACGGAATTCAACCAACTTTAATGCCAAAATCTACCAGCTGCTGTTTGATCCACAACAATTGAGCACAACAAGAGGCAGCAACAATATATTCAGCCTTAGCAGTGGATAAGGCCACTGAATTTTACTTTTTAGTGGCCCATGATACAAGACATGAACCAAGAAAATGAGCCATACCTGAGGTGTTTTTCCTATCCACAGGGAAACCTGCATAATCAGCATCAGCATACCCTACTAGATTGAAATTACTACCTTTAGGGTAACAAAGACACAGATCAGTAGTGCCTTTCAAATATCTCAGTATCCTCTTGACAACAGTCAAGTGAGATTCCTTTGGATTAGCTTGAAAGCGAGTACAAATCCCTACACTAAAATCTATGTCAGGTCTGCTGGCAGTTAGATACAAAAGTGAACCAATAATACCCATATACAACTTCTGATCAACTGATGAACCTGGTTCATCTATGTTTAATTTAGTGGCAGTTGCAATGGGGGTGTCTATTTCCTTTTATTCATCCATTTTAAACTTTTCGATCAGCTCCTTTGCATATTTTTGCTGATGGATTATGGTTCCATTTGGGCTTTATTTGATCTGTAAGCCTAAGTAAAAGTTAAGCTCACCCATCATACGCATTTCAAACTCACTCTCCATTAATTTGGCAAAATCCTTACTTAGTTTATCAGTGGTTGCCCCAAAAATTATGTCATCAACATATATTTGTACCACAAGAAGATCCTTACCTTTTCCCTCAGGAATAAAGTACTATCAATTTTACCTCTTTTGTAGCCATGCTCAAGCAGGAATTTGGACAATTGTTCATACCATTCTTTAGGAGCTTGCTTGAGTCCATAGAGAGCCTTGTCTAATTTGTACACATGTTCAGGACACTCCTTGCTCTCAAACCCTGGAGGTTGTTTAACAAACACTTCTTCTTTTAGGTAGCCATTCAGGAAGGCACTCTTGACATCCATCTGATAAAGAGTGAATTCTATGTGTGCTGCAAAAGCTATGAGAAGTCTTATTGCCTCCAGTCTTGCAACTGGAGCAAAAGTCTCATCATAATCTATATCCTCCAGTCTTGCTTGTTTCTTGTAACTATTCCATCTTTATCAAGCTTGTTTCTGAAGGTCCATTTTGTGCCAATCATTGATCTGTCCTTGGGTCTTGGAACTAGATGCCAAACTTGACTTCTCTCGAACTGATTGAGTTCATCTTGCATTGCATTTACCCAGTCTGCATCCTGCAAAGCCTCAACAATATTTTTTGGTTCAATAAGAGATAGGAAAGCATCAAAAGCACACAGATTCTTTAATTGTGATCTACTTTTGACTCCAGAGGCTGGATCAGTAATTATGTTCTCAATAGGATGAGAACTTTGATACTTGTGAGGTTTCACAACCAACTGATTTATGCTTGATGTTTCTCCCATGTTTTGCTGATGAGGAACAAGGACATGAACAGGTTACTTTAGGGGATTGGTTTCAGTTCCTCTTTGATCAGTTCCCCCTGTCATGTTGCCATGGATGGAAGAACCTGTTCTATCACTTGTTCCTTCTTTTGGAGCCACTTTAGCTTGAGATGAGACTTCACTCAAATCTTTTACTAGCCCAATAGCTTTATCTTCATGTTCTTGTCTCTCAAAAAGAATGTTAGCTTCATCAAACACTATATGTACACTTTCTTCTACACACAAAGTTCTTTTATTGAACAGTTTATATTCTTTGCTATGTGAAGAATATCCCAAGAATACTTGTGAGCACGTGATTTTTGCCTCACATGAACTTCTCCTACAGAACTCCCAAAGTTAGATTTTTCCTTTTAATTATTTGGGATTTAAGAATTATTGTAGAATTTTTCTATTTGTTTGCATTTTGTGTGCATGTTTAATTTTATTTAAATCATAAAAATACAGAAAATACATTGCATTTGTATTTAAGATTTAATTTTACATTTTTAGATTAATTAGTAAATTAGAGTTAACTAATTTAATTTAGTAGGATAATTTGTATTAGGAATTAATTTAGATTTTATTTTTAATTCTGAAAAGAAAAAAAAAGAGTTTTTAAAATAAATGGAAAAAACAGAAGTGAAAGGATCAGGTTTTGGGCTAATTTCATTAAATCCCAAGCCAAATTGATTTATCCCCCAATACCTGTCCAGACCAAGCCCATATTTGCCACCCGATCCAAATTCCGCTCAGAACCAAATGACCCCGTTTCTATCATTTTTTAATAAATTAGTTAATTATATGCCTATTTGTGTTCTTAATTAGTCACTTAGCTTAGGTTTTAGCTTTCGGAAATCATTTAAGCTTTATTTCTTTGTCATAAAACACTGATTTGGTTTGGGTCATGTTTGTTGTTTGGGTTTTGAGGCCCTTTTAGACCCTACTTCAGAAGAGTGGTTTAGGTTAATGGGTCAGGACTGAGCCCATGTCCGGCTGAACCTGGGTTCAATATTGACCCATACTTGTCTGGTTTCAAAAGTGAAAACATGGGTATTAAGGGTCATTTTAGGAATTGTAGGTGGGGGAATCTCTTGTAACTGAATAGGGAAGCTTCCTAGAAGCTGGGATTAGGACTTATGTGAAAACTTAATTTTTTAACTAAGGACATGAGAGCAAAAATAAAAATTTCAAAAGGGGTAAAAAGTAATAACTGAATTCACTTTAGGCTGCCCTAAGGCTTGCTTATAAAGGTACTCTTTCTTCATTCATAAGGCAGAGGAGGAGAGATTGAAAAAGACTAGAAAAATACTGAATTTCAGAAGCAACTGATCTCCTTCTTCAAATTTTGAAAATGCTGAAAATTGCTTGAACTGGTTTTGATTTTGGTTCATTCGGTTCTCTGAATTTTTTTGTTAGTTTAGAACTTCTGAAAAAATCCCAAATGTTGTGATCTGGGTGGAAAATGGCTTAAGTTTGGGTTTAAGAGTTTGGTTTGAGTTGCTTGGAGTTGGTTTTTGAAGTTTGAGTTTGTTTCTGCTGTGTTAACACTATTACACCGCTGCTGATACCCTTTTTACTGCTATTGATCCCTCATTCTTCTTACTTTATTTGCTTTCTAGTTATCTTTTGGAACCATAGACGACATATGAAATGTGAATCTGTATTTTTGAATGTGAAGCATGTTGAATACAAATTGTATCTCAAGTTTATTTCTTCTATTTCGTCCATTTCTGTATTATTATATATGTAAATCCTATATTATGTAGGTTAGCTTAGACCTTTCTCATGTCGCTAGAATCTTGTAAAGTAAATTCGTGATTGCTTGTTGGTCTGACTTTATGAGGGTATGAGTATGAAATTTGGATTGAAATGAATGATATGCTAATTCCCTGGATTCTAGTTCTGATGGTATTAAGAAAGGATTTAACCGAGTTTTAAGTTTCATGTGTTTATTTGTGAGTTTAGCGTAGAATTGAATTCAATCATGAATATTTGTTGGTTTCGTTATCAGTGTAATTGAAGTCGAGCATGTGTTTTCTAGTGTAATGTGAGTCAGTAGCCTTTAAAGCTTCTTTGCGTCCTAGCTGCTGTGTAGTGATGAAGTTTATCAGGTTTATTGTTGGGGGCAAATTGCAGTTTTGGTATGGACCCGATATTGAGTCCTGCTCCTCAGCCCTGGGCCTCTGCAAGTTTTAGGTTCCCTGGGCCTTGGACTTTGAGGTCATTTGCAAGGAAGGATGGTATGCCATTGCTACTTGGGCTTGCTTCTTGAGCCCAGTAGCTCGTTTATTTGCTGCTGGATTTTTCCCACAGCAGACTTGGCCCAAAATGCATGAAAGTTAAAATTCAGAAGTGCAGCTAGTTGATTTATGCTTAAATAGTTAGAAGTCAGAAGTTAAAAATGTTAATTCAATTTCTTGTTTCATGTAGCTTTAGTTGATTTGTGACTAAATGATTTTGTACAAATTATTTGGTTCCAAGAATTGGGCCTGACGCTGGCCCAGTCAATGAAAGGACCTAATAATTTGGATTGTCCCTTGACCGTCCATTCTCTTGGGCTGGATTCAGCCCAGAAGCCCGATGTCCTTTTGTAGTGGACGTTTATGCAAACAATGATTCCGAGTGGTTTTGGTTTAAATTAATTAAGCTCTGTTTATTTAAGTTGAGGTGTGCCATATTAATTAATATTAATAGTCTATGGCCCTCATAATTTTAAAATAAGAAACCTTTTAAACAATTAGAATTGGGGTGTGCCATTTAGTTGAATTTCCATGGCCCTCGCAAACTTGAAAGTGCGTAGCTGCTTTAGGCGCGCTATTTTAAAAATATCCTTCCTTAACTCGGGTGTGCATTTCATGTGACCCAAATCCAAATTCAGATAACGTTAAATAAAATATGTCGCGAATCGCGGGTGCATTTCATGTGGCGTGATCCAAAGACGTGTTTTGTATGACGTTGAAATCTTCTTAAACAACGAATAAAAGCGGTTTTAAAGTTAAAAATGCACCATAGGTTAAAACATGTATCAAAATCGGATAATAGTCCTATTGTAATAGTTTAAGCGACTATGCTAGAACCACGGAATCCGGGGGTGCTTAACACCTTCCCTCGGGTTAACAAAATTCCTTACCTAGAATTTCTGGTTCGCAGACTTCAAAAGGAAAGTCGAATTTCCTCGATTTGAGTTTTAAAAATAAACCGGTGACTTGGGACACCAAAATCAAACCATCCCAAGTGGCGACTCTAAACAAAAATAGATAAATAATCCCATTTCGAATAATGTCACTTAAATTGGAAAAACTCCCTTATATTACCTTCGGATAGTGTAAAAAGGAGGTGTGACAGCTCTGGCGACTTTGCTGGGGAGTCGAACCCAGAATCTCTGGTTCAGGGTTCAAGAATTCGAGCTTAGAATAGCTATTGTGATTGGCTTTATGTATTATCTGATTTTTGTACATGTTTGAGCCTAATATGCTAAGTGTCGCTTTTACCGCTTTGATATTTTGTGAACTGTATATAAACTGCTACGAAACCCTTCTTCTCTCTGAGTTTTCTAAATCATTTGGGGAGTGTGCACTTCGTGTGACTTCTCTTATGTCTAGAGTCTTATCCAATTTTAGAACGAGGTTCGAACAAGTTGCAAAGCCGGTGAAGCTTTTGTATTCCTGGTACACTGCCCCCCCTCTGCTCGGGCTGTCCGCTCGGGTAAGCCAGGTCTAGAACAATAAACCCAGGTTTTAAACCTAGTATAACAAAACCTCATGCCGGATCCCTAGTAGGAACGTTTGTTTGCATCACGTGCGTTTGACTTTGGAGACTCAACACAGGGGTTGGGTCTGTCTACGACAGGTGTACCCAAAATGAAAAGACCATCCTGATGCATCTTACTTGTTACTTGTGCATTTATTTGCTTCGGATTTGCATGTTGACCGGCTTATGGATAATAGGAGAAAAGAGTCAATGTGAGGGCTAAGAGAGATAATTGTCTGTTTTTGAAAAAACCATGAAAAAACCAATGTCCAAAAATATACTGAAACTTTGCCGAAATTCTGGAAAAAAAAAGAAGAGACTTTTGTTTTTGAAAATAGTTGGCTTTGTTTCATTTTTTCAAATCTGCCCGAACTACGCCAGTTTAATTCTCACCGGATGTGTGATACGTAGGCAACCCTCATCGGGTTCAACTTCCCTTTTTGCAAAAAATAACCCAAAAAGAACAAAAATATTATTGTTTTTACTAAAATAGCCAAATGTCCCCAAAAGGGCATCAGAAGGCTATTTTTGCAAGAACAGCCGTCGGTGGTCTCTTTTTCAAATTTTTGACCGGTTGTCGAGTACAGTCTTAAAATCTTCTTCCCTGAAGTGTTGAAAGGCCGTATTTGCAAAGCCAAATTTTTGTTTTTGGAATGAAAACTTTTGAAAAAAAAGTTGTTAATCTTTTCTTGAGTCAAAATGAGTTATTAAATTACCCTAATAAATGTGCAGGATGAGCACAAATGAAAATGAACCCTTCGCAACTCTTGAGAAAATCCCCTTACAACTTCATATGTGGTGGAATGATTTGGGAAAAGGCAGTAGAGGAACAGTGGTTAAAGTATTGGGTGGTCTTGTTGGACTGTTGAACATCATGCCAAGATTGGACATAATTGAAGCCTTGATACCTTTTTGGGATCCGACTCGAAATGTGTTCCGCTTTACTAATTTTGAGCTCACACCCATACTAAAAGAAATTGCGAGTTACGTCAGCCTTAATGGAAATCTTAAAAGTCGGTATCCGGTTAGCCGGGATATCCAGGATAAGAATTTATCTGAAGGGTCATGCACTTTCCAATTCTTGTACCAACGTTATGGTAACCCCCAAGGCTTTGAAGCACCAAATACTGGTTTGCCTCATGCTGGAAATAAAGATAAATAGGAGGCAAGGCGAGGCTTGGTCTTTATAGTAGAATTCTTGGGAGTTATAATCTATCCGCGAAAAGACCGCAACATAGAACTGGGCCTAGTGGGAATGGCTGACGTCGCAATCAAGAAAGCTAATGGCACTCTGGTTCCCTTGATTTTGTCTGAAATTTACCGAGCTTTGACCATCTGTCGAGAAGTCGGGAAGTTCTTCCAAGGTTGCAACTTATTACTACAGTTGTGGATATAGGAACATCTCTGCCACCGGGCCGGGTATATGAATTATGGCATGACCGGTTTGAACTACATCGAAGAATTTGAAAGCCGAGTAGTGGGTGTTGGATTTCCCGAGGGTATCGAGGCTTGGTTGGCACGTTTGAGCTCTTTGACTTTTGATAAAATTGAATGGGCGTTCGGATGGCTCCCTATTACCGAAGTTGTGTACATGTCAGCCAAAGTATGTTATCTTCTCCTGATGGGCATCCGGAGCATCCATCCATATGCTCCTCATAGGGTTTTGCATCAATTGGGAAGATTTCAAAACGTCCCCATGATGAATATTTGAGTGGACATGTCGTCGAATTGGGCCCAAAGGCCGTATTTCTGGAAGGAAGAGTTCACCAAGTGTGGAATGAATGTAGATTTCTTGAACCTAAGACTATGGTGCGGGATCTAGATAGAGGTGAAGTAGACCCCAAGTACATTATTTGGTTCGGTAAAAGGTTCTAGATTCCTGAGAGACCTGCTAAGAGAGCTCATGTTCAACAATTCACCATGACTTGGAAGAGCAGTGGGGCTGGTTGGCAAAAGAAGAAATCTATAGGGCCAAAATAAGTAAATTAGAAGGACAAATCAAGGACCTCAAGTTTCGCAACAGTATCCAGGCTGCCACAGATGAAGGTGAAGAGAAAAAGCTAACTCAGGAAAATGAAGCCCTCAAAGCTCAAATCCAGAAAATGAGAATAGCTACTAGAAACCCGAAAAGAAGCCGAGCGGATGAAAGGCTTATAAGCAGTCTTAGAAAGAAAGCACTTGAGTATCAAGATGAACTAGAAAAGTCTGAAGCCAGTCTAGAAAAAGTCCGGGCCCAATTGGCAAAGAACGCAGAAGGGCGGGCACAGTTTATGCATCAAATGAAAAGAAAATATGAAGGGACAATCACCAATCTGAAGAGAAAGTTAACTACCCTTGAGAATGAGGCAGCCAAGCAGGCCAAGGACTTTAAAGCTGATAGGGAACATTGTTATGCTTTGATAGCATAGATGGAGGAAGAAATAAAACAATTTCAAATTCAAAACCATCACGACATTCAGGTATTAGAATCCAGGAATCAGTAGGTCGGGCATATGCTTCAGGAAAAGGGCAGAATCCGAGAGAGGGTTAGAGCCATTGCCGACTACATTGTCATGAAATGGCAAGCATGTGAGGACATGACTCAAACCACTTTCTTTGCTGCAGTGATGACATTTGTCCGCCAGATAATGAGTGATTTGGAGCGACTTCAAGGGGATCTCGCATATAGGCCTGTGGCGAGACCGAATGATGTCCCATGGGCCCCAGGAGTCGAATCCTTAATGTATTCCTGATTTTTCACTTATCGAGTCTGTATTTTGGTTTATTTTAAGTTTTTTCGTAGTTTTTCCAAGAAAATGAGTAGTTTGAAGTCTTTTGTAATAGAAAGTTTAGGAGTTTTTATTAATGAAAATAAAAAATTCCCCAATTTTTTTTTTATTTCTTTATTTTCTTGAACTACGTAATGATCTGATTCACGTGGCGTCGTAATACATAGGCAATCCTCATCGGATCCGGTCATGATTTTGTAAATAATTCCAATAAGAGAGGGATGTGAAAAGAAAGCCCCAGAAGAAAAACCCAAAAGGGAAGAAAAGAGAGCTGAAGGAAAATCAAAGAAAAAAATGAGAAAAGAGAGCGAAAAAAATGTGGAAGATTGGGAGGTGGAAAAAGAGAAAATCGGGGAAAATACGTAAAGCCGGGATGAAACATGCAACCGTTGCGAAACACGTAGAAACACATTTGACTGTATAGGTGCATCACACCCCAACGTGCGATTACCTATGTGTTATTTGCTTCAAACTGACCGGTTTGTTGTCTACTGTTAAGCTCAGGTTTTATAAAAAGGTGGTTGGTTTTTTGGTAGTCTCGCTTCGCATCCGTACTTCACGAGGTTGAAGGGAAGCATTGAAATGTCTTCAGAAATGACTCTGCCAACAGTTCCTATTACGGATGAGAGTTTGATCTCGAGCATCCCAACTTCAGAATCGGCAGCTGCCGAGAAAAACAAGTTACTGCGTCTCCGCATGATAGAAATATGGGACGCCTGGGCAAACGGAAGAGAACCACCAAGTGCAATCCCTGGATTTCTTGAGTTTTTTCTCCGGGAAAGTGGGACATCCAACATCCCCATAAACTATCCAAATACCCCACTAGGATACCCTACTATTTCCGCCAACTTTGTGGGAACACCTTCTGAGGCTCGTCCCCAGGTGTTAGCTTCAGGTGAAACTTCGAATATCTTCACAGTTCCGCCTTGCTCGACTTCGGCACAGCCTACACTGCCCAGGCCCAACTTTGACCCATCATACTTCACCTTCCAAACACCATCTTTCCCACTGGAACCTACACAGGTTCCCACCTATACTTACTCCCAACCACCCCAGTATGCGTTTACCGCAGGGCAAGAGAAAGCCACCAAAACCCCTGAGCTAGAGGAGATTGCGAGAAAGATGAGAAGCATGGAGCAGAGTCTCAAAAACATACAGGGTTTGAGTGGACAAAAAAGTGTATCCTATGTCGAATTATGTATGTTCCCTCACGTGCATCTACCATTGGGATTTAAAACCCCAAAGTTTGAGAAATATGACGGGCACAAAGATCCCATTGCCCATCTCAAAAGATATTGCAACCAGTTGCAGGGAGCGGGCGAAAAAGAGGAGCTCCTCATGGCCTATTTTGGAGAGAGTTTGGCTAGAATCGCGTCTTAATGGTATATAGATCAAGATATATCCCGTTGGAATATCTAGGATGACCTTGCTCGGGACTTCGTCAGGCAGTTTCAGTACAATATTAATATTGCCCTTGATAGGAACTCATTGGCAAATCTAAAGAAGAAATCCTCGGAAAGCTTCCGAGAGTACGTTGTCAAATGGTGTGAGCAAGCCTCCAGGCTAAAGCCTCCAATGGACGAGATTGAAATGGTCACGGTCTTCCTCCAAGCCCAAGAGGCTGATTATTTTCAAAACATGATGTCCGCAATGGGTAAGTCATTCGCCGAAGCAATAAAAATTGGCGAAATGGTTGAAAACAAGGTAAATCTTGATCCAATCCGCCATCAAAGCTACCTCCCAAGCCATTCAGGGTGGGTCTGGAGGAGTAGCGAGGGGTAAGAAAAAGGAAGAAATATCCATGGCAGCGTTGGGTGCAAGAAAACACCATACTCCTAGATCCCTTTTCTCATAAAGGAGCCCGCAACACTATTACCACCACCAAGATGTAGCTTATGCTCCTCAGCCATACACGGTCATGAATGCTCAACCTTATGTCCGGCCACAACAACAAACCAACCAGAACCAAGCTCCATTTTCTAGAAACCAGCCTCCTTACCAAAACCACTACAACCCCCGGCCTCCACAAAATAATTTCCACCCTCATGAACCACCCAAGAGGACAAATTTTACACCAATTGGCAAACCCTACTCTAGCCTGTTACCAAAGCTTGTTCAAATGGGTCTGCTACAGCCTGTTCCTCAAATTAGGAAAAACCCAGCATCACCCGCTCATAGAGCCGGTACTCGATGCGCCTATCACTCAGGGGCAGAAGGGCATGACACGGATGATTGCTGGACTCTGAAGAGAACCGTGGAGAACTTGATAGAACAAAGGAAGATAGTGCTAAGGGATGAAAATATTCCCAATGTGACTAACAACCCACTGCCGGCCCACAACAACGGGCCGGTAATCGGAATGATTTGTGAGGACAAGGAATTTGACCCAGTGTTGAAGGACATAATTGCCATCGTTGATGTAGAAAAGAAACCAAAGGCTGCTACGAAGCAAGACAAATGGGAGAAAAAGAACAAAACCACCCCTCCAAAGTCAGAGAAGAAAGTTGAAACTGAAACTGGGGCAACGCCTCCCAAAGATGTTGTCCTCTATGTCCCTCGAGGCTGCAAAGAAAGGAAGATGACTTTGAGTCCTCCCAGGAGATTCGAGATGAATAAGACAACCCAAATGTATGTGCCCAAGGGAGCTTATGTGATGTGGGGGCCAATTAATCCACCAAGGCTGAGTGAGCCCGTGGTTATTGGCCGCGCACTATGAAAGCCCATGACGGATCCTACCAATGTGCCCTGGAACTACAACAAATCAGTGGTGACTTACAAAGGCAAAAAAATCTCGGGAGAAGTTCAAGAAAATAACCCGGCTGAAAAGTATTTCAAATTGGAAGAGGTGAACAATGCCACTAGAAAGCACTTCCCATCTAAGAAGCCCGTGAGTGCCGAAGAAGTGGAGGACTTCTTTCAAAAGATGAAAATGGTGGATTATGATGTGATCGACCAACTTCGGAAGTCTCCCGCACAAGTCTCCTTATTATCTCTGTTGATGAACTCCACCGAACATCAAAAGGTATTGATCAAGACCCTTAACGAAGCATATGCGCCTGTTGAGACCTCTGTAGAGTAGTTGGAGAGAATAGCCGAAAGATTTTTCGCAATCAACCAGATCTCTTTCAGCAAAAATGACTTGCCCCCAGAAGGGGCTGCACATAACAAAGCTCTGCACCTGATAGTCAAATGCGAAGGGTACTACATGAAAAGGGTTATGCTGGACGGAGGCTCTGGGGTAGACATTTGCCCACTCTCAACTCTGCAGCGTATGGAAATCGGTATTGAAAGAATCTGACCCAACAATGTTTGTGTACGTGCCTTCGATGGTATCAAAAGGGACACAATTGGAGAGATTGATTTGATTCTGACCATCGGCCCAGTAGACTTTGAAGTAACCTTCCAGGTTCTGGACATGGATACATCCTACAACTTTGTTTTGGGGAGGCCGCGGATCCATGCAGCGGGGGTTGCACCCTCTACTCTTCACCAGATGATGAGGTTCGAGCACGAGGATCAAGAGTTTGTGGTCTACGGGAAGATGAGCAATCAATTTATCAGGACCCATCAGTCTCTTGTCTTGAAGTAAGAGAGGGGAGTGAGCACATAGTCTACCAGGCCTTTAAAATCGTGGTCGCTGATCAGTGTGAAGAAGGAAAAACTTGCCCTCAACCCTTCCTCTCCAATGCATCAATCATGGTGGCCAAAGAAATGATCAGGCACGGCTACAAACCTGGGAAAGGGCTTGGAAAATCGTTGTAAAGAATAATTGAACCTATTACTCTGACAGCCAGTGAAAAGTTCTTTTGGGTAGGCTTCCGGCCTACTCCAACTAATGTAAAATGGGCAGATGATAGAAAGAATGATGGTTAGGTCTTGCCTCAGTCGGTGCCGCATCTGTACAGAACATTTGACAAGCCGAAATACAATGAGGAAGAGGAAGATAAGGCCTTTATGGCCGGAGAAATCGAAGAAATCTGTGGGGCCATGAGGAAGATATTGTATGAAGCCCACATGGTTCGGCTAGGGGAAGGCTCAAGCACCGCTGAGGTGCTGTATATGGGACCTAATGCCAAATTGCACAATTGGAAGGCTATGCCATTTCCAATCAGGCGGTAGTCCCGGTAGACCTGTCCTGCCTCTTTTTCTGCATCGCGAGTTATTCCAGGGTGTAATTCAGATGTTTTATTTAGTTTCTTGTCTTTTAATTTCCAATGTAAACCCTATTATCTTCAAATTCAATGAAATGCAATCAATATTTCATCATGCATCTTCCTCTATTCCTTCTAATCTTCATTATTTTCTCTTTTATTTCTTCTTTCAGTTCTAATAATGCGGCTTTAAATAACATGACATGCTTGTAGACTTCATTCCCAGATTCAAACATGTTGTCTAACTGTGAGATAATGAACCAAGAGCTGGAATACGATGAAGAGGAGGCTTTTAGGGAAATAAATCGAGAATTGGAACAATTTGAGAATAAACCTAAGTCGAACTTAAATGATACTGAGCCGGTTAATTTGGGTACTTTTGAAGAAATCAGGGAAACCAAGATAAGCATTCACACAAAGGGGAAAACCAGGGACACATTAATTTTGTTTGAGTTCAAGGATGTGTTCTCTTGGTCATATGATGACATGCCAGGGCTAAGTGTTGATTTGGTGGTTCATAAGTTGCCAACTTACCCCGATTTTCCCCCTGTCCAGCAAAAGCAAAGAAAGTTTAAAACTGATATCAGTGATAAGATCAAAGAAGAGGTCATGAAATAGTTGAAAGCAGGGGTAAACCAGGTAGTTCGATACACTACATGGTTAGCCAATGTGGTCCCAGTACCAAAGAAAGACGGAAAAACCCGGGTGTGTGTGGATTACAGGGATCTAAACAAGGCAAGTACCAAAGATAACTTCCCTTTGCTGAACATCCACATCCTTGTTGATAACTGCGCCAAACATGAGATACAGTCCTTCGTGGATTGTTTATGCAGGATATCACTAGGTGTCGATGGATGAAGAAGATGCAGAAAAGACATTTTTTACCACACCTTGGGGTACATATTGTTACAGAGTCATGCCATTTGGTCTAAAGAATATCGGGGCAACCTACATGAGGGCCATGACAACCATTTTTCATGATATGATGCACCAAGAGATAGAGGTGTATGTGGACGATGTAATCATCAAATCCAAAACCCAGGACGACCACGTTTGGGACTTGAGAAAATTCTTTGAGCGATTGCGCAAATATGATTTGAAGCTGAACCCAGCCAAATGTGCATTTGGGGTACCATCCGGCAAACTCTTGGGATTCGTAGTCAGTTGGAGGGGCATCGAGTTGGACCCAACAAATATAAAGTCTATTCGGGATTTGCCTCCTCCAAGAACCAAGAAAGATGTTATGAGTTTGTTAGGAAGATTGAACTATATCAGCCGATTCATTGCTCAGTTGACATCCACGTGTGAACCCATATTCAAATTGTTGAAGAAAATGCGGCAATCAAATGGACAAACGAGTGCCAATAAGCTTTTGATAAAATCAAAGAATATCTGTCGAATCCGCCAGTATTGGTCCCACCTGATCCAGGGAGGCCTCTGTTCCTGTATCTGATAGTCTTGGAAAATTCTTTCGGTTGTGTCCTCGGGCAACATGATATGACTAGAAAGAGAGAGTAGACCATTTACTATTTGAGCAAGAAGTTTACCGATTATGAAGCCATGTACACTTTACTGGAAAGAACTTGTTGCGCTTTAACTTGGGTCGCTCAGAAGCTGAGGCATTATTTGCAAGCCTACACCACTTACCTCATAACTAGGTTGGATCCTTTAAAATACATATTCTAGAAGCCAATGCCCACTGGGAGGTTAGCGAAGTGGCAGATCCTGCTCACGGAATTTGACATAGTCTATGTCACTCGCACTTTAATGAAAGCCCAGGCGTTAGCAGATCATTTGGCTGAAAATCCGGTCAATGATGAATACCAACCTTTGAACACTTACTTCCCTGATGAAGAGGTAAATTCAATTGAGGCAATATCCGAAGACACCAATGCTTGGAAAATGTTCTTCGATGGAGCAGTAAACGCAAAGGGTGTTGATATTGGGGCAATCTTGATCTCACCCACTGGTCAGCATTATCCGGCCACAGCTAGGCTTCTGTTTTTATGCACAAACAACACCGCGGAGTATGAAGCCTGTATTTTGGATATGAACATGGCAATCGACCAAGATGTTGAAGAGTTGTTAATCATGGGAGACTCTGATCCGATTATCCGACAAGCTCAAGGAGAATGGAAAACCCGAGATGTCAAGCTTATTCCTTATAGGCAACATGTGGAAGATCTTGGCAAGAAATTCAAGTCAATAGAGTTCAGGTACATCCCTCGTTGCCATAACGAACTGGTTGATGCGCTTGCTACTTTGGCCTCGATGCTGCCATACCCAGGCAATGCCCACATTGATCCCTTGGAAATCCAAATCAAGGAAAGGCATGGCTACTGTAATACGGTTGAGGTAGAACCAAATATTCAGCCATGGTATCATGATATCAAAAGATTCTTGAAAACCAAAGAATACCCCGAGCAAGGCACTGGAGACCAAAAGAGAACCATTAGATGGCATGCAAGTGGTTTCTTTTTGAGTGGTGGTGTCTTGTACAAAAGGAACCCAGACCTCAACTTATTAAGATGTGTTGACGCCGAAGAGGCTGGAAGAATCATGTATGAAGTGCACGCAGGAGTGTGCGGACCCCACATGAATGGGTATGTTTTGGAAAAAAAATCCTCCGAGTAGGCTACTACTGGATGACCATGGAAAGAGACTGCTTCAATTTTGTTCGGAAGTCTCATCAGTGTCAGGTGCACGGTGATTTGATTCATGCACCTCCCACAGAACTGCATCCCATTTTAGCGCCTTGGCCATTTGTTGCCTGGGGCATGGACGTCATTGGGCCAATCGAGCCAAAAGCCTCAAATGGGCATAGATTCATACTGGTCGCCATTGACTATTTTACTAAATGGGTTGAAGCAATCACTCTCAAATCTGTCATCAAGAAAGCTATGGTAGATTTTGTACACTCCAATCTTATATGCCGTTTTTGGTATCCCTGCAACTATTATCACAGATAATGCTGCAAACTTGAATAGTCATTTGATGGGGGAGATATGCAAACAATTCAAGATAACGCACCGTAATTCTACTCCCTATCGCCCTAAAACCAATGGTGTCGTCAAAGCAGCAAACAAGAACATCAAAAAGATTTTGAGAAAGATGATTCAAAGTTCCAGGCAGTGGCATGAAAAGTTGTTTTTTGCATTATTGGGGTATCGCACTATTGTGCGCACATCGGTCGGAGCAACCTCGTACCTTTAGGTTTATGGCACCGAAGCCGTAATACCCGCGGAAGTTGAAATCCCTTATCTACGGATCATTGTTGAAGCTGAAATTGAAGACAGTGAGTGGGTCAAAGACCGTCTGGAACAGTTAACCCTGATTCGATGAAAAGCAAATGGCCGCAGTCTGCCACGGGCAGTTGTACCAACAAAGAATGGCCCGTGCCTACAACAAGAAAGTACGACCCAGAAATTTTTAAGTGGGGCAACTTGTTTTAAGGCGTATTTTTCCTCATCATCAGGAAGCAAAAGGCAAATTTTCTCCTAACTGGAAAGGCTCATACATTATCCAAAAGATATTACCAAGAGGAGCGTTATATCACGGAGATATCGAAGGAAACGACCCCGAGGCAGCTGTGAACGCAGACACAGTCAAAAGGTACTATGTCTAGTCCTTCTGCAGCAATAGCACTATCCGATTGGGATGACGAAGGCTTTCATTCTCGCTACCCCAAACTCTCCAACCCTTTTGCTAACCCTTTGATCCGGTTACCTTTCTTTCATTACCCTCTTTGGAACTCGAAAAAAAAAACACAAAATGTTTCCCTGAACTACGTTAGACTTGATTCCGAAATGATACGTAGGCAGCCTCTCTCTGGGGTTCAGTCACACCAAAACAAAAATCCAACTTTCCCCAAAAAGTGAAATAGGGGTAGATGTTATAATGGTTAGGCAATGAGCCCACCTGAACGGTTCCAAAGTTGTAATCCCATTCAGATTCGTTTTACCCAAACCTTGTTCAAGTCCTTCCGATTAATCGGTGAAAGGTTTTCAAAATCAGAGAACATAGTTGTTTGGATCCGATGCAGTCATGATAAGAAATGAAATGAGAGAGTCTTATTGGTGAAAACCTACGGGCACCATAAGGAGATGGTAAGTAGAGAAATTAAAAATGAGATAGTCTTGTTAGTGAAAACTCGTAAAGAACACTATAAGGCGATGGTGAGAAGAGAAATGAGAGAGGTCAATTGGCAAAAACCCACAAAGGGCGTCGTTGATCGAAAAGAAGAAACCCCCCCCCCCACCACCACCACCACCATTGGTATTGAAAGAGTCCTGGCAAGTTTTCTCGGTTTTGAAATACGGGTCGCAATGGGTATGTGATATTCGGATTAGTTGTGCGGATTGGGTATCCAGTCCAAGGAGCATGTCATGTCTATTGAAGTTTGCATGCATCCCAGATAAGTCCATTTTTTTCTTTCTTCCCCGAAAGGGAACTTCTCCTTAAATTCATTTTCCTGTCCTTTGTTAACTTTTCCTTGAATCCCTTTCGATCTAACTGCGTTCCGAAGCTAATGCAAAGAAAAGGTGGCAAGATTGGTTTTACAGGGTTCTGCTTAATAAAAGCCAAATCCAAATAAAAGTACCCAGCCTCAGCGGGTGCATCAAGTCGATCCTGACTGGACATGATAACTGATGCTTTGAAATCGGAGTTTATTGAAGATGAAAAGAAATCTTAAGTCAAAGCCCCTAGAGGCAGAATAAAATGAAAGGGCCAAAGCCTATAAGCCGTCAGAAGAAATTTTGAAAAGTTGAGCTCCTCGGTTTGAAAGATAGATAAATCTTTAGAAAACCACCAAGTAGCTGAAGTTCTCAACAAAGGTTCAGGCCAAGATCGAGTGATCAAGACAATCAAGGCCACAAAACCAACCACCGTTTCAAACTAACAATTGTTCTTTGTTTAAAATTGAAACAGGTGAAACCCAAGGCAACCGTACAAAAGTAGGTGCAGCCAAAAGAAAAGTTGCACAAAATGCTAGAAACATCTTCGAAGTAACAATCAATCCAAAAGGGAAGTTTTCCTCCAAAATTGTTTCCTGCATTTTATTGAAATAAAATGAAACAAAAAACAAAAAAAGACGAGAGAAGAAAAGAAGAAAATCCAAACAAAATGATCGTTTAGAATCCCCAATCTCAATCTTTTACGCCTTATGCCAACATTAGGGCTCCAATCCCTAAGTTGAGATTTTTAGACATAGGGCCTCAATTCCCTAGCCGCCTTCTGCCAACATTAGGGCTCTAATCCCTAATTTGAGATTTTTAGACAAAGGGCCTTCATTCCCTAGTCGCCCTTTTTGTCAACATTAGGGCTCCAAACCCTAAGTTAAGATTTTTTAGACATAGGGCCTCCATTCCCTAGTCGCCTTCTGCCAACATTAGGGCTCCAATCCCTAAGTAAAGATTTTAGACAAAGGGCCTCCATTCCCTAGTCGCCTTTTTGCCAACATTAGGGCTCCAGTCCCTGAGTTGAGATTTTGAGACATAGGGCCTCCATTCCCTAGTCGTCCTTTTTGTCAATATTAGAGCTCCAATCCCTGAGTTGAGATTTTAGACATAGGGCCTCTATTCCGTAGTCGCCTTTTGCCAACATTAGAGCTCCAATCCCTGAGTTGAGATTTTTAGACATAGGGCCTCTATTCCCTAGTCGCCTTTTTGCCAACATTAGGGTTCCAATCCCTAAGTTGAGATTTTAGACATAGGGCCTCCATTCCCTTGTCGCCTTTTTGCCAACATTAGGGCTCCAATCCCTGTGTTGAGATTTTTAGACATAGGGCCCCATTCCCTAGTCGCCTTTTTACCAACATTAAGGCTTCAATCCCTGAGTTGAGATTTTTCTAGATAGAGGGCTCCATTCCCTAATCTCTTCCTCCTGAAGGCACACAATCCTTATGTTATTGCTTTCCAAAAAAAAAGTTAGTTACAAATAACTCACGAAATTTTCCTAGTGTAAACTGGGGCAAAATATTTCGTTCGTCTATTTGTTTTGGTGTCTGAGAAGGTTTTACCTCGAGGCACAGGGTTTGAGATGACCAAAAGAATGAGTCTCAATCCAAAACATAGAAAAGAAGAAAAAGAACAAAAAATAAAGAAGTGAGCTCAAAGGTTGAAACGGAAAAGGATGCAGACCGCTCAAGATATGATTGAAGTCACAAGTTTCGCATGTCCCGCCTTAATCCAAAGCTGAAGAAAGAACCAGTACCTACAACTGACGAGCATCAAGATTTAGATCGGAGTCCACAGCAAGAACCAGCCAAGACTCAAGATCAAGCTTCAAGAGGTTTATAAATAGGAATCTTGTAACTCGTAGTTGATAGGCTTAGCTAGTTTAGCTTTTTATTTTTGGTGTAATAAGGAGTTCAGCAAGCAGTAGCAGCAGTAGCAACAGTGAAATCACAGCTTCCCGGTAGTCCCAGCTACCAAAACATCTAGAACTACACTGACCTGATTCCTTTATAGCCAAGGATATGTAGTCAACCTTTGAAGCAAAGTTCGGTCAGATTCTTTTCAAAATGCTTTTCATGGAGTGTCAAACGGGTAAAAATCCCTCATAATTGTGAGCACGTGATTTTTACCTCACATGAACTACTCCTACAGAACTCCCAAAATTAGATTTTTCCTTTTAATTATTTGTGATTTACGAATTATTGTAGAATTTTTCTGTTTGTTTGCATTTTGTGTGCATGTTTAATTTTATTTAAATCATAAAAATACAAAAAATACATTGCATTTGCATTTAAGATTTAATTTTACATTTTTAGATTAATTAGCAAATTAGTGTTTTACAAAAAAGGAAAAAATCACGAAAAATGACTAATTTTTGCATTTTTAATTTTGAGTTTCGAATTTTGGTAGTTTTCCTTTTAATTTGTTATTTAATTATTTGTGATAATTGTTATTTAGAGTTAACTAATTTAATTTAGTAGGATAATTTGTATTAGGAATTAATTTAGATTTTAATTTTAATTTTGAAAAGAAAAATAGAGTTTTTAAAATAAATGGAAAAAAAGGAAAGAAGTGAAAGGATAAGGTTTTGGGCTAATTTCATTAAATCCCAAGCCCAATTGATTTATCCCCCAATACCTGTCCAGACCAAGCCCAGATCTACCCCAACCCGATCCAAATTCCGCTCAGAACCAAATGACCCCGTTTCTATCATTTTTTAATCTGAGCCATTGATTTCCCTTTAATCCAACGGTTGGGAACTAGGGTCCGTTTTAGTATAAAGGTGTCTAAACGCTGCCCCCCCCTAGCTCGTCTCTCTCACCATTCACGTTCACCCTAAGAGACCACCACCAAACCCTAGCGCCGCCTTGATTCTCCATCGCCTCTAGCTGGCGGCGCCAGTCCCAATAAACCCCAAATCTATACCATAGACTCCCCTTCACCTCCCCGTTCCAAATCCTTACTTCTATTCCTTCGAATCTGTCCGGAACCCGTCGAATCTTGAATCTGAGTTCAAGCCCTAAAAGCTTAAAATCGAACCGGTGCATGCAAGGCTACTCCTCTGAATTCCCTGTTTGTTCAAGGCTATTTTATCACAAAATAATGACGTTCGCTTGTTCTTGACCAAGAAAAAGTGATTGACATTGTTTTGGGCTAACTCAGAATGCCAGTATCGACTTCAAGCCTAGTTGGTGAGTTCCTTCATTTTTTCTGTTCATTTTAGTTTTACTTCACCTTTTATTCGTCTTCTTTTCTTCTCCTTTTTTTCTTTGGTTGAAACTCGACCAATTTTCTGAGCCCAGATTGAGTGGTATTCGTTTGTTCCATTTAGTTTTCTTTTTCAAATCTTAAAAAGTTTGTTCTCTGATTTTCAGTGATCTGTCTAGTTTTATTAATGTCATGTTTTAAACCCCTGATTTCGCCTTCTGTTTTGATTACACAATTTAATTTGGTTAGGTCATTTTGATTTAATAAATTAGTTAATTACATGCCTATTTGTGTTATTAATTAGTCACTTAGCTTAGGTTTTAGTTTTCGGAAATCATTTAAGCTTTATTTTCTTTGTCATAAAACACTGATTTGGTTTGGGTCATGTTTGCTGTTTGGGTTTTGAGGCCCTTTTAGACCTAACTTCAGAAGAGTGGTTTAGGTTATTGGTTCAGGATTGAGCCCATGTCCGGCTGAACCTGGGTTCATTATTGACCCATACTTGTTTGGTTTCAAAAGTAAAAACAGGGGTATTAAGGGTCATTTTAGGAATTGTAGGTGGGGGAATCTCTTGTAACTGAATAGGGAAGCTTCCTAGAAGCTGGGATTAGGACTTATGTGAAAACCTGATTTTTTAGCTAAGGACATGAGAGCAAAAATGAAAATTTCAAAAGGGGTAAAAAGCAATAACTGAATTCATTTTAGGCTGCCCTAAGGCTTGCTTATAAAGGTACTCTTTCTTCATTCACAAGGTAGAGGAGGAGAGATTGAAAAAGACTAGAAAAATACTGAATTTCAGAAGCAACTGATCTCCTTCTTTAAATTTCAAAAATGCTGAAAATTGCTTGAACTGGTTTTGATTTTGGTTCATTCGGTTCTCTGAATTTTTTTGTTAGTTTAGAACTTCTGAAAATATCCCAAATGTTGTGTATCTGGGTGGAAAATGGCTCAAGTTTGGGTTTAGGAGTTTGGTTTGAGTTGCTTGGAGTTGGTTTTTGAAGTTTGGGTTTGTTTCTGTTGTGTTAACACTGTTACACCGCTGCTGATACCATTTTTGCTGCTGCTGATCCCTCATTCTTCTTACTTTCTTTGCTTTCCAAGTATCTTTTGGAACCATAGACGACATGTGAAATGTGAATTTGCATTTTTGAATGTGAAGCATGTCGAATACAAATTGTATCTCAAGTTTATTTCTTCTATTTCGTCCATTTCTGTATTATTATATATGTAAATCCTATATTATGCAGGTTAGCTTAGCCCTTTCTCATGTCGCTAGAATCTTGTAAAGTGAATCCGTGTTTGCTTGTTGGTCTGATGCTATGAGGGTATGAGTATGAAGTTTGGATTCAAATGAATGATATGCTAATTCCCTGGATTCTGTTACTGATGGTATTAAGAAAGGATTTAACTGAGTTTTAAGTTTCATGTGTTTATTTGTGAATTTAGCTTAGAATTGAATTCAATCATGAATATTTGTTGGTTTCGTTATTAGTGTAATTGAAGCCGAGCATGTGTTTTCTAGTGTAATGTGAGTTAGTAGCCTTTAAAGCTTCTTTGTGTCCTAGCTGTTGTGTAGTGATGAAGTTTATCAGGTTTATTGTTGGGGGCAAATTGCAGTTTTGGTATAGACTCGATATTGAGTCCTGCTCCTCAGCCCTGGGCCTCTGCAAGTTTTATGTTCCCTGGGCCTTGGACTTTGAGTTCATTTGCAAGGAAGGATGGTATGTCATTGCTACTTGGGCTTGCTTCTTGAGCCCAATAGCTCGTTTATTTGCTGCTGGATTTTTCCCACAGCAGACTTGGCCCAAAATGCATGAAAGTTAAAATTCAGAAGTGCAGCTAGTTGATTTATGCTTAAATAGTTAAAAGTCAGAAGTTAAAAATGTTAATTCAATTTTTTGTTTCATGTAGCATTAGTTGATTTGTGACTAAATGATTTTGTACAAATTATTTGGTTCCAAGAATTGGGCCTGACGCTGGCCCAGTTAATGAAAGGACCCAATAATTTGGACTGTCCCTTGCCCGTCCATTCTCTTGGGCTGGATTCAGCCCAGAAGCCCGACGTCCTTTTGTAGTGGACGTTTATGCAAACAATGGTTCCGAGTGGTTTTGGTTTAAATTAATTAAGCTTCTTTTATTTAAGTTGAGGTGTGCCATATTAAATAATACCAATAGTCTATGGCCCTCATAATTTTAAAATAAGAAACCTTTTAAACATTAGAATTGAGGTGTGCCATTTAGTTGAATTTCCATGGCCCTCGCAAACTTCAAAGTGCGTAGCTGCTTTAGGCGCGCTATTTTAAAAATATCCTTCCTAAACTCCGGTGTGCATTTCATGTGACCCAAATCCAAATCCTAACAACGTTAAATAAAATATGTCGCGGATCGCGGGTGCATTTCATGTGGCGTGATCCAAAGAAGTGTTTTGTATAACGTTGAAATCTTCTTAAACAACGAATAAAAGCGGTTTTAAAGTTAAAAATGCACCATATGTTAAAACATGCATTAAAATCGGATAATAGGCCTATTGTAATAGTTTAAGCGACCGTGCTAGAACTACAGAATCTGGGGGTGCCTAACACCTTCCCTCGGGTTAACAGAATTCCTTACTTAGAATTTCTGGTTCGCAGACTTCAAAAGGAAAGTCGAATTTCCTCGATTTGGGATTTAAAAATAAACCGGTAACTTGGGACACCAAAAACAAACCATCCCAAGTGGCGACTCTGAACAAAAATAGATAAATAATCTCATTTCGAATAATGTCACTTAAATTGGAAAAACTCCATTGTATTACTTTCGGGTAGTGTAAAAAGGAGATGTGACAATACTCCCTCATCACTTCTGTGATCAAACTTACCTAGGGAATCCTTTCCGTGATTGTGCACAAAGCACTTGCACCCAAATGCCCTAAGATGGGACATATTTGGTTTTCTCCCTTTAATTAACTCATAGGGAGTCTTCTCTACAAGATGTCTAGTCATGCATCTATTTATGATATAACATGCAATGTTGACATCCTCTGCCCAGAAGCTATGAGGCAGTTTACTAGAAAGAAGCATAGTCCTAGCCATATCTTCAAGAGTCCTGTTCTTCCTTTCAACTACTCCATTTTGTTGAGGATTCCTAGGGGCAGAGAAGTTATGATTTATACCATGCTCATCACAAAATTCAGCAAACTTAGCATTTTCAAATTCAGTTCCATGATCAGACCTGATGGATGCAAGTTGATTACCTAGTTGTTTCTGAGTTTTTCTAACAAAGGCAGTAAACATGTCAAATGCTTCATCCTTAGATGTTAAGAATAGTACCCAGGTAAACCTAGAATAATCATCAACAAGTACCATCACATATTTCTTACCACCTCTGCTCAATGTTCTCATTGGACCACAGAGATCCATATGAACCAGTTCCAACGTCCTGGTTGTGCTTACCATTTTCTTGCTTTTAAAAGATGATCTTACCTGCTTCCCCCTTGCACAAGCCTCACAATCTTTGTCTTCCTTGAACTTGATGTTAGGTAACCCTATCACCAAGTCCTTGGAGACTAATTTGTTGAGTTGATTCAAACTTGCATGACCAAGTCTCTTGTGCCAAGAGAGGGGATCATTTTCCAGCACACTCAAGCAAGAGTTCATTTTCTGAAAGAGTGGACAAGTCTACAATGTAAATATTGTTAACTCTTTTTCCCTGCAAAACAATCTTGTTAGTGGTAAGGTTAATCAAAAAGCATTTGGTAGAGGTAAATGCTACAAGGTTACCTTTTTCACACAGTTGTGATACACTGATTAGGCTATATTTCAAGCCATCTATCAAGTAGACATTCTCAATGGAGTGTGAGTCTTTCTTACCTACATTTTCAACCCCAATAATCTCACCTTTCTTCCCATTTCCAAAGGAGACATTACTTCCTTTTAAGTCATCAAGTGAGAGGAACTGGTTCTTGCTTCCAGTCATATGTTCTAAACAACCACTATCCATGTACCATATTTAGCTACTTCCTTTCACTTGGATCTCATGTTCATCATCTGATTCTCCGATGGCCACAAGTGCTCGTCTCCAGCTTCATCTTCTGAATCCTCATCTACTATTTCTTCCCAAGCATCAATCATAGTCTTTGTTGATCCTTTGTTCCTTTTAGGTTAAACCTGTTCCTTCTTCATGTTCCTTCATTCAGCCCTTTCCTTCTTCCACTCAATTTACCACTAAGGACAGTTCTTGATCATGTGATCAGTCTTACCACATTTGTAACAACCCTCGTTGGTCTGTTTCTTAGGAGCCCTTGGTTTGCTGAAGGTTGTACCTCTTGAAGAACCATTTCCTCTCATTAGGTACTTTTTGAAATCCCTTGTGATCATGGACATTTCATCATCCTCCAGATCTGCACCTTCGTAAGCAGCGAGGTTTCCAATCAGTTCATCCAACTCGAGAGTAGCAATGTTCTTTGATTATTGAATAACAGTGATTTTGCTTTCCCAAGTCACTAGTAAGACCCTTGTAAAGATTTTCTCAACCTTGTCTTCTTCAAGGATAATTCTCCCAAGAGATTTACGTTCATTTGTTAGTGTTGTGAACCTTGTGTACATCTCCTGGATAGTTTCTCCTTCCTTCATAGTGAAATACTTATATTGAGAATATAGCAGTGTTCCTCTTGATCTCTTTACTTGAGGAGTTCCTTCATGAGCCACTTGTAAAGTATCCCATATCTCCTTAGCAGTGGTACAACTTTGAATCCTGTTGTACTCGTCTGGACCCAGTCCACACACAATCCGTTTCTTGGCCTTGGCATTCTTCTCCCATTTCTTCAAGTCTTCAGCAGTGCAGCCAGCTCTTGTCTTTGGCACGCCCACTCTTTCAGCATTCTTCTTTGTAGTCGTTAGGGGACCATCAGTTACTATGTCCCAGAGTTCATAGTCTTCTCCTATGATATGATCTCTCATCATGTTCTTCCACCAAGAATAGTATTGACCATTAAAGAGTGGAAGCCTAGCAGTGGATTGCCCTTCCCAGTTTTCAGGTGGTGCACTCATCTTGATCTTTTCCTAAGGTGTTAACCTCTTTAAGGATAACCCGCTCAGATACCAATTGATGTTTTAAGCGTCAATATCATACAAGAGGGGGGGGTGATTTGTGTGGTACCCAAGTTTTGCTTAACTAAACTATAGAAGAACCAGGTTCTTCTAGGTGTTCTAACTACTACTATTTGCGGAATAATAAATACTGAAAATAAATAACACAGAGATTTTTACGTGGAAAGCACCTGGCTCAAAAGGTGAAAAAACCACGACCTACTACTCAGTTTGATTTTCCCAAATTTCCACTAAAATCACTGAACCAAAACAGCATTTACAAAAACTCTTTGTAAACCTAAGGATTAACTCTAATCCCATTGTTGCACACAGCCTCAACTATTGCGACAACTTCAAGTGTACTCTTAACTTGAACACTCTAGGTACCTAATAAAATTACTTCTATGAAAGCTAAAAGGTACAATGTAAAATCACCTACTACAATTGAACTAGAATTAAAGATAGACACATGGAACTGGTTCTTCTATCTCGTTCAAGTAGCTTCAGCATTTCACACTCAAATCATACATAAATTGCTTGCAAAATCGCCTTGCTCTTTTCCTCTAAATTTAAGTTTAACTTTTGCTTATGTGCATTACCTGTAAAAGAGAACAACACTGATACTTAATAGGTTAGTAATCAGAGTTTGACTAGGATTCAATTGCTACTCTTCTATCGTAGAAGAGTTCATGGTGATCTCAAACTCTCTATCTTCTTCCTAAACTGTATTCTCTTCATGTAAGGAGTCTTTCTCTCCTTATCTAATATGCAATCTTTTCGATCAGATGAGGAGATATTGCTTCTTGATCAGTTAGATTTATCTCCTTCAAGTGCATCTCACATGTATAGGTTGATCATGGCTGTGCTTCACAAGATGGACCTGGTCCATGTCTGAGTTCTTTTGTCAATCTTCAAAACTTCACTTGTTCTTGGGCCAACAAATTCCACTTTTTTGCTGATGACAAACTCTATGCTTTTTACTTACTTTGATCCTATAAGAACTCAGTTGAACCATCAATTCAAAGTTTAGAAAATTCATTTATCATCAAGGACCAGGTTAATTAGGTTATAAATATCACTTAATTCAGAATGTGTAAAAACCTATCTCTTCCCCCTTTTAGCATCATTGCAAAGTTGCATACAAAGTATGATTCCTAGATTTTAATAAGTAATCAAGGCCACAGGGGCAACTGCAAGTGCAATCATGGTTTAATCATCAGTAATCAAGCAAACATATTTAAACTATCCAGGAAAGATTAACATAGAACAAGAGCAAAAACAGTAGATATCATTGATAGAGGATATGTTGCTATCACATTCCACAACCAGAAAACAAAAACTAGGTCCATATAATTTGCAATATGCCTTCTCTCATGTCTGGGCAATAGCCATTTATTGACAAATTCAAACAAGACCTTGTGTTGAGGCCTCATTTCACTTTTCTGAACAGTCCTAACCTCATTCACATCGTCAGCATCATAGAACCTCCTGGTAATGTCAAGGGCAGTGGGAAGGGAGTCCAGACCCGGCCACCTTTGCCTTGTATAGTCATAAAACCCTTCAGAGGGTATATCAAGGATCTCACCCAGTTTTTCTGCATCAAAGGACACTTGAACTCCTTTCGCTGGGTTGTTAACCTTGCCATCCTTAACCTCTGCATTTGCCATGAACTCAATGATCTCATTCTTGTCTAGCCTACCATCCATATGAAGGACCATGTCCTTCCACCCCTGAGCAGCTAAGGCATCCACCAGTCTCATCATTCATAGTTCCACCAGGTCTTTCAGCAGTCTACCCTTCAAAATCTTTCTTTTGCCAAACATGGCAAGCTTGTCTTGTTCTCCATCAGACTCTTCTTCTTCTTCTTCTTCTCCACTCAATTCCTCATCTTCAAAAATTATTACTTGTTTACTTTTCACTACAGACCTTGTCCTCTAGGCTAATGAAGGTTCAGTAGCCTCAAACACAGAGGAAGACTTCTTGGAAGAAGTCTTGGACTTTTTGGGCTTGGGGGTCTGAACCTCCACTGTTTGAACTTTCTCCTGATGGACCTGTTCCATCTCCTCAACCTCCACAGCCTCTGAGGACTCTGCAACCTTCCATTTTCCTTTAGCCAGCTTTTTTCTTCTTACTCTCAGCTAGAGCCTTTTGAAGATCACTCTCACTCTGCTTCACCTTACTTCTTGTAGCTCTTTCCTTTGGCAATAAAATTTCATTAGTTGTTGGGGATGAAGCCTATCTTTTCTTGGAGGGTTTAGGAGCCCTGGGGGCTTATGGTATAGGAGTTCTTCGATTCTTAGGATCATAACTTGCCCCAATATTTTTCAATAGTTCAGCTAGGGTCTCTTCAATAGATGAACCAGGTTCATCTCTTTGTGTGCTTAGATGAACTAACCCTTCAGCAGCTTCACCAGAACCACTTCCCCCTAACTTCTTGCCACTCTCTTCTACTTTTTCTTGTTCAACCCCACCGATAACAGGCACAGGCAAATCAGCAGTGGGTACCTCTCTCTCTCTTTATTTTATCAGATTTATTTTTACCTCTACTCCTTCGTAACTCAGGTAATTCTACATCCTTAACAGGCCCAACCAGAAAAATCTAGTTTTTAGATTTTCAAACAAAGAAGAACTTACCTTAGAAGGGGATTCTTGATCCTTTTTAGAGTTAGAAGATCCAGGTCCTTCCCCCTTACTAGCGGATTTGTATGACTCAGAATCAGAGTTGGAGTCAGAGTCTTGGACCTGGCTTACCTTTAATTTCTCATTTAATTTTTTTGAGAGCCCCAGACGCTACTTTTTTCCAAGCAAGCATGTTCACCCTTCTCTGCCTTGGTTTGGGAGATGTACTAGGTGGAGAAGGGGTAGATGAATCCGAGAGAGTGGGTTGTGGTGGAGTTCCAGGATAGTCTTGTAGGTTTGTCATGATCGCTGGTTTCTTGAGAGAATTGGTGAGTTAGAATTTTGGAAAAGAAAGCAAATGAAAGTGAAGAGGGATTTTTGAAGGTTTATAATTATGGAGATGGAAGGAGGTAATGATGTGTATTTAAAGAGAAATACACATTTAATGTATAACGGCAGCTTTTGAAGTGGTCAATTAGAGGTCTAATCAACCTGAAATATAGGTTTGAAAGATCGGTTAAGCTTCCATAGATTTTAGGCCATTTTTGTGGTTTAGAGTTTTAAGGCAGACGGAACTGGTTCAAAGCTAACGGATAGAAATTTCTAAGGAATTGAATCAATTGTAGGACTTCTGCTCATGATTTAAATATTTATATTTCTAATTGTGTAGAGTATAGAAAACATACCTTAGCTTTCAGATTAACCCATACTGATGAACCAGGTTCTTTATTTAGAATTCTCTTGAACATGCCTCAATTTGCCATAATAGAGAAAATTTTATAAGAGATCAGTGAATCATATTAACACATGTCACAGGTGTATACTAATTACAGTATGAAGCTGAGTAAAAATTAATCTAGATATTTACACAAGTTCAGATTTCCTAGCCAAAAAATAATATTTTTTCAATTTTTTTTCAATTTTTTTTCATTTTGCATTCTAAGCTGGTCCTATTAGGTGATCTTAATCATCCCTAATTCCAACCTGTTCCTCTCAAAGTTTTCTCTACTCAGTGCTTTAGTGAAGATGTCAGCAATTTGTTTATCAGTAGCACAAAATTCTACAGAGATAAATCATTTCTCATAGTTATCTCTTAAGAAGTGGTGTCTAACATCTATGTGCTTAGTCCTCTTATGATGATTAGGCTTATTTGTCATACTTATAGCACTAGTGTTATCACAGAAGATAAGAATGCAACCAACTTCAATGCCAAAATCTACCAGCTGCTATTTAATCCACATCAATTGAGCACCAAGAGGTAGCAACAACATATTCAGCCTCAGCGGTGGATAAGGCCACTAAATTTTACTTTTTAGTGGCCCATGATACAAGACATGAATAGAGAAAATGAGCCATACCTGAGGTGTTTTTTCTATCCACAAGGAAACCTGCATAATTAGCATCAGCATACCCTACTAGATTGAAATTACTACCTTTAAGGTACCAAAGACACATATCAGTAGTGCCTTTCAAATATCTCAGTATCCTCTTGACAATAGTCAAGTGCGATTCCTTTGGATTGGCCTAAAAGCGAGAACAAATCCCTACACAAAAAACTATGTCAAGTTGCTGGCAGCTAGATAAAAAAGTGAACCAATCATACCCCTATACAACTTTTAATCAACTGATGAACCAGGTTCATCTATGTCTAATTTAGTGCCATTTGCAATGGGGTGTCTATTTCCTTTAATTCATCCATTTTAAACTTTTTGATCAGCTCCTTTGCATATTTTTGTTGATGGATCATGGTTCCATTTGGGCTTTATTTGATCTGTAAGCCTAAGAAAAAGTTAAACTCACCTATCATACTCATTTCTAACTCACTCTCCATTAATTTGGAAAAATCCTTACTTAGTTTGTTAGTGGTTGCCTCGAATATTATGTCATCAACATATATTTGTACCACAAGAAGATCCTCACCATTTTCCCTCAAGAATAGAGTACTGTCAATATCACCTCTTTTGTAGCCATGGTCAAGCAGGAATTTGGACAATCTTCATACCATGCTCTAGGAGCCTGCTTGAGTCCATAGAGAGCCTTGTCTAATTTGTACACATGTTCCGGACACTCCTTGCTCTCAAACCCTGGAGGTTGTTTAACAAACACTTCTTCTTTTAGGTAGCTATTCAGGAAGGCACTCCATACATCCATATGATGAATTGTGAATTCCATGTGTGCTGCAAAAGCTATGAGAAGTCTTATTGCCTCCAGTATTGCAAGAAGAGCAAAAGTCTCATCATAACCTATGCCCTCCTCTTGGTTGTAACCTTGGACCACTAGTCTTGCCTTGTTTCTTGTAACTATTCCATCTTCATCAAGCTTATTTCTGAAGACCCATTTTGTGCCAATCACTGATCTATCCCGGGGTCTTGGAACTAGATGCCAAACTTGACTTCTCTCGAACTGATTTAGTTCATCTTGCATTGCATTTACCCAGTCTGCATCCTGTAAAGCCTCAACAATATTTTTAGGTTCAATAAGAGATAGGAAAGTATCAAAAGAACACATATTCTTTAATTGTGATCTAATTTTGATTCCAGAGGTTGGATCAGTAATTATGTTCTCAATAGGATGAGAACTTTGATACTTGTGAGGTTTCACAACCAACTGATTTATGCTTGATGTTTCTCTCATGTTTTGCTACTGAGGAACAAGGTCATGAACAGGTTCCTTTAGGGTATTGGTTTCAGTTCCTCTTTGATTAGTTCTCCTGTCATGTTGCCATAGATGGAAAAACCTGTTTTATCACATGTTCCTTCTTTCGGAGCCACTTTAGCTTGAGCTGAGACTTCACTCAAATCTTTTACCAGCCTAATAGCTACATTTTCATGTTCCTGTCTCTCAGAAAGAATGTTAGTTTCATCAAACACTATATGTACACTTTTTTCTACAAACAAAGTTCTTTTATTGAACACTTTATATGCTTTGCTATGTGAAGAATATCCCAAGAATACTCCCTCATCACTTCTGAGATCAAGTTTACCTAGGGAGTCCTTTGCATTATTTTGCACAAAGCACTTGCATCCAAATGCCCTAAGATGGGATATATTTGGTTTTCTCCCTTTAAATAACTCATATGGAGTCTTCTCTACAAGAGGTCTAGTCGTGCATCTATTTATGATATAACATGCAGTGTTGACAACCTCTGCCCCGAAGCTATGAGGAAGTTTACTAGAAAGAAGCATAGTCCTAGCCATATATTCAAGAGTCTTGTTCTTCCTTTCAACTACTCCATTTTGTTGAGGAGTCCTAGGGGTAGAGAAGTTATGATCTATACCATGCTCATCACAAAATTCAGCAAACTTAGCATTTTCAAATTCAGTTCCATGATCAGACCTGATGGATGCAAGTTGATTACCTAGTTGTTTCTGAGTTTGTCTAACAAAGGCAGTAAACATGTCAAATGCTTCATCCTTAGTTGTTAAGAATAGTACCCAGGTAAACCTTGAATAATCATCAACAAGTACCATCACATATTTCTTTCCACCTCTGCTCAATGTTCTTATTGGACCACATAGATCCATATGAACCAGTTCCAACGCCCTGGTCGTGCTTACCAATTTCTTGCTTTTAAAGGATGATCTTACCTGCTTCCCCCTTGCATAGGCCTCACAAACTTTGTCTTACTTGAACTTGATGTTAGGTAACCTTATCACCAAGTCCTTGGAGACTAATTTGTTGAGTTGATTCAGACTTGCATGACCAGGTCTTTTGTGCTACAGGAGGGAATCATTGTCCAACACACTCAAGCAAGTGAGTTCATTTTCTGAAAGAGTGGACGAGTCTACAATGTAAATATTGTTAACTCTTTTTCCCTGCAAAACAATCTTGTCAGTGGTAAGGTTAATCACAAAGCATTTGGTTGAGATAAATGCTACAAGGTTACCTCTGTCACACAGGTTTGATACACTGATTAGGCTATATTTCAAGTCATCTATCAAGTAGACATTCTCAATGGAATGTGAGTCTTTCTTACCTACCTTTTCAACCCCAATAATGTCACCTTTTTCCCCATTTCCAAAGGAGACATTACTTCCTTTTAAGTCCTCAAGTGAAAGGAACTGGTTCTTGCTTCCAGTCATATGTTTTAAGCAGCCACTATCCATGTACTATATTTGGCTGCTTCCTTTCACTTTGACCTTATGTTCATCATCTGATTCTTTGATGCCCATAAGTGCTTGTTTATCTCCAGCTTCATCTTCTGAATCCTTATCTGATGTTTTTACCCAAGAAACAACCATAGCCTTTGTTGATCTTGTGTTCCTTTTGGGTTGAACATGTTCTTTTTTCTTGTTCCTTCGTTCAACTCTTTCCTTCTTCTACTCAATTTCCTACTGAGGACAGTTCTTGATCATGTGATCAGTCTTGCCATATTTGTAACAACTCTCGTTGGTCTATTTCTCTGGAGCCCTTGGTTTGCTAAAGGTTGTACCTCTTGAAGAACCCTTTTCTCTCATTAGGTACTTTTTGAAATCCCTTGAGATCATGGCCATTTCATCATCCTCCAGATCTGTACCTTTAGCTATTCTAAGAGCCAAACTCCTCTCCTACTTGGGTGCATCCATTTTCATAGTTTACCATCTCAGTTCATAGGCAGTAAGGTTTCCAATCAGTTCATCCAACTTGAGAGTAGCAATGTTCTTTGATTATTGAATAGCAGTGATTTTGCTTTCCCAAGTCACTAGTAAGACCCTTGTCAAGATTTTCTCAACCTTGTCTTCTTCAAGGATAATTCCCCCAAGAGATTTAAGTTCATTTGTTAGTGTTGTGAACCTTGTGTACATCTCCTGGATAGTTTCTCCTTCCTTCATAATGAAATTATCATATTGAGAATATAGCAGTGTTCCTCTTGATGTCTTTACTTGTTGAGTTCCTTCATGAGCCACTTGTAAAGTATCCCATATCTCCTTAGCAGTGGTACAGCTTTAAATCCTGATGTACTCGTCTAGACCCAGTCCACACACAAGCCATTTCTTGGCCTTGGCACTCTTCTCCCATTTCTTCAAATCTTCAGCAGTGCAGTCAGCTCTTGTCTTTGGCACATCCACTCCTTCAGTATTCTTCTTTGTAGTCGCTAGGGAACCATCAGTGACTATGTCCCAGAGTTTATAGTCTTCTCATATGATATGATCTCTCATCCTGTTCTTCCACCAAGGTTAGTACTGACCATTAAAGAGTGGAGGCCTAGCAGTGGATTGCCCTTCCCAGTTTCCAGGTGGTGCACTTAGCTTGATCTTTTCCTAAGTTGTTAACCTCTTCAAGGATAACCCGCTTTGATACCAATTGATGTTTTAAGTGTCAATATCACACCTCCTCTTTTACACACCCGAGGGAGGATATAAGGGTGTTTTTCCAATTAAAGTGACATTATTCGAATGAGATTATTTATTTATTTTAGAGTCGCCACTTGGAATAGTTTATGGTGTCCCAAGTCACTGGTTTATTTTAAAATCCCAAATCGAGGAAGTTTTATTTTTAAAGAGTCTGCGAACCACAAATTTTAGATAAGGAATTCTTTTAACCCGGGAGAAGGTATTAGGCATTCCCAGGTTCCGTAGTTCTAGCACGGTCGCTTAGGATTATTTCTCGGCTTAAAATTATTTAACTACTCATTTTTAGGACCTACGTGCAATTATCTTTTTCCGCTTTTAGTCACTTGATTTGACCGTAATTAAAGAATTGAGTTACGCGTACGTATACTCTTTTCTTTTGGTGCGTCAAAACCATATCACGCGAACGTGTCCTTAATTAATAACACTTTGTTTATTTTATTAAGAAAAAGTTTGGTTGAAGTTGCACGAACGCATCCCTCAAGTCATTTTCAGAATTAACTTCGCAATTATGTTACACGAACGTATACATAATCACAATACTAGCCTAAATCGAGCCTAAAGCAAACTACGAGTATTTGATATTTATTAGATCTAAATTATGAAACTAATACGAGGGCCATGTATTTTGAGATTTTATTTGGCATGGCATGCCTCAAATGATTTCCTCTTGTAAGAAAAATTAACTATTCAAGGTCACCTAGTACGCTCCTATTTAGGAATTAATTCAACAAGGCTAGTTAATCATGGGAGAGGTCTTAAAATATTTTTGGGGCACACGAAATGGGCCAAAAACAGCCCGCTGAGGAATTAGCTTTAAGGGTCGAAAAATGGGGGCTCACGAATGGCCTAGAAATCAGAGGTTTTAAGACACAAATTGCAAGTTCTGGGACAAACAACCCACGTTGGGCTTGGGTTTTAAGCAAGCCCAGTTGTGCATTGGCACATGCTAGCCTATCTACATTCTTCGCACCTTTTAACCGAACTGGACAAGAAAAGAGAAAGGCAAGGAGCGCAATTCACTAAAAAAATGAAAACATCAGAAAGTAAAGCACATAAAATTCGAAAAATTTGTCATATTATTACGATTTGCAAAAGGAAAAGTAACAAAGGGCATGTGTTTACATCATAACTCAAGAGAGGCATTTTACATATTGTTAAACTATTAGGCTTGAAGCCTAGGCCAACAGCCTAGACCCTTAAATCTGTTCGAATGGGTCTTAACTTGGGCCTGGCTGTAAGCCTGGCCCAATTACTGCTGTGAAATATAAACAATGGGTCTAAATTGCAGTGACCCAGAATTTAAACGAACCCAAAAAAAGAATGAATTTTAAAGTTATAGAAAGTCCATTTACAATACTTACAAGTCTAGAATAGAGCAACAAAAAAAAAAAACTATCTTTCACAACTTATAGTACTGCCTGAATGGGCTCAAGAATATTCTAATTTTGATTCCCTTTTTGTCCTCAAGTGTCCTCTTACAACGTGCGTATTTACAAGGGAGCAGCTATGGAACTGTCCATCTCAAGTTCACATTTTATCTTCAGATTTGAAAACCTCTTGGCCTTATGGCCATATCACATGCCAATACAAGCAAATAATAGCCATTAGTTTACATAAGAGTCTTGAACCAATGTAACCTTAACATTAACTAAAGGGCAACAACAGCTAGACAAGTGTCAGATTCAAATATTCTGCATCCTCTTAATTATTAAATGAACTTAAGCTAAGTGAAGTATTCAACATGCTACTAGAGTAATGTAACCAAGTTGATCCTAACACAAAAATGAGTAAGAAGGAAAAGACAGTGTGTCCATAAGCCTAACCATATTGAGGGTCAGCCTTATAGACAAAGAATGATTCTCAATCCATGATTTACTCCATGGTTCCCATTTCAGTAAAGGGGAAGAGAGGGGAAGGGGAACAACATAAACATATACTACTAAAAAAATCCAGATTACTGTGCACTCTTAAGGGATGAATCTGACCATTTAAAGGGTCAGATTCACTTCCCTGTTGTGCTGCCATAGGAGGAAAGCTTTGGACATAGGTTTCACAAGTGCATACACATACTAATTTAGTAATCCAAAGATGTTAGTTTTGACATATGAATGTAGCAAAACTTCACAGATTTTGTGTTTTAAGCTCGGCAATCATCTAATACTGTCTAATTATCTCTAAATCCAAACCAATCATGATTTCTAGACCAAACACCAGAGACCAACTAAACAAACAAGTTCCAAATGCAGATTGTTAAACACAAAACTTATATAATTCAAGATGGACATTGTACATACCTAGAAAATAAAAATATTGACTGAAAAATGACCAAATAAAGGTCAAGAAAGCCAAAAAGAGCTAGAAACCCCAAACTTCAGCAATAACCAAGCAAGACAGCAGCAACAACGCCAAAATGAACTAGGGACTCAAATTAGAAAAAGACACTAAGAAACAGCTTGAAATCCAACAGATCCAGCTAAGAAGACTAAGAGTGCTTCTCCTTCAAACCATATTTTAAACTTAAAAAAGTAGGAGATTTCTGATATTTTCAAAGCTATATTTGAGTCTGAAGTTTTCAGAGAAGAAATGGAACTTTTCAGAAAAAACATCTGATAAAAATGTGCCCCCCCCCAAATCTGTCTTTTTCAGAGCAATAGAGGCTATATATAGGCTGTCTAAAGAAAGGGCATCTTTTAGCATATTCCTTATCCTAAAAAATAATAGTACAGTCCTTTTTAACAACCCTTGGTACAGCTGTCCCATTTTCAGCATATTTTTTAAACAGCTAGGACAGCTGTACACCCTTCCTAAAATATCTGATTTTTAGCCTAAGTAAAAACCCCTCTTTACCCTTTAAGTTATCACTTATTTCAGGTTTTTCCTAAACTTTCTAGTCCAAATAAGCCCCCCAAAGTTTTACTGATTTTCATATCAAGGCAAACAACTTTGGAACCAAATCAGAAGGTGCAGCAATCGTGAATAGAATTGTGGAAATTTAGAAAGAACTGTGGTCAATTGAATTTGACCCAGCCTATCTTCACTTAAATTGTTCTTCCTAATCAACTACAACAATCATAAGGAACACCTAAAACCTGAATTAACCTAACATATCACAAAATCTAAACATAAAGCTGGAAGAAGAGAACACTTAATCAATATGGAATCAATGCAATTCTGGCACAGAAGTTTGAACAACTACTAATTAAACAATCAATCTAAAACTAATCAGATGACTATGTATCCAGTAGAAGAAATTATAAAAGAACAGCTATTGGTCTGGAATAAAGCAACTCTGAACATCCAATTCGATAAAAAAAATACACCTAAACTTAAACAAATTACACATGCTTTAAATAAAATGGATGTTAGGAAATAATTAACTATCACAAGAGGAAAAACAAAAGAAGAAAACCTAACATGCTGCTAAAAATAAAAGAAAAATCAAACATGCATAGAAGGGACAAAAGACAAAATTAAACAACCAAAAAGAAAAAGAAAAGAGTTTACCCGATCGAAATCAACACTGGATAAAAACAGAGCATTGTCCAAAATTTCCTGAGATGTGATATAGACTTTGGACCAACATTAATCGACTGTTCTTAAAAAGAACAGTCGACCAATGGAGGTTTTAAATCCACTCGACTAAACGCAGACCAGGAAAAGAAGAAGAGGAACTTTAGGATTCTTCTGCATCACCAGATCCAAAATTCGAGGCATTCAAGGCCGATTCGAAAGAGGTTAAAGGTGGTTTGGGGTTCAGATATGGGTAAGCATCATAGGGTGTGAATTTGAGACGATTTGGAATGGTTCAGGTTTTGGCCGAGTTTTTTTTTTATTTAAAATTCGAAAAGGCTTGGATGAATTTGAAGAAAAAGGAGTAGATATTTGGAGTAGGGAGATGAAGGGGAGTTTGTGGTGTTATTTTCAGGGCGATTGGACGACCGGAATTGCCGTGAGGCAATTTCTGGCGGTGGTTCACGGTGGGGAGGCGTGGGGTTCATAGGCGGCTAGAGTTTGGGATGTTTGAGAGGGAGGAGATGAAATGAGGATAGGGGGGTCTGATGGGGGGTTGGTCTCTTCGGACACTATTATAGTAAAGGACAAAACAGTTTCGAGTCGTTGGATGATAGAAATCCAATGGTTGTGATTAGGCGTGACTAAAACGGGGCCGTTTAGGGGTTATACGGGGTGGATCGGGTCTGGGCCGGATTTGGAGACGGGTAATGGGCAAGAATTATTTGTGCTTGGGGGAAATTAAATGAATTGGCCCAAAATCTGATCTTTCATTTCCTTCTTCGTTTCAACTTCAAAATTCTTTTTTTTCTTTTTTTTCAAATTAAAATTAAAACATGATTTAACTCTTAGAAATTAACTTATCCTACCAAATTATATTAAAAGAAACTCAACCTAATATTTAAAAATTAAATAACTCCTAAATAAGAATAAAAGCTACAAAATTCAACTATATATATATATATATATATATATATATATATATATATATTAATTTTCATATTTTATAAAACAAACTAAATTACTAATTAATCTAAAAATTAAATCCTAAATGCAAATACAACATATTTTTGTATTTTTCATGAATTAAATAAAATTAAACATGCGCACAAAAATGCAAACAATCAACAAAATTCTAAAATAATCCCCAAAATAACAAATAATTAAAAGAAGAAATTTAATTATTGGAATTTTGTGGGAGTAATTCATATGGGGCAAAAATCACGTGCTCACAACTTCCCCTCTTTGCTTGGAGACACGAAGGGTTTTCGGGCAAAGATAAAATGAGCAATTATGAGGGATTTTTGCCCATTTGAATCTCCATGAGAAGCATTTTTGATAAGAGTCTGACCGAACCTTGCTTCAAAGGTTGCCTACATATCTTTGACTATAAAGGAATCAGGTTAGTAAAGTTCTAGAAGTTTTGGTAGCTGGGACTATCAGAAAGTTGTGATTTCACTGTTGCTGCTACTGCTACTGCTTGCTGAACTCCTTATTACACCAAAAAATGAGAAATAAAAAGCTAAAACTAGCTAAGCCTATCAACTACGAGTTACAATATTTCTATCTATAAATCTCTTGAAGCTTGATCTTAAGTCTTAGCTGGTTCTTGTTGTGGACTCCGATCTGAATCTTGATTCTCATCAGCTGTAGGTGCTAGGTCTTTCTTCAGCTTTGGATCAAGGCGGGACACGCAAAGCTTGTGACCTCAATAATATCTTGAGCAGTCCACATCTTTCTCCGCTTCAGCACCCTGAATTCACTTCTTTTGTTTTCTTCTTTTCTTTATTATGGATTGAGACTCATGATTTTGGTCATCTCGAACCCCTTGTCTCAAGGTAACACATGCTCAAACACCAAAACAAACAAACGAACGAAATTTTCTGCCCCAGTTTTCACTAGGAAAATTTCGTGAGTTAATTGTAACTGAAATCTACATTTTTTTTTAGCGATAAAATAAGGATTGTGTGTCTTTAGGAGGAAAGATTAGGGAGTGGAGCCCTATATCTAAAATTCTCAACTAGGTAATGGAGGCCCTATGTTGGTAAAAGGCGACTAGGGAATAGAGGCCCTACGTCTAAAATCTCAACTCAGGGATTGGAGCCCTAATGTTGGTAAAGAAAAGGCGCTAGGGAATGGAGACCCTATGTATGAAAATCTCAACTCATGGATTGGAGCCCTAATGTTGGTAAAAAGGCGACTAGGGAAAGGAGGCCCTATGTCTGAAAATCTCAACTCAGGGATTGGAGCCCTAATGTTGGTAAAGAAAAGGCGCCTAGGGAATGGAGGCCCTATGTCTGAAGATCTTAACTCAAGGATTGGAGCCCTAATGTTGGCAAAAGGCGACTAAGGAATGGAGGCCCTATGTCTAAAATCTCAACTCAGAGATTGGAGCCCTAATGTTGGGAAAAAGGCGACTAAGGAATGGAGGTCCTATGTCTAAAAATCTCAACTCAGGGATTGGAGCCCTAATGTTGGTAAAAAGGCGACTAGGGAATGGAGGTCCAATGTCTAAAATCTCAACTCAAGGATTGGAGCCCTAATGTTGGTAAAAAGGCGACTAGGGAATGGAGGTCCTATGTCTAAAAATCTCAACTCAGGGATTGTAGCCCTAATGTTGGTAAAAAGGCGACTAGGGAATGGAGGCCCTATGTCTATAAAATTCAACTCAGGGATTGGAGCCCTAATGTTGGTAAAGAAAAGGCGACTAGGAAATGGAGGCCCTATGTCGAAAAATCTCAACTCAGAGATTGGAGCCCTAATGTTGGTAAAAAGGCGACTAGGGAATCGAGGCCCAATATATAAAATCTCAACTCAGGGATTGGATCCCTAATGTTGGCAAAAGGTGACTAGGGAATGGAGACCCTATGCCTAAAATTTCAACTAAGGGATTGGAGCCCTAATGTTAGTAAAAAGGCGACTAAGGAATGGATTCCCCATGTCTAAAATTTCAACTCAAGGATTGGAGCCCTAATGTTGGTAAAAAGGCGACTAGGGAATGGAGGCCCTATGTCTAAAAATCTCAACTCAAGGATTGGAGCCCTAATGTTGGTAAAGAAAAGGCGACTAGGGAATGGAGGCCCTATGTATGAAAATCTCAACTCAGGGATTAGAGACCTAATGTTGGCAAAAGGCGACTAGTGAATAAAGGCCTTATGTCTAAAATCTCAACTCGGGGATTAAAGTCCTAATGTTGGAAAAAGGCGACTAGAGAATGGAGGCCATATGTCTAAAATCTCAACTCAAGGATTGGAGCCCTAATGTTGGTTAAAAGGCGACTAGGGAATGGAGGCCCTATGTCTGAAAATCTCAACTCAGGGATTGGAGCCCTAATGTTGGTAAAAAGGCGACTAAGGAATAGAGGCCCTATGTCTGAAAATCTCAACTCAGGGATTGGAACCCTAATGTTGGTAAAGAAAAGACGACTAGAGAATGGAGGCCCTATGTCTTAAAATCTAAACTCAAGGATTGGAGCCCTAATGTTGGCAAAAGGCGACTAGGGAATGGAGGCCCTATGTCTGAAAATCTCAACCCAGGAATTGGATCCCTAATGTTGGTAAAAGGCGACTAGGGAATGGAGGCCCTATGTCTAAAATCTCAACTCAAGGATTGGAGCCCTAATGTTGGTAAAAAGGCAACTAGGGAATGGAGGCCCTATGTCTAAAAATCTCAACTCAGGGATTGGAGCCCTAATGTTGGTAAAGAAAAGGCAACTAGGCAATAGAGGCCCTATGTCTGAAAATCTCAACTTAGAGATTAGAGCCCTAATGTTGGCAAAAGGCGACTAGGGAATAAATGCCTTATGTCTAAAATATCAACACAGGGATTGGAGTCCTGATATTGGCAAAAGGCAACTAGATAATGGAGGCCCTATGTCTAAAATCTCAACTCAAGGATTGGAGCCTTAATGTTGGTAAAAAGGCGACTAGGGAATGGAGGCCCTATGTCTGAAAATCTCAACTCAGGGATTGGAGCCCTAATGTTGGTAAAAAGGCGACTAGGGAATGGAGGCCCTATGTCTGAAAATCTCAACTCAGGGATTGGAGCCCTAATGTTGGTAAAAAGGCGACTAGGGAATGGAGGCCTTGTATGTAAACAGGGATTGGAGCCTCAATGTTGGCAAAAGGTGACTAGGGAATGGAGGCCCTATGTATAATATCTCAACTAAGGGATTGGAGCCCTAATGTTAGTAAAAAGGCGACTAAGGAATGGAGTCCCTATGTCTAAAATCTCAACTCAAGGATTGGAGCCCAAATGTTGGTAAAGAAAAGGCGACTAGGAAATGGAGGCCCTATGTTGAAAAATCTCAACTCAGAGATTGGAGCCCTAATGTTGGTAAAAAGGCGACTAGGGAATGGAGGCCCAATATAAAAAATATAAACTCAGGGATTGGATCCCTAATGTTGGAAAAAGGTGACTAGGGAATGGAGGCCCTATGTCTAAATTTTCAACTAAGGATTGGAGCCCTAATGTTGGTAAAGAAAAGGCGACTAGAGAATGTAGGCCCTATGTCTTAAAATCTCAACTCAAGGATTGGAGCCCTAATGTTGGCAAAAGGCGACTAGGGAATGGAGGCCTTATGTCTGAAAATCTCAACTTAGGGATTGGGGCCCTAATGTTGGGAAAAAGGCGAATATGGAATGGAGGCCCTATGTCTGAAAATCTCATCACAGGAATTGGATTCCTAATGTTGGTAAAAGGCGACTAGGGAATGGAGGCCCTATGTCTAAAATCTCAACTCAAGGATTGGAGCCCTAATGTTGGTAAAAAGGCGACTAGGGAATGGAGGCCCTATGTCTAAAAATCTCAACTCAGGGATTGGAGCCCTAATGTTGGTAAAGAAAAGCCGACTATGCAATGGAGGCCCTATGTTTGAAAATCTCAACTTAGATATTAGAGCCCTAATGTTGGAAAAAGGCAACTAGGGAATAAAGGCCTTATGTCTAAAATCTCAACACGGGGATTGGAGTCCTGATATTGGCAAAAGGCGACTAGAGAATGGAGGCCCTATGTCTAAAATCTCAACTCAAGGATTGGAGCCTTAATGTTGGTAAAAAGGCGACTAGGGAATGGAGGCCCTATGTCTGAAAATCTCAACTCAGGGATTGGAGCCCTAATGTTGGTAAAAAGGCGAATAGGGAATGGAGGCCTTATGTCTGAAAATCTCAACTCAGGGATTGGAGCCCTAATGTTGGTAAAAAGGCGACTAGGGAATGGAGGCCCTATATCTAAACAGGGATTGGAGCCCCAATGTTGGCAAAAGGTGACTAGGGAATGGAGGCCCTATGTATAAAATCTCAACTAAGGGATTGGAGCCCTAATGTTATTAAAAAGGCGACTAAGAAATGGAGTCCCTATGTCTAAAATCTCAAATCAAGGATTGGAGCCCTAATGTTGGTAAAAAGGCGACTAGGGAATGGGGGCCCTATGTCTAAAAATCTCAACTCAGGGATTGGAACCCTAATGTTGGCAAAGAAAAGGAGACTAGGGAATGGAGACCCTATGTCTGAAAATCGCAACTCAGGGATTAGAGCCCAAATGTTGGCAAAAGGCGACTAGTGAATAAAGGCCTTATGTCTAAAATCTCAACTCGGGGATTGGAGTCCTAATGTTGGCAAAAGGCGACTAGAGAATTGAGGCCCTATGTCTAAAATCTCAACTCAAGGATTGGAGCCCTATTGTTGGTAAAAAGGCGACTAGGGAATGGAGGCCCTATGTCTGAAAATCTCAACTCAGGGATTGGAGCCCTAATATTGGTAAAAAGGCGACTAGGGAATGGAGGCCCTATGTCTGAAAATCTCAACTCAGGGATTGGAGCCCTAATATTGGTAAAGAAAAGGCGAATAGGGAATGGAGGCCCTATGTCTTAAAATCTCAATTCAAGAATTGGAGCCCTAATGTTGGCAAAAGGCGACTAGAGAATGGAGGGCCTATGTGTGAAAATCTCAACTCAGGGATTGGGAAACCTAATTTTGGGGAAAAGGCAACTAGAGAATGGAGGCCCTATCTCTGAAAATCTCAACCCAGGGATTGGAGCACTAATGTTGGTAAAGGGCGACTAGGGAATGGAGGCTCTATGTCTGAAAATCTCAACTCAGAGATTGGAGCACTAATGTTGGTAAAAGGGCGACTAGGGAATGGAGGCCTTATGTCTGAAAATCTCAACTCAGGGATTGGAACCCTAATGTTAGCAAAAGGTGGCTAGGGAATGGAGGCCCTATGTCTAAAATCTCAACTCAGGGATTGGGGCCCTAATGTTGGCAAAAGGCGGCTAGGGAATGGAGGCCCTATGTCTGAAAATCTCAACTCAGGGATTGGGGCCCTAATGTTGGCAAAAGGCGACTAGGGAATGGATGCCCTATGTCTGAAGATCTCAACTCAAGGATTGGAGCCCTAATGTTGGCAAAAGGCGACTAGGGAATGGAGGCCCTATGTCTAAAATCTCAACTTAGGTATTGGAGCCCTAATGTTGGGAAAAGGGCGACTAGGGAATGGAGGTCCTATGTCTAAAAATCTCAACTCAGGGATTGGAGCCCTAATGTTGGTAAAAAGGCAACTAGGGAATGGAGGCCCTATGTCTAAAATCTGAACTCAGGGATTGGAGCCCTAATGTTGGCAAAAGGTGACTAGGGAATGGAGGCCCTATGTCTAAAATCTCAACTAAGGGATTGGAGCCCTAAAGTTGGTAAAAAGGCGACTAGGGAATGGAGGCCCTATGTCTAAAATCCCAACTCAAGGATTGGAGCCCTAATGTTTGTAAAAAGGCGACTTGGGAATTGAGGCCCTATGTCTATAAATCTCAACTCAGGGATTGGAGCCCTAATGTTGGTAAAGAAAAGGCGACTAGGAAATGGAGACCCTATGTCGAAAAATCTCAACTCAGGGATTGGAGCCCCAATGTTGGTAAAAAGACGACTGGGGAATGGAGGCTCTATATATAAAATCCCAACTCAGGGATTGGAGCCCTAATGTTGGCAAAAGGTGACTAGGGAATGGACGCCCTATGTCTTAAATCTCAAATAAGGGATTGGAGCCCTAATGTTAGTAAAAAGGCGACTAAGGAAGGGAATCCCTATGTCTAAAATCTCAACTCAAGGATTGGATCCCTAATGTTGGTCAAAAGGCGACTAGGGAATGGAGGCCCTATGTCTGAAAATTTCAATTCAGGGATTGGATCCCTAATGTTGGTAAAGAAAAGGCGACTAGGGAATGGAGGCCCTATGTCTGAAAATCTCAACTCAGGGATTAGAGACCTAATGTTGGAAAAAGGCGACTAGTGAATAAAGGCCTTATGTCTAAAATCTCAATTCGGGGATTGAAGTCCTAATGTTGGCAAAAGAAGACTAGAGAATGGAGGCCCTATGTCTAAAATCTCAACTCAAGGATTGGAGCCCTAATGTTGGTAAAAAGGTGACTAGGGAATGGAGGCCCTATGTCTGAAAATCTCAACTCAGGGATTAGAGCCCTAATGTTGGTAAAAGGCGACTAGGGAATGGAGGCCCTATGTCTGAAAATGTCAACTCAAGGATTGGAGCCCTAATGTTGGTAAAAAGGCGACTAGGAAATGGAGGCCCTATGTCTAAAAATCTCAACTCAGGGATTGGAGCCCTAATGTTGGTAAAGAAAAGGCGACTAGGGAATGGAGGCTCTATGTCGAAAAATCTCAACTCAGGGATTGGAGCCCTAATGTTGGTAAAGAAAAGGCGACTAGGGAATGGAGGCCCTATGTCTGAAAATCTCAACTTAGGGATTAGAGCCCTAATGTTGGCAAAATAGGGAATAAAGGCCTTATGTCTAAAATCTCAACTCGGGGATTGGAGTCGTAATGTTGGCAAAAGGCGACTAGAAAATGGAGGCCCTATGTCTAAAATCTTAACTCAAGGATTAAAGCCCTAATTGTGGTAAAAAGGCGACTAGGTAATGGAGGACCTATGTTTGAAAATCTCAACTCAGGGATTGGAGCCCTAATGTTGGTAAAAAGGCGATTAGGGAATAAAGGCCCTATGTCTGAAAATCTCAACTCAGAGATTGGAGCCCAAATGTTGGTAAAGAAAAGGCGACTAGGGACTGGAGGCCCTATGTCTTAAAATCTCAACTCAAGGATTGAAGCCCTAATGTTGGCAAAAGGCGACTTGGGAATGGAGGTCCTATGTCTGAAAATCTCAACTCAGGGATTGGGGCTCTAATGTTGGGAAAAAGGCGACTAGGGAATGGAGGCCCTATGTCTGAAAATATCAATCCAAGGATTGGAGCCCTAATGTTGGCAAAAGGCGACTAGGAAATGGAGGCCTTATGTCTAAAATTTCAACTCAGGGATTAGAGCCCTAATGTTAGGAAAAAGCGACTAGGGAATGGAGGCCTTATGTCTAAAAATCTTAACTCGGTGATTGGAGCCATAATGTTGGTAAAAAGGCAACTAGGGAATGGAGTTCCTATGTCTAAAATCTCAACTCATGGATTGGAGCCCTAATATTGGTAAAAAGGCGACTAGGGGATGGAGGCCCTATGTCTAAAATCTCAAATCAGGGATTGGAGCCCTAATGTTGGCAAAAGGTGACTAGGGAATGGAGTCCCTATGTCTGAAAATCTCAACTCAGGGATTGGGGCTCTAATGTTGGCAAAAGACGACTAAGGAATGGAGGCCCTATGTCTGAAAATCTCAACTCAAGGATTGGAGCCCTAATATTGGTAAAAAGGCGACTAGGGAATGGAGGCCCTATGTCTAAAAATCTCAACTCAGGGATTGGAGCCCTAATGTTGGTAAAAATAAGGCGACTAAGCAATGGAGGCCCTATGTTTGAAAATCTCAACTTAGAGATTAGAGCCCTAATGTTGGCAAATGGAAACTAGGGAATAAAGGCCTTATGTCTAAAATCTCAACACGGGGATTGAAGTCCTGATATTAGCAAAAGGAGACTAGAGAATGGAGGCCCTATGTCTAAAATCTCAACTCAAGGATTGGAGCCTTAATGTTGGTAAAAAGGCGACTAGGGAATGGAGGCCCTATGTCTGAAAATCTCAACTCAGGGATTGGAGCCCTAATATTGGTAAAAAGGCGAATAGGGAATGGAGGCCTTATGTCTGAAAATCTCAACTCAGGGATTGGAGCCCTAATGTTGGTAAAAAGGCGACTAGGGAATGGAGGCTCTATATATAAACAGGGATTGAAGCCCCAATGTTGGCAAAAGGTGACTAGGGAATGGAGTCCCTATGTATAAAATATCAACTAAGGGATTGGAGCCCTAATGTTAGTAAAAAGGCGACTAAGAAATGGAGTTCCTATGTCTAAAATCTCAACTCAAGGATTGGAGCCCTAATGTTGGTAAAAAGGCGACTAGGGAATGGGGGCCCTATGTCTAAAAATCTCAACTCAGGGATTGGAGCCCTAATGTTGGTAAAAAAAAGGAGACTAGGGAATGGAGGCCCTATGTCTGAAAATCGCAACTCAGGGATTAGAGCCCAAATGTTGGCAAAAGGCGACTAGTGAATAAAGGCCTTATGTCTAAAATCTCAACTCGGGGATTGGAGTCCTAATGTTGGCAAAAGGCGTCTAGAGAATTGAGGCCCTATGTCTAAAATCTCAACTCAAGGATTGGAGCCCTATTGTTGGTAAAAAGGCGACTAGGGAATGGAGTCCCTATGTCTGAAAATCTCAACTCAGGGATTGGAGCCCTAATATTGGTAAAAAGGCGACTAGGGAATGGAGGTCCTATGTCTGAAAATCTCAACTCAGGGATTGGAGCCCTAATGTTGGTAAAGAAAAGGCGACTAGGGAATGGAGGCCCTATGTCTGAAAATCTCAACTCAGGGATTGGGGCCCTAATGTTGGCAAAAGGCGACTAGGGAATGGAGGCCGTATGTCTGAAGATCTCAACTCAAGGATTGGAGCCCTAATGTTGGCAAAAGGCGACTAGGGAATGGAGGCCCTATGTCTAAAATCTCAACTCAGGGATTGGAGCCCTAATGTTGGGAAAAGGGCGACTAGGGAATGGAGGTCCTATGTCTAAAAATCTCAACTCAGGGATTGGAGCCCTAATGTTGGTAAAGTTGGCAACTAGGGAATGGAGGCCCTATGTCTAAAATCTGAACTCAGGGATTGGAGCCCTAATGTTGGCAAAAGGTGACTAGGGAATGGAGGCCCTATGTCTAAAATCTCAACTAAGGGATTGGAGCCCTAAAGTTGGTAAAAAGGCTACTAGGGAATGGAGGCCCTATGTCTAAAATCTCAACTCAAGGATTGGAGCCCTAATGTTTGTAAAAAGGCGACTTGGGAATGGAGGCCCTATGTCTATAAATCTCAACTCAGGGATTGGAGCCCTAATGTTGGTAAAGAAAAGGCAACTAGGAAATGGAGACCCTATGTCGAAAAATCTCAACTCAGGGATTGGAGCCCCAATGTTGGTAAAAAGACGACTGGGGAATGGAGGCCCTATATATAAAATCTCAACTCAGGGATTGGAGCCCTAATGTTGGCAAAAGGTGACTAGGGAATGGACGCCCTATGTCTTAAATCTCAACTAAGGGATTGGAGCCCTAATGTTAGTAAAAAGGCGACTAAGGAAGGGAATCCCTATGTCTAAAATCTCAACTCAAGGATTGGAGCCCTAATGTTGGTCAAAAGGCGACTAGGGAATGGAGGCCCTATGTCTAAAAATCTCAATTCAGGGATTGGAGCCCTACTGTTGGTAAAGAAAAGGCGACTAGGGAATGGAGGCTCTATGTCTGAAAATCTCAACTCAGGGATTAGAGACCTAATGTTGGAAAAAGGCGACTAGTGAATAAAGGCCTTATGTCTAAAATCTCAATTCGGGGATTGAAGTCCTAATGTTGGCAAAAGAAGACTAGAGAATGGAGGCCCTATGTCTAAAATCTCAACTCAAGGATTGGAGCCCTAATGTTGGTAAAAAGGTGACTAGGGAATGGAGGCCCTATGTCTGAAAATCTCAACTCAGGGATTAGAGCCCTAATGTTGGTAAAAGGCGACTAGGGAATGGAGGCCCTATGTCTGAAAATGTCAACTCAAGGATTGGAGCCCTAATGTTGGTAAAAAGGCGACTAGGAAATGGAGGCCCTATGTCTAAAAATCTCAACTCAGGGATTGGAGCCCTAATGTTGGTAAAGAAAAGGCGACTAGGGAATGGAGGCTCTATGTCTGAAAATCTCAACTCAGGGATTAGAGACCTAATGTTTGCAAAAGGTGACTAGTGAATAAAGGCCTTATGTCTAAAATCTCAACTCGGGGATTGAAGTCCTAATGTTGGCAAAAGAAGACTAGAGAATGGAGGCCCTATGTCTAAAATCTCAACTCAAGGATTAGAGCCCTAATTGTGGTAAAAAGGCGACTAGGGAATGGAGGACCTATGTTTGAAAATCTCAACTCAGGTATTGGAGCCCTAATGTTGGTAAAAAGGCGATTAGGGAATGGAGGCCCTATGTCTGAAAATCTCAACTCAGAGATTGGAGCCCTAATGTTGGTAAAGAAAAGGTGACTAGGGACTGGAGGCCCTATGTCTTAAAATCTCAACTCAAGGATTGGAGCCCTAATGTTGGCAAAAGGCGACTAGGGAATGGAGGCCCTATGTCTGAAAATCTCAACTCAGGGATTGGGGCCCTAATGTTGGGAAAAAGACGACTAGGGAATGGAGGCCCTATGTCTGAAAATATCAATCCAAGGATTGGAGCCCTAATGTTGGCAAAAGGCGAGTAGGAAATGGAGGCCTTATGTCTAAAATCTCAACTCAGGGATTGGAGCCCTAATGTTGGGAAAAAGCGACTAGGGAATGGAGGCCTTATGTCTAAAAATCTTAACTCGGTGATTGGAGCCATAATGTTGGTAAAAAGGCAACTAGGGAATGGAGTTCCTATGTCTAAAATCTCAACTCAGGGATTGGAGCCCTAATGTTGGTAAAAAGGCGACTACGGGGATGGAGGCCCTATGTCTAAAATCTCAAATCTGGGATTGGAGCCCTAATGTTGGCAAAAGGTGACTAGGGAATGGAGTCCCTATGTCTGAAAATCTCAACTCAGGGATTGAGGTTCTAATTTTGGCAAAAGACGACTAAGGAATGGAGGCCCTATGTCTGAAAATCTCAACTCAAGGATTGGAGCCCTAATGTTGGTAAAAAGGCGACTAGGGAATGGAGGCCCTATGTCTAAAAATCTCAACTTAGGGATTGGAGCCCTAATGTTGGTAAAGAAAAGGCGACTAAGCAATGGAGGCCCTATGTTTGAAAATCTCAACTTAGAGATTAGAGCCCTAATGTTGGCAAAAGGCAACTAGGGAATAAAGGCCTTATGTCTAAAATCTCAACACGAGAATTGGAGTCCTGATATTGGCAAACGGCGACTAGAGAATGGAAGCCCTATGTATAAAATCTCAACTCAAGGATTGGAGCCTTAATGTTGGTAAAAAGGCGACTAGGGAATGGAGGCCCTATGTCTGAAAATCTCAACTCAGGGATTGGAGCCCTAATGTTGGTAAAAAGGCGAATAGGGAATGGAGGCCTTATGTCTGAAAATCTCAACTCATGGATTGGAGCCCTAATGTTGGTAAAAAGGCGACTAGGGAATGGAGGCCCTATATCTAAACAGGGATTGGAGCCCCAATGTTGGCAAAAGGTGACTAGGGAATGGAGGCCCTATGTATAAAATCTCAACTAAGGGATTGGAGCCCTAATGTTTGTAAAAAGGCGACTAAGAAATGGAGTCCCTATGTCTAAAATCTCAACTCAAGGATTGGAGCCCTAATGTTGGTAAAAATGCGACTAGGGAATGGGGGCCCTATGTCTAAAAATCTCAACTCAGGGATTGGAGCCCTAATGTTGGTAAAGAAAAGGAGACTAGGGAATGGAGACCCTATGTCTGAAAATCGCAACTCAGGGATTAGAGCCCAAATGTTGGCAAAAGGCGACTAGTGAATAAAGGCCTTATGTCTAAAATCTCAACTCGGGGATTGGAGTCCTAATGTTGGCAAAAGGCGACTAGAGAATTGAGGCCCTATGTCTAAAATCTCAACTCAAGGATTGGAGCCCTATTGTTGGTAAAAAGGCGACTAGGGAATGGAGGCCCTATGTCTGAAAATCTCAACTCAGGGATTGGAGCCCTAATATTGGTAAAAAGGCGACTAGGGAATGGAGGCCCTATGTCTGAAAATCTCAACTCAGGGATTGGAGCCCTAATGTTGGTAAAGAAAAGGCGACTAGGGAATGGAGTCCCTATGTCTTAAAATCTCAATTCAAGAATTGGAGCCCTAATGTTTGCAAAAGGCGACTAGAGAATGGAGGGCCTATGTCTGAAAATCTCAACTCAGGGATTGGGAAACCTAATTTTGGGGAAAAGGCGACTAGGGAATGGAGGCCCTATGTCTGAAAATCTCAACCCAGGGATTGGAGCCCTAATGTTGGCAAAAGGCGACTAGGGAATGGAGGCCCTATGTCTGAAAATTTCAACTCAGGGATTGGAGCACTAATGTTGGTAAAAGGGCGACTAGGGAATGGAGGCCCTATGTCTGAAAATCTCAACTAAGGGATTGGAGCCCTAATGTTGGCAAAAGGTGAATAGGGAATGGAGGCCCTATGTCTAAAATCTCAACTCAAGGATTGGAGACCTAATGTTGGCAAAAGGTGGCTAGGGAATGGAGGTCCTATGTATGAAAATCTCAACTCTGGGATTGGGGCCCTAATGTTGGCAAAAGGCGACTAGGGAATGGAGGCCCTATGTCTGAAGATCTCAACTCAAGGATTGGAGCCCTAATGTTGGCAAAAGGCGACTAGGGAATGGAGGCCCTATGTCTAAAATCTCAACTCAGGGATTGGAGCCCTAATGTTGGGAAAAGGGCGACTAGGGAATGGAGGTCCTATGTCTAAAAATCTCAACTCAGGGATTGAAGCCCTAATGTTGGTAAAAAGGCAACTAGGGAATGGAGGCCCTATGTCTAAAATCTGAACTCAGGGATTGGAGCCCTAATGTTGGCAAAAGGTGACTATGGAATGGAGGCCCTTTGTCTAAAATCTCAACTAAGGGATTGCAGCTCTAAAGTTGGTAAAAAGGCGACTAGGGAATGGAGGCCCTATGTCTAAAATCTCAACTCAAGGATTGGAGCCCTAATGTTTGTAAAAAGGCAACTTAGGAATGGAGGCCCTATGTCTATAAATCTCAACTCAGGGATTGGAGCCCTAATGTTGGTAAAGAAAAGGCGAATAGGAAATGGAGACCCTATGTCGAAAAATCTCAACTCAGGGATTGGAGCCCTAATGTTGGTAAAGAAAAGGCGACTAGGGAATGGAGGCCCTATGTCTGAAAATCTCAACTTAGGGATTAGAGCCCTAATGTTGGCAAAATAGGGAATAAAGGCCTTATGTCTAAAATCTCAACTCGGGGATTGGAGTCGTAATGTTGGCAAAAGGCGACTAGAAAATGGAGGCCCTATGTCTAAAATCTTAACTCAAGGATTAAAGCCCTAATTGTGGTAAAAAGGCGACTAGGTAATGGAGGACCTATGTTTGAAAATCTCAACTCAGGGATTGGAGCCCTAATGTTGGTAAAAAGGCGATTAGGGAATAAAGGCCCTATGTCTGAAAATCTCAACTCAGAGATTGGAGCCCAAATGTTGGTAAAGAAAAGGCGACTATGGACTGGAGGCCCTATGTCTTAAAATCTCAACTCAAGGATTGAAGCCCTAATGTTGGCAAAAGGCGACTTGGGAATGGAGGTCCTATGTCTGAAAATCTCAACTCAGGGATTGGGGCTCTAATGTTGGGAAAAAGGCGACTAGGGAATGGAGGCCCTATGTCTGAAAATATCAATCCAAGGATTGGAGCCCTAATGTTGGCAAAAGGCGACTAGGAAATGGAGGCCTTATGTCTAAAATTTCAACTCAGGGATTAGAGCCCTAATGTTAGGAAAAAGCGACTAGGGAATGGAGGCCTTATGTCTAAAAATCTTAACTCGGTGATTGGAGCCATAATGTTGGTAAAAAGGCAACTAGGGAATGGAGTTCCTATGTCTAAAATCTCAACTCATGGATTGGAGCCCTAATATTGGTAAAAAGGCGACTAGGGGATGGAGGCCCTATGTCTAAAATCTCAAATCAGGGATTGGAGCCCTAATGTTGGCAAAAGGTGACTAGGGAATGGAGTCCCTATGTCTGAAAATCTCAACTCAGGGATTGGGGCTCTAATGTTGGCAAAAGACGACTAAGGAATGGAGGCCCTATGTCTGAAAATCTCAACTCAAGGATTGGAGCCCTAATATTGGTAAAAAGGCGACTAGGGAATGGAGGCCCTATGTCTAAAAATCTCAACTCAGGGATTGGAGCCCTAATGTTGGTAAAAATAAGGCGACTAAGCAATGGAGGCCCTATGTTTGAAAATCTCAACTTAGAGATTAGAGCCCTAATGTTGGCAAATGGAAACTAGGGAATAAAGGCCTTATGTCTAAAATCTCAACACGGGGATTGAAGTCCTGATATTAGCAAAAGGAGACTAGAGAATGGAGGCCCTATGTCTAAAATCTCAACTCAAGGATTGGAGCCTTAATGTTGGTAAAAAGGCGACTAGGGAATGGAGGCCCTATGTCTGAAAATCTCAACTCAGGGATTGGAGCCCTAATATTGGTAAAAAGGCGAATAGGGAATGGAGGCCTTATGTCTGAAAATCTCAACTCAGGGATTGGAGCCCTAATGTTGGTAAAAAGGCGACTAGGGAATGGAGGCTCTATATATAAACAGGGATTGAAGCCCCAATGTTGGCAAAAGGTGACTAGGGAATGGAGTCCCTATGTATAAAATATCAACTAAGGGATTGGAGCCCTAATGTTAGTAAAAAGGCGACTAAGAAATGGAGTTCCTATGTCTAAAATCTCAACTCAAGGATTGGAGCCCTAATGTTGGTAAAAAGGCGACTAGGGAATGGGGGCCCTATGTCTAAAAATCTCAACTCAGGGATTGGAGCCCTAATGTTGGTAAAAAAAAGGAGACTAGGGAATGGAGGCCCTATGTCTGAAAATCGCAACTCAGGGATTAGAGCCCAAATGTTGGCAAAAGGCGACTAGTGAATAAAGGCCTTATGTCTAAAATCTCAACTCGGGGATTGGAGTCCTAATGTTGGCAAAAGGCGTCTAGAGAATTGAGGCCCTATGTCTAAAATCTCAACTCAAGGATTGGAGCCCTATTGTTGGTAAAAAGGCGACTAGGGAATGGAGTCCCTATGTCTGAAAATCTCAACTCAGGGATTGGAGCCCTAATATTGGTAAAAAGGCGACTAGGGAATGGAGGTCCTATGTCTGAAAATCTCAACTCAGGGATTGGAGCCCTAATGTTGGTAAAGAAAAGGCGACTAGGGAATGGAGGCCCTATGTCTGAAAATCTCAACTCAGGGATTGGGGCCCTAATGTTGGCAAAAGGCGACTAGGGAATGGAGGCCGTATGTCTGAAGATCTCAACTCAAGGATTGGAGCCCTAATGTTGGCAAAAGGCGACTAGGGAATGGAGGCCCTATGTCTAAAATCTCAACTCAGGGATTGGAGCCCTAATGTTGGGAAAAGGGCGACTAGGGAATGGAGGTCCTATGTCTAAAAATCTCAACTCAGGGATTGGAGCCCTAATGTTGGTAAAGTTGGCAACTAGGGAATGGAGGCCCTATGTCTAAAATCTGAACTCAGGGATTGGAGCCCTAATGTTGGCAAAAGGTGACTAGGGAATGGAGGCCCTATGTCTAAAATCTCAACTAAGGGATTGGAGCCCTAAAGTTGGTAAAAAGGCTACTAGGGAATGGAGGCCCTATGTCTAAAATCTCAACTCAAGGATTGGAGCCCTAATGTTTGTAAAAAGGCGACTTGGGAATGGAGGCCCTATGTCTATAAATCTCAACTCAGGGATTGGAGCCCTAATGTTGGTAAAGAAAAGGCAACTAGGAAATGGAGACCCTATGTCGAAAAATCTCAACTCAGGGATTGGAGCCCCAATGTTGGTAAAAAGACGACTGGGGAATGGAGGCCCTATATATAAAATCTCAACTCAGGGATTGGAGCCCTAATGTTGGCAAAAGGTGACTAGGGAATGGACGCCCTATGTCTTAAATCTCAACTAAGGGATTGGAGCCCTAATGTTAGTAAAAAGGCGACTAAGGAAGGGAATCCCTATGTCTAAAATCTCAACTCAAGGATTGGAGCCCTAATGTTGGTCAAAAGGCGACTAGGGAATGGAGGCCCTATGTCTAAAAATCTCAATTCAGGGATTGGAGCCCTACTGTTGGTAAAGAAAAGGCGACTAGGGAATGGAGGCCCTATGTCTGAAAATCTCAACTCAGGGATTAGAGACCTAATGTTGGAAAAAGGCGACTAGTGAATAAAGGCCTTATGTCTAAAATCTCAATTCGGGGATTGAAGTCCTAATGTTGGCAAAAGAAGACTAGAGAATGGAGGCCCTATGTCTAAAATCTCAACTCAAGGATTGGAGCCCTAATGTTGGTAAAAAGGTGACTAGGGAATGGAGGCCCTATGTCTGAAAATCTCAACTCAGGGATTAGAGCCCTAATGTTGGTAAAAGGCGACTAGGGAATGGAGGCCCTATGTCTGAAAATGTCAACTCAAGGATTGGAGCCCTAATGTTGGTAAAAAGGCGACTAGGAAATGGAGGCCCTATGTCTAAAAATCTCAACTCAGGGATTGGAGCCCTAATGTTGGTAAAGAAAAGGCGACTAGGGAATGGAGGCTCTATGTCTGAAAATCTCAACTCAGGGATTAGAGACCTAATGTTTGCAAAAGGTGACTAGTGAATAAAGGCCTTATGTCTAAAATCTCAACTCGGGGATTGAAGTCCTAATGTTGGCAAAAGAAGACTAGAGAATGGAGGCCCTATGTCTAAAATCTCAACTCAAGGATTAGAGCCCTAATTGTGGTAAAAAGGCGACTAGGGAATGGAGGACCTATGTTTGAAAATCTCAACTCAGGTATTGGAGCCCTAATGTTGGTAAAAAGGCGATTAGGGAATGGAGGCCCTATGTCTGAAAATCTCAACTCAGAGATTGGAGCCCTAATGTTGGTAAAGAAAAGGTGACTAGGGACTGGAGGCCCTATGTCTTAAAATCTCAACTCAAGGATTGGAGCCCTAATGTTGGCAAAAGGCGACTAGGGAATGGAGGCCCTATGTCTGAAAATCTCAACTCAGGGATTGGGGCCCTAATGTTGGGAAAAAGGCGACTAGGGAATGGAGGCCCTATGTCTGAAAATATCAATCCAAGGATTGGAGCCCTAATGTTGGCAAAAGGCGAGTAGGAAATGGAGGCCTTATGTCTAAAATCTCAACTCAGGGATTGGAGCCCTAATGTTGGGAAAAAGCGACTAGGGAATGGAGGCCTTATGTCTAAAAATCTTAACTCGGTGATTGGAGCCATAATGTTGGTAAAAAGGCAACTAGGGAATGGAGTTCCTATGTCTAAAATCTCAACTCAGGGATTGGAGCCCTAATGTTGGTAAAAAGGCGACTACGGGATGGAGGCCCTATGTCTAAAATCTCAAATCTGGGATTGGAGCCCTAATGTTGGCAAAAGGTGACTAGGGATTGGAGTCCCTATGTCTGAAAATCTCAACTCAGGGATTGAGGTTCTAATTTTGGCAAAAGACGACTAAGGAATGAAGGCCCTATGTCTGAAAATCTCAACTCAAGGATTGGAGCCCTAATGTTGGTAAAAAGGCGACTAGGGAATGGAGGCCCTATGTCTAAAAATCTCAACTTAGGGATTGAAGCCCTAATGTTGGTAAAGAAAAGGCGACTAAGCAATGGAGGCCCTATGTTTGAAAATCTCAACTTAGAGATTAGAGCCCTAATGTTGGCAAAAGGCAACTAGGGAATAAAGGCCTTATGTCTAAAATCTCAACACGAGAATTGGAGTCCTGATATTGGCAAACGGCGACTAGAGAATGGAAGCCCTATGTATAAAATCTCAACTCAAGGATTGGAGCCTTAATGTTGGTAAAAAGGCGACTAGGGAATGGAGGCCCTATGTCTGAAAATCTCAACTCAGGGATTGGAGCCCTAATGTTGGTAAAAAGGCGAATAGGGAATGGAGGCCTTATGTCTGAAAATCTCAACTCATGGATTGGAGCCCTAATGTTGGTAAAAAGGCGACTAGGGAATGGAGGCCCTATATCTAAACAGGGATTGGAGCCCCAATGTTGGCAAAAGGTGACTAGGGAATGGAGGCCCTATGTATAAAATCTCAACTAAGGGATTGGAGCCCTAATGTTTGTAAAAAGGCGACTAAGAAATGGAGTCCCTATGTCTAAAATCTCAACTCAAGGATTGGAGCCCTAATGTTGGTAAAAATGCGACTAGGGAATGGGGGCCCTATGTCTAAAAATCTCAACTCAGGGATTGGAGCCCTAATGTTGGTAAAGAAAAGGAGACTAGGGAATGGAGACCCTATGTCTGAAAATCGCAACTCAGGGATTAGAGCCCAAATGTTGGCAAAAGGCGACTAGTGAATAAAGGCCTTATGTCTAAAATCTCAACTCGGGGATTGGAGTCCTAATGTTGGCAAAAGGCGACTAGAGAATTGAGGCCCTATGTCTAAAATCTCAACTCAAGGATTGGAGCCCTATTGTTGGTAAAAAGGCGACTAGGGAATGGAGGCCCTATGTCTGAAAATCTCAACTCAGGGATTGGAGCCCTAATATTGGTAAAAAGGCGACTAGGGAATGGAGGCCCTATGTCTGAAAATCTCAACTCAGGGATTGGAGCCCTAATGTTGGTAAAGAAAAGGCGACTAGGGAATGGAGTCCCTATGTCTTAAAATCTCAATTCAAGAATTGGAGCCCTAATGTTTGCAAAAGGCGACTAGAGAATGGAGGGCCTATGTCTGAAAATCTCAACTCAGGGATTGGGAAACCTAATTTTGGGGAAAAGGCGACTAGGGAATGGAGGCCCTATGTCTGAAAATCTCAACCCAGGGATTGGAGCCCTAATGTTGGCAAAAGGCGACTAGGGAATGGAGGCCCTATGTCTGAAAATTTCAACTCAGGGATTGGAGCACTAATGTTGGTAAAAGGGCGACTAGGGAATGGAGGCCCTATGTCTGAAAATCTCAACTAAGGGATTGGAGCCCTAATGTTGGCAAAAGGTGAATAGGGAATGGAGGCCCTATGTCTAAAATCTCAACTCAAGGATTGGAGACCTAATGTTGGCAAAAGGTGGCTAGGGAATGGAGGTCCTATGTATGAAAATCTCAACTCTGGGATTGGGGCCCTAATGTTGGCAAAAGGCGACTAGGGAATGGAGGCCCTATGTCTGAAGATCTCAACTCAAGGATTGGAGCCCTAATGTTGGCAAAAGGCGACTAGGGAATGGAGGCCCTATGTCTAAAATCTCAACTCAGGGATTGGAGCCCTAATGTTGGGAAAAGGGCGACTAGGGAATGGAGGTCCTATGTCTAAAAATCTCAACTCAGGGATTGAAGCCCTAATGTTGGTAAAAAGGCAACTAGGGAATGGAGGCCCTATGTCTAAAATCTGAACTCAGGGATTGGAGCCCTAATGTTGGCAAAAGGTGACTATGGAATGGAGGCCCTTTGTCTAAAATCTCAACTAAGGGATTGCAGCTCTAAAGTTGGTAAAAAGGCGACTAGGGAATGGAGGCCCTATGTCTAAAATCTCAACTCAAGGATTGGAGCCCTAATGTTTGTAAAAAGGCAACTTAGGAATGGAGGCCCTATGTCTATAAATCTCAACTCAGGGATTGGAGCCCTAATGTTGGTAAAGAAAAGGCGAATAGGAAATGGAGACCCTATGTCGAAAAATCTCAACTCAGGGATTGGAGCCCTAATGTTGGTAAAGAAAAGGCGACTAGGGAATGGAGGCCCTATGTCTGAAAATCTCAACTTAGGGATTAGAGCCCTAATGTTGGCAAAATAGGGAATAAAGGCCTTATGTCTAAAATCTCAACTCGGGGATTGGAGTCGTAATGTTGGCAAAAGGCGACTAGAAAATGGAGGCCCTATGTCTAAAATCTTAACTCAAGGATTAAAGCCCTAATTGTGGTAAAAAGGCGACTAGGTAATGGAGGACCTATGTTTGAAAATCTCAACTCAGGGATTGGAGCCCTAATGTTGGTAAAAAGGCGATTAGGGAATAAAGGCCCTATGTCTGAAAATCTCAACTCAGAGATTGGAGCCCAAATGTTGGTAAAGAAAAGGCGACTATGGACTGGAGGCCCTATGTCTTAAAATCTCAACTCAAGGATTGAAGCCCTAATGTTGGCAAAAGGCGACTTGGGAATGGAGGTCCTATGTCTGAAAATCTCAACTCAGGGATTGGGGCTCTAATGTTGGGAAAAAGGCGACTAGGGAATGGAGGCCCTATGTCTGAAAATATCAATCCAAGGATTGGAGCCCTAATGTTGGCAAAAGGCGACTAGGAAATGGAGGCCTTATGTCTAAAATTTCAACTCAGGGATTAGAGCCCTAATGTTAGGAAAAAGCGACTAGGGAATGGAGGCCTTATGTCTAAAAATCTTAACTCGGTGATTGGAGCCATAATGTTGGTAAAAAGGCAACTAGGGAATGGAGTTCCTATGTCTAAAATCTCAACTCATGGATTGGAGCCCTAATATTGGTAAAAAGGCGACTAGGGGATGGAGGCCCTATGTCTAAAATCTCAAATCAGGGATTGGAGCCCTAATGTTGGCAAAAGGTGACTAGGGAATGGAGTCCCTATGTCTGAAAATCTCAACTCAGGGATTGGGGCTCTAATGTTGGCAAAAGACGACTAAGGAATGGAGGCCCTATGTCTGAAAATCTCAACTCAAGGATTGGAGCCCTAATATTGGTAAAAAGGCGACTAGGGAATGGAGGCCCTATGTCTAAAAATCTCAACTCAGGGATTGGAGCCCTAATGTTGGTAAAAATAAGGCGACTAAGCAATGGAGGCCCTATGTTTGAAAATCTCAACTTAGAGATTAGAGCCCTAATGTTGGCAAATGGAAACTAGGGAATAAAGGCCTTATGTCTAAAATCTCAACACGGGGATTGGAAGTCCTGATATTAGCAAAAGGAGACTAGAGAATGGAGGCCCTATGTCTAAAATCTCAACTCAAGGATTGGAGCCTTAATGTTGGTAAAAAGGCGACTAGGGAATGGAGGCCCTATGTCTGAAAATCTCAACTCAGGGATTGGAGCCCTAATATTGGTAAAAAGGCGAATAGGGAATGGAGGCCTTATGTCTGAAAATCTCAACTCAGGGATTGGAGCCCTAATGTTGGTAAAAAGGCGACTAGGGAATGGAGGCTCTATATATAAACAGGGATTGAAGCCCCAATGTTGGCAAAAGGTGACTAGGGAATGGAGTCCCTATGTATAAAATATCAACTAAGGGATTGGAGCCCTAATGTTAGTAAAAAGGCGACTAAGAAATGGAGTTCCTATGTCTAAAATCTCAACTCAAGGATTGGAGCCCTAATGTTGGTAAAAAGGCGACTAGGGAATGGGGGCCCTATGTCTAAAAATCTCAACTCAGGGATTGGAGCCCTAATGTTGGTAAAAAAAAGGAGACTAGGGAATGGAGGCCCTATGTCTGAAAATCGCAACTCAGGGATTAGAGCCCAAATGTTGGCAAAAGGCGACTAGTGAATAAAGGCCTTATGTCTAAAATCTCAACTCGGGGATTGGAGTCCTAATGTTGGCAAAAGGCGTCTAGAGAATTGAGGCCCTATGTCTAAAATCTCAACTCAAGGATTGGAGCCCTATTGTTGGTAAAAAGGCGACTAGGGAATGGAGTCCCTATGTCTGAAAATCTCAACTCAGGGATTGGAGCCCTAATATTGGTAAAAAGGCGACTAGGGAATGGAGGTCCTATGTCTGAAAATCTCAACTCAGGGATTGGAGCCCTAATGTTGGTAAAGAAAAGGCGACTAGGGAATGGAGGCCCTATGTCTGAAAATCTCAACTCAGGGATTGGGGCCCTAATGTTGGCAAAAGGCGACTAGGGAATGGAGGCCGTATGTCTGAAGATCTCAACTCAAGGATTGGAGCCCTAATGTTGGCAAAAGGCGACTAGGGAATGGAGGCCCTATGTCTAAAATCTCAACTCAGGGATTGGAGCCCTAATGTTGGGAAAAGGGCGACTAGGGAATGGAGGTCCTATGTCTAAAAATCTCAACTCAGGGATTGGAGCCCTAATGTTGGTAAAGTTGGCAACTAGGGAATGGAGGCCCTATGTCTAAAATCTGAACTCAGGGATTGGAGCCCTAATGTTGGCAAAAGGTGACTAGGGAATGGAGGCCCTATGTCTAAAATCTCAACTAAGGGATTGGAGCCCTAAAGTTGGTAAAAAGGCTACTAGGGAATGGAGGCCCTATGTCTAAAATCTCAACTCAAGGATTGGAGCCCTAATGTTTGTAAAAAGGCGACTTGGGAATGGAGGCCCTATGTCTATAAATCTCAACTCAGGGATTGGAGCCCTAATGTTGGTAAAGAAAAGGCAACTAGGAAATGGAGACCTATGTCGAAAAATCTCAACTCAGGGATTGGAGCCCCAATGTTGGTAAAAAGACGACTGGGGAATGGAGGCCGTATATATAAAATCTCAACTCAGGGATTGGAGCCCTAATGTTGGCAAAAGGTGACTAGGGAATGGACGCCCTATGTCTTAAATCTCAACTAAGGGATTGGAGCCCTAATGTTAGTAAAAAGGCGACTAAGGAAGGGAATCCCTATGTCTAAAATCTCAACTCAAGGATTGGAGCCCTAATGTTGGTCAAAAGGCGACTAGGGAATGGAGGCCCTATGTCTAAAAATCTCAATTCAGGGATTGGAGCCCTACTGTTGGTAAAGAAAAGGCGACTAGGGAATGGAGGCCCTATGTCTGAAAATCTCAACTCAGGGATTAGAGACCTAATGTTGGAAAAAGGCGACTAGTGAATAAAGGCCTTATGTCTAAAATCTCAATTCGGGGATTGAAGTCCTAATGTTGGCAAAAGAAGACTAGAGAATGGAGGCCCTATGTCTAAAATCTCAACTCAAGGATTGGAGCCCTAATGTTGGTAAAAAGGTGACTAGGGAATGGAGGCCCTATGTCTGAAAATCTCAACTCAGGGATTAGAGCCCTAATGTTGGTAAAAGGCGACTAGGGAATGGAGGCCCTATGTCTGAAAATGTCAACTCAAGGATTGGAGCCCTAATGTTGGTAAAAAGGCGACTAGGAAATGGAGGCCCTATGTCTAAAAATCTCAACTCAGGGATTGGAGCCCTAATGTTGGTAAAGAAAAGGCGACTAGGGAATGGAGGCTCTATGTCTGAAAATCTCAACTCAGGGATTAGAGACCTAATGTTTGCAAAAGGTGACTAGTGAATAAAGGCCTTATGTCTAAAATCTCAACTCGGGGATTGAAGTCCTAATGTTGGCAAAAGAAGACTAGAGAATGGAGGCCCTATGTCTAAAATCTCAACTCAAGGATTAGAGCCCTAATTGTGGTAAAAAGGCGACTAGGGAATGGAGGACCTATGTTTGAAAATCTCAACTCAGGTATTGGAGCCCTAATGTTGGTAAAAAGGCGATTAGGGAATGGAGGCCCTATGTCTGAAAATCTCAACTCAGAGATTGGAGCCCTAATGTTGGTAAAGAAAAGGTGACTAGGGACTGGAGGCCCTATGTCTTAAAATCTCAACTCAAGGATTGGAGCCCTAATGTTGGCAAAAGGCGACTAGGGAATGGAGGCCCTATGTCTGAAAATCTCAACTCAGGGATTGGGGCCCTAATGTTGGGAAAAAGGCGACTAGGGAATGGAGGCCCTATGTCTGAAAATATCAATCCAAGGATTGGAGCCCTAATGTTGGCAAAAGGCGAGTAGGAAATGGAGGCCTTATGTCTAAAATCTCAACTCAGGGATTGGAGCCCTAATGTTGGGAAAAGGCGACTAGGGAATGGAGGCCTTATGTCTAAAAATCTTAACTCGGTGATTGGAGCCATAATGTTGGTAAAAAGGCAACTAGGGAATGGAGTTCCTATGTCTAAAATCTCAACTCAGGGATTGGAGCCCTAATGTTGGTAAAAAGGCGACTACGGGGATGGAGGCCCTATGTCTAAAATCTCAAATCTGGGATTGGAGCCCTAATGTTGGCAAAAGGTGACTAGGGAATGGAGTCCCTATGTCTGAAAATCTCAACTCAGGGATTGAGGTTCTAATTTTGGCAAAAGACGACTAAGGAATGGAGGCCCTATGTCTGAAAATCTCAACTCAAGGATTGGAGCCCTAATGTTGGTAAAAAGGCGACTAGGGAATGGAGGCCCTATGTCTAAAAATCTCAACTTAGGGATTGGAGCCCTAATGTTGGTAAAGAAAAGGCGACTAAGCAATGGAGGCCCTATGTTTGAAAATCTCAACTTAGAGATTAGAGCCCTAATGTTGGCAAAAGGCAACTAGGGAATAAAGGCCTTATGTCTAAAATCTCAACACGAGAATTGGAGTCCTGATATTGGCAAACGGCGACTAGAGAATGGAAGCCCTATGTATAAAATCTCAACTCAAGGATTGGAGCCTTAATGTTGGTAAAACGGCGACTAGGGAATGGAGGCCCTATGTCTGAAAATCTCAACTCAGGGATTGGAGCCCTAATGTTGGTAAAAAGGCGAATAGGGAATGGAGGCCTTATGTCTGAAAATCTCAACTCATGGATTGGAGCCCTAATGTTGGTAAAAAGGCGACTAGGGAATGGAGGCCCTATATCTAAACAGGGATTGGAGCCCCAATGTTGGCAAAAGGTGACTAGGGAATGGAGGCCCTATGTATAAAATCTCAACTAAGGGATTGGAGCCCTAATGTTTGTAAAAAGGCGACTAAGAAATGGAGTCCCTATGTCTAAAATCTCAACTCAAGGATTGGAGCCCTAATGTTGGTAAAAATGCGACTAGGGAATGGGGGCCCTATGTCTAAAAATCTCAACTCAGGGATTGGAGCCCTAATGTTGGTAAAGAAAAGGAGACTAGGGAATGGAGACCCTATGTCTGAAAATTGCAACTCAGGGATTAGAGCCCAAATGTTGGCAAAAGGCGACTAGTGAATAAAGGCCTTATGTCTAAAATCTCAACTCGGGGATTGGAGTCCTAATGTTGGCAAAAGGCGACTAGAGAATTGAGGCCCTATGTCTAAAATCTCAACTCAAGGATTGGAGCCCTATTGTTGGTAAAAAGGCGACTAGGGAATGGAGGCCCTATGTCTGAAAATCTCAACTCAGGGATTGGAGCCCTAATATTGGTAAAAAGGCGACTAGGGAATGGAGGCCCTATGTCTGAAAATCTCAACTCAGGGATTGGAGCCCTAATGTTGGTAAAGAAAAGGCGACTAGGGAATGGAGTCCCTATGTCTTAAAATCTCAATTCAAGAATTGGAGCCCTAATGTTTGCAAAAGGCGACTAGAGAATGGAGGGCCTATGTCTGAAAATCTCAACTCAGGGATTGGGAAACCTAATTTTGGGGAAAAGGCGACTAGGGAATGGAGGCCCTATGTCTGAAAATCTCAACCCAGGGATTGGAGCCCTAATGTTGGCAAAAGGCGACTAGGGAATGGAGGCCCTATGTCTGAAAATTTCAACTCAGGGATTGGAGCACTAATGTTGGTAAAAGGGCGACTAGGGAATGGAGGCCCTATGTCTGAAAATCTCAACTAAGGGATTGGAGCCCTAATGTTGGCAAAAGGTGAATAGGGAATGGAGGCCCTATGTCTAAAATCTCAACTCAAGGATTGGAGACCTAATGTTGGCAAAAGGTGGCTAGGGAATGGAGGTCCTATGTATGAAAATCTCAACTCTGGGATTGGGGCCCTAATGTTGGCAAAAGGCGACTAGGGAATGGAGGCCCTATGTCTGAAGATCTCAACTCAAGGATTGGAGCCCTAATGTTGGCAAAAGGCGACTAGGGAATGGAGGCCCTATGTCTAAAATCTCAACTCAGGGATTGGAGCCCTAATGTTGGGAAAAGGGCGACTAGGGAATGGAGGTCCTATGTCTAAAAATCTCAACTCAGGGATTGAAGCCCTAATGTTGGTAAAAAGGCAACTAGGGAATGGAGGCCCTATGTCTAAAATCTGAACTCAGGGATTGGAGCCCTAATGTTGGCAAAAGGTGACTATGGAATGGAGGCCCTTTGTCTAAAATCTCAACTAAGGGATTGCAGCTCTAAAGTTGGTAAAAAGGCGACTAGGGAATGGAGGCCCTATGTCTAAAATCTCAACTCAAGGATTGGAGCCCTAATGTTTGTAAAAAGGCAACTTAGGAATGGAGGCCCTATGTCTATAAATCTCAACTCAGGGATTGGAGCCCTAATGTTGGTAAAGAAAAGGCGAATAGGAAATGGAGACCCTATGTCGAAAAATCTCAACTCAGGGATTGGAGCCCTAATGTTGGTAAAAAGACGACTGGGGAATGGAGGACCTATATATAAAATCTCAACTCAGGGATTGGAGCCCTAATGTTGGCAAAATGTGACTAGGGAATGGACGCCCTATGTCGTAAATCTCAACTAAGGGATTGGAGCCCTAATGTTAGTAAAAAGGCGACTAAGGAAGGGAATCCCTATGTCTAAAATCTCAACTCAAGGATTGGAGCCCTAATGTTGGTCAAAAGGCGACTAGGGAATGGAGGCCCTATGTCTAAAAATCTCAATTCAGGGATTGGAGCCCTACTGTTGGTAAAGAAAAGGCGACTAGGGAATGGAGGCTCTATGTCTGAAAATCTCAACTCAGGGATTAGAGACCTAATGTTTGCAAAAGGTGACTAGTGAATAAAGGCCTTATGTCTAAAATCTCAACTCGGGGATTGAAGTCCTAATGTTGGCAAAAGAAGACTAGAGAATGGAGGCCCTATGTCTAAAATCTCAACTCAAGGATTAGAGCCCTAATTGTGGTAAAAAGGCGACTAGGGAATGGAGGACCTATGTTTGAAAATCTCAACTCAGGTATTGGAGCCCTAATGTTGGTAAAAAGGCGATTAAGGAATGGAGGCCCTATGTCTGAAAATGTCAACTCAAGGATTGGAGCCCTAATGTTGGTAAAAAGGCGACTAGGAAATGGAGGCCCTATGTCTAAAAATCTCAACTCAGGGATTGGAGCCCTAATGTTGGTAAAGAAAAGACGACTATGGAATGGAGGCCCTATGTCTAAAAATCTCAACTCAGGAATTGGAGCCCTAATGTTGGTAAAGAAAAGGCGACTAGGGAATGGAGGCCCTATGTCTGAAAATCTCAACTTAGGGATTAGAGCCCTAATGTTGGCAAAATAGGGAATAAAGGACTTATGTCTAAAATCTCAACTCGGGGATTGGAGTCCTAATATTTGCAAAAGGCGACTAGAGAATGGAGGCCCTATGTCTAAACTCTTAACTCAAGGATTAGAGCCCTAATTGTGGTAAAAAGGCGACTAGGGAATGGAGGACCTATGTTTGAAAATCTCAACTCAGGGATTGGAGCCCTAATGTTGGTTAAAAGGCGATTAGGGAATGGAGGCCCTATGTCTGAAAATCTCAACTCAGAGATTGGAGCCCTAATGTTGGTAAAGAAAAGGCGACTAGGGACTGGGGGCCCTATGTCTTAAAATCTCAACTCAAGGATTGGATCCCTAATGTTGGCAAAAGGCGACTAGGGAATGGAGGACCTATGTCTGAAAATCTCAACTCAGGGATTGGGGCCCTAATGTTGGGAAAAAGGTGACTAGGGAATGGAGGCCTTATGTCTGAAAATATCAATCCAAGGATTGGAGCCCTAATGTTGGCAAAAGGCGACTAGGAAATGGAGGCCTTATGTCTAAAATCTCAACTCAGGGATTGGATCCCTAATGTTGGGAAAATGCGACTAGGGAATGGAGGCCTTATGTCTAAAAAGCTTAACTCGTTGATTGGAGCCATAATGTTGGTAAAAAGGCAACTAGGGAATGGAGTTCCTATGTCTAAAATCTCAACTCAGGTTTGGAGCCCTAATGTTGGTAAAAAGGCGACTAGGGGATGGAGGCCCTATGTCTAAAATCTCAAATCAGGGATTGGAGCCCTAATGTTGGCAAAATGTGACTAGGGAATGGAGTCCCTATGTCTGAAAATCTCAACTCAGGGATTGGAGCTCTAATGTTGGCAAAAGACGACTAAGGAATGGAGGCCCTATGTCTGAAAATCTCAACTCAGGGATTGGAGCCCTAATATTGGCAAAAGGCGACTAGTGAATGGAGGCCCTATGCCTAAAATCTCAACTCAGGGATTGGAGCCCTAATGTTGGCAAAAGGCGACTAGGGAATGGAGGCCCTATGTCTAAAATCTCAACTCAGGGATTGGAGCCCTAATGTTGGTAAAAAGGCGACTAGGGAATGAAGGCCCTATGTCTAAAATCTCAACTCAGGGATTGGAGCCCTAATGTTGGCAAAAGGTGACTAGGGAATGGAGTCCCTATGTCTAAAATCTCAACTATGGGATTGGAGCCCTAATGTTGGTAATATGGCAACTAGGGAATGGAGGCCCTATAACAAAAAACCAAACTCATGGATTGAAGCCCCAATGTTGGTAAAAAGGCGACTAGGGAATGGAGGCCCTATGTCTAAAATCTCAACTCATGGATTGGAGCCCTAATGTTGGTAAAGAAAAGGCGACTAGGGAATGGAGTCCCTATGTCTAAAATCTCAACTCAAGGATTGTAGCCCTAATGTTGGTAAAAAGGCGACTAGGGAATGGAGGCCCTTTGTTTAAAAATCTCAACTAAGGGATTGGAGCCCTAATGTTGACAAAAGGTGACTAGGGAATAGAGGCCCTATGTCTAAAATCTCAACTCAAGGATTGGAGCCTTAATGTTGGTAAAAAGGCGACTAGGGAATGAAGGCCATATATTTGAAAATCTCAACTCATGGATTGGAGCCCTAACGTTGGTAAAAAGGCGATTAGGGAATGGAGTCCCTATGTCTGAAAATCTCACTCAGAGATTGGAGCCCTAATGTTGGTACAGAAAAGGCCACAAGGGACTGGAGGCCCTATGTCTTAAAATCTCAACTCAAGGATTGGAGCCTTAATGTTGGCAAAAGGCGACTAGGGAATGGAGGCCCTATGTCTGAAAATCTCAACTCAAGGATTGGGGCCCTAATTTTGGGAAAAAGGCGACTACAGAATGGAGGCCCTATGTCTGAAAATATCAATCCAAGGATTGGAGCCCTAATTTTGGCAAAAGGCGACTAGGAAATGGAGGCCTTATGTCTAAAATTTCAACTCAGGGATTGGAGCCCTAATGTTGGGAAAAAAGCAACTAGGGAATGGAGGCCTTATGTCTAAAAATCTTAACTCGGTGATTGGAGCCATAATGTAGGTAAAAAGGCGACTAGGGAATGGAGTTCCTATGTCTAAAATCTCAACTCAGAGATTGGAGCCCTAATGTTGGTAAAAAGGCGACTAGGGAATGGAGGCCCTATGTCTAAAATCTCAAATCAGGGATTGGAGCCCTAATGTTGGTAAAAGGTGACTAGGGAATGGAGTCCCTATGTCTGAAAATCTCAACTCAGGGATTGGGGCTCTAATGTTGGCAAAAGACGACTAAGGAATGGAGGCCATATGTCTAAAAATCTTAACTCAGGGATTGGAGCCCTAATGTTGGCAAAATGCGACTAGGGAATGGAGGCCCTATGTCTAAAATCTCAACTAAGGGATTGGAGCCCTAATGTTGGGAAAAAGGCGACTAGGGAATGGAGACCCTATGCCTTAAAATCTCAACTCAGGGATTGGAGCCCTAATATTGGTAAAAAGGCGACTAGGGAATGAAGGTCTTATGTCTAAAATCTCAACTCAGGGATTGGAGCCCTAATGTTGGCAAAAGGAGACTAGGGAATGGAGGCCCTTTGTCTAAAATCTCAACTAAGGGATTGGAGCCCTAATGTTGGTAAAATGGCGACTAGGGAATTGAGGCCCTATATCAAAAAACAAAACTCAGGGATTGGAGACCTAATATTGGTTAAAAGGCGGCTAGGGAATGAAGGCCTTATGTCTAAAATTTCAACTCAGGGATTGGAGTCCTAATGTTGGTAAAGAAAAGACGACTAGGGAATGGAGTTCCTATGTCTAAAATCTCAACTCAAGGATTGGACCCCTAATGTTGGTAAAAAGGCGAATAGGGAATCGAGGCCCTATGTTTAAAAATCTCAACTCAGGGATTGGAGCCCCAATGTTGGCAAAAGGTGACTAGGGAATGGAGGCCCTATGTATAAAATCTCAACTAAGGGATTGGAGCCCTAATGTTTGTAAAAAGGCGACTAAGAAATGGAGTCCCTATGTCTAAAATCTCAACTCAAGGATTGGAGCCCTAATGTTGGCAAAAGGCGACTAGAGAATGGAGGCCCTATGTCTAAAATCTCAACTAAGGGATTGGAGCCCTAATATTGGTAAAAAGGCGACTAGGGAATGGAGTCCCTATGTCTAAAATCTCAACTCAAGGATTGGAGCCCTAATGTCGGTAAAAAGGCGACTAGGTAATGGAGGCCCTATGTCTAAAAATCTCAACTCAGGGATTGGAGCCCTAATGTTGGTAAAGAAAAGGCGACTAGGGAGTGGAGGCCCTATGTCTAAAAATCTCAACTTAGGGATTAGAGCCCTAATGTTGGCAAAAGGCGACTAGGGAATGGAGGCCTTATGTCTAAAATCTCAACTAAGAGATTAGAGCCCAAATGTTGGCAAAAGGCGACTAGAGAATGGAGGCCCTATGTCTAAAATCTCAACTAAGGGATTGGAGCCCTAATATTGGTAAAAAGGCGACTAGGGAATGGAGTCCCTATATCTAAAATCTCAACTCAAGGATTGGAGCCCTAATGTTGGTAAAAAGGCGACTAGGGAATGGAGGCCCTATGTCTAAAAATCTCAACTCAGGGATTGGAGCCCTAATGTTGGTAAAAAAAAGGCGACTAGGGAGTGGAGGCCCTATGTCTAAAAATCTCAACTCAGGGATTAGAGCCCTAATGTTGGCAAAAGGCGACTAGGGAATGGAGGCCTTATGTCTAAAATCTCAACTCGGGGATTGGAGCCCTAATGTTGGCAAAAGGCGACTAGAGAATGGAGGCCCTATGTCTAAAATCTCAACTAAGGGATTGGAGCCCTAATATTGGTAAAAAGGCGACTAGGGAATGGAGTCCCTATGTCTAAAATCTCAACTCAGGGATTGAGGCACTAATGTTGGCAAAAAGCGACTAGGGAATGGAGGCCTTATGTCTAAAATCTCAATTCGGGGATTGGAGCCTTAATGTTGGCAAAAGGCGACTAGAGAATGGAGGCCCTATGTCTAAAATCTCAACTAAGGGATTAGAACCCTAATGTTGGTAAAAGGCGACTTGGGAATGGAGGCCCTATGTCTGAAGATCTCAACTCAAGGATTGGAGCCCTAATGTTGGCAAAAGGCGGATAGGGAATGGAGGCCCTATGTCTAAAATCTAAACTCATGGATTGGAGCCCTAATGTTGGGAAAAAGGCGACTGGGGAATGGAGGTCCTATGTCTAAAAATCTCAACTCAGATATTGGAGCCCAAATGTTGGCAAAAGGTGACTAGAGAATGGAGGCCCTATGTCTAAAATCTCAACTAAGAGATTGGAGCCCTAATGTTGGTAAAAAGGCGACTAGGGAATGGAGGCCCTATGTCTAAAATCTCAACTAAAGGATTGGAGCCCTAATGTTGGTAAAAAGGCGACCAGGGAATGGAGGCCCTATGTTTATAAATCTCAAATCAGGGATTGGAGCCCTAATTTTTGTAAAGAAAAGGCGACTAGGGAATGGAGGCCCTATGTCTAAAAATATCAACTCAGGGATTGGAGCCCTAATGTTGGTAAAAAGGCGACTAGGGAATGGAAGCCCAATATCTAAAATCTCAACTCAGGGATTTGAGCCCAAATGTTGGCAAATGTTTACTAGGGAATGGAGGCCCTATTTCTAAAATCTCAACTACGAGATTGAAGCCCTAATGTTAGTAAAAATGCGACAAAGGAATGAAGTCCCTATGTCTAAAATCTCAACTTTAAGGATTGGAGCCCTAATGTTGGTAAAAAGGCGACTAGGGAATGGAGGCCCTATGTCTAAAAATCTCAACTCAGGGATTGGATCCCTAATGTTGGTAAAGAAAAGGCGACTAGGGAGTGGAGGCCCTATCTCTAAAAATCTCAACTCAAGGATTAGAGCCCTAATGTTGGCAAAAGGCGACTAGGGAATGGAGGCCTTATGTCTAAAATCTCAACTCGGGGATTGGAGCCCTAATGTTGGCAAAAGGCGACTAGAGAATGGAGGCCCTATGTCTAAAATCTCAACTAAGGGATTGGAGCCCTAATATTGGTAAAAAGGCGACTAGGGAATGGAGTCCCTATGTCTGAAAATCTCAACTCAGGGATTGGGGCCCTAATGTTGGCAAAAAGCGACTAGGGAATGGAGGCCTTATGTCTAAAATCTCAATTCGGGGATTGGAGCCCTAATGTTAACAAAAGGCAACTAGAGAATGGAGGCCCTATGTCTAAAATCACAACTAAGGAATTAGAGCCCTAATGTTGGTAAAAGGCGACTTGGGAATGGAGGCCCTATGTCAGAAGATCTCAACTCAAGGATTGGAGCCCTAATGTTGGAAAAAGGAGGCTAGGGAATGGAGGCCCTATGTCTAAAATCTCAACTCATGGATTGGAGCCCTAATGTTGGGAAAAAGGCGACTGGGGAATGGAGGTCCTATGTCTAAAAATCTCAACTCAGAGATTGGAGCCCTAATGTTGGCAAAAGGTGACTAGGGAATGGAGGCCCTATGTCTAAAATCTCAACTAAGAGATTGGAGCCCTAATGTTGGTAAAAAGGCGACTAGGGAATGGAGGCCCTATGTCTAAAATCTCAACTCAAGGATTGGAGCCCTAATGTTGGCAAAAAGCGACTAGGGAATGGAGGTCCTATGTCTATAAATCTCAAATCAGAGATTGGAGCCCTAATGTTGGTAAAGAAAAGGCGACTAGGGAATGGAGGCCCTATGTCTAAAAATCTCAACTCAGGGATTGGAGCCCCAATGTTGGTAAAAAGGCGACTAGGGAATGGAAGCCCTATAATCTAAAATCTCAACTCAGGGATTTGAGCCCAAATGTTGGTAAAAAGGCGACTAAGGAATGAAGTCCCTATGTCTAAAATCTCAACTCAAGGATTGGAGCCCTAATGTTGGTAAAAAGGCGACTAGGGAATGGAGGCCCTATGTCTGAAAATCTCACCTCAGGGATTGGAGCCCTAATGTTGGTAAAAAGGCGACTAGGGAATGGAGGCCCTATGTCTGAAAATCTCAGCTCAGGGATTGGAGCCCTAATGTTGGTAAAGAAAAGGCGACAAGGGAATGGAGGCCCTTTGTCTAAAAATCTAAACTCAGGGACTAGATCTCTAATGTTGGTAAAGAAAAGGCGACTATGGAATGGAGGCCCTATGTCTGAAAATCTCAACTCAGGGATTGGAGCCCTAATGTTGGTAAAGAGAAGGCGACTAGGGAGTGGAGGCCCTATGTCTGAAAATCTCAACTCAGGGATTAGTGCCCTAATGTTGGCAAAAGGCGACTAGGGAATGGAGGCCTTATGTCTAAAATCTCAACTCGGGGATTGGAGCCCTTATGTTGGCAAAAGGCGACTAGAGAATGGAGGCCCTATGTCTAAAATCTCAACTAAGGGATTGGAGCCCTAATATTGGTAAAAAGGCGACTAGAGAATGGAGTCCCTATGTCTAAAATCTCAACTCAAGGATTGGAGCCCTAATGTTGGTAAAAAGGCGACTAGGGAATGGAGGCCCTATGTCTAAAAATCTCAACTCAGGGATTGGAGCCCTAATGTTGGTAAAGAAAAGGCGACTAGGGAGTGGAGGCCCTATGTCTAAAAATCTCAACTCAGGGATTAGAGCCCTAATGTTGGCAAAAGGCGACTAGGGAATGGAGGCCTTATGTCTAAAATCTCAACTCGGGGATTGGAGCCCTAATGTTGGCAAAAGGCGACTAGAGAATGGAGGCCCTATGTCTAAAATCTCAACTCAGGGATTGGAGCCCTAATGTTGGGAAAAAGGCGACTAGGGAATGGAAGCCCTATATCTGAAAATCTCAACTCAGGGATTGGGGCTCTAATATTGGCAAAAAGCGACTAGGGAATGGAGGTCCTATGTCTATAAATCTCAAATCAGAGATTGGAGCCCTAATGTTGGTAAAGAAAAGGCGACTAGGGAATGGAGGCCCTATGTCTAAAAATCTCAACTCAGGGATTGGAGCCCCAATGTTGGTAAAAAGGCGACTAGGGAATGGAAGCCCTATATCTAAAATCTCAACTCAGGGATTTGAGCCCAAATGTTGGTAAAAAGGCGACTAAGGAATGAAGTCCCTATGTCTAAAATCTCAACTCAAGGATTGGAGCCCTAATGTTGGTAAAAAGGCGACTAGGGAATAGAGGCCCTATGTCTGAAAATCTCACCTCAGGGATTGGAGCCCTAATGTTGGTAAAAAGGCGACTAGGGAATGAAGGCCCTATGTCTGAAAATCTCAGCTCAGGGATTGGAGCCCTAATGTTGGTAAAGAAAAGGCGACAAGGGAATGGAGGCCCTTTGTCTATAAATCTCAAATCAGAGATTGGAGCCCTAATGTTGGTAAAGAAAAGGCGACTAGGGAATGGAGGCCCTATGTCTGAAAATCTCAACTCAGGGATTGGAGCCCTAATGTTGGTAAAGAAAAGGCGACTAGGGAGTGGAGGCCCTATGTCTGAAAATCTCAACTCAGGGATTAGAGCCCTAATGTTGGCAAAAGGCGACTAGGGAATGGAGGCCTTATGTCTAAAATCTCAATTCGGGGATTGGAGCCCTAATGTTGACAAAAGGCAACTAGAGAATGGAGGCCCTATGTCTAAAATCACAACTAAGGAATTAGAGCCCTAATGTTGGTAAAAGGCAACTTGGGAATGGAGGCCCTATGTCTGAAGATCTCAACTCAAGGATTGGAGCCCTAATGTTGGAAAAAGGCGGCTAGGGAATGGAGGCCCTATGTCTAAAATCTCAACTCATGGATTGGAGCCCTAATGTTGGTAAAAAGGCGCCTAGGGAATGGAAGCCCTATATCTAAAATCTCAACTCAGGGATTTGAGCCCAAATGTTGGTAAAAAGGCGACTAAGGAATGAAGTCCCTATGTCTAAAATCTCAACTCAAGGATTGGAGCCCTAATGTTGGTAAAAAGGCGACTAGGGAATGGAGGCCCTATGTCTGAAAATCTCACCTCAGGGATTGGAGCCCTAATGTTGGTAAAAAGGCGACTAGGGAATGGAGGCCCTATGTCTATAAATCTCAAATCAGAGATTGGAGCCCTAATGTTGGTAAAGAAAAGGCGACTAGGGAATGGAGGCCCTATGTCTAAAAATCTCAACTCAGGGATTGGAGCCCCAATGTTGGTAAAAAGGCGACTAGGGAATGGAAGCCCTATAATCTAAAATCTCAACTCAGGGATTTGAGCCCAAATGTTGGTAAAAAGGCGACTAAGGAATGAAGTCCCTATGTCTAAAATCTCAACTCAAGGATTGGAGCCCTAATGTTGGTAAAAAGGCGACTAGGGAATGGAGGCCCTATGTCTGAAAATCTCACCTCAGGGATTGGAGCCCTAATGTTGGTAAAAAGGCGACTAGGGAATGGAGGTCCTATGTCTGAAAATCTCAGCTCAGGGATTGGAGCCCTAATGTTGGTAAAGAAAAGGCGACAAGGGAATGGAGGCCCTTTGTCTAAAAATCTAAACTCAGGGACTAGATCTCTAATGTTGGTAAAGAAAAGGCGACTAGGGAATGGAGGCCCTATGTCTGAAAATCTCAACTCAGGGATTGGAGCCCTAATGTTGGTAAAGAAAAGGCGACTAGGGAGTGGAGGCCCTATGTCTGAAAATCTCAACTCAGGGATTAGAGCCCTAATGTTGGCAAAAGGCGACTAGGGAATGGAGGCCTTATGTCTAAAATCTCAACTCGGGGATTGGAGCCCTAATGTTGGCAAAAGGCGACTAGAGAATGGAGGCCCTATGTCTAAAATCTCAACTAAGGTATTGGAGCCCTAATATTGGTAAAAAGGCGACTAGGGAATGGAGTCCCTATGTCTAAAATCTCAACTCAAGGATTGGAGCCCTAATGTTGGTAAAAAGGCGACTAGGGAATGGAGGCCCTATGTCTAAAAATCTCAACTCAGGGATTGGAGCCCTAATGTTGGTAAAGAAAAGGCGACTAGGGAGTGGAGGCCCTATGTCTAAAAATCTCAACTCAGGGATTAGAGCCCTAATGTTGGCAAAAGGCGACTAGGGAATGGAGGCCTTATGTCTAAAATCTCAACTCGGGGATTTGAGCCCTAATGTTGGCAAAAGGCGACTAGAGAATGGAGGCCCTATGTCTAAAATCTCAACTAAGAGATTAGAGCCCTAATGTTGGTAAAAGGGCGACTAGGGAATGGAAGCCCTATATCTGAAAATCTCAACTCAGGGATTGGGGCTCTAATATTGGCAAAAAGCGACTAGGGAATGGAGGTCCTATGTCTATAAATCTCAAATCAGAGATTGGAGCCCTAATGTTGGTAAAGAAAAGGCGACTAGGGAATGGAGGCCCTATGTCTAAAAATCTCAACTCAGGGATTGGAGCCCCAATGTTGGTAAAATGGCGACTAGGGAATGGAAGCCCTATATCTAAAATCTCAACTCAGGGATTTGAGCCCAAATGTTGGTAAAAAGGCGACTAAGGAATGAAGTCCCTATGTCTAAAATCTCAACTCAAGGATTGGAGCCCTAATGTTGGTAAAAAGGCGACTAGGGAATGGAGGACCTATGTCTGAAAATCTCACCTCAGGGATTGGAGCCCTAATGTTGGTAAAAATGCGACTAGGGAATGAAGGCCCTATGTCTGAAAATCTCAGCTCAGGGATTGGAGCCCTAATGTTGGTAAAGAAAAGGCGACAAGGGAATGGAGGCCCTTTGTCTAAAAATCTAAACTCAGGGACTAGATCTCTAATGTTGGTAAAGAAAAGGCGACTAGGGAATGGAGGCCCTATGTCTGAAAATCTCAACTCAAGGATTGGAGCCCTAATGTTGGTGAAGAAAAGGCGACTAGGGAGTGGAGGCCCTATGTCTGAAAATCTCAACTCAGGGATTAGAGCCCTAATGTTGGCAAAAGGCGACTAGGGAATGGAGGCCTTATGTCTAAAATCTCAATTCGAGGATTGGAGCCCTAATGTTGACAAAAGGCGACTAGAGAATGGAGGCCCTATGTCTAAAATCACAACTAAGGGATTAGAGCCCTAATGTTGGTAAAAGGTGACTTGGGAATGGAGGCCCTATGTCTGAAGATCTCAACTCAAGGATTGGAGCCCTAATGTTGGAAAAAGGCGGCTAGGGAATGGAGGCCCTATGTCTAAAATCTCAACTCATGGATTGGAGCCCTAATGTTGGAAAAAAGGCGACTAGGGAATGGAGGTCCTATGTCTAAAAATCTCAACTCAGAGATTGGAGCCGTAATGTTGGCAAAAGGTGACTAGGGAATGGAGGCCCTATGTCTAAAATCTCAACTAAGAGATTGGAGCCCTAATGTTAGCAAAAGGTGACTAGGGAATGGAGGCCCTATGTCTAAAATCTCAACTAAGAGATTGGAGCCCTAATGTTGGTAAAAAGGCGACTAGGGAATGGAGGCCCTATGTCTAAAATCTCAACTCAAGGATTGGAGCCCTAATGTTGGTAAAAAGGCGACTAGGGAATGGAGGCCCTATGTCTATAAATCTCAAATTAGAGATTGGATCCCTAATGTTGGTAAAGAAAAGGCGACTAGGGAATGGAGGCCCTATGTCTAAAAATCTCAACTCATGGATTGGAGCCCTAATGTTGGTAAAAAGGCGCCTAGGGAATGGAAGCCCTATATCTAAAATCTCAACTCAGGGATTTGAGCCCAAATGTTGGTAAAAAGGCGACTAAGGAATGAAGTCCCTATGTCTAAAATCTCAACTCAAGGATTGGAGCCCTAATGTTGGTAAAAAGGCGACTAGGGAATGGAGGCCCTATGTCTGAAAATCTCACCTCAGGGATTGGAGCCCTAATGTTGGTAAAAAGGCGACTAGGGAATGGAGGCCCTATGTCTGAAAATCTCAACTCAGGGATTGGAGCCCTAATGTTGGTAAAGAAAAGGCGACAAGGGAATGGAGGCCCTTTGTCTAAAAATCTAAACTCAGGGACTAGATCTCTAATGTTGGTAAAGAAAAGGCGACTAGGTAATGGAGGCCCTATGTCTGAAAATCTCAACTCAGGGATTGGAGCCCTAATGTTGGTAAAGAAAAGGCGACTAGGGAGTGGAGGCCCTATGTCTGAAAATCTCAACTCAGGGATTAGAGCCCTAATGTTGGCAAAAGGCGACTAGGGAATGGAGGCCTTATGTCTAAAATCTCAACTCGGGGATTGGAGCCCTAATGTTGGCAAAAGGCGACTAGTGAATGGAGGCCCTATGTCTAAAATCTCAACTAAGGGATTGGAGCCCTAATATTGGTAAAAAGGCGACTAGGGAATGGAGTCCCTATGTCTAAAATCTCAACTCAAGGATTGGAGCCCTAATGTCGGTAAAAAGGCGACTAGGGAATGGAGGTCTTATGTCTAAAAATCTCAACTCAGGGATTGGAGCCGTAATGTTGGTAAAGAAAAGGCGACTAGGGAGTGGAGGCCCTATGTCTAAAAATCTCAACTCAGGGATTAGAGCCCTAATGTTGGCAAAAGGCGACTAGGGAATGGAGGCCTTATGTCTAAAATCTCAACTCGGGGATTGGAGCCCTAATGTTGGCAAAAGGCGACTAGAGAATGGAGGCCCTATGTCTAAAATCTCAACTCAGGGATTAGAGCCCTAATGTTGGTAAAAGGGCGACTAGGGAATGGAGGCCCTATATCTGAAAATCTCAACTCAGGGATTGAGGCACTAATGTTGGCAAAAAGCGACTAGGGAATGGAGGCCTTATGTCTAAAATCTCAATTCGGGGATTGGAGCCTTAATGTTGGCAAAAGGCGACTAGAGAATGGAGGCCCTATGTCTAAAATCTCAACTAAGGGATTAGAACCCTAATGTTGGTAAAAGGCGACTTGGGAATGGAGGCCCTATGTCTGAAGATCTCAACTCAAGGATTGGAGCCCTAATGTTGGCAAAAGGCGGATAGGGAATGGAGGCCCTATGTCTAAAATCTAAACTCATGGATTGGAGCCCTAATGTTGGGAAAAAGGCGACTGGGGAATGGAGGTCCTATGTCTAAAAATCTCAACTCAGAGATTGGAGCCCAAATGTTGGTAAAAGGTGACTAGGGAATGGAGGCCCTATGTCTAAAATCTCAACTAAGAGATTGGAGCCCTAATGTTGGTAAAAAGGCAACTAGGGAATGGAGGCCCTATGTCTAAAATCTCAACTCAAGGATTGAAGCCCTAATGTTGGTAAAAAGGCGACTAGGGAATGGAGGCCCTATGTCTATAAATTTCAAATCAGGGATTGGAGCCCTAATGTTGGTAAAGAAAAGGCGACTAGGGAATGGAGGCCCTATGTCTAAAAATATCAACTCAGGGATTGGAGCCCTAATGTTGGTAAAAAGGCGACTAGGGAATGGAAACCCTATATCTAAAATCTCAACTCAGGGATTTGAGCCCAAATGTTGGCAAATGGTTACTAGGGAATGGAGGCCCTATTTCTAAAATCTCAACTAAGAGATTGAAGCCCTAATGTTAGTAAAAAGGCGACTAAGGAATGAAGTCCCTATGTCTAAAATCTCAACTCAAGGATTGGAGCCCAAATGTTGGTAAAAAGGCGACTAGGGAATGGAGGCCCTATGTCTAAAAATTTCAACTCAGGGATTGGAGCCCTAATGTTGGTAAAGAAAAGGCGACTGTGGAGGACCTATGTCTGAAAATCTCAACTCATGGATTAGAGCCCTAATGTTGGCAAAAGGCGACTAGGGAATGGAGGCCTTATGTCTAAAATTTTAACTCGGGGATTGGAGCCCTAATGTTGGCAAAAGGCGACTAGACAATGGAGGCCCTATGTCTAAAATCTCAACTAAGGGATTGGAGCCCTAATATTGGTAAAAAGGCGACTAGGGAATGGAGTCCCTATGTCTAAAATCTCAACTCAGGGATTGGGGCCCTAATGTTGGCAAAAAGCGACTAGGGAATGGAGGCCTTATGTCTAAAATCTCAATTCGAGGATTGGAGCCCTAATGTTGACAAAAGGCGACTAGAGAATGGAAGCCCTATGTCTAAAATCACAACTAAGGGATTAGAGCCCTAAGGTTGGTAAAAGACGACTTGGGAATGGAGGCCCTATGTCTGAAGATCTCAACTCAAGGATTGGAGCCCTAATGTTGGAAAAAGGCGGCTAGGGAATGGAGGCCCTATGTCTAAAATCTCAACTCATGGATTGGAGCCCTAATGTTGGTAAAAAGGCGCCTAGGGAATGGAAGCCCTATATCTAAAATCTCAACTCAGGGATTTGAGCCCAAATGTTGGTAAAAAGGCGACTAAGGAATGAAGTCCCTATGTCTAAAATCTCAACTCAAGGATTGGAGCCCTAATGTTGGTAAAAAGGCGACTAGGGAATGGAGGCCCTATGTCTGAAAATCTCACCTCAGGGATTGGAGCCCTAATGTTGGTAAAAAGGCGACTAGGGAATGGAGGCCCTATGTCTGAAAATCTCAACTCAGGGATTGGAGCCCTAATGTTGGTAAAGAAAAGGCGACAAGGGAATGGAGGCCCTTTGTCTAAAAATCTAAACTCAGGGACTAGATCTCTAATGTTGGTAAAGAAAAGGCGACTAGGTAATGGAGGCCCTATGTCTGAAAATCTCAACTCAGGGATTGGAGCCCTAATGTTGGTAAAGAAAAGGCGACTAGGGAGTGGAGGCCCTATGTCTGAAAATCTCAACTCAGGGATTAGAGCCCTAATGTTGGCAAAAGGCGACTAGGGAATGGAGGCCTTATGTCTAAAATCTCAACTCGGGGATTGGAGCCCTAATGTTGGCAAAAGGCGACTAGAGAATGGAGGCCCTATGTCTAAAATCTCAACTAAGGGATTGGAGCCCTAATATTGGTAAAAAGGCGACTAGGGAATGGAGTCCCTATGTCTAAAATCTCAACTCAAGGATTGGAGCCCTAATGTCGGTAAAAAGGCGACTAGGGAATGGAGGTCTTATGTCTAAAAATCTCAACTCGGGGATTGGAGCCCTAATGTTGGTAAAGAAAAGGCGACTAGGGAGTGGAGGCCCTATGTCTAAAAATCTCAACTCAGGGATTAGAGCCCTAATGTTGGCAAAAGGCGACTAGGGAATGGAGGCCTTATGTCTAAAATCTCAACTCGGGGATTGGAGCCCTAATGTTGGCAAAAGGCGACTAGAGAATGGAGGCCCTATGTCTAAAATCTCAACTCAGGGATTAGAGCCCTAATGTTGGTAAAAGGGCGACTAGGGAATGGAGGCCCTATATCTGAAAATCTCAACTCAGGGATTGAGGCACTAATGTTGGCAAAAAGCGACTAGGGAATGGAGGCCTTATGTCTAAAATCTCAATTCGGGGATTGGAGCCTTAATGTTGGCAAAAGGCGACTAGAGAATGGAGGCCCTATGTCTAAAATCTCAACTAAGGGATTAGAACCCTAATGTTGGTAAAAGGCGACTTGGGAATGGAGGCCCTATGTCTGAAGATCTCAACTCAAGGATTGGAGCCCTAATGTTGGCAAAAGGCGGATAGGGAATGGAGGCCCTATGTCTAAAATCTAAACTCATGGATTGGAGCCCTAATGTTGGGAAAAAGGCGACTGGGGAATGGAGGTCCTATGTCTAAAAATCTCAACTCAGAGATTGGAGCCCAAATGTTGGTAAAAGGTGACTAGGGAATGGAGGCCCTATGTCTAAAATCTCAACTAAGAGATTGGAGCCCTAATGTTGGTAAAAAGGCAACTAGGGAATGGAGGCCCTATGTCTAAAATCTCAACTCAAGGATTGAAGCCCTAATGTTGGTAAAAAGGCGACTAGGGAATGGAGGCCCTATGTCTATAAATTTCAAATCAGGGATTGGAGCCCTAATGTTGGTAAAGAAAAGGCGACTAGGGAATGGAGGCCCTATGTCTAAAAATATCAACTCAGGGATTGGAGCCCTAATGTTGGTAAAAAGGCGACTAGGGAATGGAAACCCTATATCTAAAATCTCAACTCAGGGATTTGAGCCCAAATGTTGGCAAATGGTTACTAGGGAATGGAGGCCCTATTTCTAAAATCTCAACTAAGAGATTGAAGCCCTAATGTTAGTAAAAAGGCGACTAAGGAATGAAGTCCCTATGTCTAAAATCTCAACTCAAGGATTGGAGCCCTAATGTTGGTAAAAAGGCGACTAGGGAATGGAGGCCCTATGTCTAAAAATTTCAACTCAGGGATTGGAGCCCTAATGTTGGTAAAGAAAAGGCGACTGTGGAGGACCTATGTCTGAAAATCTCAACTCATGGATTAGAGCCCTAATGTTGGCAAAAGGCGACTAGGGAATGGAGGCCTTATGTATAAAATTTTAACTCGGGGATTGGAGCCCTAATGTTGGCAAAAGGCGACTAGACAATGGAGGCCCTATGTCTAAAATCTCAACTAAGGGATTGGAGCCCTAATATTGGTAAAAAGGAGACTAGGGAATGGAGTCCCTATGTCTAAAATCTCAACTCAGGGATTGGGGCCCTAATGTTGGCAAAAAGCGACTAGGGAATGGAGGCCTTATGTCTAAAATCTCAATTCGAGGATTGGAGCCCTAATGTTGACAAAAGGCGACTAGAGAATGGAAGCCCTATGTCTAAAATCACAACTAAGGGATTAGAGCCCTAAGGTTGGTAAAAGACGACTTGGGAATGGAGGCCCTATGTCTGAAGATCTCAACTCAAGGATTGGAGCCCTAATGTTGGAAAAAGGCGGCTAGGGAATGGAGGCCCTATGTCTAAAATCTCAACTCATGGATTGGAGCCCTAATGTTGGTAAAAAGGCACAGGGGAATGGAGGTCCTATGTCTAAAAATCTCAACTCAGAGATTGGAGCCCTAATGTTGGCAAAAGGTGACTAGGGAATGGAGGCCCTATGTCTAAAATCTCAACTAAGAGATTGGAGCCCTAATGTTGGTAAAAAGGCGACTAGGGAATGGAGGCCCTATGTCTATAAATCTCAAATCAGAGATTGGAGCCCTAATGTTGGTAAAGAAAAGGCGACTAGGGAATGGAGGCCCTATGTCTAAAAATCTCAACTCAGGGATTGGAGCCCCAATGTTGGTAAAAAGGCGACTAGGGAATGGAAGCCCTATAATCTAAAATCTCAAATTAGGGATTGGAGCCCTAATGTTGGTAAAGAAAAGGCGACTAGGGAATGGAGGCCCTATGTCTAAAAATATCAACTCAGGGATTGGAGCCCTAATATTGGTAAAAAGTTGACTAGGGAATGGAAGCCCTATATCTAAAATCTCAACTCAGGGATTTGAGCCCAAATGTTGGCAAATGGTTACTAGGGAATGGAGGCCCTATTTCTAAAATCTCAACTAAGAGATTGAAGCCCTAATGTTAGTAAAAAGGCGACTAAGGAATGAAGTCCCTATGTCTAAAATCTCAACTCAAGGATTGGAGCCCTAATGTTGGTAAAAAGGCGACTAGGGAATGGAGGCCCTATGTCTAAAAATCTCAACTCAGGGATTGGAGCCCTAATGTTGGTAAAGAAAAGGCGACTGTGGAGGCCCTATGTCTGAAAATCTCAACTCAGGGATTGGGGCCCTAATGTTGGCAAAAAGCGACTAGGGAATGGATGCCTTATGTCTAAAATCTCAATTCGAGGATTGGAGCCCTAATGTTGACAAAAGGCGACTAGAGAATGGAAGCCCTATGTCTAAAATCACAACTAAGGGATTAGAGCCCTAAGGTTGGTAAAAGGCGACTTGGGAATGGAGGCCCTATGTCTGAAGATCTCAACTCAAGGATTGGAGCCCTAATGTTGGAAAAAGGCGACTAGGGAATGGAGGCCCTATGTCTAAAATCTCAACTCATGGATTGGAGCCCTAATGTTGGGAAAAAGGCGACTGGGGAATGGAGGTCCTATGTCTAAAAATCTCAACTCAGAGATTGGAGCCCTAATGTTGGCAAAAGGTGACTAGGGAATGGAGGCCCTATGTCTAAAATCTCAACTAAGAGATTGGAGCCCTAATGTTGGTAAAAAGGCGACTAGGGAATGGAGGCCCTATGTCTATAAATCTCAAATCAGAGATTGGAGCCCTAATGTTGGTAAAGAAAAGGCGACTAGGGAATGGAGGCCCTATGTCTAAAAATCTCAACTCAGGGATTGGAGCCCTAATGTTGGTAAAAAGGCGACTAGGGAATGGAAGCCCTATATCTAAAATCTCAACTCAGGGATTTGAGCCCAAATGTTGGTAAAAGGCGACTAAGGAATGAAGTCCCTATGTCTAAAATCTCAACTCAAGGATAGGAGCCCTAATGTTGGTAAAAAGGCGACTAGGGAATTGAGGCCCTATGTCTGAAAATCTCACCTCAGGGATTGGAGCCGTAATGTTGGTAAAAAGGCGACTAGGGAATGGAGGCCCTATGTCTGAAAATCTCAACTCAGGGATTGGAGCCCTAATGTTGGTAAAGAAAAGGCGACAAGGGAATGGAGGCCCTTTGTCTAAAAATCTAAACTCAGGGACTAGATCCCTAATGTTGGTAAAGAAAAGGCGACTAGGGAATGGAGACCCTATGTCTGAAAATCTCAACTCAGGGATTAGAGCCCTAATGTTGGCAAAAGGCGACTAGTGAATAAAGTCCTTATGTCTAAAATCTCAACTCGGGGAATGGAGTCCTAATGTTGGCAAAAGGGGACTAGAGAATGGAGGCCCTATGTCTAAAATCTCAACTCAAGGATTAGAGCCCTAATGTTGGTAAAAAGGCGACTAGGGAATGGAGGCCCAATGTCTGAAAATATCAACCTTGGGATTGGAGCCCTAAAGTTGGTAAAAAGGCGACTAGGGAAAGGAGGCCCTATGACTTAAAATCTCAACTCAGGGATTGGAGCCCTAATGTTGGTAAAGAAAAGGCGACTAGGGAATGGAGGCCCTATGTCTTAAAATCTCAACTCAAGGATTGGAGCCCGAATGTTGTCAAAAGGTGACTAGGAAATGGAGGTCCTATGTTTGAAAATCTCAACTCAGGGATTGGGGCCCTAATGTTGGTAAAAAGGCGACTAGGGAATGGAGGCCCTATATCTAAAATCTCAACTCAGGGATTGGAGCCCTAATGTTGGCAAAAGGTGACTAGGGAATGGAGGCCCTATGTCTGGAAATCTCAACTTAGGGATTAGGGCCCTAATGTTGGCAAAAGGCGACTAGGGAATGGAGGCCTTATGTCTAAAAATCTTAACTCAGTGATTGGAGCCCTAATGTTGATAACAAGGCGACTAGGGAATGGAGACCCTATATCTAAAATCTCAACTCGGAGATTGGAGCCCAAATGTTGGCAAAGAAAAGGCGACTAGGGAATGGAGGCCTTATGTCTAAAATCTCAACTCGGGGATTGAAGCACTAATGTTTGCAAAAGGCGACCAGGGAATGGAGGCCCTATGTCTGAAAATCTCAACTCAGGGATTGGAGCCCTAAAGTTGGCAAATGACGACTAGGGAATGGATGCCCTATGTCTAAAATCTCAACTCAGGGAATGGAGCCCTAATGTTCTGAAAAAGGCGACTAGGGAATGAAGGCCTTATATCTAAAATCTCAACTCAGGGATTGGAGCCCTAGTGTTGGTAAACAGGCGAATAGGGAATGGAGGCCCTATGTCTAAAATCTCAACTCAGGAATTGGAGCCCTAATGTTGGCAAAAGGTGACTAGGGAATGGAGGCCCTATGTCTGGAAAACTCAACTTAGGGATTAGGGCCCTAATGTTGGCAAAAGGTGACTGGGGAATAGAGGCCTTATGTCTAAAAATCTTAACTCAGTGATTGGAGCCCTAATGTTGATAAAAAGGCGACTAGGGAATGGAGGACCTATATCTAAAATCTCAACTCAGGGATTGGAGCCCTAGTGTTGATAATAGGCGACTAGGGAATGGAGGCCCTATGTCTAAAATCTCAACTCAGGAATTGGAGCCCTAATGTTGGCAAAAGGTGACTAGGGAATGGAGGCCCTATATCTAAAATCTCAACTCAGGGATTGGGGCCTTAATGTTGGAAAAAGGCGACTAGGGAATGGAGGCCTTATGTCTAAAAATCTTAACTCAGTGATTGGAGCCCTAATGTTGGTAAAAAGGCGACTAGGGAATGAAGGCCCTATATCTAAAATCTCAACTCAGGGATTGGAGCCCTAATGAGTGTAAAAGGCGACTAGGGAATGGAGGCCCTATATATAAAATCTCAACTCAGGGATTGGAGCCCTAGTGTTGGTAAATAGGCGACTAGGGAATGGAGGCCCTATGTCTAAAATCTCAACTCAAGAATTGGAGCCCTAATGTTGGCAAAAGGTGACTAGGGAATGGAGGCCCTATGTCTAAAATCTCTAGGGATTGGAGCCCTAATGTAGGTAAAAGGCGACTAGGGAATGGAGGCCCAATGTCTAAAATCTCAACTCAGGAATTGGAGACCTAATGTTGGCAAAATGTGACTAGGGAATGGAGACCTTATGTCTAAAATCTCAACTAAGGGATTGGAGCCCTAATGTTGGTAAATAGGCGACTAGGGAATGGAGGCCTTATGTCTAAAATCTCAACTCAGGAATTGGAGCCCTAATGTTGGCAAAAGGCAACTAGGGAATGGAGGCCCTATATCTAAAATCTCAACTCAGGAAATGGAGCCCTAATGTAGGTAAAAGGCGACTATGGAATGGAGGCCCTATATCTAAAATCTCAACTCAGGGATTGGAGCCCTAATGTTGGTAAAAAGGCGACTAGGGAATGAAGGCCCAAAGTCTAAAATCTTAACTCAGGAATTGGAGCCCTAATGTTGGCAAAATGTGACTAGGGAATGGAGGCCCTGTGTCTAAAAATCTCAACTCAGGGATTGGAGTCCTAATGTTGGTAAAAAGGTGACTAGGGAATGGTGGCCCTATGTATGAAAATCTCAATTCAGGGATTGAGACCCTAATGTTGGCAAAAGGCGACTAGGGAATGGAGGCCCTATGTCCGAAAATCTCAACTCAGGTATTGGAGCCCTAATGTTGGCAAAAGGAGACTAGGGAATGGAGGCCCTATGTCTAAAATCTCAACTCAGGAATTGGAGCCCTAATGTTGGTAAAGAAAAGGCGACTAGGGAATGGAGGCCCTATGTATAAAAATCTCAACTCAGGAATTGGAGCCCTAATGTTGGTAAAAAGGCGACTAGGGAATGGAGTCCCTATGTCTAAAATCTTAACTAAATGATTGGAGCTCTAATGTTGGTAAAAAGGCGACTAGATAATGGAAGCCCTATGTCTAAAAATTTCAACTTAGAGATTGAAGCCCTAATGTTGGTAAAGAAAAGGCGACTAGGGAATGGAGGCCCTATGTCTAAAAATCCCACCACAAGGATTAGAGCCCTAACATTGGCAAACGGCGACTAGGGAATGGAGGCCTTATGTCTAAAATCTCAACTCGGGGATTGGAGCCCTAATATTGGCAAAAGGCGACTAGAGAATGGAGGCCCTATGTTTAAAATCTCAACTAAGGGATTGGAGCCCTAATGTTGGTAAAAAGGCGACTAGGGAATGGAGGCCCTATGTCTAAAATCTCAACTCAAGGATTGGAGCCCTAATGTTGGTAAAAAGGCGACTAGGGAATGGAGGCCTATGTCTCAAAAACTCAACTCAGGGATTGGAGCCCTAATGTTGGTAAAGAAAAGGCGACTTGGGAATGGAGGCCCTATGTCTTAAAATCTCAACTCAAGGATTTGAGCCCTAATGTTGGCAAAAGGTGACTAGGGAATGGAGGCCCTATGTCTGAAAATCTCAACTAAGGGATTGTCCCCTAATGTTGGGAAAAGGCGACTAGGGAATGGAGGCCCTATGTCTGAAAATCTCAACCCAGGGATTGGAGCCCTAATTTTGGCAAAAGGTGACTAGGGAATGAAGGCCCTATGTCTAAAATCTCAACTCAGAGATTAGAGCCCTAATGTAGGTAAAATGCGACTAGGGAATGTAGGCCTTATGTCTAAAATCTCAACTCGGGGATTGGAGCCCTAATGTTGGCAAAAGGCGAATAGACAATGGAGGCCCTATGTCTAAAATCTCAACTAAGGGATTGGAGCCCTAATATTGGTAAAAAGGCGACTAGGGAATGGAGTCCATATGTCTAAAATCTCAACTCAGGGATTGGGGCCCTAATGTTGGCAAAAAGCGACTAGGGAATGGAGGCCTTATGTCTAAAATCTCAATTCGAGGATTGGAGCCCTAATGTTGACAAAAGGCGACTAGAGAATGGAAGCCCTATGTCTAAAATCACAACTAAGGGATTAGAGCCCTAAGGTTGGTAAAAGGCGACTTGGGAATGGAGGCCCTATGTCTGAAGATCTCAACTCAAGGATTGGAGCCCTAATGTTGGAAAAAGGCGACTAGGGAATGGAGGCCCTATGTCTAAAATCTCAACTCATGGATTGGAGCCCTAATGTTGGGAAAAAGGCGACAGGGGAATGGAGGTCCTATGTCTAAAAATCTCAACTCAGAGATTGGAGCCCTAATGTTGGCAAAAGGTGACTAGGGAATGGAGGCCCTATGTCTAAAATCTCAACTAAGAGATTGGAGCCCTAATGTTGGTAAAAAGGCGACTAGGGAATGGAGGCCCTATGTCTATAAATCTCAAATCAGAGATTGGAGCCCTAATGTTGGTAAAGAAAAGGCGACTAGGGAATGGAGGCCCTATGTCTAAAAATCTCAACTCAGGGATTGGAGCCCTAATGTTGGTAAAAAGGCGACTAGGGAATGGAAGCCCTATATCTAAAATCTCAACTCAGGGATTTGAGCCCAAATGTTGGTAAAAGGCGACTAAGGAATGAAGTCCCTATGTCTAAAATCTCAACTCAAGGATAGGAGCCCTAATGTTGGTAAAAAGGCGACTAGGGAATTGAGGCCCTATGTCTGAAAATCTCACCTCAGGGATTGGAGCCGTAATGTTGGTAAAAAGGCGACTAGGGAATGGAGGCCCTATATCTGAAAATCTCAACTCAGGGATTGGAGCCCTAATGTTGGTAAAGAAAAGGCGACAAGGGAATGGAGGACCTTTGTCTAAAAATCTAAACTCAGGGACTGGAGCCCTAATGTTGGTAAAGAAAAGGCGACTAGGGAATGGAGGCCCTATGTCTGAAAATCTCAACTCAGGGATTAGAGCCCTAATGTTGGCAAAAGGCGACTAGTGAATAAAGGCCTTATGTCTAAAATCTCAATTCGGGGATTGGAGTCCTAATGTTGGCAAAAGGGGACTAGAGAATGGAGGCCCTATGTCTAAAATCTCAACTCAAGGATTAGAGCCCTAATGTTGGTAAAAAGGCGACTAGGGAATGGAGGCCCAATGTCTGAAAATATCAACCTTGGGATTGGAGCCCTAAAGTTGGTAAAAAGGCGACTAGGGAAAGGAGGCCCTATGACTTAAAATCTCAACTCAGGGATTGGAGCCCTAATGTTGGTAAAGAAAAGGCGACTAGGGAATGGAGGCCCTATGTCTTAAAATCTCAACTCAAGGATTGGAGCCCGAATGTTGTCAAAAGGCGACTAGGAAATGGAGGTCCTATGTTTGAAAATCTCAACTCAGGGATTGGGGCCCTAATGTTGGTAAAAAGGCGACTAGGGAATGGAGGCCCTATATCTAAAATCTCAACTCAGGGATTGGAGCCCTAATGTTGGCAAAAGGTGACTAGGGAATGGAGGCCCTATGTCTGGAAATCTCAACTTAGGGATTAGGGCCCTAATGTTGGCAAAAGGCGACTAGGGAATGGAGGCCTTATGTCTAAAAATCTTAACTCAGTGATTGGAGCCCTAATGTTGATAAAAAGGCGACTAGGGAATGGAGACCCTATATCTAAAATCTCAACTCGGAGATTGGAGCCCAAATGTTGGCAAAGAAAAGGCGACTAGGGAATGGAGGCCTTATGTCTAAAATCTCAACTCGGGGATTGAAGCACTAATGTTGGCAAAAGGCGACCAGGGAATGGAGGCCCTATGTCTGAAAATCTCAACTCAGGGATTGGAGCCCTAAAGTTGGCAAATGACGACTAGGGAATGGATGCCTTATGTCTAAAATCTCAACTCATGGATTGGAGACCTAATGTTCTGAAAAAGGCGACTAGGGAATGAAGGCCTTATATCTAAAATCTAAACTCAGGGATTGGAGCCCTAGTGTTGGTAAACAGGCGAATAGGGAATGGAGGCCCTATGTCTAAAATCTCAACTCAGGAATTGGAGCCCTAATGTTGGCAAAAGGTGACTAGGGAATGGAGGCCCTATGTCTGGAAAACTCAACTTAGGGATTAGGGCCCTAATGTTGGCAAAAGGTGACTGGGGAATGGAGGCCTTATGTCTAAAAATCTTAACTCAGTGATTGGAGCCCTAATGTTGATAAAAAGGCGACTAGGGAATGGAGGACCTATACCTAAAATCTCAACTCAGGGATTGGAGCCCTAGTGTTGATAATAGGCGACTAGGGAATGGAGGCCCTATGTCTAAAATCTCAACTCAGGAATTGGAGCCCTAATGTTGGCAAAAGGTGACTAGGGAATGGAGGCCCTATATCTAAAATCTCAACTCAGGGATTGGGGCCTTAATGTTGGAAAAAGGCGACTAGGGAATGGAGGCCTTATGTCTAAAAATCTTAACTCAGTGATTGGAGCCCTAATGTTGGTAAAAAGGCGACTAGGGAATGAAGGCCCTATATCTAAAATCTCAACTCAGGGATTGGAGCCCTAATGAGTGTAAAAGGCGACTAGGGAATGGAGGCCCTATATATAAAATCTCAACTCAGGGATTGGAGCCCTAGTGTTGGTAAATAGGCGACTAGGGAATGGAGGCCCTATGTCTAAAATCTCAACTCAGGAATTGGAGCCCTAATGTTGGCAAAAGGTGACTAGGGAATGGAGGCCCTATGTCTAAAATCTCTAGGGATTGGAGCCCTAATGTAGGTAAAAGGCGACTAGGGAATGGAGGCCCAATGTCTAAAATCTCAACTCAGGAATTGGAGACCTAATGTTGGCAAAATGTGACTAGGGAATGGAGACCCTATGTCTAAAATCTCAACTAAGGGATTGGAGCCCTAATGTTGGTAAAAAGGCGACTAGGGAATGGAGGCCTTATGTCTAAAATCTCAACTCAGGAATTGGAGCCCTAATGTTGGCAAAAGGCAACTAGGGAATGGAGGCCCTATATCTAAAATCTCAACTCAGGGATTGGAGCCCTAATGTAGGTAAAAGGCGACTATGGAATGGAGGCCCTATATCTAAAATCTCAACTCAGGGATTGGAGCCCTAATGTTGGTAAAAAGGCGACTAGGGAATGAAGGCCCAAAGTCTAAAATCTTAACTCATGAATTGGAGCCCTAATGTTGGCAAAATGTGACTAGGGAATGGAGGCCCTGTGTCTAAAAATCTCAACTCAGGGATTGGAGTCCTAATGTTGGTAAAAAGGTGACTAGGGAATGGTGGCCCTATGTATGAAAATCTCAATTCAGGGATTGAGACCCTAATGTTGGCAAAAGGCGACTAGGGAATGGAGGCCCTATGTCCGAAAATCTCAACTCAGGTATTGGAGCCCTAATGTTGGCAAAAGGCGACTAGGGAATGGAGGCCCTATGTCTAAAATCTCAACTCAGGAATTGGAGCCCTAATGTTGGTAAAGAAAAGGCGACTAGGGAATGGAGGCCCTATGTATAAAAATCTCAACTCAGGAATTGGAGCCCTAATGTTGGTAAAAAGGCGACTAGGGAATGGAGTCCCTATGTCTAAAATCTTAACTAAATGATTGGAGCTCTAATGTTGGTAAAAAGGCGACTAGATAATGGAAGCTTTATGTCTAAAAATTTCAACTTAGAGATTGAAGCCCTAATGTTGGTAAAGAAAAGGCGACTAGGGAATGGAGGCCCTATGTCTAAAAATCCCACCACAAGGATTAGAGCCCTAACATTGGCAAACGGCGACTAGGGAATGGAGGCCTTATGTCTAAAATCTCAACTCGGGGATTGGAGCCCTAATATTGGCAAAAGGCGACTAGAGAATGGAGGCCCTATGTTTAAAATCTCAACTAAGGGATTGGAGCCCTAATGTTGGTAAAAAGGCGACTAGGGAATGGAGGCCCTATGTCTAAAATCTCAACTCAAGGATTGGAGCCCTAATGTTGGTAAAAAGGCGACTAGGGAATGGAGGCCTATGTCTCAAAAACTCAACTCAGGGATTGGAGCCCTAATGTTGGTAAAGAAAAGGCGACTTGGGAATGGAGGCCCTATGTCTTAAAATCTCAACTCAAGGATTTGAGCCCTAATGTTGGCAAAAGGTGACTAGGGAATGGAGGCCCTATGTCTGAAAATCTCAACTAAGGGATTGTCCCCTAATGTTGGGAAAAGGCGACTAGGGAATGGAGGCCCTATGTCTGAAAATCTCAACCCAGGGATTGGAGCCCTAATTTTGGCAAAAGGTGACTAGGGAATGAAGGCCCTATGTCTAAAATCTCAACTCAGAGATTAGAGCCCTAATGTAGGTAAAATGCGACTAGGGAATGGAGGCCCTATATCTAAAATCTCAACTCAGGGATTGGAGCCCTAAAATTGGGAAAAAGGCGACTAGGGAATGGAGGCCTTATGTCTAAAAATCTTAATTCGATGATTGGAGCCATAATGTTGGTAAAAAGGCGACTAGAGAATGGAGGTCATATGTCTAACATCTCAACTCAGGGATTAGAGCCCTAATGTTGGTAAAAAGGAGACTAGGGAATGGAGGCCCTATGTCTAAAATCTCAACTCAGGGATTGGAGCCCTAATGTTGGCAAAAGGTGACTAGGGAATGGAGGCCCTATGTCTGGAAAACTCAACTTAGGGATTAGGGCCCTAATGTTGGCAAATGGCGACTAGGGAATGGAGGCCTTATGTCTAAAAATCTTAACTCTGTAATTGGAGCCCTAACGTTAATAAAAAGGCAACTAGGGAATGGAGGCCCTATATCTAAAATCTCAACTCGGGGTATTGGAGCCCAAATGTTGGCAAAGAAAAGGCGACTAGGGAATGGAGGCCTTATGTCTAAAATCTCAACTCGGGGATTGAAGCCCTAATGTTGGCAAAAGGCGACCAGGGAATGGAGGCCCTATGTCTAAAAATCTCAACTCAGGGATTGGAACCCTAAAGTTGGCAAAAGACGACTAGGGAATGGATGCCCTATGTCTAAAATCTAAACTCAGGGATTGGAGCCCTAATGTTCTGAAAAAGGCGACTAGGGAATGGAGGCCTTATATCTAAAATCTCAACTCAGGGATTGGAGCCCTAGTGTTGGTAAACAGGCGACTAGGGAATGGAGGCCCTATGTCTAAAATCTCAACTCAGGAATTGGAGCCCTAATGTTGGCAAAAGGTGACTAGGGAATGGAGGCCCTATGTCTGGAAAACTCAACTTAGGGATTAGGGCCCTAATGTTGGCAAAAGGTGACTGGGAATGGAGGCCTTATGTCTAAAAATCTTAACTCAGTGATTGGAGCCCTAATGTTGATAAAAAGGCGACTAGGGAATGGAGGCCCTATATCTAAAATCTCAACTCAGGGATTGGAGCCCTAGTGTTGATAATAGGCGACTAGGGAATGGAGGCCCTATGTCTAAAATCTCAACTCAGGAATTGGAGCCCTAATGTTGGAAAAAGGTGACTAGGGAATGGAGGCCCTATATCTAAAATCTCAACTCAGGGATTGAAGCCTTAATGTTGGCATAAGGCAACTAGGGAATGGAGGCCTTATGTCTAAAAATCTTAACTCAGTGATTGGAGCACTAATGTTGGTAAAAAGGTGACTAGGGAATGGAGGCCCTATATCTAAAATCTCAACTCAGGGATTGGAGCTCTAATGAGTGTAAAAGGCGACTAGGGAAAGGAGGCCCTATATCTAAAATCTCAACTCAGGGATTGGAGCCCTAGTGTTGGTAAATAGGCGACTAGGGAATGGAGGCCCTATGTCTAAAATCTCAACTCAGGAATTGGAGCCCTAATGTTGGCAAAAGGTGACTAGGGAATGAAGGCCCTATGTCTAAAATCTCAACTCAGAGATTAGAGCCCTAATGTAGGTAAAATGCGACTAGGGAATGGAGGCCCTATATCTAAAATCTCAACTCAGGGATTGGAGCCCTAAAATTGGGAAAAAGGCGACTAGGGAATGGAGGCCTTATGTCTAAAAATATTAACTCGATGATTGGAGCCATAATGTTGGTAAAAAGGCGACTAGAGAATGGAGGTCATATGTCTAACATCTCAACTCAGGGATTAGAGCCCTAATGTTGGTAAAAAGGAGACTAGGGAATGGAGGCCCTATGTCTAAAATCTCAACTCAGGGATTGGAGCCCTAATGTTGGCAAAAGGTGACTAGGGAATGGAGGCCCTATGTCTGGAAAACTCAACTTAGGGATTAGGGCCCTAATGTTGGCAAATGGCGACTAGGGAATGGAGGCCTTATGTCTAAAAATCTTAACTCTGTAATTGGAGCCCTAACGTTAATAAAAAGGCAACTAGGGAATGGAGGCCCTATATCTAAAATCTCAACTCGGGTATTGGAGCCCAAATGTTGGCAAAGAAAAGGCGACTAGGGAATGGAGGCCTTATGTCTAAAATCTCAACTCGGGGATTGAAGCCCTAATGTTGGCAAAAGGCGACCAGGGAATGGAGGCCTTATGTCTAAAAATCTCAACTCAGGGATTGGAACCCTAAAGTTGGCAAAAGGCGACTAGGGAATGGATGCCCTATGTCTAAAATCTCAACTCAGGGATTGGAGCCCTAATGTTCTGAAAAAGGCGACTAGGGAATGGAGGCCTTATATCTAAAATCTCAACTCAGGGATTGGAGCCCTAGTGTTGGTAAACAGGCGACTAGGGAATGGAGGCCCTATGTCTAAAATCTCAACTCAGGAATTGGAGCCCTAATGTTGGCAAAAGGTGACTAGGGAATGGAGGCCCTATGTCTGGAAAACTCAACTTAGGGATTAGGGCCCTAATGTTGGCAAAAGGTGACTGGGAATGGAGGCCTTATGTCTAAAAATCTTAACTCAGTGATTGGAGCCCTAATGTTGATAAAAAGGCGACTAGGGAATGGAGGCCCTATATCTAAAATCTCAACTCAGGGATTGGAGCCCTAGTGTTGATAATAGGCGACTAGGGAATGGAGGCCCTATGTCTAAAATCTCAACTCAGGAATTGGAGCCCTAATGTTGGAAAAAGGTGACTAGGGAATGGAGGCCCTATATCTAAAATCTCAACTCAGGGATTGAAGCCTTAATGTTGGCATAAGGCAACTAGGGAATGGAGGCCTTATGTCTAAAAATCTTAACTCAGTGATTGGAGCACTAATGTTGGTAAAAAGGTGACTAGGGAATGGAGGCCCTATATCTAAAATCTCAACTCAGGGATTGGAGCTCTAATGAGTGTAAAAGGCGACTAGGGAAAGGAGGCCCTATATCTAAAATCTCAACTCAGGGATTGGAGCCCTAGTGTTGGTAAATAGGCGACTAGGGAATGGAGGCCCTATGTCTAAAATCTCAACTCAGGAATTGGAGCCCTAATGTTGGAAAAAGGTGACTAGGGAATGAAGGCCCTATGTCTAAAATCTCAACTTAGGGATTGGAGCCCTAATGTAGGTAAAAGGCGACTAGGGAATGGAGGCCCTATATCTAAAATCTCAACTCAGGGATTGGAGCCCTAATGTTGGTAAAAAGGCGACTAGGGAATGGAGGCCCTATGTCTAAAATCTCAACTCAGGAATTGGAGCCCTAATGTTGGCAAAAAGTGACTAGGGAATGGAGACCCTATGTCTAAAATCTCAACTAAGGGATTGGAGACCTAATGTTAGTAAAAAGGCGACTAGGGAATGAAGGCCTTATGTCTAAAATCTCAACTCAGGAATTGGAGCCCTAATGTTGGCAAAAGCCGACTAGGGAATGGATGCCCTATATCTAAAATCTCAACTCAGGGATTGGAGCCCTAATGTAGGTAAAAGGCGACTAGGGAATGGAGGCCCTATATCTAAAATCTCAACTCAGGGATTAGAGCCCTAATGTTGGTAAAAAGGCGACTAGGGAATGAAGGCCCAAAGTCTAAAATCTTAACTCAGGAATTGGAGCCCTAATGTTGGCAAAATGTGACTAGGGAATGGAGGCCCTGTGTCTAAAAATCTCAACTCAGGGATTGGGCCTTAATGTTGGCAAAAGGAGACTAGGGAATGAGGCCCTATGTCTAAAAATCTCAACTCAGGGATTGAAGCCCTAATGTTGGTAAAAGGCGACAAGGGAATGGAGGCCGTTTGTATAAAATCTCAACTCAGGGATTGAAGCCCTAATGTTGGGAAAAAGGCGACTAGGGAATGGTGGCCCTATGTCTAAAAATCTCAACTCAGGGATTGGAGCCCTAATGTTGGTAAAAAGGCTACTAGGGAATGGAGGCCCTTTGTCTAAAGTCTCAACTCACGGATTGGAACCCTAATGTTGGTAAAGAAAAGACGACAAGGGAATGGAGGTCTTATGTCTAAAATATCAAATCAGGGATTGGATCCCTAATGTTGGTAAAAAGGCGACTAGGGAATGGAGGCCCTATGTCTAAAATCTCAACTCAGGGATTGGAACCCTAATGTAGGTAAAATGCGACTAGGGAATGGAGGCCCTATATCTAAAATCTCAACTCAGAGATTGGAGCCCTAGTGTTGGTAAACAGGCGACTAGGGAATGGAGGCCCTATGTCTAAAATCTCAACTCAGGAATTGGAGCCCTAATGTTGGCAAAAGGTGACTAGGGAATGGAGGCCATATGTCTGAAAATCTCAACTCAGGGATTGGGGCCTTAATGTTGGCAAAAGGCGACTAGGGAATGGAGGCCTTATGTCTAAAAATCTTAACTCAGTGATTGGAGCCGTAATGTTGGTAAAAAGGCGACTAGGGAATGGAGGCCCTATATCTAAAATCTAAACTCATGGATTGGAGCCCTAGTGTTGATAATAGGCGACTAGGGAATGGAGGCCCTATTTTATTAAATCTCAACTCAGGAATTGGAGCCCTAATGTTGGCAAAAGATGACTAGGGAATGGAGGCCCTATATCTAAAATTTCAACTAAGGGATTGAAGCCCTAATGTTGGTAAAAAGGCGACTAGGGAATGGAGTCCCTATGTCTAAAATCTCAACTCAAGGATTGGAGCCCTAATATTGGTAAAAAGTAGACTAGGGAATGGAGGCTCTATGTCTAAAAATCTCAACTCAGGGATTGGAGCCCTAATGTTGATAAAGAAAAGGCGACTAGGGAATGGAGGCCCTATGTCTAAAAATCTCAACTCAGGGATTAGAGCCGTAATGTTGGTAAAAGGCGACTAGGGAATGGAGGCCTTATGTCTAAAATCTCAACTCGGGGATTGGAGCCCTAATGTAGGTAAAAGGCGACTAGAGAATGGAGGCCCTATATCTAAAATCTCAACCCGGGGATTGGAGCACTGGTGTTGGTTAACAGGCGACTAGGGAATGGAGGCCCTATGTCTAAAATCTCAACTCAGGAATTGGAGCCCTAATGTTGGCAAAAGGTGACTAGGGAATGGAGGCCCTATGTCTGAAAATCTCAACTCAGGGATTGAGACCCTAATGTTGGCAAAAAATGACTAGGGAATGGAGGCCCTATATCTAAAATCTCAACTAAGGGATTGAAGCCCTAATGTTGGTAAAAAGGCGACTAGGTAATGGAGTCCCTATGTCTAAAATCTCAACTCAAGGATTGGAGACCTAATATTGGTAAAAAGTAGACTAGGGAATAGAGGCCCTATGTCTAAAAATCTCAACTCAGGGATTGGAGCCCAAATGTTGATAAAGAAAAGGCGATTAGGGAATGGAGGCCCTATGTCTAAAAATGTCAACTCAGGGATTAGAGCCCTAATGTTGGCAAACGGCGACTAGGGAATGGAGGCCTTATGTCTAAAATCTCAACTCAGGGATTGGAGCCCTAATGTTGGCAAAAGGAGACTAGAGAATGGAGGCCCTATGTCTGAAAATCTCAACTCAGGGATTGGGGCCTTAATGTTGGCAAAAGGCGACTAGGGAATGTAGGCCTTATGTCTAAAAATCTCAACTCAGTGATTGAAGCCCTAATGTTGGTAAAAAGGCGACTAGGGAATGGAGGCCCTATATCTAAAATCTCAACTCAGGGATTGGAGCCCTAGTGTTGATAATAGGCGACTAGGGAATGAATGCCCTATGTCTAAAATCTCAACTCAGGAATTGGAGCCCTAATGTTGGCAAAAGGTGACTAGGGAATGGAGGCCCTATATCTAAAATCTCAACTAAGGGATTGAAGCCCTAATGTTGGTAAAAAGGCGACTAGGGAATGGAGTCCCTATTTCTAAAATCTCAACTCAAGGATTGGAGCCCTAATATTAGTAAAAAGTAGACTAGGGAATGGAGGCTCTTTGTCTAAAAATCTCAACTCAAGGATTGGAGCCCTAATGTTGATAAAGAAAAGGCGACTAGGGAATGGAGGCCCTATGTCTAAAAATCTCAACTCAGGGATTAGAGCCGTAATGTTGGTAAAAGGCGACTAGGGAATGGAGGCCTTATGTCTAAAATCTCAACTCGGGGATTGGAGCCCTAATGTAGGTAAAAGGCGACTAGAGAATGGAGGCCCTATATCTAAAATCTCAACCCGGGGATTGGAGCACTGGTGTTGGTTAACAGGCGACTAGGGAATGGAGGCCCTATGTCTAAAATCTCAACTCAGGAATTGGAGCCCTAATGTTGGCAAAAGGTGACTAGGGAATGGAGGCCCTATGTCTGAAAATCTCAACTCAGGGATTGAGACCCTAATGTTGGCAAAATGTGACTGGGGAATGGAGGCCCTATATCTAAAATCTCAACTAAGGGATTGAAGCCCTAATGTTGGTAAAAAGGCGACTAGGTAATGTAGTCCCTATGTCTAAAATCTCAACTCAAGGATTGGAGCCCTAATATTGGTAAAAAGTAGACTAGGGAATAGAGGCCCTATGTCTGAAAATCTCAACTCAGGGATTGGAGCCTTAATGTTGGCAAAAGGCGACTAGGGAATGGAGGCCTTATGTCTAAAAATCTCAACTCAGTGATTGAATCCCTAATGTTGGTAAAACGGCGACTAGGGAATGGAGGCCCTATATCTAAAATCTCAACTCAGGGATTGGAGCCCTTGTGTTGATAATAGGCGACTAGGGAATGGATGCCCTATGTTTAAAATCTCAACTCAGGAATTGGAGCCCTAATGTTGGCAAAAGGTGACTAGGCAATGGAGGCCCTATATCTAAAATCTCAACTAAGGGATTGGAGCCCTAATGTTGGTAAAAAGGCGACTAGGGAATAGAGTCCCCATGTCTAAAATCTCAACTCAAGGATTGGAGCCCTAATATTGGTAAAAAGTAGACTAGGGAATGGAGGCTCTATGTCTAAAAATCTCAACTCAGGGATTGGAGCCCTAATGTTGATAAAGAAAAGGCGACTAGGGAATGGAGGCCCTATGTCTAAAAATCTCAACTCAGGGATTAGAGCCCTAATGTTGGTAAAAGGCGACTAGGGAATGGAGGCCTTATGTCTAAAATATCAACTCGGGGATTAGAGCCCTAATGTAGGTAAAAGGAGACTAGAGAATGGAGGCCCTATATCTAAAATATCAACCCGGGGATTGGAGCACTAGTGTTGGTTAACAGGCGACTAGGGAATGGAGGCCTTATGTCTAAAATCTCAACTCAGGAATTGGAGCCCTAATGTTGGCAAAAGGTGACTAGGGAATGGAGGCCCTATGTCTGAAAATCTCAACTCAGGGATTGAGACCCTAATGTTGGCAAAAAGTGACTAGGGAATGGAGGCCCTATATCTAAAATCTCAACTAAGGGATTGAAGCCCTAATGTTGGTAAAAAGGCGACTAGGTAATGGAGTCCCTATGTCTAAAATCTCAACTCAAGGATTGGAGCCCTAATATTGGTAAAAAGTAGACTAGGGAATAGAGGCCCTATGTCTAAAAATTTCAACTCAGGGATTGGAGCCCAAATGTTGATAAAGAAAAGGCGACTAGGGAATGGAGGACCTATGTCTAAAAATGTCAACTCAGGGATTAGAGCCCTAATGTTGGCAAACGATGACTAGGGAATGGAGGCCTTATGTCTAAAATCTCAACTCAGGGATTGGAGCCCTAATGTTGGCAAAAGGAGACTAGAGAATGGAGGCCCTATGTCTGAAAATCTCAACTCAGGGATTGGGGCCTTAATGTTGGCAAAAGGCGACTAGGGAATGGAGGCCTTATGTCTAAAAATCTCAACTCAGTGATTGAAGCCCTAATGTTGGTAAAAAGGCGACTAGGGAATGGAGGCCCTATATCTAAAATCTCAACTCAGGAATTGGAGCCCTAATGTTGGCAAAAGGTGACTAGGGAATGGAGGCCCTATGTCTGAAAATCTCAACTCATGGATTGAGACCCTAATGTTGGCAAAAAGTGACTAGGGAATGGAGGCCCTATATCTAAAATCTCAACTAAGGGATTGAAGCCCTAATGTTGGTAAAAAGGCGACTAGGTAATGGAGTCCCTATGTCTAAAATCTCAACTCAAGGATTGGAGCCCTAATATTGGTAAAAAGTAGACTAGGGAATAGAGGCCCTATGTCTAAAAATTTCAACTCAGGGATTGGAGCCCTAATGTTGATAAAGAAAAGGCGACTAGGGAATGGAGGCCCTATGTCTAAAAATGTCAACTCAGGGATTAGAGCCCTAATGTTGGCAAACGGCGACTAGGGAATGGAGGCCTTATGTCTAAAATTTTAACTCAGGGATTGGAGCCCTAATGTTGGCAAAAGGCGACTAGAGAATGGAGGCCCTATGTCTGAAAATCTCAACTCAGGGATTGGGGCCTTACTGTTGGCAAAAGGCGACTAGGGAATGGAGGCCTTATGTCTAAAAATCTCAACTCAGTGATTGAAGCCCTAATGTTGGTAAAAAGGCGACTAGGGAATGGAGGCCCTATATCTAAAATCTCAACTCAGGGATTGGAGCCCTAGTGTTGATAATAGGCGACTAGGGAATGGAGGCCCTATGTCTAAAATCTCAACTCAGGAATTGGAGCCCTAATGTTGGTAAAAGGTGACTAGGGAATGGAGGCCCTATATCTAAAATCTCAACTAAGGGATTGGAGCCCTAATGTTGGTAAAAAGGCGACTGGGGAATGGAGTCCCCATGTCTAAAATCTCAACTCAAGGATTGGAGCCCTAATATTTGTAAAAAGTAGACTAGGGAATGGAGGCTCTATGTCTAAAAATCTCAACTCAGAGATTGGAGCCCTAATGTTGATAAAGAAAAGGCGACTAGGGAATGGAGGCCCTATGTCTAAAAATCTCAACTCAGGGATTAGAGCCCTAATGTTGGTAAAAGGCGACTAGGGAATGGAGGCCTTATGTCTAAAATATCAACTCGGGGATTAGAGCCCTAATGTAGGTAAAAGGAGACTAGAGAATGAAGGCCCTATATCTAAAATCTCAACCCGGGGATTGGAGCACTAGTGTTGGTTAACAGGCGACTAGGGAATGGAGGCATTATGTCTAAAATCTCAACTCAGGAATTGGAGCCCTAATGTTGGCAAAAGGAGACTAGAGAATGGAGGCCCTATGTCTGAAAATCTCAACTCAGGGATTGGGGCCTTAATGTTGGCAAAAGGCGACTAGGGAATGGAGGCCTTATGTCTAAAAATCTCAACTCAGTGATTGAAGCCCTAATGTTGGTAAAAAGGCGACTAGGGAATGGAGGCCCTATATCTAAAATCTCAACTCAGGAATTGGAGCCCTAATGTTGGCAAAAGGTGACTAGGGAATGGAGGCCCTATGTCTGAAAATCTCAACTCATGGATTGAGACCCTAATGTTGGCAAAAAGTGACTAGGGAATGGAGGCCCTATATCTAAAATCTCAACTAAGGGATTGAATCCCTAATGTTGGTAAAAAGGCGACTAGGTAATGGAGTCCCTATGTCTAAAATCTCAACTCAGGGATTGGAGCCCTAATGTTGATAAAGAAAAGGCGACTAGGGAATGGAGGCCCTATGTCTAAAAATGTCAACTCAGGGATTAGAGCCCTAATGTTGGCAAACGGCGACTAGGGAATGGAGGCCTTATGTCTAAAATCTCAACTCAGGGATTGGAGCCCTAATGTTGGCAAAAGGCAACTAGGAAATGGAGGCCTTATGTCTAAAATATCAACTCAGGGATTGGAGCCCTAATGTTGTTAAAAAGGCGACTAGGGAATGGAGGCCCTATGTCTAAAATCTCAACTCAAGAATTGGATCCCTAATGTTGGCAAAAGGTGACTAGGGAATGGAGGCCCTATGTCTAAAAATCTCAACTGAGGGATTGGGGCCTTAATGTTGGCAAAAGGCGACTAGGGAATGGAGGCCTTATGTCTAAAAATCTTAACTCAGTGATTGGAGCCCTAATGTTGGTAAAAAGGCGACTAGGGAATGGAGGCCCTATATCTAAAATCTCAACTCAGGGATTGGAGCCCTAGTGTTGATAATAGGCGACTAGGGAATGGAGGCCCTATGTCTAAAATCTCAACTCAGGAATTGGAGCCCTAATGTTGGCAAAAGGTGACTAGGGAATGGAGGCCCTATATCTAAAATCTCAACTAAGGGATTGGAGCCCTAATGTTGGTAAAAAGGCGACTAGGAAATGGAGTCCCTATGTCTAAAATCTCAACTCAAGGATTGGAGCCCTAATATTGGTAAAAAGTAGACTAGGGAATGGAGGCTCTATGTCTAAAAATCTCCACTCAGGGATTGGAGCCCTAATGTTGATAAAGAAAAGGCGACTAGGGAATGGATGCCCTATGTCTAAAAATCTCAACTCAGGGATTATAGCCCTAATGTTGGTAAAAGGCGACTAGGGAATGGAGGCCTTATGTCTAAAATCTCAACTCGGGAATTAGAGCCCTAATGTATGTAAAAGGAGACTAGAGAATGGAGGCCCTATATCTAAAATCTCAACCCGGGGATTGGAGCACTAGTGTTGGTTAACAGGCGACTAGGGAATGGAGGCCTTATGTCTAAAATCTCAACTCAGGAATTGGAGCCCTAATGTTGGCAAAAGGTGACTAGGGAATGGAGGCCCTTTGTCTGAAAATCTCAACTCAGGGATTGAGACCCTAATGTTGGCAAAAAGTGACTAGGGAATGGAGGCCCTATATCTAAAATCTCAACTAAGGGATTGAAGCCCTAATGTTGGTAAAAAGGCGACTAGGTAATGGAGTCCTTATGTCTAAAATCTCAACTCAAGAATTGGAGCCCTAATATTGGTAAAAAGTAGACTAGGGAATAGAGGCCCTATGTCTAAAAATCTCAACTCAGGGATTGGATCCCTAATGTTGATAAAGAAAAGGCTACTAGGGAATGGAGTCCCTATGTCTAAAAATGTCAACTCAGGGATTAGAGCCCTAATGTTGGCAAACGGCGACTAGGGAAAGGAGGCCTTATGTCTAAAATCTCAACTCAGGGATTGGATCCCTAATGTTGGCAAAAGGCGACTAGAGAATGGAGGCCCTATGTCTGAAAATCTCAACTCAGGGATTGGGGCTTCAATGTTGGCAAAAGGCGATTAGGGAATGGAGGTCTTATGTCTAAAAATCTCAACTCAGTGATTGAAGCCCTAATGTTGGTAAAAAGGCGACTAGGAAATGGAGGCCCTATATCTAAAATCTCAACTCAGGGATTGGAGCCCTAGTGTTGATAATAGGCGACTAGGGAATGGAGGCCCTATGTCTAAAATCTCAACTCAGGAATTGGAGCCCTAATGTTGGCAAAAGGTGACTAGGGAATGGAGGCCCTATATCTAAAATCTCAACTAAGGGATTGTAGCCTTAATGTTGGTAAAAAGGCGACTAGGGAATGGAGTACCCATGTCTAAAATCTCAACTCAAGGATTGAAGCCCTAATATTGGTAAAAAGTAGACTAGGGAATGGAGGCTCTATGTCTAAAAATCTCAACTCAGGGATTGGAGCCCTAATGTTGATAAAGAAAAGGCGACTAGGGAATGGAGGTCATATGTCTAAAAATCTCAACTCAGGGATTAGAGCCCTAATGTTGGTAAAAGGCGACTAGGGAATGGAGGCCTTATGTCTAAAATCTCAACTCGGGGATTAGAGCCCTAATGTAGGTAAAATGAGACTAGAGAATGGAGGCCTTATATCTAAAATCTCAACCCGGGGATTGGAGCACTAGTGTTGGTTAACAGGCGACTAGGGAATGGAGGCCTTATGTCTAAAATCTCAACCCAGGAATTGGAGCCCTAATGTTGGCAAAAGGTAACTAGGGAATGGAGGCCCTATGTCTGAAAATCTCAACTCAGTGATTGAGACCCTAATGTTGGCAAAAAGTGACTAGGGAATGGAGGCCCTATATCTAAAATCTCAACTAAGGGATTGAAGCCCTAATGTTGGTAAAAAGGCGACTAGGTAATGGAGTCCCTATGTCTAAAATCTCAACTCAAGGATTGGAGCCCTAATATTGGTAAAAGTAGACTAGGGAATAGAGGCACTATGCCTAAAAATCTCAACTCAGGGATTGGAGCCCTAATGTTGATAAAGAAAAGGCGACTAGGGAATGGAGGCCCTATGTCTAAAAATGTCAACTCAGGGATTAGAGCCCTAATGTTGGCAAACGGCGACTAGGAAATGGAGGCCTTATGTCTAAAATATCAACTCAGGGATTGGAGCCCTAATGTTGTTAAAAAGGCGACTAGGGAATGGAGGCCCTATATCTAAAATATCAACTCAGGGATTGGAGCCCTAGTGTTGATAATAGGCGACTAGAGAATGGAGGCCCTATGTCTGAAAATCTCAACTCAGGGATTGGGGCCTTAATGTTGGCAAAAGGCGACTAGGTAATGGAGGCCTTATGTCTAAAAATCTTAACTCAGTGATTGGAGCCCTAATGTTGGTAAAAAGGCGACTAGGGAATGGAGGCCCTATATCTAAAATATCAACTCAGGGATTGGAGCCCTAGTGTTGATAATAGGCGACTAGGGAATGGAGGCCCTATGTCTAAAATCTCAACTCAGGAATTGGAGCCCTAATGTTGGAAAAAGGTGACTAGGGAATGGAGTCCCTATATCTAAAATCTCAACTAAGGGATTGGAGCCCTAATGTTGGTAAAAAGGAGACTAGGGAATGGAGTACCTATGTCTAAAATCTCAACTCAAGGATTGGAGCCCTAATATTGTTAAAAAGTAGACTAGGGAATTGAGGCTCTATGTCTAAAAATCTCAACTCAGGGATTGGAGCCCTAATATTGATAAAGAAAAGGCGACTAGGAAATGGAGGCTCTATGTCTAAAAATGTCAACTCAGGGATTAGAGCCCTAATGTTGGTAAAAGGCGACTAGGGATTGGAGGCCCTTTATCTAAAATCTCAACTCAGGGATTGGAGCCCTAATGTTGGTAAAGAAAAGACGACTAGGGAATGGAGGTCTTATGTCTAAAATCTCAACTCAGGGATTGGAGCCCTAATATTGGTAAAAATGTGACTAGGGAATGGATACCCTATGTCTAAAATCTCAACTCAGGGATTGGATCCCTAATGTTGGTAAAATGGAGACTAGGGAATGGAGGCCCTTTGTCTAAAATCTCAACTCAGGGATTGGAGCCCTAATGTTGGTAAAGAAAAGACGACTAGGGAATGGAGGTCTTATGTCTAAAATCTCAACTCAGGGATTGGAGCCCTAATGTTGGTAAAAAGGCGAATAGGGAATGGACACCCTATGTCTAAAATCTCAACTCAGGAATTGGAGCCCTAATGTTGGCAAAATGTGACTAGGAAATGGAGGCCCTATGTCTGAAAATCTCAACTCAGGGATTGGAGCCCTAATGTTGGTAAAAAGGCGAATAGGGAATAGAGGCCCTTTGTCTAAAATCTCAACTCAGGGATTGGAGCCCTAATGTTGGTAAAGAAAAGACGACTAAGGAATAGAGGTCTTATGTCTAAAATCTCAACTCAGGGATTGGAGCCCAAATGTTTGTAAAAAGGCGACTAGAGAATGGAGGCCCTATGTCTAAAAATCTCAACTCAGGGATTAGAGCCCTAATGTTGGCAAACGGATACTAGGGAATGGAGGCCTTATGTCTAAAATCTCAACTCGGGGATTGGAGCCCTAATGTTGGCAAAAGGCGACTAGAGAATGGAGGTCCTATGTCTAACATCTCAACTAAGGGATTGGATCCCTAATGTTGGTAAAAAGGCGACTTGGGAATTGAGGCCCTATGTCTAAAATCTCAACTCAAGGATGCGACTAGGGAATGGAGGCCCTATGTCTAAAAATCTCAACTCAAGAATTGGAGCCATAATGTTGATAAAGAAAAGGCGACTAGAGAATGGAGGCCCTATGTTTGAAAATCTCAACTCAGGGATTGGAGCCCTAATATTGGCAAAAGGCGACTAGGGAATAGAGGCTTTATGTCTAAAATCTCAACTCGGGGATTGGAGCCCTAATGTTAGCAAAAGGCGACTAGAAAATGGAGGCCCTATGTCTAAAATCTCAACTCAGGGATTGAAGCCCTAATGTTGGGAAAAAGGCGACCAAGGAATGGAGGCCCTATATCTAAAAATCTCAACTTAGGGATTGGAGCCCTAATGTTGGTAAAAAGGCGACTAGGGAATGGAGGCCCTATATCTAAAATATCAACTTAGGGATTGGAGCCCTAATGTTGGCAAAAGGTGACTAGGGAATGGAGGCCCTATGTCAAAAATCTCAACTAAGGGATTAGAGCCCTAATGTTGGTAAAAAGGCTACTAGGGAATGGAGTCCTTATGTCTTAAATCTTATCTCAAGGATTGGAGCCCTAATGTTAGTAAAAAGGCGACTAGGGAATGGAGGCCCTATGTCTAAAAATTTCAACTCATAGATTGGAGCCCTAATGTTGGTAAAGAAAAGGCGACTAGGGAATGGAGGCCCTATGTCTAAAAATATCAACTCAGGGATTAGAGCCCTAATGTTGGCAAACGAAGACTAGGGAATGGAGGCCTTATGTCTAAAATCTCAACTCGGGGATTGGATCCCTAATGTTGGCAAAAGGCGACTAGAGAATGGAGGCCCTATGTCTAACATCTCAACTAAGGGATTGGATCCCTAATGTTGGTAAAAAGGCGACTTGGGAATTGAGGCCCTATGTCTAAAATCTCAACTCAAGGATTGGAGCCCTAATGTTGGTAAAAAGGCGACTAGGGAATGAAGGCCCTATGTCTAAAAATCTCAACTCAAGGATTGGAGCCCTAATGTTGGTAAAAAGGCGACTAGGGATTGGAGGCCCTTTATCTAAAATCTCAACTCAGGGATTGGAGCCCTAATGTTGGTAAAGAAAAGACGACTAGGGAATGGAGGTCTTATGTCTAAAATCTCAACTCAGGGATTGGAGCCCTAATATTGGTAAAAATGTGACTAGGGAATGGATACCCTATGTCTAAAATCTCAACTCAGGGATTGGATCCCTAATGTTGGTAAAATGGAGACTAGGGAATGGAGGCCCTTTGTCTAAAATCTCAACTCAGGGATTGGAGCCCTAATGTTGGTAAAGAAAAGACGACTAGGGAATGGAGGTCTTATGTCTAAAATCTCAACTCAGGGATTGGAGCCCTAATGTTGGTAAAAAGGCGAATAGGGAATGGAGACCCTATGTCTAAAATCTCAACTCAGGAATTGGAGCCCTAATGTTGGCAAAATGTGACTAGGAAATGGAGGCCCTATGTCTGAAAATCTCAACTCAGGGATTGGAGCCCTAATGTTGGTAAAAAGGCGAATAGGGAATAGAGGCCCTTTGTCTAAAATCTCAACTCAGGGATTGGAGCCCTAATGTTGGTAAAGAAAAGACGACTAAGGAATAGAGGTCTTATGTCTAAAATCTCAACTCAGGGATTGGAGCCCAAATGTTTGTAAAAAGGCGACTAGAGAATGGAGGCCCTATGTCTAAAAATCTCAACTCAGGGATTAGAGCCCTAATGTTGGCAAACGGATACTAGGGAATGGAGGCCTTATGTCTAAAATCTCAACTCGGGGATTGGAGCCCTAATGTTGGCAAAAGGCGACTAGAGAATGGAGGTCCTATGTCTAACATCTCAACTAAGGGATTGGATCCCTAATGTTGGTAAAAAGGCGACTTGGGAATTGAGGCCCTATGTCTAAAATCTCAACTCAAGGATGCGACTAGGGAATGGAGGCCCTATGCCTAAAAATCTCAACTCAAGAATTGGAGCCATAATGTTGATAAAGAAAAGGCGACTAGAGAATGGAGGCCCTATGTCTGAAAATCTCAACTCAGGGATTGGAGCCCTAATATTGGCAAAAGGCGACTAGGGAATAGAGGCTTTATGTCTAAAATCTCAACTCGGGGATTGGAGCCCTAATGTTAGCAAAAGGCGACTAGAAAATGGAGGCCCTATGTCTAAAATCTCAACTCAGGGATTGAAGCCCTAATGTTGGGAAAAAGGCGACCAAGGAATGGAGGCCCTATATCTAAAAATCTCAACTTAGGGATTGGAGCCCTAATGTTGGTAAAAAGGCGACTAGGGAATGGAGGCCCTATATCTAAAATATCAACTTAGGGATTGGAGCCCTAATGTTGGCAAAAGGTGACTAGGGAATGGAGGCCCTATGTCAAAAATCTCAACTAAGGGATTAGAGCCCTAATGTTGGTAAAAAGGCTACTAGGGAATGGAGTCCTTATGTCTTAAATCTTATCTCAAGGATTGGAGCCCTAATGTTAGTAAAAAGGCGACTAGGGAATGGAGGCCCTATGTCTAAAAATTTCAACTCATAGATTGGAGCCCTAATGTTGGTAAAGAAAAGGCGACTAGGGAATGGAGGCCCTATGTCTAAAAATATCAACTCAGGGATTAGAGCCCTAATGTTGGCAAACGAAGACTAGGGAATGGAGGCCTTATGTCTAAAATCTCAACTCGGGGATTGGATCCCTAATGTTGGCAAAAGGCGACTAGAGAATGGAGGCCCTATGTCTAACATCTCAACTAAGGGATTGGATCCCTAATGTTGGTAAAAAGGCGACTTGGGAATTGAGGCCCTATGTCTAAAATCTCAACTCAAGGATTGGAGCCCTAATGTTGGTAAAAAGGCGACTAGGGAATGAAGGCCCTATGTCTAAAAATCTCAACTCAAGGATTGGAGCCCTAATGTTGGTAAAAAGGCGACTAGGGATTGGAGGCCCTTTATCTAAAATCTCAACTCAGGGATTGGAGCCCTAATGTTGGTAAAGAAAAGACGACTAGGGAATGGAGGTCTTATGTCTAAAATCTCAACTCAGGGATTGGAGCCCTAATATTGGTAAAAATGTGACTAGGGAATGGATACCCTATGTCTAAAATCTCAACTCAGGGATTGGATCCCTAATGTTGGTAAAATGGAGACTAGGGAATGGAGGCCCTTTGTCTAAAATCTCAACTCAGGGATTGGAGCCCTAATGTTGGTAAAGAAAAGACGACTAGGGAATGGAGGTCTTATGTCTAAAATCTCAACTCAGGGATTGGAGCCCTAATGTTGGTAAAAAGGCGAATAGGGAATGGAGACCCTATGTCTAAAATCTCAACTCAGGAATTGGAGCCCTAATGTTGGCAAAATGTGACTAGGAAATGGAGGCCCTATGTCTGAAAATCTCAACTCAGGGATTGGAGCCCTAATGTTGGTAAAAAGGCGAATAGGGAATAGAGGCCCTTTGTCTAAAATCTCAACTCAGGGATTGGAGCCCTAATGTTGGTAAAGAAAAGACGACTAAGGAATAGAGGTCTTATGTCTAAAATCTCAACTCAGGGATTGGAGCCCAAATGTTTGTAAAAAGGCGACTAGAGAATGGAGGCCCTATGTCTAAAAATCTCAACTCAGGGATTAGAGCCCTAATGTTGGCAAACGGATACTAGGGAATGGAGGCCTTATGTCTAAAATCTCAACTCGGGGATTGGAGCCCTAATGTTGGCAAAAGGCGACTAGAGAATGGAGGTCCTATGTCTAACATCTCAACTAAGGGATTGGATCCCTAATGTTGGTAAAAAGGCGACTTGGGAATTGAGGCCCTATGTCTAAAATCTCAACTCAAGGATGCGACCAGGGAATGGAGGCCCTATGTCTAAAAATCTCAACTCAAGAATTGGAGCCATAATGTTGATAAAGAAAAGGCGACTAGAGAATGGAGGCCCTATGTCTGAAAATCTCAACTCATGGATTGGAGCCCTAATATTGGCAAAAGGCGACTAGGGAATAGAGGCTTTATGTCTAAAATCTCAACTCGGGGATTGGAGCCCTAATGTTAGCATAAGGCGACTAGAAAATGGAGGCCCTATGTCTAAAATCTCAACTCAGGGTTTTAAGCCCTAATGTTGGGAAAAAGGCGACCAAGGAATGGAGGCCCTATATCTAAAAATCTCAACTCCGGGATTGGAGCCCTAATGTTGGTAAAAAGGCGACTAGGGAATGGAGGCCCTATATCTAAAATATCAACTTAGGGATTGGAGCCCTAATGTTGGCAAAAGGTGACTAGGGAATGGAGGCCCTATGTCAAAAATCTCAACTAAGGGATTGGAGCCCTAATGTTGGTAAAAAGGCTACTAGGGAATGGAGTCCTTATGTCTAAAATCTTATCTCAAGGATTGGAGCCCTAATGTTAGTAAAAAGGCGACTAGGGAATGGAGGCCCTATGTCTAAAAATTTCAACTCATAGATTGGAGCCCTAATGTTGGTAAAGAAAAGGCGACTAGAGAATGGAGGCCCTATGTCTAAAAATATCAACTCAGGGATTAGAGCCCTAATGTTGGCAAACGAAGACTAGGGAATGGAGGCCTTATGTCTAAAATCTCAACTCGGGGATTGGATCCCTAATGTTGGCAAAAGGCGACTAGAGAATGGAGGCCCTATGTCTAACATCTCAACTAAGGGATTGGATCCCTAATGTTGGTAAAAAGGCGACTTGGGAATTGAGGCCCTATGTCTAAAATCTCAACTCAAGGATTGGAGCCCTAATGTTGGTAAAAAGGCGACTAGGGAATGAAGGCCCTATGTCTAAAAATCTCAACTCAGGGATTGGAGCCATAATGTTGATAAAGAAAATGCGACTAGAGAATTGAGGCCCTATGTCTGAAAATCTCAACTCAGGGATTGGAGCCCTAATATTGGCAAAAGGAGACTAGTGAATGGAGGCCTTATGTCTAAAATCTCAACTCGGGGATTGGAGCCCTAATGTTAGCAAAAGGCGACTAGAAAATGGAGGCCCTATGTCTAAAATCTCAACTAAGAGATTGAAGCCCTAATGTTGGTAAAAAGGCGACTAGTGAATGGAGGCCCTATGTCTAAAATCTCAACTCAAGGATTGGAGCTCTAATGTTGGTAAAAAGGAGACTAGGGAAAGGAGGCCCTATGTCTAAAATCTCAACTAAGGGATTGGAGCCCTAATGTTGGTAAAAAGGCGACTAGGGAATGGAGGCCCTATATCTAAAATCTCAACTCAGGAATTGGAGCCCTAATGTTGGCAAAAGGTGACTAGGGAATGGAGGCCCTATGTCTAAAATCTCAGCTCAGGGATTGGAGCCCTAATGTTAGAAAAAGGTGACTAGAGAATGGAGGCTCTATGTCTGAAAATCTCAACTTAGGGATTGGGGCCCTAAGGTTGGCAAAAGGCGACTAGGGAATGGAGGACTTATGTCTAAAAATCTTAATTCAGTGATTGGAGCCTTAATGTTGGCAAAAGGCGACTAGGGAATGGAGGCTTTATGTCTAAAATCTCAACTCGAGGATTGGAGCCCTAATGTTAGGAAAAGGCGACAAGAAAATGGAGGCCCTTTGTCTCAAATCTCAACTAAGAGATTGAAGCCCTAATGTTGGTAAAAAGGCGACTAGTGAATGGAGGCCCTATGTCTAAAATCTCAACTCAAGGATTGGAGCACTAATGTTGGTAAAAAGGCGACTAGGGAATGGAGGCCCTATATCTAAAATATCAACTTAGGGATTGGAGCCCTATTGTTGGCAAAAGGTGACTAGGGAATGGAGGCCCTATGTCAAAAATCTCAACTAAGGGATTGGAGCCCTAATGTTGGTAAAAAGGCTACTAGGGAATGGAGTCCTTATGTCTAAAATCATATCTCAAGGATTGGAGCCCTAATGTTAGTAAAAAGGCGAATAGGGAATGGAGGCCCTATGTCTAAAAATTTCAACTCATAGATTGGAGCCGTAATGTTGGTAAAGAAAAGGCGACTAGGGAATGGAGGCCCTATGTCTAAAAATCTCAACTCAGGGATTAGAGCCCTAATGTTGGCAAACGAAGACTAGGGAATGGAGGCCTTATGTCTAAAATCTCAAATCGGGGATTGGAGCCCTAATGTTGGCAAAAGGCGACTAGAGAATGGAGGCCCTATGTCTAACATCTCAACTAAGGGATTGGATCCCTAATGTTGGTAAAAAGGCGACTTGGGAATTGAGGCCTTATGTCTAAAATCTCAACTGAAGGATTGGAGCCCTAATGTTGGTAAAAAGGCGACTAGGGAATGGAGGCCCTATGTCTAAAAATCTCAACTCAGGGATTGGAGCCATAATGTTGATAAAGAAAAGGCGACTAGAGAATGGAGGCCCTATGTCTGAAAATCTCAACTCAGGGATTGGAGCCCTATTATTGGCAAAAGGCGACTAGGGAATGGAGGCCTTATGTCTAAAATCTCAACTCGGGGATTGGAGCCCTAATGTTAGCAAAAGGCGACTAGAAAATGGAGGCCCTATGTCTAAAATCTCAACTAAGAGATTGAAGCCCTAATGTTGGTAAAAAGGCGACTAGTGAATGGAGGCCCTATGTCTAAAATCTCAACTCAAGGATTGGAGCTCTAATGTTGGTAAAAAGGCGACTAGGGAAAGGAGGCCCTATGTCTAAAATCTCAACTAAGGGATTGGAGCCCTAATGTTGGTAAAAAGGCGACTAGGGAATGGAGGCCCTATATCTAAAATCTCAACTCAAGAATTGGAGCCCTAATGTTGGCAAAAGGTGACTAGGGAATGGAGGCCCTATGTCTAAAATCTCAGCTCAGGGATTGGAGCCCTAATGTTAGAAAAAGGTGACTAGGGAATGGAGGCTCTATGTCTGAAAATCTCAACTTAGGGATTGGGGACCTAATGTTGGCAAAAGGCGACTAGGGAATGGAGAACTTATGTCTAAAAATCTTAATTCAGTGATTGGAGCCCTAATGTTGGTAAAAAGCCGACTAGGGAATGAAGGCCTTATGTCTAAAATCTCAACTCGAGGATTGGAGCCCTAATGTTAGGAAAAGGCGACAAGAAAATGGAGGCCCTTTGTCTCAAATCTCAACTAAGAGATTGAAGCCCTAATGTTGGTAAAAAGGCGACTAGTGAATGGAGGCCCTATGTCTAAAATCTCAACTCAAGGATTGGAGCACTAATGTTGGTAAAAAGGCGACTAGGGAATGGAGGCCCTATATCTAAAATATCAACTTAGGGATTGGAGCCCTATTGTTGGCAAAAGGTGACTAGGGAATGGAGGCCCTATGTCAAAAATCTCAACTAAGGGATTGGAGCCCTAATGTTGGTAAAAAGGCTACTAGGGAATGGAGTCCTTATGTCTAAAATCATATCTCAAGGATTGGAGCCCTAATGTTAGTAAAAAGGCGAATAGGGAATGGAGGCCCTATGTCTAAAAATTTCAACTCATAGATTGGAGCCGTAATGTTGGTAAAGAAAAGGCGACTAGGGAATGGAGGCCCTATGTCTAAAAATCTCAACTCAGGGATTAGAGCCCTAATGTTGGCAAACGAAGACTAGGGAATGGAGGCCTTATGTCTAAAATCTCAAATCGGGGATTGGAGCCCTAATGTTGGCAAAAGGCGACTAGAGAATGGAGGCCCTATGTCTAACATCTCAACTAAGGGATTGGATCCCTAATGTTGGTAAAAAGGCGACTTGGGAATTGAGGCCTTATGTCTAAAATCTCAACTGAAGGATTGGAGCCCTAATGTTGGTAAAAAGGCGACTAGGGAATGGAGGCCCTATGTCTAAAAATCTCAACTCAGGGATTGGAGCCATAATGTTGATAAAGAAAAGGCGACTAGAGAATGGAGGCCCTATGTTTGAAAATCTCAACTCAGGGATTGGAGCCCTATTATTGGCAAAAGGCGACTAGGGAATGGAGGCCTTATGTCTAAAATCTCAACTCGGGGATTGGAGCCCTAATGTTAGCAAAAGGCGACTAGAAAATGGAGGCCCTATGTCTAAAATCTCAACTAAGAGATTGAAGCCCTAATGTTGGTAAAAAGGCGACTAGTGAATGGAGGCCCTATGTCTAAAATCTCAACTCAAGGATTGGAGCTCTAATGTTGGTAAAAAGGCGACTAGGGAAAGGAGGCCCTATGTCTAAAATCTCAACTAAGGGATTGGAGCCCTAATGTTGGTAAAAAGGCGACTAGGGAATGGAGGCCCTATATCTAAAATCTCAACTCAAGAATTGGAGCCCTAATGTTGGCAAAAGGTGACTAGGGAATGGAGGCCCTATGTCTAAAATCTCAGCTCAGGGATTGGAGCCCTAATGTTAGAAAAAGGTGACTAGGGAATGGAGGCTCTATGTCTGAAAATCTCAACTTAGGGATTGGGGACCTAATGTTGGCAAAAGGCGACTAGGGAATGGAGAACTTATGTCTAAAAATCTTAATTCAGTGATTGGAGCCCTAATGTTGGTAAAAAGCCGACTAGGGAATGAAGGCCTTATGTCTAAAATCTCAACTCAGGAATTGGAGCCCTAATGTTGGCAAAAGGCGACTAGGGAATGGAGGCCCTATGTTTGAAAATCTCAACTCAGGGATTAGGGCCTTAATGTTGGCAAAAAGCGACTAGGGAATGGAGGCCCTATGTCTGAAAATCTTAACTCAGGGATTGGAGCCCTAATGTTGGGAAAATGCGACTAGAGAATGGAGGCCCTATATCTAAAATCTCAACTCAGGGATTGGAGCCGTAATGTTGGTAAAAAGGTGACTAGGGAATGGAGGTCCTAAGTCTATAAATCTCAACTCAGGGATTGGAGACCTAATGTTGGTAAAGAAAAGGCGACTAGGGAATGGAGGCCCTATGTCTAAAAATCTCAACTCAGGGATTGGAGCCCTAATGTTGGTTAAAAGGCGACTAGGGAATGGAGGCCCTATATCTAAAATATCAACTTAGGGATTGGAGCCCTAATGTTGGCAAAAGGTGACTAGGGAATGGAGGCCCTATGTCAAAAATCTCAACTAAGGGATTGGAGCCCTAATGTTGGTAAAAAGGCTACTAGGGAATGGAGTTCTTATGTCTAAAATCTTATCTCAAGGATTGGAGCTCTAATGTTAGTAAAAAGGCGACTAGGGAATGGAGGCCCTATGTCTAAAAATTTCAACTCATAGATTGGAGCCCTAATGTTGGTAAAGAAAAGGCGACTAGGGAATGGAGGCCCTATGTCTAAAAATCTCAACTCAGGGATTAGAGCCCTAATGTTGACAAACGGAGACTAGGGAATGGAGGCCTTATGTCTAAAATCTCAACTCGGGGATTGGAGCCCTAATGTTGGCAAAAGGCGACTAGAGAATGGAGGCCTTATGTCTAATATCTCAACTAAGGGATTGGATCCCTAATTTTGGTAAAAAGGCTACTTGGGAATTGAGGCCCTATGTCTAAAATCTCAACTCAAGGATTGGAGCCCTAATGTTGGTAAAAAGGCGACTAGGGAATGGAGGCCCTATGTCTAAAAATCTCAACTCAGGGATTGGAGCCATAATGTTGATAAAGAAAAGGCGACTAGAGAATGGAGGCCCTATGTCTAAAAATCTCAACTCAGGGATTGGAGCCCTAATATTGGCAAAAGGCGACTAGGTAATGGAGGCCTTATTTCTAAAATCTCAACTCGGGGATTGGAGCCCTAATGTTAGCAAAAGGCGACTAGAGAATGGAGGCCCTATGTCTAACATCTCAACTAAGGGATTGGATCCCTAATGTTGGTAAAAAGGCGACTTGGGAATTGAGGCCTTATGTCTAAAATCTCAACTGAAGGATTGGAGCCCTAATGTTGCTAAAAAGGCGACTAGGGAAAGGAGGCCCTATGTCTAAAAATTTAAACTCAGAGATTGGAGCCATAATGTTGATAAAGAAAAGGCGACTAGAGAATGGAGGCCCTATGTCTGAAAATCTCAACTCAGAGATTGGAGCCCTAATATTGGCAAAAGGCGACTAGGGAATGGAGGCCTTATGTCTAAAATCTCAACTCGGGGATTGGAGCCCTAATGTTAGCAAAAGGCGACTAGAAAATGGAGGCCCTATGTCTAAAATCTCAACTAAGAGATTGAAGCCCTAATGTTGGTAAAAAGGCGACTAGTGAATGGAGGCCCTATGTCTAAAATCTCAACTCAAGGATTGGAGCTCTAATGTTGGTAAAAAGGCGACTAGGGAAAGGAGGCCCTATGTCTAAAATCTCAACTAAGGGATTGGAGCCCTAATGTTGGTAAAAAGGCGACTAGGGAATGGAGGCCCTATATCTAAAATCTCAACTCAAGAATTGGAGCCCTAATGTTGGCAAAAGGTGACTAGGGAATGGAGGCCCTATGTCTAAAATCTCATCTCAGGGATTGGAGCCCTAATGTTAGAAAAAGGTGACTAGGGAATGGAGGCCCTATGTCTGAAAATCTCAACTTAGGGATTGGGGACCTAATGTTGGCAAAAGGCGACTAGGGAATGGAGACTTATGTCTAAAAATGTTAATTCAGTGATTGGAGCCCTAATGTTGGTAAAAAGCCGACTAGGGAATGAAGGCCTTATGTCTAAAATCTCAACTCAGAAATTGGAGCCCTAATGTTGGCAAAAGGCGACTAGGGAATGGAGGCCCTATGTCTGAAAATCTCAACTCAGGGATTAGGGCCTTAATGTTGGCAAAAAGCGACTAGGGAATGGAGGCCGTATGTCTGAAAATCTTAACTCAGGGATTGGAGCCCTAATGTTGGGAAAATGCGACTAGGGAATGGAGGCCCTATATATAAAATCTCAACTCAGGGATTGGAGCCGTAATGTTTGTAAAAAGGTGACTAGGGAATGGAGGTCCTAAGTCTATAAATCTCAACTCAGGGATTGGAGACCTAATGTTGGTAAAGAAAAGGCGACTAGGGAATGGAGGCCCTATGTCTAAAAATCTCAACTCAGGGATTGGAGCCCTAATGTTGGTTAAAAGGCGACTAGGGAATGGAGGCCCTATATCTAAAATATCAACTTAGGGATTGGAGCCCTAATGTTGGCAAAAGGTGACTAGGGAATGGAGGCCCTATGTCAAAAATCTCAACTAAGGGATTGGAGCCCTAATGTTGGTAAAAAGGCTACTAGGGAATGGAGTTCTTATGTCTAAAATCTTATCTCAAGGATTGGAGCTCTAATGTTAGTAAAAAGGCGACTAGGGAATGGAGGCCCTATGTCTAAAAATTTCAACTCATAGATTGGAGCCCTAATGTTGGTAAAGAAAAGGCGACTAAGGAATGGAGGCCCTATGTCTAAAAATCTCAACTCAGGGATTAGAGCCTTAATGTTGACAAACGGAGACTAGGGAATGGAGGCCTTATGTCTAAAATCTCAACTCGGGGATTGGAGCCCTAATGTTGGCAAAAGGCGACTAGAGAATGGAGGCCTTATGTCTAATATCTCAACTAAGGGATTGGATCCCTAATTTTGGTAAAAAGGCTACTTGGGAATTGAGGCCCTATGTCTAAAATCTCAACTCAAGGATTGGAGCCCTAATGTTGGTAAAAAGGCGACTAGGGAATGGAGGCCCTATGTCTAAAAATCTCAACTCAGGGATTGGAGCCATAATGTTGATAAAGAAAAGGCGACTAGAGAATGGAGGCCCTATGTCTAAAAATCTCAACTCAGGGATTGGAGCCCTAATATTGGCAAAAGGCGACTAGGTAATGGAGGCCTTATTTCTAAAATCTCAACTCGGGGATTGGAGCCCTAATGTTAGCAAAAGGCGACTAGAGAATGGAGGCCCTATGTCTAACATCTCAACTAAGGGATTGGATCCCTAATGTTGGTAAAAAGGAGACTTGGGAATTGAGGCCTTATGTCTAAAATCTCAACTGAAGGATTGGAGCCCTAATGTTGGTAAAAAGGCGACTAGGGAATGGAGGCCCTATGTCTAAAAATCTCAACTCAGGGATTGGAGCCATAATGTTGATAAAGAAAAGGCGACTAGAGAATGGAGGCCCTATGTCTGAAAATCTCAACTCAGGGATTGGAGCCCTAATATTGGCAAAAGGCGACTAGGGAATGGAGGCCTTATGTCTAAAATCTCAACTCGGGGATTGGAGCCCTAATGTTAGCAAAAGGCGACTAGAAAATGGAGGCCCTATGTCTAAAATCTCAACTAAGATATTGAAGCCCTAATGTTGGTAAAAAGGCGACTAGTGAATGGAGGCCCTATGTCTAAAATCTCAACTCAAGGATTGGAGCTCTAATGTTGGTAAAAAGGCGACTAGGGAAAGGAGGCCCTATGTCTAAAATCTCAACTAAGGGATTGGAGCCCTAATGTTGGTAAAAAGGCGACTAGGGAATGGAGGCCCTATATCTAAAATCTCAACTCAGGAATTGGAGCCCTAATGTTGGCAAAAGGTGACTAGGGAATGGAGGCCCTATGTCTAAAATCTCAGCTCAGGGATTGGAGCCCTAATGTTAGAAAAAGGTGACTAGGGAATGGAGGCTCTATGTCTGAAAATCTCAACTTAGGGATTGGGGACCTAATGTTGGCAAAAGGCGACTAGGGAATGGAGAACTTATGTCTAAAAATCTTAATTCAGTGATTGGAGCCCTAATGTTGGTAAAAAGCCGACTAGGGAATGAAGGCCTTATGTCTAAAATCTCAACTCAGGAATTGGAGCCCTAATGTTGGCAAAAGGCGACTAGGGAATGGAGGCCCTATGTCTGAAAATCACAACTCAGGGATTAGGGCCTTAATGTTGGCAAAATGCGACTAGGGAATGAAGGCCCTATGTCTGAAAATCTTAACTCAGGGATTGGAGCCCTAATGTTGGGAAAATGCAACTAGGGAATGGAGGCCCTATGTCTAAAATCTCAACTCAGGGATTGAAGCCGTAATGTTGGTAAAAAGGTGACTAGGGAATGGAGGTCCTAAGTCTATAAATCTCAACTCAGGGATTGGAGCCCTAATGTTGGTAAAGAAAAGGCGACTAGGGAATGGAGGCCCTATGTCTAAAAATCTCAACTCAGGGATTGGAGCCCTAATGTTGGTTAAAAGGCGACTAGGGAATGGAGGCCCTATATCTAAAGGGATTGGAGCCCTAATGTTGGCAAAAGGTGACTAGGGAATGGAGGCCCTATGTCAAAAATCTAAACTAAGGGATTGGAGCCCTAATGTTGGTAAAAAGGCTACTAGGGAATGGAGTTCTTATGTCTAAAATCTTATCTCAAGGATTGGAGCTCTAATGTTAGTAAAAAGGCGACTAGGGAATGTAGGCCCTATGTCTAAAAATTTCAACTCATAGATTGGAGCCCTAATGTTGGTAAAGAAAAGGCGACTAGGGAATGGAGGCCCTATGTCTAAAAATCTCAACTCAGGGATTAGAGCCCTAATTTTGACAAACGGAGACTAGGGAATGGAGGCCTTATGTCTAAAATCTCAACTCGGGGATTGGAGCCCTAATGTTGGCAAAAGGCGACTAGAGAATAGAGGCCTTATGTCTAATATCTCAACTAAGGGATTGGATCCCTAATTTTGGTAAAAAGGCTACTTGGGAATTGAGGCCCTATGTCTAAAATCTCAACTCAAGGATTGGAGCCCTAATGTTGGTAAAAAGGCGACTAGGGAATGGAGGCCCTATGTCTAAAAATCTCAACTCAGGGATTGGAGCCATAATGTTGATAAAGAAAAGGCGACTAGAGAATGGAGGCCCTATGTCTGAAAATCTCAACTCAGGGATTGGAGCCCTAATATTGGCAAAAGGCGACTAGGTAATGGAGGCCTTATTTCTAAAATCTCAACTCGGGGATTGGAGCCCTAATGTTAGCAAAAGGCGACTAGAAAATGGAGGCCCTATGTCTAAAATCTCAACTAAGAGATTGAAGCCCTAATGTTGGTAAAAAGGCGACTAGTGAATGGATGCCTTATGTCTAAAATCTCAACTCAAGGATTGGATCTCTAATGTTGGTAAAAAGGCGACTAGGGAAAGGAGGCCCTATGTCTAAAATCTCAACTAAGGAATTGGAGCCCTAATGTTGGTAAAAAGGCGACTAGGGAATGGAGGCCCTATATCTAAAATCTCAACTGAGGAATTGGAGCCCTAATGTTGGCAAAAGGTGACTAGGGAATGGAGGCTCTATGTCTAAAATCTCAGCTCAGGGATTGGAGCCCTAATGTTAGAAAAAGGTGACTAGGGAATGGAGGCTCTATGTCTGAAAATCTCAACTTAGGGATTAGGGCCCTAATGTTGGCAATAGGCGACTAGGGAATGGAGGACTTATGTCTAAAAATCTTAATTCAGTGATTGGAGCCCTAATGTTGGTAAAAAGGCGACTAGGTAATGGATACCCTATATCTAAAATCTCAACTCGGGGATTGGAGCCTTTATGTTGGCAAAGAAAAGGCAACTAGGGAATGGAGGCCCTATGTCTGAAAATCTCAACTCAGGGATTAGTGCCTTAATGTTGGCAAAAGGCGACTAGGGATTGGAGTCCTTAAGTCTAAAATCTCAACTCGGGGATTGGAGCCCTAATGTTGGCAAAAGGTGACTAGGGAATGGAGGCCCTATGTCTGAAAATCTCAACTCAGGGATTGGAGCCCTAATGTTGGCAAAAGGCGACTAGGGAATGGATGCCCTATGTCTAAAATCTCAACTTAGGGATTAGAGCCCTAATGTTGGGAAAATGACGACTAGGGAATGGAGGCCCTATATCTAAAATCTCAAATCAGGGATTGGATCCCTAGTGTTGGTAAACAGGCGACTAGGGAATGGAGGCCTTATGTCTAAAATCTCAACTCAGGAATTGGAGCCCTAATGTTGGCAAAATGTGACTAGAGAATGGAGGACCTATGTCTGAAAATCTCAACTCAGGGATTGGGGCCTTAATGTTGGTCAAAAGGCTACTTGGGAATTGAGGCCCTATGTCTAAAATCTCAACTCAAGGATTGGAGCCCTAATGTTGGTAAAAAGGCGACTAGGGAATGGAGGCCCTATGTCTAAAAATCTCAACTCAGGGATTGGAGCCATAATGTTGATAAAGAAAAGGCGACTAGAGAATGGAGGCCCTATGTCTGAAAATCTCAAATCAGGGATTAGAGCCCTAATGTTGGCAAAAGGCGACTAGGGAATGGAGACCTTATGTCTAAAATCTCAACTCGGGGATTGGAGCCCTAATGTTGGCAAAAGGCGACTAGAAAATGGAGGCCCTATGTCTAAAATCTCAACTAAGGGATTGGAGCCCTAATGTTGGTAAAAAGGCGACTAGGGAATGGAGGCCCTATGTATAAAATGTCAACTCAAGGATTGGTGCTCTAATGTTGGTAAAAAGGTGACTAGGGAATGGAGGCCCTATATCTAAAATCTCAACTCAGGGATTGGAGCCCTAATGTTGGTAAAGAAAAGGCGACTAGGGAATGGAGGCCCTATGTCTAAAAATCTCAACTCAGGGATTGGAGCCCTAATGTTGGTAAAGAAAAGGCGACTAGGGAATGGAGGCCCTATATCTAAAATCTCAACTCAGGGATTGGAGCCCTAATGTTGGCAAAAGGTGACTAGGGAATGGAGGCCCTATGTCTAAAATCTCAACTCAAGGATTGGAGCCCTAATGTTGGTAAAAAGGCAACTAGGGAATGGAGGCCCTATGTCTAAAAATCTCAACTCAGGGATTGGAGCCCTAATGTTGGTAAAGAAAAGGCAACTAGGGAATGGAGGCCCTATATCTCAAAATCTCAACTCAGGGATTGGAGCCCTAATGTTGGTAAAAAGGTGACTAGGGAATGGAGGCCCTATATCTAAAATCTCAATTTAGGGATTGGAGCCCTAATGTTGGCAAAAGCTGACTAGAGAATTGTGGCCCTATGTCAAAAATCTCAACTAAGGGATTGGAGCCCTAATGTTGGTAAAATGGCGACTAGGGAATGGAGTCCCTATGTCTAAAATCTTAACTCAAGGATTGGAGCCCTAATGTTGGTAAAAAGGCGAATAGGGAATGGAGGCCCTATGTCTAAAAATCTCAACTCAGGGATTAGAGCCTTAATGTTGGCAAAAGGCGACTAGGGAATGGAGGCCTTATGTCTAAAATCTCAACTCGGGGATTGGAGCACTAATGTTGGCAAAAGGCGACTAGAGAATGGAAGCCCTATGTCTAAAATCTCAACTAAGGGATTGGAGGCCCTATGTCTAAAAATCTGAACTTAGGGATTGGAGCCCTAATGTTGGTAAAAAGGCGACTAGGGAATGGAGGCCCTATATCTAAAATCTCAATTTAGGGATTGGAGCCCTAATATTGGCAAAAGCTGACTAGAGAATTGTGGCCCTATGTCAAAAATCTCAACTCAGGGATTGGAGCCCTAATGTTGGTAAAAAGGCGACTAGGGAATGAAGTCCCTATGTCTAAAATCTTAACTCAAGGATTGGAGCCCTAATGTTGGTAAAAAGGCGAATAGGGAATGGAGTCCCTATGTCTAAAAATCTCAACTCAGGGATTAGAGCCCTAATGTTGGCAAAAGGCGACTAGGGAATGGAGTCCTTAAGTCTAAAATCTCAACTCGGGGATTGGAGCCCTAATGTTGGCAAAAGGCAACTAGGGAATGGAGGCCCTATGTCTATAAATCTGAACTCAAGGATTGGAGCCCTAATGTTGGTAAAGAAAAGGCGACTAGGGAATGGAGGCCCTATATCTAAAAATCTCAACTCAGGGATTGGAGCCCTAATGTTGGTAAAAAGGCGACTAGGGAATGGAGGCCCTATATCTAAAATCTCAATTTAGGGATTGGAGCCCTAATGTTGGCAAAAGCTGACTAGAGAATTATGGCCCTATGTCAAAAATCTCAACTAAGGGATTGGAGCCCTAATGTTGGTAAAAAGGCGACTAGGGATTGGATTCCCTATGTCTAAAATCTTAACTCAAGGATTGGAGCCCTAATGTTGGTAAAAAGGCGAATAGGGAATGGAGGCCCTATGTCTAAAAATCTCAACTCAGGGATTAGAGCCCTAATGTTGGCAAACGACGACTAGGGAATGGAGGCCTTATGTCTAAAATCTCAACTCGGGGATTGGAGCCCTAATGTTGGCAAAAGGCGACTAGAGAATGGAAGCCCTATGTCTAAAATCTCAACTAAGGGATTGGAGCCCTAATGTTGGTAAAACGACGACTAGGGAATGGAGGCCCTATGTCTAAAATCTCAACTCAAGGATTGGAGCCCTAATGTTGGTAAAAAGGCGACTAGGGAATGGAGGCCCTATGTCTAAAAATCTCAACTCATGGATTAGAGCCCTAATGTTGGTAAAAAGGCAACTAGGGAATGGGGGCCTATGTCTCAAAAACTCAACTCAGGGATTGAAGCCCTAATGTTGGTAAATAAAAGGTGACTAGGGAATGGAGGCCCTATGTCTTAAAATCTCAACTCAATGATTTGAGCCCTAATGTTGGCAAAAGGCGACTAGGGAATAGAGGCGCAATGTCTGAAAATCTCAACTCAGGGATTAGGGCCCTAATGTTGGGAAAAGGTGACTAGGGAATGGAAGCTCTATGTCTGAAAATCTCAACCCAGGGATTGTAGCCCTAATGTTGGATAAAGGTGACTAGAGAATGGAGGCCCTATGTCTAAAATCTCAACTCAGGGATTAGAGCCCTAATGTAGGTAAAATGCGACTAGGGAATGGAGGCCCTATATCTAAAATCTCAACTCAGGGATTGGAGCCCTAGTGTTGGTAAACAGGCGACTAGGGAACGGAGACCCTATGTCTAAAATCTCAACTCAGGAATTGGAAGCCCTAATGTTGGCAAAAGTTGACTAGGGAATGGAGGCCCTATGTCTAAAATCTCAGCTCAGGGATTGGAGCCCTAATGTTGGCAAAAGGTGACTAGGGAATGGATGCCCTATGTCTGAAAATCTCAACTTAGGGATTGGGGCCCTAATGTTGGCAAAAGGTGAATAGGGAATGGAGACCTTATGTCTAAAATCTCAACTCAGAGATTAGAGCCCTAATGTTAGCAAAAGGAGACTAGGGAATTGAGGCCTAATGTCTAAAATCTCAACTCGGGGATTGGAGCCCTAATGTTGGCAAAAGGCGACTAGAGAATGGAGGCCCTATGTTTAAAGTATCAACTAAGGGATTGGAGCTCTAATGTTGTCAAAAGGCGACTAGGGAATGGAGGCCCTATGTCTGAAAATCTCAACTCAGGGATTGGAGCCCTAATGTTGGCAAAAGGCGACTAGGGAATGGATGCCCTATGTCTAAAATCTCAACTCAGGGATTGAAGCCCTAATGTTTAGGAAAAAGGCGACAAGGGAATGGAGGCCCTATATCTAAAATCTAAACTAAGGGATTGGAGCCCTAGTGTTGGTAAATAGGCGACTAGGAAATGGAGGCCCTATGTCTAAAATCTCAACTCAGGAATTGGAGCCCTAATGTTGGCAAAATGTGACTAGGGAATGGAGGCCCTATGTCTGAAAATATCAACTGAGGGATTGAGGCCTTAATGTTGGCAAAAGGCGACTAGGGAATGGAGGCCCTATTTCTAAAATCTCAACTCCGGGATTGGAGCCCTAATGTAGGTAAAAAGGCAACTAGGGAATGGAGGCCCTTTGTCTAAAATCTCAACTCAGGGATTGGATCCCTAATGTTGGTAAAGAAAAGACGACTAGGGAATGGAGGTCTTATGTCTAAAATCCCAACTCAGGAATCGGAGCCCTAATGTTGGCAAAAGTTGACTAGGGAATGGAGGCCCTATGTCTAAGATCTCAGCTCAGGGATTGGAGCCCTAATGTTGGCAAAAGGTGACTAGGGAATGGAGGCCCTATGTCTGAAAATCTCAACTTAGGGATTGGGGCCCTAATGTTGGCAAAAGGTGAATAGGGAATGGAGACCTTATGTCTAAAAATCTTAACTCAGTGATTGGAGCCCTAATGTTGGTAAAAAGGCGACTAGGGAATGGAGGCCCTATATATAAAATCTCAACTCGAGGATTTGAGCCCTAATGTTGGCAAAGAAAAGGCAACTAGGGAATGGAGGTCCTATGTCTGAATATTTCAACTCAGGGATTAGAGCCCTAATGTTGGCAAAAGGCGACTAGGAAGTGGAGGCCTTATGTCGAAAATCTCAACTCGGGGATTAGAGCCCTAATGTTGGCAAAAGGCGACTAGGGAATTGAGGCCTTATGTCTAAAATCTCAACTTGGAGATTGGAGCCCTAATGTTGGCAAAAGGCGACTAGAGAATGGAGGCCCTATGTCTAAAGTTTCAACTAAGGGATTGGAGCTCTAATGTTGGCAAAAGGCGACTAGGGAATGGAGGCCCTATGTCTGAAAATCTCAACTGAGGGATTGGGGCCTTAATGTTGGCAAAAGGCGACTAGGGAATGGAGGCCCTATTTCTAAAATCTCAACTCAGGAATTGGAGCCCTAATGTTGGTAAAGAAAAGAAGACTAGGGAATGGCGGTCTTATGTCTAAAATCTCAACTCAGGAATTGGAGCCCTAATGTTGGCAAAAGTTGAGTAGGGAATGGAGGCCCTATGTCTAAAATCTCAACTCAGGGATTGGAGCCCTAATGTTGGCAAAAGGTGACTAGGGAATGGAGGCCCTATGTCTGAAAATCTCAACTTAGGGATTTGGGCCCTAATGTTGGCAAAAGGTGAATAGGGAATGGAGACCTTATATCTAAAAATCTTAACTCAGGGATTGGAGCCCTAATGTTGGTAAAGAAAAGACGATTAGGGAATGGAGGTCTTATGTCTAAAATCTCAACTCAGGAATTAGAGCCCTAATGTTGGCAAAAGTTGACTAGGGAATGGAGGCCCTATGTCTAAAATCTCAGCTCAGGGATTGGAGCCCTAATGCTGGCAAAAGGTGACTAGGTATTGGAGGCCCTATGTCTGAAAATCTCAACTTAGGGATTGAGGCCCTAATGTTGGCAAAAGGTGAATAAGGAATGGAGACCTTATGTCTAAAAATCTTAACTCAGTGATTGGAGCCCTAATGTTGGTAAAAAGGCGACTAGGGAATCGAGTCCCTATATCTAAAATCTCAACTCGGGGATTGGAGCCCTAATTTTGGCAAAGAAAAGGCGACTAGGGAATGGAGGTCCTATGTCTGAAAATTTCAACTCAGGGATTAGAGCCCTAATGTTGGCAAAAGGCGACTAGGGAATGGAGGCCTTATGTCTAAAATCTCAACTCGGGGATTAGAGCCCTAATGTTGGCAAAAGGAGACTAGGGAATTGAGGCCTTATGTCTAAAATCTCAACTCGGGGATTGGAGCCCTAATGTTGGCAAAAGGCGACTAGAGAATGGATGCCCTATGTCTAAATTCTCAACTCAGGGATTGTAGCCCTAATGTTGGTAAAAAGGAGATTAGGGAATGTAGGCCCTATGTCTAAAATCTCAACTCAGGTATTAGAGCCCTAATGTTGGCAAAATGTGACTAGGGAATGGAGGCCCTATGTCTGAAAATCTCAACTTAGGGATTGGGGCCTTAATGTTGGCAAAAGGCGACTAGGGAATGGAGGCCCTTTGTCTAAAATCTCAACTCAGGGATTGAAGCCCTAATGTTGGGAAAAAGGCGACTAGGGAATGGAGGCCCTATGTATAAAAATATCAACTCGGGGATTGGATCTCTAATGTTGGTAAAAAAGGCGACTAGGGAATGGAGGCCCTTTGTCTAAAGTCTCAACTAAGGGATTGGAGCCCTAATGTTGGCAAAAGGCGACTAAGGAATGGATGCCCTATGTCTAAAATCTCAAATCAGGGATTGGAGCCCTAATGTTGGGAAAAAGGCGACTAGGGAATGGAGGCCCTATATCTAAAATCTAAACTAAGGGATTAGAGCCCTAGTGTTGGTAAACAGGCGACTAGGAAATGGAGGCCCTATGTCTAAAATCTCAACTCAGGAATTGGAGCCCTAATGTTGGCAAAATGTGATTCGGGAATGGAGGCCCTATGTCTGAAAATCTCAACTGAGGGATTGAGGCCTTAGTGTTGACAAAAGGCGACTAGGGAATGGAGGCCCTATTTCTAAAATCTCAACTCAGGGATTGGAGCCCTAATGTTGGTAAAAAGGCGACTAGGGAATGGAGGCCCTTTGTCTAAAATCTCAACTCAGGGATTGGATCCCTAATGTTGGTAAAGAAAAGACGACTAGGGAATGGAGGTCTTATGTCTAAAATCTCAACTCAGGAATCGGAGCCCTAATGTTGGCAAAAGTTGACTAGGGAATGGAGGCCCTATGTCTAAAATCTCAGCTCAGGGATTGGAGCCCTAAAGTTGGCAAAAGGTGACTAGGGAATGGAAGCCCTGTGTCTGAAAATCTCAACTTAGGGATTGGGGCCCTAATGTTGGAAAAAGGTGAATAGGGAATGGAGACCTTATGTCTAAAAATCTTAACTCAGTGATTGGAGCCCTATTGCTGGTAAAAAGGCGACTAGGAAATGGAGGCCCTATATATAAAATCTCAACTCGAGGATTGGAGCCCTAATGTTGGCAAAGAAAAGGCGACTAGGGAATGGAGGTCCTATGTCTGAAAATTTCAACTCAGGGATTAGAGCCCTAATGTTGGCAAAAGGGGACTAGGAAATGGAGGCCTTATGTCTAAAATCTCAACTCGGGGATTAGAGCCCTAATGTTGGCAAAAGGCGACTAGGGAATTGAGGCCTTATGTCTAAAATCTCAACTCGGGGATTGGAGCCCTAATGTTGGCAAAAGGCGACTAGAGAATGGAGGCCCCATGTCTAAAGTTTCAACTAAGGGATTGGAGCTCTAATCTTGGCAAAAGGCAACTAGGGAATGGACGCCCTATGTCTGAAAATCTCAACTCAGGGATTGGAGCCCTAATGTTGGCAAAAGGCGACTAGGGAATGGATGCCCTATGTCTAAAATCTCAACTCAGGGATTGGAGCCCTAATGTTGGGAAAAAGGCGACTAGGGAATGGAGGCCCTATATCTAAAATCTCAACTAAGGGATTGGAGCCCTAGTGTTGGTAAACAGGCGACTAGGAAATGGAGGCCCTATGTCTAAAATCTCAACTCAGGAATTGGAGCCCCAATGTTGGCAAAATGTGACTAGGGAATGGAGGCCCTATGTCTGAAAATCTCAACTGAGGGAATGGGGCCTTAATGTTGGCAAAAGGCGACGAGGGAATGGAGGCCCTATTTCTAATATCTCAACTCAGGGATTGGAGCCCTAATGTTGGTAAAGAAAAGACAACTAGGGAATGGCGGTCTTATGTCTAAAATCTCAACTGAGGAATTGGAGCCCTAATGTTGGCAAAAGTTGACTAGGGAATGGGGCCCTATGTCTAAAATCTCAGCTCAGGGATTGGAGCCCTAATGTTGGAAAAAGGTGACTAGGGAATGGAGGCCCTATGTCGTAAAATCTCAACTTAGGGATTGGGGCCCTAATGTTGGCAAAAGGTGAATAGGGAAAGGAGACCTTATGTCTAAAAATCTTAACTCAGTGATTGGAGCCCTAATGTTGGTAAAAAGGCGACTAGGGAATGGAGGCCCTATATCTAAAATCTCAACTCGAGGATTGGAGCCCCAATGCTGGCAAAGAAAAGGCGACTAGGGAATGGATGTCCTATGTCTGAAAATTTCAACTCAGGGATTAGAGCCCTAATGTTGGCAAAAGGCGACTAGGGAATTGAGACCTTTTGTCTAAAATCTCAACTCGGGGATTGGAGACCTAATGTTGGCAAAAGGCGACTAGAGAATGGAGGCCCTATGTCTAAAGTCTCAACTAAGGGATTGGAGCCCTAATGTTGGCAAAAGGCGACTAGGGAATGGATGCCTATGTCTAAAATCTCAACTCAGGGATTGGAGCCCTAATGTTGGGAAAAAGGCGACTAGGGAATGGAGGCCCTATGTCTAAAAATCTCAACTCAGGGATTGGAGCCCTAATGTTAGTAAAAAGGCGACTAGGGAATGGAGGCCCTTTGTCTAAAATCTCAACTCAGGGATTGGAGCCCTAATGTTGGCAAAGAAAAGACGACTAAGGAATGGAGGTCTTATGTCTAAAATCTCAACACAGGAATTGGAGCCCTAATGTTGGCAAAAGTTGACTAGGGAATGGAGGCCCTATGTCTAAAATCTCAGCTCAGGGATTGGAGCCCTAATGTTGGCAAAAGGTGACTAGGGAATGGAGGCCCTATGTCTGAAAATCTCAACTTAGGGATTGAGGCCCTAATGTTGGCAAAAGGTGAATAGGGAATGGAGACCTTATGTCTAAAAATCTTAACTCAGTGATTGGAGCCCTAATGTTGGTAAAAAGGCGACTAGGGAATGGAGTCCCTATATCTAAATTCTCAACTCAGGAATTGGAGCCCTAATATTGGAAAACGTTGACTAGGGAATGGAGGCCCTATGTCTAAAATCTCAGCTCAGGGATTGGAGCCCTAATGTTGGCAAAAGGTGACTAGGGAATGGAGGCCCTATGTCTGAAAATCTCAACTTAGGGATTGAGGCCCTAATGTTGGCAAAAGGTGAATAGGGAATGGAGACCTTATGTCTAAAAATCTTAACTGGAGCCTTAATGTTGGTAAAAAGGCGACTAGGGAATGGAGTCCCTATATCTAAAATCTCAACTCGGGGATTGGAGCCCTAATTTTGGCAAAGAAAAGGCGACTAGGGAATGGAGGTCCTATGTCTGAAAATTTCAACTCAGGGATTAGAGCCCTAATGTGGGCAAAAGACGACTAAGGAATGGAGCCCTTATGTCTAAAATCTCAACTCGGGGATTAGAGCCCTAATGTTGGCAAAAGGCGACTAGGGAATTGAGGCCTTATGTCTAAAATCTCAACTCGGGGATTGGAGCCCTAATGTTGGCAAAAGGCGACTAGAGAATGGATGCCCTATGTCTAAAATCTCAACTCAGGGATTGGAGCCCTAATGTTGGGAAAAAGGCGACTAGGGAATAAAGGCCCTATATCTAAAATCTCAACTAAGGGATTGGAGCCCTAGTGTTGGTAAACAGGCGACTAGGAAATGGAGGCCCTATGTCTAAAATCTCAACTCAGGAATTGGAGCCCTAATATTGACAAAAGGTGACTAGGGAATGGAGGCCCTATGTCTAAAATCTCAACTCAAGGATTGTAGCCCTAATGTTGGTAAAAAGGAGATTAGGGAATGTAGGCCCTATGTCAAAAATCTCAACTCAGGGATTAGAGCCCTAATGTTGGCAAAATGTGACTAGGGAATGGAGGCCCTATGTCTGAAAATCTCAACTTAGGGATTGGGACCTTAATGTTGGCAAAAGGCGACTAGGGAATGGAGGCCCTTTGTCTAAAATCTCAACTCAGGGATTGAAGCCCTAATGTTGGGAAAAAGGCGACTAGGGAATGGAGGCCCTATGTATAAAAATATCAACTCGGGGATTGGATCTCTAATGTTGGTAAAAAAGGCGACTAGGGAATGGAGGACCTTTGTCTAAAGTCTCAACTAAGGGATTGGAGCCCTAATGTTGGCAAAAGGCGACTAAGGAATGGATGCCCTATGTCTAAAATCTCAACTCATGAATTGGAGCCCTAATGTTGGTAAAAAGGCGACTAGGGAATGGAGGCCCTTTGTCTAAAATCTCAACTCAGGGATTGGAGCCCTAATGTTGGCAAAATGTGATTAGGGAATGGAGGCCCTATGTCTGAAAATCTCAACTGAGGGATTGAGGCCTTAATGTTGGCAAAAGGCAACTAGGGAATGGTGGCCCTATTTCTAAAATCTCAACTCAGGGATTGGAGCCCTAATGTTGGTAAAAAGGCGACTAGGGAATGGAGGCCCTTTGTCTAAAATCTCAACTCAGGGATTGGATCCCTAATGTTGGTAAAGAAAACACGACTAGGGAATGGACGTCTTATGTCTAAAATCTCAACTCAGGAATCGGAGCCCTAATGTTGGCAAAAGTTGACTAGGGAATGGAGGCCCTATGTCTAAAATCTCAACTCAGGGATTGGAGCCCTAATGTTGGCAAAAGGTGACTAGGGAATGGAGGCCCTATGTCTAAAGTCTCAACTAAGGGATTGGAGCCCTAATGATGGCAAAAGGCGACTAGGGAATGGATGCCTATGTCTAAAATCTCAACTCAGGGATTGGAGCCCTAATGTTGGGAAAAAGGCGACTAGGGAATGGAGGCCCTTTGTCTAAAATCTCAACTCAGGGATTGGAGCCCTAATGTTGGTAAAGAAAAGACGACTAGGGAATGGAGGTCTTATGTCTAAAATCTCAACTCAGAATTGGAGCCCTAATGTTGGCAAAAGTTGACTAGGGAATGGAGGCCCTATGTCTAAAATCTCAGCTCAGGGATTGGAGCCCTAATGTTGGCAAAAGGTGACTAGGGAATGGAGGCCCTATGTCTGAAAATCTCAACTTATGGATTGAGGCCCTAATGTTGGCAAAAGGTGAATAGGGAATGGAGACCTTATGTCTAAAAATCATAACTCAGTGTCTAAAAAGGCGACTAGGGAATGGAGTCCCTATATCTAAAATCTCAACTCGGGGAATGGAGCCCTAATTTTGGCAAAGAAAAGGCGACTAGGGAATGGAGGTCCTATGTTTGAAAATTTCAACTCAGGATTAGAGCCCTAATGTTGCCAAAAGGCGACTAGGGAATGGAGGCCTTATGTCTAAAATCTCAACTCGGGGATTAGAGCCCTAATGTTGGCAAAAGGCGACTAGGGAATTTAGGCCTTATGTCTAAAATCTCAACTCGGGGATTGAAGCCCTAATGTTGGCAAAAGGCGACTAGAGAATGGATGCCCTATGTCTAAAATCTCAACTCAGGGATTGGAGCCCTAATGTTGGGAAAAAGGCGACTAGTGAATAGAGGCCCTATATCTAAAATCTCAACTAAGGGATTGGAGACCTAGTGTTGGTAAACAGGCGACTAGGAAATGGAGGCCCTATGTCTAAAATCTCAACTCAGGGATTGTAGCCCTATTGTTGGTAAAAAGGCGACTAGGGAATGTAGGCCCTATGTCTAAAATCTCAACTCAGGGATTAGAGCCCTAATGTAGGTATAATGCGACTAGGGAATGGAGGCCCTATATCTAAAATCTCAACTCAGGGATTGGAGCCCTAGTGTTGGTAAACAGGCGACTAGGGAACGGAAACCCTATGTCTAAAATCTTAACTCAGGAATTGGAGCCCTAATGTTGGCAAAAGTTGACTAGGGAATGGAGGCCCTATGTCCAAAATCTCAGCTCAGGGATTGGAGCCCTAATGTTGGCAAAAGGTGACTAGGGAATGGAGGCCCTATGTCTGAAAATCTCAACTTAGGGATTGGGGCCCTAATGTTGGTAAAAGGTGAATAGGGAATGAAGACCTTATGTCTAAAAATCATAACTCAGTGATTGGAGCCCTATTGTTGGTAAAAAGGCGACTAGGGAATGGAGGCGCTAAATCTAAAATCTCAACTCGGGGATTGGAGCCCTAATTTTGGCAAAGAAAAGGCGACTAAGGAATGGAGGTCCTATGTCTGAAAATTTCAACTCAGGGATTAGAGCCCTAATGTTGGCAAAAGGCGACTAGGGAATGGAGGCCTTATGTCTAAAATCTCAACTCGGGGATTAGAGCCCTAATGTTGGCAAAAGGCGACTAGGGAATTGAGGCCTTATGTCTAAAATCTCAACTCGGGGATTGGAGCCCTAATGTTGGCAAAAGGCGACTAGGGAATGGATGCCCTATATCTAAAATCTCAACTCAGGGATTGGAGCCCTAATGTTGGGAAAAAGGCGACTAGGGAATGGAGGCCCTATATCTAAAATCTCAACTAAGGGATTGGAGCCCTAGTGTTGGTAAACAGGCGACTAGGAAATGGAGGCCCTATGTCTAAAATCTCAACTAAGGAATTGGAGCCCTAATGTTGGCAAAATGTGACTAGGGAATGGAGGCCCTATGTCTGAAAATCTCAACTGAGGGATTGGGGCCTTAATATTGGCAAAAGGCGACTAGGGAATGGAGAACCTATTTCTAAAAAATCTCCACTCAGGGATTGGAGCCCTAATGTTGGTAAAAAGGCGACTAGGGAATGGAGGCCCTTTGTCTAAAATCTCAACTTAGGGATTGGAGCCCTAATGTTGGTAAAGAAAAGACGACTAGGGAATGGAGGTCTTATGTCTAAAATCTCAACTCAGGGATCGGAGCCCTAATGTTGGTAAAAAGGCGACTAGGGAATGGAGGCCCTATGACTAAAATCTCAACTCAGGAATTGGAGCCCTAATGTTGGCAAAATGTGACTAGGGAATAGAGGCCCTATGTCTGAAAATCTCAACTCAGGGATTGGAGCCCTAATGGTGGTAAAGAAAAGACGACTAGAGAATGGAGGTCTTATGTCTAAAATCTCAACTCAGGGATTGAAGCCCTAATGTTGGTAAAAAGGCAACTACAAAAAGGAGGCCCTATGTATAAAATCTCAAGTCAGGAATTGGAGCCCTAATGTTGGCAAAATGTGACTAGGGAATGGAGGCCCTATGTCTAAAATCTCAGCTCAGGGATTGGAGCCCTAATGTTGGCAAAAGGTGACTAGGGAATGGAGGCCCTATGTCTGAAAATCTCAACTTAGGGATTGAGGCCCTAATGTTGGCAAAAGGTGAATAGGGAATGGAGACCTTATGTCTAAAAATCTTAACTCAGTGATTGGAGCCCTAATGTTGGTAAAAAGGCGACTAGGGAATGGAGTCCCTATATCTAAATTCTCAACTCAGGAATTGGAGCCCTAATATTGGAAAACGTTGACTAGGGAATGGAGGCCCTATGTCTAAAATCTCAGCTCAGGGATTGGAGCCCTAATGTTGGCAAAAGGTGACTAGGGAATGGAGGCCCTATGTCTGAAAATCTCAACTTAGGGATTGAGGCCCTAATGTTGGCAAAAGGTGAATAGGGAATGGAGACCTTATGTCTAAAAATCTTAACTGGAGCCTTAATGTTGGTAAAAAGGCGACTAGGGAATGGAGTCCCTATATCTAAAATCTCAACTCGGGGATTGGAGCCCTAATTTTGGCAAAGAAAAGGCGACTAGGGAATGGAGGTCCTATGTCTGAAAATTTCAACTCAGGGATTAGAGCCCTAATGTGGGCAAAAGACGACTAAGGAATGGAGCCCTTATGTCTAAAATCTCAACTCGGGGATTAGAGCCCTAATGTTGGCAAAAGGCGACTAGGGAATTGAGGCCTTATGTCTAAAATCTCAACTCGGGGATTGGAGCCCTAATGTTGGCAAAAGGCGACTAGAGAATGGATGCCCTATGTCTAAAATCTCAACTCAGGGATTGGAGCCCTAATGTTGGGAAAAAGGCGACTAGGGAATAAAGGCCCTATATCTAAAATCTCAACTAAGGGATTGGAGCCCTAGTGTTGGTAAACAGGCGACTAGGAAATGGAGGCCCTATGTCTAAAATCTCAACTCAGGAATTGGAGCCCTAATATTGACAAAAGGTGACTAGGGAATGGAGGCCCTATGTCTAAAATCTCAACTCAAGGATTGTAGCCCTAATGTTGGTAAAAAGGAGATTAGGGAATGTAGGCCCTATGTCAAAAATCTCAACTCAGGGATTAGAGCCCTAATGTTGGCAAAATGTGACTAGGGAATGGAGGCCCTATGTCTGAAAATCTCAACTTAGGGATTGGGACCTTAATGTTGGCAAAAGGCGACTAGGGAATGGAGGCCCTTTGTCTAAAATCTCAACTCAGGGATTGAAGCCCTAATGTTGGGAAAAAGGCGACTAGGGAATGGAGGCCCTATGTATAAAAATATCAACTCGGGGATTGGATCTCTAATGTTGGTAAAAAAGGCGACTAGGGAATGGAGGACCTTTGTCTAAAGTCTCAACTAAGGGATTGGAGCCCTAATGTTGGCAAAAGGCGACTAAGGAATGGATGCCCTATGTCTAAAATCTCAACTCATGAATTGGAGCCCTAATGTTGGTAAAAAGGCGACTAGGGAATGGAGGCCCTTTGTCTAAAATCTCAACTCAGGGATTGGAGCCCTAATGTTGGCAAAATGTGATTAGGGAATGGAGGCCCTATGTCTGAAAATCTCAACTGAGGGATTGAGGCCTTAATGTTGGCAAAAGGCAACTAGGGAATGGTGGCCCTATTTCTAAAATCTCAACTCAGGGATTGGAGCCCTAATGTTGGTAAAAAGGCGACTAGGGAATGGAGGCCCTTTGTCTAAAATCTCAACTCAGGGATTGGATCCCTAATGTTGGTAAAGAAAACACGACTAGGGAATGGACGTCTTATGTCTAAAATCTCAACTCAGGAATCGGAGCCCTAATGTTGGCAAAAGTTGACTAGGGAATGGAGGCCCTATGTCTAAAATCTCAACTCAGGGATTGGAGCCCTAATGTTGGCAAAAGGTGACTAGGGAATGGAGGCCCTATGTCTAAAGTCTCAACTAAGGGATTGGAGCCCTAATGATGGCAAAAGGCGACTAGGGAATGGATGCCTATGTCTAAAATCTCAACTCAGGGATTGGAGCCCTAATGTTGGGAAAAAGGCGACTAGGGAATGGAGGCCCTTTGTCTAAAATCTCAACTCAGGGATTGGAGCCCTAATGTTGGTAAAGAAAAGACGACTAGGGAATGGAGGTCTTATGTCTAAAATCTCAACTCAGAATTGGAGCCCTAATGTTGGCAAAAGTTGACTAGGGAATGGAGGCCCTATGTCTAAAATCTCAGCTCAGGGATTGGAGCCCTAATGTTGGCAAAAGGTGACTAGGGAATGGAGGCCCTATGTCTGAAAATCTCAACTTATGGATTGAGGCCCTAATGTTGGCAAAAGGTGAATAGGGAATGGAGACCTTATGTCTAAAAATCATAACTCAGTGTCTAAAAAGGCGACTAGGGAATGGAGTCCCTATATCTAAAATCTCAACTCGGGGAATGGAGCCCTAATTTTGGCAAAGAAAAGGCGACTAGGGAATGGAGGTCCTATGTTTGAAAATTTCAACTCAGGATTAGAGCCCTAATGTTGCCAAAAGGCGACTAGGGAATGGAGGCCTTATGTCTAAAATCTCAACTCGGGGATTAGAGCCCTAATGTTGGCAAAAGGCGACTAGGGAATTTAGGCCTTATGTCTAAAATCTCAACTCGGGGATTGAAGCCCTAATGTTGGCAAAAGGCGACTAGAGAATGGATGCCCTATGTCTAAAATCTCAACTCAGGGATTGGAGCCCTAATGTTGGGAAAAAGGCGACTAGTGAATAGAGGCCCTATATCTAAAATCTCAACTAAGGGATTGGAGACCTAGTGTTGGTAAACAGGCGACTAGGAAATGGAGGCCCTATGTCTAAAATCTCAACTCAGGGATTGTAGCCCTATTGTTGGTAAAAAGGCGACTAGGGAATGTAGGCCCTATGTCTAAAATCTCAACTCAGGGATTAGAGCCCTAATGTAGGTATAATGCGACTAGGGAATGGAGGCCCTATATCTAAAATCTCAACTCAGGGATTGGAGCCCTAGTGTTGGTAAACAGGCGACTAGGGAACGGAAACCCTATGTCTAAAATCTTAACTCAGGAATTGGAGCCCTAATGTTGGCAAAAGTTGACTAGGGAATGGAGGCCCTATGTCCAAAATCTCAGCTCAGGGATTGGAGCCCTAATGTTGGCAAAAGGTGACTAGGGAATGGAGGCCCTATGTCTGAAAATCTCAACTTAGGGATTGGGGCCCTAATGTTGGTAAAAGGTGAATAGGGAATGAAGACCTTATGTCTAAAAATCATAACTCAGTGATTGGAGCCCTATTGTTGGTAAAAAGGCGACTAGGGAATGGAGGCGCTAAATCTAAAATCTCAACTCGGGGATTGGAGCCCTAATTTTGGCAAAGAAAAGGCGACTAAGGAATGGAGGTCCTATGTCTGAAAATTTCAACTCAGGGATTAGAGCCCTAATGTTGGCAAAAGGCGACTAGGGAATGGAGGCCTTATGTCTAAAATCTCAACTCGGGGATTAGAGCCCTAATGTTGGCAAAAGGCGACTAGGGAATTGAGGCCTTATGTCTAAAATCTCAACTCGGGGATTGGAGCCCTAATGTTGGCAAAAGGCGACTAGGGAATGGATGCCCTATATCTAAAATCTCAACTCAGGGATTGGAGCCCTAATGTTGGGAAAAAGGCGACTAGGGAATGGAGGCCCTATATCTAAAATCTCAACTAAGGGATTGGAGCCCTAGTGTTGGTAAACAGGCGACTAGGAAATGGAGGCCCTATGTCTAAAATCTCAACTAAGGAATTGGAGCCCTAATGTTGGCAAAATGTGACTAGGGAATGGAGGCCCTATGTCTGAAAATCTCAACTGAGGGATTGGGGCCTTAATATTGGCAAAAGGCGACTAGGGAATGGAGAACCTATTTCTAAAAAATCTCCACTCAGGGATTGGAGCCCTAATGTTGGTAAAAAGGCGACTAGGGAATGGAGGCCCTTTGTCTAAAATCTCAACTTAGGGATTGGAGCCCTAATGTTGGTAAAGAAAAGACGACTAGGGAATGGAGGTCTTATGTCTAAAATCTCAACTCAGGGATCGGAGCCCTAATGTTGGTAAAAAGGCGACTAGGGAATGGAGGCCCTATGACTAAAATCTCAACTCAGGAATTGGAGCCCTAATGTTGGCAAAATGTGACTAGGGAATAGAGGCCCTATGTCTGAAAATCTCAACTCAGGGATTGGAGCCCTAATGGTGGTAAAGAAAAGACGACTAGAGAATGGAGGTCTTATGTCTAAAATCTCAACTCAGGGATTGAAGCCCTAATGTTGGTAAAAAGGCAACTACAAAAAGGAGGCCCTATGTATAAAATCTCAAGTCAGGAATTGGAGCCCTAATGTTGGCAAAATGTGACTAGGGAATGGAGGCCCTATGTCTGAAAATCTCAACTTAGGGATTGGGGCCTTAATGTTGGCAAAAGGCGACTAGGGAATGGAGGCCCTTTGTTTAAAATCTCAACTCAGGGATTGAAGCCTTAATGTTGGGAAAAAGGCGACTAGGGAATGGAGGCCCTATGTCTAAAAATATCAACTCGGGGATTGGATCTCTAATGTTGGTAAAAAGGCGACTAGGGAATGGAGGCCCTTTGTCTAAAATCTCAACTCAGGGATAGGAGCCGTAATGTTGGTAAAGAAAAGACGACTAGGGAATGGAGGTCTTAAGTCTAAAATCTAACCTCAGGGATTGGAGCCCTAATGTTGGTAAAAAGGCGATTAGGGAATGGAGGCCCAATGTCTAAAATCTCAACTCAGGGATTAGAGCCCTAATGTAGGTAAAAGGCAACTAGGGAATGGAGGCCCTATATCTAAAATCTCAACTCAGGGATTGGAGCCCTAATGTTGGTAAACAGGCGACTAGGTAATGGAGGCCCTATGTCTAAAATCTCAACTCAGGAATTGGAGCCCTAATGTTGGCAAACGGTGACTAGGGAATTGAGGCCCTATGTCTGAAAATCTCAACTCAGGGATTGGGGCATTAATGTTGGCAAAAGGCGAATAGTGAATGGAGGCCCTATTTCTGAAAATCTCAACTCAGGGATTGGAGCCCTAATGTTGGCAAAAGGCGACTAGGGAATGGAGGCCCTATGTCTGAAAATCTCAACTCACGGATTGAAGCCCTAATGTTGACAAAAGGCGACTAGGGAATGGAGGCCCTATGTCTAAAATCTCAACTCAGGGATTGGAGCCCTAATGTAGGTAAAAGGCAAATAAGGAAAGAAGGCCTTATATCTAAAATCTCAACTCAGGGATTGGAGCCCTAATGTTAGGAAAACGGCGACCAGGGAATGGAGGCCCTATGTCTAAAAATCTCAACTCAGGGATTGGAGCCCCTAATGTTGGTAAAAAGGCGACTAGGGAATGGAGGCCATTTGTCTAAAAATCTCAACTCATGGATTGGAGCCCTAATGTTGGTAAAGAAAATGCGACTATGGAATGGAGGCCTTATGTCTAAAATCTCAACTCATGGATTGGAGCCCCTAATGTTGGTAAAAAGGCGACTAGGGAATGGAGGCCATTTGTCTAAAAATCTCAACTCATGGATTGGAGCCCTAATGTTGGTAAAGAAAATGCGACTATGGAATGGAGGCCTTATGTATAAAATCTCAACTCATGGATTGGAGCCCCAATGGTTGTAAAAAGGCGACTAGGGAATGGAGGCCATATGTCTAAAATCTCAACTCAGGGATTGGAGTCCTAATGTAGGTAAAAGGCGACTAGGGAATGGAGGCCCTATATCTAAAATCTCAACTCAGGGATTGGAGCCCTAGTGTTGGTAAACAGGCAACTAGGGAATGGAGGCCCTATGTCTAAAATCTCAACTCAAGAATTGGAGCCCTAATGTTGGAAAAAGGTGACTAGGGAATGGAGGCCCTATGTCTGAAAATCTCAACTCAGGAATTGGAGCCATAATATTGATAAAGAAAAGGAGACTAGAGAATGGAGGCCCTATATCTGAAAATCTCAACTCAGGGATTGGAGCCCTAATGTTGGTAAAGAAAAGGTGACTAGGGAATGGAGGCCCTATGTCTTAAAATCTCAACTCAAGGATTTGAGCCCTAATGTTGGCAAAAGGCGACTAGGGAATGGAGGCCCAATGTCTGAAAATCTCAACTCAAGGATTGGGGCCCTAATGTTGGGAAAAGGCGACTAGGGAATGGAGGCTCTATGTCTGAAAATCTAAACCCATGGATTGGAGCCCTAATGTTGGCAAAAGGTTACTAGGGAATAGAGGCCCTATGTCTAAAATCTCAACTCAGGGATTGTAGCCCTAATGTTGGTAAAAAGGCGAATAGGGAATGTAGGCCCTATGTCTAAAATCTCAACTAAGGGATTGGAGCCCTAATGTTGGTAAAAAGGCGACTAGGGAATGGAGGCCTTATGTCTAAAATCTCAGCTCAGGAATTGGAGCCCTAATGTTAGAAAAAGGTGACTAGGGAATGGAGGCTCTATGTCTGAAAATCTCAACTTAGGGATTGGGGCCCTAATGTTGGCAAAAGGCGACTAGGGAATGGAGGACTTATGTCTAAAAATATCAATCCAAGGATTGGAGCCCTAATGTTGGCAAAAGGCGACTAGGAAATGGAGGCCTTATGTCTAAAATCTCAACTCAGGGATTGGAGCCTTAATGTTGGGAAAAAGCGACTAGGGAATGGAGGCCTTATGTCTAAAAATCTTAACTCGGTGATTGGAGCCATAATGTTGGTAAAAAGGCAACTAGGGAATGGAGTTCCTATGTCTAAAATCTCAACTCAGGGATTGGAGCCCTAATGTTGGTAAAGAAACGGCGACTAGGGAATGGAGGCCCTATGTCTAAAAATCTCAACTCAGGGATTGGAGCCCTAATGTTGGTAAAAAGGCGACTAGGGAATGGAGGCCCAATATCTAAAATCTCAACTTAGGGATTGGAGCCCTAATGTTGGCAAAAGGTGACTAGGGAATGGAGGCCCTATGTCAAAAATCTCAACTAAGGGATTGGAGCCCTAATGTTGGTAAAAAGGCTACTAGGGAATGGAGTCGTTATGTCTAAAATCTTATCTCAAGGATTGGAGCCCTAATGTTAGTAAAAAGGCGACTAGGGAATGGAGGCCCTATGTCTAAAAATTTCAACTCATATATTGGAGACCTAATGTTGGTAAAGAAAAGGCGACTAGGGAATGGAGGCCCTATGTCTAAAAATCTCAACACAGGGATTAGAGCCCTAATATTGGCAAACGGAGACTAGGGAATGGAGGCCTTATGTCTAAAATCTCAACTCGGGGATTGGAGCCCTAATATTGGCAAAAGGCGACTAGAGAATGGAGGCCCTATGTCTAATATCTCAACTAAGGGATTGGATCCCTAATGTTGGTAAAAAGGCGACTTGGGAATTGAGGCACTATGTCTAAAATCTCAACTCAAGGATCGGAGCCCTAATGTTGGTAAAAAGGCGACTAGGGAATGGAGGCCCTATGTCTAAAAATCTAAACTCAGGGATTGGAGCCATAATGTTGATAAAGAAAAGGCGACTAGAGAATGGAGGCCCTATGTCTGAAAATCTCAACTCAGGGATTGGAGCCCTAATATTGGCAAAAGGCGACTAGGGAATGGAGGCCTTATGTCTAAAATCTCAACTCGGGGATTGGAGCCCTAATGTTAGCAAAAGGCGACTAGAAAATGGAGGCCCTATGTCTAAACTCTCAACTAAGAGATTGAAGCCCTAATGTTGGTAAAAAGGCGACTAGTGAATGGAGGCCCTATGTCTAAAATCTCAACTCAAGGATTGGAGCTCTAATGTTGGTAAAAAGGCGACTAGGGAAAGGAGGCCCTATGTCTAAAATCTCAACTAAGGGATTGGAGCCCTAATGTTGGTAAAAAGGCGACTAGGGAATGGAGGCCCAATATCTAAAATCTCAACTTAGGGATTGGAGCCCTAATGTTGGCAAAAGGTGACTAGGGAATGGAGGCCCTATGTCAAAAATCTCAACTAAGGGATTGGAGCCCTAATGTTGGTAAAAAGGCTACTAGGGAATGGAGTCGTTATGTCTAAAATCTTATCTCAAGGATTGGAGCCCTAATGTTAGTAAAAAGGCGACTAGGGAATGGAGGCCCTATGTCTAAAAATTTCAACTCATATATTGGAGCCCTAATGTTGGTAAAGAAAAGGCGACTAGGGAATGGAGGCCCTATGTCTAAAAATCTCAACACAGGGATTAGAGCCCTAATATTGGCAAACGGAGACTAGGGAATGGAGGCCTTATGTCTAAAATCTCAACTCGGGGATTGGAGCCCTAATATTGGCAAAAGGCGACTAGAGAATGGAGGCCCTATGTCTAATATCTCAACTAAGGGATTGGATCCCTAATGTTGGTAAAAAGGCGACTTGGGAATTGAGGCACTATGTCTAAAATCTCAACTCAAGGATCGGAGCCCTAATGTTGGTAAAAAGGCGACTAGGGAATGGAGGCCCTATGTCTAAAAATCTAACCTCAGGGATTGGAGCCATAATGTTGATAAAGAAAAGGCGACTAGAGAATGGAGGCCCTATGTCTGAAAATTTCAACTCAGGGATTGGAGCCCTAATATTGGCAAAAGGCGACTAGGGAATGGAGGCCTTATGTCTAAAATCTCAACTCGGGGATTGGAGCCCTAATGTTAGCAAAAGGCGACTAGAAAATGGAGGCCCTATGTCTAAACTCTCAACTAAGAGATTGAAGCCCTAATGTTGGTAAAAAGGCGACTAGTGAATGGAGGCCCTATGTCTAAAATCTCAACTCAAGGATTGGAGCTCTAATGTTGGTAAAAAGGCGACTAGGGAAAGGAGGCCCTATGTCTAAAATCTCAACTAAGGGATTGGAGCCCTAATGTTGGTAAAAAGGCGACTAGGGAATGGAGGCCCTATATCTAAAATCTCAACTCAGGAATTGGAGCCCTAATGTTGGCAAAAGGTGACTAGGGAATGGAGGCCCTATGTCTAAAATCTCAGCTCAGGGATTGGAGCCCTAATGTTAGAAAAAGTTGACTAGGGAATGGAGGCTCTATGTCTGAAAATCTCAACTTAGGGATTGGGGCCCTAATGTTGGCAAAAGGCGACTAGGGAATGGAGGACTTATGTTTAAAAATCTTAATTCAGTGATTGGAGCCCTAATGTTGGTAAAAAGGCGACTAGGGAATGAAGGCTTTACGTCTAAAATCTCAACTCAGGAATTGGAGCCCTAATGTTGGCAAAAGGCGACTAGGGAATGGAGGCCCTATGTCTGAAAATCTCAACTCAGGGATTAGGGCCTTAATGTTGGCAAAAGGCGACTAGGGAATGGAGGCCTTATGTATGAAAATCTTAACTCAGGGATTGGAGCCCTAATGTTGGGAAAATGCGACTAGGGAATGGAGGTCCTATGTCTAAAATCTCAACTCAGGGATTGGAGCCCTAATGTTGGTAAAAAGGCCACTAGGGAATGGAGGTCCTATGTCTATAAATCTCAACTCAGGGATTGGAGCCCTAATGTTGGTAAAGAATAGGCGACTAGGGAATGGAGGCCCTATGTCTAAAAATCTCAACTCAGGGATTGGAGCCCTAATGTTGGTAAAAAAGCGACTAGGGAATGGAGGCCCTATACCTAAAATATCAACTTAGGGATTGGAGCCCTAATGTTGGAAAAAGGTGACTAGGGAATGGAGGCCCTATGTCAAAAATCTCAACTAAGGGATTGGAGCCTTAATGTTGGTAAAAAGGCTACTAGGGAATGGAGTTCTTATGTCTAAAATCTTATCTCAAGGATTGGAGCCCTAATGTTAGTAAAAAGGCGACTAGGGAATGGAGGCCCTATGTCTAAAAATTTCAACTCATAGATTGGAGCCCTAATGTTGGTAAAGAAAAGGCGACTAGGGAATGGAGGCCCTATGTCTAAAAATATCAACTCTGGGATTGGAGCCCTAATGTTGGTAAAGAAAAGGCGACTAGGGAATGGAGGCCCTATATCTAAAATCTCAACTCAGGGATTGGAGCCCTAATGTTGGCAAAAGGTGACTAGGGAATGGAGGCCCTATGTCTAAAATCTCAACTCAAGGATTGAAGCCCTATTGTTGGTAAAAAGGCAACTAGGGAATGGACGCCCTATGTCTATAAATCTGAACTCAGGGATTGGAGCCCTAATGTTGGTAAAGAAAATGCGACTAGGGAATGGAGGCCCTATATCTAAAAATCTCAACTCAGGGATTGGAGCCCTAATGTTGGTAAAAAGGCGACTAGGGAATGGAGGCCCTATGTCTAAAATCTCAGCTCAGGGATTGGAGCCCTAATGTTAGAAAAAGTTGACTAGGGAATGGAGGCTCTATGTCTGAAAATCTCAACTTAGGGATTGGGGCCCTAATGTTGGCAAAAGGCGACTAGGGAATGGAGGACTTATGTTTAAAAATCTTAATTCAGTGATTGGAGCCCTAATGTTGGTAAAAAGGCGACTAGGGAATGAAGGCTTTACGTCTAAAATCTCAACTCAGGAATTGGAGCCCTAATGTTGGCAAAAGGCGACTAGGGAATGGAGGCCCTATGTCTGAAAATCTCAACTCAGGGATTAGGGCCTTAATGTTGGCAAAAGGCGACTAGGGAATGGAGGCCTTATGTCTGAAAATCTTAACTCAGGGATTGGAGCCCTAATGTTGGGAAAATGCGACTAGGGAATGGAGGTCCTATGTCTAAAATCTCAACTCAGGGATTGGAGCCCTAATGTTGGTAAAAAGGCCACTAGGGAATGGAGGTCCTATGTCTATAAATCTCAACTCAGGGATTGGAGCCCTAATGTTGGTAAAGAATAGGCGACTAGGGAATGGAGGCCCTATGTCTAAAAATCTCAACTCAGGGATTGGAGCCCTAATGTTGGTAAAAAAGCGACTAGGGAATGGAGGCCCTATACCTAAAATATCAACTTAGGGATTGGAGCCCTAATGTTGGAAAAAGGTGACTAGGGAATGGAGGCCCTATGTCAAAAATCTCAACTAAGGGATTGGAGCCTTAATGTTGGTAAAAAGGCTACTAGGGAATGGAGTTCTTATGTCTAAAATCTTATCTCAAGGATTGGAGCCCTAATGTTAGTAAAAAGGCGACTAGGGAATGGAGGCCCTATGTCTAAAAATTTCAACTCATAGATTGGAGCCCTAATGTTGGTAAAGAAAAGGCGACTAGGGAATGGAGGCCCTATGTCTAAAAATATCAACTCTGGGATTGGAGCCCTAATGTTGGTAAAGAAAAGGCGACTAGGGAATGGAGGCCCTATATCTAAAATCTCAACTCAGGGATTGGAGCCCTAATGTTGGCAAAAGGTGACTAGGGAATGGAGGCCCTATGTCTAAAATCTCAACTCAAGGATTGAAGCCCTATTGTTGGTAAAAAGGCAACTAGGGAATGGACGCCCTATGTCTATAAATCTGAACTCAGGGATTGGAGCCCTAATGTTGGTAAAGAAAATGCGACTAGGGAATGGAGGCCCTATATCTAAAAATCTCAACTCAGGGATTGGAGCCCTAATGTTGGTAAAAAGGCGACTAGGGAATGGAGGCCCTATATCTAAAATCTCAATTTAGGGATTGGAGCCCTAATGTTGGCAAAAGGTGACTAGAGAATGGAGGCCCTATGTCAAAAATCTCAACTAAGGGATTGGAGCCCTAATGTTGGTAAAAAGGCGACTAGGGAATGGAGTCCCTATGACTAAAATCTTAACTCAAGGATTGGAGCCCTAATGTTGGGAAAAAGGCGAATAGGGAATGGAGGCCCTATGTCTAAAAATCTCAACTCAGGGATTAGAGCCCTAATGTTGGCAAACGACGACTAGGGAATGGAGGCCTTATGTCTAAAATCTCAACTCGGGGATTGGAGCCCTAATGTTGGCAAAAGGCGACTAGAGAATGGAAGCCCTATGTCTAAAATCTCAACTAAGGGATTGGAGCCCTAATATTGGTAAAAAGACGACTAGGGAATGGAGGCCCTATGTCTAAAATCTCAACTCAAGGATTGGAGCCCTAATGTTGGTAAAAAGGCGACTAGGGAATGGAGGCCCTATGTCTGAAAATCTCAACTCATGGATTAGAGCCCTAATGTTGGTACAAAGGCAACTAGAGAATGGAGGCCTATGTCTCAAAAACTCAACTCAGGGCCCTATGTCTGAAAATCTCAACTCATGGATTAGAGCCCTAATGTTGGTAAAAAGGCAACTAGAGAATGGAGGCCTATGTCTCAAAAACTCAACTCAGGGATTGAAGCCCTAATGTTGGTAAATAAAAGGTGACTAGGGAATGGAGGCCCTATGTCTTAAAATCTCAACTCAATGATTTGAGCCCTAATGTTGGCAAAAGGCGACTAGGGAATATAGGCCCAATGTCTGAAAATCTCAACTCAGGGATTGGGGCCCTAATGTTGGGAAAAGGCGACTAGGGAATGGAGGCTCTATGTCTGAAAATCTCAACCCAGGGATTAAAGCCCTAATGTTGGCAAAAGGTGACTAGGGAATGGAGGCCCTATGTCTAAAATCTCAACTCAGGGATTGTAGCCCTAATGTTGGTAAAAAAAAGATTAGGGAATGTAGGCCCTATGTCTAAAATCTCAACTCAGGGATTAGAGCCCTAATGTAGGTAAAATGCGACTAGGGAATGGAGGCCCTATATCTAAAATCTCAACTCAGGGATTGGAGCCCTAGTGTTGTAAACAGGCGACTAGGGAACGGAGACCCTGTGTTTAAAATCTCAACTCAGAAATTGGAACCCTAATGTTGGCAAAAGTTGACTAAGGAATGGAGGCCCTATGTCTAAAATCTCAGCTAAGGGATTGGAGCCCTAATGTTGGCAAAAGGTGACTAGGGAATGGAGGCCCTATTTCTGAAAATCTCAACTTAGGGATTGGGGCCCTAATGTTGGCAAAAGGTGAATAGGGAATGGAGACCTTATTTCTAAAATCTCAACTCGGGGATTAGAGCCCTAATATTGGCAAAAGGCGACTAGGGAATTGAGGCCTTATGTCTAAAATCTCAACTCGGGGATTGGAGCCCTAATGTTGGCAAAAGGCGACTAGAGAATGGAGGCCCTATGTCTAAAGTCTCAACTAAGGGATTGGAGCTCTAATGTTGGCAAAAGGCGACTACGGAATGGAGGCCCTATGTCTGAAAATCTCAACTCAGGGATTGGATCCCTAATGTTGACAAAAGGCGACTAGGGAATGGATGCCCTATGTCTAAAATCTCAACTCAGGGATTGGAGCCCTAATGTTGGGAAAAAGGCGACTAGTGAATGGAGGCCCTATATCTAAAATCTCAACTAAGGGATTGGAGCCCTAGTGTTGGTAAACAGGCGACTAGGAAATGGAGGCCCTATGTCTAAAATATCAACTCAGGAATTGGAGCCCTAATGTTGGCAAAATGTGACTAGGGAATGGAGGCCCTATGTCTGAAAATCTCAACTGAGGGATTGAGGCCTTAATGTTGGCAAAAGGTGACTAGGGAATGGAGGCCCTATTTCTAAAATCTCAACTCAGGGATTGAAGCCCTAATGTTGGGAAAAAGGCGACTAGGGAATGGAGTCCCTATGTCTAAAAATATCAACTCAGGGATTGGATCTCTAATGTTGGTAAAAAGGCGACTAGGGAATGGAGGCCCTTTGTCTAATATCTCAACTCAGGGATTGGAGCCCTAATGTTGGTAAAGAAAAGACGACTAGGAAATGGAGGTCTTATGTCTAAAATCTCAACTAAGGGATTGGAGCCCTAATGTTGGTAAAAAGGCGACTAGGGAATGGAGGCCCTATGTCTAAAATCTCAACTCAGGGATTGGAGCCCTAATGTAGGTAAAAGGCGACTAGGGAATGGAGGACCTATATCTAAAATCTCAACTCAGGGATTGGAGCCCTAATGTTGGTAAATAGGCGACTAGGTAATGGAGGCCCTATGTCTAAAATCTCAACTCAGGAATTGGAGCCCTAATGTTGGCAAAAGGTGACTAGGGAATTGAGGCCCTATGTCTGAAAATCTCAACTCAGGGATTGGGGCATTAATGTTGGCAAAAGGCGAATAGGGAATGGAGGCCCTATTTCTGAAAATCTCAACTCAGGGATTGGAGCCCTAATGTTGGCAAAAGGCGACTAGGGAATGGAGGCCCTATGTCTGAAAATATCAACTCAGGGATTGAAGCCCTAATGTTGACAAAAGGCGACTAGGGAATGGAGGCCCTATGTCTAAAATCTCAACTCAGGGATTGGAGCCCTAATGTAGGTAAAATGCGACTAAGGAATGGAGGCCCTATATCTAAAATCTCAACTCAGGGATTGGAGCCCTAATGTTAGGAAAAAGGCGACCAGGGAATGGAGGCCCTATGTCTAAAAATCTCAACTCAGGGATTGGAGCCCCTAATGTTGGTAAAAAGGTGACTAGGGAATGGAGGCCATTTGTCTAAAAATATCAACTCAGGGATTGGAGCCCTAATGTTGGTAAAGAAAATGCGACTAGGGAATGGAGGCCTTATGTCTAAAATCTCAACTCATGGATTGGAGCCCCAATGGTTGTAAAAAGGCGACTAGGGAATGGAGGCCATATGTCTAAAATCTCAACTCAGGGATTGGAATCCTAATGTAGGTAAAAGGCGACTAGGGAATGGAGGCCCTATATCTAAAATCGCAACTCAGGGATTGGAGCCCTAGTGTTGGTAAACAGGCAACTAGGGAATGGAGGCCCTATGTCTAAAATCTCAACTCAGGAATTGGAGCCTTAATGTTGGCAAAAGGCGACTAGGGAATGGAGAACCTATTTCTAAAAAATCTCAACTCAAGGATTGGAGCCCCAACATTGGTAAAAAGGCGACTAGGGAATGGAGGCCCTTTGTCTAAAATCTCAACTCAGGGATTGGAGCCCAAATGTTTGTAAAGAAAAGACGACTAGGGAATGGAGGTCTTATGTCTAAAATCTCAACTCAGGGAATGGATCCCTAATGTGGGTAAAAAGGCGACTAGGGAATGGAGGCCCTATATCTAAAATCTCAATTTAGGTATTGGAGCCCTAATGTTGGCAAAAGGTGACTAGAGAATGGAGGCCCTATGTCAAAAATCTCAACTAAGGGATTGGAGCCCTAATGTTGGTAAAAAGGCGACTAGGGAATGGAGTCCCTATGACTAAAATCTTAACTCAAGGATTGGAGCCCTAATGTTGGGAAAAAGGCGAATAGGGAATGGAGGCCCTATGTCTAAAAATCTCAACTCAGGGATTAGAGCCCTAATGTTGGCAAACGACGACTAGGGAATGGAGGCCTTATGTCTAAAATCTCAACTCGGGGATTGGAGCCCTAATGTTGGCAAAAGGCGACTAGAGAATGGAAGCCCTATGTCTAAAATCTCAACTAAGGGATTGGAGCCCTAATATTGGTAAAAAGACGACTAGGGAATGGAGGCCCTATGTCTAAAATCTCAACTCAAGGATTGGAGCCCTAATGTTGGTAAAAAGGCGACTAGGGAATGGAGGCCCTATGTCTAAAATCTCAACTCAGGGATTGGAATCCTAATGTAGGTAAAAGGCGACTAGGGAATGGAGGCCCTATATCTAAAATCGCAACTCAGGGATTGGAGCCCTAGTGTTGGTAAACAGGCAACTAGGGAATGAAGGCCCTATGTCTAAAATCTCAACTCAGGAATTGGAGCCTTAATGTTGGCAAAAGGCGACTAGGGAATGGAGAACCTATTTCTAAAAAATCTCAACTCAAGGATTGGAGCCCCAACATTGGTAAAAAGGCGACTAGGGAATGGAGGCCCTTTGTCTAAAATCTCAACTCAGGGATTGGAGCCCAAATGTTTGTAAAGAAAAGACGACTAGGGAATGGAGGTCTTATGTCTAAAATCTCAACTCAGGGAATGGATCCCTAATGTGGGTAAAAAGGCGACTAGGGAATGGAGGCCCTATATCTAAAATCTCAATTTAGGTATTGGAGCCCTAATGTTGGGAAAAAGGCGAATAGGGAATGGAGGCCCTATGTCTAAAAATCTCAACTCAGGGATTAGAGCCCTAATGTTGGCAAACGACGACTAGGGAATGGAGGCCTTATGTCTAAAATCTCAACTCGGGGATTGGAGCCCTAATGTTGGCAAAAGGCGACTAGAGAATGGAAGCCCTATGTCTAAAATCTCAACTAAGGGATTGGAGCCCTAATATTGGTAAAAAGACGACTAGGGAATGGAGGCCCTATGTCTAAAATCTCAACTCAAGGATTGGAGCCCTAATGTTGGTAAAAAGGCGACTAGGGAATGGAGGCCCTATGTCTGAAAATCTCAACTCATGGATTAGAGCCCTAATGTTGGTACAAAGGCAACTAGAGAATGGAGGCCTATGTCTCAAAAACTCAACTCAGGGCCCTATGTCTGAAAATCTCAACTCATGGATTAGAGCCCTAATGTTGGTAAAAAGGCAACTAGAGAATGGAGGCCTATGTCTCAAAAACTCAACTCAGGGATTGAAGCCCTAATGTTGGTAAATAAAAGGTGACTAGGGAATGGAGGCCCTATGTCTTAAAATCTCAACTCAATGATTTGAGCCCTAATGTTGGCAAAAGGCGACTAGGGAATATAGGCCCAATGTCTGAAAATCTCAACTCAGGGATTGGGGCCCTAATGTTGGGAAAAGGCGACTAGGGAATGGAGGCTCTATGTCTGAAAATCTCAACCCAGGGATTAAAGCCCTAATGTTGGCAAAAGGTGACTAGGGAATGGAGGCCCTATGTCTAAAATCTCAACTCAGGGATTGTAGCCCTAATGTTGGTAAAAAAAAGATTAGGGAATGTAGGCCCTATGTCTAAAATCTCAACTCAGGGATTAGAGCCCTAATGTAGGTAAAATGCGACTAGGGAATGGAGGCCCTATATCTAAAATCTCAACTCAGGGATTGGAGCCCTAGTGTTGTAAACAGGCGACTAGGGAACGGAGACCCTGTGTTTAAAATCTCAACTCAGAAATTGGAACCCTAATGTTGGCAAAAGTTGACTAAGGAATGGAGGCCCTATGTCTAAAATCTCAGCTAAGGGATTGGAGCCCTAATGTTGGCAAAAGGTGACTAGGGAATGGAGGCCCTATTTCTGAAAATCTCAACTTAGGGATTGGGGCCCTAATGTTGGCAAAAGGTGAATAGGGAATGGAGACCTTATTTCTAAAATCTCAACTCGGGGATTAGAGCCCTAATATTGGCAAAAGGCGACTAGGGAATTGAGGCCTTATGTCTAAAATCTGAACTCGGGGATTGGAGCCCTAATGTTGGCAAAAGGCGACTAGAGAATGGAGGCCCTATGTCTAAAGTCTCAACTAAGGGATTGGAGCTCTAATGTTGGCAAAAGGCGACTACGGAATGGAGGCCCTATGTCTGAAAATCTCAACTCAGGGATTGGATCCCTAATGTTGACAAAAGGCGACTAGGGAATGGATGCCCTATGTCTAAAATCTCAACTCAGGGATTGGAGCCCTAATGTTGGGAAAAAGGCGACTAGTGAATGGAGGCCCTATATCTAAAATCTCAACTAAGGGATTGGAGCCCTAGTGTTGGTAAACAGGCGACTAGGAAATGGAGGCCCTATGTCTAAAATATCAACTCAGGAATTGGAGCCCTAATGTTGGCAAAATGTGACTAGGGAATGGAGGCCCTATGTCTGAAAATCTCAACTGAGGGATTGAGGCCTTAATGTTGGCAAAAGGTGACTAGGGAATGGAGGCCCTATTTCTAAAATCTCAACTCAGGGATTGAAGCCCTAATGTTGGGAAAAAGGCGACTAGGGAATGGAGTCCCTATGTCTAAAAATATCAACTCAGGGATTGGATCTCTAATGTTGGTAAAAAGGCGACTAGGGAATGGAGGCCCTTTGTCTAATATCTCAACTCAGGGATTGGAGCCCTAATGTTGGTAAAGAAAAGACGACTAGGGAATGGAGGTCTTATGTCTAAAATCTCAACTAAGGGATTGGAGCCCTAATGTTGGTAAAAAGGCGACTAGGGAATGGAGGCCCTATGTCTAAAATCTCAACTCAGGGATTGGAGCCCTAATGTAGGTAAAAGGCGACTAGGGAATGGAGGACCTATATCTAAAATCTCAACTCAGGGATTGGAGCCCTAATGTTGGTAAATAGGCGACTAGGTAATGGAGGCCCTATGTCTAAAATCTCAACTCAGGAATTGGAGCCCTAATGTTGGCAAAAGGTGACTAGGGAATTGAGGCCCTATGTCTGAAAATCTCAACTCAGGGATTGGGGCATTAATGTTGGCAAAAGGCGAATAGGGAATGGAGGCCCTATTTCTGAAAATCTCAACTCAGGGATTGGAGCCCTAATGTTGGCAAAAGGCGACTAGGGAATGGAGGCCCTATGTCTGAAAATATCAACTCAGGGATTGAAGCCCTAATGTTGACAAAAGGCGACTAGGGAATGGAGGCCCTATGTCTAAAATCTCAACTCAGGGATTGGAGCCCTAATGTAGGTAAAATGCGACTAAGGAATGGAGGCCCTATATCTAAAATCTCAACTCAGGGATTGGAGCCCTAATGTTAGGAAAAAGGCGACCAGGGAATGGAGGCCCTATGTCTAAAAATCTCAACTCAGGGATTGGAGCCCCTAATGTTGGTAAAAAAGGTGACTAGGGAATGGAGGCCATTTGTTTAAAAATATCAACTCAGGGATTGGAGCCCTAATGTTGGTAAAGAAAATGCGACTAGGGAATGGAGGCCTTATGTCTAAAATCTCAACTCATGGATTGGAGCCCCAATGGTTGTAAAAAGGCGACTAGGGAATGGAGGCCATATGTCTAAAATCTCAACTCAGGGATTGGAATCCTAATGTAGGTAAAAGGCGACTAGGGAATGGAGGCCCTATATCTAAAATCGCAACTCAGGGATTGGAGCCCTAGTGTTGGTAAACAGGCAACTAGGGAATGGAGGCCCTATGTCTAAAATCTCAACTCAGGAATTGGAGCCTTAATGTTGGCAAAAGGCGACTAGGGAATGGAGAACCTATTTCTAAAAAATCTCAACTCAAGGATTGGAGCCCCAACATTGGTAAAAAGGCGACTAGGGAATGGAGGCCCTTTGTCTAAAATCTCAACTCAGGGATTGAAGCCCTAATGTTGGGAAAAAGGCGACTAGGGAATGGAGGCCCTATGTCTAAAAATATCAACTCAGGGATTGGATCTCTAATGTTGGTAAAAAGGCGACTAGGGAATGGAGGCCCTTTGTCTAAAATCTCAACTCAGGGATTGGAGCCCTAATGTTGGTAAAGAAAAGACGACTAGGGAATGGAGGTCTTATGTCTAAAATCTCAACTCAGGAATTGGAGCCCTAATGTTGGCAAAAGGTGACTAGGGAATTGAGGCCCTATGTCTGAAAATCTCAACTCAGGGATTGGGGCATTAATGTTGGCAAAAGGCGAATAGGGAATGGAGGCCCTATTTCTGAAAATCTCAACTCAGGGATTGGAGCCCTAATGTTGGCAAAAGGCGACTAGGGAATGGAGGCCCTATGTCTGAAAATATCAACTCAGGGATTGAAGCCCTAATGTTGACAAAAGGCGACTAGGGAATGGAGGCCCTATGTCTAAAATCTCAACTCAGGGATTGGAGCCCTAATGTAGGTAAAATGCGACTAAGGAATGGAGGCCCTATATCTAAAATCTCAACTCAGGGATTGGAGCTCTAATGTTAGGAAAAAGGCGACCAGGGAATGGAGGCCCTATGTCTAAAAATCTCAACTCAGGGATTGGAGCCCCTAATGTTGGTAAAAAAGGTGACTAGGGAATGGAGGCCATTTGTCTAAAAATATCAACTCAGGGATTGGAGCCCTAATGTTGGTAAAGAAAATGCGACTAGGGAATGGAGGCCTTATGTCTAAAATCTCAACTCATGGATTGGATCCCCAATGGTTGTAAAAAGGCGACTAGGGAATGGAGGCCATATGTCTAAAATCTCAACTCAGGGATTGGAATCCTAATGTAGGTAAAAGGCGACTAGGGAATGGAGGCCCTATATCTAAAATCGCAACTCAGGGATTGGAGCCCTAGTGTTGGTAAACAGGCAACTAGGGAATGGAGGCCCTATGTCTAAAATCTCAACTCAGGAATTGGAGCCTTAATGTTGGCAAAAGGCGACTAGGGAATGGAGAACCTATTTCTAAAAAATCTCAACTCAAGGATTGGAGCCCTAACATTGGTAAAAAGGCGACTAGGGAATGGAGGCCCTTTGTCTAAAATCTCAACTCAGGGATTGGAGCCCAAAAGTTTGTAAAGAAAAGACGACTAGGGAATGGAGGTCTTATGTCTAAAATCTCAACTCAGGGAATGGATCCCTAATGTGGGTAAAAAGGCGACTAGGGAATGGAGGCCCTATGTCTAAAATCTCAACTCAGGAATTGGAGCCCTAATGTTGGCAAAATGTGACTAGGGAATGGAGACCCTATGTCTGAAAATCTCAACTCAGGGATTGGAGCCCTAATGTTGGTAAAAAGGCGACTAGGGAATGGAGGCCCTTTGTCTAAAATTTCAACTCAGGGATTGGAGCCCTAATGGTGGTAAAGAAAAGACGACTAGAGAATGGAGGTCTTATGACTAAAATCTCAACTCAGGGATTGGAGCCCTAATGTTGATAAAAAGGCAACTACGAAATGGAGGCCCTATGTATAAAATCTCAACTCAGGAATTGGAGCCCTAATGTTGGCAAAATGTGACTAGGGAATGGAGGCCCTATGTTTGAAAATCCCAACTTAGGGATTGGGGCCTTAATGTTGGCAAAAGGCGACTAGGGAATGTAGGCCCTTTGTCTAAACTCTCAACTCAGGGATTGAAGCCCTAATGTTGGAAAAAGGCGACTAGGGAATGGAGGCCCTATGTCTAAAAATATCAACTCGGGGATTGGATCTCTAATGTTGGTAAAAAGGCGACTAGGGAATGGAGGCCCTTTGTCTAAAATCTCAACTCAGGGGTAGGAACCCTAATGTTGGTAAAGAAAAGACGACTAGGGAATGGAGGTCTTATGTCTAAAATCTCAACTCAGGGATTGGAGCCCTAATGTTGGTAAAAAGGCGACTAGGGAATGAAGGCCCTATGTCTAAAATCTCAACTCAGGGATTGGAGCCCTAATGTAGGTAAAAGGCAACTAGGGAATGGAGGCCCTATATCTAAAATCTCAACTCAGGGATTGGAGCCCTAATGTTGGTAAACAGGCGACTAGGTAATGGAGGCCCTATGTCTAAAATCTCAACTCAGGAATTGGAGCCCTAATGTTGGCAAAAGGTGACTAGGGAATTGAGGCCCTATGTCTGAAAATCTCAACTCAGGGATTGGGGCATTAATGTTGGCAAAAGGCGAATAGGGAATGGAGGCCCTATTTCTGAAAATCTCAACTCAGGGATTGGAGCCCTAATGTTGGCAAAAGGCGACTAGGGAATGGAGGCCCTATGTCTGAAAATATCAACTCAGGGATTGAAGCCCTAATGTTGACAAAAGGCGACTAGGGAATGGAGGCCTTATGTCTAAAATCTCAACTCAGGGATTGGAGCCCTAATGTAGGTAAAAGGCGACTAAGGAATGGAGGCCCTATATCTAAAATCTCAACTCAGGGATTGGAGCCCTAATGTTAGGAAAAAGGCGATCAGGGAATGGAGGCCCTATGTCTAAAAATCTCAACTCAGGGATTGGAGCCCCTAATGTTGGTAAAAAGGCGACTAGGGAATGGAGGCCCTATGTCCAAAATCTCAACTCAGGGATTGGAGCCCTAATGTTGGCAAAAGGTGACTAGAGAATGGAGGCCCTATGTCTGAAAATCTCAACTTAGGGATTGGGGCCCTAATGTTGGCAAAAGGTGAATAGGGAATGAAGACCTTATGTCTAAAAATCTTAACTCAGTGATTGGAGCCCTAATGTTGGTAAAAAGGCGACTAGGGAATGGAGGCCCTAAATCTAAATTCTCAACTCGGGGATTGGAGCCCTAATGTTGGCAAAGAAAAGGCGACTAGGGAATGGAGGTCCTATGTCTGAAAATTTCAACTCAGGGATTAGAGCCCTAATGTTGGCAAAAGGCGACTAGGGAATGGAGGCCTTATGTACAAAATCTCAACTCGGGGATTAGAGCCCTAATGTTGGCAAAAGGCGACTAGGGAATTGATGCCTTATGTCTAAAATCTCAACTCGGGGATTGGAGCCCTAATGTTGGCAAAAGGCGACTAGAGAATGGAGGCCCTATGTCTAAAGTCTCAACTAAGGGATTGGAGCTCTAATGTTGGCAAAAGGCGACTAGGGAATGGAGGCCCTATGTCTGAAAATCTCAACTCAGGGATTGGAGCCCTAATGTTGGCAAAAGGCGACTAGGGAATGGATGCCCTATGTATAAAATCTCAACTCAGGGATTGGAGCCCTAATGTTGGGAAAAAGGCGACTAGGGAATGGAGTTCCTATATCTAAAATCTCAACTAAGGGATTGGAGCCCTAGTGTTGGTAAACAGGAGACTAGGAAATGGAGGCCCGATGTCTAAAATCTCAACTCAGGAATTGGAGCCCTAATGTTGGCAAAATGTGACTAGGGAATGGAGGCCCTATGTCTGAAAATCTCAACTGAGGGATTGGGGCCTTAATGTTGGCAAAAGGCGACTACGGAATGGAGGCCCTATTTCTAAAAATCTCAACTCAGGGATTGGAGCTCTTATGTTGGTAAAAAGGCGACTAGGGAATGGAGGCCCTTTGTCTAAAATCTCAACTCAGGGATTGGAGCCCTAATGTTGTTAAAGAAAAGACAACTAGGGAATGGAGGTCTTATGTCTAAAATCTCAACTCAGGGATTGGAGCCCTAATGTTGGTAAAAAGGCGACTAGGGAATGGAGGCCCTATGTCTAAAATCTCAACTCAGGAATTGGAGCCCTAATGTTGGCAAAATATGATTAGGGAATGGAGGCCCTATGTTTGAAATTTTCACCTCAGGGATTGGAGCCCTAATGTTGGTAAAAAGGCGACTAGGGAATGGAGGCCTTTTGTCTAAAATCTCAACTCAGGGATTGGAGCCCTAATGGTGGTAAAGAAAAGACGACTAGGGAATGGAGGTCTTATGCCTAAAATCTCAACTCAGTGATTGGAGCCCTAATGTTGGTAAAAAGGCAACTAGGAAATGGAGGCCATATGTCTAAAATCTCAACTAAGGGATTGGAGCCCTAATGTTGGCAAAAGGCGACTAGGGAATGGATGCCCTATGTATAAAATCTCAACTCAGGGATTGGAGCCCTAATGTTGGGAAAAAGGCGACTAGGGAATGGAGTCCCTATATCTAAAATCTCAACTAAGGGATTGGAGCCCTAGTGTTGGTAAACAGGAGACTAGGAAATGAAGGCCCTATGTCTAAAATCTCAACTCAGGAATTGGAGCCCTAATGTTGGCAAAATGTGACTAGGGAATGGAGGCCCTATGTCTGAAAATCTCAACTGAGGGATTGGGGCCTTAATGTTGGCAAAAGGCAACTACGGAATGGAGGCCCTATTTCTAAAAATCTCAACTCAGGGATTGGAGCCCTTATGTTGGTAAAAATTAGACTAGGGAATGGAGGCCCTTTGTCTCAAATCTCAACTCAGGGATTGGAGCCCTAATGGTGGTAAAGAAAAGACGACTAGGGAATGGAGGTCTTATGTCTAAAATCTCAACTCAGTTATTGGAGCCCTAATGTTGGTAAAAAGGCAACTTGGAAATGGAGGCCCTATGTCTAAAATCTCAACTCAGGAATTGGAGCCCTAATATTGGCAAAATGTGACTAGGGAATGGAGGCCCTATGTCTGAAAATCTCAACTCAGGAATTGAGCCCTAATGTTGATAAAGAAAAGGCGACTAGGGAATGGAGGCCCTATGTCTAAAAATCTCAAATCAGGGATTAGAGCCCTAATGTTGGTAAAAGGCGACTAGGGAATGGAGGCCTTATGTCTAAAATCTCAACTCGGGAATTAGAGCCCTAATGTTGGGAAAAAGGTGACCAGGGAATGGAGGCTCTATGTCAAAAAATCTCAACTCAGGGATTGGAGCCCTAATGTTGGTAAAAAGGCGACTAGGGAATGGAGGCCATTTGTCTAAAAATCTCAACTCAGGGATTGGAACCCTAATGTTGGTAAAGAAAATGCGACTAGGGAATGGAGGCCTTATGTCTAAAATCTCAACTCATGGATTGGAGCCCTAATGGTTGTAATAAGGCGACTAGGGAATGGAGGCACTATGTCTAAAATCTCAACTCAGTGATTGGAGTCCTAATGTAGGTAAATGGAGACTAGGGAATGGAGGCCGTATATCTAAAAACTCAACTCAGGGATTGGAGCCCTAGTGTTGGTAAATAGGGGACTAGGGAATGGAGGCCCTATGTCTAAAATCTCAACTCAATAATTGGATCCCTAATGTTGGCAAAAGGTGACTAGGGAATGGAGGCCCTATGTCTAAAAATCTCAACTGAGGGATTGGGGCCTTAATGTTGGCAAAAGGCGACTAGGGAATGGAGGCCTTATGTCTAAAAATCTTAACTCAGTGATTGGAGCCCTAATGTTGGTAAAAAGGCGACTAGGGAATGGAGGCCCTATGTCTGAAAATCTCAACTCAGGGATTGAAGCCCTAATGTTGACAAAAGGCGACTAGGGAATGGAGGCCTTATGTCTAAAATGTCAACTCAGGGATTGGAACCCCAATATGTAAAATCTCAACTCAGGGATTGGAGCCCTAATGTTGGGAAAAAGGCGACCAGGGAATAGAGGCCCTATGTCTAAAAATCTCAACTCAGGGATTGGAGCCCTAATGTTGGTAAAAAGGAGACTATATAATGGAGGTCATTTGTCTAAAAATCTCAACTCAGGGATTGGAGCCCTAATGTTGGTAAAAAGGCGACTAGGGAATGGAGGCCCTTTGTCTAAAATCTCAACTCAGGGATTGGAGCCCTAATGGTGGTAAAGAAAAGACGACTAGGGAATGGAGGTCTTATGCCTAAAATCTCAACTCAGTGATTGGAGCCCTAATGTTGGTAAAAAGGCAACTAGGAAATGGAGGCCATATGTCTAAAATCTCAACTAAGGGATTGGAGCCCTAATGTTGGCAAAAGGCGACTAGGGAATGGATGCCCTATGTATAAAATCTCAACTCAGGGATTGGAGCCCTAATGTTGGGAAAAAGACGACTAGGGAATGGAGTCCCTATATCTAAAATCTCAACTAAGGGATTGGAGCCCTAGTGTTGGTAAACAGGAGACTAGGAAATGAAGGCCCTATGTCTAAAATCTCAACTCAGGAATTGGAGCCCTAATGTTGGCAAAATGTGACTAGGGAATGGAGGCCCTATGTCTGAAAATCTCAACTGAGGGATTGGGGCCTTAATGTTGGCAAAAGGCAACTACGGAATGGAGGCCATATTTCTAAAAATCTCAACTCAGGGATTGGAGCCCTTATGTTGGTAAAAATTAGACTAGGGAATGGAGGCCCTTTGTCTCAAATCTCAACTCAGGGATTGGAGCCCTAATGGTGGTAAAGAAAAGACGACTAGGGAATGGAGGTCTTATGTCTAAAATCTCAACTCAGTTATTGGAGCCCTAATGTTGGTAAAAAGGCAACTAGGAAATGGAGGCCCTATGTCTAAAATCTCAACTCAGGAATTGGAGCCCTAATATTGGCAAAATGTGACTAGGGAATGGAGGCCCTATGTCTGAAAATCTCAACTCAGGAATTGGAGCCCTAATGTTGGTAAAGAAAAGGCGACTAGGGAATGGAGGCCCTATGTCTAAAAATCTCAAATCAGGGATTAGAGCCCTAATGTTGGTAAAAGGCGACTAGGGAATGGAGGCCTTATGTCTAAAATCTCAACTCGGGAATTAGAGCCCTAATGTTGGGAAAAAGGTGACCAGGGAATGGAGGCTCTATGTCAAAAAATCTCAACTCAGGGATTGGAGCCCTAATGTTGGTAAAAAGGCGACTAGGGAATGGAGGCCATTTGTCTAAAAATCTCAACTCAGGGATTGGAACCCTAATGTTGGTAAAGAAAATGCGACTAGGGAATGGAGGCCTTATGTCTAAAATCTCAACTCATGGATTGGAGCCCTAATGGTTGTAATAAGGCGACTAGGGAATGGAGGCACTATGTCTAAAATCTCAACTCAGTGATTGGAGTCCTAATGTAGGTAAATGGAGACTAGGGAATGGAGGCCGTATATCTAAAAACTCAACTCAGGGATTGGAGCCCTAGTGTTGGTAAATAGGGGACTAGGGAATGGAGGCCCTATGTCTAAAATCTCAACTCAAGAATTGGATCCCTAATGTTGGCAAAAGGTGACTAGGGAATGGAGGCCCTATGTCTAAAAATCTCAACTGAGGGATTGGGGCCTTAATGTTGGCAAAAGGCGACTAGGGAATGGAGGCCTTATGTCTAAAAATCTTAACTCAGTGATTGGAGCCCTAATGTTGGTAAAAAGGCGACTAGGGAATGGAGGCCCTATGTCTGAAAATCTCAACTCAGGGATTGAAGCCCTAATGTTGACAAAAGGCGACTAGGGAATGGAGGCCTTATGTCTAAAATCTCAACTCAGGGATTGGAACCCCAATATGTAAAATCTCAACTCAGGGATTGGAGCCCTAATGTTGGGAAAAAGGCGACCAGGGAATAGAGGCCCTATGTCTAAAAATCTCAACTCAGGGATTGGAGCCCTAATGTTGGTAAAAAGGAGACTATATAATGGAGGTCATTTGTCTAAAAATCTCAACTCAGGGATTGGAGCCCTAATGTTGGTAAAGAAAATGTGACTAGGGAATGGAGGCCTTAAGTCTAAAATCTCAACTCATGGATTGGAGCCCTAATGGTTGTAAAAAGGCGACTAGGGAATGGAGGCCCTATGTCTAAAATCTCAACTCAGGGATTGGAGTCCTAATGTAGGTAAAAGGCGACTAGGGAATGGAGGCCCTATATCTAAAATCTCAACTCAGGGATTGGAGCCCTAGTGTTGGTAAACAGGCAACTAGGGAATGGAGGCCCTATGTCTAAAATCTCAACTCAGGAATTAGAGCCCTAATGTTGGCAAACGGTGACTAGGGAAAGGAGGCCCTATGTCTGAAAATCTCAACTCAGGGATTGGAGCCATAATGTTGATAAAGAAAAGGCGACTAGAGAATGGAGGCGCTATGTCTGAAAATCTCAACTCAGGTATTAGAGCCCTAATGTTGGCAAAAGGCGACTAGGGAATGGAGGCCTTATGTCTAAAATCTCAACTCGGGGATTGGAGCCCTAATGTTGGCAAAAGGCGACTAGAGAATGGAGGCCCTATGTCTAAAATCTCAACTCAGGGATTGGAGCCCTAATGTTGGGAAAAAGGCGACCAGGGAATGGAGGCCCTATGTCTAAAAATCTCAACTCAGGGATTGGAGCCCTAATGTTGGTAAAAAGGCGACTAGGGAATGGAGGCCATTTGTCTAAAAATCTCAACTCAGGGATTGGAGCCCTAATGTTGGTAAAGAAAATGCGACTAGGGAATGGAGGCCTTATGTCTAAAATCTCAACTCATGGATTGGAGCCCTAATGGTTGTAAAAAGGAGACTAGGGAATGGAGGCCCTATGTCTAAAATCTCAACTCAGGGATTGGAGTCCTAATGTAAGTAAAAGGCGACTAGGGAATGGAGGCCCTATATCTAAAATCTCAACTCAGGGATTGGAGCCCTAGTGTTGGTAAACAGGCGACTAGGGAATGGAGGCCCTATGTCTAAAATCTCAACTCAGGAATTGGAGCCCTAATGTTGGCAAAAGGTGACTAGGGAATGGAGGCCCTATGTCTAAAAATCTTAACTCAGTGATTGGAGCCCTAATATTGGTAAAAAGACGACTAGGGAATGGAGGCCCTATATCTAAAATCTCAACTCAGGGATTGGATCCCTAGTGTTGGCAAACAGGAGACTAGGGAATGGAGGCCCTGTGTCTCAAATCTCAACTCAAGAATTGGAGCCCTAATGTTGGCAAAAGGTGACTAGGGAATGGGGGACCTTTGTCTGAAAATCTCAACTCAGGGAATGGGGCCTTAATGTTGGCAAAAGGAGACTAGGGAATGGAGGCCCTATATCTGAAAATCTCAACTCAGGGATTGAAGCCCTAATGTTGGCAAAAGGCGACTAGGGAATGGAGGCCCTATATCTAAAATCTCAACTCAGGGATTGGAGCCCTAATGTTGGGAAAAAGGAGACCAGGGAATGGAGGCCCTATGTCTAAAAATCTCAACTCAGGGATTGGAAGCCTAATATTGGTAAAAAGGCGACTAGGAAATGGAGGCCCTATGTCTAAAATCTCAACTAAGGGATTGGAGCCCTAATGTTGGTTAAAAGACGACTAGGGAATGGAGGCCTTATGTCTAAAATCTCATATCAAGGATTGGGGCCTTGATATTGGCAAAAGGCGACTAGGGAATGGAGGCCCTATATCTGAAAATCTCAACTCAGGGATTGGAGCCCTAATGTTGGCAAAAGGCGACTAGTGAATGGAGGCCATATGTCTAAAATCTCAACTCAAGGATTGGAGCCCTAATAATGGGAAAAAGGAGACTAGGGAATGGAGGCCCTATGTCTAAAAATCTTAACTCAAGGATTGGAGCCCTAATGTTGGTAAAAAGTAGACTAGGGAATGGAGGTCATATGTCTAAAAATCTCAACTCAGGGATTGGAGCCCTAATGTTGGTAAAGAAAAGGCGACTAGGGAATGGAGGCCTTATGTCTAAAATCTCAACTCAAGAATTGGAGCCCTAATGGTTGTAAAAAGGCGACTAGGGAATGGAGGACCTATGTCTGAATATCTCAACCCAGGGATTAGAGCCCTAATGTAGGTAAAAGGCGACTAGGGAATGGAGGCCCTATATCTAAAATTTCAACTCAGGGATTGGAGCCCTTGTGTTGGTTATCAGGCGACTAGGAAATGGAGGCCCTATATGTAAAATCTCAACTCAGAAATTGGAGCCCTAATGTTGGCAAAAAGTGACTAGGGAATGGAGGCCCTATGTTTGAAAATCTTAACTCAGGGATTGGGGCCTTAATATTGGCAAAAGGTAACTAGGGAATAGAGGCCCTATGTCTGAAAATCTCAACCCAGGGATTGGAGCCCTAATGTTGGGAAAAAGGCGACTAGGGAATGTAGGCCCTATGTCTAAAAATCTCAACTCAGGGATTAGAGCCCTAATGTTGGTAAAAAGGCGACTAGTGAATGGAAGCTCTATGTCTAAAATCTCAACTCAAGGATTGGAGCTGTAATGTTGGCAAAAGGTGACTAGGGAATGGAGGCCCTATGTCTAAAATCTCAACTAAGGGATTGGAGCCCTAATGTTGGTAAAAAGGCGACTAGGGAATGGAGACCCTATGTCTAAAATCTCAACTCAAGGATTGGAGCCCTAATGTTTGTAAAAAGGCGACTAGGGAATGGAGGCCCTATGTCTAAAAATCTCAACTCAAGGATTGGAGCCCTAATATAGGTAAAGAAAAGACGACTAGGGAATGGAGGCCCTATGTATAAAAATCTCAACTCAGGGATTGGAGCCCTAATGTTAGAAAAGAAAAGGCGACTAGGGAATGGAGGCCCTATATCTAAAATCTCAACTCAGGGATTGGAGCCCTAATGTTGGCAAAAGGTGACTAGGGAATGGAGACCCTATATCTAAAATCTCAACTAAGGCATTGGAGCCCTAATGTTGGTAAAAATGTGACTAGGGAATGGAGTCCCTATGTCTAAAATCTCAACTCAAGGATTGAAGCCCTAATATTGGTAAAAAGTCGACTAGGGAATGGTGGCCCTATGTCTAAAAATCTCAACTCAAGGATTGGAGCCCTAATGTTGATAAAGAAAAGGTGACTAGGGAATGGAGGCCCTATGTATAAAAATCTCAACTCAGGGATTAGAGCCCTAATGTTGGCAAAAGGCGACTAGGGAATGGAGGACTTATGTCTAAAATCTCAACTCGGGGATTGGAGCCCTAATGTTGGCAAAAGGTAACTAGAGAATGGAGGCTCTATGTCTGAAAATCTCAACTCAGGGATTGGGGCCTTGATATTGGCAAAAGGCGTCTAGGGAATGGAGTCCCTATGTCTAAAAATCTCAACTCAGGGATTAGAGCCCTAATGTTGGCAAAAGGCGACTAGGGAATGGAGGCCCTATGTCTAAAATCTCAACTCAGGGATTGGAGCCCTAATAATGGGAAAAAGGCGACTAGGGAATGGAGGCCCTATGTCTAAAAATCTCAACTCAAGGATTGGAGCCCTAATGTTGGCAAAAAGGAGACTAGGGAATGGAGGCCCTATATCTAAAATCTCAACTCAGGGATTGGAGCCCTAATGTTGGGAAAAAGGAGACCAGGGAATGGAGGCCCTATGTCTAAAAGTCTCAACTCAGGGATTGGAGCCCTAATATTGATAAAAAGGAGACTAGGGAATGGAGGCCCTATGTCTAAAATCTCAACTCAGGGATTGGAGTCCTAATGTAGGTAAATGGAGACTAGGGAATGGAGGCCGTATATCTAAAAACTCAACTCAGGGATTGGAGCCCTAGTGTTGGTAAATAGGGGACTAGGGAATGGAGGCCCTATGTCTAAAATCTCAACTCAAGAATTGGATCCCTAATGTTGGCAAAAGGTGACTAGGGAATGGAGGCCCTATGTCTAAAAATCTCAACTGAGGGATTGGGGCCTTAATGTTGGCAAAAGGCGACTAGGGAATGGAGGCCTTATGTCTAAAAATCTTAACTCAGTGATTGGAGCCCTAATGTTGGTAAAAAGGCGACTAGGGAATGGAGGCCCTATGTCTGAAAATCTCAACTCAGGGATTGAAGCCCTAATGTTGACAAAAGGCGACTAGGGAATGGAGGCCTTATGTCTAAAATGTCAACTCAGGGATTGGAACCCCAATATGTAAAATCTCAACTCAGGGATTGGAGCCCTAATGTTGGGAAAAAGGCGACCAGGGAATAGAGGCCCTATGTCTAAAAATCTCAACTCAGGGATTGGAGCCCTAATGTTGGTAAAAAGGAGACTATATAATGGAGGTCATTTGTCTAAAAATCTCAACTCAGGGATTGGAGCCCTAATGTTGGTAAAAAGGCGACTAGGGAATGGAGGCCCTTTGTCTAAAATCTCAACTCAGGGATTGGAGCCCTAATGGTGGTAAAGAAAAGACGACTAGGGAATGGAGGTCTTATGCCTAAAATCTCAACTCAGTGATTGGAGCCCTAATGTTGGTAAAAAGGCAACTAGGAAATGGAGGCCATATGTCTAAAATCTCAACTAAGGGATTGGAGCCCTAATGTTGGCAAAAGGCGACTAGGGAATGGATGCCCTATGTATAAAATCTCAACTCAGGGATTGGAGCCCTAATGTTGGGAAAAAGACGACTAGGGAATGGAGTCCCTATATCTAAAATCTCAACTAAGGGATTGGAGCCCTAGTGTTGGTAAACAGGAGACTAGGAAATGAAGGCCCTATGTCTAAAATCTCAACTCAGGAATTGGAGCCCTAATGTTGGCAAAATGTGACTAGGGAATGGAGGCCCTATGTCTGAAAATCTCAACTGAGGGATTGGGGCCTTAATGTTGGCAAAAGGCAACTACGGAATGGAGGCCATATTTCTAAAAATCTCAACTCAGGGATTGGAGCCCTTATGTTGGTAAAAATTAGACTAGGGAATGGAGGCCCTTTGTCTCAAATCTCAACTCAGGGATTGGAGCCCTAATGGTGGTAAAGAAAAGACGACTAGGGAATGGAGGTCTTATGTCTAAAATCTCAACTCAGTTATTGGAGCCCTAATGTTGGTAAAAAGGCAACTAGGAAATGGAGGCCCTATGTCTAAAATCTCAACTCAGGAATTGGAGCCCTAATATTGGCAAAATGTGACTAGGGAATGGAGGCCCTATGTCTGAAAATCTCAACTCAGGAATTGGAGCCCTAATGTTGATAAAGAAAAGGCGACTAGGGAATGGAGGCCCTATGTCTAAAAATCTCAAATCAGGGATTAGAGCCCTAATGTTGGTAAAAGGCGACTAGGGAATGGAGGCCTTATGTCTAAAATCTCAACTCGGGAATTAGAGCCCTAATGTTGGGAAAAAGGTGACCAGGGAATGGAGGCTCTATGTCAAAAAATCTCAACTCAGGGATTGGAGCCCTAATGTTGGTAAAAAGGCGACTAGGGAATGGAGGCCATTTGTCTAAAAATCTCAACTCAGGGATTGGAACCCTAATGTTGGTAAAGAAAATGCGACTAGGGAATGGAGGCCTTATGTCTAAAATCTCAACTCATGGATTGGAGCCCTAATGGTTGTAATAAGGCGACTAGGGAATGGAGGCACTATGTCTAAAATCTCAACTCAGTGATTGGAGTCCTAATGTAGGTAAATGGAGACTAGGGAATGGAGGCCGTATATCTAAAAACTCAACTCAGGGATTGGAGCCCTAGTGTTGGTAAATAGGGGACTAGGGAATGGAGGCCCTATGTCTAAAATCTCAACTCAAGAATTGGATCCCTAATGTTGGCAAAAGGTGACTAGGGAATGGAGGCCCTATGTCTAAAAATCTCAACTGAGGGATTGGGGCCTTAATGTTGGCAAAAGGCGACTAGGGAATAGAGGCCTTATGTCTAAAAATCTTAACTCAGTGATTGGAGCCCTAATGTTGGTAAAAAGGCGACTAGGGAATGGAGGCCCTATGTCTGAAAATCTCAACTCAGGGATTGAAGCCCTAATGTTGACAAAAGGCGACTAGGGAATGGAGGCCTTATGTCTAAAATCTCAACTCAGGGATTGGAACCCCAATATGTAAAATCTCAACTCAGGGATTGGAGCCCTAATGTTGGGAAAAAGGCGACCAGGGAATAGAGGCCCTATGTCTAAAAATCTCAACTCAGGGATTGGAGCCCTAATGTTGGTAAAAAGGAGACTATATAATGGAGGTCATTTGTCTAAAAATCTCAACTCAGGGATTGGAGCCCTAATGTTGGTAAAGAAAATGTGACTAGGGAATGGAGGCCTTAAGTCTAAAATCTCAACTCATGGATTGGAGCCCTAATGGTTGTAAAAAGGCGACTAGGGAATGGAGGCCCTATGTCTAAAATCTCAACTCAGGGATTGGAGTCCTAATGTAGGTAAAAGGCGACTAGGGAATGGAGGCCCTATATCTAAAATCTCAACTCAGGGATTGGAGCCCTAGTGTTGGTAAACAGGCAACTAGGGAATGGAGGCCCTATGTCTAAAATCTCAACTCAGGAATTAGAGCCCTAATGTTGGCAAACGGTGACTAGGGAAAGGAGGCCCTATGTCTGAAAATCTCAACTCAGGGATTGGAGCCATAATGTTGATAAAGAAAAGGCGACTAGAGAATGGAGGCGCTATGTCTGAAAATCTCAACTCAGGTATTAGAGCCCTAATGTTGGCAAAAGGCGACTAGGGAATGGAGGCCTTATGTCTAAAATCTCAACTCGGGGATTGGAGCCCTAATGTTGGCAAAAGGCGACTAGAGAATGGAGGCCCTATGTCTAAAATCTCAACTCAGGGATTGGAGCCCTAATGTTGGGAAAAAGGCGACCAGGGAATGGAGGCCCTATGTCTAAAAATCTCAACTCAGGGATTGGAGCCCTAATGTTGGTAAAAAGGCGACTAGGGAATGGAGGCCATTTGTCTAAAAATCTCAACTCAGGGATTGGAGCCCTAATGTTGGTAAAGAAAATGCGACTAGGGAATGGAGGCCTTATGTCTAAAATCTCAACTCATGGATTGGAGCCCTAATGGTTGTAAAAAGGAGACTAGGGAATGGAGGCCCTATGTCTAAAATCTCAACTCAGGGATTGGAGTCCTAATGTAAGTAAAAGGCGACTAGGGAATGGAGGCCCTATATCTAAAATCTCAACTCAGGGATTGGAGCCCTAGTGTTGGTAAACAGGCGACTAGGGAATGGAGGCCCTATGTCTAAAATCTCAACTCAGGAATTGGAGCCCTAATGTTGGCAAAAGGTGACTAGGGAATGGAGGCCCTATGTCTAAAAATCTTAACTCAGTGATTGGAGCCCTAATATTGGTAAAAAGACGACTAGGGAATGGAGGCCCTATATCTAAAATCTCAACTCAGGGATTGGATCCCTAGTGTTGGCAAACAGGAGACTAGGGAATGGAGGCCCTGTGTCTCAAATCTCAACTCAAGAATTGGAGCCCTAATGTTGGCAAAAGGTGACTAGGGAATGGGGGACCTTTGTCTGAAAATCTCAACTCAGGGAATGGGGCCTTAATGTTGGCAAAAGGAGACTAGGGAATGGAGGCCCTATATCTGAAAATCTCAACTCAGGGATTGAAGCCCTAATGTTGGCAAAAGGCGACTAGGGAATGGAGGCCCTATATCTAAAATCTCAACTCAGGGATTGGAGCCCTAATGTTGGGAAAAAGGAGACCAGGGAATGGAGGCCCTATGTCTAAAAATCTCAACTCAGGGATTGGAAGCCTAATATTGGTAAAAAGGCGACTAGGAAATGGAGGCCCTATGTCTAAAATCTCAACTAAGGGATTGGAGCCCTAATGTTGGTTAAAAGACGACTAGGGAATGGAGGCCTTATGTCTAAAATCTCATATCAAGGATTGGGGCCTTGATATTGGCAAAAGGCGACTAGGGAATGGAGGCCCTATATCTGAAAATCTCAACTCAGGGATTGGAGCCCTAATGTTGGCAAAAGGCGACTAGTGAATGGAGGCCATATGTCTAAAATCTCAACTCAAGGATTGGAGCCCTAATAATGGGAAAAAGGAGACTAGGGAATGGAGGCCCTATGTCTAAAAATCTTAACTCAAGGATTGGAGCCCTAATGTTGGTAAAAAGTAGACTAGGGAATGGAGGTCATATGTCTAAAAATCTCAACTCAGGGATTGGAGCCCTAATGTTGGTAAAGAAAAGGCGACTAGGGAATGGAGGCCTTATGTCTAAAATCTCAACTCAAGAATTGGAGCCCTAATGGTTGTAAAAAGGCGACTAGGGAATGGAGGACCTATGTCTGAATATCTCAACCCAGGGATTAGAGCCCTAATGTAGGTAAAAGGCGACTAGGGAATGGAGGCCCTATATCTAAAATTTCAACTCAGGGATTGGAGCCCTTGTGTTGGTTATCAGGCGACTAGGAAATGGAGGCCCTATATGTAAAATCTCAACTCAGAAATTGGAGCCCTAATGTTGGCAAAAAGTGACTAGGGAATGGAGGCCCTATGTTTGAAAATCTTAACTCAGGGATTGGGGCCTTAATATTGGCAAAAGGTAACTAGGGAATAGAGGCCCTATGTCTGAAAATCTCAACCCAGGGATTGGAGCCCTAATGTTGGGAAAAAGGCGACTAGGGAATGTAGGCCCTATGTCTAAAAATCTCAACTCAGGGATTAGAGCCCTAATGTTGGTAAAAAGGCGACTAGTGAATGGAAGCTCTATGTCTAAAATCTCAACTCAAGGATTGGAGCTGTAATGTTGGCAAAAGGTGACTAGGGAATGGAGGCCCTATGTCTAAAATCTCAACTAAGGGATTGGAGCCCTAATGTTGGTAAAAAGGCGACTAGGGAATGGAGACCCTATGTCTAAAATCTCAACTCAAGGATTGGAGCCCTAATGTTTGTAAAAAGGCGACTAGGGAATGGAGGCCCTATGTCTAAAAATCTCAACTCAAGGATTGGAGCCCTAATATAGGTAAAGAAAAGACGACTAGGGAATGGAGGCCCTATGTATAAAAATCTCAACTCAGGGATTGGAGCCCTAATGTTAGAAAAGAAAAGGCGACTAGGGAATGGAGGCCCTATATCTAAAATCTCAACTCAGGGATTGGAGCCCTAATGTTGGCAAAAGGTGACTAGGGAATGGAGACCCTATATCTAAAATCTCAACTAAGGCATTGGAGCCCTAATGTTGGTAAAAATGTGACTAGGGAATGGAGTCCCTATGTCTAAAATCTCAACTCAAGGATTGAAGCCCTAATATTGGTAAAAAGTCGACTAGGGAATGGTGGCCCTATGTCTAAAAATCTCAACTCAAGGATTGGAGCCCTAATGTTGATAAAGAAAAGGTGACTAGGGAATGGAGGCCCTATGTATAAAAATCTCAACTCAGGGATTAGAGCCCTAATGTTGGCAAAAGGCGACTAGGGAATGGAGGACTTATGTCTAAAATCTCAACTCGGGGATTGGAGCCCTAATGTTGGCAAAAGGTAACTAGAGAATGGAGGCTCTATGTCTGAAAATCTCAACTCAGGGATTGGGGCCTTGATATTGGCAAAAGGCGTCTAGGGAATGGAGTCCCTATGTCTAAAAATCTCAACTCAGGGATTAGAGCCCTAATGTTGGCAAAAGGCGACTAGGGAATGGAGGCCCTATGTCTAAAATCTCAACTCAGGGATTGGAGCCCTAATAATGGGAAAAAGGCGACTAGGGAATGGAGGCCCTATGTCTAAAAATCTCAACTCAAGGATTGGAGCCCTAATGTTGGCAAAAAGGAGACTAGGGAATGGAGGCCCTATATCTAAAATCTCAACTCAGGGATTGGAGCCCTAATGTTGGGAAAAAGGAGACCAGGGAATGGAGGCCCTATGTCTAAAAGTCTCAACTCAGGGATTGGAGCCCTAATATTGATAAAAAGGAGACTAGGGAATGGAGGCCCTATGTCTAAAATCTCAACTCAGGGATTGGAGTCCTAATGTAGGTAAATGGAGACTAGGGAATGGAGGCCGTATATCTAAAAACTCAACTCAGGGATTGGAGCCCTAGTGTTGGTAAATAGGGGACTAGGGAATGGAGGCCCTATGTCTAAAATCTCAACTCAAGAATTGGATCCCTAATGTTGGCAAAAGGTGACTAGGGAATGGAGGCCCTATGTCTAAAAATCTCAACTGAGGGATTGGGGCCTTAATGTTGGCAAAAGGCGACTAGGGAATGGAGGCCTTATGTCTAAAAATCTTAACTCAGTGATTGGAGCCCTAATGTTGGTAAAAAGGCGACTAGGGAATGGAGGCCCTATGTCTGAAAATCTCAACTCAGGGATTGAAGCCCTAATGTTGACAAAAGGCGACTAGGGAATGGAGGCCTTATGTCTAAAATCTCAACTCAGGGATTGGAACCCCAATATGTAAAATCTCAACTCAGGGATTGGAGCCCTAATGTTGGGAAAAAGGCGACCAGGGAATAGAGGCCCTATGTCTAAAAATCTCAACTCAGGGATTGGAGCCCTAATGTTGGTAAAAAGGAGACTATATAATGGAGGTCATTTGTCTAAAAATCTCAACTCAGGGATTGGAGCCCTAATGTTGGTAAAGAAAATGTGACTAGGGAATGGAGGCCTTAAGTCTAAAATCTCAACTCATGGATTGGAGCCCTAATGGTTGTAAAAAGGCGACTAGGGAATGGAGGCCCTATGTCTAAAATCTCAACTCAGGGATTGGAGTCCTAATGTAGGTAAAAGGCGACTAGGGAATGGAGGCCCTATATCTAAAATCTCAACTCAGGGATTGGAGCCCTAGTGTTGGTAAACAGGCAACTAGGGAATGGAGGCCCTATGTCTAAAATCTCAACTCAGGAATTAGAGCCCTAATGTTGGCAAACGGTGACTAGGGAAAGGAGGCCCTATGTCTGAAAATCTCAACTCAGGGATTGGAGCCATAATGTTGATAAAGAAAAGGCGACTAGAGAATGGAGGCGCTATGTCTGAAAATCTCAACTCAGGTATTAGAGCCCTAATGTTGGCAAAAGGCGACTAGGGAATGGAGGCCTTATGTCTAAAATCTCAACTCGGGGATTGGAGCCCTAATGTTGGCAAAAGGCGACTAGAGAATGGAGGCCCTATGTCTAAAATCTCAACTCAGGGATTGGAGCCCTAATGTTGGGAAAAAGGCGACCAGGGAATGGAGGCCCTATGTCTAAAAATCTCAACTCAGGGATTGGAGCCCTAATGTTGGTAAAAAGGCGACTAGGGAATGGAGGCCATTTGTCTAAAAATCTCAACTCAGGGATTGGAGCCCTAATGTTGGTAAAGAAAATGCGACTAGGGAATGGAGGCCTTATGTCTAAAATCTCAACTCATGGATTGGAGCCCTAATGGTTGTAAAAAGGAGACTAGGGAATGGAGGCCCTATGTCTAAAATCTCAACTCAGGGATTGGAGTCCTAATGTAAGTAAAAGGCGACTAGGGAATGGAGGCCCTATATCTAAAATCTCAACTCAGGGATTGGAGCCCTAGTGTTGGTAAACAGGCGACTAGGGAATGGAGGCCCTATGTCTAAAATCTCAACTCAGGAATTGGAGCCCTAATGTTGGCAAAAGGTGACTAGGGAATGGAGGCCCTATGTCTAAAAATCTTAACTCAGTGATTGGAGCCCTAATATTGGTAAAAAGACGACTAGGGAATGGAGGCCCTATATCTAAAATCTCAACTCAGGGATTGGATCCCTAGTGTTGGCAAACAGGAGACTAGGGAATGGAGGCCCTGTGTCTCAAATCTCAACTCAAGAATTGGAGCCCTAATGTTGGCAAAAGGTGACTAGGGAATGGAGGACCTTTGTCTGAAAATCTCAACTCAGGGAATGGGGCCTTAATGTTGGCAAAAGGAGACTAGGGAATGGAGGCCCTATATCTGAAAATCTCAACTCAGGGATTGAAGCCCTAATGTTGGCAAAAGGCGACTAGGGAATGGAGGCCCTATATCTAAAATCTCAACTCAGGGATTGGAGCCCTAATGTTGGGAAAAAGGAGACCAGGGAATGGAGGCCCTATGTCTAAAAATCTCAACTCAGGGATTGGAAGCCTAATATTGGTAAAAAGGCGACTAGGAAATGGAGGCCCTATGTCTAAAATCTCAACTAAGGGATTGGAGCCCTAATGTTGGTTAAAAGACGACTAGGGAATGGAGGCCTTATGTCTAAAATCTCATATCAAGGATTGGGGCCTTGATATTGGCAAAAGGCGACTAGGGAATGGAGGCCCTATATCTGAAAATCTCAACTCAGGGATTGGAGCCCTAATGTTGGCAAAAGGCGACTAGTGAATGGAGGCCATATGTCTAAAATCTCAACTCAAGGATTGGAGCCCTAATAATGGGAAAAAGGAGACTAGGGAATGGAGGCCCTATGTCTAAAAATCTTAACTCAAGGATTGGAGCCCTAATGTTGGTAAAAAGTAGACTAGGGAATGGAGGTCATATGTCTAAAAATCTCAACTCAGGGATTGGAGCCCTAATGTTGGTAAAGAAAAGGCGACTAGGGAATGGAGGCCTTATGTCTAAAATCTCAACTCAAGAATTGGAGCCCTAATGGTTGTAAAAAGGCGACTAGGGAATGGAGGACCTATGTCTGAATATCTCAACCCAGGGATTAGAGCCCTAATGTAGGTAAAAGGCGACTAGGGAATGGAGGCCCTATATCTAAAATTTCAACTCAGGGATTGGAGCCCTTGTGTTGGTTATCAGGCGACTAGGAAATGGAGGCCCTATATCTAAAATCTCAACTCAGAAATTGGAGCCCTAATGTTGGCAAAAAGTGACTAGGGAATGGAGGCCCTATGTTTGAAAATCTTAACTCAGGGATTGGGGCCTTAATATTGGCAAAAGGTAACTAGGGAATGGAGGCCCTATGTCTGAAAATCTCAACCCAGGGATTGGAGCCCTAATGTTGGGAAAAAGGCGACTAGGGAATGTAGGCCCTATGTCTAAAAATCTCAACTCAGGGATTAGAGCCCTAATGTTGGTAAAAAGGCGACTAGTGAATGGAAGCTCTATGTCTAAAATCTCAACTCAAGGATTGGAGCTGTAATGTTGGCAAAAGGTGACTAGGGAATGGAGGCCCTATGTCTAAAATCTCAACTAAGGGATTGGAGCCCTAATGTTGGTAAAAAGGCGACTAGGGAATGGAGACCCTATGTCTAAAATCTCAACTCAAGGATTGGAGCCCTAATGTTTGTAAAAAGGCGACTAGGGAATGGAGGCCCTATGTCTAAAAATCTCAACTCAAGGATTGGAGCCCTAATATAGGTAAAGAAAAGACGACTAGGGAATGGAGGCCCTATGTATAAAAATCTCAACTCAGGGATTGGAGCCCTAATGTTAGAAAAGAAAAGGCGACTAGGGAATGGAGGCCCTATATCTAAAATCTCAACTCAGGGATTGGAGCCCTAATGTTGGCAAAAGGTGACTAGGGAATGGAGACCCTATATCTAAAATCTCAACTAAGGCATTGGAGCCCTAATGTTGGTAAAAATGTGACTAGGGAATGGAGTCCCTATGTCTAAAATCTCAACTCAAGGATTGAAGCCCTAATATTGGTAAAAAGTCGACTAGGGAATGGTGGCCCTATGTCTAAAAATCTCAACTCAAGGATTGGAGCCCTAATGTTGATAAAGAAAAGGTGACTAGGGAATGGAGGCCCTATGTATAAAAATCTCAACTCAGGGATTAGAGCCCTAATGTTGGCAAAAGGCGACTAGGGAATGGAGGACTTATGTCTAAAATCTCAACTCGGGGATTGGAGCCCTAATGTTGGCAAAAGGTAACTAGAGAATGGAGGCTCTATGTCTGAAAATCTCAACTCAGGGATTGGGGCCTTGATATTGGCAAAAGGCGTCTAGGGAATGGAGTCCCTATGTCTAAAAATCTCAACTCAGGGATTAGAGCCCTAATGTTGGCAAAAGGCGACTAGGGAATGGAGGCCCTATGTCTAAAATCTCAACTCAGGGATTGGAGCCCTAATAATGGGAAAAAGGCGACTAGGGAATGGAGGCCCTATGTCTAAAAATCTCAACTCAAGGATTGGAGCCCTAATGTTGGCAAAAAGGAGACTAGGGAATGGAGGCCCTATATCTAAAATCTCAACTCAGGGATTGGAGCCCTAATGTTGGGAAAAAGGAGACCAGGGAATGGAGGCCCTATGTCTAAAAGTCTCAACTCAGGGATTGGAGCCCTAATATTGATAAAAAGGAGACTAGGGAATGGAGGCCCTATGTCTAAAATCTCAACTCAGGGATTGTAGCCCTAATGTTGGCAAAAGGCGACTAGTGAATGGAGGCCATATGTCTAAAATCTCAACTCAGGGATTGGAGCCCTAATAATGGGAAAAAGGAGACTAGGGAATGGAGGCCCTATGTCTAAAAATCTCAACTCAAGGATTGGAGCCCTAATGTTGGTAAAAAGTAGACTAGGGAATGGAGGTCATATGTCTAAAAATCTCAACTCAGGGATTGGAGCCCTAATGTTGGTAAAGAAAAGGCGACTAGGGAATGGAGGCCTTATGTCTAAAATCTCAACTCAAGAATTGGAGCCCTAATGGTTGTAAAAAGGCGACTAGGGAATGGAGGACCTATGTCTGAATATCTCAACCCAGGGATTAGAGCCCTAATGTAGGTAAAAGGCGACTAGGGAATGGAGGCCCTATATCTAAAATTTCAACTCAGGGATTGGAGCCCTTGTGTTGGTTATCAGGCGACTAGGAAATGGAGGCCCTATATCTAAAATCTCAACTCAGGAATTGGAGCCCTAATGTTGGCAAAAAGTGACTAGGGAATGGAGGCCCTATGTTTGAAAATCTCAACTCAGGGATTGGGGCCTTAATATTGGCAAAAGACAACTAGGGAATGGAGGCCCTATGTCTGAAAATCTCAACCCAGGGATTGGAGCCCTAATGTTGGGAAAAAGGCGACTAGGGAATGGAGGCCCTATGTCTAAAAATCTCAACTCAGGGATTAGAGCCCTAATGTTGGTAAAAAGGCGACTAGTGAATGGAAGCTCTATGTCTAAAATCTCAACTCAAGGATTGGAGCCGTAATGTTGGCAAAAGGTGACTAGGGAATGGAGGCCCTATGTCTAAAATCTCAACTAAGGGATTGGAGCCCTAATGTTGGTAAAAAGGCGACTAGGGAATGGAGACCCTATGTCTAAAATCTCAACTCAAGGATTGGAGCCCTAATGTTGGTAAAAAGGCGACTAGGGAATGGAGGCCCTATGTCTAAAAATCTCAACTCAAGGATTGGAGCCCTAATATAGGTAAAGAAAAGACGACTAGGGAATGGAGGCCCTATGTATAAAAATCTCAACTCAGGGATTGGAGCCCTAATGTTAGAAAAGAAAAGGCGACTAGGGAATGGAGGCCCTATATCTAAAATATCAACTCAGGGATTGGAGCCCTAATGTTGGCAAAAGGTGACTAGGGAATGGAGACCCTATATCTAAAATCTCAACTAAGGCATTGGAGCCCTAATGTTGGTAAAAATGTGACTAGGGAATGGAGTCCCTATGTCTAAAATCTCAACTCAAGGATTGAAGCCCTAATATTGGTAAAAAGTCGACTAGGGAATGGTGGCCCTATGTCTAAAAATCTCAACTCAAGGATTGGAGCCCTAATGTTGATAAAGAAAAGGTGACTAGGGAATGGAGGCCCTATGTATAAAAATCTCAACTCAGGGATTAGAGCCCTAATGTTGGCAAAAGGCGACTAGGGAATGGAGGCCTTATGTCTAAAATCTCAACTCGGGGATTGGAGCCCTAATGTTGGCAAAAGGCGACTAGAGAATGGAGGCTCTATGTCTGAAAATCTCAACTCAGGGATTGGGGCCTTGATATAGGCAAAAGGCGACTAGGGAATGGAGGCCCTATGTCTAAAAATCTCAACTCAGGGATTAGAGCCCTAATGTTGGCAAAAGGCGACTAGGGAATGGAGGCCCTATGTCTAAAATCTCAACTCAGGGATTGGAGCCCTAATAATGGGAAAAAGGCGACTAGGGAATGGAGGCCCTATGTCTAAAAATCTCAACTCAAGGATTGGAGCCCTAATGTTGGCAAAAAGGAGACTAGGGAATGGAGGCCCTATATCTAAAATCTCACCTCAGGGATTGGAGCCCTAATATTGGGAAAAAGGAGACCAGGGAATGGAGGCCCTATGTCTGAAAATCTCAACTCAGGGATTGGGGCCTTGATATTGGCAAAAGGCGACTAGGGAATGGAGGCCCTATGTCTGAAAATCTCAACTCAAGGATTGGAGCCCTAATGTTGGCAAAAGGCGACTAGTGAATGGAGGCCCTATGTCTAAAATCTCAACTCAGGGATTGGAGCCCTAATAATGGGAAAAAGGCGACTAGGGAATGGAGGCCCTATGTCTAAAAATCTCAACTCAAGGATTGGAGCCCTAATGTTGGTAAAAAGTAGACTAGGGAATGGAGGTCATATGTCTAAAAATCTCAACTCAGGGATTGGAGCCCTAATGTTGGTAAAGAAAAGGCGACTAGGGAATGGAGGCCTTATGTCTAAAATCTCAACTCAAGAATTGGAGCCCTAATGGTTGTAAAAAGGCGACTAGGGAATGGAGGACCTATGTCTGAATATCTCAACCCAGGGATTAGAGCCCTAATGTAGGTAAAAGGCGACTAGGGAATGGAGGCCCTATATCTAAAATTTCAACTCAGGGATTGGAGCCCTTGTGTTGGTTATCAGGCGACTAGGAAATGGAGGCCCTATATCTAAAATCTCAACTCAGGAATTGGAGCCCTAATGTTGGCAAAAAGTGACTAGGGAATGGAGGCCCTATGTTTGAAAATCTCAACTCAGGGATTGGGGCCTTAATATTGGCAAAAGGCAACTAGGGAATGGAGGCCCTATGTCTGAAAATCTCAACCCAGGGATTGGAGCCCTAATGTTGGGAAAAAGGCGACTAGGGAATGGAGGCCCTATGTCTAAAAATCTCAACTCAGAGATTAGAGCCATAATGTTGGTAAAAAGGCGACTAGTGAATGGAAGCTCTATGTCTAAAATCTCAACTCAAGGATTGGAGCCGTAATGTTGGCAAAAGGTGACTAGGGAATGGAGGCCCTATGTCTAAAATCTCAACTAAGGGATTGGAGCCCTAATGTTGGTAAAAAGGCGACTAGGGAATGGAGACCCTATGTCTAAAATCTCAACTCAGGGATTGGAGCCCTTGTGTTGGTTATCAGGCGACTAGGAAATGGAGGCCCTATATCTAAAATCTCAACTCAGGAATTGGAGCCCTAATGTTGGCAAAAAGTGACTAGGGAATGGAGGCCCTATGTTTGAAAATCTCAACTCAAGGATTGGGGCCTTAATATTGGCAAAAGGCAACTAGGGAATGGAGGCCCTATGTCTGAAAATCTCAACCCAGGGATTGGAGCCCTAATGTTGGGAAAAAGGCGACTAGGGAATGGAGGCCCTATGTCTAAAAATCTCAACTCAGAGATTAGAGCCCTAATGTTGGTAAAAAGGCGACTAGTGAATGGAAGCTCTATGTCTAAAATCTCAACTCAAGGATTGGAGCCGTAATGTTGGCAAAAGGTGACTAGGGAATGGAGGCCCTATGTCTAAAATCTCAACTAAGGGATTGGAGCCCTAATGTTGGTAAAAAGGCGACTAGGGAATGGAGACCCTATGTCTAAAATCTCAACTCAAGGATTGGAGCCCTAATGTTGGTAAAAAGGCGACTAGGGAATGGAGGCCCTATGTCTAAAAATCTCAACTCAAGGATTGGAGCCCTAATATAGGTAAAGAAAAGACGACTAGGGAATGGAGGCCCTATGTATAAAAATCTCAACTCAGGGATTGGAGCCCTAATGTTAGAAAAGAAAAGGCGACTAGGGAATGGAGGCCCTATATCTAAAATCTCAACTCAGGGATTGGAGCCCTAATGTTGGCAAAAGGTGACTAGAGAATGGAGACCCTATATCTAAAATCTCAACTAAGGGATTGGAGCCCTAATGTTGGTAAAAAGGTGACTAGGGAATGGAGTCCCTATGTCTAAAATCTCAACTCAAGGATTGAAGCCCTAATATTGGTAAAAAGTCGACTAGGGAATGTTGGCCCTATGTCTAAAAATCTCAACTCAGGGATTGGAGCCCTAATGTTGATAAAGAAAAGGTGACTAGGGAATGGAGGCCCTATGTATAAAAATCTCAACTCAGGGATTAGAGCCCTAATGTTGGCAAAAGGCGACTAGGGAATGGAGGCCTTATGTCTAAAATCTCAACTCGGGGATTGGAGCCCTAATGTTGGCAAAAGGTGACTAGAGAATGGAGGCTCTATGTCTGAAAATCTCAACTCAGGGATTGGGGCCTTGATATTGGCAAAAGGCGACTAGGGAATGGAGGCCCTATGTCTGAAAATCTCAACTCAGGGATTAGAGCCCTAATGTTGGCAAAAGGCGACTAGGGAATGGAGGCCCTATGTCTAAAATCTCAACTCAGGGATTGGAGCCCTAATAATGGGAAAAAGGCGACTAGGGAATGGAGGCCCTATGTCTAAAAATCTCAACTCAAGGATTGGAGCCCTAATGTTGGCAAAAAGGAGACTAGGGAATGGAGCCCCTATATCTAAAATCTCAACTCAGGGATTGGAGCCCTAATATTGGGAAAAAGGAGACCAGGGAATGGAGGCCCTATGTCTAAAAGTCTCAACTCAGGGATTGGAGCCTAATATTGGTAAAAAGGCGACTAGGGAATGGAGGCCCTATGTCTAAAATCTCAACTCAGGGATTGTAGCCCTAATGTTAGCAAAAGGCGACTAGGGAATGGAGGCCCTATATGGAGGCCCTATATCTAAAATCTCAACTTAGGGATTGGAACCCTAAGGTTGGGAAAAATGCGACTAGGGAATGGAGGCCCTATGTCTAAAAATCTCAACTCAGGGATTGGAGCTCTAATGTTGGTAAAAAGGCGACTAGGGAATGGAAGCTCTATGTCTAAAATCTCAACTAAGGGATTGGAGCCGTAATATTGGCAAAAGATGACTTGGGAATGGAGGCCCTATGTCTAAAATCTCAATTAAGGGATTGGAGCCCTAATGTTGGTAAAAAGGTGACTAGGGAATGGAGGCACTATGTCTAAAATCTCAACTCAAGGATTGGAGCCCTAATGTTGGTAAAAAGGCGACTAGGGAATGGAGGCCCTATGTCTAAAAGTCTCAACTCAAGGATTGGAGCCCTAATGTTAGTAAAGAAAAGGCGACTAGGGAATGGAGACCCTATATCTAAAATCTCAAATCAGGGATTGGAGCCCTAATGTTGGCAAAAGGTGACTAGGGAATGGAGACCCTATATCTAAAATCTCAACTAAGGGATTGGAGCCCTAATGTTGGTAAAAAGGTGACTAGGGAATGGAGTCCCTATGTCTAAAATCTCAACTCAAGGATTGGAGCCCTAATATTGGTAAAAAGGCGACTAGGGATTGGAGGCCCTATGTCTAAAAATCTAAACTCAGGGATTGGAGCCCTAATGTTTGTAAAGAAAAGGCGACTAGGGAATGGAGGCCCTATGTCTGAAAATCTCAACTCAGGGATTAGAGCCCTAATGTTGGCAAAAGGCGACTAGGGAATGGAGGCCTTATGTCTAAAATCGCAACTCGGGGATTGGAGCCCTAATGTTGGCAAAAGGCGACTAAGGAATGGAGGCCCTATGTCTAAAATCTCAACTCAGGGATTGGAGCCCTAATGTTGGAAAAAGGCGACTAGGAAGAGGAGGCCCTATGTCTAAAATCTCAACTCAGGGATTGGAGCCCTAATGTTGGCAAAAGGTGACTAGGGAATGGAGGCCCTATGTCTAAAATCTCAACTCAGGGATTGGAGCCCTAATGTTGGTAAAAAGGCGACTAGGGAATGAGGCCCTATGTATACAATCTCAACTCAGGGATTGGAGCTCTAATATTGGTAAAATGCGACTAGGAAATGGAGGCCCTATGTCTAAAATCTCAACTCAGGGATTGGAGCCCTAGTGTTGGTAAAAGGGCGACTAGGGATTGGAGGCCCTATGTCTAAAATCTCAACTCAGTGATTGGAGCCCTAATGTTGGCAAAAAGTGACTAGGGAATGGAGGCCCTATGTCTAAAATCTCAACTTAGGGATTGGAGCCCTAATATTGGTAAAACGGTGACTAGGGAATGGTGGCCCTATGTCTAAAAATCTCAACTCAGGGATTGGAGCCCTAATGTTGATAAAGAAAAGGCGACTAGGGAATGGAGGCCCTATGTCTAAACATCTCAACTCAGGGATTAGAGCCCTAATGTTGGCAAAAGGCGACTAGGGAATGGAGGCCTTATGTCTAAAATCTCAACTCGGGGATTGGAGCCCTAATGTTGGCAAAAGGCGACTAGAGAATGGAGGCCCTATGTCTAAATTCTCAACTAAGGGATTGGAGCCCTAATGTTGGTAAAAAGTCGACTAGGCAATGAGGCCCTATGTCTAAAATCTCAACTCAAGGATTGGAGCTCTAATGTTGGTAAAAAGGCGACTAGGGAATAGAGGCCCTATGTCTGAAAATCTCAACTCAGGGATTAGAGCCTTAATGTTGATAAAAAGGTGACTAGGGAATGGAGGCCCTATGTCTGAAAATCTCAACTCAGGGATTGGAGCCCTAATGTTGGTAAAGAAAAGGCGACTAGGGAATAGAGGCCCTATGTCTTCAAATCTCAACTCAAGGATTGGAGCCCTAATGTTGGAAAAAAGCGACTAGGGAATAGAGGCCCTGTGTCTAAAATCTAAACTCAAGGATTGGAGTCCTAATGTTGGGAAAAAGGCGACTAGAGAATGGAGGACTTATGTCTAAAAAATTTAATTCGGTGATTGGAGTCGTAATGTTGGTAAAAAGGCGTCTAGGGAATGGAGGCCCTATGTCTAAAATCTTAACTCAGGGATTGGAGCCCTAATGTTGGTAAAAAGGCGACTAGGGAATAGAGGCCTTATGTCTAAAATTTCAACTCAGGGATTGGAGCCCTAATGTAGTTAAAAGGCGACTAGGGAATGGAGGCCCTATGTCTAAAATCTCAACTCAGGAATTGGAGTCCTAGTGTTGGTAAACAGGCGACTAGGGAATGGAGACCCTATGTCTAAAATCTTAACTCAGCAATTGGAGCCCAAATGTTGGCAAAAGGTGACTAGGAAATGGAGACCCTATGTTTAAAATCTCAACTCAGGGATTGGAGCCCTAATGTTGGCAAAAGGTGACTAGGGAATGGAGTCCCTATGTCTGAAAATCGAAACTCAGGGATTAGGGCTCTAATCTTGGCAAAAGACGACTAAGGAATGGAGGTCGTATGTCTGAAAATTTCATCTCAGGGATTGGAGCCCTAATGTTGGAAAAAAGAGACTAGGGAATGGAGGCCCTATGTCTAAAATGTCAACTCAGGGATTGGAGGCCTAATGTTGGAAAAAAGGGGACTAGGGAATAGAGGCCTTATGCCTAAAAATTTCAACTCAGGGATTTGAGCCCTAATGTTGGTAAAAAGGCGACTAGGGAATGGAGGCCTTATGTCTAAAATCTCAACTCAGGTATTGGAGCCCTAATGTTGGCAAACGGTGACTAGGGAATAGAGGCCCTATGTCTAAAATGTCAACTAAGGGATTGGAGCCCTAATGTTGGTAAAAAGGCGACTAGGGAATGGAGGCCCTATGTCTAAAATCTCAACTCAAGGATTGGAGCCCTAATATTGGTAAAAAGACGACTAGGGATTGGAGGCCCTATGTCTAAAAATCTAAACTCAGGAATTGGAGCCCTAATGTTGGTAAAGAAAAGGCGACTAGGGAGTGGAGACCCTATGTCTGAAAATCTCAACTCAGGGATTAGAGCCCTAATGTTGGCAAAAGGCGACTAGGGAATGGAGGCCTTATGTCTAAAATCGCAACTCGGGGATTGGATCCCTAATGTTGGCAAAAGGCGACTAAGGAATGGAGGCCCTATGTCTAAAATCTCAACTCAGGGATTGGAGCCCTAATGTTTGAAAAAGGAGACTAGGAAATGGAGGACCTATGTCTAAAATCTAAACTCAGGGATTGGATCCCTAATATTGGCAAAAGGTGACTAGGGAATGGAGGCCCTATGTCTAAAATCTCAACTCAGGGATTGGTGCCCTAATGTTGGTAAAAAGGGGACTAGGGAATTGAGGCCATATGTCTAAAATCTCAACTCAGGGATTGGAGCTCTAATATTGGTAAACAGCGACTAGGGAATGGAGGCCCTATGTCTAAAATCTCAACTCATGGATTGGAGCCCTAGTGTTGGTAAAAGGGCGACTAGGGATTGGAGGCCCTATGTCTAAAATATCAACTCAGTGATTGGAGCCCTAATGTTGGCAAAAAGTGACTAGGGAATGGAGGCCCTATGTCTAAAATCTCAACTTAGGGATTGGAGCCCTAATATTGGTAAAACGGCGACTAGGGAATGGAGGCCCTATGTCTAAAATCTCAACTCAGGAATTGGAGCCATAATGTTGGCGAAAGGCGACTAGGGACTGGAGGCCCTTTGTCTAAAACCTCAACTCAATGATTGGAGCCCTAATGTTAGTAAAAGGCAATTAGGGTACGGTGGCCCTATGTCTAAAATCTCAACTTAGGGATTGGAGCCCTAATGTCAGCAAAAGCGTAAAAGACTTTGGTTGGGAATCGTAAGCTATCATATATTTTTTGAATTTTCTTCTTATCTCTCTTTTTTATTTCAATTTATTTTTCAGTTCATCATTTTTTTTAGTAAAAATGCAGGAATGAATTTAGAGGAAACTTCCCCTTTGGGTTGATTATTGCTGCAAAGCTGTTTCTAGCTCTTGCTCATCTTTTCTATTTGGTTGCACCTGCTTCCTGCACGGCTGTTTTGGATTGCACCTGTTTTAACTTTTCAAACAAAGAACAATTATTAGTTTGAAACAATGGTTGTTTTGTGCCCTTGATATTTTTGATCACTTGCTCTTTGCTCAACTCTTTTGGTTAGAACCTCTGCTGCTTGCTGGCTTTTTCTGAAGATTGATCTCTCTCCTAAAACTGAGGAACTCAACCTTTCAAAATTTCTCATGACGGCTCACTCGTATGGGGCTTTGGCCTTTTTACTTTATTCTACCTCTAGAAGCCTTTGACTTCGGATTTCTTTTCATTTTATGTAACTTTGACTTCAGAGCATCGGCCATCATGGCCAGTCGGGATCGACTTGATGCATCCGCTGAGGCTGGGTACTTTTCTTTGGGATTGGCTTTTATTAAGCAAAACCCTATAAAACCAATCTTGCCACATTTTCTTTATTTTAATTTTGGAATAGAGTTAGACCGAAAGGGATTCAAGGAAAAGTAAACAAAGGACAAGAAAATGAATTTAAGGAGAAGCGTCCCTTTCGGGGGGAAAGAAGGACTTATCTGTGGTGCATGCGGACTTCAATAGACATGACATGCTTCTTGGACTGGATACCCCATCTGCACAACTATCCAACTTCTCATAAACCCATTGCGACTTGTGTTTTTAAATCGAGAAACCTTGCCAGGACTCTTTCAAATACCAATGGTGGTGAGGGGTTCCTTCTTTTCAATCAACGATGCCCTTTGAGGGTTTTCGCCAATCGACCTATCTCATTTCTCTTCTCGCCATCGCCATATAGTGCTCTTTTGTGAGTTTTAACTAATAAGACTCTCTCATTTTCAGTTTCTCTACTCACCATCGACTTACGGTGCCCGTAGGGTTTTACCAATAAGCCTCTCTCATTTTATTTCTCTCAACTTGATTGTATCAGATCCAAACGGCTGCATTCTCCGATTTTGAAAACCTTTCACCGATTGATCGGAAGGACTTGAACAAGGTTTGGGTAAAAGAATTTTGATCGAATTATAACTTTAGAATTGTTCGGGCGGTATCGTCGCCGAATTATTATAACATCTGCCCCAGTTTCACTTTTGGGGAAAATTGGATTTTTGTTCTGGTGTGACTGAACCCCAGAAAGAGGTTGCCTACGTATCTTTTCAGAATCAAGTTGAACATAGTTCAGGGAAACATTTTGTTTTTGTTTTTTTTTCTTTTTTTTTACAAACGTCTTCAAATTTCAAAGAGGGTAATTAAAGGAGGGTAACCGGCTCAAAGGGTTAGCAAAGGATTGGAGTGTTTGGGGTAGCGAGAATGAAAGCATTTGTCATCCCCATCAGACAATTTTATTGTTGCAGAAGGATTAGACATAGTATCTTTTGACTGCATCTGCATTTACAGCTGTTTCAGGATCATTTCCTTCAATGTCTCCCAGATATAATGCCCTTTTTGGCAACAATTTCCTGATAATGTATGGGCCTTTTCAGTTATGAGCAAATTTTCCTTTTGCTTCCTGATGATGGGAGAGAATACGCCTTAAAACGAGTTTTCCCACTTCAAAGTTTCTAGGCCGCACTTTCTTGTTGTAGGCACGGGCCATTCTTTGTTGATATAACTGCCCGTGGTAGACCGCGGCCATTCGCTTTTCATCGATCAGGGTTAACTGTTCCAAGTGGGTTTTGACCCACTCACTGTCTTCAATTTCAGCTTCAATAATGATCCGGAGAAAAGGGATTTCAACTTTCGCGGGTATTACGACTTCAGTGCCATAAACCAAAAGATACGGGGTTACTCCGACTGATGTGCGCACAATGGTGCGATACCCCAATAATGCAAAAGGCAACTTCTTATGCCACTGCCTGGAACTTTGAATCATCTTTCTCAAAATCTTTTTGATGTTCTTGTTTGCTGCTTCGTTGGTTGGCTTTAGGCCGATAAGGAGTAGAGTTCCGATGCATTATCTTGAATTGTTCACATATCTCCCTCATCAAATGACTATTCAAATTTGCAACATTGTCCGTAATAATAGTTGCAAGAATACCAAAACGGCATATGAGGTTGGAATGTACGAAATCTACTACAACTTTCTTGGTGACAGACTTGAGAGTAATTGCTTTAACCCACTTTGTAAAGTAGTCGATATCGACCAATATGAATCTATGTCCATTTGACGCTTTCGGCTCAATCGGCCCAATGACGTCCATGCCCCAGGAAACAAATGGCCAAGGTGGCGACATAGGATGCTGTTCTGTAGGCGGTGCATGAATGAAGTCTCCGTGCACCTGACATTGATGACATTTTCAGACGAAGCTAAAGCAGTCTTTTTACATAGTCATCCAGTAATAGCCCGCTCGAAGGATTTTCTTTGCCAAAACATACCTGCACACTCCTATGTGTACTTCATACATGATTCTTCCATCCTCCTCGTCATCAACACATCTTAACAAGTTGAGATCTGGAGTTCTTTTGTACAAGACAACACCACTCAAGAAGAAACCACTTGTGTGTCGTCTAATGGTTCTCTTTTGATCTCCATTGGCTTGCTCGGGGTATTCTTTAGTTTTCAGAAATCTTTTGATGTCATGATACCATGGCTGAATATTTGGTTCTACCTCAACCGTATTATAGTAACCGTGTCTTTCCCTGATTTGGATTTCTAAGAGATCAATGTAGGCATTGCCTGGGTATGGTAGCATCGAGGATAAAGTAGCAAGTGCATCAGCTAGTTCATTGTGACAACGAGGGATGTACCTGAACTCTATTGACTTGAATCGCTTGCTAAGATCTTCCACATGTTGCCGGTAGGGAATAAGTTTGACATCTCAAGTCTCTCATTCTCTTTGGGCTTGTCGGATAATCAGATCCGAATCTCCCATGATTAACAATTCTTCGACATCTTGGTCGATTGCCATGTTCATACCCATAATGCAGGCTTCATACTCGGCAGCATTGTTCGTGTAGAAAAACCAAAGCCGGGTTGTGGCTGGATAATGCTGACCGGTGGGTGAGATCAAGATTGCCCCAATTCCAACACCTTTTGCGTTTACCTCTCCATCAAAGAACATTTTCCAATCATTAGTATCTTTGGATATAGTGTCAACTGAATTTACCTCTTCATTCGGGAAGTAGGTGCTCAAAGGTTGGTATTCATTGTCAACCGGGTTGTTTGCCAAATTATCCGCTAAAGCCTGGGCTTTCATTGTTGTGCGAGTGACATAGACTATGTCAAACTCAGTGAGCAAGATTTGCCATTTTTCCAATCTTCCCGTGGGCATTGGTTTCTGGAATATGTACTTTAAAGGGTCCAACCTGGTGATGAGATAAGTGATGTGGGCCAACAAGTAATGCCTCAGCTTTTGAGCTACCCAGGTCAGAGCGCAACAAGTCCTTTCCAACAGAGTATATTTAGCCTTGTAGCTTGTGAACTTTTTGCTCAAATAGTAGATTGCTTGTTCTTTCCTCCTGATCACATCATGTTGCCCGAGGACATATCCAAAAGAATTCTCCAAGACTGTCAAATACAAGAACAGAGGCCTTCCCAATTCAGGTGGGACCAAGACTGGCGGGTTCGACAAGTATTCTTTGATTTTGTCAAAAGCTTCTTGGCACTTGTCTGTCCATTTGATTGCTGCATCTTTCTTTAACAACTTGAAAATGGGTTCACATGTAGACGTCAAGTGAGTAATGAATCGGCAGATGTAGTTCAATCTTCCCAACAAGCTCATAACATCTTTCTTGGTTCTTGGAGGAGGCAAATCTCAAATGGACTTTATCTTTGTTGGGTCCAGCTCGATGCCCCTCTGCCTAACTATGAATCCCAAAAGTTTGCCAGATGGAACCCCAAATGCACATTTGGATGGGTTTAGCTTCAGATCATATTTACGCAGCCGCTCAAAGAATTTTCTCAAATCCCGAACATGGTCATCCTGGGTCCTGGACTTGATGATCACGTCATCCACATACACCTCTATCTCTTGGTGCATCATGTCATGAAAAATGGCAGTCATGGCTCTCATGTAAGTTGCCCCGGCATTTTTCAGATCAAAAGGCATGACTCTATAATAGTATATGCCTTAGGGTGTGGTAAAAGCTGTCTTTTCTGCATCCTCTTCATCCATCAACACCTGGTGATATCCTACGTAACAATCCACGACGGAGTGTATCTCATGTTTGGCGCAGTTATCAACAAGGATGTGGATGTTTGGTAAAGGGAAATTATCCTTAGGACTTGCTTTGTTCAGATCTCTGTAATCCACACACACTCGAATTTCCCCGTCCTTCTTTGGCACTGGAACTACATTAGCTAACCATGTGGTGTATCGAACCACTCGGATCACTCCCGCTTTCAACTGTTTTTTGACTTCTTCTTTAATCTTATCACTGATATCGGTTTTAAACTTTCTTTGCTTTTGCTGGACAGGGTGACAATCGGGGTAAGTTGGCAACTTATGAACTACCAAATCAACACTTAGTCCTGGCATGTCATTGTATGACCAAGAAAACACATCTTTGAACTCAAACAAAAGTTGGATCAATGCGTCCCGGGTTTCCTCATCTATGTGCATGCTTATCTTGGTTTCCCTGACTTTTTTAGAACTACCCAAATTAATTGGCTCAGTATCATTTAAGTTCGGCTTAGGTTTATTCTCAAATTGCTCCAATTCTCGATTTATTTTCCTAAAAGCCTCTTCTTAATCATATTCTAGTTCTTGGTTCATTATTTCACAGTTAGACAGCGTGTTTGGATCTGGGCATGAAGTCCGCAAGCATGTCACGTTATTTAAATCCTCCTTATTAGAACTGAAAAGAAGAAAAAATAAGAAAAAGTAACAAAATCAGAAAGAATAGAGATATGAACGATGAAATATTGATTTCATTTCATTGAATTTGAAGATAATAGGGTTTACATTTGAAATTATAGATAGAAAACTAAAGAAAACATCCGAGTTACACCCTGGAATAACTCGTAATGTAGAGAAAGTGGCAGTACTGGTCTACCGGGACTCCCGCCTTATTGGGAATGGAGTAGCCTTCCAATTTTGCAGTCTGGCACTGGGTCCCATGTATAGCACCTCAAAGGTGCTTAAGCCTTCCCCTGGCTGGACCATGTGGGTTTCATACAACATCTGCCTCATAACCCCACAGATTTCTTCAATTTCTTCGGTCGTGAAGGCCTCATCTTCCTCTTCCTCATTGTATTTAGGCTTGACAAATGTTTTAGAAAGATGCAAGGCAAGACCCAACCATCGTTCTTTCTTTCATCTGCCCATTTTCTATCAGCTGAGGTAGGTTGGAAACCTACCCCAAAGAGCTTCTCACTAGCAATCAGGGTGATAGGTTCAGCGATTCCTTGCAATGATTTCCCGAGCCCTTTCCCAGGTTTGTAGCCATGTCTGATCATTTCTTTGGGAACCATAATTGATGCATTTGAAAGGAAGGGTTGAGGTCAAGGGTTTCTTTCTTTGCATTGGTTCGCGACCACAATCTCGAAAGCCTGATAGACTACATGTTCACTTCCTTCTTTATCTTCAACACAAGGGACTGATGAGTCCCGATAAATCGATTGCTCATCTTCCTCGTGAACTACAATCTCCTGATCTTCATGTTAGAATTTCACCATATGGTGGAGAGTAGAAGGTACAACCCCTGTTGCATGAATCCACGGCCTTCCCAAGAGGAAATTATGGGAAGTATCCATGTCCAAAAACTGGAAGGTCACTTCGAAGTCCACCGGGCCAATAGTCAGAAACAGATCAATCTTGCCTATTATATCTCTCTTTATGCTATCAAAAGCACGCACACAGACGTTGTTGGGTCTGATTCTCTTAGTACCAATTTCTATACATTGCAGAGTTGAGAGGCATGACCCATTTCACATAATACCCTTCGCATTTAACTGTCAGGTGAAGGGCTTTGTTGTGTGCGGCCCCTTCCGGGGGCAAATCATTCTTGCTGAAAGAGTTTTGATTGATCACAAAAATCTTTCTGCCATCCTCTCCAACTGTTCTACAGTGGTTTCAATGGGTACATATGCTTCGTTGAGAGTTTTGATCAACACTTTTTGATGTTCAGTTAAATTCATTAGCAAAGACAGTAGGGAAACTTGGGCAGGAGACTTTCAGAGCTGGTCGATCATCTCGTAGTCTGCCATTTTCATTTTCTAGAAGAATGCTTCCACTTCTTCAGCACTCAGTGGCTTCTTAGGCGGGAAATGCTTCTTTGTGACATTATTTACTTCCTCCAAATAAAGGTACTTCTCGGTCGGGTTATATTTCTTAACTTCTCCCGGGATTTCTTTGCCTTTGTAAGTTACTACCACTTTGTTATAGTTCCATGGAACGGCAATGGGATCTGTCATGGGCCTTTGCGGCGCGCGACCAATAACCACGGGCTCACTCAGCCTTGGTGGAATTATTGGCCCCCACACCACGTAGGTCCCCTTGGGCACATACATTTTAGTTCCCTTATTTAGATCAAATCTTCTAGGAGGACTCAATGACATCTGCTCCTTCTTGTAGCTTCGAGGAACATAGAGAACGACATCTTTGGAGGGTGTTGCCTCAGTTTCAATTTCCACTTTCTTTTCTATATTCTGGGGGTAGATTTGCTCTTCTTCTCCCCCTTATCTTGTTTTATGACAGCCCTTGGCTTCTTTTCCACATCGGCTATTGCAATGATGGCTTTTAGAGCTAGGTCAAACTCTTTGTCTTCATAGATCATTCCAATAACTGGTCTATTGTTGTGGGCCGGTAATGGATTGTTAGTTATATTAGGAACATTTTTGTCCTTTAGCGCTATTCTCTTTTGTTCTATAAGATTTTCCACAGCCCTTTTCAGGGTCCAACAGTCGCCTATATCATGCCCTTCTGCCCCTAAATGGTAGGCACATCGAGTACCAGCTCTGTAAGCGGGCGACATTGGGTTCTTCCTAGTTTGGGGTACAGGCTGCAACAAACCCATCTGAATAAGTTTGGGAAAAGGTTGGAGTAAGACTCACTGATGGGTAAGAATTTTGGTCTCTTGGGTGGTTCACGAGCATGGAAGTTGTTTTGTGGAGGCCGAGGATTGTAGTGAGCTTGGTAAGGAGGTTGATTTCTGGAAAATGGAGCTCTGTTATGATTAAATTGTTGTTGTGGCCTGACGTAGGGTTCGGCATTCATCATTATGTATGGCTGTGGAGCATAAGCCACATCTTGGTGGAGATAGTAATGTTGTGGGGTTCTTTTAGAGAAAAGAGATCTGGGTGAATAGTGTTTTCTTGCACTTGAAGTTGTCATTGTTGTTTCTTCCTTCTTCTTTCGATTTGCTACTCCTCCAGACCCGCCTTGGATTTCTTGGGAGGTAGCCCTTATAGTAGACTAACTCAAGATTCGCCCTGTTTTCAACCCATTTTCAACCATTTCACCGATTTTGATGGCTTTAGCAAACGGCTTACCCATCGCAGACATCATGTTTTGATAATAATCAGCCTCTTGGGCTTGAAGAAAGACCGTGACCATTTCAATTTCATCCATTTGAGGCTTTACCCTGGAGGCTTGCTCACGCCATTTGACCACATACTCTCGAAAGATTTCACAGGAATTCATCTTTAGATTTGTTAATGAGTTATTGTCAGGGGAAATGTCGATGTTGTACTGAAACTGCCTGACAAAGTCCCAAGCCAAGTCATCCCAGTTATGCCAACGGGATATATCTTGGTCCATATACCATTCAAAAGCAATGCCGACCAAACTCTCTCCAAAGTCGGCCATGAGGAGCTCTTCTTTTCCACCTGCTCCCCACAACTGGTTGCAATACCTTTTAAGGTGGGCTATAGGATCCCCATGCCCGTCATATTTCTCAAACTTCGGAGTTTTGAATCCCAATAGATGCACATGTGGGAACATGCACAAGTCGGCATAAGATACGCCTTTCTACCCACTTAAACCCTGTATATGTTTGAGACTCTGCTCCATGCTTCTCATCTTTCTGGAAATCTCTTCTTGTTTAGGGGTTTTTTTGGTTTTCTCCTGCTCTGCGGTAAACTCGTACTGGGGCGGCTATGGGTAAGCAATGGTAGTAAACTGAGTAGGTTCTGGTGGGAAGGATGGTGTTTCAAAGCTGAAGGATGATGGGTCAAAGCTAGGCCTGGGAAGTATAGGTTGTGTTCTAGCTGAGCAAGGTGGCGCAGTGAATATATTTGAGGCCGCACCTGACATTAACACCTGGGGGCGAGCCTCAGAAGGTGTTCCAACAAAGTGGGCTGAGATGGTAGGATATCCTAGTGGGGTATTGGGGTGACTGATCGAGACATTAGAGGTCCCACTTGCCCTAGGAAAAAGCTTAGGGAACCCAGGGATCACACTTGGTGGTTCTCTTCCATTGGCCCAGGCGTCCCACATTTCCATTACACGGAGACGCATAATTCTGTTTTCTTAGGCAGCTACCGATTTTGAAGTTTAGATGCCCGAGATCGGGCTATCATCCGCAATAGGAATTGTTGGCAGAGGAATTTTCGATGACATTTCAAAGCTTCCTTTCGATCTCGTGAAGTATGAATGTGAAGCCAGACTACCACAAAATCAACCACCTTACTATAGAACCTGGACTTAACAGTAGACAACAAACCGGTCAGTTTGAAGCAATTAACATATAGGTAATCGCACATTGGGGGCGTGATGCACCTATACAATTAAATGTGTTTCTATATGCTTCACAACGGCTACATGTTTTATCTCGGCTTTTGCCTACTTTCCAATTTTCTTTTCTCCCCACTTTGGCTCTTTAATGCTTCCTTTCATTCCTATTTTCCTCTCTTTTATTTCCTCTCTTTTCTTGCTCTTCTCACTTTTCTTTTGGTTTTCTTTGGCTTTCTTTTATTTGAGTTATTTACGAAAACATGACCGGATCCGATGAGGATTGCCTACGTATCACGACACCGCGTGAATCAGATCATCATGTAGTTCAAGAAGTAAATGCGAAAAATAAAGGAACAATTTTGTGGTTTTTTTTTCAAATGTTCATTAATATAACCTCTACTTTACTGAATTACAAAAGACTCGAAACATACTTTTTCTAGGACTTTAAAACTTCAAACAGACTCAAGACATAATTTTTCAAGGAATTTAAAACCTCAAACAGACTCAAAACATGCTTTAAAAATACCGACTCGAAAAAAGAAAATACAATCAAGAAAACATCAGTGCCTCCAACCCTGTCCTAGGAACACCAATTGGTCTTGCAGCAGGCCTACGTGCCATGTCATCTTGGAGCTGATAGTGATCCTCCATTATATAGAGGACAAAAATCATTACAGTGGCGAAGAACATGGATCTGGTCATGTCCTCACATGCACTGCATTTCATTATGATGAAGTCAACAATCCTTCTGATCCTTTCTCTTATGATGCCCTTTTCTCGCAACAAATGCCCAATCTGTTGGGATCTAGCCTCTAAGATCTGGGTGGCAGTGTGAGTTTGCTCTTGCAAGTGTTGTAGGTCCCCTTCCATCCGTGTCATCAAGGCGTAACAATGTTCTCTCTCAGCTTTAAAATTCTTGGCTTGTTTAGCCATTTTACTCTCGAGGTTGGTAATCTCCTTTTCCTAACCTGTGACACCTCTTTCATATCTTTCTTTCATCTGTTGAATGAAAGTTGCACGCCCCTCTACATTTTTAGCCAACTTTGTTCGTACTTTTGCTAGCTCAGACTCAGCTTTTTGCAGGTCATCTTCATAGTCACGCACCTTTTGGGTAAGGTTGTAAATGAGCCTTTCATCTTTCCTGCTTCTACCCGAATTCTCGGCTGCTATTCTCAGATGTCGAACCTGGGCTCTGAGAGCTTCATTTTCTTGAATTAACCTTTTCCTCTCACCCTCGGCCTCTTGTGCCTGTAAATCATTGTTAAAGGTGACATTTCTCAACTCTTCTCGCAAAGCGTGAATGTTGGCTTGATATTTCTTTTCCTTTTCCCCCACGCTAACCTTTCTTGAATTTTGTCATCGAAGGCTTGAACATCGGGCCTTTTGGCAGGCCTCTCGGATTCGGGCTTGTGCTCCGGCTCATTGTTCACATAAAAGCTCCTTTCAAACCAAGCAGCATAATTGGGATCAACTTCGTCCTTAGCCGGGTCTGGTACCTGGGTGTCACTTTTTAGATACCGACAACCATTCCAGTCCCTTTGAACTAAAGCCTCGGGTAGCGTTGCTTCTGGGTGTAATTCAATGACTTGGGTGCTTAGATCTGCCTCTTCAGGTATCACCTGATATCTTCCCAGTTGTCTCATAACTCTTTGTGGTGCATATAGTTGTATACTTCTCACTCCCATCATCATCAAGTAGCCCTTTGAAGCGGTCATGTGTATGACTTCTGTTACCAGGAGCCATCCTATGGTCCATTCAATTTGATTTGCTCTCAATTTTCTCAAGTAGAAAACCCAAGCTTCAAACCCTTCTGGTGGTTTGTAGTCTTCCACCCTTTCTTCATACTTTTTGATGAAATTGTTCCCGTCCAAAGCATATCTCATGAACTTAGGATAACGGCGAAGGTGTTCGATCATCCACATTTGAAGAAGAACATTGCATCCTTCGAAAAATTGAGCCCCAGATTTGCACAAGGTTAATGCCCGGTCAATGTCTGCCAGCACTAACGGGACAAGTGTGTGATCTTTTTTGTCGACGAGGACCTATGCAATTCTGGCCATACGAAAGTCTATTGTACCCTCCGCATTCGGAAAGACCATGACCCCTAGAAATGCCACGATGAAAGCAAACAGACGATGAATTTGCTATACTCTTGTCTTGTTTGTTATTCAGCCCCTTTTCATGTGTTTCAAACCCGGCTGAGCGCCCGAACCTAAAATACAGGAAGTAGAAAGAACAACACCCTTTTCTTGCGTGGGCGTTGTTCATTTGTTTGCTGATATTTAGAAAATCGAAGAATCGGTGCACCGAGGAAGCCCTGGGGAATATGAGTTGTTGCTTTCTTAACTCTTGGCCGAAATCAATATACCCGGCTATTTCTTCCAGAGTGGGTGTGAGCTCAAAATCCGAAAAATGGAACACATTGTGAACGGGATCCCAGAAGGTTACCAAAGCTTTAATAAAATCCTCCCGGGGTTTGATGTGCATGATGTCTACCAAGGAACCCAATTGTTCTTTCACCCATTCTCAACCATCTTCATCTAAATCATCCCACCACCTACATAGCTGCAACCGAGCCCGTTCTATGATAGATTGTAATTAGTCCTAGACAGTATTCATTTGTACCTGCGTAGAGTTAAGGTTAGGGTTAACTCTTGTGGACTCTTTTTGCAAAACAAGCTTTCTGAAGATAATCAACGGACAAAGACCCCTTTTATTGCTATATTAGCAAAAATGGTTGTTTTGCAAATGTGGCCCCTTCACAATTCCAAACGAATTTTGAGGCCGGGGGGTAAGTATTTAATTGGAAAAGACACCTTTTAAACAGACTTGCCTATTTCTCCCGAAAATAGCCTTTCAATAATTGAAATTTAATCTAAGGCTATTCCGGTAAAAAAAATAACTTAAAATACCACTGAAGCTGGGTCGGCTTATTGTTTTGACCAAAAGCCCTGAAACACCCTTTATTTTGTTATTTGGTAAAAATGAGGCCGAACCTTATGTGGGTTGCCTACGTATCCCACATCCGGTGAGAATCAGACCTGCGTAGTTCGGTCAATTTTGACATAAAACATGATATTTGACTCACTTTTTTGAAATACATTCTCTCTTTTTTTCTCTTTTCAAAAATTTGGCAGAGTTTCGGGATATTTTAAAATATCGGGATTTTTAGAAACTGGGTAAATTCTCTCTCCTACCTCACTCTTGATTTTTCTATTTATTTCCCTTTCTTATCCGGTCAACATGCAAGCCGAAACAGATAAATATTCAGATAGCACGTAGGATGCATCAGGATGGTCTTTATTTTTGGGTGCACCTGTCCTAGACGGACCCAACCCCTGTGTTGAGTCCCAAAGATCAAATGCACATGATGCAAATAATCGTTATTACTAGGGATCCGGCATGAGATTACATTATTCTAAGTTTAAAACCTGGGGTTTGTGGTCTAGACTTGGGTTACCCGAGCAGACAACTGGGGTCGAGGAGAGGGCAACATACCGGGAGCACGAAAGTCTGCCCAGCCTTGTTGCTTGCCCATCCCCATCTTATTTGGTATAATTTCAACAGAAAAAGCGGGCCATGCGAACGTGTGCACATTTTCAGAAGACTCAGATGGGTGGCGTAAGAAGACATTTAAATACAGTTCAAGTAATATCAAAGCTGTAAATGACAATTAGCACACTAAGTCCACAAAATACAGTAATATCAACAATAAAGCCAAATAAAAATCGCATTATCAAGCTCGAATTCTTGAACCTTGAACCAGAGATTCTGGGTTCGATCCCCAGCGGAGTCGCCAGAGCTGTCACACCTCCTTTTTTACACACCCGAGGGCGGATATAAGGAAGTTTTTTCAACTAAAGTGACATTATCGAAATAGGATTATTTATTTGTTTCAGAGTCACCACTTGGAATAGTTTATGGTGTCCCAAGTCACCGGTTTATTTTAAAATCCCAAATCGAGGAAGTTTTATTTTTAAAGAGTCTGCAAACCAGAAATTCTAGATAAGAAATTCTGTTAACCCGGGAGAAGATGTTAGGCATTCTCGGGTTCCGTGGTTCTAGCACGGTCGCTTAGGATTATTACTCGGCTTAAAATTGTTTAACTACTCATTTTTAGGACATACGTACAATTATTTTTTTCCGCTTTTAGTCACTTGATTTGATCGTAATTAAAGAATTGAGTTATCGTACGTATACTCTTTTCTTTTGGCGCGTCAAAACCATGTCACGCGAACGTGTCCACAATTAATAACGCTTTGTTTATTTTATTAAGAAAAAGTTTGGTTGAAGTTACACGAACGCATCCCTCAAGTCATTTTTAGAATTAACTTCGTAATTATGTTACGTGAACGTATACATAATCACAATACTAGCCTAAATCGAGTCTAAAGCAAACTACAAGTATTTGATATTCATAAGATCTAAATTATGAAACTAATACGAGGGCCATGTATTTTGATATTTTATTTGGCATGGCATGCCTCAAATGATTTCCTCTTATAAGAAAAATTAACTATTCAAGGTCACCTAGTACGCTCCTATTTAGGAATTAATTCAACAAGGCTAGTTAATCATGGGAGAGGTCTTAAAATATTTTTGGGGCACACGAAATGGGCCAAAAACAGCCCGCTGAGGAATTAGCTTTAAGGGCTGAAAAATGGGGGCTCACGAATGGCCCAGAAATCAGAGGTTTTAAGACACAAATTGCAAGTTCTGGGACAAACAACCCACGTTGGGCTTGGGTTTTAAGCAAGCCCAGTTGTGCATTGGCACAGGATGGCCTATCTACATTCTTCGCACCTTTTAACCGAACTGGACAACAAAAGAGAAAGGCAAGGAGTGCAATTCACTAAAAAATGAAAACTTCAGAAAGTAAATCACTTAAAATTCGAAAATTTTGTCATATTATTACGATTTGCAAAAGTAAAAGTAACAAAGGGAATGTGTTTACATCATAACTCAAGAGAGTCATTTTACACATTATTAAACTACTGGGCTTGAAGCCCAGGCCAACAGCCTAGACCCTCAAATCTGTTCAAATGGGTCTTAACTTGGGCCTGGCTATTACTCCTATGAAATATAAACAATGGGTCTAAATTGCAGTGACCCAGTATTTAAACGAACCCAAAAAAAGAATGAATTTTAATGTTATAGAAAGTCCATTTACAACACTTTCAAGTCTAGAATAGAGCAACAAAAAAAAAACTATCTTTCACAACTTATAGTACTGCTTGAATGGGCTCAAGAATATTCTAATTCTGATTCCCTTTTTGTCCTTAAGTTTCCTCTTACAACGTGTGTATTTGCAAGGGAGCAGCTATAGAGTTATCCTCTCACATTTCAGCTTCAGCTTTGAAAACCTCTTGGCCTTATGGCCATATCACATGCCAATACAAGCAAATAATAGCCATTAATTTACATAAGAGTCTTGAACCAATGTAACCTTAACATTAACTAAAGGGCAACAACTGCTAGACAAGTGTTCAGATTCAAACATTCTGCATCCTCTTAATCATTAAATGAACTTAAGCTAAGTAAAGTATTCAACATGCTACTAGAGTAATGTAACCAAGTTGATCCTAACACAAAAATGAGTAAGAAGGAAAAGACTATGTGTCCATAAGTCTAACCATATTGAGGGTCAGCCTTATAGACAAACAATGATTCCCAATCCATGATTTACTCCATGGTTCCCATTTCAGTAAAGGGGAAGAGAGGGGAAGGGGAACAATATAAACATATACTACTAAAAAAATCCAGATTATTATGCACTCTTAAGGGATGAATCTGACCATTTAAAGGGTCAGATTCACTTCCCTGTTATGTTGCCATAGGAGGAAAGCTTTGGACATAGGTTTCACAAGTGCATACACATACTGATTTAGTAATCCAAAGCTGTTAGTTTTGACATATGAATGTAGCAAAACTTCACAGATTTCGTGTTTTAAGCTTGGCAATCATCTAATACTAAAACATGGTCTAATTATCTTTAAATCCAAAACAATCATGATTTCCCGACCAAACACCAGAGATCAGCTAAACAAACAAGTTTCAAATGCAGATTTTTAAACACAAAACTGATTTAATTCAAGATGGACATTGTACATACCTGGAAACTAAAAATATTTATTGAAAAATGACCAAATAAAGGTCAAGAAAGCCAAAAAGAGCTAGAGACCCCAAACTTCAGCAGTAACCGAGCAACACAGCAGCAACAATATCAAAATAAACCAAGGACTCAAATCAGAAAAAGAAACTAAGAACCAGCTTGAAATCCAACAGATCCAGCAAAGAAGACTAAGAGTGTTTCTCCATCAAACCATATTTCAAACTTAAAAAAAACAGGAGATTTTTTATATTTTCAAAGCTATTTTTGAGTCTGAAGTTTTCAGAGAAGAAATGGAACTTTTCAGAGAAAACAGCTGATAAAAATGTGCCTCGAAAATCTGTCCTTCCCCAAAATCTGTCTTTTTCAGAGCAATAGAGGCTATATATAGGCTGTCTAAAGGAAGTGCATCTTTTAGCATATTCCTTATCCTAAAGAATAATAGTACATTCCTTTTTAACAACCCTTGGTACAGTTGTCCCATTTTCAGCATATTTTTTTAAACAACTAGACAACTGTAGACCCTTCCTAAAATATCTGATTTGTAGCCAAAGTAAAAAACTCTTTTTCCCCTTTAAGTTATCACTTATTTCAGGTTTTACCTAAACTTTCTAGTCCAAATGAGCCCCAAAGTTTTACTGATTTTCATATCAAGGCAAACAACTTGGAACCAAATCAAAAGGTGCAGCAATCGTGAATGGAACAGTGGAAATTTAGAAAGAACTGTGGTCAATTGAATTTGACCCAGCCTATCTTCACTTAAATTGTTCTTCCTAATCAGCTACAACAATCATAAGGAACACCTAAAACCTGAATTAACCCAACATATCACAAAATCTAAACTTAAAGCTAGAAGAAGAGAACACTTAATCAATATGGAATCAATGCAATTCTGGCACAGAAGTTTGAACAACTACTAATTAAATAATCAATCTAAAACTAAAATCAGATGACCATGTGTCCAGGAGAAGAAATTATAAAAGAACAGCTATTGGTCTGGAATAAAGCAGCTATGAACATCCAATTCGACAAAAAAAACTAAACACACCTAAACTTAAACAAATTACACATGCTTTAATTGAAACGGATGTTAGGAAATAATTAACTATCACAAGAGAGAAAACAAAAGAAGAAAACCTAACATGCTGCTAAAAATAAAGGAAAAATCAAACATGCATAGAAGGGACAAAAGACAAAATTAAACAACCAAAAAGAAAAAGAAAAGGGTTTACCCGATCGAAATCAACACTGGATCAAAAACAGAGCACTGTCCAAACTTTCCTGAGATGTGATATGGACTTTGGACCAACATTAATCTACTGTTCTTAAAAAGAACAGTCGACTAATAGAGGTTTTAAATCCACTCAACTAAACGCAGACCAGGAAAAGAAGAAGAAGAGGAACTTTAGGATTCTTCTGCATCACTAGATCCAAAATTCGAGGCATTCAAGGCCAATTCGAAAGGGGTTAAAGGTGGTTTGGGGTTCAGATAAGGGTAAGTATCATAAGGTGTGATTTTGAGATGATTTGTAATGGTTCAACTTTTGGCCGAGCTTTTTTTATTTAAAATTCAAAAAGACTTGGACGGATTTGAAGAAAAAAGAGTAGATATTTGGAATAGGGAGATGAAGGGGAGTCTGTGGTGTCATTTTCAGGGCGATTGGACCACCGGAACCGCCGTGAGGCGATTTCCGGTGGTGGTTCACGGTGGGGCGGTGTGGGTTTCATAGGCGGCTAGGGTTTGGGTTGTTTAAGAAAGGGAGACAAAAAGAGGAGAGGGGGTCTGATGGGGGGTTGGTCTCTTCGGACACTATTATAGTAAAGGACAAAACAGTTCCGAGCCGTTGGATGATAGAAATCCAACAGCTGTGATGAGGCGTGACCAAAACGGGGTCGTTTAGGGGTTATACGGGGTGGATCGGGTCTGGGCCGGATTTGGAGATGGGTAATGGGCAAGAATTATTTGGGCTTGGGGGAAATTAATTGAATTGGCCAAAAATCTGATCTTTCATTTCCTTCTTCTTTTCAACTTCAAAATTCTTTTTTTTCTTTTTTTTATCAAATTAAAATTAAAACGTAATTTAACTCTTAGAAATTAACTTATCCTACCAAATTATATTTAAAAAAACTCAACCTAATACTTAAAAATTAAATAACTCCTAAATAAGAATAAAAGCAACAAAATTCAAAAATTAAAGAGTTAAAATACAACTAACTAATATATATATATATATATATATATATATATATATATATATATATATATATATATATATATTGATTTTCATATTTTATAAAACAAACTAAATTACTATTTAATCTAAAATTAAATCCTAAATACAAATGCAACGTATTTTTGTATTTTTCATGAATTGAATAAAATTAAACATGCACACGAAAATGCAAACAATCAACAAAATTCTACAATAATCCCCAAAATAACAAATAATTAAAAGAAGAAATCTAATTATTGGAATTCTGTAGGAGTAATTCATGTGTGGCAAAAATCACGTGCTCACAGTCCACACAAGAGGGGGGGTGATTTGTGTGGTACCCACTTTTCGCTTAACTGAACTATAGAAGGATATGGTTCTTCTAGGTGTTCCAACTACTACTATTTGAGTAATAATAAATACAAAAAATAAAGAACACAGAGATTTTTATGTCGAAAACACCTAGCTCAAAGGTGAAAATACCATGACCTACTGCTTAGTTTGATTTTCCCAAACTTCCACTAAAATCACTGAGCCAAAACAGCATTTACAAAAACTCTTTATAATCTTAAGAATTAACTCTAATCCTGTTGTAGCATACAACCTCAACTGTTGCGACAACTTCAAGTTAACTCTTAACTTGAATACTCTAGGTACCTAATACAATTGCTTCTATGAAAGCTGAAAGGTATAACGTAAAATTACCTACTACAATTAAACTAGAATAAAAGATAGACACATGGAACTGGTTCTTCTATCCCGTTCAAGTAGCTTCAAGATTGCACATTCAAATCACATATAAATTGCTCGCAAATTCGCCTTGATCTTTTGCTCTCAATTTAAGTTTAACTTCTGCTTATGTGCATTACCTATAAAAGAGAACAACATTGACATTTAATAGGTTAGTAATCAGAGTTTGAGTGGGATTCAATTGCTACTCTTCTATCGTAGAAGAGTTCATGGTGATCTCAAACTCTAATACTATCTTCTTCCTAAACTGTGTTCTCTTCATGTAAGGAGTCTTTCTATCCTTATCCAATATGCAATCTTTTCGATCAGATCAGGAGATATTGCTTCTTGATCAGTTAGATTTATCTCCTTCACGTGCATCTCACATGTATAGGTTGATCATGACTGTGCTTCACAAGATGGACCTAGTCTATGTCTGAGTTCTTTTGTCAATCTTCAAAACTTCACATGTTCTTGGGCCAACAAGAAGTACGTCAATTAAATCTTTCTGAGTTTCATAAGACCATTATGCCTCTAATTAATATCATGAAATAGACTTTATCAACTTACGTATTTTTTGAGGCCCATGAACAGACAATAGAATAATAAGACATATGAGAATTCAATAACATAGGCACATCTAATACTTCTATTAATAAAGCCATTTATGGAAGTTGTGCATTTGCTCGTTTCGTTGTGTCGTATAGATCATGCCAAAAGGAAAGAAGGGATAGCCTTAGTATACCTGAGTAATATATTAAGTAATTTGAGATAATTCTTAATTATGTGAATAATTGGTAAATCAATAATTTTTAGTGGGAGATTATTTAAAATTTGGATAATTAAAGAATGGGATAAGATTAGCCCCCCCTCCCCCATCACGTGGAAGCAAGCCACCCTAAATATATGTAATGACCTAGTAGATCTTTTTAAGAATTAATGCCCTAATCCCCTATTAACTGCTTTTCCCATGTTTGTTTATGCTATTGTGAGTTGCCGAGAGGATTCGTTGAGTTTCGGAGTGTTTTGAGACAGTTAATCCCTCAATGAGAGCTTAAGATTTAGAATTTGGACCATAATCGGAGTAGTGTGAAGATGGCCTCGGAATGGAATTCCGCCTATCCCGTTAGCTCCGTTGGGTGATTTCAGAGTTAAGGGTGTGTTCGAATTGTGTTTTAGAAGTCCGTAGCTTATTTAGGCTTGAAATGCTGAAAGTTGAATTTTTGAAGTTTCTGGATCGATAGTGAGATTTTGATATCGGGGTCGGAATCCAATTCCAAAAGTTGGAACAGCTTCATAGTGTTGAATGTGACTTATGTGCAAAATTTGGGGTCAATCAGACTTTGTTTGGTTGGTTTCGGCATCAGTTGTAGGATTCTTGAAATTTCAAGTTCTTTAGGTTTGGATTGGATGGTGATTCATGGTTTTAGTGTTGTTTGATATGATTCGAGGATTGGACTAAGTTCGTATGATGTATTAGGATTTGTTGGCATGTTTGATTGAGGTCTCGGGGGCCTCGGGTGTGTTTCGGATGCTCAATGGGTCATTTTTGGACATAGAGAAGTTGCAGATTTTCTGCTGTTGTATTGTAGAGAAAACCTTCATCGCGTTCGCGAGAGGTGTCTCGCATTCGCGTAGTGCATCTGGGTGAATCAGCTTAATTGTGTTTCACGTTCGCGATGATGCTCCCGCATTCGTGAAGGTATGGACCCTTTAGCCTTCGCGTTCGCGGCATGGTCCTCCAGTGTAAGCTATGCATTCGCGAGTGAACCCTCACATTCGCGAAAGAGGAAAAAAACTATCCAGTGATTTTTGTGCATCGCATTCGCGACAATGGACTCGCGTTCGCAAAGAAGAACGTGTCTAGGCAGAACATAAATTTCAAAATCGAGGGTTTTGAGTTCATATCACAAAATTGAATTGGGAGCTCGGTAGGAGGCAAATTTTAGAGATATTTTCGGAGGAAGTTTGCGGGTAATGATTCCTAACTCCTTTTTATTTATAACCCATTAATCTAAACATGAATTCATCATCTAATTTCGGATTTAGGGTGACAAATTGGGGAAAATTGAGAAAAGTTCTTAGGCCTAATTTTGGGGTTTTGATCAAGATTATGGTATCGGATTGGAGTAATTTTGGTATGGTTAGACTTGTGAGTGAATGTGTGTTCATAATTCGTAATTTTACCCGATTCCGAGACGTGCGCCCGGGGAGGATTTTTGGGCGTTTTTCTATTTTCTTGCCTTAGCTTCGATTTCATTAGCTAAATTAGTTTCTTGTAGTTGTATTTACGTTATGATATTAATTTGATTCGATTTGGGCCACCCGGAGTTGGATACTCGTGGCAAGAGCGTGATTTCGGATTGATTTTGAGCCGGTTCGAGGTAAGTGTCTTGCCTAACCTTGTGTGGGGGAACTCCCCTTAGGATTTTGAAATTGTTGTTATATGAGTGTCGTGTATGTGAGGTGATGAGGGCATACACATGCTAATTGTTGAAAAATCCCGTTTTTACTAAGTAAATATCTGAGTTTTTCTTGTAATTGAGCAATATCTATACTTGAAGCCTCTTGTTTAGCCTAGGAAAAGCATGCTTATTTGTTCTAATTGTCTTACCTGCTTTAACTGCTTACTTGTATTCTGTGCAGCATATTTAGAATAGAATTCTTGTTTATCCACGAATAGAACTGTAGATTCTTTCTTGATACTGTTGTTTGTTTACTTTGGGACTATGGGACGATATCCCGGAAGATCCCCCTGCATGTTTACTTTGGGATTACGGATCGGAATTCCTGGAGATCCCTCTACATGTTTACTTTGGGACTATAGATTGGTATTTCGGGAGACCCCCCTGCACGTTTATATTTGGGACTACAGGATGACACCCGGAGATTTCCCTGTACTGGATATTTACTTTGGTACTACAGATCGGTATTCTGGTAGATCCACTTGCACATTTACGTTTAGGACTACGGGACTATATCCTGGTAGATCCCCCTATTGCTATCTCTTTGTACTGAGTTATATTCTTTCTGTGATTTTATTCCTTATCGATTGTTAGTACTTTAATCATACTTCTTCATTTCATACTTCTTACCTTGTTATATATATATATAACAAGTAAGGCCCTGACCTTCCTCGTCACTACTCGATCGAGGTTAGGCTTGACACTTACTGGGTACCGCTATGGTGTATTCATGCCCTTTCTTGCACATGTTTTTCGTTTGCAGATCCAGGTTCTTCGGCTCAGCCATACTATCAGTGAGGCGAGGCGATCTTCAAAGACTTCGAGGTATATCTGCCGTGTCCGCAGACCGATGAGTCCCTCTCTATTTTCTCTTTTAGTAATAGACCTTCTGTACTTTCTTTTGATTAGAAATTCTGGAGTTCGAACGCTACGCAGTATCCATAGCTTGTGATTTAATGAGATTCCGGGTTTTGGGAGTTAATTCAGTATTGAGAGTGTGTATTTGTATATGCCGAGCGGCATCTTAAACGTTATCATTATATTTATTCGCAGTTCTTGCTAGTTTTGTATTTCGTTTCCTTTTCCACAATTTGTTAGGCTTACCTAGTCGTAGAGACTAGGTACCGTCACGACAGTTCACGGAGGGCGAACTTTGGTCGTGACAAGTTGGTATCAGAGCTCTAGGTTCATAGGAGTCATGAATCACAAACTGATTTATTAGAGTCTCGCAGATCGGTACAGAGACGTCTGTACTTATCTACGAGATGCTATATAACTGTTCGGAAAATTCCACTTCATTTGATTTCCTTGTCGTGCGAGATTTTTGATATCGAAATTCTAAAATTCTATCTTCTATTCTCTCATAGATGGTGAGGAAACATGTTATCGGAGATGACCAGGCACCCGTGCCCCCTGCTAGAGCCGTCAGAGGTTGGGGCTGGGGTAGAGGCTGAGGACGCGCATGTGGTGCAGCCAGAGCACCCTAATATTGGCAAAAGATGACTAGGGAATGGAGGCCCTATGTCTAAAATCTCAACTCAGAGATTGTAGCCCTAATGCTGGTAAAAAGGCGACTAGGGAATGTAGGCCCTATGTCTAAAATCTCAACTCATGGATTACAGCCCTAATGTAGGTAAAATGCGACTAGGGAATGGAGGCCCTATATCTAAAATCTCAACTCAGGGATTAGAGCCCTAGTGTTGGTAAACAGGCGACTAGTGAACGGAGACCCTATGTCTAAAATCTCAACTCAGGAATTGGAGCCCTAATGTTGGCAAAAGTTGACTAGGGAATGGAGGCCCTATGTCTAAAATCTCAGCTCATCGATTGGAGCCCTAATGTTTGCAAAAGGTGACTAGGGAATGGAGGCCCTATGTCTGAAAATCTCAACTTAGGGATTGGGGCCCTAATGTTGGCAAAAGGTGAATAGGGAATGGAGACCTTATGTCTAAAAATCTTAACTCAGTGATTGGAGCCCTAATGTTCGTAAAAAGGCGACTAGGGAATGGAGGCCCTATATCTAAAATCTCAACTCGGGGATTGGAGCCCTAATGTTGGCAAAGAAAAGGCGACTAGGGAATGAAGGTCCTATGTCTGAAAATTTCAACTCATGGATTAGAGCCCTAATGTTGGCAAAAGGCGACTAGGGAATGGAGGCCTTATGTCTAAAATCTCAACTCGGGGATTAGAGCCCTAATGTTGGCAAAAGGCGACTAGGGAATTGAGGCCTTATGTCTAAAATCTCAACTCGGGGATTGGAGCCCTAATGTTGGCAAAAGGCGACTAGAGAATGAAGGCCCTATGTCTAAAGTCTCAACTAAGGGATTGGAGCCCTAATGTTGGCAAAAGGCGACTAGGGAATGGAGGCTTTATGTCTAAAATCTCAACTCGGGGATTGGAGCCCTAATGTTGGCAAAAGGCGACTAGAGAATGGAGGCCTTATGTCTAAAATCTCAACTAAGGGATTGGAGCCCTAATGTTGGTAAAAAGGCGACTAGGCAATGGAGTCCCTATGTCTAAAATCTCAACTCAAGGATTGGAGCTCTAATGTTGGTAAAAAGGCGACAAGGGAATAGAGGCCCTATGTCTGAAAATCTCAACTCAGGGATTGGAGCCTTAATGTTGATAAAAAGGTGACTAGGGAATGGAGGCCCTATGTCTGAAAATCTCAACTCAGGGTTTGGAGCCCTAATGTTGGTAAAGAAAAGGCGACTAGGAAATGGAGACCCTATGTCTTCAAATCTCAACTCAAGGATTGGAACCCTAATGTTGGCAAAAAGCGACTAGGGAATAGAGGCCCTATGTCTGAAAATCTCAACTCAGGGATTGGGGCCCTAATGTTGGAAAAAAGGCGACTAGGGAATGGAGGCCCTATGTCTGAAAATCTCAACCCAGGGATTAGAGCCCTAATGTTGGCAAAAGGCGACTAGGGAATAGAGGCCCTATGTCTAAAATCTAAACTCAAGGATTGGAGTCCTAATGTTGGGAAAAAGGCGACTAGAGAATGGAGGCCTTATGCCTAAAAAATTTAATTCGGTGATTGGAGTCGTAATGTTGGTAAAAAGGCGACTAGGGAATGGAGGCCCTATGTCTAAAATCTCAACTAGGGGATTGGAGCCCTAATGTTGGTAAAAAGGTGACTAGGGAATAGAGGCCTTATGTATAAAATCTCAACTCAGGGATTGGAGCCCTAATGTAGTTAAAAGGCGACTAGGGAATGGAGGCCCTATGTCTAAAATCTCAACTCAGGGATTGGAGCCCTAATGTTGGCAAAAGGTGACTAGGGAATGGAGTCCCTATGTCTGAAAATCGAAACTCGGGGATTGGGGCTCTAATGTTGGCAAAAGACGACTAAGGAATGGAGGCCGTATGTCTGAAAATTTCATCTCAGGGATTGGAGCCCTAATGTTGGAAAAGGCGACTAGGGAATGGAGGCCCTATGTCTAAAATCTCAACTCAAGGATTGGAGCCCTAATGTTGGGAAAAAGGGGACTAGGGAATAGAGGCCTTATGCCTAAAAATCTCAACTCAGGGATTTGAGCCCTAATGTTGGTAAAAAGGCGACTAGGGAATGGAGGCCTTATGTCTAAAATCTCAACTCAGGTATTGGAGCCCTAATGTTGGCAAAAGGTGACTAGGGAATGGAGGCCCTATGTCTAAAATCTCAACTAAGGGATTCGAGCCCTAATGTTGGTAAAAAGGCGACTAGGGAATGGAGGCCCTATGTCTAAAATCTCAACTCAAGGATTGGAGCCCTAATATTGGTAAAAATGCTACTAGGGATTGGAGGCCCTATGTCTAAAAATCTAAACTCAGGGATTGGAGCCCTAATGTTGGTAAAGAAAAGGCGACTAGGGAATGGAGGCCCTATGTCTGAAAATCTCAACTCAGGGATTAGAGCCCTAATGTTGGCAAAAGGCGACTAGCGAATGGAGGCCTTATGTCTAAAATCGCAACTCGGGGATTGGAGCTCTAATGTTGGCAAAAGGCGACTAAGGAATGGAGGCCCTATGTCTAAAATCTCAACTCAGGGATTGGAGCCCTAATGTTGGAAAAAGGAGACTAGGAAATGGAGGACCTGTGTCTAAAATCTCAACTCAGGGATTGGAGCCCTAATGTTGGCAAAAGGTGACTAGGGAATGGAGGCCCTATGTCTAAAATCTCAACTCAGGGATTGGTGCCCTAATGTTGGTAAAAAGGCGACTAGGGAATTGAGGCCCTATGTCTAAAATCTTAACTCAAGGATTGGAGCTCTAATATTGGTAAAAGGCGACTAGGGAATGGAGGCCCTATGTCTAAAATCTCAACTCAGGGATTGGAGCCCTAATGTTCGCAAAAAAGTGACTAGGGAATGGAGGCCCTATGTCTAAAATCTCAACTTAGGGATTGGAGCCCTAATATTGGTAAAACGGCGACTAGGGAATGGAGGCCCTATGTCTAAAATCTCAACTCAAGAATTGGAGCCCTAATGTTGGCGAAAGGCGACTAGGGACTGGAGGCCCTTTGTCTAAAACCTCAGCTCAATGATTGGAGCCCTAATGTTAGTAAAAGGCAATTAGGGTACGGTGGCCCTATGTCTAAAATCTCAACTTAGGGATTGAAGCCCTAATGTCGGCAAAAGCGTAAAAGACTTTGGTTGGGAATCGTAAGCTATCATATTTTTTTTGAATTTTCTTCTTATCTCTCTTTTTTATTTCAATTTATTTTTCAGTTCATCATTTTTTTTAGTAAAAATGCAGGAATGAATTTAGAGGAAACTTCCACTTTGGGTTGATTATTGCTGCAAAGCTGTTTCTAGCTCTAGCGCATCTTTTCTATTTGGTTGCACCTGCTTCCTGCACGGCTGTTTTGGATTGCACCTGTTTTAACTTTTCAAACAAAGATCAATTGTTAGTTTGAAACGGTGGTTGTTTTGTTCCCTTGATTATTTTGATCACTTGATCTTTGCTCAACTCTTTTGATTAGAACCTCTGCTGCTTGCTGGCTTTTTCTGAAGATTGATCTCTCTCCTAAAACCGAGGAACTCAACCTTTCAAAATTTCTCATGACGGCTCACTCGTATGGGGCTTTGGCCTTTTTACTTTATTCTACCTCTAGAAGCCTTTGACTTCGGATTTATTTTCAATTTATGTAACTTTGACTTCAGAGCATCGGCCATCATGGCCAGTCGGGATCGACTTGATGCATCCGCTGAGGCTGGGTACTTTTCTTTGGGATTGGCTTTTATTAAGCAAAACCCTATAAAACCAATCTTGCCACCTTTTCTTTGTATTAATTTCGGAATAGAGTTAGACCGGAAGGGATTCAAGGCAAAGTAAACAAAGGACAAGAAAATGAATTTAAGGAGAAGCGTCCCTTTCGGAGGGAAAGAAGGACTTATCTGTGGTGCATGCGGACTTCAATAAACATGAAATGCTTCTTGGACTGGATACCCCATCTGCACAACTATCCAACTTCTCATAAACCCATTGCGACTTGTGTTTTAAAATCGAGAAACCTTGTCAGGACTCTTTCAAATACCAATGGTGGTGAGGGGTTCCTTCTTTTCAATCAACGATGCCCTTTGAGGGTTTTCGCCAATCGACCTCTCTCATTTCTCTTCTCGCCATCGCCTTATAGTGCTCTTTTGCGAGTTTTCACTAACAAGACTCTCTCATTTTCAGTTTCTCTACTCACCATCAACTTAAGGTGCCCGTAGGGTTTTACCAATAAGCCTCTCTCATTTTATTTCTCTCAACTTGATTGTATCGGATCCAAACGGCTGCATTCTCCGATTTTGAAAACCTTTCACCGATTGATTGGAAGGACTTGAACAAGGTTTGGGTAAAAGAATTTTGATCAAATTACAACTTTAGAATTGTTCGGGCGGTATCGTCACCGAATTATTATAACACCTGCCCCAGTTTCACTTTTGGGGGAAATTGGATTTTTGTTCTGGTGTGACTGAACCCCAGAAAGAGGTTGCCTACGTATCTTTTCAGAATCAAGTTGAACATAGTTCAGGGAAACATTTTGTTTTTGTTTTTTTTTTCTTTTTTTTACAAACGTCTTCAAATTCCAAAGAGGGTAATTAAAGGAGGGTAACCGGCTCAAAGGGTTAGCAAAGGATTGGAGTGTTTGGGGTAGCGAGAATGAAAGCCTTCGTCATCCCCATCGGACAATGTTATTGTTGCAGAAGGATTAGACATAGTATCTTTTGACTGCATATGCATTTACAGCTGTTTCAGGATCATTTCCTTCAATGTCTCCCAGATATAATGCCCTTTTTGGCAACAATTTCCTGATAATGTATGGGCCTTTTCAGTTATGAGCAAATTTTCCTTTTGCTTCCTGATGATGGGGGAGAATACGCCTTAAAACGATTTGTCCCACTTCAAAGTTTCTAGGCCGCACTTTCTTGTTGTAGGCACGGGCCATTCTTTGTTGATATCACTACCCGTGGTAGACCGCGGCCATTCGCTTTTCATCGATCAGGGTTAACTGTTCCAAGAGGGTTTTGACCCACTCCCTGTCTTCAATTTCAGCTTCAATAATGATCCGGAGAAAAGGGATTTCAACTTTCGCGGGTATTACGGCTTCAGTGCCATAAACCAAAAGATACGGGGTTACTCCGACCGATGTGTGCACAATGGTGTGATACCCAATAATGCAAAAGGCAACTTCTCATGCCACTGCCTGGAACTTTGAATCATCTTTCTCAAAATCTTTTTGATGTTCTTGTTTGTTGCTTCGTTGGTTGGCTTTAGGCCGATAAGGAGTAGAGTTCCGATGCATTATCTTGAATTGTTCACATATCTCCCTCATCAAATGACTATTCAAATTTGCAGCATTGTCCGTAATAATAGTTGCAGGAATACCAAAATGGCATATGAGGTTGAAATGTACGAAATCTACTACAACTTTCTTGGTGACAGACTTGAGAGTAATTGCTTTAACCCACTTTGTAAAGTAGTCGATATCGACCAATATGAATCTATGTCCATTTGACGCTTTCGGCTCAATCGACCCAATGATGTCCATGCCCCAGGCAACAAATGGCCAAGGTGGCGACATAGGATGCAGTTCTGTAGGCGGTGCATGAATGAAGTCACCGTGCACCTGACATTGATGACATTTTCAGACGAAGCTAAAGCAGTCTTTTTACATAGTCATCCAGTAATAGCCCGCTCGAAGGATTTTCTTTGCCAAAACATACCTGCACACTCCTACGTGTACTTCATACATGATTCTTCCAGCCTCCTCGGCGTCAACACATCTTAACAAGTTGAGATCTCGAGTTCTTTTGTACAAGACAACACCACTCAAGAAGAAACCACTTGTGTGTCGTCTAATGGTTCTCTTTTGATCTCCACTGGCTTGCTCGGGGTATTCTTTAGTTTTCAGAAATCTTTTGATGTCATGATACCATGGCTGAATATTTGGTTCTACCTCAACCGTATTACAGTAACCGTGCCTTTCCCTGATTTGGATTTCTAAGAGATCAATGTGGGCATTGCCTGGGTATGGAAGCATCGAGGCTAAAGTAGCAAGTGCATCAGCTAGTTCATTGTGGCAACGAGGGATGTACCTGAACTCTATTGACTTGAATCGCTTGCTAAGATCTTCCACATGTTGCCGGTAGGGAATAAGTTTGACATCTGGAGTCTCTCATTCTCCTTGGGCTTGTCGGATAATCAGATCCGAATCTCCCATGATTAATAATTCTTCGACATCTTGGTCGATTGCCATGTTCATACCCATAATGTAGGCTTCATACTCGGCAGCATTGTTCGTGTAGAAAAACCAAAGCCGGGTTGTGGCTGGATAATGCTGACCGGTGGGTGAGATCAAGATTGCCCCAATTCCAACACCTTTTGCGTTTACCGCTCCATCAAAGAACATTTTTCAATCATTAGTATCTTCGGATATAGCGTCAACTGAATTTACCTCTTCATTCGGGAAGTAGGTGCTCAAAGGTTGGTATTCATCGTCAACCGGGTTTTTTGCCAAATTATCCGCTAAAGCCTTGGCTTTCATTGTTGTGCGAGTGACATAGACTATGTCAAACTCAATGTGCAAGATTTGCCATTTTTCCAATATTCCCGTGGGCATTGGTTTCTGGAATATGTACTTTAAAGGGTCCAACGTGGTGATGAGATAAGTGATGTGGGCCAATAAGTAATGCCTCAGCTTTTGAGCTACCCAGGTCAGAGCGCAGCAAGTCCTTTCCAACAGAGTATATTTAGCCTTGTATCTTGTGAACTTTTTGCTCAAATAGTAGATTGCTTGTTCTTTCCTCCTGATCACATCATGTTGCCCGAGGACACATCCAAAAGAATTCTCCAAGACTGTCAAATACAAGAATAGAGGCCTTCCCAATTCAGGTGGGACCAAGACTGGCAGGTTCGACAAGTATTCTTTGATTTTGTCAAAAGCTTCTTGGCACTCGTCTGTCCATTTGATTACTACATCTTTCTTTAACAACTTGAAAATGGTTCACATGTAGACGTCAAGTGAGTAATGAATCGGCAGATGTAGTTCAATCTTCCCAACAAGCTCATAACATCTTTCTTGGTTCTTGGAGGAGGCAAATCTCAAATGGACTTTATCTTTGTTGGGTCCAGCTCGATGCCCCCTCCGACTAATTATGAATCCCAAAAGTTTGCCAGATGGAACCCCAAATGCACATTTGGATGGGTTTAGCTTCAGATCATATTTATGCAGTCGCTCAAAGAATTTTCTCAAATCCTGAACATGGTCATCCTGGGTCCTGGACTTGATGATCACGTCATCCACATACACCTCTATCTCTTGGTGCATCATGTCATGAAAAATGGCAGTCATGGCTCTCATGTAAGTTGCCCCGGCATTCTTCAGATCAAAAGGCATGACTCTATAATAGTATATGCCTCAGGGTGTGGTAAAAGCTGTCTTTTCTGCATCCTCTTCATCCATCAACACCTGGTGATATCCTACGTAACAATCCACGACGGAGTGTATCTCATGTTTGGCGCAGTTATCAACAAGGATGTGGATGTTCGGCAAAGGGAAATTATCCTTAGGACTTGCTTTGTTCAGATCTCTGTAATCCACACACACTCGAATTTCCCCGTCCTTCTTTGGCACTGGAACTACATTGGCTAACCATGTGGTGTATCGAACCACTCGGATCACTCCCGTTTTCAACTGTTTTTTGACTTCTTCTTTAATCTTATCACTGATATCGGTTTTAAACTTTCTTTGCTTTTGCTGGACAGGGAGACAATCGGGGTAAGTTAGCAACTTATGAACTACCAAATCAACACTTAGTCCTGGCATGTCATTGTATGACCAAGAAAACACATCTTTGAACTCAAACAAAAGTTGGATCAATGCGTCCCGGGTTTCCTCATCTGTGTGCATGCTTATCTTGGTTTCCCTGACTTCTTTAGAACTACCCAAATTAATTGGCTCAGTATCATTTAAGTTCGACTTAGGTTTATTCTCAAATTGCTCCAATTCTCGATTTATTTTCCTAAAAGCCTCTTCTTCATCATATTCTGGTTCTTGGTTCATTATTTCACAGTTAGACAGCGTGTTTGGATCTGGGCATGAAGTCTGCAAGCATGTCATGTTATTTAAATCCGCCTTATTAGAACTGAAAAGAAGAAAAAATAAGAAAAAGTAACAAAATCTGAAAGAATAGAGAGATGAACAATGAAATATTGATTTCATTTCATTGAATTTGAAGATAACAGGGTTTACATTTGAAATTATAGATAGAAAACTAAAGAAAACATCCGAGTTACACCCTGGAATAACTCGTAATGTAGAGAAAGTGGCAGTACTGGTCTACCGGGACTCCCGCCTTATTGGGAATGGAGTAGCCTTCCAATTTTGCAGTCTGGCACTGGGTCCCATGTATAGCACCTCAAAGGTGCTTAAGCCTTCCCCTGGCTGGACCATATGGGTTTCATACAACATCTGCCTCATAACCCCACATATTTCTTCAATTTCTTCGGTCGTGAAGGCCTCATCTTCCTCTTCCTCATTGTATTTAGGCTTGACAAATGTTTTAGAAAGATGCGAGGCAAGACCCAACCATCGTTCTTTCTTTCATCTGCCCATTTTCTATCAGCTGAGGTAGGTTGGAAACCTACCCCAAAGAGCTTCTCACTAGCAATCAGGGTGATAGGTTCAGCGATTCCTTGCAATGATTTCCCGAGCCCTTTCCCAGGTTTGTAGCCATGTCTGATCATTTCTTTGGGAACCATAATTGATGCATTTGAAAGGAAGGGTTGAGGGCAAGGGTTTCCTTCTTTGCATTGGTCCGCGACCACAATCTCGAAAGCCTGATAGACTATATGTTCACTTCCTTCTCTATCTTCAACTCAAGGGACTGACGAGTCCCGATAAATCGATTGCTCATCTTCCTCGTGAACTACAATCTCCTGATCTTCATGTTCGAATTTCACCATATGGTGGAGAGTAGAAGGTACAACCCCTGTTGCATGAATCCACGGCCTTCCCTAGAGGAAATTATGGGAAGTATCCATGTCCAAAACCTGGAAGGTCACTTCGAAGTCCACCGGGCCGATAGTCAGAAACAGATCAATCTTGCCTATTATATCTCTCTTTATGACGTCAAAAGCACGCACGCAGACGTTGTTGGGTCTGATTCTCTTAGTACCAATTTCTATACATTGCAGAGTTGAGAGGCATGACCCATTTCACATAATACCCTTCGCATTTAACTGTCAGGTGAAGGGCTTTGTTGTGTGCGGCCCCTTCCGGGGGCAAATCATTCTTGCTGAAAGAGTTTTGATTGATCACAAAAATCTTTCTGTCATCCTCTCCAACTGTTCTACAGTGGTTTCAATGGGTACATATGCTTCGTTGAGAGTTTTGATCAACACTTTTTGATGTTCAGTTAAATTCATTAACAAAGACAGTAGGGAAACATGGGCAGGAGACTTTCGGAGCTAGTCGATCATCTCGTAGTCTGCCATTTTCATTTTCTGGAAGTATGCTTCCACTTCTTCAGCACTCAGTGGCTTCTTAGGCGGGAAATGCTTCTTTGTGGCATTATTTACTTCCTCCAAATTGAGGTACTTCTCGGCCGGGTTATATTTCTTAACTTCTCCCGGGATTTCTTTGCCTTTGTAAGTTACTACCACTTTGTTATAGTTCCATGGAACGGCAGTGGGATCTGTCATGGGCCTTTGCGGCGCGCGGCCAATAACCACGGGCTCACTCAGCCTTGGTGGAATTATTGCCCCCCACACTACGTAGGTCCCCTTGGGCACATACATTTTAGCTCCCTTATTTAGCTCAAATCTTCTGGGAGGACTCAATGACATCTGCTCCTTCTTGTAGCTTCGAGGAACATAGAGAACGACATCTTTGGAGGGTGCTGCCTCAGTTTCAATTTCCACTTTCTTTTCTGTATTCTGGGGTAGATTTGCTCTTCTTCTCCCCCTTATCTTGTTTTCTGAAAGCCCTTGGCATCTTTTCCACATCGGCTATGGCAATGATGGCTTTTAGAGCTAGGTCAAACTGTTTGTCTTCATAGATCATTCCAATAACTGGTCTATTGTTGTGGGCCGGTAATGGATTATTAGTTATATTAGGAACATTTTTGTCCTTTAGCGCTATTCTTTTTTGTTCTATCAGATTTTCCACAGCCCTTTTCAGGGTCCAACAGTCGCCTATATCATGCCCTTCTGCCCCTGAATGGTAGGCACATCGAGTACCAGCTCTGTAAGCGGGCGACGTTGGGTTCTTCCTAGTTTGGGGTACAGGATGCAACAAACCCATCTGAACAAGTTTGGGGAAAAGGTTGGAGTAAGACTCACCGATGGGTGAGAAGTTTGGTCTCTTGGGTGGTTCACGAGCATGGAAGTTGTTTTGTGGAGGCCGGGGATTGTAGTGAGCTTGGTAAGGAGGTTGATTTCTGGAAAATGGAGCTCTGTTCTGATTAAATTGTTGTTGTGGCCTGACGTAGGGTTCGGCATTCATCATTATGTATGGCTGTGGAGCATAAGCCACATCTTGGTGGAGATAGTAATGTTGTGGGGTTCTTTTAGAGAAAAGAGGTCTGGGTGAATGGTGTTTTCTTGCACTTGAAGTTGCCATTGTTGTTTCTTCCTTCTTATTTCGATTTGCTACTCCTCCAGACCCGCCTTGGATTTCTTGGGAGGTAGCCCTTATAGTAGACTAACTCAAGATTCGCCCTGTTTTCAACCCATTTTCAACCATTTCACCGATTTTGATGGCTTTAGCAAACGGCTTACCCATCGCAGACATCATGTTTTGAAAATAATCAGCCTCTTGGGATTGAAGAAAGACCGTGACCATTTCAATTTCATCCATTTGAGGCTTTACCCTGGAGGCTTGCTCACGCCATTTGATCGCATACTCTCGAAAGATTTCAGAGGAATTCATCTTTAGATTTGTTAATGAGTTTTTGTCAGGGGCAATGTCGATGTTGTACTGAAACTGCCTGACAAAGTCCCAAGCCAATTCATCCCAGATATGCCAACGGGATATATCTTGGTCCATATACCATTCAAAAGCAATGCCGACCAAACTCTCTCCAAAGTTGGCCATGAGGAGCTCTTCTTTTCCACCTGCTCCCCACAAGTGGTTGCAATACCTTTTAAGGTGGGCTATAGGATCCCCGTGCCTGTCATATTTCTCAAACTTTGGAGTTTTGAATCCCAATAGATGCACATGTGGGAACATGCACAAGTCGGCATAAGATACGCTTTTCTACCCACTCAAACCCTATATATGTTTGAGACTCTGCTCCATGCTTCTCATCTTTCTGGAAATCTCTTCTTGTTTAGGGGTTTATTTGGTTTTCTCTTGCTCTGCGGTAAACTCGTACTGGGGCGGCTATGGGTAAGCAATGATAGTAAACTGAGTAGGTTCTAGTGGGAAGGATGGTGTTTCAAAGCTGAAGGATGATGGGTCAAAGCTAGGCCTGGGAAGTATAGGTTGTGTTCTAGCTGAGCAAGGTGGCGCAGTGAATATATTTGAGGCCGCACCTGACATTAACACCTGGGGGCGAGCCTCAGAAGGTGTTCCAACAAAGTTGGCTGAGATGGTAGGATATCCTAGTGGGGTATTGGGGTGACTGATCGAGACATTAGAGGTCCCACTTGTCCTAGGAAAAAGCTTAGGGAACCCAGGGATCACACTTGGTGGTTCTCTTCCATTGGCCCAAGCGTCCCACATTTCCATTACACGGACACGCATAATTCTGTTTTCTTAGGCAGCTACCGATTCTGAAGTTAAGATGCCCGAGATCGGGCTATCATCCGCAATAGCAATTGTTGGCAGAGGAATTTTCGATGACATTTCAAAGCTTCCTTTCGATCTCGTGAAGTATGAATGTGAAGCCAGACTACCACAAAATCAACCACCTAACTATAGAACCTGGACTTAACAGTAGACAACAAACCGGTCAGTTTGAAGCAATTAACATATAGGTAATCGCACATTGGGGGCGTGATGCACCTATACAATTAAATGTGTTTCTATATGCTTCACAACGGCTACATGTTTTATCTCGGCTTTTGCCTACTTTCCAATTTTCTTTTCTCCCCACTTTGATCTTTAATGCTTCCTTTCATTCCTATTTTCCTCTCTTTTATTTCCTCTCTTTTCTTGCTCTTCTCGCTTTTCTTTTGGTTTTCTTTGGCTTTCTTTTATTTGAGTTATTTACAAAAACATAACCGGATCCGATGAGGATTGCCTACGTATCACGACACCACGTGAATCAGATCATCATGTAGTTCAAGAAGTCAATGCGAAAAATAAAGGAACAATTTTGTGGTTTTTTTTTCAAATGTTCATTAATATAACCTCTACTTTACTAAATTACAAAAGACTCGAAACATACTTTTTCTAGGACTGTAAAACTTCAAACATACTCAAGACATAATTTTTCAAGGAATTTAAAACCTCAAACAGACTCGAAACATTCTTTAAAAATACCGACTCAAAAAAGAAAATACAATCAAGAAAACATCAGTGCCTCCAACACTGTCCTAGGAACACCAATTGGTCTTGCAGCGGTCCTACGTGCCATGTCATCTTGGAGCTGATAGTGATCCTCCATTATCTAGAGGACAAAGATCATTAGAGTGGCGAAGAACATGGATCTGGTCATGTCCTCACATGCACTGCATTTCATTATGATGTAGTCAGCAATCCTTCTGATCCTTTCTCTTATGATGCCCTTTTCTCGCAACAAACGCCCAATCTGTTGGGATCTAGCCTCTAAGATCTGGGTGGCAGTGTGACTTTGCTCTTGCAAGTGTTGTAGGTCCCCTTCCATCCGTGCCATCAAGGCGTAACAATGTTCTCTCTCGGCTTTAAAATTCTTGGCTTGTTTAGCCATTTTACTCTCGAGGTTGGTAATCTCCTTTTCCTAACCTGTGACACCTCTTTCATATCTTTCTTTCATCTGTTGAATGAAAGTTGCACGCCCCTCTACATTTTTAGCCAACTTTGTTCGTACTTTTGCTAGCTCAGACTCAGCTTTTTGCAGGTCATCTTCATAGTCACGCACCTTTTGGGTAAGGTTGTAAATGAGCCTTTCATCTTTCCTGCTTCTACCCGAATTCTCGGCTGCTATTCTCAGATGTCGAACCTGGGCTCTGAGAGCTTCATTTTCTTGAATTAACCTTTTCCTCTCACCCTCGGCCTCTTGTGCCTGTAAATCATTGTTAAAGGTGACATTTCTTAACTCTTCTCGCAAAGCGTGAATGTTGGCTTGATATTTATTTTTCTTTTCCCCCACGCTAACCTTTCTTGAATTTTGTCATCGAAGGCTTGAACATCGGGCCTTTTGGCAGACCTCTCGGATTCGGGATTGTGCTCCAGCTCATTGTTCACATAAAAGCTCCTTTCAAACCAAGCAGCATAATTGGGATCAACTTCGTCCTTAGCCGGGTCTGGTACCTGGGTGTCACTTTTTAGATACCGACAACCATTCTAGTCCCTTTGAACTAAAGCCTCGGGTAGCGTTGCTTCTGGGTGTAATTCAATGACTTGGGTGCTTAGATCTGCCTCTTCAGGTATCACCTGATATCTTCCCAGTTGTCTCATAACTCTTTGTGGTGCATATAGTTGTATACTTCTCACTCCCATCATCATCAAGTAGCCCTTTGAAGCGGTCATGTGTATGACTTCTGTTACCAGGAGCCATCCTATGGTCCATTCAATTTGATTTGCTCTCAATTTTCTCAAGTAGGAAACCCAAGCTTCAAACCCTTCTGGTGGTTTGTAGTATTCCACCCTTTCTTCATACTTTTTGATGAAATTGTTCCCGTCCAAAGCATATCTCATGAACTTAGGATAACGGCGAAGGTGTTCGATCATCCACATTTGAAGAAGAACATTGCAGCCTTCGAAAAATTGAGCCCCAGATTTGCACAAGGTTAATGCCCGGTAAATGTCTGCCAGCACTAACGGGACAAGTGTGTGATCTTTTTTGTCGACGAGGACCTGTGCAATTCTGGCCATACGAAAGTCTATTGTACCCTCCGCATTCGGAAAGACCATGACCCCTAGAAATGCCACGATGAAAGCAAACAGATGATGAATTTGCAATATGCTCTTGTCTTGTTTGTTATTCAGCCCCTTTTCATGTGTTTCAAACCCGGCTGAGCGCCCGAACCTAAAATACAGGAAGTAGAAAGAACAACACCCTTTGCTTGCGTGGGCCTTGTTCATTTGTTTGCTGATATTTAGAAAATCGAAGAATTGGTGCACCGAGCGAGCCTTGGGGAATATGAGTTGTTGCTTTCTTAACTCTTGGCCGAAATCAATATACCTGGCTATTTCTTCCAGAGTGGGTGTGAGCTCAAAATCCGAAAAATGGAACACATTGTGAACGGGATCCCAGAAGGTTACCAAAGCTTTAATTAAATCTTCCTGGGGTTTGATGTGCATGATGTCTACCAGGGAACCCAATTGTTCTTTCACCCATTCTCAACCATCTTCATCTAAATCATCCCACCACCTACATAGCTGCAACCGAGCCCATTCTATGATAGATTGTAATTAGTCCTAGACAGTATTCATTTGTACCTGCGTAGGGTTAAGGTTAGGGTTGACTCTTGTGGACTCTTTTTGCAAAACATGCTTTCTGAAGAAAATCAACGGACAAAGACCCCTTTTATTGCTATATTAGCAAAAATGGTCGTTTTACAAATGTGGCCCCTTCACAATTCCAAACGAATTTTGAGGCCGGGGGGTAAGTATTTAATTGGAAAAGACACCTTTTAAACAGACTTGCCTATTTCTCCCGAAAATAGCCTTTCAATAATTGAAATTTAATCTAAGGCTATTCCGGTAAAAAAAATAACTTAAAATACCACCGAAGCTGGGTCGGCTTATTGTTTTGACCAAAAGCCCCGAAACACCCTTTATTTTGTTATTTTGTAAAAATGAGGCCGAACCTTATGTGGGTTGCCTATGTATCCCACATCCGGTGAGAATCAGACCTGCGTAGTTCGGTCAATTTTGACATAAAACATGATATTTGACTCACTTTTTTGAAATACATTCTCTCTTTTTTTCCCTTTTCAAAAATTTGGCAGAGTTTCGGGATATTTTCAAATATCGGGATTTTTAGAAACTGGGTAAATTCTCTCTCCTACCTCACTCTTGATTTTTCTATTTATTTACCTTTCTTAGCCGGTCAACATGCAAGCAGAAACAGATAAATATTCAGATAGCACGTAGGATGCATCAGGATGGTCTTTATTTTTGGGTGCACCTGTCCTAGATGGACCCAACCCCTGTGTTGAGTCCCCAAGATCAAATGCACATGATGCAAATAATCGTTATTACTAGGGATCTGGCATGAGATTACGTTATTCTATGTTTAAAACCTGGGGTTTGTGGTCTAGACTTGGGTTACCCGAGCAGACAACTGGGGTCGAGGAGGGGGCAACATACCGGGAGCACAAAAGTTTGCCCAGCCTTGTTGCTTGCCCATCCCTATCTTATTTGGTATAATTTCAACAGAAAAAGCGGGCCATGCGAACGTGTGCACATTTTCAGAAGACTCAGATAGGTGGCGTAAGAAGACATTTAAATACAGTTCAAGTAATATCAAAGCGGTAAACGACAATTAGCACACTAAGTCCACAAAATACAATAATATCAACAATAAAGCCAAATAAAAATCGCATTATCAAGCTCGAATTCTTGAACCTTGAACCAGAGATTCTGGGTTCGATCCCCAGCGAAGTCGCCAGAGCTGTCACACCTCCTTTTTTACACACCCGAGGGCGGATATAAGGAAGTTTTTTCAACTAAAGTGACATTATCGAAATGGGATTATTTATTTGTTTCAGAGTCGCCACTTGGAATAGTTTATGGTGTCCCAAGTCACCGATTTATTTTAAAATCCCAAATCGAGGAAGTTTTATTTTTAAAGAGTCTGCAAACCAGAAATTCTAGATAAGGAATTCTGTTAACTCAGGAGAAGGTGTTAGGCATTCTCGGGTTCCGTGGTTCTAGAACGGTCGCTTAGGATTATTACTCGGCTTAAAATTGTTTAACTACTCATTTTTAGGACATACGTACAATTATTTTTTTCCGCTTTTAGTCACTTGATTTGATCGTAATTAAAGAATTGAGTTATCGTATGTATACTCTTTTCTTTTGGCGCGTCAAAACCATGTCACGCGAACATGTCCACAATTAATAACGCTTTGTTTATTTTATTAAGAAAAAGTTTGGTTGAAGTTGCACGAACGCATCCCTCAAGTCATTTTTAGAATTAACTTCGTAATTATGTTACGTGAACGTATACATAATCACAATACTAGCCTAAATCGAGTCTAAAGAAAACTACAAGTATTTGATATTCATTAGATCTAAATAATGAAACTAATACGAGGGCCATGTATTTTGAAATTTTATTTGGCATGGCATGCCTCGAATGATTTCCTCTTATAAGAAAAATTAACTATTCAAGGTCACCTAGTACGCTCCTATTTAGGAATTAATTCAACAAGGCTAGTTAATCATGGGAGAGGTCTTAAAATATTTTTGGGGCACACGAAATGGGCCAAAAACAGCCCGCTGAGGAATTAGCTTTAAGGGCTGAAAAATGGGGGCTCACGAATGGCCCAGAAATTAGAGGTTTTAAGACACAAATTGCAAGTTCTGGGACAAACAACCCACGTTGGGCTTGGGTATTAAGCAAGCCCAGTTGTGCATTGGCACAGGATGGCCTATCTACATTCTTCGCACCTTTTAACCGAACTGGACAAGAAAAGAGAAAGGCAAGGAGTGCAATTCACTAAAAAGATGAAAACTTCAGAAAGTAAAGCACTTAAAATTCGAAAATTTTGTCATATTATTACGATTTGCGAAAGAAAAAGTAACAAAGGGAATGTGTTTACATCATAACTCAAGAGAGGCATTTTACACATTATTAAACTACTGGGCTTGAAGCCCAGGCCAACAGCCTAGACCCTCAAATCTGTTCAAATGGGTCCTATGCCAGGCCCAATTACTGCTGTGAAATATAAACAATGGGTCTAAATTGCTGTGACCCAGTATTTAAACGAACCCAAAAAAAGAATGAATTTTAACGTTATAGAAAGTCCATTTACAACACTTTCAAGTCTAGAATAGAGCAACAACAAAAAAAACTATCTTTCACAACATATAGTACTGCTTGAATGGGCTCAAGAATATTCTAATTCTGATTCCCTTTTTGTCCTTAAGTTTCCTCTTACAACGTGTGTATTTGCAAGGGAGCAGCTATGGAGCTATCCTCTCACATTTCAGCTTCAGCTTTGAAAACCTCTTGGCCTTATGGACATATCACATGCCAATACAAGCAAATAATAGCCATTAATTTACATAAGAGTCTTGAACCAATGTAACCTTAACATTAACTAAAGGGCAACAACTGCTAGACAAGTGTTCAGATTCAAACATTCTGCATCCTCTTAATCATTAAATGAACTTAAGCTAAGTGAAGTATTCAACATGCTACTAGAGTAATGTAACCAAGTTGATCCTAACACAAAAATGAGTAAGAAGGAAAATACAATGTGTCCATAAGTCTAACCATATTGAGGGTCAGCCTTATAGACAAACAATGATTCCCAATCCATGATTTACTCCATGGTTCCCATTTCAGTAAAGGGGAAGGGGAACAATATAAACATATACTACTAAAAAAATCCAGATTATTATGCACTCTTAAGGGATGAATCTGACCATTTAAAGGGTCAGATTCACTTCCCTGTTATGTTGCCATAGGAGGAAAGCTTTGGACATAGGTTTCACAAGTGCATACACATACTGATTTAGTAATCCAAAGATGTTAGTTTTGACATATGAATGTAGCAAAACTTCACAGATTTCGTGTTTTAAGCTTGGCAATCATCTAATACTAAAACATGGTCTAATTATCTTTAAATCCAAAACAATCATGATTTCCAAACCAAACACCAGAGATCAGCTAAACAAACAAGTTTCAAATGCAGATTTTTAAACACAAAACTGATTTAATTCAAGATGGACATTGTACATACCTGGAAACTAAAAATATTGATTGAAAAATGACCAAATAAAGGTCAAGAAAGCCAAAAAGAGCTAGAGACCCCAAACTTCAGCAGTAACCGAGCAACACAGCAGCAACAACACCAAAATGAACCAAGGACTCAAATCAGAAAAAGAAACTAAGAACCAGCTTGAAATCCAACAGATCCAGCAAAGAAGACTAAGAGTGTTCTCCATCAAACCATATTTCAAACTTAAAAAAAACAGGAGATTTTTTATATTTTCAAAGCTATTTTTGAGTCTGAAGTTTTCAGAGAAGAAATGGAACTTTTCAGAGAAAACAGCTGATAAAAATATGCCCCCCTCCCCCCCAAAATTTGTCTTTTTCAGAGCAATAGAGGCTATATATAGGCTGTCTAAAGGAAGGGCATCTTTTAGCATATTCCTTATCCTAAAGAATAATAGTACATTCCTTTTTAACAACCCTTGGTACAGTTGTCCCATTTTCAGCATATTTTTTTAAACAACTAGACAACTGTAGACCCTTCCTAAAATATCTGATTTGTAGCCAAAGTAAAAAATCCTTTTTCCCCTTTAAGTTATCACTTATTTCAGGTTTTACCTAAACTTTCTAGTCCAAATAAGCCCCAAAGTTTTACTGATTTTCATATCAAGGCAAACAACTTGGAACCAAATCAAAAGGTGCGGCAATCGTGAATGGAATAGTGGAAATTTAGAAAGTACTGTGGTCAATTGAATTTGACCCAGCCTATCTTCACTTAAATTGTTCTTCCTAATCAGCTACAGCAATCATAAGGAACACCTAAAACCTGAATTAACCCAACATATCACAAAATCTAAACTTAAAGCTGGAAGAAGAGAACACTTAATCAATATGGAATCAATGCAATTCTGGCACAGAAGTTTGAACAACTACTAATTAAACAATCAATTTAAAACTAAAATCAGATGACCATGTGTCTAGGAGAAGAAATTATAAAAAAACAGCTATTGGTCTGGAATAAAGCAGCTATGAACATCCAATTCGATAAAAAAAACTAAACACACCTAAACTTAAACAAATTACACATGCTTTAATTGAAACGGATGTTAGGAAATAATTAACTATCACAAGAGGGAAAACAAAAGAAGAAAACCTAACATGCCACTAAAAATAAAGGAAAAATCAAACATGCATAGAAGGGACAAAAGACAAAATCAAACAACCAAAAAGAAAAAGAAAAGGGTTTACCCGATCGAAATCAACACTGGATCAAAAACAGAGCACTGTCCAAACTTTCCTGAGATGTGATATGGACTTTGGACCAACATTAATCTACTGTTCTTAAAAAGAACAGTCGACTAATAGAGGTTTTAAATCCACTCGACTAAACGCAGACCAGGAAAAGAAGAAGAAGAGGAACTTTAGGATTCTTTTGCATCACTAGATCCAAAATTCGAGGCATTCAAGGCCAATTCGAAAGGGGTTAAAGGTGGTTTGGGGTTCAGATAAGGGTAAGCATCATAAGGTGTGATTTTGAGACAATTTGTAATGGTTCAAGTTTTGGCCGAGCTTTTTTTATTTAAAATTCAAAAAGACTTGGACAGATTTGAAGAAAAAAGAGTAGATATTTGGAATAGGGAGATGAAGGGGAGTCTGTGGTGTCATTTTCAGGGCGATTGGACCACCGGAACCGCCGTGAGGCGATTTCCGGTGGTGGTTCACGGTGGGGCGGCGTGGGGTTCATAGGCGGCTAGGGTTTGGGATATTTAAGAGGGGGAGACAAAATGAGGAGAGGGGGGTCTGATGGGGGGTTGGTCTCTTCGGACACTATTATAGTAAAGGACAAAACAGTTCCGAGCCGTTGGATGATAGAAATCCAATGGCTGTGATGAGGCGTGACCAAAACGGGGTCGTTTAGGGGTTATACGGGGTGGATCGGGTCTGGGACGGATTTGGAGACGGGTAATGGGCAAGAATTATTTGGGCTTGGGGGAAATTAATTGAATTGGCCAAAAATCTGATCTTTCATTTCCTTCTTCTTTTCAACTTCAAAATTCTTTTTTTTCTTTTTTTTATCAAATTAAAATTAAAACGTAATTTAACTCTTAGAAATTAACTTATCCTACCAAATTATATTTAAAAAAACTCAACCTAATACTTAAAAATTAAATAACTCCTAAATAAGAATAAAAGCAACAAAATTCAAAAATTAAAGAGTTAAAATGCAACATGAACTATATATATATATATATATATATATATATATATATATTGATTTTCATATTTTATAAAACAAACTAAATTACTATTTAATCTAAAATTAAATCCTAAATACAAATGCAACGTATTTTTGTATTTTTCATGAATTAAATAAAATTAAACATGCACACGAAAATGCAAACAATCAACAAAATTCTACAATAATCCCCAAAATAACAAATAATTAAAAGAAGAAATCTAATTATTGGAATTCTGTAGGAATAATTCATGTGTGGCAAAAATCACGTGCTCACAGTCCACACAAGAGGGGGGGTGATTTGTGTGGTACCCACTTTTCGCTTAACTGAACTATAGAAGGATATGGTTCTTCTAGGTGTTCCAACTACTACTATTTGAGTAATAATAAATACAAAAAATAAAGAACACAGAGATTTTTATGTCGAAAACACCTGGCTCAAATGTGAAAATACCATGACCTACTACTCAGTTTGATTTTCCCAAACTTCCACTAAAATCACTGAGCCAAAACAGCAATTACAAAAACTCTTTATAATCCTAAGAATTAACTCTAATCCTGTTGTAGCATACAACCTCAACTGTTGCGACAACTTCAAGTTAACTCTTAACTTGAATACTCTAGGTACCTAATACAATTGCTTCTATGAAAGTTGAAAGGTACAACGTAAAATTACCTACTACAATTAAACTAGAATAAAAGATAACACATGGAACTGGTTCTTCTATCTCGTTCAAGTAGCTTCAGGATTGCACATTCAAATCACATATAAATTGCTCGCAAATTCGCCTTGATCTTTTGCTCTCAATTTAAGTTTAACTTCTGCTTATGTGCATTACCTATAAAAGAGAACAACATTGACATTTAATATGTTAGTAATCAGAGTTTGAGTGGGATTCAATTGCTACTCTTCTATCGTAGAAGAGTTCATGGTGATCTCAAACTCTAATACTATCTTCTTCCTAAACTGTGTTCTCTTCATGTAAGGAGTCTTTCTCTCCTTATCCAATATGCAATCTTTTCGATCAGATCAGGAGATATTGCTTCTTGATCAGTTAGATTTATCTCCTTCACGTGCATCTCACATGTATAGGTTGATCATGACTGTGCTTCACAAGATGGACCTAGTCTATGTCTGAGTTCTTTTGTCAATCTTCAAAAATTCACATGTTCTTGGGCCAACAAGAAGTATGTCAATAAAATCTTTCGGAGTGTCATAAGACCATTATGCCTCTAATTAATATCATGAAATAGACTTTATCAACTTATGTATTTTTTGAGGCCCATGAACAGACAATAGAATAATAAGACATATGAGAATTCAATAACATAGGCACCTCTAATACTTCTATTAATAAATCCATTTATGGAAGTTGTGCATTTGCTCGTTTCGTTGTGTCGTATAGATCATGCCAAAAGGAAAGAAGGGATAGCCTTAATATACCTGAGTAATATATTAAGTAATTTGAGATAATTCTTAATTATGTGAATAATTGGTAAATCAATAATTTTTAGTGGGAGATTATTTAAAATTTGGATAATTAAAGAATGGGATAAGATTAGCCCCCCCTCCCCCATCACGTGGAAGCAAGCCACCCTAAATATATGTAATGACCTAGTAGATCTTTTTAAGAATTAATGCCCTAATCCCCTATTAACTGCTTTTCCCATGTTTGTTTATGCTATTGTGAGTTGCCGAGAGGATTCGTTGAGTTTCGGAGTGTTTTGAGACAGTTAATCCCTCAATGAGAGCTTAAGCTTTAGAATTTGGACCATAATCGGAGCAGTGTGAAGATGGACTCGGAATGGAATTCCGCCTATCCCGTTAGCTCCGTTGGGTGATTTCCGAGTTAAGGGTGTGTTCGAATTGTGTTTTAGAAGTCCGTAGCTTATTTAGGCTTGAAATGCTGAAAGTTGAATTTTTGAAGTTTCTGGATCGATAGTGAGATTTTGATATCAGGGTCGTAATACAATTCCAAAAGTTGGAACATCTTCGTAGTGTTGAATGTGACTTATGTGCAAAATTTGGGGTCAATTAGACTTTGTTTGGTTGGTTTCGGCATCAGTTGTAGGATTCTTGAAATTTCAAGTTCTTTAGGTTTGGATTGGATGGTGATTCATGGTTTTAGTGTTGTTTGATATGATTCGAGGATTGGACTAAGTTCGTATGATGTATTAGGATTTGTTGGCATGTTTGATTGAGGTCCCGGGGGCCTCGGGTGTGTTTCGGATGCTCAATGGGTCATTTTTGGACTTAGAGAAGTTGCAGATTTTCTGTTGTTGTGTTGTACAGAAAACCTTCATCGCGTTCGCGAGAGGTGTCTCGCATTCGCGTAGTGCATCTGGGTGAATCAGCTTAATTGTGTTTCGCGTTCGCGATGATGCTCCCGCATTCGTGAAGGTATGGACCCTTTAGCCTTCGCGTTCGCGGCATGGTCCTCCAGTGTAAGCTATGCATTCGCGAGTGAACCCTCACGTTCGCGAAAGAGGAAAAAAACTGTCCAGTGATTTTTGTGCATCGCATTCGCGACAATGGACTCGCTTTCGCAAAGAAGAACGGGTCTAGGCAGAACATAAATTTCAAAATCGAGGGTTTTGAGTTCATATCACAAAATTGAATTGGGAGCTCGGTAGGAGGCGAATTTTAGATAGATTTTCGGAGGAAGTTTGCGGGTAATGATTCCTAACTCCTTTTTATTTATAACCCATTAATCTAAACATGAATTCATCATCTAATTTCGGATTTAGGGTGACAAATTGGGGAAAATTGAGAAAAGTTCTTAGGCCTAATTTTGGGGTTTTGATCAAGATTATGGTATCGGATTGGAGTAATTTTGGTATGGTTAGACTTGTGAGTGAATGTTTGATCATAATTCGTAATTTTACCCGATTCCGAGATGTGGGCCCGGGGAGGATTTTTGGGCGTTTTTCTATTTTCTTGCCTTAGCTTCGATTTCATTAGCTAAATTAGTTTCTTGTAGTTGTATTTACGTTATGATATTAATTTGATTCGATTTGGGCCACCCGGAGTTGGATACTCGTGGCAAGAGCGTGATTTCGGATTGATTTTGAGCCGGTTCGAGGTAAGTGGCTTGCCTAACCTTGTGTGGGGGAACTCCCCTTAGGATTTTGAAATTGTTGTTATATGAGTGTCGTGTACGTGAGGTGACGAGGGCATACACATGCTAATTGTTGAAAAATCCCGTTTTTACTAAGTAAATATCTGCGTTTTTCTTGTAATTGAGCAATATCTATACTTGAAGCCTCTTGTTTAGCCTAGGAAAAGCATGCTTATTTGTTCTAATTGTCTTACCTGCTTTAACTGCTTACTTGTATTCTGTGCAGCATGTTTAGAATAGAATTCTTGTTTATCCACGAATAGAACTGTAGATTCTTTCTTGATACTGTTGTTTGTTTACTTTGGGACTATGGGACGATATCCCAGAAGATCCCCCTACATGTTTACTTTGGGATTACGGATCGGAATTCCTGGAGATCCCTCTACATGTTTACTTTGGGACTATAGATCGGTATTTCGGGAGACCCCCCTGCACGTTTATATTTGGGACTACAGGATGACACCCGGAGATTTCACTGTACTGGATATTTACTTTGGGACTACAGATCGGTATTCTGGTAGATCCACTTGCACATTTACGTTTAGGACTACGGGACTATATCCTGGTAGATCCCCCTATTGCTATCTCTTTGTACTGAGTTATATTCTTTCTGTGCTTTTATTCCTTATCGATTGTTAGTACTTTAATCATACTTCTTCATTTCATACTTCTTACCTTGTTATATATATATATATATAACAAGTAAGGCCCTGACCTTCCTCGTCACTACTCGATCGAGGTTAGGCTTGACACTTACTGGGTACCGCTATGGTGTACTCATGCCCTTTCTTGCACATGTTTTTCGTTTGCAGATCCAGGTTCTTCGGCTCAGCCATACTATCAGTGAGGCAAGGCGATCTTCAAAGACTTCGAGGTATATCTACCGTGTCCACAGACCGATGAGTCCCTCTCTATTTTCTCTTTTAGTAATGGACCTTCTGTACTTTCTTTTGATTAGAAATTCTGGAGTTCGAACGCTATGCAGTATCCATAGCTTGTGATTTCATGAGATTCTGGGTTTTGGGAGTTAATTCAGTGTTGAGAGTGTGTATTTGTATATGCTGAGCGGCATCTTAAACGTTATTATTAAGTTTATTCGCAGTTCTTGGTAGTTTTGTATTTCGCTTCCTTTTCCGCAATTTGTTAGGCTTACCTAGTCGTAGAGACTAGGTACCGTCACGACAGTTCACGAAGGGCGAACTTTGGTCGTGACAAGTTGGTATCAGAGCTCTAGGTTCATAGGATTCATGAATCATAAACCGATTTATTAGAGTCTCGCAGATCGGTACAGAGACGTCTGTACTTATCTACGAGATGCTATATAACTGTTAGGAAAATTCCACTTCATTTGATATCCTTGTCGTGCGAGATTTTTGATATCGAAATTCTAAAATTCTATCTTCTATTCTCTCATAGATGGTGAGGAAACATGTTATCGGAGATGACCAGGCACCCGTGCCCCCTGCTAGAGCCGTCAGAGGTTGGGGCCGGGGTAGAGGCTGAGGACGCGCATGTGGTGCATCCAGAGCACCCTAATGTTGGCAAAAGGTGACTAGGGAATGGAGGCCCTATGTCTAAAATCTCAACTCAGGGATTGTAGCCCTAATGTTGGTAAAAAGGCGACTAGGGAATGTAGGCCCTATGTCTAAAATCTCAACTCAGGGATTAGAGCCCTAATGTAGGTAAAATGCGACTAGGGAATGGAGGCCCTATATCTGAAAATCTCAACTCAGGGATTGGAGCCCTAATGTTGGCAAAAGGCGACTAGGGAATGGATGCCCTATGTCTAAAATCTCAACTCAGGGATTGGAGCCCTAATGTTGGGAAAAAGGCGACTAGGGAATGGAGGCCCTATATCTAAAATCTCAACTAAGGGATTGGAGCCCTAGTGTTGGTAAACAGGCGACTAGGAAATGGAGGCCCTATGTCTAAAATCTCAACTCAGGAATTGGAGCCCTAATGTTGGCAAAATGTGACTAGGGAATGGAGGCCCTATGTCTGAAAATCTCAACTGAGGGATTGGGGCCTTAATGTTGGCAAAAGGCGACTAGGGAATGGAGGCCCTATTTCTAAAAATCTCAACTCAGGGATTGGAGCCCTAATGTTGGTAAAAAGGCGACTAGGGAATGGAGGCCCTTTGTCTAAAATCTCAACTCAGGGATTGGAGCCCTAATGTTGGTAAAGAAAAGACGACTAGGGAATGGAGGTCTTATGTCTAAAATCTCAACTCAGGGATTGGAGCCCTAATGTTGGTAAAAAGGCGACTAGGGAATGGAGGCCCTATGTCTAAAATCTCAACTCAGGAATTGGAGACCTAATGTTGGCAAAATGTGACTAGGGAATGGAGGCCCTATGTTTGAAAATCTCAACTCAGGGATTGGAGCCTTAATGTTGGTAAAAAGGCGACTAGGGAATGGAGGCCCTTTGTCAAAAATCTCAACTCAGGGATTGGAGCCCTAATGGTGGTAAAGAAAAGACGACTAGGGAATGGAGGTCTTATGTCTAAAATCTCAACTCAGGGATTGGAGCCCTAATGTTGGTAAAAAGGCAACTAGGAAATGGAGGCCCTATGTATAAAATCTCAACTCAGGAATTGGAGCCCTAATGTTGGCAAAATGTGACTAGGGAATGGAGGCCCTATGTCTGAAAATCTCAACTCAGGGATTGGGGCCTTAATGTTGGCAAAAGGGGACTAGGGAATGGAGGCCCTTTGTATAAAATCTCAACTCAGGGATTGAAGCCCTAATGTTGGGAAAAAGGCGACTAGGGAATGGAGGCCCTATGTCTAAAAATCTCAACTCGGGGATTGGATCTCTAATGTTGGTAAAAAGGTGACTAGGGAATGGAGGCCCTTTGTCTAAAATCTCAACTCAGGGATTGGAGCCCTAATGTTGGTAAAGAAAAGACGACTAGGGAATAGAGGTCTTATGTCTAAAATCTCAACTCAGGGATTGGAGCCCTAATGTTGGTAAAAAGGCAACTAGGGAATGGAGGCCCTGTGTCTAAAATCCCAACTCAGGGATTGGAGCCCTAATGTAGGTAAAAGGCGACTAGGGAATGGAGGCCCTATATCTAAACTCTCAACTCAGGGATTGGAGCCCTAGTGTTGGTAAACAGGCGACTAGGGAATAGAGGCCCTATGTCTAAAATCTCAACTCAGGAATTGGAGCCCTAATGTTGGCAAAAGGTGACTAGGGAATGGAGGCCCTATGTCTGAAAATCTCAACTCAGGGATTGGGGCCTTAATGTTGGCAAAAGGCGAATAGGGAATGGAGGCCCTATGTCTGAAAATCTCAACTCAGAGATTGGAGCCCTAATGTTGGCAAAAGGCGACTAGGGAATGGAGGCCCTATGTCTGAAAATCTCAACTCAGGGATTGAAACCCTAATGTTGACAAAAGGCGACTAGGGAATGGAGGCCCTATATCTAAAATCTCAACTCAGGGATTGGAGCCCTAATATTGGGAAAAAGGCGACCAGGTAATTGAGGCCCTATGTCTAAAAATCTCAACTCAGGGATTGGAGACCTAATGTTGGTAAAAAGGCGACTAGGGAATGGAGGCCATTTGTCTAAAAATCTCAACTCAGGGATTGGAGCCCTAATGTTGGTAAAGAAAATGCGACTAGGGAATGGAGGCCTTATGTCTAAAATCTCAACTCATGGATTGGAGCCCTAATGGTTGTAAAAAGGCGAGTAGGGAATGGAGGCCTTATGTCTAAAATATCAACTCAGGGATTGGAGTCCTAATGTAGGTAGAAGGCGACTAGGGAATGGAGGCCCAATATCTAAAATCTCAACTCAGGGATTGGAGCCATAGTGTTGGTAAACAGGCAACTAGGGAATGGAGGCCCTATGTCTAAAATCTCAATTCAGGAATTGGAGCCCTAATGTTGGCAAAAGGTGACTAGGGAATGGAGGCCCTATGTCTGAAAATCTCAACTCAGGGATTAGAGCCATAATATTGATAAAGAAAAGGCGACTAGAGAATGGAGGCCCTATGTCTGAAAATCTCAACTCATGGATTGGAGACCTAATGTTGGTAAAGAAAAGGTGACTAGGGAATGGAGGCCCTATGTCTTAAAATCTCAACTCAAGGATTTGAGCCCTAATGTTGACAAAAGGCGACTAGGTAATGGAGGCCCAATGTCTGAAAATCTCAACTTAGGGATTGGGGCCCTAATGTTGGGAAAAGGCGACTAGGGAATGGAGGCTCTATGTCTGAAAATCTCAACCCATGGATTGGATCCCTAATGTTGGCAAAAGGTTACTAGGGAATGGAGGCCCTATGTCTAAAATCTCAACTCAGGGATTGTAGCCCTAATGTTGGTAAAAAGGCGACTAGGGAATGTAGGCCCTGTCTAAAATCTCAACTCATAGATTAGAGCCCTAATGTAGGTAAAATGCGACTAGGGAATGGAGGCCCTATATCTAAAATCTCAACTCAGGGATTGGAGCCCTAGTGTTGGTAAACAGGCGACTAGGGAACGGAGACCCTATGTCTAAAATCTTAACTCAGGAATTGGAGCCCTAATGTTGGCAAAAGTTGACTAGGGAATGGAGGCCCAATGTCTAAAATCTCAGCTCAGGGATTGGAGCCCTAATGTTGGCAAAAGGTGACTAGGTAATGGAGGTCCTATGTCTGAAAATCTCAACTTAGGGATTGGGGCCCTAATGTTGGCAAAAGGTGAATAGGGAATGGAGACCTTATGTCTAAAAATCTTAACTCATTGATTGGATCCCTAATGTTGGTAAAAAGGCGACTAGGGAATGGAGGCCATATATCTAAAATCTCAACTCGGGGATTGAAGCCCTAATGTTGGCAAAGAAAAGGCGACTAGGGAATGGAGGTCCTATGTCTGAAAATTTCAACTCAGGGATTAGAGCCCTAATGTTGGCAAAAGTTGACTAGGGAATGGAGGCCTTATGTCTAAAATCTAAACTAAGGGATTCGAGCCCTAGTGTTGGTAAACAGGAGACTAGGAAATGGAGGCCCTATGTCTAAAATCTCAACTCAGGAATTGGAGCCCTAATGTTGGCAAAATGTGACTAGGGAATGGAGGCCCTATGTCTGAAAATCTCAACTGAGGGATTGGGGCCTTAATGTTGGCAAAAGGCGACTAGGGAATGGAGGCCCTATTTCTAAAAATCTCAACTCAGGGATTGGAGCCCTAATGTTGGTAAAAAGGCGACTAGGGAATGGAGGCCCTTTGTCTAAAATCTCAACTCAGGGATTGGAGCCCTAATGTTGGTAAAGAAAAGACGACTAGGTAATGGAGGTCTTATGTCTAAAATCTCAACTCAGGGATTGGAGCCCTAATGTTGGTAAAAAGGCGACTAGGGAATGGAGGCCCTATGTCTAAAATCTCAACTCAGGAATTGGAGACCTAATGTTGGCAAAATGTGACTAGGGAATGGAGGCCCTATGTTTGAAAATCTCAACTCAGGGATTGGAGCCTTAATGTTGGTAAAAAGGCGACTAGGGAATGGAGGCCCTTTGTCTAAAATCTCAACTCAGGGATTGGAGCCCTAATGGTGGTAAAGAAAAGACGACTAGGGAATGGAGGTCTTATGTCTAAAATCTCAACTCAGGGATTGGAGCCCTAATGTTGGTAAAAAGGCAACTAGGAAATGGAGGCCCTATGTATAAAATCTCAACTCAGGAATTGGAGCCCTAATGTTGGCAAAATGTGACTAGGGAATGGAGGCCCTATGTCTGAAAATCTCAACTCAGGGATTGGGGCCTTAATGTTGGCAAAAGGGGACTAGGGAATGGAGGCCCTTTGTATAAAATCTCAACTCAGGGATTGAAGCCCTAATGTTGGGAAAAAGGCGACTAGGGAATGGAGGCCCTATGTCTAAAAATCTCAACTCGGGGATTGGATCTCTAATGTTGGTAAAAAGGCGACTAGGGAATGGAGGCCCTTTGTCTAAAATCTCAACTCAGGGATTGGAGCCCTAATGTTGGTAAAGAAAAGACGACTAGGGAATAGAGGTCTTATGTCTAAAATCTCAACTCAGGGATTGGAGCCCTAATGTTGGTAAAAAGGCAACTAGGGAATGGAGGCCCTGTGTCTAAAATCCCAACTCAGGGATTGGAGCCCTAATATAGGTAAAAGGCGACTAGGGAATAGAGGCCCTATATCTAAAATCTCAACTCAGGGATTGGAGCCCTAGTGTTGGTAAACAGGCGACTAGGGAATAGAGGCCCTATGTCTAAAATCTCAACTCAGGAATTGGAGCCCTAATGTTGGCAAAAGGTGACTAGGGAATGGAGGCCCTATGTCTGAAAATCTCAACTCAGGGATTGGGGCCTTAATGTTGGCAAAAGGCGAATAGGGAATGGAGGCCCTATGTCTGAAAATCTCAACTCAGAGATTGGAGCCCTAATGTTGGCAAAAGGCGACTAGGGAATGGAGGCCCTATGTCTGAAAATCTCAACTCAGGGATTGAAACCCTAATGTTGACAAAAGGCGACTAGGGAATGGAGGCCCTATATCTAAAATCTCAACTCAGGGATTGGAGCCCTAATATTGGGAAAAAGGCGACCAGGGAATTGAGGCCTTATGTCTAAAAATCTCAACTCGGGGATTGGAGCCCTAATGTTGGTAAAAAGGCGACTAGGGAATGGAGGCCATTTGTCTAAAAATCTCAACTCAGGGATTGGAGCCCTAATGTTGGTAAAGAAAATGCGACTAGGGAATGGAGGCCTTATGTCTAAAATCTCAACTCATGGATTGGAGCCCTAATGGTTGTAAAAAGGCGAGTAGGGAATGGAGGCCTTATGTCTAAAATATCAACTCAGGGATTGGAGTCCTAATGTAGGTAGAAGGCGACTAGGGAATGGAGGCCCAATATCTAAAATCTCAACTCAGGGATTGGAGCCCTAGTGTTGGTAAACAGGCAACTAGGGAATGGAGGCCCTATGTCTAAAATCTCAATTCAGGAATTGGAGCCCTAATGTTGGCAAAAGGTGACTAGGGAATGGAGGCCATATGTCTGAAAATCTCAACTCAGGGATTATAGCCATAATATTGATAAAGAAAAGGCGACTAGAGAATGGAGGCCCTATGTCTGAAAATCTCAACTCATGGATTGGAGACCTAATGTTGGTAAAGAAAAGGTGACTAGGGAATGGAGGCCCTATGTCTTAAAATCTCAACTCAAGGATTTGAGCCCTAATGTTGACAAAAGGCGACTAGGTAATGGAGGCCCAATGTCTGAAAATCTCAACTCAGGGATTGGGGCCCTAATGTTGGGAAAAGGCGACTAGGGAATGGAGGCTCTATGTCTGAAAATCTCAACCCATGGATTGGATCCCTAATGTTGGCAAAAGGTTACTAGGGAATGGAGGCCCTATGTCTAAAATCTCAACTCAGGGATTGTAGCCCTAATGTTGGTAAAAAGGCGACTAGGGAATGTAGGCCCTGTCTAAAATCTCAACTCATAGATTAGAGCCCTAATGTAGGTAAAATGCGACTAGGGAATGGAGGCCCTATATCTAAAATCTCAACTCAGGGATTGGAGCCCTAGTGTTGGTAAACAGGCGACTAGGGAACGGAGACCCTATGTCTAAAATCTTAACTCAGGAATTGGAGCCCTAATGTTGGCAAAAGTTGACTAGGGAATGGAGGCCCAATGTCTAAAATCTCAGCTCAGGGATTGGAGCCCTAATGTTGGCAAAAGGTGACTAGGTAATGGAGGTCCTATGTCTGAAAATCTCAACTTAGGGATTGGGGCCCTAATGTTGGCAAAAGGTGAATAGGGAATGGAGACCTTATGTCTAAAAATCTTAACTCATTGATTGGATCCCTAATGTTGGTAAAAAGGCGACTAGGGAATGGAGGCCATATATCTAAAATCTCAACTCGGGGATTGAAGCCCTAATGTTGGCAAAGAAAAGGCGACTAGGGAATGGAGGTCCTATGTCTGAAAATTTCAACTCAGGGATTAGAGCCCTAATGTTGGCAAAAGTTGACTAGGGAATGGAGGCCTTATGTCTAAAATCTAAACTAAGGGATTCGAGCCCTAGTGTTGGTAAACAGGAGACTAGGAAATGGAGGCCCTATGTCTAAAATCTCAACTCAGGAATTGGAGCCCTAATGTTGGCAAAATGTGACTAGGGAATGGAGGCCCTATGTCTGAAAATCTCAACTGAGGGATTGGGGCCTTAATGTTGGCAAAAGGCGACTAGGGAATGGAGGCCCTATTTCTAAAAATCTCAACTCAGGGATTGGAGCCCTAATGTTGGTAAAAGGCGACTAGGGAATGGATGCCCTATGTCTAAAATCTCAACTCAGGGATTGGAGCCCTAATGTTGGGAAAAAGGCGACTAGGGAATGGAGGCCCTATGTCTAAAATCTAAACTAAGGGATTCGAGCCCTAGTGTTGGTAAACAGGAGACTAGGAAATGGAGGCCCTATGTCTAAAATCTCAACTCAGGAATTGGAGCCCTAATGTTGGCAAAATGTGACTAGGGAATGGAGGCCCTATGTCTGAAAATCTCAACTGAGGGATTGGGGCCTTAATGTTGGCAAAAGGCGACTACGGAATGGAGGCCCTATTTCTAAAAATCTCAACTCAGGGATTGGAGCTCTTATGTTGGTAAAAAGGCGACTAGGGAATGGAGGCCCTTTGTCTAAAATCTCAACTCAGGGATTGGATCCCAAATGTTGGTAAAGAAAAGACGACTAGGGAATGGAGGTCTTATGTCTAAAATCTCAACTCAGGGATTGTAGCCCTAATGTTGGTAAAAAGGCGACTAAGGAATGTAGGCCCTATGTCTAAAATCTCAACTCAGGGATTAGAGCCCTAATGTTGGCAAAAGGTGACTAGGGAATGGAGGCCCTATGTCTAAAATCTCAACTCAGGGATTGTAGCCCTAATGTTGGTAAAAAGGCGACTAGGGAATGTAGGCCCTATGTCTAAAATCTCAACTCAGGGATTAGAGCCCTAATGTAGGTAAAATGCGACTAGGGAATGGAGGCCCTATATCTGAAAATCTCAACTCAGGGATTGGAGCCCTAATGTTGGCAAAAGGCGACTAGGGAATGGATGCCCTATGTCTAAAATCTCAACTCAGGGATTGGAGCCTTAATGTTGGGAAAAAGGCGACTAGGGAATGGAGGCCCTATATCTAAAATCTCAACTAAGGGATTGGAGCCCTAGTGTTGGTAAACAGGCGACTAGGAAATGGAGGCCCTATGTCTAAAATCTTAACTCAGGAATTGGAGCCCTAATGTTGGCAAAAGTTGACTAGGGAATGGAGGCCCAATGTCTAAAATCTCAGCTCAGGGATTGGAGCCCTAATGTTGGCAAAAGGTGACTAGGTAATGGAGGTCCTATGTCTGAAAATCTCAACTTAGGGATTGGGGCCCTAATGTTGGCAAAAGGTGAATAGGGAATGGAGACCTTATGTCTAAAAATCTTAACTCATTGATTGGATCCCTAATGTTGGTAAAAAGGCGACTAGGGAATGGAGGCCATATATCTAAAATCTCAACTCGGGGATTGAAGCCCTAATGTTGGCAAAGAAAAGGCGACTAGGGAATGGAGGTCCTATGTCTGAAAATTTCAACTCAGGGATTAGAGCCCTAATGTTGGCAAAAGTCGACTAGGGAATGGAGGCCTTATGTCTAAAATCTCAACTCGGGGATTAGAGCCCTAATGTTGGCAAAAGGCGACTAGGGAATTGAGGCCTTATGTCTAAAATCTCAACTCGGGGATTGGAGACCTAATGTTGGCAAAAGGCGACTAGAGAATGGAGGCCCTATGTCTAAAGTCTCAACTAAGGGATTGGAGCCCTAATGTTGGCAAAAGGCGACTAGGGAATGGATGCCTATGTCTAAAATCTCAACTCAGGGATTGGAGCCCTAATGTTGGCAAAAGGCGACTAGGGAATGGATGCCCTATGTCTAAAATCTCAACTCAGGGATTGGAGCCCTAATGTTGGGAAAAAGGCGACTAGGGAATGGAGGCCCTATGTCTAAAATCTAAACTAAGGGATTCGAGCCCTAGTGTTGGTAAACAGGAGACTAGGAAATGGAGGCCCTATGTCTAAAATCTCAACTCAGGAATTGGAGCCCTAATGTTGGCAAAATGTGACTAGGGAATGGAGGCCCTATGTCTGAAAATCTCAACTGAGGGATTGGGGCCTTAATGTTGGCAAAAGGCGACTACGGAATGGAGGCCCTATTTCTAAAAATCTCAACTCAGGGATTGGAACTCTTATGTTGGTAAAAATGCGACTAGGGAATGGAGGCCCTTTGTCTAAAATCTCAACTCAGGAATTGGATCCCAAATGTTGGTAAAGAAAAGACGACTAGGGAATGGAGGTCTTATGTCTAAAATCTCAACTCAGGGATTGTAGCCCTAATGTTGGTAAAAAGGCGACTAGGGAATGTAGGCCCTATGTCTAAAATCTCAACTCAGGGATTAGAGCCCTAATGTTGGCAAAAGGTGACTAGGGAATGGAGGCCCTATGTCTAAAATCTCAACTCAGGGATTGTAGCCCTAATGTTGGTAAAAAGGCGACTAGGGAATGTAGGCCCTATGTCTAAAATCTCAACTCAGGGATTAGAGCCCTAATGTAGGTAAAATGCGACTAGGGAATGGAGGCCTTATGTCTAAAATCTAAACTCGGGGATTGGAGCCCTAATGTTGGCAAAAGGCGACTAGGGAATGGATGCCCTATGTCTAAAATCTCAACTCAGGGATTGGAGCCCTAATGTTGGGAAAAAGGCGACTAGGGAATGGAGGCCCTATATCTAAAATCTCAACTAAGGGATTGGAGCCCTAGTGTTGGTAAACAGGCGACTAGGAAATGGAGGCCCTATGTCTAAAATCTCAACTCAGGAATTGGAGCCCTAATGTTGGCAAAATGTGACTAGGGAATGGAGGCTTTATGTCTGAAAATCTCAACTGAGGGATTGGGGCCTTAATGTTGGCAAAAGGCGACTAGGGAATGGAGGCCCTATTTCTAAAAATCTCAACTCAGGGATTGGAGCCCTAATGTTGGTAAAAAGGCGACTAGGGAATGGAGGCCCTTTGTCTAAAATCTCAACTCAGGGATTGGAGCCCTAATGTTGGTAAAGAAAAGACGACTAGGGAATGGAGGTCTTATGTCTAAAATCTCAACTCAGGGATTGGAGCCCTAATGTTGGTAAAAAGGCAACTAGGGAATGGAGGCCCTATGTCTAAAATCTCAACTCAGGAATTGGAGACCTAATGTTGGCAAAATGTGACTAGGGAATGGAGGCCCTATGTCTGAAAATCTCAACTCAGGGATTGGAGCCCTAATGTTGGTAAAAAGCCGACTAGGGAATGGAGGCCCTTTGTCTAAAATCTCAACTCAGGGATTGGAGCCCTAATGGTGGTAAAGAAAAGACGACTAGGGAATGGAGGTCTTATGTCTAAAATCTCAACTCAGGGATTGGAGCCCTAATGTTGGTAAAAAGGCAACTAGGAAATGGAGGCCCTATGTATAAAATCTCAACTCAGGAATTGGAGCCCTAATGTTGGCAAAATGTGACTAGGGAATGGAGGCCCTATGTCTGAAAATCTCAACTCAGGGATTGGGGCCTTATTGGCAAAAGGCGAATAGGGAATGGAGGCCCTATGTCTGAAAATCTCAACTCAGGGATTGGAGCCCTAATGTTGGCAAAAGGCGACTAGGGAATGGAGGCCCTATGTCTGAAAATCTCAACTCAAAGATTGAAGCCCTAATGTTGGCAAAAGGCGACTAGGGAATGGAGGCCCTATATCTAAAATCTCAACTCAGGGATTGGAGCCCTAATGTTGGCAAAAGGCGACTAGGGAACTGAGGCCCTATGTCTGAAAATCTCAACTCAGGGATTGAAGCCCTAATGTTGGCAAAAGGCGACTAGGGAATGGAGGCCCTATATCTAAAATCTCAACTCAGGGATTGGAGTTCTAATGTTGGCAAAAGGCGACTTGGGAATGGAGGCCCTATGTCTAAAATCTCAACCCAGGGATTGGAACCCTAAGGTTGGGAAAAAGGCGACTAGGGAATGGAGGCCCTATGTCTAAAAATGTAAACTCAGGAATTGGAGCCCTAATGTTGGTAAAAAGGCGACTAGGGAATGGAGACCCTTTGTCTAAAATCTCAACTCAGGGATTGGAGCCCTAATGTTGGTAAAGAAAAGACGACTAGGGAATGGAGGTCTTATGTCTAAAATCTCAACTCAGGGATTGTAGCCCTAATGTTGGTAAAAAGGCGACTAGGGAATGTAGGCCCTATGTCTAAAATCTCAACTCAGGGATTGGAGTCCTAATGTAGTTAAAAGGCGACTAGGGAAAGGAGGCCTTATGTCTAAAAATCTTAACTTAGTGATTGGAGCCCTAATGTTGGTAAAAAGGCGACTAGGGAATGAAGGCCCTATATCTAAAATCTCAACTCAGGGATTGGATCCCTAGTGTTTGTAAATAGGCGACTAGGGAATGGAGGCCCTATGTCTAAAATCTCAACTCAAGAATTGGAGCCCTAATGTTGGCAAAAGGTGACTAGGGAATGGAATACCTTTATCTGAAAATCTCAACTCAAGGAATGGGGCCTTAATGTTGGCAAAAGGAGACTAGGGAATGGAGGCCTTATGTCTGAAAATCTCAACTCAGGGATTAAAGCCCTAATGTTGGCAAAAGGCGACTAGGGAATGGAGGCCCTATATCTAAAATCTCAACTCAGGGATTGGAGCCCTAATGTTGGGAAAAAGGAGACCAGGGAATGGAGGCCCTATGTCTAAAAATCTCAACTCAGGGATAGGAGCCCTAATATTGGTAAAAAGGCGACTAGGGAATGGAGGCCCTATGTCTAAAATCTCAACTCAGAGATTGGAGCCCTAATGTTGGCAAAAGGTGACTAGGGAATGGAGGCCCTATGTCTAAAATCTCAACTAAGGGATTGGAGCCCTAATGTTGGTAAAAAGGCGACTAGGGAATGGAGGCCTTATGTCTAAAATCTCAACTCAGGGATTGGAGCCCTAATATTGGCAAAAGGTGGCTAGGGAATGGAGGCCCTATGTCTAAAAATCTCAACTCAGGGATTGGGGCCTTGATATTGGCAAAAGGCGACTAGGGAATGGAGGCCCTATGTCTGAAAATCTCAACTCAGGGATTGGAGCCCTAATGTTGGGCAAAGGCGACTAGTGAATGGAGGCCCTATGGCTAAAATCTCAACTCAGGGATTGGAGCCCTAATAATGGGAAAAAGGCGACTAGGGAATGGATGCCCTATGTCTAAAAATCTCAACTCGGGGATTGGAGCTCTAATGTTGGTAAAAAGGCGACTAAGGAATGGAGGCCCTTTGTCTAAAATCTCAACTCAGGGATTGGAGCCCTAATGTTGGTAAAGAAAAGACGACTAGGGAATGGAGGTATTATGTCTAAAATCTCAACTCAGGGATTAGAGCCCTAATGTTGGTAAAAAGGCGACTAGTGAATAGAGGCCCTTTGTCTAAAATCTCAACTCAGGGATTGGAGCCCTAATGTTGGTAAAGAAAAGACGACTAGGGAATGGAGGTATTATGTCTAAAATCTCAACTCAGGGATTAGAGCCCTAATGTTGGTAAAAGGCGACTAGTGAATGGAGGCCCTATATCTAAAATCTCAACTCAGGGAATGGAGCCCTAGTGTTGGTAAACAGGCGACTAGGGAATGGAGGCCCTATGTCTAAAATCTCAACTCAGGAATTGGAGCCCTAATAGTGGCAAAAGGTGACTAGGGAATGGAGGCCCTATGTCTAAAAATCTCAACTCAGGGATTGGGGCCTTAATGTTGGCAAAAGGCGAATAGGGAATGGAGGCCCTATGTCTGAAAATCTCAACTCAGGGATTGGAGTCCTAATGTAGTTAAAAGGCGACTAGGGAATGGAGGCCTTATGTCTAAAAATCTTAACTTAGTGATTGGAGCCCTAATGTTGGTAAAAAGGCGACTAGGGAATGAAGGCCCTATATCTAAAATCTCAACTCAGGGATTGGATCCCTAGTGTTTGTAAATAGGCGACTAGGGAATGGAGGCCCTATGTCTAAAATCTCAACTCAAGAATTGGAGCCCTAATGTTGGCAAAAGGTGACTAGGGAATGGAGGACCTTTATCTGAAAATCTCAACTCAGGGAATGGGGCCTTAATGTTGGCAAAAGGAGACTAGGGAATGGAGGCCTTATGTCTGAAAATCTCAACTCAGGGATTAAAGCCCTAATGTTGGCAAAAGGCGACAAGGGAATGGAGGCCCTATATCTAAAATCTCAACTCAGGGATTGGAGCCCTAATGTTGGGAAAAAGGAGACCAGGGAATGGAGGCCCTATGTCTAAAAATCTCAACTCAGGGATTGGAGCCCTAATATTGGTAAAAAGGGGACTAGGGAATGGAGGCCCTATGTCTAAAATCTCAACTCAGAGATTGGAGCCCTAATGTTGGCAAAAGGTGACTAGGGAATGGAGGCCCTATGTCTAAAATCTCAACTAAGGGATTGGAGCCCTAATGTTGGTAAAAAGGCGACTAGGGAATGGAGGCCTTATGTCTAAAATCTCAACTCAGGGATTGGAGCCCTAATATTGGCAAAAGGTGGCTAGGGAATGGAGGCCCTATGTCTAAAAATCTCAACTCAGGGATTGGGGCCTTGATATTGGCAAAAGGCGACTAGGGAATGGAGGCCCTATGTCTGAAAATCTCAACTCAGGGATTGGAGCCCTAATGTTGGGCAAAGGCGACTAGTGAATGGAGGCCCTATGGCTAAAATCTCAACTCAGGGATTGGAGCCCTAATAATGGGAAAAAGGCGACTAGGGAATGGAGGCCCTATGTCTAAAAATCTCAACTCGGGGATTGGAGCTCTAATGTTGGTAAAAAGGCGACTAGGGAATGGAGGCCCTTTGTCTAAAATCTCAACTCAGGGATTGGAGCCCTAATGTTGGTAAAGAAAAGACGACTAGGGAATGGAGGTATTATGTCTAAAATCTCAACTCAGGGATTAGAGCCCTAATGTTGGTAAAAAGGCGACTAGGGAATGGAGGCCCTATGTCTAAAATCTCAACTCAGGGATTGGAGTCCTAATGTAGTTAAAAGGCGACTAGGGAATGGAGGCCTTATGTCTAAAAATCTTAACTTAGTGATTGGAGCCCTAATGTTGGTAAAAAGGCGACTAGGGAATGAAGGCCCTATATCTAAAATCTCAACTCAGGGATTGGATCCCTAGTGTTTGTAAATAGGCGACTAGGGAATGGAGGCCCTATGTCTAAAATCTCAACTCAAGAATTGGAGCCCTAATGTTGGCAAAAGGTGACTAGGGAATGGAATACCTTTATCTGAAAATCTCAACTCAAGGAATGGGGCCTTAATGTTGGCAAAAGGAGACTAGGGAATGGAGGCCTTATGTCTGAAAATCTCAACTCAGGGATTAAAGCCCTAATGTTGGCAAAAGGCGACTAGGGAATGGAGGCCCTATATCTAAAATCTCAACTCAGGGATTAGAGCCCTAATGTTGGGAAAAAGGAGACCAGGGAATGGAGGCCCTATGTCTAAAAATCTCAACTCAGGGATAGGAGCCCTAATATTGGTAAAAAGGCGACTAGGGAATGGAGGCCCTATGTCTAAAATCTCAACTCAGAGATTGGAGCCCTAATGTTGGCAAAAGGTGACTAGGGAATGGAGGCCCTATGTCTAAAATCTCAACTAAGGGATTGGAGCCCTAATGTTGGTAAAAAGGCGACTAGGGAATGGAGGCCTTATGTCTAAAATCTCAACTCAGGGATTGGAGCCCTAATATTGGCAAAAGGTGGCTAGGGAATGGAGGCCCTATGTCTAAAAATCTCAACTCAGGGATTGGGGCCTTGATATTGGCAAAAGGCGACTAGGGAATGGAGGCCCTATGTCTGAAAATCTCAACTCAGGGATTGGAGCCCTAATGTTGGCAAAAGGCGACTAGTGAATGGAGGCCCTATGTCTAAAATCTCAACTCAGGGATTGGAGCCCTAATAATGGGAAAAAGGCGACTAGGGAATGGAGGCCCTATGTCTAAAAATCTCAACTCGGGGATTGGAGCTCTAATGTTGGTAAAAAGGCGACTAAGGAATGGAGGCCCTTTGTCTAAAATCTCAACTCAGGGATTGGAGCCCTAATGTTGGTAAAGAAAAGACGACTAGGGAATGGAGGTATTATGTCTAAAATCTCAACTCAGGGATTAGAGCCCTAATGTAAGTAAAAGGCGACTAGGGAATGGAGGCCCTATATCTAAAATCTCAACTCAGGGATTGGAGCCCTAGTGTTGGTAAACAGGCGACTAGGGAATGGAGGCCCTATGTCTAAAATCTCAACTCAGGAATTGGAGCCCTAATGTTGGCAAAAGGTGACTAGGGAATGGAGGCCCTATGTCTGAAAATCTCAACTCAGGGATTGGGGCCTTAATGTTGGCAAAAGGCGAATAGGGAATGGAGGCCCTATGTCTGAAAATCTCAACTCAGAGATTGGAGCCCTAATGTTGGCAAAAGGCGACTAGGGAATGGAGGCCCTATGTCTGAAAATCTCAACTCAGGGATTGAAACCCTAATGTTGACAAAAGGCGACTAGGGAATGGAGGCCCTATATCTAAAATCTCAACTCAGGGATTGGATCTCTAATGTTGGGAAAAAGGCGACCAGGGAATGGAGGCCCTATGTCTAAAAATCTCAACTCAGGAATTGGAGCCCTAATGTTTGTAAAAAGGCGACTAGGGAATGGAGGTCATTTGTCTAAAAATCTCAACTCAGGGATTGGAGCCCTAATGTTAGTAAACAGGCGACTAGGGAATGGAGGCCCTATGTCTAAAATCTCAACTCAGGAATCGGAGCCCTAATGTTGGCAAAGGGTGACTAGGGAATGGAGGCCCTATGTCTGAAAATCTCAACTGAGGGATTGGGGCCTTAATGTTGGCAAAAGGCGACTAGGGAATAGAGGCCTTATGTCTAAAAATCTTAATTCAGTGATTGGAGCCCTAATGTTGGTAAAAAGGCGACTAGGGAATGGAGGCCCTATGTCTGAAAATCTCAACTCAGGGATTGAAGCCCTAATGTTGACAAAAGGCAACTAGGGAATGGAGGCCCTATATCTAAAATCTCAACTCAGGGATTGGAGCCCTAATGTTGGGAAAAAGGCGACCAGGGAATAGAGGCCCTATGTCGAAAAATCTCAACTCAGGGATTTAAGCCCTAATGTTGGTAAAAAGGCGACTAGAGAATGGAGGCCATTTGTCTAAAAATCTCAACTCAGGGATTGGAGCCCTAATGTTGGTAAAGAAAATGCGACTAGGGAATGGAGGCCTTAAGTATAAAATCTCAACTCATGGATTGGAGCCCTAATGGTTGTAAAAAGGCAACTAGGGAATGGAGGCCATATGTCTAAAATCTCAACTCAGGGATTGGAGTCCTAATATAGGTAAAAGGCGACTAGGGAATGGAGGCCCTATATCTAAAATCTCAACTCAGGGATTAGAGCCCTAGTGTTGGCAAAAGATGACTATGGAATGGAGGCCCTATGTCTGAAAATATCAACTCAGGGATTGGAGCCATAATGTTGATAAAGAAAAGGCGACTAGAGAATGGAGGCCCTATGTCTGAAAATTTCAACTCAGGGATTAGAGTCCTAATGTTGGCAAAAAGCGACTAGGGAATGGAGGCCTTATGTCTAAAATCTAAACTCGGGGATTGGAGCCCTAATGTTGGCAAAAGGCGACTAGAGAATGGAGGCCCTATGTCTAAAATCTCAACTCAAGGATTGGAGCCCTAATGTTGGGAAAAAGGCAACCAGGGAATGGTGGCCCTATGTCTAAAAATCTCAACTCAGGGATTGGAGCCCTAATGTTGGTAAAAAGGCGACTAGGGAATGGAGGCCATTTGTCTAAAAGTCTCAACTCAGGGATTGGAGCCCTAATGTTGGTAAAGAAAATGCGACTAGAGAATGGAGGCCTTATGTCTAAAATCTCAACTCATGGATTGGAGCCCTAATGGTTGTAAAATGGAGACTAGGGAATGGAGGCCCGATGTCTAAAATTTCAACTCAGGGATTGAAGCCCTAATATTGGCAAAAGGCGACTAGGGAATGGAGGCCCTATATCTAAAATCTCAACTCAGGGATTGGAGCTCTAATGTTGGGAAAAAGGCGACCAGGGAATGGAGGCCCTATGTCTAAAAATCTCAACTCAGGAATTGGAGCCCTAATGTTTGTAAAAAGGCGACTAGGGAATGGAGGTCATTTGTCTAAAAATCTCAACTCAGGGATTGGAGCCCTAATGTTAGTAAACAGGCGACTAGGGAATGGAGGCCCTATGTCTAAAATCTCAACTCAGGAATTGGAGCCCTAATGTTGGCAAAGGGTGACTAGGGAATGGAGGCCCTATGTCTGAAAATCTCAACTGAGGGATTGGGGCCTTAATGTTGGCAAAAGGCGACTAGGGAATAGAGGCCTTATGTCTAAAAATCTTAATTCAGTGATTGGAGCCCTAATGTTGGTAAAAAGGCGACTAGGGAATGGAGGCCATATGTCTGAAAATCTCAACTCAGGGATTGAAGCCCTAATGTTGACAAAAGGCGACTAGGGAATGGAGGCCCTATATCTAAAATCTCAACTTAGGGATTGGAGCCCTAATGTTGGGAAAAAGGCGACCAGGGAATAGAGGCCCTATGTCGAAAAATCTCAACTCAGGGATTGGAGCCCTAATGTTGGTAAAAAGGCGACTAGAGAATGGAGGCCATTTGTCTAAAAATCTCAACTCAGGGATTGGAGCCCTAATGTTGGTAAAGAAAATGCGACTAGGGAATGGAGGCCTTAAGTATAAAATCTCAACTCATGGATTGGAGCCCTAATGGTTGTAAAAAGGCAACTAGGGAATGGAGGCCCTATGTCTAAAATCTCAACTCAGGGATTGGAGTCCTAATGTAGGTAAAAGGCGACTAGGGAATGGAGGCCCTATATCTAAAATCTCAACTCAGGGATTGGAGCCCTAGTGTTGGTAAACAGGCAACTAGGGAATGGAGGCCCTATGTCTAAAATATCAACTCAGGAATTAGAGCCCTAATGTTGGCAAAAGATGACTATGGAATGGAGGCCCTATGTCTGAAAATATCAACTCAGGGATTGGAGCCATAATGTTGATAAAGAAAAGGCGACTAGAGAATGGAGGCCCTATGTCTGAAAATTTCAACTCAGGGATTAGAGTCCTAATGTTGGCAAAAAGCGACTAGGGAATGGAGGCCTTATGTCTAAAATCTAAACTCGGGGATTGGAGCCCTAATGTTGGCAAAAGGCGACTAGAGAATGGAGGCCCTATGTCTAAAATCTCAACTCAAGGATTGGAGCCCTAATGTTGGGAAAAAGGCGACCAGGGAATGGTGGCCCTATGTCTAAAAATCTCAACTCAGGGATTGGAGCCCTAATGTTGGTAAAAAGGCGACTAGGGAATGGAGGCCATTTGTCTAAAAGTCTCAACTCAGGGATTGGAGCCCTAATGTTGGTAAAGAAAATGCGACTAGAGAATGGAGGCCTTATGTTTAAAATCTCAACTCAGGGATTGGAGCCCTAATAATGGGAAAAAGGCGACTAGGGAATGGAGGCCCTATGTCTAAAAATCTCAACTCAAGGATTGGAGCCCTAATGTTGGTAAAAAGGAGACTAGGGAATGGAGGCCCTATATCTAAAATCTCAACTCAGGGATTGGAGCCCTAATGTTGGGAAAAAGGAGACCAGGGAATGGAGGCCCTATGTCTAAAAATCTCAACTCAGGGATTGGAAGCCTAATATTGGTAAAAAGGCGACTAGGGAATGGAGGCCCTATGTCTAAAATCTCAACTCAGGGATTGGAGCCCTAATGTTGGCAAAAGGTGACTAGGGAATGGAGGCACTATGTCTAAAATCTCAACTAAGGGATTGGAGCCCTAATGCTGGTAAAAAGGCGACTAGGGAATGGAGGCCTTATGTCTAAAATCTCAACTTAGGGATTGGAGCCCTAATGTTGGCAAAAGGTGGCTAGGGAATGGAGGCCCTATATCTGAAAATCTCAACTCAGGGATTGGGGCCTTGATATTGGCAAAAGGCGACTAGGGAATGGAGTCCCTATGTCTGAAAATCTCAACTCAAGGATTGGAGCCATAATGTTGGCAAAAGGCGACTAGTGAATGGAGGCCCTATGTATAAAATCTCAACTCAGGGATTGGAGCCCTAATAATGGGAAAAAGGCGACTAGGGAATGGAGGCCCTATGTCTAAAAATCTCAACTCAAGGATTGGAGCCCTAATGTTGGTAAAAAGGAGACTAGGGAATGGAGGCCCTATATCTAAAATCTCAACTCAGGGATTGGAGCCCTAATGTTGGGAAAAGGGAAACCAGGGAATGGAGGCCCTATGTCTAAAAATCTCAACTCAGTGATTGGAGCCCTAATATTGGTAAAAAGCCGACTAGGGAATGGAGGCCCTATGTCTAATATCTCAACTCAGGGATTGGAGCCCTAATGTTGGCAAAGGTGACTAGGGAATAGAGGCCCTATGTCTAAAATCTCAACTAAGGGATTGGAGCCCTAATGTTGGTAAAAAGGCGACTAGGGAATGGAGGCCTTATGTCTAAAATCTCAACTCAGGGATTGGAGCCCTAATGTTGGCAAAAGGTGGCTTTGGAATGGAGGCCCTATGTCTGAAAATCTCAACTCAGGGATTGGGGCCTTGATATTGGCAAAAGGCGACTAGGGAATGGAGGCCCTATGTCTGAAAATCTCAACTAAGGGATTGGAGCTGTAATGTTGGCAAAAGGTGACTAGGGATTGGAGGCCCTATGTCTAAAATCTCAACTAAGGGATTGGAGCCCTAATGTTGGTAAAAAGGCGACTAGGGAATGGAGGCCCTATGTCTGAAATCTCAACTCAAGGATTGGAGCCCTTATAATGGGAAAAAGGCGACTAGGGAATGGAGGCCCTATGTCTAAAAATCTCAACTCAAGGATTGGAGCCCTAATGTTGGTAAAAAGGAGACTAGGGAATGGAGGCCCTATATCTAAAATCTCAACTCAGGGATTGGAGCCCTAATGTTGGGAAAAAGGAGACCAGGGAATGGAGGCCCTATGTCTAAAAATCTCAACTCAGGGATTGGAGCCCTAATATTGGTAAAAAGGCGACTAGGGAATGGAGGCCCTATGTCTAAAATCTCAACTCAGGGATTGGAGCCCTAATGTTGACAAAGGTGACTAGGGAATAGAGGCCCTATGTCTAAAATCTCAACTAAGGGATTGGAGCCCTAATGTTGGTAAAAAGGCGACTAGGGAATGGAGGCCTTATGTCTAAAATCTCAACTCAGGGATTGGAGCCCTAATGTTGGCAAAAGGTGGCTAGGGAATGGAGGCCCTATGTCTGAAAATCTCAACTCAGGGATTGGGGCCTTGATATTGGCAAAAGGCGACTAGGGAATGGAGGCCCTATGTCTGAAAATCTCAACTCAAGGATTGGAGCCCTAATGTTGGCAAAAGGCGACTAGTGAATGGAGGCCCTATGTCTAAAATCTCAACTCAGGGATTGGAGCCCTAATAATGGGAAAAAGGCGACTAGGGAATGGAGGCCCTATGTCTAAAAATCTCAACTCAAGGATTGGAGCCCTAATGTTGGTAAAAAGTAGACCAGGGAATGGAGGTCATATGTCTAAAAATCTCAACTCAGGGATTGGAGCCCTAATGTTGGTAAAGAAAAGGAGACTAGGGAATGGAGGCCTTATGTCTAAAATCTCAACTCAAGAATTGGAGCCCTAATGGTTGTAAAAAGGCGACTAGGGAATGGAGGCCCTATGTCTGAAAATCTCAACCCAGGGATTGGAGCCCTAATGTAGGTAAAAGGCGACTAGGGAATGGAGGCCCTATATCTAAAATTTCAACTCAGGGATTGGAGCCCTAGTGTTGGTAATCAGGCGACTAGGAAATGGAGGCCCTATATCTAAAATCGCAACTCAGGAATTGGAGCCCTAATGTTGGCAAAAAGTGACTAGGGAATGGAGGCCTTATGTTTGAAAATCTCAACTCAGGGATTGGGGCCTTAATATTGGCAAAAGTCAACTAGGGAATGGAGGCCCTATGTCTGAAAATCTCAACTCAGGGATTGGAGCCCTAATGTTGGCAAAAGGCGACTAGGGAATGGAGGCCCTATATGGAGGCACTATGTCTAAAATCTCAACTCAGGGATTGGAACCCTAAGGTTGGGAAAAAGGCGACTAGGGAATGGAGCCCCTATGTCTAAAAATCTCTACTCAGGGATTGGAGCCCGAATGTTGGTAAAAAGGCGACTAGGGAATGGAGGTCTTATGTCTAAAATCTCAACTTAGGTATTGGAGCCCTAATGTTGGAAAAAGGTGGCTAGGGAATGGAGGCCCTATGTCTGAAAATCTCAACTCAGGGATTGGGGCCTTGATATTGGCAAAAGGCGACTAGGGAATGGAGGCCCTATGTCTGAAAATCTCAACTCAAGGATTGGAGCCCTAATGTTGGCAAAAGGCGACTAGTGAATGGAGGCCCTATGTCTAAAATCTCAACTCAGGGATTGGAGCCCTAATAATGGGAAAAAGGCGACTAGGGAATGGAGGCCCTATGTCTAAAAATCTCAACTCAAGGATTGGAGCCCTAATGTTGGTAAAAAGGAGACTAGGGAATGGAGGCCCTATATCTAAAATCTCAACTCAGGGATTGGAGCCCTAATGTTGGGAAAAAGGAGACCAGGGAATGGAGGCCCTATGTCTAAAAATCTCAACTCAGGGATTGGAGCCCTAATATTGTTAAAAAGGCGACTAGGGAATGGAGGCCCTATGTCTAATATCTCAACTCAGGGATTGGAGCCCTAATGTTGGCAAAGGTGACTAGGGAATAGAGGCCCTATGTCTAAAATCTCAACTAAGGGATTGGAGCCCTAATGTTGGTAAAAAGGCGACTAGGGAATGGAGGCCTTATGTCTAAAATCTCAACTCAGGGATTGGAGCCCTAATGTTGGCAAAAGGTGGCTAGGGAATGGAGGCCCTATGTCTGAAAATCTCAACTCAGGGATTGGGGCCTTGATATTGGCAAAAGGCGACTAGGGAATGGAGGCCCTATGTCTGAAAATCTCAACTCAAGGATTGGAGCCCTAATGTTGGCAAAAGGCGCCTAGTGAATGGGGGCCCTATGTCTAAAATCTCAACTCAGGGATTGGAGCCTAAATAATGGGAAAAAGGCGACTAGGGAATGGAGGCCCTATGTCTAAAAATCTCAACTCAAGGATTGGAGCCTTAATGTTGGTAAAAAGTAGACTAGGGAATGGAGGTCATATGTCTAAAAATCTCAACTCAGGGATTGGAGCCATAATGTTGGTAAAGAAAAGGCGACTAGGGAATGGAGGCCTTATGTCTAAAATCTCAACTCAAGAATTGGAGCCATAATGGTTGTAAAAAGGCGACTAGGGAATGGAGGCCCTATGTCTGAAAATCTCAACCCAGGGATTGGAACCCTAATGTAGGTAAAAGGCGACTAGGGAATGGAGGCCCTATATCTAAAATTTCAACTCAGAGATTGGAGCCCTAGTGTTGGTAATCAGGCGACTAGGAAATGGAGGCCCTATATCTAAAATCTCAACTAAGGAATTGGAGCCCTAATGTTGGCAAAAAGTGACTAGGGAATGGAGGCCCTATGTTTGAAAATCTCAACTCAGGGATTGGGGCCTTAATATTGGTAAAAGGCAACTAGGGAATGGAGGCCCTATGTCTGAAAATCTCAACTCAGGGATTGGAGCCCTAATGTTGGCAAAAGGCGACTAGGGAATGGAGGCCCTATATGGAGGCCCTATGTCTAAAATCTCAACTCAGGGATTGGAACCCTAAGGTTGGGAAAAAGGCGACTAGGGAATGGAGGCCCTATGTCTAAAAATCTCAACTCAGGGATTGGATCCCTAATGTTGGTAAAAAGGCGACTAGGAAATGGAAGCTCTATGTCTAAAATCTCAACTCAATGATTGGAGCCGTAATGATGGCAAAAGATGACTAGGGAATGGAGGCCCTATGTCTAAAATCTCAACTAAGGGATTGGAGCCCTAATGTTGGTAAAAAGGCGACTAGGTAATGAAGGCCCTATGTCTAAAATCTCTACTCAAGGATTGGAGCCCTAATGTTGGTAAAAAGGCGACTAGGGAATGGAAGCCCTATGTCTAAAAATCTCAACTCAAGGATTGGAGCCCTAATATTGGTAAAGAAAAGGCGACTAGGGAATGGAGGCCCTATGTATAAAAATTTCAACTCAGGTATTGGAGCCCTAATGTTAGTAAAGAAAAGGCGACTAAGGATTGGAGGCCCTATGTCTAAAATCTCAACTAAGGGATTGGAGCCCTAATGTTGGTAAAAAGGCGACTAGGGAATGGAGGCCCTATGTCTGAAATCTCAACTCAAGGATTGGAGCCCTTATGTTGGTAAAAAGGCGACTAGGGAATGGAGGCCCTATGTCTAAAAATCTCAACTCAAGGATTGGAGCCCTAATGTTGGTAAAAAGGAGACTAGGGAATGGAGGCCCTATATCTAAAATCTCAACTCAGGGATTGGAGCCCTAATGTTGGGAAAAAGGAGACCAGGGAATGGAGGCCCTATGTCTAAAAATCTCAAATCAGGGATTGGAGCCCTAATATTGGTAAAAAGGCGACTAGGGAATGGAGGCCCTATGTCTAAAATCTCAACTCAGGGATTGGAGCCCTAATGTTGGCAAAGGTGACTAGGGAATAGAGGCCCTATGTCTAAAATCTCAACTAAGGGATTGGAGCCCTAATGTTGGTAAAAAGGCGACTAGGGAATGGAGGCCTTATGTCTAAAATCTCAACTCAGGGATTGGAGCCCTAATGTTGGCAAAAGGTGGCTAGGGAATGGAGGCCCTATGTCTGAAAATCTCAACTCAGGGATTGGGGCCTTGATATTGGCAAAAGGCGACTAGGGAATGGAGGCCCTATGTCTGAAAATCTCAACTCAAGGATTGGAGCCCTAATGTTGGCAAAAGGCGACTAGTGAATGGAGGCCCTATGTCTAAAATCTCAACTCAGGGATTGGAGCCCTAATAATGGGAAAAAGGCGACTAGGGAATGGAGGCCCTATGTCTAAAAATCTCAACTCAAGGATTGGAGCCCTAATGTTGGTAAAAAGTAGACTAGGGAATGGAGGTCATATGTCTAAAAATCTCAACTCAGGGATTGGAGCCCTAATGTTGGTAAAGAAAAGGCGACTAGGGAATGGAGGCCTTATGTCTGAAAATCTCAACCCAGGGATTGGAGCCCTAATGTAGGTAAAAGGCGACAAGGGAATGGAGGCCCTATATCTAAAATTTCAACTCAGGGATTGGAGCCCTAGTGTTGGTAATCAGGCGACTAGGAAATGGAGGCCCTATATCTAAAATCTCAACTCAGGAATTGGAGCCCTAATGTTGGCAAAAAGTGACTAGGGAATGGAGGCCCTATGTTTGAAAATCTCAACTCAGGGATTGGGGCCTTAATATTGGCAAAAGGCAACTAGGGAATGGAGGCCCTATGTCTGAAAATCTCAACTCAGGGATTGGAGCCCTAATGTTGGCAAAAGGCGACTAGGGAATGGAGGCCCTATATGGAGGCCCTATGTCTAAAATCTCAACTCAGGGATTGGAACCCTAAGGTTGGGAAAAAGGCGACTATGGAATTGAGGCCCTATGTCTAAAAATCTCAACTCAGGGATTGGAGCCCTAATGTTGGTAAAAAGACGACTAGGGAATGGAGGTCTTATGTCTAAAATCTCAACTTAGGGATTGGAGCCCTAATGTTGGAAAAAGGTGGCTAGGGAATGGAGGCCCTATGTCTGAAAATCTCAACTCAGGGATTGGGGCCTTGATATTGGCAAAAGGCGACTAGGGAATGGAGGCCCTATGTCTGAAAATCTCAACTCAAGGATTGGAGCCCTAATGTTGGCAAAAGGCGACTAGTGAATGGAGGCCCTATGTCTAAAATCTCAACTCAGGGATTGGAGCCCTAATAATGGGAAAAAGGCGACTAGGGAATGGAGGCCCTATGTCTAAAAATCTCAACTCAAGGATTGGAGCCCTAATGTTGGTAAAAAGGAGACTAGGGAATGGAGGCCCTATATCTAAAATCTCAACTCAGGGATTGGAGCCCTAATGTTGGGAAAAAGGAGACCAGGGAATGGAGGCCCTATGTCTAAAAATCTCAACTCAGGGATTGGAGCCCTAATATTGTTAAAAAGGCGACTAGGGAATGGAGGCCCTATGTCTAAAATCTCAACTCAGGGATTGGAGCCCTAATGTTGGCAAAAGGTGACTAGGGAATAGAGGCCCTATGTCTAAAATCTCAACTAAGGGATTGGAGCCCTAATATTGGTAAAAAGGCGACTAGGGAATGGAGGCCTTATGTCTAAAATCTCAACTCAGGGATTGGAGCCCTAATGTTGGCAAAAGGTGGCTAGGGAATGGAGGCCCTATGTCTGAAAATCTCAACTCAGGGATTGGGGCCTTGATATTGGCAAAAGGCGACTAGGGAATGGAGGCCCTATGTCTGAAAATCTCAACTCAAGGATTGGAGCCCTAATGTTGGCAAAAGGCGCCTAGTGAATGGGGGCCCTATGTCTAAAATCTCAACTCAGGGATTGGAGCCCTAATAATGGGAAAAAGGCGACTAGGGAATGGAGGCCCTATGTCTAAAAATCTCAACTCAAGGATTGGAGCCCTAATGTTGGTAAAAAGTAGACTAGGGAATGGAGGTCATATGTCTAAAAATCTCAACTCAGGGATTGGAACCCTAATGTTGGTAAAGAAAAGGCGACTAGGGAATGGAGGCCTTATGTCTAAAATCTCAACTCAAGAATTGGAGCCCTAATGGTTGTAAAAAGGCGACTAGGGAATGGAGGCCCTATGTCTGAAAATCTCAACCCAGGGATTGGAGCCCTAATGTAGGTAAAAGGCGACTAGGGAATGGAGGCCCTATATCTAAAATTTCAACTCAGGGATTGGAGCCCTAGTGTTGGTAATCAGGCGACTAGGAAATGAAGGCCCTATATCAAAAATCTCAACTCAGAATTGGAGCCCTAATGTTGGCAAAAAGTGACTAGGGAATGGACGCCCTATGTTTGAAAATCTCAACTCAGGGATTGGGGCCTTAATATTGGCAAAAGGCAACTAGGGAATGGAGGCCCTATGTCTGAAAATCTCAACTCAGGGATTGGAGCCCTAATGTTGGCAAAAGGCGACTAGGGAATGGAGGCCCTATATGGAGGCCCTATGTCTAAAATCTCAACTCAGGGATTGGAACCCTAAGGTTGGGAAAAAGGCGACTATGGAATTGAGGCCCTATGTCTAAAAATCTCAACTCAGGGATTGGAGCCCTAATGTTGGTAAAAAGATGACTAGGGAATGGAGGTCTTATGTCTAAAATCTCAACTTAGGGATTGGATCCCTAATGTTGGAAAAAGGTGGCTAGGGAATGGAGGCCCTATGTCTGAAAATCTCAACTCAGGGATTGGGGCCTTGATATTGGCAAAAGGCGACTAGGGAATGGAGGCCCTATGTCTGAAAATCTCAACTCAAGGATTGGAGCACTAATGTTGGCAAAAGGCGACTAGTGAATGGATGCCCTATGTCTAAAATCTCAACTCAGGGATTGGAGCCCTAATAATGGGAAAAAGGCGACTAGGGAATGGAGGCCCTATGTCTAAAAATCTCAACTCAAGGATTGGAGCCCTAATGTTGGTAAAAAGGAGACTAGGGAATGGAGGCCCTATATCTAAAATCTCAACTCAGGGATTGGAGCCCTAATGTTGGGAAAAAGGAAACCAGGGAATGGAGGCCCTATGTCTGAAATCTCAACTCAAGAATTGGAGCCCTTATGTTGGTAAAAAGGCGACTAGGGAATGGAGGCCCTATGTCTAAAAATCTCAACTCAAGGATTGGAGCCCTAATGTTGGTAAAAAGGAGACTAGGGAATGGAGGCCCTATATCTAAAATCTCAACTCAGGGATTGGAGCCCTAATATTGGGAAAAAGGAGACCAGGGAATGGAGGCCCTATGTCTAAAAATCTCAAATCAGGGATTGGAGCCCTAATATTGGTAAAAAGGCGACTAGGGAATGGAGGCCCTATGTCTAAAATCTCAACTCAGGGATTGGAGCCCTAATGTTGGCAAAGGTGACTAGGGAATAGAGGCCCTATGTCTAAAATCTCAACTAAGGGATTGGAGCCCTAATGTTGGTAAAAAGGCGACTAGGGAATGGAGGCCTTATGTCTAAAATCTCAACTCAGGGATTGGAGCCCTAATGTTGGCAAAAGGTGGCTAGGGAATGGAGGCCCTATGTCTGAAAATCTCAACTCAGGGATTGGGGCCTTGATATTGGCAAAAGGCGACTAGGGAATGGAGGCCCTATGTCTGAAAATCTCAACTCAAGGATTGGAGCCCTAATGTTGGCAAAAGGCGACTAGTGAATGGAGGCCCTATGTCTAAAATCTCAACTCAGGGATTGGAGCCCTAATAATGGGAAAAAGGCGACTAGGGAATGGAGGCCCTATGTCTAAAAATCTCAACTCAAGGATTGGAGCCCTAATGTTGGTAAAAAGTAGACTAGGGAATGGAGGTCATATGTCTAAAAATCTCAACTCAGGGATTGGAGCCCTAATGTTGGTAAAGAAAAGGAGACTAGGGAATGGAGGCCTTATGTCTAAAATCTCAACTCAAGAATTGGAGCCCTAATGGTTGTAAAAAGGCGACTAGGGAATGGAGGCCCTATGTCTGAAAATCTCAACCCAGGGATTGGAGCCCTAATGTAGGTAAAAGGCGACTAGGGAATGGAGGCCCTATATCTAAAATTTCAACTCAGGGATTGGAGCCCTAGTGTTGGTAATCAGGCGACTAGGAAATGGAGGCCCTATATCTAAAATCTCAACTCAGGAATTGGAGCCCTAATGTTGGAAAAAAGTGACTAGTGAATGGAGGCCCTATGTTTGAAAATCTCAACTCAGGGATTGGGGCCTTAATATTGGCAAAAGGAAACTAGGGAATGGAGGCCCTATGTCTGAAATTCTCAACTCAGGGATTGGAACCCTAATGTTGGCAAAAGGCGACTAGGGAATGGAGGCCCTATATGGAGGCCCTATGTCTAAAATCTCAACTCAGGGATTGGAACCCTAAGGTTGGGAAAAAGGCGACTATGGAATTGAGGCCCTATGTCTAAAAATCTCAACTCAGGGATTGGAGCCCTAATGTTGGTAAAAAGACGACTAGGGAATGGAGGTCTTATGTCTAAAATCTCAACTTAGGGATTGGAGCCCTAATGTTGGAAAAAGGTGGCTAGGGAATGGAGGCCCTATGTCTGAAAATCTCAACTCAGGGATTGGGGCCTTGATATTGGCAAAAGGCGACTAGGGAATGGAGGCCCTATGTCTGAAAATCTCAACTCAAGGATTGGAGCCCTAATGTTGGCAAAAGGCGACTAGTGAATGGATGCCCTATGTCTAAAATCTCAACTCAGGGATTGGAGCCCTAATAATGGGAAAAAGGCGACTAGGGAATGGAGGCCCTATGTCTAAAAATCTCAACTCAAGGATTGGAGCCCTAATGTTGGTAAAAAGGAGACAAGGGAATGGAGGCCCTATGTCTAAAAATCTCAACTCAGGGATTGGAGCCCTAATATTGGTAAAAAGGCGACTAGGGAATGGAGGCCCTATATCTAAAATCTCAACTCAGGGATTGGAGCCCTAATGTTGGGAAAAAGGAGACCAGGGAATGGAGGCCCTATGTCTAAAAATCTCAACTCAGGGATTGGAGCCCTAATATTGGTAAAAAGGCGACTAGGGAATGGAGGCCCTATGTCTAAAATCTCAACTCAGGGATTGGAGCCCTAATGTTGATACAAAAGGCGACTAGGGAATGGAGGCCCTATGTCTAAAATCTCAACTCAGGGATTGGAGCCCTAATAATGGGAAAAAGGCGACTAGGGAATGGAGGCCCTATGTCTAAAAATCTCAACTCAAGGATTGGAGCCCTAATGTTGGTAAAAAGTAGACTAGGGAATGGAGGTCATATGTCTAAAAATCTCAACTCAGGGATTGGAACCCTAATGTTGGTAAAGAAAAGGCGACTAGGGAATGGAGGCCTTATGTCTAAAATCTCAACTCAAGAATTGGAGCCCTAATGGTTGTAAAAAGGCGACTAGGGAATGGAGGCCCTATGTCTGAAAATCTCAACCCAGGGATTGGAGCCCTAATGTAGGTAAAAGGCGACTAGGGAATGGAGGCCCTATATCTAAAATTTCAACTCAGGGATTGGAGCCCTAGTGTTGGTAATCAGGCGACTAGGAAATGGAGGCCCTATATCTAAAATCTCAACTCAGAATTGGAGCCCTAATGTTGGCAAAAAGTGACTAGGGAATGGAGGCCCTATGTCTGAAAATCTCAACTCAGGGATTGGGGCCTTGATATTGGCAAAAGGCGACTAGGGAATGGAGGCCCTATGTCTGAAAATCTCAACTCAAGGATTGGAGCCCTAATGTTGGCAAAAGGCGCCTAGTGAATGGGGGCCCTATGTCTAAAATCTCAACTCAGGGATTGGAGCCCTAATAATGGGAAAAAGGCGACTAGGGAATGGAGGCCCTATGTCTAAAAATCTCAACTCAATGATTGGAGCCCTAATGTTGGTAAAAAGTAGACTAGGGAATGGAGGTCATATGTCTAAAAATCTCAACTCAGGGATTGGAACCCTAATGTTGGTAAAGAAAAGGCGACTAGTGAATGGATGCCCTATGTCTAAAATCTCAACTCAGGGATTGGAGCCCTAATAATGGGAAAAAGGCGACTAGGGAATGGAGGCCCTATGTCTAAAAATCTTAACTCAAGGATTGGAGCCTTAATGTTGGTAAAAAGGAGACTAGGGAATGGAGGCCCTATATCTAAAATCTCAACTCAGGGATTGGAGCCCTAGTGTTGGTAATCAGGCGACTAGGAAATGGAGGCCCTATATCTAAAATCTCAACTCAGAATTGGAGCCCTAATGTTGGCAAAAAGTGACTAGGGAATGGAGGCCCTATGTTTGAAAATCTCAACTCAGGGATTGGGACCTTAATATTGGCAAAAGGCAACTAGGGAATGGAGGCCCTATGTCTGAAAATCTCAACTCAGGGATTGGAGCCCTAATGTTGGCAAAAGGTGACAAGGGAATGGAGGCCCTATATGGAGGCCCTATGTCTAAAATCTCAACTAAGGGATTGGAACCCTAAGGTTGGGAAAAAGGCGACTATGGAATTGAGGCCCTATGTCTAAAAATCTCAACTCAGGGATTGGAGCCCTAATGTTGGTAAAATGACGACTAGGGAATGGAGGTCTTATGTCTAAAATCTCAACTTAGGGATTGGAGCCCTAATGTTGGAAAAAGGTGGCTAGGGAATGGAGGCCCTATGTCTGAAAATCTCAACTCAGGGATTGGGGCCTTGATATTGGCAAAAGGCGACTAGGGAATGGAGGCCCTATGTCTGAAAATCTCAACTCAAAGATTGGAGCCCTAATGTTGGCAAAAGGCGACTAGTGAATGGATGCCCTATGTCTAAAATCTCAACTCAGGGATTGGAGCCCCAATAATGGGAAAACGGCGACTAGGGAATGGAGGCCCTATGTCTAAAAATCTCAACTCAAGGATTGGAGCCCTAATGTTGGTAAAAAGGAGACTAGGGAATGGAGGCCCTATATCTAAAATCTCAACTCAGGGATTGGAGCCCTAATGTTGGGAAAAAGGAGACCAGGGAATGGAGGCCCTATGTCTAAAAATCTCAACTTAGGGATTGGAGCCCTAATATTGGTAAAAAGGCGACTAGGGAATGGAGGCCCTATGTCTAATATCTCAACTCAGGGATTGGAGCCCTAATGTTGGCAAAGGTGACTAGGGAATAGAGGCCCTATGTCTAAAATCTCAACTAAGGGATTGGAGCCCTAATGTTGGTAAAAAGGCGACTAGGGAATGGAGGCCTTATGTCTAAAATCTCAACTCAGGGATTGGAGCCCTAATGTTGGCAAAAGGTGGCTAGGGAATGGTTCTCAACTCAGGGATTGGGGCCTTGATATTGGCAAAAGGCGACTAGGGAATGGAGACCCTATGTCTGAAAATCTCAACTCAAGGATTGGAGCCCTAATGTTGGCAAAAGGCGCCTAGTGAATGGGGGCCCTATGTCTAAAATCTCAACTCAGGGATTGGAGCCCTAATAATGGGAAAAAGGCGACTAGGGAATGGAGGCCCTATGTCTAAAAATCTCAACTCAAGGATTGGAGCCCTAATGTTGGTAAAAAGTAGACTAGGGAATAGAGGTCATATGTCTAAAAATCTCAACTCAGGGATTGGAACCCTAATGTTGGTAAAGAAAAGGCGACTAGGGAATGGAGGCCTTATGTCTAAAATCTCAACTCAAGAATTGGATCCCTAATGGTTGTAAAAAGGCGACTAGGGAATGGAGGCCCTATGTCTGAAAATCTCAACCCAGGGATTGGAGCCCTAATGTATGTAAAAGGCGACTAGGGAATGGAGGCCCTATATCTAAAATTTCAACTCAAGGATTGGAGCCCTAGTGTTGGTAATCAGGCGACTAGGAAATGGAGGCCCTATATCTAAAATCTCAACTCAGGAATTGGAGCCCTAATGTTGGCAAAAAGTGACTAGGGAATGGAGGCCCTATGTTTGAAAATCTCAACTCAGGGATTGGGGCCTTAATATTGGCAAAAGGCAACTAGGGAATGGAGGCCCTATGTCTGAAAATCTCAACTCAGGGATTGGAGCCCTAATGGTGGCAAAAGGCGACTAGGGAATGGAGGCCCTATATGGAGGCCCTATGTCTAAAATCTCAACTCAGGGATTGGAACCCTAAGGTTGGGAAAAAGGCGACTAGGGAATGGAGGCCCTATGTCTAAAAATCTCAACTAAGGGATTGGATCCCTAATGTTGGTAAAAAGGCGACTAGGGAATGGAAGCTCTATGTCTAAAATCTCAACTCAGTGATTGGAGCCGTAATGTTGGCAAAGGATGACTAGGGAATGGAGGCCCTATGTCTAAAATCTCAACTAAGGGATTGGAGCCCTAATGTTGGTAAAAAGGCGACTAGGTAATGAAGGCCCTATGTCTAAAATCTCTACTCAAGGATTGGAGCCCTAATGTTGGTAAAAAGGCGACTAGGGAATGGAAGCCCTATGTCTAAAAATCTCAACTCAAGGATTGGAGCCCTAATATTGGTAAAGAAAAGGCGACTAGGGAATGGAGGCCCTATGTATAAAAATCTCAACTCAGGGATTGGAGCCCTAATGTTAGTAAAGAAAAGGCGACTAAGGAATGGAGGCCCTATATCAAAATCTCAACTCAGGGATTGGAGCCTTAATGTTGGTAAAAGGTGACTAGGGAATGGAGACCCTATATCTAAAATCTCAACTAAGGGATTGGAGCCCTAATGTTGGTAAAAAGGTGACTAGGGAATGGAGTCTCTATGTCTAAAATCTCAACTCAAGGATTGGATCCCTAATATTGGTAAAAAGTCGACTAGGGAATGGTGACCCTATGTCTAAAAATCTCAACTCAGGGATTGGAGCCCTAATGTTGATAAAGAAAAGGCGACTAGGGAATGGAGGCCCTATGTCTAAAAATCTCAACTCAAGGATTAGAGCCCTAATGTTGGCAAAAGGAGACTAGGGAATGGAGGCCCTATGTCTAAAATCTCAACTTAGGGATTGGAGCCCTAATAATGGGAAAAAGGCGACTAGGGAATGGAGGCCCTATGTCTAAAAATCTTAACTCAAGGATTGGAGCCTTAATGTTGGTAAAAAGGAGACTAGGGAATGGAGGCCCTATATCTAAAATCTCAACTCAGGGATTGGAGCCCTAATGTTGGGAAAAAGGAGACCAGGGAATGGAGGCCCTATGTCTAAAAATCTCAACTCAGGGATTGGAGCCCTAAATGGAGGCCCTATATCTAAAATCTCAACTCAGGGATTGGAGCCCTAATGTTTGCAAAAGGTGACTAGGGAATAGAGGCCCTATGTCTAAAATCTCAACTAAGGGATTGGAGCCCTAATGTGGGTAAAACGGCGACTAGGGAATGGAGGCCTTATGTCTAAAATCTCAACTCAGGGATTGGAGCCCTAATGTTGGCAAAAGGTGGCTAGGGAATGGAGGTCCTATGTCTGAAAATCTCAACTCAGGGATTGGGGCCTTGATATTGGCAAAAGGCGACAAGGGAATGGAGGCCCTATGTCTGAAAATCTCAACTCAGGGATTGGAGCCCTAATGTTGGCAAAAGGCGACTAGGGAATGGAGGCCCTATGTCTAAAATCTCAACTCAGGGATTGGAGCCCTAATAATGGGAAAAAGGCGACTAGGGAATGGAGGCCTTATGTCTTAAAATCTCAACTCAAGGATTGGAGCCCTAATATTGGTAAAAAGGAGACTAGGGAATGGATGTCATATGTCTAAAAATCTCAACTCAGGGATTGGAGCCCTAATGTTGGTAAAGATAAGGCGACTAGGGAATGGAGGCCTTATGTCTAAAATCTCAACTCAAGAATTGGAGCCCTAATGGTTGTAAAAAGGCGACTAGGGAATGGAGGCCCTATGTCTGAAAATCTCAACCCAGGGATTGGAGCCCTAATGTAGGTAAAAGGCGACTAGGGAATGGAGGCCCTATATCTAAAATTTCAACTTAGGGATTGGAGCCCTAGTGTTGGTAAACAGGCGACTAGGAAATGGAGGCCCTATATCTAAAATCTCAACTCAGGAATTGGAGAACTAATGTTGGAAAAATGTGACTAGGGAATGGAGGCCCTATGTTTGAAAATCTCAACTCAGGGATTGGGACCTTAATATTGGCAAAAGGTAACGAGGGAATGGAGGCGCTATGTATGAAAATCTCAACTCAGGGATTGGAGCAATAATGTTGGCAAAAGGCGACTAGGGAATGGAGGCCCTATATGGAGGCCCTATGTCTAAAATCTTAACTTAGGGATTGGAACCCTAAGGTTGGGAAAAAGGCGACTAGGGAATGGAGGCCCTATGTCTAAAAATCTCAACTCAGGGATTGGAGCCCTAATGTTGGTAAAAAGGCGACTAGGGAAAGGAAGCTCTATGTCTAAAATCTCAACTAAGGGATTGGAGCTGTAATGTTGGCAAAAGGTGACTAGGGATTGGAGGCCCTATGTCTAAAATCTCAACTAAGGGATTGGAGCCCTAATGTTGGTAAAAAGGCGACTAGGGAATGGAGGCCCTATGTCTGAAATCTCAACTCAAGGATTGGAGCCCTTATGTTGGTAAAAAGGCGACTAGGGAATGGAGGCCCTATGTCTAAAAATCTCAACTCAAGGATTGGAGCCCTAATATTGGTAAAGAAAAGGCGACTAGGGAATGGAGGCCCTATGTCTGAAAATCTCAACTCAGGGATTGGAGCCCTAATGTTGGCAAAAGGCGACTAGGGAATGGAGGCCCTATATGGAGGCCCTATGTCTAAAATCTCAACTCAGGGATTGGAACCCTAAGGTTGGGAAAAAGGCGACTAGGGAATGGAGGCCCTATGTCTAAAAATCTCAACTCAGGGATTGGAGCCCTAATGTTGGTAAAAAGACGACTAGGGAATGGAGGTCTTATGTCTAAAATCTCAACTTAGGGATTGGAGCCCTAATGTTGGAAAAAGGTGGCTAGGGAATGGAGGCCCTATGTCTGAAAATCTCAACTCAGGGATTGGGGCCTTGATATTGGCAAAAGGCGACTAGGGAATGGAGGCCCTATGTCTGAAAATCTCAACTCAAGGATTGGAGCCCTAATGTTGGCAAAAGGCGACTAGTGAATGGATGCCCTATGTCTAAAATCTCAACTCAGGGATTGGAGCCCTAATAATGGGAAAAAGGCGACTAGGGAATGGAGGCCCTATGTCTAAAAATCTCAACTCAAGGATTGGAGCCCTAATGTTGGTAAAAAGGAGACTAGGGAATGGAGGCCCTATATCTAAAATCTCAACTCAGGGATTGGAGCCCTAATGTTGGGAAAAAGGAGAATAGGGAATGGAGACCCTATATCTAAAATCTCAACTAAGGGATTGGAGCCCTAATGTTGGTAAAAAGGTGACTAGGGAATGGAGTCCCTATGTCTAAAATCTCAACTCAAGGATTGGAGCCCTAATATTGGTAAAACGGCGACTAGGGATTGGAGGCCGTATGTCTAAAAATATAAACTCAGGGATTGGCACCCTAATGTTGGTAAAGAAAAGGCGACTAGGGAATGGAGGCCCTATGTCTGAAATCTCAACTCATGGATTAGAGCCCTAATGTTGCCAAAAGGCGACTAGGGAATGGAGGCCTTATGTCTAAAATCGCAACTCGGGGATTGGAGCCCTAATGTTGGCAAAAGGCGACTATGGAATGGAGGCCTTATGTCTAAAATCTCAACTCAAGGATTGGAGCCCTAATGTTGGCAAAAGGTGACTAGGGAATGGAGGCCCTATGTCTAAAATATCAACTCAGGGATTGGAGCCCTAATGTTGGTAAAAAGGCGACTAGGGAATTGAGGCCCTATGTCTAAAATCTCAACTCAGGGATTGGAGCTCTAATATTGGTAAAAGGCGACTAGGGAATGGAGGCCCTATGTCTAAAATCACAACTCAGGGATTGGAGCCCTAGTGTTGGTAAAAGGGCGACTAGGGATTGGAGGCCCTATGTCTAAAATCTCAACTCAGTGATTGAAGCCCTAATGTTGGCAAAAAGTGACTAGGGAATGGAGGCCCTATGTCTAAAATCTCAACTCAGGGATTGGAGCCCTAATATTGGTAAAAAGGCGACTAGGGAATAGAGGCCTTATGTCTAAAATCTCAACTCAGGGATTGGAGCCCTAATGTTGGTAAAACGGCGACTAGGGATTGGAGGCCGTATGTCTAAAAATATAAACTCAGGGATTGGAGCCCTAATGTTGGTAAAGAAAAGGCGACTAGGGAATGGAGGCCCTATGTCTGAAAATCTCAACTCAGGGATTAGAGCCCTAATGTTGCCAAAAGGCGACTAGGGAATAGAGGCCTTATGTCTAAAATCGCAACTCGGGGATTGGAGCCCTAATGTTGGCAAAAGGCGACTAAGGAATGGAGGCCCTATGTCTAAAATCTCAACTCAGGGATTGGAGCCCTAATGTTGGCAAAAGGTGACTAGGGAATGGAGGCCCTATGTCTAAAATATCAACTCAGGGATTGGAGCCCTAATGTTGGTAAAAAGGCGACTAGGGAATTGAGGCCCTATGTCTAAAATCTCAACTCAGGGATTGGAGCTCTAATATTGGTAAAAGGCGACTAGGGAATGGAGGCCCTATGTCTAAAATCACAACTCAGGGATTGGAGCCCTAGTGTTGGTAAAAGGGCGACTAGGGATTGGAGGCCCAGTGTATAAAATCTCAACTCAGTGATCGAAGCCCTAATGTTGGCAAAAAGTGACTAGGGAATGGAGGCCCTATGTCTAAAATCTCAACTTAGGGATTGGAGCCTTAATATTGGTAAAACGGTGACTAGGGAATGGTGGCCCTATGTCTAAAAATCTCAACTCAGGGATTGGAGCCCTAATGTTGATAAAGAAATGGCGACTAGGGAATGGAGGCCCTATGTCTAAAAATTTCAACTCAGGGATTAGAGCCCTAATGTTGGCAAAAGGCGACTAGGGAATGGAGGCCTTATGTCTAAAATCTCAACTCGGGGATTGGAGCCCTAATGTTGGCAAAAGACGACTAGAGAATGGAGGCCCTATGTCTAAAATCTCAACTAAGGGATTGGAGCCCTAATGTTGGTAAAAAGGCGACTAGGCAATGGAGGCCCTATGTCTAAAATCTCAACTCAAGGATTAGAGCCCTAATGTTGGTAAAAAGGCGACTAGGGAATGGAGGCCCAATGTCTGAAAATATCAACCTTGGGATTGGAGCCCTAAAGTTGGTAAAAAGGCGACTAGGGAAAGGAGGCCCTATGACTTAAAATCTCAACTCAGGGATTGGAGCCCTAATGTTGGTAAAGAAAAGGCGACTAGGGAATGGAGGCCCTATGTCTTAAAATCTCAACTCAAGGATTGGAGCCCGAATGTTGTCAAAAGGTGACTAGGAAATGGAGGTCCTATGTTTGAAAATCTCAACTCAGGGATTGGGGCCCTAATGTTGGAAAAAAGGCGACTAGGGAATGGAGGCTCTATGTCTGAAAATCTCAACCCAGGGATTGGAGCCCTAATGTTGGCAAAAGGCGACTAGGGAATAGATGCCCTATGTCTAAAATCTAAACTCAAGGATCGGAGCCCTAATATTGGTAAAAAGGCGACTAGGGAATAGAGGCCTTATGTCTAAAATCTCAACTCAGGGATTGGAGCCCTAATATAGTTAAAAGGCGACTAGGGAATGGAGGCCCTATGTCTAAAATCTCAACTCAGGGATTGGAGTCCTAGTGTTGGTAAACAGGCGACTAGGGAATGGAGGCCCTATGTCTAAAATCTTAACTCAGGGATTGGAGCCCAAATGTTGGCAAAAGGTGACTATGGAATGGAGGCCCTATGTTTAAAATCTCAACTCAGGGATTGGAGCCCTAATGTTGGCAAAAGGTGACTAGGGAATGGAGTCCCTATGTCTGAAAATCGAAACTCAGGGATTGGGGCTCTAATGTTGGCAAAAGACGACTAAGGAATGGATTCCGTATGTCTAAAAATTTCATCTCAGGGATTGGATCCCTAGTGTTGGAAAAAGGCGACTAGGGAATGGAGCACCTATGTCTAAAATCTCAACTCAGGGATAAGAGCCCTAATGTTGGGAAAAAAGGGACTAGGGAATAGAGTCCTTATGCCTAAAAATCTCAACTCAGGGATTTGAGCCCTAATGTTGGTAAAAAGGCGACTAGGGAATGGAGGCCTAATGTCTAAAATCTCAACTCAGGTATTGGAGCCCTAATGTTGGCAAAAGGTGACTAGGGAATGGAGGCCCTATGTCTAAAATCTCAACTAAAGGATTGGAGCCCTAATGTTGGTAAAAAGGCGACAAGGGAATGGAGGCCCTATGTCTAAAATCTCAACTCAAGGATTGGAGCCCTAATATTGGTAAAAAGGCGACTATGGATTGGAGGCCCTATGTCTAAAAATCTAAACTCAGGGATTGGAGCCCTAATGTTGGTAAAGAAAAGGCGACTAGGGAATGGAGGCCCTATGTCTGAAAATCTCAACTCAGGGATTAGAGCCCTAATGTTGGCAAAAGGCGACTAGGGAATGGAGGCCTTATGTCTAAAATCGCAACTCGGGGATTGGAGCCCTAATGTTGGCAAAAGGCGACTAAGGAATGGAGGCCCTATGTCTAAAATCTCAACTCAGGGATTGGAGCCCTAATGTTGGAAAAAGGCGACTAGGAAATGGAGGCCCTATGTCTAAAATCTCAACTCAGGGATTGGAGCCCTAATGTTGGCAATAGGTGACTAGGGAATGGAGGCCCTATGTCTAAAATATCAACTCAGGGATTGGAGCCCTAATGTTGGTAAAAAGGCGACTAGGGAATTGAGGCCCTATGTCTAAAATCTCAACTCAGGGATTGGAGCTCTAATATTGGTAAAAGGCGACTAGGGAATGGAGGCCCTATGTCTAAAATCTCAACTCAGGGATTGGAGCCCTAGTGTTGGTAAAAGGGCGACTAGGGATTGGAGGCCCTATGTCTAAAATCTCAACTCAGTGATTGGAGCCCTAATGTTGGCAAAAGGTGACTAGGGAATGGAGGCCCTATGTCTAAAATCTCAACTTAGGGATTGGAGCCCTAATATTGGTAAAACGGCGACTAGGGAATGGAGGCCCTATGTCTAAAATCTCAACTCAGGAATTGGAGCCCTAATGTTGGCGAAAGGCGACTAGGGACTGGAGGCCCTTTGTCTAAAACCTTAACTCAATGATTGGAGCCCTAATGTTAGTAAAAGGCAATTAGGGTACGGTGGCCCTATGTCTAAAATCTCAACTTAGGGATTGGAGCCCTAATGTCGGCAAAAGCGTAAAAGACTTTAGTTGGGAATCGTAAGCTATCATATTTTTTTTGAAGTTTCTTCTTATCTCTCTTTTTTATTTCAATTTATTTTTCAGTTCATCATTTTTTTTAGTAAAAATGCAGGAATGAATTTAGAGGAAAGTTCCCCTTTGGGTTGATTATTGCTGCAAAGTTGTTTCTAGCTCTTGCGCATCTTTTCTATTTGGTTGCACTTGCTTCCTGCACGGCTGTTTTTGATTGCACCTGTTTTAACTTTTCAAACAAAGAACAATTGTTAGTTTGAAATGGTGGTTGTTTTGTGCCCTTGATTATTTTGATCACTTGATCTTTGCTCAACTCTTTTGGTTAGAACCTCTGCTGCTTGCTGGCTTTTTCTGAAGATTGATCTCTCTCCTAAAACCGAGGAACTCAACCTTTCAAAATTTCTCATGACGGCTCATTCGTATGGGGCTTTGGCCTTTTTACTTTATTCTACCTCTAGAAGCCTTTGACTTCGGATTTCTTTTCATTTTATGTAACTTTGACTTCAGAGCATCGGCCATCATGGCCAGTCGGGATCGACTTGATGCATCCGCTGAGGCTGGGTACTTTTCTTTGGGATTGACTTTTATTAAGCAAAACCCTATAAAACCAATCTTGCCACCTTTTCTTTGTATTAATTTCGGAATAGAGTTAGACCGAAAGGGATTCAAGGAAAAGTAAACAAAGGACAAGAAAATGAATTTAAGGAGAAGCATCCCTTTCGGGGGGGAAGAAGGACTTATCTGAGGTGCATGCGGACTTCAATAGACATGACATGCTTCTTGGACTGGATACCCCATCTGCACAACTATCCAACTTCTCATAAACCCATTGCGACTTGTGTTTTAAAATCGAGAAACCTTGTCAGGACTCTTTCAAATACCAATAGTGGTGAGGGGTTCCTTCTTTTCAATCAACGGCGCCCTTTGAGGGTTTTCGCCAGTCGACCTCTCTCATTTCTCTTCTCGCCATCGCCTTATAGTGCTCTTTTGCGAGTTTTCACTAACAAGACTCTCTCATTTTCAGTTTCTCTACTCACCATCGACTTACGGTGCCCGTAGGGTTTTACCAATAAGCCTATCTCATTTTATTTCTCTCAACTTGATTGTATCGGATCCAAACGGCTGCATTCTCCGATTTTGAAAACCTTTCACCGATTGATCGAAAGGACTTGAACAAGGTTTGGGTAAAAGAATTTTGATCGAATTACAACTTTAGAATTGTTCGGGCGGTATCGTCGCCGAATTATTATAACATCTACCCCAGTTTCACTTTTGGGGAAAATTGGATTTTTGTTCTGGTGTGACTGAACCCCAGAAAGAGGTTGCCTACGTATCTTTTCAGAATCAAGTTGAACATAGTTCAGGGAAACATTTTGTTTTTGTTTTTTTTTCTTTTTTTTTACAAACGTCTTCAAATTCCAAAGAGGGTAATTAAAGGAGGGTAACCAGCTCAAAGGGTTAGCAAAGGATTGGAGTGTTTGGGGTAGCGAGAATGAAAGCCTTAGTCATCCCCATCGGACAATGTTATTGTTGCAGAAGGATTAGACATAGTATCTTTTGACTGCATCTGCATTTACAGCTGTTTCAGGATCATTTCCTTCAATGTCTCCCAGATATAATGCCCCTTTTGGCAACAATTTCCTGATAATGTATGGGCCTTTTCAGTTATGAGCAAATTTTCCTTTTGCTTCCTGATGATGGGGGAGAATACGCCTTAAAACGAGTTGTCCCACTTCAAAGTTTCTAGGCCGCACTTTTTTGTTGTAGGCACGGGCCATTCTTTGTTGATATAAATGCCCGTGGTAGACCGCGGCCATTCGATTTTCATCAATCAGGGTTAACTGTTCCAAGCGGGTTTTGACCCACTCACTGTCTTCAATTTCAGCTTCAATAATGATCTGGAGAAAAGGGATTTCAACTTTCGCGGGTATTACGGCTTCAGTGCCATAAACCAAAAGATACGGGGTTACTCCGACCGATGTGCGCACAATGGTGCGATACCCAATAATGCAAAAGGCAACTTCTCATGCCACTGCCTGGAACTTTGAATCATCTTTCTCAAAATCTTTTTGATATTCTTGTTTGCTGCTTCGTTGGTTGGCTTTAGGCCGATAAGGAATAGAGTTCCGATGCATTATCTTGAATTGTTCACATATCTCCCTCATCAAATGGCTATTCAAATTTGCAGCATTGTCCGTAATAATAGTTGCAGGAATACCAAAACGGCATATGAGGTTGGAATGTATGAAATCTACTACAACTTTCTTGGTGACAGACTTGAGAGTAATTGCTTTAACCCACTTTGTAAAGTAGTCGATATCGACCAATATGAATCTATGTCCATTTGACGCTTTTGGCTCAATCGGCCCAATGACGTCCATGTCCCAGGCAACAAATGGACAAGGTGGCGACATAGGATGCAGTTTTGTAGGCGGTGCATGAATGAAGTCACCGTGCACCTGACATTGATGACATTTTCAGACGAAGCTAAAGCAGTCTTTTTACATAGTCATCCAGTAATAGCCCGCTCGAAGGATTTTCTTTGCCAAAACATACCTGCACACTCCTACGTGTACTTCATACATGATTCTTCCAGCCTCCTCGGCGTCAACACATCTTAACAAGTTGAGATCTGGAGTTCTTTTGTACAAGACAACACCACTCAAGAAGAAACCACTTGTGTGTCGTCTAATGGTTCTCTTTTGATCTCCACTGGCTTGCTCGGGGTATTCTTTAGTTTTTAGAAATCTTTTGATGTCATGATACCATGGCTGAATATTTGGTTCTACCTCAACCGTATTACAGTAACCGTGCCTTTCCCTGATTTGGATTTCTAAGAGATCAATGTGGGCATTGCCTGGGTATGGCAGCATCGAGGCTAAAGTAGCAAGTGCATCAGCTAGTTCATTGTGACAACAAGGGATGTACCTGAACTCTATTGACTTGAATCGCTTGCTAAGATCTTCCACATGTTGCCGGTAGGGAATAAGTTTGACATCTCGAGTCTCTCATTCTCCTTGGTCTTGTCGGATAATCAGATCCGAATCTCCCATGATTAACAATTCTTCGACATCTTGGTCGATTGCCATGTTCATACCCATAATGCAGGCTTCATACTCGGCAGCATTGTTCGTGTAGAAAAACCAAAGCCGGGTTGTGGCTGGATAATGCTGACCGGTGGGTGAGATCAAGATTGCCCCAATTCCAACACCTTTTGCGTTTACCGCTCCATCAAAGAACATTTTCCAATCATTAGTATCTTCGGATATAGCGTCAACTGAATTTACCTCTTCATTCGGGAAGTAGGTGCTCAAAGGTTGGTATTCATCGTCAACCGGGTTTTTTGCCAAATTATCCGCTAAAGCCTTGGCTTTCATTGTTGTGCGAGTGACATAGACTATGTCAAACTCAGTGAGCAAAATTTGCCATTTTTCCAATCTTCCCGTGGGCATTGGTTTCTGGAATATGTACTTTAAAGGGTCCAACTTGGTGATGAGATAAGTGATGTGGGCCAACAAGTAATGCCTCAGCTTTTGAGCTACCCAGGTCAGAGCGCAACAAGTCCTTTCCAACAGAGTATATTTAGCCTTGTAGCTTGTGAACTTTTTGCTCAAATAGTAGATTGCTTGTTCTTTCCTCCTGATCACATCATGTTGCCCGAGGACACATCCAAAAGAATTCTCCAAGACTGTCAAATACAAGAACAGAGGCCTTCCCAATTCAAGTGGGACCAAGACTGGCGGGTTCGACAAGTATTCTTTGATTTTGTCAAAAGCTTCTTGGCACTCGTCTGTCCATTTGATTGCTGCATCTTTCTTTAACAACTTGAAAATGGGTTCACATGTAGACGTCAAGTGAGTAATGAATCAGCAGATGTAGTTTAATCTTCCCAACAAGCTCATAACATCTTTCTTGGTTCTTGGAGGAGGCAAATCTCAAATGGACTTTATCTTTGTTGGGTCCAGCTCGATGCCCCTCCGACTAACTATGAATCCCAAAAGTTTGCCAGATGGAACCCCAAATGCACATTTGGATGGGTTTAGCTTCAGATCATATTTACGCAGCCGCTAAAAGAATTTTCTCAAATCCCGAACATGGTCATCCTGGGTCCTGGACTTGATGATCACGTCATCCACATACACCTCTATCTCTTGGTGCATCATGTCATGAAAAATGGTAGTCATGGCTCTCATGTAAGTTGCCCCGGCATTCTTCAGATCAAAAGGCATGACTCTATAATAGTATATGCCTCAGGGTGTGGTAAAAGCTGTCTTTTCTGCATCCTCTTCATCCATCAACACCTGGTGATATCCTACGTAACAATCCACGATGGAGTGTATCTCATGTTTGGCGCAGTTATCAACAAGGATGTGGATGTTCAGCAAAGAGAAATTATCCTTAGGACTTGCTTTGTTCAGATCTCTGTAATCCACACACACTCGAATTTCCCCGTCCTTCTTTGTCACTGGAACTACATTGGCTAACCATGTGGTGTATCAAACCACTCGGATCACTCCCGCTTTCAACTGTTTTTTGACTTCTTCTTTAATCTTATCACTGATATCAGTTTTAAACTTTCTTTGCTTTTGCTGGACAGGGTGACAATCGGGGTAAGTTGGCAATTTATGAACTACCAAATCAACACTTAGTCCTGGCATGTCATTGTATGACCAAGAAAACACATCTTTGAACTAAAAAAAAAGTTGGATCAATGCGTCCCGGGTTTCCTCATCTGTGTGCATGCTTATCTTGGTTTCCCTGACTTCTTTAGAACTACCCAAATTAATTGGCTCAGTATCATTTAAGTTCGGCTTAGGTTTATTTTCAAATTGCTCCAATTCTCGATTTATTTTCCTAAAAGCCTCTTCTTCATCATATTCTGGTTCTTGGTTCATTATTTTCACAGTTAGACAGCGTGTTTGGATCTGGGCATGAAGTCCGCAAGCATGTCATGTTATTTAAATCCGCCTTATTAGAACTGAAAAGAAGAAAAAATAAGAAAAAGTAACAAAATCAGAAAGAATAGAGAGATGAACGATGAAATATTGATTTCATTTCATTGAATTTGAAGATAACAGGGTTTACATTTGAAATTATAGATAGAAAACTAAAGAAAACATCCGAGTTACACCCTGGAATAACTCGTAATGTAGAGAAAGTGGCAGTACTGGTCTACCGGGACTCCCGCCTTATTGGGAATGGAGTAGCCTTCCAATTTTGCAGTCTGGCACTGGGTCCTATGTATAGCACCTCAAAGGTGCTTAAGCCTTCCCCTGGCTGGACCATGTAGGTTTCATACAACATCTGCCTCATAGCCCCATAGATTTCTTCAATTTCTTCGGTCGTGAAGGCCTCATCTTCCTCTTCCTCATTGTATTTAGGCTTGACAAATGTTTTAGAAAGATGCGAGGCAAGACCCAACCATCGTTCTTTCTTTTATCTGCCCATTTTCTATCAGCTGAGGTAGGTTGGAAACCTACCCCAAAGAGCTTCTCACTAGCAATCAGGGTGATAGGTTCAGTGATTCCTTGCAATGATTTCTCGAGCCCTTTCCCGGGTTTGTAGCCATGTCTGATCATTTCTTTGGGAACCATAATTGATGCATTTTAAAGGAAGTGTTGAGGGCAAGGGTTTCCTTCTTTGCATTGGTCCGCGACCACAATCTCGAAAGCCTGATAGACTACATGTTCACTTCCTTCTCTATCTTCAACACAAGGGACTGACGAGTCCCGATAAATCGATTGCTCATCTTCCTCGTGAACTACAATCTCCTGATCTTCATGTTCGAATTTCACCATATGGTGGAGAGTAGAAGGTACAACCCCTGTTGCATGAATCCACGGCCTTCCCTAGAGGAAATTATGGGAAGTATCCATGTCCAAAACCTGGAAGGTCACTTCGAAGTCCACCGGGCCGATAGTCAGAAACAGATCAATCTTGCCTATTATATCTCTCTTTATGCCGTCAAAAGCACGTACGTAGACGTTGTTGGGTCTGATTCTCTTAGGACCAATTTCTATACATTGCAGAGTTGAGAGGCATGACCCATTTCACATAATACCCTTCGCATTTAACTGTCAGGTGAAGGGCTTTGTTGTGTGCGGCCCCTTTCGGGGGCAAATCATTCTTGCTGAAAGAGTTTTGATTGATCACAAAAAACCTTTCTGTCATCCTCTCCAACTGTTCTACAGTGGTTTCAATGGGTACATATGCTTCGTTGAGAGTTTTGATCAACACTTTTTGATGTTCAGTTAAATTCATTAGCAAAGACAGTAGGGAAACATGGGCAGGAGACTTTCGGAGCTAGTCGATCATCTCGTAGTCTGCCATTTTCATTTTCTGGAAGTATGCTTCCACTTCTTCAGCACTCAGTGGCTTCTTAGGCGGGAAATGCTTCTTTGTGGCATTATTTACTTCCTCCAAATTGAGGTACTTCTCGGCCGGGTTATATTTCTTAACTTCTCCCGGGATTTCTTTGCCTTTGTAAGTTACTACCACTTTGTTATAGTTCCATGGAACGGCAGTGGGATCTATCATGGGCCTTTGCGGCGCGCGGCCAATAACCACGGGCTCACTCAGCCTTGGTGGAATTATTGGCCCTCACACCACGTAGGTCCCCTTGGGCACATACATTTTAGCTCCCTTATTTAGCTCAAATCTTCTGGGAGGACTCAATGACATCTGCTCCTTCTTGTAGCTTTGAGGAACATAGAGAACGACATCTTTGGAGGGTGCTGCCTCAGTTTCAATTTCCACTTTCTTTTCTGTATTCTGGGGTAGATTTGCTCTTCTTCTCCCCCTTATCTTGTTTTCTGACAGCCCTTGGCTTCTTTTCCATATCGGCTATGGCCATGATGGCTTTTAGAGCTAGGTCAAACTCTTTGTCTTCATAGATCATTCCAATAACTGGTCTATTGTTGTGGGCCGGTAATGGATTGTTAGTTATATTAGGAACATTTTTGTCCTTTAGCGCTATTCTCTTTTGTTCTATCAGATTTTCCACAGCCCTTTTCAGGGTCCAACAGTCGCCTATATCATGCCCTTCTGCCCCTGAATGGTAGGCACATCGAGTACCAGCTCTGTAAGCGGGCGACGTTGGGTTCTTCCTAGTTTGGGGTACAGGCTGCAACAAACCCATCTGAACAAGTTTGGGGAAAAGGTTGGAGTAAGACTCACCGATGGGTGAGAAGTTTGGTCTCTTGGGTGGTTCACGAGCATGGAAGTTGTTTTGTGGAGGCCGGGGATTGTAGTGAGCTTGGTAAGGAGGTTGATTTCTGGAAAATGGAGCTCTGTTCTGATTAAATTGTTGTTGTGGCCTGACGTAGGGTTCGGCATTCATCATTATGTATGGCTGTGGAGCATAAGCCACATCTTGGTGGAGATAGTAATGTTGTGGGGTTCTTTTAGAGAAAAGAGATCTGGGTGAATAGTGTTTTCTTGCACTTGAAGTTGTCATTGTTGTTTCTTCCTTCTTCTTTCGATTTGCTACTCCTCCAGACCCGCCTTGGATTTCTTGGGAGGTAGCCCTTATAGTAGACTAACTCAAGATTCGCCCTGTTTTCAACCCATTTTCAACCATTTCACCGATTTTGATGGCTTTAGCAAACGGCTTACCCATCGCAGACATCATGTTTTGAAAATAATCAGCCTCTTGGGCTTGAAGAAAGACCGTGACCATTTCAATTTCATCCATTTGAGGCTTTACCCTGGAGGCTTGCTCATGCCATTTGACCGCATACTCTCGAAAGATTTTAGAGGAATTCATCTTTAGATTTGTTAATGAGTTTTTGTCAGGGGCAATGTCGATGTTGTACTGAAACTGCCTGACAAAGTCCCAAGCCAAGTCATCCCAAATATGCCAACGGGATATATCTTGGTCCATATACCATTCAAAAGCAATGCCGACCAAACTCTCTCCAAAGTCGGCCATGAGGAGCTCTTCTTTTCCACCTGCTCCCCACAACTGGTTGCAATACCTTTTAAGGTGGGCTATAGGATCCCCATGCCTGTCATATTTCTCAAACTTCGGAGTTTTGAATCCCAATAGATGCACATGTGGGAACATGCACAAGTCGGCATAAGATATGCTTTTCTACCCACTCAAACCCTGTATATGTTTGAGACTCTGCTCCATGCTTCTCATCTTTCTGGAAATCTCTTCTTGTTTAGGGGTTTTTTTGGTTTTCTCCTGCTCTGCGGTAAACTCGTACTGGGGCGGCTATGGGTAAGCAATGGTAGTAAACTGAGTAGGTTCTGGTGGGAAGGATGGTGTTTCAAAGCTGAAGGATGATGGGTCAAAGCTAGGCCTGGGAAGTATAGGTTGTGTTCTAGCTGAGCAAGGTGGCGCAGTGAATATATTTGAGGCTGCACCTGACATTAACACCTGGGGGCGAGCCTCAGAAGGTGTTCCAACAAAGTGGGCTGAGATGGTAGGATATCCTAGTGGGGTATTGGGGTGACTGATCGAGACATTAGAGGTCCCACTTGCCCTAGGAAAAAGCTTAGGGAACCCAGGGATCACACTTGGTGGTTCTCTTCCATTGGTCCAGGCGTCCCACATTTCCATTACACGGAGACGCATAATTCTATTTTCTTAGGCAGCTACCGATTCTGAAGTTAAGATGCCCGAGATCGGGCTATCATCCGCAATAGGAATTGTTGGTAGAGGAATTTTCGATGACATTTCAAAGCTTCCTTTCGATCTCGTGAAGTATGAATGTGAAGCCAGACTACACAAAATCAACCACCTTACTATAGAACCTGGACTTAACAGTAGACAACAAACCGGTTAGTTTGAAGCAATTAACATATAGGTAATTGCACATTGGGGGCGTGATGCACCTATACAATTAAATGTGTTTCTATATGCTTCACAACGGCTACATGTTTTATCTCGACTTTTGCCTACTTTCCAATTTTCTTTTCTCCCCACTTTGGCTCTTTAATGCTTCCTTTCATTCCTATTTTCCTCTCTTTTATTTCCTCTCTTTTCTTGCTCTTCTCGCTTTTCTTTTGGTTTTCTTTGGCTTTCTTTTATTTGAGTTATTTACAAAACCATGATCGGATCCGATGAGGATTGCCTACGTATCGCGACACCGCGTGAATCAGATCATCATGTAGTTCAAGAAGTAAACGCGAAAAATAAAGGAACAATTTTCTGGTTTTGTTTTCAAATGTTCATTAATATAACCTCTACTTTACTAAATTACAAAAGACTCGAAACATACTTTTTCTAGGACTTTAAAACTTCAAACAGACTGAAGACATAATTTTTCAAGGAATTTAAAACCTCAAACAGACTCGAAACATGCTTTAAAAATACCGACTCGAAAAAAGAAAATACAATCAAGAAAACATCAGTGCCTCCAACCCTGTCCTAGGAACACCAATTGGTCTTGCAGCGGGCCTACGTGCCATGTCATCTTGGAGCTGATAGTGATCCTCCATTATCTAGAGGACAAAGATCATTAGAGTGGCGAAGAACATGGATCTGGTCATGTCCTCACATGCACTGCATTTCATTATGATGTAGTCAGCAATCCTTCTGATCCTTTCTCTTATGATGCCCTTTTCTCACAACAAACGCCCAATCTGTTGGGATTTAGCCTCTAAGATCTGGGTGGCAGTGTAAATTTGCTCTCGCAAGTGTTGTAGGTCCCCTTCCATCCGTGCCATCAAGGCGTAACAATGTTCTCTCTCGGCTTTAAAATTCTTGGCTTGTTTAGCCATTTTACTCTCGAGGTTGGTAATCTCCTTTTCCCAACCTGTGACACCTCTTTCATATCTTTCTTTCATCTGTTGAATGAAAGTTGCACGCCCCTCTACATTTTTAGCCAACTTTATTCGTACTTTTGCTAGCTCAGACTCAGCTTTTTGCAGGTCATCTTCATAGTCACGCACCTTTTGGGTAAGGTTGTAAATGAGCCTTTCATCTTTCCTGCTTCTACCCGAATTCTCGGCTGCTATTCTCAGCTATCGAACCTGGGCTCTGAGAGCTTCATTTTCTTGAATTAACCTTTTCCTCTCACCCTCGGCCTCTTGTGCCTGTAAATCATTGTTGAACGTGACATTTCTCAACTCTTCTCGCAAAGCATGAATGTTGGCTTGATATTTCTTTTCCTTTTCCCCCACGCTAACCTTTCCTGAATTTTGTCATCGAAGGCTTGAACATCGGGCCTTTTGGCAGGCCTCTCGGGTTCGGGCTTGGGCTCCGGCTCATTGTTCACATAAAAGCTCCTTTCAAACCAAGCAGCATAATTGGGATCAACTTCGTCCTTAGCTGGGTCTGGTACCTGGGTGTCACTTTTTAGATACCGACAACCATTCCAGTCCCTTTGAACTAAAGCCTCGGGTAGCGTTGCTTCTGGGTGTAATTCAATGACTTGGGTGCTTAGATCTGCCTCTTCAAGTATCACTTGATATCTTCCCAGTTGTCTCATAACTCTTTGTGGTGCATATAGTTGTATACTTCTCACTCCCATCATCATCAAGTAGCCCTTTGAAGCGGTCATGTGTATGACTTCTGTTACCAGGAGCCATCCTATGGTCCATTCAATTTGATTTGCTCTCAATTTTCTCAAGTAGGAAACCCAAGCTTCAAACCCTTCTGGTGGTTTGTAGTCTTCCACCCTTTCTTCATACTTTTTGATGAAATTGTTCCCGTCCAAAGCATATCTCATGAACTTAGGATAACGGCGAAGGTGTTCGATCATCCACATTTGAAGAAGAACATTGCAGCCTTCGAAAAATTGAGCCCCAGATTTGCACAAGGTTAATGCCCGGTAAATGTCTGCCAGCACTAACGGGACAAGTGTGTGATCTTTTTTGTCGACGAGGACCTGTGCAATTCTGGCCATACGAAAGTCTATTGTACCCTCCGCATTCGGAAAGACCATGACCCCTAGAAATGCCACGATGAAAGCAAACAGGCGATGAATTTGCAATATGCTCTTGTCTTGTTTGTTATTCAGCCCCTTTTCATGTGTTTCAAACCCGGCTGAGCTCCCGAACCTAAAATACAGGAAGTAGAAAGACCAACACCCTTTGCTTGCGTGGGCCTTGTTCATTTGTTTGTTGATATTTAGAAAATCGATGAATTGGTGCACCGAGGGAGCCCTGGGGAATATGAGTTGTTGCTTTCTTAACTCTTGGCCGAAATCAATATACCCGGCTATTTCTTCTAGAGTGGGTGTGAGCTCAAAATCCGAAAAATGGAACACATTGTGAACGGGATCCCAGAAGGTTACCAAAGCTTTAATTAAATCCTCTCGGGGTTTGATGTGCATGATGTCTACCAGGGAACCCAATTGTTCTTTCACCCATTCTCAACCATCTTCATCTAAATCATCCCACCACCTACATAGCTGCAACCGAGCCCGTTCTATGATAGATTGTAATTAGTCCTAGACAGTATTCATTTGTACCTGCGTAGGGTTAAGGTTAGGGTTGACTCTTGTGGACTCTTTTTGCAAAACAAGCTTTCTGAAGAAAATCAACGGACAAAGACCCCTTTTATTGCTATATTAGCAAAAATGGTCGTTTTGCAAATGTGGCCCCTTCACAATTCCAAACGAATTTTGAGGCCGGGGGGTAAGTATTTAATTGGAAAAGGCACCTTTTAAACAGACTTGCCTATTTCTCCCGAAAATAGCCTTTCAATAATTGAAATTTAATCTAAGGCTATTCCGGTAAAAAAAATAACTTAAAATACCACCGAAGCTGGGTCGGCTTATTGTTTTGACCAAAAGCCCTGAAACACCCTTTATTTTGTTATTTTGTAAAAATGAGGCCGAACCTTATGTGGGTTGCCTATGTATCCCACATCCGGTGAGAATCAAACCTGCGTAGTTCGGTCAATTTTGACATAAAACATGATATTTGACTCACTTTTTTGAAATACATTCTCTCTTTTTTTCTCTTTTCAAAAATTTGGCAGAGTTTCGGGATATTTTCAAATATCGGGATTTTTAGAAACTGGGTAAATTCTCTCTCCTACCTTACACTTGATTTTTCTATTTATTTCCCTTTCTTAGCCGGTCAACATGCAAGCCGAAACAGATAAATATTCAGATAGCACGTAGGATGCATCAGGATGGTCTTTATTTTTGGGTGCACCTGTCCTAGACGGACCCAACCCCTCTGTTGAGTCCCTAAGATCAAATGCACATGATGCAAATAATCGTTATTACTAGGGATCCGGCATGAGATTACGTTATTCTAAGTTTAAAACCTGGTGTTTGTGGTCTAGACTTGGGTTACCCGAGCAGACAACTGGGGTCGAGGAGGGGGCAACATACCGGGAGCACGAAAGTCTGCCCAGCCTTGATGCTTGCCCATCCCCATCTTATTTGGTATAATTTCAACAGAAAAAGCGGGTCATGCGAACGTGTGCACATTTTCAGAAGACTCAGATGGGTGGCGTAAGAAGACATTTAAATACAGTTCAAGTAATATCAAAGCGGTAAACGACAATTAGCACACTAAGTCCACAAAATACAGTAATATCAACAATAAAGCCAAATAAAAATCGCATTATCAAGCTCGAATTCTTGAACCTTGAACCAGAGATTCTGGGTTCGATCCCCAGCGGAGTCGCCACAGCTGTCACACCTCCTCTTTTACACACCCGAGGGCGGATATAAGGAAGTTGTTTCAACTAAAGTGACATTATCGAAATGGGATTATTTATTTGTTTCAGAGTCGCCACTTGGAATAGTTTATGGTGTCCCAAGTCACCGGTTTATTTTAAAATCCCAAATCGAGGAAGTTTTATTTTTAAAGAGTCTGCAAACCAGAAATTCTAGATAAGGAATTCTGTTAACCCGGGAGAAGGTGTTAGGCATTCTCGGGTTCCGTGGTTCTAGCACGGTCGCTTAGGATTATTACTCGGCTTAAAATTGTTTAACTACTCATTTTTAGGACATACGTACAATTATTTTTTTCCGCTTTTAGTCACTTGATTTGATCGTAATTAAAGAATTGAGTTATTGTACGTATACTCTTTTCTTTTGGCGCGTCAAAACCATGTCACGCGAACGTGTCCACAATTAATAACGCTTTGTTTATTTTATTAAGAAAAAGTTTGGTTGAAGTTGCACGAACGCAACCCTCAAGTCATTTTTAGAATTAACTTCGTAATTATGTTACGTGAACGTATACATAATCACAATACTAGCCTAAATCGAGTCTAAAGCAAACTACGAGTATTTGATATTCATTAGATCTAAATTATGAAACTAATACGAGGGCCATGTATTTTGAGATTTTATTTGGCATGGCATGCCTCGAATGATTTCCTCTTATAAGAAAAATTAACTATTCAAGGTCACATAGTACGCTCCTATTTAGGAATTAATTCAACAAGGCTAGTTAATCATGGGAGAGGTCTTAAAATATTTTTAGGGCACACGAAATGGGCCAAAAACAGCCCGCTGAGGAATTAGCTTTAAGGGCTGAAAAATGGGGGCTCACGAATGGCCCAAAAATCAGAGGTTTTAAGACACAAATTGCAAGTTCTGGGACAAACAACCCACGTTGGGCTTGGGTTTTAAGCAAGCCCAGTTGTGCATTGGCACAGGATGGCCTATCTACATTCTTCGCACCTTTTAACCGAACTGGACAAGAAAAGAGAAAGGCAAGGAGTGCAATTCACTAAAAAATGAAAACTTCAGAAAGTAAAGCACTTAAAATTCAAAAAAATTGTCATATTATTATGATTTGCAAAAGAAAAAGTAACAAAGGGAATGTGTTTACATCATAACTCAAGAGAGGCATTTTACACATTATTAAACTACTGGGCTTGAAGCCCAGGCCAACAGCATAGACCCTCAAATCTGTTCAAATGGGTCTTAACTTGGGCCTGGCTATTACTGCTGTGAAATATAAACAATGGGTCTAAATTGCAGTGACCCAGTATTTAAACGAACCCAAAAAAAGAATGAATTTTAACGTTATAGAAAGTCCTTTTACAACACTTTCATGTCTAGAATAGAGCAACAACAAAAAAACCTATCTTTCACAACTTATAGTACTGCTTGAATGGGCTCAAGAATATTCTAATTCTGATTCCCTTTTTGTCCTTAAGTTTCCTCTTACATCGTGTGTATTTGCAAGGGAGCAGCTATGGAGCTATCCTCTCACATTTCAGCTTCAGCTTTGAAAACCTCTTGGCCTTATGGCCATATCACATGCCAATACAAGCAAATAATAGCCATTAATTTACATAAGAGTCTTGAACCAATGTAACCTTAACATTAACTAAAGGGCAACAACTGCTAGACAAGTGTTCAGATTCAAACATTCTGCATCCTCTTAATCATTAAATGAACTTAAGCTAAGTGAAGTATTCAACATGCTACTAGAGTAATGTAACCAAGTTGATCCTAACACAAAATGAGTAAGAAGGAAAAGACAATGTGTCCATAAGTCTAACCATATTGAGGGTCAGCCTTATAGACAAACAATGATTCCCAATCCATGATTTACTCCATGGTTCCCATTTCAGTAAAGGGGAAGAGAGGGGAAGGGGAACAATATAAACATATACTACTAAAAAAATCCAGATTATTATGCACTCTTAAGGGATGAATCTGACCATTTAAAGGGTCAGATTCACTTCCCTGTTATGTTGCCATAGGAGGAAAGCTTTGGACATAGGTTTCACAAGTGCATACACATACTGATTTAGTAATCCAAAGATGTTAGTTTTGACATATGAATGTAGCAAAACTTCACAGATTTCGTGTTTTAAGATTGGCAATCATCTAATACTAAAACATGGTCTAATTATCTTTAAATCCAAAACAATCATGATTTCCAAACCAAACACCAGAAATCAGCTAAACAAACAAGTTTCAAATGCAGATTTTTAAACACAAAACTGATTTAATTCAAGATGGACATTGTACATACCTGGAAACTAAAAATATTGATTGAAAAATGACCAAATAAAGGTCAAGAAAGCCAAAAAGAGCTAGAGACCCCAAACTTCAGCAGTAACCGAGCAACACAGCAGCAACAACACCAAAATGAACCAAGGACTCAAATCAGAAAAAGAAACTAAGAACCAGCTTGAAATCCAACAGATCCAGCAAAGAAGACTAAGAGTGTTTCTCCATCAAACCATATTTCAAACTTAAAAAAAAACAGGAGATTTTTTATATTTTCAAAGCTATTTTTGAGTCTGAAGTTTTTAGAGAAGAAATGGAACTTTTCAGAGAAAACAGCGGATAAAAATGTGCCCCCCTCCCCCCCAAAATCTGTCTTTTTCAGAGCAATAGAGGCTATATATAGGCTGTCTAAAGGAAGGGCATCTTTTAGCATATTCCTTATCCTAAAGAATAATAGTACATTCCTTTTTAACAACCCTTGGTACAGTTGTCCCATTTTCAGCATATTTTTTTAAACAACTAGACAACTGTAGACCCTTCCTAAAATATCTGATTTGTAGCCAAAGTAAAAAACTCTTTTTCCCCTTTAAGTTATCACTTATTTCAGGTTTTACCTAAACTTTCTAGTCCAAATGAGCCCCAAAGTTTTACTGATTTTCATATCAAGGCAAACAACTTGGAACCAAATCAAAAGGTGCAGCAATCGTGAATGGAACAGTGGAAATTTAGAAAGAACTGTGGTCAATTGAATTTGACCCAGCCTATCTTCACTTAAATTGTTCTTCCTAATCAGCTACAGCAATCATAAGGAACACCTAAAACCTGAATTAACCCAACATATCACAAAATCTAAACTTAAAGCTGGAAGAAGAGAACACTTAATCAATATGGAATCAATGCAATTCTGGCACAGAAGTTTGAACAACTACTAATTAAACAATCAATCTAAAACTAAAATCAGATGACCATGTGTCCAGGAGAAGAAATTATAAAAGAACAGCTATTGGTCTGGAATAAAGCAGCTATGAACATCCAATTCGATAAAAAAAAACTAAACACACCTAAACTTAAACAAATTACACATGCTTTAATTGAAACGGATGTTAGGAAATAATTAACTATCACAAGAGGGAAAACAAAAGAAGAAAATCTAACATGCTACTAAAAATAAAGGAAAAATCAAACATGCATAGAAGGGACAAAAGACAAAATTAAACAACCAAAAAGAAAAAGAAAAGGGTTTACCCAATCGAAATCAACACTGGATCAAAAACAGAGCACTGTCCAAACTTTCCTGAGATGTGATATGGACTTTGGACCAACATTAATCTACTGTTCTTAAAAAGAACAGTCGACTAATAGAGGTTTTAAATCCACTCGACTAAACGCAGACCAGGAAAAGAAGAAGAAGAAGAGGAACTTTAGGATTCTTCTGCATCACTAGATCCAAAATTCGAGGCATTCAAGGCCAATTCGAAAGGGGTTAAAGGTGGTTTGGGGTTCAGATAAGGGTAAGCATCATAAGGTGTGATTTGAGACGATTTGTAATGGTTCAAGTTTTGGCCGAGCTTTTTTTATTTAAAATTCAAAAAGACTTGGACAGATTTGAAGAAAAAAGAGTAGATATTTGGAATAGGGAGATGAAGGGGAGTCTGTGGTGTCATTTTCAGGGCGATTGGACCACTGGAACCGCCGTGAGGCGATTTCCGGTGGTAGTTCACGGTGGGGCGGCGTGGGGTTCATAGGCGGCTAGGGTTTGGGATGTTTAAGAGGGGGAGACAAAATGAGGAGAGGGGGGTCTGATGGGGGGTTGGTCTCTTCGGACACTATTATAGTAAAGGACAAAACAGTTCCGAGCCGTTGGATGATAGAAATCCAACGGCTGTGATGAGGCGTGACCAAAACGGGGTCGTTTAGGGGTTATACGGGGTGGATCGGGTCTGGGCCGGATTTGGAGACGGGTAATGGGCAAGAATTATTTGGGCTTGGGGGAAATTAATTGAATTGGCCAAAAATCTGATCGTTCATTTCCTTCTTCTTTTCAACTTCAAAATTCTTTTTTTTCTTTTTTTTATCAAATTAAAATTAAAACGTAATTTAACTCTTAGAAATTAACTTATCCTACCAAATTATATTTAAAAAAACTCAACCTAATACTTAAAAATTAAATAACTCCTAAATAAGAATAAAAGCAACAAAATTCAAAAATTAAAGAGTTAAAATGCAACATGAACTTATATATATATATATATATATATATATATATATATATATATATATATATATATATATATATATATATATATATATATATATATATATTGATTTTCATATTTTATAAAACAAACTAAATTACTATTTAATCTAAAATTAAATCCTAAATACAAATGCAGCGTATTTTTATATTTTTCATGAATTAAATAAAATTAAACATGCACACGAAAATGCAAACAATCAACAAAATTCTACAATAATCCCCAAAATAACAAATAATTAAAAGAAGAAATCTAATTATTGGAATTCTGTAGGAGTAATTCATGTGTGGCAAAAATCACGTGCTCACAGTCCACACAAGAGGGGGGGTGATTTGTGTGGTACCCACTTTTCGCTTAACTGAACTATAGAAGGATATGGTTCTTCTAGGTGTTCCAACTACTACTATTTGCGTAATAATAAATACAAAAAATAAAGAACACAGAGATTTTTATGTCGAAAACACCTGGCTCAAAGGTGAAAATACCATGACCTACTACTCAGTTTGATTTTCCCAAACTTCCACTAAAATCACTGAGCCAAAACAGCATTTACAAAAACTCTTTATAATCCTAAGAATTAACTCTAATCCTGTTGTAGCATACAACCTCAACTGTTGAGAAATAGACTTTATCAACTTACGTATTTTTTGAGGCCCATGAACAGACAATAGAATAATAAGACATATGAGAATTCAATAACATAGGCACCTCTAATACTTCTATTAATAAAGACATTTATGGAAGTTGTGCATTTGCTCGTTTCGTTGTGTCGTATAGATCATGCCAAAAGGAAAGAAGGGATAGCCTTAATATACCTAAGTAATATATTAAGTAATTTGAGATAATTCTTAATTATGTGAATAATTGGTAAATCAATAATTTTTAGTGGGAGATTATTTAATATTTGGATAATTAAAGAATGGGATAAGATTAGCCCCCCCTCCCCCATCACGTGGAAGCAAGCCACCCTAAATATATGTAATGACCTAGTAGATCTTTTTATGAATTAATGCCCTAATCCCCTATTAACTGCTTTTCCCATGTTTGTTTATGCTATTGTGAGTTGCCGAGAGGATTCGTTGAGTTTCGGAGTGTTTTGAGACAGTTAATCCCTCAATGAGAGCTTAAGCTTTAGAATTTGGACCATAATCGGAGCAATGTGAAGATGGCCTCGGAATGGAATTCCGCCTATCCCGTTAGCTCCGTTGGGTGATTTCAGAGTTAAGGGTGTGTTCGAATTGTGTTTTAGAAGTCCGTAGCTTATTTAGGCTTGAAATGCTGAAAGTTGAATTTTTGAAGTTTCTGGATCGATAGTGAGATTTTGATATCGGGGTCGGAATCCAGTTCCAAAAGTTGGAACAGCTTCGTAGTGTTGAATGTGACTTATGTGCAAAATTTGGGGTCAATCAGACTTTGTTTGGTTGGTTTCGGCATCAGTTGTAGGATTCTTGAAATTTCAAGTTCTTTAGGTTTGGATTGGATGGTGATTCATTGTTTTAGTGTTGTTTGATATGATTCGAGGATTGGACTAAGTTCGTATGATGTATTAGGATTTGTTGGCATGTTTGATTGAGGTCCCGGGGGCCTCGGGTGTGTTTCGGATGCTCAATGGGTCATTTTTGGACTTAGAGAAGTTGCAGATTTTCTGCTGTTGTGTTGTAGAGAAAACCTTCATCGCGTTCGCGAGAGGTGTCTCGCATTCGCGTAGTGCATCTGGGTGAATCAGCTTAATTGTGTTTCGCGTTCGCGATGATGCTCCCTCATTCGTGAAGGTATAGACCTTTTAGCCTTCGCGTTCGCGGCATGGTCCTCCAGTGTAAGCTATGCATTCGCGAGTGAACCCTCACGTTCGCGAAAGAGGAAAAAAACTGTCCAGTGATTTTTGTGCATCGCATTCGCGACAATGGACTCGCGTTCGCGAAGAAGAACGGGTCTAGGCAGAACATAAATTTCAAAATCGAGGGTTTTGAGTTCATATCACAAAATTGAATTGGGAGCTCGGTAGGAGGCGAATTTTAGAGAGATTTTCGGAGGAAGTTTGCGGGTAATGATTCCTAACTCCTTTATATTTATAACCCATTAATCTAAACATAAATTCATCATCTAATTTCGGATTTAGGGTGACAAATTGGGGAAAATTGAGAAAAGTTCTTAGGCCTAATTTTGGGGTTTTGATCAAGATTATGGTATCGTATTGGAGTAATTTTGGTATGGTTAGACTTGTGAGTGAATGTGTGTTCATAATTCGTAATTTTACCCGATTCCGAGACGTGGGCCCGGGGAGGATTTTTGGGCGTTTTTCTATTTTCTTGCCTTAGCTTCGATTTCATTAGCTAAATTAGTTTCTTGTAGTTGTATTTACGTTATGATATTAATTTGATTCGATTTGGGCCACCCGGAGTTGGATACTCGTGGCAAGAGCGTGATTTTGGATTGATTTTGAGCCGGTTCGAGGTAAGTGGCTTGCCTAACCTTGTGTGGGGGAACTCCCCTTAGGATTTTGAAATTGTTGTTATATGAGTGTCGTGTACGTGAGGTGACGAGGGCGTACACATGCTAATTGTTGAAAAATCCCGTTTTTACTAAGTAAATATCTGCGTTTTTCTTTTAATTGAGCAATATCTATACTTGAAGCCTCTTGTTTAGCCTAGGAAAAGCATGCTTATTTATTCTAATTGTCTTACCTGCTTTAACTGCTTACTTGTATTCTGTGCAGCATGTTTAGAATAGAATTCTTGTTTATCCACGAATAGAACTGTAGATTCTTTCTTGATACTGTTGTTTGTTTACTTTGGGACTATGGGACGATATCCCGGAAGATCCCCCTGCATGTTTACTTTGGGATTACGGATCGGAATTCCTGGAGATCCCTCTACATGTTTACTTTGGGACTATAGATCAGTATTTCGGGAGACCCCCCTACACGTTTATATTTGGGACTACAGGATGACACCCGGAGATTTCACTGTACTGGATATTTACTTTGGGACTACAGATCGGTATTCTGGTAGATCCACTTGCACATTTACGTTTAGGACTACGGGACTATATCCTGGTAGATCCCCCTATTGCTATCTCTTTGTACTGAGTTATATTCTTTCTGTGCTTTTATTCCTTATCGATTGTTAGTACTTTAATCATACTTCTTCATTTCATACTTCTTACCTTGTTATATATATATATATATAACAAGTAAGGCCCTGACCTTCCTCGTCACTACTCGATCGAGGTTAGGCTTGACACTTACTGGGTACCACTATGGTGTACTCATGCCCTTTCTTGCACATGTTTTTCGTTTGCAGATCCAGGTTCTTCGGCTCAGCCATACTATCAGTGAGGCGAGGCGATCTTCAAAGACTTTGAGGTATATCTGTCGTGTCCGCAGACCGATGAGTCCCTCTCTATTTTCTCTTTTAGTAATAGACCTTCTATACTTTCTTTTGATTAGAAATTCTGGAGTTCGAACGCTATGCAGTATCCATAGTTTGTGATTTCATGAGATTCCGGGTTTTGGGAGTTAATTCAGTGTTGAGAGTGTGTATTTGTATATGTCGAGCGGCATCTTAAATGTTATTATTATGTTTATTCGCAGTTCTTGCTAGTTTTGTATTTCGTTTCCTTTTCCGCAATTTGTTAGGCTTACCTAGTCGTAGAGACTAGGTACCGTCACGACAATTCACGGAGGGCGAACTTTGGTCGTGACAAGTTGGTATCAGAGCTCTAGGTTCATAGGAGTCATGAATCACAAACCGATTTATTAGAGTCTCGCAGATCGGTACAGAGACGTCTGTACTTATCTACGAGATCCTATATAACTGTTAGGAAAATTCCACTTCATTTGATTTCCTTGTCATGCGAGATTTTTGATATCAAAATTCTGAAATTATATCTTCTATTCTCTCATAGATGGTGAGGAAACATGTTATCAGAGATGACCAGGCACCCGTGCCCCCTGCTAGAGCCGTCAGAGGTTGGGGCCGGGGTAGAGGCTGAGGACGCGCATGTGGTGCAGCCAGAGCACCCACACGAGCTGCCACCGAGGAGCCGCCAGCAGCTCCAGCCGGAGTCCAGGCACCTGATATGCCTACTACTACTACTATGCTAGCTCTTCAGGAGACCCTTGCGCAGTTCGTGAGCATGTACACCACCCTAGCTCAGGCAGGGTTGATTCCCCTTGCTGCAGCCACATCCCAGGCCGGGGGAGGAGTATAGACTCCCACCGCCCGCACTCCTGAGCAGCGGATCCAGGTTGATCAGGTCCCAAAGGTTATACTGGTACCACCTGTAGCCCCAGTTCAGCCTGAGGATAGGGCAGCAACTTCAGAGGAGGAGCAGCGGAGGCTTGAGAGGTTTAAGAAGTACAAGCCTCCTGTATTCAGTGGTCTAGCATTAGATGATGCTCTGGGATTTTTGGAGGAGTGCTACTGTATCCTTCGCACTATGGGTATATCAGGATCGAGTGGGGTTTCTTTCTCTGCCTTCCAGCTTCTAAGAGCAGCCTATCAGTGGTGGCGTACTTTTGAGTTGGACAGTCCAGCTGAGGCACCTTCCCTTACTTTGACTCAATTTTCTGATATGTTCTTGAGAGAGTTTGTCCCTCAGAGCCTCAGGGACACATGGCGTGCAGAGTTTGAGCATTTGTGCCAGGGCACTATGACTGTTTCAGAGTATGTTATCCATTTCACTAACTTGGCTAGGCATGCACCAGCCTTGGTTTCTACAGTTTATGAGAGAGTTCACCGGCTTATTGAGGGGCTCATTCCTAGCATCAGGTCTAGCATGGCTCGAGAGTTGAAGATAGATATCTCTTATCAGCAGGTGGTGAGCATTGCTAGGAGAGTAGAGGGTATGCATGCTCGGGATAGAGATGAGAGGGAAGCCAGGAGGCCTCGAGAGTCGAGCTATTATTCTGGTGACCGTTCCCCAGCTGTAGTTTGTCATAGTAGGGGTTATATGAGTTACACCGTTCATTTAGCTCTTCTAGCAGCCAGTGGTATTCCAGCTCTCCCTAGACCTCAGGAGCCTTATTATGCATCTCTAGTATCTAGTGCGCCTCTTGCACGGGGTGCTTTCAGTGGTTAGTCCAACAGACTTGGCCCGAGCCAGTCACAGCTGCCACGACCTCCGAGAGCTTGTTTTGAGTATGGTGACACATGCCATATGGTCAGGGATTGCCGCAGACTTAGGAGGGGTGCACCTCCACAGACGTCTTAGCCACAGCGTGCCCCACAGAGTTCTCAGGCTATGATTACAGCACCAGTTGCTTAGGGGTGTCAAATGGGGCAGGGCAAGTTAGGGCGGGGCGGGGCAAGCCTTGACCTGCTAATATTTTGACCCGCCCTGCCCTGCCCTATTAGAATATTTTCAAATATTGCTTGGCCCGCCCTGCCCTGCCTCTCCCTGTCCCGTTTAGGTTCTCTTGTATTTTTTTTCAAATTTGTAATATTATGTTTATATATATTGTATGAGCAGATCCCATCTTCATAATCATGTACTAGTATATTTGTATATACACATACAATTTTAGGATCGTAACCTTTGTATAGAAACAAAAAAAAAGTCTCATGTTATACGAGCGCGCGCACACACACACTCTCTCTCTTGCAAATATTGTCGTGTCAACTGGGCTAAAAGATCAAGATCTTCATTGTACAGTTGCAAGTTAGTTGTGAGAACTATTAAAAAGATTTTCAAATCTGAGTTGGGTTGCTACTGTGAGGGATACAAGTTCATGAAGGAACTGAAAAGGATTTGGAAGACTGCCAGTCTGCATTGCAAGAGTTGAAGAAATTTTATATATTTTTGAACAAAAGTCTATTGTTGTATACTCTTGATGTTCAAGTGTCTTAGTTTATTATCCCTGGGGTGTAAATTACATTTTTATAATGATGAGTATATATTTGGTAGAATACTTTCATTTTATAGATTAGGGGTGTAAATTACATTTTTATAATGATGAGTATATATTTGGTAGAATACTTTCATTTTATAGATTAAGGTTGCCTTTGCAGGAACCATATTCACTTCGTACTAGCTAGACACACATTAGACAACATGTACATGTATTCCTACTCAACCATAGTCACTTCGTACTAGCTAGACACACATCAGACAACATGTACATGTATTCCTACTGAACCCCATCATGGAAATGTATGTCTTTGCACAGTCAGTCAATCCTGTAAGTTGTAACCACTTGACAAACACAGTCTATTAACCATGAAGAAAAAACTGTGAGTTTTACATGGAACATTTAACTGCTACAAGTAGGCCGAAACCATACTTAAATTCAAACAGTACCAATAACAATAAAAACAAATACTATAAATTGAAACAGTAGCTATGTGAAACAGTAGCTATGTGGAAAAACAGTAGCATGTCAAGGGTCTCATAGTTGCGATAAACCACTTGAATTCGGCTCGTCCTCTTCATCAAGCAATGTGGGACATGAAACTTGATCAGCGGTTGAAGTCAAACCTAAAAGGAAAAATGCATAGTTCAATGTATCAATATAGTATTAAACAATTGAATACCTATTAAGACAATAATGAGAAAATTACTTACCATTTAAGTCATTCCATAACCACGTGCGAGCACACATTAAAGCTTCCAAAGTTGTGGGGTGGAGTCTACTCCGATGCGGGCTAATCAACCTCCCACTAGTGGTAAATGCCGATTCTGAAGCAACACTAGACACGGGAATGGCTAAGAGATCACGAGCCATTTTTTGCAATGTAGGAAATTTCAATCCATTTGTCTTCCACCAACTCAAATTGTCAAATGAAGGGGTTCGAGGTAGTAGGTCTTCTTCTAAGTACATATCCAACTCTGATCTTTTCTCCACTGTAGCTCCAGTTGAAGCTACAAATCTATCAAAGCTCGAAAGCCGATCACCCTGAGTAAAACTAGTGACTTCACTAGAACTAGATGCTAATGAATCATGTGGAGCAGATAATTTACTCTTATAATCTTGAAAGAGATCATAACAATTGGATCGAACTTCTTGAATTTTAGTTGAAGCTTCTTCACCATAAATTAGTGGAATAAAGAACTTTACCAACCTCATCTTGTACCGTGGATCAAAGATGGAAGCTACTCCTATCAAAATATGCACACCATCCCAATATTTTTTAAATTTCAACAACATGGCAGATGTCATATCGCTAATCAAAGGATTAAGCTCTTTCACCCAAGCTTCCAATTCTAATTTAATTTCACAAACTTTTGTAAAGTATTGACTAGAAGTTGGATATTGAGTTTCTGAAAACTGTTCAGTGATATGATAAAAAAGTTTGAGTTTATCAGAAACATCTTCTGCATTACTCCATTGCTCTTCAGTTGGATACGACTTATAATTTGTGTCAGTTAGACTCAACTTGTTAAACACCTCTTTGTATTTTATAGTTGTTCTCAACATTAAATATGTTGAGTTCCACCTAGTAGGACAATCATACTCCAACTTCTTATAACAAGAACAGTGAACCAAACGTGTTGCTTCTTCAAACCTGTCAATTTTGCCAGCTGATCCAATCAAATACAAGACACTATCACGCACTTTGCTAATACTATCTCCTATCACTTTTAACCCTTCTTGCACAATCAAGTTTAAAATATGTGCAGCACAACTCACATGAAATACTCGACCACTCAACAACAAATCTTTTTTATTAAGTTTCTCATCCAATAAAGTTTTAATCATAGCATTATTTGTGCTACAATTATCAACTGTGATAGTCGATAGTTTTCGTTCAAGATTCTAATCAAACAAACAATTAACCAAAGCACCACACAAAGCATCTTTATCATGTGGAGCAGGGACATAAGCAAATCTCAAAATACTTTGAAGCCTCCATGAATCATCAGTGAAATGACCAGTAATAGTCATGAACCCTTTTTTGTTACTATTGGAAGTCCACATATCGGTTGTTATTGCAATTCTACTCGTGACTTTCTCCAACAACATAGAAGTTTGCGATTTCAAATTGTCAAAGATTTTTATTATGTCATTCTTGATTGTATTTCTGGAAACCATCTTAAACATAGGTTGAAGACTCGCAACAAAGTTCCTAAATCCCACATGATCAACTATAGAGAGTGAATACTCGTGTAAAATAATGGCATGTGCAAGTTTTTTACGTGAAACATCTTGATCAAAATAACCACCACCGGTATCGCCCTCATTTTGTGCATCTCTTGGCCTATTAGGACACTTAAGCATGTGATATAACATAGATTTTGTCCCATAATTTCTAGAATTTTTATACCGGCGATCGCAATATTTACAAGCACCATATGGAACACCCTTAACCTTTACTAGCTCGAAATGATCCCATGCTCGGGAATATCTCCTTTTTTCAGTTCAACTTCATCAGGTTGTGAAGGCCTTTGACTCTCATCGTCTAAGGAAATAGCATTAGTAGATGAAGCTGGTAGATTCTCTTCAATTTGAGATGCCATGATTATCTAGTAAAACAAAGACAAGAAATATCACTAAAAATTGATATTTAGTATATGTCCCAGCGACAAGAAGATTTGTCTCATTCTCCATCAACAAAATTTAATAACCAAATGTCATATTCCTAGAACCTACTCACTTTTGTATCAAAATGAACAGTCAAACAGTAGTTAAGTGATTGATTTGGACAAGATGATATCTGAATTTCACCAAGCATAAGTTCCATGGTGCAGGTTTTCCTTGACATGTACATCGAATCTGCTAGTATTAACTTATATTAACAAAATATTTGGTAGGAGTATTTAGATATTTCAAGTACTGTGATAAACAAAGTAACAAAAGATGGTGTCCATCTACAACAGATGATCTTATATTTAAACTAAGAAATCTGATGATATTATCTATGTGAATTGGATTCCTTTACAATACATTGTGCAAACTCCCTATGCTACAATGGAGTTCCTAAAGGAAACATTTGGAAGTAGAAAATAATTTTTTTTTTCATTTTATGCACACCAGGAAGCCATAGCAATATGGCACTAAGAATGAAACAAGCCCGCCATGTCAATTCTAACAGCCCAAGGAGAAGCCATAGCAAGACTTCTAGTTCTTGTCGAAGGAGAAGCCAAGAATCATTTTCTAAAAGACTAAAACTACACATCGTTTGTTTCCTTTCCAGATAATTACTCACATTACCAAAATAAATTGGAGGATCCACCAAAATTTCCCACAAATGGGAAACTCAAACAAGGATTTTCGACCAAGTCTTTTCCACATAGATAAATCACAAAGCAGAACTATAAGAAACCTGGTAGTTGAGTAACACTATGCCAGGATTAAGGTACAGAAAAAGCACGTATAATACTGAAACCCAGCAATCAGATAACTCTCTATGCATAGGCAACCCACTATATCAGTAACAAAATTAAAAAAAAGGGCAGCCCGACACTAATCTCCCAACAGAATATAGAATCAGAGAAACCAAGTAGCAACAAAATCGAGTCCGAACTTGACAAATAAAGATCGGTAGACCTGGTCCAAGGTAGTTCTTCTCCAAAAAAAGGTCTGTTGATCAGTGAAACACCATTACTAGGCTGGACCAGTGGTTGTGACAAAATGAATGGAAATTATTAGAGAAAAAAGAGAACTATGTACTTATTAGATATTTACGTGGATTTACTGGAGGAAGAAGAATCGAAGAAGGTTTGAGGAAGAAGAATCGCAGATTCGCAGCAGTTCAAAGAGGAAGAAGAATCGTATGAGAGATTGAGAGTTTTTGACTTCTGAGTTTGGAAATTAGGTTTTACGCTTTTAGCGATTGGGATTTAAGATTTGGGAGTACGCCGGTATGCGGGTCTAAATTATTTTGACCCGACCCAACTATTAACCCGTATGTGCCCTACCCTGCCCTGCCCTATTAAAATATTTTAAAAATAACAATTTGCCCTTCCCTGCCTTGCCCCATTTAAGGTTATCCCTACCCTACCCTGCCCCAATTGCCATCCCTACAGTTGCTACCCCACCTGGTCAGCCAACTAGAGGTGGAGGTCAGGGAGGAAGAGGTCGCCCTAGAAGGGGAGGCCAGGCTAGATATTATGCTCGTCCTGCTCGTACTGAGGCTGTCACCTCCGATTCCATCATCATAGGTATTGTCCTAGTTTGTCATAGAGATTCATCGGTTTTATTCTATCCAAGTTCCACTTATTCTTATGTGTCCTCTTATTTTGCCCTGCATTTTAGCATATCTCGGGATTTTTTGAATTCCCCTATTTATGTTTCTACTCCTATGGAAAATTTTCTTGTTGTGGACCGCGTTTATCGGTCGTGTTTGGTTGCTTTTAGTGGTTTTGAGACAAGAGCCGATATATTATTGCTCAGCATGGTAGATTTTGACTGGTTGTCTCCCCATTATTCTATTATTTATTGTCACGCCAAAACCATGATGTTGGCTATGCCAGGTGTACCGTGAGTAGAGTGGAGGGGTACTTTAGATCACATTCCTAGTAGAGTTATTTCTTTCCTTAAGGCTCAGCGAATGGTTGAGAAGGGGTGTGACGCGTATCTAGCCTATGTGAGAGATGTCAGTATTGATACCCCTATAGTTGATTTAGTCCCAGTAGTATAGGACTTCCTTGATGTGTTTCCAATTGACCTTCCGGGTATGCCGCCCGATAGAGATATTGATTTCGGCATTGATTTGTTGCCAGGCACTCAGCCCATTTCTATTTCTCCATATCATATGGCCCCTCCTGAGTTGAAGGAGTTGAAGGATCAGTTATAGGAATTGCTTGATAAGGGTTTTATTTGGCCCAGTGTATCACCTTGGAGTGTTCCTGTCTTGTTTGTGAAGAGGAAGGATGCTTCTATGCGTATGTGCATTGATTATCGCCAGTTGAACAAAGTTACAGTGAAGAACCGGTATCCTTTGCCTCGTATTGATAATTTGTTTGACCACCTACAGGGTGCACGAGTGTTTTCTAAGATTGACTTGCATTCAGGTTACCATCAGTTGAAGATTCGGGACCCAGATATCCTGAAGACTACTTTCATGACTCGGTATGGTCATTACGAGTTCCTTGTTATGTCATTTGGGCTGACCAATTCCCCAGCAGCCTTCATGCATTTGATGCACAGTGTGTTCCGGCCATATCTTGACTCGTTTGGCATTGTCTTTATTGATGATATTTTGTTATGCTCCCGGAGTCGGGAAGATCATGAGCAGTACCTGAGGACAGTGCTTTAGACTTTGATAGAAAAGAAATTATATGCAAAGTTTTCGAAATGTGAGTTTTGGTTGGATTCCGTGGTTAGGTCACGTAGTATCGAGTGAGGGGATAAATGTGTATCCGAAGAAAGTGGAAGTAGTGCAGAGCTGGCCCAGACCATCCTCAGCTACAGAGATCCACGGTTTTCTTGGCTTGGCGGATTATTACCGTCGATTTGTTGAGGGATTTTCATCTATTGCAGCACCTATGACCAGGCTGACCCAGAAGGGTGCTCCGTTCTAGTGGATGGAAGAGTGTGCGGAGAGCTTCCAAAAGCTCAAGACAGCTTTGACTACAGCCCCATTACTGATATTGCCTACAGGTTCGGGGTCTTATATTGTCTATTGTGATGCCTTGAGGATTGGCCTTGGAGCGGTATTGATGCAGGATGGTAGGGTGATTTCCTATGCGTCCAGACAATTGAAGGTACATGAGAAGAATTAACTTGTCCATGATCTCGAGTTGGCTGCTATTGTTCACGCCTTGAAGATCTGGCGTCATTATTTGTACGGTGTTCCTGTGAGATCTATACTGATCACCGGAGTTTGCAACATATGTTCAAGTAGAAGGATCTTAATTTGCGCTAGAGGAGGTGGTTAGAGCTGCTGAAGGACTATGATATCACTATCTTGTATCACTCGGGCAAGGCCAATGTGGTGGCCGATGCTTTGAGTCGTTGGGCAGAGAGTTTGTGGAGTTTGGCTTATTTACAAGAAGCGGAGAGGCCCATGGCGATGGATGTTCAAGCCTTAGCCAGCCAGTTTGTGAGATTGGATCTTTCGGAGCCTAGTCAGGTTCTAGCTTTCGTGATTTCTCGGTCTTCTTTATTTGATCGTATCAGAGATGTGACTATTGGTAATGATGGGGTATTGAGGATGCAAGGTTGGGTATGTGTACCAAATGTTGATGGGCATCGCGAGTTAATTTTAGAGGAGGCCTATAGTTCACGGTATTCCATTCATACAGGTGCCGCGAAGATGTACCAGGACTTGAGATAGCACTATTGGTGGAGGCGGATGAAGAAGGATATAGTTGGGTTTGTAGCTTAGTGCCTCAATTGTCAGTAGGTAAAGTATGAACATCAAACACCGGGTGGGTTGCTTTAGTAGATAGAGATTCCGGAGTGGAAGTGGGAGCGGATCACCATGGACTTCGTAGTTGGACTCCCACGGACTTTGAAGAAGTTCGATGCCATTTGGGTGATTTTGTATCGGCTGACCAAGTCTACGCACTTCATTCATGTGTGTACTACCTATTCTTCGGACCGATTGGCGGAGATTTATATCCGGGAGATTGTTTGTCTATATGGTATTCCAGTTTCCTTAATTTCAAACAGAGGTACTCAGTTCACATCACAATTCTGGAGGGCCGTACAGCATGAGTTGGGTACTCGGGTGGAGTTGAGCAGCGCATTTCATACCCAGACGGATGGACAGTCCAAGCGCACTATTCAGATTCTTGAGGATATGCTTCGTGCATGTGTGATAGAGTTTGGAGGTTCTTGGGATCAGTTCTTTCCACTGGTGGAGTTTGCCTACAACAACAGTTATCAATCTAGCATTTAGATGGCACCATATAAGGCTTTGTATGGTAGGTGGTGTAGATCCCCGGTGGGTTGGTTTGAGCAGGGTAAGGCTAGATTATTGGGCACAGACTTGGTTCAGGACACATTGGAGAAGGTTAAGGTGATTCAGGATAGACTTCGCACAGCCTAGTCCAGACAGAAGAGATATACAGACCGAAAGGTTCGTGAAGTTTCTTATATGGTTGGAGAGCAGGTCCTGCTTCGGATTTTGCCTATGAAGGGCGTTATGAGATTTGGGAAGTAGGGGAAATTGAGTCCGGTTTATTGGTCCTTTTGAGGTATTGAGACGTGTTGGGGAGGGTTCTTATGAGCTTGCCTTACCTACCAGCTTGGCAGGAGTTCAACCGGTATTTCATATTTCGATGCTCCGGAAGTATCATGGTAATCCATTACACGTGTTGGATTTCAGTTTTGTCCAGTTGGACAAGGACCTATCTTATGTTGAGGAGTCAGTGGCGACATTGGACAGGCAGGTTCGAAAGTTGAGGTTAAAGAACATTGCATCAGTGAAGGTTCAGTAGCGGGGTCAGTCGGTCGAGGAAGTGACTTGGGAGACCAAGCAGGATATGCGCAGCTGTTACCCTCATCTTTTCACCACTTCAGGTATGTCTCTATGCTCGTTCGAGAACGAATGAATGTTTTAAGAGGGGGAGGATGTAACGACCTGACCGGTCATTTTAAGAATTAATGCTTGATCCCCTATTAACTGTTTTCCCTGTATTTGTTTCTGCTATTGTGAGTTGCCGAAGAGGATTCGTTTTGAGTTTCAGAGTGTTTTGGGACACTTAGTCGCTCAATGAGAGCTTAAGCTTTAGAATTTAGACCGTAGTCGGAGCAGTATGAAGATAGCCTCGAAATGGAATTCCGTCTATCTCGTTAGCTACGTTGGGTGATTTGGGGTCATCATGGCATTCCATAGCTTGTTTCCAGAAGGCTCGAGGCACAGCTCGAGGTTTGATGAACAAAAAGGCTCGAGGCATAGCTCGACCTCGGGGCAGTACAAATCGGTGGCTATGATGAACGAGTGGGAGATTCCCAAGGCAAGTGGTTAGAGCTGACCAAGTCCATAAGAATAGTACAAGTCCGTACCGTGCCATTAAATGGTTGTACCAGCCCCATATCTTTGTAATAAATGCATATGTACTATGTTGGGATTCCCCCTCTTATATAAAGGGGACCCTTGTTATTATTTGCACACATGATATTCAATATAAAAATAAGAACATTCTCTGCTCTCTATCTCAAACACTCTCTATTGTTGCATACAGTTATTGTGTTGCATTAATTGTACTTCATTTATTACTCATCATTGATCATAAAGATCCCTCATCAAAGCTCTTAGAACTGTTAGTCCTTCATCGGCCGTCCACAGCCTAATGCTTAGCTCGACCCCGAGGCTCCGTGTAGTCTGGCTCGAGGTCCCGATTCTCGGACACTCAGTTTGCATAGCATACTATCTTCAAGCTATTATCTTATATTCTAGTCTCACACTTAGAATATATTTCCTAACAACTAGCATAAAAATAAATCACATATTTTTAGAACCACAAAATCAAATCTAATTGTAATTACCATTTTCGAGGTAAACAAACTTCCGCCTAAGTTGAAGGATCCTGGGAGTTTCACAATTCATCTATCGCTTGGAAAACAAGAAGTTGGTAGAGCCCTGTGTGATTTAGGGGCTAGTATAAAATTGATGCCATCATCTTTATTCCAGCAACTCGGATTGGAGGTTCTTAGACCTACTACATTTACTTTACAGTTGGCAGATAGGTCACTAGTGATGCCAAAAGGAATTATTGAGGATGTGTTAGTTCAAGTGGGAAAGTTTATTTCCTGCTGATTTTATTGTTCTTGATTACGAAGCAGATGAGGAGGTGCCCATTATTTTGGGGCGACCATTCTTAGCTACTAGTGGAGAGATTATTGATGTGAGGGAAGGGAAGTTGAAGATGAGAGTTGATGATGAGGAAATCATTTTTAATGTGTACAAGGCACTTAAGCTCACTAAGCATTATGAGGACTTGTGCATAATTACTGTGGTAGAATTGAAAGGGATATAGTAGAAATCTTATGAGAATTATAGTGATCCAGATGGGATAACTGAGTTAGAGAAGGTGGTATTTCAAGCTGAGTGTGTAAAGATGATTGAGAGAAGAGCCGGAGATGAAAGAGGAAACCTTCCGAGAGCGTGCAAAAAGGTTAGAATTCATGGGAGAAAGAAGAAGAGAAAGAGCCCAGCCTGAGCAGAGTAGCAGAGTCGTGCCACGACTATAAATAAGTTGCATGTTGAGAGGCAATCTAGCCTGTATTTTATTTATTTTGTTTTTTTATAGTGTCAAGTTTCGTATTGTTTTTGGTTTACAGAGTAGGGGAAGTCTGAGTACCCAAAGTTGAAGTTGAGGAGCATGTTTGAGCTTAAGTGTGGGGTTGTCCCGACCCTTAATATTGAGGATCCTCTGCGAGCTAGCCCGAGAGGGTCTCACGGAGTATTTCTCACCCTTGTTTAATATTTTTCTCCATGATCATGCATCGAGGACTATGCATAATATTAGTGTGGGTGGGGAAACTACTTTCTGAAGTGTAATTATATAAATATTTTTTTTATTAGTAGACATAGTCTAGGTTTTCAAAAAAAATAAAAATAGAAAAAAATCAGAAAAAGCTCGAACTTTTCCCAACGATGGATCACTTGGATAGTTTTCTTGAGGGATTAAAGTCCTATTAAAAAATACCAAAAAGATTTTTTTAGGATAGTTAGGTTGTATCCCTTGGTTTTTCTTTGGGCGTTGGTTATTTTCTAAGGGTGTAGCTCGAACCGGGTACTTTGTTTTTTTAGGAATAGGTTAGGAAGAAACTGAGTTGCTCTGAGGTACCTATTGACGTGTTTGGTGTTGGCACATTTGGCTATGGCATGCGCTCTGTCTTCCCATACATTTGATTTGAATTATAATGCCTAAATAAAATAAATAGCCAACTCTGTGACGCCTTTTCTCAGTTGTTGACTTGTATGCCACAAAGTGCAATATTTCTTAAAAATTCTCAATTATATGTGCTTGATTGACTTGAGAGTTGAACAAAACTGTCTCGATTGAGTCATGTGCAATGAGTATGTGAGGATTTGTGATTTTTTGTGCTATCATGTGTAGCCTAGAACTTGCCTCATATGTTAATCGAAGCGAAATCATTAAGTTGTGCTAGTCTATGAGATGACATAGCCATTTATTGCTTGATCATATATGTGCTCATCACTTATAAATAAATCTTTCGTTGCTAGCCCCTTTGTAATGATCCGGCCGATCGTTTTAAGAATTAACACCCCGATCCCATATTAATGGCTTTCCCCGTAATTGTTTCTGCTATTTTGATTTGCGAGATGATTTGTTTTGAGTTTCGGGGTGTTTTGGGACACTTAGTCCCTAAAAGAGAGTTTAAGCTTTAGAATTTGGACCGTAGTCGGAGCTGTGTAAAGATGGCCTCGGAATGGAATTTCGTCAGTTCCGTTAACTCCGTTGGGTGATTTCAGGCTTAAGGGCGTGTTCGGATTGTGTTTTAGAGGTCCGTAGTTTATTTAAGCTTGAAATGCTGAAAGTTGAATTTTTGAAGTTTCTGGTTCGATAGTGAAATTTAGATATCGGGATCATAATCCAATTCCAAGAGTTGGAGTAGCTCTGTAGTGTTGAATGTGACTTGTGTGCAAAATTTGGGGTCAGTCGGACTTGGTTTGGTTGGTTTTATCATCAGATGTAGGATTCTTGAGATTTCCAGTTCATAAGGCTTGGATTGGAGAGTGATTTGTGGTTTTAGAATTGTTTGATGTGATTCGAGGGTTGGAATAAGTTCGCATGATGTTTTAGGATTGGTTGACATGTTTGGTTATGGACCCGGGGGCCTCGGGTGTGTTTCAGATGATCAGCGGGTCATTTTTAGACTTAGAGAAGTTGCAGATTTTCTGTTGTTGTGTTGTAGAGAAAACCTTCATCGCGTTCCCGAGAGGGTTCTCGCGTTCGCGTAGAGTATCTGGGTGAAGCAGCTGAATTGTGCTTCGCGTTCGTGATGATGCCCTATGTTCGTGAAGGTATGGGCCCTTTGGTCTTCGCATTCGCGACATGGTCCTCGCGTTCGTGTAGGGAGGTCAACCAGTGTAAGTTATGCATTCGCGAGTGGACCCCCACGTTTGTGAAAGAGGAAATATTGGCCAGTGATTTTTGAGCATCGTGTTCGCGACAATGGACTTGCGTTTGTGAAGAAGGAATTACCTGGGCAGATTATAAAGTTTCAAAATCGAGGGTTTAGCCATTTTTATCAAAACTAGAGTTTGGGAGCTTGGATTTGAACGAGATTTTGAGGCATTTTCAGAGATATCAATTGGGTAATTATTCCTAATTCCTTTTTTCCTTATAACCCATTAATCTAAACGTGAATTCATCATCTAATTTCGGATTTGGAGTGCGAAATTGGGGAAAATTTTGGAAAAATTCTTAGGCCTAATTTTGGGGTTTTGATTAAGATTTTGGTATCGGATTGTAGTAATTTTGGTACGAGTGAACTCGTGAGTGAATGGGGGTTCTTAATCCGTAACTTTTACTCGATTCCGAGACGTGGGCCCAGGGGACTTGTTGGGCAATTTTCTCAATTTTGCATGTTAGCTTCGAAATAATTAGTGGAATTAGTTACTTGAAGTTATATTTACATTATGTAATAGATTTGAGCCATTTAGAGTCGAGTACTCATGGCAAAAACGTGATTTCGAGTTGATTGAGTTGTTTCGAGGTAAGTGACTTGACTAACCTTGTGTAGAGGAACTCCCCTTAGGATTTGGTACTTGTTGATATATGAAATGCCTTGTACGTGAGGTGACGAATGCGAACATGTGCTAATTGTTGAAAATCTTGTTTTTATTAAGCAACTATAATTGTGTTTTTCTTCTTTGTTGTACATTACTTACAATTTAAGTCTACTGTTAGTTTAGGGAAGTATGTCTAAGTGCTTTAATTGCTTTACTTGTTCGAACTGCTTTATTTGAATTCTGTGTAACATGCTAGGTTAGAAATACCTGTTTTACTTTGGTATGAAATTTGATTGAATTGAATATTCTTCGTGTTGCTGCTGTGTGTTTACTTTGGGACTACGGGACGATATCCCGAGAGATACCCCTGCTTGTTTATTTTGGGACTACGGATCGATATTCTAGTAGATCCCCCAGCACATTTACGATTGGGACTACGGGACAACACCCGGTAGATTGCCCAAACTGGATATTTATTTTGGGACTACAGATTTGGTATTCCGAGAGTTTCCCTTGTACATTTACGTTTGGGACTATGGGATGGTATCCCGGGAGATCCCCTGTTGCTATTTCTGTGTACTGAGTTAGATTCTTTCTGTGTTTTTATTCGTTATAGACTGTTAGCACTTTAATTATATTATCGTATTCTATACTATCTTACCTCGTTTTTCATCTATAATCAGTAGGGCCCTGACTTTCCTCGTCACTACTCGACCGAGGTTAGGCTTGGCACTTACTAAGTACCATTGTGGTGTACTCATGCCCTTCCTGCGCTTGTTTTCAAGTGCAGATCCAGGTTCTTCAGCTCAGCCCTACCACCCTTGAGGCGAGGCAATTCTTAAGAGACTACGAGGTATATCTGCCGCATTTGTAGACCGAGGAGTCCCTCTCCATTCTCTCTTATAGTTATAGTCCTTTTGTATTTACTTTGATTTAGACATTTTGGAGTTAGAGCACTATGTAGTATCCTTAGCTTGTGATTTTATGAGATTATAGATTTTAGGAGATCTTTTCAGTTGAGAGTGTGTATTTGTATATGCCGAGCGGTATCTTAAACGTTTTCATTATGTTTGTCCACAGTTTCTATTAGTTTTTATCTATTGTTTCCCTTTTCCGCAGATTGTTAGGCTTACCTACTCATAGAGACTAGGAGCCATCACGATAGTTCACGGAGGGCGAACAGGGGTGATAACAAGTTGGTATTATAACTCTAGGTTCATAGGAGTAATGAATCACAAGTCAGTTTATTAGAGTCTTGCGGATCGGTAAGGGAACGTTTGTACTTATCTATGAGAGGCTATGTAACTGTTGGGAAAATTTCACTTCATTTGATTTCCTTGTCTTGCGAGATTTTTGATATCACAATTCTAAACTTTTGTCTTCTATTCTCTCACAAACGATGAGGACACGTGCTACCGGAGATGACCAGGCACCCGCGCCCCTGCTAGAGCCGTTAGAGGTTGGGGTCGGGGTAGAGGCTGAGAACGTGCATGTGGTACAGCTAGAGCACCCACGCGAGCTGCCACAGAGAAGCCACCAGTAGCTCCAGCTGGAGTCTAGGCAGCTGATATGCCTACTGCTACTACTATTCCAGCTCTCTTAGGAGACTCTTGCACAGTACGTAAGCATGTACACCACTCTAGCTCAGGCAGGGCTGATTCCCCTTATTGCAGCAACATCCTAGGCTGGGGGAGGAGCACAGACTCCCGCTGCCCGCACTCCTGAGCAGCGGGTCCAAGTTGATTAGATCCTAGAGGTTATACCGGCACCGCCTGCAGTGCAAGATCTGCCCGAGGATAGGGCAGCGGCTTCAGAGGATGAGTAGTAAAAGCTTGAGAGATTCAAGAAGTATAAGCCTCCTGTATTCAATGGTTTAGCATCAGATGATGCCTTGGGATTTCTGGAGGAGTGTCACCATATCCTCCGCACTATGGGTATATCAGGATCGAGTGGGGTGCTTTCACTGCCTTCCAGCTTCGAGGAGCCGCCTACTAGTGGTGGCATACTTTTGAGTTGGAAAGTCTAGTTGAGGTAGCATCCCTTACATGGACTCAGTTTTCAGATATGTTCCTGAGAGAGTTTGTTCCTCAGAGACTCAGGGACACATGGCGTGCAGAGTTTGAGCATTTGCGCCAGGGCACTATGACTGTTTCGGAGTATGATGTCTGTTTCACTGACTTGGATAAGCACGCACCAGATTTGGTGGCTACATTTCGTGAGAGCGTTTGACGGTTTATTGAGGGGCTCATTCCCAGAATCGGGTCTAGCATGGCTCGTGAGTTGGAGATGGATATTTCTTATCAGCAGGTGGTGAGCATTGCTAGGAGAGTTGAGGGTATGCATGATCGGGATAGAGAGGAGAGGGAGGCCAAAAGGTCTCGAGAGTCTGGCCATTATTTTAGTGCCCATGCTCCAGCTGCAGTTTGTCGGGGTAGGGGTTATATGAGTCGCCCCTTTCATTCAGCTCTTCCAGCAGCCAGTGGTATTCCAGCTCCTCCTAGACCTTAGGAGCCTTATTATGTACCTCTAGTATCTAGTGCACCTCCTGCATGGGGTGCTTTCAGTGGTCAGTCCAGCAGACCTAGCCCAATCCAGTCACAGCCACCACGTCCTCCCAAAGCTTGTTTTGAGTGTGGTGAGACACGCCATATGGTGAGGGATTGCCCTAGACTTAGGAAGGGTGCACCTTCACAGACTCCTCATCCACAACGTGCCCCGCAGAGTTCCCAGGCTATGGTTCCAGCACCAGTTGCCACCCCATCTGCTCAGCCAACTAGAGGTGGAGGTCTGGGAGGTAAAGATCGCCCTAGAGAGGGAGGCCAGGCCAGATATTATACCCTTTCTGCCCGTACTGAGGCTCTCGCCTCCGATTCTATATCATAGGTATTGTCCTAGTATGTCATAGAGATGCATCGGTTCTATTCGATCCAGGCTCCACTTATTCTTATGTGTCTTCTTATTTTTCCCCGCATTTGGGTGTATCTCGGGATTTTTTGAGTTCCCCTGTTTATGTTTCTACTCCTGTGGGGGATTCTTTTTTTGTGGACCACGTTTATCGGGCATGTTTGGTTGCTCTTAGTGGTTTTGAGACCAGAGCCGATTTATTGTTGTTCAGCATGGTAGATTTCGATGTTATTTTGAGCATGGACTGGTTGTCACCGCATTATGCTATTCTTGATTGTTACATCAAAACTATGACACTGGCTATGCTAGGTGTACGGCGAGTAGAGTGGAGAGGTACTTTAGATCACACTCCTAGTAGAGTTATTTCATTCCTTAAAGCTAAACGAATGGTTGAGAACGGGTGTGACGCGTATCTGGCCTATGTGATAGATGTTTGTGTTGATACCCCTATAGTTGATTCAGTTCTAGTAGTACGGGACTTCCCTGATGTGTTTCCAGCTGATCTTCAGGGTATGCCATCCGACAGAGATATTGATTTTGGCATTGATTTGTTGTCGGGTACTCAGACCATTTCTATTCCTCGATATCGTATGGCCCCTCTTGAGTTGAAGGAGATGAAGGATCAGTTATAGGAATTGCTTGATAAGGGTTTTATTCGGCCAAGTGTATCACCTTGGGGTGTTGCTATCTTGTTTGTTAAGAAAAAGGATGGTTCTATGCGTATGTGCATTGATTATCGCCAATTGAACAAAGTTACAGTGAAGAACTAGTATCCTTTGTCTTGTATTAATGATTTGTTTGACCACCTACAGTGTGCACGAGTGTTTTCTAAGATTGACTTGCATTCAAGTTACCATTAGTTGAAGATTCGGGAGCCAGATATCCCGAAGACTGCTTTCAGGACTCGGTATGGTCACTACGAATTCCTTGTTATATCGTTTGGGCTAACCAATTCCCTAGCAGCCTTCATGCATTTGATGCACAGTGTATTCCGACCATATCTTGACTCGTTCGTCATTGTCTTTATTGATGATATTCTGGTATACTCCCGGAGTCGGGAGGATCATGAGCAGCACCTGACGACAGTGCTTTAGACTTTGAGGTAAAGGAAGTTATATGCAAAGTTATCAAAATGTGAGTTTTGGTTGGATTTTATGGCATTCTTGGGTCACGTGGTATCGAGTGAGGGTATATAGGTGGATCTGAAGAAAGTGGAAGCATCGCAGAGTTGGCCTATACCATCCTCAGCTACAGAGATCAACAGTTTTCTTGGCTTGGCGGGTTATTACCGTCGATTCGTTGAGGGGTTTTCATCTATTGCAGCACCTATGACCAGGCTGACCCAGAAGGGTGCTCCATTCCAGTGGATAGAAGAGTGTAAGGCGAGCTTCCAGAAGCTCAAGACTGCTTTGACTATAGCCCCAGTTTTGATATTGCCTACAGGTTCAGGGTCTTATACTGTCTATTGTGATGCCTCGAGGATTGACCTTGGAGCGGTATTGATGCAGGATAGTAGGGTGATTGCCTACGTGTACAAATAGTTGAAGGTACATGAGAAGAATTATCTCGTCCATGATCTCAAGTTAGCTGCTATTGTCCATGCATTGAAGATCTGGCATCATTATTTGTACGGTGATCCTGTGAGATCTATATTAAACACCGGAGTTTGCACCACCTATTCAAGCAAAAGGATTTTAATTTTTTCTAGAGGAGGTGGTTAGAGCTGCTGAAAGACTATGATATCATTATCTTGTATCACCCAGGCAAGGCCAATGTGGTGGCCGATGCTTTAAGTCGTCGGGCGGAGAGTTTGGGGAGCTTGGCTTATTTACCAGCAACTGAGAGGCCCATGGCAATGGATGTTCAGGCCTTAGCTAGCCAGTTTGTGAGATTGGATCTTTCGAATTCCAGTCGGGTTCTAGCTTGTGTGGTCTCTCGGTCTTCCTTATTTGATAGTATCAGGGAGCATCAGTATGATAACCCTCATTTGCTCGTCCTCAAGGACAAGGTTCTACACGGTGATGCCAGAGATGTGACTATTGGTGATGACGGGGTATTGAGGATGCAGGGTCGGGTATGTGTACCCAATGTTGATGGGCTTCGAGAGTTGATTCTAAAAGAGGCCCATAGTTCGTGATATTCCATCCATCCGAGTGCCACGAAGATGCACAAGGATATGAGGCAGCACTATTGGTGGAGGCAGATGAAGAAAGATATAGTTGGGTTTGTAGCTCGGTGCCTCAATTATTAGCAGGTGAAGTATGAGCACCAGAGACCGGGTGGGTTGCTTCAGCAGATAGAGATTCCGGAATGGAAGTGGGAGCGGACCACCATGGACTTCATAGTTGGGCTCCCACGTAATTTGAGAAAGTTCGATGCCATTTGGGTGATTGTGGATCAACTGACCAAGTCCGCGCACTTCATTCCTGTGTGTACTACCTATTCTTCGGAGTAATTGGCGGAGATTTATATTCGGAGATTTTTCGCCTTTATGGTATTCCAGTTTCCATCATTTCAGATAGAGGTACTTAGTTCACATCACGGTTCTGGAGGGTCATACAGCATGAGTTAGGTACTCGGGTGGAGTTGAGCACATCATTTCACCCCAGATGGACGAACAGTCCGAGCGCACTATTCAGATTCTTGAGGATATGCTCTGTGCGTGTGTGATGGAGTTTGGAGGTTCTTGGGATCAGTTCTTGCCACTAGCAGAGTTTGCATACAACAACAACTATCAGTCCAGCATTCATAAGGCACCGTATAAGGCCTTGTATGGTAGGTAGTGTAGATCCTCGGTGGGTTGGTTTGAGCCGGATGAGGCTAGATTATTGGGCATAGACTTGGTTTAGGATGCTTTGGAGAAGGTTAAGGTGATTCAGGATAGACTCCGTACAGCCCAGTCCAGACAGAAGAGTCATGCGGACCGGAAGGTTCGTGATGTTTCCTATATGGTTGGAGAGCAGGTTCTGCTTCGGGTTTCACCTATGAAGGGCGTTATGAGATTTGGGAAGAAAGGAAAGTTGAGTCCGAGGTTTATTAGTCCTTTTGAGATATTGAGATGTGTTGGGGAGGTTTCTTATGAGCTTGCCTTACCTCCCAGCTTGGCAAGAGTTCATCCGGTATTTCATGTTTTGATGCTCTGGAAGTATCACGGCGATCCGTCGCATGTATTGAATTTCAGTTCAGTCTAGTTGGACAAGGATCTATCTTATGTTGAGGAGCCAGTGGCAATATTGGATAGGCAGGTTCGGAAGCTGAGGTCAAAGAACATTGCATCAGTGAAGGTTCAGTGGCGAGGTCAGCTGGTCAAGGAGGTGACCTGGGAGACCGAGCAGGATATGCGCAGCCGTTACCCTCATCTTTTCACCACTTCAAGTATGTCTCTATGATCATTCGAGGACGAACGAATGTTTTTAGAGGGGGAGGATGTAACGACCTAGCCGGTCGTTTTAAGAATTAACGCCCCGATCCCCTATTAACTACTTTCCCCATATTTGTTTCTGCTATTTTGATTTGCCGGGATGATTTGTTTTTGAGTTTTGGAGTGTTTTGGGACACTTAGACCTTAAAAGAGAGTTTAAGCTTTAGAAATCGAACCATAGTTGGAGCAGTGTGAAGACGGCCTCGGAATGGAATTCAGTCGGTTCTGTTACCTCCGTTGGGTGATTTCAGGCTTAGTGGCTTGGATTGTGTTTTGGAGGTTCGTAGCTTATTTAGGCTTGAAATGCCGAAAGTTAAATTTTTGAAATTTCCGCTTCGATAGTGAAATTTTGATATCGGGGTAGGAATCCGATTCCGAGAGTTGGAGTAGCTCTGTAGTGTTGAATGTGACTTGTGTGCAAATTTTGGGGTCAATCGGACTTGGTTTGGTTGGTTTTATCATCGGATGTAGGATTCTTGAGATTTATACATAAGGCTTGGATTGGAGAGTGATTTGTGGTTTTAGCATTGTTTCATGTGATTCGAGGGTTGGAATAAGTTCGTATGATGTTTTAGGATTGGTTGGCATGTTAGGTTGAGGTCCCGGGGGCCTCGGGTGTGTTTCGGATACTCAACAGGTCATTTTTGGACTTAGAGAAGTTGCAGATTTTCTGCTATTGTGTTGCAAAGAAAACCTTCATCGTGTTCGCAAGAGGGTTCTCGCGTTTGCATAGAGCATCTGGGTGAATCAGCTGAATCGTGCTTCTCGTTCGCGACATGGTCCTCGCGTTCGTGTAGGGTCCGCCAATGTAAGCTACGCGTTCGCGAGTGGATCCTCACATTCGCGAAAGAGGAAATATTGGCCAGTGATTTTTGTGCATCACGTTCGCGATAATGGACTCACGTTCGCGAAGAAGGAATTACCTAGGCAGATTATAAAGTTTCAAAATCGAGGGTTTAGCCATTTTTATCAAAACTAGAGTTTGGGAGCTCGGATTTGAACGAGATTTTAAGGGATTTTCAGAGATATCAATTGGGTAATGATTCCTAACTCCTTTTTGGTTATAACTCATTAATCTAAACGTGAATTCATCATCTAATTTTGGATTTGGGGTGAGAAATTGGGAAAGATTTTGGAAAAGTTCTTAGGCCTAATTTTGGGGTTTTGATTAAGATTTTGGTATCGGATTGTAGTAATTTTGGTACAAGTGAACTCGTGAGTGAATGGAGGTTCAAAATCCGTAACTTTTACTCAATTCCAAGACGTGGGCCCGGGGGACTTTTTGGGCAATTTTCTTAATTTCGCGTGTTAGCTTCAAATTAATTAGTGGAATTAGTTACTTGAAGTTATATTTACATTATGCAATTGATTTGAATAGATTTTGTCCATTTGGAGTCGAGTACTTGTGGCAAGAACGTGATTTCGAGTTGATTAAGCTAGTTCGAGGTAAGTGGCTTGCCTAACCTTGTGTGGGGAAACTCCCCTTAGGATTTGGTACTTGTTGATATATGAAATGCCTTGTACGTGAGGTGACAAGTGCGAACATGTGCTAATTGTTGAAAATCCTGTTTTTATTAAGCAACTATAATTGTGTTTTTCTTCTTTGTTGTACATTACTTGCAATTTAAGTCTACTGTTAGTTTAGGAAAGCATGTCTAAGTGATTTAATTGTTTTACTTGTTCAAACTGCTTTATTTGAATTCTCTGCAGCATGCTAGGTTAGAAATGTCTGTTTTACTTTGGTATGAAATTTGATATAATTGAATATTCTTCGTGTTGATGTTATGTGTTTACTTTGGGACTACGGGACGATATTGCAGGAGATCCCCCTGCTTATTTATTTTGGGACTACGGATCGGTATTCCGGTAGATCCCCCTGCACATTTACGATTGGGACTACGGGACAGCACCTAGTAGATTCCCCATACTGGATATTTACTTTGGGACTACGGATTTGGTATTCGGGGAGTTTCCCTTGCACATTTACGTTTGGGACTACGAGACGGTATCCCGAGAGATCCCCTGTTGCTATTTCTGTGTACTGAGTTAGATTCTTTCTGTGTTTTTATTTGTTATAGATTGTTAGCACTTTAATTATATTATCGTATTCTATATTGTCTTACCTCGTTTTTCATCTAAAATCAGTAGGGCCTTGACTTTCCTCATCACTACTCGACCGAGGTTAGGCTTGGCACTTACTGAGTACCGTTGTGGTGTACTCATGCCCTTCCTGCGCATATTTTTCATGTGCAGATCCAGGTTTTTTGGCTCAGCCCTACCACCCTTAAGGCGAGGCGATTCTACAGAGACTTCGAGGTATATCTGCCACGTCCGCAGACCGAGGAGTCCCTCTCCATTCTCTCTTGTAGTTATAGTCCTTCTGTATTTACTTTGATTTGGACATTCTAGAGTTAGAGCAGTATGTAGTATCCTTAGTTTGTGATTTCATGAGATTCCGTATTTTGGGAGATCTTTTCAGTTGAGAGTGTGTATTTGTATATGCCTAGCGGCATCTTAAATGTTTTCATTATGTTTATCCGCAGTTTCTATAGTTTTTATCTGTTGTTTTCCCTTTTTTGCAAATTGTTAGGCTTACCTAGTCGTAGAGACTATGTGCTGTAGACATGTAATTTTTGACCCTCCCCAAGATTTTTCATATTTTAGCGTAAAATATTTAATTTAGGCCTAATATAGCTATTTCAACTAATTTTAACTTTTTTACTTTATTTCGTCACAAAAAATGAAAATTACAAAAATATTTTAGTTTACGCATCTTTCATAAATTTAAATAAAAAATATACAAAAATAGTAGCTTATTTTTATTTTTATATATAATCTTGAAAATACAAAAATAGTTTCATATTTTAATATAGTTTAGTTCAATTAATTAAAATTAGTTTTATATTTTTTATATTATAATTATATATAATTTTAGAAGAAGGAATTAATTTTGGGTTGGTTTACCCCGTCTTTATGAATCTTGTAGTCCATTTCTTTTAGTCTTTGGCCCAATTCCAAAGTTCATAATTTTCAAGCTCATAACTCCTAGGCCCATACCCCTAACCTAATCCCTACCCCTATATAATAAGACCTACACCCTAAGGACACGGCAGCCATCATCTTGAAGGATCCAAGAATCCCTACCCAAAAAAATGAGAGCAGCCGCAATACACAATAGATCCCTCAGTCGTTGAGCTTCATCTTCTCCACACCTTGAGCAGCGAACAAACACAAAAAACAGACCCTTTCCTTCTCAACTTTTGGCAGCGCCTCTTGCAAAAGGTACTAAAATATCAAGATTCCTCCTTGTTCAGATTGTGGACACTTCTGTATACTTGCTCTTCCCGAGCACGTTTTGCTGCAAAAGCTTCCTCATCAAGTACTTTGATTGGCGACCACTCAGGCAATTTTAACCAATCATCTTTCCTATTGACAATAGAGTTATAGAAGCTTCTCAAGGTTGGTTTTATTTTGATTGTAGCATAATCAACTGTCGTTCTAACAACCGCAAAAATGACCGAATAACGAATAACACCAAGTTGACCACCTGACAATTTCATCAAAAAGAACAATTTTCTCTACTCTTTGTTGTATTTTCGAGAGCTGATAGCCGCAAACCATCCCAAATAGTTCACTTCCACCACTGTTCAAGCGCAATCGAGGTTCGAGTTCTGGTTGTGGTTCGACTTTGTTTTGCTGTTTGTTTAGATCTGCTTCTCTCCTCATGCTCAAAGGTACTATTCCATAAAATCTGACTCAAAAATTGGAATATATAATGGATTGATGTATGAGTTTGATTTTTTTATTTATTATGATGAGTGTTTGAGTAAATGCTATGGTTTATACGGACTGATTGCTTGAGCATGTTTCTTCTTTCTGTTCATTGTGGGATAAATTAGTTTTGTCATGTCTGTTGGTTTAAAGTTTTAGCCATAGAATGTTTTGTTTCCTTTAGTCCATAAATAAAAGTTTTTTTTTTTGCTCTTAGTTAATTTGCTTAAAATAATTTAGTTATCTTTAGTAGTTTAGATTTATAGGAAATGTAGTTCCATGAATAGCTAAGACGTGAATCTTTCATTGGTTGTTATTAATTTAACTTAATTTGGGAAAAGTTCCAAAATTTCAAAATGATTCTTACATCTGTTGCTAAGTTATTTGATATTATGAAATTGACTACTCTTTATTTAGTTTCTTTGGCTGCTTCATTCTCAAATCTTAAATTATTATCATTATTGTGTACACGTTTGCATGACATAATTACGAATTTTAAAAAAAAATCGAGGTATGCGTTCGCGCAACTTCGGCCAAACATTCTTAATAATAACAAAAGCGTGAATAATTGTGTACACGTACGCGTGACATGATTCTTGACGCGTCGAGCAAAATGAGTACATGTACGCGTGACTCATTTCAAGGTAATTTCATAATCAAGTGATTAGAAGCGGTTAAAAGGGTAAATGCACAAAGGTTTTAAAATCAGTAATTAGACAATTTAATAAGCCATGTATAAATTGCTAAGCGACCGTGCTAGAATCACGGAACTCGAGAGTGCCTAACACCTTCTCCCGGGTTAACAGAATTCCTTACCCGGATTTCTATATTCGCAGACCGTAATTAGAGTCAATTTCCTCGATTCGGGATTTTAACCGGTGACTTGGAACACCAGAAATTATTCCAAGTGGCGACTCTGATTTAATAAATAATCCTCTTTCGATTGTCACTTAAATTGGAAAAAACTCATTTATACCCTTTACGGGGTGTAATAAAAAGGAGGTGTGACAGCTCTGGCGACTCTGCTGGGGACAGCAAATAACTGAAATGTGTCAAGCATGGGCCAGTGGTCAAGGACAACCTCGTCATGAGTCACAATTTGCTACACAGCAAGAGCAGTACCACTCTTCTAAGTACCACTCGTACTCGTTTGATCTTCCTGTAAATATTGAGAAGCCTGCCCGAAAGATGGTACAGGAAGAAATGACCCAAAGAGTGAAAAGCTTAGAACAACGGTTGAAAAACATGCAAGGGTTGGCAGGTCAAAAGAGTGTTGCCTTCAAAGATCTATGTATGTTTCCTAATGTCCACTTGCCGCCTGGTTTCAAGACTCCCAAATTTGAAAAGTATGATGGACATGGAGACCCCATATCCTACATAAAAAGGTATTGCAATCAACTGAGAGGTGCGGGAAGAAATGAAGAATTGTTGATGGCTTATTTTGGGGAAAGCCTTACGGGAGTAGCCTCCGAATGGTTTATGAATCAAGACACGTCTCGCTGGTATGTCTGGGATGACATGGCACATGCCTTTGTCAAACAGTTCCAATACAACATTGGCATTGCCCCAGACCGCATTTCTCTTTCAAACCTAAAGAAGAAACCAAGTGAAAGCTTCAGGGAATATTCCATTAAATAGAGAGAGCAAGCAGCTCGAGTTAAGCCACCCATGGATGACCACGAGCTAATCATTGTCTTCCTTCAAGCGCAAGAGCCAGATTACTTTCAAAACATGATGTTCGCAGTTGGCAGATCCTTCTCGGAAGCAATCAAAATGGGAGAAATGGTATAGAATGGTCTTAAGATAGGCAAAATTATAAGTCAAGCAGTTTTTAAAGCCACAACTCAGGTTGTCCGGGTTGAATCTGATAATTTTAGCGACACAAATGAGAAGGTTGAAGAAATCATGATGACATCAGGGTCGAGAAGAGGTTCTAGAAGAATATCTTGAAGGTATGAGCAGCCTCCTCAAGTTTTCCAGGACTCACCTGAGCATTGTTATCCACCTCAGAACCCACAATACTCTGTCGCTCTACATCAGTATGTTGTCCAGCCACCAAAACACCCCAGAAGGCGAGAACTAGCATCACAAAATCTCCACCATCTTCCACAAAATTTTCAGGTACCCTATAACCCACATCTAGGCCACAGGTATAGAGGGGAACAAAAGTTGAAAGATAATTTTACACCAATAGGAGCATCCTATGCAAGCTTGTTTGAGAAATTAAAGCATTATTACATGATTGCACTTATTTCTCCAAATCATATGGACCCACGTGCAAGAAGCTTTGACCCTTCTAAAAGGTGTGAATACCATTCCAATGCCTAGGGGCACAATGTTGAAAGCTGTCGGGATTTGAAAAGAGAAATAGAAAGGATGATCTAGGAAAAACTGATTGTGATCCAAGACAGTGGCGCCCAGAATATCGTGCAGAATCCTTTACCTGCACATGATGATGCACACTTTGTGAGGATGATGCATGGTGACATGGAGTATGAGAATCCTCTCGGGAATTCGCTAACTGAAGTTAATGATTTTGAAATTGGAGAAGGCTCTGCTGGTCCTGATGAGCAAATTTGTGGCTAAATATCAACCTTAGCAATTGAAAAGTCATTCTCTTCACTAGGAAGGAATCTTGGTAGTTTGTTTTGATGTTTTTTCTATTATCTGGGTTATTTCAGGGTTGTGATCCAGATTTTATTTGTTTTATTGAGTCAAACCCTTCTATCCCTCCATTTTGTTTGTGTGAGTCTTGTCTTTCTGTTCTGTTGCTATTTTCATTGGCTGGGTTATTTAGGGTTGTAACTCGGATTTTAGGTTATTTGTCTTTTTTGAGCCGAGGGTCTCCTGGAAACAGCCTCTCTACCCTTCGGGGTAGGGGTAAGGTCTGCGTACATATTACCCTCCCCAGACCCCACTTGTGGGATTATACTGGGTCGTTATTGTTGTTGTTGTTGTGTCTTGTTGTTTACTGAATAAAATACAGTTTGTCCTTTTGTGTCATTCCGTGCTTAGCTCTTTTCCCGCTAGTTTTAATGACATGACATGCATAGTAAATTTTGGCCAGATCTTAGGAACTGATTTAATCTGGAATTCGATAACTAAAAAATATATATACTTTTGAGGATGAATAAAGAGTTGGAATACTTTGGAACTAAGGTCGAGTAAAATTCACTTTCAAATCATTGTGAAGATCGGGCTTGAGGATGTTTAATCTATTGATGTTTGTTGGAAAGTTTGTCACTAAGGGATGAAAAAATGTCTTGTGACCACGGCACACCAAGAAGACATACATGTTCGTCAATGTTGTGATCGCGAAAAGATACCATGTTTGACGTTCTTGAGGTTAGGAGGTCATTTTTCTGCTACCCAAACACTTTATATCCTTTGCTACCCCTTTTGAGCCTGTGTTTTCTTTGACTACCCTCTTTTGGAATCAAGTTTAGAGTCAAAAAAAAATCATGTCCCAAGAGTACAAACTGGGGAAATTCTTAGAAAGTTCAGAGAAAAAAAAGGAATTATCAAAGGTCCATGCCCTCAAAAAATAGAAGCTGGGGCAAACAAAAAAAAGAGAAAAAAAGAAAAAAAAATAAAAGAGAAAAAAAAAAAGAAAAAAGGAAAAGAGAAACAGAAAGAAAGATGAAAAATAGTTTAGGTCAGATGTTTGAACTACGTTTGACCTGATTCCTTAAAAAAGGATACGTAGGCAGCCTCACGGTTCGGTCTAACAAAATAAGAATTCAGAAGAAAAAGCAAAAAATTCAAAAAAAAATCCAAAAATCCCCAACATCTAAAACTGGGGAAAAGATTTTATTTCATTTTTGAAAGAGTCGATTCCAAGAGTTGTAAGTCTACAACCCCTCGTTCTGAGTTTATTTTGAGCCTTCACGTCGACCTTTCTTTTCAACCCTATCCAGAAACCTTCCAAATAAAGACCCCCCAATATGCCTTCAAGAATGCCAAGAGAAGCATGCAATGAGAAACGGTTGTCACATGACGTAGAACACTGTCAAGTTGCCCAAACAAGAAAGCAACAGAAAGAAAAAGAAAAGAAAAATGAGAGAGTCTTATTAGTGAAAACCCTCACGGGCACAGTAAGACGACAGCGAGCAGAGATGAATAAATGATAGAGACTTGTTGGTGAAAACCCCTCGGGGCACCATTAGTCGAAAGTGAGTCATGAAGCTGATGCAAAGGATTGGCACGGATAGGCCCGACTTCAAAGGTCATAAGAATAGTAAAAGGGAAGAGTGAATTAGTTTGATAGATCGGCCACTAAGTCCAAAATGCATGTCATGACCATTAAGGCTAGTTAGTGAAAAAAAAAGAAAAAAAAAGCTCTTCCTTCTGTCCTTCCGACAGGGACATTTTTTGTTAATAATTGTTTCTTTACATCATTTTGTCCTTCACTCCGAGACGGTCCTTGTCAAACAAGCAAGAAAAGATTTTAAAATATGCTACCAGCTTTTCAGTTGTACAAAGTAAATTTGGCCAGCATACTCGGTTGTTACTGTCAACGAGCCTTGAGGATTCATACAAAGGTTCCCCCCAGAAGACTCTTGTCAGCCTGCTTGGCGCAAACAAAGATAACTTGTGATTCTCTTTGACAGACAAATTGCTCAAAAGCAGGAAGTCATTCAAGATATAAGAAAAGGTCATCTAAGAAAAGATCTCCAATTGGGATAAGGCTGTTTGAGCTGCAAATACAAATGGTACTGGTGTGAAACAATCAGAGTTGGTGCAGAACAAAAGTCTTTTGAGACCGACTCAAGCTGATTGAGCAGAAGTCAAGCTGCCCAAAACTCAAGGCCACAAACTGACCACCATTTTCAAAACTGATAAATTTTTCTTTGTATGAAACAGGAACGAAGCGGTGCAAGGAAAGTGATTCAAAAAGAAAAAATTAATGAGAAAAGGAAAAAAAAAGAGAAAAAAGAAAAATGAAAATGAAAAGAAGAGAAGAGCCGACAAAGAGAAGTTTCTCAAATTTTTGCCTTTTTCTATCTTGCTCATGTGCATAAAATTTTGTTATTTGGTCGTCACATTTTGCCTCCTAGGATAGAAGACCTAGTCTGATAAACTTTCTCCTAGGATAAAAATCTTAGTCTGATGAACTTTTCTCCTAAGATAAACAACCTAGTCTGATGAATCTTTCTCCTAGGATCAAATCTTAGTCGGGTGAATCTTTCTCCTAAGATAATAAATAGAAATCTTAGTCGGATGAATCTTTCTCCTAAGATAATAAAAGGGACCTAGTTTGATGAATTTTCTCCTAGGATCACAATCTTAGTCTGATGAATCTTTCTCCTAAGATAGGAAACCTAGTCTGATAAACTTTCTCCTAGGATCAAAATCTTAGTCTGATGAATCTTTCTCCTAAGATAGAAGACCTAGTCTGATGAATTTTCTCCTAGGGTAAACGTCTTAGTCTAATGAATCTTTCTCCTAAGATACCAAAAATAAAAAAAATAAAAAAATAAAAAGAAAGATAGAAAACCTAGTCTGATGAATTTTCTCCTAGGATTAATGTCTTAGTCTGATGAATCTTTCTCCTAAGATAGAAAACCTAGTTTGACGAATTTTCTCCTAGGATATTTTGAAAAAAAGCAAAGAAAAAAAGAGGAAGTTTGGATTTGAAAAATGGGTCAATTTTTTAGTTTTCTTACGAATATCAATGTTTAGTTTTCCTGAAATCAGGGGGGCCCGCCTGGAGAATAGGGTCAGTCTTTACTTTAGTCAAGCTTAGTTTAAGTTTTCCTTGTTTATTCTTTAGTTTACTCTCATCATTACATCAATAGTACAAGTGATTTACAATCTTGCTAACAACTCACAAATCTTCCTAGTGCAAACTGGGGCTGAAAAAAATTTCTTTTGTTTTGTCTGTTTTGTTGTAATCAAGTGCCCACCTGGAGAACAAGGGAAGACAACTCAAGTTTCTAGGGAAAGCAGTGTTGAAGGAAGACAACTCGAGTATCAAGGGAAGGTAGTTTCGAAGGAAGACAGTTCAAGTTTCAGGGGAAAATGGTTCAAGGTGCAAGGGAAAATAGTGTCAAGTAACAAGAGAGGACAGTTCAAGTTCAGTAGTCAGGCGTTCACCTGGAGAAAGGGAAAACATCTCAGATTACAATTTAAGTCAGTAACCAAAGAATCTCACTGCAAGAATGCGAGTCAACAGTCCGAGGTGATCAACAGAAGTTAGTCACAATAAAGAAAAAGAGAGAAAGGCAAGAAGTTAATCCAAATGCAGAAGTTGATGGAGGATGTGAACTGCTTAAGACATGGTGGAAGTCACAAGCACTACAGGTCCGGTCTTGATCCAAAAAGTTGAAGAAGAATGAGCTAGCACCTGCAGCTAACAAGCGCCAAGGTTCAAATCTAAAGTCTGCATGAAGAACCATTCAAGACTCAAGATCAAGCTTCAGAAGACTTATAGATAGGAATTTTGTAACTCGTAGCTGATAGGCTTAGTTAGTCTTTTTCATTTTTGATTTTGATGTAATAACGGGACCGCGGACCGGAACCTCGGCGGAACGGCACCTCGACCTGCTCTCCACCTCGGCATACTCCATCATCTCACTCACCTCTGAACTACACGTGGCCTGATTCCTTTATAGCCAAGGATATGTAGGCAGCTCAGATACCAGGGCTCGGTCACATTTCTCTTTTCTCTTACTTTCGGTCTCTCTAAATAAGGGTCGGGACAAAAAACATGTCTAGTCATTCTTTATCTGAAAACTCTTCGCGTTTCCAGTCAAAGATGGGTAGCTGTAGACATGTGATTTTTGACCCTCCCCAAGATTTTTCATATTTTAGCGTAAAATATTTAATTTAGGCCTAATATAGCTAATTCAACTAATTTTGACTTTTTTACTTTATTTCGTCATAAAAATGAAAATAACAAAAATATTTTAGTTTACGCATCTTTCATAAATTTAAATAAAAAATATACAAAAATAGTAGCTTATTTTTATTTTTATATATAATCTTGAAAATACAAAAATAGTTTCATATTTTAATATAGTTTAGTTCAATTAATTAAAATTAGTTTTATATTTTTTATATTATAATTATATATAATTTTAGAAGAAGGAATTAATTTTGGGTTGGTTTACCCCGTCTTTATGAATCTTGTAGTCCATTTCTTTTAGTCTTTGGCCCAATTCCAAAGTTCATAATTTTCAAGCTCATAACTCCTAGGCCCATACCCCTAACCTAATCCCTACCCCTATATAATAAGACTTACACCTTAAGGACACAGCAGCCATCATCTTGAAGGATCCAAGAATCCCTACCCAAAAAAATGAGAGCAGTCGCAATACACAATAGATCCCTCAGTCGTTGAGCTTCATCTTCTCCACACCTCGAGCAGCGAACAAACACAAAAAACAGACCCTTTCCTTCTCAACTTTTGGCAGCGCCTCTTGCAAAAGGTACTAAAATATCAAGATTCCTCCTTGTTCAGATTGTGGACACTTTTGTATACTTGCTCTTCCCGAGCACGTTTTGCTGCAAAAGCTTCCTCATCAAGTACTTTGATTGGCGACCACTCGGGCAATTTTAACCAATCATCTTTCCTATTGACAATAGAGTTATAGAAGCTTCTCAAGGTTGGTTTTATTTTGATGGTAGCATAATCAACTGTCGTTCCAGCAACCGCAAAAATGACCGAATAACGAATAACACCAAGTTGACCACCTGACAATTTCATCAAAAAGAACAGTTTTCTCTACTCTTTGTTGTATTTTCGAGAGCTGATAGCCGCAAACCATCCCAAATAGTTCACTTACACCACTGTTCAAGCGCAATCGAGGTTCGAGTTCGAGTTCTGGTTGTGGTTCGACTTTGTTTTGCTGTTTGTTTAGATCTGCTTCTCTCCTCATGCTCAAAGGTACTGTTCCATAAAATCTGACTCAAAAATTGGAATATATCATGGATTAATGTATGAGTTTGATTTTTTTATTTATTCTGATGATTGTTTGAGTAAATGCTATGGTTTATACGGACTGATTGCTTGAGCATGTTTCTTCTTTCTGTTCATTGTGGGATAAATTAGTTTTGTCATGTCTATTGGTTTAAAGTTTTAGCCATAGAATGTTTTGTTTCCTTTAGTCCATAAATAAAAGTTTTTTTTTTGCTCTTAGTTAATTTGTTTAAAATAATTTAGTTATCTTTAGTAGTTTAGATTTATAGGAAATGTAGTTCCATGAATAGCTGAGATGTGAATCTTTCATTGGTTGTTATTAATTTAACATAATTTGGGAAAAGTTCCAAAATTTCAAAATGATTCTTACATATGTTGCTAAGTTATTTGATATTATGAAATTGACTACTCTTTATTTAGTTTCTTTGGTTGCTTCATTCTCAAATCTTAAATTATTATCGTTACTGTCTACACGTTTGCGTGACATAATTACGAATTGTTTTTTAAAAAAAAAATAAATCGAGGTATGCGTTCGCACAACTTTGGCCAAACATTCTTAATAATAACAAAAGCGTGAATAATTGTGTATACGTACGTGTGACATGATTCTTGACGCGTCGAGCAAAATGAGTACATGTACGCGTGACTCGTTTCAAGGTAATTTCATAATCAAGTGATTTGAAGCGCTTAAAAGGGTAAATGCACAAAGGTTTTAAAATCAGTAATTACACAATTTAATAAGCCAAGTATAAATTGCTAAGCGACCGTGTTAGAACCACGGAACTTGGGAGTGCCTAACACCTTCTCCCGGGTTAACAAAATTCCTTACCCGGATTTCTGTATTCGCAGATCGTAATTAGAGTCAATTTCCTCGATTCGGTATTTTAACCGGTGACTTGGAACACCATAAATTATTTCAAGTGGCGACTCTGATTTTAATAAATAATCCCATTTCGATTGTCACTTAAATTGGAAAAAACTTATTTATACCCTTTACGGGGTGTAATAAAAAGGAGGTGTGACGGGTGCCATTACGATAGTTCGCGGAGGGAGAACTGGGGTCGTGACACTCTTTGAGCCTATAGACCTTTTCTTTGGCACCCACATTAGAAGTCGTACTCCTATTCTATTCTTAATTTGAGATTGTTGAACGTTTACATACTAAGGCATTTAGTCGCTAAAAGAAGTAAGGTGATAGGTTGGGGAGTAGCTTTTGAGTGGAACCATGGAAGGGCCCTTAAGGTGCACTAAAGTTGTGGAAAAAAGGTCACTAGCCGATGAACCTTAATGTATGGAGGGTGTGTAGAAAGAAAAAGAAAAAGAGAAAAAGAAGAAAAAATATAATAGTTCAAATAATGTAGAAAAACACACACCTCCTAATCTTACTAATCGTTCTAGTGGGAATATAGAATGGCTTAATTAAAAAAAGAGGATATGTTGTATATGGTTTGTGGCGAGTGAATTGGTTAAGAAGAATAAGTACTCGATTTGTAAGTGTAGTGTATTAAAGTGCTTACGAGGCTTTGTCACTATTCTTAAATGTATCCTACATGTCCCTTAGCCTACATTACAACCTTAAAGTCCTAATCGATCCTAGATTTGGCTAGCTTAGATTAGTAGAGATGTACATTACGGGCAAGCTTATGGTACGACCACGGGATGCACATGAATTCTTTGTGAGAGTAAGTATTTTTTTTGTTCAAATTGTGTGATTTCCTCAAATTATGTTCAAAGGCATATTTGAATATGTGGACTATTCTATATTCACCCTTTTGTTTGTTGACGAGGGCACATAATTTCATGGCAAATTAGTAATGTTGTTAATTTCTCTTGTTGGGTGAGTGCGCGAGTTGAGGGTGCTTAGTGGTAACGCGTTGGCTCTTGAGGTAGGGTGGTGATGGATTGGTTGTTTGAATTGAAATGTTTATACTTGGGCATGTTTAAAACGAGAAGAATGTTAAATTTGTATGTTCGTGCTTGATTTCTGGTATCGATCAAAGTCAAGGGTAGAGTGTATGATTAAACAAAAAATTTAAGTGCTCCTCTCTAGTTGAAATTTGTACGTTGTTGGGGTGTAGTTGATAGTCTCATTGCTCGAGGATGAGCAAGAGTCTAAGTGTGGGGTGTTGATATTTAGCTTATAGTATATATATTTTATGTATATCGCCTCGCATTTTACTCGTGTTTCGTGGATTTCATATGTGAAATGTTATGATTTGTGTTAATTCATGGTATTTTAATGTGTAGGAATCATCCGGAGGCAATGTGGAACGAAAGTGCACGAGTTGAAGCAAAATAAAAAATTGGGATAGTGTAGCACCACAGGTAGCGTGAGGTGCTACCTACGGCCCAGTTTCCAGAACCTCAAAAATCCCAGCGCCAGGGCTAGTGCCCCAATCTACCCTAGGCGCTGGGAGATGGGAAAGTATCCTAATTCGTCCGGGACAAGGTTATTTTAACCCAAGACGCCCAACTCGTATAAAAGCAAGTCTAAACCTAGTTTGGAGGGGGAGACGCCACTTTGAAGGAAAAATACGCACAAGGAACATCCGGGAGCAAGGATATCTCAGTTTTCTTCGTCTTTTGTTTGTATTTTCAATTATTCAACACTTGTAAATTAGTTTTAATATTATCATGAGTGGATAAAAACCCATAGTTCTCAGGTTGTGATTTAACCATGGATATGTTGTTTGAAATTGACTTAACCTTGATTGCAATTCACCAATATATGGTTATTTCTTCAATTCTGTGATTAATTGCTTAATTGTCTGACCAACAGTTATGTTCTATTTACTATCTATATTATGCTTGGGAAAGCTACGTTTAGATTAGAGAAGAATTGAAGAGAGCATGATCTTAACTATGGGGGAGGGGGGTATTTGTGATTATGATAGGAATATACCTAGTTACCATGCTTAATTAAATATCATAATCTTAATGTATTCTTAGTAGATTGATTCCATAGGAATATAGGCGTTAATCTATTTTGAATAGGTGAGTAGGAATTCGAGAGAATACTACGAGAGTAATTGTTCGATTAATTAGCAACCATGAGTGAATTTATGATAGGGAGAATTAATTAGAACACAGTAGGATTGGTGAATCGATCACAACTCTGGAATAGTCGTCTCTGCTAAATACACAACAACTATTTTGCTACTTGATAAATTAGTTACTTGTTAGGATTATTGCTTAATATAATCACACTTTTGAACTCTGAAATACTTGACTGAATAATAATCTTGGTGAAACTAGGGGTTAGTTACACAAGTATCTGAGGGTTCGACACTCGACTTATCATTTTATTACTTACATGTATACGTGTGTGTGCATTTGAGAGTAACAATAATACATGTGCCATGGGTATTCATGATCAGGGAAGATTCTTGCTTACTATATGCTTTGTTTGGTTGTGTATTTTACTTGACTCAATGTGTTATTAAATTAATCGACTTCGTGAGTACTATAAACCATACTAGAGAATTGTTGAGGCTATTGGTAGATTATGTTGAACATGATGAATAAATTTTGAGACTTATGCTATATTTTCCTTGGGGATAGATACAGGTAGGCTATGAATACACATCTGAACTTGATCTTATAATGTGCCTTGGTTGGGACGTGTACACTCTGTGATATATATGTGATCCTTTGAACGACTACTTGGATTTGGTTGCTATACTTGATTTAACCATGATTATGATTTATCCGTGTGCGCTTTATTGATGAGTTATGAGAATGTGCCCCATGATGATAATTTGTTATCTTGCATTATAGTGTTGTTGTGGCACATGTGGATATGATGTGCGGATTGATTGTAGATGTGCATGCGGCGTCTAAGGGGGCATTTCATTTGCAATGTACATACAGTGAGATAAGGGTGTCTAGATGCGCATGCGGTGACATAAAGGAGGCATTTCATTTGTGACGTACATGCAGCGAGATAAGGGTGACTCTTGTGCATGCGGTGACATAAGGGAGGCATTCCATTTTGATGTGCATGCGAATACATAAGGGTGACATTGTAGGGATGTTATGTGATAGCTTGGGGGCAATTTCTATTGATTATATTTGTGTGGTGGTACAAAACGGGCATTCTTGTTTGTGCTTATGACTTCTTTATGTGTGTCATGCATTTTTTTACATGAGTTGATGCATTGTTTCTAACATATTAATCAATGCCTCTGTTATTACTTGGCGATTTGGTTGTCAAGATGAATTTACTTACATGGAGTTGATATCTCATATTTTATTGAGTTGTTGGTATCATATTGGATTGATCAAACGAGGAAGTTGTCATCATGCATTAATATATTTGATTCTTGATAAGTCTTCTTCAATATATCATTTAGCAATTGATACACAATTGAATTATAATGTGGCATGAGGTCCTTGCCGTGCAAGTATGGTTTATATTGTGGCATGAGGTCTTTGTCATGCGGGTATGACTTACATTGTGGCACGAGGTCTTTGCCGTGCGAGGTGGTTGATGATGTGGGCACGAGGTGCCATATGTGTGCGATTCGATTTGATGGTTTGTTGTTGAAACCGAACATTTACTTGTATTAAATTGTTATTACTTTTTTTTATGAGATTATAGATATCATTTTTTGCTATACCTTATGTTGCTAGGCTTTGATTTATTGCACAAGTTATTTGATAAGTGGGTATCTTTTGACTTAAAAACCTCTTCACTAATTCTGAGGTTAGTGAAAGTCGTACTCATACTATACTTCTGACCTTGCATGCAGATTCTAGAGCTGAGTAGCTGTGAAGACAGAGCTTTATATTGGAGACGTGCCAGTGTACCGGATTCATGCTACCTTTTGTTCTTGGTAGCCTAAGATTTCATTTCTATTTATGTAAGTTTCAAACAGATATTATATTTATTTCCAACTTTAGTTTTGTAAATCCAAATCATAGTGACTCATGACTAGTACTACCAGTCCTGGGATAGTTGTATTAAATTCTTCTGCAGTATTATTTATATTATTGATGATTTCTCCTTGTAGTAGTAGCTTATACAGTTTGACTTACCTAGCGGGTTGGGTTAGGTGTCATCACGATATTGGTGGGACTTTGAGTCGTGAAACACATGCTCAACATGATCAGGCTCCTGCTCCTCAACTAGAGCTACTGGTGGCTCTATCACTACTTCTCTAGCAGAAACTCTAGCTGCGGCGCGTGCCCCACCTCGGCCTCTACCTCGGCCCGGGCCTCTCACGACTCTAACAGGGGGCACTAGTGCCTGCTCAACTAATTCTGTAGAAGAGTCAAAATTCAAACTTTGGAATAAACAAATCTACATGATAAAAAATGAAATAAAGTGAAGTTTCCTAACAACCCAGCAACCTATCAAAGATAAGTACAGTCATCTCTGAACCGACCCACAAAACTCTACTAGAATTGCTCTGGTAAAACATATGAACCTAGATCTCTGATACTAGCTTGTCACGATCCAAAGTCCTGCTAATGGTCCTGATGACACCTAACCTTTAAGACTAGGTAAGCCAATCATATAATGGTACAATATCAAATTAAGATATACTTAGTCTAAATTTAACATAAATAGCAGAATAAAGCTCCAACAAAACCAAAACGATAGTACATATGCTAAACTCCCAAATCCAGGTAATACTAAGTTATGAGCTCTAAACTGAATTCATAATGAATCTAAAAAAGGTACAATACCGTCTAAAAGAAATACTGTCTAAAGGTACAATCCTCCACCATTATGTCTTCCCCTCTAGGACAACCTCCAATTAGCTGCTCTCCACCTCTACCTCTAGATGGTTGGCCTCCACCCCTAGATGGCTTGGCGAGTAGTGTGGAAACTAGGGCTAGAACCATCGCCTAAGTACCCTATTGAGATATACTACTCCGAAGCCTAGGATAATCCCTCAAAAGGTGCCTCGAATCTCCACACTCAAAGCAATTTCTCTGCTGGCGTGGCTACTGGGACTTAGTTTTTCCCTAACGACTAGAATAAACGTCGTACGAACCATAAACTGGAGGTGCATTGTAGGGTGCCTACACTGCTAATATATCTAATCATGTATATTATTTTTTACATAACTTATTCTAAACCAAATGACCCGAATGGATCGAAGATACCATGTATTGGAATAATTGGACTTTTCCTCTTATCATTGAGAAAGATGATGGTCTTATGTCACGCCGCGAGATACTGATAAAATAATCTATAGAATATTTTCTTCTATCTTTTTGAAAGATTCATGAAAAGAAACTTTTTATGAAAAAGAAAAATATTTTTCTTCATGCCAAGTGACAATTACACTTTGAAATTTCGGGGGGGGGGGGGGGCAAAAGGTAAGGTAAAAACTATCGGTCCTCCTAAATTGATTTTTTAACCTAAATCATCCCTATTATTTTAGCGCAACTTTCACTACAACCTTATAATATTTCACTTAACCCTATAACATCCTTTAAGTGTCCTATAATTGACCAAAAATATATTTCTGTTAAAATTTTCATACACTTTTAACAATTTTTTATATTATATGTGACGTTCCTTGTCTTTTTATTTTCCAGATATTCCATATCTTTTTAATCTGTCAATAGTTTTATCTTTTTGGATCTATCAGTAGTTTTAGCTGGCCAATAATAACTTTTTATCTTTTCTTGATTTACTCTAAACTAAGCAAACCAATTATAATGTTAAGTACCTTGACTAGTATCCTCTTCCTAATATACACAACTAAGAGCAACTAGGAACAAATCTTTACCAATTAAAAAAAATAACGAACAATCAGCTTCAATTGCCATGCCTAGTATCCAACACCTAATATCCACAACCTATAAAGAAACGACTATAACAATAACAATAATATAAGAAGATATGCAGAATTCAAAAAAATAGTGTAAAAATAGAAAGTGTGTGCAACATGCAGAGAAAGTGTGCGAAAATGCAAAAATTGTGGTGCAAAAACTAAAAAATATGAGCAAAATGCGGAAATGTGGAGAATGTAACAAATTGTGGTGCAAAAACTGGAACGAAGCACCAAAATAGTAAATTAAGTGTAAAATGCAAGAAAATATGTACTAAAGTTTGAAACATGTAAATAGCCAACATCTGAAAACTTTATAATTGAGTCATTACAAAATGAACTTGACTTTCTTTGAAGCCATCGAAGTACAAAATAAACTTGAGTCTTCACAAAGCGGATCATGTCATCAGAATATGAACTTGAGACATTGCAAAATAACCCTACCATTACTGTATACGGTCGAGATCGAATGGCTTCGATCTATATACTCGGGAGGTCGTCCGAAGTCCGAGTTCGGATAAGATTGAGTTCGAGCTCGAGGGACTAGACCCGAGTTCGAAAACAAAGCACAATACATACCGAGGTCGAGGATGCTCGACCTCGGAATAGTACTGTTATGAATTTGTAACAGAATGAGCTAGATTTCTGTCATGTCCCCAAGATCATGGCGCAAATCCCGGAATAGAATTGTACGATTCCGTATTAGGCGGTTAGACGGTTGTACCAAGAATATTCCTTACTGTAAATAGAAATATACCTTATTTAGGGGTTGCCCTATCATATAAAGGGGACCCCAATTATTTGTAATATCATTTAATCATTGAGCAAAGAATATACTCTCTACTTTTTGCCTATCGTTTATCAGCATCATCCTCTAGCTCTACTGTTCTTACTTACTTTTCTTGCATAATTGTTCTTATTGTTCTAAGTCTACCTTGGGGTCACTAAGCTCAAGGTCACTTCTGCTGAGTAACATTGGTTTGATTCACTTCTATCTTTCATTTCTACTTCATATGTCTTGATTATCAATTGGTATTGAACTAAAGCACATATTTTTAAAACCACTAATCAAATTTAATTGTTACTCGTATTTTCGAGGTAAACAGTTTGGCGTCCACCGTAAGGCTAAAGATAATAGTGATTATTTCTTTACTTATTCTCATTACACACATTATTTTTACACTTTTTCTTGTCAAAATTTTTTGATTCTCAGGCTGAAACATGTCTAGCACACAAAACACATCTGTTCATGACAACGAAGGTCTTGGAGAAAATAGCAGTATAGGGGTCGGTATACCACCAATAAACCCTGAGGAAGTTCTAAATATGGAGCCAGTTGATATCAGTTTACACAATGCTCTAAATGCGGATTCAGGTGCAAACCCTGTAAGGAATGAACGCAGGGAAGCCCGATCTGGTGGCTAAGGAGCACGAGGATCGGGAGATGGGGGAATCAACCTCCAAGTGATATTCGAGATGCTGCAAGCTCAGAAGAACTCCATCGCTTAACTTCAAAGTCATAATAAGACTCCGAGCGTAGCTGAATATGAAAATGCTCGACATGTTGAACCAACATCGGAGAGGTCGAACGGAAATGACTCGGGAACTGACCCCACCATTATAAGGATGCTCGAAGAACTCACCAAAAGGATTGAGTCCGGAGAAAAGAAGATTGAAGAAAATGACAAAAAGGTGGAGACTTACAACTCACGCGTTAATCAAATATCGGGGGTACCTTCGGTCTTAAACGGTTTAGATGCCAAAAAGTTCATATAAAAACCATTCCCCCCCCCCTCCCGAGTGCGACTCCGATGCCCATTCCCAAGAAGTTTCGCATGCCCGATATACCCAAATATAACGGGACAACCGACCCTAACGAGTATTACTTCATACACTTGCGGGATCAAAGGAAATGACTTGAATGATGATGAAATCGAGTCAGTTTTGTTGAAAAAGTTTGGGGAAACACTATCTAAAGGAGCTATGATTTGGTATCACAACTTAGCTCCTAACTCTATTAATTCGTTTGCTATGTTAGTAGACACCTTCGTGAAAGCACACGCCGGGGCCATAAAGGTGGCCACGAGAAAATTGGACGTCTTCAAGATAAAACAAAGGAACAATAAGATGTTGAGGGAATTTGTGTCTAGGTTCCTGATGGAGCGGATGGAATTACCACCTATCTCAGATGACTGGGCAGTACAAGATTTTATGCAGGGTTTGAATGAAAGGAGCTCGATTGCATCTCGACAATTAAAGCAGAACTTGATCGAGTATCCAGCTGTGACATGGTCAGATGTGCACAATCGTTACCAGTCAAAAATCAAGGTCGAAGACAACCAGTTAGGAGCTCCCTTAGGTTCAGTTCATCCTAACAGATTTGCATCCAAGCCCCGAGGGACACAGACTGAGAATAAAGATCAAACAAGGAAAGGTATCAGCCATACGTCGATCAGAAAAGCAGCGGCTCGGGTCGCAATACTCCTCGAAATAATCGGAGAAATGATCGAGGCCAAAGTTCTCGAGGACTCATGAGTAAGAGTGGATTCGATAAGCATACCGACCCTGTCGAGGCTCCTCGATTATCAGAGTACAACTTCAGCATAGATGCGTCGGGGATTGTCTCAACTATTGGGAGAATCAAAGACACCAAGTGGCCTAGGCCTATACAGACCGATCCTTCTCAAAGAAACCCGAACTAAATGTGCAAGTATCATGGCACACATGGTCATAGAACCAAAAACTGCAGGCATCTAAGGCAAGAAGTGGCTCAGTTCTTCAATGAGGGCCACCTTCGAGAATTCCTAAGTGATCGGGCTAAGAATCACTTCAGGAAGAGAGATGCAAGGAAAATGAGCAAGAAGAACCACAACATGTGATCCACATGATCAACGGTGGAGTCAATGTCCATCAACGACCTGTATTCAAGAGCACCAAAGTATCAATCACTAGAGAAAAACAAACTCGAAGCTATGTGCCTGAGGACGTCTTATCATTCTGTGACGAGGAAGCAGAAGGCATATCTCAGCCTTATAAAGACGCCCTAGTAATCTCTATCCTTTTGAATAAAATTCAAGTTAAACGTGTTTTAGTGGATCCAGGTAGCTCAGCAAACATAATCAGATCGATGGTTGTAGAACAACTCAGCCTACAAGATCAGATTGTACCTGCATCCCGGGTCCTAAATGGCTTTAACATGGCAAGCGAAACAATAAAGGAAGAGATTATCCTTCTAGTAAACGTATTCGGGACCATACAAGATTCAAAGTTCCATGTCATCGAAGGTGACATGAGGTACAACGCGCTCCTCGGGAGACCATGGATACACAACATGAGGGCAGTGCCTTCAACTCTTCACCAGATGATGAAGTTCCCAATAGAGGAATGAGTGAAAATAGTCTACAGAGAGCAACATGCTGCAAAGGAGATATTTGCGATCGAGGAAGTGGTGTCGATACCAGAGCCCGAGAGAAAGGTATACCTAGGAACGGGATTGACCCTCGAACTCAGGAAAAAACTCATTCAATTTCTTATTGATAATATGGATTGCTTTTCTTGGTCCCATTTAGATATGATAGGGATTCCACTGAAAATCACCACGCCTCGGCTAAGCACCGATCCCAGGTTCAAACCAGTGAAGCAAAAAAAGAGGCCTCAGTCCGAGGTAAAGAATGCTTTCATAAAGGATGATGTAACCAAACTTCTTAAATTAGGATCTATACGGGAGTTAAAGTACCCCGAGTGGTTAGCCAATATAGTTGTAGTTCCTAAAAAAGGAAACAAACTTAGAGTGTGTGTAGACTATAAGGACTTGAACAAAGCATGTCCAAAAGATTCTTTCCCACTGCCCAACATTGATCGTATGATTGATGCCACAACTGGCCATGAGATCCTAACTTTTCTCGATGCCTACTCCGGGTAAAATCAGATCCAGATGAACCCGAGGGACCAGGAAAAGACTTTGTTTAATACTAAATTTGGGATTTATTGTTACAATGTAATGCCCTTCGGGGTAAAAAATGCAGGAGCTACATACCAACGCCTAGTTAACAAGATGTTTAAAGAACAAACAGGTAAAACAATGGCAGTTTACATTGATGATATGTTGGTTAAGTCCCTGCGCGCAGAGGACCATTTGACTCATTTGCAGGAAACATTCAAAATCTTGAGAAAATACAACATGAAGCTCAACCCGGAGAAATGTGCCTTCGTAGTCGGCTCCGGTAAGTTCCTCGGCTTCATGGTATCGAACCAGGGCATCGAAATTAACCCCGATAAGATCAAGGTCATCGAGGATATCATGATCATGGATAGTGTGAAGGTCGTTCAAAGGTTGACCGGTCAAATAGTTACTCTGGGTCGATTTATTTCGAGGTCATCAGATCAGAGTCACCGGTTCTTTTCCTTTCTCAAAAAGAAAAAGGACTTCGCATGGACCCCGGAATGTCAGCAAGCCTTAGAAGAATTAAAGCGATAATGTCGAGCCCGCCTTTGCTTCACACCCCGAAGGTAGATGAAAAACTTTACCTATATTTGGCGATATCCGAGATAGCGGTAAGTGGAGTACTCGTTTGAGAAGAGCAAGGTACATAATTCCCTATTTATTATGTCAGTCGAACTCTAGGAGATGCTGAAACTAGATACCCTCACTTAGAAAAATTAGCACTTGCATTGATAAGCGCATCTCGAAAGTTAAAACCATATTTTCAATATCATCCTATATGTGAATTAACAACCTACCCCTCTTCGAAATGTTTTGGGTAAGCCCGAGCTATCGGGCCGATTGGCCAAATGCGTTGTCGAACTTAACAGGTACGATATCGAATATCAACCCCGAACGGCCATCAAGTCTCAAATCCTAGCTGGCTTCATGGCCGATTTTACGCCAACTCTCGTACTTGAAGTAGAGAAAGAACTCCTGTTGAGTTCGGGTATAGCATCGAGGGTATGGACCCGTTTTACAAATGGTTCCTCGAATGTGAAGGGGTCTGGGCTCGACAATCTATTAGGCAATCTATCAAAACTCCAAGATTAACTAACAATGAGGCCGAATATGAGGCCATGATTGCAGGTCTCGAGCTAGCTAAAAGCTTGAGAGCAGAAGTCATCGAGGCCAAGTGCGATTCTCTGTTGGTGGTAAACCAAGTAAACAAAAGTTTTGAGGTTCGAGAGGATAGAATGCAATGGTACTTAGATAAGCTACTAGTAACTTTGCACCGCTTCAAGGAGTGGACTCTAGATCATGTGCCTCGAGAACAAAATAGTGAGGTCGATGCACTTGCTAATCTGGGATCCTCGGTTGAAAAAGATGACATCATCCCGGGGACTGTTGTCCAATTATCAAGGTCTGTAGTCGAAGAGGGTCATGTCGAGATAAATTCAACTAGTTTAATGTAAGACTGGAGGAATAAGTATATTAACTATTTGAAGAGTGGAAAACTCCCATCGGACCACAAAGAATCGAGGGCCCTACAAGCCAAGGCTACTAGGTTTGTGTTAGATGAAGATGGAACATTGTACCGAAGAACATTCGATGGACCATTGGCGGTATGCTTGGGGCCAGGGGACACCGATTATGTTCTGCGAGAAAACCACGAAGGCACTTGTGGGAACCATTCCGGTGCCGAATCTTCGGTCCGCAAAATTATCAGGGTAGGTTACTATTGGGATAGAGAAAAGATACTAAGGAATTTGTTAAAAAATGTAATAAGTGTCAACGATTTGCACCAATAATCCATCAGCCCGGGGAACAACTCCATTCGGTCCTATCCCCGTGGTCTTTCATGAAATGGGGAATGGATATAGTCGGCCCTCTACCAACGACCCTAGGTAAAGCTAAATTCATTTTGTTTATGACTGATTATTTTTCTAAGTGGGTGGAAGCACAAGTCTTCGATTAGGTCCAACAAAAGAAGTTATTGACTTTATCTGGGACCACATCATATGCCGATTTAGGATACCTACCGAGATTGTATGTGACAATGAAAAATAATTCATCGGCAACAAAGTGATAGAGTTCCTCAAGGCACATAAAATAAAGAGGATATTGTCAACACCGTACCACCCAACTGGAAATGGACATGCCAAGTCAAAAAACAAAACTATCATTCAAAACCTGAAGAAAAGGTTAGACGATGCAAAGGGAAAGTGGAGAGAAGTTTTACCCAAGGTCATTTGGGCATATCAGACAACATCAAAGTCTAGCACGGGGGCAACCCCTTTTCTCTAGTATATGGCTCCGAGGACCTCATCCCCGCTGAGGTCGGAGAACCCAGTGCTAGGTTTCGACATGCATCGAAGGAAACAAATCACAATGCCATGAATGCTAGCCTCGAGTTGTTAGATGAAAGGCGAGAAGCAGCGCTTGTTCGGATGGCCGCGCAGAAGCAAAGGATTAAAAGATACTACAATAGAAGGACCAACCTTCGACACTTTGGAATCAGGGACTTAGTCATACGGAAAGTCACCCTCAATACTCGAGACCCAAATGAACGGAAACTAGGCCCGAATTGGAAAGGACTGTATCGAGTCATCGGAGTTGTCGGTAAAGGATCTTACAAACTTAGCACAATGGAAAGTGAACAACTGTCAAACAATTGGAACATATCATTGCTCAAATGATACTACTGCTAAGGTATGACTTTATCTTTTTGTCCATTTGAGTTTAAAACTAACTCATCACTGATTTTCGATCGAAGCTATCAAAGGCACACGATCTCAAAGACACCCTTTTTACACGAAGACCTTAGGTTTTAAAGCATGTGTTGCACTCTTTTTCCCTTAGATTGGATTTTTTCCCAAATGGGTTTTACCGGTAAGGTTTTTAATGAGGCAACAACAATGTGCTACCTAAGGAAAACTCAACAGTATCCAAGGCTTCTTTTCAATCAACCTTGAATACTAGGAGGCATCACCCTCAGAGGTTATATTTTGAGGAAAATACTTCACGCCTACGAGGGTCTCGATAGGAGAACTTTGTAATGGGCCAAACGGTCAAATAAACCGTGTCCATATAGAATAGTCGAGCCCCGATGGCAAAACGTGTACGCATGTATCAATTATTTGAAGAAGCATTCTGGTTATATCAAAAACCCTTTGTGTCTCAAAGAAGTTTACCATCATACGAGCTCTACATTTACAATCCTACGGGAAGCGGCGCAAGAGCCAAAACACAAATGCACCCCGAAATACTCGGGGACTATCATCGACAGTAAGTGCATCCGAGTCATCGAAAACTCGGGCTCATAAGACCTCAAAGATGCACCCCTCGAAACAAAGTCCAAGGCCAATATACTCGGGGACTAACCTTTCGGACAAGTTCGAAAAGTTATCGGGAAAAAAGTCCAAGTGACATACCCGAAGGCTACGGCCACATTAAAAACTACGGTCATTTAAAGGTTACGGCCAAAATAATGCGGCTCGGAGACGTCCGACTTCAGTCATAAATTAAAGGCCTTCAAACACTTTGAAAAAATTGGTTAAATTAGACTACCTTAGCAAAAGCAAAATATAAAGGGCTTCGATAAATTCAGCCCTTGAATAATTTAAAGAGCTTCGATAAATTTAGCCCTTGAATAATTTAAAGGCTTCGATAAACATCAACCTTCGAAAAAACCTCAAGAGGTATTCAATTATTAATACATAAACAAGTGAGGTTACGATACTTCGAACCCTCGAAAAACCCAACGGGTACAAAAAAAACACATGTTATACAAATTTTTACTAAGTCTTTTAGCCTAAGAGAGGGAAAAAGTATAGCCACATTGAAGGCCGAATTGGCCAACCTAAAGAGCCTAAGGGCCAACTTAAAGAGCCTAAGGGACGATATATAGGAGCCTAAGGGCCAACTTAAAAGAGCCTAAGGGACAACTTAAAAGAGCTTAAGGGCCAAAATATATAGAGTTCGAGACCTCGTTCTCACTCAACTCAGACTCAAGAGTCTCATTATTCTGAGCTCAGATCGAATTGATTTAAGCTTAGCTCGAGGATTAACAAAACCTTAAGGGGTATTATATTGACCAATAAAAATCTAAGGCTTTATTATGTTCTGAGTCCAAATCAATACTCGGACTGATTGTTTGAATTATAGGAATCTTCCACAAATGAGAACAAAATAAAATTCAACACAAGATGAGGATAGAGCAAAATGATATTTTATATTCACAAAGGATGTTTTACAAAACATATTCACATTGCCCACAAGGAGCCCTTGCACAAAAAAGAAAAAGAGAACCTAATCTATTTTTGGGGTCACATCCCCGGGAGCGCCATTCTCAGGAACTGCACCTTCAACAGCTCTATCTTCGAGAGCCTCCTGTCCCTCAAGAACATTTTCTTCACTTTCCCTGTTCTCGGAACCACTCGTGATATCCTCGTCATCGGAAGAGATAAGAAACCTGGCATCGGTTTCCCGTGTCTTTGCTTCGGTTATCTCCTCGGTAAGTCTGAATCCTCGGGTGTGGATCTCTTCGAGAGTCTCCCTCCGCGCTTGGCACTTGGCCAAATCATTGCTCCATTTTTCCCTGTAGGAGGCCTCCCTAAACTCAGCTTGAACGGATGCAGCATCCCTTAAGTATACGGCGATGGTTTTATCAACCGCAACCTTTATCTTCTCATCTTCAACCTTAGCCTGTACAGCTTCAGCCCGGGCTCTAGCGAGCTCTGCCTCTAACTCCTCAATTTTCTTGGCCTGGGCCAGACCCTTCGCTTTAATACCTCGGAGTTGAGTTTCAGTCGAGTCCAGTTGGGCGATAACAGCTTCCTTATCAGCAGCAAGCTGATCTATGCTCTCCTTCCATCGATGGCAATCAGCTTTAACTTGGTCAACCTCGCCTCGAAGCTGCCCAATCATCTCTAACTTTTGTTGCAGCTGAGATATCGAAGTGTTAGCCTCCTAAGTAGGGCCAAGAAGTCCATACTCTATTAAAATCACAATTACTTGCTCATCTAGCTCGAACTCATTTTTTCGAGCTTTGGCCAATTCAGCACGGAAGTCCTTAAGCTCATCTTCCTTTTGGCTATAGAGGAGCCTCAGGGCCTTCTCTTCGCCCGAAACTTTCCTAAGCTTGGCCTCACATTGGCTTAGCTCAGCTTTAAACTTGACGATGACCTATACATGAAATGAAGATATATCAGTCAGAGGAAACGAAGGAAAGAAAAAAATTACAACAATGAAAATTAGTGTTTATCCGAGAGAGGAGATGTTGAGACTCTTCGAAAATGGTGGATGCATCATTGAGGTCAGTCGTATCCTCGACCACAACAAAGCAACCCTGAAAGGGATCTTCCTCGAGGACCTTGCCCGGATCGGCCGTACGTAGAGCATTAGCATCTTCAATTGCCTCCTCAGAATAGGATGGCAGAGAAAGGGAGTGACATGTTGTCATGGCCTCGAGCTATTCACTCGGGGCATTCTGATTAGCTTCGAGGGTCTTCGTATTTGCCCCTTCCGGTATATTTGTTGAAGGCGGATGAACGATCTCAACCTCCGGGGACACAGGGGCCTTGCCCGAATCTTTCTTTGGGGTTCCCTCACCACGGGATGAGGTCTCTAGTTCAGAGGGCTTGGCAGCCTTGACTAGTTTCCTGGTTCGAGGCACCAACGCCGACTCTTCACCCTCATTTTCTTCGTCATCCGGGGAATCGTGGGTCGAATCTATGTCTACTTGAGCAAATCTCTTCCGCAGCCTTCGAGTAGGGGATTTTTTGTCTTAAGGGTCTTCAGGCTTCGAAATCCTCTTTCTTTTGTTGTCCTTCGCCGATTTCGGAATCGAATACTTGGTCCCTTCCCCGGGCGGGGCCGGCCTCATTTCGGAGACATCTCCGATGCCTGCACAAGTAAATGTGAATAAGTTGACGACACCAACGAATGGAAAATATCTAAAACTTGGGAAGAATATTTACCATGATGTTTGGCCTCTCATTTGCCCCTCGATAAATCATGCCATTTGCGCTCATCATACAAGGAGGTCGCGGCCAACTATCGGACCCAGTCCTCAAGATCTGGGACATCGTGAGGTGTCCAAGCAACAACTGCAGAAAAGATAAAAATATTATTATGGGATATGGAGGTTGAGTATATATAGATATTGGGAAGAAGGACTCCACTTACGATTATAATTCCATCTATCCGGGAACGACATTTTGTCCCAGGGAATGACATCCAAAGTCCTTACTCTGACGAATCGACTCATCCAGCCTCGATCATTGGCTTCGTCGTTGCTGGAAAAGAAGGCTTTCTTCATGCAACGATGCAACTTGACAATCCCTCGAAACAGCTGGGGCTGGTACAATCGAATCAGGTGGTTGAGGGTGAATTCCAACCCCTCAGCCTTTTCGGAAAAATAGCGCAACATGATCACGATGCGCCAAAAAAAGGGGTGAATCTGGTCGAGTGTGATTTTGTACGTTTTGCAGAAGTCAATCACCAGCGGATCAAGGGGACCCAGTGTGAAGGGGTAAGTGCAAACACTTAAAACCCCCTCCACGTGGGTAGTAATGCTTTCCTCGGGGCTTGGTATCTGAACCACGACCTCATCTCCCCAGCCACAGTCCTTCTTCATATCCTTAAGGTGCTTCTCCGATATCAGGCTAAGATATCGAGATGCATGCTCGCATCGGCCTGGGATGTCAGGGGGATTTTCATTACTAAAGTCCTTCTTAATCACACAAGGGCCAGGGGTGATTTCTTCAAGAGTCGGCGACACCACCGATTTGGCCAATTGGCACTACAAGAAAAAGCCTTATTAGAGACCAACATTTAATGACGTGGTTCGAATGTGGTCCCTAAAAGTACTCCAGTAGGGATGAGAATATATGCTGGTACTTAATTCTCTATTATTTCATTAAATCAACGAAGAGAATTAAGTTTAGTTCATAAAAGGGTTGATATCTGGTCACAAAAGAGTAACGTTTCGGCGCAAAAAAGAGGCGCCACGCCAAATTAGAATAAAATATAAGAAAATTAACTTAAAATCTTTATCTTTTTCAAGGAAATAAAGAAAGCTTAGCTGGCTCCCATTCACAGCTCATCTCCCTCAAATCCCTAAATCACTTCCATAAACCTAAGTCTGCAGATTTCTCTCAAAGGCTATGAACGACAGCATGTATACTAAAATCAGAGCTATATTTTTCAGCTTAGCTGGCTCCCATTCACAGCTTATATCTAGCTTTTCTAATGTATTTTTGTCTTTGTGCTTCTATTTTGTGGTTGCTCAGCAAGATTTTGTACAATCAGTTTCTTTTCAAGATTGTGTTTTCTTGTGTGTCCTCTTTTTGAATTGTTTGTAAAAGCCTTTTCTTTGTTTTATTTTCTTTTAGTTTGTTCTTCATCTTCTATACTCTGTTCAGCATTTTTTTTGCAGTTAGTGCTTAGAGGAACTCCCCCTTTTTATATGTAGTTTGGATTAAAGATATGTCGTCAATTGTTTATCTTCCGTAAAAATAGATCTTTATTTTGTTTAGATTGTTTATTAGTGAATTCCTATGTTTTAATCCTTTTTGTAGCAGGAATATAGTGTTGAATTTTAGACAACCTTTTGCCTTTTGAAAACATAATGTAATATTTAGTTGGTTTTTTTCATCTTCTCTAACTTTTAGTGAGTCTAGTATATATTGGCTTAGCTTTATAAAGTCTTGTTTGTGGCTTGCTAATGAATTTAGCATCTGGATTATTTATGGCTCATTTGTAACTCAACAAAATTATACCTAACAACTCTATTTTCAATCAGCCGCATTTTAGTTCTATCGTTGTAGCCGAAAGTAAAAAATTTCAGAATAGAGTATTTGACTTTAGTGCATTGATTTTTAGGTAGTTTTATTATCTGGCCTTTTCTTATATTAGTACTAAGACCGTCACAATGTTGGGTTAGAGTCAAGTTTTCGCTTAATTCAATTCAAAAGCATGAAATAATATAACTAAAAACAAAAAATATATGGAATGAGTAACTAGTACACTAGTTGATAAGTGTTGAACACAGAAATTATTTGTTCCTTTTGTTTTGACAATTAATTTACAGCTTATCTCTTTCTTGTGGTATATTATTACTTTTAGATTCTTAAATTTAATCATTGGTTAATAATTTATTAATTCTAGCTCATTGCTATGAAGGTTATGTACTTCTAATGACCAGAGAAATTGTTGATGAGTAACAATTAGTAAACTAGTTGATAAGTGTTGAACTAAGAAATTATGTGTTCTCCGTTTTCACAATCAATTTGCAGCTTACATTCTCGTGGAGTATTATTCGTTTAGTCTAAAAGGTTATGTGCATTTTAGAGTACGTTCATTATCCTATATTTTTTTTCTAATTTGATTCTTATATAACCTCCAGTTTAATGTGAAACAGTCAAATACAGTAAATGGAGTCAGATCCACTGTGGATGCTACCAAATATGGCTTTGTTTCACCAGGTGCCAAATTAGTGCTATCATTCCTTAAGTGTTAAATTATCTATGTTTCCGAATTTTCTGTTACAAAGTTGATATCAGCTGCAAATTAAACAGTGTAAGGCTTAGAAGTCAAGCAACTCTTTGGCATTTAAAAAGTCTAGACTTTAATTAGTTAAAAGAAATAAAAGGTAATGCTACTATGTGCTAACAATACAGAGAGACATACCAGATATGGCTGGTGACAACTGTGATATTTCTGGATGATATTTAAGTTTTTCAATAACTTAGTAATTTTAAGTGCACATAGCTTAATGTCCCCAGTCATATATTTAATTATTTATTTATGCTTATCAGGTAACTGAAAATTTGGTAATAATTATTTCCAAGAGGGGTACATACTGAACTATGTTATGGCAAAATATAGCAAACCCCAGGTTAAGCTAGGTTATGTGTTATTTTAGTTCTGTAATATAACTTTCTTTGATGTACTCCTTAATCTTATTTGGACTGCCCATTGAAGGTTACCATCCTTAATGGAATCATCATTGGGAGGCGGGGCTGGTGTTTCTGTATGTGGTAAATTTCGAGTTGCAACAGAAAAGTCGGTATTGCCTCTACTTGAAGTAGATTTTATCTTGTTGTCTTCTTTCCCTTTTATATTTGATCTTTGCCACATTCTTTGGCATTTGCTTGAAATTTGTCTCTTTATGTCCTCTCTTATGGAGTGCAGCAATATATGAATGTTCCAGTGGAATAGCACTAGCCAAATAAGAGCAAAACCTTCCAAATTGTATATTTTCATGAGCTTTAGTTGGTACCTCGGATTTGCATTGAAGATTACACATAACCCTTTTTCTAACTCGATGTTTGTTGATGTGATACCAGAAATTTCAAGTCCAACATATTCTTATGTTTGTTTGCCTGTAGGTTTTTTCCATGCCCGAAATAGCTTTGGGATTCTTTCCTGATATAGGTGCCTCTTACTGTTTATCAAGACTTCCAGGATTCTTGGGTAATTTCACTTGCCACATTGTTTATATTTCTGAAGGAATTTACTGCTGTTAATGTAATTCATTCAAGTGTCAGTGTGAAGTTATTTGCTACTTGTCGTTGGAAATTAAAAGTCACTACCTGGCTGCTCACTAGTTTAGGCTATCTTAAGAGCAATGGTCAGCTCAGCTACTTTGAATTAAATGCTGCTTCTAATTCCCCGATATCCTTGAAATAAAAAGTAAGAAAGAGTCAGAAACAGTAAATCAATCCTTAGTTCCTGCAGAAGGGGTTCAAAAGCTTGTGATACACACCTTTTGGTGCATCTTCATATTTTTCGAATTCTCTGGACATTCTTTTTATCTATTTTCCACCATTAGTCATTCATTGATCATATGTTTCCTCATTTTAAAAGTAAGTTTGCACTCATTATATAATCATACTTAGGTCAATCCTCTTCACATGAAAGTCTCCAAAATATATTTTTCCTACAAATATTTGGACAGTTAGCTGGATGTCAGGCTTAGGTTTCACGTGATGGCTGAATTTGTCAAGTTTAATTATTACAAATATCAGCCCTTGTTTTCATATGAATTTCTGAGATTATTACAAATGTTAGCCTTTGAAGACATGTAAAAATCGTGACATGTTTGAATGAATGATACCGATTTTATCTAGAGATATGATCCTTTTCTTCCCTGATTTCTTTATTCTGATTATGTTGCTATTATTGGGGAGAGCTAATTCCTATGTTGTCATGATGCACAGAGAATTTGTAGGTACAAATGTTAAGTCTCGTTCTTTCTCAACAACAAAAAAAACCAAATGTTAAGTCTCGTTTCCCCTTGGCTTATTTCTAATTTCTTGTACTCTTTGGCAGGGGAATATGCTGGTCTTACTGGTGCTAGGTTGGATGGTGCCGAAATGCTTGCTTGTGGTCTAGCAACCCACTTTGTATCATCGGCGGTATATTACCTTAATTCTCAGCATGTTCTGTCCATTTTCGATTGCTTCTATCGGAAATCAATACATGTTACTAATATGCGTATGTAGCTAAGTTATATTTGCAGAATCTTAAAAAATCCCATTAAAGTAAAGATTGGTTACTTTACATTCTTCAGCCAAAAGAATAGAAAAAAATCAAGTTTTTCAAGTTTAATACCTTATTTTAAAGTAAATGATGACAATGATCTATGTATTTACGCATTAAACCTGCTCAAGGGCAAACCTTATACTACTTTAGCATGAAATATAGTTGTGCTTCTGTCAAGATTTGTGATTTTTACCTTTAGCCAAGAAGTTATTTCATAATTGTATTTAATATTTAAACTCGGGATAGTAGATAAAATTATCCTTGAACATATTTCCTAAAGGTCTAAATCAATTTTTTGTGTTCATGCAATCCCTTTTACATTGCTATTTAACTTTTGTAGGGTAGATGACCACACTTGATGAATTTTGGTAAGTAGGTTGATCATTGTTAGGGTAAAATTATACAATATTATTTAACCAATTATCTTGTTGATCTTTATTGGTTTTTCTGAAGATATTTTAATACTTGTTACAGGTTTTGGAGATTGAAGTTTGCAAGTAAAAAAGCTTATTTGGAGGAAATATAAGTTGACTCTCATTTTGCTGGGAATTTGGACTTTGTATAATGTCTAGGGATGTTAGCTAGGTTTTTCTTTTTTTTTGCAGGAATTGTGTAACAATATTGTGATTGCTTAGTTACATTATACATGTAAATGGCGCCATTAATTGGAATGTTAATCAATTTTTGTAAAATAAAATTTAACTCTGTATTATCTTGTTGTTATCAATTTTTTTTATTTTCTTGTTACATATTGAATTTAACAAGCACAAGAATGAAATAATAAAAATTAATGTGGTTCCTAAAATTATTTTTGGGACCAGAATAACTAGTCGCTAAAATATTTTACAACCAAATTAATGTGTCCAATATATTGTATTTTGAGACTAGAAATATGGTGCCTAAAAGTATTTTAGGGACCAGGATTGAAACTGGTCTCAAATGAGATTTTAGGACAAGACCCCAATCCCGTCGCTATTGACTTTTTGCGGCAGAGGCTATAGCGACGGGTTTCTGGTCGCTATTGACTTTTAGTGACCAGAAATTGACTATTAAGGACCATTTTTTCCTTCGCTAAAGGGCGTTTTTCTTGTAGTATGGGAGGTAGAAGAAGATGACACTTTATCTTTTTGGGGGACCATTTTGGTAGTTTTAGCCATGATTTCAAGCTAAAGAATACAGACTGTGTCGGAATGTGGTGTTTTTAGAAGAACTTGGCATTTTCCGACGCTTAAAGAGGCGGTGGAAACAGGTGATTAGAGAAAGAGATGAAGAAGGAAAAGATGTAATGAAAGAGTAAAGCTCTTTACTCAAAGGAATAGCCTCATATTTATAGAAGGGCAACGACGGTTCGGCGGCGCTAGTGGATGACCAATACTGGCGTACATTCAATATTTTTAGGAAAGTGGACCGATGGGACATTTCATTCACTTCGAACGCCTGCATCACGGAAATGACGTCATCACTAAAGACTTCGGAAAAATGTAGATCAAATCGTTTCTTATCATCTTATTCTAAGAAACGTGGGGACTATCTGCATACGGTTGAGATCGAATGACTTCGATCTACATACTCGAGAGGTCGTCGGAAGTTCGAGTCCGGACAAGATCGAGTTCGGGCTCGAGGGACCAGACCCGAGTTCGAAAACAGAGCATGATACATACAGCTCGACCTCGGAATAGTACGTTATGAATTTGTAACAGAATGAGCTAGATTCTTGCCACGTCCCCAAGATCGTAGCGCAAATCCCGGAATAAGATTGTACGATTCTGTACTAGGCGGTTAGACAGCTGTACCAAGAATATTCCTTACTGCAAATAAAAATATACCTTATTTAGGGGTTCCCCATTATATAAAGGGGACCCCAATCATTTGTAACATCATCTAATCATTGAGCAAAAAATATACTCTCTACTTTTTGCCTACCGTTCATCAGAATCATCCTTTAGCTCTATTGTTTTTACTTACTTTTCTTGCATAATTATTCTTATTGTTCTAAGTCTACCTTGGGGTCACTAAGCTCGAGGTCACTTCTGTTGAGTAACATTGGGTTGATTCACTTCTATCTTTCATTTCTACTTCATATTTCTCGATTATCAATTGGTATTGAACTAAATCATATATCTTTAAAATCACTAATCAAATTTAATTGTTACTCGTATTTTTGAGGTAAACAATTACAACTTAAGACATAATTGTTACTGGTAACGGTTGCCAACATCCATAATGCTATGCTGCTTGAGGCGCATTCATGATACTTACATCTTCTAACCTGAAAAAACAACAAGAAGAACTTTAAGTTATATTGGTTTGATTAAAATAAAGTAATACTAGCAATATTAATATATGTATCTAATCGGAAGTTTGTCAAGAAAAGAGGTAGATTCTTGCTTCCAACTAGAGTCAAAAGATGAAGGGTAGTTAGTTGGTTCTAGTTCTATAGCATCTGATTAAGTGCAAGTTCTTTTATTATGACCAGGTCTACTGCACTTGATTGTCAGGGGTCTCATTTGGTGTTAACTTCATATAAATTGATGTTGCAGGATTGGATCTCACTATCTCATTGTAATAATTTCACAATTTACTAAACTGATCATTTAAGTTATCAACAACAAGAGCAAGAGCCTTCTTTTTAGCCTTTCTTGCTTGACATAAAGACACGTCTACTCCGAGCTCTCTACTGACATCATCTCCAAATTTTGATGTCTTCCAATCTCTGTTTGATTTGATTTTGTTGACATACCTCTTTAAAATCCAAGTGGAAGTGACATTCTTATTCTTGACATTCCAACAAAAACAAGTATGCTCGGAGTGGTAAGTCTTTATCTGAAAATATGTATTCCTGTGCATTTTTAAACTAGAATTACCCACTTACAAGAATTTTTACGCTTACATTCTCCCCTTGCTCTTTTTGTATCATCCTTAACTGACCTGATTGTCCTTCCTCGGTTTACCTCATGAGTAATCACAACTTGCTTAAACTCTTGTTTACTTCCAAACACTTACCCTAATTCTAATTTAGGATCAAAGCCATCAGTCTTTGGATTATGCTTCGCAAAATTAAAATCTTCGGTAGATGCATCACTATCACTATTCAAGCTTTTTGTGTCATGGAAACAACACAATCTGAGTAGCAATCTTCATTTTGCATCTTCAGTTGCTGCTCTTTGCTAATAAGCTCTCAAATATTATCATTTGTTCTTGCATTCCAATTGACAATGACAGAAAAGGTTTCAACAGAAGAATCAACATATTTGTCAAATAAAATGTCATCTTCGTGTAGACCACAATTTGAGTCTTCAAACTCTCCATAATCAGATTCATTACCATAATCATTACATGCTTGACTCACGGACATTGAATCTGACAATAAAATAATTTACATTATATTATAAATAAATGAAGCTATTTTTTATACAATAACATCAAAAAAAAATTGTAAAGTGGTTCCTCCTATTTTGGTATATTATAATAAAGATTGACCCATTATTGGTGCCACATATTTTTATAGGAAGAATGTAAAGAAGTAATATTAATAAGTAAAACAACTAAGAAAAACTAAAATGATAAAAAATTACCATTTGAAACCCAGGTTTAGACATTTATCACAGATTTGAAAGTAATGTCAAATTTATAACGGAAAAGGGCCAAATATATTCCTTTGCTATTGAAAATTGTTTAAACTTACCCTTCGTTATACTATTTGGCCATTTCAAACCCTACCGTTATACCATGAATCACATTTGCCCTTATTTTTGACGGAGGACAACTTGGCAGCTCCTCATTAAACGACTCACCCCCAGTTTAATCTACCCGGTTCACAACTCAATTACCCATAACCCGACTCGCTAGTGAATGAAAGACAACTGTAGTTTTAATTTCCTTGCTTGGAACTTAATTTGCTCATCTCTTCCAAGCATGTACCAGCAAGGAAAATCCAAAAGACCCTTTAATTCATTTTCTTCAGTGTTGGGCCATTCCATAACAGAGTTGTACACCTCGAAGATGCCGAAGACAGAGACGAAGAAGATGAACTTCTTCAACTTCTCAATAAACAATTCTTCATCAACTTCGTCTCGAACCCGAACCCACAATATTGTTGTGACCACATTTGAACTCCATTATTCAAGTTGTGGTCATCAGCAACAACATCATAACTTGATTTCTCGAATTTGAACATCAACAAAGTATAGCCATTTTTGTTATCATCAAACAACCAGTTATGACATCCCATAAAACCCATCAACTTCAATCCTCTCATTGCCTCTGATTTTTCATTTCAAGTGCTTAATCTGCAATACCTTTTTGCTGTCCATGCTGAAAATACAACCTTAGATCTTTCCCTATAATGCAATCAATGGAGATTTCTCTCTCTTTCCCAACGAAATTTGCTTTAGTTTTGGAAAGATCCCAAAAAATGTGAACTTTTTTATCTCCTTTGTTGTTAACATCTTTGGACCCCTGTTTCCTCTAGAAAATAAAGGGCTTTATGTGGAGGTGGAAAGAAGGTGTACTGGTGGAGGATAGATGAGGAGAAGAAATCATAGTATTATTACAAACTTTATCAGAACGTTGAGAAAAAATGGATGGGAAAAGATTTGCAGGTTGGGAGACCAAGTGAGAGTAAAGAGGCCAAGGTGAGTGTGGTGAGGGAGGTGGCCAGGTTGGAGTAGTGGCAACTGGTGGTTGCGTCGGTGCCGGAACGACGGCCACGTTAAGAGGGCATCAAAAGCAAAAAGAACTGGTCGGGTTATGGGCAATTGGACTGTGAACCGGGTAGATTAAATTGAGGGGTTGGGTCGTTTAATGAGGAACTGTGGCCCTCTGTCAAAAATAAGGGCAAAAGTGGTTCATAGTATAACAGTAGGGTCTGAAATGGCCAAATAGTATAATGAAGGGTAAGTTTAAATAATTTTTAATAGTAAAGGGATATATTTGATCCTTTTCCGAATTTATATTGAAAGTTAGAAACTTTAGCCAAGAACAAGTAGTTCAACCATTAGAAACCCTTTTTCAAGCTTCCCAAAATTCACTTTTTATTTTGTCAAAGGAGAAAGGAGGGAAAATTTTTTGTGTGTGTGGGGGGAGGGGGGTTGGAGCGATCACGTGAGAATAAAAGATCCGTCCATTATAGATGGAAATATTAACGGAAGAGTATTTTTGGTCAACTATGAAAAACTTAAAGAATGCTTAGGGTTAAGTGGAACATTTTAGGGAAAACTACATGGTGTAATTAACTTATATACTATATTTACCCTAAATAAATAAAATTTAAAATAAATACCATCTGTAGCTAATTTTGTATTTTATAACAAAATATAACTACATGCGTATTATATGTGATTTAGGTATTGCTCAGTTCCTCCCCAACCGTTGCCGCTTCTTCTTCTTCTTCTTCTTCTTCTTGTCATTTTCTTTCTCCTCTTTTCTCGATTTGGCCATTTTCCCTCGATAATTTAGAGTTCCAGATTTGGCTGTTGTCATTACCTCCACCACCATCGCCGGCGTCAACTAGAACGACGGCTTTTTCGGCGACCTTGCTTGTTGTATTTTGCTTCCTGTATTTCTCAAATCTAGCCGGCTCAGATCTCGCAGAATTTGAGTGTATTATGTATTTTTGAATGTAAATACAATTTATTTTTTATATTTATGTATTCGGAAAGAGGTCTTTTTTGTGGGGTCCTAGTATTTTTTGAATTTTTGTTGTTTGAATATAACTAAATTAAATATAGTAAATTGAATACAATGCAAAAGTAGCTATGAATGAATATAGTAAATTGAATACATCCGAATATCCCTGTATTTTTCTTTTTGTTGTTGTTTGAATACAGTGAAATTAAATAAAATGAAGATAGCTAAGAATGAGTATAACCGAATATTGAATACACCATATTTCTTATTTTTTGTTGTTTGAACTATACATTAAATTGAATATAATGTAAAATATTATAGAACAATTACATTCCAATTGAATACAATATAAAATATAAAAGAACAGAATATATCCAAATTGAATATAATATGAGCCCGTTTGGACATAAGAATTTTTTTCCTTTTTCTTTTGAAATCAGTATTTATTCATAAAATTTCCAATTTTCATGTGAAGATGCATTTTGGAATTTTTCGAAAATTTGAAAAACTCAAAAAATCTGTTTTTCAAAATTTTCGCTAAGATCAATCCCAAAAGCTCAAAAATAGCACAAAATTATATTCATGTCCAAACACAACTCTAATTTTTAAATACCATTTTCACTTAAAAAAAATTTCACTTCTTTTTTTTTGGGAATTTTACCATTCTTATGTCCAAATGCTCACTGTATATAACCAAATTGAATATCATGCGGCAAACAATTACTCCCTAGATATGAAATATAATTAGCTAAACAATTGCTACCCCTTGCAATAAGCCACCAAGTTAGTATCTCCCAGTTCCTTGTTTCCTACTCCATTCTCTCGCTCTCCCTATTCTCTGTCAGCTCTCATTAGTCTCTTCCAGTCCCATCAATGGCAACACCAATGGTTCTCGATCCAACACCCGCTGCGGAGCCACCGGCAACTCGGCCGTACTCATCCGTACACGACGTTACCTCCGACGGCGGCGAAGATGACCTCTATGGCCGCCTCAAATCTCTTCTACGACAGCTCGAGTTCATTGACATTCAAGAAGAATACGTGAAGGACGAGCTTAAGAATCTCAGGCGAGAAAACCTACGAGCTCAGGAAGAGGTCAAGCGGATCCAATCGGTGCCGCTCGTAATCGGCCAGTTCATGGAGATGATTGACCAGAATAACGCCATAGTTGGTTCCACTACTGGTTCCAATTACTACGTCAGGATACTCAGTACGATTAATCGGGAGCTCCTTAAACCCTCGGCTTCTGTTGCTTTGCACCGCCACTCGAATGCCCTTGTCGATGTTTTACCTCCTGAGGCAGATTCCAGTATTTCGCTGCTTAGCCAATCGGAGAAGCCTGACGTTACTTACACTGTAAGTCTTTGGTTCCTGAATTTTGCAGTTAGGTTTTTTACCGTGATATGTTGAGTATGGTTCTTATGTCAATTTGTTGATTAAAATTTTTGTATCGCTGATAATGATAGTTCTTAATAGTACTTATTGTTGTATCTATTCGTGAAATTTAGGGCTGTTATTCATGATTGGAACTAGAGTTTTATAATTTAATCTATAGTTTCTGGGATGCGCTAGGGTTTGCTATGTCGAGAATAGGAGTTGCCGATTTAGGCATGAATTGAGACTAGCTACAAACTCTTTGCATTGCAATCATAGTTTTAAAACTTCAAATATGAATTAGGTTTAGATAAGGGGTTATAGCCTCAGCCCTCAAATAGTTATAGGGAAGTATTTATTAGCTGCCTAAAAATTAGATACTTAGCTTTTCAACCTCGAAAATCCTAGAGTCTGATGTTACATTCTCGATTGTTGCAGATAAAAGAAGAGAATGAAGTTGTTCTGTCAAATAATGGCAAAAAGCATATAACACATGTTATTATTGCAGATTAAAGAAGAGATTGAAAGTTGATTTTCAAATAGTGTCAAAAAGTATATCAACTCATTTTATTATAAATTTCATTAAATTACGAGCAACCGACTTTCATTATCAGTGAGAGCAATTGTATATGCAACTATTGGTTGTGACCACAATGCATGTGGTTCGGGGGTAATCATAGTATCCTAATCCAGAAATGTCCTTCGGATTTTGTAGAATTCTATTTATTCCTTGCTCCAAAAGGCAAAATGGCTTTCAGGAGAAATTTTTGACCACTAAAAGTTGCAAAACTAACTAAAGTCTCTAAGAAAAAGTATTCATCACGTACCCAAGGATGTGGCCTAGTGGTCCATCAAATAGGTTGAGAACCATAAGGTCTCAGTTCAAATTCCAGCGGAGGAAGAAGACAGAACCCGCTACTTGCGCTGGTGGGAGGTAGCAGGTAGCACGTACCCTTTGTAATTAGTCAAGGTATGCGCAAGCTGGTTCGGACACCACAATTAGCATTAAAAAAGTAGATATATGTAATTTGACAATTAACTGGAGTCTTCCATGAGTACTTACAAGGACAGACTCTGTTTCCTTTCAATAATGTAGAATCTTTTTTGTAGCAATCGCTGTCATTCAGTTTAGCATCTTATTGTCCATAGTGTATCATAACATTTACTCTTATCTTTTTTTAAAATTTTGTAAAATAAATTGTGGGCACTAAACAAGATTTTTCCACTGGCCTCAACTTGCAAGAAACTGTAGATAGTTAACTATTATTAGGAGTTGCGTGGAAGTGACATATGAAATATTGCATCACGTAGACATGTACTAACAATTTATTGATTCACATGTAAATAGCATGTAGGTGATTGGAAGGGAACTTGGAAATTTAACTGACACAAAAAGGAACTTTGTCATTAGATTCACTTTTCCTTATTAGCAGGGAAGATGAATGTGGAGGGCACAATTCTTAACATTTCTCCAGTTTTGTGCTTAAGACCGAAAAAGACTACTGCTGTTAGAGGGAAAATATTGTTCTAAGCTTAGAATGCTTATTAGGACAACTATGTGGCCTTTTGGTTTAGTAATGGCACCTTACATATGTACATGTGCATGTAACATGTGTCTGGCTACTATATTGGAAGTAAATTTCTGGTTTAATCCAGTTCTTGTTATTAGTTTTTATTATTTCCTTACTTTTTACACACATTTTCCCTGAAACCAGGATATTGGAGGATGTGACATTCAGAAGCAGGAAATCCGTGAAGCTGTTGAGTTACCTCTGACCCATCATGACTTGTACAAGCAGATTGGTATAGATCCACCCCGTGGTGTTTTGCTGTACGGTCCACCAGGTACTGGAAAAACCATGCTTGCAAAGGCTGTTGTGCATCACACGACTGCATCCTTCATAAGGGTTGTTGGCTCGGAATTTGTTCAGAAGTACTTGGGTGAGGTAAGCATTGAAATCTTGAAATGCCCTGAGCCTTGATATTTTATGTGTTAATCTGTTGTTATCACCTATTACTCATGACTGTTGAACTCTTCCAGTTGCATCCATTCAAACAAAAACTTCGCATTTAAAGTCTTTCCGGTTCTGTCTCATAAAGGGGGATTTGGAAGAAAAGCAACTTTTTTTGCGTGAGAGGTCCCATTTTCCTTTTAAATGACATAAGCAGTAGATAATGCAAGAGCGACAGAAATACTCCTACTATGGTCTTGTTTAGGCAATTAACACTGTTGCCCTGGGAACACGTTTAAAAGGTTAGAATCATGTTTGGAGCTCACACATGAGTTTTTGAACTGTTTGGCTACCTAAGGTTGTTTTGTGTTTTAGACCAGTGAGCCATGATTCGTTTTGGAAGAAGCGGACTCCAAGTAACCATTCTTAATGTTTAGAACTCAGTAAACTTTTGCTTAGTTTTAAAGTATGATAACACGAGAATAACTTAATCTTAGCTACACTGGTAGAATTAGGTCTACTGAAGTAAAGGATGCAAAGCAATGGGGAATATGATATTTAGAAAAACTTCTTGTTCAAAAACTATTCTTATCGAGGTTTGGAAGTATTTTGAAAAGGTTGAGTTAGATGACTAATCAAGGTAATTCAATATATATTAAGGAGAAGAAAGATGCTGAATGAGTGGAGAAACGATACCCTTGTTTCAATAAATAAGAACAAAGTTGTGTGAATTATCGTTGTGTTAATCTTATGAGTCGTATGGTGAAATTTGTGAAAGAGTGTTACAGCATAAACTTTGGGACATTCCAATTGTGATAGAGAACCATTTTGGATTTATGCCTGGTTGATCTACAATAGAGTTTTTTTTTTTTTTTTTTCCAATAAAACTGATGAAAGTTTACAGGGAAAGAAATGCAGATTCCCACGTGATACTCGTTGGTTTAGAGAAAGCACATGACATAGTATTAAGGGAAGTCTTTATCAAAAAGTTATGTTGAAGAAAAGTCTTTTTGTGGGTGCTCAAGAGGAAAGGAATCTATATCTATATTATTATAAAAGCACGAATGCTAGAATGCTAAATATTGAGTGACAAAAATATCCCCATAAATATTGATAAGACTTTTATGCCCTTTGGAAAGTAAAGTATCTTTTTATGAAGCAATGTAATGTTAGATATAATTGTAATATTGAATATAATTCTGTTTTAACTCAACTTAATCGCCGCCGCATGCTATAGAGGATAAGTTTCTAATTCGTTTAGGACATCAACAGCTCCTCGCGAATTTGTATTGTATAAGATAGAATCATAGAATCCTAATTCTTTTGTCTAAAGACTTCAAGTCAAAGTTTAGGGTAAAAGCTGAGGAGACTTATGTACCATAATTGTTAGTCCTACCGGATAAAGACTAATTATTCGTCCATCTTAGACACCGGTATATATATATATATATATATGTAACGATGAGATTATGTTTATTGAAGATCAACTGGTTCAAGAATTCGTAATAGCTGCTGCCATAGCAGAATCCAAATATTTTTGAGTCAACTGGTTCAAGAATTCGTAATAGCTGCTGCCATAGCAGAATCCAAATATTTTTGAGTCTCCAAAGCTATATATATATAGATTTTTGCATAGTATCCATGTCAATTGCTTTGCAAGTAATCTTTTTTTCTTATATATACTTTTTAATAGTTAGCTTTTTATTCTTTCATATATTTAAATGACGAAAAATTTACGTGCAACGCACGTATGCAGAAACTAGTTTACAAAAATATATAAAAATGCAATGAAGGATATTACAGGGAACAATCATCAATGCAAGAGTGCGAGAATACAAGGATGATATATAGAGAATTTCCTAATAATTGTGGGTTTACACTTATGATCTGCTTTGACCAGTACTGTATATCTTGATTATTAACGAACTAACCAATAGAATACAAGATAAAGTTTTTGTTGTGTGTTATTTTCAAGTAATACTGTGTCAATGAAATAAATAGCAAATGAGTTGAACAAAAGCAGGAATTATGGAGCCACCCTAGAGAACAACGGTTTCCGAAGAACTAGAAGTTATTTATCACTATAGGTTTACCCCGTAAAAAGAATAAAAGTGAAGTGAGAGAAATGCAGATTCCCACATGATACTCATTGGTTTAGAGAAAGTGTATGGCATAGTGTTAAGGAAAGTCTTTATTAGAAAATTATGTTGAAGAAAAGTCTTTTTGTGTGTGCTCAAGAAAAGAGGAAAGGAATTCGCATAAAATATGTAATGCAATGACGGATATTATGTAGAACAATCATCAGTGTGAGAGAGCGAGAATACATGGATGATATATAGAGAAGTTACCCATTACGTATCTTGATTATTGACAAACCAACCAATAGCATACAAGATAAGGTTGTTATTGTGTGTTATTTTAAAATAATATTGTGTTAATGGACTAGCAAAGAACGAGCAAAAGTAGGAATCATGGAGACACTCTATAGAATAACGATTGTTGAAGAACTAGAAGTTAGAATTTATCACCGTAGGTTTAGCACATAAGATGAGTAAAAGTGCAGTTAGATTTTATAGGAGTATGATGTCTAAATGCAAACATTGCAAATATCAAGACCCAGTGCTATGGAGAATGGAAGTGTGACGACTGAATGCAGAAGTGTAGTGGGATTGTTACATGATAAGAAGATACCTAAAAAAGTGAGACAGGTTTTATAGAGTGGTGGTGTGGCCAAAAAGAACATATTGGTTTTGCTATGTCCTCTATGGATCTTAGCACACACTATTTATAGATGCGGCATAATGATGATTGAAGGTAGAAAAGATGGATGAGATAAAAATCACATTGAGGGTAGTTACTTCAAAAGACCTACAATCTCTCGAAAGCACATGGACATAGTTAAGAGTAGAAGATAATATAAGCGAAGGATCGAAATAGGTGATAACAACTGTTAGACTAAGGTGTAGTTGTTTTTGATTAACCAAGAAATATTCATTAATGGCATCAAGCAGATTAACAGCAACAACATACTCAGTATTATCCCATACCGTGGGGTCTGGGGAGGGTAGTGTGTACGCAGACCTTACCCCTACCTTGTGAGGATAGAGCGTCTGTTTCCAATGGCATCAAGCAGATGCAAAAAGAAAAGAACAAAAGAATGATGAGTACAAAAGAAAGTCTTAGCTCCAATGCAGGCTAGCTAAGGTAATTCCAAGGATCTAAAAAATTCAAAAAAGCTCAGGGGAAGTTATGGGGGAGAGAATTGCACCAACTACTTAGTAACAAAAAGCATTTGAGCAAAGGTGTAGTTGATGAAGTGACATTAATTTTTCGAGAATTGCCCAAGTTTTCTTTGTTTTTGTAAGATGCTTGTACTCCAGTTTGAGGGTGTGTGATTTAGAGAATTTCTAGTTCTAGAGATTTTATTATTCACTATTGGCATGAAATATGGTCAAATAGAGAATAAAGATTTGAAAGATTAAATGTTGTCAACCACAACTAACTTGGGATTGAAGTATAGTTGATTAATTTACAGTTTATTATTTACTATTGGCATGAATTATTGCCTAATTGAGCATAAAGATTTTGGAGAATAAATGTTGTCGACCACAATTAACTTGGGATTGAGGTAGTTGGTGAATATTCCAAGGAATGTATTAGAAACTAGCAACTTGGAATTATGTAGCACTTCATCCGTTTCAATTTATGTGTCTTATTTTGCTTTTTGATTGTTTAAAAAGAATGTCACATTCGATTTTTAGTTAGTCATTCCCTTGTGGGAATCACATAGTATGTTTAAAGACCACAAAATTCAAAGAGTATTTTGGTATGTTATATACATCTTTATTTTAAGACCACAAGATTCAAAGACTTCTTGCATCCAAGAGTGTGACCTAATGGTCAATAAAGTGAGAAAAGAACCATGGTCTCGGGTTCAAATCCCAATAGAGGTCAAAAACACAAAGTGCTTTCTTTCCATCTGCCTAAGCCTTAGTAGATAGAGTTATTTGGTACCTTTGCTGGTGGGAAGTAAGAGGTACCCGGTGAAATAGTGAAGGTGTGCGCAAGCTACTAACGCAGATGCCACCATCATAAAAAAAGAGAAGTCCAATTTTCCCTTGAACTCAACAAAATGGTCTAGATTGGCCTCCGTTAATAGTTGCGGTCAAATCTACCATGTCATTACAAATGGACTAGATTTACCCTTATTGACTAATGATGGAAGCTTAGTCTCCAATGACACTTTTTTCACAAGGAAAGATGATCAAATTTGCCCATGAAATTTTCAAAATGGTCTAGATTTGACCACCATTTTTCTCGGGTCGTGCCCTCCTCAGTAGCACCTGGCAAGAGGCCGTTGATTGGAATAGAAAATTCCGGAAGAATTAGGTTCGAATAAATTTTCTGGGATCCTCTTCCTTTTGAACTACAAACATGGGAATCGTTGAAATAGCTCTTTGATTGAAAGTGGATGATTCCTATAATACATTGCTCCAGTCGAGTCCAATGGAATTTCAAAATGAAGATATTTTTATTTTGTTCAAAACGTGTTGCAGAACGATCTAGAAAGCAATTGATATTGATACAATTTGCTTCCTTAACTCAATTAGTAGGACCCTTAAAGTTTCTTCCACAAACTACGAGTGAATGGAAAAAAAACTAAAGACTACTATTAAAGCAACCCAAACAAGACTTACTATATCAATATGAATTATGTCCCCTATTCTCATCCCTCTAAATTGATCACTATTGTCACACCCCTTCAAAAATTAGGTGCTCACAGCTATCATAACAATTAATTCTTCACTCTCAAAAACACCATATGAAGACCATCATTAATCCACGAGCACTTCCCCTATACACTGTTGTCAAAGGCGTGCTTAAAGCGCGCTTAAGATCTCAAGCGAGGCTCAAAATATGTTGAGTGCTTCGCTTAGCAGGCACTTCAGTGTCGCCATCAAGGCTCTAAGGTATGCTTTTCCTTGCCAATGGGTGTAATCTGAAGAGGCGACACTAAACAATTGATTTTTGACTTTATCGTAATACTCCCTCCGTTTTAATTTATGTGAACCTATTTCCTTTTTAGTCCGTGCAAAAAAGAATGACACAGAGAGAGCACATAAAAATCTACATGAAAACTACCGCACTCAAACGATTTATATCACACCTTCATCTGTACCACTTCCCTCATTCGCTATTTTACCTCCGCCAGAAGACCACCTGTCCTTAACTACTATAACCCCACCATGACCAGCACAATACTGCTGCAAATGATTTAAGAGCTGAATTTTGTGTACCTTATTTTTGAATTCTCTGTACTTGGGTCTTGTTTTAGCATTAGGAGGTCGATGTAGAGTTTTGGCATTGGTGATCTCAGAAGAATTGGTGATGAAGTTGTGTCGATGGAGTTCCAGCAGAGGTGGAAATCTTATTTGGTGATGCAATTAATCATTGTTTAACTTCCATTTGGGCTGATTGAGGCTTGACTCTTGAGCTTGGGAATACAGATCTAGTCGTGGAGTTTTGAGTCTTGAAGAAGACGACAGGGAACAATGACATGTATTAAGTGGCGATGCTATCAAGGATGCTGTTAGTGAAAGTTAATCTCTTCTCTCCCATGGATAAGTACTGCATCTGCAAAGCTGCCAGTCTCTTTTCAAACTTCCCAATGATCTCATTCCAGATTTCAGCATTCTTGCATTTGCTCCAAGAGGTAGACCTAGATAGGTGGTAGGGAATGACCCAATTGTGCAACCCATGATGTTTGACAGATCTAATTAGGCACATTGTTGACAGATACATGATGCTTTTCAGCATGTTGATATGTAAACCTGATAAAGCTTAAAAGAGGAAAAGAGTTAAATTCAAATACAACATTTGTGATGTTATAGCCTCGTAGAAGATAAGTGTATCATCAACATATAGCAACTGTGACACTGTGAATTCCCAGGATCAATACTCACGTTGAAACCCTGAATCCACTGAATTTGCGTAGCCTTTTCCAACTTTTGCTCAAACCTTCCATTGCTATAATGAACAAAAAGGGGGAGAGGGGTCTCCTTGTCTGGCCCCTCTCTGAGGTGAGAAGAAACCTACTAGACCTCTGATGACTATCACCGAATATTTCACGGTTGAGATGCTAATTTTGATCCATTTGTCTCCAAATCCCATTTTCCTAAGAATAGAGATGAGAGAGGACCAACTGAGCTGGTCAAATGCCATTTCTATGTCAAGCTTGCACATCACACCAGGTTCTCCACTTCTAATCCTCCAGTCAAGTACTTCATTGGCTATTAGTGCTGCATCCGTGATTTGCCTGTGTAAAATTAAAACCATTTATTAGATGTCAAGCAGAACTTATTGTCTGAAAAATTCTTCAAGTCCCAGAACAATCTTGAGGAAGTGGTTTGGCCAAAAACTACTCTCAAGGATGCCCTATGTTCTGGTAGCATTTTTGGAAATACTTATTCATGAAATATTTCTTCGATCCTTATGAAACAAAGAGGCAACAAAGAAAGAAGCCTAACCACAGAATGAAAGACTATAGATTCGCTAGATCGGTAAGAACAATTAGAATACAAGGACGCAAGGACAGGACCGGGCTAGAGGACTCTTTATCGTCCCCATCGTCCTAACAGCCGATCACGTCACACAATTAGATTTACGAACTGTTTGATTGTTCTTGGGAAACTGAATCCGTAGCACAATCAGGGGTGCCGGGCTTGGCTCAATATCGGGATAGAAGGAGGCCTAGTTTCCTAGGCTGCTTTCCAGGCTAAGGTAACAGAAGTAGGGTGAAAGCTTTGATACTAATAGTAGCTCACTAACTTTTTGTATCTTCGGACACAGTTTAATATGACTTTCAGATCAAATGCCTGAGACCTAGAAGCTAACAGTTTTAGAGTTGGGTCCTAACTGTTAATTACGAGATACATACTGTATATGTTCTTATATTCTAGCTGGCTTTACTTTAAGAAAATCCTTAATATGAGCAATATGTATTTTTGGCATTGCAGCCTTGTTCCTTATGTATTTTTGGCATTGCAGCCTTGTTCCAACTGCTGTCCTTCCAATTTTGGATTTACTTTCATCCATTGTCTTACAGGCTGTGTCCACTATTGACACATTGGTTTCTTGAGTTCTTTCATCACCGTTTTTTTATTTTTTTATTTTTGCAAAATAGAAAATACAATAACGACGACCCAGTAAAATTCCACTAGTGGGGTCTGGGGAGGATTGTGCGTACGCAGACCTTACCCCTATCCCGAGGGAGTAGAGAGGCTGCTTCCGAAAGACCCTCGGCTCAAGAAGACGAAAAGAGACAATATCACCAATAGAAACCATATGAAAAATAACATCATGCAAATTAGAAAGTAATGCAAAGCAAAAGCGATAGACACTACATAGAACCGACACTATGGAAAACTAAAGAGTAGTAAGACACAACATTGCCACTGGCTGACTTCGACAAAAATCCTACCAGACTAGCCTCACAAAGGTATCAAACTGGAACAGAATTTACTACTTGGCCTCTTCCAACATAAAGACAATTTCCAAGCACTTCGGCTTTCACCCTTGCTGGAATTTTGTAGTTATGGGCAGCCAAAGTATCTGGGGAAAAAGAGCCCTGAGTACCATGGTCACTTGGTTGGATAGTTTTATGAACTTCTCAAGCATCTTACTGGCTGTGTAAACTGAAGTTTTGAGGCTGCCACTAACATGGTCAAGTGATCAGGCATGATAGTTTGGGAATATGCAGTTATCACCTTTAAAATGAAACTCAGCTTCTAACATTATAAATAGTGTTTGTAATTGCATAGTATCGAGGTTCTTATAACTTGCCTTTGCTTAAAAGGAATGAGGAAATTCCACATTGGTATACGTTTTTGTGGATGATGTGTTCACCTGTATGCTTTTTTTGGGTGGTTTGGGGGGTTTGGGGGGGGGGGAGTGAGACTTTTCCGACCTGGGAAAAAGAACTCTTTTTTACATTAAAGTTTCTCATTGATGAGCATCAAGTTAAAGCATTTAATTGTCTGGTTTTATTATTTTTGAAGAAAGAGCAAACTCATGATGAAGTTCTAGCTTGCAAAGCCCCCCGCGCGTGCGCACCCCGTCTCTCTCTCCGAAAAGCCAATACAGATGTCCTCGGTGTTGTTGATGAATTGACCTCGTTTTGATTTCCTAAAACACAAGCAGATCGGAACAATACACCTAATAGTAAAATTAATTGAGACAAAATAATATCAAAATTTGGGAAACATGCCAGTCCAAATAAAAACTTATAATATGGATTTTTCCATGTATTGAAGGAACATTCACTCTCCTTTGAGAGCAGATACTCCATACATGACACCTGATAGCTGGTGCACATCTGTATTCCAGTTTGTGACGTAGTCGATTTATTCTCTAATCTTTGCTACTCTATTTTCCTTTATACATCGCTTATGGGTTTTCCCTTCTCTTTCCTTGTCTTTTGTATTTTTGACTTAAATTATAGTATTCGTATGCCAAAGATGATAAATCCTGAAAGCTGTTTGCCTTGTGCCTTTTAAATCACTGCTATAAAGTAACATGGAATGTCCAGCAATACCTACAACCTTAAGGAATACAATGATTGGGACATCAGGTTCTTTGGTTTCAATCGTCTCTCACTAGCAGACATCATTTATGAGCCATTTTTCGAAATACAGAAGTTATTGTAGACAGATCTGCTTGCAATCAGGTAGCAGAGTCCAATTATCTCAAAATGCAGTTTAGCGTTGCATTTTGTATGTTTCGTTGCAGCATGTTCATCTTGATACAACTTTTTTGATCCTGAATGAAGATTGGTGAAATGGGATCGCTTCAAGCCACCATTGGCTTTAATTTTATACTAGTTTTGATCATTTCACTTAATCTTTGACTGTTGTAGGGCCCACGAATGGTTCGTGATGTCTTTCGCCTTGCCAAAGAAAATGCACCAGCAATCATATTCATTGATGAGGTAGATGCAATTGCTACTGCTAGGTTTGATGCTCAGACTGGAGCTGATAGAGAGGTCCAGCGTATCCTTATGGAGTTGCTAAATCAGGTATGCTTCTTTATTTAGATCTAAAGTAGTTCTGGCTGTATAGATGTAAATACTTTGAATATTTATGGAATTTCTTTCTGGTTTTCGACTGCAGATGGATGGTTTTGACCAAACTGTTAATGTGAAAGTTATTATGGCTACTAATAGAGCTGATACATTGGACCCTGCACTTCTGCGTCCTGGAAGGCTTGATCGTAAGATTGAATTTCCTTTGCCTGATAGGCGTCAGAAAAGGCTTGTTTTTCAGGTGAATTTTGGTTGTTAGATGATCTTCCACTCATGTTTGTCTTCTTTCCTCTCCCTCATTCCTTGGGAAAAAAGAAGTGAAGAGGAAGGCCGAGTATAGGTAGTTTAGATAGATGAACTTGTAAACTGTGCATCTCCGCAAAAGTATTTCCGCTTTTTCATACTAAATCAAGCACAATTTAAAATTGATTATTTTGGGCAGGTCTGCACTGCTAAGATGAACTTAGGTGATGAGGTCGACTTGGAGGACTATGTTTCTCGCCCTGACAAAATTAGTGCTGCTGAGGTTAGTCTTTCAACTCTATATCTGCTTTGGTTTGGTAAATAGGGTCCTTTGCTACTTACCTAGAATGTCAAGAACAGTGGTCAGTGCTCATGGTTCTATAGTTTGGTGGAAACTGTTTGTCCTTTCTTCCCTTGTATTGCATAAATACTGTGGTTAAGTGATAGAAATGCAAGTAACCATTATCAATGAGTCAATTTGTGGCAATGCATATATGTGATGCATGTTGCAATATCTGCAGATTGCTGCAATATGTCAAGAAGCGGGTATGCATGCTGTGCGCAAGAATCGATATGTCATTCTTCCCAAGGACTTCGAAAAGGGGTACAGGACGAACGTGAAAAAGCCTGATACTGATTTTGAGTTCTACAAGTGATCTGTGAAAGTGGCCAAGCAAATCTTTCAGAAAACTTTTATGCATGTCCATGAGGTTTTTAATCATATGGTTGGTTGGTTGGTTCTATGTCCAAAAGTAGTTTTTATCCTTCTATTATAATCAATCATTTGTTATTTCAGAAATAGTTTATAGGCAGCCTCTATGGTTTGGCTTTAGGTGCAGAATTCTTATATCTTGATTCACCTTTCGTCAGGCCTCAACTTATTCTCATGGTGTGGAACGGTTGGGTCTCGCCACTTGTGGATTGCTGTAATATGTTCGACTTGTTTTACGTTGCAATGATTCCATTGCTATTTTTTAAAGGTCATATGCAACATGCATCAGATGAGAGGTAACATCAGATGAGAGGTAATTTCTCTTAGAGATGTGTGAGGATCTTTGTCTGTTGGGAGCTGGGAAAAAACGGACAGTACTCTGTTATAGCAACTGGCGCCAACATGTCTTTTATCCACATTTTCCCCTTTAAATGTTAACTAAATATTAAAGTTGGTTACCTAGTGTCTTCTCAAAACTGCTGGAAGAGGATTATTTCAACCTTTGGGATGCAAAAGTAAGAAGTACAGACAAACAAACAGTTTGTCGTCTTTAAAGGAAACCTACGAGAAATGTGTCGTGGCTACCATGGAATGTGTCGTGGTTACCATGGAATGCTTTTCTTTTTTTCCATCTGAAAAGGGAAAGAAATAAACATGTTTTATGTAGGCTTAAATTCCAAAATTGGTGCTTCCGGAAATTGGGATCAAATGACTTTAGTGCCACTCATAGCTACGTCTCCTCTTATGAGTCCCGATTTTGATTTAATATTTTTCCTACGGTTATCTTGTATTGAGGTATGCCGAAGAAATGTGTAAAAGTAAGTAGAAGGGGAGGGATTGTTGTTTTCTCTGTAGTATGCACTAGGAAAAAAGTGGAGCTTGTTGTGCTTGTTCCCCAAAGCATTGAAAAAGCAAAATTTGTGGTTGATTCAATCTTATCTATTGCTACTTTTAAATCGGCTAAAAGAGAATTTTGATGTCACAAATTGTCTTATCAACCGCAGGACATAGGTAATGTCAGGTCAAAACATAAGTAATGTCAGGTCTAGCAATTGTAAAATATTTAAATTTCCGTCCATGCTCTATCAAATTTGAACGAAAATGGCACCTGTCAAAACATGAGTTCGAACGGATTTGGGCGAGGAGTTTTGCTTTGTGGGGGGGGGGGGGGTGTTTCGGTTTATAGCACGTTTGGTGGTATCGTCAGAATGCTTTTGAAATTATTCTATCGGCAGCTTTGAGATAGAATCTGTCAAATCATGTTGCATTGTCTTCCTCCAATTTTTTGTAGATGTGTTATGCTCTTCTCAATTTCAACACAAGCAGATGCGAGATGAAATGGCTCTTGCCTGATCAGGAGAGTCATAATGTCAAAGTGAGTGCTTCCTAGGATTTGTCTGTCCTTGGTCTTTAGTTATGTAAACAATAATAGAAAGACTGATAAATAAAGAATACGAGATTTAACGTGAATAATCACCCAATTCAAAAGGTGTAAAAATCAGACATACCTTGTAGGATTTAACTCAAACTCTACTATAATAAATGAGCCGAGAAAGAAGTATTAGATTACAACTCGTGTAATTTAAGACCCAAATCTCACCCAAAACAGTACCATGCCTGTTATACACTCTCAAGTCACTCTGCCTTGAGAAACCAGAGTTCACACGAACTACAATTGTTCCAAAGTGTTAAGTAATCATAGAGTACAAATCGATAACCTAATACAATGAACTAAGACTCAACAAACTTGCAACCAGATAACTTGTAAGAACGACCTCCTCAAGTACTGCAGTTCACACACTCAACAATAGTGATAGTGAACACTTCAATAATCAAGGTGCTTGGATTGTTCTTTTGCCAAAATGTTGTGCTCTCAATCTGTGTGAATAAATATTCCCGCAAGACAAGGGAAGGAATATATACTCACGCATTAGTCAACCCCAAATTAGGTAACCAAAGATTTTGGAGTCCTAATTATAGAAGGACTCTCAAACGCGTGAATATATTCTTTTCCATAAAATCACCACTGCCAGCTACCTCCTGAAAGATATTAACAAAATATTGTTAAATATCTCAGTAAATCAGTATATATATCTTGAAGATCTTTTTCCTATAATATCACAAAGGCAGTAACTTTTATACTTTTACCGCAAAACACTGTAGTTTCAAAGGAGTTTCCAATACACCCTTTAAAAAACTGGTTCTTAGCACATGTTCATTTATCTATATTATATTAAAAAGAGAGTAGTATGCATTGTGGTTAAGGCAAGTGACAAACTAAAATGAAGCCACTTGGCAATTTTAGGACAACATTAATAACTAAAAAATATATATAGAAACATAATTAATGGAAGTTGTTTAATGAATCTTATACATAATCTAAATAGATCTTAGACAAATCTAATCTATATATCTATAATTAAATTTATATGCATATTTGTATCTATATCTATATCTGTATATCTATATCTATATCTATATATTGATCTACTCATAGATTTTTTTTATATTAGCTAGAAATATGGAGGTGAAAAATTAATTAAAAACTATAATAGAAAAAATATATATATAAAGACGTAAATTGAGATAACCTATAACTATTTATACTTTGGAGTAAGTTAAAATATAAAATAAAACTAAAATTTACTCAAGATATTAAAGATTTATTGAGTTTAAAAATTAAATAATTTCAAGCAGTAAAATAAGATCTTACATAAAGTATACAAATTATTTATAAGGTAAGAGAAAAATTAAATAATTAACAAAATATATTTTAATAAAAAGAATAATAAATTCATATTAATACTGATAAATCGTGCAAACGAATATTTTATACGTAAATATTACTAATATAATGTGTTCGAACAATTAAGAAAATATTTTTCTTTGATTATATTTGAATTAAGTTCAGTTAGTTTAAATTTGAAAGCATAACATAATTTTTTGAAAATATAGTCCTATTAAGAAAATAGAATGATAAAAATTATTTGAATTTGAGATGAGAAAGTTTTTAAATTTTTATCTATATTGTATTAGAATGAGTGTGGTAAAAATAGATACTAAATTCAAACAGGCTACTAAAAATTCACATGACATTGTAATAATATTAGGTATTGAATAATATAAAATCAAAAATAAAGAATAAATAGAGTAAAAATAAAAATTCAGATTTTTTATCATAGGAAAAAGGGTAAAACTTAATTAAATTTGAGATGAGAAAGTTTTTTATATTATACTAAGAAAAGTCATAATATAAGTCCACATAACTCAAGTCTAATAGTTAAAATCAAAAACTAAAAAAATTGAACAAAAAAATAAATTAGCGATAATGTAAGGACATTTATAAATCATAAGTTTAGAAAATAAAATAAAATAAATATACAATACTTAAAAATATTATTAAATTTTAAATAATTTAAAATTTTCGAGTAATGTTTTTAAAACAAAATAAATATTTATTTCATAATTAAAAAAATTATATATTTATCTTATATTATTAAAGAAAAGTAGTTGATAATGATATTAAATAAATTTACAAGTTAACGAAAAGCCACATAAAATGTAATAAGGCTACATATTAGATTAAAAAAAATAGCAAAATTATGTTAAATTATTAGAAATTTACTATTAGAAATTAAACGAAATGACTATTTGAATTTGAGATTAGAAAGTTCTTAAAACTATGATGTGAATGCTCAAATTATGGATAATACCACAAAATTGAAGTCTTACTTATGAAAAATAAAACAATAATAAAAAATAAAATTTTTAAAGTACAAAATAAATTTCTAATATAGGTAATTTCACAAAAATTAAATTTGTATCTTAAAACTAAAAAAGAAAGAAAATTTATGTAAAGAAATTAAATTAAAATGAAAATATTATTACAACATTTAGATATAATATGTTCAAACAATTAAGAAAATACTTTTCTATGATTAATATCTGAATCGAGTGCAGTTAGTTTGAGTTTGAATGCATAGCATAATTTTTTAAAAATGCGATCCATTTTAGAAAATAAAATGATAAGAATTATTTGAATTTGAGATGAGATTATTTTTTTTATTTTTTTAAATATTATGTAAAGAACTAAAATGACAATAAAAATATTACTACAATATTTAGAAATAATGTGTTCAAACAATTAAGAAATTTTTTTCTATGATTAAATAAAATTTTAAATCTATATCTATATTATATTAAAAGGAGAGTAGTATGCATTGTGATTAAGCCAAGTGGCAAGCTAAAATGAAGCCACTTGGCAATTTTAAGACAATATCTATAATTACAAAGTATAAATGGAAACATAATTAATGGAAGTAGTTGAATGAATCTTATACATAATTTAGATAGATCTTAGAAAAATTTAATCTATTATCTATATTTATATTTATATGTATATTTATATCCATATCTACTATATTTAGATCATATAATGATCTACTCATAGATTTTCTTCTATATTAGCTAGAAATAAGGAGGTAAAAAGTTAATTTAAAAACTATAGTAGAAAAAAATAAAAAATATAGAAAGACGTAAACTGAGATAACATAGGACTATCTATACTTTGGAGTAAGTTAAAATATAAAATAAAACAAAAATTTACTTAAGATATTAAAGATTTATTGATTTTAAAAATTAAAAAAATTCAAGAAACAAAATAAGATATTACATAAAATATACAAATTATATACAATGTAAAAAAAATTAAATAATCGGTGAAATATAGTTTAATAACAAGAATAATAAAGTCATATTAATATTGACAAATCGGGCAAATGGATATTTTATACATAAATGAATATTTCTTATATGATTAAATAAATTTAACTTAAGAAGAACAAATCTTAACCACTCGGACAAAATTTAAAAATATTTACAAAATCTAATAAGAATTAAGGCAAAACAAATTTGATCAAATTTAACTTAAATGAATAAATCAACTAATATTGACTTCTATTTTCATTGTAAATAGATTCCAAAACTTTCTAGAAATAAGAATTTTTATTTTAGAAATACTAACTACATGATCCCTTTTCTTCCATATATATATATATATATATATATATATATATATATATTATAAATATTATGTAGAAATAAATGACAGTAGAACCATTGTTGTAAACATTTGAGATAAGATTTTGTTTATAAAGAAATATGATAAGAAATTAAGCCACATGACAATATAATAATATTAAGTATTGAATAATATAATAAAACTCTAATAAGAATTAAGGCAAAACAAATTTGATCAAATTTAACTTAAAGGTATGAATCAAATAATATTGACTTCTATTTTCATTGTAAATAGTTTCCAAAACTTTCTAAAAATAAGAATTTCTATTTTAGAATTACTAACCACATGATCCCTTTTCTTCCATTTCATATATATTTTCTTTTTAGAAATATTATGTAGAAATAAATGATAGTGGAACCATTGTTGTAAACATTTGAGATAAGTTTTTGTTTATAAAGAAATATGATAAGAAATTGAGCCACATGACAATATAATAGAAAAATTGAGGAACAAATAGAGAAAAAAAATCAAAAATTTCATCATACAAAAGAAAAAGGATAAAACTTATTTAAATTTGAAATGATACAATTTTGCTTAAGTATAATAAGAAATAATATGCATGTGCATAAATCCACATAACTAAAGTCTATAGATTACAAAAAAAATTTAAATAATAAATAATATAAATAAAGTAGAGATCATGTGAGGATATTTATACTAAGAATTACTTTATAAAATAAAACAATGCAAGTATACAAACTCAAAAATATTATTAATAAATTTAAATAAGTTAAATTTTTTAAACAATAGTTTAAAAATAAAATAAATATTTAATTTAATATAAAAATTATATATCTATCTATATCATATTAAAAAATAGCAGTGGATAAGAATATTAAATAAAGTGTAAAGTTAATAAAAAAAATAACATGAAAATGTGATAATATTACATATTAGATGACATTATAGCAGAAATAAGAAAAATAATTAAAATTTAAAAAAATTATATTAAAAATAAAAAGAAAAAAACTATTTAAACTTGAGATTAGAAAGTTCTTAAAATTATGATAAGAACACTTAAAATATGGATATGACCACAAAATTGAAGTCTTGCTAGATAAAGAAAAACAAAAATTTGATACCAAATTAAATATTTAAACATATTAAATAATTATCTCATGTAGGTAATTTTATTAATAAAAATTAAAAGATAAATTTGTATCTTGAAACAAAAAGAGAAAGAAAATTTAATTGCACATAATACAAAAATAATTATAAGAAAATTCAAATAGGTTTGAAAAATTATAAAGGAACTTATGTATTAATTTTTAGACTAATTCAAAATAATATTTTAAAATAAGACGTGATGTTATTTTGAGTTTGGGTCAAATATTTGTGTAAAAGCTAATTAAAATATTTTAGTAGAGAAAAGAATGTATAAAGAGGAAAATAGAGATAGTGCAATGATACTTATATTGTAAATTTATTTAAAAAAAATATATAAATTAAATTATTAAATAATAGTAAAAAAATATTATTGATAGATTTGAATGATGAAAGAGTTCTTAGTAAGAGGATGATAATATAAATACATTAAATTTTAAGAATAAAAGTTTACATTTATTGATGATTATTAATAGGGAAATAAGTAAGACATTAAGTTAATTTATAAGCTAATAAATGTTCACATTACAGTATAACGATATTAAGTAATAAATATTGCAATAACTATAAGCAAAGAACAAAAAAAGAGAAAAATTATGTCTAAAAATGTAGAAGGATAAGACTTATTTGAATTTGAGATGAAAAATAATGTGGTAGTAAGAATTTTCCAAAATAATATTATTTAATATGCTCAAACAAGACATATCACAATGTTATATGTTAAGTATTCTTTAATATTGACCGTAAAATAAAATACAAGTGCCAACATCAAGGGGGTGTTATTACATTATAAAAAAAGAAAATAAGTTATCCACTATGAGATTTGAGAAATGGTTTCATGTCCTACTTCTTAATTAATATCTAATAATTATTTATAATTTTCATATTGAAGGTTTAATTTTAAGATTATTTGCACATAATTCAAATAATCCAAATCATAATTTGATATGGTTTATACCGTGCATCGCGCGGGTACTAAAACTAGTTATATTAAAAAGAGAGTAGTATGCATTGTGGTTAAGGCAAGTGGCAAGCTAAAATGAAGCCACTTGGCAATTTTAGGACAACATTAATAACTAAAAAATATATATAGAAACATAATTAATGGAAGTTGTTTAATGAATCTTATACATAATCTAAATAGATCTTAGACAAATCTAATCTATATATCTATAATTAAATTTATATGCATATTTGTATCTATATCTATATCTGTATCTATATTTATATTTATATATTGATCTACTCATAGTTTTTTTTATATTAGCTAGAAATATGGAGGTGAAAAATTAATTAAAAACTATAATAGAAAAAATATATATATAAAGACGTAAATTGAGATAACCTATAACTATTTATACTTTGGAGTAAGTTAAAATATAAAATAAAACTAAAATTTACTCAAGATATTAAAGATTTATTGAGTTTAAAAATTAAACAATTTCAAGCAGTAAAATAAGATCTTACATAAAGTATACAAATTATTTATAAGGTAAGAGAAAAATTAAATAATTAACAAAAGATATTTTAATAACAAGAATAATAAATTCATATTAATACTGATAAATCGTGCAAACGAATATTTTATACGTAAATATTACTAAAATATTTAGATATAATGTGTTCGAACAATTAAGAAAATATTTTTCTTTGATTATATTTGAATTAAGTTCAGTTAGTTTAAATTTGAAAGCATAACATAATTTTTTGAAAATATAGTCCTATTAAGAAAATAGAATGATAAAAATTATTTGAATTTGAGATGAGAAAGTTTTTAAATTTTTATCTATATTGTATTAGAATGAGTGTGGTAAAAATAGATACTAAATTCAAACAGGCTACTAAAAATTCACATGACATTGTAATAATATTAGGTATTGAATAATATAAAATCAAAAATAAAGAATAAATAGAGAAAAAATAAAAATTCAGATTTTTTATCATAGGAAAAAGGGTAAAACTTAATTAAATTTGAGATGAGAAAGTTTTTTATATTATACTAAGAAAAGTCATAATATAAGTCCACATAACTCAAATCTAATAGTTAAAATCAAAAACTAAAAAAATTGAACAATAAAAATAAATTAGAGATAATGTAAGGACATTTATAAATCATAAATTTAGAAAATAAAATAAAATAAATATACAATACTTAAAAATATTATTAAATTTTAAATAATTTAAAATATTTGAGCAATGTTTTTAAAACAAAATAAATATTTATTTCATAATTAAAAAAATTATATATTTATCTTATATTATTAAAGAAAAGTAGTTGATAATGATATTAAATAAATTTACAAGTTAACGAAAAGCCACATAAAATGTAATAAGACTACATATTAGATTAAAAAATAGCAAAATTATGTTAAATTATTAGAAATTTACTATTAGAAATTAAACGAAATGACTATTTGAATTTGAGATTAGAAAGTTCTTAAAACTATGATGTGAATGCTCAAATTATGGATAATACCACAAAATCGAAGTCTTATGAAAAATAAAACAATAATAAAAAATAAAATTTTTAAAGTACAAAATAAATTTCTAATATAGGTAATTTCACAAAAATTAAATTTGTATCTTAAAACTAAAAAAGAAAGAAAATTTATGTAAAGAAATTAAATTAAAATAAAAATATTATTACAACATTTAGATATAATATGTTCAAACAATTAAGAAAATACTTTTCTATGATTAATATCTGAATCGAGTGCAGTTAGTTTGAGTTTGAATGCATAGCATAATTTTTTAAAAATGTGATCCATTTTAGAAAATAAATTGATAAGAATTATTTGAATTAGATGAGATTATTTTTTTTATTTTTTTTAAATATTATGTAAAGAACTAAAATGACAATAAAAATATTACTACAATATTTAGAAATAATGTGTTCAAACAATTAAGAAATTTTTTTCTATGATTAAATAAAATCTTAAAAATACAAAATAAATTTCTAATATTGGTAATCTTACTAATGAAAATTAAAAATTAAATTGTATCTTATAGCTCAAAAAGAAAGAAAATTTAACTGCATCTAATACAAAATTAATTATAAGAGAACTCAATACATTTGGAACATGATAATCAAATAACTTATGTATTAATATTTTAGACTAATTAAAAGTTATAATTTAAAACAAAATATGACATTATTTTGGCTCTAGGTAAAACATTAATATAAAAACTAATTAACATTTGTAGTAGGGAAGAGAATGTACATAAAAAAAATAGAGGTAGTGTGAGGATACTTATACTTTAAATTAATTTAAAAATAGAAAAAATAAAATAATTAAATTATATTTAAAAATATTACTGATAGATTTAAATGATTAAAATATTATGAATAAGAGGATAAAAGCATAAAAATATACCAAATTTCAAGAATAAAATATTTATTTTTATTAAATACTATTAAAAGGATAAATATCAAGACATTAATTTAATTATATGCTAATAAAAAAATTATATGATAGTATAACAATATTAAATATTAAATAATACAATAACTATAAGAAAAGAACAAAAAAAGAATTTATGTAAAAGTGATGTGATGAATAAGATATATTTGACTTCTAGATAAACATAAAGTGATAATAAGAATTTTGTTAAGATAATATGATCTAATGTGCTCGAACAAGATAGATCACAATATGACATGTTTAGTATTCTTTAATATCGACAGCGGAACGAAATACAAGTACCAAAATCAAAGGGTTAGGTTGCTACAAATATATATTAAAAAAATTGGTTGTTCACTACGAGATTTGAATAATAATTTCATATCATGTTTTATGATTAAATTCTCATGTTATATAATTTTTATTTGAGAGGTTTATATTTTAATGTTATTGTACATGATTCAAACAACTTACATCGTAATTTGAAGTAATTTGAAATAATTTGTCCGCGACGCGGGTGCTGATACTAGTTATTTGTTAATCATCAAAACACACAAGATTCAATATATAATATTGAAAAAATCAAAATCTAAACCGTTAATTAATTATTGAGTAATTAATAGAGGCCATCTGATTCAATGGTGTGAGGTGGAAGGGGTCAAGGCCTTCAGGAGTGCAGCAATTTGCTGGGCACGAGACTCTCTGTCTTTCCTCAGCTCCTCTCGAAGCTACTTTGTTTCCTTCCTTAGATAATCATTCTCATCTCTTAGCTTCTTTTTCTCCTCCAAGGCCAAATCCAGTCTCCTAGAAAGCTCAGTTGCTGCCTGGTATGAGTGTTGTACCACAATCTCTGGACTTTATATCACTATACCCACACTGCTTTAGAGTCACATTGTCCATTACATAATTATAGTTTCCACACTTAAGCTCAGGAAGATCCAGTCAACATGAACCCATATGGTATTGCATGGAAAGTTTTGGTTGTGTCAGCAACCTCCATATATTTGAACATCCATCCTGACAGATTTATTGGTCTCGTAGTATCTAACAACTTCATCACAGTCATGTCTAGAAGAGTATCTTCATGCCTCCATTCAAATCTACGAAGTATGCAAGAGTTCACAAAGTGAAACAGTAGCTTGTGAAAGGGGATCATGTCGATTTTGAACACTATAGTAGGAATGTCCAATTCAAAGTTCTGAAAGAACTTTCTTGCCACATCAACCTCAACGTCCACATTTTCATCAATTGCTGGCTACTTCTTCTTCAAGTAGTTATCAAAGCCTTTGGAGGAAATATCCAACAGTAATCCCAAGTCTTCATTATCAAATTACAGATCAAAGCCTCCTACTGAACATTTTTTACAGTTTTGCAATCAAACTAAAAGTTTCACTTAGAACTCCACTACAACTGGTTCACAGATTGGAGGAAAAGACCTCACAAACAGATGAGTCCAACCTTGCAACTCAATCTTTTCTTTTAACTAAGCCATACCCGCTTCATAAGTATTTGCCAAAATCTTCTATCCAAAATTTTCCTACTCCCAAACTTAACTCTGTAAACTACTTCAGGCTCTGCTAATTTCTTTTCCATTGTTTCTTCCCTAAGCTTTTGCAGCAGGTAACCACCCTCTTCTTAACAAGTGATACAGTTTCCTCATCATTAATTTCTACCACTGCTTCTTTAGGCGCATTAGACATTTTGCCTTTACTGCTCTTCTTGGCAGTTTCGGCCAACATCTCATCTTCTGCCTTCCTTTTCCTCATGGTAATAGGAGTTCTACTTGGAGGAACAACATGTGTGGTTGTCTTTGATTCTTTCACATATTTCCCTTTAGTTGAAGTAATTTGCACAGTGTCTGACTTCTCTTTTTTTTTTTTTTTTTCCCCAACTTATGACAGAGGTATATTTTTTTCATCACTTTCAAAATCTTCATCACCAGGGAAGGACGCAAGTAAAGTCCTTGATTCTTCAATCACTCCTTCCATAGTCATCTCCAATGTTTTCCAAGGGACCAATGACTTTAATCCTATGAGTCATAGCACCATCAGACTCCTGACTCTCCTCCTTATCCTCTTCATCAGTCCCAGTGTCTTATTTTTCATCTGCACTCCCTTTTTCACGATTAGCTTCCTCTTCACTCTCACTTTGTTTATCACCTTGAGCCTCTTCATCACTTCTACTTTTATTTTCTTTTTCTATATCTCCTTCCTTCTCACTTTTTTTTTTCTCTCTCCTTCTCAACTTCATCACTTTCTTTGTCATCACTCACATCCGCTGTCAAACTATAATTTTTCTCTAAGAATCAACATTCTTATCATCATTCTCCTTTCTATCTCCTTATTAATTTCATGCAAATCGCCAGTTTCTTCTACAATGGGTTCCCCCTCAACTTATATTTTTCAACTACTGGTTCTACTACAAGTTCAACTACTGCTAATGATGTACTTCCTATAGCAGAAGCTAACATATGGAGCTTAGTGTTGGAATTTTCAAGAGAAAATAGCAGGAATAAACAAAAGGGAAAACGGTTATTTGGCTTAAAGTTCTGATACAACATGTTGCTTTGCGAAACATTGCGTCGCTTTGAGTATCACTTAGGCTGATTTGTTGCACCTTTTTTGGTTAGTGTTTTCTGGTGCTTTTCCAGTAGTTTTGAGAAATAGACATCCTCTATAAATAGGGGAACACTCCTTGGCATAAGATATCCTGCGATATATCTCAAGTACCAACATTCTTCCTTAAGAAAAATTGCATAAGTTTGGTAACTGCAGTACTGACACTTGTGTGTTTGGAGATCTGATTTATTATTTCTTCTTGGCTTTACTTCATTCTATCCCGAGAGAGTATTTGTAAGGGATACATAATTCTCTTTGGAAAGTGATCCTAACAAGGTATACGGCTTGAAGTATATCCAGATTTTTCACCACAAACACATAAGAGAAGTAACATCATGTCTTCCCTGAAAGATCTCACCACCAACTTTTCCAAACTTGACAAGTTTGGTGGAGTTGATTTCCTCCGTTGGCAAAAGAAAATGCACTTCCTCCTGACAACAAAAGGTTGTGCATGTGATTTCCACCGCTCGTCCACCCGAGGCCAATGAAGGCGAAGAGGAACCATTGGAAAGCACAATAGCAAGGATGAAATGGGATAATGATGACTATATCTGCCGAGGCCATATATTGAATGGAATGTCGGATGCTTTATTCGATATTTATCAACATGTGGAGAATGCTAAGGAACTACGGGATGCTCTGGAGAACAAGTACATGTCTGAAGATGCCTCTAGTAAGAACGTCCTTGTCTCACAATTTAATAATTATAAGATGGTAGAAGGTCAGTCAGTCATGGATCAATTTCATGAAATTCAGCGTATTGTAAGCCGTTTCGTCCAACACAAAATTCTGATGGATGAAACCTTTATAGTGTCTTCTATTATAGATAAACTACCCTCGTCATGGAAAAACTCCAAATGTAGTCTTAAACACAAAAAGGAGGACATGTCCCTGGAAGAACTTGCCAATCATCTTCATGTAGAACAAGAGTTTCACATGCAGGATGAATCCAAGGAGCCTAGCACTCAAGATGGCAAGATTAATGTTGCTGAACACGGGGAGTCCTCCAAACCACACAAAGGACAATATAACGATAAGAAGAGGCCTTATGATGATGGCAAAAAGAAGAAGGGGTTCCAAGGTATGTGCTATGAATGCAACAAATCAGGCCACAAGAAGAAGAATTTCTCTATCTGGAAAAGAAAGAAGAGTCGAGGAAACCAAGGGGAATCAAAGGACAACTTTGTAGCCATGATCTCTGAAATCAATATTATTGAAAATGACAATTCTTGGTGGATAGACACAGGTGCTACCAAGCATGTGTGCAATGATCGTTCTTTCTTCAAGTCACTCACATCGGTTGATGATGGGACCGTCCTCTACACGAGAAACTCTTCAACCGTGGAAGTCAAGGGCATGGGACAAGTGAAATTGAAGTTCACATCTGGAAAGATGTTAATTTTAAATGATGTATTTTATGTTCCAGTGTTAGAAAAAATCTTGTTTCTGGTAGCCTCTTGAACAAGCATGGTTTCAAACAAGTATTTGAAGCCAATAAGTTTATTTTGTCTAAGGGTGGTGTATTTGTTGGGCAGGGGTATTATGCCAATGGCATGTTTAAGTTAAATGTAATTATCAATAATGACAATGCAATGAATGATGAAGTTTCTATTTACATCCTTGACTCTAATTTTTTGTTGTGGCATTCCCGTTTGGGACATATTAATTTTCATAGAATGAGGGATATGTCTAAATGTGGTTTGATACCAGTGATGACTGTGGATAGTGAAAAATGTAAAACTTGCATATTAACAAAGATCAGAAGGAAATCTTTTCCAAGTATCCAGAGAAATACTAAGTTGCTTGAATTAATTCATAGTGACTTGAGTGATTTTCATAGTACTCCAACAATTGGAGGAAAGAAATATGTTATTACATTCATTTATGACTAATCTAGAATTTGCAAAGTTTATCTTGTAAATTCTAAAGATGAAGCATTCGAAAAATTCAAAATTTACAAGACTGAGTTGGAATTGCAATGTGAATCTTGCGTTAAGTGTCTAAGGACCGGTAGGGGAGGAGAATATTATAAACCCACATTTTTCCAAAGAACTGGTATTGTGCATCAAGTAACGTCACCATATACACCACAACAAAATGGTGTCGCCGAACGGAAAAATCGAGTCTTAACGGAAATAGTTAATTCTTTATTGTTTAACTCCAGGTTAAGTCACGGCTATTGGGGTGAAGCTATGTTAACGGCTTGTTATATTCTTAATAGGGTTCCTAATAAAAGGAATTCAATAACCCATATGAACTTTGGAAAAAGAGACAACCAAATTTGAGTCATCTCAAAGTTTGGGGATGTAGGGCCATAGTTAAAGTCCCGGAACCTAAAAGGAAAAAGTTGGGTGAAAGAGGAATTGAATGCATCTTTATAGGATATGCTGAAAATAGTAAAGCCTACAGATTTTTAGTCATTGAACCAAATGATTCATACTCGGTTAATACCGTCATTGAATCAAGAGATGCAATTTTTGATGAAACTAGATTTGTATCAATTCCTAGACCAAAAGATATTGTTCTAGATGATCCAAGTTCTTCCACTTCACAATCATCAATCTTTCAAAATGGTGAAAATCAAGATGACATTGTTGAAGTAAGAAGAAGTAAGAGAGTTAGAAAAGAAAAGACATATGGAGATAACTTCTACATCTATTTAGTAGAAGATTCAATTGATAAAACTGAAAATAAAATTCCTTAATGTTATAATATGGAAAATGATCCCACTACTTTTAATGAGGTCATGCAATCTCTAGATGCACCGTTATGGAAGGAGGCTATCCAAGATGTGATATATTCCATTATGGAAAATAATACTTGGATCCTAACGGATCTTCCACCCGGTTGCAAACCCACAGATGGTAAATGGTTGTTCAAGAAGAAGTTAAAGGTCGAAGGTACCGTGGATAAATACAAAGCTCGCTTTGTGGTAAGGGGTTTTACTCAAAAGCACGGCATTGACTACTTTGATACTTATGCTCCTGTGGCTAGAATAGTCATGATAAGGGTGCTTATTGCACTGGCCTCCATTCACAATCTAGTAATTCACCAAATGGTTGTCAAATGGTGAATTAGAAGAGGAAATCTATATAAGACAACCCGAAGGGTTTGTTAAAGGACAAGAGAAGAAAGTTTGCAAACGTATAAGATCATTGTATGGGCTAAAACAAGCCATAAGCAATGACATCAAAAATTTGATGAAGTAGTTTTATCTAATAGTTTTAAAATCAATGAATCAGACAAGTGTGTTTACTCAAAATTTGAAAAAGGAAAAGGAGTTTTCATTTGCTTGTATGTAGATGATATGTTAATTTTTGGGACCGACATGGAATAGATCAAGTTTGGGACCGACATGGAACATATCAAGACCACCAAAAGATTCCTATCCACTCAGTTCTCCATGAAAGACTTGGGAGAAGCGGATGTTATTCTTGGTATAAGAATTATTAGAAATGGTGGAGTTTTTTCTTAACACAATCTCATTATATTGAGAAAGTGTTAAAGAAATTCAATAATTTTGATTGTAATCCTGTTTCTACACCGTATGATCCATGTTTTAAATTGGAAAGAAATGGTGGAAGGATAATTGCTCAACCTGAGTATGCTAAGTTGATCAGGTGCTTGATATACGCTTTGACTAGTACGAGACCCGATATTGCATTTGCAGTGGGTAAGTTGAGCAGATATACTTGCAATCCGAGTGAGCATCATTGGCATGCTATAAGAAGAGTACTAAAGTATCTCAAGAAAACTCTAGATTATGGCATCTATTATAGTGGTGATCCCGCTATACTAGAAGGGTATTCAGATGCAAGTTGGATAACTGATCAAGAGGATTATTACTCAACAAGTGGATGGGTATACCTCCTTTGTGAGGGTGAAATATCTTGGAGATCTAAGAAGCAAATGTGTCTTACGGATTCAACTATGGCGGCATAATTTGTAGCCTTGTCATCCGCTTCTAAGGAAGGGGAGTGGTTGAGAAATTTACTTTTTGATATTCCATTATGGCCTAAGCCCATGCCACTGGTTTCTATCCAATGTGATAGTGAGACCACCTTAGCTCGAGCATATAGTCATATATATAATGGAAAGTCTAGGCATATTGGCCTTAGACATAGTTATATAAATCAATTAATTAAAGATGGGGTGATCACTGTTGACTATCTACGCTCACTTAATAATCTTGCTGACCCATTGACTAAGGGATTGGCAATGGACTTGGTGTTGAGAACATCACGGGGGATGGGGTTAAAACCCATAAAGAAAGGCCATTAAGGGTGAAGCCTCAACTTGACACTTGATACAACATCCAGTCTTGAGTTCAATGAATGACAACATTCTTTATTGGTTGATAGCACTTGGTATTACCGTCCTAAAGTAAGTGCTTTGTCCTGCAATTTGTTAAAAGGAGGTTGAGTTTATAAATTCTTAATAGATCTATTGGTGGGTATTCTTGTAGGAGCACGTTAATAAGGTTCTACCTATGTGGATGCAAAGTGGGCCGCTTCAAGAAGCTCGGGTTTGGCTTCTATGCATTCACGAGAGGATTAGAACACAAGGCCTTATGATGTTGGTTATACAAGAATAATGTAATATATATAGAATTCATGTGTGAGATACATCCTATTTTACAATATGATGGTCGGTTCAAAAGACTTGTCTTACCTGACTATTCAGTTTAATAGAAATTGTATTCCGCTAATTTGAAGTTCAATCGCTAGATACTTTATTTATGCATGGATTCACTTGTCTCTTGTTTTCTAAAAGAATTGTTGGGTTGTTATTTTCACTTGAAAATGGTGGGAAATTGTTGGAATTTTCAAGAGAAAATAGCAGGAATAAACAAAAGGGAAAACAGTTATTTGGCTTAAAGTTCTGATACAACATGTTGCTTTGCGAAACGTTGCGTCGCTTTGAGTATCACTTAGGCCGATTTGTTGCACCTTTTTTGGTTAGTGTTTTATGGTGCTTTTCCGGTAGTTTTGAGAGATAGACATCCTCTATAAATAGGGGAACACTCCTTGGCATAAGATATCCTGCGATATATCTCAAGTACCAACATTCTTCCTTAAGAAAAACTGCATAAGTTTGGTAACTGCAGTACTGATACTTGTGTGTTTGAAGATCTAATTTATTATTTCTTCTTGGCTTTACTTCATTCTATCCCGAGAGAGTATTTGTAAGGGACAAATAATTCTCTTTGGAAAGTGATCCTAACAAGGTATACGGCTTGAAGTATATCCAGATTTTTCACTACAAACACACTGATTTCTTTAACACTTAGTTGGAGATGCATAAATTACCTATAGTAGTCTCAACGGTAGGAAATTCCCTCTGAAATTTTAAGCTCTCATCTCGAACGAATATCGTTGCTGATTTCCTAGAAGGTGTCTTGACTTTTTAAGGTTTGGATAAGGACTGTGGTATAGTAGGAGCAGATTTTACAGCCTCTGAAGAAAGGGGAGAAGTTTTGGCAACAACTAAACAAGATGAATAAGGTTTAGTGGTCATTGATGGTAATGGAGAATCCTTGACTACAACTGAAATCCTCAATTCTTTTGGATTTTTACACTTGATTTTCAAAGATGGTTTAGTGCTTGACTTTTCCTTGATCGGTGTTTGTCCAGATTTTGTCATGGTGAAGAAAAAATAAGGACGAGAATGCAGGGATTTTGGAGAGAAGGCTTTCGACCCAGCATGGTTCCAGAGAGGATTTTAGAAGAGAAGAGGAAGAATTGGGATTTGTAGAATAGACTAGAAATGAGTCACGATTTGACATAAAGAAGAAAATCCCTGATAGACGTCTAATCTCATTTAACAGTAATATTTCATTTCTTTTTAGAGCTTAGCTATTCGAATTTTTAGGGAGAGACTCCTAACCATTATAGGCAATTAATTTGATCCCCGCTCACTTTGGGACAACACACTGAGAAATATTCTCTGAGTTTTTAGCATAAGATCTAGTTGAAGCAATTTACTTTTTAATAATTTGGACCTTTCATATAATTTGAAAGAAGGAACATACGTAGACTGGAGGACCAAGTTCTTTAGATACTTCTATTGCTTCATCCATGGTAAAGTCTCTGAGACAAGAAGGGTAATATCATAAGAAATTACTAATAGTCAAATTACCAAGGCAAGCATGCATACTAGGCATTGTATAACACTAAACTAAGTATTAGCCACTTGACACATCACAACTATAGCCTAGCCAACCATTGGGAGATGACTTACTTATAACACCTTATCAATTTCAGTTCCAATCTATTCTTTTTAAAGTGATTTCTACTCAGTGCTTTGGTGAAAATGTCAGTAATTTGATCCGTAATTTTGTGTTTATAGAAATATATCCTTTTTCAACATTATGTCTCAAACAATAATACCAGATATTTATGTGTTTGGTCCTTTTATGTTAACATGGTTTTATAGCAATATTTACAGCATTAGTATTATCACAGAAAATAGGCACACTGTTAACAAAAATGCCATAATCCTTGAGTTGTTGCTTGATCCATATCAGTTGTGCACAACATGAAGCTGCAACTACATTTTTTGCTTCAAATGTGGATAGAGCTACTGGATTTTATTTTTGAGTTCCCCAAGAGACAAGACAAGAACCTAGAAAAGGTGTTGTTCCTGAAGTGCTTTTCCTGTCTACAAGAATATCAACATACCCTACAAGTTTAAAATTATACCCCCGGGATACATAAGCAAATATCAGGTGTCCCCTTTCGGTATTTCAAGATCCCTTTGATTGTCTTCAAGTGAGATTTCTTTGGATTAGCTTGGAATTTGGCACACAAACCTATACTAAGACAATGTTAGGTCTATTAGTAGTTAAATATAAAAGGGAGTCTATCATTCCTCTGTACAACTTCTGTTCCATATTTTTTCCATCTTCATCCATATCAAGATTTGTGGTTGTATCAACAGGAGTGTCATTGGAATTGGATGATTCCATATTATATTGCTTTAGCAGTTCTTTGATATAGTTTTTATCATTGATCATTGTTCAATTTGAGGTTTTCTTAATTTGTAAACTTAGAAAAAAAATTAAGTTCATCCATCATGCTCATCTCAAACTTATTCCCCATTAGGGTAGAGAACTCTTTGGACGGTACATCATTTGTAGCTCCAAAGATGATATCATCCATATATATATCTGCAGAATTAAAAGATTTTTACCCTTTTTCTTAAAAAATAATGTATTATCCACCTTTTCTCTTTGAAATTCATTATTCAACAGAAATTTTTATAGTCTTTCTATACCAAGACCTAGAAGCCTGTTTCAGGCCATATAGAGCCTTGTCCAACATGAAGACATGCTAGGAGAATTTTTTAGTTTCAAATCCAGCAGGATGCATAACAAACGCTTCCTCCTTCAGATACTCATTAAGGAAAGCACTATTGAAATCTATATGGAGCAAAGTGAATTCTATGTATGCAGTAAAAGCTATCAGCATTCTAATAGCTTCTATTTTAGCAACAAGAGCAAATATTTTGTCATAGTCAGTCCATTCCTCCTTGTTATACCCTTGAACAACCAATCTAGTCTTGCTCCTCATGACATTTTCTTGCTCATTTAGTTTATTCCTAAATATCCATCTGGTTCATATGACTATTCTATTATTTTATCTAGGTTTCAGATGCCTAATTTTATTCCTTTCAAACTGATTTTAGTTCTTCTTGTGCAACAATTATCCATCTGCATCCTCGAGAGTCTCTTTGATGTTTTTTGGCTCAATTTGTGACAAGAATTCACTGAATGCACATGAATTCTCCAGGAATGAGCTGCTTTGTTTTTCTACATTGAGATAAATAATGATGTATTCAAGAGGATGTAAACTTTGATGCTTCCATGATTTTACACGTAGCATTTGTGATGATTCACCAGAGTGTAACAACCTTGTCGGTCGTTTTGAGTATTTAGCCCCGTTTCCCACATTTGATGCTTTACATATATGTATTTGTGATTATGTGACTTGCCGAGGTGGTTGGCTTGGGTTCGGGGAGGTTGTAGAGTGAAATGGGACACTTAGTCTTATTGTTGGAAGCTTTAATTGTAAAAGTTGACATGAGTTTGACTTTTATATAGACAATTCTGAATGGATTTTTGATGGTTTCAATAGCTTCATATGGTTATTTAGTAATTAGGCATTTGTCCGGATGTGGATTTGGAGGTTCGTAGGTTGTTTGGTACTTTTCGGCGAAAGTTGGAGATTTGGAAGGTTGATAGGTTTGACTGAGAGTTGACTTTACTGATATCAGATTTAGATTTTGGTTCCGGGAGTTGGAATAGGTCCTTTGTGTCATTTGGGACTTGAATAAAAAATTTGAGGTCATTCGGAGTTGATTTGATATGGTTCGACATAAGTTTTGGAAGTTGAAAGTTCATTAGCTCATTAGGCTTGAATTGGGGTGCGATTCATGATTTTGATGTTGTTTGATGTGATTTGAGGCCTCAGGTAGGTCCTAGTTATATTTTGAGATTGGTTGGTATATTTGGATGAGGTCCTGGGGAACTGCAGTCCTGGGGGACCGGAGTGTGGTTCGGTTTGATGTCGGATCATTTTGGGACTTGGTTGCATAGTTGATGGTTTTTGATTGCTGGTGTTTTTGCTCATACGAAAGGATGGTCACACGTGAGGTTCCGCAAAAGTGGACATGGGTCCGCATAGACGATGCTTGGTGGAGTCTATGTGAGATCGCATATGCAAGGTTATTTCCGTATCTGCAAGTCTGCATGTGCGGAGAAGGACTCGCAGAAATAAATTGAGGTTGGGCAAAGAAGGGTCCGCGATGCGGACGGGGAACCGTAAATGCGCATGTAAAGTCGCAGGTGCCGAGTTGCAGGTGCGCTGAGTGATCCACAAAAACGGAAGGTCGGGATGTTGATGGGGATCCCAGATGCGATCCATTGACAGCAGAAGCGGTACCGTAGGTGCGTTTAAGTGTCCGCAGATGCGGAATCACTAGCAGAGTTATATGTCGAAGAATCAGAATGTGTTCTCTTTTTTGGAATTTTGGAACTCGGTTTAGGATGACTTTTGGATTGCTTTTCATTATAATTGAAGAGGTAAGTGATCCTTACTCACTTTTGATGTTAGATATTTATCACTAATTGATTATTACACATAGTTTATGAGAATTCAAGGTAGGATTTGGGGGTTTTGGACTATGTTATTGGAGAGTGAGATTTCATGATTTGAGGGTTGATTTGTAGTTGGAATTGGATGATTTTTGTATGGTTGGACTTGTATTTGAATGGGTGTTCGAAATTTGTGACTTTGGTTGGGTTTCGAGGTATGGGCCCGGGGTTGACTTTTTTAGGTTAACTTTTTAATTTGAGTTAAAGATCTTAGCTTTATCTTTTTGAATCGTTTCCTATAGATTTTACTGATGGTATTAAGTTATTTTGACTAGATTTAAGCCATTCGGAGGTTGACACACGCGAGAAGGGCTTGTTAGATGAATGATTTGGATTGCTTGAGGTAAGTATCTTACCTAAACTTGGTTGAGGCACTAGTTGCCTAAATTATTTGTGATAGCTTCGTGCTATGAGTGGCGCATATGTGTGGGGTTGAGCCCATATTCTTGTACCGGAGTACTATTTCATGCTCGGGGTAGTGCTTAGGCTATGGTATGCCTTGATTTAATTTCTAAGCTTCATACTGTGATGTATCTCCTATTTGTACCCTTTCTATGAGCTATTTGTATCGCATTTGAGGTTATGTTGAAGTTATTTTCCTAATTGAACCTGATAAACTACTATTTCGTGATGAAATTATCTAGTTGAGCTGTGATAGAACACATTACACATATCTACACCATAGCATGTTATTTATACTAGTTTAGGCGTATGAAACTTGATATTCATTGATCATGTACATATATTTTTGTATACATGCTTTTGTGTGATATGATCTGAATTGGTAGCTTGTGACCATGCCAGGCGGATTGTGATTATTGGCATGTGAGTTATCCATGCAATTGGTATCATTGGCACATGAGTTATCCGTGCAGCACATGAGTTGCCCGTGTAGCGCGTGGATATGGATCCATCCCCCTAGGGTCACTCTCTCATGTGCCTTCTTGATGGAGTTGATACTCATTGATCAGTGGTTGGTGCAGTTATGGAAATTCAAAGGAAAATTTGGCCAGTGTTGTTTGGTTATTGCGTTTCATCTTTACTTGCACTTTCTCTGATTATTTACCTAATATACTTGCATATCATCTTTATATGCTGGATTACTAACCGGGAAGGGTACTTGATAAACTGTGTACACTCGGATTGCTCTATCTGTGCTTTATGAATTGATCATGTTATCGTTCTGTATTTGTTGAATTTATTAACTATATAGGTTATATCGAGCATCATTTATTATTCTTGCTGGAATTAACTCGCCGAGGTTAGTCATGATACTTGCTGAGTACATGAGGTCGGTTGTACTAATACTATACTCTGCACTTTATTGTGTAGATCCAGGTATGGAACCCAGTCATCAGAAGCGGAGGTTTGCTTGCTGGGTTATTTGAGATAAGGTAGAGCTGCATTCTGACTGTAGTCTTGGTGTCTCTTATCCTATGTACTTTTGCCCTTATTTCAGACATTATTATTGTTTATCCTTCAGACTTGTATTTCCACTGTAGAGCTCATGACTCCGTATTTACCAGCTTTGGGGGATTTATCATGTATTGAGTCTATTATGCTATGTTGAGATATTATAATTGTATCACTTTTGTTCTTTCTGTATTATATTTTCGATATTGTTATGCTTGACTTGACAAAGAAGTGAGTTAGGTGCCATCACGCCTAATTGGTGGTTTTGGATCATGACAAGTTGGTATCAAAGCTCTAGGTTCATAGGTATTACGGGTCATGAGCAAGTTTAATAGAGTCTTGTGAATCAGTATGGAGAAGTTTATATTTATCTTTGAGAGGCTACCAAGATGTTATGAAAACTTCACTTTCTTGCATTCTTGTCGTGCGAGTTTGTTATTTACGAAATTTGATCCTCAACTCTTCTATTCTCTCATTGATGGTGAGGACACGTGCGACCAAATCAGGCAGATGGACACCAGTACCACCAGTTGGGGCCGCGGTAAAGGCCGAGGTGAGGCTCGCACTACAACTAGGGCAGCACCTGTGGAGCCACTGTTGCCCCAACTGAGGATCTTCAAAATACTGTTGAGTTGGTGGGACCAGCTCAGACAACGACGATATCTGTTGTTATTACTGGTCTTTAGGAGGCTTTGGCTCATATTTTGATTGTGTGACTGAGCTTGGCTTAGGTGGTTATGGTCCAAGTTGCACCAGCTACCTCACATACTGGGGTAGGTACCCAGACTCCCAACGCCGTACTCCAGAGCATCTAGCTCAGGGTTATCACACACCCGGGTTGTTACTAGTGTATCCAGTTGTTGTTGCTCTGGCCGAGGTTGGTCCACCTATGACCGATGCAGAGTATAGGAGGTTGTAGCAGTTTAAGAGGCTTGATGTGCCCGAGTTTGGTGGAGAAACGTTAGAGGATGCTTAGAAATTTTTGGATTCTTCGCACAACGGGTATTTTGGACACCACTAGGGTTTCATTTACTACTTTACAGCTAAGAGGGGCAACATACAGATGATGACAGACTTATGAGTTAGGTAGGCCATCTAGTGCAGTTCCACTTGCATAGCATGAGTTATCCATTATCTTCTTAGAGAAGTTTGTCCGATAAACTGGTAGAGAGGAGCTGTGTAGACAGTTTGAGAAGCTACGTTAGGGTGATATGACTATGACCTGGTACAATATGAGGTTTTCAAATTTGGCACGACATGCTATAGGGTTGGTTCCCATAGAGAGGGAAAAGATCAGGAGGTTCATTGATGGCCTCAACTATGGTTTACGTTTTTTTTAAACTATAATTTACATTACCGTTTGGCTCGAGAGGTTTAGACGGATACCAAGTTTGACCAGGTAGTCGAGATTGCTAGGCATTTGGAGCAGGTTCGCAAGCATGAGCATCAGAAGTGGGAGGCAAAGAGGCCTCGTAGTCCAGGTGGTTTCAGTAGTGCTTCATCTGGAAACCAGTCACATTACAATAGAGGTCGTCCTTTTAGACCTACTCAGACAGCTCGTCATGTTCCTCGTGCTTCTCAATTAGACACAGTTCATACAGTTCTCACCCAACTTAGTCATCATTCAGTGTGCTGCCGGCATAGAGTTTTTACCATTCTCCATCTGTTTAGGGTTCTACAGGTAGTTATTTGGATTAGCAGGGTCAACAGCTTCATCAAAGAAATGGTTGCTTGGAGTGTGGAGACTTGAGTCGTCTTAAGAGAGATTCCCAAGACTTCTGAGTAGGGTTCCATAACAGAGCTCACACTATGATATCAGCACCAACAACTATGCTACCCTCCCATCCAGTTAGGGATGGGGCACGTTAAGTTCTAGGTCTCCCTAGAGGGGGATGTCGATCGGGTGATGGACATGCCCGTTGCTACGTATTTCCAACTAGAGGCCAGAGGCAGTTGCTTCTAACGCCGTGATCATATGTATTTTTTCAGTGTTCCATATGTATTCTTCAGTGCTATTTGACCCCGATTTCACTTATTCATATGTGTCATCATACTTTGTTTGTTATTTGGATATGCCTCATGATTCTTTAGTAATGCCTGTTTATGTATCTACACTGGTGGGGGATTCTATTATGGTGGATCGTGTATATTAGTCGTGTGTGGTTAGCATTTGAGGTTGTGAGACTAGGGTTGGTCTATTGTTGCTCAGTATATTTGATTTTGACGTGATTCTAGGCATGGATTGGTTGTCACAATGTCACGCTATTCTTGATTGCCATGCTATGACCGTGACTTTGGCAATGCTGGGGTTGCCTAGGTGTAAGGCCTCGTAAAATTTTGCCAAGGAATTTAAGGTTTTATGATGGCTAGATAGACTAGTGTGCTGGAAAATTTTGTGGAGTTGGTGGAAATTATTTGCCGAACATGGTATTTCTGTAGTCCATTATGCGACCACAGAACTGTTCCACTAGCTGCAGAACTGTCACGAAGTTGAATAAAAGAAGCTCAATTTTGAAGGGCGTTTCACGGTCCAATATGCAATCACATATCCATTTCGCGAGCCGCACATCTATCACAAAATCAGCATGAGGAATTCCAAAGGGAGGATCACGGTCCATTATGCGGCCACATAATCGCTCTGTGGATCGCATATCTGTCACCGACCGAACCAGGCCAACCTAGGTTTTTGAAGATAATTCTGTGAAATGCATACGTGTTTTATGGTTGCATCTGCGATCGTAGATCTAGTTCTAAGGGTCCATTTTGGGGATTTTCTAACCCGATGCTATTTTAATAAAAAAGAATTGGGGTCATTTTGGAAGGCATCAGACGGTTGTTTTAGAGAGAGAGAGAGGGAGTTTTTAGAGAGAGAAGAAGAAGCTCCAACCATCCTACTCATCCATTCTTGCGCAATCTTGAAGAATCAAGGAAGCCACTCACTAGGCCATAAACTATCCGGGTAAGTACTTGTACTAAGCTTGCTATGGGCCTAAGTAAGTTGTGGAGTAGGAGATAGGCCATGCACGTGCCAATGGGAGGTGGTATGTAGGGTTGTTGAACTATTACAGATAGATTCTTGTTGAGATTGTTTGGGGGAAGAAAGGATCACCATTGTAGAGCCTTGTAATCGATTTTGCATAGTAGGTATTTGACAAAATTTCCAAAAGACTTATATTATGAGAATCCTTCTAACTATGATTCAATATTATCATCTTCCTATTGATTGAAATTGCCAAGATTGGAACCTTGTAGTAATTCTAAGGAAAGCTCAAGCGAGGTATGTTGGTAAACTTCTCTTGTAGAATCGAATTCCATGAATCCCTTGTAAGCCTCAAGCATGGTTTTCCCAAGCTCTTAATTATTATGTTTTGAGTTGTTTCCAATAAGTTGAGTTATCCCTAATGAACAGTGCATCGAAGGTCTATATACTCAATATTGTGTTCCAATTGCTCCTTCATATTATGCTCCCCTTCGGGAAAATGTTTCAAGCATGATTAATGTATTGAATGCTATGACTTAAGTTCATGTTTTAATTGTAAATCATTATGCTCTCTTCTGGGAAGAAAATTCAATATGTTTAAGACTCTTATTTCTCATGTATTTAAAGTCATAATTTCAAAATGCTCTTTATATTGATAACCTATGATGATCCTTGAAAATGAAAGAATGAGAGTATAAAATATAAAACCCGCCATTGAGCCAAGAACCAAGGTTTACATTGTGTGGAAAAAAGTGTCGATGAAATGGAAGATTGTATGAAAAATATGAGATGAGCGTTTTCTTTATATAATATTATTTTGGAAGTATCGCCATGTTACCGAGGAAGGGTGGGTTGAAAAGACCTAAACCCAAAACTACACGTGTCGGTATAGGAGGGATAAATCCCCGTGATGATGTGTTGAGATTATTCCCCTTAATTGGGATGATTTAATAGCTATAAAGGACCATGTCTACACACATACTTTGGGGTGAGATGACTTAGCCGATTGGGTCGTGATCGGACCCTATGTTGGGCACATGGTGGTGGTGTTTTGTTTCCATGTCCACCTGCACACATTAGGGTGAGATGGCTTAGCTGATCAGGCGGTGGTTGGTCCCCAGGCTATAAGCAGGGTGGTAAAGTTGTGTTTGTAGGTCCACCAAACACACTGGGGTGAGACAGTTTAGCCGATCGAGCGCAGATCGGTCCCCATGCCATAAGCATGACGGTGTGTCAGTACCAAAGATCTCCCATCCTAAAATATTAATATTTACATGAAAATTTACCTTTCTCTTAACTTGGCATTTTGATATTATTTGAGTTTCTTATTGATTTCATGTTTCTCTCCTTTGATGTTGGTACTCTATTCCATGAGAGGGTATTTAGCTTTACATACTAGTACTATTCTATATGTACTAACGTCCATTTTTGCCGGGAGCGCTGCATCTTTAATGGATGCAGGTGGTTCCATAGCAGGAGGCATTGATCACTGATAGTAGTACACCCTCTTTTCAGTTGACTTGGTGAGCCCCACTTCCTCTCGGGGCCTTGTGTCTTTTATTCCTTGTACATTGTATTTAGAGGTATAACTGAGGCCTTGTCATCGGTACTTCCATATTATACTCCTGATATTTAGAGGCTCCGTAGATATGTTGTGGGTTTGTATTTTCATTTGGGAAAAGAAACTATGAATATTGTAGCTGTCAAACATGTTTCCACTTTAAACTATGAACATGTAATATTTTGAAAATCGCAAATGAAGTTTTTATAAGTAATGAAATTTGTGTTGGACATGTTATTCTCTCGCTTGTCTAACTCTTGGAATTCATCCTCACATTTTCTTGGGTAAGGTTGGATAGAAGGCATAAAGTAGGCTTGCTTGACTGGGATATCTCGGTTGAGCGTTGGTCGTGCTCCCTAGGGTCAGGGCGTGACACTAGGGTTGAGTGAAGAGGTTCCTTAGATTATGTTCCTAGTAGGGTGATTTCATATTTTGCCTTTGTGATGGATGTTAGTGCTGGTACTCCTACTGTTGAGTCATTTTTAGTAGTAAGGGATTCCCAAATGTGTTTCCTGTAGACCTACCGGGTATGCCACCCAATAGGGATATTGATTTTGGTATTGACTTGGTGCCGAGCACTTAACCCATCTCTATTCCTCCATATCGTATGACACCAGTGAAGTTGAAAGAGTTGAAGGAACAACTTCAGATGTTGTTTGATAAGGGCTTCATCAGACCTAGTGTATCACCTTGGGGTGCACCACTTCTATTTATATAAAAGAAGAATAGTACTATGAGGATGTGTATTGACTACAGGTAGCCGAACAAGGTTACTATTAAGAACAAGTATCCACGCCCCAGTAGCCTTTATGTACTTGATGAATAGTGTGTTCCACCCATATCTTGATTCCTTCGTAATAGTTTTTATTGATGATATATTAGTGTATTCGCGCAGCTAGAAGGATCATAAGCAACATATGAGGATCATGCTCTAGACTTTGAGAGAGAAGAAACTACATGCTAAATTCTCCTAGTGTGAGTTTTGGCTTGATTTGGTGGCAGTTTTGGGGAACGTGGTATCCAATGAGGGGATTAAGGTAGATTCGAAGAAGATTGAGGCAGTTCAGAGTTGGCCCAGACTGTCTTCTGCTACTGAAATCCGGAGTTTCCTTGGTTTGGTTGGTTATTGTCGTCATTTTGTGGAGGGTTTCTTGTCCATTGCTGCACCTTTGACTAGATTGACCTAGAAGGGTGCCCCATTTAGGTGGTATAAGGAGTGTGAGAAGAGCTTTCAGAAGCTTAAGACTGCCTTGACTACAACTCCAATTCTAGTTTTGCCTTCGAGATTGAGTTCTTATACAGGTTATTGTGATGCTTCACGAATTTGCATTGGATGTGTGTTGATGCAGGAGGGTAGAGTGATTGCTTATGATTCGCTTCAGTTGAATCCCCATGAGAAGAACTATCATGTACATGCTTTGTAGTTGGTAGCCACTGTTCACGTATTGACAATTTGGAGGCACATGAGCCTACAACACTAATTCAAGCATAAAGATGTAAACTTGAGGCAACAGAGGTGGTTAGAGCTGCTAAAGGACTACGATATCACTGTTGATACCCAATTTTTCCCATAATACTTTCAAAACTATGCCTGAGCATCAATTAATATTTTTCATACAATTTCTGCATTTTAAAAATATTTTATTTAATTTCTCCCAGCATCTTATTTATAAAACAATCATTGATTGCATCACAATATTTTTATAATAATTTTTGTGACTTAATTTTATCATTTGCATTTGTACTAAGTTTCAATTATTGCACAAATAGCCACATTTGTATTTTTAGGATGCAATTGTAATTACTTTGCTATTATAGCCTATGCATGTATTATTACATTTTTTTATCGAAAAATAGCCTCTTATATTTTTAAAATATTAAGTAATTATTTTAAAACATTTCTAGGCATGAAAATTATGTTTTATAATTTATTAACTATTTTTTAAAATTATTTTAGCGATTAAATATGTATTTAACAAATAGCCCCTTTTCTATTTTGAGCCTAGCCTAATTAAATGCCCAAATTCAATCCCACACCAACCCAAAATCTACCCAGGCCCAAATCCCATCTGACCCCAACCCAATTTAAGCCTACCCGACCCAATACCCTGGCCAATCCTGGTTGTTTATCATTTTGATCAACGGTCCAGATTTCCCCTTACCATAATTAAACTAATCTATACCCCCAAAACCCTAATCATTTCCCACCCTTCAATGCCGTCATCTGTTCCCCTCTTTTCTCAAATTCTCTTTACCTAAACCCTAATCTCCAAACGTTATCACTCACCTACTGCCCTTCTATGGTAGTTCTCCACCACCTCAGGCCTCTAATGGCCTCCTGCCTTCTATGGTGTCTCCATTTCTTGGATCCTTGAAGAGATCCTCAAGGGACCTAGGTGGTCTGTTTACACCTTGGGTTTTCTTGCTGGTTTCAGGCTATTTAGCTTAATCTTGAGTAAGATTTTTATCATTTTTCGTCTTGGATCTATGGTTTCCTAAGTCTGTGCATGTCTCTGTTGCTTTTCCAAAACCCTAATTTTTATCCTTTGATCTTCTCAGATCTGCCTAGATCTGAGATGAATCGAACCCATTTCACATGTTTTCACGAAAATTTTATGGCTTTAAATCAATTCTCCATTTTTCCTAAAAAAATAGGGTTTACTGAACTCACTTTTTCAAAGACTTTCTGATTTTTGAGTGTTTAATCGTGGTTTTTAAGTGTTACTGACTGATTCGTGTTAATATTGTTTGGACCCTAGTCGATCTATGCTAAAGCCCTACTTTCTTACATTTTTACTCCAATTTTGAGTCTTTCTGTGTTACCTTGTTTATTTTTGTGCTTTGACTTTCATGATTTTTCTTAGCCTAATTCAGTATCATGTGACTTTTACCCTAATTCATCTCTACTAGGGTTTCTGAGTCGATATCTTGGCTAATTTATGTGTGTTTATGAAGTTTTGTTCATCCTACTCATCTATTTGTGGAAAACTGATATTTTTCCCTCTCTTTAAATCAGTATTATTTTGAATTTCGATTTACTGATTTGCTTGGTTAAAAATTATGTGCTGATTCGTGATTCATTCCCTTGTTTACGACTTTAATTATTTTTATTACCTTATTGCCTGTAGTGTTACTGATTCCTCACGATTATTTCCTTAATTAAACTCCTGCTTGTTTACCTCTTTACTTAGGTTTAATTTGATTATCTTTCTTTAAGTGATTCATGTCTTTTAACCGTTAAGTAGTTGTCCTTAATTAAAGGAAGACTACGCTAATATCGTGTGTGATTGATTTTGTAATTTCCTTAATTGCTGAGATTTGATTTCTTTTACCTTATTCTGCTCCACTCTTAAACTGCTATATATACTCTCCTATACTCTCAGTTCAAGACACGAACATTAGTTCAGAAAATACTCTCACACTCTTAAAATCTCTCTCTATTCTTCTCTGTTACTTGCAATCCTCGCTGACCTAGCCGGCTGTAAGCCAAGGCTAGCTATTTGCAACATATCTGCTCTATACTCTGTATTCTCTCTCCTTAACTGGTATGTCCTGATTCAATTCAAATTCCAAAACTATGTGTTTCTTTGTTGTTTCAGTCCATTAGTTATGACTTCCAATCCTGTTTATTGTTTACTATCATGTTGCTCAATGTCTAACCAGCATGCCTAGATCACACTGCCTAACTATTGTCTCACCTAGAATTTTAGAGTTTATTCTGTTAGAAACTATGACTAGTTTATTTACCCACAATAATCTACTTACTGTTTTGTTTAGCATGTCCAATCCTGTCTTGTGATAATTGCATACATCTTGTTTGCTCATTAGCATGTCCAAACAACATTGCTTGTTTACTGTCTCACCCAGCATGTCTAAACTCTGCTTGTTCTATATGAGATTAGTATCTCTAAACTATGAATGTTTATGTAGTACTTGCCTAATTTGTTCATTTAAGTCTTACCTACTCTGCTTTACTAATGAGATCCTGCTAAGTCATCTAGCCCTTCAAGGTAACTCTAGTTGTGTGTTTGGTCATGTCCAAGGTCTATGTGTTCTCAACATATCTTTGCTGTAATCTTTGTAACTAACTCATCAATTCTACAAATTCTTGAGAAGTTTGTGCATCTGTTTGCTTATACACTAGGGTGTATTCTATGTTTCCCCAATCCCTCTCTCTATGTGTGGAATCTGTTTTCCCCAAAGTGTTTCTGAAATTGTTTGTTCAGTTACTTGGGTTCTGACGTCAAAATGTTTTTCATGTTTTTTCTCAAGCTGTTTTACCACCAAACTAGCCTTGGTTTTCAGAAAATCTTTTCACTTCTAAGAATCCTCTCTATACTGTTTTGTCAAAACTCTTTCAAATCATGTCAAGCACTCTCACTTATTCTTAGGTTATTAAGTCCTTCCCCTCTGGTATGTGTACTGCTTAGAGGTCCCTGAGATCTCTCTGAATTCTGGCATATCAGGGCTGGCACTTCCACACTGCATATAAATCGGTCCTTATTTGAGAAAGGTCTAGGTGTGAGCACTGCCCGAGATCCTTGAGGTCCTTAAGGAACTCTAACACACCTGGACATGAAATTGGCTATGAAACCTTTGAGCATTTGAGATCACTGAAGGCCTGGTACATCAGGATTTACTTTGGGCCTACTTCAGGCTCCCTATAACTTAATTTATATTTTATTTATGTAATTTTTATTCGATTATTGGTCTGTAATAATTAATTATAAATAGATATTGGGGTGACTAGTGAAAATGAAGGGTAGTTATATAGTATCGTGGGTAAAGTTGGGTAGATAACATTCCTATAGGGTTCACTTTGGTTCAAATATGTTTTGTTAGATAACATGCCTATAGGGTTTGCTTTGGTTGAAATGTATTTGCTAGATAACCTGCCTATAGGGTTTGCTTTGGTTGAAATGAGTTATGCCTACTTTACTTTCCATGATTAGATGCCATGCCTATAGGGAATAAAATAACTAAGGTTCAGTTTTCGTTATAACATATATTTAAGTCTATCTCTTCAGAAATCATGCATGTAGGTTTAATTGGTTCTCACACCGGATCAATCAGTATGCGTGTCTAATAAATAACAATTTTACTTATTAGAGATAGAATTCATGTCCATAGGGTATTACCATGTGCATTAAGTGCTAAAACAAGAACATCATACAGTGTTTTGTTAAATTTCACTAGAAAGCATGCCTATAGGATAAAGAACTTCAAAATGTTTCCTAGAATTGTGACTGCATATACGCACTTAGGCAAGCCTTAGGGCGTTAAATAATTATGAAACCAGTTCTGTTTATATATGAAATTATCCAGGTTTAACAAGATGTAAAACTAGTAGGCAAACTGGTTAGGATCCTGCCACTTCCCTAAAAAACAAACGCTGCATGTTCTGTTTTGTGATGTTTGTCTAGATATCATATTCTTAGGATTTCTAAACTTCTTCACAATCTGTGTTTTAGACGTGTTGTTTGTTGCTTACATACTTGTAGAGGTAAATATGAGCCCTCTAACTGTTTGTCCCTATTTACTTGTCCTACATGTTATTTGCTTGTCGCCTAGATTTTACCGTTTAAAAACCTTAGGTTGTCTAGAACTGTCCAGAATTAGAGGTACTAAATTCCTCCAGGACCATAAGAGAGGGACGGGTAGCAACACGCTTAGAGGTCATTAATTAAAACTCGCTCATATAACCACTAAGGGGAGGGTAATGGGTAGTAAAAGGATATGATGACCTGCGCATTAATGTCACGTGTAGCCCCTCTCATTGAGGAGTGATTACCGGGCATTGCATGGGTATGATCCTATAGGCTAATCAACTTAGGACTTCCCTTTCCCAACTCCCATATGTGTTTAAGTTCTTTAAACTTCCTTTTCTTTACATATACATGTGTAAGCAGTCCAAACCTCTTTACCTTCATTATCTGAGCTTCCTTGATTATATATGCATTTAGATGGGGAAAGCTACTTTATTTGCAAATACTTGTTTACTTGTTAATTGACTAATTTATAGAGATTAAATTCGGGCGGGACACACCATTGTAGAACGCGAGGGAGTGCCTAACACCTTTCCCTCAAGGTTATTTTGAGCCCTTACCCTAATCTCTGGTGATGCAAACTAGTTACATGAGTTAATCGCTCTAGGTGCCCTAACGCACCACAGTCCGTTAGGTGGCGACTCTTCAAATATCCAATTCCCAAAAGGAAATGAGTTGTTCCCCTATGAATGTCGAATCCCAAACACCCGCGAGGGAAAAAGGGAGCGCGACAATCACCATTCTTTATCATCCGGGGAAAGACAATGTAGTGGCTGATGCTTTGAGTAAGAAGGTTGAGAGAATGGGAAGTCTTGCTTATATTACAATTGAGAAGAGACCGTTAGAATTGGATGTTCAGGCTTTGGCCAATAGATTTGTGAGGTTGGATATTTCGGAGCCTAACATTGGATACTTCTAGACCTTGCATGCAGATCTTGGAGCTGTGTTGCTCTGGATGTCAAAGGTTTGCATTGATGTTGTAGCTGCATTCTAGAGTCAAGCTACTAGTTGTTCATGGTAGTTTAGGATTTCATTTCTGTTTATCTAAATTTCAAACAGATTTGTAGTTACTCTTTTTTTTTACCAGTCCTTGGGATAACTGTATTGAATTCTTTTGCTATTTTATACATTATCACTATTAGTTTCTCATTATAGTAGTGACTCATTATTTACCTCGAAAATGGTAATTAAAATTAGATTAGATTTTATGGTTCTAAAAATACATAATTTATTTTAATGCTAGTTTTTAGGAGATAGATGCTAAGCGTGAGTTAGAAAAATGAGATAAGAGCTTAAGAAAACTAGGTTAAGCAAACCAAATAGCCGTAAATCGGGGCCTCAAACCGGCCTAAGCTGGGCCTTGGGGTCAAGCTGATTAGCTTGACTGTGGATGATCGATGGAAGACCAATGCTTCCAGAGGCCTCAATGATGGCTCTTTATGATCAATGATAAATAATAAAAGAGGAACAATTAATGGAACATAATAAATGTATGCAATAAATCAAAGAAAAGGCAATGGAGAATGTTTAATTTAGAGAGCAGAGAATGTTCTTGTTCTTGTATTAAATATCATGTGTGTTACAAAATGATAAGGATCCCCTTTTATATAAGAGGGGGAATCCCAACATAGTACATGTGCATTTATTATAAAGATAAACAGTTGGTACGACTATTTAATTTCACGGTACGGACTGGTACTATTCTTGTAGACCTGGTCAGCTTTAGCCACGTGCCTTTTGGGAATTCCCCGCTTGTCTAAGATAGCCACCAATTTGCACTGCCCCAAGGTCGAGCATTAGGAACCCTCAGGGTCAAATCTTGAGCTATGCTTTGAGGCTTCTGAAGACAGGCTGTGAAATGCCATAGTGATCACAAAATCGAATTCTTCGACGGTTCGATAAGAACCTCGATTGTGAGCCATTATGTAACGATAAATGAGCACCTCAGGAGGTTTCGCTCGATGGCTAAATTATTTCGAAGCCTTTGTATTGTTTGGAGCTGCTATGATCGAAGCTCTTTTGCTTATACTGAGGGTAGCCTAATTAACTGGTTCTTTTTGAAGTTTTTTCGAAGTAATTGAAGGCCTATGATTTTATAGTGACAGTTGGGCATCCCCAGTCGCGTTAGTTTGGCTGTAGCCTTATGACCGTGGTCATTGTGTTTGGCCATATCCGTTTAGTCCCCGACTGAGGTAGCCTCGGCTTTTATATCGAGGGTATGCCTTTTTAGGGGTCTTATAAGTTCGAATATGTAGCCTTGACTTTAAGATCAAGATTATGCCCTTTGTAAGGTCTTATAAATTTGATCATGCCTTGCTTGAGGTCTTACAGATTCTTTGGTTATTTGGCACAAGTATAATTCATGCCTTGCTTGAGGTCTTACAGGTTTGGTTTTTCCTTATGGAGGTCTTATGAGCTCGAGGTTGCCTCATGGAGGTCTTGAATTTTCTAGCATTTCCACATGGAGGGCTTTTGGGCTTGAGGTTTCCCGCTTGGGGTCTTATGGCCTCGAGTTTCTGGTAGCTCGATGGGGTGACAGTCGGTGACAGTCCCCGAGACATCGAAAGTTTTTGGCTCTAGAGTCGTTCTTTGTCAACTTGATGTTGTCTCATTAAGGGCTTATAAGCTCAAAGTTTCCGGCTTGGAGGTCTTACAGCTTCGAGTGTTTTGCGTCAGTTCCCGAGTGTTCGAGAAATTTCTGTCCTGGGACCATTTCTTATAAAAATAGTAAACTTCTTTGAAGCGCAAAGTGTTTTGATGATAAAAGTTACTCTTTTGATTACTTGGTACAAGTATACATGTTTTCATCATTGGGGGTTCGATTATTCTATGCGGGCATGGTTCATTTGACCATTCGGCCCAGTACATCATTTTTGTATCGAGACCTTCTTCGGCTTATCTTGATTTCTCTAGGGAGGTGATCTCCTGAGGGGATGCCCCCCAGTATTTGAGGTTGATTGAAGAGGAACCTTGAATACTGGTTAAGTTCTCCTTGGGTAGCATATAGATGTTGCCTCATTAAAAACCTTGCTGGTAAAACCCTTCTTGGGATAAAATCTGATTGAAGGAAAAGAGTGCAACACATGCTTTAAAACCCAAGGTCTTCAAGCGAGAAGGTGCTTCGATTTTTCTAATCTGGAAACCTGTGCATAGATTAGTGTAAGATGTAAATGAAAAGGGAGATGGTTATACCTTAGTAGTGATGGCATTTCGAGCCTCAGTATGCTTCAACTGCTTGCTCCGAGGATGCGGTACGGTCCTTTGCTCATTCACTCGGGGGCAGCCGGGAATGTAGCTTGTGATTGCTACTTCGATGTTTGCTTATCTTTTGGTTCCTTCGATGATAAAGGTATCAATGCCGGTGCACGACGAACATCTCTCTTGCTGCATGCTGCTCCCCGTATACTATTTTTATTCCGTCCTTCATTGGAAACTTCATCATTTGATGAAGGGTTGATGGTACTACTCTCATGCAGTGTATCCATGGCCTTCTGAGCAAGGCATTGTACCTCATGTCCCCTTTGATGATGTGAAACTTGACATTTTGGGTTGTGCCGTCCACGTTGACCGGGAAGGTGATCTCCCCTTTCATCGTCTCACTCGGCATGTTGAATCTGTTGAGGACTCAAGAGGTGGGCACGATTTGGTTGAGCAGTCCGAGCTGCTCCACCACCCTTGACCTGATAATGTTGGCCAAGCTACCTGGATCCACAAGCACACGTTTAATTTGAAATGTATTCACAAGAAAAGAAATTACCAATGCGTCGTTATGAGGCTGAGATAGAGCCTTGATGTCCTCTTCGCTAAATGTGAGAGTGTCCTTGGGTATGTAACCTCGATTTTGCTTTTCCCTAGTTATGGATATTTTTGTTCGTTTGACAATGGGTTCCTATGGGATGTCGATTCCTCCCACGATCATGTGGATGGCATATTGTGACTCTTCTGTTTCATTTTAACTGTTCGCCTCTCTCTCCAAAATTGATTTTTGGTCGGTCGCTGAGGAATTCTCGGAGGTGCCCTTTGTTGATTAGTCGGGCTACTTCTTCCCGGAGTTGTCTACAATCTTCGGTACTATGACTGTGTGTGCTGTGAAATTCGCACACCAGGTTAGGGTTCCTTAATGATGGATTGGATAGTATGGGTTTTGGCCACCTGGTGTCTTTGATTTTACCTATGGCTGATACGATGTCCGAAATATCAATGTTGAAGTTGTACTCAGATAGTATGGGTGCCTCTGTCGGTCCTGCGTGTCTGTCGAATCTGGATCTACTCTTGAGTCCTCGAGGATTCTGACCTCAATCTATCCTTTGGTCTCTTTAGGGTATATTACGCCTTGGGGTGTTTCTTCAATCTTTAGTGTACGATTGGTACCTTTCCTTGTTTGGCTTTGATTCCTTTGCCAGGAGCCTGCTAGGATATACTAAACCCGAGGGGCTCCTAGTTGGTCATCCTCGACCCTAATCTTTGGTTGATACCGGTTATGGACATCCGCCCAAGTCACGATTGGATATTCGACCAAGTTCTGCTTTAGCTGCTTCGAAGCTATCGAGCTTTATTCGTTCAAACCTTGGGTGAAGGCATGCACTGCCCAGTCATCAGAGACTGGTTGTAATTCCATTCTCTCCATTCGAAAGCGAGATACAAACTCCCGTAGCATCTCATTTTCTCTCTGTTTTATTTTGAGGACATTGGATTTCCTTGTAGCAGCCTTGATAGCACCGTGATGTGCCTTTATAAAAGAATCCGCCAACATGGCAAATAAGTCTATCGAATTCGGGGATAGGTTGTGATACCATATCATGGCCCCTTTTGAAAGTGTTTCTCCATTTCTTTAACAGGACAGATTCAATCTCGTCGTCCTTCAGGTCATTTCCCTTTATAGCACAAGTGTAAGCAGTGATGTGCTCGTTGGGGTCCGAGGTTCCGTTGTACTTCGGGAGATCGGGCATTCTGAATTTCTTCGGGATGGGTTTTGGAGTAGCACTCGATGGGAATGTCTTTTGTATGAATTTCTTTGAATCTACACCCTTCAAAAACGGGGGTGCACCTGGTATCTGATTGACCATTGAATTGTAGGTCTCCACTTTTTTGTCATATGCTTCTATCTTCTTTTCGCCCGATTTAATCCTCTTTGTGAGGTCCTCGAGCATCTTTATAATAGCGGGGTCGGTTGCTGACCCATTGTTTCTCGATCTTTTCGTTACCTGTTCAGCTCGAGGAGCGATTTCTGGTGCTGATGTGCTTGGAGTTTTTTGGTGGCTTTGCAGTTGAGCAATCGCCAGCTGTTGTGCCTGCAACTTCTCCAAAATGATGTGAAGGCTAACCTCTCGTTCCTCGCGAGCTGGGGTTTTCTGAGCTTCTTGTTGGTTTTCTTGGCATATATCCCCATTAGTGTGGGAGCTTATATCGATGTGTTTGGCGTTACGTGAGCCCACATCCACGGGGATTGCTTCTAGTGCGTCCCCAGGGTTTCGCAGTGGTACACCGGTGCCTGGAACATCTACACCATTCTCTCTATGGTCCTCAGGACCGTTGTTTTTTCAAGTGCATTCACTGAGTTAGACATTTTGACCTAAAATCAAAGATTCCTGGACAAGAAAAAGTGTGAAGAATAACTTGTGTTTTCAGTAAACCAACACCAAAATAATCACTATTATTTTTAACCCCACGGTGCGCCAAACTGTTTACCTCGAAAATGGTAATTACAATTAGATTTGATTTTGTGGTTCTAAAAATACATGATTTATTTTAATTTTAGTTGTTAGGCGATAAATGCTAAGCGTGAGTTAGGAAAATAAGATAAGAGCTTTAGAAAACTAGGTTAAGAAAACCAAATAGCCGTAAATCGGGGCCTCGAACCTGCCTAAGCTGGGCCTCGGGGTCGAGCTGATTAGCTTGCCTGGGGATGGCCGATGAAGAACTAACAGTTCTAAGGTCCTTGATGATGGCTTTTTACAATCAATGATGAACAACAAGTGAGGAACAATCAATGAAACACTATAAATGTAAGCACTAAATCAAAGGAAAGACAATAGAGAATGTTTAAGTTAGAGAGCAGAGAATGTTCTTGTTCTTGTATTGAATATCATATGTCCCTACAAAATGACAAGGGTCAGGAAGGGGAATCCCAACATAGTACATATGCATTTATTAAAAAGATAAACAACTGTTACAACTATTTAATGTCACGGTACGGACTGGTACTATTCTTGTAGACCTGGTTAGCTTTAGCCACGTGCCTTTTGGGAATTCCCCGTTTGTCTAAGATAGCCACCGATTTGCACTGCCCCAAGGATGAGCATTGGGAACCCTCGGGGTCAGACCTCGAGCTATGCTTTGAGGCTTCTAAAGATGGGTTGTGAAATGCCATAGTGATCTCAAAATCGGACTCTCCGATTTTAGCCGTATACACTCATGTTGTTTGGCTTTCCTAGCGGGTTGGGTTAGATTCCATCATGACTTTGTGAGATTTCGAGTCATGATAAGTTGGTATCATAGATCTAGGTTCATAGGTTCTACCAGACATGAGCAAATTCCTAGTAGAATTTTGGTGATCGGTATGATGACGTCTATAATTATCTTAAAGAGGCTATGAGGCATCTAGGAAACTTCCCTTCTTTCTTTCCTTATATGCAAACATGATTTAGCTTGAAGCCTAAATCTCCAATTTCTTCCTCTTCAGTTTGTATGCAATGTTAAGTACTTGAACTCAGTTGTTCACCAAAGGCTTACGATGTTGCAGATGGGCTGCAAAGGGTTATGGATACTTGATCATCATCTCAATGTATTGTCCAGGATTAGATGCGGATGTGTTAGTGGATCTTTCAGTTATTCATTTGAGGAATAAAGTGGATTCGTATATCTTGTTGATAAGTGTAGACATGAGAAGATTAACTGGTTGCCTAGTTGTTGTGACCATGGTAGGGTCATGGGAAGATGTCGCTTTGAGGCTAGCATGTGTGTTATCTCCTGCGAGAAGATTTGAAGTTGTTTTTTTTGTATGAGTCTTCTATTCAGTGGAATGCATATTACAACTTTGGAGCACTCAAGGAAGTTGACTTGACTGTCATAAGGATGAGTATGCACTTGGCATACAATCAGGGTGTGTTTTGACTAGTACTTTGTGAGCTTATGAGGAGATTCAGCTTGATAACAATGCGAAGTCATGGCGGGTTAAGGAGGAAGGGTATTGTGGGTTATTAGATGATGTGTTATATGACTTCGAGCCTAGAGGGGGAGTCTACTATCGATAATCGGGTCGCGTGGTTATGTGTTATATCTATTTTTGGACTAAGGGATGCTCGTGGATTAGTTATGACTTAAAGAGGATGACTTCAATGATGATTTGAGCAAGGAATTTGATGGATGCATGATGTACTATACTTTATGGGTATATGGAAATCTTGGGATAGTTCAAGTTTATTATTCGTTATGGATGTAGTTTGTGAGGAAAAGGAATTGCTTGGATGCTTCTTATTATGATATGCATGTGCTAGTGGAGCATAAGTCGTTTGACACATATTGGCTATGCATCGGATATTAGGGTAAAAAGAATGACTCTCGAGAAGGTCTAATGGGTTCAAGATTCATATGTAGTGTATAAGGATTTCCAGATCTGAGTGTGGCTAAGAAATGAGATTTGCATAAGATGTTGCCGAGATTTACAGTATTTCCATATCATTATTGGGTCTACATTGCAGTATTAGAGAGATGAATGAAACAACTTTAGATTCATAGAAGGTCTCTTCGGAGTGAGCATTTCAGTTTGAGTTACTTTTGGGTTTGGCATTCAGTGCGACTTGGTTGATTTAGATAGATCCATTTCCGATGGATGAGCTAGGTGAAAGTCAGTTTTTATCGAGATTGCATGGGCAAGATTTCGGTTCAATTTCAAAAGGAAGGTCATAAGTTCTAGACCGCATGGGAGATTTCAGATCTTTAATAGAAATCCTGGCACTATCTGGTATTGCCTAAAAAGTGCGTGTTGTAGAAGATGCATTATGTTTTGACTCACTGATGCTTGACTAGTGCTACATAGATTGCATGGTTGATGACTTTTGATGTTTAGGTTTTTGTTATGTGGCGCGGAAGATTTATGGGAGTACTTCTCATGAGTTGACTATGTATGAGTGACGTGTCTTTATTTGAGTGTGAGAGTTAGAGGTTAGATATGGAGATTCATGTATTCTTGAGGTTTAAAAATTGGATGTTCTTGGGGGGCAAACTATTTCTTAGTTGTAGACTGTGAAGGTATGTTAAGAGTAAGACAACTGATGGTATGTGATATGGATGGGTTACTACAGACTTTTGGAAGGTTATTTACCTATCTCATGATGATCAGAATTGATTTGGGAATCCATTAGGCCTAACGAGAATGTGTATTTTACATCAAATCAGGTTTGCTTACTCAACACGGCAATTTTTAAGATGTGTCATCGGCTAGAGTTGATTTTATTCATGTCCTAATATGTTCTGTGTGTTACTGTCTCATGCTACGATGGGTTATGAGACAACTTGACTATTCACATGTATGATGTGGTTATATTCAAGCCTTGTGGCGAGGTTTGAGCGAGTTTCCTTTGGGATGTTGAGTTATTTATTGCACCTTTGTCGTTCTTTGCCTATATATGGTATATTGTGCTATAGGTTTCTCCATGGTTATGGTCATGCACTTTGCATGTTTTCTGTTGATACGCATGTATTTTTTGATTGTTAGCATTATCGCTCGATGAGTATTCCATGTGGATCGATATGTTTGGATCGGGTTACGCATCACAACATAGTTATGTTGGTATATGATTCTCGGTGTTTATTCCGTGTGTTTATCTTCTCCCTTGTTGATTTTGTGGTTGTATTTGTCAAACTTGTTGGATGATTATCTTATTTGCTTCTCCTTCCATCTTTGGTTATATTCGAGTTGTTGCTTCTTGGGTGCGTAGATTGCGTCGTATGTGGCTCTAGGTGGCATTTGGTGTGGCATGTCAGTCGACTAGCTTGTACTGGGCGATATGAGGTTATTGGACTTGGAATTAATGCAATCTCACTTGGATAAGGTATGTTTGAATAAGAATTTTATAAGTTAGTTTTGAACTTGGCAATGGTTCTTGTCGGGTGAGAGAACTCCGCGACATGTTGATTTGGTAGGTGGTTATGAATTCCTACATGTTTCTTTTATCATTAGTAGTGTTGTGATAGTTTGGAATAATATTTATTTGATATGAGATATGATACCAGTGATGGGTTTGGTAATGGGCAGCTAATGTGGTCGAAAGGTATTACTATGAGTATATAAGTTATGCAGTACATTGTGTGTTTATATCCTGGGGTTACATTTATGGCTTGGTACAACTTGTGGAAACTTATACAATGTAAACATATGAGAATCAGACCTTATAAGGAGGTTTGAATGTTGGAATTTGGTTCTAAGGTTTATGGGCTAAGGTGGAAGAAAGAATTTTCAGTCGAGATTGTGCTAATGGACTCATATGGATTGTGGTGACATGAGATCACCCGTAGGTATGTGTTTGATGAGTTTATACATTGATTGGATGACTTTGGAATGATTCATGGCACATTTGAGGGCGAACGTATGTTTAAGTGGGGGAGAATGTAGTGATCCGACTGGTTATTTTGGGTGTTAGCATTCCATTCGGTGGTTTGAGACTTCGAGTAGCTACATATGATGTATTATTAGCTGCATGCATGGTTGGTCTTGATTTTTGAGTGGTTCGGAATTGATTTGGTAGAGTAATTCTCGATTTGGAAGCTTTAAGTTGGAAGAATTGACCAAGGTTTGACTTGTGAATAAATGACCTTGGATTGGTGATTTGATGATTTCAATAAGTTTGCATGGTAATTTTGGACTTGGAAGTATGTTCGAATTCGAATTTAGATGTTCCTAGAAGGTTTTGGCTTTATTTGTTGAAAGTTGGCACTTTGAAGAATTAGAGAGTTCATAAGTTTGACCGGGGGTTGACTTTGGGTTATTGGGCTCCTATTGTGGTTTTGAAACCTTTTATAGGTTTATTTTTTGGTTGGAACTTGTGTGCAAAGTTTGGTGTGTTCTAGAATGTTTAACTGTGGTTCGGACGTGTTCGACGTGTATTTGAAGGTTTGAAAGTTAATAGAATGATTTGATCTTTGATTCTTGGTTTTAATGTTATTTGTGATGTTTTGGGTCTTTTGATAGGTTTGGAAGATGTATTTTGGCTTGTTAGTATGATTGGACAGGGTTCTGAGGAGCTCGAGTATGTTTTAGAATGATTTTGGGGCATTTTGGAGATGGTGAGCAGTTCTGATTCTGGTGCTTCACACCTGTGCAGCTGTGGTCATAGGTGCATACCTGCTTATATAGGGTCTGTTTACTTTTGTAGAGCATGTGGCGTAGATACAAAGGCACTTTTGCATGTGTAATGTCAGGGGCTGCTTTCCAACCTTTCCTATATGACCCTTTTGACGCCCTCCATGGCGCTCCGACAAACCTTTCAGCGCCAAGTGTTATGGACGACCCCGTGGTCTTAGCTGCGCCAAGAAACAAGTGCATTTTTGACTATGTTTCCCCATCGTTAGCCCATGCCCGTGCCCGTACCCAACAACAGGAAATACTCAAAAGCGCCCGTCAGCAGGTAGCACCCTTAGCGCCCGCCCGTAGCTAGCGCCTACAAGCAGATGCCCTGCAGTTAGCGCCCACGCGCTCATGTCCCCCACACAGCATGCACTGATTGATGTTATTGTCAAGGATGACGCCCCAACAAGTACCGGCCACTGGACCAACTTTTCTTTTATAAAATCCTAGGTCCTTTTCCATGTAAATATAGAGTAGTTTTACTTCTTATATTTGCATTATGATTCTCTAGCTTATTTGTGTCTACTCATGTAACTTAGGTTTTTATTTTTGAGACATATATAAGGGGGGGGGGGGGTTATAGTCATCGAAGTTTTTGCAAGCAATCAAATATCTTCATTGCTGTCTCCTCCCCCTAGCACCATGTTGGATTTCTTGTAATCATTGTTCTCTGTTAATACAAGCAAGATTTCATTTAATTCTCTTTTTCTATTTCTCGTTGCCAATTGTGATCTTGATATTGGCTTTCCCGTACGACACTAACAGTCTAGTCTAGCTTGTGGATGGGGCCTTTGGTTGGCAGAAAGTAATTATACGGAAGCCAGTTGCATTTCTTTACGTAGCCCTTCCAAGACATCTCAGGAAGACACTCATAATAGTTGTTATCAGAGTCTAGGTTAGATATCGGACGAGGGAAAAACATTGTGACATATACTAGTATCGATCATGGTTGGTCAAAGAACTAATATAGACTGCATTGTGGATCTTGAAGAGATAGCTGGAGGATTAAGACGCCTCAACGATATTATGCCCGATCTGAGGGCCAATATGGATGAAAGGATTGACGACGATGACCGCAGGATGCGACAGGCCGAAGGTGACATCACTAACATGAGTTAAGACTCTAAGAGGGATCGACGTCGAGCCCCATTTTCTTACGAAAGCATGTTTCGACATGTGACAACTCTTTTAAATGGGTATTAAAAGAGAAGAGTCATCACCAAACGATTTTTGAGGTGCGTTAGGGCACCTATTTGCAAATAGCTCTATTTAATTAGTCTACATCACCAAAGGTTTGGTAAGGGCTCAAATTACCTCAAAGATAAGGGGTTAGACACTCTTCGAGTTCTACAACTGTGGGTCCAGGATGAATTCTAAGCTATGTGGGATTATTGAATTATAATTATCCTATGTGATCGTATAAGTTAAAGAAAGATAGGGAGTCTAAATTTATAAGATAAACAAATTTCACGTAAAAAAAGAAAGCAGATTATTAATAAGCAATTAATACAACCTTACACGATTACAAGATATGGCCTATTTTAAGCTCAAATAATTCGTACAATAAACATGGGGGGGGGGTGTCTTAAGTTTTTTAGCCTAAAAGATCACCCCGTATATAAATAATACTTCACAATTTCCTTAGAGGTAAGGGTTGCTCTTATTATTCAGAGGGCACAACCTATTATCTCCTGCTACCCAATTACTATATTAAAGTTGTTTACCTAAAGGCATTCTAGTTCAATTCTAAATCGCGTCTTATGCATGCTTACCCCACCCAACCCTATGGTCCAGTAGGATTTGGACCTACTACTTGAAAGCGTATAGTTATTCATCTTTGGTTCTATAGATATGATTTCTAAATAAATGGAGAAATCCTATAGGCATGACATCTTGACAATAATATCCAAGTAGCAAAGTAATTGAGAACAGACACTTGTTTCATTTTATTCCTACAGGCATATCATCTAAGCAGTGCGACAAGAAGAGAATATGAGTAAAAACAACCTGGTTATTCAAGTTAAGGACCTATAGTCATGATATCTAGGTGAGTCACATAATTCAAGAGGTATCAGGGTAAAAAATTCTTGATTACTCAAACGAGATCCTATAAGCATGCTGTCTAACAATACATAGAAATACATCATGTTGAGCAAGTAGCAAAAAAGGCATTTTGATCCTATAGGCACGTTTTCTGCTATTTCATGCGAGAGGTAAAAATATACTAGTTCCCTCATTTCACTAATCCCGTAGCATTTTGTTTACAAATTATTACAGGCCCAAGAAGAAATAATACAAAATGACAGATTACAAACTGAATGGATACAAGCCCAATACGATTACAAGCCCAATACAAAACAACCCCGGAATCATCCAAGGCCTTCAATAGTCCTACTCTTCACGCAACAGTAGACCCAAAGTCCTAGGCTCACTAAGGCATTAGAGTAGCCTGAGTTCAAGGCTCAAGCCCAACAATATATATGGCCCAACACCAAGCCCAAAATGATGACTAACTTACCTAAAAGATGCCAGGCCTTTACCCACACAAGTGACAGACTTCACATGAAATTAATTAAATGACCTTGAGGACTACATACTTAAAACTGTAACTAACAACAAATTTCAATAAGACCTATAGACAAGATCACATGAGGCATTCACAAGGCATACATAAGATGTTGGTATCTTTCAAAAGCAAATATAAAGTAACAACATTAGACATCAAAAGCTAGAAAACTTCTTCAATCAGAGTTTCAAAGAAAATCATAGCTCAGAACTAGCCTAGAGGATATGATTTCAACATGAGGATCTAAGCAAAATCAAAAACAGAGGCAAGTGAAATAGTAACCTTCACATAGGAGTTTCTAGCATAAGAGTCTAGTGAAAATATGACCAAAAACAACATAACAAACAAGATTAGCAGAGTCTCCATTAATTAACAAGCAATCACTTAGTTGAACACGAGAAACTTAATCATGCTACGTATCAGTTGTGGCACAAAGGGTTCAAAACAATACCACAACTCATATTATATCAATTCTTAGATTAATAGGCTCTACAGGCACTGGGGCCTGACCACATACATGATATAGGCTAAGTATTTCATCCTAAAGTCTTAGGGAATATTAGAAAACACAGAATTGATGACAGAAAATCAGAGAGCACACATCAAGTAGTAGGAAGTCATGTTTGGCATCGCAATATGATAAAGTATTAATTTTAGGATATGTCAAGTTGCACATGAATGACTCAATTAGGATTAGAACAAGGCGGAGCGGTAAACTCATGGCAAGCAACATATATAAGCATTCAAGCACAAACACATTATGCTAAATGAGCTTAAGGGAGAGCCAAAAATAATCATATTGAACACATGTAACATGCATATATCCTAGTTAAGAGTTTTAACCAAGTTCAAACGCTAGAAAAAGTTCAGAATCACAAAACAACTTCAGAGCAAACAACACTGTAAATAGAGAGGGCAAGGTAAAATATTGATTCACAAAAGTTTTAGCGGCATGAGTGTAAAGAGCTATACAAATAAAAAGAGGATGAAACTGCAACGGCTAAGAACTCACCAGTTACCAATTGATGAACAAGCAAAACAATAGAACAATTTCAGCAGTACTTTAATCGTCATAGCAAAACCCAGAATCTCAGTGCGCCAGAGTTGCCAAGGGTTTCCAATGAACCCCGCCTAGTGCTCACAATGAGAAATTTCAAACAATCAAATTCTGATGGCCTTGGCTTTCCGCCGGCCAAGAGCCCATATTTCAGAATAGTATAGAATGAGTGAGAGTGAGAGAATAATAGTAATTTGGTCTATCTTAGGGGAATTTGTGGAGGGATTTATATGACAATAGATTAGGCGAACAATCATGGACAGAAGTCAGTCAAAAGGAAAATTTCTTGCAACCAGTGAAGCAACTAGTAAAGGAAACAAACCAATTTCAAACCCTAGTTAGGGTCCAAGAATTCCAAATCAAACTAGGAGTGCAAGAATATTCCAACAATCCACACAACTGAAAATTTTATTATGGTAAAAGCCTAAGTATATTCCCAACAGAGTCGCCATGCAGTCGCGTTCCGTTTTATCATAAAAGCGTATTTTGATGTGTGCCAACTCTTTTAAATGGGTAATAAAAGAGAAGAGTTGCCACCTAACAATTTTTGAGGTGCGTTAGGGCACCTATTTGCAAATAACTCTGTTTAATTAGTATACGCCACTAAAGGTTGGGTAACGACACAAATTACCTCAAAGAGAAAGGGTTAGGCACTCTTGCAGGTCCACAAACATGGGTCCCGGCAGAATTTTATGCTATATGAGATTATTGAATTATAATTATCCTATGTGATCGTATAAGTTAAAGAAATATAGGGAGTCTAAATTTACAAGACAAACAAATTGCATGTAAGAAAAGAAAGAGGATTATTAATAAGCAATTAATACAAACTTACAAAATTACAAGATATGGCCTATTTTAGTCTAAGCTCAAACAAGCATACAAACAATAAACATGGGGGGGGGGGGGTCTTAAGTTTTTTAGCCTAAAGGATCACCCCGTGCAACATAAATAATACTTCACAATTCCCTTAGAGTTAAGTGTTGCTCATATTATTCAGCGGATATTTTATATCTTTTCATGCAACCCAATTACTATCTTAAAGTTGTTTACCCAAAAACGTTCTAGTTCAATTCTAAACCACTTCTTATGCATGCTTACCTTTCCCAAGCCTATGATCTTGGAGGCTTTGGACCTACTACTTTGGTGGTTCTAGACTTTACTTAGGATGCTCAAAATGATAAAACTAAGCACGTAATCAAAACAAATAGGACTACACACAGTTTATAGTTAAGGGCTAGAATTGGCCTCTTCACATAAACACAAATTGATATACAAGTAAAACAATAGAACAATTTCAGCAGTACTTTATGTTGATACCCAATTTTTCTCTCATATATTTCAAACATGCTTATATACTTTCAAAATAGTGCATGAGCATCATCAAGTATTTTTCCTAATTTTTCCATATTTTTTGATCAATTTATTCCCCTAGTTTATTGTATAAATAATTATTAATTGCATCACAAATTATATTTATGATGATTTAATCATCTAAATTCATCATTCATGCCAACTACTATTTAAATATTTTTAGTGCATTTTTTTATTACATTTGCATTTTTTAGGATAAATTGTACATCTTTGCAATAATAGCCCATATTATTGTATAATTACATCATTTATGTAGAAAATGATCTTTTATACTTTTAAAATGTTAAACAAATATTTCAAATCATTTTAGTGCACAAAGGATATTTTTGGTATTCATTTATTATTTTTATAAATTATTTATTTGTTAAAATTAGGTATTTAAAATCTGGCTCCATTTTTATTTAATTCGTACCTAGAATTACCCAAACCAACCCAATTTACCTAGCCCAGTTACCCTAAGCCCAAACCAAACAACCCCTTACTAAACCCAGTCGGTACCTGCCTAGCCAACCCGAACCAGTCTCTTCTAAAAATTCCGGCCATTGATCTTTAAGGTCAACGCCTAACATTTAACCCCGACCAATCATGTTAACCTAGTCCGAAACCCTACCCCATTCCCCCGAAACCCGTCGTCCTTAAACGCTCTCAACGCCCTCTCCGTCTCTGTCAAACCCTAGCGCTGTCACCCTCAAATCTCTCCTATTCCGGCTCAAACATGGAATCAATCTATGATTTACTTACCTATTTTGTGTTACTCTATCATTATACGTTCGTCTATGGTGTTACTTAGATTCTTCCCCTATTTTTGGCAAGGACTACCTCAATAATGGGTAGATTTACACCGATTCTGTGAAGATCTAGACGATCTTTCGTCCATATACATGTTTTATTGAATGGTTCTTGCATCTCTAGTCCGATTCAAAGCATCAGTCTCAACTAGGGTTTGAGACCTTTCCTTGTTCTTTACTAATTTCTTATTGATACTCTTTCCTTTCTCGTATTTGACTAATATTTTCCTTATTTCTGTTTAATATATCGTGTTTCCTTTATTTTTACCTTATTTTGCCCTAAATCTGATTGTTAATTGATTCATGCGTGATATTTTCCTTATTCTCTATTGTATCCCCTTATTTTAAGTGTTACTCCCATGATTACATGCCATTATTCTCTGTTAATATACTGAACTCTTTGTTTATGTATTATTTTCCCTAAAAAATTAGACCCTAATTGATTCTATGTTTAATACTTACCGTGTTTCATATTTACACTATACTACTATATAAACCCCTCCCCTTTCTCTTTTAGGACAGACAGAAAATCAATAAACTCTCACTAATAAACTTAAGATTTGACTCTGTGTTCGTTTTATGCATTTGTGACCTGGATTTATGATCCAAAACGTTTAAAGTCTATTTCTGAGCATGATTCTGTCAATTTCATGTTTATATGAGTCTCCTTAGTCCTCTAATTGATAATGTTAGTTCTGAGACTATTTATTTTGAATAATATGAATCCTCTTAGGTGTTAGCTTAATACCTCTAAATTTTCTCCCTGCATGCAGTTTTGTTAGTTCTACACTTTCCCTGAATCTCTACTAATCTCTTAAGGTAACACTAGAATACTTGTTAGCTCACCCATCCTGAATCTTTACAAGTTTGTCCTGATATGTTTAATCAGTGCTAAGCCCCTATTCTTTCACTCATATACCCTGGTAACCTGTCTTTTAGCATGTCTTTAATTCATTTGATTCCATATGATTGTTTGACTCTATGGCAACTAGTTCGCGCTTTCATGCGATGTCTGAATACTGATTGTGTGTAAACACAACTTGTCCTAAAATGTTAGCATGTAAACTTAGTCTAATTAGGTCTTTCAGACTTTAACTCATTAGATACTGTGCATAAACAACTTTGCAAATCCTACCAATTTGTCTTAACGCAATTCTGCCTATATATATTCTGTGTTTTAGAACTTTGTTATGATGGCTTTTTCCTAAAATCAGATCTGTTTTAAAATCTGTCCTTTACCATTGCCTCCTTTTATATGCTGCTACTTTTAAACTCCAATTCTTAGGTCCTTTAGGTTCTATCCCTCACCTCCTTAGTGTAAGCATTGCTCAAATTCCATGCGAGACCCTTGCGAACTCTGATACATTGGGGTCTGGTTTCTAATCTCCTTTGAACTATTTTTGAGTATTTGTTCCTTAGTGTGAGCATTTCCCTGGGTTCTTAAAGCCCTTGAGAACTTTGACACACTAGACATTTGGGTTCTGAGTAATATGGGTGAATCATTCACCACTGATTATTGTGTACCTATGAAAGTGAGCCCTGGAGCTGCTATGGTTTGAAGGCCTGGGTTGCCCAGGTTTATTTGGTCCTATTGTAGGCTCTCTACAGTTTATTTCATCATTATTATGTAATTCATTCATTAATCTGGTCTATAATAATTCTGTAACAAACAATTCTGGGGTATTTAGTGAATTGGGAAGGGTTTTTTTATCTTCATTTGCAAAGTCGGGTAGAAATCTTGTCTATAGGTTCTCTATCTATTAATTCTGCCTATAAGTTCCATATTATGTTGGTTTGTGTTAGAAATCCTGCTTATAGGTCCTATGTTGTGTTTACATGTTAGAAATCCTACCTATAGGACTCACACTGGTAATCTGTTATGTGATGACCCAGAAGATCATCACTTGTTTTTAAAATGAATTCTGCATTTCGAGGCCTTAAAAATCTCTTTCAGCATCACCAGGATTTGCGGGCGTAGTCCGGGTGCATAGCCGGAAAGCTATTATGTGAAAATATGTGAAAAATAATAAATTTTGACTATAAAATGAATTAATTTGACTTCGTTCAACATTTTGGATAAACAGACCCAGACTCGTGATTTGACTATCCCCGAGGGTCCGTATGAAAATATGGGATTTGGGCGTATGCCCGGAATCGAATTCCGAGGTCCCAAGCACGAGAAATGAATTTTTTAAAGGAAATTATTTTCTAAAATTATTTATGAGATTTGAAAAATGAATTATGATTAGAACTTGATAGTATCGGGCCTGTATTTTGGTTCCAGCACCCGGTACAGGTCTTATCGGTAATTTAAGATAATTCTGTGAAGTTTGGTATGGAACGAACTTGAAACGACGTGAATCAGATCATTTTTGAGAAAATTGGAAACTTGAAAGTTCTTGAGAAAATTTCATGATTTTGATGCTAAATTCATAGTTGTTGATGTTATTTTAGTGATTTGAATGCACGAGCGAGTCCGTATGATTTTTTAGGTTGGTGTGCATGTTTGGTTTTGAGCCACGAGGGCTCAGGTGAGTTTTGGATAGGCCACTGGGTGTATTTTGGACTTAAAAATTGCAGATTTTTCAGTTGTGCATAGCATGAATGCGAAGCCTGGCTCGCAAATGCAATATCGCAAATGCGAGCAGCTTGTCGCAATTGCTAAAGAAGCCCAGGCTAGCTCAATCTCGCAAATGCGAGACTATCTTCTTAAATGCGAAACTTCCCAATTTGGCCTGTGATCGCAAATGCGATGCTTGGTTCGCAACTCCCAGCTTGCAAATGCGAGCCCCCCTTCGCAATTCCCATCTTAGCAGAGGTCGGGGTTCGCAATTGCGAACCCCTATTCACAATTCCCACATCTGCAACCTGCAACTTTTATACTTAGACAAAATTTTAACCCATTTTCATATCCTCTCAAAACATAAACACGTTAGGACGATTTTTCAAAGGCTTGTTCTTCTCCAAATCAATTGTAAGTCGTCTTTAACTAGTTTTCTTCAATCCTTAGCCTCTTCTAACATGATTTCAACTCAAAATCAATGATTTTCATGAGGGAAATTGGGTATTTTGGGTAGAACCTAGGTTTTTTTAAAAATTGGGGATTTGGACCTCGATTTAAGATCCGATTTCAAAACAAATTATATATTTGGGTTCGTGGGGGAATGGGTAATCGAGTTTTGGTTCGAACCTTGGGTTTTGACCATGTGGGTCCGGGGGCGATTTTTGACTTTTTGGGTAAAACTTTGGAAAACTCATTTTCATGCATTGGGGTTGATTCATTTAGTGTTTATTGATGTAATTAAGTAACGTATGACTAGATGCGAGCAAATTGGTGGTGGAATCAAGGGGTAAAGCTATAATTGAAACGTGAATTGTGTTCGTTGCACGAAAGTAGGTGTTTGGTCTAACCTTAGCTTGAGGGATTAGGAGTTGAGTCCTATTTGCTATGTGGTAATTGTTGAGTATGATGTATAGACATGGTGACAAGTATCTATACGTTGGTGTCTAGCATGCCCATGAGTCTTTATATTGTGATTATCATGACTTCGTTGTATCTTTCATGCCTTGGTGGTGGTTTCTATTTGTTGTGTAAAGTTTGTGGAAGGAATTGTGACATATGAACACTGAGGAGCGTTGGCTCAAGTTGCAATACGAATGGTGAAAGTATAAGTGATAATTGAACCTTTAGAGCATTGACTCTAGTTGTGAAGCGAATTGTGAAGTAAAAGTGGGAAAGAGAAAAGATCATTATGTTGCCCCCCTTACCGGGCTATTGTTGCTTTATTTGTTATCTCCCTTGCCGGGATGTTGATATTGTTGAATCGTTGTTCCCTTGCTGGGACTAAATTGTTGAATTGTTGTTCTCTTGCCGAGATTCTTATTATAATTTCATTTATTCCCTTGCCCTATTGTTTGTGATTGTTGTTTGGGTGAGAAAGAGAGTTAAAGCACGAAAAGTGATGCCGTGCATTGTTTTTGTGATAAAAGAGTGTAAAGCATGAAGGGTGATGCCGTGTATGATTGTGAGGAATGAGTGTAAATAACGAAGGGCAATGCCATGCCGCACGATGTACCATTTCGTGCCGATTATATTGATTATATGGTGAGGAAAGAGAGTAAAAGCACGAAGGGTGATTCCATCCACATTTTCATTACTTGATTGCTTTGGTGAGGATGAGAGTAAAAGCACGAAGGGTGATGACATGCATTTATTGATTTCTTGTTCTTTTGTTGATATCCGAGATATATGGCTTCTTTAATTTTCCTGTTGTCTTTCTACTCAGAATTGATATCTCCCCTGCAGCATGCTCCCCTTCCCACATTTACTAGTTATTTCTGCATTTTCCTTTCCGTTGTACATACTTAAATTGCACATGTTTATTTGGTAGTCTGGTCCTAGCCTCGTCACTACTTCGCCGAGATTAGGCTAGACACTTACCAGTATATGGGGTCGGTTGTGCTGATACTACACTCTGCACTGTGTGCAGATCCCGGAGTAGCTCTTGGACCGTAGTTTGGAGGCTACCTTCAGTCCACGCGGAGATCCAAGGTAGACCTGCAGGCGTCCGCAGGCCTTGGCGTCTCCTCTATCTTTTATTTTCTCTGTTTCATCTTTTTGCTTCAGAAACAGCGTGTCTATTATTTTCAAACCTTGTATTTAGTAGTTTTAGACCGTCTGTGGTACTGTGACACCTGGTTTTGGGTGATTAAAGCTTAAGCAGTTGTAATAGATGTAGATTTTAGATATTTATTATTTTCTTCCGCTTAATTTAAATATCCGTTGTTTATACGTTATCGCTTTATGTTTATTAACAAGAAATAAATGGATAATGAAGTAATTAGTTTAAGGGATTGGCTTTCCTAGCTCACACTAGTAGGTGCCATCATGACTCCCAGGGGGAAGGGGGGGGGGGAATTCGGGTCGTGACAAGTTGGTATAAGAGCTCTAGGTTATACGAGTCTCACAGTTCACAGATAAGCTTAGTAGAGTCTGAGGGATCGGTACAGAGTTGTCTGTATTTATCCCCCAAAGGCTATAGAATTGGGAAAAAACTTCACATTTATTCTTTCCTATCTTGCGGTTTGGTTTCTCAAAGCTAATTGAATTTCAACTTTGTTCTTTCGCATATGGCGAGAAAATGCGCTTCCTCATCCACTGACTAGTAGCCCGAGCCCCCAGCAGTATCTCCCACGAGTGGCAGAGGGCGAGGCCAAGGTCGTGCTAGAGGCCGGGGTAGGGGCAGAGCTCAGCCCCGAGCAGCAACACCAGCAGCGGAGCCTCAGGTTGATTTTGATGATGAGGTTCCGGCCCCAGCAGTTTCAGTAGGCCCAACTCAGGTCCCAGAAGGGTTTATTGCTACCCCAATACTTCAGGATGCTCTGGTCCATCTAGTGGGCCTTATAGAGAGTGTCACCCGGGTAGGCTTGCTTCCTATAGCACCAGTCATCTCTCAGGCTGTAGGAGGAGCCTAGACTCCTGCTACTCGCACTTCGGAGCAGGTAGCTCCCTAGTTTCAGACTCCAGCAGTTCATCCAGTTGGAGCAGTTCAGCCGGTCGTGGTTGCTTAGACCGGTGATGGAGCAGCTATGTCTACCGATGCTTTGTGGAGGTTGGATAGGTTCACCAAGCTCTTTACTACTACTTTTAGTGGTGCATCTTTTGAGGATCCCTAGGATTATCTAGATAGTTGTCATGAGGTTCTCAGGAACAAGGGGATAGTTGAGACCAATGGGCTCGATTTTGCCACTTTTCGCTTGTCTGGATCCGCCAAGACTTGGTGGAGAGATTACTGTTTGGCTAGACCAGCCGGATCACCAGCTTTGACTTGGGAGCAGTTTACGTAGCTATTTCTGGAGAAGTTTCTCCCCATCACTCAGAGAGAGGCCTATCGAAGGCAGTTTGAGCGTCTCCAGCAGGGTTCTATGACTGTTACCCAGTATGAGACCAGATTCATCGACTTGTCTTGTCATGCTCTTATCATACTTCCCACCGAGAGAGAGAGAGAGAGAGGGTGAGGAGGTTCATTGATGGATTTATTCAGCTGATTCATCTTCAGATGGCTAGGGAGTCTGGGAGTGATATATCTTTCCAGGAGGCAGCCAATGTGGCCCAGAGAGTCGAGATAGTTCTGTCGCAAGGAGGTGGTCATGGGTCGTACAAAAGGCCTCGTCATTCAAGCCGATTCAGTGGTACCTCGTCTATAGGTAGGGATTCGTATGGTAGAGGCCATCCTCCTAGGCCTTTTCAGTCAGGACTTCAGGTTTCTCATGGTGCCTCAGGTGACCGTGGTCCTCAGATACAGTATTCTGATCATTAGTCCTACAGTGCACCACCAGCTCCTATCAGTGCACCACCGCTTTAGAGTTTTCGGGGTGTTCATTCAGGTCGATAGGGTCAGCAGTCTTAGCAGCCGAGGGCTTCTTACACTTGTGGTGATATGGGTCACATTGCTAGGTTTTGCCCTCGAGCACCAAGTAGCTATCAGCATCAGGGTTCCCGTGCCATGGTTCAGGCACCGAGTATTCCACAGCCCGCCCAGCCAGCTAGAGGTAGGGGTAGAGGTGCTAGAGGTAGAGGTAAAGGTATTAGAGGTGGAGCTCAGGCCGCTAGAGGTGGAGGCCAGCTAGTAGCAGGCCATCCTAGAGATGTAGTTCAGGGTGGTGGGGCCCAGCCCCAATGTTATGCCCTTCCAGCCAAGCCTAAGGCTGAGGCTTCCAATGTAGTTATTACAAGTACAGTTCTGGTTTGTGGTAGAGATGCTTCAGTGTTATTTGATCCAGGGTCTATATACTCGTATGTGTCATCTTATTTTGCACCGTATCTGGTCATGCCTAGTGATTCTTTGAGTGCTCCTGTTTATGTGTCTACACCGGTGGATGATTCTATTGGGGTAGAGCGAGTCCATCGTTCATGTATAGTTGTGATTGGGGGTTTTGAGACTCGTGTAGATTTTCTTCTTCTGGACATGGTCGATTTTGATGTCATATTGGGGATAGACTGGTTATCACCTTACCACGCTATCTTAGACTGTCATGCCAAGAATATGACCTTAGATTTACCGGTTTTACCTCATTTAGAGTGGAGAGGGACTCCTGGTCATTCTACCCGTAGTGTTATCTCGTATATGAATGCTTAGTGTATGGTCGAGAAGGGGTGTTTAGCCTATTTGGCCTATGTTCGTGATTCTATCGCTGAGGTTCCATTTATTGATTCTATGCCCATTGTTCGTGAGTTTCTTGAGGTATTCCTTTAAGACTTGCCGGAAATGCCACCCGACAGGGATATCGACATTTGCATTGATTTGGCCCCGGGCACTCAGCCCATTTCTATCCCGCCATATCGTATGGCCCCGCCTGAGTTGAAAGAGTTGAAGGAGCAGTTGCAAGACTTGCTTAAGAAGGGTTTCATTAGACCCAGTGTTTCACCTTGGGGTGCGCCGGTGTTTTTTATTAAGAAGAAGGATGGGTCGATGAGAATGTATATTGATTACCGGCAGTTGAACAAGGTTACAATCAAGAATAAGTATCCATTACCGAGGATTGATGATTTGTTTGATCAGCTTTATGGTGCCAAGGTATTTTCGAGGATTGACTTGAGATCTGGCTACCATCAGTTGAGGATTAGGGCATCCGATGTCTCTAAGATAGCTTTCCGCACTCGGTATGGGCATTATGAGTTCTTGGTGATGTCATTCGGGTTGACAAATGCCCCAACAACTTTTTTGGATTTGATGAACTGAGTATTCTGGCCTTATTTGGTTTCGTTCATGATAGTCTTCACTCATGATATTTTGATATATTTTCGCAGTCGGGAGGAGCACGAGCAACATCTTAGAGTGGTCCTTTAGATTTTGAGGGATAAACAGTTATATGCCAAGTTTTCGAAGTGTGAGTTCTGGTTGAGTTCAGTGGCATTCTTGGGTCATATTGTATCAGTAGAAGGTATTCAGGTTGATCCGAAGAAGATTGAGGCAGTCAAGAACTGGTCTAGACCAGCATTAGCTACAAAGATTCGGAGTTTCTTGGGATTGGCATGCTACTATCGTCGATTTGTGGATGAGTTTTCATCCGTCGCAGCCCCGATGACCAGGTTGACCCAGAATGGGGCCTAGTTCAGATGGTCGGTTGAGTGTGAGGCGAGCTTTCAGAACCTCGAGATAGCTTTAACTACGGCACCGGTGTTGGTTTTGCCCACAGATTCAGGGCCTTATACAGTCTATTGTGATGCATATCGTATTGAACTTGGTGCAGTGTTGATGCAGGATGGCAAGGTCATTGCTTATGCTTTGCGGCAGTTGAAGATTCATGAGAAGAACTATCCGATTCATGATTTGGAGTTGGCAGCCATTGTTCACGCGTTGAAGATTTGGAGGTATTATTTGTATGGCGTGGCATGTGAGGTGTTCATGGATCACAAGAGTATACAGTATCTGTTCAAGCAAAAGGAGTTGAATTTGATGTAGAGGAGGTCATTGGAGTTGTTGAAAGATTATGATATCACCATCTTATATCATCCGGGAAAGGCCAATGTGGTGGCCGATGCTTTGAGTAGGAAGTCAGCCAGTATGGGCAGTCTTGCTTATATTCCAGTCGGTTAGAAACCGTTTGCTTTGGATGTTCAGGCTTTGGCCAATCAATTCGTGAGGTTGGATATTTCTGAGCCCAGCCGTGTGTTAGCTTTGCACAGTCGCTCGTTCTTCATAATTGGAGCGGATACGAGATCGGCAGTATGATGATCCCCATTTCTGTGTCCTTAGAGACACGGTGCAGCACGGAGGTGCCAAGCAGGTTACCTTAGGTGATGATGGAGTTTTGAGGTTGCAGGGTCGAGTTTGTGTGCCTAATGTGGATGGGCTTATGGAGTTGATTTTAGAGGAGGCCCATAGTTTCCGGTACTCTATTCATCCAGGCGCTGCTAAGATGTATCAGGATTTGCGGCAGCACTATTGGTGAAGGAGAATGAAGAAGGATATCGTTGCATATGTGGCTCGGTGTTTGAATTGTCAGCAAGTTAAGTACGAGCATCAGAGGCCCGGTGGTTTGTTCCAGAAGATTGAGATTCCTGAATGGAAGTGGGAGTGTATCACTATGGACTTTGTTGTTAGACTCCTACGGACTTAGAGGAAGTTCGATGCAGTGTGGGTTATTGTTGATAGGTTGACCAAGTCAGCACATTTCATTCCTATGACAGTTTTATATTCTTTCGAGAGGCTAGCTGAGATCTATATTCGGGAGATTGTTCGCCTTCATGGTGTGCCCATGTCTATCATTTTGGACCAAGGTACGCAATTTACCTCACATTTTTGGAGAGCCGTTCAACGAGAGTTGGGCACATGAGTTGAGTTGAGCACATCATTTCATCCTATGACAGACGGGCAGTCCGAGCGGACTATTCAGATTATGGAGGATATGCTCTAAGCTTGTGTCATTGACTTTTGAGGCTCGTGGGATCAGTTTTTGCCTTTAGCAGAGTTTGCCTACAACAATAGCTACCAGTCGAGTATCCAGATGGCTCCTTATGAGGCTTTATATGGTAAGCGGTGTCGGTCTTCGGTTGGATGGATTGAGCCAGGAGAGGCTCGGTTGTTGGGTACGGATCTAGTTCAGGATACCTTGAACAAGGTGAAGATCATTCATGATAGGTTTCGTACAGCTCAGTCCAAGCGAAAGAGTTATGCCGACTGCAAGGTTCGTGATTTGGCATTCATGGTCGGTGAGCGGGTATTGCTTCAAGTGTTGCCTATGAAGGGCGTGATGAGATTTGGGAGGAAGGGCAAGCTTAGCCCTAGGTTCATTGGCCCCTTTGAGATTCTTGATCGAGAGGGAGAGGTGGCTTATAGACTTGCGTTGTCGCTGAGCTTATCAACCGTGCATCTAGTGTTTCATGCATCCATGCTTTGGAAGTATCACGACGATCCATCTCACATGTTAGATTTCAGCACTATCCAGCTGGACAAGGAATTGTCTTATGAGGAGGGGCCGGTTGCTATTCTAGACCGGCAGGTTCATTAGTTGAGATCGAAGAGTTTTCCTTCTGTTCGTGTTCAGTGGAGAGGTCAGCCTGCTAAGGCATCGACCTAGGAGTCCGAGTCCGATATGTGGAGCCATTATTCCCATCTTTTCCCCGACTCAGGTACTTCCTTCTTCTGTCCGTTCGAGGACAAAATGTTATTTTAGAGGTGGAGAATGTGATGACCCAAAAGGTCATCACTTGTTTTTAAAATGAATTTGCATTTCAAGGCCTTAAAAACCTCTTTCAACATCACCTCAATTTGCATGCGTAGTCCGGGCACGTAGCCGGAAAGCTATTATGTGAAAATCTGTGAAAAATTATAAATTTTGACTATAAAATGAATTAATTTGACTTCGGTCAATATTTTGGGTAAACGTACCCGAACCCATGATTTGACGGTCATGGAGGGTCTGTAGGAAAATATGGGATTTGGGTGTATGCCCGGAATCGAATTCTGAGGTCCCAAGCCCGAGAAATGAATTTTTAAAGGAAATTGTTTTCTGAAATTATTTATAAGATTTGGAAAATGAATTGTGATTAGAATTTGATAGTATCGGGCCCGTATTTTGGTTCTGGCACCCAATATAGGTTTTATAGGTGATTTATGATAATTCTATGAAGTTTGGTAAGGAACGAACTTGAAACGACGTGAATCAGATCATTTTTGGGAAAATTGGAAACTTGATAGTTCTTGAGAAAATTTCTTGATTTTGATACTAAATTCATAGTTGTTAATGTTATTTTAGTGATTTGAATGCACGAGTGAGTCCGTATGATGTTTTTAGGTTGGTGTGCATGTTTGGTTTGGATCCCTGAGGGCTTGGGTAAGTTTTGGATAGGCCACGGGGTGTATTTTGGACTTAGAAAATTGCAAATTTTTCAGCTGTACATAGCAGGCCTGCAGGCTTCACGAGCAGCTTGTCACAATTGCAAAAGAAGCCCAAGCCAGCTCAATCTTGCAAATGCGAGACTATCTTCGCAAATGCGAAACTTCCCAATTTGGCCTGTGATCGCAAATGCGATGCTTGGTTTGCAATTCCCAGCTTGCAAATGCGAGCCCCCCTTCACAATTCCCAACTTAGCAGAGGTCGTGGTTCGCAATTGCAAACCCCTGTTCTCAATTCCCACATCTGCAACCTGCAACTTTTATACTTAGATGAATTTTTAACCCATTTTCATATCCTCTCAAACCATAAACACGCTAGGGCAACTTTTTCAAAGGCTTCTTCTTCTCCAAATCAATTGTAAGTCATTTTAACTAGTTTTCTTTAATCCTTAACATTTTCTAACATGATTTCAACTCAAAATCAATAATTTTCATGGGGGAAATTAGGTGTTTTGGGTAGAACCTAGGTTTTTCAAAAATTGGGGATTTGGACCTCGATTTGAGGTCCAATTTCAAAATAAATTATATATTTGGGTTCGTAGGGGAATGGGTAATCGGGTTTGGTTCGAACCTCGGGTTTTGACTATGTGGGCCCCGGGGCGATTTAAATTTTTGGTAAAACTTTGGAAAACTCATTTTCATGCATTGGAGTTGATTCATTTAGCGTTTATTGATGTATTAAGTAACTTGTGACTAGATACGAGCGAATTGGTGGTGGAATCAAGGGGTAAAGCTATAATTGGAACGTGAATTGTGTTCGTGGCATCGAGGTAAGTGTTTGGTCTAACCTCAGCTTGAGAGATTAGGAGTCGAGTCCTATTTGCTATGTGGTAATTGTTGAGTACAACGTATATGCATGGTGAGGAGTATCTATGCGTTGGTGTCTAGCATGCCTGTAAGTCTTTATATTGTGATTATCATAACTTTGTTGTATCTTCATGCCTTGGTGGTGGTTTCTATTTGTTGTATAAAGTTTGTGGAAGGAATTGCGACCTATGAACACTGAGGAGTGTTGGATCAGGTCATAATACGAATTGTGATAGTATAAATGATAATTGAACCTTTAGAGCATTGGCTCGAGTTGTGAAGCGAATTGTTAAGTAAAAGTGGTAAAGAGAAGAGTTCATTATGTTGCCCTCCTTGCCGGGCTATTGTTGCTTTAGTTGTTATCTCCCTTGCTGGGATGTTGATATTGTTGAATTATTGTTCCCTTGCCGGGACTAAGTTGTTGAATTGTTGTTCCCTTGTCGGGATTCTTATTATAATATCATTTATTCCCTTGCCCTATTGTTTGTGATTGTTGTTTGGGTGAGGAAGAGAGTTAAAGCACAAAGGGTGATGTCGTGCATTGTTTTTGTGAGAAAGAGTGTAAAGCACGAAGGGTGATGCTGTGTATGATTGTGAGGAAAGTGTGTAAAGCACGAAGGGCGATGCCGTGCCGCACGATATACCATTCCGTGCCGATTATATTGATTATATGGTGAGGAAAGAGAGTAAAAGCACGAAGGGTGATGCCGTGCACATTTTCATTACTTGATTGCTTTGGTGAGGAGGAGAGTAAAATCACGAAGGGTGATGCCGTGCATTTATTGATTTCTGGTTCTTTTGTTGATATCAGAGATATATGGCTTCTTTCATTTTCCTGTTGTCGTTCTACTCGGAATTGATATCTCCCCTACAGCATGCTTCCCTCCCATACTTGACTGTTTATTTTTGTATTTCTTTTCCGCTGTATATACTTGAATTGCACAGGTATATTTGGTAGTCTGGTCCTAGCCTCGTCATACTTCGCCGAGATTAGGCTAGGCACTTACCAGCACATGGGGTCAGTTGTGCTGATACTACACTCTGCACTATGTGCAGATCCTAGAGCAGCTCTTGGACCGTAGTTTGGAGGATACCTTCAGTCCACGCGGAGATCCTAGGTAGACCTGCAGGCGTCCGCAGGCCCTGGCGTCTCCTCTATCTTTTATTTCCTGTTTCGTCTTTTTGCTTCAGAAACAGTGTGTCTATTATTTTCATACCTTGTATTTAGCAGTATTAGACCGTCTGTGGTACTATGACACCAGGTTTTGGGTGATTAAAGCTTAAGTAGTTGTAATAAATGCAGATTTCAGATATTTATTATTTTCTTCCGCTTAATTTAAATTTTCGCTGTTTATACTTTATCGCTTTATGTTTATTAACAAGAAATAAACGGATAATGAAGTAATTAGTTTAAGGGATTGGCTTGCCTTGCTCACACTAGTAGGTGCCATCACGAATCCCGGGGGGGGGGGGGGGGTCCGGGTCGTGACATGTTAGAAATCCTGCTTTCAGGTATATCAATTTGTCCAGTAACTGTATGTTAGCAATCACGCCTATAGGATCTATATTTGGCTCAATTGTTTTCTGGCTCAATGTGTATAAATTCTTGCTCATATACTGTTCAATGCTAGAAATCATGCCTATAGGATTAAAATCAGCTCAATGCTAGAAATCATGCCTATAGGATTAAAATTAGCTCAATACTAGAAATCATGCCTATAGAATTAAAATCAGTTCATTGCTAAAAATCATGTCCATAGGATTAAAATTAGCTCAATACTAGAAATCATGCCTATTGGATTAAAATCAGTTCAATGTAGAAATCATGCCTATAGGGCTAAAACTAGTTCAAACCTAGAAATCATGTCTGTAGGGTAATAATCATCACATTCGTAGAATTCATGCCTATAGGACCCAATTAAATGATTTTGAATATATTTCTGTGATTATCACTACCAATCACTTAGACGACATGCCATAAGGTTTAACAATAATTCTAGACTTATGATTGTAATTTATTGTTATTCATTAACGCCTGAAATGCCCAGATATGGTACTGAATTAAAATCAATAGGATATATGTAGGCCCTAACACCCGCATTAAGAACTGATATTACATGCTGCTGCTCTCTTGTTCACCACATAGATATGCTGCCCATAGGACTCTAAGATTAATAAAGCCTGCTAAATCAATTGCATGCATTTGTTGCTTACATGCGGAGGTCAACATGAGCCTATATCTGTCTTTATTTGATAAGTCCTAATTGTTTTGCTTGTCGCCTAGTATTTTGCAATTTTGAGAACCTTAAGCCTAGTCTAGAGCTTCCCCAAATAGAGGTCCCAATGCCTCTAAGACCTTAGGTAAGGGACGGGTTGTGCACGCATAGGACACGAGTTAGAATCAAGTAGAGCTCTTTAGGTAAAAAACTTAAAGATAGTAATCAGATAGCAGGAGATGATAGTCTGTGCCCGCTGAATAATATGAGTAACACCTTCTTGGGAGAGTTACGAAGTATTATTTATGTTGCACGGGGTGATCCTATAGGCTAAAGATTTAGGACCCCCATCCTTATTAAATAGTTCATTCGCTTCCTTAGACTAATTCGCATAATTTATGTTCGGTCGGGACCGACCATTGTGGACCTCGAGGGTGCCTAACACCTTCCTATCAAGGTAATTTGAGCCCTTACCCGATCTCTAGTGATGCAAACTGGTATAATCTAAGTTATTTGCTATAGATTACCTAACACACCTTAATCCGTTAGGTGGCGACTCTAATAACCAACTCCTTTCCCTACTCTCTCAAAAGGAGTTGTCAAAATGTCGAAACCCGATTTTGCGAGAAAAAGGGGTGCGACAGCATGACGAATTTGCTGGGGATATCCTTAGGCTTTTAACATAATGAACTCATTTTGTGAATTAGTCTTTCTCAATAAGTATGTCTTTATTATTTTGTTAATACTTGCGCGCCCTTTTCCCTTTCCACTCTATATGAACTTATTTGCCTTCCTTCATTCAATTATGTTCACTAAATTTCTTCCTTTTTGTTTCATTGCTTTTTACTATGGAAACTAACTCTTCTCCTTGTTTTCTTTCTTAAATTCCTTTATAATTATTAAGTACCGCATTTTATCATTCTCATCGTGCAAATACTTGACAACGTGTTATTTTCTTAAACGCATGCTCAACATCGTGTTCTACTCGTGCGTAATTAATATCATAGCAACACTTGATAAGTGTCTACACTCTTCCTATATCACCCTGTTGAATTTGAAAAGGCTTATTTGCGGTAAAACTAGTCGATCAGCGGTGCAATCGATGATTCTGTGCCTTTACCCCTCAAGTCGTCCGCTTGGGGGTACCAGTTCAAACTTCTATAGAAACCTTACTCTGATAATAACTGTACATGCATCATGATCAAACCTAGCCTGGGTTAATATATTATTTGCATAATAACCCTCTAAGAAAAACCTTGTCCAAAGTCCACCAGGGTTTTTATAATCTCAACGGGCGCAACCAATATGTGCATTATTTGGAGAGATAAATGTCGACATGCTAATCGTTAAGGGGAATATATCCCTATGTTCCTATCAAGGTCATGAGACAAGCTGGTAGAAAACAAGTCATACTGCGAATCTCCAAAATGAGTCATTACAAAGCAGATTTTTTGGATGACGCCATTCCATACAAATATGAGGCCCAGCACATGTGGCATTTGAAGATTATCGTGGAAATAGATACCATCAAGCCAGATCAATATCACATAGGTCATGTGTACTTCTACCCATCATGGTTGGAAGATAACATAGTAGGAATCATCGAGCCAGGGGTTGGTCAAGGAAACAGGGTCATAGATGAGGCTGCTGAAGCACAAGTGAAGTATGAGAGGCTACACAAAAGAGTCCTTGAGTCTGAAGCCAGGCAGTTGGAACAACACAAGATATACATGGAGTCAATTAACGAGTGGAGGGAAATGGCTACAAGGTCGACAGAAAGGTTGGAATATTTGGAGCAGGGTCTAATGGAACTGGAAGGGAGGATGAGGAAAAAGGTCGTAGACTATCAGAATGCAGATGGCAATGAAGGAGGACACCCAGTAAGGGCATACCTACTGTTGCACATGCATGACCTGGGGAATCTGATCGACGGAGCCAAGAGGGACAAGTATGGAGAATGTCCCTCTGGGACCAAGTAGATTAGGTTTATCTATTTTTTGAATCGTTTTGGAATTCAAATGTAATAAGGCAGATGCCATTAGTAACTCATTTATTTATTGTCGTTTTCAGGTTCGTCTTATTTATTGTATTAATGAAATGAGGCATTTATCCGCAATAAATTTCTCCAAATCTACTTGTCACTAGGCCTACCTCGGGCACAACGAGGTTCCCAAATTAGGATGCGAATTTACATTCCTGCAATACATGTTTTCATAACCCTTACTGACTTGTTTACCTTTTTGTTTTTTTCCTTTATTTTGATTATTCCCATCACCAAGGTTGATTCGCACATACTGGCATCGTCAACATAACACACAAGATCCAGAGGCCCTCCACCTCCTTCTCCTTTAAGTAATCCGAAAAGCAAGGGAAAGTCTAAGATGGATGATATAAGTGGTATCCGGAGAGAAAATGTTGCGCACGTAGAGAATGTTGAAACTTCAGACGATCGGAGTACTCCGGCGTAGAATGATTTGGTCCTACGGTTGGAATAGAAGATACTAGAATTGCAAGGGGAGCTTGAACAGGTATGCAACCTGGCAAACCTTTCCCTCACCCTAAACGTCCCAGTCATTAACCAACAAAATGCTCAAAACCTAGTACCTCATCAAAACACACCAAACAAATGTCCACAAAATCCCCCCGCACCCCACCAATATGCAACACCTCCCCAAAATCCTAACCCTCCACCGATACCAACACCCCCTCAACACCAGCATCTCCCGACTCAATACCAACAAACCACTTACCACACTCCTTAGAATACCCCGCAGCCTATCCCTGATCTGCAAAATTCAACTTATGATTACCACTACACTCAAATCCCTGGCACCCACCAAAACAAGCCCATATACGTAGAAATCTTACCCCACTCCACTCAACCAATCTCATACACACTAGAATCCACCAAGAAAGACCTGCTCATTAAGAATATGGCATAGGAGCTCAAGAAGCTAACAAGTCGAGTAGAGGGTGTTGAAGGAGGCAAATGAATTAAAGGTCTGAATTATGAGGATCTATGCATTCAACTGGATGTGAAACTGCTGGAGGATTACAAACCTCCTAAGTTCGAGATGTTTGATGGAACGGGTGACCCGAAGGTACATTTGAGAACATACTGTGATAAGCTCATGGGAGTTGGGATAGATGAAAGGATTCGCATGAAGCTGTTTATGAGGAGTCTCACTGGAGATGCCCTATCTTGGTACATAAGTCAAAACCCCAAGAAATGGGTTAATTGGGTAAGCATGGCGTCAGACTTCATGGACCGATTCAGGTTTAACACAGAGAATGCACCGGACATTTTCTACATACAGAACCTCAAGAAAAAATCGACTGAGACATTCCACGAGTATGCTACTCGATGGAGGTCAGAAGCTGTAAAATTTAGGCATTGGAAGAAGAGCAGATAAACAAATTCTTCATTAGGGCCCAGGATCCACAATACTATAAAAGGTTAATGGTCATCAAAAATTACAAATTCTCTGACATCATCAAACTCAGGGAAAGGATTGAAGAAGGGATCAAAAGCGGAATGGTAACCAATTTTGAGGCATTACAGACTATGAACAAAGCATTACAGTCAGGGTGTATATCAATGAAGAAAGAGATAGGGGCAATGATGATAGCCCAAGGCCCAAAATATCTACTCACGTACCAAATACCTCCACCCACATACCAACCTTCACCCCCAGATATCCTCAACCCGCTACTGCCTACCACACTTACAACACCCAATCAACCTATTATTATTCACCTCCAACCCGCCAAAACTATCAAAAACCCAAACCCAATTTCGATCTCAAACAACCTAGACAATACACCCATATTGCTGAACCCATCGACCAACTATATGAAAGACTAAAGGAGGATATGTTACCCCTATTCCTGCTGTCTCCATGGAAAACTCCTCCCAGTAGGTCAACCCAAACAAAACATGTGAATACCATTCCGGCATGAAGGGGAACACTATTGATGAATGCCACACTCTGAAAGACAAGATTCAGACACTGATTGATACCAAGATCATACAGGCAAAGGAAGCCGCACCTAATGCCCCCAACAATCCCCTCCCAGATCATAGGGGTAAAGGAGTAAATGTGATAGAAACAAATGAAAAATGGGATCCTGAAGGTTCAATTGGGCTTATTCGGTAGGTGACGACCCTAAGAAACCTGTAGTCATACTCACTCCTATTGTGGTACAGATATAGCCACTGGTCGAAGTTGAGGTAGCCACATTAGCTCCATTTGAAATTAAATTGACAGCACCTGCAACTACACCTACTCCATTTGAAGTAAAAATAGCCACACCCTTCACTATGATGGTGGAATCCACACCACCTTTCAATTCCAATGCCGTACCTTGGGATTATGTTGCCGAAGCTAGGAGAAAAGGGAAAGAAAAAATGGAAGAGTCTGGTGTCGCACAAGGGATGAACAGAACTGGAAGGATCTATATACCTGAAAATTTGGGAGGAACAAGCAAGGAAGCTGCTGCCAAACAACCCATCATTGAAACTGGTCAGATGACCTCTAGAGGAAAGTACAGGCAAGAGAATACTCTGTTGTTATGATCTGAACAAAACCCCTACCCAGATATCCATCCTGTCGCTACTACAAAATTCTGAGGCGCATAGGAACGCTATGATGAAAGTGTTGAATGAAGCGTACGTGCCCAACAATATCACCAGCGGAGAAATGGCCAACATGGTGGGGCAAGTGCTGGAGAGCCACAAGATCACTTTTCACAAAGATGAGTTGCCGCTTGAGGGATTGAGCCACAACAGGGCACTGCACATCCCAATACAATGCGAGGATAAGTTCATTGATAAGGTTTTGATAGACGGAGGGTCCAGTCTCAACACCTGTTCGTTGACAACGCTGAAAAAAGTTGGGCAAGGGTTTGCATGAAATACGAGTAGGAACTATGAATGTGAAGGCGTTTGATGAGTCGCAAAGAGCCACGATTGGGGAAACCAATATATGTTTGTAGATAGGTCCTACTTGGTTCGATGTCGAATTTTAGGTGCTAGACATATCCGCCTCCTATAATCTACTATTGGTACGACCTTGGATACATGCCGCTGGGGCTGTCGCATCCACTTTGCACCAGGCTGTGAAATTTGAATGGAAGCATCAGGAAGTAATCATTCACGGAGATGGAAGCAATCCCTTTTATACCAACCAAGCTGTTCCGATCGTGGAGAATAGAAGAAAGTTGGGCGGAGAGACATATACACCACATCGAACGCGTCAATGCAATTGAGAAATATAAATGGTGGAGCAGCAAAATAGAAAGTATACTGGTATGGTTAGGGTATGAACCCGGCATAGGGCTTGGGAAGAAACTCCAGGGAATTACCAAACCACTACAACTGAAACGTCATGGTACAACTTTTGGGCTTATATATCCACATACATGGCAAGAATATGATGATTGGTCGCCACCATAGCGCTGTCCCTATTACCCTCTTCAGCAGCTAGTGCCGTATCTAAGTCAGACCTTCCATCAGGGCGATACAGTATGGGGACCCAAAGAAGAAGAATCTTTGGCTGAGCTAAGGAATCTGTTATTAGAAGATGAATATATGGATTGCAATGTGATAGTTGAGGAGGAGGAGGAAGAAGGCCTTATCATTCTGACGGCGGAGAGGGGAGCATTTCTCAGGAACTGGACCGCCACACCATCCAGGGCCAGATGAGTCCCGGGGTAGCATGGCTACTAATGTTATTTGAAAAACAAGTCTTTTGACCATTTTTGTTTTAAAAAGCATCTTTCTTTCAGTATTTTGTTTTGGAAAACATTGTTTTAAATTCATCTAGATGATATTTTGTTTAACATTTCAGCATTTATCAAATAATTTGATATTTTATTATCGTTATCTTTCATATTTTCTTCTACAATATTACTATTCCTTACCTTGATGAACTAACGACTGTGACATGTAATGAATGTAACATAAGGACGGTGACTCAGAAGAAGAAGATGAGATACCTGAGGAAATCGTCAGAGAAGTGGAGAACTTTGAAAACAAACCTAAGTCTAATTTGGACGAAACCGAGATAATCAACTTGGGAGATTCTAAAACCATCAAAGAAACTCACATAAGTATTCACCTATCACCGTCAGAGAAGGAAGAATACACTCATTTCCTAAACGAATATGAGGATATTTTTGCATGGTCATATGATGACATGACCGGTCTTAGCACATCCATAGTGGCTCATAAATTGCCTACCAATCCAATGTGTCTGCCAGTGAAGTAGAAACTCAGAAAGTTCAAACCAAACATGGGCCTAAAAATCAAGAAGGAAGTCACTAAGGAGATCAAAACCAAGGTCCTCAGGGTAGTTGAGTACCCAACCTGGTTAGCCAACATTGTACCGATTCCAAAGAAATATGGGAAAGTCAGGGTGTGTGTTGACTATCGGGATTTAAATAGAGCAAGTCCCAAGGACGATTTCCTTCTACCAAATATACACATTCTGATCGACAATTGCACCAACCATGAACTCCAATCCTTTGTAGATTGTTTTGCGGGTTATCATCAGATTTGGATGGACGAAGAAGACGCAGAGAAAATAGCTTTCATTATACCATGGGGAGTGTATTGCTACAAAATAATGACATTCGGTCTGAAGAATGGTAGGGCCACCTACATGAGAGCATGCCGACCATCTTCTATGATATGATACACAAAGAAATAGAGGTATATGTTGAAGATGTCATCATCAAATCCAAGAAAGCCACAAATCACATAGCAGACTTGAGGAAGTTCTTTGACCGGCTACAAAAGTACAAATTAAAACTAAACCCTATAAAATATGCATTCGGGGTTCCTGCCGAAAAATTGTTGGGATTCATCATCAGCTGCCGAGGAATCGAGTTGGACCCATCAAAGGTTAAAGCTATCCAAGAATTACCACTACCGAAGAACAAGAAAGACGTGATGAGTTTCTTAGGATGCCTTAATTACATCAGCCGCTTCATAGCGTAGTCCACAGTAATATGTGAACCGAATTTCAAAATACTAAAGAATAATGCTGCAACCAGTTGGACCGAGGATTGTCATAAGGCTTTTGACAAAATCAAGGAATACATGTCCACACCACTAGTCCTAATCCCGCCAGAGCCTGATAGACCACTGCTACTTTACCTCTCTGTATTACATGGGGCATTCGGTTGTGTTTTGGGACAACATGACGAGACGGAAAGTAAGGAGCAAGCCATATATTACTTGAGTAAGAAGTTCACACCTTACAAAGCATGGTACTCTCTGCTGGAATACACTTGCTGTGCTCTAACATGGACAACCCAGAAATTGAGGCACTACTTCTGTGCCTATACCATATACCTCAAATCAAGGATGGATCCTATGAAGTACATCTTTCAGAAGCCTATGCCTACTAGGAAGCTGGCCAAGTGGAAAATATTGTTGAGTAAGTTTAATATCATCTATGTAACTCAGAAGGTAGTCAAAGGACAAGCGTTAGAAGATCATCTTGCCAAAAATCCTGTAGGAGGAGAATACGAACCACTAAAACGTATTTTCCTGACAAAAAAGTGTCATTCATAGGAGAGGACATTGGTAAAGCCTATGATGGTTGGAGAATGTTTTCCTATGGAGCTGCAAATTCCAAAGGAGTCTGTATCAGAGCCGTCTTGGTATCAAAAACCGGTAAGCACTACCTGGTGTCCACAAAACTCAGGTTTCCATGCACCAATAATGTGGCTGAGTATGAATCCTACATATTAGGGCTCAATTTGGCTATCAACATGAATGTTCAGGAACTGCTTGTAATTGGTGACACAGACCTGCTGGTGAATCAGTTACAAGGAGAGTACCCAGAGTAGGTGAACCATACTTAGAAACGCATACTACGAAGGCTGTCTAATCATTTTCTTCCAAAGTAGAGGAATTTTGTATAGAAGAACACTTGATCTAGGACTATTAAGGTGTGTTGATGCCAAAGAAGCTTCCAAATTGCTCGAGGAAATACATGCCGGAACCTGCGACCACATATGAACAGTTTTGTTCTAGCCATGAAGATACTCAGGGCCAGATATTTTTGGATAACTATGGAAATAGAGTGCATTTGATATGTCTAGAAATGCCACCAATGCTAGATACATGCAAATATGATACAGGTGCTGCCAAATGAACTAAATGAAACAAGTGCACCTTGGCCTTTTGCTGCCTGGGGAATGGATGTCATTGGTCTAATCGAACCCACTGCTTCAAACGGGCACATGTTAATTTTAGTGGCCATCGATTACTTCACTAAGTGGGTTGAAGCTGTGTCCTACAAAGAGGTAACCAAGAAAGTCATCGCAGATTTTGTTAGGGATCATATTGTTGTCGATTCAGGGTTCCCGAGTCCATCATCACTGACAATGCGCTAATCTTAACAGTGATCTGATGAAAGCCATGCATGAAACTTTCAAAATCAAGCACAAAACTCCACAATATACATGCCTCAAATGAACAGAACCGTGGAAGCTGCCAACAAGAACATCAAGAAGATACTAAAGAAAATGTAGAAAATCACAAGCAATGGCACGAGAAGTTACCATTTGCTTTATTAGGATACCGTACCACAGTCCGCACGTCAACTGGGCCAACTCTCTATTTGCTGGTTTATGGTACCGAAATTGTCATTCCTATAGAGGTAGAAATTCCTTCTATAAGGATCATACAAGAAGCCGAACTCAGTGATATAGAAAGGATAAGGAGCCTCTATGAGCAATTAGCCCTCATAGATGAAAAAAGGATGAATGCAGTGTGGCACGGTCAGCTTTATCAGAATAGAATGTCCAGAGCTTTCAATAAAAGGGTTAAACTAAGACAGTTCACACCGGGGCAGCCGGTGTTGAAGCGAATCTTTCCATATTAATATGAAGCCAAAGGGAAATTTTTACCTAACTGGCAAGGTCCTTACATGGTTCACAGAGTATTGACAGGAGGAGCACTCATACTAGCAGACATGGACGGAGAAATCTGGGCAAAGCCTATAAAGTCAGATGCAGTCAAAAGATACTATGTGTAAACTATTTATGTTTATTAATATGATGTAATTGAACTATGCTTGACATGATTCCCATTTAAGAGCGGATATGCAGGCATCCCTGTGGGTTCGGTCACAATTCAATAAAATTTCTATTTTCCCCACAATCAAAACTGGGGCAAAATTTTGAGGAGGACCCTCAAAATTCCGAAGCGAGTTTAGCCAATGACATTACACACAGAATAGTGTATACGGTAAAAATCAGCGGTTCGAGTTTACGATCATCAAGGCACCTTATAGAGACTTCCCCCAGAAGGCTCGAAGCTCAGCTCGGGGTACCGACCTCGAGGGCTCCCAATGATCGATTGCAAGGGTTCTCGGTGATCGACTTCGAGGTAGCGTAAGAAACGACCGGCCTCGAAGCAGTGTAAATCAGCGGTTATGATGGATCAATGTGAGGTTCCCAAGGCATGTGATTAGAGCTGACAAAGTCTATTAGGCTAGTCCAAACCTGTATCATGGCATTAAATGGTTGTACCGACCCCATATCTTTGTAATAAATGCATTTGTACTATGTTGGGATTCCTCCTCATATATAAAGGGGATCCTTGTCATTTTGTAGGGGAATCTAATACATAATATTGAATACACAAGAACATTCTCTTTGCTCTCTAACACATTCTCTCTTGACCCCCTTTATTTACATTTATTGCTTGCATTCATTGTGTTCTATTTATTGTTCTTCAGTTACTGCTCATTATTGGCCATAAAGATCCACCATCAAATTTATCATTACTGTTAATCCTCCATCGACTGCCCTTAGTCGGGCATCCGACTTGACCTTGAAGCCGAGAATACACAAGCCCGAGGCCCCGATTCCCAGCCATTCAGTTTGTTTATTACCTTGTTTACAAGCTATTATCTTGTTTCCAAGTCTTTCACGTAGCATGTATTTCCTAACAACTAGCATAAAAATAAATCACATATTTTTAGAACCACAAAATCAAATCTAATTGTTATTACCATTTTCATGGTAAATAGTTTGGTGCCCACTGTGGGGCTAAAAATAATAGTGATTGCTTTCTTGCTGGTTTACTACAGAACACAAGTTATCTTTCACGCTTTTCTTGTCCAAGAATCTTTGATTTTAGGTCAAAATGGTTTACCCAGTAAATATATATGAAAACAATGGTCTTAAGGACCATGGAGAGAATGGTGTAGCTGTTCCAAGTGTTGGCACACCACCGTTGAACCCTGAAGGTGTGCCAGAGCCAATCCCCGCGGATGTCGTCTTACGCGATGCCCAACACGTCGATATAAGCTCCCACACTAACAGGAGCGTATGCCAAGGAGACCAACAAAAAGCTCAGAAAACCCCAGCTAGGGAAGGAAGAGAGGTTAGCCTTCACGTTGTTTTTGAAATGTTACAGGCACAATAGCTGGCAATTGCTTAGCTACAAAGCCACAAGAAAACTCTCAGTGCGGTAGCACCGGAAACGGCTCCCCAAGCCGAGTAGGTACCAGAAAGATCAAGCAACAACGGGTCAGCAACCAAACCCGCTGTCATAAAGATGCTAGGGGACCTCACAAAGAGGATCAAGTCAGGCGAGAAAAAGATAGAAGCTAACAACAAGAAGGTAGAGACCTACAATTCCAAGGTTGACCAAATTCCGGGCGCACCCCCAATCCTGAAGGGTGTGAATTCGAAGAAGTTCGTACAGAAGCCGTTCCCCCAGGAAGCGGCTCCAAAACCTATTTCAAAGAAGTTTAGAATGCTAGACCTTCCGAAGTACAATGGAACCTCGGACCCGAATGAGCACATCATTGCTTACACTTGTGCGGTAAAGGGAAATGACCTAAGGGAAGACGAGATCGAATCCGTCCTACTATAAAAGTTTGAAGAGACGCTTTCAAAAAGGGCGATGATATGGTATCACAACCTAGCCCCAAACTCGATAGATTCGTTCGTCATGCTGGAAGATTCCTTCATAAAGGCACATGCTGGTGCCATCAAGGTAGTAATAAGGAAATCCAACGTCTTCAAAATCAGGCAAAGGGAGAACGAGATGTTGTGCGAGTTCGTATCTCGCTTTCAAATAGAACGAATGGAACTACCACCAGTCTTCGACAACTGGGCAGTGTAGGCCTTCACTCAAGGTTTTAACGAGTGAAGCTCGGTAGCTTCGAAGCAGCTGAAGCAGAACTTAGTCGAATATCCCGCCGTAACTTGGTTAGACGTCCACAACCGATACCAATCAAAGATCAGGGTCGAACACGACCAACTAGGAGCCCCCTTGGGCTCGGTATATCCTAGCAGGCTTCCAGCAAAGGAGCCAAAGCAAAACAAATAAAGATACCAACCATACACAGAAGATAGAAGATACACCCCGAGGCACAACATACCCCACAATGACCGAAGGATGGATCAAAGCCAAAATCCTCGGAGACTCATTAATAGAGCTGGGTTCGATAGGCACACAGGGCCGACAGATGCACCTCGCTTGACGGAATACAACTTCAATATCTATATTTCAAATATCGTGTTTGCCATCAGTAAAATCAGAGACACCAGGTGGCCAAGGACTATACAATCAGATCCCTCGCAAAGGAACCATAACTTAGTATGTCAATTTTATGGCACACACGGTCACAGGACCGAGGACTATCGATAACTCCGAGAAGAAGTAGCCCGACTACTTAGAAAAGGTCACCTCCGAGAATTCCTTAGCGATCAAGCCAAAAATCAATTCTAGGAAAGAGAGGCAACCAAGAAGGATGAAACAGATGAGCCACAACATCTCATCCACATGATCTTAGCAGGCATCGATGATCCACAAGAACCCATGGTCAGGAGAACAAAGATATCCATCACCAGGGAAAAGCGAACTTGAGGATACATACCCAAGGATGCTCTCACCTTCAGCGCCGAAAACATCGAGACCTTGTCTCAGCCTCATAACAATGCATTGGTAATCTCTTTCCTTGTAAATACATTTCACATTAAACGTGTAATTGTGGATTAAGGTAGCTCGGCCAATATTATCAGGTCAATGGTGGTGGAACAACTCAGACTACTTGACCAAATCGTGCCTGCCTCTCGAGTTCTCAATGGGTCCAACATGGCGAGCGAAACAACAAAAGGGGAAATCACCCTCCCGGTCAACGTGGCTGGCACTATTCAAAATGCCAAATTCCATGTCATCGAAGGAGACATGAGGTACAACGCATTGCTCGGAAGGCCATGGATACATTCCAGGAGAGCAGTACCATCCACCCTTCATCAAATGATGAAATTTCCAACAAAGGACGGAATAATAACCTCATATGGGGAACAACATGCAGCCAAAGAGATGTTCGCGGTGCATGATGTGGCACCGACATTAATGCCTTCGACATCGAAGGAGTCAAAGGATAAGCAAATAGTAAAATAGCACTCATGAGGAACATCTTCGGCTACACCCGAATACAACAAACAAAGGACCGTACCGCGTCCCCTAAGTAAATGTTGGGAGCATATCGAGGCTCAAAACTGTCACCACTAAGGTATGGCCATTCTTATTTTTTGTTTACATCTTACACTAACCTTCGTGCAGGTGTTCGACCAGGACAGTTGAAGCGCTATCTAGCTTGAAGACCTTAATGTTTCAAAGCATACGTTGCACTCTTTTCCTTAGACCAGGTTTTTATCCCGAAAAGGGTTTTACCGGCAAGGTTTTTAATGAGGCAACATCCATATACTGCCTAAAGAAGACTCAACAAGTATTCAAGGCTTTTCTTCAATCAACCTTAAATACTAGGGAGCATCGCCACAGAAGGTCACCTCCTCGGAGAAGCCAAGATGTGCTGAATGGGGTTTCGATAGGGAAACGATGTACCGGGCCAAACGGTCGATTAAACTGTGTCCATATAGAATAATTGAGCCCTTGACAACATACACGAGTATACTTGTACCAAGTAATCAAAGAATATTTTCCACTCCATTAAAGCATTTTGAAGGATTCGATATATTTCACAAAAAACGGCTCCAGAGCCAAAAACATCCCGAACACTCGGGGACTGACGTCAAAAAGTCAAAGTTGTATGACTACTATGTCGGAAGCTTCAAACTTGTAAGCCCTCAATGAGGCAACATCAATATTACAAAAATGGCTCCAAAGCCAAAAACGTCCCGAACACTCGGGGACTGACGTTAAAAACTTGAACCGTATGACCCCCGGGTCGGAAACTTCAAACCCGTAAGCCCTCAATAAAGCAACTTCAAATCTACAAAAACGGCTCCAGGGCCAACAAAACTTTCAATGTACCGGGGACTGCCGAGGCCATAAGACCCCATAAGGGCAACCTCGACCCCGTAAAACCTTTTTAAGGCAACACCAAAACTGTAAGACCTCAAGAAAGGCATGAACCATACTTGTACCAAGTAACCAAAACTGTAAGACCTCAAAGGCATGTAAAAATTATAAGACCTTGCGAAAACGCATTATCCCGACCTTAAAGTTAAGGCTTGTCGCGCCCCTTTTTTCTAAGGAGAAATCGGGTTCATGACATTTGGGAGGACAACTCGTTCCCTCTTGGGAATTGGGTTTTTTGGGTTGAAGAGTCGCACTAATGATTAAAGTGCATTAGGACACTAAAGAAGAGTTCCAGTTGGAAAACCAGAGTTCGGGTAAGGGCTAGAAATTATCTCGAGGGGAAGGTGTTAGGCACCCCCCAAGATCCACTAGTGTGATTTCCGGCCATGTTACAATTGTGACTTTAACTAACAAGTAAGCAAATAAAGGTCTCAAATAGAAGGGGATTTACACATAATGTTGCAAGTGAATTGAAAGTTTGAAGAAAGATAAAGAAAACAGAAATCTTAAGCAAATAGTCTATACAGTTAAAAAAGGGATAACAAGTAAAGGGGAAGGGCTCCTAGGTTTACAAAAAATATGGATCACATCAATGCAATACCCGACAATCACTCCTTATAAGAGGGGTCCCATGTGGTATTAGCGCACCGATCATCATGTCCATATCTACCATTTCCCACCCCGTTATGGTATTAAACGCGTAATAGTATCATTACTTATTACATGCTATTACCCGTCCCGATCCTATCAGTACCAGAGGCATTTGGGACTACTAGTCCTAAAGGGAGGGAGGTTGGGGCATTTCAGAGTTTTAAAAGGACAAAATTCTAATGCGACAAACAAAACACATAAGCAAGTAGGGGGAAACAAATAGCAGTTTAAGGGCTCAAACAGGCCTCCTCACTTAAAGGAGCAAATTATTTAGCATGACTTCAAATACTGGTTATAGTCTGAATTAAATTTAAAGCGTTAGGACATGCAGCTTCATCACATATTTCTCAGATGAGGAGTCCGAATTAGGCCTTGTCTGGTTGCAGTTTATTAAAACTGACACAGTTAAACAATTACCTACTGCTTACCTAGGTGGAAGTATACTGATTTTAAAGAAGAGTTACTGATTTTAGAAACAATTAAATTCTGCAGATATTAAACAAACATTACTACTGATTTTAGACTTATAGATAAAATAGACGAATCAGATTCAGACGACTACTCCTATAGGCATGATTTCTAAGCATTATTGATTTTAAAACGATTATGTAAGTGCAGGAACCCTATAGGCATGGTATCTAGAATGAAGTTGATTACTATTAAACCTATGATTGTTTGCCTAACGACAAATGAATATGCAGAAATGCAGAAACAAAACTATAGCCATGATTTCTATATGCAAAAACTTATAGGCATGATTTCTAATGTAGTAATGAAACAACTTATAGGCAAGATTTCTACGTGTAATGCATAACTTATAGGCAGGATTTCTAAATGCATAAGTGCATAAACTTATACATGATTTCTATATGCAGAAACTTATAGGCATGGTTTCTAATGTAATAATGAGATGACTTATAGGCAGGAGTACTATATGATATGCATAAATACAGAATTTGTAAATAGTAATCCCTATGAGTATTCTGTCTACCCATATGCATACATAAATGACCCTCCCCTTTTTCACTAGAACCCCATAGTTATTACAAATTATTACAAACCCGAGTGAATCCAAAAAAGTACATCAAAACTTTCAGCTGCATCCAAACAGCCTAATTCAGACTCAAGGTCTAGCAATATGAGATAAACCAACTTCCAGGATCCATTTTCCAAAAAGCCTTTCTCTTATTTGGGATATGTCAAAGTTCCCAAGAGTCTCAAAGGGACTCAGGGTAGTGCTTACACCCCAAACACATTGCAGAATTAGATTATAGTGCAGTATGGAAGAGTCAACCCTCAAATGTCCAAGTTCAGAGGGAACTCAGGGTCCCAAAGCATGGCTCATAACAGGGGGACAGAACTTAGAATCTAAGAGTAAGTGTATGTGCATAGAGGGGGATTAGGGAAGGCCATGGCAGGCTGGTGGTCATGCCCAACAATTTAAGAGTGCTGGCACACCCTTGACCAACCTGTCAGCTAAAATTGGAAGTTAGGATCCATTGAGGATCAGGTTTGGACCTGGGTAGTAATTTGGATACTGCCAGACCATGAAACTTAACTCAAACACATAGAAGAGAATAAGGATAGGGATTCATAACAGAAAATAGATGCAAGGAAAGAACACACATAGTTAACATTAATCATGAACAACAAAGTAAATAGGATTGCAGAAAACTGTAAATAAATACATAGGGTAAGGCAGGAAAGCTAAATTAGAACATACCAGTTTCAGGGAAAACAAACAAGTAAAAGTAGTCTTGAAAAAGCCAAGTTGCAAGCAAAAGTTCCAAAAGATCCCAGAAAAGAGCAGAATGTTGTAAAAGTATTGAACTCAAAGCAATAAAGTGTGTAAGTAAGTTGAAAGTATTGATCTAAAAGTTCGAGGTATTGAACTCGAAGTGCTCTTAAAAGTGCAGAAGGGTAGTCCCTTTTATAGTGCAGAGAAACAAGTAAGAAAGGCAAGGAAATATCATTGAAATCGATCTCCCTTTGGTTAAGGGATTCTGATTCCAACGGGTAAAAGCCAGTTAAGGAAATAAATTTTAATTAAAACCTTTCAAAGTAGCACAAAAGGGGTAAATACATAGAAGTTATTTAAGGAAAACCACCAATGGTACATGGTTTGTGCCAAATATGGCAAGGGAATCAATCAAACATCCATGAAACCAAAATTACAGGTTCAATTCGAATGAACCAAGTCAAGAAAGGTGAAGGAGGTTCAATCGAAAAAAAATCAGTGACAATTCATCAGCCTTATTAAAAGGATTTCAGAATCAATCAATCAGTTGGTAAAAATCTTTTGAAAGAGAAATTTCACATATATAAAGCATACCAATCAAACGAAAGGAATCGTCAGGTTACTCAAAAAAAGAGTCTAACATTGAAAGCCTTAGAGTCATAAACAAAAGGGAATCGAGTTCAGTTACAAACTCATAGTGAGTCTTAAAGCCTAGGGTCCCAAAGTGGAACCCTAATATCACTTGCCAAAGAAACCCCTAAATCTTAGGGTTTCGAATTGAGTCAGACATTGAGGTGAGAGAGCAGGTCATTGAAAGAGGCTCAAAAGTCTTTTCCACATACTTTATGAGAAACAAACATACATGATAAAAATAACTGATTCAAGGTCATGAGGACATGTTTGAGAAAACTCGGAGTTTAAACAAGTTCAGAAGAAAGATATGATACGAGCTTTAGCAAGAACACAAACAGAGCAAAATAAATTGAACAAAATCAAAGAACTCAACCATAAACACGTATAGCAAAGAATAAAGATTAACAACACGGATCAACATGTGAGTACAAGAATAACAACAAAAGTAGAAGAATCTTGCATAATAGAAAGGAAACAAGAGAGCAAACTCAAGCATAGTAGAAAAGAAAGCATAGGAGTATAACATAGGTAAACACACATGAAGAAAGAACAGAAAGAATCAGAAAGATATTTGAAGAAACTTTTTCAAAAACCCTAAAATTGAAACTGAGCGATTTTGAAAAAGAAATTTGGGGAAAAACCTTTTAATATGTCAAGTAAAGCCAGACATATCACAGATCTAAGAAAAATTGGCAAGTACAAAACCTCAGACGGCTTAGAGTTGGAGAGAAAACTCTAGAAATGAGAAAAGTCTTGAGGAAAGTCAGATCCTGAGTCGAAAAGACTCATATTGCTTGAACATGCCGGGGTAATGGCCGGAGAAGCCATAGATCTACAGATCTGAGAAGGATCAGAAGAGAGCCATTGAAGTCGGGCTTCAAAACCTTGAAAAGTTTAGGTCTGATGGTGAGAAAGGATGAGTATAGACCATCCATGGCCGAAGACGCCATGGATTTCGATGGAAACATGGTGAGATAAGGTGGGAGACGTTAGGGTTTCGGAGAGGCTCGAGAGGTTTTGAGAGATGAAGGGGTTCAAAGGCGGCATCTCAGGTGAAATGTATTAGGTCAGGGGGGTTGGGAATTAAAAAAAGAAAGGGTGAATTACGGCCGTTGATCAAAATGATCAATGGCCTGGATCAAAGGAGAGCCGGGTGGTTTTTTTTAATCGGGTCAGGGGTCGGGTAATTTGGGGGTTGGGCTGGTTTAATTTGGGGGTGCAATTGGGTCAAATTGAGGGACAAAATTGAAAGGTGAAAGGGCTGTAATTGAAATAGAAATGGGCTAAGTGTTAAATAGCCTATTTTCCCTTTTTTATTTTATAAAAAATAGCAATAATAATTTTAAAAGTAAATTAAAAACACTGAGCCAATAAATACTATATAAATATTAATTTACAAATACTGGAAATAATTGTATAATTATAAGATGCTACTAATCGTGAAATAAGCTATAATTGCAATTACATGCAATTTAGCTTAAAAATACCAAATAGGTTTGTAAAAATATACAAAAATCACCTTAATTATATTTTGGTGTAAATATGAGAATAAAATAAGTTATTCACCAAAATGATAATCTTGAGAATAATTATTGGATTTTTTACTGCTAAAAATAGATAATAAATTGATTTTAAAATCTTAAAAATTAGGAAAAAATACCAAAACTCTTGGCCATGCTTATATATGTATGTATATGCTATTTTGAAAGTATTTTGTATATAAAAATACATAGAAAAAATTTGGGTATCAACAGCTGCCCCTCTTTACCCGGGAAGGATGAAAGAGTTGTCGGGTAAAGATATGATGGCCAATTTTGACCGAATGAAATGATTTTGAAGAGTTTTGACCGAGCTCTAGTTTCTGAGCTGCCTACATATCTCTATTATTATAGGAATCATGCCATATGTAGTTCGGTATCCATCGGTGGAGTATGCCGATGGAGATTTTCAAAAAGCGGACGCGATGCTCAGGTTGAGAAAGGATGGTCAGAGTCTGATAGGCTGCGGGAACTGGAGCGGGATCGCTCCTACTGAGACGACCATTGCTAGCCGGTGTACCTGCGAATCAACAATACCAGCATATATATACTGTGCATAAATTTAAACGTAATGCAAGTTCCCGTTGGACCGTGAATGCTGTCCTTGGACGGTTAGGATGACGTCCTCGGACCATGATGTCCTGGGCCATGAAGCGTATGATAAAGGATTCGCAGGCTATGAAATGATGTTCTCGGGCTATGAGGATGATGCCTCCAAACCATGATGCCTTTGAATAATGATATGCAAAAGATAAAATGAGGTCCTCAGGCCATGACATGGCGTTCTCGGGCTATGAAAATAGTGCCTTCGAACAATGACACCTTTGGACAATTTGGTGATCTTTCAGCCCATGAAAATGTAGAAGGTGGAGATCTTTCAGCCGATGCAAGACGTAAATAAAGGGTGGCGGTATTTCAGCCATGCAAGAGAAATAAGATGGCGGTATTCAGTCATGCAAGAGAAATATTAGAGTGGCGATATTTTAGCCATGCAAGAGAAATAAGGTGACGGTATTTTAGCCATGCAGATGGAGGTAGAGCTTAACCTCGGAAGGCAGAAAGGTAGCCTTATGCAATGTAGGAGATGCAGATGGAGGTAGAGCTTAACCTCGGAAAGTAGAAAGGTAGCCTTATGCAATGCAGAAAATGCTGATGGAGGCAGAGCTTAGTCTCGGAAGGCAGAAAGGTAGCCTTATGCAATGCAGAAGATGCAGATGGAGGTAGAGCTTAACCTCGTAAGGTAGAAAAGTAGCCTTATGCAATGCAGAAGATGCATATAGAGACAGATCTTAGTCTGGAAAGGCAGAAGGTAGCCTTATGCAATGCAGAAAATGCAGATGGAGACATAGCTTAGTCTCGGAAGGCAGAAAGGTAGCCTTATGCAATGCAGAGAAATGTAGATGGAGGCAGAGCTTAACCTCGAAAGGAGAAAGGTAGCCTTATGCAATGCAAAGAAATGCAGATGGAGGTAGAGCTTAACCTCGGAAGGCAGAAAGGTAGCCTTATGCAATGCAGAAAATAAAAGGCGAATAGTAATGAAATCTCTTAGCTGATAGATGATAGCTGATAGCTGATTGCTATATTGTGGCTGCTGTGGATGTCGTGTACGGATACCGAGAGTTGTATTCCCGAGAAGCATGAGCGTATAGATATATCTGATGATTTTACAACTTGAGTGCCTGCATCCAAAGATCGTGAGTTTTGTAAAAGGGGGGAAGGTTAGTTCGTTTCCCCATGAACTTCGCTTGTCCTGCTTGGCGTTGTGTATCATTGAGGTAGCGTTGCTAAACAAAGCAATTTTGATACCAGACATGCATGATTTAGAAAAAATGTAACATAAATACATAATTTAAAATAGTTTTCTTTAGATGAACCGACGAATGCGACGCGGTTCAAGACATTGCAACCTCTCTCGCTCCAGAATTTTGAGGGTCCTCCTTAAAATTCTGCCCCAGTTTACTGGGCTGGTGCTTCTGATGGCTGCGTGCGATAAATGGCTGAAATCAACTTCGGAATTTTGAGGGTCCTCCTCAAAATTCTACCCTAGTTTCCAATAGCGGGGGAAATGAAAATTTTATTGAATTATGACCGAACCCATAGGGATGACTACGTATCCCCTCTTAAACGGGAATCAGGTCAGGTGTAGTTCAAACATTATACAGGAAATCGTAAGAGTTACACATAGTATCGCTTCACTGCATCTGAATTGATCAGCTTCGGCCAAACTTCACCGTCCATTTCTGCAAGTATGAGGGCTCCTCCGGTTAGAACCCAGTGAACCATGTATGGACCCTGCCAGTTGGGAGAGCACTTCCCTTTAGCTTCATCTTGATGCGGGAAAACCTTCGTTAACACCAGCTGCCCCGGTGTAAACTGTCTCGGCTTGACTCTTTTGTTGAAGGCTCTGGACATTCTGTTCTGACAAAGTTGACCATGGAAAACTGCATTCATTCTTTTTCAATCTATAAGAGCTAACTGCTCGTAGCGACTCCTTACCCATTCTGCATCGTCAAGTTTTGCTTCCTTTATGATTCTCAAGGAGGGAATTTCTACCTCGGTGGGAATGACTACTTCTGTACCATAAACCAACATATAGGGAGTTGCCCGGTTGATGTGCGAACTGTGGTGCGGTATCCCAATAAAGCAAATGATAACTTCTTATGCCATTGCTTATGTTTCTCTATCATCTTCCTTAGTATCTTCTTGATATTCTTATTGGCGGCTTCTACAGCTCCGTTCATCTGAGGTCTGTAAGCTGTAGAATTCTTGTGTTTGATCTTGAAGGTTTCACACATGGCTTTCATCAGGTCGTTGTTGAGATTGGAACCATTATTAGTGATGATTGACTCCGAAATTCCGAACCGACAAACAATACGGTCGCGGACAAAATTTGCTACCACTTTCTTAGTAACTGCTTTGTACGATGCTGCTTCAACCCATTTGGTGAAATAATCAATTGCCACTAGAATGAACCTGTGCCCGTTTGATGCGGTAGGCTCGATAGGTCCGATAACATCCATTCCCCAAGTGGCGAACGGCCATGGCGAGATTGTTGCAGTAAGCTCGTTTGGAGGCATCTTTATCATGTCTGCATGAAACTGACAGCGATGGCATTTTCGGACATACTGAATGCAGTCCGTTTCCATAGTCATCCAAAAATAACCAGCTCGGAGTATTTTCTTGGCTAAGACAAAGTCGTTCACATATGGTCCGCAGGTCCCCGCATGAATTTCCTCCAATAATCTGGATGCTTCCTTTGCGTCGACACACCTTAGTAATCCCAAATTAGGAGTCCTCCTATACAGATTCCTCCGCTATAAAAGAAGTTGTTAGATAATCTCCGAAGTGTGCGCTTCTGAGTAGGATTTTTGAGTTCTGGATATTCTCCCTTCGTCAAATATTCCTTGATATCATGAAACCAAGGTTTTCCGTCTGCTTCTTCTTCTACATGAGCACAGTAAGCTGATTGATTATAGATCTTTACTGGAATAGGATCAATGAAATTCTTGTCTGGGTGCTGTATCATGGACGATAGGGTAGCCAATGCATCGACAAACTCATTCTGAACTCTGGGAACATGTTGGAACTCTATCTTTGTGAACCTCTTCCTCAAATCCAGTACATGATGCAGATAAGGGAGTATCTTGGAGTTCTTGGTTGCCCATTCTTCTCGGACCTAATGTATAAGCAGGTTTGAATCTCCGATCACTAGCAATTCCTGAATGTTCATGTCAATGGCCAGCTTGATCCCTAAGATGCAGGCTTCGTACTCGGCCATGTTGTTGGTGCACGGGAATCTAAGCTTGGCAGACACTGGATAATGCTAGCCTGTTTCTGATACTAGGACCGCTCCTATGCCAACTCCTTTGAAGTTTGCTGATCCGTCGAAAAACATTCTCCAACCATCATAGGATTCTGCAATATCTTCCCCTATGAAAGATACCTCTTCATCAGGAAAATACGTCTTTAGAGGCTCATATTCTCCATCCACGGGATTTTCAGCAAGATGATCTTCCAGTGTTTGTCCTTTGATTGCCTTCTGAGTCACGTAAACAATGTTGAATTCACTCAGTAGAATTTGCCATTTGGCTAGCTTGCCAGTGGGCATGGGCTTCTGAAAGATGTACTTCAAAGGATCCATTCTTGATATGAGATAAGTAGTATAGGCACAGAAATAGTGCCTCAACTTCTGAGCTACCCAAGTCAAAGCACAATAGGTGCATTCCAATAGAGAATACCGGGCCTCGTACGGGGTGAACTTCTTGTTGAGATAATAGATGGCCTGCTCCTTTCTTCCCATTTCATCATGCTGCCCCAGAACACAACCGAAAGCTCCATCCAGTACTTCAAGGTAGATTAATAGAGGTCTACCCGGCACGGGCGGGACCAAAACTAGCGGTGTTGACAGGTATTCCTTGATTCTGTCAAAGGCTTTCTGACAATCATTAGTCCATTTGGTAGCGGTGTCCTTCTTCAACATCTTAAATATTGGCTCCCATATGACAGTGGATTGAGCTATGAACCGGCTGATGTAGTTAAGTCTTCCCAAGAAACTCATAACCACTTTCTTGTTCTTCGGTGGTGGCAATTCTTGGATGGATTTGACCTTTGACGGATCCAATTCTATTCCTTGGCGACTCACAATAAACCCAAGTAGTTTTCCGGTAGGAACCCCGAATGCACACTTGGCGGGTTCAGCTTCAAGTTGTACCTTCTTAGTCTGTTGAAGAACTTTCTCAGATCTTCCATGTGGTCAGTGGCTCTCTTGGATTTGATGATGACATTGTCTACATACACCTCGTTCTCTTTGTGTATCATGTCATGGAAAATAGTAGTCATGGCCCTCATGTAGGTGGCCCCAACATTCTTTAACCCAAACAGCATCATCTTGTAACAATACATCCCCCACGACATAATGGAAGTCGTTTTCTCTGCGTCTTCCTCATCCATCCATATCTGATGATACCCAACAAAACAATCAATGAATGACTGCAGTTCATGCTTAGCGCTGTTGGCAATTAGAATGTGTATGTTCGGCAAAGGGAAGTCTTCTTTCGGACTGGACTAGTTGAGATCTCGGTAGTCGACACAGACTCTAACCTCCCATCCTTCTTCGGCACTGTCACAATATTGTCTAACCATGTTGGATACTCTACTACCCTGAAAACCTTGGCTTTGACTTGCTTGGTGACTTCTTCCTTGATTTTCAAACTCATGTCGGGTTTGAACATTTTGAGCTTCTATTTTACTGGTGGACATGTCGGATCGGTTGGCAGTTTGTTAGCTACAATAGATGTACAGAGACCAGTCTTGTCATCATAAGACCAGGCGAATATGTCCTCATATTCCCTTAGAAATTCCGTGTACTTTTTCTTTTCTGATGGTGACAGGTGAACACTGATGCGCATTTCTTTGACATTTTCTGCATCTCCCAGGTTGACAATCTCAGTTTCATCCAGGTTAGACTTAGGTCTGTTCTCAAAATCCTCAACCTTTTTAGCAACCTCTTCTGGTATATCATCTTCTTCTGAGTCTATATCCATTTGTTGCGTTGCCTCGTTGCATGTCACAATCGTCGGTTCATCAAGATAAGTAATAGTAATGCTGTGTAAATAATGTAAACGATAAAAAGTAATAAGAGCAAGATTTATAAGAAACTGAAATGCTTTGATAAATTTCATAATTGTTTTGAACATTGGAGCTCTTATTTCAATATTAAAAATGTGGAAAGAAAGTCAACTATCGAAAAATAAAGATAATGCATGGTGCTTTGTTCAGCCTTGCTACCCCAAAGCTTTTTGAGCCCTGGTGGTTCTGATGGACCAATTATTGAGGTGTGCTCCTCGGCTCACAGCTTGTATAGAAGGGCCTTCCTCTTCCCCCTCCTCCTTGAAAATGACACAACAGTCCATATTATCATCTTCCAAAAACAAATTCCTCATTGTCGCCAGTGCTTCCTCTTCTTCCGACCCATATATGACATCGGCTGGCTGGAAGGTATGCTCTAAGTGAGGTATCGGATGCTCCAGCGGGTAGTAGGGACTGCTCCATGGTGGCGACCAATGGTTGAACTCCTCCCAAGTGTATTCATATCCCAAACCGAAAGTGGTACCGTGTTTCTTCAACTTGATAGGCTTAGTGATTCCTTGGAGATTCTTGCCAAGTCCCTTGCCAGGTTTGTATCCACACCAATTCAGTATACTTTAAATTTTGTTATCCCACCATTTATCCTTGTCCACGGCATTGACTCGCTCAATGTGATGGTAGGTTTCTCTGCATATCTTCCTTCTTCCTCCGATTGCTGGGATGGTCTAGCGACTGTATATGGGAATGCTACCATCGCTGTGAATAATTACCTCTTGGTTATTCCACTCGAATTTCACTACTTGATGTAGGGTTGATGCTACAGCCCCAACGACATGGATCTAGGGCCGTCCCAATAGCAAGATGCTGGGACGTCTATCACTTGAAAATCAACGTCGAACCAAGTCAGTCCCATTTGCAGACACAAACTGATTTCCCCAATAGTGGACCTTTGGGATCCATCGAAAGCTTTGACATTGATGGTTCCATCCTTGATCTCATGCAGGCTCTTTCCCAATGTTCTGAGAGTCGCCAATGGACAAATATTGAGGCTGGACCCTCCGTCAATCAGGATTCTGGTGATGAAATAATCTTCGCACTGCATAGTGATGTGCAATGCCTTGTTGTGGCTTAGCCCTTCAGGTGGCAGCTCATCTTTGTGGAAAGTGATTTTGTGACTCTCCAATACTTGCCCTACCATGTTTGCCATTTCTCCTCCAGTTATGTTGTTGAGCACATATGCCTCGCTCGGCACCTTCAATAAGGTATTCTTATGTGCGTCAGAGCTTTATAGCAGAGCCAAGATAGAGATCTGGGCTGACGTTTTGTTCAACTGATCAATGACCGAATACTCTTTGGCTTATATCTTCCTCCAGAGATCATCAGGCCCAGTTTCAGTGATGGTTGGTCGTCCAGAGGCCAGCTTGCTGGACTCAGCTAAATGTTCTAGAGTATAAACCCTGCCGGTTCTTATCATACCCTGTGCTGCAATTTCTTCTCCAGATTTGGTTTTCCCTTTCCTTCTCGCCTCGGCGGTGTAATCTCACGGTATGGCCTTTGGGTGGAATGGTTTTATAGCTATCATGGCCACCGGAATGGGCACCCTTGCTTTGGGAGGTAATACAGCAACCTCAAATGGTACAAGTGCCTTTGGGGACCCAAACTCGACCTCAATAGGCCCTGGCGTCTTTGAAGAAGGTGCTTCGAACTCAAGTGGTATGGACATGTTCACTTCGACATCTCTAGAAGGTTGCATCTGGACCACAATCGGGTTAAGGGTGACTATTGGTTTCTTTGGCTCATCACCTTCAGCGATCAATCCAATCAACCCTTTGGGTCCCAATCGTCTTCTATCTCAATCATGTGAATACCTCCACCCTTATGGTCTGATAGAGGGTTGTTACGAACATTCGGAGTAGGCTCCTTTGCCATAGTGATCTTGTTGTCAATTAAAGCTTGGATCTTATCCTTCAGAGAGCGGCACTCATCTACGGTATGCACCTTCATGCCGGAATGGTATGCACACGTTTTGTTTGGGTTGACCCATTGGGAGGGGTTTTCGGGGTTTAACCAGCAACTTTGAGCCTTTCATTCAGCTGGTCGATATGTTCAGCAATGGTGGTATACTATTTCGGGGGTCTGCGGTCGAAGTTTGGTCGGGGTCTAGGGAAATTTTGGCGAGGGGGATGTGATTGATAGTGGGCTTGTTGTGCGTTGTAGGCTTAGTAGACAGGTGCCGGTTGGGAGTATCTAGGCGAAGTGGGCTGATATGTGGGAGGTGGAGATAATTGGTAAGTAGGCGGTGGAGCTTGGTAAGAGGGCAAGAGTGCTTGGTAATTTGGGGTAGGCTGATATGTGAGTGGAGGTAATGGGTAGGTTTGGTATATGATTGGGGACTTTGTTCTCTGTGCAACCATCACAACACTCACATCCCTTTTCTTGGATGTGCCACCATACTGTAGAGCCTTGTTGGTGGCCTGTAATGCTTTAAGTTTGTGACTATACAACTTTTAATACCTTCCTCGATCCTTTCCCCTAGATTAATAATGTCGGAAAATTTCTGGCCTTAAATCAACATCAACCTCTCATAATATTGTGGGTCTTGAGCCTGGACGAAAAGCCTATTCATTTGTTCTTCTTCTAAAGCCGGTATGACCTTAGCAGCTTTTGATCTCCAACGAGTAGCATACTCGCGGAATGTCTCTGTAGGTTTCTTTTTTAAGTTCTAGATGTAGAACACATCTGGCGCATTCTCTGTGTTGAATCTGAATCTGTCCATGAAATCGGACGCCATACTTACCCAATTCGACCACTTCTTCGGGTATTGGCTAATGTACCAAGATAGAGCATCCCCTTTCAGGATTCTCATAAAGAGCTTCATGCGAATATTTTCATCCTTCCCTACTCCAACCAGCTTATCGCAGTAGGTCCTCAAATGGTCTCTGGGATCCCCTGTGCCATCAAACATATCGAACTTGGGAGGTTTGTACCCCTCGGGCAGTAAGACATCTGGCTGAATGCAAAGGTCTTCGTAATTCAATCCCTCGATCCCATTGCTTCCTTCAACACCCTGAACTCGGCTAGTCAGCTTCTTGAGTTCTGTGGCCAGATTCCTGTTAAGAGAGTCTTTGTCATCAGACTCAGGTGTGCTTGAAATAGGTTGAGTATAATGTGGTATGGTTTCCACATAGATGGGGGTGTCTTGGAGATGATCATTTGTGGAGTTGAGTGGTCCAGGGATGAGCAGTGGGGTGTTGTTTGAAGTATGGCATGTGTTGCAGTGGTGATGGGAAGCAGGTTGGTTTTGTGGTTTCGGGATGTTTTGTGGAGGTGTAGGGTTTTGAGTGTTGGGAAAGCTGACATCTGGGGTGGTGAGGGAAAACAACAAGCTTGCCAAGTTCCAAACTTGGTCTAGTTGTTCCTGAAATTTCAACAACTTTTGCTCGAGCTAGAAGGCACTTTCCTTGGAAATCTGAATACTCCGAGGAACCTCTACCCTTTCAACTGAGTTCTCCTTTCTGATGTTGCTCAAATCTTCCATTTTCCCCTTGTTCTTGTTTCTGATAGGACTCGGAGGAGGAGGAGGCAGAGGGCCCTTAGATCTTGTGGAGTATGATGACGATGCCAGAGTGAACGAACTAACCTTTGGGGAGGGGAATAAAACAAACAAAAAAAATAAAAACAAAGGTAGCAAGTTAGTGTGGGTTGTAAGAAAAAGAGATTGCGATATTTAAACACATAGTGTGAGAATATAATTCGTGTCCTAATTTAGGAGCCTCGTTGTTCCCGAGGTAGGCCTAGCGACAAGTTGATTTGGAGAACTTACAATGCTAAATGCCTCATTTTATTGATAAAAATAAGACGAATCCCAAAACGACACTACAATAGCAGAAAATAAAATGTCACTAATGGCCATTGGCCTTATTACATTCTTAAAGCAAAAGAAAAGACTCCTAGCTACTTGGTCCCAGAAGGACCTTCTTCAGGTTGAATGTTTTCGTTGATCAGATCCTCCAGCTCGCGCATATTTTCTAGTAAAAATGCCTTCGCCAGGCGTTCTCCTTTGCCTTCCTCAGCGTTTTGACAATCGGTGGCTTTTTTCCTCACTTTCCCTTCCAACTCCAGCAGACTATATTCCAGATATTCCAGCTTCTCACTAGCCCTGGTGACTCTCTCTTTCCATTCGTTGATTTGGTTACTTGATGGGAGGTTCCTCCACCAGGTCAGCAAGAGTGAGGGTATGTTGACCATACCAAAGTCGGGAACTTTGTCATTCATTTCTGCAAAACAAAAGGGTGAGGCCATACTTCTGACAGATTCAGCTATTAAATATCAACAATTAGCATGAGCAGCATTTAGTTCTCCAAATAAATGCACAGACATGGTAGCGTCCATTTGGGTTTAAAGGAAACCCAGTGGACTTTGGACAAGGCTATCTTAAAGAGTCATTATGCGGACAACATAACTGACTCGACTAGGTTTGACAGTGATGCATGCACAATTGAACAGAGTAAGGTTTCTATGGGTATTAGACCGGTACCCTTGAGCGGATAACTCAAGAGGGAAAGACACGGAACTGTCCACTGCACCGCTAATCAACTAGTTTTACTGTAAATATGCCTTTGCTAAATCGACTAGTCACACCTCCTTTTTTACCTACACCCCGTAAAGGGTATAAATATAAGGGAGTTTTTCCAATTAAAGGACAATCGAAACGGGATTTGTTTATTTAAAGATTCAGAGTCGCCACTTGGGATAATTTATGGTGTCCTAATTCACCGGTTTAAAATCCCGAATCGAGGAAAGTTGACTCTATTTATGGTTTGCGAACACAGAAATCTGGATAAGGAATTCTGTTAACCCGGGAGAAGGTGTTAGGCATTCCCAAGTTCCGTGGTTCTAGCACAGTCTCTTTGATCATACTTGGCTTATTAAAATCGTTTAATTACATGTTTTAGAACCTATGTGCTTTTACCCCTTTACCGCTTTTAATTAAGAAAATTATCTTAAACTGAGTCACGCGTACGTGTACCCATTTGTTTGGCACGTCAAAAATCATGTAACGCAAATGTGTCCACAATTAATAACGCTTATTATTATTAAGAAAGTTTGGCTGAAGTTGCGCGAACACATACTCCGAATTAGTTTTAGAATCGTAATTATGTTACGCGAACGTATACACAATCACGGTGGTATATTAAACGGGCCTAAAGCAAACTACGGACATTTGTTATTTTACATCTATATTATTAACACAAGAGCCATTTGTTACGAAGTGTCTGATTATGGCTTGCCTCAAATTCCCTTTTCAAGACCCTAATTAATTAAACACTAAAGTACTTGATGCTTACTTTAGGTGAATAATTCAAACAAATCCATTCCAATCAACAAGGCTTCATTAAACAATTTTATTAGCGGAAGGGCCTGACTTAAACAGGCCTAAACTTCTGAGCAACGAACCTGTCTCAACGTAGGGAGACTCTTTTGACTTAAGAGACTTCGATAATGTTCAGGCCCAAAGGCCCAAATATTTTGGCAACGCTGCCTGCAAGCAAGGACTTCAGGATCGAATCCCTGAAACCAAAACCTAAAAATGACCTTGCTCATAATCTTTTCAACCATTGAGGAGGGGAGAAAAACGAGTTGGGGGCATGAATAAGAACCTTATACAGCAATCAATAATAATCCCTTTTTAAACTAAACTAAGGCATAAACTGTACGGAAACATCAATTGGTTACAGTTAAAATCAAGCAAACTATACATACATAGCCAAAATTTCAGCGTCCTTCCAAATGACTAAAGCAAATTCAAACCCCTGAGCACGGCTGGACAACTTAACACATGAATTATAACAAGAAAACAAAGGTAGAAACAGCAGAAGCTAATAGAATTTAACATTCAAACAAGATTTCTATTCAAATTCCGATTCGAACATCCAATTCTGCATACAAATTCAGTCTGGTTCCAACTTGTGGCACTTCATTTGTTAGCAAAGAGCATGAAGAAATACCTGAGAGCACAAATAAGAGAGGGGTAAGAAGATCAGCAAAGAGCAGTAGCAAGAGCAAGGGTCAGAAGCAAAAACAAATCAACAGAACCAACCAGCAGCTCCAAAATCAAATTTCAAACCCAGAAATTGAAGCAAACGACCAGAAACTAGTTCAATCCAAACAATGGACCAGGAAGAACTTCAACCAAGCTGATTTTAATTCATTTCTAAGGTCAGCTAGTCAGGACTTTTTGCATCACCATTAAAATTGCAGAAATTAGCAGAAAAACTCAATGAAACAGTATTTTCTGAAGTTTTAGCCGTCTAGAATTTTTAAGGATTTTTAGCCCTTCAAATCTTGCCTTGAAAGGCAAGAATGCTACTTCTTATAGGCCCAGCCAATAGGGCAACCCCTAGAACTACTTATTTACCCTTTACCCCCTTTTTTTGTTCTTGTTTTAGTTTAAGGGTCCTTAATGTACAATCTAGAATTTCAGAATAGCCCCAACCTTAGCTTCCTAGAAGCTTCCTAGTTAGTTAGAACAAGATTCCTTACCCCAATTCCTTAAATTACCCTTCAAGTTCCTTGTTTTTACTTTGAGAACCAAATGAGTCATATTGACCCAATAGCTCAATAGACATGGGCTCAGATTCAAACCAAATAGAATTCCTTTAACATGAGGTCTGAGACTGACCTTAGAGCCCAAAGACGAAACCCAAACAAATTTAGAAAACTTGACAACCAAACAAATCAACTAATTAACGATCACAAACAAACGGGGAACTAATTAAGCTCAGTGAACAAATCAAAAATTCTAACAGGACAATCAATTAATAAATCAGAAAATGAATTAAAAGAGAGGAAAGGAACAGAAGTAACACATAGACGATTTTGAAAACAAAGATGAACGGAACTTACCAGCTAGACTTGAAATCAAAAACTGAGGCACTGGTTCGACCCAACACAGTGGCAAACATTTATTCTTGGTGAGGAACAAACGAGTGTCACTATTTTGTGTCAAAACCGACTTGAAACAACCGAAAAATTCATGAAAATGCCTGCATGCATGATTCCGACCTTAGGCTCTCATGGCTCGACTCTTTGATTTGATATTCGAGGAGTTCCAGAGATGTTTGAAGAAATCTGAGTGAGGATTTGGGATGAGGGAGAGAGGACGGTCCTAGGGTGTTAATTTGGGGTTGAATAGAGGTGGCGCCGCCAATAGAGAGAACAAGGGCGGCGGCTAGGGTTTCGGAGTTTTGAGGGATTCCTGTGGGATTCGAAAGGAGCTGATGGTGGATTCATGATGAGGAAGGGGAAGGGGAGCTCTGGTGTGAATTTGGACCCGATTGGATGAATTAGGGTTTCGGTCATTCCCTTCGAATCTAGATTCGAGAAGTTTGGCTGGGATTCGAGGGAAGGGGTTTGGAGATTTGGAAAGAGGAGAAAGAGCGGAACTAATGGTGTAAAAATTGGGTTGATTGGAGCACCGCCGCCGGCTGAGGCGAATTCTGGCAGGCGGCACACAACGAAGACGGCGGGGTGTTCTCTGAGGGTGTGGATACGATGAGAGGGGGGTAGGGGGCGTTCGGACAATTTTATACCTAGGAGTCCTAGCTTCCCAACCGTCGGATCTTACAAACCTCGACGACTGGGATTGATTCTAAGCCAAACGGGGTCATTTCAGGGAAAGGGTGACCGGACCGGGTTTCAGCTGGTCTGGGCCTGGATTAAGGGTATTTTGGGCAGGTGTGGATTTGGGCTTGGGGTAAATTTGGCCCAGAGCTGGATTTGCTCTTATTCCCCTTTCCTTTTTATTTTCTAATTTCTTTTAAAATCAAATTTAAAATTTAAAAATTAAAATAAGACCTAAATTAATTCCTAACTAAATTGTCCTATCAAATTGAATTAACTAACTCTAAATAATGTTCACCACCCCTATTAGATTCCAAATTAAAGAAAACTAACAAAAATTCGAAAAATTAAAATTAAAGTGCGAAAAATGAACTATTTTGTGATTTTCATATTTTATAAAACAAACTAATTTACTAATTAATCTAAAAAAATATAAAATTAAATCCTAAATGCAGTGCGTGATATTTTTGTATTTTCATGAATTAAATAAAATAAAGGTGCACAGACAAATGCAAGTAATTAACAGAAAATGCCACAAAATCCAATAAAATTGCAAACACTGAAAGAAATTATTTTGTTTTGAATTTGTTGGAATAGTTCATATAAGGCAAAAATCACGTGCTCACAGCTGCCCCTCTTTGCCCGGAAACAGGAAGAGTTTTCATGCAAAGATAAGTGAGCGGATACTAGCGATTTTTGCCCGTTTGAATACCCCGTGGGAAGCATTTTTGAAATATTTGACCGCACCCTGTTTCCGAGGTTGCCTACATATCCTTGGCTAGAAAGGAATCAGGTCAGTGTAGTTCATGAATTTTTGGTAGCTGGGACAACCATGAAGCTGTGATTTCGCTATTGCTGCTGCTGCTACTGCTTACTGCATCCCTTATTACACCATGTCAAAAATAAAAGAATCTAGACTAGACTATGATCTATGCTTTACAAAATTCTATCTAGATCTTCAAACTTGCTCTTGTGTTTCTTGTTGCCTTGTTGTCCTCTATTCTCTCGGTGACATCCATTTGTTGCCACATTTAATTGTACGCTGAGATGTTTTCCCCTTCTTCAGGTGGGTGCCTGACTGCTGAACTTGATATGTATTCCCATGCTCTCCAGGCGGGCTCCTAACTTCAAAACGTGAATGTATTCTCCTGCTATCCAGGTGGGCTCCTGACTTCAGCAAAATAGACAAAAACAAAGAAAATTTTCTGCCCCAGTTTGGGTATGTAGGCCTATGTGTAAGTGTAAAACAAATCACATTACCGAATATCAATAAGAATTTTGAAAAACCAAAACTTGAATTGTACTCCCTTGTTCTCCAGGCGGGCTCCTGACGGCTGAACTTGAAAGTGTTCCTTGATTTCCAGGCGGGCTCTTGACTTCAACTTGAAAGTACTCCCTGCTCTCCAGGCGGGCTCCTAACTTCAAAATAGACAAAACAAAGAGCTTGAAAACTTAAATTGCACTCCCTTGTTCTCCAAGCGGGCTCCTGACTGCTACGCTTGAAAGTATTCGAAACAAACGAATTTTCTGCCCCTGTATCAATCAAAGAAAATTTGTCAGTTTAAAGTGGTGGTTAGCTGATGGCATTCTTGCTAAAAATCTTTCCACTGCATTGTTTTATTCTGAATGGCTTTCCCGAACTGGCCCTGAACCGCTCTGACTTTCTGACTGACTTTCAAATCCCATGACCTTTGACGAACCGAGTGTTCTATACCCATGTTATTGTTTCACACCTCTGACCCCTCTATCTGAACCTTTGAATCTCCCATGACATTACCAATCCATTCCACCGATGAAACTTCCGGTGATTCCTTGTACCCCCCTCTTACATCATGTTATCCTTAGTATGCTCCGACCACGATGTGCTTTGCAATTTTGGAAGTTGGTAGTGAGCTTTGACTTGCTTTGAACAAAACTGACATTGACATCTCAGACAAATAAACCCAAAAGAAAATGAAATGCAATGACCTTGCGGGTTAAGGATAAGAAGAATCCAAAACCAGATGCCTGCTACAAAAGGGGAAAAAGAAAAAGAAACTTATATGAGTGGAACAGCTGGTACCAATGATCATGACATGCATTTCAGATTAATCGGCCCAATCTGTTCAACCAACCAACTTTCAGTCACCGTACTATGTTGCATCAGAATTTCCATGGTTTTATTACTTTACCCAAACCTTGACCTTGTTCATCCTGCGATGCCTTGAAAGGCTTTCACCAGCAGACCTTTTTCATTCGTTCATCTCTCAACTCACTTTCGCCTTACAGTGTCCGTGAGGGTTTTCACCAATAAGACTCTCTCATTTTCATTTCTCTCAACTCCCGTCACCTTACGGTACCTGTGAAGGTTTTCACCAATAAGACTCTCTCATTTTTATTTTTCCTACTTGAACCAGAGTGTTGCCCCTGACATAAATTACATTTACCTGCTTGACTTGGCATTTCTCAAAGACTGATCAGAAGGTCTTTCTTTGGACCGTAATGTGGGCTTTTGGACAGATTTAGAAAGAAAGGCATAAAAAGCTCAAAACAATTCAAATGGGTTAAAGTTCAACTTTCGGAATCATATTTCTCACAACAACCACGACTTCTGCCCCAGTTTCTTGCTTGGGGCTTTTTGGATTTAAATTTTGATGAGACCGAACCGTGAGGTTACCTACGTATCCTTAAAAGGGATCAGGTCGAACGTAGTTCATGTCATAGAAATTACTTTGTTGTTGTGATTTTTCTTTTCTCTTTTTTCTTCTCTTCTTTTTTGTCTTTTGCTTTTCTCTTTTTTTCTTTTTATTGTTTTTATTCTTCTTTGCTCTTTTCCTCTTTCTTTTCCTTCTTTTTTTTTCTTTTCTTTCTCTTTCCTTTCTTTCTCTTTTTCTTTCCTTCCTTTTCTTATCTTTCACGCTTGTGTTTCTGATATTCACTACTGATTCCGAAAGAGGGGTAAGAAAGAAAATAAATAAGGCTCAAAAGGGGTGACGAGGGATAAAGTGTTTAGATAGCAGAACAAAACGCCTTCGTCATTTCAATCTTCAAAATATGCCAAATACAAACAAGTACAATCAAACAAAGAAATCATACATAGTATCTCTTGACTGCATCGGAATTGATAGCCATTTCTACACATTTCCCTTTTACATTTGTCAGATATAACGTGCCATTGGACAACACTCTAGTTACGACAAACGGCCTCTGCCAGTTTGGGGCGAACTTTCCTTTTGCTTCAGCCTGATGAGGCAAGATACGTCTCAACACTAACTAACCCACTTCGAACTTCCGTGGACGTACCTTCTTGTTATATGCTCTCGCCATTCTCTGTTAGTACAATTGGCTGTGACATACTGCTTCCAATCTCTTTTCATTAATCAGACTTAATTTCTCCAAGCGAGTTTTGACCCATTCAACGTCATCAATTTCTACCTCAGCGACAATCCGAAGGGATGGGATTTCAATTTCTGCGGGTATTACTGCCTCCGTGCCATACACCAACAAATAAGGAGTGTCCCCTACTAAAGTACGAACAGTAGTGCAATAACCCAACAATGCAAAAGGTAACTTCTTATGCCATTGTCTGGACCCATTCACCATTTTCCGAAGTATCTTCTTTATATTCTTATTAGCTACCTTGACTGCTCCATTTGCTTTAAGGCGATATGGGGTGGAATTGTGATGTATAATCTTAAACTGCTGACAGGTCTCCATCATTAGATGACTGTTGATATTAGAACCATTTTCCGTGATGATTACCTTCGGAATCCCAAACCGACAGATGACATTTGAATGCACAAAATCGACCACTGCTTTCTTGGTCACAGATTTGAAAGTTTTCGCTTCAACCCACTTGGTGAAATAATCAATGGCTACTAGAATAAACCTGTGTCCGTTTGATGTTGCTGGCTCGATTGGCCCAATTACATCCATGCCCCAAGCAACAAAGGGCTATGGTGCCGACATTGTATATAATTCAGATGGTGGGGAATGAATCAAATCTCCGTGCACCTGGCACTGATGACACTTGCGCACAAAACTGATGCAATCTCGCTCCATAGTGAGCCAGTAATAACCTGCTCGGAGAATCTTCTTTGCCAGAACGTACCCACTCATATATGGTCCGCAAACTCCGGAGTGTACCTAAGTCATGATATTTGTGCTCGGTCTGGCATCTATGCATCTTAGCAATCCCAGATCTGGAGTTCTTTTGTATAACACCCCTCCACTGAAGAAAAATCCACTTGCCAATCGTCGAATTGTTCTTTTCTAATCACCTATGGCCTGTACCGGATATACCCTCATCCTGTTATACTCTTTGATATCATGGAACCATGGCTACCCATCAAGTTCTTCTTCCACCATATTACAGTAAGCATGCTGATCACGTACCTGAATCTGCAAAGGGTCCACATAAGCCTTATCTAGATGATGTAACATTGACGCCAGAGTAGCCAAAGCATCGGCAACTTCATTACTGGATATGCCTGAACTCTATTGACTGAAAATGCTGGCAAAGATCATGCAAACATTGTCTGTATGGTATGAGTTTCAAATCCCGTGTTTCCCATTCTCCCTGAATTTGGTGAACCAGGAGGTCTGAGTCACCCAAGACCAAGACTTCCTGGACACCCATATCCACAACTAACCTCAAGCCCAGAATGCATGCCTCGTACTCAGCCATGTTGTTGGTATAGTAAAAACGAAGTTGAGCCGTAACAGGGTAATGCTATCCTGTTTCAAAAATAAGTACTGCTCATATCCCCACACCCTTCATGTTTGCAGCCCCATCAAAGAAAAGCTTCCATCCCGGCTTCTCGACTTGTTCCAACTCATCAATGTGCATCACCTCTTTATCAGGGAAATAAGTTTTCAAAGGTTCATAATCTTCATCAACCGGGTTCTCGGCCAAATGGTCTGCCAAGACCTGTGCTTTCATTGCAGTTCGAGTCACGTATACAATGTCAAACTCTGTGAGAAGGATCTGCCACTTTGCAAGCCTCCCTGTGGGCATAGGCTTCTGAAAGATATACTTTAATGGATCCAAGCGAGATATGAGGTAGGTAGTATAAGATGACAAATAATGTTTCAGTTTTTGTGACACCCAAGTTAGGGCGCAACATGTCCTCTCAAGATGAGTATACTTAACCTTGTACGACGTGAATTTCTTGCTGAGGTAATAGATGGCCAGCTCTTTCCTGCCAGTGATATCATGTTGACCCAATACACAGCCGAATGAATTGTCCAAAACTATCAAATATAGAATCAAAGGTCGCCCTGGTTCTGGCGGGACCAACATGGGTGGATTTGACAAATGCCCCTTTATCTTATCAAACGCCTCCTGACATTTATCTGTCCATTTGATCGCAACATCTTTCTTTAACATTTTGAAGATAGGCTCGCAAGTTGTCGTGAGTTGAGTGATGAACCTGCTGATATAATTCAATCTCCCCAACAAACTCATCACCTCGGTCTTGTTCCTCGGAGGTGGCAATTCCTTGATGGCCTTAACTTTCGATGGATCCAGTTCAATTCCCCGGCGGCTGACTACGAACCCCAACAACTTTCCAGATGGTACCCCAAAAGCATATTTTGCAGGATTAAGCTTGAGACTGTACCTGCGAAGCCTTCGGAAGAACTTTCTCAGATCCCTGACATGGTTAGACTTCTTTCTAGACTTCACAATCACATCATCCACGTACACCTCAATTTCCTGGTGTATCATATCATGGAATATTGTTGTCATTGCCCTTATGTAGGTTGCCCCAGCATTCTTTAAGTCAAATGGAATGACCCGATAGCAGTATGTTCCCCACCGCGTGATGAATGCCATTTTTCTGCATCTTCCTCGTCCATTAAGATCTGATGATAACCCGCGTAACAATCCACAAAAGAACCAATCTCATGTTTGGAGCAATTATCAATCAAGATATGGATGTTCGGCAATGGGAAATTGTCTTTTGGACTCGCCTTGTTGAGATCTCGATAATCAACACACACCCTGGTCTTGCCATCCTTCTTCAGCACAGGCACAACATAGGCTAACCAGGTGGGATACCGGGTGACTCAAATGACTTTGGCATCGAACTGCTTGGTAACCTCTTCTTTGATCTTTAAACTCATATCCGTTTTGAACTTTCTCAGCTTCTTTTTGACAGGAGGGAATGCCGGGTCAGTGGGCAACTTGTGAACCACTAAATCAGTGCTTAGGCCCGGCATGTCGTCATAGGACCATGCAAAAACATCTTTGTATTCGAACAGTGCTTTAATTATCTCCTCCCTGAGTTGAGGTTCCAGATGCACACTTATTTTAGTTTCACGGACATTATCTTGGTCCCCTAGATTAACTGCTTCTGTATCGTTCAAATTAGGTTTGGGCTTTTCCTCAAAATAACTTAGTTCTTTACTAATTTCTTCATAAGCCTCATCATCATCAAATTCCAACTCGTCATCCCACTCAATTTCTTGTATTATTATTTCAAAGTTAGAATGGCTTTTAAAACTGTGCCGAAGATTCCTCATGCATGTCATGTCATTAATATCAGCATAAAAAACTGTACAAAAGAAGAAAACACAAATAAAATTAGAAGAAATGAAGGAAAAGGAACAATTGCATTTCATTTAATTTAAAGATAATAGGGTTTTAACACATCCAACTGGACGGAACATAATATCTAAATTACAGACCCTGGAGTAATCCAGACAACTAAAAGAAAATCAAAATCCACTACCAAAACTCCCTCCGGGTAGGAAGAGGAGTAGCTTCCCAGTTGTTGACTTTTGTACGTGGTCCCATGAATTGCACATCTGCCTTGCTGGACCCTTCCCCAGCCTCAACCATGTTAACCTCGACGAATAACCTTTCGAACCCCTTCTCTAAGTCTCTATCGGCACCAATCAGTGATCCAGGAACCTTTGACAATAGTTGCTTTCTGATACCTGACCTGACGAATGATCTGGACAGACGCGGGATTGGCTTTGGCAATGCCCATGCTTTATGTTTCATTTTTCTAGATCTTCTCACATCTACGACTGTGGGCTTGAACCCTAGACCAAATGTATCCAAATTTTTAGGAAGAGAAACCGGCTGTACAATACCTTGCAGAGATATGGCCAAACCTTTGACCGGTACAAAACCATTTTTCAACATTTCAACGGCTACCATGACTGATGCAGCAGCTATCCCTGGAGTTGGTACGCACTTCCCTTCAGGAACTTTCTCCACCGCTACCGTGTCAAAAACCTGATAAACCCATGGCCCCTTGTTGTCTTCAACCTCTATGAGCGGAACAATGGCATCATTGGGCACACACAAATTATCCTTGTCGTGTACGACTATTTCCTATCGATCCCATTCGAACTTGACGATTTGATGCAGAGTAGACGGGACCACTTTGGCAGCATGAATCCAAGGTCGTCCCAATAGCAGATTATAAGAAACAGCCACATCGAGTACCTGGAATTCCATAGTAAATTCAACTGGCCCTATTGTGAGCTCAAGAACTATGTCCCCGACAGAATCATTCCCTCCAACGTCGAATCCCCGAATGCAAATACTGTTTTTGTAGATTCTTTCATCCTCCACTTTCAGCTTGTTCAATGTGGAGAGAGGACAAATGTTCGCGCTTGACCCATTGTCAACCAGTACCCGAGTAACCACGGAATCTTCGCATTTCACTATCCGATAGAGGGCTTTATTGTGCTCGGTACCCTCCACGGGTAACTCATCATCAGAAAAAGTGACTCATTTTACCTCAAATATCTTGTTAGCTATCTTTTCCAAGTGGTTTACTAAGATTTTGTCAGGAACGTGGGCTTCGTTCAAGATCTTCATCAAAGCACGACAATGTTCGTCTGAATGGATCAATAATGACAAGAGCGAGATCTCAGCTGGTGTCTTCCTTAACTTCTCCACAATGTAATAGTCTTGCACTTTTATCTTTCTCATAAATTCTTCTTCTTCTTCCTTAGTTACCGCTTTCTTTACCAACACTGGATTATCTTTTGAGGTCTTAGCTTTTCTCAACTCTTCGGGGGCAAAGCATCTCCCCGATCGAGTCAAACTATGGGTCTTACACACTTCTTCTCTAACCTTTTTCCCCTTGTAAGTCACTGTCACTCGTTCATAATTCCATGGGACTGCCTTGCTGTTAACTATCGGTAATTGAGTTACCGGTTTGATAATGACAGGATCTATGGGGCGCCCTTCACAATTACCACAGGCTTGTTCGCCACTCCTGGCACAACCACTTTTGCTTTTTCATGTTTTCCTACAACGTCACTTGAGGACCCCTTCTTGACCTCCACAGATGGTTCATTATTTGCCCTGTTCAACTTGATCACAGACTTCTCACTTGTTGAAGGAAAGCGGTAAAAGAAAGCATTAAAGAAAAAAAATAAAGAGCCAAGTCAGTTTCATAGCAAAAAAGAGGTAAAGACATTAAATAAAGGTAATAAAGAAGCAGTGAAGTCACGAGTAACATGAGATGGTAAAAGCCTAAAGAAGTCCCCAGCAGAGTGGCCATGCTGTCGCGCCCCCTTTTTCTAAGGCGAAATCGGGTTCATGACATTTGAGAGGACAACTCGTTCCCTCTTGGGAATTGGGCTTTTGGGGTTGAAGAGTCGCCACCTAATGATTAAAGTGCATTAGGACACTAAAGAAGAGTTCGAGTTGGAAAACTAGAGTTCGGGTAAGGGCTAGAAATTATCTCGAGGGGAAGGTGTTAGGCACCCCCCAAGATCCACTAGTGTGGTTCCCGACCACGTTACAATTGTGACTTTAACTAACAAGTAAGCAAATAAAGGTCTCAAATAGAAGGGGATTTACACGTAATGTTGCAAGTGAATTGAAAGTTTGAAGAAAGATAAAGAAAACAGAAATCTTAAGCAAATAGTCTGGACTGTTAAAAAAGGGATAACAAGTAAAGGGGAAGGGGTCCTAGGTTTACAAACAATATGGATCACATCAATGCAATACCTGGCAATCACTCCTCAGAAGAGGGGTCGCATGTGGTATTAGCGCACTGGTCATCATGTCCATATCTACCCTTTCCCACCTCGTTAAGGTATTAAACGCGGAATAGTGTTGTTACTTATTGCATGCTATTAACCGTCCCGATCCTATCAGTCCCGGAGGCATTTGGGACTACTAGTCCTAAGGGAGGGAGGTTGGGGCTTTTCAGAGTTTTAAAAGGACAAAATTCTAATGAGACAAACAAAACACATAAGCAAGTAGGGGGAAACAAATAGCAGTTTAAGGGCTCAAACAAGCCTCCTCACTTAAAGGAGCAAATTATTTAGCATGACTTCAAATACTGGTTATAGTCTGAATTAAATTTAAAGCGTTAGGACATGCTGCTTCATCACATATTTCTCAGATGAGGAGTCCGCATTAGGCCTTGTCTGGTTGCAGTTTATTAAAACTGACATAGTTAAACAATTACATACTGCTTACTTAGGTGGAAGTATACTGATTTTAAAGAAGGATTACTGAGTTTAGAAACAATTAAATTCTGCAGATATTAAACAAACATTACTACTGATTTTAGACTTATAGATAAAATAAACGAATCAGATTCAGACGGCTGCTCCTATAGGCATGATTTCTAAGCGTTATTGATTTTAAAACGATTATGTAAGTGCAGGAGCCCTATAGGCATGGTATCTAGAATGAAGTTGATTACTATTAAACCTATGATTGTTTGCCTAACGACAAATGAATATGCAGAAATGCAGAAACAAAACTATAGCCATGATTTCTATATGCAGAAACTTATAGGCATGATTTCTAATGCAGTAATGAAACAACTTATAGGCAAGATTTCTACGTGTAATGCATAACTTATAGGCAGGATTTATAAATGCATAAGTGCAGAAACTTATACATGATTTCTATATGCAGAAACTTATAGGCATGGTTTCTAATGTAATAATGAGACGACTTATAGGCAGGAGTAATATATGATATGCATAAATGTAGAATTTGTAAATAGTAATCCCTATGAGCATGTTGTCTACCCATATGCATACATAAATGACCCTCCCCTTTTTCACTAGAATCCCATAGTTATTACAAATTATTACAGACCCGAATAAATCAAAAAAGTACATCAGAACTTCCAACTGCAACCAAACAGCCTAATTCAGACTCAAGGTCTAGCAATATGAGATAAACCAACTTCCAAGATCCGTTTTCCAAAAAGCCTTTCTCTTATTTGGGATGTGTCAAAGTTCCCAAGAGTTTCAAAGGGACTCAGGGCAGTGCTTACACCCCAAACACATTGCAGAATTAGATTATAGTGCAGTGTGGAAGAGACAACCCTCAAATGTCCAAGTTCAGAGGGAACTCAGGGTCCCAAAGCATGGCTCATAAGAGGGGGACAGAACATAGAATCTAAGAGTAAGTATATGTGCATAGAGGGGGATTAGGGAAGGCCATGGAAGGCTGGTGGTCATGCCTAGCAATTTAAGAGTGCTGGCACACCCTTGACCAGCCTATCAGCCAAAATTGGGAGTTAGGATCCATTGAGGATCAGGTTTGGACCTAGGCAGTAATTTGGATACTGTCAGGCCATGAACCGTAACTCAAACATATAAAAGAGAATAGGGGTAGGGATTCATAACAAAAAATTGATGCAAGGAAAGAACACACATAGTTAACATTAATCATGAACAACAAAGTAAACAGGATTGCAAAAAACTGTAAATAAACACATAGGGGTGAGGCAGGAAAGCTAAATTAGAACATACCAGTTTCAGGGAAAACAAACAAGTAAAAGTAGTCTTCAAAAAGCCAAGTTGCAAGCAAAAGTTCCAAAAGATCCCAGAAAAGAGCAGAATGTTGTAAGAGTGTTGAACTCAAAGCAATAAAGTGTGTAAGTAAGTTGAAAGTATTGATCTAAAAGTTCGAGGTATTGAACTCAAAGTGCTCTTAAAAGTGCAGAAGGGTAGTCCCTTTTATAGTGCAGAGAAACAAGTAAGAAAGGCAAGGAAATATCATTGAAATCGATCTCCCTTTGGTTAAGGGATTCTGATTCCAACGGGTAAAAGCTAGTTAAAGAAATAAATTTTAATTAAAACCTTTCAAAGTATAACAAAAGGGGTAAATACATAGAAGTTATTTAAGGAAAACCATCAATGGTACACGGTTTGTGCCAAATATGGCAAGGGAATCAATCAAACAACCCTGAAACCAAAATTACAGGTTCAATTCGAATGAACCAAGTCAAGAAAGGTAAAGGAGGTTCAATCAAAGAAAAATCAGTGATAATTCGTTAGCCTTATTAAAAGGATTTCAGAATCAATCAATCAGTTGGTAAAAACCTTTTGAAAGAGAAATTTCACATATATAAAGTATACCAATCAAACGAAAGGAATCGTCGGGTTACTCAGAAAAAGAGTCTAACATTGAAAGCCTTAGAGTCACAAACAAAAGGGAATCGAGTTTAGTTACAGACTCATAGTGAGTTTGAAAGCCTAGGGTCCCAAAGTGGAACCCTAATATCACTTGCCAAAGAAACCCCCAGATCCTAGGGTTTAGAATTGAGTCAGACATTGAGGTGAGAGAGCAGGTCATTGAAAGAGGCCCAGAAGTCTCTTCCACAAACTTTATGAGAAACAAACATACATGATAGAAAGAACTGATTCAAGGTCATGAGAACATGTTTGAGAAAACTCGGAGTTTAAACAAGTTCAGAAGAAAGAGATGATACGAGCTTTAGCAAGAACACAAACAAAGCTAAATAAAGTGAACAAAATCAAAGAACTCAACCATAAACACGTATAGCAAAGAATAAGGATTAACAACACGGATCAACATGTGAGTACAGAAAGAACAACAAAAGTAGAAGAATCTTGCATAATAGAAAGGACACAAGAGAGCAAACTCAAGCATAGTAGAAAAGAAAGCATACGAGTATAACATAGGTAAACACACATGAAGAAAGAACAGAAAGAATCGGAAGGATATTTGAAGAAACTTTTTCAGAAACCCTAAAATTGAAATTGAGCGATTTTGAAAAAGAAATTTGGGGAAAACCTTTTAAAATGTCAAATAAAGCCCAGACATATCACAAATATAAGAAAAATAGGCGAGTACAGAACCTCAGACGGCTTAGAGTTGCATAGAAAACCCTAGAAATGAGAAAGGTCTTGAGGAAAGTTAGATCCTGAGTCAAAAAGACTCATATTGCTTGAACATGTCGGGGTAATGGCCAGAGAAGCCAAAGATCTACAGATATGAGAAGGATCTGAAGAGAGCCATTGAATTCGGGCTTCAAAACCTTGAATAGTTTAGGTCTGATGGTGAGAAAGGATGAGTACAGACCATCCATAGCCGGAGACGCCATGGATTCCGGTGGAAACATGGTGAGATAAGGTGGGAGATGATTAGGGTTTCGGAGAGGCTCGAGAGGATTTGAGAGACGAAGGGGTTCAAAGGCGGCGTCATAGGTGAAATGAATTAGGTTAAGGGGGGTTTAGGAATTAAAAAAAGAAAGGGTGAATTACTACCGTTGATCAAAATGATCAACGGCCTGGATCAAAGGGGAGTCAGGTGGGTTTTTTTAATCGGGTCAGGGGTCGGGTAATTTGGGGGTTGGGCTGGTTTAATTTGGGGGCAGAACTGGGTCAAATTGAGGGCCAAAATTGAAAGGTGAAAGGGCTATAATTGAAATAGAAATGAGCTTAGTGTTAAATTGCCTATTTTTCATTTTTTTTTATAAAAAATAGTAATAATAATTTTAAAAGTAAATTAAAAGCACTGAGCCAAAAAATACAATATTAATATTAATTTAAAAATAATGGAAATAATTTTATAATTATAAAATGTTACTAATCGTGAAATAGGCTATAATTGCAATTACATGCAATTTAGCTTAAAAATACCAAATAGGTTTGTAAAAATATAAAAAAATCACCTTAATTATATTTTGGTGTAAATATGAGAATAAAATAAGTTTTCACCAAAATAATAATCTTGGGAATAATTATTGGATTTTGTACTGCTAAAAATAGACAATAAATTGATTTTAAAATCTTAAAAATTAGGAAAAAATACCAAAACTCTTGGGCATGCTTATATATGTATGTATATGCTATTTTGAAAGCATTTTGTGTATAAAAATACATAGGGAAAAACTGGGTATCAACAAGGCTATATATTCGAAGTTGTAAGACCTCTAAAAAGGCATACCCTCGATATAGACGCCGAAACTACTTCATTCGGGGACTGAAAGGCTCCAACCAAACACAAGGACTATGGTCACAAGGCTATACCATCCAGACTAACGCGACTGGGGATGCCCGACCGTTGTTATAAAATCACAGGCCTTCAAATACTTCAAAAGTACTTCAAAAAACCCCGGTTAAACAGGCTACCCTCAACATAGGCAAAAGGGCTTCGACCATGTTAGCTCGAAACTATAGGATTTGAAACATTCAGCCACCAAGCAAAACCTTACGAGATGCTCATTTATCGCTATATAACAACTCACAATCGAGGATCTTAGCAAGCCGTCGAAGAGTCGGGCGAACATAAAAAATTCAAAACCTTTCACGAGGGAAAACAAAGCCTAAAGAGGTCATACCAACCCTACACGTAAGAGCCACTATTGCCAGCCCATATAAAAGGTCGTACTAACCTAATGCGTAAGAGCCACTGCCGCTAGCCCATATGAGAGGTCGTACCGACCTGTCGCATAAGAGCCTAAGGGCCAGCTTTAAATTCAAAAACATAAGGGTCAATGATCTCGAGTCGAAACCTGACTCGAAGACTAAACCCAAAATAGTTAATTGAATATGCCTAAGAACAAAAGCATAAGAGCTTAAATGTTGGCTTATACTGAAAGGTCGTACTGACCAAATGCGTAAGAACCTACGGGTCAACCCAATGAGCCTTAGGGTCGTACTGTAAACCTAAGGGTTCTTTTAACTTGGAGACCAGTTCATCTGGCCAATGACTGACAAACATCAAAGCAAAGGGAAGTGCATAAAAAATGAAACCGCAAAGTTTCCTTTTATACGTATATGCAAAAAATACAAAGCTCCATTTACAATGCTCTTTAAAAGCACTATACACGAAATCAATAAAGAAAAGCCTAATCTACGCCACCTCGGGGGCTACGGCCAATCGATTTCTTTCTCGCTATCATCAGCATCAGGCAGAAGGAATTTAGTGTCATATTCGTCCGCCTTTTCCTGCTTTATCTCTTCCGAGAGATCGAATCCCCCTGCGTGGATCTCCTCGAGGGTTTCCCTCCGAGATTTACACCTAATATACTCCTTTCTCCTACTCTCCCGATCGAGAGCCCCTCTCAGCTCAACTCGAGCGTTGGCAGCATCTTGCAAAAAGATGGCCACTTTCTTATCAGCCTTGGTTTAGATCTCTTTGGCTTCAGTCCGAGCATCTACAACCTCGACCTTCATCTTTAGAAGTTCAGACTCGAGCCTTGCAATCATGCTCTTTCGAACCGAGCTGTTTGCACGAGCATTCCGGAGGTGCACTTTGAGGGCGGAAGCCTTGGCCAAAGCGTCCTCCTTGGCCGCAATATCGACCTCTATATGAGCCCTTAGCTCATCACACTCATGCTTGGCCTGGTTAACCTCGCCCCAAAGGCGTTTTAGATCTTCCGCCTTGCTCTGCAACTGAAGTATCAAAATGTTAATCTCTGAGGAAAGAAGAAGAAACATGCATTCCCTCGGAGTGAAGGTTACCTGTTTCTCGAGGTGGCTTTCATAGTTCAGGCTCCGATTCACCTCGTACAGAAGGTGCCTTGGTTCTTTCCCCATTTTGTCACAAAGAAGCCTGAGGGATTTCCCCCATCCAAGGCTTTCCTCAACAAAGCTTCACAGCGAAGCAACTCAGACTTGAGCTTATCAAAGGCCTATGAAAAAGAAGCTCAATGAGAAAAAGAAAATGACAAGATCAAAATATCTACAAAGTCAACCCAAACTCACCATCAAACAAAGACACTGAGCCTCCTCAAAAGTTTAGCGAGCATCCACCAGCCCCAGTTGAACCGATCTCGATGGGGATATGGTCTCTCGAGACCCCGCTAGATTTAGGCGGTCCTTAATCTCGAGAATCCCTCGAAGTACCTTCGATGGGGGGTGAGGACGACAGTTGAGCACCTGTATCCCCCGAAGTACCTTCGGCGGGAAATGAAGACGGCGGCAAGGGAGGAACCACCTCTCCAAAGAAAGAAGCCTCGGATGCCATGGGGCTCAGCAAATACAATTCCTTTAAGCCTTTGATCAGGGACTACCTTGCTACAAGCACCCTCATTCTTCGAGGGCTCCTTTCATTTGTTATCAGTCCTCGACCCCAAGCCGACCATATTTCCTCCTCCCCAAGGGGGCATAACCTCATCTTGAAAAATCTCCAAAGCCTGCGGTGATGGAGTTAGCATGCGTAAAAGAAAGTACCTTTCAAAGAAAGCAAGACACACGCCACACACCATGATATTTCGCCTCCCATATACCCTAAGCTAGATCTATCCCCTTACGCTCATCATAAGTCGAGCAAACTGCTAGTTTTTGAGACAAATCAGCTAGATCGGGAACCTCGTGTGGCATCCACGGGACCACTACAAAAGAGAAAAGGAAAGCATCTTTACAGGGTCCACATCCACCATGGACAGAAGCAATAAGAACACACGTATACCACTTTCGTGTAAGGTTCCATTTCTCAGGAAATAAAAGAAAATCTGCAGGGATAATATCGCCAGTCCGCACTCGGACGAAATGGCTCATCCACCCACGGTCCCCATCTTCTTCATTGCTAGCAATAAAGGGCCGGGTGGATCGACGTCGTAGAGAAATCAGGCCTTGATAATGCAGAGGTCGATACAACCTAATAAGATGGCTGAGGGTGAACTCGAGTCTAGCTTTATCTACAAAATATCTTATCATCAGCACTAAACTCCAGAACGACGGGTGGATCTATGCCAAAGTAACCTGGTATCTTCTACAAAATTCAATCACAAGCTTGTCGAGAGGGCCCAAAGTAAAGGGATACGTATATACATTCAAAAACCCTCGACATGAGCCATAACGCTCTCCTCCGGGGAAGGTACCTGCAGTACCACTTCTTCTCCCCATCCACAGTCCTTCCTAACCATCTCGAGATGTCCCTCCCCTATTGAGGAGATGAACCTCGATGCATGCTCCCGATGGCCTTGAACGTTGGGAGTTCTCTCCAATGTAAAGTCTCTCCTCGAGAGAAAGCACCTCGAGGTCAGCTCACCAGACACCGGCGGTGTACCACCGACCGAGCATGAAATGGAGGCAGAACTCTCCTCTCTTTGATGAACGGATTTTGATATAGCAGCCATGACTACGGTGAAATACGAAAAGGAGGATGAAGACTTGGGCGAAGCTTTGAGTTGAAATGATAAGAGAACTAGCACAAAGAATAAGAGTTCTATAAGAGAGATAGTTACTCAGAGTAGCGGAATCCTCAGTTAAGAAATAAGCAAATGCATATAAAGGGGCAAGTAGCAACTGTTCGCCTGTCCTGAAGACCAATTAATTCTGACCATGTTAGTGCCACTTTTTTGGGAAATGTACCGGTTGGACCACCCCGGTCGCTTCACGACCGTGTCTTATAAATGATGCTATCACACAGTGCTCGAGAGATGTTGAGGCCCCGAGGATTTCTGCTATTATAAGCATCGACTCCAAAAGGCTATCGACCTAATCTCGAGTTGGTGCCCGATCTCGAGGGTCCCGATTGCTCCAAATATGGACTCCTAAGAGTCGACATCATAATTCAAAGGCTAAATTTCTCGTGATCGCTGAAAAATAAAGAATTCAAGACTGGAAGCAGAAAAAATTTCTTACATTGCCAAAAATATGTTTATAGGGGGAATGTTTACAAGACCTTCTTTCCCGGGAAATACATACACAAAAAGAAAAAAGAGAAAGAAAGACGACGTAGGTCTACTCTTCACCACCACTGCTCTCTGAACCATCTCCGGATCCTCATTCGAAGTGGCCGAGAATGCCAATTCTTCCTCCAAATCTCGGGCCTCCTCGATCTTAACCGAGAGATCGACACCTTTAGCACTGGCTTCCTCTAGGGCCTGCCTCCTTGCCTTTGCACAAGAGTAAGCGACGGTCTGAGCCAGCTTCTGCTCGGCCTTCTCTGATATCTCTCGGGCTAGTTTATTCATAATAGCGGCGTCTTTCACATATGTAGCGGCATTCTCTTTGGCCTCGGACTTGGCTGTAGATAGTGCAGTAGCCTCTTCTCGAGAATTTCGGAGAAGAACCTGGGCCGATGTCAACTCCGAGGTCAAGACCTCATTCCACCTCCTCAGCTTGAGGATCTCTACATTCGTAGCTGCAACTTCTTCACGAAGCCGCCCCACAAGAGCATTCTTCTGCCCGATCTGCATAGAAAAAGATAAGTTGGTAAGATAGAATTGTGAGGATGATGAACGAGTTCATGAATAACGAGTTACCTTCTCAGCAAGGCTAGCCCTTTCTCGAAGCACTCCCTCCAAATTCGCCCAAAGCACGCTTAATTCCTCCTCCTTTGGGGCAGAGGAGACCTCCTACTCCTTCAGTCCCGAGGTAAGCTTCTCGAGCTCCTTTCCACGACATGATCATACATCTTCTTAGCCTACAACAAAACAGAAGAGTCTGAAAAATGAGGAAGAATGCTTGAGACATGAAAACTATATGTAAAATGGTATCATCTACTACTGGAGCTTCTCCGCTTCCTCGATAGCGTTGGGAGCGTCAAGATCAATTTGCTCACCGATACTATCGAGGAAGTTCTCAAGCACATCTCCTCCATCGAGAGGGACCCCCACATTGGTGACACTTGGGTCCTGCGCATCCTTGAATTCCCCGGGTGAGAATCGAGGACCCAAATCAAGGCCACCCTGGATATCGATATTTCCAAAGGGAAAATACTGTCCTCGAAATGTTCCGGGCCTAGGACCTTCGGAGTCATCAATAATGAGTTCCTCCAAAGGGACTGTACCACGTCCGATTGGGAACTCGGAGACCGTATCTATACCCTCCTCGAGGGTCTCCATAATATGAGCTCGAACCGAATCAACCGTTCCCGGTTCATCGGCCCTCGACCAGCCACCTACAGGGCATTCGTTCCCGACCTCGTCCTTTGTACCAAACGATACTCATCATCATTGTCATCTTCATCCCCAGTACTGGGACTTGCTCCAAAAGTTGAAGCCGAGACCTTTGAAGTATCTCGAGGCCTGCGTGATTTGGGTTACTTTGACATAGGAGATTCAGCAACCACCTTTCTCTTCCTTTTCTTTCCCTTGTCGGGCTTCGGGCTTCTTCCTCGCCGTCGGGAGGCGGTCTCATCAGCACTCCATCACTAAGGCCTGCGCAAGCATAATAATCAAAGCTTGTCCATGCGAAAGAGATAATTGAAACATGGTAGAGGCAACAACAAAAAGACTTACCGTGATTCTTGGCCGGCCACCGCGTTTTAGCCAAGTTGGGCCAAGAACACTTGAGATAAGGGAACAAAGCATACAATTGCCTAATCCATCCCGACAGATCTTGGACCACTTCTGGATACCAAACTATAGCTGTATAAATGAATGGGAGATCATTTTTTGAAAAGAAGGTAAGAAGGCAAAAAAGCATGTTCGAGGGAGAGGTACTTATGCGCCATATTCCACTCCTCCGGGAATGGCATCCTTTTAGCCGGGATGATGTTCGAGGTCCTCACTCGAATAAACCTGCTCATCTACCATTGATCCTTGTTCTCATCAATGCTCAAAAAAAAAATCGCTTCGTGGATCGAGGGTAAAGCTTGATCAGACCTCGAAAGAGGCAAGGGCTATATAGTCTAATCAAGTGGTCAAGGGTAAAAGTCATGCCCACGACTTTGCTGGAGAAATATCGGATCATATAGACTATCCTCCAGAAAGATGGATAAATTTGGCCAAGCATCACTTTATACTTATGGCAGAAGTCAAGAATAACCAGATCTATCGCCAGAGAAGAAGGATCTAAAGAATCGACGGGGCCCAAAGTGAATAAGAATGTGTATACATGAAGAAAGCCAACCTTGAGATATGTTATGCTCTCGTTAGAACTGGGAATCTCAACCAACACTGTCCTCTCCAATCGATAGTCGTCCCTCACTTTTCGTATTTCAGTCACGACGCTAATATACCGGGACACGTGTTCACATCGGTGCAGTGTAGATGAAGGTCTCACGATAGAAAAATCGTTCATAGTATCGAACTCAATATGGGTACACTGTTCAACGGTGGGTGCCACTTTAGGTTTGCCCTTAGATGTTCGAGATGAAGAGACAACATCCTTTTTTGAAGGCACTGTTTTAGAGGTTCTAGCCATGGTAGTGGAAAGGCCTTTCTGTGAAAGTAAGTAAGGAACCAAGAACGGAAGAAGGAAGAATGTGAAAGGGGATGGCCTTGGCTCTGAAAGTTTGAAGATATTGTAAAAGTGTGAATCATTAAACGATTGAGATATTTATAGAAGCCATATGGGCAGCGGAAAGGACGAACCAATAGCGGTTCATGGGCTTCTCGATAGTCGTGTTGACAGCGACCCTTGCACGACCTTTTGAGTTATGGCATTTAATGCTCTAATAAGTTGACGTCATGATGATAGTTCCTAAAGAGTAGGAGTTTAAAAACGTTTCCTATCATTTTCTTATAGGAAACACGGGGACTATCTGTATACGGTAAAAATCAGCGGTTCAAGTTTACGATCATCATGGTGCCTCGTAGAGACTGCCCCTAGAAGGCTCGAAGTTCAGCTCGGGATACCGACCCCGAGGGCTCCCAATGATTGACCTCAAGGGTTTTCGGTGATCGACATCGAGGTAGCGTAAGCAACGACCGACCTCGAGGCAATATAAATCAACGGCTACGGTGGATCGATATGAGGTTCCCAAGGCATATAATTAGAGCTGACAAAGTCTATTAGACTAGTCCAAACCCGTATCATGGCATTAAATGGTTGTACCAGCCCCATATATTTGTAATAAATGTATTTGTACTATGTTGGGATTCCCATCATATATAAAGGGGATCCTTGTCATTTTATAGGGGGGTCTGATACACAATATTGAATAACAAGAACATTCTCTTTGCTCTCTAACACATTCTCTCTTGACCCCTCTTTATTAACATTTATTGTTTGTATTCATTGTGTTCTATTTATTGTTCCTCAGTTGCTCATTATTGTCCATAAAGAGCCTCCATCAAATTTATCATTACTGTTAATCCTCCATCGACTGCCCTTAGTCAGGCATCCGACTCGACCTCGACGCCCAGAATATGCAAGCCCGAGGCCCCAATTCCCAGCCATTTGGTTTGTTTATTACATTGTTTACAAGCTATTATCTTGTCTCCAAGTCTTTCACGTAGCATCTATTGCCTAACAACTAGCATAAAAATAAATCACATATTTTTAGAACCACAAAATCAAATCTAATTGCTATTACCATTTTCACGGTAAACTAATAGCAAGAAATTCGTCTAGATAACTGGGGCAGAATTTTGAGGAGGGCCCTCAAAATTCTTTGTCAAGAAGGTCGCAATGTCTCTAATAATGTCACAGTACTGGTTCATCTGATAAAATTTTTAAATTGCATTTTAGTATGTTCCAAATAACTATGCATAGATATTTTTGAAAACTCTATTTTTAGCCAAATGCTACCGATGGTGACTCGAACATAACTATAGTGTGGAGTAGATCAAAGCAAGTAGACAAGCACGAACCAACCTCCCCCTCAAAACTCTCGATTTTTCTTTGGATGCAGGAACAAGGAATAACCACAAGTACGTGCACCCTAAAATCATTACCTTCATAACAACCGGACTTCCAAGCACAATATCTCTAGCTAAGAAATATCCTGCTCCTACTGGCTATCTGCCCACTGCATGAGACTAAGCCCTATCTCAATTCCTTCATGAGGCTAAGCCTTGCCTCCCTATTTTCATAAGGCGAAGCATTGCCTTCTCTTTGCATGAAACTAAGAACTGTCTCAATTCCTGCATGAGGGTAAGCCCTGCCTCCCTATTTGAATAAGGCTAAGCATTGCCTTCTCTTTGCATGAGACTAAGCGTTGTCTCAATTACACCATGAGGCTAAGCCCTGCCTCCCTATTTGTATAAGGCTAAGCATTGCTTTTTCTTTGCATGAGACTAAACCCTGTCTCAATTCCTGCATGAGGCTAAGCCTTGCCTCCCTATTTGTATAAGGCTAAGCATTGCCTTTTCTTTGCATGAGACTAAGCCCTGTCTCAATTCCTGCATGAGGCTAAGCCCTGCCTCCCTATTTACATAAGGCTAAGCATTGCCTTCTCTTTGCATGAGACTAAGCCATGTCTTAATTCATGCATGAGGCTAAGCCCTACATCCCTATTTGCATTAGGCTAAGCATTGCCTTCTTTTTTCATGAGACTAAGCTATGTCTCAATTCTTGCATGAGGCTAAGCCCTTCCTCCCATTTGCATAAGGTTAATCATTCCCTTCTCTTTGAGACTAAGCATTGTCTCCTTTTGCATAAATGTTGCTCTATTCCAAAGCTTGCATTATTCCCTTCTTTAGGGGCTAAGCTCTGCCCCCGACCCTACACAAGACTAAGCTCTGTCTTGTTTTATCTTAAGCATCATGTCTCTACATCTCATGGGCTAATATATAGCCGATTTGTCCAAAGGTGTTGTAGTCTGAAGGCATCATCATCATCATAGCCTGAAGACACCATGTCATGGCCTGAGGATCCCTCAATATTGCACACCATTATTCAAAGGCATCATGGTTCAGAGGCACCATTCTCATGGCCCGAGAACATCATTTCATGACTTGCGAATCCCTTATCTCACGATCCATGGACCCAAACGTCATGGTCTAAGGACATTATCCTTAGTCCAAAGACAACCTTCATGGTCCAAAGGGAATTTGCATAAGGTTTAAATTTTTGCAATAACCTATATATATTTGCACGCATCATGTTTTAAATTTTATAGGTAATCCAGAAGTAACTGTTCTTTAAACGGGAGCAATCTTTGCTCCGGTTTCCATTTACAACTTTCACATTCCACAAATGTTTTAAACATAACCAACCAACATCAATTCCCGCTTCCTAGTATATGGCTATTCAGATACTTTCTCTATGGCATATCTGTTACATTTCAGACTCACATTCATAACACCACATAAATCCATCTAATACTATCCTTCCCAAAAGAACCCTTTCCGAAACACGTGACTATTCCTATAATAAGTCCATCAGTTTCATCCACCGATTGGTCCAGAAATACACACGACCTGATTCTTGTAAAACCAAGGATATGTAGGTAACTCAGAAACCAGAGTGCGGCCTATATTTTTCAAATCACTCCATTCGGTCAAAATCGATCAACATTTCTTTACCCGACAACTCTTTCATCCTTCCCGGGTAAAGATGGGCATTTGTTGATACCCAATTTTTCCCTCATATATTTTAAACATGCTTATATACTTTCAAAATAGTGCATGGGCATCATCAAGTATTTTTCCTAATTTTTCCATCTTTTTTAAAGATTTTTTGATCAATTTATTCCCACATTTTATTGTATAAACAATCATTAATTGCATCACAAATTATTTTTATGATGATTTAATCATCTAAATTCATCATTTATGCCAACATAGTATTTAAATATTTTTAGTGCATTTTTATAATTACATTTGCATTTTTAGGCTAAATTGCACATCTTTGCAATAATAGCCCATATTAATGTATAATTAAATTATTTATGCAGAAAATAATCTTTTATACTTTTAAAATGTTAAACAACCATTTCAAATCATTTTAGTGAAGAAAGGATATTTGAGATATTCATTTATTATTTTTATAAATTATTTATTTGTTAAAATTGGGTATTTAAAATCTGGCCCATTTTTATTTAAATTCAGACCTAGAATTAGCCAAAGCAACCCAATTTACCTAGCCCAGTTACCCTAGGCCCAAACAAAACAACCCCTTACTAAACCTTGTCGGTACCCGCCTAGCCAACCCGAGCCAGTCTCTTCTAAAAATCCCGGTCGCTAATCTTTAAGATCAATGGCTCACATTTAACCCCGCCCATTTAATTATTCAAAATCCCTAATCCTAACCCATTTCTCACCACCCGAGCACCCCTAAATGCTCCCTACTCCTCTCCTTTCTTCTGTCAAACCCTAGTGTCGTCCCCCCCCCTAAAATCTCTCCTATTCCGGCTCAAACATGGAATCAATCCATGATTTACTTACCTATTTTGTGTTACTCTATCATTATACACTCGTCTATGGTATTAATTAGATTCTTGCCCTATTTTTGACAAGAATTACCTCAATAACAGGTAGATTCACCCTGATTCTTTGAAGATCTGGATGATCTTTCGTCTATATACATGTTTTATTGAACGATTCTTGCATCTATGGTCTGATTCAAAGAATCGGTCTCAACTAGGGTTTGAAACCTTTCCTTGTTCTTTACTGATTACTGGTTGATACTCTTTCCTTTCTCGTATTTGACTAATATTTTCCTTATTTCTGTTTAATCTACCGTGTTTCCTTTGTTTTTACCTTATTTTTGCCCCAAATCTGATTTTTAAACGATTCTTATGTGATATTTTCCTTATTCTCTATTGTATCCCCGTATTTTAAGTGTTACTCGCATGATTACATTCCATTATTCTTTGTTAATATACTGAACTCTTTGTTTATGTATTATTTTCCCTAAAAAATTAGATCCTAAGCGATTATGTGTTTAATACTTACCATGTTTCATGTTTACACTATACTACTATATAAACCCCTCCCCTTTCCCCTTTAGGACAGACAGAAAATCAATAGACTCTCATTGATAAAATTAAGATTTGGCTCTGTGTTCTTTTTGATATCTTGTTCTGTCTCTGGTATTTGGCCGGCTGAAAGCCAAGGCCAAATATTCTGGGTTCTCGACTATTGTGGTATTATTCTTGGTTTTCTTGCCTAACTGGTCAGTTACTGTACCTTTGCCATCTTAGTTTTTGTGACAACCTGGCCGGTCGTTTTAAGAAATTTACTCTCTTATCCCCCATTAACTGATTTCCCCAAGTTTATTTCTGTTATTTTGATTTGCCGGGATGTTCGATTTTAAGTTTCGGAGAGTTTTGGGACACTTAGTCCCTAAATGAGAGCTTAAGTGTTGGAAAGTTGACCGACATTGTAACAATGTGACGACGGCCTCAGAATAGAAATCCGATGGTTCCATTAGCTCCGTTGAGTGATTTCAGGCTTAGGGGCGTGTTCGGATTGTGTTTTGGAGGTCCGTAGCTAATTTAGGCTTGAAATGCCGAAAGTTAAATTTTTGAAGTTTCCGGTTTGATATTGAGATTTTGATCCGAAGGTCGGAATGGAATTTCGGAAGTTGGAGTAGCTCCATAGTGTTTAATGTGACGTGTGTGCAAAATTTCAGGTCATTCAGACGAGGTTTGATAGACTTTTTGATCGAAAGCGTATTTTTAGAGTTTTTGGAAATTTTAGGCTTGAATCCGATGAAAAATAAGTGTTTTGATGTTGTTTTGACCGTTTCAGAGGTTGGAAAAAGTTTGAATGATGTTTTAGGATTGGTTGGCATGTTTGGTTGAGGTCCCGGGGGCCTCGGGTGTGTTTCGGATGCTCAATGAGTCATTTTTGAAAAAACATGTTGTAGCAGTCAGTTCCAGTTTCCTTCTTCGCGTTTGTGAGTGGGGTCTCGCGTTCGCGAAGAGGAGCTGGGGCTGGTGAGGAATTAACGCTTCGCGTTTGTGAAGGAACTTACGCATTCGCGAGGCTGTGGGACTTTGTGCCTACGCATTCGCGAAGGCAGTCTCACATTCGCGTAGGAGAAGAGAAATGATCATTGCATTCACGGCTCAGGCATCGCGTTTGCGAAGAGGGAGATTGGGCAGTGGAACTTTAGTGCATCACGTTCGCAACCGTAGCCTCGCGTTCACAAAGAATAACGCGCCTGTGCAGAATGTTTAAGTTCAAAATCGAGGGTTTAGCCATTTTTATCAAAACTTAAGCTTGGGAGTTAGGATATGAGCGAGATTTTGAAGGATTTTCAGAGATATCAATTGGGTAACGATTCTTAACTTCTTTTTTCTTTTAACCCATTAATCTAAACATGAATTCATCCTTTAATTTCGGAATTTGTATGAAAATTGGGGGAAAGTTCTTAGACCAAGAAATTGAGTTTTGATTGGGGATTTGACATTGGATTTGGATAATTTGGTATGGTTAGACTCGTGAGAATGTGAGGCTTCTGTAAATGTAAATTTTACCCGATTCTGATATATGGGACCGAGGGGCATTTTGGTCATTTATCTAATTTCGTGTATTAGCTTAGAATTTAATTGTAGAATCAATTACTTGAAGTGTTATTTACATTATGAAATTGAATTGAATAGATTGGGGCCATTTGGAGTCGAGTACTCGTGGAAAGAACGTGGTTTCGGATTGATTTTGAGCCGGTTCGAGGCAAATGGCTTGTCTAACCTTGTGTGGGGGACCTCCCCCTTAGGATTTGTATATTTGGTAATTGAAATGCCTTCTACGTGAGGTGATGAGTGCGTACTTGTGTTAATTGTTGGAAATCCGGTTTTCATTAAGTAATCACTAGTATGTTCCTTTCTTGTTTTTATTACTTGCACTATTAAGCGTATTGTTAGCTTAGGAAACCATGTCTAAGTGAATTAATTGCTTTATTTGCTCAATTTGCCTTACCTAAATTCTGTGCAGCATGCTAGGCTAGAATCACTTGTTGCCTTAATATGAAATTTTGCCATTTCTGTATATTTTCCTATTGCTGCTGTGCATTTATTTTGGGACTACGGATGTGGGATTCTGGTAGCTCCCCCTTGTCTATTTATTTTGGGACTACAAATGTGGGATTCCGGTAGCTCCCCCTTGTCTATTTATTTTAGGACTACAGATGTGGGATTCCGGTTGATCCCCATGAACAGTTATATGGAACTATAGGATTGCACCTGGTAGATTCCTCTTGTACTAGGTATTTACATTTGGGACTACGCAACGGGATTCCAGTAGATCCCCGTGCACTATAAGTTGGACTACGGAACGGGATCCCGGGAGATCCATTGGATATGTATATATGGGACTACATGATGGTATCCTGGGAGATCCCCGATTGTTATTTTGGTTCTAAGTCGCATTTCTTTCCGTGTTTTTCCTTGTCTCTATAATAGTTGTTGTTGCCTCTTTTTATATCCTGTGTTACTTTCACTATTGTATTTATTTATACTTTTCTGTTCTACACTGTCAAACTTTATACTTTATTTAACCTTAGTAGGGCCCTGACCTTCCTCGTCACTACCCCACCGAGCTTAGGCTTGGCACTTACTAGGTACCGATGTGGTGTACTCATGCCTCATCTGCGCATGTTTTTCATGTGTAGATCCAGGTATTGCGATTAAGTCCTACCACCCGTGAGACAAGGCGACTGCTCTAGAGACTTCGAGGTACATCTACCGCATCCGCAGATCGAGGAGTCCCTTTCTATTCTAGCTTTTAACATTTTCCCTTTTGTATTTCTTTCCCTTGTTAGATATTCAGGAGTTAGACATTGTAGATATCCAAAGGCTTGTGGTTCCGTGAGGTTTTGGGTTTTGTGATAGTGTACTTGATTCTGAGAATGTTGTGTTGTGTATGCCGAGCGGTATTTTAACTATTATTTTCATTTTGTTATTTTGGCTATTGATTATTTCTTCCGCAAGTTTCGTTTATGTTCCGCATTTGTTAGGCTTACCTAGTCGTAGAGCTAGGTGGCGTCAAGATGGTTCACGGAGGTCGAACCGGGGTCGTGACAAGTTGATATCAGAGCTCTAGGTTCATAGGATTCATGGATCACAAGCCGGCTTATTAGAGTATCGCTGATCGGTACGGAGACGTCTGTACTTATCTACGAGATGCTATGTAACTGTTAGGAAAATTCCACTTTATTTGATTTCCTTGTCGTGCGATATTTTAACATCACAATTCTAAACTTCTATCTTCTATTCTCTCACAGATGGTGAGGACACATTCTACCCGAGATGATCAGGCACTCGCGCCCCTACTACAGCCGTCAGAGGCCGGGGCCAGGGTAGAGGCCGAGGATGCGCATATAGTGCAGCCTGAGCACCTGCACGAGCTGCCGTCGAGGTACCACCTGCAGTTCCAGCTGAAGTCCAGGCACCTGACATGCCTACTACTACTACTACTCCAGCTCTTCAAGAGACTCTGGCACAATTCATGAGCATGTACACCACTCTGGCTCAGGCAGGGTTGCTTCCCCTTACTGCAGCTACATCTCAGGCCGGGGGAGGAGCACAGACTCCCTCCACCCGTACTCCTGAGCAACAATTACATGTTGAGTAGGTCCCTGAGATTATTACTGTACCGCCTGCAGTGCCAGTTCAGCCCGAGGACAGAGAAGTGGCTTCCGAGGAGGCGCAGTTAAGGCTTGAGAGGTTCAAGAGTTACAAGCCTCCTGTATTCAGCGGTCTAGCATCGGAGGATGCTCTGAGATTTCTAGATGAGAGTTATCGTATTCTCCATACCATGGGTATATTAGGATCGAGCGGGGTTTCCTTCACTACCTTCCAGCTTCGAGGAGCCGCCTATGAGTGGTGGCGCACCTATGAGTTAGATAGTCCGGATGAGGCTGCTTCACTGACTTGGACTCTATTTTTAGATCTATTCCTGATAGAGTATGTTCCTCAGAGCCTCAGGGACGCATGGCGCGCAGAGTTTGAGCATTTTCACCAGGGTGCTCTATATGTCTCAGAGTATGCTGTCCGTTACACTAGTATGGCTAGGCATGCACCAGCCTTGGTTTATACTGTCCACGAGAGGGTTCACCGGTTTATTGAGGGCCTTATGCCCAGCATCAAGTCTAGCATGGCTCGTGAGTTGGAGATGGATATTTCTTATCAACAGGTGGTGAGCATTGCTAGGAGGATTGAGGGTATGCATGCTAGGGAGAGAGAGGAGAGGGAGGCCAAGAGGTCTCGAGAGTTAGGCCATTATTCTGGTGCCCGTGCCCCAGCTGTAGGTTGTCGGGTTATATGAGTCGCCCTGTTCATTCAGCTCTTCCAGCAGCCAGTGGTATTCCAGCTCCTTCTAGACCTTAGGAGCCTTATTATGCACCACTGTTATATAGCGCGCCTCCAGCAGACCTGGACCGAGCTAGTAACAACCACCATGTCCTCCCAAATCTTGTTTGAAGTGTGGTGACACACGCCATATGGTGAGGGATTGCACCAGACTTGGGAGGGGTGTACCTCCACAGACTTCTCAGCCACAACATGCCCCATAGAGTTCTCAAGCTATGGTTACAGCTCCAGTTGCTACCCCACCTACTCATCCAGCTAGAGGTGGAGGTCGGGGAGGTAGAGGTCGCCCTAGAGGGGGAGTCCAAGCCAGATACTATGCCCTTCTTGCCCGTACCGAGGTTGTTTCCTCCGATTCTGTCATCACAGGTATTATACTGGTTTGTCACAGAGATAAATTAGTTATATTCGATCCAGGCTCCACTTATTCTTATGTGTCTTCTTATTTTGCTTCGCATTTGGGTGTATCTCAGGATTCTTTGAGTTCCCCTATTTATGTTTCTACTCCTATGGGAGATTCTCTTGTTGTGGAACACATTTATCGGTCGTGTTTGGTTGCTCTTAGTAGTTTTGAGACTAGAGCCGATTTATTCTTACTCAACATGGTTGACTTTGATATTATCTTGGGCATGGAATGGTTGTCACCTCATTATGCTATTCTTGATTGTCAAGCCAAAATCGTGACACTGGCTATGCCAGGTATACCGCATGTTAAGTGGAGGGGTACTTTAGATCACACTCCCAGTAAAGTTATTTCTTTTCTTAAAGCTCAGCGTATGATAGAAAAGGGGTGTGATGCGTATTTAGCTTATGTGAGAGATGTCAGCATTGATATCCCTTCAGTTGATTCAGTTCCAATAGTATGGGATTTTCCCGATGTGTTTCCAACTGATCTTCCAGGCATGTCGCCTAATAGAGATATTGATTTTGTCATTGATCTATTGTCGGGCACTTCGCCCATTTCTATTCCTCCATATCGTATGGCTCCTCCTGAGTTGAAGGATCAGTTATAGGAATTGCTTGACAAGGGTTTTATTTGGCCCAGTGTATCACCTTGGGGGTGCTCCTGTCTTGTTTGTGAAGAAAAAGGATGGTTCTATGCGTATGTGTATTGATTATCGCCAGTTGAACAAGGTTACAGTGAAGAACCATTATCCTTTGCCTCGTATTGATGATTTATTTGACCAGTTTCAGGGCACACAGGTGTTTTCTAAGATTGATTTGCACTCAGGTTACCATCAATTGAAGATTCGGGAGCCAGATATCCTGAAGACTGCTTTCAGGACTCGATATGGTCATTACAAGTTCCTTGTTATGTCATTTGGGTTGACCAATGCCCAACAGCCTTTATGCATTTAATGCATAGTGTGTTCCGGTCATTACAAACTGGTGTATTACAAACTGGTGTATTCCCGGAGTCAGGAAGATCATGAGCAGCACCTGAGGACTGTGGTTCAGACTTTGTGAGAAAAGAAGTTATATGCTAAGTTCTCGAAATATGAGTTTTGGTTAGATTCAGTGGCATTCTTAGGCAACGTGGTATCGAGTGAGGGTATTCAGGTGGATCCGAAGAAGATAGAGGCCATGTAGAGTTGGCCCAGACCATCCTCAGCTACCGAGATCTGCAGTTTCCTTGGCCTGGCGGGTTACTACCGTCATTTTGTGGAGGGATTTTCAACGATTGCAGCCCCTATGACCAGGTTGACCCAGAAGGGTGCTCCGTTTCAGTGGATGGAGAAGTGTGAGGCGAGCTTTCAGAAGCTCAAGACAGCTTTGACTACAGCCCCAGTTTTGATATTGCCTATAGGTTCGGGGTCTTATACGATCTATTATGATGCCTCGAGGATTGTCCTCAGAGCGGTGTTGATGCAGGACGTTAGGGTGATTGCCTACGCGTCCAGACAGTTGAAGATACATGAGAATAACTACCCTGTTTATGACCTTGAGTTAGCTTCCATTGTTCACGCCTAGAAGATTTGGCGCCATTATTTATATGGGGTTCCCTATGAGATATATATTGACCATCGGAGCTTGTAGCATCTGTTCAAGCAAAAGGATCTCAATTTGCGCCAGAGGAGGTGGTTAGAGTTGGTAAAGGACTATGACATCACTATTTTGTATCACCTGGGCAAGGCCAATGTGGTGGTCGATGCTTTGAGTCGCCGGGCAGAGATTTTGGGGAGTTTGGCTTATTTACCAGCATCGAAGATGCCTATGGCGATGGATGTTCAGGCCTTAGCTAGCCAGTTTGTGAGATTGGATCTTTCGGAGCCTAGTCGGGTTCTAGCTTGCATGGTTTCTCGGTCTTCCTTATTTGATCGTATCAGGGAGTGTCAGTATGATGACCAACATTTGCTTGTCCTCAAGGACAAGGTTTAGCACGGTGATGCCAGAGATGTGACTATTGGTGATGATGGGGTGTTGAGGATGCAGGGTCAGATTTGTATACCCAATTCGATGGGCTTTGAGAGTTGATTCTAGATGAGGCCCATAGTTCGCGGTATTCCATCCATCCGGGTGCTGCGAAGATGTGTCAGGATTTGAGGCAGCACTACTAGTGGAGGCGGATGAAGAAGGATATAGTTAAATTTGTAGCTCGGTGCCTCAACTGTCAGCAGGTGAAGTATGAGCACCAGATACCGGGTGGGTTACTTCAGCAGATAGAGATTCTGGAGTGGAAGTGGGAGCGGATCACCATGGACTTTGTAGTTGGCCTCCCACGGACTTTGAGGAAGTTTGATGCTATTTGGATGATTGTGGATCAGCTGACCAAGTCCGCTCATTTCATTCCTGTGTGTACTACTTATTCTTTTGAGAGGTTTGGCGGAGATTTATATTCGGGGGATTGTTCATCTGCATGGTATTCCAGTGTCCATCATTTCGGATAGAGGTACACAGTTCACATCATGGTTTTGGAGGGTCGTTCAGCATGAGTTGGGTACTTGGGTGTAGTTGAGTACAACATTTCACCCTCAGACGGACGGACAGTCCGAGCGCACTATTCAGATTCTTGAGGATATGTCACGTGCATGTATGATTGAGTTTGGAGCGTCTTGGGATCAGTTCTTGCCATTGGCAGAGTTTGCTTACAACAACAACTATCAGTCCAGCTTCATATGGCACCATATGAGGCTTTATATGGTAGGAAGTGTAGATCCCCGATGGGTTGGTTTAAGCTGGGTGAGGCTAGACTATTAGGCACAGACTAGGTTCAGGATGCCTGGTTCAGGCTAGACTACCATTTTGCCTACGCGAAGAGGAGCTGGGGCTGGTGAGGAATTAACGTTTCACGTTCGCAAAGGAGCTTACTCGTTTGCGAGGCTATGGGACTTTGTGCCTACGTGTTCGTGAAGGCAGTCTCGCGTTCGCATAGGAGAAGAGAAATGATCATCGCGTTTGCGGCTCAAGCATCACATTCGCGAAGAGGGAGACTGGCCAGTGGAACTTTAGTGCATCGCGTTTGCGACCGTAGCCTCACGTTCGCAACCCTAGCCACGCGTTCGCGAAGAAGAACGCGCCTAGGCAGAATATTTAAGTTCAAAATCGAGGGTTTAGCCATTTTTATCAAAACTTAAGCTTCGAAGCTCGGATTTGAGCGAGATTTTGAGGTATTTTCAGAGATATCGATTGGGTAACGATTCCTAACTCTTTTTTTCTTGTAACCCATTAATCTAAACATGAATTCATCCTTTAATTTCGGAATTTGTATGAAAATTGGGGGAAAGTTCTTAGACCAAGAATTTGAGTTTTGATTGGGGATTTACATTGGATTGGGATAATTTTGGTATGGTTAGACTCGTGAGAATGTGGTGATTCTGGAAATATAAATTTTACTTGATTTCGAGACGTGGGTCCGAGTGGCGTTTTTGTCATTTTACCTAATTTCGCATATTAGCTTAGAATTTAATTGTAGAATCAGTTACTTGAAGTCGAGTACTCGTGGCAAGAGTGTGGTTTTAGATTGATTTTGAGCCGGTTCGAGATAAGTGGCTTGTCTAACCTTGTGTGGGGACCTCCCATTTAGGATTGGTATATTTGGTAATTGAAATGGCTTGTACGTGAGGTAACGATTGCGTACTTGTGCTAATTGCTGGAAATTCAGTTTTCATTAAGTAATCACTAGTATGTTCCTTTCCTGTTTTTATTACTTGCACTACTAAGCATGTTGTTAGCTTAGGAAAGCACATCTAAGTGACTTAATTGCTTTATTTGCTCAACCTGCCTTACCTGATTTTTGTGCAGCAAGCTAGGCTAGAATCACTTGTTGCCTTAATATGAAAGTTTGCCATTTCTGTATATTTTATTATTACTGCTGTGTATTTATTTTGGGACTATAGATGTGGGATTCCGATAGCTCCCCCTTGTCTGTTTATTTAGGGACTACGGAAGTGGGATTCCGATAGCTCCCCATTATCTGTTTATGTTGGGACTGCAGATGTGGGATTCCGGTATATCCCCCTGTACAGTTATATAGAACTATGGGAATTTACCCGGTAGATTCCCCCAGTACTGGGTATTTACATTTGGGACTATGGAACGGGATTCCGGTAGATCCTCGCGCACTATGAGTTGGACTGCGGGACGGTATCCCGGGAGATCCATTGGATATGTATATATGGGACTGCAAGACGGTATCCTGGCAGATCCCCGGTTGTTATTTTGGTGCTAAGTCACATTTCTTTCTGTGTTATGCCTTGTCTCTGTAATAGTTGTTGTTGCCCCTTTTTATATCCTGTGTTACTTTCACTGATGTATTTATTTATATTGTTCTATTCTACACTATCAAACTTTATACTTTATTTAACCTCAGTAGGACCCTGACCTTCCTCGTCACTACCCGACTGAGGTTAGGATTGACACTTACTGAATACCACTGTGGTGTACTCATGACCCTTCTGCGCATGTTTTTCATGTGCAGATCCAGGTACTGCAACTTAGTCCTACCACCCGTGAGGCGAGGCGACTGCTCTAGAGACTTCAAGGTACATCTACCGTGTCTGCAGACCGAGGAGTCCCTTTCTATTCTAGAGTTTAACATTTTGCCCTTCTGTATTTCTTTCCCTTGTTAGATATTCTGGAGTTAGACATTGTAGATATCCAAAGGCTTGTGGTTCCGTAAGTTTCCGTGTTTTGGGATAATGTACTTGATTCTGAGAATGTTGTGTTGTATATGCCGAGCGACATTTTAACTATTATTTTCAATCGGTTATTTTGGCTTTTGAATATTTCTTCCGTAAGTTTCGTTTATGTTCTGCATTTGTTAGGCTTACCTAGTCGTAGAGACTAGGTGCCGTCACGATTGGTCACGGAGGGCGAACAGGGGTCGTGATAGTTTTATGCATTTGTGACATGTGTTTATGATCCAGCACGTTTAAAGTCTATTTCTGAGCATGATTATGTCAATTTCATGTTTATATGAGTCTCCTTTGTCCTCTAATTAATACTGTTAGTTCTGAGACTATTTGTTTTGAATAATATGAATCCTCTTCGGTGTTAGCTTAATACCTTTAAATTTGCTTCCTGTATACAATTTTGTTAGTTCTGCACTTGCCCTAAATCTCTAGTAATCTCTTAGAGTAACACTAAAATACTTGTTAGTTCACCCATCCTGAATCTTTACAAGTTTGTCCCGATATGTTTGATCAGTGCTAAGACCCATTCTATCATTCATGTACCCTGATAACCTGTCTTTTATCATGTCTTTAACTCATTTGATTCCATATGATTGTTTGACTCTATGGTAACTAGTTCATGTTTTCATACCATGTCTGAATACTGATTGTGAGTAAACACAACTTGTCCTAAAATGTTAGCATGTACACTTAGTTTAATTAGGTCTTTCAGACTTTAACTCATTAGATACTGTGCATGAACAACTTTGCAAATCATGCCAATTTGTCTTAATGCAATTCTACCTATATATATTTTGTGTTTTAGAACTCTATTATGATGGTTTTTTCCTAAAATCAAATCTGTTTTAAAATCTATCCTTTACCATTGCCTCCTTTTATATGTTGCTACTATTAAACTCCTGTTCTTACGTCCTTTAGGTTCTATCCCTCACCTCCTCAGTGTGAGCACTGCCCGGGGTCCATGCGAGACCCTTACGAACTCTGACACACTAGGGCCTGGTTTCTAATCTCCTTTGAACTGTTTCTGAGTATTTGTTCTTTAGTGTGAGCATTATCTTGGGTTTTTGAAGCCCTTAGGAACTTTAACACACTAGAGATTTGGGTTCTGAGTGCTATGGGTGAATCATTCACCACTGATTATTGTGTACCTATGAAAGTGAGCCCTGAAGCTGCTATGGTTTGAAGGCATGGGTATACCAGGTGTATTTGGGCCTGTTTTAGGGTCTTTATAGCTTATTTCATCATTATTATGTAATTAATTTACTAATCTGGTCTGTAATAATTTTGTAACAAACCTTTCTAGGGTATTTAGTGAATTCGGAAGGGTTTCTTATTTTCATTTGCAAAGTCGGGTAGAAATCCCGCCTATAGGGTCTCTATCTGTTAATTCTGCCTATAAGTTCCATATTATGTTGTTGTATGTTAGAAATCCTGCCTATAGGTCCTATGTTGTTTTTACATGTTAGAAATCCTGCCTATAGGACTCACACTGTGATTTGTTAGAAATCCTACTTTCAGGTATATCAATTTGTCCCGTAATTGTATGTTAGCAATCACGCCTATCGGATCTATATTTGGCTCAATTGTTTTCTGGCTCAATATGTGTATAAATTCCTACTCATATACTGTTCAATGCTAGAAATCATGTATATAGGATTAAAATCAGCTCAATGCTAGAAATTATGCCTCTAGGATTAAAATTAGCTCAATACTAGAAATCATGCCTATAGGATTAAAATCAGTTCAATGATAGAAAATCATGTCTATAGGGTTAAAACCAGTTCAAACCAAGAAATAATGTTTGTAGGGTAATAATCATCACACTCATAGAAGTCATGCCTATAGGACCCAATTAAATGATTCTGAATGTGTTTCTGTGATTATCACTGCCAATCACTTAGACGACATGCCATAAGGTTTAACAATAATTCTGGACTTATGATTGTGATTTACTATTATTTATTAACGCTTGAAATGCCCAGATATAGTACTGAATTAAATTCAGTAGGCAATATATGTAGGCCCTAACACCCGTATTAAGAACTCACTTTGCATGTTGCTGCTCTCTTGTTCGCCACATAGATATCCTGCACATAGGACTCTAAGATTAATATAGCCTGCTAAATCAGTTGTAAGCATTTGTTGTTTACATGCAGAGGTCAACATGAGCCCATATTTGTCTTTATTTGAGTAGTCCTAATTGTTTTGCTTGTCTCCTAGTATTTTGCAATTTTGAGAACCTTAAGCCTAGTGTAACGAACCGGCCGGTCGTTTTAAGAATTTACGCACCGATCCCCTATTAACTGCTTTTCCCCATGTTTGTTTCTACTATTGTGAGTTGTTGGGAGGAATTATTTGGAGTTTCGGAGAATTTTAGAACACTTAGTCCCTAAATGAGAGCTTAAGTTTAGGAAATTTGACCATAGTTGGAACAGTGTGAAGACGGCCTCGGAATGGAATTCAGTTGGTTTCTTAGCTCCGTTGGGTAATTTCGGGCTTAGGGGCGTGTTCGGATTGTGTTTTGGAGGTCCGTACCTAATTTAAGCTTGAAATGCCGAAAGTTGAATTTTAGAAGTTTTTGGTTCAATAGTGAGATGTTGATTAGAGGGTCGGAATGGAATTTCGGAAGTTGGAGTAGCTCCGTAGTGTTGAATGTGACATGTGTGCAAAATTTCAGGTCATTCGAACGAGGTTAGATAGACATTTTGATCTAAAGCGTAAATTGAGAGTTTGGAGTTCTTAGGCTTGAATCCATGGTTAATTCGATGTTTTGATGTTGTTTTAGGTGTTTTAAGGATTAGTATAAGTTTGAATAGTGGTATAGGATTTGTTGGTACTTTTGGTTGAGGTCCCGGGGGCATCGAGATGATTTTTGATGTTTGACAGAAAGGTTTGGAGTTGTGAGTTGCAGCTGAAGCTTCAAGGCTGCTGTCATAACCGCACCTATGGCTTGGGGACCGCAGGTGTGAGACTGTAGAAATGGTCGAGCAGCCGCAGAAGCAGCCAAGAGAAAACAAGGCTAAAAATGTAGATACGGAAGTTTAGCCGCCCTGCGAGCCCGCAGATGCAGTGACTGGGGCGCAGGGGTGGAAAAGAAGAACTTATGGGAAACCGCAGAAGCGGTAGTTTTTGCACAAGAGCGGTTCGCAGGTGCGTAAATTTGGACCGCAGATGCGGTATTGCTGGGCAGAACATATAAATAGTTGCCTTCGCGAATTTGAGTTATTCTTTCACCATTTTCATCGGGGAATTGAGCTTTTGGGGAGGTCTTTGAGAGAGAATTCAAGGGAGCTTCAAGAAGGTAAGATTCTTGGAACCTAAACTCGTTATTATGGTGATTTTTATCATTCTAAGCATAAAAATTTAAGGAAAATCAGGGGTAAATTGAGTGTTAAAGCTTTATTAATTGGAGGGCTTTGAGTAATGATTTGAGGGGCCATTCTAGGTCTGATTTTGATACTTTTGGTATGACTGACCTCGCGAGAGTGTGATGATTCTAAAAATATAAATTTTACCCGATTCCAAGGTGTGGGCCCTTAGGATTTGGTATTATTGATAACTGAAATGCCTTGTGTGTGAAGTGACGAGTGCGTACTTGTGCTAATTATTGAAAAATAAGGTTTTCATTAAGTAATTACTTTTATGTTTCTTTTCTTGCTTATACTACTTACAATTTAAGCTTGTTGTTAGCTTAGGAAAGCATGTCTAATTGACTTAATTGCCTTACTTACTCAAACTTCCTTATTTGGATTACGTGCAGCATGATAGGTTAGAAATACCTGTTTTACCTTGGTGTGGAACCTAAATTAAACTGTGTACTCTTCTTGTTGTTGCTCTGTGTTTACTTTGGGACTACGGGACGGTATCTCGGGAGATCCCCCTGTATGTTTACTTTGGAACTATGGAACGGTATTTCAGGAGATCCTCCTACACATTTACATTGGAACTACGGGACTGCACCCGGTAGATTTCCCCTGTACTGAGTATTTACATTTGGGACTATTGATTGGTATTCCGGGAGATCCCTCGCATTATGAGTTGGAATATGGGACGGTATCCTAGGAGATCCACTGAATATTTATATTTAGGACTACATGATGGTATCCTAGGAGATCCCCAGTTGTTATCTTTGTACTTAGCTGTATTCCTTTCTGGGTTTACTTTGCCTCTATAGTAGTTATTGTTGTCCTTTATATCTTGTGTTACTTTTATTGTTGTACTTATTTATACTGTTCTGTTCTGCACTGTTGAGCCTTATATTTTATTTAACCTCAGTAGGGCCCTGACCTTCCTCGTCACTACCCAACCGAGTAGGCTTGGCTCTTACTGAGTACCGCTGTGTTGTACTCATACCCTTTCTACGCATGTTTTTCATGTGCAAATCCAGGTTCTTCCACTCAGCCTTATAACGCTTAAGGCGAGGCGCTTGTAGAGACTCCGAGGTATATCTACCGCATCCGCAGACCAAAAAGTCCCTTTCTACTCTCCCTTTTGTATTAGCCCTTCTGTACTTTTGTTTCTTTGTTAGATATTCTGGAGTTAGATGCTTGTAGACATTCAAAGGCTTGTGATCATGAGATTCCGAGTTTTGGAAAATATTCTTAGTTTCGAGAGTTGTTATTGTGTATGTCGAGCGGCATTTTAAACACTATTTTATTTCACAATTTTGGTTTTTAAATTATTTCTTCCTCAATTGTTGTTTATATTCTGCATTGTTAGGCTTACCTAGTCATAGAGACTAGGTGCCGTCGCGATGGTTCACGGAGGGCGAACCAGGGTCGTGACACCTAGTCTAGAGCTTCCGCAAATAGAGGTCTCAATGCCTCCAGGAACTTAGGTAAGGAACGGGTAGTGCACGCATAGGACACAAGTTAGAATCAACTAGAGCACTTTAGGTAAAAAAAACTCAAGGATATTAATCGAGTAGCAAAAGATGATAGTCTGTGCCCGCTAAATAATATGAGTAACACCCCCTTTTTGGGGGAGTTACGAAGTATTATTTATTGTGCAAGGGGTGATCCTATAGGCTAAAAAATTTTGGATTAGGACCCCCCCTCATCCTTATTAAATAGTTTATTCACTTCCTTAGACTAATTCGCATAATTTAAGTTCGGTCGTGACCCACCGTTATGGACCTCGAGGGATGCGTAACACCTTCTCCTCAAGGTAATTTGAGCCCTTACCCAATATCTAATGGTGCAAACATGTATAATATGTGATCGCATTTTGCCTTTTTCTTGTCTTTTTGTGGTTTTTTGATTTCATTTCCATGTTCTTGGGTCCTTAAGCCTCATACATTGCAAAACATTAAAATTACATAAGTATAAAAGATAATTGCATTTAAAACAAGCTAAAATCTAAGCATTTGGTATTAAATGTGCCAAAATTCTCCGGCACATCAGTACCCTAACGCACCTTGATCCGTTAGGTGGCGACTCTAATAACCAATCCCTTTCCCTACTCTCTCAAAAGGAATTGTCAAAATGTCGAAACCCGATTTCACGAGAAAAAGAGGGCGCGACAATTTAATCATCCTAGCAAAAGAGAGCAGCAAAAACCAAAATCTCAGTCCGAGGTTTATTGGCCCTTTTTAGATATTGAGGCGTGTTGGGGAGGTTGCTTATGAGCTTGCCTTACCTCCCAGCTTGGTAGGAGTTCATCTAGTATTTCATGTTTCGATGCTTCGGAGGTATCACGGTGATCCGTCGCACGTGTTGGATTTAAGTTTAGTCCAGTTGGACAAGGATCTATCTTATGTCAAGGAGCCAGTGGCAATATTGGACAGAAAGGTTAGAAAGCTGAGGTCAAAGAACATTGCATCAGTGAAGATTAAGTGGAGGGGTCAGCCAGTCGAGGAGGCGACCTGGGAGACCGAGTAGGATATGCGCATCCATTACCCTCATCTTTTCACTACTTCAGGTATGTCGTTATGCTCATCCAAGGACGAACAAATGTTTAAGTGTGGCAGGATGTAACGACTCGTCTGGTTATTTTAATAATTTACACCCCGATCCCCTATTAATTGCTTTCCCCTGTGTTTGTTTCTGCTATTGTGAGTTGCCGGGAGGAATTATTTAAAGTTTCAGAGAGCTTTGGGAAACTTAGTCCCTAAATGAGAGCTTAAGTTTTGGAAATTTGACCATAGTTAGAACAGTGAGAATTTGGCCTTAGAATGGAATTCCATTGGTTCCGTTAGCTCCGTTGGGTGATTTCGGGCTTAGGGGCGTGTTCGGATTGTGTTAGAGGTCCGTAGCTAATTTAGGCTTGAAATGCCGAAGGTTGAATTTTTGAAATTTCAGGTTCGATAGTGAGATTTTGATCCGAGGGTCAGAATGTAATTCCAGAAGTTGAAGTAGCTCCATAGTGTTGAATGTGATGTGTGTGCAAAATTTTAGGTCATTCGGACGAGGTTTGATAGACTTTTTGAGCGATAGCATAAATTGAGAGTTTTGGAGTTCTTAGGCTCGAATCCATGATTAATTGGATGTTTCGATGTTGTTTTAGGTGTTTTGAGGATCGGTATAAGTTTGAATATTGGTATAGGACTTGTTCGTGCTTTTGGTTGAGGTCCCGGGGGACTCGGGATGATTTCAGATGTTTGACTGAAAGGTTTGGAGTTGTGAGTTACAGCTGAAGCTTCAAGGTTGCTGTCATAACCGCACCTGGGGCTTGGGGACCGCAGGTGCGAGACCGCAGAAGCGGCCAAGAGGAAACAAGTCTGAAAACGCAGATACGGAAGTTTAGCCGCACATATGAGCCCGCAGATGCGGTGATTGGGGCGTAGGTGCAGTAAAGGAGAACTTATGGGAAACCACAAAAGCGGTAGTTTTTGCGTAGGAGCGGTCCGCAGGTGCGTAAATTTGAACCACATATGCGGTATCGCTGGGCAGAACATATAAATAGTTGCCTTCACGAATTTGAGTTATTCTTTCACCATTTTCATCCGGGAATCGAACTTTTGGGGAGGTTTTTAAGAGGGAATTCAATGGAGCTTCGAGGAGGTAAGATTCTTGGAACCTAAACTCGTTATTATGGTGATTTTTATTATTCTAAGCATAAGAATTTAAGGAAAATCTGTGGGAAATTGAGAGTTAGGGCTTGATTAATTGGAGGGCTTTGAGTGACGATTTCAGGGGCCATTCGAGGTCCGATTTTGGTACTTTTGGTCTGACTCAGCTTGTGAGAGTGTGAGGATTCTGAAAATGTAAATTTTATCCGATTTCCGGGATATGGGCCCGAGGGGTATTTTGGTCATTTTACCTAATTTTGCGTATTAGCTTAGAATTTATTTGTAGAATCAGTTACTTGAAGTGTGATTTACGTTATGCAATTAAATTGAATAGATTTGGGCCATTTGGAGTCGAGTACTCGTGGCAAAGACGTGGTTTCGGGTTGACTTTGAGCCAGTTCGAGGTAAGTGGCTTGTCTAACCTTGTGTGGGGGACATTCCCTTTAGGATTTGGTATTATTGATAATTTAAATGCTTTGTCTGTGAAGTGACAAGTGCGTACTTGAGCTAATTATTGAAAAATCCGATTTTCATTAAGTAATTACTAGTGTGTTTCTTTTCTTGCTTATACTACTTACAATTAAAGGGGTATAAAGGGAATAAGCTAACCAAGTTAAGGCCGCCTTAGAAGTGCCTATATAAGGACCCTTTTCGTCCATATTTAGGCAGTGATTGGAACCCCTAGAAATACACCAAAGTTTCTACATTGTTTGAAAGAGTTGTTTGCTTTCACTTATGATATTTTTTTCTGAAAAAGAAACAAACCTACTCTGAAGTCCTTTCTTTGAATCTCTGATTTCAATATGGATTGAGTTGAAGTTGTTTGTTGGCTGATCATTGCTGCCTCTTTACTTGCTTGCTTCATTGAACTTCCTTGTTTTCTCATCATTGTTGCTCTTGATCTCCAGGTATTTTCTTGGACAGTGATGGCTAGTATAGGATCTGATGAATGGACAATAGTTCAGGGAAAATTTCATATATTAGGATCTAGACTAGTTTATTCTTCATGAACTGTTCGAATTGTCAGATTATTAGTTGATTTTGTAGTTTCTTTTGTATTTGAGATTGCTCTTGAATATCATGTTAATGTTGGTTGTTGAATCTGCATAGTTCAGTAATTTAAAATCAGCATTGATAGAGTACTTTATTGATATAAGGGTTAGTATGTTTAATTAGTAGTTTTAAATCCATGTTCATGTTGCTATTGTCTGTAACAGGTGGTTAAATTCATGTTCATAATCTGGTGTTCATATCTAGTATTCTTGTTTCATGTTTTTTTCTGTAATTATTGAGAGCGATTGGGCCTAGTCTGGGCCTATATTAAGCAGCCTGCTGGAAAATGGGTTCTTCATGCTTGTTTTGCCCCCTTATCGCTTAGTGGGCCCAATTCTGAGCCCTATTGTACCCAGCAAGTTTTAATTCAATCAGTTTTGTAATTGGTATACAAAAAAGGGTTTCTCTAGTAATGTATGGCCACTCTTGTCCCAACGCTGGGTTTGGCATCACGCCTAGCCTTTTCTTGTGTTCTTTTCTGAAAATCTTTAAATAATATTGGGCCTATCGCTAGCCCAAAATCCTCTCAAATGATTGAACACCTAGTGTTACCCGACGCGGGCTTACAACTAGTAGGTTTAGATTGAACCTTAATTTAGAATTGATCCAAACATCTTTAGACCTTTTTAATTAAGTATAGTCTTTTACAAATAGATTGAGGTGTGCCATTTTAATCAAATCGCCTGTGGCCCTCACGAATACCATAACTAGCTATTAAAAATGAACACTCGTAAAAAAGCCTTTAGGGGCGCGTTTAAAATACAATTGTGATCGTGTAAGCGTTCGTGTGACATGATTACAATTCTTAAAACGAATTCGGAGTATGCGTTCGTGCAACTTCGATCAAACTTTCTTAATAATAAAATTGTTTTAATGAGCCGCTAACTTAATTTTAGTTCATGTAGTCCGAGGTTTGCCATCCACAATTTAATCATACATGGCCCTCGTATTAATTTCATAACCTAGATACAAAAATGACAAATGTTTGTAGTCTACTTTAAGCACGTTTAATATACTATTGTGGTTGTGGACACGTTCGCGTGACATGATTGCGATTTCTAAAATCAAAACCGGAGTATGCGTTCGCACAACTTTGGCCAAACTTTTCTAATAATGATAAAGCATTATTAATTGTGGACACGTTCGCGTGATATGATTTTTGACGTGCCAAACAAATGGGTACACATACGCGTGACCCGTTTCAAAATAATTTCTTAATTAAAAAATGAAAATGCATATAGGTTCTAAAATCAGTAATCAAACAATTTAATCAAGCCAAGTATGATCAAAGCGACCGTGCTAGAACCACGGAACTCGGAAATGCCTAACACCTTCTCCCGAGTTAACAAAATTCCTTACCCAAATTTCTGTATTCGCAGACAATAAATAGAGTCAAACTTCCTCGATTTGGGATTTCAAACCGGTGACTTGGGACACCATAAATTATCCCATGTGGAGACTCTGATTTTAATTTAAATAATACTGTTTCGATTGTCACTTAAATTGGAAAAAACTCACTTATACTCTTTTGGGGGTAGAAAAAGGAGGTGTGATAGCTCTGGTGACTCTACTGGGGACAAGAACCCAGAATCTCTGATTCAGGGTTCAAGAATTCGAGCTTGTTAATATGATTTTATTTGGCTTTATTTATTGCTAATATTACTGTATTTTGTGAACCTTTTGTGCTAATCATTGTCTATCTATTGCTTTGATATTATTTGAATTATATATAACTGTCTTCTTACGCCACCCCTCTGAGTCTTCTGAAAATGGTGCACACATTCGCATGGCCCGCTTTTTCTGTAGAAATTATACCAAATAGAACGAGGCTAGGCTAGCAACAATGTCGGGTAGACTTCAGTGCTCCCGGTACATTGCCCCCTCTTCGGCTCGAGTTGTCCGCTCGGGTAAGCCAGGTCTAAAACACAACCCCATGATTTAAACCTAGATAAACACAGCCTCATGCTGGATCTCTAGTAGGAACGTTTGTTTGCATCATGTGTATTTGACTTAGGGGACTCAACACAGGGGTTGGGTCCGTCTAGGACAGGTGTATCCAAAATAATAGACCATTCTAATGCATCCTATGTGCTATGTAAACATTTATTTATTTTGGCCTGCATGCTGACCGGCTAGGGAAAAATAAATCAAGAGAAAAACCAAGAGTGATGCAGGGAAGGAAATAAAGCTCGGTTCTGAAAAATCCCCGATATTTGGAAATGTCCCGAAACTCTGCCAACATTTTTTCAAAAAAAAGGAAAAGAAAAGAGTCATTTCAAAAGAGTCAATGTTGTGTCCTTTTCAAGTGTATCAAAACTGACTGAACTACACAAGTCTGATTCTCACCGGATGTGGGATACGTAGGCAACCTACATAAGGTTTGGCCTTATTTTAAGAAAAAAAAAAGAAAAAGAGTAAGTGTTCAAATAAATGTAGTTTGGAGTTTTGGTCAAAAATAAGCCGATCCAGCTTTAGTAATGTCTTAAGTCGTTCTTGCCGAGATAGCCTTAGAGTATCTTTAGTTGTCTAAGGGCTATTTTCGTAAAAGAATGGACAAGTCTGTCGGTAAAGTGTCATTTTTCCATAAAGTAGTTCTCCCTGGCCTCAAAATTTATTTGGAATTGGGAAGGGGCCACGTTTGCAAAAACGACCATTTTTGCTAAAATTAGCATATAGGGGAAGGAATCATGGTCCGTTGATTTTTCTTTTAGAAATTGAAAAACATGTTTTAAAAAAAGGGTCCACCGGAGTCAAACCTAAACTTAATCTCCCACAGGTACAAATGAACACTGCCCAGAACCCGTCAGAATTGGTCATAGAATAGGCTCAGTTGCAGTTGTATTTGTGGTGGAATGATCTAGATGAAGATGGTCAGGATTGGGCGAAAAACAGTTGGGTGCCCTTATAAACATTTTAGAAATCAAACAACGAGAAGATTTAATCAAGGCTTTGGTAACGTTTTGGGACCCTGTCCACAATGTTTTTTGTTTCTCGGACTTTGAGATCACCCCTACTTTGGAGGAAATGGTCGGGTATATTGAGTTTGGCCGGGATTTGAGGAAACAACAACTTATATTTCCAAGGGCTCCTTCGTTGCACAAGTTCTTTCACAAAGGTCATGTACATGTTGAATTATATACTAAATTGTTGTTTTGTTCTTTCTACTTTTTGTACTTCAGGTTCGGGCACTCAACCAAGTTCAAAATGCATGAAAAGGGTTTGAGCAACAAACAAGATAAGGGCCTTTGGCAAATTGATCGTCAGTTCGCTTTTATTGCGGCATTTTTGGGGATCATGGTCTTTCCAAATGCGGAAGGGACAGTGGATATTTGTATGGTCAGAATTGCACAAATCCACACTACCAAGAAAGATCATACACTTGTTCCATTAGTGATGGCAGACATTTATCGAGCATTGACATCATGCAAAGTCGAGGCTCAATTCTTTGAAGATTGCAATATTCTTCTACAAATGTGGTTGATCAAACATCTCCACCATCACCCCAAATTCATGAGTTATGGTTTGAGCATGGATAACTTCATCAAGAGTTATGAGGAAAGGGTGAAAGACTACAATGCGTCAGAACGGTTTGAAGCCTGGGTCTCCCACTTGAAAGCTCTCAAAGCAAGTCAAGTCGAGTGGACTATAGGATGGCTCCCAATGACAGAAGCCATATACATGATAACTACCAAGGGTTACCTAAGGTTGATGATGTTTGAGGAGTATCCGGCCATATGCACCATAGAGGGTCTTAAGGCAGTTAAGAAAATATCTGGTGGTGCCTGAAGATGAGGATCTCACCACCCAGGTCATTGAGCTACATCCAGAAGCTGCATTGCCCGAGACTTTAGTTCAACAGGATTGGAATGGTTACCGTTATCTAAAAAATGGCACCCAGGTACCAGATGTTGCAAAGGGGGAAGTGGATCCAGATTACGCTGCATGGTTTGAGAAGAGGACATGTGTGAACAATGAGCCAGGGCCTGAGCCCGAGCCCGAGCCGAGCCCAAGAGGCCTGCCAAGAGACCTCATGTTCAAGCTTTTGATGATAAAATCCAAGAAAGGTTGGCCTGGGGAGAAAAGGAGAAAAAATATCAAGCCGGTATTCACACCTTGGAAGAGAAGCTGAGAATCATGGAATTCAATAATGATCTCTAAGCACAAGAGGATGAAGGTGAAAGAAGAAGGCTGGCCCATGAAAATGAAGCTCTCCGAGCCCAAGTTCGAAAAATAAGAATAGCAGTTGAGAACTCGGGCAGAAGCAAAAAAGATGAAAAGCTCATCTACAGCCTAACACAAAAAGTACGTGACTATGAGGATGATTTGCAAAAGACTAAAGTTGAACTAGCAAATGCCCGATCCAAGTTAGCTATGAATGCGGAGGGACGAGCTAGTTTCACTCGGCAACTGAGGGAGAAGTATGACAAAGGAATAGTGAGTATAAAGAAAAAGATCAATGCCCTTGAGAACGAAATGGCCAAGCAGGCAAGAGACTTCAAAGCACAAAGAGAGCACTACTATGCCCTGATGTCACAGGTAGAGAAAGACCTGCAGCAGCTTCAAGAGCAAAATCATACAGCAGAACAAGTTTTGGATGCCAGATCTTAGCAGATCGGATGTTTGCTATAGGAGAAGGGTATTATCAGGGAAAAGGTTAGGAGAATTGCAGACTACATTGTGATGAAGTGCAACGAGTGTGAAGACATGACCAGGTCCATGCTCTTCGCTTCAGTTATGATTTTTGTCCGATAAATCATGGATGAATTGTTTCGCCTCCAAGAAGATATGGAACAAAGTCCAACAACAAGGCCAAATGGAGCAGTAGTTAAGGCACTTATGTATTCTTGATTTTGTTTTTTTGAGTCTGTATTTTGTTAGTTCATTTTTGAGTCTGTATTGTCAGTTTCTTCTAAGTTTGTTAGTTCATTTTCGAATCTGTATTTTCAGTTTTCTTTTGAAGTTTGTTGGTCCACTCATCGAGTCTGACAGTTTTTATGTTAAATCTGTAGGAGAAGTCATCGTAATCAAGATGTTTTTCTTTCATTTTCTTTTATTTTATGAAATTTGAAAACCCCAAAAATGTTTTTTATTTATTTCGCACATGTTCCCAGAACTATGCTTGGTCTGATTCATGCGGCATCATAATACATAGGCAATCCACATAGGATTCAATCATAACCGTGAAATGAAAAGAAAAAAAAATAGGGGAGAGAAAATAAGAAAAACTGTGGGAAAGAAATAATGGCAAAACAAGATAGGAAAAATAAGAGAATAAAGACAAGAATCAACCAAAGAAAAGCAGGAATGAAACTAAAAAGAGAGAGAGAGAAATTAAAAAATGAAATTAGTTAAAGCCGGGATGATGCAAGCGGCCATTCAAATGCATAATAGAAATGGTTAACTGCTTAGGTGTATTGCATCCACAATGTGTGGTTGCCTATCTGTTAAGATCTAATTGCTAACTATTTTGCTTCTTGTTATCAAGTACAGACAGGTGGTTAGTTTGTTCAGCATTCTGGCAACTCACCCGTACAACACCGGGTCTAAAAACAAATTGATCATGACTGGCCAAGAGTTGGATGCAAGTGTTATTGATTCGTAGAATGAGGAAGAAGAGTCTGATGTTGAAACACCAAATGGAAGAGATGTACCAGGTATGGATGAAAGGGCATCCACCACCATCATACTCCGCCAACCCAGCTTTCATTCCGCCGTTGGCTCAATCCCAAGAACCTTCCACTGTTGATTCATCTCCAGGCTTCCACCATTACCACCACTATTAGGGCACTACTTCCCAAACCACACAAGCACCACCAGCCAAACCAATGCCATACCCCTCTCCACCAACCACCCCTATTTTCGTGGCACCACCGCCAGCTACACTCCATCGATCTTCCAGTGAGCCATTATTCTAGACCCAAGATAATCAATACTATCCCCTGAAGCCTACTTTCAGGGCTCCAGATCATTACTCCTACACTCCTCATTTCGACCTCCCTATTGAGACTGAGAAACCACAAAAAAACCCAGAATATGAGGAGATGTTCATAAAGGTAAGAAGCCTGGAACAATCGTTCAGAAACATGCAAGGATTGGGAAGACATGTGAGGGTAGCCTGCAAAGATTTGTGTCTATTTCATGATGTTCAGTTGCCTGTGGGATTCAAGATGCCTAAATTTGACCTATATGATAGGCATGGAGACCCGTTAGCCCACTTGAGGGGATTCTACAGTAAAATGAGAGGAGCCGGTGGGAAAGATGAGTTGTTGATGGCATACTTTAGCCAGAGTCTGAGTGGAGTGGCATTGGAGTGGTACACTTGTCAGGATCACAGCAGATGGTATGCATGGGATGATTTGGCCCAAGAATTCGCTAATCATTTCCAATACAACATCGAGATTATTCCAGATCGTTTATCTCTGGCTAAGATTAAGAAGAAGCCTAGTGAAAGTTTCAGGGAATATAGTTTTCGCTGGAGAGAACAAGCGGTAAGAGTTAACCCCCCGATAGAGGAGAGCGAAATGGTGGAGTACTTTCTGCAGGCTCTAGAGCCTACTTACCTTGGCCATTTGATATCGGCTATAGGCAAGTCTATCAACGAGGTAGTGAAGATGGGTGGAAAGGTGGAAGAAGGGCTTAAATCAAGCAAAATCATGAGTTACTCGGCCATCAAAGCAACTACCCATGCCATTCAGAATGGTACCAGGGGAGTGATCGGAAAGAAGAAGAAAGAAGATGTGGTAACAGTTAATTCAGGATTGTGGTTTGGACCAATAGGTTCGTCACACCATTATACCCAGCCTCAACCCCATCACCGAACCTACACCCAAACCCCATATAATCCACCCCAACACTACTTCCCATCATCAGACCCTCAGATTTCTGTCCACCACGCCCAGTCATATACTCAACCTCCTTCCTACTCACAATGGCGTGCCCCAACCCTACAGAACACCTACTCAACTCCATAAAATGCTTACTCACCCCCACGAGCCTACCGAAACCATGCCGGCCCAGGTTTTCAACCCAATCCAGCATTCAAAAATGAGAGGTTGCAGCGGAAGAAAACTTTTACCCCATCGGGGGAGTCTTATACCAGTTTATTCCAGAGATTGAGGCAGTTGGATATGCTGAGGCCAATTGAGTCGAAATTACCAAACCCTCCTCCAAAGAATCTTGATTACTCCTTGAGTTATGCATATTGTTCTGGTACTCCGGGGCATGATACGGAGAAGTGATGGCACTTGAAAAATGTCATCTAGGAGCTCATCGACACAAACTAGATTGAAGTCCAAACTCTAGAGGCATCCAACATCAATCAGAACCCATTGCTACCCCATGATGAAACAAACATGATCGAGATAGTACATAAGGAGGGAGAACCCAAGAAGCCCTCACAATCCGTTATGATGATTCGATCTAGCGAGGTCAAGCCAGTCAAATAACCAATGATCGAAGGATCGGTGAACAAGTTGAGCATGACAAACGGTGAGAAAAAATCCCCAAGTGATGTTGTAGCAAAGAAAGAAAAGTCAAAAGTGGTCGTACTAGGGTTGGCAAATAAACCTATCATAATTGTAGGGGGTTCCCGTATTGACCCTGTCATCATCAAGCCTGTAACCCAGTTGCTGTTAATCAACACCAAGGCTATCCCATGGAACTATGAATGGGTGATAGTGACCTATAAGGGAAAGGAAGTGAAAGAAGAAGTCAATGAGGCCCAGGGATTAACTTGCTCAGGAAGATGCTTTGCCCCGAAAGAGTTAAGGAAAGCTAAAGCATCTAGAGATAATCCAGTTCTGGTAAAGAAAGTAGTCATTGAAGAAGAAGCAGGGGAGTTTTTGAGGAAAATGAAGGCACAAGATTACTCCATCGTGGAGCAGTTGAGAAAGACGCCTGCTCAGATTTCCTTGCTATCATTGCTGATCCATTCAGACGAGCATCGTCGGGCCCTGATGAAAATTCTAAACGAGGCTCATGTCCCCGAAAAAATCTCAGTGAACCATCTGGAAAAGATCGCAAACAAAATATTTGAGGTGAACAGGATGATCTTCTCTGATGATGAGTTGCATGTGGAAGGTACTGAACACAACAAAGCTCTCTATCTTACAGTAAAATGTGAAGATTCTGTGGTCACCAGGGTGTTAGTTAATGATGGTTCCAATGCAAACATCCACCCTCTCTCTACTCTAAACAAGCTAAAAGTTGATGATGAGAGGATTCACAAGAACAGCATATGCATCCGAAGTTTTAACAGTGGAGGAAAAGACTCGGTTAGTGATATAGTGCTTTAATTGACAATAGTACTGGTGGAATTCACCATGGAGTTCCAGGTACTGGACATAGCCATCTCTTACAATTTGCTGTTAGGTTGGCCTTGGATACATGCCGCCAAAGCAGTCCCGTCCACTTTGCATCAGATAGTCAAGTTCGAATGGGATAGACAGGAGATCGTCGTGCATGGTGAGGAGAATTTTTGTGCTCATAATGATGCCTTTGTCCTGTTCATTGAGGCTGAAGATGATAAAGGGCCTTGGGTTTATCAAGTTTTTGAAATAGTGCCGTTCGAGAAGGTTCCATAAGGGAAATGTATTCCAACTCCAAAGATAGCCTCTGCATTCGTCATGGTGGCCTCTGAAATGCTGAAAAATGGCTTTGTGCCAGGTAAAGGTCTGGGTTTATCCTTGCAGGGTATCATACAGCCAGTGTTCCCTGGAAAATTGGGTAAGTTCGGTCTTGGATTCAAACCCGCAGTGGCAGATGTGAAAAGGGCTAGAAGGTTGAAACAGAAGGCATGGGCACTTCCGAAGCCTATCCCGCATCTCTCCAGGTCTTTTGTCAAGCCCGGTGCTAGGAAACGCCCAGTGACGATAGTTCCAAGTTCTGTGGTTGACATTGATGAAGAGTTAATTGAAAGGTTCCAGAGGTTGTTTGATGATGTGAACATGGTAGAAGTTGGAGAAGGTTCTAGCAAAGCAGACGTGAAGTTCGTTGGGCCGAATGTAAAGCTTAATAATTGGAAGGCTACTCCTCTCCCTACTCGGAAGGAGTCTTGGTAGTTTGTTTTGTTTTCCTTTATATCGGGGTCATTCCAAGGTTGTGACCCAGATCTTTATTTTCCGCTTGTTGATGTACAAACCTTGTTATCCTTTATTTACAATGAAATGCAATTTCCCTTTTTACATCATTCTTGATAGCTCTTATTTTTGTTTTCTTTTCTTCTTTGTACAGTTTTTTTATGCTAGTTTCAATGACATGACATGCATGAGGAATCTTCGACCAAGTCTTAAAAGTCAATCTAATTCTGAAATAATAATCTAAGAAATAGAGTGTGATGATGAATCAGAATATGATGAGGATGAGGCCTTTGAAGAGATTAGTAGGAACTAAATCATTTTGAAGAAAAACCCAAGCCTAATCTGAATGAACCAGAAGCAATCAACTTAGGAGATCCAGATAATGTCAGAGAAACCTAGATAAGTGTTCATCTTGAACGGCAAATCAGGGAAGAAATAATTAAAGCATTGTTTGAATATAAGGATATTTTTGCATGGTCGTATGATGACATGCCAGGCTTGAGTACCAATCTGGTGGTGCACAAATTGACAATTGATCCAGCATTCCCTCCTTTCAAGCAAAAATTAAGGAAGTTTAAGACCGACATGAGTGTGAAGATCAAAGAAGAAGTCACCAAGCAGCTTGATGAAAAAGTCATTTGAGTCACGTAGCATCCCACGTGGTTCGCCAATGTTGTGCATGTGCCAAAGAAAGATTGTAAGACAAGAGTGTGTGTTGATTACCGTGACCTCAACAAAGCAAGTCCAAAGGACAATTTCCTACTGCCAAATATCCACATTTTGATTGATAATTGTGCCAAGCATGAGATTGGGTCCTTTGTGGACTGTTATGCGGGGTATCATCAGATTTTAATAGATGAGGAAGATGCGGAAAAGATGGCATTCATCACGCCATGGGGAACATATTGCTACCGGGTCATGCCTTTTGGTTTGAAAAATGCTGGGGCAACTTACATGAGGGCAATGACTACCATATTCCATGACATGATACATAATGAGATTGAGGTTTACGTGAATGATATGATCATAAAGTCCAGGAAGCAGTCTGGCCACGATAGAGATTTGAGAAAGTTTTTTCAGAGGCTCCACAGGTACAATCTTAAGCTCAACCGTGCAAAGTGTGCATTTGGTGTTCCGTTTGGGAAACTTTTGGGATTCATAGTCAGTCGGTGGGGCATTGAGTTGGATCCATCAAAGATCAAAGCTATCCAGGAATTACCACCACCAAAGAACAAGACCGAGGTGATGAGTCTGCTAGGGAGGTCGAACTACATCAGCAGGTTTATTGCTCAGCTCACGACAACCTGTGAGCCCATCTTTAAGTTGCTAAATAAGGATGATGCGGTCAAATGGACTGATGAGTGCTAGGAAGCATTCGATAAGATCAAAGAGTATTTGTCGAACCACCCCTATGTTTGTCCCGCCGAAACCTGGGAAACCTTTGATTCTTTATTTGACAGTCCTGGATAATTCATTTGGTTGTATATTGGGTCAGCATGACATCACTAGCAGGAAAGAGCAAGTCATCTATTATCTCAGCAAGAAGTTCACATCTTATGAGGTTAAGTATACCCCCTTGAGAGGACATGTTGCGCCCTGACTTGGGTAGCATAGAAGTTGAAGCATTATTTGTCATCCTACACTACTTACCTCATTTCTCGCCTGGATCCTTTAAAGTATATCTTCTAGAAGCACATGCCCACAAGAAGGCTTGCAAAGTGGCAGATCTTGCTCACAGAGTTTGACATCGTATTTGTGACTCGGACAGTGATGAAAGCCCAAGCTTTGGCCGAGAACCCGGTCGATGAAGAATATGAACCTTTGAAGACTTATTTTCTTGATGAAGAGGTAATGCATATTGACGAGGTCGAAAAGGACAAAAAGCCCGATTGGAAACTTTTCTTTGATGGGGCTGCTAATATGAATAGTGTTGGAATAGGAGTTGTACTCATTTCTGAAAGAGAGCATCACTACCCTATCACTGCTCAGCTTCGTTTCTATAGTACCAACAACATGGCCGAGTATTGCATTATGGGTTTAAGGTTAGTCGTGGACATGGGAGTCTAGGAAGTGCTGGTTTTGGGAGATTCAGATCTATTAATGCACCAGATTCAGGGAGAATGGGAGGCTGGAGATTTGAAGCTCATACCATATCGACAATGTTTGCAGGATCTTTGTCAGCGGTTCAGATTAGTGGAGTTTAGGCATATCCCTAGGATCCACAATGAGGTTGCTGATGCGTTGGCCACTGTGGCATCAATGTTACATCATCCAAATAAGGCTTATATTGACCTTTTGCATATTTAGGTCCACAATCAGCATTCTTATTGTAATATGGTAGAGGAAGAACTCTACAGTGAACCTTGGTTCCACGATATTAGGGAGTACATCAAGTCTTGGGTATATCCGGTACAAGCCACGGGGGATCAAAAGAGAACCATTCGACGTTTGGCAAGTGGATTTTTCTTCAGTGGAGGAGTTTTGTACAAAAGAACTCCAGATCTTGGATTCTTGAGATGCATAGATGCTAGACAAGCCACGACTAGCATGACCGAAGTACATTCCGGAGTCTGCGGGCCACATATGAGTGGGTATGTTTTGGCAAGGAAAATTCTTCGAGCAGGTTATTATTGGCTCACCATGGAGCGAGATTGCATAAGTTTTGTGCGCAAGTGTCATTAATGCCAAGTACATGGAGATTTGATTCATTCTCCGCCATCTGAATTGCACACAATGTCTGCACCATGGCCCTTTGTTGCTTGGGGTATGGATGTCATCTGACCAATTGAGCCAGCAGCATCCAATGGGCACAGGTTCATTCTGGTGGCCATTGACTACTTTACTAAGTGGGTTAAAGCTAAAACTTTCAAATCTGTGACCAAGAAGGCAGTGGTTGATTTTGTCCATTCAAATATCATTTGTCGGTTTGGAATCCCAAAGTTGATCATCACAGATAATGGTGCTAATCTTAACAGTCATTTGATGAAGGAAGTGTGTCAACAATTTAAGATTACACATCGAAATTCCACCTCATACAGCCACAAGGCTAATGGAGCAGTCGAGGCAGCCAACAAAAGCATATAGAAGATACTTCGGAAAATGGTGCAAGGTTCCAGGCAATGGCATGAAAAGTTGCCCTTTGCTTTGTTGGGTTATCGCACTATTGTTCGCACTTTAGTAGGTGCGACTCCTTATTTTTTGGTATATGTCACTGAAGTAGTGATACCCTCGAAAGTTGAAATTCCATCCCTTCGGATTGTTGCTGAAGCCTAAATTGATGATGATGAGTGGGTCAAAACTCGTCTAGAACAATTGAGTTTGATTGATGAGAAAAGATTGGCAGCAGTGTGTCATGGCCAGTTGTATCAAAAGAGAATGGCAAGAGCATACAACAAGAAGGTGCATCCGTGGAAATTTGAAGTGGGTCAGCAAGTATTGAGACTCATCCTTCCACATCAGGCTGAAGCGAAAGGCAAGTTCGCCCCAAATTGGCAGGGGCCATTCATTGTAACAAGAGTGTTGTCCAATGGTGCTTTTTATATAATAGATATAGAAGGCAAATGTGTAAATATGGCTATCAATTCTGATGCAGTCAAAATATATTATGTATGATTTCTTTAGTTTGTCTAAATTGTTGTTTGTACTTGGCATATTTTGAAGATTGAAATGACGAAGACATTTTATTCGGTTATCTAAACACTTTATCCTTTGATACCCCTTTGATCCTTATTTATTTCCTTTCATACCCCTCTGTTGGAATCAGTAGCAAAATTCAGAAACACGAACGCAAAAGGTAAGTAAAGAATAAAAAGACAAAAAGAGAAGAGAAAAGAGAAAGAAAAAAATGGAAAAAAGTGGGAAAAAAAGAAAAGAAAAAGAGAAAAAAGAAAACGATAAAAAAAGAGAAAAGAAAGGAAAATAAAAAAAAGAGTAAAGAAAAGGAAAAATAGAGAAAGAAAAAGAAAAGAGAAAAGTAACAACAATAAAGCGATTCCTATGACATGAACTACGTTCGACCTGATTCCTTTTAAGGATACGTAGACAGCCTCACGATTCGGTTCCATCAAAATAAAAATTCAAAATTCCCCAAGCAAAAAAACTGGGGTAGAAATTTGTGATTGTCGTAAGAGATTTGATTCCAAAAGTTATAATTTTGAACTCATTCAAGTTGTTTTGAGCCTTTGTGATATCCTTTCTTTCTAACCCTATCCAAAAGCCCACGTTACGGTCCAAAGAAAGACTTTTTGATCAGTCTTCAAGATATGCCAAGTCAAGCAAGTAGAGGTGTGATTCATATCAGGGGTTACACTCTGGTCTAAGCAGGAAAAATGAAAAAATGAGAGAGTCTTATTGGTAAAAACCCTCACGGGTACCGTAAGGTGATTGAAAGTTGAGAGAAATTAAAAATGAGAGAGTCTTATTAGTGAAAACCCTCACGGGCACCGTAAGGCGACGGTGAGTTGAGAGATGAATAAATGAGAGAGGTTTGTTGGTGAAAACCCCTTCAGGGCACCGTAAGCCGAATAAGGTTGTTGACGTTGCAAAGGAATTGGATTATGGGAACCCCATGCATAATGTGTGAAGACCGAAAGAGGATTGACTGAATGGACTAGGCTGATTAATCCGAAGTGCATGTCATGATCATTGATGCCAGCATCTTCACTCAGATGAGTCCCTTTTCCTTTACTTCCTCAAACAGTCCTTCCGTTTTGATTTTTCTTCGCTATTCATAACTCTCGAAGTCATTGCATTTCATTTCCTTTTGGGTCTACTCCTCTAAGGCTTTTTCAATGTTAGCCTTGCTAAGCAAAAAAGAAAGGATTGCAAAGCATATTACCAACTTCCAAATTGCACAAAAGCCAAGTGCGGCCGGCATGCTAGAAATAGCATGATGGAAAGTAAGGTGTTAGATGAGGTTCAAGTGATCAAGTGGTTTCGTGAATTGTGGAGAGAAACACAGATGTTCAGATGGGAAGGATAGATATGTTAAAACAACAGGTTGACTACAGAGCACTCGGGTCATTCAGGGTTTCGAGGTTAAGGTTCAATCAGAAGGTGAAATAACTCTTTACCAGTAAGATGCAGTTGAGCAGAGCGAAGCATAGCAGTGGAAAGGTCACCCTCAGCAAAAATGCCGCAAACTAACCACCACATTTTCTAACTAACAACCGCTTTTCTTTGATTGAAACAAGGGCAGGAAATTTTGTTTGTTTTAGAGAAACCCTCCGTGAGGAAAGCAGGTGCCAGGCAGGCTAGGCAGTAAATTCCAGTACCCTCCTGGATAACAGGATTTAGTAAGTTTGGATACCCTCGCAAATGACAAGGTCTTACGAGAGGTCTACTTTTGGGAAGTGTAATTTGGCTTTTAAGTTTTTCACTTTTGAGATGGCGCTTGGTTTGAAATTTTCAGGATAAAGTAATTTAGTTTAGAATTTATTTTGATAACAAGAATCAGTTAACACTCACAGATGTTCCCAATATCAAACTGGGGCAGAAAAATTTCTTTTGGTTTTGTCTGTTTTGTTGAAATCAGGCACCCACCTAGAGAACAAGGGAAGACAACACGAGTTTCAAGAATAGAAAGCAGTTCATGTTCAAGCAATCAGGCACCCACCTGAAGAACAAGGGAAGACAGTTTAAAAGAAAAGCAATTTCAAGAAGAGGACAATTCAGGTTCAGCAATCAGGCACCCACCTGGAGAACAAGGGAAGACAGTTCAAAAGAAAAACAGTTTCAAGAAGAGGACAATTCAGGTTCAGCAATCAGGCACCCACCTGGAGAACAAGGGAAGACAGTTCAAAGGAAAAGCAGTCTCAAGAGAAAGCAATTCGAGTTCAACAATCAGGAGCCCACCTGGAAAACAAGGGGAAATGGTGCAAGTTTCAAGGGAAAACAGTTTCAAGTAGCAAGAAAAGATGGTTCGAGTGTATGCAGTCAGGCGCCCACCTAGAAAATAAGAGAAAATAATTCAAGTTTTAGAGGAAAGGAAGACGGTTCATGTTAGCAATCAGGCGCCCACCTGGAGAACAAGGGAAAGCATCTTAAGTTCAGGGTAAAACGGTTCAAGTTCTGCAATCAGGCACCCACCGGGATAACAAGGGAAAACAATTCAAGTTTCATAGGAAAGGAAGACGATTCAAGTTCAGCAATCAGGCGCCCACTTGGAGAACAAGGGAATGCAACTTAAGTTTCAAAGGAAGACAATTCAAGATCAACAATCAGGCGTCCACCTGGAAAGCAAGGGAAAATGGTTCAAGTTTCAAGGGAATACAGTTCAAGTGTTGGAAATCAGGAACCCACCTGGAGAACAAGGGAAAGCAAGTCAAGTTTCAAAGAAAAGCAGTGCAAGTGTTGGAAATCAGGAACCCACCTGGAGAACAAGGGAAAGCAGTTCAAGTTTCAAGGAAAAATAGTGCAAGTGTTGGAAATCAGGTGCCCACCTGGAGAACAAGGGAAGACGGTTCAAGTTTTGAGGAAAAGTAGTGCAAGTGTTGGCAATCAGGCGCCCACCTGGAGAATAAGGGAAAGCAGTTTAAGTTTCAAGGAAAAACAACGAGTATTGGCAATCAGGTTTCTACCTGGAAAACAAGGGAGTTTACTTTAGAATGCAATTCAAGTCAGAAAGAAAGGAAGCTCACCTGGAGAGTACAAGTCAACAGAGCGGCAGAAACTGCAAGATCAAGTTTGAAGATGTGTAGATAGGATTCTTGTAATTCATAGACCATAGTTTAGTCTAGCTTCTTTTAGTTAGTTTTGCGGTAATAAAAAGTCCATCAAGCAGTAGCAGCAGCAGCAACGGTAATATCATATCTTCCTGGTAGTCCCAGCTACCAAAACTTCCCGAACTACACTAACCTGATTCCTTTATAGTCAAGGATATGTAGGCAACCTCGGAAGCAAGGTGCGGTCAAATCTTTCAAAAATGCTTCCCACGGAGTATTCAAACGGGCAAAAATCGCTCGTATCCGCTCACTTTATCTTTGCACGAAAACTCTTTGTGTTTCCAAGAAAAGAGGGGCAGCTGTAAGCACATAATTTTTGCCCTATAAGAATTACTCCCATAAAATACAAGAAAAATAATTTTTTTTATTTTTTAGAATTTTATAGGATTTTGTGGGAATTTGTGCTAATTGTTTGCATTTCTGTGCATGCTTTGTTAAAATCATGAAAATGCCAAAAATATCATCCATTGCATTTAGGTTCCATTTTTACATTTTTAAGGTTAATTAGTGAATTAGTTGCTTTATTAAAATTAAAAATCACAAAAATTGGCTTATTTTTGTATTTTTAGCTTTGTAATTTTAGATTAGTAATTTTCTCGTCTAGTCTAGGAGTAATTTTTTTGTAAATATTATAGTAGATAATTAGCTTAGTTTTGCAAAATTTAATTTAAGAATTTAATTTAGACTTTTAATTAATTAAAAAGGAAAAGAAAAATAATTGAAAAAAAAAGAGGAAAAAGATAATTAGAAAAGAAAAGGGTTTTTTTTTATTGGGCCCAAACCCTTTGACCCAATCCGCCCTAGCCCAAAGTCGGGCTACCCGGTCCAACCATTCACATGCCCAAACGACGCCGTTTCAGCTGCCCCCTCATCTCAACTGTTGGATTTCAATGATACAACCGCCCGAAACTAAGGCCACCCTTTGTATTTAAATGTCCGAACCGGTTCCCCCCCCCAGTCAAACCCCAATCCATCTCTAACCTCAAAACCCTAGAGACCCGCCGCCCCCAAAATCCCCATCGTCTCCGCCGGCGACGACGCCCCAAACCGCCTCCAAATTGTCACCATGTAATCACCACCCATCTCTCTTTCATAACCCATCACAAGTTTCCCCAAAATCTCCATCTGTTTGTCCAAATCTCAAATCTGACGCCCTTAGAATTTGAAAACCCTAGTTTGTCCCTTTTTCAGAGCTTTAAGCAGATTTCGATTATTGATGAATCGAAACTCATGCCAATTGATTGTTCTCCCTAAGAATACTCGATTAGCATCAATTTTGATTCATTTCAAAACCCACCGGACTCCATGCAAGACCAAGACCGGCAAAACATCGTCAATGATACCGTTCGTCGAGTCGCTCAAATGTTTCCGGCAAAATACAGTACACATCTCTCCCTTTTGCTAACATATCGGTTGGTCCATTTGATTGATTGGTTGACCTAACTCTGTTTTTAGAAAAATACATAGTATAATAATTGGTTTTAGATAACTGCATTAGAGTTAATATTGTTGTTTTGTCTGATTTTTTTATTATGTTTTTGTCAGTTTTATCTAGTTTAGTCGAATAGGTTTTGAATTAATTGTTAAAGTATTTTGGTTTGGCTGGTTCAGTTATGGATCAGTTTAATTATTTTCTAGCTTTGGCCCTTTTCTTTTTTATTTTTCCCTTTTTATCGTTAGATCTTAGTTCAGCTTGGGTCATAATTTGAGTTTCGATGCTCATTTTGGTGGGTTGAGTTTCAGCACTGGTTGTGTTGTCATTTCTGACCCAGTTAAAGAGGCCCATTCATATGGGTTTATTTCTTAGGTCAATTTGACCCACGAGTTATTCATTTAGGGGAGTAAATACAGGGGTGTCAGGGGTTATTTTGGGTAGTTTGAGGCTGAAGGAATATTTTTCTATTAGCATAGAAGTTTCTAGAGGATAAGACAAGGCTTGTATGCCAAGAAATAGGGACAACTCAGTTGTTGTGCAGGGTCTAAAAGGTGAAATAACAAGTTTAAAGGGGTAGAAAGGGAATTAGCTACCCAGGCTAGGGCTACCTTAGAAGTGCCTATATAAGGACCCTTTTCCTCCATTTTTAGGCAGAAATTGGAACCCCTAGAAATACACCAAAGTTTCTGCATTGTTTGTAAGAGCTGTTTACTTTCGCTTCTGATCTTTTTTCTGAAAAAGAAACAAACCTACTCTGAAGTCCTTTCTCTGAATCTCTGATTTCAATATAGATTGAGCTGAAGCTGTTTGTTGGCTGATCATTGCTGCCTCTTTACTTGCTTGCTTCATTGAACTTCCTTGTTTTCTCATCATTGTTGCTCTTGATCTCCGGGTATTTTATTGGACAGTGATGACTGCTGAAGTGCCAAAGTGCTTTAATATATGTATTTGTAATAAGAATTTCAGTGGATGAAACAAGGACTTTCAGTTCCTCCTACCTGTGCTATTCTTGAATTACTATGTTTATTTTTTCAGTTTATTATGGCTAGTATGGGATCTGATGAATGGACAATATTTCAAGGAGAATTGCATATATTAGGATCTAGACTAGTTTATTCTTCATGAACTATTCAAACTGTCGGATCAATAGTTGATTTTGTAGTTTCTTTCGTATTTGAGATTGCTCTTGAATATCATGTTGATGTTGGTTGCTGAATCTGCATAGTTCAGTCATTTAAAATCAACATTGATAGAGTACTTTATTGATATGAGAGTTAGCATGTTTAATTAGTAGTTTTGAATCCATATTCATGTTACTATTGTCTGTAGCAGGTGGTTAAATTCATGCTCATAATCTGGTATTCATATCTTGTATTCTTGTTTCATGTTTTTTTCTATAATTATTGAGAGCGATTGGACCTAGCTTGGGACTATATGAAGCAGCCTGCTGGAAATGGGCTCTTCATGCTTTTTTTGCCCCTTATCGCTTAGTGGGCCCAATTCTGAGCCCTATTGTACCCAGCAGGCTTTAATTCAATCAGTTTTGTAATTGGTATAGTGAAAAGGGTTTCTCTAGTATTGTATGGACACTCTTGTCCCAACGCTGGGTTTGGCATCATGCATAGACCTTTTTTGTGTTCTTTTTTTGAAAATCTGTAAATAATATTGGGCCTATCGCTAGCCCAAAATCCTCTCAAATGATTGAACACCTAGTGTTATTCAACGCGGGCTTACAACTAGTAGGTTTAGATTGAACCTTAATTTAGAATTGATTTGAACATCTTTAAACCTTTTTAAATAAGTATAGTCTTTTACAAATAGATTGAGGTGTTCCATTTTAATCAAATTGCCCATGGCCCTCACGAATACCATAACTAGCTATTAAAAATGAACACTCGTAGAAAAGCCTATAGGCGCGCGTTTAAAATACAATTGTGATCGTGTACACGTTTGCGTGACATGATTACAATTCTAAAAACTAATTCGGAGTATGCGTTCGCGCAACTTCGATCAAACTTTCTTAATAATAAAATTGTTATAATGAGCCGCTAATTTAATTTTAGTTCATATAGTCCGAGGTATGCCATCCACAATTTAATCATACATGGCCCTCATATTAATTTCATAACCTACATACAAAAATGACAAATATTCGTAGTCTGCTTTAGGCACGTTTAATATACTAGCGTGGTTGTGGACACGTTCGCGTGACATAATTACGATTTCTAAAAACAAAACCGGAGTATGCATTCGCGCAACTTTGGCCAAACTTTTCTAATAATGATAAAGCATTATTAATTGTGGACACGTTTGCGTGACATGATTTTTAACGCGCCAACAAATGGGTACGCGTGACCCGTTTCAAGATAATTTCTTAATTAAAAAAAGGAAATGCACATAGGTTCTAAAATCAGTAATCAAACTATTTAATCAAGCCAAGTATGATCAAAGCAACCATGCTAGAACCACGGAACTCGGGAATGTCTGACACCTTCTCCTGGGTTAACAGAATTCCTTACCCGGATTTCTATATTTACAGACCATAAATAGAGTCAAACTTCCTCGATTCGGGATTTCAAACCGGTGACTTGGGACACCATAAATTATCCAAAGTGGTGACTCTGATTTTAATTTAAATAATCCTGTTTCTATTGTCACTTAAATTGGAAAAAACTCCTTTATACCCATTCGGGGCTAAAAAAAGGAAGTGTGACAGCTCGGGCTTATTTTCATGATTTCTGATTGCCAAAGACACTGGAGAGATTGATGACTAAGTAATGCCGAGGGCATGATTAAGAGGATATTTATGGGATCGAGATGCATGCCGCAGCATATTTCATTGATTTATCCCATGATTGGCTTGATATAGCGCTTGGGTTGAAGGAGCCCCTCTAGAGTTTGTACACACCCCTAGTGAGTGCAGGTACCTACTGAGAGCGAATGTTGAGCGATTGAGAGGAATGAGTGACTGTGAGGAATGAATGATTGTGAGGTTGGAGTGAATGGGAGGACTGAGTGATTGTTGCTCTGAGAGGCTGCATTTGATATCATTGTTATTGCATGTAGCTGTTATATATCACTATTTTGAAACTTCTGAGAGATATTTTATTCGGGATTTTTCTTATACATGGCATGTACATACTGATTTGACTTAAATTTCCAAATTTGAAAGCATGTCTACTTTCTTTGTTGAGACTACTGAAATTGAACTATAACTGTGTAGCTCGTCACTATCTTCTAGTTCTTTATTTAGTATTGTTATTTACTAAGTTGGTTGTACTCACGTTATGCCCTGCACTTTGTGTGCAAATCCAGGTGTTTCTGGATACGGCGGGTGTTGATATTTTGCACGGCTGATCGTTGGAGACTTCGAGGTAGCTGCCCGACATTCACAGTCCTTGTTTATCCTTCCTTATCTTTTCTTTTATTGTATGTTGATCCAGACTTTCATAGACATTTCTTTTCTAGACTAGTGATGTATAGAAGCTCATGACACCCCAATTTAGGAGTTGTTTTCCGCATTTGTGTTTTGGGTTTTTACCCTGTTTATGAGAATTTTGTTATTTAAAACTACTTTTATTCATTTCTGTTACATTTTGGAAATGTCGTCTTGCTTAGTACCACGTTAGGCGCCATCATGACAGGTTAGGGTTTTGGATCATGACAAGTTTGTATCAGAGCCTACGTTACAAAGGTCTCAAGAGTCATGAGCAAGTTTAGTAGAGTCTTTCGGATCGGTACGGAGATGTCTATATTCATCTTCGAAAGGCTACCGAACCCTTAGGAAAAATATCACATTCTTGAACTCTTGTCGTGCGAATCTATTGATTCTGCTAACTAAACTTCTGTTATTCTATTCTCTCACAGATGGTGAGGACACGTACTATCGGACAGGATGGATAGCCACCAGTACCACCATCTAGGGTCGCGAGAGGCCGAGGTCGCGGTAGAGGCCGCGGTAGGGGCTGAGGTGTAGCTCGTACAGTAGCTAGGGCAGCACCTATAGATCCACCACTTGCCCCAGTCCAGGAGCAGGTTCCAGTTATAGAGGAGCCAGTGGGGCCAACTCAGGAACCAGCTGTGCCCATTGTGATTCCAGGCCTTTAGGAGACCTTAGCTAAAATTTTGACTGTGTGCACCAGTCTTGCTTAGGCAATCTCTATTTTGACCGCAGCAGTGACTTCTTAGGCCGGGGGAGGTACTCAAACTCCTACCGCCCGCACACTAGAGCAGGTGATTCAGGGACTCCAGACATTGGGGGCACTACCATCCCAGCTGGTTGTAGCTGCTTAGGCCCATGTGTTTCCTATCATGACTGATGATGAGCAGCGGAGATTGGAGAGGTTTGGGAGGCTCCAGCCTCAATCTTTCAACAGGGCAGAGTCGGAGGATGCCCAGGGTTTCTTGGACAAGTGTTAGAGGATTCTTCGTACAATAGGTATTTTGGAGACCACTGGGGTCTCGTTCACTACTTTTTAGTTTTTTGGGGCTGCCTTCAGATGGTGGCAGACTTATGAGATGCGTAATCCAGTCAGTGCAGCACCACTTACATGGCATGAGTCCTCCGTTCTCTTCTTTGAGGAGTTCGTGCCTTTAGTCCCACAAAGAGGAGTTGTGCAGACACTTTGAGCAGCTTTGTCGGGATGGTATGTTAGTGACGTAGTAGGAGATGAGGTTTTCTAAATTGGCCTGTCATGCAGTTTGGTTGGTTCCCACTGATAGAGAGAGAATAAAGAGGTTCATTGACGGCCTCACATATCATCTGTAGTTGCTTATGACTAGAGAGAGGGTATCTGATGCAACTTTCAATGAGGTTGTTGACATTTCTCGGTAGATAGATTTTGTCGGAAGCCGGGATCCGGGTGAGAGGGATACAAAGAGGCCTCGTGGATCAGGAGGTTAGGGGTGTCCCTTTTGAGGGTCTGTTCTACCACGGCAGGGGTCATCTTTTCAGGCATGCTCAGACGGCTCGCCTTATTCACCGTAGTGCCTCATCCAGCCAGGGTTCTTACAGTTCTCATCAGGGCCAGTCATCACTCAGTGCCCCTTTAGCTCAAAGTTCATCCCGTGCTCCATCGGTTCAGGGCTCATCTATGTCAGGTCCTTCTACAAGTTATCCAGGTGCTCGAGACTCCCTTTAGTCCACATCACCAACACTAGGGAGTTGTTTTGAGTGCAGGGAGTTTGGGCATGTGTGGAGGCAGTGTCCTCGTCGTTAGGGAGGTCTAACACAACAGACCCGCTTAGCCAGCTCGGGATGGGGCCCAGTTAGCCAGAGGTTGCCCTAGAAGGGATGGCCGATCAGGTGGCAATGAGGCCAGATTCTAGTGCCTACAAGCAGATGCCCAGTTGCCAACGCCCGTGTGCTCGTGTCCCTCATGTAGTGCACACTAATTGATACTATTGACAAGGATGCCACCCCAGCAAGTGTCGACCACTAGACCAGCGTTTCCTTTATATATGCCTGGGTCCTTTTTCATGTAAATGTAGAGCAGTTTTTGATGTTTTATTCTTCAATACCATACAAGAGGGGGGTGATTTGTGTGGTATCCAATTTTTTGATTAACCTGATTATAGAAGGACCTGGTTCTTCTATGTGTTCCAACTACTACTGTTGCGGAATAATAACTACAGAAATTAAAGAACACAGAGATTTTACATTGAAACACCTGGCTCAAAAGGTGAAAAAACCATGACCTACTTTCCAATATGATTTTCCCAAACTCTCCACTAAAATCACTGAGCCAAAATCTGCATTTACAAAAAACTCTTTTGTAAACCTAGGATTAACTCTAATCCCATTGTAGCACACAGCTTCAACTGTCGCGACAACTTCAAGTTAACTCTAACTTGAAAACTTTGAGTGCCTAATAGAATTTCTTCTAGATAAGCTGAAAGGTACAATATAAAAACACCTACTACAATTGAACTAGAATAAAAGACAGACACTTGGAACTAGTTCTTCTATCTGGTTCATGTAGCTTCAGCTTTGCACACTTGAATCACACATAAAGTGCTTGCAAAATCGCCTTGCTATTTTGCTCTCAATTCACGTTTAACTTGTACTTATGTGTGTTACCTATAAAAGAGAACAACACTAATATTTATGGAGTTAGTAAATAGAGATTGACTAGAATTCTGATGCTACTCTTTCTTGGTGGAAGAGTTCTAGTTGATCTCAACCTCTAATTATATCCTTCTCTTAAACCGTGTTCTCTTTGAGTAAGGAGTCTTTCTCCTTATCCAATATACAACCTTTTCGATCAGGATCAGGAGATATCACTTCTGATAAGTTAGGTTTATCTCTTTCACGTGCATCTCACATGCTTGAGTTGAGCATATCTGTGCTTCACTAGGATAGACCTAGTCCATGTCTGAGTTCCTTTGTCAGTCTTCAAAACTCACCTTTACTTGGGCCAACAAATTCCCCATTTTTGATGATGACAATCTCTATACTTTTCATTCACTTAGGCCCTATTAGAACTCAGCTCAATCATCAATGCAAAGTTAGAAATTTTTTACTTAACATCAAGGACCAGGTTCATTAGGTTATAAATATCACTTATTCAGAATATAAAGCACAATATCTCTTTCCCCTTTTGGCATCATCAAAAAGTTGCATAAAGAGAGTGTGATTCCCATATTATAAAAATTATTCATGGCCACTGGGGCAACTCAAGTGCAATCATGGATAAATCGTAAGTAATCAACCAAACATAATCAAACTATCAAGGAAAGATAAACAGTCAACAAGAGCAAAAGCAGCAAACTTCATTGATAAAGAATATGATTCTTCCACAATCCACAAAAAGAAACAAAAACAGTCAAAACATGAGCAAAACAAGAAAAGTCCCTAATCTGGGTCACTGAAAGGTCTAGAAAAAGTTCAAGAAATGAAGGCTGAGGAAATTAAGGCCTGGAAGAACTAGAGGGTTGGGTTTTTGCTTGGAGAAGGTGCAGCATGTCTTGAAGAATGCCATCATTCTTCTCCCTTTTTTTGTGAGATTAGTTCTGAGAGCATCTCTCTCTGATTCAACCTCTGCCAACTGAGTCTTAAGCCTAGCTATCTTAGCATCTTTTGCCCCACTCTCCTGCAATAGAGCTCTAACCTTGCTATTGATAGGTGTCTTTTTACATAAACCAGGTTCATTGGGAATGGCATTGACCTTATAGTCACAAGTAATCAGAGTGTTGATTCCAAAATGGTGTTTGTTTGTGGCCATCTCCCACTTCTTCAGTAGCACATTGCAACGAGCTAGAACAGTAGTGAGACTAAAACCATAAGGAGTGTCATGGGCCTTGGAGCCATTGATAACCCTATCAAGAAGCTTGATCATAAATGCAGGCCAGTTGATCTTCCTTCCACTTTCAAGACACTACATCAAAACCAAATCCATGTAGTTAGCAATGTGTCTTCTTTCCTACCTAGGCAGCAAAAACTTGTTGACAAATTCAAACGAGACTTTGTGGCATGGCTTCATTTCACTCTTATGCACAACCTTGGCCTCATTCACTTCTATGACATCATAGAACTTCCTAGTAATGGCAAAGGCAGTAGGAGGGGAGTACAGACATGGCCATTTTTGCCGCTAATATTTTAAACGTCAATACCACACAAAAGGGGGGTGATTTGTGTGGTACCCAATTTTCGCTTAACTGTACTATAGAAGAACTTGGTTCTTCTAAGTGTTCCAACTACTATTGTTTGCGGAATAATAAATACAGAAAATAAAGAACACAGAAATTTTTATATGGAAAATACATGGCTCAAAAGGTGAAAAAATCAAGACCTACTACTTAGTAAGATTTTCCCAAACTTCCACTAAAATCACTGAGCCAAAACAGAATTTACAAAACTCTTTGTAAACCTAAGGATTAACTCTAATCCTGTTGTGGCACACAGCCTCAACTGTTGCGACAACTTCAAGTTAAATATAACTTGAACACTCTAGGTACCTAATACAATTGCTTCTATGAATGCTGAAAGGTACAATGTAAAATCACCTACTACAATTGAACTAGAATAAAAGATAGATACTTGGAACTGGTTCTTCTATCTCGTTCAAATAGCTTCAGGATTGCACACTCAAATCACACATAAATTGCTTGCAAAATCGCTTTGCTCTTTTGCTCTCAATTTAAGTTTAAGTTATGCTTATGTGCACTACCTGTAAAAGAGAACAACACTGACATTTAATAGGTTAGTAATCAGAGTTTGACTTGGATTCAATTGCTACTCTTCTATCGTAGAAGAGTTCATATATCCTAGCCAAAAAAAATTTCATCTTTTTTTTCATTTTGCATTCTGAGCTGGTCCTATTAGGTGATCTTTATCATCCCTAACTCCAACCTGTTCCTCCCAAAGTTTTTTCTATTAAGTACTTTAGTGAATATGTTAGCAATTATTTATCAGTAGCACATAATTCTATAGAGATCAATCCTTTCTCATAGTTATCACTTAAGAAGTGGTGTCTAACATCTATGTACTTAGTCCTCTTATGATGAACAGGGTTTTTTTTCATACTTATAGCACTAGTGTTATCACAGAAGATAGGTATACAACTAACTTCAATGACAAAATCTACCAGCTATTATTTGATCCATAGCAATTGAGCACAACAAGAGGCAGTAGCAACATATTTAGCCTCAGTAGTGGATAAGGCCACTGAATTTTACTTTTTAATGGCCCATGATATAAGACATGAACCAAGAAAATGAGTCATACCTGAGGTGCTTTTCCTATCCACAAGGAAACATGCATAATCAGCATCAGCATACCCTACTAGATTGAAATTACTATCTTTAGGGTACCAAAGACAGAGATCAGTAGTGCCTTTCAAATATCTCAGTATCCTCTTGATAGCAGTCAAGTGAGATTCCTTTGGATTAGCCTGAAAGCGAGCACAAAGCCATACACTAAAAACTATGTCAGGTCTGCTTGCAGTAAGATATAAAAGTAAACCAGTTATACCCCTATACAACTTCTGATCAATAAATGAACCAGGTTCATCGATGTCTAATTTAGTGGCAGTTGCAATGGGGGTGTCTATTTCCTTTGATTCATCCATTTTAAACTTTTTGATCAGCTCCTTTGCATATTTCTGCTGATGGATCATGTTTCCATTTGGGCTTTGTTTGATCTGTAAGCCTAAGAAAAAGTTAAGCACACCTATCATACTTATTTCAAACTCACTCCCCATTAATTTGGCAAAATCCTTACTTAGTTTGTTAGTGGTTACCCCAAAAATTATGTCATCAATATATATTTGTACCACAAGAAGATCCTTACCTTTTTCTCTCAAGAATATAGTACTATCAATTTTACCTCTTTTGTTTCCATGCTCAAACAGAAATTTAGACAATCGTTCATACCATGCTCTAGGAGCCTACTTGAGTCCATAGAGAGTCTTGTATAATTTTTTACACATGTTCAGGACATTCCTTGCTCTCAAAACCTAGAGATTGTTTAACAAACACTTCTTCTTTTAGGTAGCCATTCAGGAAGGCACTCTTGACATCCATCTGATGAAGAGTGAATTCCAAGTGTGCTGCAAAAGCTATTAGATGTCTTATTGCCTCCAGTCTTGCAACTGGAGCAAAAGTCTTATCATAATCTATACCTTTCTCTTGGCTGTAACATTGGACCACCAGTCTTGCCTTGTTTCTTGTAAGTGTTCCATCTTCATCAAGCTTGTTTCTAAAGACCCCATTTTGTACCAATCACTGATCTGTCCTTGGGTCTTGGAACTAGATGCCAAACTTGACTTCTCTCGAACTAATTAAGTTCATCTTGCATTTCATTTACACAGTCTGCATCCTGCAAAGCCTCAACAACATTTTTAGGTTCAATAAGAGATAGGAAAGCATCAAAATCACACACATTCTTTAATTGTGATATAGTTTTGAATCCAGAGGTTGGATTAGTAATTATGTTCTCAATAGGATGAGAACTTTGATACTTGTGAGGTTTCACAACCAACTGATTTCTACTTGATGTTTCTCCCATGTTATGTTGCTGAGGAACAGGGTCATGAACAGGTTCCTTTAGGGGATTATTTTCAGTTCCTCTTTGATCAGTTCCCCCTGTCAGGTTGCCTGGATAGAAGAATTTGTTCGATCACATGTTCCTTCTTCTGGTGCAGCTTAAGCTTGGGCTGTGACTTCATTTAACCCTTTTACTAGCCCAATAACTTCATCTTAATGTTCCGGTCCCTTAGAAAGAATGTTAGTTTCATCAAAAATTACATGTACACTTTCTTCTACACACATATTTCTTTTGTTGTACACTTTATAAGCTTTGCTAAGTAAAGAATATCCCAAGAATACTTCCTCATCACTTCTGGGATCAAACTTACCTACGGAGTCCTTTCCATTATTATGCACAAATCACTTGCATCCAAATAACCTAAGATGGGATATATTTGGTTTTCTCCCTTTAAGTAACTCATAGGGAGTATTCTCTATAAGAGATCTAGTCATGCATCTATTTATGATATAACATGTTGTGCTAACAGCCTCTGCCCAGAAGCTATGGGGCAGTTTATTAGAAAGAAGAAAGAATAGTCCTAGCCATATCTTCAAGAGTCTTGTTCTTCCTTTCACCTACTCCATTTTGTTGAGGAGTCCTAGGGGCAGAGAAGTTATGATACCATGCTCATCACAAAATTCAGCAAACTTAGCATTTTTAAATTCAATTCCATGATCAAACCTGATGGATGCAAGTTGATTACCTAGTTGTTTCTGAGTTTTTCTAACAAAGGCAATAAACATGTCAAATGCTTTATCCTTAGATGTTAAGAATAGTATCCAGGTAAACCTAGAATAATCATCAACAAGTACCATCACATATTTCTTACCACCTCTACTCAATGTTCTTATTGGACCACGAAGATCCATATGAACCAGTTCCAACGTCCTGGTCGTGCTTACCATTTTCTTGCTTTTAAAGGATGATCTTACCTGCTTCCCCCTGGCACAGGCCTTATAAACTTTATCTTCCTTGAACTTGATGTTAGGTAACCTTATCACCAAGTCATTGGATACTAATTTGTTGAGTTGATTCAGACTTGCATGACCAAGTTTTTTGTGCCACAGGAGAGGATCATTGTCCAATACACACAAGCAAATGAGTTCATTTTCTAAAAGACTGTACAAATCTACAATGTAAATATTGTTAACTCTTTTTCCCTGCAAAAAAATCTTGTCAGTGGTAAGGTTAATGACAAAGCATTTGGTAGAGGTAAATTCTACAAAGTTATCTTTGTCACCCAGTTGTGATATACTGATTAGGCTATATTTCAAGCCATTTATCAATTAGACATTCTCAATAGAGTGTGAGTTTGTCTTAACTACCTTTTCAACCCCAATAATCTCACATTTCTTCCCATTTCCAAAGGAGACATTACCTCCTTTTAAGTCCTCAAGTGAAAGGAATTGGTTCTTGCTTCCAGTCATATGTTTTAAGCAACCACTATCCATGTACCATATTTGGCTACTTCCCTTCAGTTGGACCTGCAAAAAAAATTAGGGGTTAGTCTTAGGAACCCAAACTAGTTTGGGTCGCTTTCTCTAGGCAAAGAGATAAATCAAGTTCCTTTTAGCCCACCCAGGCAGCCTATTTTTATCTTGAACAAAAGCTTTGTTCTTTTGACTACCTTTTCTTTTGCATTACATTCATTTTTGTAATGACCAGTCTTGCCACAGTGTGTGCAGATTTTGTTTTTAGGAAGAGTGTGGTACTTGCTTTTGGGTCCCACTTAGGTGCTTGTACCCCATATCCAAGTCCTCTCTTGTTGGTACTATGATGTTCTTGTAGCCAGGATAGTGCATTAGAAGCCTTATTCCATTTGCAAGTTCTGTCTAGTTCATGCTTTACCTTCCCTAGGTCTTATTTTAAAACTCTTATCTGCTCATCTTTCTTGTACAACTCATCCTTCATTTTTCCTAGGTTTTCTTCTAAGGTGAGATGTGTGTGATCAACTTTCTTCTTACCTGTTCCTAATTTTAGTTTTCTATTTTTCAGACCTAAGTTCTAGGACACTGGTGTCAAGTTCAAGAACCTGGTTCTTCAACTCAACATTTTTACTGTCACTCTCATTAGCCCTAGATTCTAGATTTTTACACTTGGCTTTTAAGATCACACACTCCCTAGACAACTCTTCCTTCTCATTGTTAATTATTTCGGACTCATCGATGAAGTCCAGCAATAGTTCAGACAACCTTTCTTTAGACAGCAATTTAATCTTGTCTTTGAGATGAAGGACACTTACCTCTTGTTCATCATCTGATTCTCCGATGGCCATAAGCGTTTGTCCATCTCCAGCTTCATCTTCTGAATCCTCATCTGATGTTTCTTCCCAAGCAGTAACCATAGCCTTTGTTGATCTTTTGTTCCTTTTGGATTGAGCATGTTCCTTCGTTCAGTCCTTTCCTTCTTCCATTCAATTTCCCACTGAGGACAGTTCTTGATCATGTGATCAGTCTTGCCACATTTGTAGCAACCCTCGTTGGTCTGTTTCTTGGGAGTCCTTGGTTTGTTGAAGGTTGTACCTCTTGAAGAACTCTTTCCTCTCATTAGATATTTTTTGAAATCCATTATGATCATGGCCATTTCATCATCCTCCAGATCTGCACCTTCAGTTATTCTGAGAGCCAGACTCATCTCCTTCTTAGGTGCATCCATTTTTATGGTTTGCCTTCTCAGTTCATAGGCAGTGAGGTTTCCAATCAGTTCATCCAACTTGAGAGTAGCAATGTTCTTTAATTCCTGAATAGCAGCGATTTTGCTTTTCCAAGTCACTAGTAAGACCCTTGTCAAGATTTTCTCAACCTTGTCCTCTTCAAGGATAATTCTCCCAAGAGATTTAAGTTCATTTGTTAGTGTTGTGAACCTTGTGTACATCTCCTGGATAGTTTCTCCTTCCTTCATAGTGAAATTCTCATATTGAGAGTATAGCAGTGTTCCTCTTGATCTCTTTACTTGAGTAGTTCCTTCATGAGCCACTTGTAAAGTGTCCCATATCACCTTAGCAGAGGTACAACTTTGAATCCTGTTGTACTCGTGTAGACCCAATCCACACACAAGCTATTTCTTGGCATTGGCATTCTTCTCCCATTTCTTCAAGCCTTCAGCAGTGCAGTCAGCTCTTGTCTTTGGTACATCCACTCCTTCAGCATTCTTCTTTGTAGTCACCAGGGGACCATTAGTGACTATGTCCCAGAGTTCATAGTCTTCTCCTATGATATGATCTCTCATCTTGTTCTTCCACCAAATATAGTACTGACCATTAAAGAGTGGAGGCCTAGCAGTGGATTACCCTTCCTAATTTCTAGGTAGTGCACTCATCTTGATCTTTTCCTAAGGTGTTAACTAGGATAACCCGCTTTGATACCAATTGATTTTTTAAACGTCAATACCAAACAAGAGGGAGGTGATTTGTGTGGTACCCAATTTTTGCTTAACTGAACTATAGAAGAACCTAGTTCTTCTAAGTGTTCCAATTACTACTGTTTACGGAATCTTAAATACAAAAAATAAAGAACATAGCCCTAATACAATTGCTTCTATGAAAGCTAAAAGGTACAATGTAAAATTACCTACTACAATTGAACTAGAATAAAAGATAGACACATGGAACTAGTTCTTCTATCTCGTTCAAGTAGCTTCAGGACTGCACACTCAAATCACACATAAATTGCTTGCAAAATCGCCTTGCTCTTTTTCTCTCAATTTAAGTTTAACTTCTGCTTATGTGCATTACCTATAAAAGAGAACAACACTGACATTTAATAGGTTAGTAATCAGAGTTTGACTGGGATTAAATTGCTACTCTTCTATCGTAGAAGAGTTCATAGTGATCTCAAACTCTAACACTATCTTATTTCTAAATTGTGTTCTCTTCATGTAAGTAGTTTTTCTCTCCTTATCCAATATGCAACCTTTTTTATCAGATTAGGAGATATTGCTTCTTGATCAGTTAGATTTATCTCCTTCACGTGCATATCACATGTATAGGTTGAGCATGACTGTGCTTCACAAGATAGACCTGGTCCATGTCTGAGTTCTTTTGTCAATCTTAAAAATTTCACATGTTCTTGGGCTAATAGCCTCGTATAGTCATCATACCCTTCAGAAGGAATGTCAAGGATTTCACCCAACTTTTTTTCATAAAAAGTCACTTGAACCTCTTTTACCTTACTAGTAACTCTGCCATCCTTGACCTCTACATTGTCCATGAACTCAATAATCTCATTTCTTATCAGCCTGCCATCAAACTGAAGGACCATGTACTTCTAGCCCTGAACAGCTAGATCATCAACCAGTCGAACCATCCCTGGTTCCTCCAAATCCTTCAAAAGTCTACCCTTCAAGATTCTTTGTTTGCCAAACTTAGCTAGCTTATCTTGTTCATAGTCAGATTCACCCTCTTCTTTACCACTTCAATCTTCTTCCTCAGTAATCTTAACTTGCTTGCCTTTCACAGCAGACCTTGTTCGTTTAGCCAAAGAAGAGGGTTCAACAGCCTTGGAAATAGATGAAGACTTCTTTGAAGAAGTCTTGGTCTTATTGGGCTTAGGGGTCTGAACCTCCATAGTCACATGTTCATCTTGATGGAATGGGTCCATCACATCCACATCAACAGCCTCAACAGGCTTTGCAACCTTAGTTTTCCCTTTGTTCTTTCTTTTCTTCTTGCATTCTGCCATAGCTTTTTGTAACTCATCCTCACTCTGCTTCAACTTCCTCCTTGTAGAACTTCCTTTTGGTAGAGGAATCTCAGCAGTTGTTGGAGAAGTAGTATCCCTTTTCTTGGTAGTTTTTGCAGTGCTGGGAGCTTTTGGTGTTGGGGTTCTCCTTTTCTTGGGGTTATAGCTTGTACCCACTTTCTTCAGAAGGTCTGCTAGGGTCTCCTCAATAGATGAACCAGGTTCATCTACATGTGAACTGAGATTGACCAGCCCTTCAACAGCCTCCCCTGAACTACTTCCCCCTATTTTCTTGCTACTCTCTACCACCTTTTCTGGCTCGGCTCCACAGATTGCTAGTTTAACCGCTTCAGAGGTGGGTGAGGAATCAACCACTTCTTTCCCTTTTCCCTCACATCATTACTCACACCCTCATCTCCTTTTCTTTTTTACTATTATTTTTACCTTCTCTCCTTCTTGACTCAGGCGTTTCCACATTCATAACAGAACCAACCAAAATAAAATGATTGTCCAAATTTTCAACTAGAATAGAACGTACCTCAGAAAGGTGATTTTGCTCTTTCTCAGAATCAAAAGACCCAGTTCCTTCTCCTTTACTCGCAGACTTGAAAGAATCATCAGAATTTTCAAAATTTTGGGCTTGACTAGCCTTTAATTTTGCATTTAGTTTATTTGAAAGCATACCTGTAGCCACAGTTTTTCGAGCAAGCATCTTTACTCGCCTTTTCCTAGGTAGGGGGGTTGTGCTAGGATGAGGAGTAGTGGAGGAATCAGGGGTGTAGGTGGTGGAGGAGTGCCTGGATTATCTTGGGGGTTGGTCATATTTTCTAATTCTGGAAGAAAAATTTTGAATTGAGTTTTGTAAGAGAGAAGAGTAGAGAACGACAAAAAATTGACGGTTTTGAGAATTATGAGAGTGGTAGTGATGACGATGATGGTTTTTAAAGAGAGTTAATTAATGTCTAACGGCAGCTTTTTGTAGTCAATTAGAAGTCCAATCACTCTGAAATTTCAGGCTGAACGAGCAGTTAAACTTCCCTAGATTCTAGGCATTTTATACTGGGAGGATTCTAATAGAGACGAAACTGGTTCAAACTCAAAAGGATAGGTTTTTCTGAAGTTTTTAAACATAGTTAGGACTCTGCTCATGAATTAAATATTAATATTTCTAATTGTACAAAGTGTAGAAAACATATCTCGTTATTCAGATGAACTAGTACTAATGAACCAGGTTCTTCACTAAGAATCCTCTTGATCATGCCTCAATTTGCCAAAATAGAGAAAATTTTGTTAGAGATTAGTGAGTCATATCAACACATCGCATATGAGTATACTATTTACAGTATGAGACTAAGTAAAGATTAATCTAGATATTTACATAAGTTCCAGATTTCCTAAAAAAATAATATATTTTTTTTTCTTTTTTTTCATTGTGCATTCTGAACTAGTTCTATTAGGTGATCTTAATCATACCTAGTTCTAACATGTTCCTTTTAAAGCTTTCTGATGTTTTAAATGTCAATACCACACAACAGGGGTGATTTGTGTGGTACCCAATTTTCGCTTATCTGAACTATAGAAGGACTTGGTTCTTCTATGTATTCCAACTACGACAGTTTGCGGAATAATAAATAAAGAAAAATAAAGAATAAAGAGATTTTTACGTGGAAAACACCTGGCTCAAAAGGTGAAAAACCACGATTTACTATTCAGTAAGATTTTCCCAAACTTCCACTAAAATCACTGCGCCAAAACAGCATTTACAAAACTCTTTATAAACCTAAGGATTAACTCTAATCCCATTGTGGCACACAGTCTCAACTGTTGCGACAACTTCAAGTTAACTCTAACTTGAACACTCTAGGTACCTAATACAATTGCTTCTACAAAAGCTGAAAGGTACAATGTAAAATCACCTACTACAATTGAACTAGAATAAAAGATAGTCACTTGGAACTGGTTCTTCTATCTCGTTCAAGTAGCTTCAGGATTGCACACTCGAATCACACATAAATTGCTTGCAAAATCGCCTTGCTCTTTTGCTCTCAATTTAAGTTTAACTTCTGCTTATGTGCATTACCTGTAAAAGAGAACAACACTGATATTTAATGGGTTAGTAATTAGAGATTGATTGGGATTCAAATTCTACTCTTCTATCGTAGAAGAGTTCAAGATGATCTCAAACTCTAACACTATCTTCTTCCTAAAATGTGTTCTCTTCATGCAAGAAGTCTTTCTCTCCTTATCCAATATGCAACCTTTTCGATCAGATTAGGAGATATTGCTTCTTAATCAGTTAGATTTATCTCCTTCACATGCATCTCACATGTACAGGTTGATCATGACTATGCTTCACAAGATGGACCTGGTCCATGTCTGAGTTCTTTTGTCAATCTTCAAAATTTTACCTGTTCTTGGGCTAACAAATTCCCCCTTTTTGATGATGAAAAACTCTGTGCTTTTTACTTACTTGGATCCTATAAGAACTCAGCTTAACCATCAATAAAAAATTTAGAAATTTTACTCTTCATCAAGGACCAGGTTAATTAGTTATAAATATCACTTATTCAAAATGTGTAAAGCACAATATTTCTTCCCCATTGTGGCATCATCGAAAAGTTGCATACAAAATGTGAGTTCCAGATTTTAATAAGTACTCATGGCCATTGGGGCAATTGAAAGTGCAATCATGATTTAATCATCAGTAATCAAGCAAACATATTTAAATTATCAAGGAAAGATTAACATTGAACAAGAGCAAAACAGTAGATATCATTGATAGAAGATATGTTGTTACCACAATCCACAATCAGAAAGCAAAAAGCATTTAAAACATGAGCAAAAAAAAGATAGAAAAATCCCTAATCCGGGTTACTGAAGGTACTAGACATGTTCAGGAGACAAAGGCTAGAATCCCTAAGGCTTGGGGGAGCCAGAGGGTTGGTTTTGGGCTTGGAGAAGATTTAGCATATTGTGAAGAATCCAATCATTCTTCTCCTATTCCTTAGTAAGCACAGTTCTGAGAGCATCCCTCTCAGATTCCACCTCTGCCGCACGAGCCTTAAGCCAAGCTATCTCAGTATCCTTGGCTTCACATTCCTGAACAAGGGCCCTGACTTTACTTTTGATAGGAGTCTTCTTGGATGAACCAGGTTCATTTGGGATGGCATTGACTAAATAGTCACAAGCAAGCAGAGTATTAATACTAAAGTGATCCTTGCTTGAGGCCATTTCCCATTTCTTTAGAGGCACATTGCACTTATCCAGAATCGTAGTCAGAATAAAGTCATAGGGGGTAGCATGAGTCTTGGATCCATTTATGACCCTGTCCAGCAGCTTAATGATGAATGCAGGCTAATTAATTTGCCTAAGCACTCCATCAGAACTAGGTCCATATAATTTGAAATATGCCTTCTCTCCTGCCTGGGCAATAGGCACTTGTTGACAAATTCAAACAAGACTTTGTGATGTGACCTCATTTCACTCTTCTGAACAGCCCTAGCCTCATTCACATCTTCAGCATCACAAAACCTCCTGGTAATGTCAAGGGCAGTAGGAAGTGAGTCTAGTCAAGGCCACCTTTGCCTTGTATAGTCATCAAACCCTTCAGAGGGTATGTCAAGGATCTCTCTCAGTTTCTCTTCATCAAATGTCACTTGAACTCCTTTCACCAGGCTGCTAACCTTGCCATCCTTAACCTCTGCATTTGCTATGAACTCAATGATTTCATTCTGGCTAGCCTTCCATCCATCTGAAGGACCATGTCCTTCCAGCCCTGAGTAGCTAAGTCATCGACCAGTCTCATCATTCCTGGTTCCACCGGGTCTTTCAGCAATCTACCCTTCAAAATTTTTCTTTTGCGAACATGGCAAGCTTGTCTTGTTCGCCATCAGACTCATCTTCTTATTCTTCACCACTCCATTCCTCATCTTCAAAAATTCTAACTTGCTTACTTTTCACTGCAGACCTTGTCTTCTTGGCTAATGAGGGTTCAGCAGCCTCAAACACAGAGGAAGACTTCTTGGAAGAAGTCTTGGGCTTTTTAGGCTTGGGGATCTGAACCTCCACTGTTGGAACTTCCTCCTGATGGACCTGTTCCATCTCCTCAACTTTCACCGTCTCTGAGGACTTTACAACCGTCCCTTTTCCTTTAGCCATCCTTTTCTTCTTACTCTTAGCCAGAGCCTTTTGTAGATCACTCTCACTCTATTTCACCTTGCTTCTTGTGGCTCTTCCCTTTGGCAAGAAAGTTTAAGTAGTTGTTGGGGATGAAGCCTTTCTTTTCTTGGAGGGTTTAGGAGCACTGGGGCTTTTGGTGTGGGAGTTCTTCTTTTCTTTGGATCATAACTTGCCCCAACCTTTTTCAACAGGTCTGCTAGGGTCTCTTTAGTTGATGAACCAGGTTCATCTCCTTATGCGCTTAGATTAACTAACCCTTTAGAAGCTTCACCAGAACCACTTCCCCCTGACTTCTTGCCACTCTATTCAACATTTTCTTGTTCAACCCCATAGATAGCAGGCACAGACAAATCAATAGTGGGTGAATGATCAACCACTCTTTTCTTATTTCCCCTCTCTTCACCACATGCACCCTCTCTCTCTCTCTCTCTTTTTCAGATTTCTTTTTACCTCCACTCCTTCGTAACTCAGGTAATTCCATATCCCTAATAGGCCCCAACCAGAACAAACCTAGTTTCTAAATTTTCAGTCAAAGAAGAACTTACCTTAGAAGGGGATTCTTGAGTCTTCTCAGAGTCAGAAGACCCAGGTCCTTCCCCCTCACTAGCAGATTTGTATGACTCAGAATCAGAGTTGGAATTAGAGTCTTGGACCTGGCTTGCCTTTAATTTCTTTGAAAGAACCCCATAAGCTACTATTTTTCGAGCAAGCATTTTTACCCTTCTGAGCCTGGGTTTGGGAGATGTTCTAGGTGAATGAGGGGTAGATGAATTAGAGGGAGTGGGTGGTGGAGGAGTTCCAGGGTTGTTTTGTGGCTTTGTCATTCTTGCTGGTTTCTTGAGAAAATTGATGAGTTAGAATTTTGGAGAAAAAGGCAAGTGAAAGTGAAGAGGGGTTTTTGACGGTTTAGAATTATGAAGATGGTAGGAGGTGATGATGTGCATTTAAAGAGAAATACACATTTAATGTATAACGATAGCTTTAGCAGTGGTCAATTAGAGGTCTAATCAACCTGAAACTTCAGGTTTGAATGAACGGTTAGGCTTCCCTTGATTTTAGGATATATTCGTGGTTTAGAGTTCTTAGGCTGACGGAACTGGTTCAAAACTAACGGATAGAACTTCTAAGGAATTGAACAATTGTAGGACTTCTGCTCTTGATTTTGAATATTTATATTTCTAATTGTACAGAGTATAGAAAACATACCTTAGAATTCAGATAAACTCATACTGATGAACCAGGTTCTTCATATAAAATTCTCTTGACCATACCTCAATTTACCATAATAGAGAAAATTTTGTAAGAGATCAGTAAGTCATATTAACACATGTCACAGGAGTATACTAATTATAGTATGAAGATGAGTAAAAATTAATCTAGATATTTACACAAGTTTAGATTTCCTAGCCAAATTTTTTTTCATTTTTTTTATTGTGCATTTTGAGCTAGTCCTATTAGGTGATCTTAATCACCCCTAATTCTAACCTGTTCCTCTCAAAGTTTTCTCTACTTAGTGCTTTAGTGAATATGTCAACAATTTGTTTATCAGTAGCACAGAATTCTATGGAGATCAATCTTTTCTCATAGTTATCTCTTAAGAAGTGGTGTCTAATATCTATGTGCTTAGTCCTCTTATGATGAACAGGGTTCTTTGTCATACTTATAGCACTAGTGTTATCACATAAGATAGGAATAAAACCAACTTCAATGCCAAAATCTACCAATTGTTTAATTTATCCATAGCAATTGATCACAACAAGAGGCAGTAGCAACATATTCAGCCTCAGCAGTGGATAAGGCCACTAAATTTTGCTTGTTAGTGGCCCATGATACAAGACATGAACCAAGAAAATGAGCCATATCTGAGGTGTTTTTCCTATCCACAAGGAAACCTGCATAATCAGCATCAGCATACCCTACTAGATTGAAATTACTACCTTCAGGGTACCAAAGACATAGATCAGTAGTGCCTTTCAAATATCTAAGTATCCTCTCGACAGCAGCCAAGTGAGATTCCTTTATATTAGCCTGAAAATGAGCACAAAGCCCTACACTGAAAATTATGTCCGGTCTGCTGGCAGTAAGATACAAAAGTGAATCAATCATACCCCTATACAACTTCTGATCAACAAATGAACCAGGTTCATCTATGTCTAATTTAGTGGTAGTTGCAATGGGGGTGTCTATTTCCTTTGATTCATCCATTTTAAACTTTTTGATCAACTCTTTTGCACATTTCTACTGATGGATCATGATTCCATTTGGGATTTGTATGATCTATAAGCCTAAGAAAAGTTAATCTCACCCATCATACTCATTTCAAACTCTCTCCCCATTAATTTGGCAAAATCCTTACTTAGTTTGTCAGTGGTTGCCCAAAAAATTATGTCATCAACATATATTTGTACCACAAGAAGATCCTTACCTTTTTCCCTCAAGGATAGAGTACTATCAATTTTACCTCTTTTGTAGCCATGTTCAAGTAGGAATTTGGACAATCGTTCATACCATGCTCTAGGATCCTCCTTGAATCCTTAGAGAGCCTTGTCTAATTTGTATACATGTTCAGGACATTCCTTGCTCTCAAACTCTGGAGATTGTTTACCAAACACTTCTTCTTTTAGCTAGCCATTCAGGAAGGTACTTTTGACATCCGTCTGATGAAGAGTGAATACCATGTGTACTACAAAGGCTATGAAGAGTCATATTGCCTCCAGTCCTGCAACTGGAGCAAAAGTCTCATCATAATCTATACCCTCCTCTTGGCTGTAACCTTGTACCACCAGTCTTGTCTTGTTTCTTGTAACTGTTCCATCTTCATCAAGCTTGTTTCTGAAGACCCATTTTGTGCCAATTACTGATCTGTCTTTAGGTCTTGGAACTAGATGCCAAACTTGACTTCTCTCTAACTGATTGAGTTCATCTTGCATTGTATTTACCCAATCTACATCATGCAAAGTCTCAACAACATTTTTAGGTTCAATAAGATATAGGAAAGCATAAAAAGCACAGAGATTCTTTAATTATGATCTAGTTTTAACTCCAGAGGTTGGATCAGTAATTATGTTCTCAATGGGATGAGAACATTGATACTTGTGAGGTTTCAGAACCAACTGATTTTTGCTTGATGTTTCTCCCATATTATGTTGCTGAGGACCAAGGTCATGAATAGGTTCCTTTAGGGGATTGGTTTCAGTTCCTCTTTGATCAGTTCCCCCCTGTCAGGTTGCCCTGGATGGAAGAACCTGTTCCATCACATGTTCCTTCTTTTGGTGCCACTTTAGCTTAAGCTGAGACTTCACTCAAATCTTTTACCAGCCTAATAGCTTCATCTTCATGTTCCTGTCTCTCAGAAAGATTATTAGTTTCATCAAACACTACATGTACACTTTCTTCTACACACAAATTTCTTTTATTGAACACTTTATAAGTTTTGCTATGTGAAAAATATCCCAAAAATACTCCCTCATCACTTCTGGGATCAAACTTACCTAGGGAGTTTTTTCCATTATTGTGTACAAAGTGCTTGCATCCAAATGCCCTAAGATAGGATATATTTGGTTTTCTCCCTTTAAGTAACTCATAGGGAGTCTTCTCTACAAGAGGTCTAGTCATGCATCTAGTAATGATATAACATGCAGTTTTTACAGCCTCTGCCCAGAAGCTATAGGGCAGTTTACTAGAAAGAAGCATAGTCCTAGCCATATCTTCAAGAGTCATGTTCTTTCTTTCAACTACTCCATTTCGTTGAGGAGCCCTAGGGGACGAGAAATTGTGATTTATACCATGTTCATCACAAAATTTAGCAAACTTAGCATTTTCAAATTCAGATCTATGATCAGACCTGATTGATGCAAGTTGATTGCCTAGTTGTTTTTGAGTTTTTCTAACAAAGGCAGTAAACATGTCAAATGCTTCATCCTTAGATGTTAAGAATAGTACCCAAGTAAACCTAGAATAATCATCAACAAGTACCATCACATATTTCTTACCACATCTGCTCAATTTCTCATTAGACCACAGAGATCCATATGAACCAGTTCCAACGTCCTGGTTGTGCTTACCATTTTCTTGCTTTTAAAGGATGATCTTACCTTCTTCCCCCTTGCACAGGCCTCACAAACTTTATCTTCCTTGAACTTGATATTAGGTAACACTATCACCAAGTCCTTGGAGATGAATTTGTTGAGTTGATTCAGACTTGCATGACCAAGTCTTTTGTGCCACAAGAGGGGATCATTGTCCAACACACTCAAGCAAGTGAGTTCATTTTCTGAGAGAGTGGACAAATATACAATGCAAATATTGTTAACTCTTTTTCCCTGCAAAACAATCGTGTTAGTGGTAAGATTAATCACAAAGCATTTGATAGAGTTAAATGTTATAAGGTTACCTCTATCACACAGTTGTGATACGCTGATTAGTCTATATTTCAAGCCATCTATCAAGTAGACATTCTCAATGGAGTGTGAGTCTATCATACCTACCTTTCCAACCCCAATAATCTCACATTTCTTCCCATTTTCAAAGGAGGCATTACCTCCTTTTAAATCTTCAAGTGAAAGGAACTAGATCTTGCTTTCAGTCATATGTGTTGAGCAGCCACTATCCATGTACCATATTTGGCTATTTCCCTTCACTTGGACCTGCAAAAAGAAATCAGGGATTAGTCTTAGGAACCCAAACTAGTTTGGGTCCCTTTCTATAGGCAAAGGGGTAAATTAAATTCCTTTTGGCCCCCCCCAGGCAGCCTATTTTTCTCTTGAACAAAGGTTTTGTTCTTTTGACTGGTCTTTTCTTTTGCATTCCATTCATTTTTGTAATGATCAGTCTTGCCACAGTTTGTGCAGATTTTGTTTTCAGGAAGAGTGAGGTACTTGCTTTTGGGGTCCCACTTAGGTGCTTGTACCCCATAGCCAAATCCTCTCTTGTTGCTACTGTGATGTTCTTGTAGCCAGGATAGTGCATTAGAAGCCTTATTCCATTTGCAAGTTCTGTCTAGTTCATGCTTTACCTTCTCTAGGTCTTCTTTTAAGACTCTTATCTATTCATCTTTCCTGTACAACTCATCCTTCATTTTTCCTAGGTTTTCTTCTAAGGTGAGATATGTGTGATCAGCTTTCTTCTTACCTATTCCTAATTTCAGTTGTAAATTTTCAAACCTAAGTTCTAGGACACTTGTGTCGAGTTCAAGAACCTGGTCCTTCAACTCAGTATTTGTACTGTCACTCTCATTAGCCCTAGATTTTAGATTTTTGCACTTGACTTTTAAGACCATACACTCCTTAGACTGCTCTTCCTTCTCATTGTTAATTATCTTAGACTCATCGATAAAGTCTAGCAATAGTTAAGATAACCTTTCTTTAGAAAGAAATTTAAACTTGTCTTTGAGATGAACCACGCTTACCTCTTGTTCATCATCTAATTCTCCAATGACCATAAGTACTTGTTCATCTCCAGCTTCATCGTCTGAATCCTCATCTGATGTTTCTCCCCAAGCAGCAACCATAGCTTTTGTTGATCCTTTGTTCTTTTTAGGTTGAACTTGTTCCTTCTTCCTGTTCCTTCGTTCAGCCCTTTCCTTTTTCCATTCAATTTCCTATTGAGGGCAGTTTTTGATCATGTGATCAGTCTTGCCACATTTGTATCAACCCTTGTTGGTCTGTTTCTCAGGAGCCCTTGGTTTGTTGAAGGTTGTACCTCTTGAAGAACCATTTTCTCTCATTAGGTACTTTTTGAAATCCCTTGTGATCATGGCCATTTCATCATCCTCCAAATCTGCACCTTGAGCTATTCTGAGAGCCAGACTCCTTTCCTTATTGGGTGCATCCATTTTCATGGTTTGCCCTCTCAATTCATAGGCAGTGAGGTTTCCAATCAGTTCATCCAACTTGAGAGTAGCAATGTTCTTTGATTCCTGAATAGCAGTGATTTTGTTTTTCCAAGTCACAGGTAAGACCCTTGTCGAGATTTTCTCAACTTTGTCTTCTTCAAGGATAATTCTCCTAAGAGATTTAAGTTCATTGGTTAGTGTTGTGAACCTTGTGTACATCTCCTAGATAGTTTCTCCTTCTCTCATAGTGAATTCTCATATTGAGAATATAGTAGTGTTCATCTTGATCTCTTTACTTGAGGAGTTCCTTCATGAGCCACTTGTAAAGTGTCCCATATCTCCTTAGTAGTGGTGCAGTTTTGAATCCTGTTGTACTCGTTTAGACCTAGTCAACACACAAGCCATTTCTTGGCCTTGGCATTCTTTTCCCATTTCGTCAATTCGTCAGGAGTGCAGTCAGTTCTTGTCTTTGGCACGTCCACTCCTTCAGCATTCTTCTTTGTAGTCGCCAGGGGACCATCAGTGACTATATCCCAGAGTTCATAGTCTTCTCCTATGATGTGATCTCTCATATTGTTCTTCCACCAAGAATAGTACTGACCATTAAAGAGTGGAGGCCTAGCAGTGGATTGCCCTTCCCAGTTTCCAGGTGGTGCACTCATCTTGATCTTTTCCTAAGGTGTTAACCTCTTCAAGGATAACTTGGATCTGATACCAATTGATGGTTTAAACGTCAATACCACACAAGAAGGGGGGTGATTTGTGTGGTACCCAATTTTCGCTTATCTGAACTATAGAAGGACCTAGTTCTTCTATGTGTTCCAACTACAACTGTTTGCGGAATAATAAATAAAGAAAAATAAAGAACACAAAGATTTTTGCGTAGAAAACACCTGGCTCAAAAGCTGAAAAAACCACGACCTACTACTCAATAGGATTTTTCCAAACTTTCACTAAAATCACTGAGCCAAAACAGCATTTACAAAACTCTTTGTAAACTTAAAGATTAACTCTAATCCCGTTGTGGCACATAGCCTCAACTGTTGCGACAACTTCAAGTTAAATCTAACTTGAACACTCTAGGTACCTAATTCAATTGCTTCTATGAAAGCTTAAAGGTACAATGTAAAATCACCTACTACAATTGAACTAGAATAAAAGATAGATACTTGGAAATGGTTCTTCTATCTCGTTCAAGTAGCTTCAGGATTGCACACTCGAATAACACATAAATTGCTTGCAAAATTGCCTTGCTCTTTTGCTCTCAATTTAAGTTTAACTTCCACTTATGTGCATTACCTGTAAAATAGAACAACATTGATATTTAATGGGCTAGTAATTAGAGATTGACTGGGATTCAAATGTTACTCTTCTATTGTAGAAGAGTTCAAGATGATCTCAAACTCTAACATTATCTTCTTCCTAAACTGTGTTCTCTTTATGTAAGGAGTCTTTCTCTCCTTATCCAATATGCAACCTTTTCGATCAGATCAGGAGATATTGCTTCTTGATCAGTTATATTTATCTCCTTCACGTGCATCTCACATGTACAGGTTGATCATGACTGTGTTTCACATGATGGACCTGGTCCATGTCTGAGTTCTTTTGTCAATCTTCAAAACTTCATCTGTTCTTGGGCCAACACTTTCTATACTCAGTGCTTTTGTAAAGATGTCAGCAATCTGTTTATCAGTAGCACAAAATTCTATAGTGATCAATCCTTTCTCATAGTTGTCCCTCAAAAAATGGTGTCTAACATCTATGTGCTTAGTTCTCTTATGATGAATCGGGGTCTTAGTCATACTAATAGTACTAGTGTTATCATAGAAAATAGGGATGCAACCAACTTCAATACCAAAATCCATCAATTGTTGTTTGATGCACAACAATTGAGCATAATAGGAAGCAGCAACAACATACTTAGATTCATCAGTAGATAAGGCCACTGAATTTTGCTTTTTAGTAGCCCATGACACAAGACATGAACCAAGGAGGCATGCCATACCTGAGGTGCTCTTCCTATCCACAAGGAAACTTGCATAGTCAGCATCAGCATATCCCACTAGGTTAAAGTTACTACCTTTTAGATACCAAAGATAAAGGTCAGTAGTGACTTTTAAGTATCTCAATATTCTCTTGACAACAATGAAGTGGGATTCCTTTGGATTTGCTTGAAATCGAGCACAAAGCCCTATACTGAAAACAATGTCAGGTCTGCTAGCAATAAGTTAAAAATGTGAACTAATCATATTCCTATACAACTTCTGATCAACAGATGAACCAGGCTCATCTACGTCCAATTTTGTGGCTGTTGCAATATGAGTGTATATTTCCTTTGATTCTTCCATTATAAACTTCTTAATTAACTTTTTTGCATATTTCTGCTAATGAATTTCCATTTGAGTTTTGTTTAATTTTTAAGCATAAAAAGAAATTAAGCTCACCCATCACACTCATTTCAAATTCACTCCTCATAAGTTTAGCAAATTCCTTACTCAGTTTTTCAGTGGTTGCCCCAAAAATTATGTCATCAACATATTTTGTATTACAAGAATATCCTTACCTTTTTCCCTCAAGAATAGAGTGTTATCAATTTTACCTCTCTTGTATCCATGTTCAAGTAAGAATTTGGATAGTCGTTCACACCATGCTCTAAGAGTTTGCTTGAGTCCATAGAGTCCCTTGTCTAGTTTGTATACATAATCCGGACACTCCTTGATTTCAAATCCTAGAGGTTGTTTGACAAACACTTCTTCCTTTAAGTAGCCATTTAGGAAGGCACTCTTGTCGTCCATCTGGTGAAGAGTAAATTCCATGTATGCAGCAAAGGCTATGAGGAGTCTTATTGCTTCCAATATTGCAACTGGAGCAAAGGTCTCATCATAGTCTATGCCTTCCTCTTGGCTATAACCTTGAACCACCAACCTTACCTTGTTCCTTGTTATAGTTCCATCTTCATCAAGTTTGTTTCTGAAGACCCATTTAGTGCCAATTATTGATCTGTCCTTGGGTCTTGGAACCAGATACAAAATTTGACTCCTTTCAAACTGATTGAGTTCATCTTGTATTGCATTTATCCATTCTGCATCTTACAAAGCCTCAGCAACATTTTTAGGTTCAATAAGAGATAGGAAAGCATCAAAAGCACACAGATTCTTTAATTGAGATCTAGTTTTAATTCTAGAAGTTTGATTAGTAATTATATTTTCAATAGGATGAGAACTTTGATACTTGTAAGGTTTCACAACCAACTGGTTTCTGTTTGATGTTTCTCCCATATTATGTTGCTGAGGAACAGGCTCATGGACAGGTTCCATTTGGGAATTAGATTTAGTTCTTCTTGTTCAGTTCCCCCTGTCAGGTTGCCCTGGATGGAAGAACTTGTTCCTTCTTCTGGTGCAGCTTCAGCTTGGGTTGTGACTTCATTTAACCCTTTTACCAGCCCAATAGCGTCATCTTCATGTTCCTGTCTCTCAAAAAGAATGTTAGTTTCAAAAAAAACTACATGTATACTTTCTTCTACACACATAGTTCTTTTGTTGTACACTTTATAAGCTTTGCTATGTGAAGAATATCCCAAGAATACTCCCTCATCACTTCTGGGATCAAACTTACCTAGGGAGTCCTTTCCATTGTTGTGCACAAAGCACTTGCATCAAATGCCCTAAGATGGGATATATTTGGTTTTCTCCCTTTAAGTAACTCATAGGGAGTCTTCTCTACAAGAGGTCTAATCATACACCTATAAATGATGTAACATGCAGTGTTTACAGCTTTTGCCCAGAAGCTATGGGGTAGTTTACTAGAAAGAAGCATAGTCCTAGCCATATCTTCAAGTGTTCTATTCTTTCTTTCAACTACTCCATTTTATTGTGGAGTCCTAGGGGCAGAAAAATTATGATCTATGCCATGCTCATCACAAAATTCAGCAAACTTAGCATTTTTAAATTCAATTCTATGATCAGATGTTAAAAATAATGTCCAAGTAGACCTAGAGTAATTATCAACAAGCACAATCATATATTTTTTACCACCTCTGCTTAATGTTCTCATTAGACCATAGAGATCCATATGATCCAGTTCCATCGACCTAGTCATGCTTACTACTTTTTTGCATTTAAAGGATGATCTTACCTGCTTCCCCTTTGCACAAGCCTCATAAACTTTGTCTTCCTTGAACTTAATGTTAGGCGTTCCTATCACCAAGTCCTTAGAGACTAGTTTGTTGAGTTGACTTAGACTGGCATGTCCAAGTCTTTTGTGTCAAAGGAGAGGATCATTATCCAATACACTTAAATAAGTGAGTTTATTTTCTGAAAGTGTGGATAGATCTACAATGTATATATTGTTTACACTTTTTCCCTGCAAAACAATCTTGATAGTGGTAGGATTTATCATAAAACATTTGGTAGAGGTGAATTCATACCTTTGTCACACAGTTGTGATACACTAATTAGGCTATATTTCAAGCCAGCTATCAAGTAGACATTCTCAATAGAATTTGAGCCTGTCTTACCTGCCTTTCCAACCCCAATGATCTCACCTTTCTTACCATTTACAAAGGAGGCATTACCTCCTTTTAGGTCCTCAAGTGAAAGGAACTAGTTCTTGCTTCCAGTCATATTCTTTGAGAAGCCACTATCCATGTACCATATTTGGCTGCTCCCCTTTACTTGGACCTACAAAAGAAAATCAAGGGTTAGTCTTAGGAACCCAAACTAGTTTGGGTCCCTTTCTATAGGCAAAAGGGTGAATTAAATTCTTTTTAGCCCATCTTGGCAGCTTACTTTTCCCTTGAACAAAGATTTGTTCTTAATACTGGCCTTTTCTTTTGCATTACATTCACTTTTGTAGTGACCAGTCTTACCACAGTGTGTGCAGATTTTGTTCTCAAGAATTGTAATGTACTTGCTTTTGTGATCCCACTTAGGTGAAAGGGTTCATAGCCAAGTTCTCTCTTATTGCTACTATGGTGTTTTTGCAGCCATGATAGTGCATCAGAGGACTTATTCCATTTGCAAGTTCTGTCTAGTTCATGCTTAACCTTGCCTAGATCTTCTTTTAGGACTCTTATGTGCTCATCCTTTTTGTACAACTCATCCTTCATTTTTCCTAGATTTTCTTCTAAGGTGATATGTATGTGATAAGCTTTCTTTTTACTTGTTCCTAATTTCAGTTTTAAATTTTCAGATATAAGCTCTAACATAGTGATGTCAAGTTCAAGAACCTGGTTCTTCAACTTAGCATTTTTACTATCACTTTCACTAGCCCTGAGTTCCAGAGTTTTGCACTTAGCTTTCAAGATTATACATTCCTTAGACAAATGTTCCATTTCATTGTTTATGATCTCAGATTCATCAATGAAATCTAGCAGTAGTTCAGATAGCCTTTCTTTAGACAAAAATTTAATCTTATCTTTGAGATGAATCACACTTATCTCTAGTTCATCATCTGATTCTCCAATGGCCATAAGTGCTTGTTCATCTCCATCTTTATCTTCTGAATCCTCATCTGAGCTTTCTCCCTAAGCAGCAACCATAGCCTTTGTTGATCTTTTGTTCTTCTTGGGATGAACATGTTCCCTCTTCCTATTTTTTCGTTCAGCCCTTTCTTTCTTCCATTCAATTTCCCATTGAGGACAATTTTGATCATGTGGTCAGTCTTACCACATTTGTAACAACCCTCGTTGGTCTATTTTTCAGGGACCCTTGGTTTGTTGTAAGTTTCACCTCTTGAAGAACCCTTTCCTCTCATTAGATACTTCTTGAAATCCCTCGTGATCATAGCCATTTTATCCGCCTCTAGATTTGCACCTTCAGCGATTCTGAGAGCCAGGCTTATTTGCTTCTTGGGTGCATCCATCTTCATGGTTTGTTTTCTAAGTTCATGGGTAGTGAGATTTCCAATTAACTCGTCCAACTTGAGAATGACAATGTTATTTGATTCCTGAATAACAGTGATTTTGCTTTCCCAAGTAACTTGTTAGAATTTTCTCAACCTTGTCTTCTTCAAGGATAATCCTTCCAAGAGACTTAAGTTCATTTGTTAGTGTTGTGAACCATGTATACATCTCTTTGATGGTTTCTCCATCCTTCATGGTGAAATTCTCACATTGAGAGTACAACAGTGTTCCTCTTGATCTCTTCGCTTAAGGAGTTCCTTCATGAGCCACTTGCAAAGTCTCCTAAATTTCCTTAGCAGTAGTACAACTTTGAATTATGTTGTACTCATCTGGACCAAATCTACACACAAGCCATTTCTTGGCCTTAGCATTCTTTTCCCACTTTTTCAAGTCCTCAGCATTGCAGTCAGCTCTAGTCTTTGGCACATCCACTCCTTTAGCATTCTTCTTCATGGTAGCCAAGGGACCATCAGTAACAATGTCTCATAGTTCATAATCCTCTCCGATGGTGTGATCTCTCATCTTGTTTTTCCACCAGGAGTAGTAGTAGCCATTGAAGAGTGGAGACCTAGCAGTGGATTGTCCTTTCCAGTTTTCAGGTGGTGCACTCATCTTGATCTATTCCTAAGGTGTTAGCCTCTTTAAGGATAACCTACTCTGATACTAAATGATATTTTATACTTCTATATCACACAAGAGGGGGGTAATTTGTGTGGTGTCCAATTTTTCGCTTAACCTAATTATAGAAGGACTTGGTTCTTCTATGTGTTCCAACTACTACTGTTGTGGAATAATAACTACAAAAATTAAAGAACATAGAGATTTTACATGGAAAATACCTGGCTCAAAAGGTGAAAAAATCACGACCTACTTTCCAGTAAGATTTTCCCAAACTCTCCACTAAAATCACTGAGCCAAAAACTGCATTTACAAAAAACTCTTTTGTAAACCTAGGATTACCTCTAATCCAGTTGTATCACACATCCTCACTTTTCGACAACTTCAAGTTAACTATAACTTGAAAACTTTGAGTATCTAATACAATTGCTTCTAGATAAGCTGAAAGGTATAATATGAAAACACCTACTACAATTGAACGAGAATAAAAGACAGACAATATCGTGTTCATGTAACTTCAGTTTTGCACGCTTGAATCACACATAAATTGCTTGCAAAATTGCCTTGCTATTTTGCTCTCAATTCACATTTAACTTCTGCTTATGTGCGCTACCTGTAAAAGAGAAAAACACTAATATTTATGGAGTTAGTAAATAGAGATTGACTAGAATTCTAATGCTACTCTTCCTTGGTGAAAGAGTTCTAGTTGATCTCAACCTCTAACTCTATCATTCTCTTAAACCGTATTCTCTTTGAGTAAGGAGTCTTTCTCCTTATCCAATATGCAACTTTTTTCGATCAGGATCAGAAGATATCACTTCTAATAAGTTAGGTTTATCTCCTTCACGTGCATCTCACATGTTTGAGTTGACCATATTTTTGCTTCCTAGGATGGACCTGATCCATGTCTGAGTTCCTTTGTCAGTCTTCAAAACTCACCTTTACTTGGGCCAACAGTTTTACTTCTTGTATTTGCATTATGTTTCTCTAGCTTATTTATGTCTACTCTTGTAGCTTAGGTTTTTATTTTTAAGACATATATAAGGGGCGTATAGTCGCTGAAGTTTGCTGCAAGCAATCAAATTTGTGCAGTGGTGTCTCCTTCTCCTGGCACCACATTAGCTTTCTTGCAATCATTGTTTTCTATTAATACAAGCAAGCCTTCATTCAATTATTTTTACAATTCTCTAGTTGTAAATTGTGATCTTGACATTCACTTTCTCGTACGACACTCATAGTCTAGTCTATTATGCTGAGAGGGCCTTTGATTGGCGGAAAGTAATCACACAAAAGTTGGTTGCTTTGCCTGACGTCGCCCTTCCAAGACATCTCAGGAAGGCACTACATAAAAATATTGGTTAATTTGGAGATGCGGGGTGGGCAACTTCATCTTGGTTCACAGATGCGAGCAAAGGCTTGCAAATGCGAGGTCGCAGGTGCGGTGTTTTGTCCGTAGAAGCAAAATCCCTAGCAGCTTATTATATTTCAAGGGTCACTCATATTTTATTATTTTGAGTTTTGGAGCTCGGTAAGAAGCAATTTTGGAGAAGATTTTACTACTACTTTGTGGTTAAGTAATTTTCACTTGGATTTGATTATATATCTTGATTCTCCATGAATTTACAAACCTTAATCATGGAATTTTGAAGAGAAAATTAGAATGTTACCTACACTTGAGAAAGTATATTTTGGGGATTTAAGTACCGATTTAGACTCAATTTTGGAATATAATCACATAATTAGAGTCGGCAGATTATGAGTCATTGGATTGTGGTATTGGTTCTGCATTTTGGGTATGCGAGCTCAACTTGAAATTTGTTGACTTTTTAGAAATTCTTCAAAGATCGAAGCTTCACAAATTGGGATCATTTCCTGTAGCATTGATTGACTTCCTTGGTGATGTTGACTAGATTTGAGACGGTTGAGGTGATTTCTCAAGGAAATATAATATTGGAGCTTTGAACTAACTAGGATGAGGTAAGTGTCTTGCCTAGCTTTGGTTGAGGGGATTTTTCCTACTAATTGATGTTATTTTCTACATGCAGAAGTAATATATATGAGGTGATGAACGTATATACATGTGCCATGGTATTCATGCTCGGGGTAGATTCTAGATTACTATATGCCTGATTTGATTGTATGTTTATGTGATTGTATGTGTTATTCAATTGATTAACTGTGTGAGCACAATAAACCATGCTAGAGTAATGTTGAGGTTATTGGTACCTTATTTTGAACATGATGAACTAATCTGAGATGGATGTTATACTCGCCTCGAACGTAGTCACGCGTATGTTATAAACATGCATCCATACTTGTTCTTCTTCTGATGTGCCTTAATTCAATTGTCCACTCTCTATAAAATACGTGTGATCCTTTGTATGACTACATAGACTTATCCTTTCATGTTAGAGATCATGTTTTAATATTATTATCTCATAGTTAGCCAAAATTGACATTTATGGAATCATTGTTGAATTGATTTAGCCATAGTTATGTCTTATATCTTGAGCACGCATCCGCACTTTATTATTTTCATGTCTTTGTGCACCTTATTGATGAATGAAGAGAATATGTTTCTTCATGATAAATTATTATTTTAAATTTGTTATGATCATGGAACATATAAACATGCTATACAGGTTGATTGTTGATGTGTAGGGTATAAGGGTGGCATTCTTGATATTGATTTTACGTAGAGTATAAGGGTGACATTTCACTATTTATGTTATGTGGAGTATAAGGGTGGCATTTCATGTGGAGTATAAGGATGGCATTTCATGTGGAGTATAAGGGTGTCATTTCATTATTGATATTGAATGGAGTATAAGGGTGGTATTTCACTATTGATGTTGTGTGGAATATAAGAATGACGTTTCACTGTTGATGTTGTGTGCAATATAAGGGTGGCTTTTCACTATTGATGCTAAGGGTGGCGTTCTTGATCATGCACATGCATTCTTTATGCGTTGCCATGAATTTTACATGTTTTCATATTGCATCTAACATGCTCTCTTGTGCCTCTGTTATTACTTGATGATTTGATTGTCAAGATGGATTTTACCTATGTGAGTTGATAGCTCATGTTTTGTTGAGTTGGAAACAGTGCATTGGATCAATGTAAAAAGAGGGTTAACACCATACATTGAAACATTAGTCTTATAACCATGGTATTTATAAAGTGATACGGAATCGGATCACGGTTATGTATAGATGCCCTTTATTCGTGTAGGAGTCATGAGCACGCACTACTTGGTGTCTCTTTGTGAGTGAAATTGGCGCAAGTTATATTTGTTGGATCTGTTTAATTAGAAAAGCTTGTTTACTACCTTTACCCTAGTTGTGCACCTTTGCCATTGATATTTATTGTTCTATGACATGTCTCTTTGTATATTTTCCTGCATTGTATATATTATTGAGATGTACAAGTTATGCAAAGTGAGTATTTTTTTACTTAAAAACCTCGTCATTAGTTTATCGAGGTTAGCCAAGATACGTAGTGAGTACATGAGTTCGGATTGGAGCTGAGTTGCTGTGAATGGAGAAGGCTGGCATTGAAGTTGTAGTTGCATTGCAGATTCAAGCTACCATTTGTTCATGGTAGTTTAGTACTTTATTTCTGTTTATGTAAACTTCAAACTAATATTGTATTTATTCTTTTTGCCAGTTTGTAAATCTAAATCATAGTGGTTCATGACTTGTATTATCCGTCCTTGGATAACTGTATCGAATTCTCTTGCTATTTTATTTGTTATCATTGTTGGTTTCTCATTATAGTAGTGACTCATTATTTTAATTTATCTAGCGGTTGGGCTGGGTGCTATCACGACTTGGTAAAATTTTGGGTCATGACAAATTGTATTTTATATTGGTTGGTTCGCCTAGCACGTTAAGTTATGTGGCATCATGACTTGGTGGGATTTAGATCGTGAGAGTTTCCTCCCACCATTCAAACCACTTTCAACTTGTACCACAAATAGGTTCACGCATCCTAATGACCTCACCGTCCTTGTGTGAGCCCGTTCACTCCTTGCGATCAATTTAATCACTTCATTAGCCTGAATTAAATGTTAAAAATTACGTGACTTTCCGTTATTAATTTTAGCAAGACAATACAAATCCTATTTTTGAAATATCTAATGGTGCAGAGTAGTGGATCTTTTAACTACTTTGATTTCAGTCAACATAACAAACAATTTAGAGGAATGCAATAAAGAGATGTAATCTTTTGTCTGATCACTTGTGATCCATATATAACAGAGTTGGGTATACAATCACATGAATTAACACAGTATTGAAAAACAAGTGTTTTCTACTTTATAGTAACATTAGAACATGGGGATATAAAAGCAATCTTCGTCCTAAAAGGAGAACAAACAAACAAACAAGAGAATCAATCCTTTACACAAATTCAATCATTCTCACTCAACATAAACTAAAACCAAATATATGGTGA